>NC_140588.1:801197113-803770049 GCF_964204655.1 Triturus cristatus | reverse complement strand
ACTGAACGGAAGAGATGGAGGCGACAGCCTGTCGTGGGTGCGCAAGTGGATGGTGTAGGGAGTAGTACCTGTCCGCGGTGAGTTCAACTGCCAGCATATGTGGAAGCGCCTCTCAAGGCCGATCTCACCACGTGTCGACGTCCAATGAAAGGGAGTATGGGGGTCCACAGGCATGCAGCAGGATCAGTCCGACACCGCAATTACTAAGCTGGAGCTCGCCAATCCAAACCTCCATTTCAGGTTGCTGGTGCACTCAGGGCTGGACACAGCAGGAGGCCCCACTACCGGGCTACAGGTGAGAAGCCGTCAGATCCATAGGGGCGAGGGTCCAGGCGGCATACAGAGGTGGGGGCCAGAGTAGATACCGCAGTGGAAAGGGCCGCGAGTCAGGGGAGGCACACACCACAATGCGCGCCCAGTACACAGGCTGGCAGTCGGCAGTTTGCAGCTTTCGCGTTGCCACAGGCCGGCTATCGAAGCACCAACCCACAGGTGAGAAATGCCGCCAAACCAGCCCGCGACCAGAGCGCCACGCGGGGCCAGGCAGGAAACGATGCAGTTCCAGCAGCCAAAGGTGACCGTTACCAGACACTCGCTCTCGCCGACCGAGTAGCCCACCCGGCACCAGTCGGGGGACGATAATACCCCCGTCTGGTTCAGGCCACGGCTGGAGTAGCGCAGCACTCACCGCAACACTGCAACTAGGGCCTGCCCTGGATCACCATATTGGTGCCGCAAGCCCAGAAGTTTGTTGGCCCCTCTCTCAGCTCACATGTGGCCCACAGGACGACTCCGCATACCAAAATCCAGCCCCCACACTCCCCCACTCGGCCACAGCAGTTGAGGGGTCGATGACACCAGATAAGCAGGAGCGGCCATTTTGCTTTGCACCCTCCAGCGCCTCTCAAACTACCTTATCTTTACATATAGGTCAGCCCTAAGTTCTCCCCTAGGTGCCCCAGGGGTAGGGTGCCTTGTAACTATAAGGAGGAACATCATAAAAGATGTTTTGTAAACTCTGGTAAGGGAAAAACTGCCAACTTTGATCTTCCCCAAAACCATCTCCATAGGCTAACATGGGGATATTTTATTTAAGTATAAATATTAACAGGAGCGAGCTAAATGTGTATTTCAAGGCCTTAAAAGAATAGTTATAATAAATCCAACAACTAGACACTGTTAGATTTGTTATAACTATTACAGAAAATAAGTTGCAGAACTTTTTTTTTGCAAACCAACATCCAGCCTTCCAGCTGCCCACTCCCCATTGGCCAACCTCTGCCAGGCTGAGCCAAGCTGTCTTAATGAGGTGTGAAGTGGCCTGCTAGAGAGACAAAGGATTTTCTGTGGATGGAGAACTACAGCTGCAGAAGCAAAAGGCAGGATAGGGGTGGAGCAGCCAGACTGGACTTCAAAGGGAGAATGACACTCTAGGACAGCACTGGCTCACCAGCTCACCCCCACATCCTACACTCCCAGCCACACAGGAGCCCCTGAAATTATATTAGTGAAGCGGTAGGAAGAGAAGTGTTAGAGAATCATAGCCACACCAGTGGGTTGGCAAAGCCAGATCTAACCCTCCAGGAGAAAGTATCTCCATTTTGGATTTTGGAAGAATAGTGCCTTCTGGGACAAGACTATGCCACACTTTGGAGGAAGTGGTCATACCTGAGGGTGGCACCCTGCATCCCATTGGTCAGGGGTGGCCCCTGCTTGAAGCCCAGGAACACTTAATAAATATGGAAGAGTTGCCAAACGGTCAGATCTACTGCCTGAAACAACAAGGAGAAGGACTGCCCTGCTGGAAGCCTGATCTGCACCCTAAGTACTGTACTCTGAAGGATAGCACCTGCTGCACAATCTGGTACTACAGCCCTAAGGACTTTGCCTGGATTCACAAGGATTAAGGAGTGGACTCCCTGTAAGCTACAGGATAACAGACCCCACCTGCATCATCTCCACCAAGAAGACTCCATCCAGGAGCGCGTCCAGTGGACTTTTAAGGACTTGGTGTATTGTGGGAATTGTAGTCCCAACATCTCAAGGACAATCTCAGAGGTTCTATATCCTTGGATTGGTGTTTTGGACACTTTGAACCCACAAAAGGAACTTCAGGAGCTTGGAGAAGTTTGGAGCAGCTTTTGGAAAAAGCTCCATAAAGTGACCGACCTGACATCCAGAGTCAAGCCGGGGACATCAAACCGTAACCCAGCCTGTATTTCAGGTTCGTCCCGCTGAAAACTCAGGAGCTCAAGACTTCCAGGAGTTGACCAAGAACTCGTGCTAGACCAAGCTGATGTAGCCGCTGTGAATCCAGCCTGTTGGAGAGTCCCACTCAATGTTAAGAGAAAATCCTCCAGAAAAGTTTCTAACTGCGAAGGTAAAAGTTTGACCAAGGCTTCCGACTCAGTGTATCCGACCAGGGCTCTATTGCAGTCAGCCTCAAACTTTTGCTTTGTACCTGTCAAGCACGACCATATGTCCTAAATTGGTGCTATAGGTTTTTAACCATTAGAAAGTGTGTATTCTTTAAAAATTCATATTTCTGGTTCCGTTCATTAGATGTTTGTCATTTTAGTGTCTATTTGTTCAAAAAACTATAACCCATTCTTATAAATTGGACTTTTATTGTGGATTGTGTTGTATTTATTTAATGTATTGGTGTTTTTAAATTCACACCTGTCTCCTAAGTTAAGAATGCTTGTTCATTGTCAGCTACGAAGGGTTGAGCAAGGGAATAATTTATTGAGATCTTGTCTGAACCTTTTATTCTGTTTGTGGCCTTATTGCTAGTGATAGGTCCTACTTATCACTACTAATAAGCCACTTTCCAACAATGGTTCTTAGTATATTTTCCTTAAAGAATCCAGGGCAAATTAATACAGAACAGAAAAGAACCCATACTGCTAACCATGGTTCAAGAGGGAAGTTATAGTGACTGAAAATAATCTGCAACATGATGGCAATGGAGGCTTGAAAATACCACAAGGGAACACTAGAACAAAACAAGGGATGTTTCATTTGGAAAACAAACTTCCAGTACACACGTTGTCAGTATCCTGTACATTCAGGGCTACACATCCAACTACAAGAACCAGAAGTAGTAACACAGCAGTATACAGAGCGCCTGCATCGACAGCCGACGCAGATGAATGTGCCTGTCTTGCAGAAGCAGCCCCACTGTAATCAGCCTCCTAGCCGGTCTATGTGATATCTACAGATTAGTCCTGTGTAAACTCATGTGCCTGTTGGACCAATGAAATGCCCTTATGCCGGTGCACCGGCAAAACTCCATACATCATGAAAGGCTAAGCAATCAACCAATTATATCACACAAAAGGCCTGAGGAGGTTTAGAGACCTGCAAAGGTTGATTCCCCTATTTAATATATCAAACACACAATAGAACCCATAGGTCTATAAGCATTCAGTGCCAATATGGGAACGTATCTGTCAAGGAATGTCCCTTTAATAGGACGGTTTCCCTCACCTATCCCCAGTCGCATGCTTCATCATTGGGAATCTCCTAGTATTGTGATGCCTAGTCATGATAAGGGCTACAATACACCTCACTGACTCAGGGATGTTTTCAACTAAGAGAGGTATACTAAATAACCAATTGATGAGCACAAGGTGGCGAGGGCAGCAAAGCAAGTGAAAGTAATGATTAAAATTAACTACAGGGTTGGCAATTTTTTTTAATTAGGGCAACCCTGGGCTAGGATTAAAAACAGCATAGCACTACGGGAGGGATTAAACCCACTTTAGTGTCACAAAAAAGTCATCATGTTTCAGCCTGTGACTCTGAAAGGTGGTACTGCTTTCTTCAGGACCTATAAGTAAGTGCTGCTGTTCAAAAGTGCTCAAATCAAAAATAAGAAACCATATTAATGATAGATACAAAACTATTCAGTGATCCCATGGGACGTCAAAGGGTGAAGGATTCACTGGTGGTAACCAAGGTTAGGGTTAGGGTACAAATGCTACGCAAACATGTTCTATTAAGACAACAGTAGGGACCAATCTCAAATCTGGAAAGGTCATACAAGAGGCATCAACACAGAATCACATATTATAATATGCCTCCATTATTATATCCCTATGTGCCCCCACCTCCTTTGCAGTAGGCGGCATGGAAAGAGATTAACAAACTCAGCTGTAATGACATACAATTACCATATTAGTAC
Source organism: Triturus cristatus (assembly GCF_964204655.1). NCBI lineage: Eukaryota > Metazoa > Chordata > Amphibia > Caudata > Salamandridae > Triturus > Triturus cristatus. The sequence continues at coordinate 803,765,863 of NC_140588.1, read as the reverse complement.
AATGGGTTACCCACTGAAGTCAGGTGTCAAGCTTCATTCAACCTTGGCAAGATGCTCACAAGGGGTCTCTGTCCTATGCGACCAACATAGAAAAGAGAATGAAGAGATGTTATGTTTTGTAGGGTACCCCAATATAGGCTTGGGTTGTCACCTGACCTTTCACCTACATTAACCGTACCATTGTACTACATAACAGGTTTGTGCTGACCTTTTAGCTAGTTAGGTGCTGCATAAATGGCGTGTGGTTTTCCCTGAAAACTAGCCTCATTTATTATGCATGAGGATTCTCAGAATCAGAGCTGGACTAAGATCTGCTACATAATAACTGTGTATAAGGTTCATCACCATCGTCATCCACAGCTGAAATGACATAGCAAGGTAGAACCCCTGAGGGTACCTTTTTGTGTAAATAAGCACCATATCTTTCTTGGGGCGGACAGAAGAGAAAGACTTCCATGCTGACACACTGACGCAAAGCACTGAGGTTCCAGCACGCAGACACACCAGCATGCAGTGGTCTGATATCCCTCATGGAGTGTCCATCTTGAGACCAAGACGGGGTCCTTCAGTGTCTCACTTTAGGTAATGGGGTTGATTTTATCCTAGGGGGATTCTTGGCTATACACCTACATACATGCTAGGTACATTTAGGTAGTGATGTTTGTATAGGATTTTTCCTAGTAAGGAGAATAGAGGGAAGTGCTCCTCGGTCTGTGCACCATTATTCACTGCTCAAACAGTATATTGTTTGGTGTGGATTGTTATAGCCTCTACCCTCAGTATTTGTATGAGTACATCTACTTAGGGTTAGCATCATAGGAGTACGCATTATTACTGTCATGTATTTATATGCCTGTATATCTTCCTCGTTTTAGCACTATGGTAGAAATCTACCATCCATTTACTCTGTTAGTGCTTATAATCGTTTATATCTGTTTCTTTCTTATGGTTGTTGCAGCACAAATATTTTACACTAGAATGACGCTGGTTCAATAAAATACTTATAGAAAATGTCCCCAACGTGTATTCTGTGTATCTCTCTGAGACAAGGTGAGCACGAATGACTGAGCGAAAAGTAGTGTACTGTTTCCACGATCCCTGAGGGGACAGGGTTGTCATGTTCGATAGTTGCCAGAAACGATTTGCTTCTTGGTAAGAGGAGTTCATAGTGGCACTGTGAGTTAGCTGGTATACAGGCGAAAATATCCGGTGGGGGTATCTGAAATTAGTCTAGACACCACTCCCACAGTTTATGTTGTCTAAACGTGCGGATTCTATGTAGATTTATAGGAACTACACGACATGGCACCACCAACGTTGGTTTGGTTCTTATATGACAGTCAAATCTGAGTAGCTCAGTTGTGCTATCTCAGAGACCCCTATTCACATTATTGCAGAGACGTCTGGAGTGGGAAGAGAAAAATCTGCCGCCGCTGAGTAGGTATATCCTATGAATTAGCTGTAGGTTTTTTCAAGCTTGAAGGATAACAGTTCCATATGTGCATATAACCTTATCTCGGTTTTCTTGAAACTCTTTTCAACAATGACTGAAGAAGACAATGCTGCAGCAGCAATACTTTCAAATACAGAGAGGGGAGATGAGCAGGAAGGTGTGATTAACATTTCAGAAAATGTCAGAAATGCCCTTACTTTAAAACCAGCAGACTATGGATTCACATCTAGAGGTGGGACGGTAACTTTTGTGATTGAGGTACACAAATCATACAGGACAGAGATATTCTAATAATGGGTCAAATTGCCACCAGCAGATGCACGCACAAATACATTTCATTCATACACTGAAGATGAAATACCTGAAGAATACTGCCCGTATGGGAACATTGAAGTTTCGCTCACCTACCAGGAGCACATAAACTGGTTTAAAAGTGCCCTCCCACACACAACAGAAAAAGCAAAGCTCGGGCCACTCAGCAGAGACGGAGCGACTTGGCCGGTCCTAGCGGCTTACACACCCCATCAAGTCATTAACACAATGCCAGTAGCAGACTTATGTCCACTACACAAAGAAGTAATAAAACTTTACAGAAATTGAACACAGTTCATTATGGGAACACTCACATTTTAACCAACAAGGGTTACACCAGCAGGACAAATATAAGGAACTGCGACTAAAATTACCCCACAAACACTGAACGCAGTTATGGGTAGAATGTCCACTAAACATGAGCAAATGCCATTCTGGATAGCTCAGAAAATCACACAGTTCGAGGCAGTGTTCCCAAATCCACAGCCTCAAGAAAACACAGAATGCTAACAATTTGCTTGCCAATGGGATAGACCCCCAATAGAATATTGTACCTTTTCTGGTACAGTTCTCGCTGCAAACTATACCAGAACACATAGGATACCTTCAATAGCCGTGATACCAGACATATTCAGACAGATACAGAACGAGTATGGAGCAGAACCTACTAAGAACTTAGGGATTAAACTGTTAGGAACTTTTGCCCTGGTATCCACGATTATGCTGGCAAACATAAAAGGGGAGGCAGTAGCGGTGGCTATACGCCAACGCCTGAGGGAGTTTACTCCTGTACAACAGGAGCGTGAATTATCAAATATTATCGACGAAACATGTGCTGAATTAGGTAGAGATAATTTGGAAGCTAGAGCAACAAAACCTCAAGTCATGGGTAGTCCTGAAAAGAATAATACAAAGCAAGCACCTGATTCTTCAAAGAAGAAATGGGAGGATAAAAAACAAACAAATAGGCAGAATTGATCACAGTCAAGGTGTGGGTGTCCTTAACAGGAGCCCTCCGAAAGGAGGTATAACTTTAGGAATCGCGATAACATTAAAAAACCTGACAGGTATCAGGATACAGATACACGTTTCTCTCGTTCCTTTCAGGGCACATCAAAAAACTCTGAGGGGGAAGGATGTTCAGAACTCAGATCAGCAGAAAGAACAAAGTCCAGAGATACACATCGTACTTCAGACTATAATGAAAAAAAGATAAACCAAAATCAAAACCTCAATTTAAAAAGAAGAAAGTAGCAGGTCTTAAAATAAGAGATGCCAAGGATACTGAGGACTCAGCTTCTGAACGGGGAATGGGCTCTGACGATGCTAGACAGCGCAGCAGAAGTAACAATAGCTCACCAGAACCTGATGGAATTTCTGGTGACAGTGGCGTTGAATGAAAATATCACGGTAGATACACCTGATACCAGTGTAAGTGTCCCACACCTGTTATACGAAATAATACAAATGGAGGGGGACAAACCCAGAAAAATTAAAGGTCTTTTTGGGAGAACCTGACTTATGGCTATAACATCCTTTTGCCTGAAAAAGACTGTCCGCCTGAAATTGTTATGGATTGCCCAAATCACAACAATATTCATACGCTCTGGAGTCGGCTGTAGCATTAGCTCTTCCATTATATCGCAATCATGTTGGGTGGGATGCTGAGTCACCTCACCATGTAATCCCAGTAAAAACTCCTCCAACTCCACAGAGACAGTACCCAATAAAACAAGAAGTCAAAAAACAAGCCAGGGAGATCTTAGATCAACTTGAATGCCAAGGTGTAATAGAGAATTGCAGCTCTTCAATGAATAATCTTTTGCTTCCCATAATGAAGCCTGACAATTCACACCGTCTAGTTTTAAACTGCAGGCATTTGAACACATGCACAAAGACATTTGCAGTACAAAATGCACACAGTGCCGCATTAATGAATAACATTGTGAGGAAAAAATACAAAGCAACACTAGATATCTTGAATAGATTTTTGCCGAAATATAGCGCCTGAAAGCAGATTTTTGTCAGCATTCTCAGCCTTAGGCTCCCAGTGTCAATTCTGGAGACTGCCCCAAGGCTATAAGAGTAGCCCCGGGTTGTTCTCAGCTCGGGTAACAGAGTTACTTCACAATTTTGATGAGGAGGCATTGTCTATATAGATGATATTTATCTGATGGATGATGTTTTATTGGATCATTTGACCAGGGAGAGCAACATGATTTTGGGATTATCCTCCGAGGGCTACGAATTCAACTTTAAAAAATCAAAAATAGCCCACCTCAATGTCCTATTTTTGGAATTGGAGTTATGAAGTGAAGAAAAAAGCCTAGCAGCTAACTTTTTAGAAAAGTGCGCACTGCTCCAACCTCTGAAAACTCTGAAAAAACTTACAATCCTTTTAATGATTCCTAAATGTTGGCAGAAGATACATTTTAGATTACACAGGCAAAGTAAAACCTTTCTACGACTTCATCAGACCTGATTTTTCAGTTCGACCTTGGACACAGGAACACACAGATATCCTTTGTTCCTCATAAGCTGACAAGATAGCTTCCAAACACCTACATACACGTGTAAATACCACAAATTTGGTGATCCGTGTAATCAAGGGTCAATCTGGGTACACTTACTTAACCTTCAATGAAGGTGAAACTGTACCCATAGCATAAAAATCACACTTGTACACAAACACTGAAATGCGCTTTGCTTCAACAGAAAAAATTCTGACAGCAGCACAGACTGCCGTAGTGAGAGAAAGAGCACTGGCACAGGGGAAATTAATAATTGTTGTTCGTACCGGCCTTTGAGGCTGTTACAAAAGCGAGCGTTCCAAACGTATAAGCACTACATCCGCGATTGATACAATGGGCTAATTCTCTCACTGTAACAGATGTAGACTACAAATTTGATTGTACATTAAAAACACAAGCTTTCCTACAATACGAACAAGAATACCCTCTCCCGAATGAAATAATGCCTCTAGATCAGTATCAATACATTATTTACACTGACGGTTCGGCTCAGCCTGCCACAGGAAGTAAAAAACAGCAATGCAGGGCAGCTTGTGCGATTGTAAAAGGATGAATGCAGGAAGGCAAGTTTCATCCTAGCAGTACGAAGGAGACTGCATGGCACAGCTGGCTGAATTAAAAGCCCTATTACTGACACTAATAAATACGGATCGGGAATTGCCCACACTTATAGTGTGCGATTCGTTTTACTGTGTCCAGTCTTTCAATGAATATCTTTACTACTGGGGACAGAATGGATTTGAAGACTCAAAAGGTTGCACAATAAAGCATAAATTACTTTGGGAACAAGTGGCAGAACTGAAAAAAGACTTGCCAAGAGCTAACGTGATACACACTCTGAGTCATCAACGTCATGGCGTTCACGTTGAAGGGAATTCGTTCGCTGATGAATCCGCTAAGGCAACAGTACGAACTGCTGCCGTAGCTGCAATCACTTTTTCTAGTATGAGAATATACAGACAGATAATGGTAGTTGTCATCGCTTCACGCAAAACCAGCTCAGCCGTACCAAAAGGCTTTCCACTCAAGTACTCCTACAAGTTAGATGCATGAAATATTCTTTTTGCTCAAATTCCAGGAGTGGGAGATAGAGTGGGGGATAGATCACAGATTAGGTTTAATTCTAGCTGCACATAAGGGTCTGGGTTCAGCACACGCAGAGATTACTGCGACAGTTTCACTATTGAAACAACGCTATTGGTGGCCAGGTTTAACGAAACAGGCAAAAAGGATTTGTCTCTAAGTGTGACATCTGTCAGCAGATGAAGGGTTTAACCATGGCACGTCCACCACAAACACCTCTACTGATTTCAGACAGACCTCTCGCTTGTGTCTATTTGGACCACTGCGGCCCCCTACAATCTGACGAGGCTTACAAGTATATCTTGGTGGCAGTGGATTCATGTTCTAGATTCCTGTGGGTTTGACCTCAGCGCTCGGCTGATGCCCGAACTGTTATAAAGGATTTGTGAGTGTTCATAGGGGCATACTCAGTTGGCGCATTACATTCTGACTGTAGCCCCGCGGTTAGCTCTTGGACTTACAAGGAAGCGATGGGAGGTTTGGGTGTTGCATTGTGATACTACTCTCCGTATCAATCCGAGGGAAATTCTTTTGTGAAAAGGAAAAACTGGGATTTAAAGCAATCCTTTTTTTTTTTTTAAATTCTTTTTATTGACATTTTCAATAACAAACTTAAAACATTGCTTCACACTGCTATGTACGCATCGCAGACAATGGCGACAGGCCCCCCCCCAACAAGGCAAAGGGTGCGGAATGTACAGGATATCCAGGCAGTCTTACATGACAATCTACGCTTCAAACCAACCGGCTATCAGCCTCATCTGCCCATCTGGGTATCCCACCTCGACAGCCACCAACCCGCCCCACGAGTAGCAGCAAATATTAACGTTTCCCCCCCATCCGAGGGGAGAGCAGCGTGTTACAGCATTTGTAGCGGGGTTTGCTCCAGCCAGTGTATGAAGGGCTCCCAGATGTCCCCGGGTCTGGACCGCGCCGGCATAAGCTCCCAGTACAGGGCTAACTGGGTTTGGCAGTAAGCAACGCTTTGAATCCAAACCTTAATGTGAGGTGATGTGCCCGCCCCCCAGTGTATAGCAACCTGTCTCTTGGCCAATAATAATAGCATTGCTGGCAGTTTACGGTGTTTGGGCTCAATCATGTGTAAAATCCCCAGTAGTGCAACCTGGGGAGTGCAGGGGATCAGTAGGCCCGTGATAGTGCATATTATCTCCAGCACCCTTGTCCAGAACAACGCTATTGCAGTACAGCCCCACGCCATATGCATAAAAGTGGCCCCCGGTGCATGACAGCGCCAGCATTCATCGGTATCCCTTAGACCCATGCGGTGCAACCGTCTTGGTGTGCGGTAAAGCATGTGTATGTACTTGAAGTGGATCAGGCGCAGCCTGTAGTTGGGGGATAGAAGCTCAAGCTGCCGACAGCTCAGATCCCAGTGCACATCAGAGATTTCAGCTCCCAATTCCGCCTCCCACACGCCCCGCGCCGCCGGAAGCATCACGGGGTGGTTAGCCTGCATTCGCACATACAGTCTGGAGACCAGCTTGCGGCCAGAATCCACAGACAACACATTCTCCAAAGCAAGCAGATCCGGCGGTGGCGCCGGGAAAGTGGGGAACAACCTACGACTTGAGTTGCGGAGCTGGTAATACAGAAGCGTGTCTAGTAGCGTCGGTGCCTCCGATCCACACATCTGCTCCATCGTTAGGAAGGCATCGCTCGGAAATAGATCGCCTCCAGTGTGGAGGCCCAGCTCCGCGGCTCGCCCCCCGGTTCGCATAGCCCGCAGCGACGGCCACATCGGGTTCCCACGCAGGGGCACCGAGCGGGTATAAAGCACATCTAAGCCGGCCCTGCTTCGCAAACCATGCCAGGCCCACCTGAGCGCGTGAACCGGGTCGATTTCTGTGCACCGTCGGACGTGCGGCGCGTATAGGGTAACCGCCAGCGGTAGCGGTGCCGCCCTGTCGGTCTCGATCGCCACGTGCGGTTGAAACGGTGTGGGGTGCGCCCAGTAATGCAAGAACTGTGCCTGTGCACAGTATGCATATAAGGAGAAGTCTGGCGCAGCCAGGCCACCCTGTCTTTGTGGGAGAGTGAGGGTCTCCCAGGACACCCTCGGCTGCTTTCCCCCCCACGCCAACTCCACCATCAATGATCGCAGTCGTCGCAGAAAGTGTGCGGTAAGGGGCAGCGGGATATTCGCAAATAAGTAAAGGAGTTTAGGCAGGATCACCATTTTTGCCACCGCAATCCGGCCAGCCAGCGAGAGGGGCAAATGCTTCCAGCGGCCAACTCTCTCCTCCACCCAGCCGGTCACCCGCCCATAGTTTTCTGTCCAGATCTGCTGCATATCTGTGCTCACCCAGATCCCCAGGTATCGCACCGGCCCAGTCGCCCGTTTCAGCGGGCAATCTGGGGTAAAGCGGGGAGTCCCGGTGGTCAAGGGCAGAATGACTGATTTCTCCCAATTGATAGTGACACCTGACAGCCGTCCATAGTCCAGTAGTTCTTGTGTCAGAGGGGAGAGGTTGACCTGAGGGTCAGAAACATACAGTGTAACATCATCAGCATATAGCGATATGGTCAGCGCCCTTGACGAGAAGCCAATGCCCCTGGCCGCATGATGTTGTCTAATACGGGCAGCCAGAGGTTCCGTGGCAATGGCAAACAGCAGAGGTGACAGGGGGCAGCCCTGTCTCGTGCCTCTCCGAATGGCAAAAGGGTCAGAGATCAACCCATTGACCCTTACCCTTGCAGTAATGTCTGTATAAAGTAGTCGTATGTAACCGATAAAGGCCTCGCTTACCCCCATGCGCTGCAGCAGAGGGAACAAGAATCCCCATTCCAGGGAGTCAAACGCTTTGGTGGCGTCCAGTAGCACAGCCGCTGCCTTAACATGCGGGGCCAAATAGTGCAGTACTCCGAAGAGGGTGCGGAGGTTATGGGACGTTGAGCGGCCCGGTATAAAGCCCGACTGGTCCGGGCGGATCATCAGTGGTAACACCGGCTGCAGGCGAGTTGCAAGCATTTTCGCAAAGATCTTGGCGTCTGTGTTGATTAATGAGAGCGGCCTATAAGAGTCGCACTGCTGGGCATCTTTATCTGGTTTCAGGAGGGTGATGATGACAGCCTCCCTCATGGAGTCCGGAAGCACACCCTTCTCAACCGCTTCCACATATACCGCCAGCAGGCGGGGGGCCAGGAGATCCGCATATTCCTTGTAGAACTGCGCCGGGAGGCCGTCCGGCCCCGGCGCCTTACCAGCAGCCAATGACCCTATGGCCTCCCGCACATCCTCTGCCTCAAATGGGCGATCGAAATAACCTTTCTGGTGTGCATTAAACCATATAAGCTGTATGGAATCGAAGTATTCAGACAGCTCCGCCTGAGTGTGGGCCGCCCGAGATCTGTACAGATCTTTGTAGAAAGTCCGGAAGGCATCTAGTATTTCCGGAGGGCTATATACGGTTTCACCTCCCCCAGTCATCATAGCGGGGACAAATGTCGAGGGCCGCTGCGAGCGCAGCAGGAGGGCCAGCGTCTTACCAGGGCGATCTCCCTCCCCATATCGGCGGGCCGTCGCATATTTCGTCAGGAATTTGAGCTCTCTGTCAGCCTCCGCTTGATATTCAGTGAGCGTGGTGCGAGTTGCTGCCAACGTAGAAGCCGAGGGGTCCGAGCAGTACTGCACCTCCAATGAGTGCAGACGTTCTTCTAATTTACCGAGCGTAGCCCTTAAGGTCTTTAGGACTGCTGCCTGTCCCGCAATGCAGTGGCCCCTTATCACCACCTTAAATGCGTCCCACAGGGTGCCTAGCGATGTCACGGAGCCCTCATTGTGTTCAAAGTAGTCTAGTATGTGTTGGTGAATTTCCTCCCGAAACACCGGGTCCGACAGGGCCTGTGGCGGTAAGCGCCACGTGAAGGGCGGTTGCTATGGCTTGGGGACTTTCAAATTCAGCTCGACAGGGGAATGGTCTGAGAGGGTGCGCGCCTTGTGAGCAACTGAAGACACCCATGCATGTGCCTGTGGGGTCAAGAGCCAGAAGTCTAGGCGGGACCAGGCTCCTTTGTGCGGGGTGAAGCAGGTGCCCTCCCTAACCGCGGGATGCAATACCCTCCACGAATCCAGCAAATTATAATCAGCCATTAGGCCTCGTATAAGGCCAGCAGCTTGTGGGTGATGTGTGCAGGCTGCCCCTTCCCTATCCAGGTCTAGCGACAGAACGGCGTTGAAATCCCCTCCCCACAAGCAATCTCCGCCACCCAGTGATTGTGTCAAGTGCCAGACGTGGCGGAAGAACCCAGGGTCATCCGAGTTGGGCCCATACGTGTTAACTAGCGTCAGCGGCGTGTGAAAGAGTTTCCCACTCAGTATTATGTAGCGCCCATCTGTGTCAGCATTTACCTTAAACGTTTGCCAGGGAAGGCCTCTACGGATAAGAATGGCCACTCCCCGGGAATAGCTGGAGCAGCCTGAAGTGTGCACCTCGCCCCATCTAGCGCCTCGCAGCCTGTCTCCAGCGCTCCGAGGCAAATGAGTTTCCTGCAGGAAACATATGTCAACGAGGTGGCGTGTCAGATACGCCTGCGCCAGGCGTATCTTGCGGTGGTCGTTAAGACCGCGGATATTCCATGTAAGGCATCTTAACTCGGTCAGGGAGGTTTATATGTGTGTGTCCCATACGGTGGCAAGGATATCAGCGTCCCACAGACCAGGGGCCCTCGGGGATCCCCCCGCCACCCAGTCCCCGGGAGGAGTGATATCATACAATCAGCCTGCTGTGCGGGTGCGACGCCATTTCGTGGTGCACTAAGAAATCGCAGTGAGAAAGCAACAACCAACAAGAACCAAAACCCTCCCCCACCCACTCCAACCCCCCAAACAGGTTGAGAAATAACCCCCCCCCACCTCCCCACCCAACAAGAACTTTCATATAGCAATGTCTCGGGAATCATCCCACAGGGCGTGGGGTCGCCGGCTCACACCCCCGTCGAAAAGACGACAGGGTGGCCGAACAGTGCTGCCTTAGATAAATACAGTACAATGAGCCACAGCGTACGGCGGCCCGACAGACCTCCCCCAGCAGCGGTCCATAGTGCCTGAGCGGTGCGGGCCTCGACAAGTCAAGCCAGTGCGCATAGGTTCGGGACACATCCCGCGGCCCTCAAGGGCCCCCTGGATTACCATACTCGGCTACAGGCCACGTATCTTACAGTTACGTTATCCAGCATCTCTTCACTTCTCAGAGGGATAACACGCTATGTCACTCTGTGTCACTCAACTGGCCACGCGGAGAAGCGCCCTGGTCATCCTCTCGCCCACGGTGCGAGCGCTCCGCCTGCCTGGCAAACTTGAGGGCATCCGCCGCGGTCGTAAAGAACATAGGCTTCCCTTTGTGGTGTATCCGCAGCTTGGCCGGGTATAGCATGGCATATTTAGTCCCCACCTTCTGGAATATTTTTTTAGCCGGTATAAATTCTCGCCTTGCGGCCTGCACCGCCTGTGTAAAATCCGGAAATAAGGAGATGACCATATTTTGGAATCGGAGCTCACCTTTTTCACGCGCCAACCGCAGGATGGTGTCCCTGTCCCGGTAGTTCAGAACACGTGCCAGGATCGGCCTCGGTGGCGCCCCAGGCACGGGCCGCGGCCCCAGTGTGCGGTGCGCCCGCTCGACCAGGAACATGGCCGACAGGTCCGCACCAAACAGTTCGCGGAACATTCCTTCAATAAATTGTTCCATGTTACCAGTATTGGTGGATTCTGCAATTCCAATAATGCGAACATTGTTCCTTCGGGAGCGGGCCTCCAAATCCTCATTGCGCCCTCTAATCACCTCCAGGACCTTATCCATGCGAAGGAGCCGCTCCTGGGTGTCTCCAATGCTCTCCTCGCAGTCGGCAATTCGCGCCTCCGCCGCAGCGATCTTCTCCTCGTGCTGGTCGACTTTATGAGATATGCCATCAAGCCGCTGGGCCATGGAGTCTAGCTTTCCATCGATTTCCTTGAGGCACCCTTTAAGGTCTCGAAACATACTTCTGACATCGTCCTCCGGTGGTGGGTCTAGCTGCGTTTCAGGGACCACCGGTGGCGATGGCGGAGCCGCCACCGCACCGCGGGAAGCCTGTTTCTCAAAGTAGAGCTTCCGCTGCTTGGCGTCGGATTTCCCCAAGCCGCCCTTTGGGCCCTACACACCCCGGCACCGGGGAAAAATGGGGCAGTCGGCACCTCATGGGCCCCGGGCCCCAGCCAGCACTAGACCACTTGCCACCAACTCGCAGTGCCGTATGTCAAGCAGAGGCCTGGGCACGGATCAGCATAGGCCCGCACGCTGGGGTCGTCACATCGCAGGTATGGATCAGGCTTCACGCCTCTCGTCTCTCAGGAGGTTTACCGGCCCCGCCAGCAGCGCCAGGCCACGTCTCCGCTGGCCAGTCAGCCAGATCGTCAGGCCCGCACACCGTGTGCCCTGGAGCCGCCGCGAGGGCCGCATTCAGGCCAGCAGGGGTCCGCAGCTGCGTCTATGGTGGCAGTCGTCGGGTATCCAGCACTTCGCGGGCGTCTACGTCGGTCCCAACCTCGCCACACGAGCCGCGGCCTCCGACCAGGGCCTCGCGCAGCAGACGGCGCCGCCCAGCGCGGACCGTCCCAGCAGCCGGAGTCACGAGGGCCCGTAACTCCGGATTTCCACAGCCGATTTCTGTCACAGAAGCACCGCCGGGATCCTCCGCGACAGGGCGCCTCCCGCCGCAGCTCCACTGCTCGAAAAGTCAGGCAGAGAACGGATGGGCTAACGGATTGTTTGTTCGGCCGGCAGAGCCCCGTTACACGGCGGCCATCTTGCAGCTCGGCTCGGCCACGCCCCTGGGATTTAAAGCAATCCTTAACAGCAAAGGTATTAGGTTCGGGTGGTAGTTCGGTCAATCATCTATATGTGGTCCAGAGGGCACTTAATAACATGCCAAGAAGTTCCATAGGAGGCCGTACTCCTTACGAAGTCCTATTTGGGACGAGAATGTGGGTATTGTGGCGGATGAAAAACAATTTGGCATTGATAACCGTTTGGCTGTTTTACAGGAACTCAATGAATTGCGGTCACTATAGAGCAGCGCCCAAGTAATACGCACCGCCACTGGGGAAGTAAAACGAGTCAGGGCAAGACCTGTCTGGATCCCAAAAGTCGGGGATCTTGTCAGAGAAAAGATTGTGGACAAGAAAGAATTTGGGCCATCTTACAGAACAGCTGTACCTGTCCTTGCTGTCAAAGGAACAAGAACAGTACTTCTTCCACTTCTCTTGCCAGCAAGAAAGAAAAGAGATTCATCTCCGTTGATCTGATCAAACCACACAATGTGGCTGATACTGAATAGCAGGCCGTGTGGGCTCCTGGGTAGCCGCTGCTCTCATCTCGCTACCATACAAGAGGTTCAGACAGAAAGACTGATAACATTTGAAGAGTCTTCTATACATAGTAATAAAGTTACCAAAAATGAAATGGAACTCGTTCCTATTGAAATTGAACATCAAAGTGCTAATGGAAAACAGATAGCAATTCGGCCTACCACTGACATCTACATCAAAACGGGTCATCTGCAAGTTCAACAAAACCTACTGAGCAACCAAAGATAGATCGAACTGCATCTGGCTACTTCATCGATTTCAACACTTTTTCTCTGGATCCAAGTGAACCTGAGTCACCGCCAGCTCCAGTTTCCCGCAAAAACCAACATTATGATTTCTACTGTTGGCTGAAAAAAGACGTACCTAGTCTCACCATGGCTAAAGCTCTGGCTAGCTACTGGCGTACTGTTCCTACTCTTCTGGATACGTTCAGTGACTGTCTTTTTCCTGCTCGTAAATGGACACTATCCCCCAGAACGCTCTGCAGTATCACCTGTGAACTTGGTACTGAAACCTCATACGTCATCTCATCGTGAACAAAGAGACCTGTCCTATAGGAACCTTATAGCAGTTCCAGTTCCTGACGGAATAGTTTAGGACAGAGTTTCATATGATGTATTTGCTCCCACTGAACCTTTGAAAATACCACATGTATTTAAAATTTCTTTAAATGATATTATCACCTCCAGTATACACTCTGATGATTGGGATTTTGAGACTCTAAATAGTATGCTGTCGGATTTAGAACTGTCTGCAGCATTTTCGAAAAATTAAATGTTCGATGATTCATCAGATTTTGATACCATGTATAGTTATCAACACTATTGGCAACATTTTCTACATAAAACAAGTGCACCACGTAATGTTTTCACACATGACCAATGAGAACACTGCCCAACACTGCCGAAAGGTAGTTCAAACACATTTGCACAGAAGTTTCTGGGTTTAATACATCAGATCCACACTCATATTACTATAAGGTTGCATCTACATCCGCAAGGAAAAATATGCTAACAAACACCAAACAGATATACTCTGCATCCTTTATTGCCCAACTGTCTGAACAGGGTTTCGACTTATGGAAAGATACTATAGACATAAAATCTGTTGTGGGTATCAAGGACTGGCAGGTTCAGGGAACGGAGGCTCTATTTAGAGCATGCCTCATACCATAACAAATTATCTTCCTGAATGCCACTGTGCAACAGACTTCCTGACTTAGGTTAGCCAAGATTAAAGATTTGAACACACGTCGTATTCCCTTGCCTTCACAATTTGAGGGATGGCAGAACTATACAAAAAATGGTGAGGGTACAGTAGCTGACATCATGCTTAACATTTCATGCAATTCCACAGACCCCAAGGGTTGGTTAGTTTGGCCTATCCACACAAATAGGTGTCAGTCAAGATTTAAGGGTACCACCGAAGGGTTTAGTATCCATAGGCCCGACTTAATGTACATCCGGGGGGTGGTGATATCATTCAGTGTTGGGAAGTTCTGCTTTGATTGGCTAAAAACCTCAACACTCTCCCAGGTGAAACAACACTAGTCCTTACTCTCAGAAGCCATGGATTTAAGGGATTTTTTGCTAGGACCCCAGAAGCCATGTCATAAACGCTTCTTATAAGCTATCTATAATACAATTTGGAAAATCTCTCAACAGGAAGCTGCAGAGAGACTTCATGAAATTGACAGAGTTAACTTAGAAAAGGCGTTGGCTGTGGTTGACAATGGTATGACCACACTGACATCCAGAATGTATTCACTGGGTAACATTGTATCTTCTGCTATAGATATACTGGAACAAGATCTGTCCATTCTACAACAGGGGCAATCACAGTTACATTCTATTATGTCATTAAGCTGGACGCAGCAATCCTTGAGCTCTGGTTATGTGCCCCGGCGATATATCAACAGTACGTCTCTGTTCTCTGCATATAATTTGACTGAAAAGCAGACAACAATGGCACAAAGAGATGCAAAATATACGATGCTGCACATTGAAAAATTAGACAAATTACCTTTCATCGAGGCAGAGTCACCATCCACGGAATGGTTAATTTATGGCCATATAACAATGCCAGTAACAACTTTCCAGTTTCAATATTGCCTAGAACACCACTGGGTAGGCAGTTATCAGGCAATGGGAAGGGAATTCATCCATGAATCTTGGGAATTACTGTATAGATTTAGATGCAGGAATGGGGACACTGATGTGTTTCTCAGCGGTACAGACTGTGAGACTTCTTTAAGTGGATATCTAGTGTGCCAGGGTATTATGCTTCACTGGACCTCTAACAGTATAGTAGCAAACTTATCCTGTCATTTGAAGGGTTCCCCAGCTGCTGTGATTAATCCAGTGTTCAGGCTGCTCTCAAATGGGAGTTACTTAATACTGAATGATCAAGGTTGTTGTAGGATGCCTTCAGGCATCGCATATCAAGTAACAGAAAGGTCCAGGGTTACTTGTTGTATGCAAGTATTGTTTCCATCGACCCCGTTATGTCCTTTATTGAATGTTGCCTTTATACGGTTTGATTCTCTGTGGCATGAAAGCCATGCTCTTACTGAAGGATGTGCCATTAACCTCTCCCAGTTGCAAGGTCCTCAACTGAGACACAGGCACTGGTACAAAAGAACTGCCCTTTCCATTTTGGAGAAATGGTACAGCGTATCTTTAACATGTCTGATAAGAAGGGTATAGTACACCTATTTAAAACCATAGGTCCTGTACTGTTAAGCACCTTTCAGACAGTCTTCGGAGTGATTCCAGCTTTTATACACTCTGTATCTGGAAGCATTTTTGGAGGGCTCCCGCTGATCCTGCTACTGATAGTGGGTATCCTGGTTTTTATTTTTCTGCTACGCAATGGACGTCCCAGTCACCAAGGAAATGGAAAAAGCACTCTTTGAGCAACGTTACCTTGGCTGCATGGTAATCCATCTTGGCTTACCTCGACTTCGGAAACTCAGTGATTGACTGTGTTTTGCCTCTTCTCCGCTGCGTGTTCTGCGGATATGAATGCGTGTTGGATCTCTGTCTAACACTTCCATCGGTTGCACCACCGGACGTGGATGCATTGCTGCACCCGTTAAAGGACCACGTAGTGCTGTGGCCTCAGCATATTCCCAGGTTGATATCAGCATTCTTAGAGCCACCGCAGGATGCTTCAGCTCCTGTTGGATTGGAGACCGGCACCACTACAGGCACACAGGCTTTGGATGCTTCGAATGATATCCCAGCACCGGCGGTGAGGACTGAAGATCATTTTTGCTCGATTGACCTGTTCTGTGAGGTGTTACAGGGACCATCGTCTGTGACAGCAAGCAGCAGTGATGTTGCATCTCTCACACAGGACACATAAATATTTGGCACTCCATGTGCTGGGAAGAATTCGGCATTTTTTCCAAAACAACCAAAATTGGAATTTTAATCAACGTACTCAGTTGCTCATACTATCTATCCATATATATATATATATATATATATATATATATATATATATATATATATATATATATATATATATATATATATATATATATATATATAAACTTATTTTCAAGGACCTTTAGATTTTTTTTTTTAGAGATTTTATGCATTTTTAGAAATGTTTTATTTTTGCCGTTTTAGGATTGATTAGAAGGACATTCCCTTTTTAGTATGTCGTCCAGGTGATTGAGGAGTGGGTGTTATGTTTCGTCAGGGTACCCCAATATAGGCTTGGGTAGTCACCTGACCTTTCACCTACATTTACCGTACCATTGTACTACATAACTGGTTTGTGCTGACCTTTTACCTAGTTAGGTGCTGCAGCGCCTGCCGTAGGTTCAGCCGAACGCTGTAACCAAATAGCGGAATTCTTCTTCGAGAAGGTAATAACTATATACTCTTCCTTCCCTGTTGTGGCTCTGGCTGTCCAAGACAGATGGGCTACATCTCGCCATATAACTGTAGCACAGGAGGAAAGGCTTGAGAACTTTTTAATTCCTTCCCCTGAAATTTTGATAAAAATCTGTCGGAGTGTTAAGTCAGGGTCTCCCAAAGACCAGGCCTCCCCGAAAAAACTTGAGGGATGCTTAGAAGCTCTGGAACCCTTCATTAGGTATCTCCTGGAGATCTCATTTGAGACCAGCACAGTCCCTAACTGCTGGAAGGAGGCAGTTGTTCTCCCCCTCCCAAAAAAAACGCATCTAGGCCTTGAGCGCCTTGAGAACCTACGACCCATCTCCCTTCTTCCCTACTTTGCCAAGATCGCAGAGAAAGTGGTCAACCAGCAGCTCACGGCACACATTGAGAAATTCCATCTTCTTCACCCCACCCAGTCGGGCTTCCGCTCTTGTCATTCGACAGAGTCTGCCCTCCTTCTGGCCACTGAGACCATCCGGCAATTTGTGGACGCGGGCCAGACTGCCGCCCTGATCTTGCTCGACCTCAGTGCGGCCTTTGACACTGTGGCCCATAAGATATTGGTTGATCGTCTGAAGAGGGGAGGTGTATCTGGGAAGGCCTTGTGTTGGCTCACTTCTTTTCTGAACAATCGTAGCTTTCAGGTGAGGCAGGGGAAATTCTATTCTAAAGTGATGGCACTGCAACAGGGAGTCCCCCAGGGCTCAATCCTAAATCCCACCCTTTTTAATCTTTACGTGGCTCCCTTGGCTGAGATTGCTGAAGGCTTTGGGGTTGGTGTGGTGTCCTATGCCGATGACACCCAGCTGGTTGTGTCCTTGACTCAAGACCAACAATCGGCAGCTCCCAACCTGGTGGCGTGCCTCCAAGAACTTGCAGCCTGGATGGACATAAACTGTCTAAAACTCAACGGCAATAAGACCGAAGTGTTGATAGTGGGGAAAGCCCCTTCTGTCTGGTCGTCTGCGTGGTGGCCGCAAGATTTGGGCCCTACTCCTATGCCTTGTGCCCAGGCAAAAAACCTTGGGGTCTGGATTGACACCCACCTCTCGTTTGATTACCACACCAGACGGGTTGCTGGCACATGTTATGGAGTTCTAAAAAGACTTAGGAAAACCCTTGACATATTACCCACTGCGGCCAGGAAGACCATGATTCACGCACTTGTGACTTCCCGTCTTGATTATGGGAACGTTCTCCTTCTGGGGGCTACAGAAAGGTGCATACAGAGACTCCAATGCGTTCAGAACACAGCGGCCCGTCTAGTCCTGAAGCGCCCTATGAGAGCTCCCTCAAAGCCGGCTCTTGCCTCCTTACACTGGCTCCCTATCCGGGAACGAGCACTCTTTAAGGCATTATGTGTGTGTTATCGCATTATGCAGGGGACCGCTCCTGCCTACCTGCGTAACCTTCTCACTCCCTACACTCCCACCCGTTGCCTCAGGTCTGAGGGACTGGGCTTAGTCTGTGTCCCCATGATAAAAAGAGCCAGGATGAGGGGCCGCTCTTTTCGACTCTTGGCGGCCCAATCCTGGAATAAACTACCGGTGTGCCTCAGACTGGAACCAGTTGAAGGTATCTTTAAGAAGAAGCTTAAGACTCTCCTGTTCCCCCACACATAGACCTTAGTATCTGCTCTTGCTGCTCCACCGCAGCGCGGGGACACACTGTGATAGTGTAACCAGGCGCTTTACAAGACCCGTTAACATAACATAACATAACATAAATGTTGTGTGGTTTTCCCTGAAAACTAGTCTAATTTATTATGCATGAGGATTCTCAGAATCACAGCAGGACTACCACCTTCTGCATATAACTGTAAGGTTCATCCCCATTGTCATCCTCGGCCGGCATGACACAGCAAGGTAGAAACCCCGAGGGTACCTCTATAGGTATATAAGCACCATATCTTTACTGGGGCAGACAGAGGAGAAAGACCTCCATGCTGACACACTGACGCAAGACGCTGAGGCTCCTGCACGCAGACACTCCAGCACGCAGTGGTCTGACATCCCTCTTGGGGTGTCCATCTCGAGACTAAGACGGGGTCCTTCAGTCTCTCACTTCAGGTAATGGGATTGGTTTTATCCTAGGGGGATTCTTGGCTATACACCTGCATACATGCTAGGTACATTTAGGTTCATCTAGTTAGGGTTAGCATCGTAGGAGTACGCATTATTACTGTCATGTATTTATTTGCATGCAAATAGTCATTGATTAAGCATTATGGTAGAAATCTACCATCCATTTACTCTGTTAGGGCTTATAATCGTTTATATCTGTTTCCTTTTTATGGTTGTTGCAGCACACATATTTTACACTAGAATGTCGCTGGTTCAATAAAATACTTATTTAAAACGTCACCACTGTGTATTCAGTGTGTCTCTCTGAGACAAAGTGAGCATGAGTGACTGAGTGAAAAGTACTGCACTGTTTCCATGATCCCTGAGGGGATGGGGTTGTCATGTTCGATAGTTGCCAGAAACTATTCACTCCATGGTAAGGGAAGTTGATAGTGCCATTGTGAGCTAGCTGGTATACATGCGAACATATCCGGTGGGGTTGTCTGGAACCAGTCTAGACACCACTCCCACAGTTTATGTTGTCTAAATGCGCAGATCCTATATAGATTTATAGAAACTGCACAACAGAGAAAGAGCAAAGAATCCTTAGGAGGCAGAATGCAGTGGGAGGGCCAGTGGTAATATATAGAGGGCGTCCATGTTGGGAAAGTATACATGGTCCGCTCTTATCATTTAGCCATTTCATATCAAAAGGGGTTTTATATATCAAGAGCCATATTACAGGCTATGGGATGTATATGGCTACCTCCACCACCAATGTTCATGTAAACGTGGTGGATGTTAAAACATTATCAGCCAAAATAAGTGGCACACTTGTATATTGTTTTAAAAAAATGTGGTCTAGTCTAGTACGTCGTCCCAGGGTTAACCAAAACCCCCTGTGTTACTGGCTCATAGTGCGTGATGTGGTATCAGCCTGTAGAGCCAAATGTAGAATGTCCCAAATACGATTAAATGTGAACTCATAAGCCATTTGTCTCCGAGTCATGGAGTTTCTGTCATCAGCACTTCTCCCTTTTTCCACAAGAGCACTTCAGACATGAATGGCAAAATAGCCTAGTTTGCAAATGTTTTCTTATATAATTTGCTGCATAATCTGAGCATTTTAACTGATAAATTGTTTGTAGCTCAAGCGAATCAAAAGTTAATAAAAAAAATTTGACTTGTGTTGCTGCAGAGTGGACGGCCCATTGCAAAGGTTGACTGATCACCTTTCTCACTGCTGCATTTGTATGTTACAATAGTACTAACTAATAAGGCAAAATCTTTCCAGAGATTGTTATCATGTGTACACATGTCAAAATAATAAAAGATCAGAAAATATACTGCATTAAGCTGCAGCCTTTTTTATGCATAATTTAGTCAACACTGCTGTTTAATTTTGTCCCCCATTGCTGCATAATTAATTGCAGTGACCCTACAGCAGACAGCACATGTTAAAATTGCTTGTGACTCAAGCAGAGAGAGAGTGTGAAGTGTGCGGACTTAGTTTGGTGTACGTGCAAATTCTGTATTGCTAATCTCTGTTGAGTTGGAGCTACTACTGTTGAAACAAGGCCAATGGCGGTACCTATGGGTGAGGCGGACTGGCCTCATGGGGAGGACCAGCCTTAGCACTGGTGGAGCCCTGTGCATTAATGTTTGTTAGTAGCCCCCCAGTGACCGCCTCTGCCATGGATTCCCTCACTACCACCCTTTAACAGTGCCCCTTAAGTCTCCATAACCACACTCTCTCTCAGATGGATTTAATTTGATTTACAGTGCTACTCATACCAGTAAAGAGTGTCAGAGCACTTTACATTACACACATTACACAGAGACAATCAATATGTGTGTAAATCACTGTATAGAAAATGTTACATAAGACTAAGAACTTCAAGGTGTAGGAGTCACATAGTGATTGGTCTGGAGAAACACAAACTCAGAATTGAAAACGTAACACCATGGTTGCCGGTTCTCTTTAATAATCAGAATTGATTTCTATCAAAAAGAACACTTTTTGCAACATTAGGATAATCAAAGACTGGGGAAAAAACATAACACTCTAATTTATACCTTTCAGTTTGTATGCAGCTCTTAGATGACAGTTAATATCTCACTGTTCTATGTTCGGATTTTAACTTATAAACTGCAAGTAACAAAAGGATCTCTCTGATAAAAGCGGTAACCCACTGACCTATTTACATTATGTGCACTTTTTGATCTGCATGGTACATGTTCTTTGCAGCAGGCACATTAACCCTCTGTGCTACCTTTCCATGAGTCAAAACTTCCACTAGACAAAACTCTGATCTCTCTCTAGGAAGAACATTAATCACCAGAGTCATCATGACATTTGTATGCTGGAGGCCAGGAATGATGCAGCAAGCGGGTTTAAAGCCATAATATACTTGCAAACATGATGCCTCCACCCAAAGTCAGCACCCGGTGCGGTCACACCAGTCGCACTGCCTTAGAGCTGGCCCTTCTAAAGGGTCCTGGGACCTCAGTGACAGACTCACTGTTGCTCTAGGGTGTGCTGCTTCATAGGCTTTCCCGAAAGACTGGAGGTGAACTTCAGTATGGATTGTGGTGGACAGGCCTTGAAGGTTAACCTACACTTGCCACGCTAGGGTCCACCTGCTGGTGCTAAGACACCAGGGCTGCTAAGGACTTGTGGGGCCTTCTAAGGTGTAGCATGGGGATGTACTCCCTCAGGAGAGTGTTCTGGTGGACTGGTTATGAAGGCTGAACCTGGTTCCCCAGATCCAAATTCAGCAGCTCTGGCCATAATGCCACATCCTCTCCCCCACTGAACACCATACTGCCCCACTGAGAAAGACTCACCCTGCCTTCAACCACAACCCAATTGTGCCCCTCTATAATCACCTGGATGCTGCTCAATTTAAATTACGCACTAGACAAGAGCCATATGCTGCCTCCAAAAAAAAAAAGTAACAATATCCTGGAAGAAGCAAACACTCATAGGGAATGCTAAATTTAGGAAACCATGTGAAATGTAAGCAGGAACAACATGGTTACCTTAATGCTTTTACCCTCACTATTCAGAAATCAGTGAGTGCTTTTGCCTGAAAAGTTAAGGACATGACTACAGGGCCCTGAATAGACCCATTTCAATGTCCATTGCTTATATCCTTACAAAACGTAAGCTGTATGATAAAAAGACCACATCCCTGAACACAAAGCCGCAGTACACATTCTGTTTTCCAATCCACGCATTGCAGTACCTCCAGGACTGGTGCACTAATTCCAAGCCCAGGGAAAACAAAGACAAGAAAACAAAAGTAGCCTTCATTGGCAAACTCTGTAAAGTTTTTGGGTGTGAATACAATCAATCTAGCCACTTTGCTACTACTCTGTCTTATTTTATTATTTATTTATTTTTTATATTTTTACCCTTTTGTTCCGGATGCTGCACTTTGGAATTAAAATGTAAGAAAAACAAGCATTTGCAATGCAATAGGTCTCGCGTTTATGCAAGTTTAAGCTATTGGTATTGTAAATGACATTGTGTTTTATTTATGTTTCAAAAACCAAAACATAAATAAAAGGCATTGTCATTTACAATGCCAATAGCTCAAACTAGGGTAAATGCGAGACCTTTTGCATTGCAAATGCTTGTTTCCGTTTCAAAATATGCCAGCAGTAGCATAATACACAAAGATATTTCTTTCACGAAGGAAAGGGTGCAGGACCAGGGACACCTAGTAACAGCCTGTGGTACTGCGCCATTTCTTCGTGAAAGGAATTTCTTTGCATATTATTATTATTTTTAGGATTAGTGGTTATGATCAAATACGTTTAGATAATCCACGGAATAAAAGGGAACCGCAAACATAGGGAGCAGATGGATGGCTTGTGTGATCAGAGATCCCAACATGCAGACAACGGGAAATAATCGGAAAGTAATGGAACTCTTTATATTGCCACTGCAGCCGCTGTATATTGATCGGTAGCAGGGGAGGGTGACACCATGGTAGCGCGTTCAGTTTTGCCTGATGTTCTGGTCAGTGGGATTGGTGTACACGCAGACAGCAGCTGTGGTTCTGCAGCGCCGCGCGTTTTCTGCTATATATAAAGCTCTTTATTAAAAGGCAGTGAGTCGTCATGCGTGTGCCTGCTACTGCACTATGAGCACTTATTAAACGCACATTATTACAGAGTCGCTGTGCTCCTGTGTGTGCCCGTGCCGCAGTTTACACCAGTGCTGCTGTTTGTGGCCGGTGAGGGTGCCTTTCGTTCAATTGTGGTGTGTGTGTTAGATGACAGTGATATAGTTTGCAGATTACTTTCCGTCTACACCCCTGCTGATGGGGTCTGCTCTCACGCCCGACTCAGAAACAACTGGCAGGCAGCATGGCGAGAACGTGCAGGAGTCTGAGCGGATCTGCATATTTATATAGCGCAAACTCAACCGTAAGGTATTGGAGCGCTTTACATGAACACCGTATTTTTATTACACATTCAGGCATGGGGAGATTAAGTGATTTGCCCAGAATCACAGGATGTGGATGCGACCTCGAGGCTCGAACTCTGGTTTCCAGCACCAACGTCGTCAGTTTATCCGACGGACCACATCCTCTCCCCATGCCCTGGCCTCGCTCTCGACACATGCAGATGGCGTTCACATGCATGACACCCCGAGACATGCCTTGGTCACAGCGGTCGCATCTGCCGGTGACACCATCGCAAAAGCATGTTCAATTTTAAAACGAAAACAATCCATTAGCAGACCTTACACACGAGTGTAAACATGCGTAACTTCCGGACCATTATACACACACGCAGAAGGCAGGCGAGCAGACAGGCCGGTCAGAAATCCTAGACTACCGGGGAATTAATTGTAAATTACAGCCTAAAAGAGCACACATCACAGGGCTATTCCTTTTATCGAGATAAAAGCATATTAATGACATCAGATGAGCGCTCCACTCTTTGGGGAACATTTACACCTCCCAAGTGTGAAAAAATGCAATCACTCCAGAGGTTAATTAGTGGAGACAAAGATATGCTCCCTCGGTGGAGATGAATCCTAAATGAAGCATTATGTAAATGTGAGCGATTGGCGTTGCAGATGCTAATTCTTTTTTTTCCATTTCAAAGTTTGCCAGCTGTAGGCTAAGAAATTTCTTTCACGAAGGAAAGGGTGCAGGACCAGGGACACCTAGGAACAGCCTGTGGTACTGCACCCTTTACTTCGTGAAAATAATTTCTTTGTTTATGCTAATACTGGCATACTTTGAAATGAAATAAAAATTTGCATTTGTAATGTCAATAGCTGGCTATTTTAAATAATACAGGAGGTATTGCACTGTAAATCCTCTGAGCAGCCTCCTGTGTGGCTTCAGCAGTGAATATGTAATTGCGTCAGGAAGCAAAGAACAAACCTGCAATTTACCCGATATAAGTTAAAAGGTAGGACAAAGTGAAAGAAAACACGCATCCACGAGGTAAGAATCAACGGTAGGCTGAATGGAAGTGAGGTATTCTCTGATACAAGGAAACAGGAGCCTGCAAAGACAAGCGGCTGGAACGAGGGAGAGTAGCCCCCCCTCCCCCAACCAGATGGCACACTGCAGGCAATTAAGTGCGAGCAGAAGCGGACGAAAACAGTAATTAGTCGCCGCTGCCTCAGGGACTACACGGAAGTTACCATAGAATCAACAGCCAACAGAAATCAAGAACACAACAGCAATGCCAGACTTCATCCAATCGCGAGGAGCAGGAGAAATCACACAGAGTTGAAGCCAATATACAGATTACTTTAGGTCCCGCTGAGACAGCGCATGCAGCGCATGCGCTGCCAAGGCGAGACCTAAAAAGGCATCTCCAGCATAAGTGTTTTTCTTTTTAGGAATCATTTCACAGGGGAGCAAATGGAGGAAATGAGAGGAAAGATTGAGGACCGCTTCTTGAAGTCCCTGTTTTCAAAAAGAGAGGAATTGCTAGACAGAAAGAGAGGGAAAAAGGAAAGAGTGGGGGGCAGCTATAGCGGCAGAGCAGAAGTGAACACTGTCCTTGTCTTCTCTGGGCAAGAATAAAAGACAGAGTCCTGTTACTTCTCTGCCGCCCCGCCCGTCCTCGAACGCTGAGCCATGGAGATTTCTTGTGTCCTGGGACGCATTTTTAAAATAAAAAAGTTGGGGTACGGAATCTGTGGAATTAAAGAAGTAGAGGCACGCCGTGCCCTGCCGATCCCGCCCTCTTCGACCACTGTCGTAAACATACATATACAGAAAATAGGTTGCCCACTCTTATTTAATTATATATATATATATATTTGCAGAATGCATTTATGAAAAAAAGGGGGGGGGGGTGTAATCCCTTAGTGACTGGTTGTCCACTTGTTTGTTTATGTGCACATGTTTGATAAATGCTTTATAGGGATATTGATTCCCAAAAGCGGAATAGATTAAAGGTAACTGTGTCTAGAGTGTGAAGTACAGCCTCATATATACAGTTAGACAAGTGTGTCACGGGTACTGTAGTCTCAACCAG
The DNA here is from genome assembly GCF_964204655.1 of Triturus cristatus. Taxonomy (NCBI): domain Eukaryota; kingdom Metazoa; phylum Chordata; class Amphibia; order Caudata; family Salamandridae; genus Triturus; species Triturus cristatus. Next base: position 803,740,625 of record NC_140588.1, on the reverse strand, counting down.
TATGCAGCACGGGGACGATTGAGAAGGTGGGTATGTGGTTTTAGTATACCACTCATACTGGGCATATACTGTGGATATTATAAGTTCTGCGTAGTGTAACCACTACGTATGATGAGGCTCCTCTGGGTTAGTTATGTACACTCTGCAAAGATGCCGTGGTGATGGTGCTTATGTCAATGGCATGGGTGGAGACAAAGGAATGGGCCCCATTTTGCCCAGAATGGTACTTTGCAATTACCAGTTATGGTGAAAAGCCCATATGGATAGAAAACTGTTTGGTCAAAATACAAAATATAAAACGCAAAATGTGCCTGAAAAATGCTCAAACGGCTTGTTGCAGTGACACCAGAGACCGTTATTTCACCATCTATTCAGTAAAGACAATCATCTGATACCTTTCTTATTCTGTCTTTTGTGACAAGGGCAAATAGTATATTGGAGGTCTGGGACAGTTCATGTCCAGTCTCCCACTAGTGTGCTGTTGCCATGCTCCCTATCAGAATGACGCACTAGTCTTGCCCGGCCTAGCACACACTCTACCAAACACTAGCTAACCACAGACCCCACTGAGGAGAGCTGCAAACAAAAGGGAAAGGCCCGAATTTAAATTGGTCATCCTACATCTGCGCAAAACTAAAGTTGAAGAAAGGATTGTAAGTAAACTTGTCAAACAGTGAATTTAATGATCTCTAGGCATTACCATCGCTTACGCCTTTTGCCAGCCTAACACTGCCTCATAAAATGGTATTAGTTCTTAAAAATGTTTTGAAAAACACTAAACTAGACCATTCCGCCCTTCTGTACAGGCAGCAATTATACAGGTGCTCCGACCCATGGGAACAGTCCAGTCTGAACTGCCAGGCCAGGTTCTCCCTGGACCTTAAACAAGCATTCTGGGACTGGTTGCGGGGATTCACCCCTCATTAGCCAGGCTAGCTGAACTCCAGTGGCATGGAGAGCACAAGACCCACGTCTGGGCATAGCCATCACATTCGGGGTGACAAATGAAAAAAGAACAATTGATGAACAGAAAGCACAACAATGTCAAACATTCATTACAGTACAGAGACGCAGGCCTAAATCCATTCTTTTTTGCTCCCAATGCTATTCCAGTTTAAACCCAGCTATATGCAAATCAGTCTTGACCCTGCTCCCCATGGAAACAGCCCAGCCCGAACTGCAAGGCCAGGTTCTCCCTGGACCTGAAACTAGTGATGGAGCAGGTAAAGCAAAATTTTGTATACCTCCTCCATTTTGCATGAAAATATTAATCATTTAACCGACTAATATAATAACTTGAATTAACCGTGTGCTGTGTTATACTGACCAACTATTTGCACCCTTTTGTAAACACCAATAATACGTGGGACTTATTGCTATTTGCATGGCAGAATAACCTTAATAACTAACTGTGGTACGCATATTCATAGTGGTACATGTGGTAATAGAGTATTGCATGATTTCTGTCGCTTTTGTGATGTTTGCGTTCCCGTTCTGGACCGAAGGGTGAGTTTTATTGCTTTAAATGTTGCTAAAAGCTAGGAAAACACTAATACATAAAGGGATTAGTAAGGGTATAACATTAGAATGTTCATTTACATGTATTAATTATTCTTTTGTGTTTGTTGTGCTTAAGTTGGCATTTGGGCCTACCAAAACAGGGCGTCCAAAATGGAGTTCGGAAGTGGCCACCGTCTCGTGAGCGCGATGCCTACTGCGCAGACTCGGATACTTCGTAGACCTCCAGGCAACCTCCAGCCTGAGCACAGTGTTCCTGGTCATGGATAGAAACATGGGGGACTGCCAAACTTCAGTCAGTAGAAACTGGTCTAATCGAACAATGGACATATACAAAAGTGCAACAATGTTGCATGAAGATGACATATTCGGAGGAAATGAACCAGCTAAATCTGTGAGACCCCAAGCAGTGGGAAAATTGGAAGATATAGCAAATCCTCATCAAATGGACCAATCGGATCGTAGTATTAGTAAAATAATGTATCCTGTTATCCCAAATTTATTATAAAAAGGGCAGTAGAATAGGGAGGAGTATAGAATGGAGATCGATTGCTGACCGCGCACCCCTACCGACCCCACAGGCGATGACAGATGCTTGCACGCTTACTGGCCCTTTGGAGATCTTTGGGACTGTAGCGTGCTGAGAAAAAAACTTTCCGGACTTTGAGCCTTGGCCTGCTTTATTGGGACAATTGAACAGCTAAAATTTGGTCTATGCAGAGCCAATTGAATTAGAAAAGTCCTGAGAGCCAGAAAAGGTAAATATAAAATGTCATGCGATTCGTGTTGATTAATTAAAATTCTAGAATTTGATTGACCAAAATGCTAATATTAATTGCAAATAAGATTTAGATAAAATAATTTGATTAAAAAGATATTATGAGTTTGTGGTTTTTCCAGTAGGTCAATTGAGGATTCTGAAACTTATATGTATTTTAGCTGGTTCTAAATCACCATCAACCAGTCCAACTAATTGGTCCGTCGACCAAGTGGTGGAGTGTCTTGATGTTAAGGTTAGGATCCTATAGGTGGTGATGCAAATGTATATTCTGTAAATAACCTTTCTTCCCTATAGGTAATAAGGTACTCCCCCACATGTCCAGCGCTTTATTATCATCCCTCCTGTGTGCAGACTCGTGAAGTGTGATGTATGAGTGTTGGTGTTATGGGCCCCACCAATGAATGTGTGAGTGAATGAGTTAGTGTGACGACGGGTCTGCGAAGCAGGGAGGATACTTGTAAAAAAGTTGTTTTTTTTTTTTTCCCGGCTTTGCGCTGGATCACTAGCATCCTGGGACCAGGCTGGCTTGACTCCAGTGGCATGGAGAGCACAGGACCCACGTCTGGGCATACCCGTCCCACTCGGGGTGACAAATGCAAAAAGAACAATTCATGGACAGAATGCTGAACAATGTCAAACATTCACCCCAGTACAGAGATCTGGGCCTAAATCCATTGTGTCACATAAAGTGAGCAATGGAAGTACCAAGACACATTCTCTGCCACAGTTCGAGCTGACTGGTGTCTTAAACAATTGGCGACCCCGAGTAGTAGTATTTGAGGTGTCAAAAGGGTGTCTGTCACTGGAACTTTAAAGGAATGTTATGCTTTTGGTTGTGATTATGGAGTACAACTGAATAGTATGACACACAGCAAAATAACACCGCCACAAAAGAACAAGACAACCAAACAGTCAAAACATAATGCAACACAGCAACCACAGTGCTGCTGCAGATCGGCGCATATAAATTCTCCCTACTTCCACGAACAGAGTAAACCTACAGTCGCACGCACATACACTCATCATACGCTAGGGCCCATCACACTAAAATTCATACTATTACTCTATCCACACTGAATATAGGAGAGAAACCTAAACCAATCTGCATCTCAACGAGGTCAATGCAATCATAAAGAAATTGTCCTGAGTCATGATTTTAAACATAGGAAATACATCTGGAATTCAATAAATGACAAATAAATAACCACCCGACACTAGAATTCAAACAAATGGTTGTTTATCTAAATTAGTTTAAATGAAAGTCAATCAATAGCAAGATCATTATTCTCATAGTTACCTATTCTAGCTAAATGGGTCAAATGGGTCAGGACAGGTCTCTCAGTAAAGTCTTCCGAGCTGCTGTCCTCTGCTTCAGCATCAATCCTCACGAACATAGGTTCAGGAAGAAGTGGCCTCAAAATGCTACAGACCCTCTCTAGTCTAGTAATATTTATAACAAAACTAGCGAAATAAAAGTAACAAACAAACTCGGAATGTCCGTTGAGCCGCTGAGCAGAGCGAGCAGGAAAGGATGTCGCTTGGTAACATTTAGGAAACCTCCGCTCAGGAAAAATCACAAAAATAAAAACACGGAAGAAGGAAACTCGAGTTTGCAAGCGATACATTTATGAATGCTCTTCCTTGGTACCATAGCGAAGCCACCACAAGTTATCACAGTCCATTGTGGCTTATTTCTTTTCCAAGGGCAATTGGAATCACGCCCGGAGCTGCTGTCCTCACGGAAACTTTTAAATCAGACAGAGGCTGTGGTCAGGTGACTTTCAACCATGTTCAGCAAGGCCTCTCGTCAAAATTCAATCACTCAAGCGCAGGCTGTAAATAGCAGCCATCTTGGTTTAGGCCAAAATGGACCATCTTAATTAAAAGAAACGCAAAACAACGTTACCACATCATAATGATTATACAGTGTTAACTCCCACTAATACCCTTATGTGTATGTAATTACCTAGCCGTCTGCAACACAAAGAAGCATTAGCACACGTTATTTTAAAGCACAAACACAAAACAAATAGCACTTTTGCGACACTCATTTAATTAAGTTGCTCATTATTATTAAGCAACATATATGCATTCCCACGTGTAGTTTCTCTCGTTAATAATGTTGATTAATCAAGACTTTTAACAAAACTAATAATTAGTGATTATAAATTAGTAATTTTAATCATAACAAATAAGCAAAACTGGAGCTTAAAACTCAATACATTTTCAACAGAAAACTCTGCTCCAGCAATCCCCCCTTTGGTGATATATCATCACCACAAAAAAAAAACCAACCCAAAAAAAAAAAAATGTAGTCCCAATTTTAGGAGAAATTGAAAATGTCTTTTATGACACAACATTAAACACCAGACTCTCTCTCATCATCCCTCTTTGACTCCAAATAAACACTTTCCCTCAATTCTTCTAATTCTATTTCTTGTGGGTCTCTCCTTGACCTCTTTTGTTTCTTTTCCTTATTTCCTCTAATTATTCTCTTTTTCCCTCCCCTGTTTTTACAACACAAGCACCCCAATCTTAGAATCAATAAAGCAACAATTACACATGTCAATGGAAATAATATTTTACCAATAATGGTACTACCTATTTTCGCAATAAAACTCTTAACGGCAACTATCTTATTAGCTATTTTAGTCCAGATACTTTCAGCTTCCAGTGGTACTAATTCTTCATGCAAATCAGTAATATTTTTGATATAGACCTTTAGATCTTTGCTTTCGTCAGGAATGTAAGTGCAAAAATGTTGAACTTTCAGCATTCCACAAACTCCACCCTCCTTGGCCAATAAAATATCAAAGGCCTGTCGATTTTGCATAGACATGGCACGTACGGCAATCATCTCCGTATTTACCAAAAGAAACCCACCAGCGGTACTTGTCGATAAACGATCCACCACTGTTGACAGTCTCCGAATTCCATATGCATTTAAAGAAATTCCCACTGCTGGAATTAAAGCTCCAAAAATATCACCTACGATTTCTGACCAAGTTTCTCTCTTAAAACGTGTTAGTAGATTAATGTGTTCTACATCTTCTATTGTTTTTTTAAAACGTATTTTTATTGCAGAATTAAGTGTGAGAACTCCATAATAGCTTCCCATGCCCACAATATGTCCCAAGGGCTCGCATCATTGTAACACTTTACACAGCCATTCAGCCCACATCCCGGAGGCTGGGCGGCACAACATTACCGGCCCCTGAATATCATAACCAGTCTGACCCCATAGAGCAGGTAAATTTCCCATGGCAACAGCTGCTTTTCTCCCATCCGCCTCAGTCCCCAGCTGTCCGTCAATATATTAATACAACACCCCGAGAACTCCCCCCCTCCCTACCCTCCCGCCCACCCATTACTGCTGACGGGGGTCCCTATCATGAAATCTAGCTTACTATTGCTACTGCTACCGGATATTCGCCTGTAGCCTCCAGGCCTCATGGTGCCCTTCCCTCTCGGTCCTCCTGCTCAGTGCTCTCCAGCCGGTAATCTTTCAGAGCCTGTACTATCTGCTCCCATGCCCTCACCCAGTCCAGCCCCTTCTCATCCCCTGCCCTGGTCGCCTGACGCCTCCTAAGCACGCTTTCACAGCTCGCCCACTTCAGCAACTCAGCCATCCATCTCCCATATGACGGGCCCTCCTGCGATTTCCAGTGCCACGTAATTTCTCTCTGGGCCAGCAGGAGGCCCAAGTCAATGAACTTACTGGACACTTTCGTCTTCGCCGTGTGTGGGAACCAGAGCAATAAACAGGCCGCCATATCAAACTCCACCTCCCGGTCTGTGACAGCATTCAGCAGCTCCCCCACCTCAGCCCAATACGTCCCTAGCCGGGGGCACCCCCATAAGAGGTGGTCGAGCTCCGCTCCAAGTTCCAGACATCTCGGGCATGCCGCATCCTATACCTTAAAATACCGTTTTATCCTTCCCGGGGTCAGATAAGCCCTATGCAGTACAAAGAAATGCACCTGCTGGAAGCGGGCATTCCTACTCCCTTTCCATGTTCTCCGTAGAATATGACTCCATACCGTGTCCGGGATGGGTTTTCCTATACTACTCTCCCACTTCTCCTTCAACGCCGCGAGCGGTTCCAACCCCTCTCGTAGCAGCCGGGAATGGATGCAGGTGACCGCCTTAACTCTCCCTGCCGCCATCACCACATACTGGCAGGTCTGAACCACCGCGGGCTCCACCAGGCCCTCCCTCCAGTACCGCTGTACCGCCGCGCACACTGCCGCGTGTAACAGGTAACTCCCATCCGGGAGGCCAAACTGTTCCTGCAGCACCCCAAATGGCGCCAACGCCCCGTCCACATACAGGTCTCCCACCATTTGCAATCCCAGCTCTTCCCACTCCGCGAGCGGCGACCAGTCGCCACCATGCGGCAACGCCGTCAGCATCCCCAGCGGGATCTCTGGCGCGTACGGGTGCACCGCCTTCGCTCTCCTCATGCTCCTGCGCCAACACTGTCGGAGTGTCCTCTCCTCTATGGTGAGGTCTCGTAAGTCCAGCGGCTGTTGCAGGACCATGTAGGATAAAACGTGTCTCTGGAACCCGGCGTCCCTCTCGTGCTCAGGGCCTCTAAAGACTCTAGAGACATTTTGCGTCAGTACCTGTAGCTGCGCTGCCAGGTAGTACAATTCAAAATCGGGGACCGCCAATCCGCCGTCAAGTTTGGGTCGCACCAGGGTCTCCAAGGCCACCCGCCGCCGTCCGCCCCCCCACAGGAAGCCGACCACCAGCGATCTCAGCTCCGCAAAGACGCGCTGGGGGATCCAGATCGGCAGGGTGCGGAAATAATAAAGCAACCGCGGCAGGGCCACCATCTTCAACAGGGCCACCCGGCCCAGTACCGACAACGGGAGGGAGGCCCAAAAGGACATGCATCCCTTCAGGGCCCGTACGCCTCGACCTATGTTGCCCTCCAACAGGTCCCCAACGTCCCGGTAAATCCTGACCCCCAAGTAAGTGAAGCACGTGGCCTCCCACGCCACCTCCTCCGTGAGTGGGGGGTATGGGACATCTGCCCGCAGCGGGAAGACACAAGTTTGATTCCAATTTACCCGGAGGCCCGACAGTTCCCCAAAGCCCGACAGCAGTTCCATAGCCCTCCCCAGGGCGTCCTCTGAGTTCTCGAGATACAACAAAAGATCGTCTGCGTACAATGAGATATAGTGCGTCGTCTCCCCGCTCCGGACCCCGCCAAAACTTGCCCCCGTCCTTGCCCGCATTGCCAACGGTTCCATCGCCAGGGCAAACAACAGGGGAGACAACGAACAGCCCTGTCTCGTACCCCTGCTCACCGGGTACTCCGAGGAAACCACCGATCCCAGTCGCACCCGGGCCGAAGCTGAGGAATAAAGGACCCTCGTCCACCGCCCAAATCCATCCCCCAGGCCCATTCGCTCCAGCACCGCATCGAGGTAGCCCCACTCTAAGCAGTCGAAGGCCTTCTCGATATCTACGGAAAGCACTGCCGGCTTCTGGGCAGGGTCCCAGACACTGTCCACTATGCGGACCAGGCGCCGAATATTCATGGCTGTGCTCCTAGTGGGGATAAATCCAGCCTGGTCCTCATGCACCAGCCGGGTCATGTGCGGTAGAAATCTAGTAGCCAAGATGCGGCTCAATATTTTATAGTCGACCGTCAGCATGGATAGTGGCCTATACGAGGTCACATCCGAGGCGTCCGTGCCCGGCTTCAGCAGCGGTATCACGAGCGCCTCCCGCAGCGACTTAGGTAATCTCCCCAGCGTCAAGGCCTCCGCATAGACCTGCAAGAGCGAGGGCGCTAGTACATCGACATATTGCGCATAAAATTCAATCGGCAGCCCATCCACCCCCGGCGTTTTGTTTCTGGCCATATGTTTGATAGCCACCCTGATTTCCGAGAGCGTGATGGGTCCACCCAGTTCCTTCGCCGTCTCGGCCTCCAGCCTTGGGAGAGGAGTAGTCCCCAGAAAGTCAGCCATTGGGGGGCTCTCTGCCCCCCGCCGGCTCTCATAAAGGCCCGTATAATAAGCCCGAAAGCGCTCCAGGACCGCCGTTTGAGTGTAAACTACCTCCCCGTCTCAGTGCCTATACTCATTACCGGGCAACCTCTGGGTTCGGGATTAGCAATCCTGGCCAGGAGCGTCCCCACCTTGTCCCTCTCCGCATGCACTCTCGCATACAACTTGTAATCGAAACACCTCAGGCGCTCCGTTTCAGTCGCCACCAGCTCCTTCGCCTCTAGCAGTCTGTCTTGTAACTCTGGTCGCTCAGGCCTGCGCCGGTCCAAATCCCTCAACAACCCCTCCGCCTTCGCCAGGTCAGCCAGGACAGTTGCCCTCACATTCGGAAACCGGCCCATGCAAACTCCTCTGATCACCACCTTCATGGCATCCCATTCAATCGCTCTCGTGGCAGTCGATCCTTCATTCTCTCTAAAGTACCGGTCAATGCCCTGCAGGACCGCATCCCTAAACACCGGATCTTCTAATGTTTCTGGACGCAACCTCCACGTCGGTATTGCCGACCTCTGCCTCTGCCATTGCAGCGTCAGCAACAACGGATTATGATCGGAGACAGTTCTAGTTAAGTACTCCGTATGTGCCATTTTGGAAGCCAACGACCCACTACACAGAATGGAGTCTATCCTGACGTGTAGCGCGTGTAAAGCGGAGAAAAAGGAGTAGTCCCTATCGCCAGGATGCTGCTCCCGCCACACATCAACCAGTCCCCACCTCTCCTGCCAGTCCGCCCTGTGCGCCGCTAACCGGCGCACCGGGGAGTCCGCCAGCGGCGGATGCGATCTATCTAACTCCACATCCGTTATCGAATTAAAGTCCCCTCCCATCAGAATGGGGCCCGCCAGGAAGTGCGCCAGCGTTCCCGACAGGCCGGCAAAGAAGCGCGCCTGATCCACATTAGGTGCATAGATGCTACACAGTACCACATCCTGGCCATACAACCGCCCCTCCACCACCACAATGTTCTACATCTTCTATCCTATCTTTATGAAAAATCTTTGGAAAGACCAGGCCCACATAACACGTGCCATACCAATGGTCAGGCAACTTGTAATAAGCCTTGTTCCCACAAACGTAATACACTCCCGGGAAAACTGGATCTTCTCCACCTTTAAAACCCCATCCTGTCGCAATGAAGTATGTATCATGACACTCACTAGTCCCAACAAAATACCTATCATATTGGGATTTCTTTCTGGTAATGCATAGTTTACCCTTCTGTGGTGCATCTAAAGCTAAAGTTGGACTAGCTCCATTCCTCAATTCCTTTCCCATCTCAATATCCCGTATTGTCTCACTCACTTTATATTTCCCTGCCTTTTCATGCATGTTCATTCTCCTTTCCTCTACCATGTCTAGGAAAGCCTTCTCTTCTTCTTTCAAACTACAAGTTAAATTGTTTCTAAAAATGTAATCTAATGTTAATTCTTCTTTCTCAATAACAATCTCACCAAAAATGTTAGCTTCTTTAGCTGGATTCAACTTTCTATTCATAGGCAATTGCCCAAAAATGTTATCTTTGTTAGACATCTCATAATCTATTTTCCCTAGCAAATAAAAAATACTACTTAACACACTACATGAAATCCCATACGTAGCTGGTAAATGATGATAAGTAACCCCTTCTGAAACGGATGCAGGTAATTGCATACAGACGTAGCAATCCCTAACTTCCATTGTCTTTACGTATTCGTACAATAACTTTGAAAAAACATTACTAGAAAAATCATTAATTGACCTATCTTTATGTATGTAAATGTTACTAATTCTAGTTGGAACTACTTTCTGTGAATTCTTCTCTATGTTAGTCACATTATCAGCATGTATTCCAAAAGTGTCTATTGTAACCCTAAAAGTAACTAGTAAAGCTAGTACACCCCATAATAACATTAATAATTCAGTACAGCAGCAGCACATTTTACACCATCTTTTCAAAAAGGCACATCTACTTTGATTACTATCTGTGTTAGCCATTTTACTACTTTGGCAGTGTCTTTTGACTTAGCCTCTTCTACTTTACTACTGAAATTTAGAACTCTAGATTATTTCACACAGCTAATTTCAGATCTTCTTCTTTCCACTCCTCCCAAAGTGACTCCTTTAGTTCACTCAATTTGGATTTTCATCACTTTTCACTTCTTCTTCAGCAACATCAAATTGTATCAGATCTTCAACAACATCCTGAGCATCCGACTCTTCTCCAATGTCAGTCAAGATAACCTTCAGGATTCCAACAGTATTCTCCTCCTCAACCACTTCTCGTACGGTCCCCTCTGGATTTCCTTGACTTTCTGCCTCTTCACCTTCAGACAGTGCCACGTACGTCCATTCCGGTGACCTATACTTCTGGTTAGGTTTTCTGATTCTTTTGATCTCCTCTGGTTCTTTTGAAACCTTTTGTTTATCACCTTTTGCTTGATTCTGACTGGACACCTCGTTCACCTGTTCAGCTTTCGATGAATTTGCTCGTGTCAGTCTGTACCTCAGCCTCTTTATCCTGTTAGGCCAAAGATCTCCTCTTACACTCCTCTTCGGTCTCACTTCTTTATTATTTCTTTCTCCGATCCAAGTCCTTTTTCTCAGAACTCGACCCTCTGATTTCTCATTCTCATTCTCACTCTCATCTGATTCTGTTTCATTTGCCTCTTGTTCTTCAACAATTTTCTTTCGCTCCACAGTCTTTTCCACCACCGATTGAGATTTCCCTATTTCTGTCCCTCCTCGGGTCTCCGACACGCAATCTTCTTGCTGTCTACTTGTCCCTTCACCTAGCTTATCAGGAATGTTCCCTACACCTCCTCGGGGGTCTTCCACAATCTGTCCCTCTCTATCTTCTACTGACCCTGCTTCTTCTGGTGTAATCTCAAGTGGATTTTCAACCTCTTCATCTGATTCAGGTGTAGTCTCTGTGGAATTGCTCTTCTTTCTTCTCCACTGCTCGTTGGAACTTCAGGCACTTTTACAGAATCTGATCTCTCCTCTGAGGCTCTCAATGTTTCTCTTGAAGCCTCCCTTGGAAAGAAAAAAGAATCACCTGACTCTCTTTCCCCTTCACCTCTTTCAGGATTCTTTCTTCCTCTCACTGGTTCAGTCTCTGCATCATCACTGGAATCTGACTCTTCAAAATACTCTTTACCAGTCCCATCCTTTGGATTCGGAACTCTCAGAGTATGACTCGCATGCACCCAGTTTTTCACACCAGCACACTTTACTGCAGTTGTTGTAGTCAGAATAACTTGTCTTGGCCTTCCCCACCTTGGAACCAAGCAATTTCTTCTTCTGTGTACTTTAATCCTCACCCAGTCCCCTGGACTCAGATCATGGGCTTGCTTCTTTTCAAGTGTAGTAGCGTCTTCTCCAACCTGGTGAAACACAGAATGAACTGCGTCAGCCAGGCCTTTACAGTAATCCAAAATCATGTCATCAGTTATAGTCATCAACTTGTTGACAGGCACGAATGCATGTCTCATTGCACGTCCCATTAATATTTCGTGCGGACTCAAACCTGTGGTTCTATCTGGAGTAGACCTAATAGTCATTAGCACTAGAGGCAAGACATCAGGCCATTTCATTCCAGTGGCTAAACACATCTTACCAATTCGGTTTTTTATTGTGCCATTCATCTGCTCAACAACTCCAGAAGCCTCTGGTCTGTATGCACAATGTAGCTTCTGCTGTATGCTCAATGCTTCACAAATTAAACCCATGAGCTCATTGTAGAAGTGTCCACCTCTGTCAGACTCAATTGTCACTGGGAACCCGTACCTAGGAATCAACTCTCTTAACAGTAACTTTGCAACTGTTATTCCATCATTTCTCCTAGTCGGATAGGCCTCCACCCATCTTGAGAACAAACAGACTACCACTAGAACATACCTCAATCTGTTCACTTGGGGCATTTCAATGAAATCTATTTGCATTCTGGTAAAAGGACCTCCTTCTCTGCCTATTGTTCCCAGACTCACCACGGTCTTCTTTCCAGTATTGAACTGCTGACAAATCAAACATCTCTGACAGATGCTTTCTGCAATTAACCTGAACTTTGCATTGTACCAGGTTTGTTTGAAGGACCCAATCATCGCATCCCTCCCCAGATGTCCCTGGCCATGATACATTCTTGCCATTGTCGACAACATAGAATTAGGCATGACTGGTCTACCATCTCTATTGATCCAAACATGATCTGTCTCTCTTGGGGCACAACCTGCCTTTATCCAATCCCTCATTTCCTCATCTCCTGCCTCATCCTGCAACTGTTTCACTTCATCCCACGTTTCTAGGACATTAGTAAACATCACAGAACAAAAAGACATCTCCCTTTCTCGTGCCCTGTTAATCGAATGATTGTTCTTTGCACAATACTGTGCTATGTCATTGGCAAAACGATTCCCAAGAGTAACAAAATCATCTCCTTGTCCATGAGCAGCACACTTTACAACTGCTAACTCTTTAGGCAGCTGTATCGCCTCAAGCAATTTCCCAATCACTTCAGCATTCTTTATTGGAGTCCCACTCGACGTCAAGAAACCTCTCTGTAGCCAAAGCTGGCCAAAATCATGAACGACTCCAAATCCATACTGACTATCAGTCATCACAGTCACCCTCAAATTCTTCCCAATCTTGCAAGCTTTCGTCAATGCCACCAATTCAGCCACTTGAGCAGATCTTACTCCTTTCAAAGGCGAAGCTTCCATAACTTCTGAAACCTTGCACACTGCATATGCTGCACTCAACACACCATCATCAGTTCTCAGACATGATCCATCCACAAACAACACATGATCACTCTCAGGTAACGGCAAATCTCTTATGTCCGGTCTAGGTTTTGTACAGTAATCAAGCACATCCAAACAATCATGATCAACATCATCTCCCACATTCACATTTTCAGCATCTGACAAAAGTGTCGCTGGATTCACATTTACACATCTCTCAAGGGTCACATTTGATGCTCCCAGAATGATTTTCTCATATTTAGTCAGCCGACTATGTGACATATATTGAGTCCTGCTTCCTGTCAAAAGAATTGCCACATCATGAGGTACGAATACCCTTCAGGATATCCCATTATTATACCCTCACTCTGTTCCAAGCTTCTGCATGTAGCAGCTACTGCTTTCAGACAACCTGGCAAACCCACAGCTACGGGGTCAAGTGTCGATGAGAAGTACGCAATTGGCCTTCGCAGTTGTCCATGCTTCTGGATTAACACTGAAAGTGCACATCCATTTCTTTCACTGCAATACAACTCAAACTCTTTCTCATAGTCTGGCATTCCCAAAGCAGGGGCTTCACACATTCTGCTCTTCAACTCTTCAAATGCTGCCATTTGTTCTCCATCCAATTCCAATGGGTCTCTCACCTCACTTTTGGTCAATTTAATCAGTGGCTTTGCTATCAGGGAGAAATTACTTATCCACTGACGACAATAACCCACCATCCCCAAAAACATCCTCACTTCTCTCTGGGTCATCGGGGCTCTCATTCCTCTGATAATTTTGATCCTGTCATTGGTCACCTTTCTCAGACCTTTTTCAATATTGTGTCCAAGATAATGCACCTCTTTCTTGCAAAATTGCAATTTGGCTGGAGATACCTTTAACCCTCCATCTGCCAGATGATTCAGTAAAGCTATGGTATCTACTTCACAAGCTTCACGTGTCTTCGATGCCACAAGTAAGTCATTGATGTACTGCACTAGTACTGAACTTTCAGGCATGATCAAACTCTACAATGATTTCTTCAATAACTGATTGAATATCGAAGGACTCTCTGTATACCCCTGTGGGATACGACACCATGCTAAAATACGCTGTCCAAACCGAAATGCAAAAATCGGCTGGCTATCATGATGCAATGGAATTGAAAAGAAAGCATGACACAAATCAATTACCGTGTACCACTCAGCATCATGAGGAATCTGATACAAAATCACTGACGGATTTGGCACAATGGGACAACATGCCACCACAATTTTGTTAACTTTTCTCAAATCTTGTACAATCCTGAACTTTCCATTAGGTTTCTTTAGCCCCATTATCGGTGAATTACACGGGCTACTCAGTAATTCTCTCAAAACACCTTGTTGAATCATCTTGTCGATTATAGGAGTAATTCCCTCAATTATCTCCGGTGTCAATCTGTACTGAGGAATATTAGGATAAACAATCCCCTCTTTCACTGAAATCTTCACTGGATCTACATTATTCATCAATCCCACATCTTCTCCAGTAAAATCCCAAACCACTGTTTTTACTGTGTGTCTCAACTCCTGAGGCAAATCATCTGGATTAAACACAGCATATGTACCAACAATCTCACTCTCTCTATTGTCTAGAGTCATCCTGTACAAGACATCCTCATCTGGTGTCTCAAAAGCTATTCCATCTGAAGTACAAAAAATTGTGCAGTTCATCTTACACAATAAGTCCCTACCTAACAAATTCACTGGACTAGTGTCACAGACTACAAATCTGTGCATGTCTGAAAATTTCCCTATTCTTACCCTTACTGGTTCGGTAAGACGAGTTTTAATCTGTGTATTAGCTACACCAACCACTTGGATTGCTTCGTCCGAGAGAGGAAGATTTCTAATATCTGCTGACCTGACAGTTGATCTCGTCGCTCCTGTGTCTACTAAAAAAGTAACACTCTCTCCATTTATTTTCCCATCTACAAATGGTCCTGCCTGGTCTATTTCTAGAGTTGCACCAAGTATGCACTCTTCCTCCTCTCTTCGGCACCGTCAATAGTCCCCTTCAGACTCACTCCACTCATTCTTTAACCAGTACTGCTGTACCGGGTTTGAACGTCTCGGTTTGTTTACCTGCTCATCATTTTAGAATCCCGAGTCCTGGTTATACTTTTGGGACCCTCTATTCTGCGGCAAGGGCGGTTTTGGCTCTTGGCTCTGCTGTCTGACAACCTTCTGCTGTTGTTGCTGATGATTACACCCCTCGTTCTGCACCTGTTGATTTAAGGGTTTATTTTCATTACTCACTAATGGTGGATTGGTACACTCGGATCTCCAATGCCCCAATTGTCCACAGTTGTGACAAGGGAACTTCTTCTTTGCTTCTTATAGATTCCCCTTTCCTTTTCCTGCATATCTAGGTCTATTTCCTGGATTATTTGCCTGTTCCACCAACTGTGCTTCTTGTCTTTCAGCAACTTTCACCTGTGCCCACATTGCCTTTTCTTTCAGCTTTCTCTGTTTTGCTTCAATCTCATCACTGAAGTACTTTGCATGTCTCAAGATTTCATCAATCTTTTTACTCTCAACTGTGTGCTCACGTATTCTTTCACTAATTTCAGGTCTCAAGCCATATACAAATCTGTATACAAAATGACTCAAATCCTTGTCACCCAGGTGTTCATCTCCACTAAACTTTTAAAAGCCAGTATCAGCCTTTCATAAAAAGCATGAACTGATTCTTTCGCTTCCTGATGTGTTCGATCTATCTTAACCCAGTCTGTCTCTTTCAGGGGTACCTTATTTTTCAGGAACACAATTACCTGATCATATTTCTTCATAACCTCTGGATCTGGTGCTCCTGTTTTTGGATCTCTTAGATACTCCTTAGCAGGCCAATCTACAACTATTTTACACTCTGCCCACAAGTCTGCTGGAACAATTATATCAAACAGACTATTCAGATCAATCCACTGCACTTTTGACAATTTCACAAACCTGTCTACCTGCCTATACCACTCGACGGGCTTTTCTCTCAGTCGAGGGAAATCATTCGTAAATGACAAAATATCCTGTCTAGTCCATGGGACATGTACATATCCTCCTCCAGGAATCTCTCTCATAGGATAAGCATCCACTGTTTTTTCTTTTTCTCTCATGGGAAAAGCTGAATAAGTCCTGTCCACTGAATCTTCCCTTTTCTTATACCATCTATCCTTCCATTTTTCCACATCACCCCATTTTCGCAATAAGGCAATCATTTCCTTAATCTGTCCTGTTCTGCCAGTACCATTAAGATTCTCAATATCCTTGTCGGAGAAATCCACCCTGTAAGGCTTCTGCAAAGCTTTCACCTTATCCATGTCAACTCCTTGTTCACTCGCTATTGCTCTTAACCTGTCATGTGTACTTTTAGCCCTCCAGGTGATACTCTTGCACATGAATAACAACTCTCCATCATGATGGTTTTTCAGTATATCTGTAGGAATTGTTCCTGCAATAAGCCCCTCCAATTCTATGTGCAACCTGGCTACATCAATTGCCTGTGAATCTTTATCCTTCTTTTGAAGAACTTTCAACCAATCATTCAAATCCTCAGCTGTTATTTCTGTAGACTTTTTCACTGTACCCACTTGTTCTGCCATCCTCTGTGGTTCCAAAATCGTTCCTCCCAAACAACCAGTATTCAATCCTGAATTAGACTGCACATCTAACCCTCCACTACATGTGTCATGTCTCAGCTGTCTCAAATTATTTTCTTCCGTTCTCATTCCCGATTCCTCCAAAGAACAAGTACCAACCTGTGGAAATATGGATTTTTCTGGTCAGTTATGTCCCCTATCTTGGACCCCAACGGTTTCATGTATAAATCACAAGTACATGTATGTTCCCTCCAGTTCCAGTTATGAAGACGCAAACATATGTGCGTCCACCGCCAACATGTCCTCTTTCAGATCCGCCATGAATGGGCCGGATATTCCATTCCTGAGTATGAAAGGCCACCGGCTTTATATGGTTCACTTATGACATTTTACAGTCCAGGCAAGTAGGCCCTGATTCTGCCATCAAGCTTTTCCTGCCTTCTGCCTCTGAAAGCTCCAGTCTGAGCTCGCATCTGTATCCATGAACTTTGTCCTCATTCTCTGCGCAGCTAACGGTGCCTGACATCAGCCTGTTGCCTGCCAAAAACTGTATTTCACCTTCGAAATTATCTGCTCCGCTCCCTACCCAATGCATTCCTGTCTAGTAGTTTAAGTAAACATTCTTCCAGCTACCGAGCAAAAGGCCCGGCTTCTCTGTCTTTATGCAAGTAATTCATAGCCCTGTTACTATGGAAGATTTCTGCCCCCGCATATTGTGTAGACACTTAGACGCTTGTACACGCACTCACAGTCAGTATAGTCAGTATAGAATAAGATTCTACTCTAAGAGACCTCTCTTTTGGATAACATAGTTCTTTAAACATAGGATGTTAGATATGATTTGGGATTAGGTTGACTTGACCCTCCAGACTTCTGTCGCCACATGTAGAGCTAAATGTCAAGTCCCCTTCACCCCCTAGTTGCACGTCAATCACACGTCATGCTGCTGCGCGCGCATTTCTGCCAAGTATTTCTGCTGACATTGCGAAATTCTTTCATGGAACCACCCTATTATGACATCATACCTGATGACGTTCTTTAGTTACACCCAGTTACACCCACTTTTGCTACGCATGTATGTTTTATCTTTACTATCAATTGTTACGCCTCCTGCACTTGCTTCACTGTAATGCCTATTGTATAAAAATGATTACTTGTCAATAAAGTAACGTCTTCACTTCCTGAACCTTCGTGGTGATGGAATATGGAGCGCCAATTTAAATTGATTCTGGAATAAAGCCCGTTCCGAACCTCTAATACCACGGATTCTGCCTCTTATTTTACTGAGCTATTGTTATAGATTTTCCGCATCAAATTAAAGTTCCGGTAATTAAATTATTTACCACATAAATGGCGCCCGAATAGGGACACTTTCTCATCTCACGCGCCGGCGGTGCGTTGCAGGCCCGGTCTCCTGTCACAGCTGGACGGACAACAACGCGTACCCACAGGATTTCCTGTATCTCCCTCCTGCCGAGCGGGGGTAACTGAGGCTGCGATCAACACCCAGACGAGGCGGTGAGAAGTGCGAAGTATCCCGACCAGAGCCTAGCTGAGAGAGCAAGATCCGAGGTATACAGAGGCCCACCAGTTTCCGAAGTTTCCGAAGTTCCGAGTCGAGTCCAGTCCGGTTCAAGTTCAGTTCAGTTCCGAGGCCTTCCGTTCCGAGCTACCCGGTGAGTACCATTATCGGGGAGGCGTTCTGACGTGCACATAGGTTGTGCCGGTCAAGACGGGTTTGGGTACACAAATCCGGTCTGCACTGTTTCAGCAGTGTATCTGTACTGTTTAGCAGTATATCAAGTATGTCTAGTATATAATTCAGAATTACCTGGTTAGTACCGAGTATTATGCTTAGTGACTAGTTCCCTAAATAACCATCATTGTTTATTTCATTAAATGTTAAATGTTAAAATGTTTTAAATACGTTCTGTATACTGTGGTGTGAATGACTGTTCATTATTGTGTTTTGTGGTATTAAACGTGTTCAAAATTAGGTATCAGATCAGTTCTCAATATGCCGCTCTTTTTGAAATTAAGACAGATCAAAACTAGGAAAGGGGTACTCGAAGAAGCTGTTCCCATTCCTCCTAGGGACACTCCAGGGTACTTCATGTATCATAAACATGGCCTAGACGCCATATTATTTCTTGATCTATGGGTAGACTACACCAAGGAATTACCAGAAAGTCAGAGGTGGCCCGCAGCTGGGACCTGGGATGCAGATTGCATTATGAAAGTAGAAGAAGAATTGTGGAAAAAGAAAGCTAGACAGTCACAGAAAGATGCCATTGAATTATGGCGTAAAGAATCATATAGACGCACAGAGAAAGCGCTCAGACAGGAAGAGAAAAGTAAGGAGAATTCAAATAAAGTTCGAGAAAATGTATTAATTGAAGAAGGTACTCGAGTAAAGTCAGAACAAACAGACAGACAAAGAAATGCCCTCGTAAATGGTATGTATCCTCTTCTGGCCGAAGGATTACCTAAGGCTACTCCGGAAATACCAAAACACTTGCCACCCCCATTGTTTCCGATAAAAGTACATCCCAAAGGGCATCCCAGAACCGCAGAAGATGTTTTTCTTTCCTCTTATTTAGACGACGCAGCTCCCGAGTATGCTAATGCTGCGCCACATAGACCGTCTGCCGAGGGGGTTCAACGCCAAGACCCTCCTTCGTCTGTACCTCTGCAACAGCAAACTCCGACACAAGTTCCGGCAAGCACATCTGTTTCTACATCCGCATCCACACCCATGGTTGCTACATCCCGTTCAACGAATCCTTTCACATCCAGCACCCCAGGTGGTGCTACCGGAGGTACATCACGCATTTTTTCCACGCCGCCTAGAACAAATAAACTTTCCTTTCAAGAATTAGCCCACCAACGTACGCCCAAACTAGTAACTCCCAACACGCTCAAGGAACTTCTAATAGATTGTAGATATGATCCTGTGCCCGGAAAAGGGGACGAAATGATGCTGGCATCATTACGTATCCGACGAGCTGCAATATACTTAGGAAAGCTACCAGGAATGACTGCACATTTAGAAAATATATATCATTTTGTTCAGTCAGGGCGAGACCCTGAGAGTATTAACAGAGCCATGGAGTACCAAAAGGTGGAAATACAGGGGGAACTGTTACGTTTCCTCATAAACTGTGTGATCAGAAATCAAGATCAACCAGGGGTAAGTCGGGAAGAAATGCAAATTCTTACCACATGGGGTAAGAATATATCAGAGGGGAGACACGATAAACGATCATGTATAGTAGCTATGAGCCGAAAGATCCGCAAAGAAATAGAACGAATACACGAGGAAAGATTAGCAGTAGACGAACCTGAACAAACCGAGGACGAGGAAGAATTAGAACTGCCCACAGGACAGTTAGAAACCATGGCCTATGTAGGTAGAGGAAGATCTTGCAATAATACTAGATGCTTTACTGATCCGATATGTCCGATACATCCAGATAATAACAGAAAATTCCAAACTCCTATAATAAATATAAGGTCCCCCGAACATTCGTTCCAAGCCGCAGACAAATTACTCCGAGAACGAAGGGGTTATCATATACTCGATTCTATGGACGAACAAGAATTAGCCAGGTCAGCCGTTCACTGGGTTGATAGTCCTGGAAAATATGGTGATGATACACTAGCACATACGTTTTTGAACCTCGCCCCAGATGAACAGCGTTTAGCTGGTATCTATATGATTCAACAACTCCTTATATTATATAAAAGCCAACACTCCGATCCTGGCCCCTTACCTGATATATTGACTGAATTACTCACGAATAAATGGAGAGGTTCCGGTACTAAGTTAATTAGAGAAATACTAGAATCTAGAAGGCAGTACATTCTTTTTGTATGTCCTGAACATGTCTCACTGCCCATCAAGGAAATAACGACGTATTACATGGATAGACAAAATCCCTTACGAGAAGTGCACCCGATAAAGGGTGATGACAATGATTTTAAACGTGTGTTTGTATACATACCCATATCCAAAATAGAACTATTAGAAATGAAGAAAGTGGTACCCAGTCATGACAAAGACCCAGCGGGTTTCCACCGTGAAATTAAAGATATGTTACTCATGGGAGAATATACCTACCCCGACATTATGACAATATTGAAGGTATTAATGCCTGCGGGCATTTACGAAAAACTCAAGGAAAAGGATTGGGAGGTGGGAGACCAGAAGATAGATTGGACAGCATTAGAAAACGAAGAAAGAGCTCGAGGTCCAGGTTCAGGGCTCGGGGAGAAGACCAAAGCACTACCAGGTCTACTAGTACAGGTACTGCCACGTTTATTAACTACGAAAAAGGAAGACTGGGGTGCAATCTCAGCCTGTAAACAGAAATCAGATGAAGACACTAGTGATTTCTATTCCCGATTTGAAAAATGTTTTGGTATAAATAGTGGAATAAAAGCAAGTAGCGAGTCGTATCCACATCTGTTTGTGACAAAGTTAGTTGAAAATGCCTTGCCCCAAGTTAAGAATAGAATATTGAAGTTCGAGAGTACCTGGCAAGGTAACACTCCGTCACAAATGTTACAAATGCTACAGTACCATCACAATAGAATCAGAGAAGAACAAGAACATGAACATAGACGCATGAAAGACACGAAAATGAAAATGCTAGTTTCCCAGACAGTTCCAGCTGATAGTCATAAGAAGGGTATAACACAGTCCAGTGTTTCAACAGGTCCTGTAAAAGGGACATGTAACTATTGTAAACAGCCAGGTCATTATGTACACGATTGTCCAGTCTTAAAACATAATATCGCTATAGGTAACACAAAAGAAAGACCAAGACCACTTAGACAGGATCAGAATCAACAAGGAGCACTGCAGCATGCACAGTCCATGCCAGCTCCGCAACAGTCTATGCCAGCTCCACCACCGCAGCCTATTGCTGCCACACAAACAACGACCCGACAGATGTATCAGACCGCACAGTATGACTATCCTGATTATCAACGATACTCATGAAACAGCCTAGAGAGGGAAGTTGGCTTACCCCTTATTGAGGTCCCTGTAGATCAAGAAGGACCTTATGTACACAGTGAACTGTTAGGTCAAGATAGAAAATTCTTACTTGATACAGGGGCAAGCCGAACAACAATAAAACGTAGTGAAGTTCCAGGGGCACCCCTCTCAGGCACACAGAATATTTCCCTTGGCTTTTCAGGAAAACCTATCATTAACGAAGTAACACAGCCTCTTCCACTTACGATCGGTCCCTTGACACGAACTACAGATTTATTACTTACTAAATCATGTCCAGAAAACTTGTTAGGCATAAAAACTTTGAAAGCTCTAGGAGCTATTATATGTTGTTCTCCAGAAGGAGTAAGATTGTTCTTACGAGATTTCAAAGGGCACTACGTGTCCCGAGACATGGATCACCGACTGCAGACTTTACCGACACATTTATGGGCACAAGGCCCTACAGATGTTGGTTGCATGAACATTACACCATATCGAGTTACACTAAAGGCAGGAGTGGTACTTCCACGAATGCGACAATACAAGTTACCCCCAGATGCTGTAGTGGCTTTACTACAAATCATTGACGAGCTTATTACCCAAGGAGTGGTTGTGGAAACTGACTCCAATGTATGTAATTCACCGATAATTCCGATTCTTAAACGAACCGATCCAACAGCCCCGCCAGTATATCGATTGGTTATTGATCTGCGCGAATTAAATAAATGCATAGTACCATAATACCCCGTAGTCCCAGACATTTCTTCATTACTGACAGCCATTGATTCCGAAGCAACATTCTTTACTGTAATTGATCTTAAGAATGCCTTTTTCAGCGTCCCAATAGATCCGGAAAGCCAATACTTGTTCGGATTTAGTTTAAATGGACGTAGCTTTAAATTCACACGCGCACCTCAAGGATTTACAGAGAGCCCCAGCATCTATAGCCAAGCACTGAAACGAGAACTCGACAGTATCCACATGCCAGTCAACACTGCCCTGCTTCAATATGTCGATGATCTGCTGATCACCGCTAGAAGCGAACCTGAATGTGAAAAAGCCTCACTGACGGTATTACAATTTTTGGCCGAAAAGGGGCACAAGGTGTCCCCTTCTAAGCTGCAATTCTGTGTCCAGCGAGTTGTTTACCTTGGTCACTCGCTGTCCAAGGAGGGAAGGCAGCTTACATCAGATCGCATCCAGCTAATTGCTAATATGCCAATACCCAAGACACAAAAGGAGGCGCGGGCTTTCATAGGCCTCACTTCATATTGTAGGCAGTGGATCCCTCAGTATGCATTTCTAGCAAAACCACTCATTCAATTGACAACACAGGAGGCAGCCACATCGACTGTTCTCCCTTGGACTCAGGAACATACACAAGCTTTTGAAAGCCTAAAGAAAGCCTTATGCCAAGCACCTGTTTTAGCAACACCATGTTACAATAAACAGTTTACACTCTTCGTTACAGAACGCGAAGGTACTGCCTTGTCAGTACTCACACAGGAACAAGCAGGATCACACAAACCATGTGCTTATTTTTCTAGTACATTAGATCCCGTAGCTCAGGCTTTGCCTGCGTGCCTGAAATCAGTGGCAGCAACAGCTTTAGCAATCAGACAAAGCGATGCCATAGTATTAGGACATCCATTGACAGTACAAGTACCACATGCAGTAGAGGTTCTCTTGAACCGCACACAAACACAACACTTGACTATAGCACGACTTACTGGTTACGAATTAACATTGTTTCAGCCACATATAGAAATCAGACGTTGTAGTACATTGAATCCTGCCACACTGTTACCAATAAACGGAACAGACCCACTAGCACATGATTGTATTGAAGTTATCACTATCACGACGAAACCCAGACAAGATTTGACAGACGTCCCATTGTCAGACCCAGACCTGACGTTGTATGTAGATGGTTCATGTATGAGAACAGGTACAGGAGAGCTAGTGGCCGCTTACGCAGTCACAACAGACACTGAAATCGTTGAAACAAATTGCATAAATACCTTGTCCGCTCAAGCAGCAGAGCTCATCGCTCTGACACAAGCCTGTATTCAAGCCACAAATAAAAAAGTCAGCATATACACTGATTCACGTTATGCATTCGGAGTTGTACATGACTTCGGCGTGCTGTGGCGAGAGAGAGGTTATTTAACTTCTCACGGGGCCCACATTCAGCACGGACCCCTCATTCATGCCTTATTAGATGCAATACATCTACCCACTGCAATATCAATTATGAAATGTAAAGCTCATACGAAAGTTACTGATATCATTTCTCAAGGCAATGATCTAGCTGACAGAACAGCTAAACAGACTGCTCAAACTCGAACATCCGACATGACAAAGACAATAGTCCCGACACCAACATATTGCATGACGGTTAAGGATCCCGCTCTTGACGTAATCGACATACAGACACATGCTACACCAGACGAAATAAAGAAATGGACTGAATTAGGAGGGATCCAAACGGATCAAGGATGGATGACGAAGGAAAAATCTGTATGGTTCCTTCCTGATTCAATGGTCCAAGTTGTTATTAACACTGTACATAGTCCAGCACATTTAGGAGAAAAAGCTATGCTAGACAGCATTCAACACATATGGTTCAACAAACATTTACGAGCAGCAGCTAAACAAAAAGTTCGTACCTGTATGATCTGTTGTCAGTTTAACCCAGGTAAAAGCATTCCCGTAGAGCAGGGTGGATTTCAGCCTCCTGATCACCCTTTTGAAGTCCTCCAAATGGATTATATCCAGATGGAACGATGTCGAGGATTCAAATATGTTCTCGTAGTTGTCTGTGCTCTTTCCCGTTGGACAGAGGCATACCCGGTTTCAGATTACACTGCCCCGACTACTGCCAAACAGTTAGTTCGAGAATTCTTCCCACGGTACGGTTTACCACGTGTTGTCTACTCAGATAACGGCCAGCCGTTCTCATCCGAATTAATGAAACACGTTTCACTTTTGTTAGGCTATCAGTGGAAATTTCACTGTGTCCGACACCCCGAGGCAGCAGGCCTCGTGGAAAGACATAATCAGACCCTGAAAATTAGATTGTCCAAAATATGCAGAGAGAAAGGTGTCGACTGGGTAGTAGCCTTACCCGTTGCACTCTTTTACATGAGAATGGTAGCACACTCACGAACAGGGCTATCCCCTTATGAGGTGATCTTCGGTAGACCACCAAATATGTGGGGGACGCCTATACCACGCAAAATAACTGATATTGACTGTAATATGCTGACAGATTACTTGGCTTCCTTGATGTCTGCACTACAATCTTGTCGTTCACAGGTAGCTGCAGCCTTTCCCGACAACACCGAGGTGAAACCCCATGACGTAATTCCAGGGGATTTGGTTTTAGTGAGGAACTTTGATCGGAAGTCTCAGCTGGATCCTAGGTGGAAGTCGCCTCAACTCGTATTGTTAACGACGAGGACAGCCGTGAAGATCGAAGGTCGAAAAGGCTGGATACATTCAAGTCATATCAAGAAATTTCATGGACTACCGTCAGACGTAAACGACACACCTTGCGTGTCTTCACCGATTGACTCAAAACTTCCTTTGGTTGAACTGAATAACCATGAACTATATAAACTAAAACTTAGGTCTAACAAGTCAGGCAATTTGATTGTTTAAGTCCTCTCCAAGGTGAATCGGTCGAATTTGTCTCTGACATGTATCCCTTAGACCTGTATAGAGAAAGAAACAGAAGGATAAAGTTGAAACGACATGCGTACTGTAAATCACTGCGTAGTCATTGCACAGTGACGTTATTAATTTTGTTTTTCTTAAGTCTTTTAATAATTACTGCAAGTATATTATTGCACACATATTATCCTATTTTTAGACATGTTTACAATGTTACTGCCGAACATTCTTTTAGTGAATTACCTCCGCATGAATTGTCTTATAGATTTGCGCTGCGCAATAACACTTTTATTAGTATGTTACATCATTCCCATCAGGTTAGCAATGCTACAAATTGTTGGATATGTGGCCGACTCCCTCCCTATCAGAACTATAAAGGAATTCTACCTCTCTTTCCATACCCGTTCACACACAATGGATCCTGTGGAGCATGGTTTAGTTTAATTAATTCCCTAGATTCGAATTCTGCAGTTTACCAGAATAACTGGGTATGGGGAAATTTGAACTTAGTTTTACTCAAAGTCTGTCACCCTAACAAGGAGGGACTTCCCAAAAGAACAGGAACTGATCTAGAAAATGAAGTATATGGATTAGGTAATTTTACGCTTAATCTCATGATCCTGAATGTCGAATCCGAAGCTACTCCAATTTTGCCCGCCATGTCAGTATTTCCAGTAAAAGGTGAATTATGTGTAAGAAAGAATGGTTCCATACATATGGGCCATAGTAGATGCACCACTGTAATAGAATTTAGTGATCAAGGCAAGTCTACATTTAGAGCTTCCCGCCATTCCTACTTCATATGTGGTCAGACGGCATACATACGTTTGCCACTAGATTGGGATGGTACCTGCTACATCGGATTCCTTTTGCCACCTGTTTTCCTAGCTCCTCCTGATTATCACAGAAACACTCATTTAGTACATAATAGAGAAAGGAGAGATCTCCCAATAGTCGATTACACTGAGACCGCATGGGAAAAATACACAGATTTCAATAAAGGTCTCTTTCCCTATATAGGTACAGTTACCAATAGTAAGCTGATACATAGATTAACCAGAACCCTTGAAGCAGTAGTGAATGAAACTATTTCCGCCTTAGGCAATTTAACAGAAGAGCAGTCTGCTATGCGGATTGTTGTGCTTCAAAATCGTCTTGTCCTTGACGTCATCCTGGCCGATAGGGGCGGAGCTTGTAGGGTCATCGGATCAAGTTGTTGCATTTTCATACCAGAAAATTCGCCATCTGTATATAAAGCCATAACTCGCCTTCATAAGATTGTAAGCCAGATACACCAGAATCCAGGCACCTGGACTTGGTCCGGTTGGTTTTGGAGTGTATTATCTACCTTTGGATGGAAGGTCCTATCCTTCCTAGGTATTGGCTTCCTCATATTATTCAGTTGCTGTCTATGCCTACAATGTGGACCAGCGATTTGTGGTCTGTGTGCCACATCGTGTATTCCACCACCAGGATTTCATTCATCACGGAAGAAGAAAGAAGAACAAATGATGCTATATGAACAGATCAACGGATTGATGAAGATTGATATCTCTTGACGGGCAAGTAGGGGACAAGGAGGGAATGTGGAAATATGGATTTTTCTGGTCAGTTATGTCCCCTATCTTGGACCCCAACGGTTTCATGTATAAATCACAAGTACATGTATGTTCCCTCCAGTTCCAGTTATGAAGACGCAAACATATGTGCGTCCACCGCCAACATGTCCTCTTTCAGATCCGCCATGAATGGGCCGGATATTCCATTCCTGAGTATGAAAGGCCACCGGCTTTATATGGTTCACTTATGACATTTTACAGTCCAGGCAAGTAGGCCCTGATTCTGCCATCAAGCTTTTCCTGCCTTCTGCCTCTGAAAGCTCCAGTCTGAGCTCGCATCTGTATCCATGAACTTTGTCCTCATTCTCTGCGCAGCTAACGGTGCCTGACATCAGCCTGTTGCCTGCCAAAAACTGTATTTCACCTTCGAAATTATCTGCTCCGCTCCCTACCCAATGCATTCCTGTCTAGTAGTTTAAGTAAACATTCTTCCAGCTACCGAGCAAAAGGCCCGGCTTCTCTGTCTTTATGCAAGTAATTCATAGCCCTGTTACTATGGAAGATTTCTGCCCCCGCATATTGTGTAGACACTTAGACGCTTGTACACGCACTCACAGTCAGTATAGTCAGTATAGAATAAGATTCTACTCTAAGAGACCTCTCTTTTGGATAACATAGTTCTTTAAACATAGGATGTTAGATATGATTTGGGATTAGGTTGACTTGACCCTCCAGACTTCTGTCGCCACATGTAGAGCTAAATGTCAAGTCCCCTTCACCCCCTAGTTGCACGTCAATCACACGTCATGCTGCTGCGCGCGCATTTCTGCCAAGTATTTCTGCTGACATTGCGAAATTCTTTCATGGAACCACCCTATTATGACATCATACCTGATGACGTTCTTTAGTTACACCCAGTTACACCCACTTTTGCTACGCATGTATGTTTTATCTTTACTATCAATTGTTACGCCTCCTGCACTTGCTTCACTGTAATGCCTATTGTATAAAAATGATTACTTGTCAATAAAGTAACGTCTTCACTTCCTGAACCTTCGTGGTGATGGAATATGGAGCGCCAATTTAAATTGATTCTGGAATAAAGCCCGTTCCGAACCTCTAATACCACGGATTCTGCCTCTTATTTTACTGAGCTATTGTTATAGATTTTCCGCATCAAATTAAAGTTCCGGTAATTAAATTATTTACCACAAACCAAACCATTTCCAACATAGGGAACTGTCAAACCATTTTCACCCACTCTTTGCTTATCAAAAATAGGCACAACCGGACCTATTGTTACAGGCACTGTAACCGCTTCTAGATTTTTCGTCAGCTGTCTAATTTTCTCAGTCAGCTCAGATGTGGTTCTGGCTAATTCTCTTGTTTTCTCGTCACTGACTCGATTCTCTCTCTCTCGCTCTCTCTCTCTTTCCCTTTCCATGAAAGAGCTACCACTTTTCAGATCAGGTGTCACAGCCTCAGTTTTAATAATTCGCAAAGTATCTCTTACAGGAGTAGCAACTGGCATGCTCTCTTCTGGTTCTGGTCTATATGGAGGTGGTCTCTTATAAATCATGTCATCCAAGACCTCATCCTCGTAATCATTAGGCCCATACCTTCGCACTTCTGCATCAGGCACCTTTTCTGTACCCTTCCGCTTCTTCAACTGTCCTCATAGGATATAATCCCTCTGACATACTAGCATCTCGCCATCTTCTCATTCGATCATGATGAGTTTCACGATCATATTTCCTCCCGAACATATACCTATAACTGCCTCCACTCCTCTGCTTTTCTCGCTCATGCCTCTCATCTTCCCATTCCACCAACGCCTCGAACTGTGTCGGCCTTGGTCTAGGATCTAGACACATCATTTTTTCCAGTAAATTTCTCAACACGGCCAAATTAAATGAACCATGTTCCGGGAACGCTAAAACACCATCGTCCTTAGTGTACTTAGCCCAATTGTCTAACCATATACAGGTATGATACCCATATTTCGCAACCATAAAGGAAGCAGGAGTTTTCGTCGGAGGTAGCAATTCACCTTCTCTAGTGATTATGTTCTTATCCTTGTCAAACCACCTTTTAATTTTACCGAACAAGGATTTCTTTTTCTTTTCCTCCGGTTGATAATACATTTTCGCGTTTACTACAACCCTCTAGTCCTTTCCGCAACTATACGATCTTTTGTCCAATAACAGCGCGACTCACACTAACGCACCAATCCTGGAGCGTCTACGTCACCCTGTACTCCTCCCAATCCCAGCGCGGCTCACACCAACGCACCAATCCCAGCGCGAGCACTGTTCTGATCCACCACCCAATCTGAGCGCGGTCTGTATGACTCCCTGACGTCACCGCTGCAGACACTTCTGCTCTATCTCCTATCACTCGTCTACCCCTCCTTTACAAAGCCTTCTCAGTAGACTTCGTTCAGATTCCACAAAATCTATTAGTTACAACATATAAACATCTCCATTGTCTGCTTCGCTATCCACAGAATAGTAAAGAAATTATTTTTCACAAGAATCCCGCTTTTCTCTAGAACAGCGCTTACCTCTGCTCTACCACGGCATTATTACTTTCGTTGACACAGTAGCACATCCCTCTACTCTGCCCTTCTAACATGCATCCATTAACTGTTTCCTCTAGGACTGCTCCAAAGAGTCTTACAGTCAACTAAATGCTCTTACATTCACGCACTTTCATACCAGAAAAATACAGCACACCCACACAGAATCCTGCCTTTCCCGAGAACAGCAACAATCTGTCCCACTACAGAATTATAACATACGTTAACCAAGCAGCGCTTACCTCTGCCCAGTCCTTCAGACAAGCTCAGAGAATACCTATTACTTCTCCCGCGATAAGCTTTAACGGCGAACCTTACGGATCCCTGGGACTTAAGACCAGAGTTTCACAGATAACCTTCGCTACCATACACACTCCTTTTATACCGAAAGTATGTCCCTAATAGTAACACACGACGATGTCACTGATTCCAAACCCAGACAATGTGATGCGCAACTTCACTTGTCACACGTTTTTCCTGCATACATACAGGTAATTCCAACAATCCCGTCTTTCCCGAGAGCAGCACTCACTTCCATCTGCCCTACTACGGAACCGTCACCAGCTCCCCACGTTCCAGAAGCCGTACTCACTACATAAAACTCAATACGACAACCTCAACATATAGTATTGGTACATATACCAACATCAATCAATAAATCAATGAATCAAAAGCCTATGTACAAGCAATCTATCAGATCAAGACAATAATCTGAAACCATCATACTGCTACCAGGAAACTGCTGCAGATCGGCGCATATAAATTCTCCCTACTTCCACGGACAGAGTAAACCTACAGTCGCACGCACATACACTCATCATACGCTAGGGCCCATCACACTAAAATTCATACTATTACTCTATCCACACTGAATATAGGAGAGAAACCTAAACCAATCTGCATCTAAACGAGGTCAATGCAATCATAAAGAAATTGTCCTGAGTCATGATTTTAAACAAAGGAAATACATCTGGAATTCAATAAATGACAAAGAAATAACCACCCGACACGAGAATTCAAACAAATGGTTGTTTATCTAAATTAGTTCAAATGAAAGTCAATCAATAGCAAGATCATTATTCTCATAGTTACCTATTCTAGCTAAATGGGTCAAATGGGTCAGGACAGGTCTCTCAGTAAAGTCTTCCGAGCTGCTGTCCTCTGCTTCAGCATCAATCCTCACGAACATAGGTTCAGGAAGAAGTGGCCTCAAAATGCTACAGACCCTCTCTAGTCTAGTAATATTTATAACAAAACTAGCGAAATAAAAGTAACAAACAAACTCTGAATGTCCGTTGAGCCGCTGAGCAGAGCGAGCAGGAAAGGATGTCGCTTGGTAACATTTAGGAAACCTCCGCTCAGAAAAAATCACAAAAATAAAAACACGGAAGAAGGAAACTCGAGTTTGCAAGCGATACATTTATGAATGCTCTTCCTTGGTACCATAGCGAAGCCACCACAAGTTATCACAGTCCATTGTGGCTTATTTCTTTTCCAAGGGCAATTGGAATCACGCCCGGAGCTGCTGTCCTCACGGAAACTTTTAAATCAGACAGAGGCTGTGGTCAGGTGACTTTCAACCATGTTCAGCAAGGCCTCTCGTCAAAATTCAATCACTCGAGCGCAGGCTGTAAATAGCAGCCATCTTGGTTTAGGCCAAAACGGACCATCTTAATTAAAAGAAACACAAAACAACGTTACCACATCATAATGATTATACAGTGTTAACTCCCACTAATACCCTTATGTGTATGTAATTACCTAGCCGTCTGCAACACAAAGAAGCATTAGCACACGTTATTTTAAAGCACAAACACAAAACAAATAGCACTTTTGCGACACTCATTTAATTAAGTTGCACATTAATATTAAGCAACATATATGCATTCCCACGTGTAGTTTCTCTCGTTAATAATGTTGGTTAATCAAGACTTTTAACAAAACTAATAATTAGTGATTATAAATTAGTAATTTTAATCATAACAAATAAACAAAACTGGAGCTTAAAAATCAATAAATTTTCAACAGAAAACTCTGCTCCAGCAGTGCAACAATACATTAACACAATACAACAATGCAGCACAAAAAACACAATAACACAACATCAACACAACATATTACTACCACAACAAAATGCAACACAACAAACATGCACAAGTATTTTGTCTACACATTACCACCTCCACAAGCCTGCTTTCATATCAAGATAGTAAAAGATGTTTGCAAAAAGCACTGCCTTATTTAGCACCGAGGATCCGTAATACTGTCAGTCAACGATAATTTCTGATCCGGTCTCAGGTGGTCCTGTGAAGTTAGCTGTCTGGGTGCAGAGACTGAAGCCATTACAAGATTTTGCTGTTGAGTTATCAGCCTTGTGCTAATGTTACAGACACAACTTTCAACTACCTGTGAGACTACACCCATTATTATGATTAACATTAGCCTTAAAATATCACAGATTCCATTATTGTGTGACAATTGAAAATTATGACTACTAAACAAAAGTGCATAATGAATTCCCTAATGGTGTGCTATTTCTTATATAGATGTATATTCAATAATAACATGACTATCTAGTCTGTAATACTAAATTATATCAAACCATAAAGAAATAAGATTTTCAAACAGTACACATTCTGAACTGATTTATTACAGTGTGTTCCCAAATTAAGCAGTTATGGTATGCAACACATTTTCATCCATTGCCTACCGAGTACAGGCCATATCAAAGGGTACACCCTAATTTCAGAGTCTGTTGGTGTCAGGTGGCAGAGCTGGGGATACTGTGTACCGCTCAGTGTGGCTCAAGTGAGGGGAAACGGTACTCCAACTCCCTTGCTCTAAGTTCCTTTAAGCGAAGGAAAGGATGGTGGTCATCACGTCTCTCTTGCACTGTCTTGACTGAGACTGTGTTTGCACATGGAGAATGCAATACACTGCAGCATACTGACAACAAACTTTGATTCTAGCCAGTCGATGAAATCTCACATATTCTTGAGAGACAGCCGCTATCTTGGCTTGTTAGGTATAACTTCCGTCATGATTCACGACAACCTTTCGGCAGGCAATCTTGATCCAGTACTGCAGCAGCTGGGACTAAGCTACTTGGCTCTCCCATATCCCTTCCCAAGACCTATTGCTTCCTAGGGTGTCATACTGATGGACATTTGGAATACAAAGAAATAGTCTGAAGTTCGTGTTTTCGGTGAAAGTGAACTTTAAGCTCGTGAAAATGTATCTGAGCTCTTCTAAATACTGAGGCTGTACAGTGTTTCTCTAACCGAACAAGAAAGGTTCCTAAATTAGACTATGCTGCATAGGTTTATATGAATGGCAAGCACAAATTCTACAAAAACGATAACATACCTTCTAGAAGACGGCGTATACTGGCAAAGCTTGTGTTTTCAGGAAATACTAGCTAGAGAATGGGTTACACAGAGATATTGCCATGATAGCTCCATTTATAATTGGAGCTAAGCATGGAGTGAAAAATGACAAGGTCCTTAAAAATACCTACTACATCCTTTGCATCCTTGAGCAAGAGAATGGATGAGTCAAGTGTGGAGTCCTGGAGCTCTGTTTTTCACCTCTTGTACCATTCCAATTTTTCCACTGGCTCTCATATTCTTGTGTATGTGGCCACTGGTAGGATGGTGGTAGATGGAAGAGTGCATTTTTCCAGTCACTTAGTGGGCGAGACACTTTGGCCAGAAGCAACAAGGTTACACTTATTGGCCCAGGTGGACAATCGTCGTATTATGTGTGATGATCTGCTAAACTTAGTTGCGCAGTTGGATCATCGCTTATCTGAATGCCATTCAGAAAAAAATTTAATTCCTTCTACAGTGGACTAAAATAGATGAGAACAGAATGATGGAGACTTCTGAGTCAATGTAGTGGCAGCATGAGTTGGCCCATCTCTGTAGAAGAGAGAGGAAGAAGATGGGTGGTTTGCGTTTGTATTTTGGAAGTTCACGTCATTTCATAAAAGACTTTTGAGGTAAACCCCAGATTTTTAAAAATCATGGGTCAGCGACCCTTCCTATTGAAATGCCACATCCGGTGGAAAATTAGATTCCTCAACAATGAAAGGATCTGCCTTGTTGAGTGAAAAATAAGTCAGTTTACAAAATATATTACAAAATATTAGTAAATAACACTAATATTAGCAAATATATTACAATCAGTGGTGGCACACTTGATAATTCTCATGAAGATGATTTTTGTCACAGGGTCGCCTTGGGCCTAGGCCTGTGTTCATGTCTGCCCTTTAGCTTTTGGCCACTCAAAATTCCCAAAGTTCAATATGGAACTGTTTGATAGAACAGAAGCAAGGAATTATCAACACATAGAAGACAACTCTTGCACACCTCTGTAACATTAGCCTAGCCTTGCTCAATACTTATATGAACATAGGTACCAGTTTTCACAAGAAATATGACTATTCTCAGGAATGCCTAATTCAAGAAAATAAAGATAGTCCCATTACACAACAATTTCAAGACAGCTGGCTTTCATTTGATCACACAGTGTGCCCTTAATCCATTTCTTTCACTCTGTATCCTGAGATGGTTAGCTTGAATCTTCGTTTGAGTTTCAGTGACTGATAGAACGCAGTAGCCAAGTGTTATTTCAGTCAGTTTAAGCAGCTCTGAGGTCTTACTTCTATGTCACAGCGAGTGTTTCTGCTTGTGTGCATCTGTGAAGAGGTGGGCAAGCCCGTGAAAGCTCGAGCCCAAAATGACCCGAGCTTTTATGAGCCGCAATGTGGTCTAGTGGCTGCAGCTTCCAACCATGCAACATGGGAAACCGGATTCAAATCCCACTTTCGAGTCATCATCCCTGTGAAGTCCCAAAGCTCCCCGTGCTATAAAAAAAAGTGCAGCTTTGTCTGTTTTCAAGTGCTCGTATGTCCTTGGGCAAGGATCCTGTTATACAGACAGAAAATGGGGATTCTAATCTGTTTCTCACTCATGCTCTAATTTCAAACGCCAACAATGAAACATCTTTGACATGAGAAGGAGAAATCCGCATTGTAACTGAATTGTACAGTGTGAAACTGGAAAATCTGGGATCAATTCTGAATTCCCTGCTTAATTAAATTGTGGTGTACAAGGCAAATCCTTTATTTCACCCAGCTTCAATTTTGTTCATTATCACATGTCAGAGCATCCCTCAACTATGTGAGTTCAGGATGTGTGCTATACAAACCCCTCTCGTGTATGATTTAATAGCCAATCATTTTGCTCCAGCTATATTACAAATGTAGGCCACATATAGGGTACACATGAGACAAGTTAGCTGCCTCGAAGTTCACTAGGAGCACTATTGTCGGGGATAAGGGTAGCAGGGATGTTTCTCAGTTTATGTATAAAAACTCTCTCTTTTAAGGAAGACACCTCAATGTA
Source organism: Triturus cristatus (assembly GCF_964204655.1). Classification (NCBI taxonomy): domain Eukaryota; kingdom Metazoa; phylum Chordata; class Amphibia; order Caudata; family Salamandridae; genus Triturus; species Triturus cristatus. The sequence goes on along the minus strand of NC_140588.1, from coordinate 803,705,747 downwards.
GAGATACAATCTGAAGCACTAAGGTGATATTAAAGAACTATATTTTTTTTAATTTGGAATTCACCATTTCATATTCTAACATGACGTTTGTTGCTAAACATTTTCCAGGGCAGCTCGTGCATGGGCTCTTAGATCCAGAGCCGACCCCTGGCTCTGGCTTGGTTATCTTCCTTAATTTGCTGGGTCGCTCACCTATATGCCTGTGAGTTAATGGCTGAAGAAAGGGTAGCAGGCAGGGGCAGGCCGAGGCTCAGTAGTGCACCGCAGTGAAGAACTGAAATATCCAGGGAAGAATGTGGAACACACTGATCAACTTTGAAAAGGTGGGTCAGAGGTACGTTTGCATTAACTCTACCAGTTACTGGGTCTGAAAAGGTCTTTTATAGCTTTAACTCTGAAACTGTTTAGAGCTATTAAAATGCATGTGTCAAACACTGCTGCGCTAATTTTCAACAGAATTAGTGGGTGAATACATTTTGGGGGGATTAACATGCTTTATCATTTTAAACTAACTTTGCGCGTGGGCTATTTATGCGCAGTTTTAATGTAAATTGTTCAAGAGGGATAAATAAGGTCTACGAGAAGCTTTTCTGCAGATTTAATCACCAGACACATTTTTAAGGGAAGGAGGCTGGACAGTGAGGTAGAAATGCACAGTCCATTGCGAATATGGGTAAAGCGATGGCAATTCAATTCATCTGCAAAATGTGTTTTATTCAATGCCAAAAACTTTATATTTTTCTGGTTGGCCATGCTACCCAAATGCAGAATGTTCTGTAATGGCTCAGAAACATGTGGGCCTTTTCATAGCGTGAAATGTTCCTTGGAACCTGCAGTTGTGAACCAGATATAGCGTTCACATGCTGTGCACACTCTATGGCAAACCTAAGGCTGAATTTACGCACACCACTTTCAAAGATCACCAGCCGCCACTGGCCATGTAGATAACCTGTATTCTGGCAGTTGTTTTGCAGACAGATCATCCACTAATCTGTCTGTTTCTGGTTTATAGGTCTCCTCTTATCCATGATCCAGAAGGACAGACAGTTAGTTGGCTGTAAGCAATGAACAGAATTACCACTAACAAACGTTAGTCAGTAACCGGGATCCTTTCTGTAACAGGATCTGGTAGAACCTGCATGTAGCTTAAATACCAAGCCACGCCCAATGATAGCAGCTGACAAGTCTTCTTGGGAGAGTTAATGCTCTCACAAGAACACCAAAGTGATCTGTGAGACCACAACCTCCTAAAGAGTGGGGCATTGCTGCCAGCCTCCAAAAATAACAGCACTATCCGGCCCACGTGTAGTTCACACAACCACAAGGGGAGATGGGTTTAATGACTCTAGGGAAAGCCCTGCACGCACCTGGAGAAACAATGCAGGCTGAGGACCATCAACAGGAGTCAAATCTCCAGAACAGTTGAGAGGGCAAAACATATCGTTCATCTACTATGGGGTTGCCTCGGGTTCACAGCCATGACAGATGACACCAAACAGATGTTCACTGGTGGCCTAGTGTTTCGCGCACAAACAAGGTACGAGGGAGAAGGGGTGAACCCAGTGAAACTATTCCAAGTGCAGATGTAGGCATGCAACTGGGTGGCCACATAACGGCCCTACCTTTGCGTCAAGTGGGGCTTCAGGGTGCCCAGTCATATCTAACAACACCCTGTTCAGCGTTCTGCCACCTTGGGTTGTTTTTGTCTTCTTGAACTCTTGAAATATTGATGGGCATAAATAAGGAGAATGTTGTTGGCCTGACACCTGCAGATGGATACTTTCTGATCCCGGAACTGGAAAAATTCTGTCAACATAGTAATGCACTCTGTGATCACGAGTATGATCCAGATCTCCTGCCTTTCGTATTCCAGTGACAGGAACTCCATGCAGATCACAGATGATCAAGTGATTTGCAGCTGTTGAACCTCTGATACTTTCTTGGACTGGCTCTTCCTACCAAAAGAGAAGGGACCACTCGTACAGCAATGGTTGACATCGAAGGCTAGATGTTCCAGCAGAACCTTCTTCGCTCCATATTGAAAAACTTCACAAATCCTAAGAGTCTGCAACCGTCTTGAGGGGCCAGCTCATGCTTGTGATACGGTAAGTATTTCCTGACCCACAGAGACTGCCAATGTCATAAGGGTGTCTGGCAGTCAGGAAATGTTTTGGTATATTCAGAGTAGCATAAGCATGTTTAATTGGTTGCTCCTGTGTCTGACGTACTCACTAACCTTCTTATAGGGTACTATTCATTCGTGATTGTGTGATGAGCCCCCACACTTCCTTGTGCTACAAATTGCAGAAGAAAATAAGAAGCCAGTATCTGAACTGCCTGCCGTTAGGGTCTGTAAACCAAGTATAATAGTTTGGCCTTTGGTGTGTTTCTGAACTTCAGTCAGTCTGGCTCCTGTCTAGTAGACTACAGGAGCAAGTTTAGTTGGACTGCCCATTATGTAAATCAACGTTACCTTTTTAATCTCAGAACTTTAATCCATTTTACACGAAAATGGAAAATGATAGGGATGTTGGGATTTTATTTCTACTGACTAAGACAATACTGCTTATTCTGGGCCAAATTAAGTACTCGAAACAGAAATGTGTGAAGGTTCTACCCCACCCTGAGCAATGTGGTAGTAGGAATAAATATATAATGGAGCTATACTAAAGCTTTTGCTAAATCATGCTGAGGCAGTCTGGGGTAAAAAAGGATACAAGAGAAATAATGGCTCCTTTGGAATAAAATAAATAAATGAATAAATCGCGTATGGCAATGAAGACTGTCATACGGCATGTCCCGCATGAATAAATCGGGGGACATCAATCGGATAAAACAATGTCATAAATTGTAAGATTGTAAAAAAAAAAATATCGGGGAATGTATCTAATACCATCAGAGGTGCCACAGTGAACACAACAAGGTGACAGAGCCTTGCTCACGAGTATTATGGGGAAAAAATCAAAAATGTGAACAATAGACAGTTTTACTAACAGATCACTAAGAGCAAATTTTGGCTGTGGCAATTGGAAGTTAGACAGCTTGGTTCCCTATACAAAGGCCTCTGCCCAAAGAGGTCTATATCCAGAAATCACAGTCCAAAACAAGTAGAATAGTTGATGCACATTTCGAATCCTTGAAGAAGATTTAGGGGTTTCCTCATCAGAACATTGCGACTTAGCCATAAAAATATAAACATAGGGGAAATGGGACCCAAAACAGCCTGAAAGAAGGAGCAGTAGTCAGAAAACCACCTTACCTCTCCTATTGGAAAACCATGTAAACATCAGGGTGTTCACTAGTTTACAGGTCAGACGATAAGCCAGAAAGAGCAAAGCAGGTGAAGGGGTGAAAGTTAAAAATTGCTAAAGAAGGATCCAAAGTGTAAATCTGTTGTTGTTGCGCAGTAAATGAGAGAAGAAAAGCATAACAGTGACTTACCCAATAGATGGGAAGATTTGAAGTTAAAATGAATACTGGTGTAAAATCAACTGTCTGTAAAATAAGAATCAAATTGACACCAAAAAGTACAATATACCATGTAATAGTCAAAAAATAAAAAGAATTGCAAAGCAGTGTGAAAAACTTAGCAAAAGATTATGAAATGTACACAAAAGAGAATCAGCAACAAAGCAGGGCAACTGATTCTGTCAGTGATGCATGTGCGGCAAGTGCCAACAATAAATGCACGCATGGTCAAGATGGCCACACCGCGGGGGCATGGCCGAACCGCCGGCAAGATGGCCCCAGGTCGCTGAAGCTCCGCTCGGCGTCGGGGGCTTTTCCTTTCTTCTGGTGGCGGCGTTTTTTTTTGTTGTTTTTTTTTTTGCTTGCATCTTTTATGCGCGAACTCGACCCGAAGGTATTGGAACACTGTACATGAGCACCGTATTTACATTACGGGGAGATTAAGTGATTTGCGTCTGCTGAAAATGCTCACAGTTTAAGGGAAATGCTGCACGAGCGTGGGGAGTCAAGGTATTTTTATTTTCCTGGCATTTTTAAGGGCTGCTCGCCTCGTTCTTTCCCCCGCATCGCGCATCTCAGAGCTGACGGTCGCGGCAGCCATTTTGTCTCAACGGAGCGCGTCGGAGCTGGTTTTGCTGCAGGGTGGCGCTGAACTTCGTGTGGCATATTTCTAATGTTCTTCTGCTGCCTGCATTGTGTCAGTTAGTTGTTAACTGACGTTCCAGGTACTGGACATATAAGTGATATAATTAATTGATTCCTGTGAGGAAATTGTAGAAAGGACGTAAACTCGTAGGAAGGCTTCTGAAGCTTTATTCAATACAACCCCACACCTAGTGCGGTGTGTAAGTTACGCGAGGAATGTCAATAATGACAGTTGGGAGTTGGGCAGCAGAACAGTTGGGAGGGTGTAATGTTGGGGAACCAATCGGAGGGGGTAGAACAAAGGGTGCTCTCAAAGCAGGAGAGCTCGAGGGCATCAGCTGGCACGCGCTGGGTGCAGCCCGTGCATGTTACGTTAATGCATTACAACACATCTTCCTCTCTTGAATGTTTAAAAAAGAATGCATTACGACACTTTTAGCATCCATGTATGTTTAACCATGCACAATTAATCACAAACAAAATCATCACAACTTTTAGGTTTGTAGATGGTTCTCCCAAACCTACCTTTGACACTGTGGGGACATCTTCTGTGTCGGAGTGGGGATCGTTACAGGTTCTACCGAACCTATCACTGAAACTTTGACTGTCTGACATGGCTTCAGAGTCAGAATGTGAATCACCATCGCAACCTCGATTGAGCGCGAGGACTGACATCAACGAACTGGTCTGATGTGTGACAATCAGCGGAGTCAGTGATGGGTGGGAGATCATGTACAATCTCATTACTGGGCATGGAACTGTGGTCTATACCAGTTTCGTCGTAATCGACCCACAAGTCTTTGCTGGTTATATTATGTTGAAATTGATTCGGTTCGTTGGCCTCAAGATGATATCTGGCCAACCTGTTCATGTGCCAGACCTTGCCATCACTGAGTCTGGCAGCGTTGTTATAAAGTTTGTTGATATGGAGAGGAGCAGTGAATCTGCTTTCTCCTTTTCTGACTTTTCTCTCCAGGCGAACTTTGACCAGGTCGCCGACCTTAAAGGAATATTCTTTTACTCCATGTTTGGAGTCATACCAATCTTTATAGCATTTTTGCGCCTTGATGATGTTATTTCTAATGGTGTCTGGTGACCATTCCAACTGTTTGGAAGCTGGCATCCAACCTAGGTCTTTGCTTAGGGGCTGTCTGCTTCTCATGAGGACAAAAGGTGCTGTACAGGTGCTGGCACAAGGGGAGATCCTGAAAGCCCAGATAAGTTTGAACACTTCCTCCTCCCAGTTGAGGTTGGCATTCCTTGACAATTGTATGTGTCCTTTTAAGACACGATTAAAGCGTTCAATGAGGCCATTGCCTTCAGGATGGTAGAGTGAGGTGGTGTGGTGGGTGATGCAATTTCTCTCTAGGAATGACTTGAATGCCTCAGAGGAGAATTGGGGACCATTGTCGCTGAGCACGTATTTAGGTAACCCTTCACTCAAGAATAGCCTGTCCAGTAATGAAATGACCGTAGAGCTGTCTATTCCTGAAACTATTTCTATTTCAGGCCACTTTGAGAAGTGGTCCATGGCTACCAGAATATACTTGATCACTCCATCATATCCTTCAATGGGTCCAGCAATGTCTAATCCTATCTTCTCCCATGCCATCGTGGGGGTTTGAGAGGTGAGAGGGGAACCCTGGATGTCTTGAGGGTCTTGTCAGAATCACTGCATTCCACACATTTCCTTATCTGGATTTCAATCTGTTTGTCAATACCAGACCACCAATAACTGGTTCTGACTCTTTGCTTGGTTTTTGAGATACCAAGGTGACCTATGTGGCACAAGTTTAGAATTTTGTTTCTGAGTGTAATGGGGGCTATGGCTTTGCCAATTCTGTACAATACTCCATTTTCCAAACTGAGTTCATTTCTTATTTCCTAATAGACTTTAGCATTATCATGAAGATGACGTTTCTCAGGCCAGGAGCTGTTGATGTATTTGCATACTTCTAGCAGTGTGGAATCTCTGGACATGTGTTGTTCCCACTCTTCCGCCGAGATTCCATCAAGGTCTGAATTGAACAGTAATGCTACTTTTTCTGCTTCTTCTTGGCTATCTAGGATTCCGTTGTGCGGTAGGGGTAATCTGCTTAGGAAATCGGCCACCTTGTTCTTGACTCCAGGCCAGTATTCGGCTGTGTAGTTGTAGTCCAACAATTTGATAGACATTTTACTAAGCCGTTGGGAAGCATTCTGCAGGCCGGAGGCAGAGAGGATCTTGATTAACGGTTTGTGGTCTGTGCGAAGGTGTACATTATATCCCCAAATGTATGCTCTGAAGTAGTTGAGCGCCCATGAACAGGCCAGCATCTCTCGTTCAATCACCGAGTACTTTCCCTCAGCCGGGGTGAGCGATCTGGATGCGAAGGCCACAACCCATTCATTGTCCTCGGTGCCTTTCTGTTCCAGCACAGCACCCAGTCCTTTGTTGCTGGCATCAGTGGTTAAGTAGATTTCAGCTTTGGGGTCAAACCCTTGGAGAAAGGGTGCATTGCTGATTTCCTTTTTGATGGTGTTGAAGTTGTTCTGGCACTCCGGGGACCAATCGAATTTGGTTCTATTTTTGAGTAATTGCCTCAAACTGTACGTTTTTTCTGAAAAGTTTCTGATAAACTTCGAGTAGTATTCAGTTAACCCGAGGAAGGCTCTCACATCTTCTTTGCTGGATGGGAAGGGAGCATTGAGGATGGCATCAACTAGGCCTTGTTTGGGTTTGATACCATCATGACTAATCGTGTGACCCAGGTAAACCACTTTGTTTTGGGAAAGTTTACATTTGTCTAATTCTACAGTTAGCCCATGAGTTTTCAATTTATCCAAAATCTGCCTAAGGCGTGTGTCATGTTCCAATTGGCTGCTGCCCATGACCAAGATATCGTCTTGGAAAAATCTCACACCGTCAACGCCCTCAAAGATGGATGTCATGACTCTTTGGAAAAGCGCTGCGGCCGAGGCTAGACCAAACGGTACTCTGGTGAAGCGGTAACAGCCGAATGGCATAATGAAAGTGGTGTACTTTTTGCTATCCACATGTAGATGTATCTGATGATACGCGGATTTTAAATCAATGATTGAAAATACAAGCATATCATTAGTGGCATTGAACATTTCACAGATACGAGGCAAGGAGTACTGGTCAACGATTATATTTTTATTGAGGTCTCTGAGGTCAATGCACAGTCTGATTTTCCCGTTGGGACGTTTGACGACAACCAGGGGAGACACCCACTCTGCAGATTCCACTTTTTCGATTATTCCGTCATGGACCAGTCTGTTGAGTTCCACCTGGACGTCATTTCTGACAGAAACGGGAGGGTGTCTCACTTTGTGAATGCATGGGATGGCCGAGTCTTTTAATTCAATTTTATGTCGGAAACTATTTAGGAGGCCCACTTTGCCGGAGAACACTTCTGGGTAATCCCTGTGGATGGTGTGTTTGCACAAATCATCAATGGATAACACAGGGTCAGCACTATTGGGGTTGAGATGCCCAGGTCAGCTTGGTTACACCATCCCAACACCGAAGGTCCTCTTTTAGCTACAAAGAGTTTGCAGAGTGCTTTCCTGGTTTTGAATTCAAATTCTAGTTCACGGGTTCCTAGAAACTCAATATTATCACCAGTGTAACTCCTTGCAACAACATTGGACTTTTCAAGTGATGCTCCAATTTTCCCTACAAATTGTTGTTTCCATACATTCTCATTAATTATTGTGAACGGGGAGCCTGAGTCAGCCATTATGTTCATAGGTACTCCACCCAACTTAATTTCACACATGGGTTTTTTGATCTTTGAGGGAGTAAGTTCAAGTATATCGTATTCAATGGAGAATACATAGTTGATGCTGTCAGAAACAGAGTAGTCAGAATTCTCTGACCCGGAGTCGTTCTCCTCTTGGATGTGATTCACAGGTTTGCTGTGTTTAGAGAACTTACTGTTGCATACTTTTGCAATGTGACCCGTTAACCCACAGGACGTGCACTTTTGATGTCTTGCAGGGCATTTTATGAAGTCTGCGAAGTGGGAGGGAGACCCACAACGATAACATTTGCGTACCATGTGATCATTGTTTATCTTAACGTGACTCTTCTCAAAGTTGTATTTCGTCTTGTAGGGTTCACTTTTCTTGTGAGGATCACGAGTAGTTTCATGAGAATTTACCTTTGACCTCAGTTTGCTTGTATTTGATGAATTGATTGCTTTTACAACATTGGGCTCGTCAAGAACTGCCTTGGCACATCTGCCAGTAAGTTCTGCCTTTTTAACTAGAGCAACTACTTCCTACAAAGGAGATTCGCCATTCACCCAAAGTTTGTCTTGAATATTGGGATTACTAGCGTGCATAATTATTTGTTCACGTACGAACTCCTCTTGTAATTGTCCAAATTTGCATGTTAAATAAATTGTTCAAGGCGGAGACATATTCGTTGATGCTCTCATCTTTGCCCTGTTTCCTTCTAGTAAATTTGTACCGGTCTACAGCAACGCATACAATTGGTGAAAAATGAGCATCTAAATCATCTAAAGCATGCTGATGTACATCATCGCCTTCCCTATATAATAGAGTAGCATTTTTTTTTCTTTTCTTCACAGGCGTGAAATCCTCATCCTCCACTGTTTCTATGTAATTGCAAAAATACTCTTTCCATTCTTTCCATGGCATGCATGGTGCGCCTTTGAGGGGAAGAAATGCTTGTGGCTGTGCCAGGTTCAAAGAGCTTAATGCACACATGGTGTATACAAATGGAGCAGGTGGGGGGCAAAAGTACAGCTGGTTTAAATAATAGATGAGGTTAGTGTGTGTATGTCAAATGAGAAGGCAAATTGCTGCAGGATGATGGAGGTGACACACCAATGGATTAATGCACAGTAAGGACGTGTGCGTGATCTTGTAGAGACATGCAGGTAAATTCCCCCAAAGTAGAAGTATGCGTATTCAGCAAGCCTTGGGCATTGTGATTTTCGCCTTTTCTTTGTGTATTTGCAGCAGTGCTCTGAAGGAATTTAAGCAGTCATGCCTGCCACATAGTCCATGTTAACTATAAATACTGCTGCATTTTCACCAACAGTTTTTCAGATGTTTCCTCTCATGTCGACTTGTCTCTATAAAATTTACCTCTTTGGATAATAGAAAAGGTTGACTCATTTAGATTCATATAATAATCTATTTGGTTCAATCTTCAGCTTTTTGGGCCTCATTTGACACTTTTGAATTGAGCACATATTTTGCATATCGCTTATTGGGAGGTGCTAACCTATGAAGCCCTCTCACGCTTCTACTTTGAAGACTGCTACCACCTCTACAGCTATGCCTATTGCTCACAATGATGCAAAAAAGATGGCAACACCCAGAGATCGAACGTGAAGGGGGGTCATTAAATGAAAATTAAGAAAGATTAAACATTATTATAGGAAGGCCAGGTCAAAATATAATGTAAAGAAGGGCCCTGGTCGAAAAGGGTGAAAGTCTTTGCACTAATGGAAAGATAAGAAAGACTCATACAAATCACAACTTGTATTAGCAGACTGGGCTTTTGTCACCTCTGCGACAGCCTTCTGTACCCACAGCTGCAGGGGAATAGGGGCAGATTCCCAGTGGAAGATGGCCGGTCCCACGAGTTATATCTGCAGTCAAGCTCTACTATGAGGAATTTCTGCAAACCTTGTGAGATTTCCTTGTTTTTCCACACATTTCGCATGATACCATGGGTTTCCACAAAATGTTGTGGTATTACAGGAAACTCACACGAGGCAGTCACCATCTTTGGAATTGCTTAGCTATATAAGCGACAACTCCCCTGGGACCAGCACTTGCCTTTGAGGGTCCATCAGGGCAGGACGAGATTTCGGGCCTGTCCATTGCTGGCCATCTGAAGGTTTTGGAATCATATTTGGCCACCTTCATTGCAAAATCCAGACCCCGCCACACTGGTCGCTCTTCACTGCCAAGTCTCAGGCAACTGAAAGAAGAAAAAAAAGTTAAATGACTTATCTATTACCAGGGCCCACACAGCACCTCACACCATAAACATCACTTAACTGTGCCCACATTACTGTTAAATCTTAATCTTTGTATATTTTAGCACCTAGAATAAAATAAAAGACTGTTAAGAACAGTAGCTCGCAAGCACTCCAAGGACACCACAAGCTCTTTTGAGATTAATAACAAACCTATCCGTAAGCAAAGAAAGAAGCAGTTAGTGCATGCAACTTATAAAGACAAAATAAAAATGAAGCAGTGCAATATCGACCTTCAGCATGTCAGTGAAAACAGCAGGTACATAAATAGGGGAGATCCAAGGACTGAAGTACTTTAGCTCTCATTCTAAGAAGTCAGCATTTCAGTTGTGCCTAATTGGTGACAAAAGTAGTGTAGAATTATTGTACTTTTCCCACATATATTTTCTGCCTGGTCCTGCACAAACATTACCAGGTAATACCCAGCGGAATTTGTGTACAGAAATATTGCACCATTCTGAGTTTCGCAGCTAGGAAGGGAGGAAATACTGCACTTTTACTATGTTATACCCCATTCCAAGGTGCAAAACTTGGAATCGGGAGGTAATATTGCACCTGGTATATACTGACTGTTGGACTTGGCCCTGTCTGCAGTGTCATCCTCAGAGTTTTTGCCTACACCTTCCTGTTTTCTGAAACATTTTTCATTGATATTTAGACTTCTGCGCACTTTAACACTGAAACAGAGTTAAAGGACTTGTGCTCTCTTCTTTAACATGGTAAAATTAGCATACTTTGAATTGTCATATTTAATTTACCTGCAAATTCCTAGTACAGTGGTACTACATGTACCTAGGGCCTATAAATAAATAAATGCTACTAGTAGGCCCACAGCATCAATTGTGCCACTTGCTTCAGTAGCTCTTTTAAACATGTCTCAGGCCTGCCATTGCAGCCAGTGTGTGCAGTTCTAAAATGCCATTTCGACATGGCAAAATAAACTGTGTGTATATATATATATAACTATTAAACTGCCAGCACAGAAGCACTTTGCCATCGCTTCCTGTCCGTGATCAAGTCTGACAACACGCCGAAACATGTAGGACGTAAGGAAGCATGTGCGCGGCATCACTTTTGAATAAAGTGCTTTCCTCTCGAAATGGGCCTCTATTCTTTGTTGCCTTCGTTGTTCGGATTCAACGGGCTCCTCCGTGCCCGTCCAGAGGCTGCCCTGAAGGGTCGGGGGCTTCCTGCACGGGGACTTTTCTGTGGATTGAATTAGGAAGCATGACCCACTCGCTGCGGCAAAACCTACAAAGGAGATGCTACTGTAGCAAAATCGCTGTCAGCGTTGGAAGGGATTTGTTGGGGCTGTACATCCCTAACAATCATTTGTGAGTGAAGCTTTTATTCAAGGTGACAACATCAACACTATGTTATCTATGTGTTCGTGACTGTTTCCAACTGGTTATTAGATTTAAAGCACCATGATTCCAAGTGAATTAATGAACTTTTTTAACTAATTAAGCACTGTCTTTTGAACATCAGACTTATTTGTGCTTTGTGGTGCATTGTGGTAGCTGGAGGTACCCAACAGTCACGTGTTTGAGAACTATTAAACTGCCAGCACGGAAGCACTTTGCCATCGCTTCCTGTCCGTGATCAAGGCTGACAACACACCTAAACATGTAGGACATAAGGAAGCATGTGTCGCGGCATCACTTTTGAATAAAGTGCTTTCCTCTCGAAATGGGCCTCTATCCTTTGTTGCCTTCGTTGTTCGGATTCAACGGGCTCCTCCGTGCTCGTCCAGAGGCCGCCCTGAAGGGTCTGGGGCTTCCTGCACGGGGACTTTTCTGTGTCCAGCCGCGGAGTATGCACCACCCCGGAAGTCTTGGGGGCCACGAAAGTGGAACAGCAGCCGTACATAGGATCGAGGACGGGCCCACTTGCAGGGTCCATACAGGACTTGATTATGTGCTTTCCGCACTACACTTCCCATAATGCACAGTCTCATTTGAGCCTCCCATTGGTGGGTGTGTCATATGTTAAATGGTGAAGTTGTTGAAGATTGCATTAATCTCTTAGCATGAGCTGAAAGCCATTTTGTACTTGGCAGCCATTTTAGTTAGCTATGTGCTGGCCATTTGCTGTTTCCCTCTCCCAGAGTCTTGCACATGCTCAGATGTGCTTAGCTAGTAGAGTGCACCTGTTCCTAGTATAGAACTGTCAGGCTGTTCTAACTGATGTCAGCAACTTATTACTCCTCCTACTTGTTGACTGTGCAGTTTCTGTATGACCATCTATGTGTATAACTCTTCTCATGTGTACTTGTACCACTTTTTTTCAGCCCCTGTGTGGGTATATAATGCCCCTGTTCTCTGTACTCCTTAGAAAATGTCTCATACAGTGATTTGAGAACACTGTGTGACACATTTTTCCCTCTTTAGAGGTTAAATAAAAAGATGTCTTTTATATTACAGCTTCTGTGCCAATCTCTTCTTTGTTGGTTTAAAAGGACCAGGTGTAGCAGTGAAGCTCCAGAGAAGGTTTTAATTTCTACAATTGGTGCCCTCTGTGAGGCTCATCAGAGAAGTGGCTATCCAAGGGAGTGATCCTGATGGGAGACAGGAATCTACTGAGGAGGACAGAACAGGACTCTAGTAAAAAGGTACCCTAAAACTGAAATTCTGTCTCTGCAGCCCAGTATATTTCTGGTCTTCCTGATTGGACTCCTCCAACTGCTTACCACTCCTGACTGAGAACATTTTTGGCGTGAGTATTCTAAAAATGACCGTTTGTTCACTCAGAACTTGGCAGTTAGAATCTAGAAACTTGTGCTAGCTAAGGTCATTCGTTACGACGCTTCTTGGATTTGTATGAAAATTGGCCAACATTTGGAATTTGGAAATATGTAAACTGCAGTTTATGTAGGCAGGTAATGAGAAACTTTTGTAAACTTGAACGGCACACTTTGAGTTAAGTGCTACTTTGTGTATAATATTGTATATGCTGCAATATTTTTGGCATGCCTGTTCTTAGCACACATCTTAGAATGTGTTGCTTGGTTTGTAGGTACCCTTGGAACTTGTATTGAATTAGCCGGCTCCCCTAGAGGGGATACTTAACTAGGTTTAGGTTTAAAAACATATTTCTTCCTTGGTGACTAGTACCCCGAGGAACTAAATATGTACGTAGAAAGGATCCTGGTCTGTGCACTTAGTAACATTCATAAGTGTTGATATGCAGAGCGTTTTTTCTTGGTGTTCTGCCAGCCAAATCTAGTGAATATGACTTACAACTAGTATTTACAAATAGTTTGGTTTAAGTACAGTCTGTGGGCTGTCTTTTGTTTCTGTCTTAAGTGTTGATCTGTGGGTTAAATATGTGTTTAAATGTCTGTGGTTTGTAATTAGTGGTACTTGTGTGAGTAAGTAGCAATTGCGCTCTTGGTGCAAGAATGGCTCGCCTTAAGCTCCCTGTATTATGTGTTCTGAGTGTATGACACCGTTTTGAAAATGTCTGGAATGAGCTCAATGTTTTTTTTTTGTCATCATTCTGTTATGCAAAACATCATTAAAATAAAATATATTTTAAAAGAATCCAGCAATCAATTATATAATATATGCTAAATAGCTGCACGCTATCATTAAATTGACAGAGTAAGACACTATACATGTGTGCAAATTGCCACAATGTTAAAGATAAAATTAGAATCCACATTGAATAGGAATAAAAAAGCTTCAAAAAACGAAATTGTGTGTTTTGCAATAGATAAAATTAAGATACAAAATGTCACAGCATTTATCCTTCTGTATTAGGTATTAAAAGGCATTCACATTATCTGAGTGAGTTGGTTGTTGTTGACCTGAATACACATTACAGAACGACAGATTTGTGCTGGCTCGAAAGGCTGACTTGAAAGGCGTGTGAATTTGACGCCTTTACGTGTCAAGCAGCTGTGTCAGCACATGGGTATTTCTGACTCCGGCCACATAAAACAGCTAAAGTCACTACCCCTTAAGTCAGTGCAAGCACAGTGTAAAATCCTGCATTTCAGACTGCTGTTTTAAAAGTTATAAATATAGTTTCATTATTTTTGATAAACAGAGGACAGATTGACAGTAGGGATTTATTTTCTTAATGCATTTTTAAATAAGGATAAGAGTGGTTTTTAATGTTAAATAATAATGACTGTCCCTTATTGAAAAGTGGCGCAGACTTAAGATGTTTCAAGTTAAGTTTCTGTTCTTAGGGCTGTGAATGAATGCGTTTAAATATGATAGGCAAGGGATGCAGCTTGCTTTTCATATGTAGACTCATCAAAATGATTAGATTTATAAAAAAAATTAAAAAAACAATTATTTTGTTTATATAAAAAATGTTATTTAAAATGGGTGCATTAAATTCGTTTTTTAATACTTATAATGCCTAATAATGATACTGTGACCTCCTAGCATCCAAATTGAATTTAAGCCATGCTATACAGCAATAGGGGGTCACTTACATGTGAAATGTCACTTTACCCAGGCGTACAAAACTCATTTTTATAAGGGTATACATTATCCATTTCTGATGCCACATCTCTGGGATATGTAGAGGACATTCTGGGGATGACTATTATGCAAAAACATTGTAGGATATTCATTTTTAAGTACCCCAAACATCAAAGTCGAAATTGAGTAAAATTCACTATTTAAATGAGGTTATTCCAATCAGAGCAGCTTTTAAACTGCCTTAGGCTCCAGTAAATGCACATATGTAAGTATAGAATGAATAGCTGACATTTATACTGCTAGACAAGCACTCAGCACACTGCTTACAAATATAAATATGTATAAAAAAACTGGCAGAAGTTATTAAGTTTACCTCTGAATTGCTGGTAGACAGGAATGGAGTGGGTTGCTGAGATCTCAGTCTCCAGGGTCACTTTGAATTGGGAAAACCGCATGAAAATCTTGTACACAAGATAGGACAGCTGTGAATAGGTTAAAGGTCGAAGTTCTACATTTAGAAGCAGGGCTCAGCGCAACATTTGCTTTGACATTTCGACATTTGAAAGACGAAATGGCAGGGCAGGGAAAGAAAGAGGTTTTGCTTACTTTTTTCGGCAAAAGCAGTTTTTGTTCACTCATATGAACAGATTGAATAATAATGGTATATGTGAGCTCTTATTGAGACAATGGCTCTGCCATATATATAGCACTAATGCTTTTAGGGCTGAATTAAGGAAGCAATGGGTTTAGTTTGAATTCATGTGCCCTCGTGTTACATTTGTACATTTGCTAAAGGAATATGTTCTTTAGCTAGCTCAATGTGCTATTTAGCTCCTCAGAGTTTGGTTATGCCCAGTTGCTACAAATTGGGGTTGATAGTGTTGACAGAATGAAACCTGTTACAGGTTTCCTACTGTCAAAAATGGGGGAGGGAGGCTAGCTCCTCTACAAATTAAGGGTAGGCAAATTTATGTTTTCTCTCTCTTTTTCTCAATTTCTTTTGAGCCTGTCTAAACTGTCTGTGAAATAGCCATGAGACACTTAATTGGCTATTCATTAAAACTGTTTTAAACATTGTTAGCATTAATAAAATGAATAAATAAATTTGCTATGTTACTGCCCATCCTGTCTGATGAAATTCTGAAAGGATGAGTAGTCTAGATTGCTGTTTCCTTATTTGATCTTTAAGGGGAACTGGCTGTGGGTAGTTTTTGTTCTAAAATTCTCAGGTGATAACACCACTATTGTTTGTTATTCTCATGCTACATACAGTTTTGCAAGGGCATTGCTAGTTTTTATTAGCTAGTCTGTGTAAATATCTGACAGTCCTTACTAGAGCTGATGTTGCATAGTTTGGATTGTGAAAAATATAATGCAGAGAAGATGCCCATGTGATCCTTAGCAAACATTTTTGAGGAAAATATTGTTTTATAGGAGTCTGTTAGTCACAAGATGTTCTACTGGAGAAAATGTACCCATTATGTTGAAGTTTTTAGTTATTTATGTAATAGGAATCCGTGTTAAATTAGCAGTTTTAGATTTTCCTGTTGCTCCTATAACATGAGAGCATGGTCCTAAGCATACAATGTAGGTGCTTTTATTAAGAGAAATCATTTTAGAAGTGTCTGTAGTCCTGTACAAGTAATGCAAAGTCTATGAGTAAAAGTGTAGAACATTTCCTTTTTTCTTGAGGGTCTTTAGATGATTAAGATAGGAATATACAGATGAAAGGATTTGGAGTATGTCTGTATTGTTTTTCTCTTTCCCTCAGAATTTAGTAAATGAACACAGACTTCCTTGGCTGCTTGGGATTGGGTGACGTATTACTCTTACCAGTTCACCAAAGAGTTCCTTTTATACTTGCCAATAGGTCGAGGCTGTTGTTTTTTTTACTCTCACTTAGATGAAAGTGGTTCTTGGGTGCCTTGCTAATATATGGGGCGTCCCTAGACTAGGAAGTATTCTGAGACTAACCTCTCCGTTGGTAGATTATTTCTGTGCCTTGTCTAAAGACCTTTTGTTCTGTCCACCAATATTTGCTGCCTTACAACCATTGCCAGAGGGGCGCGGACTTCAGATCTAGCTTGAGGAGTCAGCACCAGTCCAGCTTGAAGTCAAAGTGAAGGTAACCAGCACAGGCATTGCTGGCAACCAGTACCTCAGTGAAGGTAGAAGGCTGGAAGCACAGGGATGTGAAGTGTGTACCCCTGCCACTGTCTTGGGCGAAAGACGGGGTCACAAATCAGAAAGGAGAAATCGTGGATAAAGTTTTTGATGCCCAGCTGAGAGTCACAGACCGACCAGGAAGGCGAGAAAGGTTTTGCTTGAGGTAACCCCCTTTGAAACAAGGGTTGCTTCAGAGATACTAGCATCAGGCCTCTGAATCCTGGTCCCAAAGTGGCTGTAAAGTCTTCACCTTTGTTGGCCAAGTGATACCTGGGCACACTGAATGCAATCTATGGCCCCAACGAAAGAGCAGTGTGCCAGCAGAGCAATACAGGAGTTAGGGAAGGACTTGAGTTCAGGGTACAGGTGCTGTGTCTCTGGTGCCTGTTAGATTAAAGTGAAGAAAACTGGTGCACTGACTGAGACACTGGACAGGATCGCTAAGAGCATTTGCCCTGGTGGGTGATTACCCTATCCTGAAAGAAGAAACTTTTCCCTTGAAACTGGGCCGTGATTCCTGAGTTGCGAGTTGTGCAGCTCCACCGTGGGAACAACAAGAGCCTGCCTGTGAGGCTCAAACGGACACAGGGAGAAGACTCCCCTCTGGTTGATTGTACAGTGGCTTTAATTTCCCAAGGACTTCTTTTTCTTTTTTGTTGAAAATGTACCCCATTGGTCGTCCCATTTTTGAGGAGGAGCAGCCCTTTGCAGCTCTTCGTCCTAATTCTCATGGTCCTGTGTGGTCCTCCTGGTCCCCTGGATCCAGGATCATTTTTGTAATAATATGTCTGACTGCTTTCATAATTGTATTAGGAATAATGTTTATTCTACAAGAGAAAAGTTCATCTGAGCAGTTGACAAATGTTACTTTACCCTTTCCTTGATTGATTCTCTAGCCCTCATAAAGGAAACACTGGAAAAGTCTAGCGAAAATGTTTTTATTAGATATGTGCTGTTGGCTATTCTGAAGTTGAAATGGATGGTCACTGAAATGCATAGGAGTCTTGAAAATGTTTTTACTGGATGGTTCTAGGATTTGCTTAGGACTAGAAAGTTAATAGTTCTGTTTCTGATAATAGTAATTACTCTCTCCTGCTATCTGTATGACCCAATGCTCTGTTCCCTTTGTACTCCTGCTTATACCTTATACATACCCGCTTAACAATATTTAGAATGTGAAATGCCCACCTAGCAATGAATTAGGATATTGATAAATTTATGAAAAAAATGAATGTGCATATTTTCTGTTTTCCTACTGGATTATGGGAAATGTCTTTAGCTCATGCTAAAAGGACCATCTGTTGAAGATTGCATTAATCTCTTAGCATGAGCTGAAAGCCATTTTGTACTTGGCAGCCATTTTAGTTAGCTATGTGCTGGCCATTTGCTGTTTCCCTCTCCCAGAGTCTTGCACATGCTCAGATGTGCTTAGCTAGTAGAGTGCACCTGTTCCTAGTGTAGAACTGTCAGGCTGTTCTAACTGATGTCAGCAACTTATTACTCCTCCTACTTGTTGACTGTGCAGTTTCTGTATGACCATCTATGTGTATAACTCTTCTTATGTGTACTTGTACTGCTTTTTTTCAGCCCCTGTGTGGGTATATAATGCCCCTGTTCTCTGTACTCCTTAGAAAATGTCTCATACAGTGATTTGAGAACACTGTGTGATGCATTTTTTCCCTCTTTAGAGGTTAAATAAAAAGATGTCTTTTATATTACAGCTTCTGTGCCAATCTCTTCTTTGTTGGTTTAAAAGGACCAGGTGTATCAGTGAAGCCCCAGAGAAGGTTTTAATTTCTACAATGTGGGTTAGCGGTTGTGCACACCGTTTCCGTTAAAGCCTCTGAAGAGAAGCATATGGAGCTTCGAAACGCGTCAGGCAAATCCACTATGGAGCGGCTCCTACAAGCGGATCCCCGTCCCTACCTACACATAAATCAAGCTGCTGGTTGAGTGCTACTTACAGGTGGACAACTTTGGAGCAGAATATAACACGCGGCCGTCCAGCCGCGGAGTATGCACCACCCCGGAAGTCTTGGGGGCCACGAAAGTGGAACAGCAGCCGTACATAGGATCGAGGACGGGCCCACTTGCAGGGTCCATACAGGACTTGATTATGTGCTTGCCGCACTACACTTCCCATAATGCACAGTCTCATTTGAGCCTCCCATTGATGGGTGTGTCATATGTTAAATGGTGAAGTGGGTTAGCGGTTGTGCACACCGTTTCCATTAAAGCATCTGAAGAGAAGCATATGGAGCTTCAAAACGCGTCAGGCAAATCCACTATGGAGCGGCTCCTACAAGCGGAGCCCCGTCCCTACCTACACATAAATCAAGCTGCTGGTCGAGTGCTACTTACACGTGGACAACTTTGGAGCAGAATATAACACGCGGCCGTCCAGCCGCGGAGTATGCACCACCCCGGAAGTCTTGGGGGCCACGAAAGTGGAACAGCAGCCGTACATAGGATCGAGGACGGGCCCACTTGCAGGGTCCATACAGGACTTGATTATGTGCTTTCCGCACTACACTTCCCATAATGCACAGTCTCATATGAGCCTCCCATTGGTGGGTGTGTCATATGTTAAATGGTGAAGTGGGTTAGCGGTTGTGCACACCGTTTCCGTTAAAGCCTCTGAAGAGAAGCATATGGAGCTTCAAAACGCGTCAGGCAAATCCACTATGGAGCGGCTCCTACAAGCGGAGCCCCGCCCCTACCTACACATAAATCAAGCTGCTGGTCGAGTGCTACTTACACGTGGACAACTTTGGAGCAGAATATAACACGCGGCCGTCCAGCCGCGGAGTATGCACCACCCCGGAAGTCTTGGGGGCCACGAAAGTGGAACAGCAGCCGTACATAGGATCGAGGACGGGCCCACTTGCAGGGTCCATACAGGACTTGATTATGTGCTTTCCGCACTACACTTCCCATAATGCACAGTCTCATTTGAGCCTCCCATTGGTGGGTGTGTCATATGTTAAATGGTGAAGTGGGTTAGCGGTTGTGCACACCGTTTCCGTTAAAGCCTCTGAAGAGAAGCATATGGAGCTTCGAAACGCGTCAGGCAAATCCACTACGGAGCGGCTCCTACAAGCGGATCCCCGTCCCTACCTACACATAAATCAAGCTGCTGGTCGAGTGCTACTTACAGGTGGACAACTTTGGAGCAGAAGATAACACGCGGCCGTTCAGCCGCGGAGTATGCACCACCCCTGAAGTCTTGGGGGCCACGAAAGTGGAACAGCAGCCGTACATAGGATCGAGGACGGGCCCACTTGCAGGGTCCATACAGGACTTGATTATGTGCTTTCCGCACTACACTTCCCATAATGCACAGTCTCATTTGAGCCTCCCATTGGTGGGTGTGTCATATGTTAAATGGTGAAGTGGGTTAGCGGTTGTGCACACCGTTTCCGTTAAAGCCTCTGAAGAGAAGCATATGGAGCTTCAAAACGCGTCAGGGAAATCCACTACGGAGCGGCTCCTACAAGGGGATCCCCGTCCCTACCTACACATAAATCAAGCTGCTGGTCGAATGCTACTTACAGGTGGACAACTTTGGAGCAGAATATATATATATAACACCCTAAACTGCCCATAGAGTAGGGCAAAGTGTATTTGAAAAGTTGGACATTCACATTTAACTTTTACATGTCCTGCTAGAGAAAAACTCTTCAATTCGTTTTTCACTACTGCAAGGTCCACCTCTCTTATAGAATAGCATTGGGTTAACTTATTACTTTTAATCAGTGATAACTTTAATTTGGGAGCAGGTAGGGAATGTCGAGTTTGCTGTCAAAAGAACTATAATTTAAAGTCCTTCTTGAATGGTAAACACATTTGGAAATGCCACTGTTAGAAAATTGAGGTTTCCTTGTCCCAACCATTTGGTTCCTGCATCCTGTTCCTGGGTCACATGACTTTGTATATGCTTCCTAGAGGGATTAGGTGCGCCTAGGTGGGCCATCAACTGGCAGGGTGTGGTGGGGCTGGTGGATCTGGGCACAGCCCCACTTGCGACTGAATAGGCTGTGCCCTACATTCAGACAAAGGACATATCACCACTGTATTGTTCATGCAGACAGGGCAGGGGAGCCAGTACACTTCAAGGACAACAACGGGAATTCAGAAGAAACTTCCCCTACTTCAAAGTTGGCACCAGGTATAACTATTGGACCCTCATACAGAAATCTTCAGTACACCTCTGGACCTGTGGAAGACTCAGGACTGCTGTTCTGCTCTGCAAGAAGGACAGCTACTCTGTTTCATTGCTGCCCTGCTGCTTGTTGCCCTGATGCCTGAATGAAAAGACCGGACCTGTATCTGGAACCTATGACCCCCAGAGTGACTCCAAGGGCTAGATGACTGGCTCTGGCCTCAGGGACAGAAAAGGCTCCAACCACCTTGAACCCAGCACCTGGACTCTGTCTGCTGTGAGACCTTCCCCCCAAGTTGTGCCACCCCAGTCTTGGACCCGTTGAAGTGGGCCTGATGTGAGACCTACCCCCCAAGTGGTGCCATCCCAGTCTTTCAAGTGGGCCTGAAGGTGCTCTGCCGGGTCAGCTGTGGTCCTGTGGGCAGAACCGATGCAGCGTGATGCAATGCCTCGCAGCTCCACTTCAGAACCATTGTTGCGAGATGCATCCTCGATAGTGGCCTTGGCATCGCAATCCCCTCATCGATGGCATCCTCAACGACGATGCAGGATTACACATAGCAGCCCCACAGCTTCTTCGCAAATGCTGGTGCACGACATATCTTCGGTGCAGGACTTTGCATCACAAGCCCATTGTTGACAGCATCCTTGATGCCGCCGCAGGACCTTCCATCACAGCCTTGTACCTCCTTGGAACAACTGCTGCATGGCACATCCTCGCCATGGGATCTTTGCAATGCTCGGCAACAAGGATTCAAGGTACTTTGTTCAGCAGGCCTAACCTGGTCCCTGTACCCGTTCGTTCTCCCTTGTGGTCGGCCTAAACTTGTGAATTTGTCCGGGTCCAGTACCAATAGATAACCACAGTTGGCACTTTGTGCTGCTGGCCCCTATTTATTCTTAAATGTTTAAAGTTTCATATCCCCGGTTCTACTGATTGGATTTTTTTGTCATTTTGGTCTCAAATATTTTATTAAATTTTACTCAATTTTTATTTATTTTTCTACATTTATGTGGGATTTTTATTGTGTTTAAATGTATTACTGTTTGAAGAGCTGCTTTACACATTGCCTCTAAATTAAGCTTTTGTGCCAAGCTACCAGAGGGTTGAGCACAGGTTAATTTCGGGTTTTCTTGTGTCTATAATGTTGAATAGCATGCTGGGCTAGGAATTACTGAGCCTTTTACTACATAAATGCATAGTCATGATTTCGGGTCTGTTTCTGCACAGTCAGTTCTGCTACTGAGAGCGGCAAGAAATAAATTCTGTACAGAAGTTGACGTTGAGACCCTGAGTGCAAGTCTACACAAAGTTATGCTCAGAATCAGGAAGGGTGGTAAGACTCTGAAGATACCTTCCCATCCAACCCATACTCAGCCACATACACAGGCATCATATAAACACAAAGCTATAGCATGAAAACCCCACAGTAGAGTGTGCTCACATAAATACCAGATTAAGCGCTTGGGTGCATATTAATAATTTTTTCATGTAACACTGGGCAGCTAGCAAAGCTGCTGCATTGCATCAAAGGGGAGGGCAGAAATGCATCACATTTACAAAGATATAGAGTATTTTGGCACTCTCCTTGTGCTGGCTCAGCCAGTTAGTCTATCACAAGTAATTACCCCTGCAGTCCCTCACTGTGAAGCAATAGCTTACTATTTCACAGACAAAATAGACAAAATCTATTCTACTTCTGATACCCAACCATCCCTAGATTAGTTTCCCTGGTCTCAGAGAGGACCACACTCGGAAGCAAGAGCCCATCCAGGCATTTCGCTAGTGTATCTAGGGAACAGGTTGAGAAAACAATGTTACGAGTTAAGTCAAGCTCTCTACATGATCCCTTTCCATATTTCATTTTTCCTTGTCTAACATCCATCTTGAGCAACCATTTAATACAATTTTTAACTTTACACTGACAAATGCTGTGTACCTGGACTCCTGGAAGCAAGCATCAATTCTTCCTATGGCCAAAACAACACAACTCGATGTCTATCAAATTATCGTCCTATTTCCTTGGCAATATTCAACTGACGGTTTTCTTGGAGGACAATCATTTGTTAGATCCTTTCCAAAGGGGATTTAGAGCCAAGAACAGCACGGAATGCACCCTTCTTGCTATTCTGGATAGCATTAGATTAGAAGTAGAACAGGGCAAGGCAGTTGCCCTGATTCACTAGATCTCTCCATGGCTTTTGACACTGTCTCACACAGCCAAATAATTGGAAAACCCCATGAGATAGAGCTTCATTCCTCTGCCCTTCAATGGTTTGGATCTTTTCTGTGCAAAAGGACTCAGTCGGTTCAGCGGAACATTGTCATATCGTCCCCCACTAGCTCTAAATGTGGTGTAACACAAGGCTCTTCACTGAGCCCCACACCTTTTAATATGTACGTCGCATCTCTTGGTCAAAAAGTGGGGATTTGATATATGCTATTATGCAGATGGTAACCAACTGGTCATTTTGATCGGAGAGAGGCACAAAGAGACTAGGAAAAACCTTGCAGGCTGTCTCTCGGAGGTTGCCAGTTGGGTGATGGCCCACTGAAACTAAATGTCGAAAAAAACAAGATTATTTTATTCGATGGAGCCAACCACAGCTGGGACATATCATGGTGGCCTCATTGATCATCATTATCCATTCAGGACGAGGTCAATGCCACATGCGGCAAATGTTTTGGCCTGCCCAAACCTTTCAGGAAACTTTTCTGTTGGATTCCAATCAACTGGCGCAGAACCGTGGTCCAGGCTTTAATTGGCAGCATATTGGATTACGGAAATGCCCTTTATATGTGAATGGCTTTGTATCTGTTCACCCGTTTGCAGGTGATAAAAAATCCGTCCTGAAACTCCTCTGCAACAAAGACAGGTACAGCTCTGCCAGCTCTGACTAGTTCTAAAAGCCCTGCATTGGTTGCCCATTTAAAAGAGAGCTCTATTCAAGCCGCTCTGTCACCCTCATAGGGCCTTTCGTGACTCCGGTCCTCCGATTCTCAGATCTAAGGTGGAATTTTATCAACCCACTAGAAAACTTAGACCGGCAAATCTAGCTTTAGCAAAAACAAAGCGGCATGAATAGCCCCTTGGGTGGTTTTGTACATTTTACTGAAATCTTTGAGTTGTCCTTGCGCCACCTTGCGTGATGTACGGACAACGCAAAAGCTTGATAAATGTGGGTGTAAATGTTTAATGATTTCATATTGCCTCTTGTCTCATTCAGTTGTGCACTCACCTTTATGTTAAGAGATCCTAGACGACAACCATCTTCCATTACTTCATTTCGGTTATTGGCTGGCTTCGGAGGTGGTGTAGGAAATTGACATTGTTCCTGCAAACCGGGAATCTAGGGTCAGTGCATGAAATTTTGTTTCATACACTGTCAACATGCAAAGCTTCTTGTTTCTAAATACCAGGCACTCATAAAGCAGTACAAAGCACAACTGACCAGTAGGACTTTCACACCGCAAAAGGACTCTTCTTTCATGAAAGCCCACATCACAACTGTTTTGGGCATCCAGTCTAGTTGAATAAAAGGAGAAATCAGTGATGGACAGGAGGTAGCCTGTGTTTTGAGCATTTTTCTATATGCCCTGGGTGGAAGATACCTTATTTCGACTTTGCGTCAATATCCTAACTGTTTCTGGCACAGTCATCACATGGCACCTGCTCCTCTTCTTAATCACTGACACGCTAATCAGCTAATGTAATAGCGCATGATGAAGCAGCAGCCACTACTCTACCTCAAGGATACCTGGGCAATGGGTTTTATAGACAACGTCTTATTGAGGACTACCAAATAAGATGATACAAAGTGTTGACTGCAGAATCAATGAGAAGATTCAAAACTGCAAAACAAAACAGTAAGGCCAAATAAGACAAGGTTTGCTGTAAAGCTGTCTTTATTACATGTTCAATGTATATCAATATATATTACATATCAGTCATATGTAGAAGCTTCATAAAAAGTGCTTGTTGCATAAGGGTATGCATAATTCATGTTTAAAAAGTGTATATCAGGAGGGCTGGTATTCCAGAAGCCACAACAGCTGCAGAGGGTAGATCCTTTTTCAGGTACATGGAGGTAGTGGAGATATTATAATCGCCAGTGTCGTCGATTACATTTTGAGTGTGCAATATTTCACTACTCAATACCTCAATATTATGCAGCAGTTTAAAAAATATACATGAGTGGATAGAAATGCTTCTTAGTGACATTGTGTTATCACTTTTACCCCACCCAAAGGGAGGTCTAGGTCAACTGCCACATGTCAAAGCCTTTACTTGTATAAATGTATAAAAATGCCCTGATGTACCCTCAATTTGAAGAAACACACTTAACATTGCCAATAAAACATGCATACTTTGAACATGAATGATTGTCAGTGTAATTTTTTCATTAAAACATTCACAATGGAAAGAGTCTAAGCACGTCTGGGTCATTGGTGAATTCAACACATCTTTGGTTATGAATAGCACAATCCACATATCACATTTATAATCACAAATTATTAATAATTGTATCCTTACACTCCTAGAAGGTGCTTGCAGCAGATACTGTTAATAAGATTCAGCATAAAATACTGCACTCTATACATAGCCCCTAAAGGCCACAGCAATGTGCAATTACCATCTTTCACTGTATTTGCACTGTGTGGCATCCAGGACATGGTTCTCTGCCCTACCGCAGAGGCGATCCTACCAACAGACCCCACATTTAAAGGGCACTTAGTCTTGCCCCTAGAAAGCACAGGACACACAGCTGCAGAGTGTAAGCTCCAGCATGGGGTTGCTTAAAAATCACCAAAAACTCTTGAGGAGTTTCTATTTTAGAGTCCCACTCAACTTAGGGTGGGGACTCTGGAATTCTTCTGGGAGAAGGCTATGTTGCTCCTGCAGATCCCCTCACCCTGTTGTTACATTTTGGTGTTGATCCTGCTCTCCTGGGGCCACCAGACTCCAAAAACGAGTGTTTTACATGCAGGAAAGCAGCCAGGCCCTGCAAGGCATTATGGGCCGCTCCTCCGTGAGTGCGTGCATTTTATAGTAGCAGCTCTCCCGCTGTGCCAGGGAGAGCTGCATCCTTCCCTGTTGGTACAGCTTTTACTGGAGGCCTCACATTCATATATCCTCCTCAGGGTGCCGGGTCCAGCCCGGACACCATGCTTGCTGCTAACATTGCAGGCAAGTCTCGGAAGCCCACCAGGGCTGCCCCAAGCAGGCTCCCCGGGCTGCTCACTCCTGTGGAAAGATGCATGCTTTATGGTTGGCTTCCCCACTCTCCTCAGACATGGGTGTGGTGAGTAGGTAAAGCAGACCACACGGGGGAGTTTGACGGCACTCCCCCTTCCTCGTGGATGGCATTGGGGCCCAGGGATTGGGTCCTGGGCCCCCTACTGCCTCTGCGGAGGAGCACTATGGTGCTCCCTCGTTGCTGTAACTTCTCAAGATCAGCCCCCTGCCCCTGGCCCACCTAGGGGGTGCTAAAATTGATCAGGCCACAGAGCTCCACATGATCCGGACGAGTTACAAAGATCAAAGGTCACCCAACTTAACCTGGGCATATCTTGGGCCCGTTGGGCATTCTTTCCTTGCTGGTGGTCTTGGTCTGGTCCTGGCGGCAAGCCCTGGCCACCTGGAGCACTTTCATCAGGCCTCCTGGCCTCAAAGGTGACGTACATGGTAGGTAGCTGGTTTCACTGTCTCCCTCCACCAGCCGTTCACTTTGCTTTTCCTCTGGGCTGCTCTCCCCCTTGGTGCATAAGCCCAGTCTTTCCCCCAGCTAATCCTCAGGGAGTGCAAGGGGATCAGTTTCCCTTGTCCTGTAGGAGTGCTCCACTGGTCCAGGGATCAATCAGAGGCAGAGTCCATAATCCAGATGGCAGTCAGGGGGTTCTTCGTTCCAATTGTCCAAGTGGCCAGCCTACAGTCTCTGTGTCCAGCAGATAAGGATAGTCAAACGGGCTCTCCACCCTGCGCAAGACCTTTAAAGTAGGGGCGGGAGGTGCCAGCAGGAATGCACCTTTGGCCTATCCTGAGAAACATAACATGCAAAGAGAGCGGCCCCATTACTCCAAGAAACAGGGTTATTAGACTTCACAGTCACAAATAAGTTCCCTTGGAGATCACTAATCGCTCAACTCAACTTTCAACACCTTCAGTCACCTCACATTCATTCACCCAGTCTTGAAAGAGCCAAATACTATATAAACAATTTTATATCTCCAAATGTAATGATAAATATTATCTCATATCAGTTGCTCAGTAAAGGTTCGCTAGCCATGATGGCAGACGTGGCTACTTAGAGCTCCGCACGGGTTCCGGACAAGCAGCATCCATCGGCCGCAGTGGGGGCTACAAAATGAACTTGAGGACTCGCGCCGAGCTCCCCAACAGAAGTTGCGTCAGTAACAGTGGAGGTGGCACGGGAAGAGGGAGGTGACAAGAATAATATGGCAGACTATGAGGCAGGGACCGCCTGACCCTGAAATGGCAGCTGCCTGGGGACTTCTGAGATCGGCAGGGAGACCCTGAAGGCTGGGGTCTCCTGGGGCTACACGAAACAAGATTGGCCCTGTGAAGCGATCACAAGAACTGGAGTGCCCCCCCCCCAAGCGTAAAAGGAGAGCCCCAAAACGGAAGGACGCAGTGCTGTGATGGAGTACCAGTAGGTGCATGACCGGGAAGGCTGCATTGAACACCAGGAGGGACCCCAGCAGCAGGTACCGTACCGGTTGCCATCATGTATTTGTAACGGCCCTGAGAGCTGCCCAGTGACCTCTTTGGCTCTGGGGCTAGGACTGGTAACAACCACTGCCTCGGGTGAAGCCAGTGCCCTGCCACGGTCCTCGTGCGCTGCCCGGAGGAGTATTACGACCCACTGGTGGGGTAGGAGGAAGCCTGAAAGTACCTTGTAGGAGAGCGCGGGGGAGGCCCGGGCTAGAATCAAATGGCAGTGAGGCGATCCGGCCTACGGGCTGATGAGGAGATGACCGCACCTCTTCCCGCCACCCTTTCCCAGTGAACTCTGTTAACAAGAGAGGCTCTCCTCCATTCCCCCCAGGGACTCCCAAGACCTGAGGAAAATCTGGGGCCTCGACAGTACTAGACTACGGAAAGGGCTTCCCCAGCAGGGGCACCATCAAGTGGACGTACGAGCCAGGAAGAAGAGCAGCAAGCACGAATTGGCCTGCAACACTCTGCGCCCGAGGCCTGCGTGTGGCCCGAGGGATAAGTCTGCAGTCATTGACAAGCCAACCAGCAGCAGAGGACGTCCACCGTGGTCTTGGTCTGTTGACAAGGCCGAGAATCACAATCTAACAGGGGTGGTCTGAGGGGGTGGTCCATGGCGAGAAGCTCTCCTAACGGTGTGGAAGGCCTGGAGAGACAAGGCAGTAGTCGAGCCTGAAAGTGAAGAACCCCCCCCCCCCAGACCCTAAGCAGTGGGTACACCGTGACGACCCTCTGGACATCCTAATAAGAGGCCTTGCAGCAGCAGGCCCCCGCACACCCCACGGAGTTGGTCACCGGCAGGACGTTAGTCCCAACTCGGAGGATCGAAAAGGGGGCCTTAATTAACAAGACCTGAATTTGCCCGGGATCAGACGGGAAGAGACAAGTTGAACCGGAGAAGGCCCAGTTTACATGCCCATGGAAAAGGTGAGACGGAGGGGCCCATCTTGCCAAGAACCATCCAAACGAACTACCCAGAAGCTCGCCATCTGTCCAGGAGAGTGTTGTGGGAACAGTAGGGCCCGGCTAGTGGCTGGCCCTGACCAACCAAAAAACAGTGTGTCACGGGCACCCCCTGTACTACAGAACAAATAGGGTGGCCAGGCGCTCACATAGCTGCCGCAGTCATGGGATGCACCAAGGCGACCGGGGGACCCCAGGCCCCTAACCAGACAAGACCTAGGTCCCCAACTCAAGCAGCTCAACATACAGACACAGACTCCAACGCTACCATGTCAGAAAAGCTAGACAAGGTCCTACCAGCCATAGAGCGCTCACGCGTCACCATAGAAGGACGCTTTGATACCTAGGCCACGGACCTCAGCCTGCTACGAGACGACCATCAGAAGATGGCAGACAAGGTGGCAGACGGGGAAAAAACATTATCAACAATGCAACCTCAAGCTCAAGCACAAAAAGACTCCAAACAAGACTTGCAAGCCTGAGTTGCGATTCTGGAGGAAACAACGGAAGGAGTGGAGGGAAGAGTCCCCATCGAATACACAGAAACCTGGCTCTGGTCCTTTACACCACAAGAGGAACTTACTCCTTATTTCTTGATAGAGATGGCGCTTAGAGTACCGGCGCAACGTCCACCCCCGGGCTCACTTCCTCGCCCCATGCTAGTAAAGCTGCTTCACTTACACTACAGAATAGGGATGCCATACTATGAATTGCCAGGCAAAACAATCCCATCACAGTGGAAGGCCAACATGTCATGCTCTTCCTAGACTACTCCAGAGCTGCACAGCGGAAGCGAGCATCATTCCTTGAAGTAAAGAGATTTCTATGGAGTCAAAACATCCAATATTCTCTGTTGTTCCCAGCATGTTTGTCTGTTTAGGGATTGGGATGGATATAGTGAATGTGCTGTCTGCCCAGCATGTACACTATTGGTAGGCTTTTAAGCTTCTTTCTTTATCCTTCATGATCTGAGAGAGTCTGTTATTATTTAAATTGGAGGTTGGTTATCCCCATATTAGTACACTTTGTTAAATTAATTATAAAGGTTTATTTATATGCTTTTTCCTTGTTCTCTAGTGAGAGCAGTGAGACCATATCTTGAAGTCTCATGGTATGGATATGGAGCATAGAAAGTGACTTTAGGCAATACTAAATATCAATGGATGTTTCATATAATAATTGGATTAGCTTAATAATATGAAAAGAGGTATGTCCCTTTGTAGTATTTCTCTCTAGATAAATATCATTGAATTAAGACGGGATGGACAAATAATTTTTTTGTGGTTCTGCCCTCATATGTTTACACTTAAGTTCCACCCTCATATGTTTACACTTAGGTATTTGGTTCTGCTTACAATACTGAACAACGGTTCAAGTGAAGTTATTTCCGTTTCACTCGAGTGCTCGCATTGGTTAGTTACACAAAGAAGATGGAATGAATAAGGATGGTTGGTGAAAATATGTGCCTGTTTTTTGGATTATTTGTGACATTTCCAGTAATGAAGGGATCATTAGAACTATAAGCAAATTTAATATCTTTGCTTTTGGTGATTAGCTACAACAATCATGTATATGTATTATACTAAGAACATGTTTAAATATTTTAATGTCTCATGATAACATAGATGTAAAGATTTTTTATATATATATATATATATATATATATATATATATATTGCTGAAACAGAACCGCCCAACTCCCTTGCTCTCAGCAATGTGGGTGCGCCGATTGCGCTGATGATACCACAATATTAGTATTCCAAAAACACCACGTCTCCAACAAAAGACAACATGCGGCGCACTCCAGGCTCAATTAGGAATTAATTTATTTATTCGTAGTTTACATGAAAGCTTACACACGCGTTCCGGCACCCTGGCCTTCGTCAGTGTTAGTTTGTTTGCTCAATCTACACACTTAAATAACAAGTTGTTTCATTGGACAGCAGGGCTGGCAAGCGAAATGGACAGGGGACTTGCCGTTTTGTTTGCAATAATCAACGTTACCACAGTAGCCATCTTGGCCTGCTCTCTAAACAGAAATTTGTAATGAAAAACAGGTTGCAAAGAATAACGGCATTTTCAGGTACACTGCCATGTCAACTCAATAAAATAAATTGTGAAAATTATATGTGAAATTTCAAACACAATTACCAGGGATAAATATATGTCCGTGTTTTTTAACATGATTTCATGTGCAGTTGCTTAAACCAATTCAAAAAAGACACTCATGTGTTGGTAACTAATATTTGCGAATATATACAAAAATCAAAGCCGTTACCAAAGTTATAGTGGCCTAATTCATAGACACCAAATATACAAAAATCATGATTACCTATAATATATGCATAGGTTCATACAGCTGGATCATATGATTGGCTATCTGAACCCCAGAATTCATTTGGAGAATTTACTACATTGATGCATATTCATTGATAGGCATATCGGCATAGCCAGTGTTCATCCAACTTATAAATTCCATTTTTTACAACAATTGAGCCCACCAATGGGCCATTATCCCGCAATGGTTTTAGTGAAAGTAATGAATGAATGTATGTGACAAATGTGCCCAACAAAATCGAGTAAGCATAAAACGAGGGAGGTTCACCAAATTCTCACATGTGTTCTATATGTATGTAACTGTGTCAAACCACACAAAAGAGGATTATCTTGGATCACATTTAGTTTAGCCAATGAAGGACCAAAGTTCCTCCTCCATGTTAAGTCCCCCAGGGGTGCGTGTTTGGAGCTCGATGATGTAACGTGCCTCCAATTGGCGCAACTCCTTTACCCTGTCTCCTCCTCTATCAGTAACAGGGACAGGGTCTAAACAAAAGTAACTAAGTCTGTCACTACGAGACTTGTGTTTTTCTGCAAAATGCCTCGCTACCGGATAGGCTACATCGTGGTTCATAATTGCCCGCGTGTGCTCCAATATCCGCTTCTTCGCAGGATGAATGGTGCTCCCGATGTATTGGAGACCACATGGGCATGTTAGACAATAAATGACAAAACTTGTGTTGCAATTCATGAATCTGTTAATGATGCGTGTCCCCTTCCTACCGGGAACAACATATTCTTTTACTTTTTTGCTGTTCTTGCATGCCTTGCAAGAGGCACATGGATAGAAACCAACTGCAGTGTTTTTAGAGGCACTATCAGAGAAGTGGCTGCGCACCAATAAATCTTTTAATGACTTATTTTTACGGTATGTTACCTCTGGTTTATCTGATATAATTTTACCAATAATGTTATCGGTCTGCAGTATTTTCCAGTTCCTCTCTACTAGCTTCCTGATGGTTCCTGCTTCTGTAGAGAAACCTAGAATGAGTCGTGGACTTTCTAATTTTTCTTCTTCTTCTCCTTGAGTCATGCTAGGTTCTTTTGATCTGAGTAGTGTGTGCCTCTCAATTGCCTGCACTTTTAGGGCTGTTTCATTTAAGAGACTGTTGGTATAACCTCTTTGTCTAAATCTTCCTAGTGATTCACTTGCTGCCTGGGTATAATCCACGTGGAGTGTGTAATTCCTTTTAAGGCGCAACAACTCCCCATATGGAATACTGTGGATTAGTGACCGGGGATGCTGACTCCTGTAGTGCAAGACTGTGTTCCCTGCAGTGGGCTTTCGATAAAGTTTTGTACAAATTTTGTCATCTGCCACAAAAACCGAGAGATCTAAAAAAGAAACCTCGGTCTTACTTATGTGACTTGTAAATCTTAGATTCAGCATGTTTGTATTCAAAACATTTATGTACTCTGTCGCCTCCTCTGGTGTGCCCTTCCAAACAATAAAAAGGTCGTCGATGTAGCGTGCCCATAGTGCAATTTTCTCGACCCATGCCTCATTGTCGTCCGACCAGGCCACGTGCTTCTCCCACCAGCCCACGAACAGGTTCGCGTAACTGGGGGCGAAGCACGTGCCCATCGCGGTCCCTTGTGTTTGCAGATACAGTTGACCACCGAATAGGAAGATATTTTTGTGCAGGCAAAATTCGGCAAATTCTAGCAACATTCTGTTGTGCATCTTAAATTTCAAA
Organism: Triturus cristatus; assembly: GCF_964204655.1. Classification (NCBI taxonomy): domain Eukaryota; kingdom Metazoa; phylum Chordata; class Amphibia; order Caudata; family Salamandridae; genus Triturus; species Triturus cristatus. The sequence continues at coordinate 803,673,113 of NC_140588.1, read as the reverse complement.
GGCCTGGTTTTAAGAAAATACTGGAGTGCTTCCAACCCATCAGTGTGTAGAATACAGGTGTATAAATTGGTTATGTCCATAGTAATAAGAACAAAGTCCTGTTCCCACTGTATCCCCTGTATACGTTTAATGAAATCAGTAGTGTCTTGAATGAAAGAACTTAAATCTTTTACTAGAGGAAACAGAAAGTGATCTACATAAATGAACACTTTTTCCAGCAGACTCTCTTTGCTTGAAACTATAGGGCGCCCTGGTGGCTTCTGGGCGTCCTTATGGATTTTCGGCAAGTGGTAAAATGTCGGCAATACAGGGCTGTCCACTTTTATAAATTGGAATTCATCCTCCTCCAAGATACCACTACTTCTCCATTTGTCAAGCAGGTTATAGAACAATGCCACACTAGTATTGTACCTTTCCCTTGTGATTTTCTCGTAACTTGCTTTGTCACCAAGTAAACGCAACGCCTCCTCTTTATACAGTCCCTTGGACATTACCACCACATTACCGCCTTTATCAGACTGTTTGATGATAATGTTGGCATCTTCTTTGAGGGTCTTAACTGCTGACCACTGGGCTTTGGATAAGTTGAAGAGACGTTCGTTAGTATGTTGTCGTTGGTTGCCTTGCATCCTCAATTTATTTAGATCCTTAATCATGGTATCATGAAAACAGTCAATTGCGTCAAAGGGCATTTTAGGAATAAACCTAGATTTCTTTTTGAATTTACTTCTGCCACTGGTTTGTTGGATACCAAGATAAAGATTCTCATTTGATTCTTCCTCTTCCTGCTTCCTTGGTGTCATGTCCATTTGTAAATCATGTAATACTTTGAGTGCCTTAAGATCTCTTTGGTAACGGCTTTGATTTTTGTATATATTCGCAAATATTAGTTACCAATACATGAGCGACCTCTGACCCTGTTTACCAGGCAGGTCGCTCCCCTCACCGCCACGCAGCCCCCTGTGTGACCACTGACCGCTGCTGCATTGTGTCTGCCTGCGTTAGAGTGACTGTGCCCTCCTTCTCTTCTGTACCCACGAGTGAGTGATTCTCCCCCACTGTACCTGTGTATTTTGCTGCCTTGATTGTCCCCCTCTCCTTTGGTGCCCAGATTGTGTCCCTTTTTTCTTCTGTCATTCCCCCCGTCGCCGCCCGTTTCCCGCCGCCGCGTCCCGTAGCTCCATCCCCTCGCACCCTATTGGCCGCCGCGTCCCATAGCTCCGCCCCCCTCGCACCCTATTGGCCGCCCCGCTCCCACCTCCCAGCTGCTCCTCCCTCCCTCTCCCACTCATATGGAGGCCGCGCAGCGGTAGAGAGAGCGACCTCTGACCCTGTTTACCAGGCAGGTCGCTCCCCTCACCGCCACGCAGCCCCCTGTATGACCACTGACCGCTGCTGCATTGTGTCTGCCTGCGTTAGAGTGACTGTGCCCTCCTTCTCTTCTGTACCCACGAGTGAGTGATTCTCCCCCACTGTACCTGTGTATTTTGCTGCCTTGATTGTCCCCCTCTCCTTTGGTGCCCAGATTGTGTCCCTTTTTTCTTCTGTCATTCCCCGCGTCTCCCCCTCGCCGCCCATTTCCCGCCGCCGCGTCCCGTAGCTCTGCCCCCCTCGCACTCTTTTGGCCGCCGCGTCCCATAGCTCCGCCCCCCTCGCACCCTATTGGCCGCCCCGCTCCCACCTCCCAGCTGCTCCTCCCTCCCTCTCCCACTCATATGGAGGCCGCGCGCAGCGGCCGCGCCTAAGGCAAGCCCGTCTGCGCCCGTCCGCGCCCGGCCCGCGTCCAGCGCCAGACCCCCTGGCCCCCGCAGATGCCAGCCCACCCGCAAGACCTACAACGCCGCCACTCTCATCGCACTCAACACCGGCCGGAGCCCCGGCTGCTGCAGAGCCACCCCAAGACGCACCCACGAACCCTTCACCTGCCAATCCTGCAAGTTCTCCTGCATCCGGACCCGTACCGCACCCGCCAAGCCAAGCACCAACAGCAGCCACCTGAAGCACCTGAAGTGCATCCTGCTCAACACCCGCTCCGTCCACAGGCACGCAGTGGAACTCTGGAACCTGCTTGACACCACATGCCCAGATGTCGCCTTCCTCACGGAAACCTGGATGAACGCCTCCTCAGCACCCGACATCGCCATCCCGGACGGATACAAGATCACCCGGAGGGACCGCGCCAACCAGAATGGAGGAGGCATCGCCATCGTCCACAAGAACACCATCCGCATCACGACCAACCCCGAAGACACCCTCTCAGCCGCCGAACACCTGCACTTCCAGATCCACACCGACCCCAAGACCACCCTCAGAGGCACCCTCATCTACAGACCCCCGGGACCTCGCACACAATTCAGCGAAGACATCGCCGACTTCATCAGCCCGCACGCCCTCCCCTCCGCTGACTACATCCTCCTCGGGGACCTCAACTTCCACCTGGAGAACAACAACAACCGCAACACCACCACCCTGCTGGACAACCTCGCCAACCTCTGACTCAAGCAACTGGTGACCAACCCACCCACTACGCCGGCCACACGCTCGACCCCGTCTTCTCCTCCAGCAAGGACATCACCTTCAGCCATGCCACCGGACTCCACTGGACATACCACAGCTGCGTCCACTTCAGCTTCAGAAGGACCACGACTCACCACCACCCGCAACTGGTCCCCCGCAGAAGCTGGAACAAGATCACTGTCGACCAGCTCACCACATCCTTGAGCCAGAACCCCCCCACCAGATCAGCGAACCCCAACCAAGCCGCCAACAACCTCATGAAATGGATCAGCAACTGCGCAGACGACCTCGCTCCACTGAAGACCCCCCCGCCAGACCCGGCACCAAGAAAGCATCTTGGTTTACCGACGAACTCAAGAGCTCCAAGAAGAACTGCCGGGCCCTCGAGAAAGCCTGGCGCAGAGACCCAACTACAGACAACATGACCACCCTCAAGCTCGCCACTCGAAGACATCACCAGCTGATCCACGCCACCAAGAATACCGCATTCAAGGAACGACTGGACAACAACGCCCGCAACCGCAAGGAACTCTTCAACATCGTCAAAGAGCTTTCAAACCCCAGCGCCGGAAACAACGACATCACGCCCTCGCAAGACCTCTGCAACTCGCTCGCCTCGTTCTTCCACAGCAAGATCGCAGACATACACAACAGTTTCAGCACACAGCCAACGCACCCTACGACCGGAACAACGCCCCCCACCACCACCCTCCGCGCCTGGACCCCAGTCAACACCGAAGACACCATCCGCACGATGAACTCCATCCACTCAGGATCTCCAACCGACCCCTGCCCTCACCACGTCTTCAACAAGGCCGACTCCGTCATCGCACCCCACCTGCGGGACATCATCAACGCCTCCTTCGAGAGCTGGAAGCACGCCGAACTCAGCGCCCTACTGAAGAAACCATCAGCGGACCCCACCGACCTCAAAAACTACCGCCCCATCTCGCTCCTTCCTTTTCCGGCCAAAGTCATCGAGAAAACCGTCAACAGACAACTGGCCGCCTTCCTCGAGACGAACGGATCCCTCGACCACTCGCAGTCCGGCTTCCGGGCCAACCACAGCACCGAGACCGCCCTCATCGCAGCCACCGACGACATCCGAGCTTTGCTCGACAACGGGGAAACAACGGCCCTCATCCTCCTGGACCTCTCCGCGGCGTTCACACCGTCTGCCACCGCACCCTAGTGCAGCGCCTCAACAACATCGGTATCCAGGAGAAGGCACTGGAATGGATCATCTCCTTCCTCGCCGGAAGAACACAGAGAGTCCGCCTACCCCCGTTCAGATCCGAGGCCACCGAAGTCATCTGCGGCGTACCACAAGGATCATCACTCAGCCCCACCCTCTTCAACGTCTACAAGAGCCCCCTCGCAGCCATCGCACGCCAACACAACCTCAACATCATCTCCTACGCCGACGACACCCAGCTGATCCTCTCCCTCACCAATGACCCCGCCACCGCCAGAACCAACCTACACGAAGGGATGAAAGACGTAGCAGAGTGGATGACGAACAGCCGCCTGAAACTGAACTCAGATAAGACGGAAGTCCTCATCCTGGGATCATCACCCTCCACCTGGGACAACTCCTGGTGGCCCCCTGCCCTTGGCAGCGCACCCAAACCAACAGACAACACACGCAACCTGGGCTTCGTCCTGGACTCCTCCCTCTCCATGACCAGACAAGTCAACGCCGTCTCCGCATCATGCTTCAACATCCTACGCATGCTACGTAAGATCTTCCAGTGGATCCCCACCGAAACCAGGAAGACGGTCACCCAGGCCCTCGTCACCAGCCGACTGGACTATGGCAACTCCCTCTACGCCGAAACCACAGCCAAACTCCAGAACGCCTCAGCACGCCTCATCTTGGACATTCCCCGACACAGCCACATCTCCGTACACCTGAGAAACCTGCACTGGCTCCCCGTCAGCAAGAGAATCACGTTCCGACTCCTCACCCACGCACACAAAGCTCTCCACAACCAAGGCCCAAGATACCTCAACGACCGCTTGACCTTCTACACTCCCACCCGCCAGCTTCGATCAACCAGCCACGCCCTCGCCGCCGTCCCCCGCATCCGAAGAGCCACAACAGGAGGAAGATCCTTCTCCTACCTGGCTGCCAAAACGTGGAACTCCCTCCCCATCCACCTCCGCCTGACCCAAGACCACCACTCCTTCAGGAAGCAACTCAAGACCTGGTTGTTCGAGCAGTAGCGGACCCCCCTCCCCCAAGCGCCTTGAGACCCTCCGGGTGAGTAGCGCGCTATACAAATGCTTGATTGATTGATTGATTGAGTGTCTTTTTTTAATTGGTTTAAGCAACTGCACATGAAATCATGTTAAAAAACACGGACATATATTTATCCCTGGTAATTGTGTTTGATATTTCACATATAATTTTCACAATTTATTTTATTTTATTGAGTTGACATGGCAGTGTACCTGAAAATGCCATTATTCTTTGCAACCTGTTTTTCATTACAAATTCTGTTTAGAGAGCAGGCCAAGATGGCTACTGTGGTAACGTTGCTTATTGCAAACAAAACGGCAAGTCCCCTGTCCATTTCGCTTGCCAGCCCTGCTGTCCAATGAAACAACTTGTTATTTAAGTGTGTATATTGAGCAAACAAACTAACACTGACGAAGGCCAGGGTGCCGGAACGCGTGTGTTAGCTTTCACGGAAACTACGAATAAATAAATTAATTCCTAATTGAGCCTGGAGTGCGCCGCACGTTGTCTTTTGTTGGAGACGTGGTGTTTTTGGAATATATATATATATATATATATATATATATATATATATATATTACGATACTCCTTTTGTTTTCATCAAGCAAGAACGGAACGGACTCCACTTCTTTCGTGCATTCAAATATTTATTTTTGCTTCAGCCGCCATTACGCGTTTCGGGCCACCCAGAGCCCTTGATCACATGACATGCTTTCTTTTTTTCCCCAGTTTTTAAAGTGACATTTTGCTTATTGGTGTTCATAAATATAAACTCGTCTTTATTTTCTCCTCATTGTTGATAGTACTACTGCATTTATCACTAATCTCAAAAAAATGTTTGTTTTGTATTCTGAGACACTTCAACCTCCAGTTTGTATGAATAAATAAATAAATAAATATCTTTAAAAACACTATAAAAATATGTTAACCTCAGTGCCCATGACGAGATGGTCTCGTCATGGGCCGCGGTTGCGCTGTGCCCATGACGAGACTATCTCGTCATGAACCCCGCCCGCTAATGCAACGGCCGGCACAGGGCGGGGAAAGGGCGTGGCACTGAAGGGGTTAATAAATATTGGTAATTGTTCTAAAAAGACCACATTCATTAAAAAGACCAAAACTGCTGTTCATGTCCCCTGTTTACAATATGTCTGCATGAATGCGTAAGTATTTGTCCATATTTTATATTTGTTGCATTCTATATTTTTCTTACAACCAATATACTTATAAATACATCTTTCATCCCTGGACAAATATATGTATAACATGTACAAAACATTTGAAAATTCCCAATGGGTTATCATTTCAGAATTTCATGTTGTTGAAATTGGGGCTCACATTGAAGGTCTTGATACAGTACGTGATATGTGCATAGTACGCTAAAAACAATGCTAAAGTGCTAGTTTGCAGTGACACCCACTATTGGTGCAAATCTTTAGTGTGTACCATGAGCCCATGGTACTATTAGTAAAAACAACGGGTATTCTGACTGGGAGGGGGGGCAGAATGAAATATCATTCTGTGTTCACCGCATTTTCTTTTTTTATTTTGTTCTTAAGGTTCGGAGTCTACGTTCTAAAGCCAGGTGTACAGGTCTTAAGTGGTATTCAAACCATGCGGATTTTTACTGTCTAATTCTAATATATATTTGGTTTTAAGCCGTCTAATAGTTGCTTCTCTGTTGCCTCCCCTTCTCAATGGGGGGACATTGTCAATTACATAATACTTCAGCTGATTCAAATCTTTATTATGTACCTCGTTGAAGTGCCGGGCTACCGGATATGAACTATCATTATTAGTGATAGCCCGAAGATGTTGAAGTATTCTCTTGTGGACCTGGAGGTGTGTGCTTCCAATATATCTTAGACCACAAGAGCACTCCAATATGTAAATTGCAAACTCTGACTTGCACGTTAAAAATTTACTGATAATGATGGGTTTATCATTGAAGGGTGAATGGTACATGGTTTTATTTTCCCCATATTTACATGCCTTGCATGTTACACACCTCACAAAACCTTTACGTTTAGTTAACCAGTTAGAATTAGTCGGGACTTCAGGGCTGCTACTCACTAAATGGTCACTGGTACTGCATGCCTTCCTGAAGGTAATAGTAGGAGAGGCCGGCATTGTATCCCCAATTACAGGATCACTTAAAACCAAGTGCCAGTTGCTTTTAATTATTTTCCTGATGGTATTTCTTTGATTGTTATATGTCAGAATGAGTCTGGGGCTATTTGTGGCGTTCTCACTGCCAATTTTTTGTTGTTGTTTCTTTTTGTTGCTTGAGGGTTTGAAGAGTAAATCTTCTCTAGAGGCTGCCTTGGTGCGAGCTATTGCGTGGTCCAATACTTTTTGTCCATAGCCTCTAGCTAAAAATCTGGATTTGCATTCCTGCTGTGCTGTGTCAAGATCGTTGACACTGCTGCATATTCTGCGTATACGCAGCATCTCCCCATATGGGATACTTTCAATTGTATGTCTGGGGTGGAAGCTGCTATTATGAATAATAGTGTTCCCTGATGTAGGTTTCCGATGTAACCGTGTTTGTATGCTGTTGTTTTGTATTTATACCTCTACATCAAGAAAATATATGCTGCTTGCACTAATTTCTGATGTAAAATGTAAGTTCATATCATTTTCATTCAAATCCATAATAAACTGTTCTGCGCTTGATCTATTGCCTCGCCAGATAATAAACAGGTCATCTATAAAGTGAATCCACTTTTTCACATTTTTGGTCCAACAATTAATATGTTTAGTCTTTAGAATTTTCTCCTCCCACCATCCCATGTGGAGACAGGCGTAGCTGGGCGAAAAGCTCGCGCCCATTGCTACGCCTCTCTCCTGGTGGTATATCTGTTGTTGAAAAATAAAGTAATTGTTGTTTAGACAAAAAGTGATAATGTCCATTAGCAGTTTATTGTGCGCATGGAATTCAATGGATCTTGTGCCCAGGAAGTACTCAGTTGCTCTTAGTCCATCCCTGTGATGGATTGACGTATACAAATTGGATACATCCATTGATATAAGCACATATTCTTCTTCTCATTTAAATTCATGCAACTGTCTTAAAAATCCGTAGTGTCCTGGATATATGACGGTAGCACCCTCACGAGTTCTTGTAGGAATGCATCTATGTAGATTGACACATTTTCAAGTAAGATGTCTTTTACGGATATGATAGGTCTTCCAGGAGGTATTTGTCCTTATGGATTTTTGGAATGAAATAGATTGCTGGAGTTCTTGCATGTTCTTTTCTTAGAAATTTAAATTCATCTTGATTGATTAAACCTTTGTTTTTCCATGCTAGTAATTTTCCAAATAACTCATCTTGTTTAGCATTCATAATGAATTTGGAACTCAATTTGTAACAGTTGCGATCACCTAGTTGTTTGAGTGCCTCTTCCATATATTGTTCTTTGGGCCAGATGACTATATTGCCCCCCTTGTCTGAATTGCGTATAACTATGGAATCGTTTTCACACAGTTTTTTCATTAGTTGGTGATATTACTGCAGCTGGTTGTTATATTTTCTTTTTTGTTTTTGAGTTTTTGAATGCAATTTTCGGACTTCAGATGTTATTATTTCACTGAAAGTGTCGATCGAATCCCTAGTCATTATTGGTACAAATTTTGATTTTGCTTTGAAGTTGGTCACTGGTGCTTTGTTGATATTGATATCCATTTCTCCCATGGTTGTCTGCATGAGTTCTTCATTATCCAACTCATTTCTTTCCATCATTCTTAAGTCCCGGATTAAATTTACATCAGCGGCTGTGAGGTTGGTACCACTTTTTTGTTGTAGTTGGTGATGTACAATGGGGTTTGTTGTTGTTGATTTATTATCTTTCAGTTGGTGGTATTTCTGCAGTTTTATCTTTCTTATAAATTGATATATATCAACCCGTGTCTGTGGATATTCAAAGTTACTTTCTGCACAAAACGACAGCCCCAATTTTAAAAGTTGTTCTTCCGCTTGATCCAAATCCACATTTGCCAAGTTAATGATGGAATTTTCATTTGTTTGATTAGTATTTATTTCTGGCGCCACCCTTTGTTGTTCAATTTCTTGACGTGTTGCTTTTGCCCTTCGTCGTTTCCGTCTTTCCCTGCGCCTCGCATTTCTCCTTTGTTTGCATAGTTGCTTGGTTTCCTCGGACGGAGTGTTTGGCGCCTTTGGTCTCGTAAAAAACTCAGCTCATCAACTAAAGTGTGACCCATTCTATTTTGTTTCATCTGCTTTGAAGTACTGGGGTTCATCTCTGTTTCAGATCCTGTTTCTCCTGTAGAGCTGAGATCTGATACTGATGATATTGATTGAATCTCATTGGCTGTTCCCTCTTTAAAACCGTTTCCTTTTTGTTGATTTATTTGACCTTTTGCTGCTTTAACAGCATCGTATTTGCGAGAGAAGGTAAAGATTTGCCCTTGTTCATAATCATTTTTATCGCGTTGAAATTTGAAAGTTTTTCTTATATATATATATATATTCACTTAAAAACCATACGTTTCACACAAGTTATAGTTAGGAATTAGCATTTAAAAAACCTTGCAAATTCAGTTAAAAAACCATAGGTTTCACACATGTTATAGTTAGCTGGACATTTCTCTCGTAAAAAAACATTGAAATTCCCCCGTTATAGTTAGTTCAGATAACTATAACTCGCGCGCCCGCAATCCACTGCTGATGACGTCACATATTACATCACTCATGACATGGTCAGTGGCATCACTCATGACATCACTGATGACATCATCCTTGTGATAGAGTGGCGGTCGCGCGAGTTATAGTTATCTGAACTAACTATAACAGGGGAATTTCAATGGTTTTTTACGAGTGAAATGTCCAGCTAACTATAACATGTGTGAAACCTATGGTTTTTTAAGTAAATTTGCAAGGTTTTTTAAATGCTAATTCCTAACTATAACGTGTGTGAAACCTATGGTTTTTTTAAGTGAATTTGTAAGGTTTTTTAAATGCTAAGTTATGTATGTTTTATTGTATTTTTTATATGTTTATTTTACAATAAGCTACTTATGTATATAGTTATAGATTGACTGTATCCTGTAATATGGAATTGCTCGTTTAAAATGTATTTTTGTTTTTTTAAAGGTTTTACACCGTGCGCGCACGGTACGCGCACCCCGCAGTTTTTTGAAAAATAAAAATACATTTTTTTTCACCCTTCGGGGTCCTTCAGGGACCGCCTGACAAAGGCTAGGGGGGTCAGGAACTCTCTACCCTGCCCCCTTTTCGCGTTCTCCACCTTTCTTTTTCACTGTCACACACAAAACACACAAATGGCGTCCGACACTTCCTGATTTCGACCGATTCGAATGTTGACTGACATGTAACCACCAATCAGAATTACGCTCGCGCACGGTGCGCGCCTATAGATATTTATGTACTTTTAACTGCAATTTTCTCAGGAACTACTGAACAGATTGACACCATATATGCAAAAGGCACATGCCTGACCTGAGGACTACCTCTTTGCCAAATTTCAAGTAATTCTGTTCAGCCGTTCGGGCTGTACCTTCGACTAAAGGTCCTATGGGAAAATGCATGGGGAAAACGTGTTTTGGGACCCCCATTTTTTCTCAGCCCCCGCTTGACGAATCACCCCGAGACTTTCAGGGTAGGAGCTGAGCGCCCCATTAGTTTTGGAAATTTTGCGAGGATTCGTCAACCAGCGCCAAAGTTATTCAAAATAGAATTTTCAGATTTCCTATGGAAACATGGTCCTAACTATAACTATCTACTGGCGACCGCCAGTAGATTATATACATATATATATATACACACACACATATATATATATATATATGAACCAATCCCCACTCAAAAGAAAAGGATGAGCCCGACATATGCTGGGACACACACCAGGATTTATTCCAGAAAAATTAAAGCAAATTTCAGGAAACTCCAGGCAGACGCGTTTCAGCAATTGTGCTTTCTTCAGTGCTGGTTCCAGTTTCCAAATAGAGCTTCACACCTGGGAGTTGTTTTTAAGGTCATATGGCAGTCTCAGGCCACTCCCTTTCACTTCATGTTTCCACCCCACCTCTGATGTCAGCTGTAATGCCTCCCATGATTCCACGAGAACAGAAGCATGCTGGTTAATCGAGTCCAAAGTGTCAGCCCATACAGTGAAAGGCTGCCAAACACCAAGTGATGTGTCTCGACGACCCACAATCATCCGCTCTCGACCACAGGGATAATATTGAGTTACCTGGTGTGGCCCCTGCAGTCAATGCTGCAGCCTCTCTCCCCTTGTGGTACCTCCAAGCCAATGCTGCTCAAACCACTTGGGGGGGGGGGGGGGACGCGCTGTAGTTTAATACAAACATCGAAAGGTGCTGGCTTATGCACGTCACACACACACATACATATATGTATATATAGATAAATATATATGTTTTTATACAGGTTTTTATTGTATTATATTGTTAGGAGGGGAATATTCTTGTTATCCTGAAGAAGGTGGTTTTATCCTGCACTAACATCCGAAACGCGTCGAGGCCTAATGTTTCTTAAATTTGGGGAAGACAGTATCACATGTTTGAAAAGAAATTAATTTCTACAATGTGTTGCTATTCATGGATTCCTCCAAATTAACGAAATTTTATAACAAATGTGAATGTCTTATGTGTTATCTCTCCTTTTTAACTTATGTACATATGTGAGCTTTTTTGTAATTGCTTTTAGATTGATCTCGATATGTTGAATTTTACTGACCAATTTATATGAGATAATATTTGGCATTGAATTTGGAGATATAATATTGTTTATATAGTATTTAGCTCTTTCAAGTCTGGGTGAATGAATGTGAGGTGACTGAAAATTTTGGAAGTTGAATTGAGCGATTAGTGATCTCCACGGGATAATTATTTGTGACTGTTAACTCAACCTTGAGAAACCACATTACCTCTCCGCCCCAGTTTCAAACTTCCGGTCAGCCTTCTGGGATACTTCAAGATGGCGTCACCCAGGAGTCACTTGCCACATGTGCTTTGGGAGACATCACTGCCAGGGCCTGCCACAGCAAAACTTCAAAAGAGCCCCCCTCCTGGTTTGTCTCCAGGGTCTGGGCTCCCTCCCTTTGTTTAGTGGGTTTGGACCTGCCCTCTTCCTGGCAGAGGATGACAGCTGGCTGATTAATGCAGAACAATCCACACCTGTCCAAAAATACAATGCTAGGAGTTCAGGGCAGAAAACATCATCAATGACCCTCACATGCAGGGAGGAAACAAACAGACCTTCCAGGCCAATGATGTGTTTTTTATTTCAGAAATGAATCCCCTCTTTTGAGGTTTTGTCCCGAAATACAAAAAACAATGTTTTTTTCCCAAATGTATTTATTGGCATTTATATCAAGACGTACACAGTGTAACATAACTTGTCAATGTTCGGTAGTGCAGGGATGAGGGAAGGAAGGGGGAAGAAATTGGGTGTTGGGGTAAAGCATAATACAGCATAGGTTGGTGTAATCAGAGCATTCTAATTCAGACTATACATGTATAGCACATACATATTCAACTCACAGATGTCCCAGGTATACGCTGTAATGTAGGAGCTCTTAATATATGTTTTAGGGTGCTGAGTATTGTTGTAGGCTTGGGTTGGGCTATTGTTTATTTGGCTTTTATGTGTGTGGAGCTTTATTCCCTCGCCGCGCATGTCATCTCCTACTCAGGGAAAGAGGGTACATCCCACGATCTCAAATAGCTTAGAATGGGCTCCCAAATGTCTTTCGGGCATGTTACAGCAGGCATGAGTTCTCAGTAGGTGGCCAGTTGTTCTTGGCAGTAAGTTGCTTCAAGCAACCATGCAGAGACCTTAGGTACTGCTCTTCTCCCCCAATGTTTAGTTAACTGACGTTTAGCTAGTAGTAACAGCATTGCAATTAAAGGGCACAATGTCTGTGGCATGTCTTTAACATAGCCAAGAAGGCTGATTGTCGGTGTTAGTGGGATCTGATGCCCTGTGATTTGTTGGAGTGTGGAGTGCTCCTCGCACCAGTAATCTGCAATTTGGGGGCATTCCCAGGCTAAGTGTAAGAATGAGGCCTAGGGTACCGAACAAAAAATCAAACAGACAAGAAATGTTTACCAGAAGCCATAACATGTACGCCGGCCAGCATAAAGGTAGTTAGATAGTAGACAGAAATGCCTGTGGTGTTTTTTTATGTGTTTTTATCCATTTTCCATTCCCATACAGGTCTTGTTCATATGCTCATGTCAGGGCTGTTGGTGTTTTTCAAAATAAGTTTAGGAAATTGAAAAGATAGCTTTTTTTTTTTACTTTTTCAACTTATCTGAAATAAAAGCAACATTTTTACGTTTTGGCCTATGTGTTTTCAAGACTGTTTGGAGCATTTAATCAAGTACTACATCGTTATTTTTGGGATATTTCCATTTGGAAACCGTGTTATTGTTTAGGGTTATGTTTTTATTAACATTGTTTCTGATTTCGACCTCCGTTTTTTGTTATTGCTTCCACCCATAGTTGTTTATTAATTGTGGTTCTTTGGGAAAAACATTTTGTTTTTGGAGAATGGATTTTTTTGTGGCTATTGTAACTCGCAATCCATACATTTGTAATAATTGAGTTGCAGGTGCTGCCTTTGCATTTAAAACAATGATTTTTCAGGATTTTTTCTGTGGATATTAATGTGTAAATATATGGATTAATGGAGTACTGTTGACTCTTGGCGACACATTGTTTGAAAAGGTTACCAAGAGTTGAATATAGAAGACAGCTACAGGTAGGAATTCCAAATTATTTTAATGGTTAAAAAAATAATAGAAAAATGGCAATTGAATTGTATAGATTTGTTAAAACAGACAAGTAATTTAGGAAAATATTAGTGGGTATTAGTAATGTAATATGTATGCAATACTGTTCAGATATTCTGAAGCCACCATCAACAAAAATTGTTGAACTTGACCCACAAGTCTCTCAGACATTTCTTTATTCTTTTTGGATGCACGTGGGTTCAGTCTACCTTGCACAAGTCAAATTTCTTGGAAAGTGTGTTTCTTCATCAAAATTTCCCACAAATTATATAGGTTTGCGTGAAGCTTGCCAATTGATTTACTGAAGGAATTGTGTCATCCCTCAATAGCATTGTTAGTCTTTCCACTTCCCTCTAAGCAGGTTGTGTAACAGTTCCACGTTTCAATGGGAAATCTTGGCTTCCTCCTGTGACCGACCTGCTTAGATGGCCAATACATGTATCTTCAAAATAATTTAGTAGTGGTGCCAATTTCTATTCATTTTGTGTAAAATATTGTTATTCAGTAATTGCTCTATGGTACCCGTTTACACTATCAGGGGGTACAAAGCATAAGGCAAGTAGTTTTATTTTAATTCAAAATGAAGTTTACTGTTTGATAAGTAATCCTCAACTAAGGAGGATTTTTTAATTTTACGTCAATACGCCTGTGAACAGTGAAAAAAACATTCTTGAATTTGGATGTTCGGGTAAATATTTGTAATTGTATTAATCATTGATAATTCAAAATCAATTATTACTTTTCTAGGGCTTTTATTCATTGTTTTTTTTTAACTGTTAATAATTCAGTGTATGTCGAGGATTGCTTATCAAGGAGTAAAGTATATAGTAATGGGACAGTTGTATTATTTATGTGAGCTTGAATAGTGTCAATTCGAGCAAATGGATAGGGTGTTGATTTAAAAGTACCATCCACTCATCCAAATTGCACTATTTTCAAGTGTTAAAAGGTCATGGTTTGTGCTAAATATTAGTATTCTTTTTTGAGGGTTTTTCGTTGTCATGCAGTAGAAATGGTTCTTCAGAGAAAGTGATTGTTAATTCAGTGGGATGTTAATGTCAGAATAAATCTGTGGTGTTATTTGTTGGAGATTACATGGCTGTTTTTTCTTTGTACAACTCTCCTAAAACTGTGAATCGTGGGCATACTGCTATTGGCGATATGCATGGAAATGGTTTCAGATACCTATATGAAAATTGAGCCACAGAGCTCATTGGAGGTGGATGCAAGTGCTTTAATTTTTTTTATGTTTTCACATACTCCAATCTCCATTGCATAGGCACAGTGGTTATGCTCAGTTGTGTTAACTACGGTGTCTTCATGAGTAACCGCCCTGCCCGTGCAATGGGTGCTCCACACACCTCCAATGACACCTAGGCTCACTTAACCTGTCCTTACAATAAAGGTAGCCAGCATACTTTAGCAGTTAAATAGAGAAATGGAAAAAGAGTATACGTTAATGTTTTTGCTATTATGTTATATTTCTGTTTATTTATTTGCCTGTTATAAAATTGAAAAAACGTTTTGTTATTTTTTTTAATTTTTCTGTAGGGAGAAGAAAAGTGTAGATACTCTGTTGGAAAGAAAATATGTATTATTAGATAATATTTTTCACCTGGGAAAACAAAATGTTGCTACTGTTGAAAAATTGCTATTTGTTTACCTGAAAATTGGTGAGTTCTTTGTTTTTGTGGGATGTTATTGGAAGTAGGTGTTTCTACTTTGAGGTGTTCTTTAGGGAATTTTTTCTTTCTTTAATTTTGTTATCTGTTCAAAAAGAAAAATGCAATTTGTTAGTTATTCATTAACTTTTTTTAGTTTTATGGTGTTTTTCTTAATATTTACTGTTGATATTGACAATATTTACATTCATATTTCTGTTTTTGTGGTTTAGGATATGTCCTGTATTTTGATGCATTTCAAGTTATTTCATAGAAAGGTGTATCTGTTTTAATGAGGAATGAAATACATGTTGTTAATTTTTTTTACAGTATGTATTTTACGAACTTGAGCATCTTGTTTTAGATAAATACTTGGTGTTTTTAAACCACTAAATTTCTATTTTAGTCACTGTCCAGCATCAGACCTGAGGTAAGTACTTAATGGAGTTTGAATGGCAATTTTGACCCAAGTCACTGTCCAGCACCTGCTCTGAGGTAAGTACCCGGTGGAGTTAGAATCATAATTTTGCCCCCAGGCACTGTCCAGCACCTGCCCTGAGGTGGTTCTCCAGTGAAATTAGAATGGTAGTTTTGCCCCTTAGTCACTGTCTAGCACCTACCCTGAAGTAAGTACTTGGTGGAATTAGAATAGTAATTTTGCTCCCTGGTTACTGTCTAGCACCTTCCCTGAGGAAGTAGCCGGTGGAGTTAGAATAGTAATTTTGCCCCTTAGTCACTGTCTAGCACCTACCCTGAAGTAAGTACTTGGGGAATTAGAATAGTAATTTTGCTCCCTGGTTACTGTCTAGCACCTTCCCTGAGGAAGTAGCCGGTGGAGTTAGAATAGTAATTTTGCCCCTTAGTCACTTTCCAGCACCTGCCCTGAGTCAAGTAGATGGTGGAGTTAGAATAGCAAGTTTGCCCCTCAGTTACTGTCCAGCACCTGCCCTGAGATGAGTTCCTGGTGGATTTAGAATAGTCATTCTACTCTCTAGTCTCTGACCAGCACCTGTTGGAGTTAATAGTGGAGTTAGAATAGTGAAGTTAGAATAGTAAATTTGCCCCTTTGCCACTGTTCAGCACCTGTCGTCAGGTAACCTCCCAGTGGAGTTTGAGCAGTTATTTTGGACTTATCCTGTGGTGTCAGAATAGTATGTTTTCATGCCAGTTATTGTCCACCACTTTATCTGAGGGAAGGAAATGGTGGAGGTAAATAGTTTTTGTTGCCATTTGTTTTAAAGTGTACACCTAGTTATTTTTTTATAGTTATTCAAGTTAACATTTAGAAATTGTTTTGTGGGGTAAATATATTGCAACATTATGTTACTTTATTTGTTTCTTTAGTCGCATAAAATATATAATATGTTGTAAAAATAACATTTGATAAAACTTCAATATTGTTCTATATAAAATAATTTGAAATATACAAACCCAGAATGTGTGTTAGGCCATTTTTTTGTAAAATATGGGGGCGAAACCTGTAATGTTATTTAACTAGGTAGTGCAAATACAAGTATTTTCTCATGAACGTTCCACTTACTTGTACAGGTAGATGGTATAGTTTTGGTACTAAAGTCTTGCTTTGGTAAACATCTCTGTGTGGTCGCAAATGCATTCAGTGTTGTAGTTAATGTAAAATGGTGGGCGGCCCTTTTTAAACATGTTTGGTGTGGTAGATGAAAATTTAAACAAAGAAATGTGTTGAAATGTACGTTTTCTAGGGAGTTCATTTGTGTATGTAGTTTATTATTTTGTTTGCAAAAAGAAAATATTTATTCCACTTTGTGTTGTACAACGAGAGCCATTTTTATTTGGGAAAGGTGAAAATAGAGGTTAAAATAAAGGTAGGACGAAGCTGCAAACATTGTATTTTGGAACGCGTTTGTTCAGTATTAGGCGTATTGTGTCCCGTTTTATTCATAAAATTAATTAGTAGAATGTGCTTTGGAAAATATTAGTTTGTATTTTTTGTTGGTATTGTTAGAATTAGTTTTCATTTTTTAACATTTTGTGACTGAAAGTACTTTTCTGCATTGGTTGTAATGACGCATTGTAATGGCATGTGTGCTGATGTGATACGTTGTAATGATATGCGTGGTAATGACACATTTAATGATACTGTAGGTATATGCATGGTAGTGTGTTTTGTGGTGAAAATGTGCTTTGTAGTAGTAAGTGTGTTGTAAAACCTGTGTTGTTGAGGTGTGAATGGTAAAGGCACTAGTTTTTCTGTCATACATCTGAGGGCAAACTGTCTCTATCCATTCTATAATTATGGTAAATTAGACTCCAACATTTGAGAAAGTCTATATTAGTAGTTTTTTAATTGGAGGCAATTATTTGAAATGCAAAAACAATGAGAAGATCAACAAATTTACCAGTTAATACATTTTTAGACCAAATATCTGAAGAATTACCAAGACAAATATGTGAAATAACAAATGGCAAAGTTACAGATTTCAGTAATCTTCTGCTATACTTGTTTCCAAAATCATGCAATTTGAGGACAGACCATATGTAAGAAGTCACTGTTGTCAGCATGACAGGACTAACTTTTACTGTCATCAGAAATGTTCATTTTATATAAGAAATAGTGAGTAAAAACCAATCTATTATAGAAGAAAAGTAACGTCTGAGTGGTATTTGTGCAACAAGATGTCAAGTGAATTTTTTGCTACACTTTCTTCCACAGGGAAAAGGAGTATTGAAATATTGCTCCTATACTAGTTAAGTTATAGTTTTAGTCCTATCAGTAGCAAGATTAGTATATTTTGTATACATATATAGGCGGTTTTAACTTAATTGGAGAAATTTCTGAGCAGTGATGAATTCATAATTGCTTCAAGATATATAGAAGAGGAGTCTGGAATATTCTTCTCAAAAGACTACATATGCAAATCATAAACTTGTTTATAATTTTTTTTTAGGAATATAAAAAATTCTTATTTGTATGTAAAAGAATTAGGAATAATAAATATTCTTTGTAACCCTTTAAAAGACATGAACCGATTATCAATTATTAACTGGAAGATATTTTTATTACCTCTGTCTATTCAACTTTGCCAGTGTAAGGCTTTATCAGGTATTTTAATATTAGAATTATACCATATGGGGTAAAAGACAGGAATTGTGAATACTTATGAGACAAAAATGACTTGGTCACAAAGCTGGAATAATTTAGTAAAGGTGAAGAAAAGGACTTGGGTTTTTGTGATATAAGGGCATATTCTCTAAACGAAAAAGGTAAAACTGTAATAAGCTAGACATTGCACCATTAGTATTATGACAAGGAATTTCTTCAGATAAGGAAGTACATACTTGTTTTTGAGAAAAAGCAGGATGTTAATATGTGCGGATTGGAAAATATACCCTACCATCAGCCTTTGACTTTTTGAGTGTAGATATAGAAACATGAGCAGCTTTTTTTTGTTCCACAAAAACTTTGACAAGAGGGTATCAATCAATTTCAAAACAACTTTTGAGTGAGTTTACCAGGAAGCATAAATAAATAGAAATTACAGACCGCTAACATCATCATTTTAATTGTTTCTAGCATACACCACCATTATAGAAAGAGAGGAGACAATAATTTGCAAAGATGAGTAATCTTGAGTTTTAAAATATCCAGATTCACAGGCACAGTATCCTTAATTGTATTTGAATAGTGGGGTTCCACAAAAAAACAGAAACTTGAAACATATTCTTGCAGCAGAATTTATTAAAGGACATCAGTTTCGGCTCATCAATATTTAGTATGTAACCTGAAATTGGGGAATATAAAAATTTTAATTCAAGAAAGCAGGGATACAGGATTTTGGATTAGATATGTAAAATAACACATCAATATTGTCTGCATAAGCAGGAAATTTAAACTCCACATTATTACACTTATGACCAGTGAAAGTTTTATATTTATGAATGACTTCTACAAAGGTTCAAAGAATAATAAAAGTAAAGGAGATAAGGGACAGTCTTGTCTTGTATCCCTTTTAATGGGAAAATAATGAGATTGTAATCCATTAACGAAAATGGAAGTTTTTGAAGCATCATACAGGAAACTAATAAGTTGCATGAACTTAGGGCCAGAACCATGACATTCCAGGGCTTTTATCATAAAGTCCCATCTAACACGATCAAAGGTATTTTCTGCATCAAGTGAAACCTCAACCAATGGGTCAGTGCATCTTGCAGCACCATGAATGCCATTTAAAAGGGCCCTAGACTTATCAGTAAATGTTTCTACCCTTAGCAAAACCTGTTTGTTCAGTACCTACCAACCCAGAAATAAAGTAATTCACTGGTAGGGCAAGAACCTTGGCACTAGTTTTACAACCTGTGTTAATAAGTTAGATTGGTCTTTATTTTTGCATTCAGAAGGATTTTCCCCTTTTTTGGAATTAAACATAACATAGTTCCTGAAAAGGAGCTACGTACACCATTAGGGGAAAGGAAGTGTTGAACAAGCATTGGCAAAACCAATAGGTTTGCCTAAGCCAGAGCGCAATGGACTTTGTGAATTTATTTCTTAAATTTTGGACAGCAGCACGAACCGCTGTGCTACATGGCTAAAAGTGAAAAAGCACTATAACACAGCTATGACTAGTGTGGAAAGTTAGCGAGGTAGGTAGAGTCAATTACGTTAGGATAGGATAGAATAGAATTTATAGAGTGCACTAACACCAATAGGTGTCAAGGCGCTATCAAAGGAGCCAGCAGAAGCAAAGCGAAAGACACACAATTGATGGACTGAATGCAGAACAAATCAAAACATTCCCCCCCAGTCAAGAGATCTGGGTTAAATCCATCATTCTTTTGCTCATCATTCCACCTCAGTTTAGACCTGTCCATAGGCAAATCAGTCTTGACCCTGTGCCTCATGGGAACAGTCCAGCCCGAACTGCCAAGCCAGGTCCTCCCTGGACCGGAAACAAACATCCTAGGGCCGGTTTTGGGGTTTCACCCCTCATCAGCCAGGATAGCTTGAATCCAGTGGCACAGTGAGCCCAGGACCCAGACTCAAGGGGTCAAGACTGATTTGCATATGGCTGGCTCCAAACTGGGGTAGCATGGTGAGCAAAAGAACAATGGATTTAACCCAGATCTCTTGATTGGGGGTGAATGTATGATTCATTCAGCATTCCGGCCATCATTTGTTTGCGTAGCAGCAGAAGCAAAGCGGGCAAGAAATGGGGTACTAAGATGTGAAAAGACAAGTTTTCAGATGTTTTTTAAAGGACATAAAAGAGTCCACATCTGAAATAAAAAATAGGCAGGTCGTTCCATAGTTGGGCGGCTGCTGCGGAGAAGGAGCGACCACCCCATCTAGTCTTCCAAAATCCAAGGATCCTAAAATGTTTGCAAGGAGAGGATCTCAGTATCCTCCTCGGGATGTACCATTGAAAAAGTGCATTCAAATGAGAGGTGCCCTTATGATGTAGGTCCTTAAAAACTAGGCACAAAGCCTTACAAGTAATGCTTTTTCTGACAGGAAGCAAGTGCAGGGAACGGATCCCCTCCCTAACAGAATGTCACTCGAGATTGCTCAGATTGAGATGAGCTGCTGCATTTTGTACAACCTGAAGTTTGTCAGGGAGAAACTATTAAAGTCCACATACAAAACATTGCAGTAGACCAACAGTGAGGTAACCAGGGCAATGATGACTGACTGCTAAAGGGTCTAATGATGTAGAAGCAAATGCTGAAAGTGCGACTGACTTGAGCATCAAAGCTCAGAGAGTCATCAAAGATGACCCCAAGGTTACCCCAGAAGGAGACGTTTAATAAGAATACTCAACCTTGAAATAAATTAAAGTGAGTCCATGCACTCTTAAGTGTTCTGGGCATTGAGCATAACAATATATGTACTATTTAGTCACTTATACTGCTGTTCTCTCAGCTTCACTGAGTTCTGCACATGGAACATGTTCTCGCAGCACAAGGCTTACTTTTACTTTGGTCAAAGAGCTCATGAGCCTAAAATCAATATTGTTTTGGAAATACTGCGTTGGAGAGCAGTTCAAAGTGATTCTACTAGTAGTCATCATGCACCAGTTACCAGCATGCGTTTGCGTGCCGTAAGGTAATTCTCTGTTTTTTCTGAAGAGACTCGTTTTAAGTCACGTCTTGTAGTCTGATAATCTTTCACTACTGTGTGTGCCGGCTCTGGGAATGTCAGAGTGACATTTGCCTGCTGTGGCCTCGACTGTCAGTGTACTCTGTTTATAGAAGAAACACCGAATTGCTGGTGTTGTACTGTCCCTCTTTTGTATGCAAGAAACGCAGATATTGCATCTGTTAACGCTATACATGTTCTGTGATTGAGATGAACTTGCACCAGACTGGTGTGGTGCACCCATTCTTTCTGCTCTGTAGGTGAAGTAACCATGCACCTTTGTCCTAGACCTATATCATATACATGTTCTTTGTGTTTGAGTACTGTTGCCACTGAGAGTGAGATTCTAAAACTGATTGAATGGCAGAAGCACTGGAAAAGCCCACTAAATTACTTACTAAGATAGAAAATTGTCACCTACAGGCACATAAGATCCCTGCAAATAATTTCTGATCAGTACAGCACTTACTGGAAGCAAAGAATGTAATCTATAGATTATATGTAGTACAGCTGTAGGCACACCAAGATTAGATTATTTAAACCTCTTACCAGCTGTGACACATGTATGCCAGTAGCAAGTGCATAAAGAACAAGAGCAGTACCATACCCAATGTTGTTGTATACAATCTGTTCACTGCTGCAGTTGTCTGCCCTATAAAACACAGGCTGGGAGAAATCAAACAGCACATGGGGCGTGGACAGAAGGGGCATATTCAAGCAGCTAGGTTTGAGACATGGACATGGGGAATTCATAATTTTGGGTTGGCTTCCAGAACCATCCTTGCCCTGATTTACAATCTGATTTTTCTTTTAAGAGATTACTCTTCTCTGATATTTTAGTCCAAGCTGTTCAAGTTGGGATAACTAAAGGCTACAACTCCCAGAATGTATTGTATACGTGCTTTAATGTGAAATGATACAATAACCCAAGAGGGCAATTACAGGCCTGTGCTAGAGTCAGGCAGGGCAAGGACTAGAGCAAGACATGGAGATAAATGCTAAGAGTCACCCAGGACAGGAGTACAGGCAAGGGAAACCAGTATTAAAAGCACAGGTGAGCGTCAGGAGGGTCTAGTGAAGGTTATTTCCATTATCCTTCTATATTTCTTTAACACTGGAGCACTAAAGCTTTTGGCCTGACACCTTATCTATAGGGAGTTTGGAAACAGCATTAAAAATCTCATCAAGAGAAATATTTATTTCCGATGGGGACATATCCAATTGAGAATCCGGACTACTAGTTCTAGATCTGAAGAATTCATCCAAATCAACAGCAGTCACATGCAGAAGTATACATGTTGGAATAAAAAAATCAACAAAGCTTTCAGAATATCAGCATCTTTAGAGATCTTGTGACCATAAGCATCATCAAGAACTTGAATTTTTGACTTTTGTTTCTTAACTTTTAAATAATTGACCAGTAGTAAGTAAATCTTTATTTGATTTCTACAAAAAAGACCATACAAGACAGCAGAATATAAAAAACGAAAATACACCAAACAGGAGTTAAAACTGTCCGCAATTGGACAGCAACAGAAAAAAAAACCCAGATTAAAACATGTATGTACATCAGTTAACAACATTAACTAAATAAATGCAGGTTGGACTTAAATGAAGTGCTTGCCTGCAAGAAAAGGGCTAATATAAAATCGACGTAATTTTTCATAAAACTGGCAAAACATTAGAAAATGCAGGGTATCCTGTAAAGAAACATCATCACAACTGCATACAGTGGGGACAGCTTGAAATCAGCTGCCACAGGGCATGGCCAATACGTGATGGATTAAATTGAATCTAAAACATATCAGGAGAAAGAGATGATGGTTCGACGTATCAAAAGTTAAATACAGTTCTATAAAAACATGGTTTGAAGAAGAAAAGAAACCCTAACAGAAAACTTATCCAATGCAGATAACAATCTCTCTTTCTCTTTCAAAACCTTAAAAGCCATCTTAGTTCAAACTGTGTCACCTGAAGCTATTGAGTCGGGATTATTCAAAATTTCAGGTGATCCCATCTTACTATAACAGTTATTTACATAACTTAGCCAAGCTATACTGGACTCATGGTCAATGGCCAAACAACCCTTTAAAACTAAGTGATTAAAACTTTTTACAGGCTGTAAACAGACTAACAACCAAAAGTAGAAGGGGTTGAACCTGTAAAATAGCAACTAAAAACACTGTCCTATGTTCTTTGTGGATGAGGAAGAGCTTGGAGGGAGGCATAAAAGCCTTTCTAGAAACTTGGGCTCAATTACACTTAAAGACAACAAATTAACGAAGCCCAAATAAGAAGTAAGCAGCGATAGGAACACAATTCACTCTGTAAATTTAAAGCATGTCCTTGATAGATTTATGCCCCAACCTAGATTAAAAATCAACAACTGAGGCAATACTCCTAGGGAACATGTGACATCTCACAGGGACAAGAGGAGACCAAGTCATCGAAGAATCAAATAAAACTCCAAGGGGCATATTATCAAGAAACGGCGTTAAAATTATCGCTGCTTTAGCGGCCGAAAAGTGCCGCTAAAGCAGCGATAATGGGCTTGATAATATGCCCGTGTGAATTCCCATAGAAGCCCATGTTCTGGGAATTCTCTGCGGCATATTATCAAGCCCATTATCGACGCTTTAGCGGCAGTTTTCTGCCGCTAAAGCGGCGATAATTTTAACGCCGTGCTTGATAATATGCCCCATAGTTAGGGAAAAGTAGTAACTTGTCTAACCAGCTTTATTAGAGCCACAATAATATCTGGCATTAATCTTCAGAAGGCACCCACAAGCATATTCAATATATTTTTTGATTAAACTGAAATTTAGCTTGCATAAGGGGAGCCAAAGTGTTCTTGTGGTTAGTAGAATAACAATGTGTTACACACTTTTAATAATCTGCAACAGTTGAGAGGACTCATTAAGGGCATCTTTTTTCTTGTAACATAGTTGAAAATGTGACCCCTTGACACCAACTTCAACGAGTCCCAAATAAAATTAAACTTAGAATCTTTAGCAGTGTTAAATGTAAGAACTTCAGTGATACATTTTTCAAACCTATTCACAAAAAAAGCTTTAGCTTGTAAAAGAAAATCATCAAATAGCCATCTGTTTGATCCACTTTGAGTATTTTGAACTTCCAAATCAACTATAATAGGATTATGATTGAAATTTATTTTAGCAACAATCCCAGAAATCATCAAACATTGAGTAAGATTCTTTGTTTAAGTTTCTCAAAATTGTGTATCTGTACCTTTAGGGCTGTGGACATTAAAAAAAGTATGTACAGTGCAAATTGAGTTTAGTGTCTAAGAACAACCATCTACCATCATCAAGTTTTTTCTTAAGTACATTAACAATAACATTCATGAAAAAGAATAACTACATGACTCTTAACCCCTTCAGTGCCCATGACGAGCTGGACTCGTCATGGGCTGCGGTGGCGCTGTGCCCATGACGAGTCCAGCTCGTCATGAACTCCGCCCGCTAATAAAAAGCGCGGCACTGGGCGGGGAAAGGGGCGGGCATGCAAGGGGTTAATATACATTGTAGAATAACAATAAACTTCACCAACCAAACCTTTCTTTTAAGGAAATGTATGTCTTTCTCTGACAGATGAGATAATAATGCAACTCGATATTTTAGTTTAGATAAATATGTAACCTTTAACATTCCATTAAACAATTTTAAGTTTACTCATTGAAACACAACAAAAAATCATATACAAAAACAACTTCTGAAGTACAGTTAACTCTACATAAGTAAACATCTGTAAGAAGGATATACTGAAAAAAATGGAAGAGAAACCACCTTTGAAGAATTCTTTAGGAAAGAGAGAAAGAGAGTTAGAAAAGAAGAAACAAATGGGAGTTCAACTAGGAAATCCCACAAGAACGGGGGAAAAATATGGCAAAATGTCTGAAGGACTTTAAACATATATTTGGATTTGCATATGAGGAGCAAAGAGGGGCCAAGAATGACGGTCAACTCAAACTCATAAATCCCAATAAAAATAGTTAAGGAAACTGAACATATAAGAGAAAGATTAAACACAAATATTACAAGGCGTGATATAAATATATGATAAATTAAACTTATTGTAACAAGAATAGATTAAGGAGAGACAAATTCGGAAAAAACAATACAAATATGACCAGACAACATTATAGGGAGAGCCTCCATTTATAGTATGATGGCACTACAAAAAAGTCTGTGAGAAAGAACTGGCAAAAATAATTAATAATCATTGAATAATATAGAAGTAATATAAAACCATTTAACTTTCAAAATACATCAGAAGAGAGTGAATGAGAGATATTTGAAATACAGCAACTGAAAACATTAGGTGCTATCAATTTCCATGTCTTCACATTTAAGAAGCTGAGTAGATTCTCAAAGTTGTCAGGAGACTAAAAAGTAGCTGTCTTGTTTTTGTAAGTAACCTTAAAGAGGCAAGCATGAATTAATCCATGCCTTGCATTCATAGACATCAAGGTAGCATGCAAGTCTAGAAATTCCTTTCTCCTGTTTACTATAATTAATGAAAATTCTTGATAGAAGAACATTATCTGACCAGACTATAATATCTGTACCCTTTGCTTGAGTCATGAGATTAGTAAAGTGTAAACAAAAATAAGAACTATGTTGCCTCTAGGTTTAGAAGTAGAACTAATAGAAGTAAGCTTTGGGCCTAGTTGATGAGCTCTTTGAATGTTAACTGAAGCACAACTTGAGAAGCCAACAATGTTGGGTATGTTAATGTTCAGAAATTAGATCATGTTAGCTCCCTCCACCTCCTCGGAAATACCATAAACTCTTAGACAGTTTTGTCTGTTTCAGTTTTCTAAATCTTCTGTTCATATTTTGAATCTCCTTGGCCATTTCATCGACTTTTGAGGCAACATCCAGAACAACACATATACTTTGCTCAACAACAAAAACTCAAATTCAACGTTAGACCATCTTTTCTCAGATATTTGAAGTGTAATGTTGGCTTCCACAACAAAAAGTTTTAATTTTTTAATCTCCTCCATTAAACCCTCCAAAGTAAATGGTGAAGGAGACCTGGTAGGAGATACGTGGCCTTTCTTTGGTCACTGTACTCCAGAGCCGAGTGGTTCCCCATCAGCATCCAACATTGCATCCAACATTGCCGACGGAACAAGAACAGCAGGCAATGCATGGACATCAGGAAGCAGCCGACTTACAGGATTTTGTTTATAAGAGGTGGCCAGAGATGACGAAGGATGCCGGGAAGGAGAAAAACAGAGACGATGAGGAACATCTGGAAGGACAATGTGGAGGAAAGCGTAGCAATGGAGTCCAGGAGAGTGAGGCCTTGCCATGAGGAGGGAGAGAGAGAGAGAGAGAGAGAGAGAGAGAGAGAGAGAGAGAGAGAGAGAGAGAGAGAGACCTGGCGAGGAGATGTAGACCGCCATGAGGAGGGCGAGAGACCTAACGAGGAGACAGAGATAGGGCCCAGAGGTCACCAGGAATTTGGAAGGATGTTCTGTGCACCCAGCGGGCTTGAGAAGGGAGGCGCCGAGGTCTGACTGCCGCGGTCCTGATTCAGGGCGATGGCCACAGGGTTACTAACTCCTATAAGGGTCACTGGGTGGAGATGGAGCAAGATAACAGGGGACAGGTAGAACAGAGTACAATCCCTAAGCCTTTAGATGTGTTTGCCCCATCTAAAACTAATAAACAGTACAACATAAAAACTTGTGGGGTGCTGTTGTGAAACACCTCCTTCTTTGCGAGAATAAGTGGTAACAGATGACAGTCATCTCACCACAGAGATCACTGTCATAAGGAAAACGTGAAGCTGTAGAAAGCTTATGAGAAGAGCAAATTGATCTGTGAAGACTCCAAGTTCCTCCCAACAAATAAGCATAAAAGGTAATCACTTGGACAAAGATAAAACCTTTTTAGTGTCAACTGGCACTGAAACGCCAAATAAAGAGGCAGTGAAAGGTTATGTTTGGTATAAGGAAGAACTGTAAGCTGGGGTGGTGCAGGAACATCCCACCTTGAGGAAATTAAATTATTCTACATTTGAGATGTAATGGCTCTAAAGTACATACTTTCCTTTAAAATGAATATGTTCAAATATGACCTCATAGTATTAAACTCTGAAAAATGTTAGTGCAGCCATTACAAATATAAATGAGAAAAATGATGAGACGAGAAACATCTTTAATTAATTAATAGTTCTTCCTTAACAAACAAGGCATCTGGAAATAGAACAAAAGAACTGTCATCAATAGCAAAAGAGTCATGGAGAATCCACCTGTCTAACTGGTCCCAGTGGCAGTAGAAGCATGAGACACGTGCACAATTCCCATTTCAGTCAGTTGTGACAGGTATGGAGGTTTGCCAAGACAGCGATGACGGGAAACTGTGGGAGAAAATAGTAGTGTTGAAGCACAGCTATAATCTAGTGAACTGTTATCCAACCTTCAGGTTGCCCCCGCTTATGTCAAACTATGCCGGACTGTCCATAAAACAGCAACCAGTATTCAAGGTTTGCCCAAGAGAACGGGCGCTATATCATCTGGCGGTCATATTGTGGACACCCAAGCCACCCCATTCTCATAAAGAAAACTCTTGTTATACAGATACTATGACATACTAAATGCTCCACTATCATCTTACAGGCCACATGTCACACACCCATATTTCTTCAAAGACAATCTAAAAACTATTTTACCAGCACAAGCCACCACACAGACACATATGTAACTACATACACAGACACAAACGTATACAGACACACACAGAACCAAAGGACATAAAAAGCAACTACTCAGTCTTGCACAAAATCATTCACATAGTTATGAGGTCTTCTCTCCCTAGAATCTCTTAACAAGACATCAGTCCTAAGACATCATACTACAGCTTCTTCCATTAACTGCAAACCAATTCCAATTTCTGCTTCACCCTTTTTTGCCCATTACCTCTCCTATGGCTTCCTCTGGAATCACTTCATTCCTTGCAATCAATTCAAAGGCATATTCCCTCTGACGTCTCTACACTCTCTCTTTCTTTAAACTTGTTGCCTCTTTTTCTACTAAGCAACCTTCAAAATATTCCACATCTGCCCATTAGCCAACCAAATTGCCAGCACGTCTCCATCACAGGAGGACCATATTAGAACTAGCCTATACAATATCTTTGTTGTAGTCTCAACATGAACAAATTATATCTCTCACTGTCATCTCTGGAGATGACAACTTCATTCCTTCTCTGCATCTCCTATATTTTACATCTGACCACTGCTTACTCTGTGTTTTCTAACCCAACAGATTCATGCACTACAGATCCAGACATTGGCTCACTTCAAACCACTTTGTAAGGGACTACTGACCCCACATTACCTCTGTACACCTGTGAGCACAGAACATGTCCTCTAATAACGCCATTAGAACCTCTTTCTTCTAGTGACAGCCATAAACATGCCCATATGATAACTCTGTTTGCACCCTTCACCTAACAATTCACTTATTAAAAGTAATACTTTCCTATGCTGTTTCATGAAAATCTTAATCCTCACACAGAAACTAATCACCATTAAACTTCACAGCCTCTGACATAATCCTCTCTCTCAAAACCCACCTGTGGTAATATCACTCAAACTTTATTTTTATCCATTTTAAAACATAGTCCACAAAGACTAATGCAAACTGTGAGAAAGCAAAATATATAATTGGGTCCACAAGAAGCAATAAAATCACTAAAGTGTTAGGTATAGTCAGAGGTTACAGTAATTTAAATTTGATCTTAGCCTTCATAGCTACAGAGCAGACAGGCTTAACTGGGAAAATGCATAAAATGTGTAAAGTATTTAGAAGTACCAAACCAGATAAAAAATTGAGAACACAAAAAAATTCCACTCTAACTTATAAAAATGGAGGAAACGTTTATGAAAAAATTGCGGAATTTCAAGATGGGTAACCGAAGATTTTAATTTTTAAGATTTAAGTAGAAAAATTACATAAAAGTGCAAAACACTTGATGGGGTATACTGGGCCCTAAGCACAATTTGAGGATGACTACTCTGGGTCGAATAAACCATTGGATTGGCCATGCTAGGGCCTGGAATTAAGGAGGTTTAAAAATGTTTCTGAGTTACAATCTGAAAATGAGACTTTATCTTTTGTCTGAAGGTAAACTTTTCTTTTCGTGGAAGAAACCTGAAATTTAATCAGATGCCATGGAACTGCTTGTCAGATACGTTTTGTGTTTGGTCCTCTTGAACAAAAGTCTAGATAAAGTCTCAAGCTTCTTTTGGTGCCAAAACATCCTCAGGAATACATTTCTAAGGTCCCAACAACCTCGGGGGGAGCACTTAGAGTCTCTTATGGGTGTCAGGCAGAAGGCAATAGCATACTCTAGTCATGGTCCAGTTGCCACTTTTCAGTTGGTATTCTACACAGAAAAGTCCTCTTCAGTTTTGATGTACTTAAAGTCACCTATGAGATCAGCCGTATGATCCATGGACAACTTTATTTTCTTGGAGTGCAAGAGGAAGTTGGGGCCAAAAGCAGCAGGTTCAGTCTGCCTGGAATCCTGCAGGAAGAAAGCAGGGCGAGGGTCCAGCTTTATAGGAGCACCAGCCTGTGGGTTGGGATATCCTAACCTATCTACACTACGTGA
This sequence comes from Triturus cristatus, assembly GCF_964204655.1. Classification (NCBI taxonomy): domain Eukaryota; kingdom Metazoa; phylum Chordata; class Amphibia; order Caudata; family Salamandridae; genus Triturus; species Triturus cristatus. The sequence goes on along the minus strand of NC_140588.1, from coordinate 803,643,128 downwards.
GCACAGTGATATATCAGAGATCTCTGGAATTAGACCCAGCCCCATTCCTGACATTTAAATTTAGATGGTGTGCATCTCAGGTTGCACAAAGGTAGCGAGCCCATACGGGACATTTCCCCTCTGCAAGAATTCTCCTCTCTGTTTTCAAAAGGCAAGTCTTGGTGTATATGGTAAAAGTGCCTCCCTTGAAAACAGCAGCTGTTCCTCTGTGCTGTGTCTTAATGCCAAGCGATGTTGCTAATCGATCACAGAAAACACAGGGTATGGTGTTGTTCGACCTTGTATGAAATATTCATACCGAGTCCCGGAATGGAGAACTAAATAATAAAAACATGTACAGCATACTTCTAAAATAATTTTGTGGCACAAAAACAAAGGTGCACTGTGTAACGTGTGCAAAGCAATGTGGCCTAAATTTGCATTTAGGCTAAAATAAGGGCGCACTAAGGGGGCCCTTAAAAGAACTTCGACAAGAGCAAGCATTTCTCTTGACGGCCTGTCATTTTCTAAACTCCTATTTACTCCATAGATTCAACTCACTGTTTTACTTCTCTCCTGAAGGTAGCAATGGCCTTTGTGGACCGAGGTAAACTACCAGGTATCACCCTAGTGAGGTTCTCGGCAAAGGGGAAGACAACATGACCAGTTGCTAGTCAAGCTTCAGCTTACAAAACAAAGCATTCCCTGTGCCAAAATACTGCAATGACATATAAATACTCTTGACATATAGACACAACACACCTCAACCTTGTTTAATATAAAAGTAAATATAATAAATAAGAATGAAGCTTTCACAACAGGTGATCATGAAAGTGAAGAATACTTTAATTTTTGAGCAGTGATTGAAGGCCAAGCAATAGTACTCATGGCTATAATGGAATGTGTGATAAGACATTAAAAGTTAAATATAATCACGTTTGGTGTGAAACTAATTGGAATCTAAAAGAAAAGGATACCATTCATCATTTAAAGAACTTGATGTGTGTTATGCACTTACAGTTCTGGGACTCTTATTTAATGCTGGGTGCAATGTCAATGGTTGACACACCCTGACACCTCAGACTGACCGACAGATGCAATTTCTCCATACTTCACAGAAAATAATGCTCTTAGGCTAACACCCTCTCTGCAGCATGTGCCTCATTTGCAGGAAGTTGTCATTGCCCTGTCCAGACCCTGGTCCAGCTGCATGGTCCTACCTCCCACTTTATAATGAGCCAGTGACAAAAATATGCAACAGTAAGGAGTGACTTACAAGCCTTTGGTAGAAATGTGTATTCCGACAAAACTCTTAAGAAAATCCACATTACTGAAACTAATTACCTCAGTATGGCAAAGTAAATAAATGTCAGGGAATAGTAACAGATGTGCTAGGGACACAATCAAGTTTAGATTTTGTGCTTTGCCTAGTGGGCTGCCACATCATCATAATAACCTCAACTGCATTCCATATGTATTCTTCCTGAATACAGCCTAGTCTAGTGCACTTACCTAGTGCACTTACCAAAGAATGGCAGAGATACCTGGCCATCTGCACAACAGAAGAGGCGGATTCAAATATGAGTACAGACATTTCAATGGTCCATTCTTTCTAACCAGGGAGAAACTGCTAATTTTTCTGCCTTCAGTGTCCCCAATCAAATGATACTTGCTTTCCCACTGCCTAACCTCCTGCCCTTCATTGTTACCCTTCTTCCAAATGAATTAGTATCACCATTAGTTTTCCTGACACTAAAGGTACTACCTGAAAGAGGATTCAACGATGCCTAAATATCAAAAATTTTAGTTGCTTGAAAAAGACCAAGAGTGGGATAATGGGTAATCTTGATAGGAACCAAATTCAAATACTTGGCTGCCAGGTAAAAGAAGGTACAGCTTCCTTGTCTGCAACGTTTTATCAGAGGATAATCAGTATGTTGCTGTATGCAGAGGGATGGTAAACATTTTCCTGAGGTGAACTAAACCAGCCTTGTTGACAGCTCTGTAAATGAAACATATGGCTTTAAAGACTAAGGACCTAATTCACAAATATATTTTACACTTCTGAGTAAGCATACACTTTTGAGTAACTTTACTACTTTTCGGTATTAAGTGAGGATCCTTGTGTGACGGGTCACAGGATGCTTGTTCCCGGTTCAGGGAAGACCTGGCTTGGCAGTTCGGGCTGGACTGTTTCTATGAGGCACAGGGTCAAGACTGATTTGCATATAGCTGGGTCTGAACTGAGGTGGCGAAGTGAGTTAAAGAACTATGATGGATTCAACCCAGATCTGTGACAGGGGGTGAGTGTCTGAAAAGTTTCAGCGCTCCATCCATCATCTCCTTGTATTTGCTTTGTTCACCCTAAGTTGGCAGGGTATGCCCAGACGTGGGTCCATTGCTCACTTTGCCACTGGATTCAAGCTAGCCTGGCTGATGAGGGTTGTTACCCCAAAACCAGTCCCAGGATGCTTGTTTACAGTTCAGGGAAAACCCGGCTTGGCAAGTTCGGACTGGACTATTCCCATGAGGCACAGGGTCAAGACTAATTTGCATATAGCTGGGTTTGTACTGAGGTGGCTAAGTGAGCTAAAGAACGATGATAGATTCAACCCAGATCTGTCACTGGGGGTGCATGTCTGAAAAGTTTCAGCGCCCCGTCCATCATCTCCTTGTGTTTGCTTTGATCCTTGTGTGACACCATAATTCAAGGAAGCAGATGGAGACTGGAAAGGCGTAAGATAAACTGCTAAAGCACGATCACACAGAAATGATTGGAACCACTTCAGGGAATGTTTGATAATTCCACCCTCAAGAAGACGATAAATGGGAATAGAATGTGAGAATGTGCCAGATGTTGTCGACAGGACGATTGAGACCAGTTCATCTGAACCCATCTCCTCTAGAGTAATTCTGATGTTAGTTTAAGTAGAGGATTCTAGGGTCTAGGTGCCAAATTACCCATAACTATATTGCGGGCATGTTTAGGACTTTTGGTACCTTATATATACTTTTATTTCCCCCCAGGACCAATTTTAGTTTAACATTGTGTCTAAATCAAGTGAATAAATTAAAATATTCAGGAAGGTTCTTTTTAAGGCTGGAGCTAATTGAGGAAAATGAAAGTGGGTAGATATCTAAAACGAAACTTGGTCACATTCTCTGTTTGCTGTGTTTGTACCGGTCAACTGTAAATAGTAATTAATTTGAAGCACAGAAACACATTCCTCTGTTTACCATGGCAGATGGGGGTCTAAATGTAGCACTTACGACAATGTGTTTTTTTCTTTGTTTTTTTTAATCAAAGGTAGTATGTACTCTGCAGTTGATTAATGGCTGAATACTTTTCTGTCTTGAGCCTCCCTTAAGAAATGCAGATCTTCATTGAAAATTAACCCTAGTTAAAATAAATTTCTTCAAATGTAGGCCAAATTTATCTCAGCCATAGGCATGCTCTGTGTTTACAGCCTCCCCTAATTGTTCTCATTATAGATGCAAAGTAAATAATTGGCCCAGGTATGAACGCACCAGGCTAGTGAGTCTAAAGCCTAAATTTACAGACATTATTGGTGTACTCAGTCCTAGATAAAACATTAATTTGAAAAAGTTATTTTCTATTTCCCCTAAAAGAAGAAAAATCAGAAATCTGCCCATTTCTGCTTCAGAGGTAGCAAATGCTGTGGCTGTAGACTGATAGGGTTTGATTTGCCTAGAGATGAGTGACTAGGGAAATATATGTTGAATTTCAAAATACTTTCTGCTGCAAGTTTGAGGGCAACCATACTCTTTGATGCACAAACAATCACAGATTTGCACTCCTAAGCAGATGTCCATTGATTACCAAATCAAAACTAATTCTATAACAAGCACCCAATAACTTCTGCTACATTTTGGAAGCATTCATTTTCATCTTTCATTGCTTTTACGCTGGTAAGATAAGGCAACAAAGAGTTTAAGTAAAGGATTTTAGGGTCTTGCTGGCAAGTGATCCATAACTATATTGTGGGCATGTTTACGACGTTCTAGTGCCTTATTTATTCCTTTATTTCCCCAAAGACAAATTTTAATTAAACCCCATTTCTAAATCAAGTGAATCAATTCAAATATTCAGGAAGGTTCTTTTTTCATCCTAGAGTTTGAAGGATTATATTCCAGTGTAGTTAAAAGCACATACACAAAAGGCACATTCATTTTCAACACCACATTTTAATTTCAAACACATAACATAACATGAAATACACAATGTTTCAACTATTTAAAAACAGTGGTTTGCTCATTCAAATTTGCAGAACAAGAATCTGCCATACAGAAACAATAACGCACTCTAAAACTGTACTGTAAACTAGGAAGAAAAATATATTGAAATGAATTACTACGAGGAATGTTGAATGGTGTTCTGTACATCTGGAGACCAAAAAGGCGATACACCACAGGCATAATTGAGCCAGCACATTTAAGCACAATATAAAACAAAGGTGCATCTTCACACGTTTTTGAAGAAGTGCTTGTGCTTGTAAAATAGTGTACATTAGAAATATATTATTTTAGTTTACAATGTTTTCAGAATTCACATTTTGATATGGAAAAGTAAGAAAAACAGAGAACGTTTTAAAATATGTACATGTTTTAAAGTTTGATTTCAAATTATGTTGGAGTCAAAAGCACAAAACCTGTTGTAAGAAAGGGAGTGTCATCTGAAAGCAGTTTTTGCTTCAAAATGTTGCCTGAAATGATTATCCAAATTAATGTCAATTTGATTTTTACATACCAATAAAGTTTGTTTTTGTCATTTCAATATTTCGATTATGTGTAACAATTCCACTTTTGTTGGGGGAAATAGTAATATAACTTGCTGATGATGAGCACAGTCTAGAAAAAAAGTAATATTCTGTGGCTGACTAGAAATGCATATATTAGATTGAATCCAAATTTAAATGAATTAGGGTTTTAACACATTTATTATGAAACCTGTAGTGTATGTTTCTTGTTTTGTAATTTGTTTTTCATTTGAAAATCATCAGTTTCCATCTCATACAGCTGGGATGCCTATTAAACCTATTTTGATAGCATCTGTGTTTTTAGACATTGAGCGAAACGTTGGGACACGCATCATTTAGATACAGGAATGACAGTAGACAAATAAATAAAGAAATCGTGCAAAGTACCTTTCAGTGCTCACAGAAATAAAACAAACAACAACATGTTTAAGAATGGCTGGAGTAAAACAGTATTAGAATAAAGGACATCTTTAGTGCAAATCTGAAAACTGAGTTCATATCTATGGCACAAGTTAAAAATATTCAATCTGTTAAATGTAAACATGAATGCTCATCAGATACTGTACAAGTTTGTCTTTAAATATTTCTAATGCGGATGTCCTTTGTAATGATCTTACAGCGTCAATCTACGAATCTAAGTGCAAAATAAGAATCCACACTCCATACTGGTAATCCAACAATATGCTATAGGCACATGGAAAGCATTTACAGTAGGTTTGAATTATTCACATGGCCAAAACAGCATGTCCTCAATGGATGACAAAAGAGTTTAATTTCCATCAAAAATTGATGTATGATTTATCATTAACATAATACTGTTAATTTAGCAAGCACTGTACACCAAAATCATATCACGGTCTATAAATAGGTAATGATTCTATATGCAAAGGCCAAGTGAAATTCATGTTCAATTACCAAAATAATTTCTACCTGATTTATAATACATTTGAGACAGAAGTACTATTTACAAATATACATCTCTTCTGAGTTCTGAAAAAAATCTTGAAGCAACAACAAGTGTAACGTAAAATAGTAAGTAATTGCTGTTGCAAAAGTGAGGAGATGATGAGCAGCTTCTTTGGTGACATGATGTTGCCATGGCTGACATGGTATGCTTTGGTGAATGTGAAATGCTCCAAGTCCAGCATTTTCTTAAAAGCCATTTTGTAGTTCAAATCACCAAGAGATGACGGAAATGGTTACGAACAGTTCAAAATAATTTCAAGGGGAGCTTAATTTTCTAGTGTTACACAAGGCGGCATCTACAAAGAATATGAGAATGAAGTTGTTACGGAAGCATAATTTAATGTTTTTTCTGAATAATAATAATAAAACTACAGAAAGTGGCATGCTTACTGAGGGTGAGGAGAATATTTAACATCATCTATTGCATTTTAATGTATACACATAACTTATTTTCTGGGTGAGGCCTTTTCCTTAATTCTAGCCCTGCAACATTTCACTAATTGAGTTAAATAACACAGCACATTGAGCCTATATGGAAAAATTATACAGGTAAATTTTATTTGAGTTCTTACATACAAAGATTGAATTACTGAACAAACAAAATGATGCTGCTGATGCATGGGGTCTGGCCTTACTTTTCAAACTTAACCACTCTTAATGTGTGTCATCTGCTGCATCCCATAATCGCAGATCATCCCTCTACATACGTCTTACTCCACCCCCTTTACACTAAGATGGGAAGATAACTTTGCTGTGCCTTTCCATGTACCGGTTTCTTCCCCTCTAAAGCGTTGGTAACTTAAAATTCTGCTTCTCCTATACGACCGTCTAAAGTCAACACACTTAATTTGACTTCTTTCTTAGAGCTTAACTTTCTATATGCACCTCAGATTCCCACTTCTTTCACAAGTGGCTCTGACCCTGGATTTTATAGCACAGAGTAAATCTTCCAGTTCACATGGGATCAACCCGCTCAACCCCTTGGTACAATGTCACCAGAGTCCCCCATAAAGAGACTTCTAACTGCCATTTGAAGCAGGATCTTTCAATACCTGTTTCCGTGAACAGGAAAGTCTTGTTGCCATAAGACACATTCAGCTTTCCTGGGTTCCACATCATGGTTACAATATCCATTATGAAAAGCCCTTCAGAATCCACAATTTACAATGTTTCACATGCCTTAGCATGCTTACATCAGGGAACAGGAGTATTCTTTTTTTCTCATATTGGAATCCCTGCTTCAGGGTCAAGCCATCTTCAAGTGTCGCAGAGCATCAGCGGGGAACAAGGTGTCAGTAAGAACACTGACAGAACCACTGTCCACGACGATTACCGTACACACTAAAATAGACTACACATCACATGATTCCATGGGAAGTCAGCCATATTCGGACGCAGCCACGTCAGAGGAAGCAAGAGATCAGAAACGCTTCCGGTGCACAAGGTCCAGGCCGTTTAATGTGAACCCGGAGATTCAGCGCTGACAAATGGAGGTCTGGTAAGGGTGCTTCTTGCACCATCATCCCCTTTGTTATTTCAAGAGCGCTGGATTGTGGACTTCGCGGTGTGCTATTCTGCACCTAGCACACACAGCGCGCCTTTGAAGTCTCTGCTGTTCTCCCATGTTGGCGAGTCAGGATCCGACTCATGCAGGGAGAATGAGCAGAGCGTTGAAGAGGGGCATTTATTACTGGCTCTCTTTTGGATGATCCTTGCAGTCTGCGCTGGTAGCGTAGCTGCAATCCGAGCTGGTGAAATACTTTCTGCTGTTCTCCCATGTTGGCGATATGGGGCTCCGACTCATGCAGGGAGAATGAGCGGAGTATTGTAGGGCTATTGGTTTTTGTGATATCAAAGGAATTCCTATTAGCTTAACTTTTCCGCCCCAGTTACTCTCCACTCATGTATATCCTTTGGTAGGTGTGTTTCCTAGAACTTACAACATGCTCCAGTGATGAAAAGACTGTATGTTAGTATTCCTGTGAAAATGTATTGAACCATTCATTCCTCTCATTAGATCGCAAGGTGGATATCATACCTCCCTGTTTCCTGTATTGGAATAAGCCTACCCTCTTTTTAGGTCTCTCATGGCGAAAGCAGTGCATGCGCTGCTCTCGCTATTGCAAGTACCTTTTGTAATCAATTCTGCCGAGGGCTTTGCATGCACGCGCCTGCATGGACAAACATGGCTGCTCTTGCCATTTGTCCATAGCAGACAGCATGCGCGTGTCCGTACGGACTGTGGACAGTCCCACACCATTTCGTTGCCATAGCAACGAAAATTACGCTTCGCGTGTGCTTTTTTTTTTGGGTCAGTTCCCCTGGGGCACAAGCAGGCATCCACTTCTGTGTTTTTGTTCCGATCAGCTGTCCTGCAGTTCCCCCGGGGCACAAGAAGGCATCCACTTCTGTGTTTTTGCTTCTTTACTGTCTGTCTATTGCCAGTGTTTCTAGTCTATTTCACACCTTGCTGTTTCCGCTTTACACGCGTTAAGCGCACCTGGGATTATTTGTTGCTTACACGGGGCATGCAGCTTGTCACAGTTGTAGTTCTAGTCTATTTCATGCCTTGCTGTTTTTGCTTTACACGCGTTAAGCGCACCTGGGATTATTTGTTGTTTACACGCGGCATGCAGCTTGTCACAGTTGTAGTTCTAGTCTATTTCACGCCTTGCTGTTTCCGCTTTTTAATTTTATGTAACCCTAGTACTAGGGACATGAGAATTTAATGCAGCATGCAGCTTGTCACAGGACACTGGATCAGTTGTGAAATTATACATCGTTTGTTTCCTTGGAAATGCCATCGGTCTCTTACAGCGCCTCGGTCCCTTTGTGCGCTGACTTCAAGCATCCGTGCTCGCTCAATCTGAGGCCATGATGGCGGCGGTGATGAAAGCGCCCGTTGCATGAGGGCTGTGAAGTTACTGCTGCCATCAGCCTCGAGTCGCTGGCAGATGCCTTTTTTTTGTGAACTACAAAACATGCAACGTGAGATGATGTTAAGAGGCAAAGAACCACTGCAGTCAAGCAACACTCCAGATCGGGGACGGGCGGGGTGGGGGCAGTGCTCTGATATCACTTCACCTTCTCTGGCTTCCTCAAGACTGCAGGAAGTAATGTCTACATCAAGGCCCTGACAAAACGAAGCAAGCGTGCCAGAAAAGAGCTCAGCCTCTCTTCGGAATCAGTCTGGTGAGAAATTTAGTCCAATTTCCAAAATTAAACCAGTGTTTCCTTGCACAAAGTAAACACTGTTTCCTGCTCCTACAACAATATTGCATTCTCCACGTATTCGGGGAATCTGGCAGATTAGATCTTGTTAGCAGACACCCCCCCCCCCAATTTTCCACTAGTGCACTGCAGGCTTACATCGCCACACCAGTGCAAAGCATGTGCACAGGTTTGCTGACCTAGAAATGAATAGGTTTGCACTGTTGGCGTGGCGTATGGTAAACATTTTGCATAGCTCACTACGCGCAAATATCGATTTTGCACTAGTTAGTCATGAGAAGCGTTCATTCAATGTGTCATTGTACTGGTGCAAAGTGCACGTGCTCGCGGTCCTATCCTCGCAACCTGTATCCTGCTGCTCATTTTGTTCTGACGGACGGGACTGCAGGGCATTTGCTGTTGCGTGCAACGCAGGAGCCACGTGTTATCTGGAAATTATGCTTTTAATTATAGCCAAATAAACAGCCACTTGAAGCTCTGGCAGTAGCTGGAAGCAGATGCGCGGTTTGATCATCCAGAACTGACGCCTCGGCTGATCCTTGACAACCACGTAGACGGCGGATGCGATTGAGCGCTTCATCTCCCCCTCCTACTGTCTCAATCGCATTTCTCCTCAACCTTTTTAACTTTCTATCCTTTCCTTATCCTCCTTCTCCCTCGTTTCAGCACCCTCCTTGCATCTTTCACTTCTTCCTTCGTTCCACCTTCATCTTTCTGTTTCACTAGCTCTTTTCCTTACTTCTTTTCGTTCTTCTCTTCTCTCCCTCTCACCCTGTACTCCTTTTTGGATTTTCTCTCACCTCTCCCTAATATCCTCACTCGTTTCCTCACTCTTTCCTGCTCGCTCGCTTAATGTAATCAAAAAATTCTCCCTTTCATCTCTAAATCAGCAAGAGGAGACATGGTCCAAGCTCTCATCATCTCACAGATGGTCTACTTTAATGCCTTTTGGGTAAGGGCACTGAAACATCTTATTTACCATCTTTAGCTATTACAGAATGCCGCTGCAAGACTGGGTTTGAGGTGAAGAAGACACACTCCCATATTTAACAAGCATTAAAAATGCAATAGGTCTTGCCTTTCATTAAGTTAAAGCCATTTGTTTTGCTATACAATACCATTAGCAAAGCAAATGGCTTTAACTTAATCAAAGGCGAGACCTATTGCATTTTCAATGCTTGTTTGTTTCAGGTATTTCTAGGCATTAGATGTTAGGGGGTGATAGCCGGGGATATCCACATGAACAGTGTTCTGAAGGATATTACTTTTTTTTTGTTTCAGGTCTCCTTCCCTGCTGCCCCCTTCCTTTCCTTCCCCTGCTTGAACACCCCATTAAGTATGTATAATCAAATCACACCTTGGGGCTATCAGGAGGTGGATCATACAAAGCAACATGCAATCCCGAGGTTTCAAATCCCTGACAGATTAAATGGCCCACAAATTATAATCCTCACAGTCATAAATGGCGGTATGGCTACCTTAGATGATGTCCTGGCCGCCTTGGCACAAACTGAGCTAACTGCATCATGTGCAGGAACAGCAGCATTACAGGCCAGAGTAGAGACATTACAGCTAAAGCCGTTTGATGCAGTATTAGCCCAAATACAGCAAGCCACTCCTGTTGTGGTAGAAATACCTACCCCTATCCCATTAGCTACACCAGAAAGATTCCATGGGGAGAGTAGTAAGGTGCAGGTATTCCTTACACAAATGCTGTTGCACTTCTCATGTAAAGTTAAGGCATTTAACACCAATCATGCACAAGTCACATTTTTGATCTCATATCTGGCAGGAGATGCGGCCCAATGGGCTGTACCACTAGTGAAAAGGGATGACCCATTACTATACGCTGGGATTCTTTCTTCAAAGAATTTGAGAAGACTTTCAATCGAAGATCAGCCACACTCTCAGCGGATCGAGGCTTCTTAGAGTTGAGGCAAGGAAATCGTGACTTAATATCTTATTTGAATGATTTTCGTAGACTGGCTACCGAAACTGAATGGCCAGATGTCAAACAAGCTGCTATCTTTTATCGAGGGTTAAAAGAGGACATGAAAGACGTACTGGGACAAATTGATCCTCAACCCACTTCTTGTGAGGTTTTAATAAGCCATGTATTAAGTCTGTATCATCGCATTAGCAAAAGAAAAGAAGAATACAAGAAGAAGTAAAGGTCCAATCCCCAATAGGTTCGTCCTCGGTCAATTGAAAACAGTCACATAAAAAACCAGAGCCTATGGAGATAGGAACAGTACGTTCCTCGCTAACCCCTGAAGAAAGATTACCAGAGACAGAAAGGCCTGTGTATATACTGCGGGAAGAAAGGGCATTTTATCAAAGAATGCACCGCAAGACCAAAATATCCTCGGACTGAGAGTAAAAGAGCATCGATCGCCTCGGCCGAACAAAAGGCAGGAAATGAATAAGCTTGAAGAAGGAAGAAGGGACTGCTTCAAGCCTGATTTCTATCCCTTCAATGGCAGGCGACACAACCAGTAGAAAGGACCAATTATTCTTGGAGATAAACCTTCTGATCCAAGATGAGTGGCATACGGTAGAGGCCATAATTGATTCCGGGGCAACAGGCTGCTTTATGGACCAGGATCAAGCTCAAACGTTGGGTATTACCGTACAGAAAAAAGAAACTCCAGGAGCCATCTTTGCTGTGGATGGAAGACGTCTGGAATCAGGACCTATCCGTTTTACCACTTGTGCCTTAGAAGTCCTGTATGGATCCGAACATTCGGAAAGCTTGGCTTTTAATATCATCCAAGCCCCTGAATATGGGGTGATCCTAGGTTTCCCCTGGATGTGGTTGCACAACCCGCAGGTGGATTGGGTGAAGAAGGACCTTGTATTAACCTCAGAGTATTGTCAAAAACACTGTATGCAACCATTTAATGTCCCTTCTAAAGCCTTGGCTCTCTGTCACCACATCGCCACTGCGGCAGTACATTACCCGAAAAATACGAGGATTATGCAGATGTTTTCAATGAAATGAAGGCGGAAGTCCTTCCACCCCACAGAAAATATGACTGTCAGATTGACCTACTACCTGGTGCAATCATTCCTTGTGGAAGAGTATATGCATTAATGGAACCGGAAAATGAACATCTTCGTATTTACTTGGACCAATATTTGGCGTTGGGTTTCATACACAACTCTAATTCCCCAGATGCTTGCCCTCTGTTTTTATACCCAAAGCGAATGGGGAGTTGTGTGCTTGCACTGATGATCGATCCTTGAATGCCATCACGGTGCAAAATCGGTATCCTTTATCTCTGATTAACGTTCTTATGGAGAAAGTAAAGAAAGCTGTGATTAAACTAGACTTGACCTTAAAGGAGCATACCATTTGGTACATATGCGGGAAGGGGGCGAATGGAAGAAGGCATTCAAGACTCGCTATGGTCTATATGAATACATTGTGATGCCGTTCGGCTTATGTAATGCTTCCGCAGCATTTCAATTCTTTCTTAATGATGTCTTGAGGGAATACTTGGATCAATACGTGGTGGTATACATCAATGACACCCTGATCTATTCATCGACTGTAAAGATTCATAGACAACATTTGCGTTCTGTTTTGCAAGCCTTACGAGATAACCATTTGTTTTGCAAGATCAGCAAAAGTGAGTTTGGAGTAACTATGGTGGAATTTTAGGAGTGATTTGAACTCCATGGGGACAGAAAATGGCTGAACGGAAGATATCAGCAGCTAGGGATTGGCCTATCCCACAGAACGTGAGAGACATCCAGTGTTTCTTGGGATTCTCTAATTTTTACCAAAGATTTATTAGCCACTTTTTGAATCTGGCAGCACCCCTCACGTGTCTGTTAAGGAAGAAGACCGTCTTTCAATGGAATGATGAGGCCCAGAAAGGGTTTGAGGCTTTAAAACTTGCTTTTGTGTCCGCCCCTGTATTGATGCATGCAGACCCTGACCGACCTTATATAGTAGAAGCAGATGCTTCAGATACAGCAGTGGGAGCGGTGTTATCCCAACATCATCAAGCGACAGGCCAGCTACACCTGGTGGCTTAAATGTCGAGGAAACTAAACCCAGCCGAACGCAACTACACAATAGCAGAGAAAGAACTGCTGGTCATTAGAAACACCTTTCTGGATTAGAGACATTTCCTAATGGGAGCCAAACATACAGTCACTGTATTTACCGACCACCGTAACCTCCAATTCATGACGGCTGCAAGGCATTTAACACCTCGACAGCTGAGATGGATGATGCTCTTTGCTAGACAGGCTAGACTTCTGCAACCACTTCCTACTCCACTGCAACTGTGGGAACATTTATCTTTGAATTTTGTTGTAGGGTTTACTCCTGATAGGGGCCACTCTGTCATTTTGGTCGTAGTGGACTCACTTACTAAGATGGCCCATTTCATTGCCTGCAAACAGATACCCACGGTGGGTCAGTTAGCCCACTTATATGGGTTACCAAGGGTAATCGTATCCAACCGTGAGTCGCAGTTTACAGCTAACTTCTGGAGGATTTGGTGTTCTGCATCAAGGATCTCCTCTAATCTATCAACTAGTTTCCACCCACAAGCAGATGGCCAGACAGACAGGGTGAATCAGACCTTGAAGCAATACCTTAGATGTTATGTCGATATCACTTCAGAAGCCTGGTTAGATAGTTTATGGTTAGCAGAAACTGCATATAACAGCGCTACTCATAGTTCTACTAAACATACTCCCTTCTATTGCACTTATGAGTTTCATCCGCGTTTCATACCCTTCTTGAACCCTTTACATATTGGACACATCCCTGAAGTGAAGGATAGAATAGAACACATTCCTAAAACCCTGAGAGAAGCACAGAAGGGTTTGAGAGAGGCGAAAACCAAATAAAAGGTATATGCTGACAAACACAGATGTCCAGGGCCAGTGTACATAAAGGGGGATTATGTGTGGTTCTCTACCAAGAACATCAGGTTTAAAAAATACAGCGTCTTTATTCCTAAATACATATATATGTGATTAAGGTCATAAACCCTGTGGTGGGGAAGCTGGCTTTACCCTCTAATTTGAGAATTCACCCTGCTTTTCATATCTCATTACTCAAACCTTCTTATTCACCTATAAAGAACAGTCCATTGCCTGTCCTAGTTGATAATGACATTGAGCATGAGGTAACGGGTATTAGAGATTCCAAAATCTAACAACAGAAATTGTGGTATCTAGTAGCCTGGAAGGGGTATGGGAATGAGGAAACTCCAGGGAACCAGCTTCAGGTGTCCACGCCCCTCGTTTCACTGCCATGGTTCATAAAAGGTACCCCAGGAAAACCATGTCTCTGTCAGTGTTCTTCGGGAGAGAGATGTACTGTCGCAGCGCATCAGCGGGGAACAAGGTGTCAGTAACAACACTGACAGAACCATTGTCCGCGACGATTGCTGTACACACTAAAATAGACTACACATCCCATGAGTCCATGGGAAGTCAGCCATATTCAGACACAGCCACGTCAGGGGAAGCAAGAGATCAAAAATGCTTCCGGTGTGCGAGTTCCAGGCCGTTTAATCTGAACCCGGAGATTCAGCACTGATGAAGGGAGGTCCGGTAAGGGTGCTTCCTGCACCATCATCCCCTTTGTTATTTCGAGAGTGCTGGATTGTGGGCTTCGCTGTGTGCTATTCTGCACCTAGCGCGCCTTGGAAGTCTCTGGTGTTCTTCCATGTTGGCGAGTCGGGGCTCCGACTCATGCAGGGAGAATGAGCAGAGTGTTGAAGAGGGGCATTGGTTACTGGCTCTCTCTTGGGTGATCCTTGCAGTCCACGCTGGTAGCGTAGCTGCATTCAGGGCTGGTGAAATACTTTCCACTGTTCTCCCGTGTTGGCGAGTCGGGCTCCGACTCATGCAGGGAGAACAAGAGGGGTATTGTATGGCTATTGGTTTTTGTGATATCAAAGGAATTCCTATTTGGCTTAACTCTTCCCAAGGAGTTATTGGGGAAACCTCTCCGCAAAGCGGTACTATGTTCTAAGAGAACCAGGTTGATGGCACACCCTGCAGATCAACAGGCTGTGTATTTAAAAAGGCAAGACCAGCTTAAGGAGACCTTTGCCTTTTTCTGTGGATTATGATGGTTCCAATGTCTTGCAATGAGGGTAAACCTTGTCCAATGAATTAATTGGTATTTTTGATTCTCTAATGTACCCAGGAGGCGAAGGGTATTAGTTCCTAAGGTTACCTTTAACTTGGAGCTCTTAAGATGATTCTACCCCAACTTTGCCAATAAACCAGTGTTTATTTACTGGGGTTGTTTGGGTTTATGTTTTTTCACAGCAGGGGTTGATCGAGAGTTCCCGGATGGTCAGCTCTTCGCCCATGTTACTCTCTACTCATGTATATCCTTTGGTAGGTGTGTTTCCTAGAACTTACACCATGGTCCAGTGTTTAAAAAACTATGTTAGTATTGCAGTGAAAATCTTTTGAACCATTTATTCCTCTCATTAGATCGCACGGGGGATGTCATGACTCCATGTTTCCTGTATTGGAATAAGGCTACCCCTTTTTTGTTTCAGGTAGTTCTAGCCATTAGATGTAAGGGGGTGATAGCCAGGGATATCCATATGAACAGTGTTCTCAACGATATTGTTTTTTTTTTGGTTTCAGGTCTCCTTCTCTGCTGTCCCCTTCCTTTCCATCCCTCGCTTGATCACTCCATTAAGTCTGTATACTCAAATCCGACCTTGGGGCTATCAGCAGGTGAATCATACATAGCAACATACGATCCTGAGGATTCAAGGCCCTGACATCAAGGCAGGTTTACATCACTTCAATTAGACAGTACCAACATGATCAATCTATCAAAGGGGAGCTCATCAACCTGGATCGCATTTCTCTTTGGCTGGGTAGGAGCTCTCCAATTGATGCCTCGTGGCCTTTCCTCATTCTTGTACATGAAGAGAAGAAGTCCTGTTTGTCTTTTTTCCCTTCTTTCTCCATTATCCTGGCGGGTTAATAGTTCACAAGCAGTAGCCATTAAACAACACCATTACAGGCAGCTGTGATGACCATGGGAGGTCCTCTTTTACCAACTCTTTCCCTCTCTGGTCTACCCGCTCAATGTCTTTCATAAGAGCAATTCCTGGATTACCCCCCCCTCCCCCAAGGGTGCCCTGAACAACTCCATGGCAGGCCTTGATGAGTCTGACTCCAAGAGCCCCAGTGTGTGGCTCTCACCAGCAGTGTCACAGCTTCTAAGGCCTTTTCAACAGTGTGCCCGTCATCTTGATACTCACTACTTGTCATGCAGACGCCTCCTAGATTGCAGTCATTCTTGACCTCACGGGCCTATTACAGCTCCAGACATTACTTGTAGCCTCTCCACTTGTTACCACTGTTGCTCCTCTCAACCCTTGGTCCACCAAGCTTGATAGGTGGCTCCAGTCCAAGAGCCCTTCCACAGGTCCTCTAGAGTTCTGAAGGGAAAACGTTCCCAGGGGTAACCCTAGACACTTTTGCGCAATTCCTGTGTAATCTACTACAAACAATCCCACAGTGCCCCTTCCTGCCCAGATGCAAGATGGCAAAACCCTTTTCCTCTTGAGCAGAGGCTTTGTGCCCACTCAGAAGTGTGGCCAGGGAAATGAGCAACTCTTCCTCTGTGGTCACTTCAAACCAGTTCTGCGGGTAGCCTCTCTCCCACCAGGATTGGGGACTGCTTGACTGGGTGGAAAGAAAAGGGCCTGGCCAGTTATCAGCTAACACCTGCCTGAGACAGGGTAGGCCTCTTTGAAGGTAATAAAGCTCCTTAGCACAGATTAGATGATCAACCTGCCAGAGGAAAAAAAATACTTTCCCTACACCAAAGGCATTTGTCTTCTATGAGTACCATTTCTTTAATAATTATCACAAATTTGATTTTATCATTAAACTGAATTCAAAATAACTATTAAGAAGAGTATTTGAATTACATTTCTAGATGTTTTCTGACCAGAATTAGCATGAATAAATATAATATTGCAATCAAGGGCTTTCATATAAAAAAAGCCAGCCTTGCTACAGTGAAAATAGTTTTTTGTTTTTTTTTCACTAGAAGGGCTTTTGTAACAATACATTTATATACGTCCTATTTTTAAATACCATGCACCCTGCCTTTGGACTTATGAGACCTACATGGGGGTGACTTATTAGTACTTATAAGGAAGGTTTTGACCTGTTGACTTGCAATTTTAAACTGCCACAAGTAGGTTACAGGGGTAGGTCTGCAGTCATGTTTGCATTGTTACTGTAGTGGGTGGTACAATGGGTGCTGCAGCCCACTAATGCCGAGTACACTTTGCATTTTATCAAATACTAGTGACCTATAGGTACATTAAATATGCCAATTAGGAGTTTAACCAATTCGTCATGCTTTAGTGGCCAGAGCACATGTATTGGGGCCTGGTTAGCAGAGATGCAGTGTGCAGAGTCAAATAAACAGTAGCTTCGGTCCACAATAAATAGGGGTGATCAGGCAAAAATAGGCATTTTCCTACCATAACCTGGCAATTAGTTTTTTTTAGGAAACCAGAATAGATGTTGTTACAGTATTCAGAGAGTGGCATGACAAAGGCTATTATCAGTTCATCTCAGTGGTTGGTTTGCGAAGTGGGAGGATTTTTTGAGAGAGGAAAGAGCAGGTTATTCATAGAGACAAACAGGTGCCCAGATTTCTTACTTTTAATGAGGCTAAAGCAGGGGCTTCAATGCATGGGGGCCAGACAATGGGTATAGAATACGGCTCCAAAATTACTATTTACTACAGCCTTGGACCCCTCCATGCACAAGAAGGTCTTCTTCACCCAGTGGAACACTGTTCATTCAAAACGTTATTTTGGTTGCATTCTATGGACTGTTATCCTCCGTTATCCTAATGAATTGAGTTTGTCATCAGGTTTCATTTAGAAGATCAAGTGGTGCAGTAGCAGGATCTGTAAAAGTGGATCTTTGTGGATATTGAACACCAGACAAGGGTACACTCCAAGCTACTGTGCCTGATCTTGGCTTTTTGACTGTGGTTGGTGAAAAATTATTGGATCCACTGCAGGGCAGAAGCAGCTCAAAATAAGCATGCCCAGTTTTGGATAGACAGTAGTGTCAGAGGCAGTGTAAAGTTCAAAGACTATTAGACCTGTTCGTCTGTCTTCATCCATGGTGAGAAGGTCCCCTACTGTAAAGGTTAAATGAGCTTTGATACCGCTCACAGACATGAATTCAGGATAATGATCATAGAGAATGTGGTGTAGTTCAACACAGTCTCAAAAGTGCCTTAATGCCTCTCTCATCAATCTCATTAGGTTAGAAAATGTATCTTTTAATTATGGGTTGATGTTTAGAGGAAGGCAAAATTCCTGAGCCACCAGGGAAATATACAAATTTATTCCAGTTTTATTACACACAGAGAGGAGTTGGGATTGAACTACTTACTCTGTTGTCAGAATAAAACCGGCAAAATTCCAGTTTGATTTCCGTGTAGGAAGCCCTGTTGCTTTTTGAAGCATTGTGAGGTACAAGGCAATGTGTTTATCTTAATGTAATAACATTTACAGTATATATATTGCCCGTCCTCTGACAGTGCACTTCAAAGTAACTTTACCAGCAAGGATATTCTATGTGCCGTGCCTCTCTACAGTTTCCGGCCAACGTAATTAACTTAATGTAATTATCATTATGTTAACTACAATGACTGGCTGATGGCACTGGCTGATGGCGGTGCTCTCAGCACAATAATTTCTCAATCTTTTCATTCCAGACTGAGGAATCCTTGATTTTCAGGGCATTAATCCTGCATTCTTCCCATTTTCCAACCTGCTGCTGGTAGGTGAGGAATTTGGTGCAACTTGATGATGTTTTGTAACTGCTTACTGTGGATGAATAAAATGAAATTTTGCCCGGGCCTGGTGATGGTAGTGCATTTCAAAGAGACAGAAATGGGAAGTGGTGAGGGCATTAATCACATTTGTTATATCCATCACAAGACAGAGGCAAAAGTTGTATGCGGCAGAGTAAGGGTACATAGTAGAATTGAACATTTTTATCTTGAGTGCCAGGCCCATTACTACATGCTCTGGATGAGATAAAAAATACTAAAAAGCTGGTGGAATTGTTGTGGAGTAGAGAGGTTGCTCCACTGTGTTTGTGATAGTTGTGGATTATGGCAGCTTTGGTCTTAAATACCTCAGGTGGATCTTTAAAATATTGTTCAGATTTGCAAGGCTTACATTTTAAGATGTTTGAATAAGCCAATTTCTGATAAAGAATGATTTCCTTTCATTGATTGCATGCCTCATCATTGCAATTAGCAAAGTAAGACTTTTTGGCTTTCTTAATATCTGCCTGCAGTAACCTCCACTGTGACTTTTGCAATCTTCAATCTGCGGCTTGTTCAATTGGCTTTCCAGGTTGCGGTTGACACGTTTCAGATTAACAGTTTCTCCAGCAATTTATTTTTGCAGATTTCCTAGATTTGGCTGGTGCTAAGATGTCAAGAGCAGGAAATATATTGTGCTACAGGTTGTCAAGCAATATGTCAGGGCTTTTGATGGAGGATGGCTGGTAATGTTTTGAAGGCACTTTAGGTTACATTTGCAAGATCTAGCAGTACAGCTAATTGTATTGAACCTACTGTGTACTTATATTTCAGAATTGGGCCATAGGAATAAGGTAATATATTTGGTTTGGGAGGTGCAACAGTAGCATCATGTTCGAAGATTCACACAAATTTGTGAACATAAGATAATGTGTGTGTCCAGCTATGTGGGTTGGGTTACGCACTGCTGCCTAATATTTTGGCAGTTCTCTGTGGTAGCCTTGGGATCTTACATTGAGACAGCGAAGGTCTGACCTGGTAACAGGTACACCAACTGCCTGAAGTTCTATCAGAGCATTCAAGTAGGGCCTATTTAAAAACCATCTGTCAATGCAGGGGTAAAAAGAAAATCAGAGCACCAAAACGAAAATCAGATCACCAAATAAAAAACACAAGGGGACCCACAATGACAAATGGATTTTGTCACAGCACCGAATTGCAACTTAGCTAACATTATAGGTGGTGGAGTCGGCGCCTACTATATGCTGTGAAAGACTTTTGCAACTCTGAGTCTTATAGTGCATCTAGTATTTCCAGTGGGCTACTTTGGGGCATCCATGCTGTATATAAATCTCCGCATCCTGGCTTGCATAGATGTGCACATGCCAAGTCTGCTTGGAACTCACATTTAATGGAGTGCATGATTACCATGCATAAAATGGATTTGTAAATGTCATACCAGCCATCTTTTCAAGTGAGTTTGCACAACAAATCTAGGATGAATGAATGTGATGCCAATACAATATTCTGTTGACTGGTAATATTGTAATTGTGTTAATCCTACTCCTTGGCAGCTGCTAATTTGCCAGTACTGCTAACAAGTATTGACCACGGTTGAGTTGACTGTGTCTGACTAGTAGCCCTTACAAAAATTTGGATGGATGTAGATTTTATTACTGACCTTCCAGTGAGTTTCCTTTAATTTACAATTACTTGTTAGTGTAGGGTATGACATTTTAGCTATTGTTTTGGGTTTCTAATTAAAATCCCTTTATATAAGTGTCTGATTAGAATAAAATTTATATTCACATTCAAATTTCTGAGGTATGATAAAAGTATGTCTTCAAAGGTATGACCCATATGTGCAACTGATTTAATATTTCTACATATAGATGGTGAACTGAAACACTGATGATCAAAACGGATTGCTTAACGTTGTGGTTAATTGTTTGATCTACTTTTGATACAGGCCTGTGGAATTAAACATTTTTTTTCAGGAATATAATTTGCATTCCAAACAAGTCTAATCCTGACCCATTTTGTATTCTGTGTTTATTGCGTTATTAATTAGAAGTATTTTTTAGGTTATCTAATTTAACATCACTGCTTTGGTGTTGTATCTTCTTTTACCCTGTTTGTCACAACATGTTTTTGGTTAATTTATGCGTGATATTCATTCTTAACAAACTTTTTTTTTTTAAACAAATTGATTGCGAAAACAAAGAACAACTCAGAATTACACCTTCCAACTTATATTTTTTTAATCCCACTGTAACCACGGATAAAGCAAGTACGTCTAATTAGTGAGTATCCAGATACACTTGAGGCATGAATATGAGTAACGCACGGTGGCAGTCCAGCCACCGGCAAACCGGTGGCCCGACCACCCCGTTATAAGTTGGATGGTCGGCCCTGAATTCCACCACCGCTGTTCCCTGGTAATGGTGCGATGGTCAGGTCCTGCGTAATTTGCTGGTGGTGCTGAGGCACAGCCAAGCTTATTACGAGTTTCAGGACCAGAGATCTTTCCTCCATGAAAAGGCTGGCGGTCCTGAAACAAAGGGGGCCCAAAAGGTCCCTCTGTTGCCCATTTGCATGGGGATGCATTCAAGGGAAAACAACATGTGCCAACTTGTGTGCATGCGCCCCAGTTCCTGCATGGCATGGACTTCATAGTCCATGTCGTGCAGGAACTGTTTTTGTCATTCCCATTGCGGTGCCCAATTTCAGAGGCACTGCCATTTGAACGCAAAAAACAGCCTACCAGACACGAGGAAACTCAATATGGCAAGCGGCCCGACCACGGGTTTGGCGGTGCAGGAGCAGCTGCAAAACTTGTACTCGGGCCATTAATCAAATATGATAGCCACTGGAGCTCTACCATTAAGCTTTTGATGGAGTGGCCTAGTGCCTTTCTACAAAACTATTTCCTTTTTCTCAATGCGTTTTAAAATATTGTTTGAAGGCAAATATTGATTTTTACTATGAGCATAAGCACTTTACCACTAACAGGTGGAGTATACACTAGACATTTGATGTGAATTTGTATCCATAATTATTTTATACAATTTAATACAAAACAAATCAAAATGCTTTGGAGAAATATGTCCTTATCGTAATCAATATATGATAGATGCAGAGAAATACCTGGTTTGTGCATAAAGTGTGAGATGTGAATGATTATAACTCAGATCAGTACTCTCCCAAAAATTACTACTATATCCTTCAAAGTGTTTTAGTAATCTGTAATGTATTTGCCCACAATGAAATAATCTTAAGAAAATACGTTTTTCAAACGTCAAGTGGTGCGATTTCCTATGATGGCATCAATGATAAATTCTAGATTACAACATGCCCTACAATGTAATCCGAGGAAGAAAATATAATTTTATGTTACATCATCAAAAAGACACACCCTCCCACACACTGGTAGGGGCTTCTGGCCCATCAAACATGTGACTCTCCAACCTCATCTGAGGATGGAGGTCTGCGAATTGTGCATTAGTTGAGCCTGCTGATGTAAGTATTTAAGCTGCTTTGGAAGTAAATCTGGTTCGGACATATAACTTTGTTTCCTAATAAACAGATTTAAAACTAAAATTGTGTGTACTTTCTTCTGCGAAGGTATTTTTTGGCATCTGGCTGACTTTATCTTTTGGCCTGTTATCTTCTTTCTAAGAGAACCAGGCCTGCCACTGTTCTGGAGGAGAACAGTTTTATCATGGCCTGGAAGGGTATTTCTAGGCTCAGACTAAAGCATTTGCAAAGCGCTCTTGCTAAAGATTTTTTCTAGGATTGACATCTTTATCAGAGATAGAATCTGGCAAAAACTGCCCTCCCTCAGACAAGCACATACGCACTAGCAATAGGTGATAAACCCTAATTCATCCAGGTCTACACTCATCCTGGATACAATGAAGGCTCACACAACATCAACGAATATCAACATAAGTTTCATTTAATGGCCAAGTCTAACGGAGTCTGTTGCACTGAGTAATCAAGTGATGGAAAAAATGAGGTCCCCAAAGTTTTACTTTTGAGCAGTGCTCTAACCATCCTTCAGGGTACAGCATCACTGCAATAGGAGGAGTCCCAACCAAGAAGGTGCACACGCATTTCCAAAACTGGGGTATACTGGAAATGATTGAAGGCTTTCTTTGTGGCTGCTGGATAGGCATTTAATGCACATAGAAAAACCAGGCTGGTGATTGAAACACATGGAACTTTTACCTGACATTTAATGAACTCAAGAAATATCTGTAATCTAATCAACAATGTGGCTCATTTCTTTTCTGTGGAACCAATAGATGGACATACATTTCATTCTTAAGTATGTTCGTCGGGTTTCATACTTGCAGTAATAAGAACACATGCAAAACAGGACTATCTACCTGGAACTCATTTAGTTGCTGTATTAGTAGAATGCAAACGTTTAACATTTGTTTGTAGTATACCTGAAACTTTGGCATTCCGAAAACCTGCGTCACCAAGAATGATTTGTAGATTTTTGCTTGGAATCCATCCTTCTTTTCTTCTACTTAAATTCTTCACCAACCTTGAAATAATGTTAGAAATAAAAATATTAGTATCAATTATTATAAAGGCGTTCTTGTATGAAAACATAGAGAATACATTATACTACAAGCAGAGGAAATGTTGTACAGCTTTCAATTAAGAGTAGAAATGGAGTCCCTTACCAAATATAGTGGACAGCAGAGATTACAAAAGCACATCACAAGATGTTGGTGTGCCACAGGAATCAATAAGGTAGATAACTGTGTCCTGGTTTAGATATTTAAAGAAATTCGCTACTGCATATTATTTAGTTACTCTAATATCTGTCACAAATCTAGTTCCTTTGTAGACCTGAGACAAATACTCCTCTTCCATTTAAGGTGCTGGAGTGACTCTGGTTGAAATGAGGAATGAGGAAAAGTGAAGCTCAAATTCAAAAAAATCTTCCAGTGTGTTCCGTTTCCCACCTCTGCCCACCATCTACCCTATCCGTGACTCTTTTATGAAGGTGTGGATTTGTGCTGGACTGTTCCCCTATTTTTATGTGATTACATTTTCAAAAATGCATATATTCAAACAGGAACAGACATTTATATGATAGACACACCTGGCAGGTGACTAAAACATGTCAGCCAAACTGCAAATAACTGGTGTCAAGTCATTCTCTCTTTCACAAACAAAAATTACATATTTTTCACTTTGAAATAAATGTGCATTCCCTATCTCCTCTTCTTTTGTCTCACACACGAGTGTGGTAAGCAAGCCTCATCTGGAGGAGTGGCCTGACTCGCAGCCAAGATGTCCGCAATGCTCTGAGGTCTGCAGCCCAGCTCGAGAAACAGGTATTCCCTAAATGTAAGAGTAATGAGACTTACAAGGAGAAAAGAAATCTGAGCAATCAAAAGATTTCTGCTTTTATGAGACTTCTTTCACAAATAACAGCAGACTCTCTAACTTTTCTTCTCTGTACGGACCTCATGCTAGAACCTCAGAATGCATACTGACTTGGATCAAACTAGTGCAAAAAGAACTATTGATGGACAGAATGCAGAGCAATGTCATACATTCACCCCAGTACAGAGATCTGGGCATAAAGCCATCGTTTTTTTGCTCACCATGCCATTCCTGTTTGGACCCAGCCATATAAAAATAAGTCTTGACCCTGTACCCAATGGGAACAGTCCAGCCCGAACTGCCAGGCCAGGTCCTCCCTGGACTGGAAACAAGCATCCTAGGACCGGTTTCGGGGTTTCACTGCTCTTCAGCCAGGATAGCTTGATTCCAGTGGCATGGAGAGCACAGGACTCACGTCTGAGCATACCCGTCCTACTCGGGGTGACAATTGCAAAAATAACTATTGATGGACAGAATGCAGAACAATGTCATACATTCACCCCAGTACAGAGATCTGGGCCTAAATCCATCGTTTTTTTGCTCACCATGCCATTCCAGTTTGGACCCAGCCATATGCAAATCAGTCTTGACCCTGTACCCAATGGGAACAGTCCAGATCAACCTGGAGCACAATATGTATTTGTCGCTCTGTGACACACACTGTTCTTCTTTAGATAAAGCTGTCCCATGTGAGAGGATAACAGATGTGTTTCTAACTAGAGTTAACATTGTAGCTTTTGTTACTACAGCATGCAGGAATCAAACAGCAGTCCAAGTTAGATGTAACAGGGGTGGTAGTTTGGAACAATTAGACACTTAATCATTTAATTCAATGGATTTAACTCAATTGGTTCTTAGAAAGCATTGAAATAGCATGCTGCCTTGGAACTAAAAAGTTTTTCTGGTCTTTGAGCATGATATGAAATTTAGAAAGTCTCCTTTAGTCATGCGGAAACAGGCTGTTAACTCTGATCCACTTATAATACTTCAAGTGTTCTTGTGGAATAATAGACAAATTCTGTGGTCTATAAGATTCAAAGTTGCATATTGGTCCGAGACACCATGAGCACATTTCTTTACGTCCAATCACAAAGGAGGGACTGAGGGCTTTTTAGACAGGTTCAGTATACATGCCCTAACAATAATCAGTCCTGATACCGGCAGAAGAGGGTAGGTCGGCCGGCCTTTTTTGCGGACTTTACAAAGACACACAAGGAAATTCCTTGTGAGATACATGCTGAGTATTGATAAAGTAGATAGAGAAACCCAACTAGGGTTTGTCATATGCTATCAGGTACTACACATAGCATGTGTTAGGTTGGTGTAAAAGGGTAGATCACACCATACAACCACACATGTGTAGATAGATTTAATTTTATTATGCCCTCACGAATTGCCACCAGATTGTTTAACTACCAGGCGAGAAACATGTTGACCACACAATAGAGCGCCCTACCGGAGACGTAATCTCAGACATGCGCCTTTGTTTCTTTTTTTTTTTTTTTTTTTTTTGAAACCGTTTATTACAAGACTCAAAAATATACAAATATGGGCCTACAACCTTCCGGCCGGCCGCTAGCAGTGAAAGGAGCATACGATATACATTTATAAAACACATGGTGCTGCGGCCGAGCATGCACAGGAGGTAACATCGTTGCGAGCCACACTGTCCTGACCCCACTATACGGTTCCATTTTAAACTTAAAGAACAACAACTACAAAAAAACCCACAAGGCAATCCTCAATTGGAAATAGCAGCACGTGCTCCCCTGGAGGGGGGATCCTAGCCATCCATAGGAATCTCACGAGGGGGCAGAGATCAGAACTAGGGCTGGGTACACCCAATGCCCAGGTACCGGGGGGATGAGTTGACTAAGGGGACGGGGCCGGCGACGGATCGGGCAATAACGGTGGAGCACAGATTCCCCCGCGGTAGGCGTTCCAGGGGCCCCACACTTTCACCCATGTCGCAGGCTTACCTCTCGCCACATACACCACCTTTTCCCGAAACATGCACCAATCCATATGTTCCTTCCAGGCCGAGACAGTCGGGGGCCTCTGGGATCCCCACAGCCGGGCAATATCACGCTTGGCAACCATATACCCCAGAGTCGCCCACCACGTCTGCAGCACCGAGTAATCGGTAGGCTCCCACACATTCAACAGGCATCTCCTCGCTTCGGGCAACAGCGCCACATGCGTGACCACTCGCAGCACCTCATGCACACCACGCCAGAACCCCGCCACCTCCGGGCACTCCCACAAGATATGCAGAAAAGTCCCCAGCGCACCACACCCGCGCTTACACAAACCGTCCTCAGCGTAGCCCATACGCAGGAGCTTTGGCCCAGTCATGTAGACCCTGTGGAGTATCTTGAGCTGGACGAAGCGAAGGCGAGCCGGTATGGCCACCTCTTTCGGGGAGGCCACCGCGGAGATCCAGTCCTCGTCGTCCAGCTCCAGCCCATCGGCTACCCAAGCCTCACGAAGGGCAATCGACAAGTCTGAGCGGTCGTTGATCAGTTTTTTGTAGATCAGTGAGATCGTGCTGTCAGGGACGTGTCCGTCCAGCACTCTATCCTCCAGGGGGGAACACTCCGGGATGGAGGCAACGTCCGGAAAGACGGAGCCCAGCGCATGTCGGACCTGCAAATACCGAAAGTATTCGCTGCCCTGCAACTGAAATTCCGTCTGCAGCATTTCAAACGTTTTAAATCCTCCCCTCGTCCAGAGATCCCCCACTCTGCTAATGCCTATTAAGTCCCACTGCTCAAAGCCCTTTGAGGTCCACAAGGAGCCCAACCGCTCAGACGCATATAGTGGTGACGCCCGGGTCAGACGGTCCTTCCACCCCATAGCTGCATTGGCCGCGTGCCACACTCGCACCATGACACGCGTGGGCCCCGTTAGGCGAGCGTCGGGCGCGCTAGAATAGAGTGCTCGATAATGGTCACCACCTGGAAGTAGCATCCTATCCATTTCAAACGCCGGGTTTAAGGCTGGCCCATATAGGCCCTGATTAATCGCAGCTAGCTGGGAGGCCCAATAATACCGTTTAATATCCGGGAGGGCTATCCCCCCATCATACCATGGGAGCATCAGCTTAGCCAGGGCAATACGTGGCCTCCCGTCCCAGAACAGACGGCGCTGCAAACTCTCCACTTCGCGGAAGTAGCGCGCCGGGACGAGGTCCATAGTGTTCTGCAACGCGTACAGGAAACGCGGCAGCGACATCATTTTAAACAATGCCGCCCGGCCGAGCGGCGAAAGCGGCAAACGCCGCCAGCGCGCGACATCCTCTTTCAGACGCTGGAGGGGGGGAAGCAAGTTCCGATCATACCGAGCCTCCGGGTCCAGAGTGATGAAGACACCCAGGTACCTAAATCCCTGCGGGGCGACCTGGATCGGACAGCCCCGCCGGAGGATAGGAGCCTCCCCGGAGAGAACATACACACACGATTTAGCCCAGTTGATGACCAGACCGGAGTTACGACCGAATGAATGCAAAACATCAACCAGTACTATGAGTGATTTACGTGGGGAAGCTAGGTACAAGAGGATGTCATCAGCGTATAGGGATACGCGGTCCTCATACTCGGGGGTCCAGCGGAGACCACGGATGGAAGGCTCCCACCGCAGCCACTCCGCCAGGGGCTCCAAGGCAAGTGCAAAGAGGAGCGGCGATAAGGGGCAGCCCTGCCGCGTGCCCCGTCCCAGCTCGAACGGAGCTGACACTCTTCCGTTCACCACCACCTGCGCCAATGGGCCCGAATACAGCAATTTGACCCAACTGATGAACCCTGGGCCGAATCCAAACTTCGCAAGCATCGCCCAGATATATGGCCACTCAAGCGTGTCAAACGCCATGGTGGCGTCTAAGGACGCCAAAATGGCCGGCTCCCGTATGAACGGGGCACGTGCGAGCACACCGTGCAAACGCCGCAGATTAAGGGCTGTGTTGCGATGGGGAATAAAGCCCGATTGGTCCTGATGAACCAAATCGCCCACCACACCGACCAGCCGATTGGCCAGTACCTTGGCGAGAATCTTGGGCTCCGCGTTCAGTAGCGAAATGGGCCGATAGGATGTAACCCGGTCCCGAGGTCTCCCTTCCTTGTGGATGACCACGATTGTAGCCAGACGCTGGTCCAGTGGGAGGGAGCCCACCGAGTGTGCCGCCAGGAACATAGCCCGGAGGTGGGGTGCCAGCGTATCCGGTCGCAACTTGTACAACTCGATAGGGAGACCATTCGGACCCATGGCCTTGCCGGAAGCGACCGAGCGTATGGCGAGGGCGATCTCGTCGGAGGTGGGAGCGGCGTACAACGACACCCTGTCATCCCCGGAAAGGGACGGCAGCGCGATATCACTGAGCAGGGCACGGGAATCCTCTTCCGAGCAGGGAGACACCGGGGAATACACCCCACGGAAATAATCTGCGAAGCAGGAGACAATTTCTTCTGGCTCAGTTACACACACACCATCCGTTTTCTCAATCAGCGGGACCACACGATTCGCTCTCTCTTTTTTGTCCAACCACGCTATAAGTTTACCAGCCTTATCACCCACATCATACAGTCGCCCCTGTTGCTCTCTACTGAGGCCCCTGGCCGCCTCCGTGACGAGGGCCCTATAGGCCGCTTGCTTGAGTTGGAGGACATGCAATGCGGCATCCGTCACCCCACCTTCTAAATTACCCTCCAACTCGGCTATTTCAGCCTCCATCCGGGTCACCTCCTCCCGCTCGCGCCTCCGTGCGTGGGAAATAAGGGATAGGGCCTCCCCTCGGAGTACTGTCTTGAAGGCCTCCCATAGCGGTACAGCCGAAGGCACAGACCCCACATTCTCATCAAAATATCTCTGAAGGGATTTAATCAATTCAGCGCGAATGATGGGGTCGCGCAGGTACCAAGGATTGATTGGGACCACCCTACCCTCACCCCTCGGAAAGACATCAAAGTGCAGTAGGAGCGGGGAGTGGTCCGAAATACCCCGTGGCAAATGGCGCACCTCTCCCACCCTCCCAACATAAGCCGCCGGGACAAGGACATAGTCTAGTCGTGAGAGACTACCATGGGCTCCCGAGTGGAAAGTGTACTGCAGCTGCGTGGGGTGTTTTAAACGCCAGCAGTCCACTAATCCAAATGTATCCAAGAGGCCGGGTAGCCACGCCTGTGCCCGGGGGAGGTCCCTAGGGGGGTGACGATCCACAGTCCCAGATACCACCGCATTAAAATCCCCCCCCACAACTAAAAGCCCCCCCGGAAGGCCAAGGAGAAGGCGCCCAAGGTCCGCAAAGATGGTCGACTGCAGCCCCGGTGGGATGTATACTGACACAAAGACAATCACTTTGCCCTCCAATCTTCCCACCAAGACCGTGTAACGTCCCCTGTCATCGTGGAGCACCTCATCAAGCTCCAACGGGAGCGAGTTCTTCACCATGATGCCCACACCCCTTGAGCCGGACGTGAAGCCCGAGTGAGCCACTAGGCGATAGCCACGCCGATTCATGGCGCAGAAGGAGTTGCCAATAAGGTGTGTCTCCTGCAGAAAGACCACATCAGGCGAGATGCGCTTCAAAAACTGCAGGACCACACCCCGTTTGATCCTGTCCCCCAGTCCATTCACATTCCAAGACAACAAAGTTAGTTCCCTACCCCCCATCATGTACAGAAGCCATCATTCGTCCCCCGGAGAGCACTTTAGAACTAACACAAAAATACGGTTGCCTTGTGATAAAAACGAACAACACCCCATCCCCACCCACCCACCCCAACAGAACTCCCCCCTCCCTGCACCCCTGCATGAGCCCAAACAGCCCCCCAACGTGCAGTGTGCCTGTCGCCCCATATATAGTTAGACTAACTAAACCCCCTAGAGGAGGAGGGAGAACCCCCAATAGACCCAACACAACCTCCATAGGAGGGGAACTTACAAAAACTGACGCAGAATCAAAAGTGGCAACATTTTCGTCCAGAGTGAGGCCCAATATTAGATCCTCAGTCCCGATCCAGCGTGCCGTCTCCCCCCGCCGCCCCCCCCCGCCCCCCCGATCACGATCCCCGGGCAGAGTATCCAGCCAGTCCCCGGCCGCTTCAGGACGATCAAAGAAGTGAGTGCAACCATCCACCTCCACACGCAGCTTGGCCGGGAAAAGCATGGCGTATTTGAGGTTTAGGTCCCGAAGACGGCGTTTGACGCCTAGAAAGCTCAGTCTTTGCTTCTGGACCGCTGGGGTGAAATCAGGATAAAAATTAACCTCCATATTGTCGAGCTTGACCGGTCCATGCAGTCTGGAGGCTTGCAGGATAGCGTCTCTATCCCGAAAATTGAAAATCCGGGCGATGAGAGGTCTCGGAAGGGGCTCCGACCTTCGGCCTTCCCCCGGGAACCCTGTGGGCCCTTTCCACAGCGAAGAATTTGCTCAGCCCCCGTGGCTGGAGATGGGTAGCAATCAGGTCCTCCACAAAGAGATCCGCCGCCGCCTCCTCGCGTCCCTCGGGCACCCCAATAATGCGGACGTTGTTCCTCCGTGCCCGACTCTCGGAGCCCTCCAGGCGTCGATCCATCAGCGCACTCGCCTGACTAAGCCGGCGCACCTCTGTTTGCAAGGCTGCCACATCTGTCGTTAGGCCCGATGCGGTGTGGGCCAAAGAATCTACTCGGTCGTTGGTTTTGGAAAGATCGGCCCTCACCAGGCCAACATCCACAAGGACCGAGTCAATCTTCTGCGCCAGTGTATCAAACCGCTGGCCCACCGAGGCCTTCATCTCGGCAATGGCGCCCATGACATCTCGCAGAGTTAGATCTGCGGGCAGGTCTGGGGCATCAGGAGGGCTCTCAGGGGACTTGCGCGGTCCATCGGGAGATCCCTTCTGGAGGGTATAGCGGTCCATACTGTTGGCCTGATGGACGGCGCCACGCCGGGTCGATTTGGTCTTTGCCCGGTCTCCATCTTGTTTCGTGGCCATGGCCACCAGTCTCCCAGTCGCACCAGCCACGTCGTGTAGGGCAGGAAAGCAGGGCCACGAGCTCCGGGGGGGCCCCCTCAGAGCAGTGGGGTGGATCACAGCCGGCAGGCAGGCAGAATCTCCCAGCAAGGCCACACCACACCAACACCAAGGGCTCCGCGACCCAACCTCGCAGAAACGACAAGGTGGCGCGAAAGCGAAAGCGAAAGTGCGGGGTACGCGAGTCGCCAGGCCCTGCCTGCCGCTGTTGTTCACTTTGTCACTGGATCACCCCACAGCGCAAATCCGGGGTCTGGCAAGGGGAAGGCCGCAAACCTCAATCGGTGCTCACTCCGGTGTCCGAGGTCCGATTCGGAAGCG
Organism: Triturus cristatus; assembly: GCF_964204655.1. NCBI lineage: Eukaryota > Metazoa > Chordata > Amphibia > Caudata > Salamandridae > Triturus > Triturus cristatus. Next base: position 803,611,617 of record NC_140588.1, on the reverse strand, counting down.
GAAAACGGGTGCCACCTCAGCTCGGGTTCACCAACATAGTCCCCTCATCCAGGACAGGATAATTTCAGGATAATCGTAGGAGGTTGCGGAGGTCCTCGGGAGCCTCGCACCTACGCGGCCATCTTGGTTGCGCGCTAGGCTCCTCCCCGCCTTTGTTTCTTTTAATCAGGGTGGTAGACCCATTGATTTAAATAGTCTTTGCTGGTACTTCCTTACCTGTTTTAAAATTTCTTTCAGGTTATACACCTCCACACTAAACCCCTCACCCACACGGCACCAAACGGCATTTGGAATAAAAGATCTCCGCCAAAGAGCCCCTGATAGGGAGCCCGTCAGGTATTGCAGCACCGACCTGTGTGTGAGGGCCTTTTATTCCAAGAGGAGGAATCCTCATCCTCCTACACTTCATGACCACATAAAACCAGTTTTCCCTTGTTTCGATATTAGGAACAGCATACCTTTTGTATCTTCACATTTCCTTACGTCCCTGGCCCTGACATTTAATTGAGAGCCTTTGGCACGGGGCAAGCCTCTAATGCATCTTTCAAATATTTCCCTTTTAGTTCTGCAATAGTTGGTTTTTCAGTGATGGCCCACATGACATTCTCCTCCTTTTCTGTAGGAGCCGCTATATTTGTGAGGAGTCTAAATGTTCAGACTTAGTGAGCCCACCAGAAATGATCTACATACAACCCAAGGTCCTTTGCAAAAAACAGTGTTTTGTATTCTAACTGATGTCTATAAATGTTCATAAATCATCAGAAGAATTGACTGATAGAAGCATGTTACTCGATGTCTCTAAAGTGAAAAGACTTATTTTTATAGAATAGTGTTGCATTTTCAAAATACAGAAGAGAATTTAAAATATCATAAAAGAGACGTAAACGAAGATTATCAGGAAAAATAAAAAATCTAAAGGTCCTGCTGCTTTAAATATCGTATTTAGTGCTGAAAAACAGGTCATAGCTGATAGAGACTTTCCCCAAACTAAATGAACCCACAGTGTGGCAATATGATAAGTGTGGTTGGAGTTCTTTAGGTCTTCAAACCTTGACATAGGGTTAATGACAGCAAAAAGCCTAAATAGCTTTCAAATTGCACAAAATCAATCGCAGTTTAATAAAAAGGCATTCCAATGTAGTACATCTGCTTAACCTTTACCCAGTGTATGTATGCTATAAACTAAAAAGTATCATTCACATGAGATCTGGTGATGCCAGCATATGTTAAATGCAGGGTGGTGGGCTAAATGCATTATAAAAGACAAATAAGACATTATTTTAAAGAAACCCCGAAGGGAAATGTTTGTCTATTTGAGGCACACTGAACAGGAATAGAACTTGGTCACCTGTTATCGTCAGCCATTGACCAGGCCGCCCCTATGCGGCTCCTAACTGTCCTTTCTTCTACAAGCGAGACAGGCTTCAATGGAGAATTGAGGGAGCTGAAAAGTGAGAAAAGGGGAATCACAGGAGGAAGACAAGGATATCAAGGAAATAAAAGTAGAAACATCATAGATAGATATCACATGCATGGGAAGTGGACAGGTATGCAGAAGTGTCTACGCCCTGAGTTTTAAACCTATTCGAGAGTCTAGAACACATTATGCCCAAAAGTTTAAAGAAAACGCCTCCTGCAAAAAAACTGCCATATGGTCTCAGCCTGGAAGTGTAGTGTATGTGCCTTACTAAAATCAAAGAAACAGCATAAGAAAATTACTCAATCAGTTTTTTCTCTTTTCAACAACTGAGGAACAATCACTAACCTTCAAGGTTTATGCAAACCATATAAGTATTACCAAATATTAAAACAGGCAATTATACAATTCAGATTACATAAACTGTCACAATGCATACAATCAATCAGCACTAGTTGCCTTAATTTTTCTTATGGTGTTATACTGCCTGTAGCAGTAGCATACTTTTAAACCCATTTACAGCTATGTAAAGCTTCATATTGAACTAGCTAGCTATATTTCTCATTTTTCTGTCCAACTGCATAACACAGTGGTAAAATCTAATGCAATTAAAACTCACAAGGGCTTTACTTACATTACACTTCCATCTTATGATTATGAAATGTAAACTCCTTCCATGCATGTGAAACAGGTTAATTTCTTAATTTAGTTCCATCAAATATTAAGTGGCAAACTGTTTCAATAGTAGCTCCACATAATCAACAGATCAACATTTTCCAGTATAGTAATTTCTAAGCTCCCACCATAGATAAAAGGGTTGATTAAATCTATTTTTCATAAAATGAGTTCAATCTATTAACAGATCATATGAATACATCTGAACAGATGAGCGCTCAAACCATGTTAGATAATTGGTTGCAGAATATATTGATGCTAGAGCTTGGATATTCTGCTTATTGGCACAAAACTGAAGATGTTCTTGTATTCGACATTTCAGATGAATTTTACTACGACAACAGAGTGATAACTAACAATTCAAATCCCTCACCAGTGGACCAGAAAACTAGTTGTAATCATAAATTTTCCTTACACAACTGTGTCTCTGTCAAATATTTTAACGGGAACTCAGCGACACAACCTCATTTTTCAATACATAATAAATCTCTAACATTACAATCCTTTTTAGAGAAAGATGTTCTCTCAACATAGAAGTGTTCCCTTCTGCGCCTTTCCACAAAGTGCCTTCAGAGGAATTGGTCAATGGGTGTTACTCGGCTATGTTTGAATAATTTGCATAGTTTTGTAAGAAAATGTTTGGACCCTGGTAGCTCACAATATGAGACATTCCACAAAATGCCTTCATAGCAACTGGTCAACTGATGCTACTCAACTATGTTTGAATACTTTACATAGTTGTGTACCAAAATGTCTGGACCCTGGTAACCTGCAACAAGCACAAAATCCATTGTATCAGCAGACATGCCAAAATAGGGCACTGGAAGCCAGCACACCACAAGAGGTACCAGTAGAAGTCATTAATCTAAAGATGCCTTAAATCCCAGTTCCAGAAGGGTCACAAATTATGGTGTTAGGGACAGTGAGACTTCTAGATGTCCAGAAGAATCGGACCCATGGTTTAGTAAGATCTGAAAAATTATTTAGTAAATGGATGCTATACAGATACTGACAAGTATATGTTAAATAAGCTCCAACTCACTTCTTTTTCTCCATATGTTTAATGCATATCTCAGACCTGATGATCAAGAGACAGTCGTCATTCATCTCCATTCCAACTGTTCCACTTGTATTCCATCACAGCATTCTATATGGAGCATTGATAGCAAAACACACAAGCTACCATTCTGGGCACATGCCTATGACTATATATTCCATACTTCCCCTTTAATAATAACAATAAAAAAGAATAGATCTCAATATACTAGAATTATCAATAATTAACTACACAGTAGTTAAGATGTGGCAGTGTATGAAAACTACCGGTGAATGACACAAAATGATATTCAATTACACATGTAATCCTCAAATATTCTATGTTTAATCTCAACCTTTCCAAATCATGCAGTTTTTTTATTAGCATGCACCTTCTGTTCTTAACGTGATGCATCCCTTCTATTTCTTCATTATCCTGAACTTCAAACAGAATTCTATCATCCAAACAGTCATATTTACTCATGATCACAAATGAAGATACCACAGCACTCAAAATAGAAGTCCGAGTCCATACAGTAGGGTTCGTAGGTAGAAAGTCCAGTATTATGGATTTATTGAGACATGGGGAATTCAGTAATCTACAGTGCATACATCTTTATAACAACAGCCAACATGTGTTTTGTCAATATAAATGACTTTTTCATGGCTAATGGTTTTAAATTGAATGGCAAAAACACTATGAGATGTATAAAGGATCCCCAATTTCGGGTTCCCCACATCTCAAATTCATATTACTGGACTTTCTACATACTAACCTTACTTTATAGACTTTAACTCTTTAGACTTCTATTTTGTGTGCTGTGGTATCTTCATTTGTGATTGATTTATACAGTGGACTCCTCTGGCTCATTGTTGTTTGTACCTTTTGGTAGTAGGATGCATGATAACTGGAAAGCCTCAACCACATGATTTCTGCTCATTACACGTTACCCAAAACAACATATTTTAATAAGAGGTGCGATTTGCAAACCATCACTACCACATTGTCTGCTAACAATTCCTCATGATGTACAACAGCTCCCCTTCTTCCATGCCTCTTTACTTTGATAAGCAACTGGAATGCCATATCTTACCATCACTCAACAAGGCAGCATTACATAAAAGCTTCCTCACCACAAAAGGGGAAGAAAGTTTAGTTTCATCCTTCATTATACATCCCTTCTTTGACCTGACCTTGTCCCCACCTGAGTTCCACTTACTTCACCCCATGACTTTCATCAACTACCTTCTTCTTTGTTACATGTTTAAGATTTTTGTTTTCCCTCATCTCTGCTGATGACCACTCAGCAACTCTTGCCTTAGACATCCAGCCTAGATTACCTTTGGCAAGAGGTGTCCTACTTCCCATCAAGGTAAATAGACTCTGTCCTGTAGTCTCACATACTGTTATTCTATAAAGTCAAACTTTTAACTTCCTTCTCCCAATCTGGCTTGTTCCTTCTTGCCTGCTCAATAATCCCTTTAATTAGTTTGTTAAAGTGTTTCACACTATCATTCCTATTTCTGCACTAGTAGAGCTGGCCACCATTATCACTTTCAATGGTTTTTAACAACCCCTCCCTTAGGACCACGACATCTACAATTTTCACATTCGCATCCTGTGTGTGTACAACCTCACCTCTGCCCATTTCGACAAAAATGATCCACCATCACTATAATATGCTTAACATTCCCATCTTCATCCTGGCTAGGACTCATCACATCAATGCCCAATCTCTATTATTTCATGTTTACTCTTTTTATAGGATGTAAAGGTAGTCTAACCATGACTTGTGATTCATCAGAATTATTGCATTCCATGCAATCACAAACAATTCTTTGCAGCTCCTTGTTTATTCCTGGCCACCAACACAATTCCTTATATTTGTATTCGAACTTGATAAAAACTAGATGCTCTTCTTGGCAGATATTGATCACCTTACTTTGCAAAGACACTGGAGGAACCAAATGCTCTCCTCTCATTAATAAATCATTTTCTTCTGACAATTCATCTATTACTTCCCAAAATGCGTTCAACCTTCAATACATTTTGTTTTCCTCAGCCATTACTTGTTTTATGAACAAAATCTATCACTTTTCCTGTAGTACTTTGTCCTTCACTAATTCCTATTTCCATTCTCATCCTCCCCTAACACCCTGATCACCGTCTGCAACAAAACACTTATACCATTCCCTATCCAGAATTTCCTTGGCAGGCAAAATCATACAACTTAAAAAACAAAATCAGCAATCTTATTCTTCACTCTCGGCAAGTACTGCACCTCATAGTTATAATCTAACCGTCTTATGGACATATGGGAAATCCTTGTATGGGCAGAACCTTTGTGAGATATTTGTGGTCACAATGTAATTATATGGGAGACCCCGCCCACACACAAATTGTTGACAATGATTTAAAGGCTACACACACCCATGAGTTTCTCAATTACAGAATATTTCTCTTTTGTAGGAGTTAACACATGAGACCCAATAGCAATTACAATCTCCTTCACATGTTATTTATCTGTGATAATGCAGCTCCTAATTCCATCCCAATGGTATCCAGTGTTACAATAATCTTATATTTAGAATTAAAACCTTTCAATGGTGGGACCCTACGTATGTCCTCCTTGATGTCCTAAAATGCTGTTTGATACTCCTACAACCAATCAAATTTAGAACCGCTCTTTAAAAATAGTCTGATTTGGTATACATTTATTGAAAACATATTCACAAATTTATAAAAGAATTCCTCTAGACCCAGCATGGCTCATAGAGCCCCAACTTGACAGCTTCTACCAATTCTGTGTCTGGTGCGAGTCCCTTGGAGCTGACTTTGTGACTCAAAGTTGTAACACTTATTGTCGCCAAGTTGCATTAAGTCAGTTCTGCTGCTAAACTTTTCACTTCCAGTATTTCTAGGACTTCTTTCAACTTTTCATTATGGTCCATTTAATTGATTCCCATTACCAAAATGTCATCTTGTAAAAAATCAGTGTTTTTTATGTATTTGAACAAGGGATATATGAGTCCCTGAAATATTGCAGCAGCTAAAGATAGATTCTTAGATCCAAAATGAAATGGAAACTGATGGCACACCGCTGTAAGGTCTATTGTGGAAAACCAATTAATTCCCTTAGTGAGAAACAGTAGTTCATTAATCTGTGGCAACAGAAATCAGTCCACAATAAAGCTTTTATTTACATCTCTTAGATCAATACACTATCTTACTTGAACAGTAGCTTTACATACAATTACCAAAGTTACCACCCAATCAGATGATTCAACTTATTCTATAATCCCTCTATGCTCTAGATCCATTCTGCAATGACTTATTTTCTTGTAGCTGAAGGTACATGCCTAGCCTTGTGAATGCATGGCTATGCATCTTCCTTAAAAAAGATTATGAATATGAATCCGTTCAAATTTCCAGTTCTTCCAGAACATACACCAATACATTTTTTCTATTATCTTCAATATTTGTTCTTCATTTTCTATCAATAACACAGGATCAGGACTATTACGAATTAGGTTACTGGTTGAGTGTGGTGTGAGCCCTGGTCAAGCAGCAACCACAATCCTAGTCAGAGTAAGGCAGAAGCAAACCCCAAATTAACCTCTGTTAAACCTTTGGTAGGTTGGTACAGAGCAGTAAGGCTTAACTTGGAGGTAATGTTTAACGTATGTGTGCAACATTTAAAATACAAAAACAGTGCAAAGACCACAGAATAAAATCCCAAACCAGATTAGAATAATAGGGCAAAGTTTAATTAAAAAAAACAAGACCAAAACAACAAAAATCCAATCAGTAGAACCAGAGTTATACATTTTTAAAGAAAAAACTGCCATATAGCACCTAAAAGCATAATGCACCATACGCGGCTATCTGATGGTGCTGGACTTGGCCTTACTTTGCCTTTCTTGCACTACCTATACTTAGTACATATTGTGATATAGCTGGTGCTTCCTTTTGCAGCCCTTTCATTTTGATTTATTTTCTTCAAGCCGCATCTCCCTCACCTGCAGACACTTAAGGCAAATTTGTATATAAATGTCAGGAGCACCTTTAGCATTTTCTTTCCCTGATGCAGGACCCTCTAAGTAAGGGTGGCTTCATATTCTTCTTTTAGCGACTGGTAGGAACTATCTTAACAGATGCAGAGCCGGTGAGCCTTCGTTGACATCTTGAATTAGAAGTCATACCTTTGACAATATTGTGGAGTACTCAAGGTAAGGCTTCATGCTTTAGGAAAGAGCTCAGGGTATACTTTCACACACACTTTTTTAATTTGGTTTTAATAATATGCATCCTCCCACCTTAAGGCTGCTCCCCCTTCTTCTACCCCTGTAATTTAGGTTTGAAACTGCCACAATCACCTCAGCCTGGATTGTTGTTTTCTACTATCCGCGAAGAGGCAAATATTGACTCAATCAATAATTGCCTTTATGTTATGGATACAAGCTAAGTCACTGGATATCTTAGCAGACAGGCTTCTTTTGTAATGTTTTGTGACCATTGCTGGCCATTAGGTGAACTGTTTATGCTTTTTCTGTTCTCTACCATGTATGCAGGAGTACTTCTGAGCATTGTTTTGCACAAAAGGGAGCAACAATCAAATGAATGCAATTAATGTATATATACTATTGACCTTCAATACAATTTGAATTTTTTTGCATCTAATTATATTTCTGTGTGTGAGAGTAAGTGTGTGCACTCTTCCTTCTCTAAATAATTATATTTAATATTACATATATAGAATTAGGATATGTTGATTTAAACTGTTTATCCTTTGTTTTGCATTATCCGATAGTACCATTTTGTTGTCTATATTTCCTTGTGGTGACAGCCAGAGATCACTGGAAGCCACAAAGCCAATCCATGTGTTTTCGATCAAGACCATCAACATCGGGACATAAAACGTGAGGATCATGCACGCAACAAGCAAGACAGGTTAAGTGGAGATGAAAAAGTACAACCTTTACCTGATTGGCATCAGGAGGAATGCTGCTGTATTCTGGACATGAGAAGAGAGAATGCCCCGCATACTCAAGGAGTGGCACTGATGCTAAAACCAGCAGCCAACAGTTTTGTTGGATGAGAAGCCTACGATCACAGAATCATCGGCGCGACCTTCAGCACAGAGAAAACAAGCATTTGCAATGCATAGGTCTCGCATTTACAAGAGTTTGAGCTATTAGCATTGTAAATAACAATGATTTTTATTTATGTTTTGAAAATCTGCAAGTGGTGCGTAAACGCGCACTTTGGGCTTGTAGTCCTTGTTTCCGAGAAGCAAGGCTGGCAGTAAAAGAGGCACAGTTACTGCCAGCCTTGCTTCTCATAAGCAATGACTAGAAGTACAAAGGGTGTGCTTACGCACCGCTTGCAGGTTTTCAAAACACATTAATAAAAGGCATCGTATTTTTTAAAATGTCAATAGCTCAAACTCTTGTAAATACGAGACCTCAGATGTGTCTAAAAATTGACCTTTTGTCCTGAATTGTTGTCCTGAATTTTGACCCGTTGCCCAGGATTTTTATGCTGTCTGCCCAGAATTCGCCTCCATGCCCGTAGGTCACCCAAGAGGCAGAGAATGCAAGCAGATGCACAGAGAGCCAATTAGACTTAATATTGGACCAAGCATGCATGAAGGGAGAGAAAACAGTGATAGGCGTGGAGAGAATAGAGTCAGAACATGGAGCAGAGCACAAAATAAAGAGAAAAATAAGAGTGTGGTGAGCGTTTAGGGTAAATGTCAAGAACCATGGAAACAAAGAGACAGACAACATACACTGTATTTAGGCATTGAAGTTACTTGGGTCGTCTTTGTTATTTGTCCCAGTATGAAATTCCGCAGTTAGATTGAATGACATTGGTTTGTCTCATGTCCCCAAAGTGTGTCACAGTACTGATGCTGTCACAGTGATGCAGTAATCGTCCCTTACTTTGTAATTACCTGAAACGCTCCCATCTCTGTGTGCCTTCCATGTATGAAGGGGCAACATTCAGACATGTTCTTGTCCCCTGACCCCTGCCAGCCATGCTGTGTGGCTGCCAAAGCTTGACTGCCGCCGGGCTAACACAACCACAAGACAACGTCATAATTGAGGGACCGGGCACGGCAGGCGTGCTGCACCGGCCTTATTTTTGCCATTACAGAGTACCGCTATCCAGAGCTGCCTTAAAAGGGCCACTCCACAGAAAAAAACATATTTGCTGATGTTTGTGCCGGGGAGATGTATATCAGACGAGCAGCATAGAAGGGGAGAAAAGAGAGAAACCGGCAAGAATCAGGCATCGAGCCGCTGTGAACAGACGCATATATTTTACTGGGGAGTTTAATTTTGTGTGCTTAAGCAGAGATTACCACATCTTATCAATGCGCCGACTGTATACTGGTGGGCGCTGCGTCAAGGCCACGGATAAAGGAAACAGTCTGCTGGGTATTTTGTTATTATTAATCCCGTCAGCGTGTATTTTATTTTTCCCCTTAATTAAATTATCGCGAGCTGTAGGCAGGCGGCTGCGAGCTGCAGAGATTGAATAAACGCCCTCAGCAGGTGAAAGGAGCCGGAGGGGTGTGGAGGAGCCGCCGGTGGCCTGGACTGGTTCTTAGATAGTTGGTTAGGTTGGGATGGGACAGTTGAGGCTTGAAGTGGGCGACGTCGTGGGCCACACATTAATAAGCAAGGGGGGTTTCACTAAAATGTTTGCGTACGCGGACGCATGTAAATAGGTTTCTTTACATTTTAACTGATATCCTAAAATTGCTCACAAAAAAAGTAATCTCAATAAAAACAGTGGTGCGCGTGCACCATAGAGGAGCAGGGCCGGGAATCCAAAGTAGTGGTGCGTGCGCACCACAGAGGATCGGGGGGAGGGAGCGAGGCGAACGCGCGCTGCTGCGCATGCTGGCCACTGTCGGAAATGGGCATTGCAAAGACGGGACATTCGCCCGCCTTTGCCCAATCGCGTGACTTTAAAAAAAAAAAAAACACGCTAAAGCCAATGGCGGGCATCAAAAGCCTGATCGCACGACCGCGGGGCAGGAAAGCAAACATGGACAGCACGTGTTAGAACCAAAAGCCAAGCCTGAGTAATGGGCAGGAGCCGAAGAAGATAAAACAACAGGCAGCCAGGGCCCACCTACCATCAAACTGATACTGGATGATGTTGTTAAAGACCTCCAGCAGGAAGAAGACCAGGTGGTGGTTCTGCACGGCGGAGAAGAGGAACCAGCTGGTGGAGAAGGCCTCGAGGAGGTGCAGCAGCTTGTTGGCAGCCACCATGGAGAGGGACTTCAGGTACGGGGACACTGCCGCGCGAGAAAGAGGCGGGACGGGACAGGGGAAACGGAAGAGAGGAAATAACAAAGTCACAGAAGGAAGTTAGAGAGAGAGGTTGCACGGTAAAGACCAAAGAAAGATAGGAGGAGAGTGCAGGGAGAAGGTGGGATGGAGGTAGAGTAGGGAATGTGGCGGGGAGAACAATGTAATGAGAAACGAAAGAGAAAGGTGAAGGTGAAGGTAAAGAAAACAAGACAAGCCCGGCGGAGCGTGGCGCGCGCGCGCTTGGGGGCGGGGGAGCGCATTCCAGGCGGGGGAGCGGACCCTTTGAAGTGCTCCCAAAAAGCGGATTGCAGGGAGCACTTTTCAAACCCGCTTTCAATAGTCTCGCTTTGCGATCGCTTACGCGATAGCAAGGCGAGACCTAAAAAGGGTCAAAACAAATGTTATCCAGTCCTATGCACCTAAAAATGACACCAAAGTAGAGGAAAAAGAACAGCTTTACAACAGACTCCCGTCCATCCTTTAGAAATGCCTTAAGAGCGATATCACCATACTGATGGGGGACCTCAGTGCCAAGATTGGAAGCAACAACACTGCAGTACAAAGTAGTCATGGGCAACCATGGCCTTGGCTACATGATTGAGAATGGTGACAGGCTTGCAGATCTCTGTGACCTGAACATTCTGGTGATAGGGTATTCACAAGAATACACAAGGCAGCGTGGGTGTCATCAGACCATTCAACAGAGAATCAGATTGACCAAATCTGCATTGCAAAGAAGTTTTGAAAGTCCCTGCAGGATGTGTGAGTGATGAGAGGAGCGGATGTGGCATCAGACCATCACCTTGTCATGGACAGGCTAAAGCTGAAGAGAGCATGGAAGGAACCATCAAACCAACACTAGTGATGTAACACCACCTCCTCAAACATGTACAGAAATTGTGAATACTCAGTTACCCTCAGTAATAAGTTTTAAGTCTTGCAACTAGAGGATGACAGAAACCCAGTAGAAAGCCAGTGGGAGAAGGGCCCAACACTAGACGAACAAGAGAAGAAAAGTGAAAGCTCAAGTTTTGTGCTAAGAATCCCGTTCGCATTGTAGGGGGTTGCGAGGAGGAAGGAGAATGTTGCGGGTAGTGATCAGCATGGCATGAGGAGCAGGCTGGGTGTCATGGACAGGTGGGCAAGTGCTTCATGCTGGCAGTCCCTTGCGAGTGGTCAATGCTGCTGTGCAAAGAGGTTGGCGGTGGGCTGCGTTGATTTTCGGTGTGAGCATGACGGTTCCACTGCGAACGGGCCTCTTCACAGTTACGAAGAACACACACATCTTGTATTTAAGAGCTCAAGAGCCACGCAAAGGGTCCAGTACCCTAGAGGCCCCTCTTGGGAGTCAATAACTCGCTGAAGACTGGTCCAGGATCTGTTGGAGAGCCTGTTATGTCGCAGGGCTCAGATCAGGAGCCAATCAGACAAGCTCTTCGAGTCACTCTGGGGTCCTGGGTTCAAGATGTGTTGCAGGTACAGTTCTTCCTGCCCCAACAAGAGGGCAGTAGGGAGCAGGTCAGCACAGAAGCAAGGCAGAGGCTCCTTCAGGGTAGCAGCCCAGCTGAGTGGCAGTCCTTGTAGGAGCACATCAGTCCTTCTTCCTCACAGAGTATCCATAGGACCAGAAGTGTACTGAAGAGGTGGTGTCTGAAGTTCTCCTTTTATACAAGGGTGCCCTGGTTCTGGGGGGGTGGGAGAAGCTTCTAGGCAGTGGCTTTGAAGTGCATGAAAGTTCCTGCCTCCAAACTAGCTGAAGTGACAAGTAGAGTCTTTCGGCACTTTATGGGGAGACAGGACACAGACTATTCAAGTGTAAGTGGGGCTAGGCTGTGCCCAGCCCTTCCCTCCAACATGTCAGTGATGGCCCATTCAGTCTCACCTACATCCCCCATTGTGTGCGGCTGTCTAGGAGGAATACACAAAGCCCAACTGTCAACTACACCCAATCAGGTGACTAGAGACAGGCTGCAGGCACCAAATGGCTAAATCAAGAAAATTACAACTATCTAAAAGTGCCATGTTCAGAATTTTAACTTGAATTCCAACTTCACCATAAGGTAAGATTTTAAATTGGGATTCAAAAGACACCAAACATGAATACCTAATACTATTCAGTCCCTGCTAATGGTTTTAATATTTGTAGAGACTGACAAGTGTGCGGGGATGACATGTCGAGGTCAGATAAGAGCCTCGGATGTTTCGCTGTTCTGACACGCTGCTGCCAACCTGCACGCCGAGACTGCTTGTCCTTTACAGTCTCTCTCACCCAGACCTCTCACTTTGATGCAGCTGAGAAGGAAGCAAAGTGACTATGTACCACAAAAGGTAAGCAATCTTGGCTTTATAGCAGGATGCTTCAATATTATTCTTTGTTTGCCGATGTTGCATCGAGTTCTTAATGTGGGCCTACACTTAATCGACCATTCTGGCTTTTTCAAGAGCAGGATTGCAGAATACATTTATGCAGATTAATTCTGCATTGAGGGTGATTACGGTTACCACCCTTACTTAGCCTTTCTTGCACTACCTATACTTAGTACATATTGTGAAATAGCTTCTGCTTCCTTTTGCAGAACTTACATTTGGATTTATTTCTTCAAGCCGCATCTCCCTCACTTTAGACAGGACAAAAGTGAGAACAGAACACACTATTGCCACATAAACCATACTGGCAGATGTTCTGCGTGCCCTAACAATGATGATTGCTGTTAATTCTCTAAAAACGCAAAGGGCCTTATTCACAAAGGTAAACATACTTGTTTGTGTAAGTTTACAATTTTGAGCTATTCACAAAGGTATTGTAACTGTAGCATCTTTACCACTGTGGAGTTTTCTAAGATAAAAGGATAGGACAGTCCTATCTTGTTATGTGCAGATACTCTGCAGTCGAAAATATACCACTGGTAAAATAACTTTGAGAATAGCAAACAATTGTAAACTTACACAGAAGTGTGAATGTACTTATGTGAATGAGGCTCCAAATTGTGATATTGCATGTAGCAACAGAACATCCACCTGTGCAAGTATGATTTGTCAGAAGAACTGAAGTGTCGTGATATAAAAAGTGGTAATACGTTTTATGATGGAATGAAACCTAAGGCTATTTTACACAAAGATTCTGAGCTTGAGTAATGTACTCACATCTTCCAATGATTGGGATGTGAACTAATGGAGATATGGCTACATACACCTCAATTGTATAGTTTACAAAAATGACTGTAGTTATGGTTAGGTCTGAGTTTTCATTGAGAAAAGATTTCTTCTTTGCACATATCTTTACCACTGTTTGCAAAATCTGACAAAACTGTCCAATCAAATAGCAAAACTGGCTAAGGTTCATCACGCTTTGTACAGATCAATTGGGTTGGAAAATTCAAGTTGGTGGGGAGGCAACAAAATGAGTGTCTCCCATTTTACCTCCCATAGGATACTTCGATCTCCACTACAGCACAAGATCACTGAACATAATAGCAGTACACTTGGCATGAATCTAGAATTCTGCTCAGATGAGCGTCTTTATTTCATTTGGTGTAAATCCTTTTAGTGGTTTTGAGAAATTAGAATACCAAAAGTTGTTGGGTTAAAATCTTGAGATAATCTTGACAGTTTCAAGGATTTTCTTTATTTATCTATAACTTTAGGACTATTTGATGACTGCACAAAAGTATTTATTTTGTGATAACTGAGATACTGTTTGACAAATCTGCATGACATTTGACAACGTTTTAGTATGTTTTGTTTTCTGTTTGCAAGTCAAGGTGTGTGCAGATCGATCTGGGGGCAAAGTTAAAGCTGAGGAAAAACGTATTCATGTGCTAATACCTTTAGCACCGTTTAATAAATGTGCATACACTTTTTTCAGATATAACAAAAGAGGAAAAGTTAAAGAGAGGGACGTGGGCTCAACAGGTTTATTATTTCTCCAATAATTTAGAGAAGGTTCATGGATCTTCACAAAATTTGGCAGGCACTTAGCACGTTTACCTTATTTTTATATATAAACATTGAGTTTCATGTCAATCCATCCAGAAGGAGCAGAGTTACATGTGAGGTCAAAAAAGTATTTATATGCAAATAACTTTTGTGACGTTTAATGGATCTACACGCAATTTAGCATGTTGTTAGCCAAGCTCAGAGATCTAAAGTTTCAATGAGATTTGACAAAGAGGGCAAAATAAAGAGTGGTTCAAAAACTCTTAACTTTGTTACCAACACATTTGGCAGGCTCTTAGCATATTTATCTTAAACTTGATAAGTTGAATGCTGTTCAGATCTGGGAAGCAGGGCATGGTTAAAGGGCAGTAAAAAATGTTTCTGTTCGCTATCACAACTTTTAGCAGACATATATGTTTAGTTTGTTTTTGGTATGACATGTTATGCCGAGTGTAGGGATCCCAAGATCCATGTAGATTTGACAATGGGGAGGGTGGGCAGATTAAAAAAAGTGTGCATTTTCTAATAACGTTGGCTCCCTTTGACACATTTGTGTGAAATTCAGCAGACATTTTACTTGTGTAGTTTTCTGTTGATATGTCACGTTTTGCTCCAATATGTTGGGGGTGGCAAACTAAAAAGTGGGCAACAATACAGATTGCTAATAAATTTGTCACAGTTTGATTAATCTGTATGAAAACACGAAGGCACTTTGGAATTTAAGCTTCTAAAGTCTCTAGAGTTATACTACAGTCCGTGACCTTTTTGGCAACTTTAAAGCATTCTTATGTTTTCATTGATTAAAGTTTACATATTCTTTCACATCAAAAGGTGTCTGTTTCTTCATTGTAGGAGTCACACCCACAATTTTTATAAGTGTGGGAGGCTTAAACATTGGTACTGAGATTCACAGATGCATTTTATATCTGAGCCAGGGCAGAAAGAGCTAAAAGTTAACAAGCACACTCTGCAACCTCAAGTTGTACTGGGACAGAGAGGTCTGTATTTATGTGGTTCTTCAAGAAGATAAAGGGACCTGAATATGGAGCATTAAAAAGAGTTTGAAAAAATCCTGCTCAATCAATTAAAAAGAAGCAAATGACAGAAAGCCAGAACATACTACACAGCATGGATTAGCAGTACTTGCAAGGTTGGCTACAGAATCAGGCTGCAGGACAGGCACTGTGGTCAACCTCTCACTTTACACAGCTGAAGGCATTTCACAGCATGTGTTATGGGTCTGAAGAGGATTGGTCTCAATGTCTGCACACTAGCCCATCCCTGATTATAGCATAGAAGCAGGTGGTCAATTGTGGAATGTAAGATCTGCTAAGACCTGACATCAATATCTGCATGCAAATCATAGATTCACTTGATCCAGACACCGAAGGGAATATAAACTGACAGGAGGCTCAATAACATAAGGGAACCAGTAAACCACTAACTACCTCCGGGGCAGAAACATCCTAGCATGGGTTTCCATTTCTGGCTCGTCACTTGGCAACAACTTCCCAAAAATATTGACTCTCCGTTCCCGCTTAGTTTGTCCACACAATCTTGTGTCCCACAGCTTTTTAGCCCTTTCTGGTTTCTTTTTTCGAGCAATACTCAGTCTGTGTTCTTCTGGGCTTTGTTATTGTGGTTTATATGCTATTTGTCTACCATATGGCTGCTTCTGTGCAAAGGGTTCCATGATCTTTATTGTCCTGAGGATCATGGTACCCTGGTAGATACCTGGTTTCTTCACACTTTCTTTCATCCTGGATGAGGGTAAGATAATCACTCCAAGAGGTATGCTGTACAATGTTATATATTGTATTGCGTGTCCATTAACTCCCTGGTACTTAAGATCTTTAGTAAGAACTTGCTTCATTTTCTGCCTGAGAGTCAGTCAGTGTACCAGTCTGATTACCAAAGCAAATCGAGACAATGTCTTCCCAATACCAATCCACCACAACAAGTGCTCCTGTGTTTTCTTTTGCACCTACCCGTTTTCCCCTTCTTTGTCTGGTGAGGTATTCAACCACTTAATACCACCAGAGAGACTCAGGGAGGGAAATGATTGTCGGTGAATCAACATACTTAGGCAAACCTGACACCCTACAGGCAGCGCCCACTACATACGCTCTTTGGCCATGAGCAGTGGGGACGGACTTCCCCTTTTTACTTAGCCAAAGACCATGTACACTGGGGAAGTAGCTACTCTTACGTAACTTGGATATAGTATTTCAACAAGAGCCCCTTGAAATTCACTTAAAACATAGACAAAGAGAAAGTAGCTTAGATCATAACACTACATATGTTTTGTAAAAACCTCTAAAATGTATTTTACAAAACAAAGTAAAGCACAGTTATGTTTCAGAATCAAAACTGAAGAAACCCTGAAACTCAGAGCAATTATTAGTTACACAATTTATAACTCGAAACCAGCCATGCAAACCACAACTCACACATTAAATGCAATAATTATGACTACACAATGGGGCCTTTGCACAAAGGTAACTTCACACATGTGTAGTTGATCTCACACTTTAGATTAACTTTACTACTTTTGGCTATTCACCATTTATGAGTGAAAAGTTACTCAATGGTGTAGACTTACATGTTCCGACCCCCTGAAATAGGGGTTGGAGTCAGTAAAAACATCAAACAAGACTGTAAAGTTACTTGGCTTTACACCGTATTTTACAACGCAGTAATAGGGGAGGGGAAGCTCCCTATGGTAAAATATAGGGAAATTAATATAAGTTTATTGCCTTTTTAAAAACATAAGTAATACATGTAAATACACTAAATTTAAATATATTATACACAAAAAAAAATCAACTCATCCAAAGTAAATTGTTTATAAGTATTTTTTATAATTAAAAGTTATTAAAAGTTATGTATACAATTAAATGAATACATTGTTTTTAAATTAAAGACACGTCTTGATAAATTGAAAAAGTTCATTACATTATTTTAAAGTAAATAATATTTACGATTTGCATTTAATTTGTTTAACATTAAATTAATTTATCTTTTTTTGAGTTACATGGTGACATGGGAGAACTTGGGTGTCCTTCTCAAAACTAGAACAGAAACATCAGTGCCTAGTAAATACAACACATAGTATTTCAATCTACAAGAATACATGCTCAAACAGCAAAGTCCTAGGCAGTCATAGTAAACACCAAGTCCGAACCATGCTATCTTCCAGCTCGCTTGTCTACCTGAGCATGTTTTCCCCATACCTTTAATACTGAGTGCCACCACCATGGGGGGGGTAAGAGTGGCTCTGTGCCACCTGTTGTGCTCCCAACTGTGAGACTCAAAGACCTAAAGCCCAGTATCCCAACCTCACTTTTTGCCATCTGTACCAAAAGATGAGAGAACCGAGATCAGCATGTGAAGCCTGGGCACTTCCTCTCTGAACACAATGATTTAGATCTTATTGTCATGGCCTGACTGGGAACAGCAACCAGCCCTGGTGGATTGCTGCTTGACCGGCCCCGCGAGCGGGTGGGGGGGCTCCTAGTGGGAAGCACCATTCCTGCTTTTGTTACAGGGGTCTGATATTGCAGCACTGCTACACACCGCCCCCTGTAACAAAACTGGCCACCACCCCTCCAGCCCATCGGGGAAATACCGGGTGGCCCCTACGGCCAGTCCGGCTCTGCTTATTGTAACTCAATTTAAGAAACTTGGAAGACACCTACTGACATATGGTGGTCAGAGCAATCACTTATCGACATTCCTTCTGACAAGCAAATGTCTAGTATTCATTAATGCTGTGCATCTTAAATGATTTATCCTTAAAACCACAGAGTGTATACCACATCAGAAATGTTGTGCAGTGAAGAATCAATTACTATCACTGTCATTAAACCTACTTGCTTCCAGGCATTGTTTACAGTCCCACATTTTGTCTAGGTTTTGAAGTGAGCATGGACCCTGCTAACGTCTGGTAAGACCTTTTTACTTACTCAATTCTTCTCCCAGCATCATTTTCAATAAAGAAAAGAAACACAGTTGCTTTATCCTTACATCACAATCCATCTATATTTGGTAAACGGTGATGTGCCATTCCTAATAATCTGTGAAGCAAGTTTGTTTCAATATATACGCGACACAAAGCATGAGCTAGTTAAAAAGAAACAGTGCCCTGTACAAGGGCAATGGTAAGCAAAACAATGGAGGGTTAACAAGGAAAAAGTACTTGATAGGGAGTCGGGGAGAGGTACAGGACAGGGACAGTGCAGTTCTACATTTTGACTTAAGTAATGCAGAAAAGCTGAGAAGCAAAGGGGACACTTCTTCTGAAAAAAGAGGCAGAGATTTTATACTCATAAATGTCATTTCAAGACACTATTAGTGTCACAGTTTATGAGCTGACCAGAGAAGGTTCTTTGTTTTCCTATATTATTTGTTTTTACAAATATTTGCCCATTTTCGCACTGGTTACCTTGATACAAATTTTTATTATACTATACGTTTTGGGGTACATCGCAGGTCAAGATGATACTTTAATATTCCATCCTACATGTTGAATGGAATGCTGAACGCCAATGGAGCCTCGGAAAACAGTGGTGAACATGGTGAAAGCGGTTTTAGACGAGGCGACAAAAGTCCATGTCTTTAGCAAACTCCTAAAAAGAGTATGACTAGGTTGAGAACTTGGAGAAATAGGCAGAAATTTCTAAAGTTTACTAGCTACAAATGAAAAGCTCCTACCTCCCCAGGTGTGGAATCACTTTTCTCACTTATACTTCACAGGTCTAAATATTTTCTGAATACCATTTAAATTAAGGCCAGATTAATCTTATTCAGGAGGTATTTTATTTTAATTAGTTACAATTAATTAACCAATAGCAAAGATTGTTCTTGCGGACCTTTATCTATTTCAGTACTTGTAGGAAGACTTTTCAGGAGACAAAGCAAGATTCGTAAAGAAACACACAATAGCTTGCCTGACAAAGGTGGTGCCCCGGAGGTTACAGGTTTGAATCCAGGCAAGAGAGTTGGTAAATTGACTAGCATAAATTAGATAATGGGAACCTCTAATACGTCAAACGCTCTGAGTGCTGAATGAAAACAAGTTAACTTTATAAATATTAAAAACATAGAAAACTTACCATCGCCCATCACGGTCCTCCTGTATGAGCTCAATAACCTCTCCTTGCTTCACCATCAGATCATCGGCACTCCTCTTCTTATAATCTGCCAGTGCTTTATATTTACCTGCTGACTACAAGGATACAAATAAAAATCTCTCTCCTACAAATTACACTTTCTTAATGATTGCAGGAACCTGAAATATGATCATTTCTTTTGAGTTAAAACCAAGTGAATTTGACTGGACAGCTTGCAAAAAGTTTAACCCACATTTTTAGGAAAATTATGAGAAATTTCGGACATATAGCTATTAAACCTGTGTAACAAAGGCGATGTGTGTAGTAAGCATAAAACAGTGGCAGAAAATTGCAGGAAAAGCATTTTCAGAAACACAAGAAGTTGAAAAACCAGTATCGTCCGGTGGTAGAGCATGTAACAAAACATAAGAAAAACAGGAGACAAATGGGAGTACTGTACATAGAACTCTTAAGCTAGACTCACTACAAAAAATCCACTCTTACATTACTTAACTGCTATTTTGCTTTGACAGCATCTCATCACAGAACAAGTAACACCTAGTCTAAATATGAATTAATTTAAGCTGGATGTGCATGGCAAAGGAAGAGTTAATTTATGCAAAATGTGTTCTCTTGATTTATTAGAGTAAATTCTGTCATAGTAATAATAGCAAGACTCAATCTGATTCGTGGGCAAATAAAATGCTCTGGCACTCTGTCCTAAAGCAATCACCTGAAAATCCTAGCCAGAAATGATTTTTTAATTTCTATAGAATCATATATATATATATATATATATATATATATATATATATATATATATATATATTCACTAAAAAAAACATGGATTTCACACACGTTATAGTTAGAAATTAGCATTTAAAAAACCTTGCAAATTCACTTAAAAAAACATAGGTTTCACACACGTTCTAGTTGGGAAATAGCATTTAAAAAACCTTGCAAATTCACTGAAAAAACCATAGGTTTCACACATGTTATAGTTAGCTGGACATTTCACTCATAAAAAAACATTGAAATTCCCCCGTTATAGTTAGTTCAGCTAACTATAACTCGCGCGACCGCAATCCACTGCTGATAACGTCACATATTACATCACTCATGACATGGTCAGTGACATCACTCATGACATCACTGATGACATCTCAAATGACATCACTGATGACATCACTGATGACATCATCCAGTGAATATGTGTCTTTCTGAAAAATAAATATTTTTTATATATGTATATCTAAAGGTTAATGGAAGAATAAATGGGTAAATAAGTGTCTAAATGGATGGGTTTTTTTTGTAAAATTAATTGTATAACTGACTTATTAACAGTATCTTAGTGAATACAGTGATGTGATGTGTGACGTCATCAGCAGTGGATTGCGGTCGCGCGAGTTATAGTTAGCTGAACTAACTATAACGGGGGAATTTCAATGATTTTTTACGAGTGAAATGTCCAGCTAACTATAACATGTGTGAAACCTATGTTTTTTTCAGTGAATTTGCAAGGTTTTTTAAATGCTAATTCCTAACTATAACGTGTGTGAAACCTATGGTTTTTTAAGTGAATTTGCAAGGTTTATTAAATGCTAATTTCTAACTATAACGTGTGTGAAACCTATGGTTTTTTTAGTGAATTTGTATGGTTTTTTAAATGCTAATTTATGTATGTATTATTATATTTTTTATATATTTATTTTACAATAAACTACCTATGTATATAGTTATAGATTGACTGTATCCTGTAATATGGAATGGCTCAGCTCTTTTTTTTTTATTTGGATAAAGTTGAACAGCATAGTTAATATCTTCTATAAACTTATAAACAGTTTAAAATGTTGTTTTTTATAAGGGTTTTTCACGGTGCGTGCACCGTGCGCGCACCCAGCGATTTTTTGAAAAAAAATAAAATGTTTTTTTCACCCTTCGGGGTCCTTCAGGGACCCCCTGACAAAGGCTAGGGGGTCAGGAACTCTCTACCCTGCCCCCTTTTCACGTTCTCGACCTTTCTTTTTCACTGTCACACACAAAATGGCGTCCGACACTTCCTGATTTCGACCGATTCGAATGTTGACTGACATCTAACCACCAATCAGAATTACACTCGCGGACATTTGGTGCATGCACGGTCGCGCATATAGATATTTATGTACTTTTAACTGCAATTTTCTCAGGAACTACTGAACAGATTGACAACATATCTGCAAAAGGCACATGCCTGACCTCAGGACTACCTCTTTGCCAAATTTCAAGTAATTCTGTTCAGCCGTTCGGGCTGTACCTTCGACTAAACGTCCTATGGGAAAATGCCTGGGGAAAACGCGTTTTGGGACCCCCCTTTTTTCTCAGCCCCCGCTTGACGAATCACCCCGAGACTTTCAGGGTAGGAGCTGAGCGGAGCGCCCCATTCGTTTTGAAAATTTCATGAAGATAAGTCAACCGGCGCCAAAGTTATTCAAAATAGAATTTTCAGATTTCCTATGGGAACTCGGTCCTAACTATAACTATCTACTGGCGACCGCCAGTAGATTATATATATATATATATACATATATATATACACACACATATATATATATATATATATACACACACATATATATATATATATATATATATATACACACACACACATATTACCTACTGGCGGTCGCCAGTAGGTAGTTATAGTTAGGACCACGTTTCCATAGGAAATCCGCAACATTCTATTTTGAATAACTTTGGCGCCGGTCGACGAATCCTCGCAAATGTTTCAAAATAGGTGGGGCGCTACGCTACGCTCCTACCCTGAAAGTCTCGGGGGGATTCGTCAAGCGGGGGCTGAGATAAAAGGGGGGTCCCAAAACGCGTTTTTCCCATGCATTTTTCCATAGGACCTTTAGACAGGGCTACAGCCCGAACGGCTGAACAGAATTACTAGAAATTTGGCAGAGAGGTAGTCCTCAGGTCAAGGAAGTGCCTTTTGTAGGTTTGGTGTAAATCTGTTCAGTAGATTCTGAGAAAATAGCCTTTAAATCAATATATATATCTGAGCCAGCTTACGGTGCGCTTACGGTGCGCTTACCGTACGCGTACGGTGGCGTGCGCGAGCGCGATTCTGATTGGCTCTTAGATCTTAGTAAACATTCGAATCGGCCGAAACCAGGAAGCGGCGGCCGCCATTTTCTCTCTCGCACTGAGAGTGATGTTTAAAATATAAAGCCCAAAAACATGTAAAGGGGCTGTTTAGACAGCTCCCACACACATAGCCATGTTGAGGTAGTCCCCAAAGATCCCCCAAGGCCAAAAACGGAATTTTTATTTTTTCGCTAATTTCGCCGATTACGCTTACCGTACGCGTACGGTAAAAAATTATAAAAAACAAATTATCCACACTCTCCCCACCCCGTGTGCAATTGGTGGCCGAAGGCTTATTACAGTTGAGATAAACTATAATATTTAAAAAACAAAAAATTAAAAAAAATTATCCACACTCTCTCCACCCCGTGTGCAAATGGTGCCCGAAGGGCACCATTTGTGCAAGGCTTATTAAAATTACGAAAAATTAAAATATTACCTTTCAAAACGAAGTGCATCATATGTCCTCCATGTGCGCACGGTGCGCGAAGCGCATCGTGCGTACATGGCCCATCTAGCGTAACGTGGGCACGCGGTGCGCGTAGCGCACCGCGTGCCCACCGTGCGTGCACGGCACTAACTGCGTAAAGTGGGCGCGCGGTGCGCGAAGCGCACCGTGCGCGCACGGAACGAACTGCGTTAAGTGGGCGCACACGCCACAAATGGCGTAAAGTAACTTAGCATTTAAAAAACCGTACAAATTCACTGAAAAAACCATAGGTTTCACACACGTTATAGTTAGGAATTAGCATTTAAAAAACCTTGCTAATTCACTGAAAAAACCATAGGTTTCACACATGTTATAGTTAGCTGGACATTTTACTGATAAAAAACCAATGAAATTCCCCCGTTATAGTTACTGTAGGCAACTATAACTCACGCGACCGTAATCCTCTGCTGATGACATATGTGTCTTTATGAAAAAAAAATATTTGTAATATATGTATAGCTAAAATTTAATGGAAGAAGACATGGGCAAATAAGTGTCTAAATAGAGTATTAGCATCAGCAGAGGATTGCGGTCGCGTGAGTTATAGTTGCCTACAGTAACTATAACGGGGGAATTTCATTGGTTTTTTATCAGTAAAATGTCCAGCTAACTATAACATGTGTGAAACCTATGGTTTTTTCAGTGAATTAGCAAGGTTTTTTAAATGCTAATTCCTAACTATAACGTGTGTGAAACCTATGGTTTTTTCAGTGAATATATATATACACACACATATATATTATCTACTGGCGGTCGCCAGTAGATAGTTATAGTTAGGACCACGTTTCCATAGGAAATCCGCAACATTCTATTTGGAATAACTTTGGCGCCGGTCGACGAATCCTCGCAAAATTTTCAAAATAGGTGGGGCGCTACGCTCCGCTCCTACCCTGAAAGTCTCGGAGGGATTTGTCAAGCGGGGGCTGAGAAAAAAGGGGGTCCAAAAACGCGTTTTTCCCATGCATTTTTCCATAGGACCTTTAGACACAGCTACAGCCCGAACGGCTGAACAGAGTTACTTGAAATTTGGCAGAGAGGTAGTCCTCAGGTCAAGGAAGTGCCTTTTGTAGGTCTGGTGTAAATCTGTTCAGTAGTTCCTGAGAAAATAGCATTTAAATCAATATATATATCTGAGCCAGCTTACCGTGCGCTTACGTTAAGCTTACCGTACGTGTACGGTGACGTGCGCGAGCGCGATTCTGATTGGCTGTTAGATCTTAGTAAACATTCGAATCGGTCGAAACCAGGAAGTGTCGGCCGCCATTTTCTCTCTCGCACTCTGAGGGGAGTGGAGGAAAAACAAAGTCCGAAAACAATAAAAGCGGCTTGATAGACAGCTCCCAACCACCCAGTCATTGTTATGGTGTCCCCAAAGAACCCAAAAGGCAAAAAATGTAAATTTTTTTATTTTCGAAAAATCGCCGATTACGCTTACCGTACGCGTACGGTAAAAAATAAATTAGTTTAACGACAATCTGTAGATAACCATTAACCACGATGTGCCTAATACAGCCTCCGTGTGTGGACGGTACGCGAAGCGCATCGTGCGTACATGGCCCATTTAGCGTAACGTGGGCACACGGTGCGCGTAGCGCACCGCGTGTCCACTGTGCGTGCACGGCACTAACTGCGTAAAGTGGGCGCGCGGTGCGCGAAGCGCACCGCGTGCTCACTGTGCGCGCACGGTGCGCGAAACGCACCGTGCGCGCACGGAACGAACTGCGTTAAGTGGGCGCGCACGCCACGAATGGCGTAAAGTAACTTAGCATTTAAAAAACCGTACAAATTCACTGAAAAAACCATAGGTTTCACACACGTTATAGTTAGGAACTAGCATTTAAAAAACCTTGCAAATTCACTGAAAAAACCATAGGTTTCACACATGTTATAGTTAGCTGGAAATTTTACTGATTAAAAAACCTATGAAATTCCCCCGTTATAGTTCGTGCAGGCAACTATAACTCACGCGATCGCAATCCTCTGCTGATGACATATGTGTCTTTATGAAAAAAAAATATTTGTAATATATGTATAGCCAAAAATTTATGGAAGAAGACATGGGTAAATAAGTGTCTAAATACAGTATTAGCATCAGCAGAGGATTGCGGTCGCGTGAGTTATAGTTGCCTGCACTAACTATAACGGGGGAATTTCATAGGTTTTTTATCAGTAAAATTTCCAGCTAACTATAACATGTGTGAAACCTATGGTTTTTTCAGTGAATATATATATATATATATATATATATATATATATATATATATATATATATATATATATATATATACACACACATATATATATATATATACACATATTATCTACTGGCGGTCGCCAGTAGATAGTTATAGTTAGGACCGAGTTTCCATAGGAAATCTCAAAATTCTATTTTGAATAACTTTGGCGCCGGTTGACGAATCCTCGCGAAATTTTCAAAACTAATGGGGCGCTCCGCTCAGCTCCTACCCTGAAA
This sequence comes from Triturus cristatus, assembly GCF_964204655.1. NCBI lineage: Eukaryota > Metazoa > Chordata > Amphibia > Caudata > Salamandridae > Triturus > Triturus cristatus. Next base: position 803,586,019 of record NC_140588.1, on the reverse strand, counting down.
GTCTCGGGGGGATTCGTCAAGCGGGGGCTGAGAAAAAAGGGGGGTCCCAAAACACGTTTTCCCCATGCATTTTCCCATAGGACCTTTAGTCCGAGCTACAGCCCGAACGGCTGAACAGAATTACTTGAAATTTGGCAGAGAGGTAGTCCTCCGGTCAAGGATGTGCCTTTTGTAGGTCTGGTGTAAATCTGTTCAGTAGGTCCTGAGAAAATAGCATTTAAATCAATATATATATATCTGTAAGCGCGCTCCGTGCGCTTACCGTAAGCTTACCGTACGCGTACGGTGCCGTGCGCGAGCTCAATTCTGATTGGTGGTTACATGACTGTAAACATTCGAATCGGTCTAAATCAGGAAGTGTCGGCCGCCATTTTCTGTCTCTCGCACTGAGAAACAAAGGTGGGGAACGTGAAAAGGGGGCAACGAAGAGAGTTGCAGACCCCCTAGTGTTTGTCAGGGGGTCCAAGAAGGACCCAAAAGTACGAAAAATACATTTAATAATTTTAAAAAAAAATCGCGGAGTGCGCGTACGGTAAGCTTACCGTACGCGCACGGGAAAAAAATAAATAAATAAAAAATAAAGAAGTAACAATCACATTTATTAAATAAATTAAAGGACTCACAAGGGAGAAAAAAACAAATGTTACTGTGTAAAAAAAGGCGAGGCGCGCACAGCATGGACTGCGCAACGTGGGCGCTCGGTGCGCGAAGCCCACCGTGAGCGCCCACAGCGCGCGCACGGTGCGCGAAGTGCACCGTGCGCGCAGGGTGTGCGCACAGTGAAAAACCAGAAAAAAAATAAATAAATAAATACATAACTTAGCATTTAAAAAACCGTACAAATTCACTGAAAAAACCCTAGGTTTTTATCAGTAAAATTTCCGCTAACTATAACATGTGTGAAACCTATGGTTTTTTCAGTGAATTTGCAAGGTTTTTTAAATGCTAATTCCTAACTATAACGTGTGTGAAACCTATGGTTTTTTCAGTGAATTTGTACGGTTTTTTAAATGCTAAGTTACTTTACGCCATTCGTGGCGTGCGCGCCCACTTAACGCAGTTTGTTCCGTGCGCGCACGGTGCGCTTCGAGCACCGTGCGCGCATGGAGGACATATGATGCACTTCGTTTTTAAAGGTAATATTTTAATTTTTCGCAGTAGTTATAAGCCATGCACAAATGGTGCCCTTCGGGCACCATTTGCACACGGGGTGGAGAGAGTGTGGATAATTTTTTTTTTTAATATTTTTTTTTTTAATATTTTCGTTTTTTACGGATGTGATAAGCCATGCACAATTGGTGACCTTCGGTCACCAATTGCACACGGGGTGGGGTTAGTGTGGATATTTTATTTTTTTTTAGATTTTTTTACCGTACGCGTACGGTAAGCGTAATCGGCGAAATTAGCGAAAAAATAAAAATTCCGTTTTTGGCCTTAGGGGATCTTTGGGGACTCCCTGTACATGGCTATGTGTGTGGGAGCTGTCAAAACAGCCCCTTTAAATGTTTTTGTGCTTTGTTTGTTAATCATCTCTCTCAGTGCGAGAGAGAAAATGGCGGCCGCCGCTTCCTGGTTTCGGCCGATTCGAATGTTTACTAAGATCTAAGAGCCAATCATAATCGCGCTCGCGCACGCCACCGTACGCGTACAGTAAGCGTACCGTAAGCGCACCGTAAGCTGGCTCAGATATATATATTGATTTAAAGGCTATTTTCTGAGAATCTACTGAACAGATTTACACCAAACCTACAAAAGGCACTTCCTTGACCTGAGGACTACCTCTCTGCCAAATTTCTAGTAATTCTGTTCAGCCGTTCGGGCTGTAGCCCTGTCTAAAGGTCCTATGGAAAAATGCATGGGAAAAACGCATTTTGGGACCCCCCTTTTATCTCAGCCCCCGCTTGACGAATCCCCCCCGAGACTTTCAGGGTAGGAGCGGAGCGTAGCGCCCCACCTATTTTGAAACATTCGCGAGGATTCGTCGACCGGCGCCAAAGTTATTCAAAATAGAATGTTGCGGATTTCCTATGGAAACGTGGTCCTAACTATAACTACCTACTGGCGACCGCCAGTAGGTAATATATACACATATATATATATATGTCCCTAAAACCTATGATTTTTTTGGAGAAAAAAAAATATATATAGGTTTTAGGGACATTATAGTTAGGCTGACATTTCACTCATACAAAACCAGAGAAATTCTGCCATTATAGTTAGCTGAGCTAACTATAACTTGTGCCCCCGCAATGCACTGCTGATGACCTCACATATTACATCAATCATGACATGGTCCATGAATCACTGATGACATCACTGATGACATCATGCACTTAATCTCTGATGCACCTCCTCACACCCTAATATAACCTATCATACGCTCACTCTTTCCCCCGGGACCTGGCCCACCCGGGGGCTTAAAACAAATGAAGCACGGGAGCCCGCACTTCATTTTTTTTTTTTAAATCGCCTAGATTGGAGGACCCTACGTGTATCCAGCTGAAATCTTCTTTAAAAAATGCTTTTTTTGGCCATGGACCCCTGAGCATGCCTAGGGGGTCAGGTTGTTTCTACCCTGCTCCCTTTTTCTTGTTTTTTAAGTTTTTTCTAGTGACTAGGTTCTATCGAGTCACTAAATGGCTGCCAACACTTTCTGGTTTGAAGTGTTGGCAGCCAATCAGAATAAAGCTCACGCTCGGGAGGGTTCGCGGATCCACCGCGGCAGCCAGATATCGATATTTTTTATTTTTTTAATTTCTCATAAACTACAGAACGAATTTACACCATTTAACAAAAAGAACGCTTTCTGAACCAAGAGCTACCTTTTTTGCCAAATTAGGTGTAATTCCGTTTAATAGTTCGGGCTGTAGCTTTGTCTAAAGTTTCCTATGGAAATTAACATGGAGAAAACGTGTTCTGGGACCTACCCCTTTTTAGGTCAAGCCCAGCCGAGCGCGCATGCGCTGCCCTAGGAGATGACCTTTAGGAATCGGTCTGCACTTTTCAAGCACTCGTGCTTGTGGCGGCATCCTTATCCTTGCGGGAGCAAGCAGTGGTGCGCAGGGGCCATCTGTTTGTAATTAATGTGGCGGCGCACGCTTGTTTTTCTTGCAGTACTCTTCGTTTTCTGTCATCGTATACTTGCCCTAGGGTCCTACAAGTTTTGGAGACACTATAGTAGTGTTTGTGTGTTCCTCCTTCTCTGGGGTCCAGTGTGAAGAGCGTGGATGTTGGCTGTGCTCATGGTCGGCAGCAGCACTCCTGTGGATTGCAGGACCTCTTCACGTTTGGTCCTTCCTGGCCCCGGCGTCTACCCCTGGACTGCATGCCTCCTCCCACCCCTTCCCTTTCACCGAGCGGCACCCGCTCCTGCTCTAAAGGGCTTTTGTTTAGGAGAGAACAGGAATAGAGCTGAACAGGTAAGCTCACTTTGAAGGGTATAGGACTCTGTGTTTCAGTTACATCCAACAGTGCCTTCTTCTGGTATTTTTTTTATTTTAGATAAACCTTCACAGTTTTCACTTCACCTTCCTCATCTTTGTAGCTCTGTTCTCTCCCAAAGTCCAAGTCCCCTCATTAGGTGGAATAACCTGGCTCTGCTGGCTGCAGGGCTGTTATGATGTTACATTTTATTCATGGCAGCCTGGTCACTAAACGGGTCACATGACTTTACAAATGCCCAGGTTCGATGAAGCAGTGCTTCCGTTCTTCTGCTCTCTGGTGAGAGGTGCATTAGCTCAGTGGTGATTGCTGCTGAGGCGGCACGATAACGCTATCCGCGATAGTGTTATCGCATATCGTCAGCGAGCAGTAATTATTACCTCTGGTTTGTGCACGTGGATTACTCTCGAGGAGCTGTTCCACACGCGTCCTCTCTGCTTAGCCATGAAGGTGTCATAAATCACTGTATCTGTGGCTATCAGCTCCAGCTTCTGTATATTGGTGCTTATCTGCTACCGTTAGCTCAAGGGCCACGCAGTATAAAACAATCTTGCTGTTATGACACCTAAAGGGAACATTTGACAGACTGAAATATCAGTTAAAGTAACTGATATATTAGTTAAATTAGTATTTCAAGGTGACATGTTAGTAATTTGTAAAAAGATAAATGAATAAAACCTTCGTCAACCTCTTAATTCTCCTGCATGTATTCCACTCGCGCACATGAGCTTACCTGTTCGTATCCAGTGGCCATTAAACACAGGAGGGATACGAATAGTTCACTCCAGCGGGCTTGCTGTGTTACCTACCCACTGAGCTATCCACAGGTTTCTCGCGTTCTTGGCCTTGTACCTGTGTCAGGATCATGGCTCCAGTTGGGGCCATAAACAGTCCAGTTTGGCTCCTTCACGTCCCTTCTGCTTCTAACTTAAGCCTTTGGAAGGAGCAAGGAGAAACCCCTTGTGAACTTGCAGTTACACCCAAGGGGTGACTCGGGGGGGGCTAATACATCAAGAGGAGATGGCGATCACTGTGCAGTGTGCATGGTTGGCCATATTGTATGGGATACATAGCAACTTCCCTTTGCACAGCTTGTTTCCAATTGAGTACAGCTGCCACATTTTCATTTTGGTTATGTCTCTGTTTGTATGACGTTTCAATGCCTTATGTTTGACACTTAGTTTTTTCACTTTTTCACCATTGGAGTACACCAGTGTAATTAGACAAATTTCAGAAATTACACCTCATGGCAATATTAAGATCTAAAAATTACCTGAAAACGCTAGCAATGCTTCTGAAGTGATCCTGTGAGGTAAGTAATCTACGCCCTTTACCTATGACGCTTTTTCCACTTGCATTCTGGAGACTTTTGAGTGTTTATTTTATAATGGGAGAAGCCAGGAGTTAACTGGCATGGTTGAAACTGCCTGCCAGGCAGTAGGGCGTTTGCCTCCTCCACGCGTGCGCAGGACAATGAGCTTGAGATGCCTGCTGGCTTTGACATGGCAGCCAGTCAGTGTTGGTGTGCATCCAAGTCTGATATCTCCAGGCCTGTGGCTTCGAGGGTTTCTGCCATTAGGGGGTCCAATTAAAAGAACAAGCATTGGCAAATGCAATAGTTGTCACCTATGTGATTCATAATAATCTTTTGTTTGTTGCTATAAGTTTTTGCTTGGTGAGCAGTTGGGCAATATAAGTTAAAGAAAGTCTGTAAAGTGTTATGATTTGTTTGAGAGAGGCAATATATTGTAAAGTAAGTGGTGATGCTATCAAGTGCTCAGTACCTTTGAGTGATGTTGGTGCTATATAAAATTGGCTCCAAAATCAAATTGTGAAAATCAGGTTTGAATGAGCAGGTGATTTGGAGGGTGTATAAGATCTATGCAAAAGTAGTTTACCAGGGGCAAATTGCGACTTGTAGGTGGTAAACTGGCAACATACAAGAAATGCAGGCAGGCACACACTCTGCTGCAAAAATGCTCAAGCCAATATTCAAAGTTAATGATTTATAATCAAATACAATGCCATAACAACCCCGTGTTCGCCGACCATGCTGCATAACTAAACACTTATAAGGTCCCAAAGGTGAGACCTATTGACTATGCCAATGCTTGTTTTCTCGGCCCCCGCTTGACGAATCACCCCAAAACTTCATATAAAGCCCAGCAGAACTAATTTCGAACAGTCGGGACCTGCTATCATTTGTACAAACAGGTTTTCACCTCTGGTGGATCCGTCTGAGGGAGATAGGGAAGATAGGCCCCTGTCACCTCAGCCCTCTCTGTCCCCTAATGCAGGGATAGGCCTTAGTCCTATCATAGACTCCCAGGAAACGCACCGATCATTAATAGGGACTATGAGAACAATGATTGAGGGCATTACTTCCCTGGGGAATCTTTTTCTGCAAAAGGATCCTTTCCGCACAGAGAGTGGTAATCCTAAAACAGGATACCTTCCCCAATCTTGTCAGACTAATCATATTGCATGTAAGACAGTTACCGATGATAAGGGCTTCTGCCCCAATGGTCCCACTTCACCCTCCCATGCTGACCCGACCCATAAGTCAGTGCCAGTTCTCCCGAAGGCTAAGTGCCTAACCTATCCTAGTACTAGCCATCAAAATGAGTGCCGTAGCTTAGCAATAACACAGGACCACCCCGCCTGTACCAGACCCTCAACTTCATCCTTGGCTCAACACCCCTTGCGTAGCACACAACATCAGCTGGCTGATTTGAACATTTCTAACCTGACCCAAGCCCCCAAAATATACATGGCTAATGTACCCAAGTATGACATCAGAAATGGCATTGAATATACGGACTCATTGACCAATAAAGTCATCCATTGGATCCGCCATGTCAGGGGCTGCCGTTCAGTCATCCGGGAAGACATTATCAAGCTCGTAGATTTACCTCCCAATCCCAACCGTTAGACTATATTGAGCTTACTTTGACCAGAGTTGATCTTGCAGAAAATCTTCTCACCCTGGAATTTCGCACTTGTCCTCCAGAAACTTCCTCCATCCAGTTTAGGCGATTCCTACCCAGTAGTCAGTGTAGGCATCCCACTAGGCAAACACCTACACATCTAGCAGGATGCTCCTCATTGTAGGCTAACGACTGACTACAAAGCGAGCCTCAATTGCACTTAGTAACTCACACCGCTTCTCCTACTCGTAGGCTTACCCTATCTAGTATTCAGATCCCATGTATCACCTCTGATATGGCGCTTAGGAAACGACCGACAACATCTTCCTCGCCACAAGGGATGCGGGACACTAGAGGTTTATCACCAAACACGTCCAATGGGCAAATGCTATCTTCCCATATTTTATCTAGGCTAGCTGTGATATCTTGTAACATCACAGGGCTGAGATCAAAGGTCACATCTCCGGACTGGCACACCTTCATCGAGTATCATGATATATGTCTTTTTCAGAAAACCCGGTTGGTGGGTCCCCTCTATTGTATAGGATATTTAAACTACCACATTCCAGCTACTAGTGGGGGAAAAGGCCGACCATCAGGGGGCTTGACAATATGGGTTCGCCAAGTGATTGCCTTTAGTATCCAGGTTCTCCTGACTCAGTGTAAGGACATTCTTGCAATCAGGCTGAAGATGGGTCCGTAAAGTATTGTTGACATCTATAATATTTATGTGAGAAGATCAAAGGGTAAGAAGTCGGAAGTTTTAGTGGCTCTCGACGATTTATTAGACCTGTATTCCCGGGATTCCCAAGTCCTAAGTGTGGGAAACTTTAATGCTTCCTTTGTGCCTCTTGGAAACTAGAAGGATGATCTTACAGGAGAGGAAGACACCCAGTGGGGTATTACCAAACTAGAATAAGCACCCATAAAAAAATGGTTGGATGTGGCAATCCAAATCAATTCCATTTGTCTGGAGCAAGGTCTACGGCGCCAAACAGAAGAAGTCCATCAGACAAACATGGGGCAAACATATTGAATAACGGTCATAGTGCTAGTAGTAAGTACTATTTATTAATCAATCAGCAGCTATGGCACGCCCTTGGGGATACGATTGTGAGGGATCGGCTAGAGAGTGATCATAATCCTTTGTGTGCGACCCTTGATCTATTGCCACAGAGGGTACTTACACAGCTAGGTAGCAAACTGCTCACTCTCGACGAGATCCCCTCAAACGATATGAGACAATTAAAATGGGTGAAGATATTAGAGAAGCCTGATCTTTTAGATACCATTACGATGGAGATTGACTGCGCCATAGTTGAGCTAGAGGCTTGTGTGGTCAATTTCTTGGTTCCTGAGCACATAACTATCATCCATAATGAATTATTTGCCCATTTACGCACTCGTTGGGCATTGTAAGGCCAAGAAAATTCAACAAACGAAAGAGTGCCATTGGTTTAATGAAGATTGTGGAGAGGCGCGTAGATCCCTATGGGTTGCGATTAAAGTAGGAGACCCTGGTAAAGTACGGTCAGCCAGGCAAACATATAGGAGTGTCCAAGAAAAAGCTAAGAAAGCATGGGACGAAAACAGATGGCAGGACCTCAGACGGTATTTGTGCCAGTAAGAGTTCCAAACAGTTCTGGAACTTAGTAAAATGGGATAGGGGTGGCCAGCCATTACCGATACAAAATCATGCAACCCAGGACCAATGGGTCAACCACTTTCAACCCCCATATGCCAGTAACTCAGTTGAGGGGGAGTTTGTTGAGCCCTCATACTCGTTCTATCAAAACATGGTCTTTGAAGAGGCTGATGTCAACACCGTTCTGGGAGCAGTAACGGGTGGGAGAGCACCGGGCCTAAATGGCATCCCGGCTGATATATTTCTTTATGACAAGACCAAATGGTGTCCATATGTAGTTCTGCTGGCTAATGCAATCGCCCATGGTGAATCAGCCCCCGATTCCTGGAAAGGGGCCGAGATTATCCCCATTTTCAAAAAAGGGGATAAATCTTACCCTGGCAATGATAGGCCTATCAGCCTAATAGATCTCTGCAAAAGATAATGGGGCGGTTAGTTATAAACAAGGTCCAAGACAGGATAGATGAGCAAAGTATTTTATCTCCACTGCAGGCTGGCTTCCGGGCACACACCAGTACTATCAACCAGGTGTTCTGATTCATCTTACTATACTGGAAGACGGTGGTTCTGGGCAAGGGAAGCTTGTGCCTTTGTAGACCTCAAGTCAGCATTTGACCTCGTCCCCCGTAGTAAATTATGGGCAGTACTGCAAGAGATGAGGATGTCTCCTGAATTGCTAACCCTTACTGCTAGACTTCACAAGGGCAATTATGCCTAAATTCGCTGGGGCTCACAGGGTAACGTTACAAATCCCTTTCCCATCGAGAAAGGTGTATGCCAAGGTTGCGTTATGACACCCACACTATTTTCCCTGTTTATTATCTGGATTGCAAAATTTCTGGAGACTACCCTTACTGACGCCCCAGCTCTAGCGGGTATAAAGATTCCTATTTTGATGTTCACAGATGACACGTTAATTATCTCAAAAAGGCCGAGCAGTCTCCAGCGAACTCTGCTACTTTTTGAGGAGTTCTGTTTTATACGGGGCTTGGAAACTGTCTAAAACGAAATTCATGTCTTTTAACCCACATAGAGCAGTCAAAGGAGGAATATTGTTAAATACCAGTCCCTTGGAACAAGTTAATGCCTTTACATATTTAGGAGTTATTATGCAGAAGGACTTGAGGTGCAATCGACAGCTTGACATGGCCACGTTGAAGCACCGACAACTATCTGGAGTTTTACAAACAGAGTTCAACACCTCTCTCTCAAAACCAGTAACTCGGGTGCTTCAAATATACAACATGAAAGTGGTCAGCTCTGACCTATATGGTGCAGAGCTTTCGGGGTACGAGAATCTGTCGAAACTAACTGTAGCAGAAAACAGGTTCCTACGCAAGTTCACCAGCCTCTCGCAAAGTACCCCATTGCTTTATGACCTTGGTGGGAAAGCACTGGCTGATATAGCGAGATTGCGCCCTCTACTTTATTGGCCTAGAATCTAGTGTACACCACAACTGGCTACATACGCTACAGGCCTCAATGACATAATTAGAACAGATAGCTTTAACAAAATTAAATGGTTGCGGGAGGTCAGAGCTTACCTAACAAGCAAAGTCATGCCATTATTGTGGGAAAATCAAGCATGTACCCTGTTCCCCTCGAAGGAGATCCTAAAAGCAAAATACTAGGATTGGTTGACCCAAAACACATACAGAAATAGTGACTCGTCTTCACTCACAGGAGGATTCCTAGAAGTTAAACCAGCCCAAAGTCTGGAGCAGTATCGGGATATAATAACTAAGCCACGCGATCGGAAGTTTTACTTCCCATTCAGGGTGGGTTCACTACCAATAAGATCTTATACAGAAAGATGGGTTAATTTGGGCTATAAATCTTGTCCTGCTTGTCAGGCCCAGCCGGAGTCACCTGTTGCTTGTTTGCCCTGCATATGCTGCCCCTCGTCGAGCATGGCTGATGCCTATTTGTAGATCATTGGGCAACAGAAGGAACGGTGACGCACAAAGACTATTGCGCACGGACACATCAATCCTCATCGTCTTTGTACTGGCAAAGCTCTTGGAATGGACCTGGGTTATTAGGTCACAATTACTCCATGCTAACTGAAGGCTTGTCCCTGCCACTGCCTTGTTGTACATGGGCATCCGGAGTGGACACCCATATATTAGGTACTGTACCTCTGTTTTGGTATTATTGGATATGTGTTTACTATCCGTGATTCAATTTTTGAGTCCCTGTATTATTCAATTCAATGAATTGTAAATGGTTTTACAAGTTTTAGCATGTTCAGTCGTCTTAAGATGTATTCATGTATTTTATTGCTCAGAGTACAGATTTTAATCACTTCAAATGAGGTTTTAACTGTGTAAATATATGGTGATTTATGAAATGCTTATTTTATGTATTGTGCTTTAAAGACACATTTGTCAAATAAAGCTTTTTGGATTGGAATCACCCCAAAAACGTTCAAGACCGGAGAGCCTTATTAGTTTTGAATATTAGGATATATACACATATATATACACATATATACATACATATATATACATATATATATACATATTATCTACTGGCGGTCGCCAGTAGATAGTTATAGTTAGGAACGTGTTTCCATAGGAAATCTGAAAATTCTATTTTGAATAACTTTGGCGCCGGTTAACGAATCCTCGCAAAATTTTCAAAACTAATGGGGCGCTCCGCTGAGCTCCTACCCTGAAAGTCTCGGGGTAATTCGTCAAGCGGGGGCCGAGAAAAAAGGGGGGTCCCAAAACGTGTTTTCCCCATGCATTTTCCCAAAGGACCTTTAGTCGAAGGTACAGCCCGAAAGGTTGAACAGAATTACTTGAAATTTGGCAGAGAGGTAGTCCTCAGGTCAGGGATGTGCCTTTTGCATATATGGTATCAATCTGTTCAGTAGTTCCTGAGAAAATTGCAGTTTAAGCACATAAATATCTATAGCCGCGCACCGTGCACGCACCGTGCGCACACCCTAACGTGCACGAGCGTAATTCTGATTGGTGGTTACATGTCAGTCAACATTCGAATCGGTCGAAATCAGGGAGTGTCGGCCGCCATTTTGTTTGTTTTGGGTGCAAGAGTGAAAAAGAGAGGTGGCGAACGTGAAAAGGGGGCAGGGTAGAAAGTTTCTGACCCCCTAGCCTTTGTCAGGGGGTCCCCGAAGGACCCCGAAGGATGAAAAAAACATTTTTTTTTTTTTTTAAATCGCGGGGTGCGCGCAACCCCAGCCGCCATTTTGAGTTTTAGAGGTAGAAGAGAGCTAAAAACACAAGTGGAGAACGTGAAAAGGGGGCAGGGTATAGAGTCCCTGACCCCGTAGGCCTTCTCAGGGAGACCATGAAAGACCCCTTAGGTCAAAACAAAAAAAAAACAATTGTAAAAAATATGGCGGGGTGCGCGCACTGTGCGCGTACGGTGCGCGCACGGCGGCAAAAAAACCATAAAAAAATAGAATTAAAAATCAAGTTTAAGTGTTTAGATGTTGGTTGGCTCTAAAAGGAGCCGTTGTGTTCATTGAGTGCTTTTTTGTACCTACAAGTAAGTACCGATGCAGAGTCTAAAGTTCAAGAGGAAGACTCTGTTGCCTTCATCTGTGAAATGAACACCGTCTCCTCTATAAATGCCTTGCATGTTGTAACGCAAGTTGTTGTGGTATATAGAACCCATACCATAGTCTCTGAGGAAAGCAGAAACAGACTTATTGACATGCTTTCTTGCTTTGTCAATCTGCGGACAACATTGGTTGGACCAGTTCCACTTTTGCCTTTGGCATATATTAGAATATACAAAGGTAGTTTGTGGAAAAAGTGACATCAATTGCACAAAGGTGTCCTTAACAAGCATTTCCAGACCTACCCCAGTTAAAGTGCCTAGGTCATTTCCACCACAGTGCACAATTATAAGGTCAGGCTGTGGGAGATGTAGAAAGGATTTCACCAAAGGCATTAATTGGTGCCACTTTATCCCTCTCTGACCAATCCATTTAATGTCTACATTTGGCAAAGCAAGGTCTTTCAAAATACCTCTTTTTTCTGCATACTTTTCACTCCAGAAGACATAGCTATGACCTACAATCCACACTGTGAACATCTTTCAAGGAGATCTGGATGCACTCAGAAGGTGTCTTTCAGTAGAATGGCAATATGAAAAGAAAGATAGTTGTACAATGGAGGCTTACATACTTTTTTTTAAATAAAAAGAGCTCATTGGCTGTTTCAGACCATTCTACACTAAAAACTAGGCTGTATGTTTACATTTTTAAAAGCATGTTTTGTATTGGTTCAGAAAAATGTGTCCCCACAGAAGATTACTTTGGATATGCTGTTAGGTTTGAAAAGTCAAGCACTCTTGCTCTTTGGATTAGAAACATTGTGTGCTGAACTTCTGACCTCTCTGCTTTCACCAGTGTTCCATGACCTGTTGCTATGGTAGGAGGCAGAAGTCATGTGGGGGGTAGGGATCATTTGGAAAGGGTTGGAATTTGCAACCAATAGAAATGTGTGTTTCCATTTGAAAAAATGTGGGAAGCACTGTGATTTGAAGTTAACATGTATATGTGTGAACAAGAGAGGGAAACATTGCCATTTACTGGTTCTGCTGAGAGGTGTACAGTTCAGAGATTCTGGCTCTGATAATCTGCTGTGTGAGTGCCACATTTCTTCCTCAACTAACTACTTTTAAAGGTGAGTTATGAATTTGAGAGGGGATGTATGAGGTGCATTATGATATAAAAAATAGAAATGAGATTCTTGTTTTAAAGTTGTGTTTTACATTTTATGTTTTGGAAGATAGTTAACTGCCTTGAACTTGTCAGATATTATGGAGTATGTCTTCACCATAAGTAAAGGTGTACTGGTATCACCCAGGAATATTGTTTTCTGCCTAGAATCACACCATGAGTCTGTGTGCACAAAGGAATTGTTGTCAGAGATTTAATTCGTGGTGGTCTGGTTCTGTAAGACTTGCATTCGTAGGAAAGGGGCAGCTTGTTTTGTTGAAGTGTGATGGCTAGCATTCAGCACAAATCAATATTTCACAAATGAAAGGGAAATGCTAACACATTTGCAAACAACAGGGTAGATTTTCCTTCCACACCTGCAATGGGTGAGGTAGTTCCTATGTGTTACAAACTGCGATTAAAACTTATCACACATGTACTCTTACATACATCTCTGCAGTCTTCATGCAGTTGTGCAAGCGTCCATGCAGATCTCTCTTGCACCTGACAATACACAGTCTCCAGAAGCACGCTCTTATCACACAGGCAGTAGCTTCTCCTGCACTCCCATGCTAAGTATTCAGCACTGTGTGGTATTTCAGATAGTAGTGTGTAACGCTACCACATTCAACATCACCAAGGCTCATTTCCTTTGCTCTAGTCTAATCACTCACCGAGGTTCCACATGCTCATGCTCTCAAGTAGCTGTTAGGACATGTGCTCTTTTCTGCCTCTCTAAACTATAAGGAAAATGTGTCAGGCTGTTACAGTAAGTATCACTTGTAAAACCACAGCGGTAAATGTGCTTTGAAATTGCCAATCAAAAATCGTTTTCTGCCTAGAATCACACCATGAGTCTGTGTGCACAAAGGAATTGTTGTCAGAGATTTAATTTGTGTAGCTTTTATTGTGTAAGACTTGCAGTCGTAGGAAAGGCATAGCTCATATGATAGGTTTTGAAAAGCTCATAAAAAATATAGTAATATATATAAATTACATAAAGGTATTTATTTTTTTAGTTTCTTTCAGGTATTGCTGAACAAGACTGAAATAAATTAAAGATGCCTATAAAATCAAGAAAGAGAAAAGAACAGCAACAACATCTATATTTGAAGACAACTGGACAACAAAAATTAGTTGAAGAACCTCGTGTTGGAAAAAAGAAAAAGCCTTCTGGTAAGCAGACTAAGGATGTTTTTAAAAATATCCTCAAGCAAAGAAAAAATGTAAAAAATATATCCACTGGAAATAGTGTTTCAAGTAGAAAGCAACAAGACAATCGACAGAATATACTAAATGCTAGTGTACAATCAGAAGTAAGAAAGAATGACTTAAAAAGAAAAATAGATTTTAAAAACATTCGTAGAAAAATGTTTCAGAGAAGAGTCATGTTCAATTTGCTAAAGGATGTGAAAAAATAGAAGAAGAAAGCCAAATTTTATAAGAAAAAGAAACATATTGAATCAATTGTTGCAAAGGCTTTGGAATTAAAAAGGAAACTATTCATTTTAATTTTGAACAGGATCCGTACATTAGATAAATTAGTGAATGTAATGAAGTCAAAAAGCAAAAGAAAAAGAGAAGTGAAAAAAAAAACTTTTGTAAAGTGTTCTTAGGAGAATGCAAGCATAGTTCAAGTACTGAACCATTTTTTAATGAAGAGAGTTATCTTCAAAGTAATAGTTTGCTGCATGCAGTTGACACCAGTGGTCGAGCATATGAAGTTAAGGATGGTTGTGTAATGGAAAAGGAGAAAATGGTTCCAAGAAATGAGGAAGAAGTGTTAGCTGATGAGGTTATGGGGAGACGTCCTAAAGCCCCAGTGTACACTTGGAATTGTAGTAGTATTTGTACTGTACGAAGGGAATCTATTGATAAATTTCGTGACTTTCTAAGAGAATATAGTTTAAAAAAGTGTTTAACAGAAGATTAAGGTGCTTCAAAGACTAGATCCATGCAGAGTGAGAGAGAATACTGGTTTGCAAGGACATTCTCTGGTTTGTCTTTCTAGGAAAGTTTGTCAAAGTGTTTTTCACCATTTTAGGATGCTGGCAGTTCATCATACTGAAATGAGAAAGTTTGTGAAAAGATTGTATTTTGCTAAAAGTCCAGCACTAAAGTTACATGAGTTGAATAGTGCTCTGTTCCGTGGATCTGTAACAGATGTGAAGAAGGTTTGTGAGGATATTAAGTTTTGTTACTTTGGTCCAGAGCAAGAAAGTGCAGGAAAGGACACAGTTATTGAAGAAAATGTGGAAGAGAATGTAGAACCCACCGTTAGTAAAACATTTGAAGATCAAATGACAAACTTTACTATCATCTCTAATGAAAGACCAAATATTACTTGTATTTGTTGCCGGAGAAGCCATTATAAAACTCAAACAAGGAATGTTGATCTCTATAAAAAAAGTGAAAAAGAAAATAATTCTAAGTGGAAGGATTTTGCTACATATTTATTTCTGGAAAATTGTTTTGATTTGGGTGAAGATCCGCGTATTTGTAAATACTGTTATAACAAGTTAGAAGAAAATGAAATGCCTGCTAGAGCTGTACATAATAATTTAGAATTGGTTGAAATTCCTGCAGAACTTAATGATTTAAATACGTATGAGTCTATACTCATTCAATGTGTCCATCCGTTTCAGACTTTAGTTCGTATGGAGCCCAAAACAGGCAAATTACCTCCTTCAGATTTACAAAGAGGTTTAAAAGGAAGAGTTGTCTATTTGCCATTAGATTTGAAAAAAAATATTGAAACAATTGATGCAGATAGTTTGGAAACTGAACCATTAGTTATTCTGGTTAATGGTGTACCTACAAAGAATAAGAAAATTTGGCAGGAGCTGGTGGATGTACGAAAAGTACAAAGAAATATTAAATGGTATGAATCAATTTATATAGATGAAGAAGATTTACTAGCAGACACAGGAATACCAACTGGGCAAATTGAAAAAGTGGATAAGTCAAAAGAAGAAGAAATTTATGAACATTTCAGCATACATCCTCTTCATTCTAAAGAAGTTATGGGAAACACTATTGATCTCTTTCAGATGAAAAAAGCAAAAGGAACTCCCGTGAGTGTATGGGAGGAGAGCTTGGAAGCTCGTTGTTTTCCCCAGCTGTTTCCTACAGGAAAAGGTGGACGATATGATGAACGTCCAGTACAGATTCCTGCTTCTGAGTATCGGACTACAAGATTATATGCAGAAGATCCAAGATTTCGTCAAAGTATTCCTTATTTGTTCCATCTTTTATTTGAAAGTGACTTATCAGCACTATCTTATGCAGTAAATCACATTTTGAAAACTGGAGTACATCTACATAATGTGTCTGCAATGGATTTTCTGAACAAAGTGCAACAGCGAGATGATCATTTGGAATCTCAATTGATTAATCTAATGGCATGTCAGCGTGGGACTAATGAATATTGGTACCGACGCCATGGAGAATTAAAATGTATGCTACGGAATTTAGGAACTCCTACATGGTTCCTTACCCTAAGCTGTGCAGAATACGCTTGGGATGATTTACTGGATTTTCTTCGAGAGGCAAATTCAAATATTGAAAACATCCAATACAAGACAGCAGGAGAATTGTGCTCATTGGATCCGGTTAATGTTTGCAGATATTTCTTTTTTTTGTTTGTTTTTTTTTTAATATATTTTTATTTTATTTACCACATTGCACATTTGTATTCATCAATACATATTTTCGCCAACCAAAATATCGTATTTAACATTGGGAATTATCCATAACATGAAACACATAATTAAACTTAATAATTCAAGAATTCAAGAAACCCCCTGAACCCTCCACTCTTTACCCTATCCCTTCCCTCCAATGTACTAATGGATTCCAAATTCTTACACCTAAAGCTCTCCCTGCTCTTCCCTTCCTGGCATATATAGGTTTTTCTAAATTAAATGTATAAATTAAATTCGCCAACCATGTTTGCATGGGCGGGGGGTTTTATCAAGCCAGGCCCTAGCTAAAGTTAATCTATAAACAGCCATAATCATAAACAGAAATTCTTTATCAACATTTCTAGTATTATCAATCCGTCCTATTCCCAACAATATCAATATGGGGTTTAGTGATATCTGCAAGCCTAATGTCTGAGCCAAAAAATTCTCAATATCCCTGATTAACGTATATAATTGAGGACAGGTAGCGAACATATGTATTATATCTGCATTAACTGAGCTGCAACGAGGGCAGGTAGTCCCGTTCGTACCACCCCATTTAGCTATTCTATCTGGTGTATAATACAATGAAAACAATGTTTTATAATGTTGCGATTGCAGGGGAGCTGAACACAGTATGGTACATCCCAAATCCAATGACTCCTCAAAATCATTAGTTTCGCATTGAAGTTTCTCCATCCACTTATGCTTATATTTATCCAGGTCGTCCACTTTAGTTTGGACTAATAAAGCATATGCTGATCTAATTGTATGTTGTCCACCCATAATTAGATTCTCCAGAAAGTCATTGGTTTGGAACCCTGCTACTCCGCCCTGTTTGTTACCCAAAAAGCTCCTTATCTGCAGATATTTAAAGAAATCCCTGTTACTTAAATCGAATGTCCTTGCCAATACACTAAATTGTACTATTCCCCCTGAATCTATTAAGTCCCCAATTTGCTTTATACCTTTTTGATCCCAGCCGGACATAACTGAATCTGAAAAGATTTCAGTGGGAAAGGATCTATTATTGTATAGTCTAACATATCTATGAAATCTACCCAGCCCCATTGTTTTCAGGAAAACATTCCATACTTTAATAGCCGCCACTAAGGTTTTGAACTGTTTTCTTTTTAGACTCCCAAACTCAGTATGTTGTAATAGACAATTTTCTGTCTCTTGGCCAAGTAAAACTGCATAGACATCCGTCGATAAGGAAGTGATTTTCTGTAAAATCCCCCCTCCTCCAATTAAACCCTGCATGTATTGAAGGGCAGTCGCCATATAATACAATCTAAAATCAGGTGCTCCCCATCCTCCTCTTTCTCTAGGTAGAGACATATATCTATATGCTCTGCGCGTTTTCCCATGCGTCCATATAAACCTATTAAGAATACCCTCCAGCATATTAAACCATTTACCCTCAAAAAATAGTGGTATTGCTCTAAATAAATAGAGAAATTTAGGCAAAATCGACATTTTCACCATATTAGTGACCCCAACTAAAGAGAGATGCAGGTTATTTACTCTAAGTCCACTTTTACTTTAGCCAGGACAGGGGTCATATTTACCTCAACAATAACGTCAATGTTAGCTGTAATTACTATGCCAAGATACATAGCTGATGGAACCACCCTGGGATCGGCACATAAGGTGTGGTTATTCTTAACTATCAGTGTCTTTGATTTATTCAAGCTAGAGCCTGACAGTTGTCCAAACTTAGTGGCTTCACGTTCTACCTCCATTATAGCCATCTCAGGGTCAGGGGTTAATATAGCCACATCATCAGCATATGCAAGAATTTTTACTTTTCTGACATTTACAACCATTGGGCGAATCTCATCATTTCTCTCCAGGTGTCTTAACAAAGGTTCAAGAAATAATGCAAAAAGGAGTGGGGACGAGGGGCAGCCCTGTCTTGTCCCTCTAGAGATTTTAACTACATCTGTATACCCTCTATTGACTCTAATTATGGCAGTGGGTCTTTTATATAGAGCTTGAATAGCTGCCCAAAGATATTCCCAGGCTACCCTGTCGAAGGCTTTTTCAGCATCTAAAAACAGTGCTGCAATAGGGTCACACAGGGTTCCTGCGGCATCAAACATTGTGATGACTGTCCTCACATGTTGAGTGGTTCCCTTGCCCGGAATAAAACCGTGTTGCGATGTACTTACAAGCTGCTCTATATTCTCTGCTAGCCTTGTCGCCAAGATTTTAGAGTAAATTTTAACGTCAGAATTCATGAGGGTAATTGGCCTATATGAAGCTGGATATATAGGCGACTTCCCCTTTTTTGGTATAACTACAATATCTGCCCCTCCCCATGTCTCAGGAGGAAAACCTCCTCGTTGCGTATGTAGCATTATATTAAGCATCTCAGCAAGTACCTTATTCTGAAATAGTTTATAAAATTCTACCGGGATCTGATCTGGTCCAGCTGCTTTCCCAGAGGGTAGACTTTCCAATGCCCTTCTAATCTCCTCTAACTGAAGAGTGGCATCTAATATCTCTCTATCGTCTGACGATAAAGGATCCGAGGGAATATCACTCAAATATCTTTCTATCTCAGTTGGGTCCCTTAAGTCCTCCGGAGCATACAATTTAGTGTAAAACTTATGGAAACATTTTCTAATAAAATCTGAGTCAGTACCCAAATTTCCCTGATGATCCTGAATCTCCTTAATATCACCCTTTGCTGTACGCTGTCTTGTTCTGACCGCAAGAATATGTCCGACTCTCTCGCTTAATTCATAAGTATCTTGTTTATGTGCCAGATATTTTTCAGCAGCTTTTAACGTGATACCCTCCATAGCATCTCCCTTAAGACTAACCAATCTGAGTATAAAGGAGTCCAGTGGGATTCCTTGCGTCGTGGCTATAGCCAAATTTTCTTCTGCTATATATAACTTGAGCCTTATATCTTCAAGGTGTCTTTTTTCCCTTTTACGTCTTGCTATTACAAAGCTCATCGTTTCCCCCCGAACCCCAGCCTTAAAGCAATCCCAAACTACACCTGGGGGTGCCGTGCCTCTATTGTCTTCCCAATAATTTGTTATCCACCTCTCCATATGTCTCTGGTATGCCTCATCTTTTAGTAGACTTCGTTCAAAGGTCCACTGAGTTACCGTGGTACTTATCTGAGTGATATTTAATGTTAAGATGAGTGGATTATGATTGGATATGATCCTGGGTTGTTTCTCTATTTTTGAGTGATGGATTAACGAGTTGGGCATTAAAAAATAATCTAACCTAACCAATACTTTATGTGGAAGAGAAAAGAAGGTACTGCCATCTAAGGAAGAATGATATTTCAACCAGGGGTCCCCAAGGGAATTATGCTGAACCATATCAGTAAGAGCTCTATGTGATTTTTTCTTTCTTCCTAAGTACCTCGCCCTAGGTACTGCAAAAGAACTTGTTGGATCGTGAATATTAAAGTCCCCACAGCATATAATAGGTTCCGGCCATTGCGGCAATTCCATGTCCATAAACTGCCAAACATCAGGGTCATCTCCGGTAGATCCATATATAGTTACTAATGTAAACCGTGTCCCCTTCCAACTTAGATCAACCATGACCCATCTTCCCCATTGATCCTCCTTTTTCCTATGCACCTCCAGATCCCTAAATCTTCCCAAAATTGCTACCCCCCTGGTTCTAGTGTTTTGTTTACTTGCCACTAATAAATCGAATCCCAGTTGTTTCAGAAGGTATAACTGTGCTGCTTCGATATGCGTCTCCTGAAGACATACGAGATCTAACTGTAAAAATCTCAGTAACCCTGCTACCTTAACCCTTTTCCTGGGGTCATTAAGTCCACATACGTTAATCGAAGCAATTCTACAGGGCATTAAGAGGTATGAATGGGTTCTTACTCAGATCCAACTTAACGTTAATTAACATAAAAATATACCAGTCTGCAATCGCTCGATATTGTCTATACCATCTGAATTGTACACATGATATCCCCCACAAAACAAAAATTAAAGAAGCAATGTGCTTTATCAAACCCACACAATACCAACATTTTAACCCTCGTGATATAAGCTTAGGCTTTAACTGTCTCTTTCTCAGGGTTGAGTCTCTCGCTGTACCTATATCATCTCCAGAGGAATTGGTGTCTGAAAGCAATGCTTCCTCTTCATCTTCATCATCATCTCGCTCCTCTGAGAGCTCCTCACTTGAATGTATTGAATGTATTGAATCCGAATCCTCGTTAAGTGAGAAGAACCTCTCTCCTTCACCCGAGCCCACCTCAGCCTTTTCGGTTCTCCCCTCTCTAGGATCAAGCAATTTCTGTTCATTTGTCTCCCCCAAGCTAGTAGAGCTTCCCCAGGTAGCTAGAACTTTATTAAGAGGGGTTTCGGGGGGTTTTGGAAGAGTTTTTGGGGGCATGCAGTTCAGCTTCAAGTACCAAGATGGCACTCAGCATATCTGTATTGTTCTCATTATCCCCCGTTTCCCTCCTCTCGCCAATAGCAGTAGATCCTGGCTCACCCCTCTCAATGCAACGAGATCTTACCGGAGAGGCCACACCGGAATTGAATCCAAACTTCAATGCTTCATGCTCGTCTTCTCCCACAGACTGCAGAGCCTGCTGCTGTTGAGGTTGCTTAGCAGCGAGAGCGTCTGTAGCTGACGTGCCTCCAGCGTCTCCCGCGTCCTCGAGGACGTTTCCCGGTTCGCTATCTCCGGATCTGTGACAGCCAACTCTGTTTGGCGTTCGATTGCCTGCTAGCCCGTGGTGACCGGAAAATGCCTCTGTCAAGGTGGGTTGTCTGAGGAGGGCCTCTCGGGGTTTAGATTTGATTTTATTTTTGTCATCTCTGTCAGTTTTTTCCGCCGTACTTGAAGTTTGTTTAGAAGACAGCTTACTCTTAGCATCGCCTAGTTGACAGCCTGTTACATTAGCTCCGAGTATATCAGTCTTCTCCCCTCTTCGTGTGTCAGACGTCCTTTTATTGAGCTGCAATATCGCCTTCCGAATTGCCCCTGGTTCCTTACTGCCAGCACTCAGGTTAGTTATCTCGCTTTGATCCTTTGGGGGGTGATTACAGCCTTCTGTCTGTTCCTTCGTCTTTGCCTTTTCTTTCGCTTTATCACCTTTTGTGGGCCGAGGCGGCATTGTGCTGGACTGTGTATATCGCTTCTTTAAACAATCCACAGCCCTGGCAAATCTTCTCAAGCTTTCTTTCAGCCAATATAGCCCCGCCGTTATGTACTCTTTAATCTCCACGTCACATGAAATCATCGATAAATCCGCGTATAGTGAATCTATTCCAGCAATTCTACAACCGAAGGGAGAATAATAATCCGGAGCCTACTAACAACATTCTGATGGGAGAGAGGTCTTGGTGCGACTGGTTAGCACAGCTCACTCACGGCCATCTTGCCTCCTCTCACGGCCATCTTGCCTCCCACAATTACCAGAACTCGTTTGCAGATATTTCAATCATAGATTTGAGGCTATGATGTCCTTCATCTGCAATAAAAAAAATCCACCTCTTGGAGAAGTTGTGGATTTCTTTTGGAGAAAAGAGTACCAAGCAAGAGGTGCTCCTCATATTCATATGCTGTTGTGGATCAAGGATGCCCCAAAATTTGGAACAGATTCTGATGATGCAGTTTTATCTTTCATTGAAGAATATGCAACATGTGCTATACCTAAAAGCACAGAAGAAAAAAACTTAAAAGAGCAAGTTTTACGTTTCCAAAGTCATCGGTGTGGAAAATACTGTTGACGAAATAACAAGAGTAAAGATAAATTCTACACAAAATGTCGATTTGGATTTCCACGACCTCTTCTTTCAAAAGGAAGAGTAAACAGTTTTATGTCAGCTGTGCGACATACTATTACAAGAAAATCGCCTAAGAATACCTACAACCTAAGAAGAAAAGAAGAGTCAAAATATATAAATGACTACAACCCAGTCATTTTATCCATGTGGAATGCTAACATGGATCTTCAGTATGTAGCTGACAATTCTATTGCTGTTGCTCGGTATGTCACATCTTACATCACTAAATCTGAGAAAACGGAATTGAAAGAAATGTGGGAAGTGATTTCTCACGAGAAGACTGTCAGTAAAAAGCTATACAGTTTCAGTTTAAAGATGTTATCGCATTGAGAAATTGGATCCTACGAATGCTCAGATAGGTTATCATCTGCAAGTCTGTACTCCAAATCCAGAAGAATAATTTGAGTAAGTTTAGGCCTTGCAGGAATGCGAAATCGGGTACTGAAATCTATTCGAGAAATTGAATATTTAGCAGAGTACGAACCTGAAAGTACAGACCATTTAAGAACAAACATGTTGGACACATATTACCCAAAGAGAAGTCATCATCTTGAGAACATGTGTCTCTATGAAGTGCTGCAGAACTACATTTATAAACGGAATGCCACAGAAGACATCAACAATGGAAAATATAAAGTCATTGGTGAGGAAGGATGTTTGCTAAAACAAACAAAAAGAAGTTTGATTAATCACAGAAAGCTGAGTTGCGACACTACTGACAAGAAGGAATTTTACCACTTAGCACTTTTACAGTTGTTTAAACCATGGCGCTCAGAGGATGAATTTCTTGGACATTTTCAAAGCTATGAAGATTCCTTTAATGCATGCAAAGATACCATAGAATGCAGTACTTTCACAACTTATGTACAAATGTTAAATGAAGAAATTGAACTGAGCAACAATTGCAGCTGAAGTAGCTAGACACAGTTCTCAAGACAATCAAAGTTCTGGGACACTCAGACAAGATCCCCTAGGACAACCAATCATAGAAAATGAAGCTGCAATAGCCATGACTGAAGTGGAAACAGCTATGAATCAAGCTCAGGAAGATTTAATAAACTTACCAAATTTGGAACAGCAACTGAATGATGAACAACAACAAATTTATGAGGAAGTCACAAAACAAATTGATCATGGATTACTACATGAAAATAAAGAGTGCTCATGCACATCATTTGAACCAATCAGAATGTATGTGAGTGGACAAGCTGGAACTGAAAAAAGTTTCTTGATTAAAGTAATTAGAAGCTACCTACAGAAAAAAACTCATTCAACTTTGTCTTGTGTTGTTACTGCTCCAACTGGGTTAGCAGCATATAACATAAAAGGAATTACCCTCCATTGTTTGCTAATGTTACCAGTAGAGCATGAGAACAAAATACAATACCACAAGCTAACAGGGGAAGCATGTTTTGAAGTTTCAAGAGTATTGAAAAAAATGAAAGTTCTCATTATTGATGAGGTAAGCATGGTATCAAACTTAATGCTTGCCTTTGTGCATTTAAGAATGCAGCAAATTCTAAAGACAAACTATGACGTACTATTTGGAGGAAAACATGTTATAGTTTTTGGGGATCTACTGCAGCTCACACCAGTTAAAGGACAACCAGTATTTCATACTCTTACACATGAAGACACGAAAAAGTCGTTAGGAAGTATAGGTAATGTGAATATTTGGACATACTTTCAGTACAAAGAACTCATTACCAATATGCGGCAAGCAAATGATGATGATTATGCAAGTATTCTCAAAGATATCAGAATTGGACTACTCACAGAACATGGAAGAAAAGCTTTACAGAGTCGATTGCTATGTAATTTGTTTCTAATAGAACAAATAGTTCCAGAGAAAATATACAAGAAAATTGCTGGAAAAAATACTGTAATCTACTTAATGCCAACACTACATGAATGCTCTATATTCAATCAAGAACTTTTGAAATTGGAAAATGAAGAGATTATAAAACTGGAAGCTGTGGATAAAATACAACATGAAGGAATAACTATTACTATACTAGCAAATTGACAACTAAATTGAATTCTCTAGAGAAAAACATATCGAAAACAGCTGGTTTAGAAAAGAATCTTTATGTATGTATGAACTGTCGAGTAATTTTAAGACGTAATTTGGATGTAGAAAAAGGTTTAGTGAATGGAGCTATGGGTAAAGTTGTGGGTTTTGTTAATTACCAGAAAAAAGATGGAATTGAATTTTTAAAAATAAAATTTGATCAGATTGAAGAGGTTAAAGACATTAGTCGTTGTTCAGTTCGTTTCTTGCTTGTGAAAGACTTATATGTACGTAGGAAGCAGTTTCCGTTTTCTCTAGCATATGCTGTAACTATTCACAAATCTCAAGGATTAACTGTAGATAGTGCTTTTGTAAACATTGGATCTAGTGTGTTTAGAGAAGGTATGGCATATGTTGCTTTGTCACGCTTGAAAAAAATATCTGGTTTATTCATGATAGACTTTGATGAGTCAAAAGTTAGTGCTGATGCAAACTGTGTAAAGGAATATAATAGATTAAGAAGAAGCTATGCTCCTCATTTATGTCAGTATCCTGTGTTTGAAAAACGTGTTGTTTGTCGGAAAAGGAGAATTGAGAATATCTGTAATGAGGATGTACAGAAGAGAAATCAAAAGGAGAGTGATGTGATTGCAAGCAAAAAGAACAAGCATTTGCAATGCAATAGGTTTCGCATTCACGCGAGTATGAGCTATTGACATTGTAAATGACAATGCCTTTTATTTATGTTTATGTTTATGTTTCGGGTTTAAAAACGTAAATAAAAGGCATTGCCATTTCAATACTAATAGCTTAAACTCTCGCAAATGCGAGACCTATTGCATTGCAAATGCTTGTTTATAAACTGTGTAAACCAGCCCGGCTGCTGGCTGGATATTCTCAAGGGCTGGGCCACGACCCCTCACTCATGCACACAAAAGGAATGTAAACAGCAAAATAACCGTCCAGGCAATGTGCAAGATTTGTGAACCACCGATATTAAAGATTGGGACAAAATATCATGACACAAGACTCCCTCGATGCTACAGGTCAAGCGTCATATACATATATGGATTGGGAGGATACGAGCGTATTAATCCCTACAGACTCCACTCTCAGTAGCAGCTTACTTGCCAGGCATAAAAATCATACATTTGCTGTATGGGAGGGTCTCAGAGCAGCGCAACACGCATAAACAATCCAAGAGCCCCTCGCCATCTACCGGGGAGGCTTCGGTTTTATTGTGAGCCCCGGACAGCCCCTCTGTTTTCTTTGTGAAGCCGCTCATGCGTGCACGGAAATAGGATGGGCTGAAGGCGAGTTTAGAGCTCCCTACTGAGAAGTGGTGTGATCTGCAGTTCGAAGATCCGTTTCATCAACAAACATATTTTTGCTGCTGAAAGTCTGCAGATTAAGCTGCAGATGAGTAATTATTTGGTAAATGAACACTTTTGTGGGAAACGGTGTGGCAGCGAAATCCCAGATTTCCAGTGGCCCTTCCTTTGTTAAACATAGAAGGTGCCCGAGGTGTTGTGCCCTCCACTATGAATGCCTCGACTTTTAAAAGTGCTGAGAGTGTGTCAAACAAGAACCCCCTCCGAAGTGTATTATGGCTGTGCTGTTCTGCGCGCTGTCAATGAGAGGGCGTGCAGTGGAATCCTGGTTTTAGTTAAGGCTTTTGGATAATATTTATACACAAAAGAAATCACACAAATCCGACTCATGCGAGTTAGTTGGATTCAAATCTTCACTCCTGTTCGTGAAACGTGTGCCCTGTGTGTGTTGTTTGTGTACTGTGCACATGTTGAATGTGTCAGTTGTGTTGTCTTTGAGTCAGTGGTGTAACGCAAAATGATGCCACCGCAGAATGTGATGATGGGCCAGAGACTCCCATAGCTCACGGAAATACATTGATCTTGGTCTGAAAGGCCCCCCCGGGAAGCTTTTGCCCCCTCCGAACTTCTGAAGCCTCCTCACCCCTGCTCTGTATGGGGTGCGTGTTTTGTCTGCATGTTGTGCCGGTGCCCTTGTGCGCGTGTATTTGTTGACCCTGTATGTAATGTGTGAGCCCCTGTGACCATGTCTTTTATGTGTGCACAAGCGATGCTCCCTCTGAGACCACCTCATGGGAGGTTGTGTTCCCTATGTTGCTCTTGCCAGACACATGAGCCTAGCAAGGGCTCCAGGTCATGGTGCAAGGAAAGGCAGTGGGCTCTGTTATCTCCAGTTGGTTGGGGGGGTACACCCTGGTGCCACTAAACCTACAAAAATCAACAATGAGGGGGAGAATAGACCACTTGTCCTGTGTACCAGGGTCTTAGTTAACGTGGATGGTCATAGTTAAAAAACCCTCATATACGTACACAAGTATTAGGCTGTATATGTTGATTCTCCGCCTTCGTGTATCGTAATAGCATGATCATTGGGCTTTTTTTTGTCCATATGCTTGCCTCCCCATGGAGGAAGACCTACTGGTTCTACAGTAGTGGTCAGAGAAATAAAAAGAGGGTGTGCTCATGCTCAGTGAAAAGTGGTATTGAGAATAAAATTCCTGGTGTCAAAACTCGTTTCCTTTATTCTTGAGATGTATGACACAGGGAAATTAAAATTGTGAACGTGCATCTGAAAACCTGGTTATTGGTCTAATGCACTGACAGTGATCTGGTAAGGTCTGGTCTACATGTTTCAGCCTCGTGCAGAGTCTAGAGGCTTTCGTCAGGACCAAAATAGTTTAGGGGAGCATTACTGGGCTCACCTAGTGAATACTGGGGGTGGTTATTGAGTACTCACCGCCCTCGGTGTAAGGAGTCAGATCTTTTAGTATCTGTTCCTGCAAAAAGAAATAGTGAATATTATCACATCCTAACAATACATTAATTGCTAGTATTTCTCTTAGAATTATGCTAGAACGAATGTTTAATCTTTAGAAACAATCTTGGTATACTGTTTCAATTGCGCATTTCTGGCGCTTTTCTTACACAGAGTGGACTAAATAAAGTGAGGATAGATTTAAAATAGAGTTAAAACGGAGGTAAAGTAAACACCACATCGGTTTTCATTTGAAGTTCTTATTTGTCAAGGTGTGTTCAAATTGACCGCTCATGTTATATAATCAAAAATGTGTCGTTATTTATTATCTGTGTGACTCGTTACGTAATGGTATGAGTCTATGCGTTCGTATTAGGAC
This sequence comes from Triturus cristatus, assembly GCF_964204655.1. Lineage (NCBI taxonomy): Eukaryota > Metazoa > Chordata > Amphibia > Caudata > Salamandridae > Triturus > Triturus cristatus. Next base: position 803,558,634 of record NC_140588.1, on the reverse strand, counting down.
TAAAAACACTGTTGCATTTTAAGTTGTATAGATAGCCTCTCTTTGTTGGTCTCCTATGAGACTCATGGCATAATGGTAAGAGTCTGTATGTTTATTCACGCGGTTACCGTTGCCTTTACACACGTGATGACTCTGTTTGGTCTACTGAGAGTAATTCGAGTAAGCAAGGCGGTTACCTTTTTTTTGGGATTAGGACATCTTCCTTCAGGGTGTCAGTCAGATGGCAGTGAACCTTTTGCTGTTGGAGAGGGGGAAAGGTTAGTTACTTTACTCACTGTTTGACGCTTGTTGGAAACAGCTTCAGCGCGGCTTACCGGTTCCTCTGGCAGACCCACTTGTTCTGACTCTGACGTTATCCCTGTGATAACGTACGTTCCGGTAGACTCGCGTTACATGGGCCGACGTTAGTGAAATCAAGGTAGGACTTTTTGGTTTTGGTTGGCATTAAGGTTGGTAAAATGGTTGTCATTATTACTCTTAGTTGTCAAGACGACGCGCAGTGGCCAGTATTGGTAGAGGATGAAAAGGCGCTATTAGGTTATTGGTTGGTATCTTAGATAACTCATGTGGGTGACATTTCCATGGTTGTATAGATGATTTTAGTCTAATATAAAGGCCAGCGTGTTATATATTCAGGGAATGAAAGTAGGACTAATGGGTCCTGGTTGGCATTCCGGTGGGCACTTATGGTTGGCAATGTTATTGTTGAGATGGAGTGCCCGGATTGGGTGGGTAGTGACATCAAGTTCGGGTTCATAATTATATGGAGTTTAGTATTACTGATGAAGAGATCTTGATTAAGGGCTACCTCCTCATTGATCTTTCTGAAGGTAGCGGATGTTTACATGTGGAAGGGGTTGTTGGGGTTTGTATGTGTTCCTGTTCGAAGTTGCTCACATACAACCCTGCTACACTAGGGGCAAATGTGCTGCCCATCGAAGTTCCGTGGCATTGTCCAAATAGGGTCCCTTCAAATTCAAAATAATTCTCCATGCAAAAGAGTGACAACGAAAATGAGCAAACATTTCATTGAAGCAAACCATACCCCAGAAGATCTAAATTGGGTAATCCTAGAGACCCTAGTGTTCAAAAGCCACAATGTGGAACATATACTTTTCGAAAAGGAACAACGCTGGGTCCATCGTCTCAAGACAGATAAAGAGGGACTGAATGACACCATACCCTGGTCTGCTCTCAGCAAATGATAACTACCTATCATGACTATGTAAACATCTGCTACCTTCAGAAAGATCAATGAGGAGGTAGCCCTTAATCAAGATACCTTCATCAGTAATACTAAACTCCATATAATTATGAACCCGAACTTGATGTCACTACCCACCCAATCCGGGCACTCCATCTCAACAATAACATTGCCAACCATAAGTGCCCACCGGAATGCCAACCAGGACCCATTAGTCCTACTTTCATTCCCTGAATATATAACACGCTGGCCTTTATATTGGACTAAAATCATCTATACAACCATGGAAATGTCACCCACATGAGTTATCTAAGATACCAACCAATAACCTAATAGCGCCTTTTCATCCTCCACCAATACTGGCCACTGCGCGTCGTCTTGACAACTAAGAGTAATAATGCCAACCATTTTACCAACCTTAATGCCAACCAAAACCAAAAAGTCCTACCTTGATTTCACTAACGTCGGCCTATGTAACGTGAGTCTACCGGAACGTACGTTATCCCCGGGATAACGTCAGAGTCAGAACAAGTGGGTCTGCCAGAGGAACCGGTAAGCCGCGCTGAAGCTGTTTCCAACAAGCGTCAAACAATGAGTAAAGTAACTAACCTTTCCCCCTCTCCAACAGCAAAAGGTTCACTTCCATCTGACTGACACCCTGAAGGAAGATGTCCTAATCCCAAAAAAAAGGTAACCGCCTTGCTTACTCGAATTACTCTCAGTAGACCAAACAGAGTCATCACGTGTGTAAAGGCAACGGTAACCGCGTGAATAAACATACAGACTCTTACCATTACGCCATGAGTCACATAGGAGACCAACAAAGAGAGGCTATCTATACAACTTAAAATGCAACAGTGTTTTTAGTCCTAATACGAACGCATAGACTCATACCATTACGTAACGAGTCACACAGATAATAAATAACGACACATTTTTGATTATATAACATGAGCGGTCAATTTGAACACACCTGGACAAATAAGAACTTCAAATGAAAACCGATGTGGTATTTACTTTACCTCCGTTTTAACTCTATTTTAAATCTATCCTCACTTTATTTAGTCCACTCTGTGTAAGAAAAGCGCCAGAAATGCGCAATTGAAACAGTATACCAAGATTGTTTCTAAAGATTAAACATTCGTTCTAGCATGATTCTAAGAGAAACACTAGCAATTAATGTATTGTTAGGATGTGATAATATTCACTATTTCTTTTTGCAGGAACAGATACTAAAAGATCTGACTCCTTACACCGAGGGCGGTGAGTACTCAATAACCACCCCCAGTATTCACTAGGTGAGCCCAGAAATGCTCCCCTAAACTATTTTGGTCCTGACGAAAGCCTCTAGACTCTGCACGAGGCTGAAACATGTAGACCAGACCTTACCAGATCACTGTCAGTGCATTAGACCAATAACCAGGTTTTCAGATGCACGTTCACAATTTTAATTTCCCTGTGTCATACATCTCAAGAATAAAGGAAACGAGTTTTGACACCAGGAATTTTATTCTCAATACCACTTTTCACTGAGCACGAGCACACCCTCTTTTTATTTCTCTGACCACTACTGTAGAACCAGTAGGTCTTCCTCCATGGGGAGGCAAGCATATGGACAAAAAAAAGCCCAATGATCATGCTATTACGATACACGAAGGCGGAGAATCAACATATACCGCCTAATACTTGTGTACGTATATGAGGGTTTTTTAACGATGACCATCCACGTTAACTAAGACCCTGGTACACAAGACAAGTGGTCTATTCTCCCCCTCATTGTTGATTTTTGTACTAACCATTGGAAGCTGAATAGACCACTGCTTCTTTTTCCCTCCCCCCATTGATTTTTTGTAGCCACTAAACCTACTGCACTCTTTGTAGGTCCTGGAACAATGAAGAGAGGCCGGGAGACTCGCAGCGCCCACCCCAGACTAAGTCACACAGGAACGCGGGTGCCACCGGGCAGTGCCTGACACGCGAGGGCACCCACCACTGGGGCCAAACTCCGAGCTCAATAGCGATATCGCATGTGTGTGACCACAGTGTACCCGCTCCATTTAATTTGTGAACAATAGTTTTAGAAACGCCGTTTAGAGGGAGAATTAAACAAGCAGGAAGTGGGATAAGGGAGGGGGTGGCATATGGCGTGTACATTTTGCGGGCGCTTTGATGTTCGCAGTGGCCGTGCGGCTCACTGAGAACATCAAAGCACCCGCGAAATGTACACGCAGGCTGCCAAATGGTGCGCGCGCCTGGCTCACATGCACTGTGTGAAAGTGATCTCGATCGCGATCACATCAAAACGGCCGTGCGGCCCGCGAAAGTGAAAGCAAACGGTGTGCAGGCTGCCAAATGGTGCGCACACCCGGCGCACATGCACTGTATTTGGAGGCCTGAAAGCACTAGTTTGCACTTCCAGATGCCCCATTTACAAAACCTCTCGCGAGAGCAGCGCTAAAGCGCTGTCTCAGGCGAGACCTAATAAGGACAATGTTGAAGAGGTTGTTGGTTGTCATTCTGAAAATAGCTCTGGTGTCAACTGCTACGCTAATGTAGTGCTGAATGTTGTATTTTATCATGAAAGTTTGCAAGAGCAGATAATACTAAATCATGAAAAAAGATTCTGTTATCTGCTGAGTTTTCTTTATGAGAAGCTGAGTAATGATAAAACTAAAATAGAAAGTGCTTCTGATGTTAGAAATCTTTTAGATCAGTGTTTCCCAAACTGTGGTCCGCGGACCCCCAGGGGTCCATGACACATTCCCAGGGGGTCCTCAGGCAGCACTTTTAAAAGCACAACAAAGTTCCTTGGAGAATTAGCAGTTGTCTAGCAACAATAAAAGTGTCAAGATAACATCAGTGATTAATGTACCTGCTGGGGAGAGAAGAGAGTTTTGCCAAGTGGCAGCTTTGACTTATCGAATGTAGCACAGAGGGTTAATATGCCTACTGCAAAGAACATGTACCATGCATTTAAAAAACAGTTTATGTGCATAGGTTAGTGGGTTACTGCTTTTGTCACAGAGATTCTTTTGTTACTGTGCAGTGCTAGCACAGTGACCAAAGAGCTGCTTGCAAACTACATGGTGTAAGTTAGAAACGTATGTTTTTTCCAAGTCGTTCATTATCCTGATGCTGCTAAAAAGGTTTATTTGGGTGGAAATACATTTTTATTGTTAAAGTCAATGCTAACCACTGTGTTGTGTTGTGAATCCTGAGTTTGTGCTTCTCCAGACCAAGCACTCTTTAAAAATGACTACTAGTATGAATGACATGTGAATCCTACACCTTGTAGTCGCATTTGTCTTATGTAACATTTTCTATACACTGATTTACACGGATAAATCATTGTCTCTATGGGGCAGATTTACAAGGAAAGTGACTCAGTGTGTGCACCAAGCCATTTGGCTGCACCGCACTGAGTCACTTTCAAAGCACAGGGATGCAACATATTTACAACAATATGTCGCATCTCTGTGCTTCCCCCTGCGCTGGCGCACAAACTACTGCCATGCGCCTGCACAGGCACATTTGCATCATGGTGCAAGGATGCCTGCGTCGTGGGGAGATTGTTTATATGCAGGAAGGGTTCCCTTCAAGTATATAAACAATCAGAAATGGTGTTTTTTTACTTCTAAGTGTCCTGCATTAGCACACATAGAACTTGTACAACTTCATAGTTTTACTGATTGTTTATGTGCAGGAAGGGACGCCTTCCTGTACATAAACAATCACCAGAGGTGATATCCTCTTTCTATGCGTGCTGCATAATGCAACACGCATAGAAAGAGGAAAAAAAACGAGGAGAAATGAATATATTTCTCCTCCTTGCTCCTCCCTACGCCTCCCCTGGGGAGGCATAGCATTCAGACACATTAAATATGTCTGGTTTCATGGGTGTTACGTGGGAACACGCCTCTTTCACGCAAAGGGGTGTGTGCAAATGGACCATATTTACAAGACCAGGAAAAGTCACGCAGGGTGGCTTTTCCTGCCTTGGAAATATGGGGCACTAAAATACTTCACCGCTGTGTCACTTTTTGTGACGCACCCGTGGCGCAAGGGGCTTGTAAATCTGCCCCTATATGTGTGTGATGTAAAGTGCTCTGACATTCTTCAGTGATATGAGAGATGCTATAAGTATAAAACAAAAGAAATACATGTGACCGAGGGGCTATGGAGAGATGAGAGGCACTGTTGGAGGGTGATAATAAGGGAATAATTGAAGAACCCTAACAAAGATTGTCATATCCTGGTGCATAGTAAGGTCATCATTTACTATTCTTTAAAAGCTGATACAATTCAATATAAAATGATACATTTGTTGTAGAATGCACCATTGTTTTCTAAATTTTCTTGGGAGGAGAGCCTCCCAAAGCCCCATTTGTAGTGGTCAGGCTCACTCACTGCACTTGGTGTGCACTGTATGGGGACTGCTCTGAAAACATTTGCCATGGCTGCTTTGGGTTTCCAGTCTGGCCCTAGCAGGAGCCTCATACTGCGAAATAAAACCAACCATTTAAAAGTCACCGAGATGCAGCACTAACCTTCCTGTTTTTTGCAAATTCTTTCAATATAAAATACTAAAATCCTTAGTAATTCAAGTATTTGTTTTGTGTGCACACATGTGTTGATTGTTTTCGAATTACTGTTTTAATGTTTGAAATTTAAATCCTACAAATTGCTTGGGGTCCCTGGCTTCCAGAGGTGACTCAATGGAGGTCCTCAGGAGTCAAAAGTTTGGGAACCACTGTTTTAGATGTATGTTCAGGATGTACACAGTTTACTCAAAATGTCCAGCAAGATGCACAGGAATTCTTAATGTATATGCTTATGGTACTGGAAGATGAAGGGGTAGAAATAGAAAATATGTTTGGTCTCTCTTATAAATGGGAACATAGTTGTGAAAACTGTTTGAACACATGCAGCTCTAATGTTGATTCTGAAAGGTTCATATATTTAACATTACCAGAGAGTAAATCAGTGACTTTTAGTAAATTAGTTAATGATGCAAATCACAACCTGGAATGTTCTCAATGTAAATCAGAAATGTTATCAACGTTATTTTTAAAGAAATATGGACAGTATGTAATTTTAATGATGCAACGTTGTAGAGCTAATGGAACAAAATTGGACACTTTAATAAAGAAGTTTACAGGAAATCAATTATCAATATCAGGAAAAACTTTTGTTGCAGTTGCAATAATTTTCCATGATGGACCTTCTATAACTTCTGGTCATTACACAGTTTATCTAAAATGTGAAAAAGGCTGGACACTGTGTAATGATTCACAATTGATTTTCAAGCAACGTTTGCCTGCAGAATTACCAAATTCCTACTTAATTTTTCTAAAACCCAAATTTTAGATACAAATCTGAAGAAACCATTATTTCAATTTTATAGGATTACCATTGGATATTTCACCAAAAAAGAATTTAAAAATTACCATTTGGCCTCATGGAAAGGTAACTGTTTCTATTGTGGACTTCTTTGACAGATATTATTTTGGTGTATGAGCTTAAGCAACCAAATTTACAGACGTTATTTATTGCAAATAGTTATTGTTCTTAGATGATATTTTTAATATATATGTTACATTTTTATCCAGGTATGTTTTAATGAGTAGAGATTCAGGGCTTTTTTTAAACAATCTTTCAGATTGTTAATTTTTTGCCCGCTGTTAAGTGATGAATGAAATTGATTTCACAATTTGCAGTGAAATTCAATATATTCTGAAAACAGCAAAGAAAGGGCAAAAAATTACTTTGTTAAATATGAAAATATGTGTACTGTATTCTAAAATGTATTGTTAAATATTACTACTTTTTTTCTTTTTTTTCAGATCGAGAAAGAAAATGTAATCCTTTTTTCTAGCAATTAAAAAAAAACATTTATTTCTAATTAAGTTATTTTGTTGGTCAGGTAAGTTTGAAATATCTGTATTTCTCACCCCTTCACTTTCATGCTTCCTTTTCTTCACTTCTCCTCACTCTGCTTTTCTCATTCCCCTTCTCTCTCTCTTCTTCCTTTACTGCTCTTTCGTAACTCCCTCACTCCTTCTATACTACTCCCCTAGGTTTACTGCCTCCATCACTACTTTTTCAACCATGTATCTCTCCCTGTCTCCATGTGTCTCAGTCATTCTAACTGCCTTACTCCTTCTCAGTTCCTTGCTCTCTGTCTCTGTTTCTGTCTCTCTCCCTTTGTCTGTCTTACCCTTAATTTGCTTAACATCTCTGGGGAAAATTAACAAGGCCCCTGCGCCACCACTATGTCACTTTTCATAACGTACTGGTGGCGCAGGGAGCTCCTCCATATTTACAAGGAGAGGAAAACCCACCCTGCGTGACTTTTCCTTTCCACATAAATACAGCCACTTCACACGCAGCACTGTGCGTTGAAGGGGCATTCCATGGATGTTGTTGTGGGTGTTCCCACGCAACACTCAAAGAACTAGACACATCTCCAGGTTTAAGAGAAATCGTAACTCTGGAGATGCGTGTGAATCCTACTGTGCGCGCACGGTGCGCGCAAAAAAACAATAAAAATAGAATTAAAAAAAAAAGTGTTTAGATGTTAGGTGGCTCTAAAAAGAGCCGTTGTGTTAATAGAGGGACAGAAGAAAAAAAAGACATGGCAAAATTTATAGGGTGTCACACGTGTGTTGCTGTATCTTCCTCTCTATTAGCGGAATGCTGGTGTCCGCATAACAGATAAGAGCATTACACAAGTTACACTGCATATGCAACCTCTCAAACAGAGGGTGTATATCCAGAGGAACCGAAGAAGGTGAAGCTGCCACCACAGATGAAGTGCTCTGCTGAGCTGCCGATGATGTGCTCGGCTGAGCTGCTGCGGATGTGCTCGGATGAGCTGCTGGAGGGTTTTCTCTAGCAGCTCGAGCCTAAGCCACAGGATGTACATCTCTAACGTGCCTGATCATAGTGAAGATACTAAAAGAGTACTTCTTATTAGGACCTCCTCTAGATAAGACACGATTACAAAGAGTGCAGGTGACTTTGGGAGCATTCACTTTCTTCTGCCGCTGTGGAAATGTAAAATATTGCCAGATAAAAGAATCTTTCTGTTTCCTCTGTCTCTGTCTCACAAGGGTCTCCTGCTCACTCCCAGAAGATGACTGCTGCTCTGCCATTCTGAAGTACTGAAGTACTAGAAAAGCTGCTCAGCTCCTTCTCCCAGGAAATCAGAAGTAATAATGAGGGGAATGGGTGTGGTGTTGGAAGTTTCTGGAACTGAAACTAATATAAAACCAATGAAAAGTGTTGTTTCTTGATCACATGACTTACCGTGTGCGCACCGTGCGCTTACGGTGCGCGCACGGTACAAGCACGCATGTGCGTACGTAGGACGCGCGCATGCGCGTATGGAGCACGCACATACAAAGCACCCGCACATGCGTGTACGGAGCACGCGCGTACGGAGCACGCGCGCATGCGTGAAATGAGCACGTGCGCATGCGCGTACGGAGCACGCGCGTACGCATCACGCACGAAGTACGCATGCGTACGTAAATTACGTACGCATGCAGACACAGAGCACGTACTCATGCAAGCCACGTGCGCGCACCGTACGCGTACCATACCGTGCGCGCACGGTAAGCGTACGGTGCGCGCACGGTAAAAACCCTTAAAAAACCAATGTTTAGAGGTTTGTAGAAGATATTAACTATGCTGTTCAACTATATCTAACATTGTTATTGATGTCATGAGTGATGTCACTGACCATGTCATGAGTGATGTAATATGTGACGTCATCAGCAGTGGATTGCGGGCGCGCGAGTTATAGTTAGCTGAACTAACTATAACGGGGGAATTTCATTGGTTTTGTACGAGTGAAATGTCCAGCTAACTAAAACGTGTGTGAAACCTATGGTTTTTTTCAGTGAATATATATATACATATATAGAGGATTATTCTTTTTTCTCACTCTGAGCTATAAGAAAGTCTGTTGTTTATTGCTATGCTCGGGTTACGAGCAACAGTGAGTCCTTTCTTTATGTTTATACACACTAGAAATGGTGGACGAGTGATTTACAATTGTGGCCAGTGAAGAAGAGCGTCTGCTCGAAACGCTTTGCCATTAAACGTTTTTGTTATAACAACGAGCCTTGGAGTGCGAGAATTCCTTGACTGGATTAAGTACTGTGGAGTTTTCGACAATATATCACCGGGACCCGAACCCGGGAACTCGCACCGACCCCGAGAGGAGTGGAGCTGACGTGGTCGGGGAACTTTCTACTTCGCAAATTACGGACGTTAGCTCACACCGCCGAAGACTGAAAAGAATTGGAGGACCTACGAGGCTGGGAACGGCAGCAGCTGTGTGGGTGAGTGTGGGACTGGAAGGCGCGTACCGTAGGGAGCGCGTAGTCCGATCCTGTTAAAACCCATATGAAGCGTTGCAGCAGTCTACGTGAACGGTGTCTAATATTCGGCAGGGGTTCCATACACTCACTGTGGTGAGTGTAGAGGCAAGGAGTCGTATCTTCGAGTTTGTTTACAGCGGAGATGAGCAGGGGGAAACCAACGGGCACTACGTCCATGGAGACACAAGTGAAGGACAAAAGAGCGGGGAGACCAGATGCTGCTCGAAATCTGTTCTGTGAAAATGATGGCGGAGAGAGGGTCGGTGCGCAAGGGTCAGATGATGGGGCCACTACAGCCAATAAAGATTTAAGACAACTTCTGTTCAACTATGAAAAACTACTAAAAAGGGAGATTAATGTAGTACATGTTCTGCTTGTTGTGCATTCTCTGAGCTTGTGGAATGTTCCTTTTACCATGTTCTAGGTTGCTGATGCTTCTGTGTTCTCTCCTTTGGCAGTTGCGTTTGGCTTCTGCTGTGGAGAGTCCGCTCTTGTGTTCCCCGTCTTACTTAATAAAAGCAATCTCAGAAGAAGGCCTTTGTGGACTACTTTTTATCTACAACAATTTTGGCGACGATTTCTTTCACCAGCCCACGCTTGGTTCTACTTCGTTCTGGTCTTCATCACAAGAGCGGAACATTTCTACGCTTTCACCCTCCAAAGCTTGATCCTACAGAACTGTCTCTGGCTCTAGTCAATACAAACAGATGGGCTTTCCTGCTTGGTCAACTCTCCGTTTGTTGCTCTTTCTACGGATCGTCTTACGCGTCAAGCGTCTTACGCGTTAAGCGTGAGGGAGAGCCAAACCTGTCTGAAACGATTCGCTCCGGAGAAGGTTTTGTCTGAATTTTACTGCTGTAGAGACACTTGCAACTTACCTGTTTGCCTAGTTCTGGTTCCGCGCACGATCGGCGTGGGAGTGACAGTTGGTGCGACAGGAGCTCCTCTTCTCGTCAAGGTTCCCCTCCTCTGATGACATCATGGAATCCTCACCGCGGAGTGGTTCACGGCAAGAATCCTCTTTGTCACGCTAGAAGTTCTCTGCTCAGCTACGCTCTCACGTCTCTGCGTCATTGACGTGGCGGCCATCTTTGTTTGGTTCTGTTTCCAGGACAACCTTCCCTGTCAGCCACCGAGGTACGGAACTCGGTTTTTGAGCGCATTTGGCTGGCGTTTCGTTCTCTGAGGTGACATACGCGTCGTGTGTCTCATCCGACCTGCTGTGGTTTCAGGTACTGTTTTATCGCCTTGCATTGTTTCTCTCTCTTCATTCTTCAGTTTTAGCCCTATTCTCTGTTTTGTAGAGGGCTCAGCGGGGTCAGCCATGACAAATGAAAATCCCTCTGTAGTTCTTCCTCCTAGTTTTCTGGCTCTGCCTGGTCAACCTAGCATTTCTTGGGATGATTGGTTCCCGATGTTTGACAACTATTTGGATGCTCTAGATGCTCAAGAATACTCCGCAAAACGTAAGAAAGCACTCTTACTAGGTTCTTTGGGCAAAGAAGGTCAACGCATTTTTCACTATTTACCCCAAGCACTACAAGCTAATGGGCAACCTGTTCCTGACGAATATAAGGAGGCCATTGGTAGGCTTGAGGTAAGATATGCGAAGGAGGAGAACTTAGTCATGAATCGATACAGGTTCTACACAAAAAGTCAAAGAACAGGCGAATCTATCGATGACTTTGTTGCCAGGTTGAGAGAGATGTCAGTGAAATGCAAGTTTTGTGGAATGACGGATGAACTTCTTAGGGATCAACTTATTGTACAGTGCAATAACAAGAAGATCCAAGAGCGTCTTTGGGCGGCGAAAAATCCTAACCTACTGACAGCCATAGACCTAGCTAAAATTGTTGAGGAGTCTCAAGGATACATGAAGGAACTTGAAAAGAAGAATTCTGGTGACGTTAACGAAATTTCCTGTCAGGAATGCTCAGAACAAACTCACTCTTCCGGAGAACAAGCTGACATAGCAGCGGTAAAGAATAAGAAGCTTGTCAAAAAAGTTCCTTTCATCAAAAATCCCACTACACAGAAGTCCTCTGTAACTCGCATGTGCAACAGGTGCGGGAGTACCGTTCACTCCTCAGACTCTAAATTTTGCTTTGCAGCCAAACAAGAATGTTTGAAGTGTGGTAGGGTGGGCCATTATGCGAGAGTTTGTCGTAGCAAACCTCGTTCTTCTGTGGCTTCTGTGGACGATAGTGCATTAGTTGATGAAGATGGTCACAAAATTTTGGTTGTTGATGGCGATTCGTCTGTGGTGTTGAGTGACAAACTCAAAGTCAGGCCTAAGGCACTTTTCATCATAGATGGCAAAGAAATTCACCTAATGGTGGATACAGGTTCAAGGTACACTATTATCCCACATGATCTTTTCTTGCTCAATTGGGGTACTAGGCATCTTTTGCCTAAAGACATTTCCCCGGGTGGTTATCAAGGCGAGACCATTGACATTTTGGGGTACTTCAATGCACACATTGTCTTTTCTTATAGGAACATACAAGGGAAAGTTTATGTTTCTAGGTCAGGCCCGGCAATTCTGGGTTGGGTTCACCAGTATGACTTGGCGATCATTGTCAACCCTCGTGCTTCACCACAGGTGATGATAATCGAGGATAATGAGTTGGAGAAGATTTTGGGCGATGCTAGCGCTGTATTTAGAGAAAGCTTGGGTCAACTCAAAGGGCATGCTCATCGAATTGTGTTGAGGGACCACTCCATTCCTGTGCAGCATAAGGTCAGGCGAGTCCCAATCGTTGTTAGACAGGAAGTTAAGAACATGATCGACGAGATGTTGGCCTCTGGAGTGATTGAACCAGTCGAGGCGTCACCCTGGGTTTCTCCCATAGTCGTCACTAAGAAATCGGATGGCAAGCTCCGTTTCTGTGTTGACTTAAGATCTTTGAATGATTGTGTGGTTGCGGACACCTTTCCTCTTCCCAATATATCCGAGTTGGTCACTACGTTACATGGTGCTAAAGTATTTTCTAAGCTGGATCTTAGAAGTGCTTATCACCAGATTAACTTGCATAAGGACTCTAAGCATTTAACTGCCTTCATCACACCTTTTGGCACGTTTCAGTTTACTCGCTTGCCTTTTGGGCTTAATTCAGCTGCCAGCGTATTTCAAAGGATGGTCTCCAATCTGCTTGAGGGTGTGGGTAATACGGTCTACTTTCAAGACGACATTTTGTTCTATGGGCACTCAGTGGAGCAACATAATGTCACTCTCAAGATAGTGTTGGACAGGCTTTTGGTGGCTGGTTTGACATTGCGGAAGGATAAATGCAAATTTTTGTCAGAGCGTGTAGACTACTTAGGGTACACCATTAGTGCAAGTGGGGTGAGCCCGAAGGAGGATCTGTGTAGGGCGATTCGCTCTGCTCCTCAACCTCAGGACAAGGACCAGTTACGGTCCTTTATGGGGCTTATCGAGTACTATGCTAAGTTTGTCAAGAACTTTTCTGACAAAACTTCTTGTTTGAGGTCACTGTTAAAGAGAGGTGTTAGCTTTGTGTGGTCTACAGAGGTTCAAGAATCTTTTGAAGCTATTAAAAGAGAGATTTGCGAGGCAAAAGTTCTTACCCCGTTTGACATTAAGAAAAGTTCTGTGGTCACGGTTGATGCCAGTGCTACCGGTCTTGGAGCTATGCTTTCACAAATCTCTGGTCAGGATGAGCGTACTGTTGCTTTTGCGTCACGAACTTTAACAGAGGCTGAGAGGAATTACTCGGTTATCGAAAGGGAGGCTCTAGCAGCTTCATGGGCAGTGGAACACTTTCGTACCTACCTGTGGGGCATGAAGTTCGTGCTCAAAACCGATCACAAGCCTCTTGTTAAGATTCTCTCTCCGGGAGGGACGGGTAAAGGCTCGGCTAGATTAGCTAGGCTTGCTTCCAAGCTTCAGGAGTTTCAATACACTGTCCAGTACATCCAGGGATGGAGGAATACACAGGCTGATTGTCTTTCTAGGTTGTCGCTAGATTGGAAGACTGTGGGAGCTCCGCTCTCATCTGAGGATGATGTTGCTGTTGCTTCTATCGAAGATGCTGTCTTTGTCGGAGAAGGTGTTTTTCAGGCTGTTGATTGGGAGCGTGAAATGTCTGCCGATCTTACGCTACAGGAGGTCATTAAGCTTATCAGGCTAGGTTCTAGGAGAGAGAGTACAGTTTTGGTTTCGGTACGTCCTTTTCTAAAAGTTTTGGAGGATCTTTCTCTTGTTACGGATAATTTGATTGTCAAAGGGGAAAGGTTTGTACCTCCTGGTGGTCTGAGAGGGAAATTGTTGGCTTTGGCCCACGAGGGCCATTTAGGCCAAACTCTCACACAACGCCGGCTGAGAGATAATTTCTGGTGGCCGGGTATGGATGCACAGGTGGTGGACTGGGTGGTGAAGTGTCCTACTTGCAAGGAGGGCGAAAAGAGACTTAAGGTTGGTCCCAGCAACTCTCAAACTCACATACAAAACCCTGGTTCACCGTGGCACAGTATTTGCTTGGACTTTATTGGCCCAATGGGTGAACTTCATGAGAAGGACAGGTATGCTATTGTGGTTGTTGATGTTTACTCAAAATGGTTGGTGGTGGAGTTCACTAATAACATTACTACTGAAAGGACAATTGGGTTTTTGGGTGTTTTGTTTAGAGATGAGGGTCTTCCGTCTGTGCTCATCACAGATAATGGTACACAACTCACTTCTTTGGAAATGCAGTCTTTCCTTAAGGGTTGTGGTGTTACTCATCATCGTACCTCCTTGTACAACCCTCAAGGAAATGGCATGTGTGAAAGGGCTAATAGAGTGGTGAAAGGCATTATTCAAATGGCTTCCTCTGAGGGTCTCATTGTAAGGAAAATGGTTAATGAGATGTTATGGGCCTATCGCACCACACCCTTGGTAGACGGTCAATTGTCTCCTTTTCAACTGATGAGAGGGCGCACTCCGGGTTCCAAACTTGTTCCTGCTTGGATGAAGCGAGTGGTGGCTCTGCAAAAGAATCCCTCTGGGGTTGTTTCTTCGTCCACTGGGTGTTCTTTTCGGGTGGGTGACTTAGTTAAGGTCAAGAGTGGTAGAATTGCAAGGGGGTTGTCTAAATTCAAGGGGCCTTTTACTGTGAAGAAGGTCTTGGATAATTGTGTTATCCTGAATAATGGGGAGTGTTGGAACTTTAGACGGGTGGCTCTTTATGAAAAGGGTGGGTCTCTGGTCAGCGGGTGTGAATCTTCTTCAGCAGAAGGTAACAGTGGTTATCTTTTGGCGCCCTTGCCACACGAGGCTACCTTGGTGTCTCCTGCTTCTCATGTGGTTGGCGGGTGGGGGGATTCTGGTGCCTCTGGTGTTCACTCTGCTCCAGATGCTATTCCTCTTCCTTTGCCTTTGCCACGGGGTAGGGTTCAAAGGTTTAGAAGAGCTCCAGCTTATTTGCAAGATTTTGTGTGTTAAGGTGTTTTTTTTTTTTGTCCTTTTCTTTTTTCTTTTCTTTTCATTAGAAAGAAAGAAGATGTGTAGTACATGTTCTGCTTGTTGTGCATTCTCTGAGCTTGTGGAATGTTCCTTTTACCATGTTCTAGGTTGCTGATGCTTCTGTGTTCTCTCCTTTGGCAGTTGCGTTTGGCTTCTGCTGTGGAGAGTCCGCTCTTGTGTTCCCCGTCTTACTTAATAAAAGCAATCTCAGAAGAAGGCCTTTGTGGACTACTTTTTATCTACAACAATTAACAGGTGGTGGGAGGTGTCCTCCCTGGATAATTATATTGAGGTTGGCAGGGTGCCCAGAGGACTTCGAATTTTGATAACACCCACATATCAGAATCCACATCCAAAACTATTGGAAGAGTGGTCGAATCTGATGTCTGAAACTTGTAAACATATGTTGGGTCTATTATCTAAATATGCTGCTATCGAACTCGAACAGGTTCTGAAAGAGGTTGCAAAATTGAAAGAGGAACTGGATAATCACACTGCACAGGATGAAAATAAAATTGCACTTGAGCAAATGGAAATCAGGCTGGACAAGTATGAGGAAGAAATTAAACTAAAAAAGAAACGAAAATTTCTGAGAGACCAATATGATTATGCCAGCAGAAGGATCCTAACTTTTGGCAGAAGATATGACGGTGCAATCAAGCAGTTCAAACAATTGGGGAGATACAGAAAAGAACCAGAAGTGGTAACATCTGAATCTGGATCAGATATTTACTCAGATTTGGATGAGATGGCCGAGGCTAGAGGTGATGAAGTACCCACTTTTAGGCCCTTTGAAGAGTATCGTTTTTTACAAACAAATATGACTTTAAGATCTCGACCCCCAGAAACAGTGCGCGGAAAAGGAAGAGGAAGAGGCACAAGCAGAAGAGGAAGAAAACTAGGAGAGGGGGAAGGAAACGCCAAGGAAGCAATGTCGCATGGGAGACAAACACGGCAATCTAAGCAGAAGTAATGGGTGAGAAAAACTTGACAGTTTTAAACTTATCTTCCCATGTCTTAACTAAGGCAGAAGAGTCTTTACTTGAACTTGGTTTGACTTTTTGTCCAATGGCGAACTTTGATTACACTAGAACTCGAATTGATGTATTTCTTTTTGTTCGCAAGTTGAAATTGTTGAAGATGTTTATGCAAAAGAGAAAACATGTTTTGAAATGTGATACTTTTGGAAGTGATGCTAGTGCCCAGATTTCTAAGAATCTTTGCTTAGCGGACATAGAGGGTCTTGCATCTGCAATGGAATTGTGCGGAGAGGGAATAGGTGACCGGGATGAACGAATCCTATTGGAAGAGATGGGTTTGGAGTTATCAGGGAAAGTTTCTACCAAATTTAAACCCAAGTCGACCTTTAATCCCAATACCCCGCACGACTCCCTTGACACCTTCCATGAGGTAGTCGTTAGGGATTTGATGCGTATCTGGAACACCACCAAAAACAGACACGCTAATAATTTAACACCTGAACAACGACAGGCATTATGTTCTTTGAACAATGATCCGGGGTTTGTAATCAAACCTTCGGACAAAGGGGGCAATGTTGTCCTTTGGGACATCAATTTGTATAAACAAGAAGCTAATACACAATTGATTCTCTCAGGCAATTACATCAAGTCAAGCAGGGAGGACTACACATTGGCAGCGAATGTTTATTATAACAAACTTGGGGAATGGAGGAGGAAAGGCCTACTTGAGGAAAGTAAATATAGATTTCTCTATGTTAAACATCCGGTAGCATCCTGTTTTTACATGCTACCGAAGGTTCACAAAAGCCAGACTACTCCCCCAGGCAGACCAATAGTCTCTGCCAAAGGCAGTCTTCCCGAGAATACTTCTATCTTCCTTGATGCTTTCCTTTCTCGCTACGTGTTGACTCTTCCGTCATATTGTAGGGATAGTACAGATTTCATTAACAAAATTGAAGGTATACTGTGGCAGGAGAATTTTTGGTTTGTAACGGTTGATGTGGTGTCTTTATATACCTGTATAAGACACTCTGATGGAGTACAGGCGTGCAAACATTTTTTCAGGGACAGGTCCATTTTCCTATATGATCAAACGAACATGCTTTTGGATATGTTGACATTCTGTCTGAATAATAACTTTTTCCTTTTTGAGGATCAATGGTTCAAGCAAGAGGTTGGCACGGCGATGGGAAGTTGCTTTGCGCCGAGCTATGCTTGCATGATGATGGGCTGGTGGGAGGAGCAACTTGTGTGGACGGATGCAAATGAATCTTTGACAAAAGACATTGTCTTTTATACTAGGTTTATTGATGACATATTTTTAATTTGGGGTGGATCCAGATTAGACCTTGACAGGCTATTTGAGACCTTCAATAACAATAATGTTAATATTCGTTTTACACACAAAGTTGCTCAGGATGAGATGGACTTTCTTGATGTACGAGTTAGGATTGAGGAGGGGGTTTTGACCACTAGCCTATATAGAAAGTCCACAGCTGGGAACAGCATCCTTCATGATAGGAGCCACCATCCCTCAAAACTTAAATGGAGCATCCCCTACGGGGAACTACTACGGGCTAGACGTAATTGTAGCTCCGAAAGTAGTTTCGAGAAAGAACAGGAGGCCATGTTACAAAGGTTCCGAGAGAGGGGTTACCCAGAAGATGTCCTCTTAAGTGCGAAGGACAAAGTATCCAAACAGAGGAGAGCTACTTTACTGATAAAGAGACCTGTTGTTGACAAAGTGGGCAACAATATCAGGATGATTACCACATTTAATGTGGCAGCAAAAGCTGTCAGTGACACGCTCAATAAACACTGGCATTTGATTAGAAATGACCCTGTTGTGGGTGCAAATGTTAATGTACATCCACAAATCACTTACCGCAAAGCGCGTTCCTTACAGGATATGCTTGTGAGAAGTTACTTGGGAGCAAGTAAAAAGCTGACATGGATACAACAGCAGAAAGGCTTTTTTAAATGTGGGAAATGTAAAGCCTGTAGCACCAGCAAAAATGTTAAGACTTATCCCCTACCCACAGGGAAGACTGGTACTATCAAGAAATTCATGAATTGTAATTCTGATTTTTGTGTGTATATTATCAAATGCCCATGTGCTAAATTGTATGTTGGGAGTACAATTTTTCCTGTAAAGAAGCGGATTCTTGAACATCTCAGAGCGATCAAAAATGTGGATGTGAATTATTCAACTGCCAGGCACTGGTTAAAACATCATAACAAGGATGTTAATTGTTTTTCATTCTTTGGAATTGACAGGGTGCCGGCCAACCCCAGAGGGGGAGATCGCGAGAAACAACTAAGAGTTCTGGAGTCACAATATATCATTCTTCTGGAGTCTAAGAACCCTTTTGGCCTGAATGAATATGAGGAACTTTTTGTCCATATCTGATGAGCAGCAACTGGGTGAAAATATCTGCTCCGCATAGATCTGTTGTAGGATAATTCAAATAAGAACCTGAGAATGTAGTTAGAATATCAATTCTGTGAAGTTAACAGAGAATGATTTTGTATTATGGATTTGTGCCTCTAGGACAATGTCAGCCAATTGGGTGCCCCCTGCCTCCTCCTGCTGTGTTCATAACTCTGTGTCAAACATTTTTTTGGGATCTGTTATCTCACTCTGATTTTTTCTGTATAGGACTGCAACAGGTCACTTGACCTGGCTTTTGAGAGTGTCTATGTGGAAATAATTAACTGGCTTATTAACTATAGGTATTATCCTCTGAAATTTCACTGCCACTTGGCAACTTTTGTTGTTTTGTATGGTTTGTATGTTGTTGTTTTATGTTTCTTATGCATTTATATTATCATGGATTTTTCCTTAAATTACATTCACAATTGGACACTCTCTTGATTATAAATTTGTAAATACTGCACTAGCGCTTAAAAGTATAGAGGATTATTCTTTTTTCTCACTCTGAGCTATAAGAAAGTCTGTTGTTTATTGCTATGCTCGGGTTACGAGCAACAGTGAGTCCTTTCTTTATGTTTATACACACTAGAAATGGTGGACGAGTGATTTACAATTGTGGCCAGTGAAGAAGAGCGTCTGCTCGAAACGCGTTGCCATTAAACGTTTTTGTTATAACAACGAGCCTTGGAGTGCGAGTATTCCTTGACTGGATAAAGTACTGTGGAGTTTTCGACAATATATATACATATATATATATCCACAACGAAAGGTTGCCCCTGTGAGCACGACCTCTCGGAGAGTACCTCTTCCAAAAACGAGGACAGCAGCCAAGTAAGCTTCAAGCATCTATTCACAGGTGAGGGCTTTACGAGTTTCGAACTAGAAGTCCTTGATCACAGGCCATTCTCGAACAGGACAACTTCAACCAATGTCGAACGACTGCGTGATTTAAATATTAAAGTTCTCGCCCAGTGGGCGTGGTTTCTTGCCCATGTGGGCTCGCTAAGCCTTCTGGAATCTGCAGTTCGGTAAACATTAAAAACCTGTTTCTCAGTGGACAGATTTTAATCACTTCAAATAAGGTTTTAACTGTGTATACATACGGTGATTTATGAAATGCTTATTTTATGTATTGTGCTTTACTGACACATTTGTCAAATAAAGCTTTTTGGATTGGAATCACCCCGAAACGTTCATGACCGGAGCTGACCGGTGCATATATATATGAAACATCAAAGGAGTAAAGAGAGGGTTAATGTCTCTCGGGAAAGCCCTTGACATCGGGGACAGACCCTGTTTTGAAAGACTGTGGATTGCTTCGGAGCTGGGCACAAATACGAAGCATACAGCTAAGTAGTGCAAATGGGGAGCCTGATTGTTTGCTTTTCAAAGACATTAAATCGAGCTACCAATATTTTAAAGGGGTGCTTTATATGAATATTAGTGAACATTTCTTGCACAAAGCACTTTGATATTTGCCTGGTTCGCTGTCCTGAACATTTCTGACACGTCGTCATACCTTTAAATATTTAAACAGGGAACTGGAGCCTCAAAAACAACCACATGGTTTCAATTAAAGCTCGTGCATGTATATAAATTGAATCACGGCGCGCCCTTCAGTTGATAAAGGCTTGACAAAATATATATATATATATACTCTGAGGAAGTATATATTTGAAACACATTAACAAAGTAAATAATTATATAAGTAATGGCTAATGGTGTTTAGAAAACGTCACTGTGTTAGTGTTTTTTCATTTTGTATGTAAACCTAAGAGGTATGTAAGTGTATGCAGATGTTGCCCACATGATCTACATAAATTTAGGAAAAACCCAGAAAGAGAGTTAATCAGTCAATGCATCCCTAAATATGTTTCTTGCATTTCCATTGAATACTATTTTTGAAGCCAGAACTTCGTCTGAACCACTGCAATAAGAATTGGTGAAAAGATATGTTACCCTCGAAGTAAAGCAGAGTATAACTGCTCTTCAATTGTAGGATATTTCAATAACTCAATCTAATGCAGAATATGAAGCAGGACAACACTTGTTACCTAACACCTCCTCGTACTTCTTACAGTTTTTCCATCTTTTTTTTTATTCTTGTCAGCCCTTTGTGGGTTCCTGATTGTTGTGTTTTCTTGCAATCTCTCTATGGCCTAATTCATTTTTAGAGGCAGAGGCTGTTGATTAGACTTTGGTAGCAATATGTCTCTCCTTGAAGTGTAGAAAATAGCAAAGTAACAATACCATAATATGTGGGGCTAATTGTTCAGGATAGGATTATATTATACTGCACGGCAAAGAGGAGATGAGAAGGGTCTAGTTTTAGATCTCTGTCTCATGGTTTAAATACAATAATTGTATAAATGTCTGAACATGTTCAGAGCAGAGGAAGCTTGGATCGGAGCTGAGATAAAGAAATGTATCTACCACTTTTTCAAGAAAAGCGTGTCTGTAGTCACTGGGTCTACGAATAATTAATGTGTTAAGACAAATTAATTAAACTAGAAAAAGTTTTAAGTTTGGATTTAAATTTGTGGAAGCCAGTCTTCTGCCTAGTATTATGCAGAAGAGTCGAAGGTTCGAAAGAGATGATGATATGAGATCCTGTGTTGTGGGTACTTTGACGCAAAGCTTTACTTACATTTATGCAAAAGACACAAACACAGATGTCAAATTCTAACTTCGATAGACAACCACACTGTTGTAGTAACCGGATCTCGTTTTCTAAGTTTACTCTCAAGTAAGCACAGCCATTATGCAATGTTACCGCTGAGCAAACGTTTTATTAGCCATTCCGAGGTTGAGATTGCTTCAATAATCTGATCAGCAGTTGTATGTAGCCTTGATCAATATTGACTTCAACCTATGGGTTGTGAAAGAATCAACTCAAAGACCTACTTCCGGTATGCCAGCTAGCATATGGTGATTTTGAGAAAATTGACATGCAGATCAATGGTTAAAGTCCTAGCTTAGTAAACAACATTGATTTTGACCTTGGACTTTAGAATAACAACCTGCTCAGGGGCTGTGGGTCATAACAAAGGCAGTTATCTAGTACAGCTACCCCCAACATCGAGATGAAACCAGTTTTGTTTATAATAGGTCGGCACATCGAGACAAACCAAAATGTTAAAATAAGGTTGCAGGTCGAGTACAGATAATGGCTAGATATAAAGCTAGCAAGGGTTGATATAAATGTTTTAAAAAAAAGGGGTAAAAGGCAAACCTCTGTGATGCCATAAAGATCAAGTCCCAAAGATGTTGCTTAACTAAAGCCAGCTCAATGGTTTGATTTCTAACTTCTACAATACTTTGAAGACAGTTCACAAAAGGCCTGTGATCCTCGGTGTCAATTCCTGCTACTAAATTAAGCCATGTGTACCAGACCTCCATCATAAGATGTAAACAATCACATCAAACAATGCACTCACATATCTCATGGGGCAAAAACCTAAATTCTTTGATAGTTCGATTCAAGGAGATGGCAAATACCAAGATGATGCAACTGACTCACAACCACCTTTTGGAGTACTTTGTTCAGACAGGCATGCTGGTACTTCTTTGGGGTCTTAAGCATCAAGACTGCGGTGACAATCTATGGAATCAGTCAAATGGGCCTCATTTGAAATTATATTGTTAGCAAGTAATGTTGCATTGAGAGGGGCATCACGTTTAAGATCCACTTTGTGTTTTCAATCTTAGTCTGACATTAATAGAAACAGATGATCCTTTATACAAGTCCCAGGTTGAGTCAATCGCGTCTTGCTACATTTGGCAATAATGCTAGTTTAATAGCCTTGTGACACATAATTTTAAGATAATTCTTATAGGTAATAAGGTATTTGGTCAATATTTTTCACTTTGGGGTGTTATGTCAAGTGTGAACCTGCTGTTTTCGATTTTGAACTCAGGATAGAAAAAGCCCCTAGATTATCATTGGTCACTGAGAATAACAACAGCACCATGATTGCACTGCTTAAGATTTAAAAATGGTAGCATTAGTAACTTAATTTAAGGGAGTGTGGTTATCAAATCTTTCTGCTTGTCGTCCTGTAGCTATTTGTTTGGTTTAACTTTGGATTGTTTCAGATCCTTCACAACCTTAAACTGGGGGGTCGCGCTGAGCACCACAGGGGATTAGACGATCCTCACATAGACCCCCCCCCCAAATTTTGGGGCACTTTCTTGTCCATGAGGGGGTCCCTCAGTGACCCCTCCATATGCCCCACGGGGCCTCCGGGATACCAGTATCCTGACCCCATATGTGTTTTTACACTTTATTTTTCCCTCCCCTGGCTCAAGCGACAAACAAAATGGCGGCTGCAACTTTCCTGGTGGGTTACGGCCAGCCAATCAGGACCTTGCTTTTCCCCCTGGATCTGCAGGTCCCCAGGGAGGTGGATCCACAAAGGATCTGCGTCCCTAGATATCTATAAATTTCTTTCTTTAATAACTCCTAAACTACTGAACAGATTTACATCAAATTACAAAACAATCTCTTTCTAGACCAAGATCTACCTTTCTGCAAAATTTGATGTAATTCAGTTCAGCGGTTCGGGCTATAGTCGGGTCTAAAAACTGTAAAATCACCATTGACATTGCATGGGGGAAAAGGCGTTTTGGGACCTGCTGGACGGATCACCCTGAAATTTTCCACACAGTAGCTGAAGTCAAGGATGGGACACCTGAGATGATGAATGATTTATTAGTTGGGACAGATGACATTGTCGTGTAGTTCCTACTAATCTGTAGGATCTGCATATTGCTTGGACAACATAAACTAAGGGCTTGGTGTCAAGACTGATTCCGGACACCCCTGCAGGATATGTTGGCCTATAGACCAGCAAGCTCATAGTGCAGCTGTAAGCCCGCCTAACCTACAAGGAATAAGCTGCCTTGCTACATGGGCCTAACTCGGGAATATAACAATATGGTGTCTCAGCAGTCACTACTGCTTCATCACAGTCTGCAGCTGCAGTAATCCTGCAGTCAGGTGTGCCTCATAAAACATGATGAGATGCCCCAACTTCCTCTTTATGGGGTACATGCCAGTGCCGTAGGCCCCAGTGCTGGCAGACAACTTATAACTAGCTAAAAGCATGAACACCCAGTGTCACGTTCCTCCAACTTGTCCCAAGTGTGCTGACAGAACTGGATAGTGGGTGCTAAACACCTGCACCTCCCATGATAGTACACTTTCGGCAGGCTGGCTGCGGCCTGGAGACCCTCATGTAAGCCTCCTCATGCTCCTGGGCCACAAAATGGTGGTTGGGCCTGGATGCCACAAGGGAAAAGCACCCTTGCATAGTGCGGAATCACGCAGACTGTGAATGCCTACCACTCCTCCAATCACCGCACACAAGCGTTGTGTGGCACTGTGTGGATTGCAGTACCCACTGCTCCACCAACACCACTGCTGTGGGATCCCTCTGGGAGGCACACAGAGGAGATGCTGCCACACAAGGCAGTACTGTCGCCGTGACGAGGCAGGGTCACAGCAGACACACCAAGCAAAAATCAGGCTGATGAGCACCAAAGTGGGTGCTCAAGTCAAAGTGCAAGGTGGAGGATCAAATGAGGGGGGAGAGGTGGTGTTGAGAGAAGAGCCATCATCGTCGCCAATAGTTATGTTCAGCACTGGCCTAGTGAGCAGTTAGTTTGCACGAAGGAAAGAACACATGCAGCTTTGGTACCTTTGGGTGTGGTACTGCCCTTACACGGCTCCACTCTGTTTATTTATCCATAGAGGTCATGTGACCTGAGGGCAGTACCATAATTGCTCATGATGTGAGGGGTGCGTAAGGAAACACCCCTACGGCCTCCACAACATTACAGATCCTTCTATCATGTTTTGAAAGAGAGGGTAAGGCATTTCTGCTCTGGAGATGGGGACAAAGCAAAAGCGTAAGGACTGAAAATTGTCTGCTTGTACAAAGTTTACAGACTCTGAGATGTGAAGGTGTAGATTTAGGACATGGTGTGAATTCAGTTAGAAGGAGAAATAGATCTGGGACGTGGATTGAAAAGTGGACATGATAAAGATACTGGTACGTACCAACTGAGGTCCGTCTTCCTCTTCTGTGTCAGAATTGTTGCACAGGTATGCATTGCAGGTCCAGTCATCAAGTCCCTCACAGATTTCCACAGACTGGGACATTCCTGGCCAACCTTTAACCAAAGTGTTGAAATTATGACATAATTCCTGATACCGGCCCACCCCAACCATGATAGGCAATGGGAAAGAACTCATCATCACACAATAAAACCTGATACAATAAATCCGACAAAGAAAAGGACACAATTAGCTGAACTAGGCAACACTAAGGCAAGCAAAATCCCGGCAGGTATTACAAAATATATTAATTTCAAGACTGATGTTTACATGACCTAAAGCACACCACTATGCATTTCATCAGGAGAGCCACATCGACATCAAAAGCCTTCATCATGCAGTGTCTCTTACAGAGAGGGAGGGTATGAGACTGAAACAGGCATGAACACAAATTAATGCTCACTGAATTGGAGCAGGGTTAGCACTTTTTGTAAGACCAACAAAGTGAAGCACATTTACAAAGTGCATTATGAGCTTGAGCACACAATGTAAGAATTTGTTCCAGTTAGTATAGTACACATTTCGAATGGTTGTTTTTTAAATTTTCAGAACTTTAAAAAATCTTAAACTCAGTAACTGGGATAAGACATGGTTGAAAAATTGTTTGATTATTTATAGGAGACTAATACTGTTTTTGAAAGCAAATAAGTATGTTGGCCTACAGAAATGGATCAAGTGATATCCAAACTGCACAAATATCTCAGATGTACCGCACACTGATGAGACGTAAAAATGGCAAATTGAAGGTAGTTCCCAAAGAAGAAAATAATAAATGAGAACTTATCAGAAATGTTCTTCGATAGTGTAGCAAACTCTATTTTATATCTTGGTATCACAATCATGGACTGTGACACTTTTGACCACGCCAGTATAGGTCTTAACAAAAAGGTGAGGTTGGGAGGATTTTGACTTTCTAAAAAAATTATGCAGCTTATTCCAAAATCAGTTGTCTATGTAATGATGTGAACAGCCCTCATTTGCTATTTCCACATTTTCACGATCGGGTGTGCTGTACACAATCTGTGACCAAGTATGGCACTAAAGACAACAAAGCGCAGTCATCTTCCAAGTGCCACACTTTGACATTGAGCACTGCCTATGGGATAATGCTGAGTTCTATGCTCATGTAGCTGGTTTTCTTGCTGCTCTATGAGGGTATGCTGTAGGCTACCCTTACTTTGAGGGGCGCATAAAGGCCCCCCACAAAGGTGGACGTATTTCTAGAGGGTATCCACTCTTGCGGAAATATTCAGGGGACTTCTCAAAGGGCAGGGTGCAGTGTGTATGTGCAAAAGGCATTAGCCTGCTTCTGGCTGCACGGATGGCCCTTCCATGGACATTTGGAAGGCCTCCACTTGAAGAGAGCTACTTCAAGGTTGTGGACATTCAGTGTCCTTCAGAGAAATCTTTGTGCTTGTCCATGTGTCCATTTACCTCTTGGTATACAAAATTCAACATAGACTGAACACACTGGTACTGCAAGTTGTAGCCCTTAGTGCACAATTTGTGTTTGATGTCACTCTAAAATAAACATTTGGAGCACTGGTGATATTATTAGTTTTTCACACGCTATCTACAGACAGAGAAGAGAGTTTATAGAAAAGTTTAATTTCACATACTTCTATTTTGTTTACTCTGTGGTTGAAAAAGTAAACTATCCAACAATGAAGAACTGCTGTATTCAGACTCGTTCTCCTCTGAGCTTATAGAGGATCTTTGCTGTGTTCTGAAATAAAGAGGTTAAATAGTTTTAATATAAAACACTAAAATGTACAATTGTCAAAGTTGTATTTTTTTGAAAGCGTGAAAAAACTGCGATTTGAGTTTAAGTAGCCCAGGAACACAGCGTTTTATCATCGTTTGCTTATCACCACTGTCACCACCCCAGAAGAGGAAAGAAAGGCATGGGAGGTGTATACCCGAAAAGTCATTAAAATCAAACAATGCTTATAGCACACAAAGAAGGAACAAGGAATGCCCAAGGTAATCAATGCTTGTTTTTGGAACAAATGGTGATGCTTCAGAAGTGATGAGATGGATAGTTTGAACTGACAGTAGAATTAAACCATTTAGGAAATGAAATGAAATCATTTTATTTAGAGGTATAAATAATAAAAAGCACTATCCTACGATAGTCAGTCTCTAAAAAATTAAAAATAAATTGAGCAAGGTAACTTGAAGGAGAAACTCAAATTTCAATGGATCCTGAAATCTATCTGACATTTTACCTAGAGCCCGTGACCACCAGTGTAATATTCCTTGGTTAGGTCCATGTAGCGAAGCAGCATATTTCTTACATTGTTCTTACAATAACATTTCAGCTGTGAACGTTTGCACACATTTGCATGCACGACAATGCTGGATTAGTTTCTCTGAAACTACTTTGTTAACAGATCTAGCTTCGCACTTTATCACGATGCCTCGAACATCATGTACTGGGTCTCTTTTCTATGTACAAATGTCATCCTAGCTTCATCCACAAGGCGACAGGGCTATCTACATATCCATAAAATCGTTAATCTAGGCATACATCACAAGGCTGCTTTCTAATATAAATAATGACTATCCCAATAGATTAGCAGAGGAAGCACTTCAGCTGACATCGAGGGTCCTTGCATGCTGAGATTTCACAATGCAGCGGTCTGACATCTCTTTGAGGGGTGTCCAGTTTGTGACCAAGACGGGCTCCTACATTCTCGCCTACCAGGTAATGGGGTTGGCTCGTTCCTAAGGAAAAATATTGTCTCTACACCTACACACACTTTAAGTACACCCAGAGTAGGGTTTGCATAGTAGGAGTATGCTTGATTACCACCTTGTTTTATATGCCTGCATATATACACTGTTTAAGCACCATGGTAGAACTATATCTACTAATTACGCTTTTGGTGCTTGTAATCACTTTTATCTGCTCTGTCTATTAATCATTGCAGCACACTTGTTTTATACAAAAATAACGTTGGTTCAATAAACATATTGAAAACGTCCCACAATGTATTCTTTGTATACCTCTCTGAGAATAAGTAAGCCAGAGTGACTAAGTGAAAGGTTCTGTACTGTTCTCACTATCCCGAGGGGTCAGGGTACTCATGTTCAATGGTTACCAGAAACCAATCGCTCCCTGGTAAGGTTAGGGGGGCTTATGGTGGTACTGTGAGCTAGCTGGTATACCGGCCAACATATCCTGCGGGATGTCCGGAATCAGTCTAGGCACCAAGCCCTAGTTTATGTTGTTGAAACAAACATGCAGAGCCTACGGATTAGTAGTAACTACATGAAACCAGGAAGACTAAATCTCCTCCTTTTGAGGAGCTGGTGCGGTAGCCTCCTGATGACCCCTTGGACTGCGATTCCCTGTCCTGCATCCTGCATGGGGAAATAGGACTAGCACTAAAAGTAGGGGAGTTGAGAAGCAGATGTACCTTGACAGAGTGTAAAAGCATGTTTACAGCAGTGGCGACTGCTGTGGAAAAGGGGTGGCGGGGGAAGAATAAAAACAATAAAAAAGATCACTTACCTGATTATGGCCAAAGCTTCTCCGCCGTCCTACACTCTTCCTGTCTCCCGACAGCACACAGGCTCCCTTAAGCCAATCACAATGCCAATGTCAAAAGCATGACAACAGCGTTGTGATTAGTCTGAATGGCCTGGTTGGCCACTCATACAGTTCCTGGGAGCCTTGGGGGCTGTATTCCACCTGGCTGTGCGACACAGCCAGGTGGAGAAATGCTAAGCGTGCATGACTGGCTGGCCCAAGATGGCCAGACAAACTGTCATGTGCACTTATGGTGCATATATATTTGCTCCACCCTGTGAACCCTGCCCCGCCCCACCCTAACCTGGCCCCATAGCCCCTTCTGAAAATAAAATGATTTTAACGTTGTGTTATTATCTTTTTGTTTTTCCTTTTTTACACTGCTCTATAAGCAGAGGGGCAAAGTTCCTCCGCCTTAGCGGAGGAGCCGCCGATTACAGTCACTTCGGAGCAGACAAGGAGCCTGGATTTGCGGGCCTCTGGGTGTCTTCCATTAGGGGTAGAGGGGACTGGCAAATGCACTGGAAGAAGCGTGGCTGACTCATGATAACTAGAAGGTATTTCTGCAATGTTCCTGAGCCTGCACAGATTCAGCCTCATTCACCCTCATCATTACGCAGAGAAGTTTGCAGCTAAGATGGAAACTAGGCACACATTGGTGATGGTGTAACACAACTTACCCACTTTAGTTCAGCTGTGTTACATTTTGTTCAAAGATTTGTTGAGATTAGACTAGTGCACCTTGGGTGGTTCTTGCAGGAGACACTAATACAGCAGAAGACAACACTTTGAAAAGGGCTAATTGTAGATTGCTGAGCCACATTAAAATGATGGGCAAGTTAGCTGCTCGGCAACACTGCAAAAAGCTGGGCACCCCAATAATGCCAATGGTTTGGGTCAAAATATAAATGCATGGAACAACTGTATTTAGATGTGGCATCACCGCGCTCTGGTCTTGCCCACACTGTAGGCTGATTACATGGCTATCTTCCTAAATTGAAAAGGCAATATACACAGTGATGTACTGCTTTTTTGCGAGTGTAAAATGTCGACCATGTTAAAAAACGTGGTTGTCTGAAACAACTAGCGCTCTGTCTGAGACTGGTTCACCCCTTTGGATGGCTTAAAATACATTTAAAGGCTGAAGTAGCGAGCCACCCAGCTCCCGGCTATGATCCCTGACCCCCACACAAACCGACAGGCAGGCGCGGCCAGAGGATAGATATATCGGAGACAAAAGCTGCTCAGTCTCACACTTGGTATAAAAGTGTTTGTGTGCCATATTTCTGGCAAAAAATGACCAGGCCCTGTACACACCACAAGCAGGTTGGTTGGCACCACTGCACTGGCAACAATCTCCTGCTGCACCTGTGCCCACCCTGAAGGACGCCCTCTCTGTTGGCACATGCAGGCTGCCGGCCCTTGGCTGCGCAGCTGCCTCACTGCTGCATTGGGAGGCCCTCTCCAGCACTACCAACACCCACCTCATGGCAGCCTTATTACGTACCTCTTCCTGGGCTGGACTGTGCTAGTACTTGTAAAACCAATTAGGACTAAGGCAGGACTGGAAGAAATAGACTCACTTAGGGACACAAACTCCTCATTTTACTATAGTAGTGCCGAAGTTATTCTAATGGCCCGACTCTGCCACCACACTAAAGGCATTGCACTGAGACACGTAAGGCAGGCCTGGAACCAGTGCACTCAAGAAGTCCTGAAGACAAACCAGAATGGTACTCCACATCATCATCCCTGCCCTGGCGCATGTCCTCACACCTACTGACAGGAAAGACCATGTCACCCCACCACAATACACCTGGTTACTTTGTCGTGGCTGAGTGCTCACTATGATGGATAATACTGCCAATGCACCTGGAGGCGACAACCCCGCAGTTCCAGCTGCCCAATCTAGGGATGCTGCATGGACACACAATCCCGTTGGGCCTTCAGCCATTCAATGAACTAGCTGATCCGTCCACCACAGCAACCTGCTGAAAAACGTAGATTGGACACCTGAACAACTATGTCAGGGCTACTCAAGAGATGTACAGGACCATTAGGAGAATTCTCCTGCTATTGAAGGAAATTGACAATCTATTCAAACATCTCCCAGGTACTGGGGCTGATGACAACTATGATGCAGCAATCAGGTCGCTCAACGTGCATTTTGATCATCAACTATATCCGGACTTCGAATGTTTCAAGCTAAGACAAGCTCAGCAGTGGGAAGGGGTATCCATTGATGCTTTCTACGTACGCATGCGCAACTGACTAGCACATGCACCGACAACAATCAGACAAACGAAATCTGGGCCCAACTCAAACAAGGCTGCATGTCAGTGATGCTAAGGGGACTCATCTTGTAACAGCTGGGAATCAGCCAGGAGAACATTCTGATCCTGGTGCCCTCACATGACCGTTAGGTGTACCGCACCGCAGCAATGGAGACAGCACTCACACCTGCCACTTTTACATCCCTGTCCGGGAAAGTGCCAAATATATTAATATATTAATATCAACACAAAAAGATGATGATCTGTGTTTAAAACGATTTTTCTTTTGCTCACCATGTCACCCTAGTTTGGACCCAGCTATCTGCATATCAGTTTTAACCCTGCTCCCCATGGGAACAATCCAGCTTAAATTGCCAGGCCAGGTCCTCCCTGGCTGGTAAAACAAGTAAACTGGGACAGGCTTTGGAGTATCACCCTTTATCAGCCAGGTAGCTTGAATCCAGTAGCATAGTGAGCATGAGACCCACGTCTGGGCATACACTTCCCACTTAAGACAACTATAGTAACGCAAAATGATGATGGACAGAATGCTTAACATTGTCAAACTTTCACCCCCAGTCACAGATCTGGGTTTCATCTATCATTTTTTGCTCACCATGCCATCCCAGTTTGAAACCAACCATCTGCAAATCAGTCTTGACCCGCTCCCCATTGGAACAGTCCAGCCCGAACTGCCAGGCCAGGTTCGCCCTGGATGGGAAAACAAGCATTCTGGGACTGGTTTCAGGGGTATCGCTATCATCAGCTAGGCTAGCTTTTATCCAGTGGCACATATCGCACAGGACCCATGTCTGGGCATACCCTTCTCATATAGGGAGACCATGGCAACAGAAAAAGATGGTGGACGGAATGCTGAATATTGTCAAACATTCACCCCCTGTCACGGATCTGGGTTAAAACCATTGTTTTTTTTACCCACCATGCCACCCCAGTTTGGACCCAGCCATCTGCAAATCAGTCTTAACCCTGCTCCCCATGGGAACAGTCAGCTTGCACCTCCAAGTCAGGTCGTCCCTGGACTGGAAGCAAGCATCCTGGGACCGGTTTTGACATCCCAAAACCTGTCCCAGGATGCTTGTTTCTTGTCAAAGGAGAACCTGGCTTGGCAGTTCCAGCTGATGAGATAAACAACAATGGATTTAAGCCAAACCTGTGACTGGGGTGAATGCTTGACAATGTTCAGCATTCCACCCATTATCTTTTTTTTGTTGCTATAGTTGCTGAATAAATTAAAAAAGAGGAAGCCAATGCAATACGGAGTCGAACCACATTGAGATGATCGAGCACAGACGAGCGCAACTCCGGGAACCAGTGCAGAAACATTGGTAATGAAGAGGAGTCATAAGATCTCTGTCCAACACATGAGGAGAAATGCCCCAACTGTGGGATAATGAGTTACTTTGTGAGAGCCTACCTCAGTGGTGGAAAGGCAGAGAATGAGCCATGCCATCAAGAGCATTCCGAAACCTCACACTCAAGAATGATGACATGTGCAACTCTATAAACCACACTGTGTGAGCATCCTAAGACCCTTTAGAAGAGGTGTATTCCTGATATCACACTACGCCAGAAAAGGCAGAAGATTACCCCAGCCGATGTGCCAAGTGGTAGTGACTGGAACGACCATCAGGAAGCTGACTGATATGAGTGCATCAGAAACCGTCAGTGCCTAAAGCCAAGACCAAGGCAAAAATCCACACCTATGGCAGCAGGCAACCACTACCGCTAGCTGGGGTGATTGACGTGATGGTGCAACATGGATGTAAGGAAGCGCAGGCCAGATTCAATGTCACTCAAGAAGGGACTGAAACACTGCTAGGCTTGAGTTAGTCATCTTTGCCTGCACAGTCCACATACAGCAAAAAGACCACATCCTGGAACAATTCTCACAGCTATTCAAAGGACTTGGATATCTAAAGAAGCTCCATTACAGTTGTACATAGACAAGTTCATGAAACCCATAGCCTTGCAGCAAAGAAGGCTACCATTCCACCTATGACCACTGGTAAAGCAAGAGCTGGAGAAACTCGAAAGCGTTGATGTCATCAAGAAGGTATAAGGACCCACTCTGTGTATGTAAGACATTGGGTGGTTTGTTGACTTGGGTGTGAACCCTGGTTAAGCAACAACCACAATCCTTGTCAGGGTGAGGCAGAAGACAACCCTATATTAACCTGTGCACAAACCTCAGGCTTAAATTAGAGGCAATGTGTAACGTATTTGGGCAACACTTCAAACAGTAATAACGTGACAACACCACACAAAAGGGATCCTTCCCCAGTTTAGCAAATATAGGGTACTTTTTAGATAAATAAAACAATACCACAACAACAAAAATCCAAACAGTAGAACTCAAGATATGCAATTTTAAACATTTCAGTGGAAACAGCATCAAACAGCCCAAAGCACAAACTGTGGCTATCTGGTCGGCCGGACCGGGACAAAGTTGCATGTTCAGGCAAACCACGATGGAGCATGGATCGGCCACAGTGACCCAGTTAGGCCCGCTGAACAAAGTACTTGGATTGAAGATGTGCCGCAAAGTCAAAGCGATACTTCTATCCAAGGTGGCGAGGCTTTGCTGAGAGGTCCTGCGTTGTCCCCATTGATGAGGGCCTGTGATTCGCAGTCTGGCATCAGGAATGCAACGGTACATTGCGGAGTCCGGCGTTATCGTCAAGGCTGCTATTGATGAGGGATGTGAGGGCCTGTGCCTTCAGAGCACCAGTCCAGCAGAGTGGCAGTCCTTTCAGCAGCACGGCAGTGCTTCATCGTGGCAGATTATCTGCAGGTCCAGAAGTGTACTGACGAGTTTGTGTCTGAGGTCCAATATTTATACCTATTTCTGCCCTTGAATTGTGAGAAGCTTCAAGAGACATGCGTATGAAGTGCACAGGTGCCCTGCCTTCCTTGACCTGGCTCCAGACTAACTACAGGGGGATGTAACCCTTTGTGTGGGGGCGAGACAGAGCCTATTAAAGTGTAAGTGGGGTTGTGTCCAGCTCCTCCCTCCCATCTTGCCAATGATAAACCAGCTCCCTATAGTGTGTGACTGTCTAGGAGGAATACGGAAAGCCCAACCGCAAACTACACCCAGCTATGTGACCCAGAGACAGACTGCAGGCACCCAATTACTACGGCAGGAAGATTCCAACTTTCTAAAAGTTGCATTTTCAAAATTGTGATTTAAAATCTGCCTTTACCATAAGTTAAGATTTTTCATTACAAGTCCAAGGAAACCAAACACAAATAAGCTATGTGCTCCTATTTGGACATTACAGCTTATTAAATGTAACAATGTTGCTCCAATGTTATCTTATGGTAGAGGTGGACCTTACAGTACTGAAAACAAATGTAAGAGCTTTTCACTACCAGGATATGTAAAACATAAAAGTACATATCCTACTTTTTAAATATATTACATCCTGCCCTTTGGGCTGTCCAGGGCCTACCCTAGGGTTGACTTCTGTGTAAACAAAAGGGATACTTGGGCCTTACAAAATATGTGTTTTGCCATGTCAACATGGCAGCTTCAAACTGCACACCCAGGCTGCAAAGGCAAGCCTGAGACGTGTTACCCATTTAAGTAGCACTTTAAGCATAAGCAGTGCTGCAGGCCCACTAGTAGCACTTAATTTCAGGACCTAGGCAGAGGTAGTGCCTCTTTACTAGGGAACTGCAAGCAAATTAAGTATGCAAATTGGATGCAAGCCAATTCTACCATGTTTTAAGGAGAGAGCACAAGTGCTTTAGCACTGGGTAGCAGTGGTAAAATGTGCAGAATCCTAAAGCCAGCTACAACGAAGTCAGAAACAGGATGGCTGAGGGGAAAACCACACCAAGGATGCCAGGTCTAATAGTGGATCTCTCCAACGGTCATTGAGGTGAAGCCCAGGCAGCCTGGTGCAATCAGGTTGTGCATTGATATGCAACTCCCCAGTCAAGCCATCAAGAGGGAGAGGGACCCCCCTTTGGATGGTTTAAAATACATGTTGTGGCTCATATAGTGAGCCTCCCGACTCCTGTATATGACCCCTGACCCACCACACACTACATACTACACTATTTAAAAAAATGACTTTTTATTACTGCAAGTCTGGAACAGTTTTGTTGATTAGTTTGTTGTTGTGAACGTTTCATTGGTGTAGCCAGGGTACGGAATGTAAAATTAATGTCAAACACCGATCACAAGACCGTGGGGACTGGAGGGCAAAAATGAATATGTGATATCTCCACCAGGCAGGTGGAGCCTGACTGGTTCAAGAGACAGAGCAAGAAAGACAGTAAAAGATCATTACTTTCTTAGGTCGATATTAGCAGCGCGCATGCGCTGCTCTGCGAGGCTTCTTGTGTTTACTCAGTGGGGGTCTGACTCCTACCACACATAGGATTGGCTTTTGCGTGTGTCTTTCAATGATGAAAGCGCGCGAATGGCTAAAGGCGGGTTCATGTCCCATCTCTTTGTTAATGTTCACTCCCACTGCGTTTTGCTCTCGGGAGCGAGCAGCGGCGTGCAGGGTGGCAGCTGCATTCCTCATTGTGGATCCAGTTACTTTTTAAACACTACGCACCATGCTTTTTTGTTGTTGTATTCGTTGTGAAAACACACACATATACAGGAGACACCATTTCTGACGGGTCTGTTCGGATTTTCTCCTATGGTCACTACCAAGCTCTGTTCATCCTTCAACAATTGTGTTTATTTTATGTTTTTTCTTGTTCTCATCCTATTGACACTTAAGGATTACAGCGGCACGGGGCTGAAGGATTGACAGCGAGTGCTGTATAAAACACACTGTAAATGTGATTAATCTAGACCGGTAGTCAATCAGCTGAATCAGGGAATGTTAGAACCGGCCGGTAACTGGTTTTCCAAAGCAACTCGAGCTTGGCAACCTGCTCCCTCTTCCCCCAATAGCCTTATGGTACTGCCCACTCACTGGCAGCACACTTCTGTGAGTCAAGAGGATGGTTAATTTTGCATCATTTGGGCTTTGTCTTCTCTTAATAGCCCGATTGCTTTCAGTATTTCTGTACACGCTGCACATTAGTAACATCTTTAACGTGGAAGTTGATCAGAATCTGTCGGAAACAGAATCTAATAAAACCGTCTGAGCCAACCGAGAGCAGCAGCCCCGCCGGTGCGCGGAGTACCCTGGGTCAATTCTTCAAACTGTTGTCAGCCAGGAGCTCAGCCGGCGCCAGCACAGCATAAACACAGCACGGTCGCATCTCCTAATTGAGCGGCCCCACGTGCTGCAAACAGATGATATTCAGGGCACTTTCCGGTGATTGGCATGGTGCGGTATTGTGGTCCACGGCTAGAACACATTGTCTTTGGCCAGCAGTAATACGTTTTAAAGTTCCCGTTTTCAGCAACAACATGCTTTCGCAAAATGCCCACTAGTGTGCATTGCAGGACCTTAACAAACAGAAGTTTATGGCGAAAGCAATATGTTAAAATAGGCACAGCAGATGGGTGCTGGAAATGTGAAAGGGTGGTTATTTTTTTTTTTTTGTCCTCATTTGCCATATCCCTCATTCTCTGCGTACACCGACCACCTAGCGTGCCCACCGGTAGAAGACATGATTAATTCCTCAACCGAACCTAAGCACGATGGTATATTGGTGGATGATGGTAAGCCAGAAGAGGAGACACATCCCGACTGGATTTTAATACCAGCTATAGGATCTAAATGGAGTAAAAACCGGAGATTGAAGACCCAAGATCCTTGGAGTTTTTTTAGGCATAATCATTGGACCCGGGGAAAAAAAAAAAACCTCGGCGCCCTATCTATGATGAATCAAAATGTCCCAGAATGCTCGATTGCCTTTGTTGCCTGGCCTGGCTAAGTCCATCTTTGATGTCTCGATCAGGGACGTCAACCAGCCGGCATACTGAGGCGCAGATGGGTCAACCCAGACTTTACCAATCTGTCTTCTAGCCAGAAGTATTGCATAGAATAAAAAGAGTCTGGCCTGGCCCGTAATGTTAGAGTCCAAACCAAAAACTATTAATGTCAAGGTAAGAGTCAGGTTGGCATCTAGAATGGAATTCAGCGATGTTATTACTTCATCCCAAAACCGGCCGATAGAGGGGCAATCTTTAAACATATGAATATCAGATGCATTGGGAAGATTGCATTTATTACACTTTTTATTTTGCTGGTACTTTGAAAGCCTTAACGGGGAGAGATAGGCCCGATGTACTGTGAAAAGATGGTTCCGTCTAAACCATGCAGGTTTCACAATTTTGTATAATATGGAAAAAGATTTTATCCAGTCCTCTTTGCAATGATAGTCCAGATCTTTTCCCCAAAGATCACCAGGAAGGGTGAAATCACCATCAATATCTTCGAGCAAACTCCAATACCACAAGGCAACCTCCTTACCCCCCCTTTGACGCTCTACCAGTAGTTGTTCTATGTTGCTAATAGCCCCCAAAGGAACCCCTTTTTCACCAAGAGCCCTGACCCAACTTACAAGTTGTATATACTTAAATCTTGCCAATCCGGATCCAACCTTGCCCAGCAAATCGTCCCAAGATATAATGTCGCCTTCTAACAGGTATGGCCAATCGGTCTTTCAGCCAGGCCGGTAGGCCTGGGGAGTCCCAGATTGGTGCATAGTTGGAATAGTAAGAGAGCCCCAGGTTCTTCCTAACCGATGCCCAGGTCTTAGCCAAAGATTTTAAGATTTTTAATTTCACCTTTTTGAAGAATTTTTGGTCTCAATATTTAAACAAAAATCCATCTGATGGTAGGTCCGCCCCCACTAGCATTGCATTATACATTAGCCCCAATGAGATATTAGATGGAGACTTCAAGATCATCCTTGAATATGAAAGCATAAAAGCCCATGCGTAATATTCTATATCTGGAAGTGCCAGCCCCCCCTTCTCTCTTCTCCTCCTCAGCTTTTTCCATGCGAGCCTGGTGGTTCTATAGTTCCAAATAAAGGAATTTATCTCTTTCTGACATCTGTTCAAGATTTTAGAGTCGAAAACCAAGGGGATAGTATTAAAGAGAAAAATGTATTTGGGCAGGATAGACATTTTAATGAGGTTTACCCTCCCAATGATGGAAAGTTGGAGATGGGCCCATGATTTTAAGAGATTCCGACACTCCTTAAATACCCGATCCATATTGCTTTGTGCAATATTTTCGATATCCTGTGTTATCCAAATACCAAGGTATCTCATAGAGGAGGTCGTCTTCAGATGTTCACTGGCGATGTTCCATGCCATGATTTCTGTTTTTCCAGGGTTGATATCATACCCGGAAAAGCGGCCAAATTCCTCAGCCCTTTTAATAACCGTTGGGAATGCTAGACCCGGGTCCGATGTTAAAATAAGAATATCGTCTGCATACAGAGCGACCCTCCTCACCCACCCCTCAAATCTAAATGGTGGAATATTCACGTCAGTTCTCAGGACCTGCGCAAAAGGTTCTATATACAGATCGAAGAGTAAGGGAGAGAGAGGGCAGCCCTGCCTGGTACCTCTCATAATAGTAAAAGGCTCTGTTAAGACTCCATTGATTAATAATCTAGCTGATGGTGCCCCGTACAACAGAGAGATAGTGCGGCAAAAAAAAATTCCCAAAATTAAATTTCTTCAAAACCGCGTCCAGGTAACTCCAATTAACCCTGTCAAACGCTTTGGTAGCATCCAACGTAAGGGTTGCCAAGGGGATGGAAAAAGTAGTGGCGATATCAATTGCGCCAACCAGCTCCCTTGTCAACTCAGCCAGTTGTCGCCCTTTAATAAATCCCTTCTGATCTTGGTGTATAATAGACCCAATTACACTCCCTAATCTTGCTGACAAGATGGTTGCAAAGATTTTATAATCACTATTGAGGAGTGAGATTGGCCGATATGAACCGCACTCACACGGGTTTTTACCTGGCTGGAGTATCAACACAATGATTGCCTCGTTCCATGACTTGGGAGGAGTATTGCCCTTGACTAAGATCTCGTTAAAGAGGGCCGTAAGTGTTGAAACCAAGGTTGGTGAGAGCACCCGGAAGATCTCACCAGGTAAGCCATCGGGACCTGCTGCCTTCCCCTTTTTAAGTGAGCCTATGGCTGTGATGACTTCAGCCTCTGAGATTTCCTTCTCCAAATATTTGCTTTGAATCTCAGTGAAAGTTGGCAGAGGTATTTTCCCCAGCCAAAGATCTCTTGCATCTTGGTCCTCAACGATGTCCTCTTTGTAAATGTGTCTAAAAAATTCCAGAAAAGCGTTGCCTATATCTGAATTAGAGGATCTAAGGCAGCGGTACTCAAAGTACGGCCCGCGGGCCAGTTGCGGCCCGCCAGCCCTTTCCATGCGGCCCTCGAGTAAAACAACAGACAGTTGGCAATCAACTGTAATTCCGCCTGTTGTTATTCCTCGGGGGCCGCATTCACTGGGTAACGAAGCATCCGCAAAACCAGTGCCTCGCAAGCAGAGGCGCAACTAGAGCTAAATTTCGGCGGCGGGGGGAGGGGGGGGTGAATCTAAGCTTTAGGCAGAGTGGAGCTGATTTCGGGGGAGGTGGGGGGGGCCTGAATCTTTAAGCAATAGGCAGAGTGGCGCTGCAGGGCCTCTTAGAAGGGGTGAAACAGCGAGGCCTCATTAACATGCAAATGGTCTTTTAAAGACGTGTGAAGTGCTCGGGTGCGGCTGTGTGTGCGCAGCGAGGCTGTCTCATCCCGGCTGCCACACGCGACGGGGGTGGGGGGGGGCGGGGGGATCAAGCCCTTTGAGTCCAATGGGTGTTGCGCGCCTGATGGCCTGTGTTACCCAAGCAACCTCTCGCAGATCCTCTGCCCTTAAAACTCGATTTGCTCCTACCCCTCTGTGGCGAACAGGCTAGCATCGCTGGTGCTGCCCTACCTGTGGCCTCACAATGCGGCCTCCCCAAACCCACCCAAGCCCGGGAAGCTGTCTCATCCTGAGCTGCCACACAGAGAGAGGGAGGGAGACAGCGAGAGGGAGGGAGACAGCGAGAGGGAGGGAGACAGCGAGAGGGAGGGAGACAGAGAGAGAGAGAGACCGAGAGGGAGGGAGACAGAGGGAGGGAGAGAGGGAGGGAGAGAGAGGGGGAGGGAGACAGAGGGACACAGAGAGAGACAGGGTGACAGAGAGAGAGGGAGACAGGGAGAGAGAGAGGGAGACAGGGAGAGAGAGAGGGAGACAGGGAAACAGGGAGAGAGAGAGGGAGACAGGGAAACAGGGAGAGAGAGAGGGAGACAAAGGGAGGGAGACAGAGGGAGATGGAGGGAGACAGAGGGAGACAAAGGGAGGGAGACAGAGGGAGGGGGAGACAGAGGGAGGGGGAGACAGAGGGAGGGGGAGACAGAGAGAGGGGGAGACAGAGAGAGGGGGAGACAGAGAGAGGGGGAGTGAGACAGGGAGGGAGGGAGACAGAGAGGGAGGGAGACAAAGGGACACAGACAGAGGGAGACAGAGAGAGAGAGGGATACCGGGAGAGAGTGAGAGAGACCGGGAGAGAGAGAGTCCCTGTTTGGCAGTATGTCGTATGACCAAATGGGCTGCTCTATCTATATGAGACAGCACGTTGCGTACGATATACTGCCAAACAAGGACTCGGGGAACTTACATTCGCATACTACTGACTGTGTGAGCCTCTGAGGAAGAGAGTCATCGAAACGCGTCGGGCTCAGTCAGGTGTGAATAATTATAGGCAAGCGCGACGAACCATACCTAATAAAAGCTTGTGGGGAAAAGCAGCTTGTGTTCAAGTGCGGTTCTTCTGATGGACAAATCCCCAATGAACTGTATACATATGTGTGTGTGTGTGTATGCTGGGTCTGGTGGCTCAGTGGACGAATGCGTCCGCTGCAGGGGTCTGTGTTCAACCTCATGGTCATTTTTTTTTAGCTGCTCTAGCCCCGCCCCCTCCACCACTGACCCCGCCCCCACAGGTGCGGCCCTCGGCCACAAACCACACTGTAAATTTGGCCCCCGAGAGA
Organism: Triturus cristatus; assembly: GCF_964204655.1. Taxonomy (NCBI): domain Eukaryota; kingdom Metazoa; phylum Chordata; class Amphibia; order Caudata; family Salamandridae; genus Triturus; species Triturus cristatus. The sequence continues at coordinate 803,518,239 of NC_140588.1, read as the reverse complement.
AAGTTTGTGAGTACCCCTGATCTAAGGTCTGTCTCGCCTTCCACTTTTATCTCTCTAATATAGTTTTTAGCCTGATCTGCTTTGACTTTCCAGGCCAACAGCTTCCCTGCAACTTCCCCTAGCTCAAACTGGGCAAGTTTACTCACCTCCCACCTCCTTGTGACCCTCTCTTGAAGGATAAATTCCATCTGATTCTTAAGATCCAAAAGCCTATCTTGCTCAACAACTGAACCCATAGAGAGGCCAAGATTTTGTTCTATTACCTTCATCTCAGATTCTAAAGCTGTGAGTTTCTCCCTATATATCTTCCGCCTATAAGAGGCTCTGTTATTAATGACGCCTCTAAGAAATGCTTTCAGTGCCTCCCATACCATAGTTATTACAGCAGAATCCAAATTTATCTCCAAAAAGATTTTACTTTCATCTGCTAAATGCTTGATTTCATCTTCATCTAATAATATCGTATGATCGAAAGACCACGTTGCATATCTAGGCTGCTGATCACCTCTTAAAGAAAATGAAATGGCTGAATGATCAGACAAATGAGACGGGAGATAGTCTATTGAAATCACCGAACTATTAAGTGAAAAACTGAATAATGCATAATCTATTCTGGATTTATGCTTATATTTAAAGTTCCGAAAGGAAACCCCCAGTTTGTTTCCCGATCTCTCTCTCCAAATATCTGCTAGCCCCAACTGCGTCATAATTGAAATCAATGTTTGTCTAGAATTAGATAGAACTTGGGCTCTGGAGCTACTTGATTTATCTAGTTTGGTATTGATAACAATATTGAAATCTCCCATCCATATTATAGGGTCCTGGTATGTAACCAGATGGTTTCTTATACAATCCAGATAATAAGGATCATCTTGATTGGGCCCATAATATCCTACTAGTATGTAGACCTGCCCATATACCAAGATACAAGTTATAATCCACCTACCACTTTGATCTTCTTTATGACCCAAAATTTGCACTTTCACTGATTTTTTAAAGATGATAATAATCCCTCGTATGTTTGCATTGTGGTCCGTGGATATAAATTTATCGATCCATCTCTGTTTCCCCAAAATTTCAGAGGCTGCAGTCCTAAGAAGATGTGATTCCTGAATGACAATAATCTGCGCGGGGGAATCTCTCAAGTACTGGAAAATTCGATCTCTTCTGCTCCTCACGCGCAGACCATTAACATTCCAGGATAAATACCGTACAACAGCCATGACCTTAAGTAGCTACCCACCACCACCCAAGCACACTAACCATCCCTTCCATATAACTTGCAGTGGACAATTGAGGATTATTTGAGATTTCAGCCAAATTTGGGGACATCTTAATCTTAAAGAGATGTGACAAATGAGAATTTTTAATTTGATCCCATCACCAACCCCCCTTTCCCGCCACCCCCCCCCTGGAAAACCCTCCCTTACTTACTCTGACCTGTTGGACTGTCAGATTTGCGTCCTTGAGCAGTACCCTCGTCTACTGCTACATGATCCAAACCCTACCCTTCTGAATCCCCATAAAAGATGACATCACAGGGGAAGACCTTTTAATGAAGAATAGGTTATTTATATTTTTGTATATATTTTTTATTATTTCATTTCTTCTTTTTTTTTTTTATAGTTAATTTTCTTGTCTTTTTTTTTTTTTTTTTTTTTCTTTTTTTCCCCTTACCCTTCTTCCCCCCCTTTTTTTTTTTTAACTTCCCCTTCATAATTGTGACAACTCAAGATTCAAGATTTAAGCTCTTAGCTTCGCCCTTGAGAGCTCCTTAGAGTATCGTTCAGCCACGCATCTGCTTCCTGGGGAGATCTAAAATTAAGCATTTTGTTGTTGTACATCACCCGCAAAAAGGCAGGAAATCTCATCTGTACCGTAGCTCCCAATGATCGGAATTTTTCCATTCTTTGGCCAAGCTCCCACTGACGGTCCAGAGTAGTTTTGGAGAGGTCCGATCGCACCTCGAAGGAGAACTCAGGACCCTTGACCGACTTCTCTTTTAATGCCAAATTTAATAGCTTCTCCTTCAGTGCGTAAGTCTGAAAGTTAATCAAAATTTTCCTTGGTTTGTCTCTTCCTGGTTTTAGCCGAAATGGGTCCCGATGGATCCGCTGTATATCTTTCTCTAAGATCTCGACTCCCTCATCAAAAACCAAAGAGGCTTTTAGTAAATTGATCACAAAGGACTTAATATCCCCTCCTTCCTTTCCCTCCGGAATTTTTAGGAGGCGGAGATTATTCCGACGCGAAAAATTCTCGAGAGACTCAACCCTTTCTTTCAAGACATCCCCCTCTCTCTGTAAGGAGTGAATTTTATCCTCGGCTTTCTCCATGCCCAATTTCAAGCCCTCAACAGAGGTCTCCAGATTCCCAATCCGCCCTCCAAGATCATCAACTTTTTTTTCCAGTGATTCGCACGTAGCTCTTATTTCCGCCTGATTAAGCTTAGAGGTTGAGAAATCAGATCTAATCTCCTCCCTCATATCTGCTAATATTTGTGCAAGATCCCCCAGTGTGCTCGGATCGCAGCCAGTCTCCATAACCTTCAATGTCACACCCCCACTGCTTGCCTCCGCCACTCCGGTACTAACTTCTTGGGGGGTGGGTGCTTGTTCACCGCAAGCAGAAGGCCTAATATCGGAGATGTCAGACATAGGGTCAGGAGAAGGGTCAACAGAAGGTGGCAAAGTATCCTTACTAGCACAGATCTCCAAAACCTGAGGTAGGACCTTAAAGAAGGAGCGCAGAGAGGGAGTTGTTCGAACTATATTGCTCTGTTGTTTGTTTTCCCCCTTCTGTAAGGAATTTCTCCCTCTAACGTACTTCTGTACTTCCTTATCCTCTCCCTCCTGACTTCGACTTGCCCTTCTGTTCTTTAGCACCCCCTCGCCTATCGGGATACACCTTCTGACTTCTTCCAATTCAAGTTGTTCGTTATCTCTCTTGACCTTTGCCAAGACTGCGACTTTCTCTTTTTTGCTAAGAGACTGCTTCCGAAATATGCTTCTGTCCCCTTTAAATGTTTTCATCCCTTTATCAGTTTGTTTACTTTTAACAGACTTATCAGGGGTATTTTGAGCCTCCTCTGCACCATTCGTATGTAACAACAAAGTCTTACCTTCTGTAGCTTCAAGGACCCTGTCGGAGCTCCGACTTACTTCCTTACTGACTGGGGCCGATGACTCTTCGGGTTGATTGCAATCGACTTGCTTGCAGTCCTCCCCGGCCACATCCATGCAGTGCTTTCGACGTCTGACAGCGTTTAGCCCTCCAGCGGGGCCGCCGAAGCTCCGTCTCAGAAAACCGCGAGCCGCCGCCGCGCGGCCACGTCTTAGCTCCACGACTGCCCGACTCCACCTCAGCAGACAGGGGGAGAGAGGTGACCTCCCCCCGACACACATCCACAGAACGCCGGAGCAAACCGGAGGGAGCCGAACTACAGAAGAAAAGCACCCGTCAACCGTGACACACCAAGCCCGCCGTAAGAACGGGGAAACGAGGAAACGGGTCGAGAAGAATCAGACTCAGAAGTCATTCATCAGAAGGTACTGCTCGGAAACGCGCGACCTGCGCTAACCCGCGGCCGCCATGTTTTCCCCTCGACAATAACGCCGTGAAAGGGTGGTTATTAAAAAAAAATTAAACTACACAATGAAAACACAGTACTTTGCTTCAGCCAAACGTTGCTACATTGCTATTTGCACCATCTCAGTCCCTCAGCCTTCTAAAGTTTATATATTGAAAACACCACACATTTTACTAAAACATTAAGGTCTTTGTATCGTTTTAATCCACACTTACAAGATCTCCAATCGTTGGGTACATCAAACGCTCTCTTTTCTTCTTAGGCACCGTTTGGGTCACATAGCTTAAAAACAAGCCAATAGCTCTGGCTAAGCCCAAAGGCAAGACCTATTGGCTATGCCAATGCTTGTTTGTGTTACTTTTTGCTGCTAGTTACAGCTTCCCACACTGACCTGGAACTAAGCAAACGTTGAGGGGCAAGGGCCGAAATATGTATCAGCTCACCGTGGTGCCTCCACAGAAACCTCGTAGTATAACAATCTCCAGCTCACTTTTGGGAATGAAGAGCGTGAAAGAGAATACTGAAGTAAGTCACTGCAAACCCTTGGTTAGCATACATTCACACATACACACACACACAACAATACGTACACACACTGTGAACATGGACACACAGTTCCTGAAATTGATCAACTATTTTCATAAAGTTGCCCCTCTACAGTGGGCTATATGTACCCCAGGAGAAAACTTTACAAAACCTTTGCGGGTACCTTCATCCTGTGATAAACTGGTGCAGTCATTTGTATATGACTTACCAGGGAAACAAAAGAGTCTATTGGCACCTGGTCTTTCACTGTCCTATTGCTAAGATGTGGCCATGGGATACGAACTAGCATAACCTATTGGATTTCTGAACTCAGGTTGACCTTGGCAGAAGATAGCTCTTCAACATGTTGGGTCCTGGTTTTCTAGACTACCACAAATCGGAGCATGCCAGCAGAAAGAGTCACAAACAGTTTTTGATGCTAAATAAGTCAAGCGTTTACCATAGTGCCCACACTGAACCTGTGTGAAACACATAGGACATTGTAGTGCACACAGCATCTAAATAGGCAATACATTGCTATGCATACGTGAAATTTAGTGCAGCGAATATGTGCATTGTTAACAGCCCAGTTAATAGATGATGAGAATTTAGTGAAGATATCTCTGGCCCCCAACACATGCAGAGAGTGCCCCACTATACTGTAATCCAGTAGCAGAAATTTTGAGCTGAAAAAAAACCCTAATGTGGACAGGGCCAATCTCACTCACACACTTGGAAATACTGTTCCAAATACAGGTCAATGCAACTATTGTCATATGTAATCATGACTGAGGCCCTCTCATTACCAATGTTGCTTCGACATTACATAAAACGAACATCACTGAAAAGTAATCATGCAGCCAGCTAGATTACAAAGTTATGTAACACACACGCATAAAATGTATGTTTATAGTGCAACAAAATGTACCTCTCGCTGAGCTGTGGTGACAGCTGGGTCTGATCTGTAGACTGATTTTGCTGCTTCTTCTCAACTGTGAATTAGATAAAGGCTTTAATAGGTTTGCAGCAGGCCACGTCAATAGTGTTTACAGAAAGCTTTCTAAGGACAATGCTCTTTCACCTTTATCAAATCTTTCCTTATGGAATTCTTTATAAGTCTTTAAATAACTTTTTTGCAATCATTATGTAAGTAGTCGTTTGAGAGATTTAAAGCAATATCAATATAGATTTAATAAAAGTACCTTTTATAAGTTCCTGTTGCTTTGTTAAAATTGTTCTTATTTCATTTAACCAAGCCATCTTCTGATCCACTGTTGGACTCTAAAAAAAAAAAAAAAAAAAAAAAAAGAATTACTGATTTCTTAATATGTGAATATTCCAGGTTAGTCAAACATCTATTAAGGACTATCTAATTCAAAGCAGACTACATTCAGGCTCTAGTCAGATTTGCTTGGCCACGCCAGTGCCTATTGTAATCAAGTGTGACGATTGTGGTTGCCAAAGAGATAATACACCCCCAAGATGCGCTGTCCAGGCTAGGAATTACAACACAAAGCAGAGAGAAAATAAAACAGCCTTGTCTCCTTATCTGCTGAAAGAATATAACCCAGAAACCATCAAATATCTTGATAATAGTCTCGTAAATTATTTCTAAGATGTATTATTCTAGAAACATATTAAATGTGAAATATAATTAAATAGACAGTTGCAATGCATATAATTTCTATAGTTTAGCCTTATGAATGTCAATCAAAGCAACGTTCCTTAAAATGTTTTATCTCTTTCATGTTTTCTGTAATATTCTCAAGACTGAATTAGGTCAATCTTCAAAGATGACTATAAGCTAATAACAGAATGGAAATTTCATCTCTGACAGCAAATTAACAATTTGCTATTCCAAGTGCGGCAAATTAGCCCTAAGTATTGATAAAAGTCAAACTGAAAGGATGAAGCATGAGAGAAGCCAAAGACTTCATCAATCAAATAACATTGGTAAAGCGCAACACTGTCACCCATAGGGGTATCCAGGTGCTGAGGACTCCATGTCTCTTTTGAAAAAGCCAAGTCTTCAGTCTCTTTCTGAAGTCCGCCTGGGAGAGTGGTGTTCGGGGGTGGAAGGGTAGGTTGTTCCAGGTCTTGGCGGCATTATAAGAGACGGAGCAGCACCAGCTGCGACTGATTCAGGGGGTGAGAGCAAGGACGAGTGAGGAAGAATGAAAGATGTCTGCAGGTTGATAGAAATTCAGTCGATGGTTGATGTAGGATGGCCCTTCATTGCGAAGGGCTTTGTAGGCGTGTGTGAGGATCTTGAACTTCCATCTCTTCTGGATGGGAAGTAAGTGGAGGTCTCTGAGGTGGGGGATGATGTGTGACTGCATGGTAAAGTCTGGGAAAAGTCTGGCTGCCGCGTTCTGTATGGTCTGGAGTCTTCTGAGGAGCTGTGTGGAGATGCCGAGGGTCTGAGTGACTGTCTTTCTGATGTTGATTAGGATCCATCTAAAGAATCTGTGGAGCCTGCAAAGAGTGCGGAAGCAGGAGGAGGTAACTGCGTTAACTTGCTGTTTCATGGTCAGTTGGCTGTCGAGGACAACCCCAGGCTGCCTGCATGGCCTGTTGGTGTAGTGGTTGGTTCAAGTTCAGCTGCCACCAGCTGTGGTCCTAGGTGGAGGCGTTGTTCCCAAAAATCAGTAATTCTTTCTTGTTGGAGTTCAGTTTGAGGCAGTTGTCTCTCATTCAGTTTGCTACATTGGCCATGGCCTTGGAGAAATTGGTTTTGGCGTAGGTGGGGTCCTCAGTGAGCGAGAGGATAAATTGAGTGTCATCTGCATAGGAGATTATGTTGAGGCCATGGGACCGGATGATGTCTGTGAGGAGGGCCACGTAGGTGTTGAATAAGGTGGGGTGATGATCCTTGTGGTACGCCACATATGATGTATTTGAGTGCGGAGGTGAAGGGAGGCAGTAGGATGCTCAGTGCTCATCCTGAAAGGAATTAGGCAATCCACTTGAGAGCATCATACTGTATGCCGATGTTGTAGAGTCTGTTGATGAGGGTGTTGTGGGAGACAGAGTTGAAAGCAACAGAAATGTCATCTGTGGCCACAATCAGCGTGGTCTCAGTGCTATGGTTGGCATGGAATACAAATTGTGAGGCGTCCAGTAGGTGGTTATCTTCCAGGAATTCAGTGAGTTGATGGCTTTCTATAGTTCTTTTGTACGGGGTAGGGGTGCAGGGAGTTAGATACGCAACATGGCCCATCTAGGAAATTGGGTTATTAGTTGAGGGTGGGGTGAAACCCTACTCATGCAACAATTCTTGTCAAGATCAAACACAAGGAAACCCAAATATAACCTGTGCTTAACACTCTCTGGTAGCTTGCCACAAAAGCAATCTGTAAAGCATTTATGCAGAATTTCAAACCGTAATAAAGTGAAAATACCACACAAGAAAAATCACACACCTACATAGAGTAAAAATGAATAAAGCATTTGAGACCAAAATGACAAAAATCCAATTAGTAGAACCAGAGATATGCAATTTTAAATGTTGAGATAAAAACAGTGCTAAATAGCACAAAGCCCCAACTGTGGTTATCTGGTCACACCAGAACAGGACAAAGTCAAAAGATCAGGCCGACTGTGATGGAGCACAGGCTACCCACAGAAATCAAGTTTGGCTTGCTAAAAATAGTACCTTATGTGCTTGGTGCACGATCTGCACAGCTTTGCAAGGCTTTGCGTTGTTCAGACTCCATTACGATGACACTGTATGGTGAGACTTTGTGGAGTTTTGTGTTGCTCTGCGTCGGTTCTGGTGAGCTATGTGGCAAAGTGGGTGGGGCTTTGAGTTGCTGTGCATTGATTCTGATTAGGCTGGCAGCCGTGCGACAAAGCTTTGTGCCGCTGGATGTCCATTTTGAAAAAGCTGGAAGTTGTGTGGCTAGACTTGGCAGGGCTTCGCGTCGCTTTGCATTGGTTTTCATGGGGACCACAGCTGGGTCCAGGACTGGGGTGGCACCATTCACACAAGGTAGAGTCCAGGTGCAGGGTTCAAGGTGGTTGGAGCCTTTTCTGTCCCTGAGGCTCTGATCAGGAGGCTCGCTAGCTAGCACTTGGAGTCACTCTGGTGGTTCTGGGTCAAATATGCAGGTCCAGTCCTTTTCACTCAAGCTGTACGGCAGCAGACAAGCAGTCCTTCTTGCAGCAGAGCAGCACAGCAGTTCTTCCGAGTCTTCCACAGGTCCAGAGGGGTATTGCAGAAGTGGGTCTGAGCGTCCAATAATTATACTTGGTGGGAGCTTTGAAGTAGGAGATGTTTCTAGGGATTTCCATCCCCAAAGGTGCTTGGAATTCGCTTTCTCCATGCCCTAGCCCTAGCTTGTTTGGGGACACAAAGGACTAATGGGAAACCCTTTGTGAGTGTGCAGCAGTAGTGCCTTTGCTATGTTCAAGTGTGGTAGGTGGCAGGTACTCCCCCTCATCTAGTCAAAGATGGCCCATACTGCCGAACATCTATTCCCCCTTTGTCTGTCTGAGAGCAATGCATAAAGACCAACTGCCAGTACCACCTAGTCATGTGACCCAGGATACAAGCACCAAATGGTTAGGACAAGAAAATGCAAACTTACTAATAGTGGCATTTTTGGAATTGCGAATAAAAATTCGACTTTGCCATTGAAGAGGGTTTTAAATTACAATTCATTAGACAGCAAACTCAACATTCCTACTTGATCCCAATTAAAAGTTATCACTTATTAAATGCAATAAAGTAACCCAATGTTATCCTGTGGGAGAAATAGGCCTTCCAACAGTGAAAATGAATTTAGGTGTTTTTCACACCCCAGGAAATGTTAAACATACATGTCCAACTTTTTAAATACACTGCGCCCTGCCCTATGGGCTGTTTAGGGCATACCCTAGGGGTGAGTTATATGTATTAAAGAGGAAGGTTGAGGCTTGGCAAAATAAATGGAGGTTTAAACTGCATACACAGGCTGTAATGGGAGGTTTGAGATACGTTTACAAAGCTACTCAAGTGGCACAATAAGTGCTGCAGGCTGGGTTCAAACTTGAACGGCATGGTGAGCAAAAAAACGATGGATTTAGGCCAAGATCTCTGTACTGGGGTGAATGTATGGCATTGTTCTGCATGCTGTCCATCAACTGTTGTTTTTGCATTTGTCACCCCGAGTGGGAAGGGTATGCCCAGACGTGGGTTCCGTGCTCTCCATGCCACTGGAATCAAGCTATCTTGGCTGAAGGGGGGTGAAACCCTGAAACCAGTCCTAGGATGCTTGTTTCCAGTCCAGGAAGGACCTGGCTTGGCAGTTCGGGCTGGACTGTACCCATGAGGCACAGGGTCAAGACTGATTTGCATATGGCTGGGTTCAAACTAGAATGGCATGGTGAGCGACAAAACGATGGATTTAGGGCCAGATCTCTGTACTGGGGTGAATGTATGACATTGTTCTGCATTCTGTCCATCAACTGTTGTTTTTGCGCAGGCCCACATGTAGCATTTCATGTGCAGACCTCGGGTACATGTTTTACCGCTTTACTAGAGACCTGCTAGTAAACTAAATGTGTCAACTGGTTGTAATCCAACTTTACCATGTTTAAAAGAGAGAGCAGAAGCACTTTCGTACTGATTGGCAGTGGCAAAATGTGCAGAATCAAAACCAAGTCAACAAAAACAAGAGGCTAAAGGTTGGGGGAAATCTACGCCAAGGATGTCAGATACAACACTGAGAATATCTCAGACATATAGTTTTTGAGATTAGAACAGAGAAGTGCTTTATGGCAAAACCATAGGGCATTAAAAATAGCACTATTCTGAATAGGAAGTCAATGCAATTCAGAAGAGGAGATGCCTTAAAACATTTTGTGGCTCCATAAATGAGGCAAGCAACCACACTTTAAGTAAGCTGCAGCATATTTACAATTACTGAGAATGGACAACATACAAAGAATTAGAGTAGTTGAGACTATTCAAAATCAGTCACAGGACTAAAATCTGTTTTAGAAGATGTAGAAAGTAAAAGAGTGTTTTTGCTAACTTTAAGTATGTAGAAGCAGATAGCCATGAGCGAGGACCCTTGAAAGGGAGGTTAAAATCACAGATGATTACCAAATTGACCACCGATGTCACCGGAATAGAACACAAGCCAAAAGAGATAGGCCACCAGCAAGAAGACCAAATATCTGGATTAGCAAAAATCAAAACCTCTGTTTTTTCAGTATTGAGACACAATGGCTTGGCTTTCATCCAGGTAGCTAACGATTGAGGGTAGTTTTGACATTTTGTCTGAAGACTACGTACAGAACCTTTGACGTTCAAAGTCATTTGGGTGTCATCAGTATAAGCATAAATGGTCAGACCAAAAGATGCAATAAGATTGGCCAAAGGAACTATGTAAAGATTAGAGAGAGTAGGACTGAAAGAGGACCCATGGGGAACTCCGCATACAATAGGTTTGGACGTGGAGCGGAAATTAGCTAGGGAAATACCTTAAGAGCAGCTAACCAAAAAGTAGGAGAACATCTTAAGCACCATTCCCCCGATCCCAATGTCTCCCATTCTGTTTAGCAAGATGTTATGAGAGACTGTGTCAAATGCAGCAGAGTGGCCGAGAATGAGGAGGATGGCAGAGACACCCTAATCCAAGGTAAGCCTAAGCTTAATGCCATTTTTGGCTGCAGTTAAAAGGGTCGCAGTGATAAGACAAGATTGAAAAGCAGACTGAAACAGATTGAACAGGGTGTGCAATTTAATGAAGTAGCTCAGTTGTAGGATAACACATCTTTCTCTGAGTTTTGCTACTAATGTTAGAAAAGAGATGGGACGATAATTAGCAGGCAGCGAGCGGTCCAATGAGGCTTTTTTAATCAATGGAATAATTATGGCATTTCCCAAGTATGCCCGACTCAATAAAAGCAGATTAGGTGATATCAATACTGGGTATCCGAGTCAAAGCAAAAACTTTAGGGGGCAATGAGTTCAGAGGGCAAGCCTATGGAATGGGAAGTTAAATTAACCATAAATTCTTCCAACATAACTTTAACAAAGGTGGTCCAGTGCACAGGAATGTCAGGGTTAGGATCAAAAGAGGAGAAAAGCAAAGGTAATGACAGATTCATCAAATTAAATATGTTATGCTGAAAAAAAGTTAGAAAGGGTAGAGCAAACCATCTGAGAAGGAGAGAAGCTGAGAGAGAAACAGGGTGAGATAATATTGAGAAGATCTCTGTAGTGGAGTTTTGTACCATGGTAATCCATGTATAGTAGTAGTGTTACCTACCTTTAAGGATCAGTAATTTGTAGGTGCAGAGCTCTTGTTTGAATGGGAACTTAGCCTTGGGACAGTTTGCACATCTCAGAAGACTCTCCATGTTTTTTTTACTGTCTTTTGGCAATACTAAGTTCTTTATTGTACCAAGAAGCAGGTGGAGAGCGCCTATGAGAGCATCTAGGTTTAAGATGGGCAATAGATTCTAGTGAGTCCATAGTGCATGAATTGAACTGATGAAGCAGTGCATTAAAATGCTCGAAAAAGCTGGTCTCATGGTGTTAAGAGAATCGGACAAATAGCAATATTGACTTCAGCCCAATTCCATGAAAGAATGGGCACTGAATGGGAGGAATAGTGATTTTTCTAAGGGTATTTGTTATTGAAAAATAACCCTTTATGGTCAGTCCAAGGAGAGTCATGTACTGATCAAGATGTGCTAATTCTGGGTGGGGGGAGGGGAGAAGACCTTGTTGAGAGTGTGCCCTTCTAATTGTGTGGAGCAATGGACTAACGGAAAGAGATGAACAGACTCATTTTAATTCTTTCATCTCTAGGTCAGTGGGGATATCACCGGGTACATTAAAATTGCCACGAACCATGACCTTATTGGATTGGGCTAAACGAAGAGAGAGAGTTTCCTGGAGATAGAGTAGGAAGCTATTTGCATGGCCTGCAGATCTATAAACTAAGGTAAGTATCAATCGATAAGGTAAAGGATAGAGATTTGTAACAAAACAGAGGGCCGAATAAGGCTTAAGTAGGTCCAACGTACATGCCCCACACGTACTATACAAAAGAAGGGTACGAAGTTCCTAGGTGACCTAATAATCACTTACAAAACGCGTTAGCTTCTTATATAAAACTCAAGTGTACTACAGACGAAAAGGAGGGGAATTCCTCCTTTCAGAACTAGGGCTCTCACACACCCAGCAAGCTAGGTGTCATGCTTCATTATTTGAGCTTGCTCCTCGTCGGGCCGGCGCTGCAATGCCAGACGGGCACCCTTAAAGGGGCTCTTTATCGGAGATCTTTTGTTCCTTGCCGTAAGGGTGCCATGGGTCTGAGGGGCCCAGGTGAGTGTAGATGTAAGGAATGGTGCTTTTAAAATAGGTAAGGGAGTCCTCTGTGATGTGATTTTATTCTGCGAGGGATCCTTCCTGATTAAAATGAAAAATAGGGAGGGGTAACTCTTTCTGTTATAATGTGACAGAACGCGTACTCAACTCCCAGGAGGACAACATGTTTCTTGCCCTATACTGTCAAGGAGTGATCATTGGCGATTCTTCAGGACCGTGTGAGAAAGAAAAAACTATCTACATGTGGGTGGTGAGGTGCGTTGCTACCTACCACTGGTTGTCCCCTTGGGTCATTACCCTTGGAGAGGTGAGGTGATCTGTAGTACAAGAGAAAACACAACATTCTACGTAAGTATCACATTCGACGATGGAGGTGTGTTGAAGTAGAATAGTTAAATTAAAGAGACTTAGCTGTTCATGCATTCCAAAAAACTCTTAAAAACAATGTGACTTTCACAAGCATTCCCCTTGGGATTAAAGATGAAACATCTGTGACAACACCGTGGGGGTGAGTGTTGTGTAGACTCACCTAGATAGATATGTAATTTAGCCTCATCAGGTGCAGCGGAGTGCATGAGACCCCGATTGTGGTGTCTCTAAAAAAATTGAAAGGAGAGACACACATCCATATATCAGGGGTCAGTGTCATGGTTCTCTGGCTGCTGTCTATTGCAGAGACACAATGGAAGCTAACAGGATCGTGGTTAGCTCATCTGTAACCTGAACGGGTGCTGTAGTATCCCATCCAAACTCCACTTAAAGCGTGTCCCAAGGCACGTACCGATGGCTGGTAGAGGCGGGTTTGCAGGGGGGTTATTTACTTATTGTAAAGGCAAAGGCCACCTCACAGTTTGTGGTCTAGCGGGCAAAACAACCATGGTGGTGGTATCCCTGTACAAAAGCCTCGTAGTCATGACAGTGTAAAGGGGAACCCTTCATTGCTAGGTGTCATGCTTCATCATATGAGCCTGCTCCTCGTCGGGCCAGCACTGCAATGCCCGAAGGGCACACTTAAAGGGGCTCTTTATTGGAGATCTTTTGTTCCTTGCTGTAAGGGTGCCGAGGGTGTGAGGGGCCTAGGTGAGTGTAGATGTAAGGAATGGTGCTTTTAAAATTAGGTATGGGAGTCCTCTGTGATGTGATTTTATTCTGCAAGGGACCCTTCCTGGCCATCTTGGAATGGAGTGCTGTGGTAGCGCTATGCCCTGCGGAAATAGGTTACCTCTTTTCCTCAACTTGGGTAAGCATCCCTTATGTGCTGGTGCAGGAGCGGCACCTGTAGACATGAGAGGAGTAAAAGTGCTTACTTAATTACAGTGAGGGCAAATGTCTAGTTGTAAATGTAATATGCCCTAAGGTCATACGCCAGTTATCAGACAGTCTTTTATTGTACTTGGTTCGAGTGAAAGTACCAACTAAATTAAAGTGGAGGCAAATATCTAGCGGTAAATGCAAGTGCGCCGTCATGTTGTATGCCAATCGTTAGCCAGTCTTGTACTGTACTGGGCTCTATGGGTAGAATGAGTTATTATATGCCCAGGCTCGATGTATTACCCTCATTGTGTTCAAAATGTGTGGGTTTCTGAATAGGTATCTCAATAGCGTGTTCTGGGCCTCAGTGTTGTAAGCTCAAGGGAGCGGGGATGAACGGGTCGAAGTAGAGGTTGCTGTCATGCTGTCAGATGGACATGGATTTGAGTGTTTGTGGGGCGACGTTACATTAACTAAAATATCATCAGAGACCAAGGCGAGTCTCGAGATGTTGTCGCGAAAAAACTGGGACTATGTGGGTTCACCACCCTGGTTCCTAACGGTGTCCACAGGTCCGCGTCTAGGTGTGGTAGGGAAGGGTGTCATAGTGTTCGATAATGTTACCACAGTTTCATAGAAGAGGGGTCACAATTGAGCACATAAGGGATGCTTATCCAAGTTGAGGAAAAGAGGTAACCCATTTCCTCAGGGCATAGCGGTACCACAGCACTCCATTCCAAGATGGCCGTCCTATTTACGTGATCATGTGACCACTACACACTACCACATGACACGTCTCAACTCAGGCTACACCCACTCGACTGCCCCGCACGCGCTCCAATGGCTACCACGAAAGACTTATAACGCTACCTCTGGCTGAGCAGAGTGACCTTCCTGGGAGCGGCAGAGCAGGGTAGGTCAGCCGACGGGTTCCAAGTAGGAACAGGTGAGTCTCTGTTTGTGGTTGCAGGCTCCACATGTCGACACCGACAGATGGAGGTAAGAGGGTTGTAGGCTGGGACTTGTAGATGTACCCGCAGTGGGAGCAAGTGATTGCATCCTTATGCCTCAATGAAGGGTTCCCCTTTACACTGCCATGACTACGGGCTTTTGTACAGGGATACCACCATCATGGTTGATTTGCCCACTAGACTGCAAACTGTGAGGTGGCCTTTGCCTTTACAATAAGTAAATAACGCCCGCAAACCCGCCTCTACCAGCCATTGGTACGTGCCTTGGGACAGGCTTTAAGTGGAGCTCGGCTGGGATACTACAGCACCTGTTCAGGTTACAGACAAGCTTACCGCGATCCTGTTAGCTTCCATTGTGTCTCTGCAAAAGACAGCAGCCACAGAACCATGACACTGACCCATGATATATGGATGTGTGTCTCTCCTTTCAATTTTTTTTAGAGACACCACAATCGGGGTCTCATGCACTCTGCTGCACCTGATGAGGCTAAATTACATATCTAACTAGGTGAGTCTACACAGCAATCACCCCCACGGTGTTGTCACAGATGTTTAATCTTTAACCCCAAGGGGAATGCTTGTGAAAGTCACGTCGTTTTTAAGAGTTTTTTGGAATGCATGAACAGCTAAGTCTCTTTAATTTAACTATTCTATTTCAATACACCTCCATCGCCGAATGTGATACTTACGTAGAATGTTGTGTTTTCTCTTGTACTACAGATCGCCTCACCTCTCCAAGGTTAATTACCCAAGGGGACAACCAGTGGTAGGTAGCAACGCACCTCACCACCCACATGTAGATAGTTTGTTCTTTCTCACACGGTCCCAAAGAATCGCCAATGATCACTCCTTGACAGTATAGGGCGAGAAACATGTTGACCTCCTGGGCTTTGAGTACGCGTTCTGTCACATTATAACAGAAAGAGTTACCCCTCCCTATTTTTTATTTTAATCAGGAAGGGTCCCTCGCAGAATAAAATCACATCACAGAGGACTCTCTTACCTATTTTAAAAGCACCACTCCTTACATCTACACTCACCTAGGCCCCTTAAACCCACGGCACTCTTACGGCAAGGATCAAAAGATCTCCGATAAAGAGCCCCTTTAAGGGTGCCCGTCGGGCATTGCAGCGCCGGACAGACGAGGAGCAGGTTCATATGATGAAGCATAACACCTAGCTTGCTGGGTGTGTGAGAGCCCTAGTTCCGAAAGGAGGAATTCCCTTCCTTTTCGTCTGTAGTACGCTTGAGTTTTATATAAGAAGCTAACGCTTTTTGTAAGTGATTATTAGATCACCTAGGAACTTCGTACCCTTCTTTTGTATAGAAAGGATAGAGATTCACAGTCTTCGGGAAATTCGATCTTCCAATCTACCACAGGGAAAGAAGATCTGTAAATAGGCAGAATACCATCTACAGGGCAGTTGGTATGCATAGAGTGGCCAATACGGTAGCTTTGAGGAACAGCCAGGGGTGGATGCTTAATTAGGGCAACAGGGCTACGCCCTTGGTTTAGTTCCTGAATGAATTGCTACCTCTGTATTAAAAAAATATATACATTTCACTTAATCTTCAAGGGGTGTGAACCTTGCCCTGCGTGATGGTCAGGCAAAACCAGCCACTTTTAATAGGCTCATGGGCTAGAGCACATGCACCAGTCATCGCAGGTTTTACAGGGCTTACTTGATTTTGGCCCTGGCCCCCGGTGGCATACAACACTGAGGCACTGACCCCGATGGCGCACCACAGCCTCGCTGACTGGAAATAGCTTGGGCACTTTAAGCTTAAGCCCTGGGTTTCCAAGGCTGTTTGTCAATCAACGAGGCTGCACTGTGTACCACTGCACCCAACCCATTTCCTAACTCGTCACAGGGTGGGATGGGAAGTTCACAAGCCTCCATGGCCCCACACCATTCTGGGAGAAGTTGGGCAAGGCTTGAGGTGCACATGAGGCGAGCAGTTCACGACGTGATCTGCAGCACATGTGCCTCATTAAATAAGCAAGCAACAGCCTTGATTTAAAGACACCTGCCAGTTAATTTGTCAAGCAAGTGTGGTCACTCTGCCGGGGATAAGGAGAAAGGGGGTCTAGAACAGGGTTTTAACACCGGGTCATACAGGTGCTGAACACCAGCAATGAAAAAAGATAAATCGGCCTTGAAATGTCCCTCTAACAGGCTCCAATTTGTTATTCTTCACTCATCACCTAAAACAATAAAGTATGTCACTCAGTTAAAAGGCAGTACGTGACAGTCAATGCCTAGCTCACTTCTGTCAAAGCCGTACCCAGCACATATTTACACAGCAGAAAGTGAAAGCTCAAGATTTCCTTTTTAGGTCGAGCCTGTAGCAGCGCTCATGCGCTGCTCTGGCGAGACTTCTTGTAAGGGGCTTTGAAAATCACACCACACTCTCGTACACGCTCGTACGTGTGGTAAGCTTTTCGTCACAGGCTATTGGCTTTTGCGTGCGTCTTTCTAAAAAAGACAGCACGCAATTGGGCAAAGGCGGGCACATGTCCCGCCTTTGCCCCGCCCACGGCCTATTGCTTGCGGTTACCCGCACAGGCACCATCTGGTTTGAATTATCGTGCCCAGACGCGTGTGCGATAATTCAAATCAGATGTCTCTCTGTGGCGCCCGCGTGCACCACTCACGTGCTTGTTCTAGAAGCAGTCACCCTGGACAGGCAGAGGGCTGCAAAATGCCGGGTAAGTTTTACCTGGCGCCAAGATCATGGGCCAAGCGCATATGTTTTATGTCCACAACACCGCACGTGTACATTTACTGATCCCATAGCCACACTCGAGCTTAAGCTGTAAACGTCGTAAGCTAAAGTGCGAGTGCCGTGGTTGCTTAAAAAGTAAAGAAATAGAAAAAATATGTTTTTCCGTTTCTTTACTTTTTAAGCCATTGCGGCATCCGCGCTTTATTTAAATTTTGTTCCTCTGGGATGTTGCATACGGTTTGCTATGTTTGGAGTTCTTTTAATAAATATGGCCTGAGATTGTAAAATCTGTATCCACACTTTGAAAGTGTGGTGTCTGGCTGTCTTGATGGGCGTGAAGTGTGGAGAAATTTGTAAAGAGGAAGGGGGGAGGGGTTACCTTCTATTTCTATGGCCTTGTTGCTGAGGGACTCGACATGTCCCGTCCCAAAACATAATCACATCATGAGAGTATCTCTCTGAAAATTGAACCCAAGTGTTTAAAGTTAAAGAAGAAAATGTATCACTAATCATCTGATTAAAAGAAAATGTAGAGATGTAAGCACTACATTTACCACAATGCTCTGCGGCCTTCTTGAAGTCACACACTTTGAGTTCTGCACTGGCTTCACTGGCCACCGTCTGTTGAGCTTTCTCTTCAGTGGTTAGATCCGAAACCGCGGCTCCTGGGTAAGTCGTCTCAAAGTCAATATAGCCTTTGATGATTGTTTGCTGTCCTTGTCCGTTCCAGGAAATTTTTAAAAGAAAAGTGAGTCCCTTGTGCTTACGCTAAATACGTTTCTGGAAGTAAAATGGCGCCCTGATGGCGATCTTAAAACAAGTCTCTCGGCCTCTGTGGCGTTCATTAAAGTCTGTTTAATTATTGTTTACGCGGCGCATACTGCGGGTAATTCATTCAGGGACTCCTGCATGGAACTTCTAATGGAATTCGCCATTGTTGCATGCTTAGTGCTTGCACTGACCTAGTCTCACCAACTTTCCAAGTTACGTCTGCAGTTTTCTGTCTGCACTGGCCTAGTGTCACCAACTTACGTCTGCAATGTTCTGTGTCTGCACTGGCCTAGTGTCACCAACTTACATCTGTAATGTTCTGTGTCTGCACTGACATAATCTCACTAATTTACATCTGTAATGTTCTGTGTCTGCACTGACATAATCTCACTAATTTATGTGTGCATTGTTATACGTCTGCACTGACCTAGTCACTTCAACCTACGTCTGCAATGTTCTGTGCCTGCACTGACCTAGTGTCACCAATTTACGTTTGCAATGTTCTGTGTCTGCACTGGCCTATTGTCACCAACTTACGTCTGCAATGTTCTGTCTGCACTGGCCTAGTGTCACCAACTTACATCTGCAGTGTTCTGTGCGTGCACTGACCTAGTGTCACCAACTTACATCTGCAATGTTCTGTCTGCACTGGCCTAGTGTCACCAACTTATGTCTCCAATGTTCTGCATCTGCACTGGCCTAGTGTCACCAACTTACATCTGTAATGTTCTGCGTCTGCACGGATATAATCTCACTAATTTGCGTGTGCGATGTTATACGTCTGCACTGACCTAGTCACTTAAACCTACGTTGCCAATGTTCTGTGCCTGCACTGACCTAGTGTCACCAACTTACATCTGCAATGTTCTGTGCCTGCACTGGCCTAGTGTCACCAACAAGTGTCACTAATATTGTGCAGATAACCACTCCTTTGTTGGTGATATGTTACTCACATAGGGCTAAAACTCAGCATAGTCAGTGGTCAGTTTGAAGCTTTTCAAAGTTCAACAATTCTTAAGGGTAAAAAATGGCAGCCGTGTACATGTGTTCCCTCTCAGTGTAAAGCCGTGCTGCCGGTCTTTCCTTGACCCCTACCTGCGCCATATGGCTTGTCCCCTGCAAGGAGACTTCGGAAGCCATGGGCGCCCAGCTGGTCCAGCCCGTCTCACACACACTCCTATATTGTCTTGGCAGCTCAGCACCCTGTGATGCTGCCTCGGTGCGAAAGAGCCGGGTCTGGTGGCTTAGTGGACTGATGCATCCAATGCAGAGGCCTGTGCTCGACCTCATGGTCACAGGTTCAAATCCACGCGGATCTACTCACACTTTAATCAATCTGAGGTCGATAAAATGAGTATCAGTGAGTTGCGTAACAATAAATTATGCAGCGCCAAGATACCCCGTTAGGGGTAAACGTGCGTACAAATACACGTTATGTGCAGGTTCGTGCACCTGCTGCTGGGAAGAAACAAAGTGTAGTTGCAGGTAACTAGAGGATGCCGAAGAGTATAGAGGGGGTGGGGGCACTGGAATTACGCTATTGTGCAGCTTGCAGCCTTCTCGCGGAGGGGGATGTTCGTCATTCTTGATAAAAGATTCACTCTGCTGCATAACTTGTATTTTTAACAACAAACCAAACGTACTTTAAAGGTATTATAAAGGGCGGGTGCAGGGCCGGACTGGCCGTAGCGGGCACAGGGCATTTCCCCGGTGCGCCGCACGGGTGGGGGCCGGTTTTGGGCCCCTGGGGGCCGTTTTTGTTACAGGGCCGTTTTTGCAGCATAAATGCAAAATCGGCCCTGTAACAAAATCGGCCGAAAACCGGCTCTGGCAAAGTGCTCGGACGGCCCCTTGGGGGCCGGCCGAGCACTTTGTCAGGGCCGGTTTTGGTTCCCTGTCCGGCCCTGGGCGGGTGCAAGGCAGAACCAGACACACTGCAGTAGTTAACTAGTCACATTTTAGCGGGTGATTTTTGTAATCCGACACTGAAAGAAGTGACAGTTTTGCCAAAAGTGTTTACATTCCCCCTATGGACTCGGAAAGGTCTATTGTTTGCATCAGGAAACAAAATCGTCGTATACTTGAAAGAAACTGGAATAGGCGGGAAAACGAGTCCTCCTTTGACATGAAAATGGTTTGTTTCAGTATTCATGCAAATTCATGTTTACGTCACAGAAACACTGGTGAAAGCAGAAACTATTTCAGACTTATTTCTCAAAGCTGCCCTTATTTCAAGAGGGCACTCGAAGAATCCCAAACATGTTGCGTCTCTTGGGGATTGTTTTAAATACAGAAAAGCCACCTAGTAGGATGTGATATAGATGAACAGTAACATTATCCTCAGAGTTACTTGGAAACACCCATTGTGTGGACACAAACCCGC
This sequence comes from Triturus cristatus, assembly GCF_964204655.1. Lineage (NCBI taxonomy): Eukaryota > Metazoa > Chordata > Amphibia > Caudata > Salamandridae > Triturus > Triturus cristatus. The sequence goes on along the minus strand of NC_140588.1, from coordinate 803,497,696 downwards.
CCCCCACCCCCTCCATAACTGGAGGTTTAAAAAGAAACTGCATATAGATTGCTAGGCTGCCTCCGTGTTGGTGCTTCCGTTTACTAAGAGCTGGCTGCTTAACTTCATCTTTGACCACAGTCCATCAGTGGAGACATCAGCCTCACTCAGGCGCGCAACACCCATTGGACTCACAGGGCTTCAGCCCCCCCCCCCCCCCCCCCGTCGTGTGTGGCAGCCCGGGATGAGACACCTTCCCGGGCAAAAAAGCAGCCGCACCCGAGCACTTCACAGGTCTTTAAAAGACCATTTGCATGTTAATGAGGCCTCGCTGTTGTTTCACCCCTTCTAAGAGCCCCTGCAGCTCCACTCTGCCTATTGCTTAAAGTTCAGCCCCCCCCCGAAATTTGGCTCTAGTTGCGCCTCTGGCCTCACTCATCAACTACCCGGCAATGTATCCCAGCTTGAATTATTTTAGTGCCACTTCAGTTCTCTCTGTAGTCCGTCTTCAGCCTCTAGCACTCGAGTTGAGCCCTCCCTGGCAGTCGAGTTTTTGTCTGTGGCCTCATCCCAAAACATTATTGGTTCTTAGGTCCTCCCATACATTTTGGGGACTTTGCTCCATCCCTAGTCTGTCCCTCTAACCCATGGGTACTCGCAAACTTTCTGTCGGGGGCTGAGGGCCACACCGGTGGGGGCAGGGACAGTGGGGGAGGGGGGAAAAAGCAAAAAAAAAAAAAACTATGACCATGAGGTTGAACACAGGCCCCGGCAGCGGACGCCTTCGTTCATTCAGCCACCAGACTCGGCATACACACATCTCTCTCTCTATTTATCTATCTATCTCTCTCTCTATTTATCTATCTCTCTCTCTCTCTCTCTCTCTCTCTCTCTCTCTCTCGCTCGGTCTCCCTTCCTCTCTCTCTCTCCCTCCTCTCTATCTCTCCCTCCCTCCCTCCCTCTCTCCGTCTCCCTCCTTCTCTCTATCACTCTTTCTCTCCTCCCTCCCTCTCCCTCTGTCTCCATCTGTCTCCATCTGTCTCACTCACTCTGCTGGTCTCCCTCTCCCTCCCTCTCTCTCTCTCTCTCTCTCTCGGTCTCCCTCCCTCTCTCTGTCTCCCTCCCTCCCTCTCTCTACCTCTGTATCCCTCCCTCTCTCTCCCTTTGTCTCCCTCCCTCTCTCTCCCTCCCTCGGTCTCCCGCTGTCTGTCTCCCTCCCTCTCTCTGTCTCCCTCCCTCTCTCTCCCTTTGTCTCCCTCTGTCTGTCTCCCTCCCTCTGTCTGTCGTCCTCCTCCCTCTATCTCTCCCTCCCTCCCTCTCTCTCTCTCTCCCTCCCTCTCCCTACCTCTCTCTATCACTCTCTCTCTCTCTCTCTTCCTCCCTCTCTCTGTCTCACTCACTCTGCTTGTCTCCCTCTGTCTCCCTCCCTCCCTCTGTCAGTCTCCCTCTGTCCGTCCCCCTCTGTCTCCCTCTGTTTCTCTTCCTCCCTCTGCCTCCCTCCCTCTGTCTCCCTCTCTATCTCCCTCCCTCTCTCTGTCTCCCTCCCTCTGTCTCCCTCCCTCTCTGTCTCCCTCCCTCTCTGTCTCCCTCCCTCTCTGTCTCCCTCCCTGTCTCCCTCCCTCTCTGTCTCCCTCCCTCTGTCTCCCTCCTTCTGTCTGTCTCTGTCTCCCTTCCTCTGTCTCCCTCTCTCTCTGTCTCCCTCTCTCTCTGTCTCCCTCCCTCTCTGTCTCCCTCCCTCTCTATCTCGATCTCTCTCTCTCCCTCCCTGTGTCTCCCTCTCTCTCTGTGCCCCTCTCTCTCTGTCTCCCTCCCTCTGTCTCTGTCTCCCTCCGTATCCCTCCCTCTGTCTCCCTCCCTCTGTCTCTCTGTCCCCATCTGGCTCCCTCTGTTTGCCTCCCTCTGTCACCTCACCCGCTGCTCTCACTCCTTGCTGCCCTCCCCCGCTGCTCTCACACCCTGCTGTCCTCATCACCCTCTGTCACCTCACCCCTCGTGTGTCACCCCGGGCTGAGACTCCTTCCCGGGCACACACACAGCTGCACCCGAGTACTTCACAGGTCTTTAAAAGACCATTCACTTGTTAATGAGGCTTTGTTGTATTTCACCTCTTCTTGGTGCCCCTGCATCTCCACTCAATCAGAGGGGAGATGCAGGGGTGCTAAAAAGAGGTAAAATACAACAAAGCCTCATTAACAAGTGAATGGTCATTAAAAGAATCGCCCGGCCCCCATAGCTCCGCGATGCTGCAACCGGCGGTGTTTGCTGACACTCTTTAAAAAAAACCAAAAAAGGTATGATGTCTGCAAGGTCCGCGGGCCGCCAAGGAAGGCTTGCAGGGCCGCTGGCGGCCCGCAGGCCGTACTATGAGTACCCGTGCTCTAACCACTCCTGTTGCTTCTTGTCCATCATTGATGTTTAGCTGTTCCTCTAGTCCTTTATTTTGGCTTGAGATGTTCCTATTGTTTGGGTTTATGCTTTAAACTTCTCCCACTGTTATTTAATTGTGGTGAACTGTTGCCTTGTTTGTTGTTTGGGGCTTCAGCTGCACCTATAGGAATATATAATATGGGACGATGGAGACTGGATAGAAGAACTTTATCGGTTATAACTGCAGGTAGTTGTAGAGTCTGAAGCCAATCCATGTCACGTGAAGTGCAATAAGTAGTATTCAATAGAGTGGTTGCAAAACTTCCCTGTTGTGGCCAATCTTTACCACTCTGTCGCTCCCCTCTACCCACACGCGCCACCATCGTCTACCCCCTGCCAGTATGGCCTGTCCAATCCAATTAGGGCATTCATTCAGCAGCCCAAACCTGCTAAGTGGTGGAGCCAGCTACGCGCACCAGTGCCAGTTAGCTTAATTCGATTATGGGCAAAACCAAACCTGTTTAATGAACACTTAATAGACGAATAAAGCTGTTAAAGTCAAAAAAGAAAAATTAATAGCAGGGCTGTGCATTCAAGGGGTCACCCGGTATGAATCTTAATGAGGTGGTAAGCAGATGGCCGCCTTCATACTAATGCGCAGTCACATTCCGATTACATTAAAATGCGCGGTTCTTCTAGGGCGCTTGATGCAAAAATACCTTCGCTCCAGTAGTCGTGAAATAAGCCGTTGCCACCCCTCCCCTGACAGGGCCAATGTTTCCACCCCATGCTTTTAGACCTGGATCTTTCCAGGCCACCTCGCATTTACTTAATTCTCCAAATTTCCAGCCAGAAGCCGGCATGTTGGGTGGGATGCTGCGCCAGCGGTTGCCAGGGCGACGGTACCATCCTGCCTAGGCGCTGATATGAAGTGATTTCACGGTTCGCGGTGCTTACTGGCTGCCGGCTCCATTGCTGTCATTCCTTATTGGCTGTGATTGGATGGGTGTGTGGTGGAGAGTTGGGTGACTTGGGTCCCTGAGTAGGGAGAAGGGACTGTGTCCTCGTATGGTCTGTGAAAACCTGTACTGAATCGACAACGTCAGTCAATGTACATGGCTCTTAATTAACAGTGGCGGTCAGGCTGCTTTAAGCAAGGCCTCATTGGAGAAGTAGTTCTTTCCTTTTTTGATCACATGGTTTTTGGTGATGCGGGTAGTCGGGTTTAGAATGAGGACTCATGTCAGTTACTTCAGCAGCTTGGCCACAAACTTGCATCACCTTTCTGGAAAAATTGAAGTTACTGTGAAGAACTGGAGTCTGACATCGATCTGGGGTGTAAGGGTGTTCGGTTATCTGCAATGCCTCAAGTGTAGGTCTGTTTCTTAACGGAAGAGGCGGGCTATACCTATTGCTAACATGTGCAATTTTTGAAATAAAGATGCCACTATGGAAATTCAGGGGCCTGCACCATGGGTCATTGTTTTACCTCTGGGGCTTAATCTTTTGCTGCTGTTTTCACAACATAAACCATGTAAATTGGCAGGTGCTTTTTGTGATGTCTTGACAATGCTTGTCTCCGTACTAACTGCCCAAAGGACTGCAACCCTCCTATGTCGACCTCTGAGTGGTTACGGTTTCACCTGAGGTTGTGGTTGCATGTCTGCTTCACCTGGAGACGGTCACTTCAGGTCTACCTTTCAGCATGTTGGCGCAAGTCTTAACAAGCATAGGCATAGCCAATAGGTCTCGCCTTTGGGACCTTATAAGTGTTTAGCCATGCAACACTTGATGTTGTTGCACCAAGGATATTGTGCTGGATAACTAAACACTTATAAGGTCCCAAAGGTGAGACTTATTGGCTATGCCAATGCTTGTTTTAACTCCCTTCATGCCTGCCATTGTTTCATTTGTGGGCGTCTAGCTGCAAGTGAACAAGCTTTAGTGATTTATGAAGTGCGAGTGAGCCTAACTTTTCAACCCCACAAGTCTTCCATTGCAGTGATGTTGCTCATTCACTTTCCAAACTTGCACTCCTACTTTCAGGACCTATATTGCCAACTAGTCCTTTCAAATTCTTGTGTTTTTTTCTGTCATCAGTGGACAATGAAGAGCTTTGTTTATTTTCGAACTACTTTTTCTAGAATGGGCATATTTGCGTTTAGTTTTTCAAAATTGATTTAAAAATGAAAAAAGACGTGCCTTCACGTTGTTGAATAACTTATAGGGCATGATGTTACTTCTGGCAGCCGATCATCAGAAGGTTTGTATGTTATGTTTGGTGAACTTTCATACCGGGGGTTCCTTTAATTTGTGCGCTAATTTAGCTACCTTGGCTGATCCCACTTTTATTTTAAGATGAATATGTTCAGTATTGCTGGTATGTGCGAGTTGAGTATCTTGTGAGGTATCGGTTGTGTCATTGCTTATTGTAACAAGTTTGATGGCCCACTCCTTGTCCGGCTGCATCTGCATGTACCGGACATAAAACATCAGCGGGTAACCTCTGACAAGTACATTTTGAGGGCAACGTAAAATAATGGGGCACCCTGCGGAATGTGAACAGGGGCCCGAGTCTCCCATATCTCACAGATATTCATTGGTCTTGAGGTGGAAGGGGCCTCTCCTGAAGGATGCGGGGCCCCTTGAAATGCTGGGGCCCGTGAAAGTCTGGGGCCCCCTAAACCACAGGGGCTTGTGTTATCCCCTGCTCTCATATAACAAATGTTCTATGGCTTCAACAGAGGTCGGGTAGACGTTTGGTCAGTATGATCAGTATGATCACTGTTCATGGTTGTGTGACCTTTCTTAAATAATTTAACATTATGGTGAGTTTCTCTCCCTGTGCGGTTTCATTCATGAATCACAAAAGCACTGCCAGCAGAAATAATGTGTGACAAACTAGTCCACATCCGGAGAACTGTCCCATAATATTGAGATGCTTAGACTGCTACCTGAGACAAGAGGCTTACAGAGTGTAAAGCAAGACTATAACAACATTTTATATTAATGATTCCGTTAGCTATTTTATTTAACACTTCTATAGTGAATAATTCACCAGTGGTACGTCTTTGCAAGTGCCTTGTCCACCATTGCTAAAGATTCCATTTGTCTTTTTAGTTTCCTGGAAACAGGTATGGATGCCTCATGCGCAGTCATCCTCGAAACGTCTCATTCCCAGGCCTTCCTTCAAGAACCTCATTTTCAGGTTGAGGTGTCTTAGTTCTTGGGTGCCTAAAACACAATTACCGCGGCATTGCGCAGATCGGTGCTGCCAGCGCTCTTTGCTTTTTAAATTTGTTGTGCTTAGAACCACTCACCTCCTTTTTAAAATTGGACTGAATTGTTCGCTGTTCTTCTGACGCTCCAGACACCACCCCTAGGCCTTAGCCAATCGGCCGAGAGGTGGAGGAGTCAGAGGCAGGGCCCAGGCTCAAAAGCACGCCGTAGCGCGCGGGCAAGAGATTTTAGGCTTGTGTCATTGCGCAGATCCGTGCTGCCAGCGCTCTTTGTTTTTAAAATTGGCACATTAGAATATGTTGTGTTTAGAATCACTCACCCCCTTTTTAAAATTGGACTGAATTGTTCGCTTTTCTTCTGACGCTCTAGACACCACCCCTAGGTCTTAGCCAATCGGCCAAAAGGGGGAGGAGTCAGAGGCAGGGTCCAGGCACAAATGTACGCTACAACGCGGGAGCACAGCGGGTGTGGCAGCGGCGCACCGAAGGCGCGCCAGAGGCAAGCCCATCTGTGCCCGTCCGTGCCTGGACCAGGCCCAGGGCCAGACTCCCTGGCCCTGCTATTGAGCAGGTAGGATTTTCTCATAACTTAAATCTGGCAACCAAGACACATGCCCGCAATCGAAAATACCCTGCTGAAAAATTGAAGTCTCTCCAGATACCGTTGATGCCTAATTGTACTAGAGCCCACTCCATTGTAGAGTTCAAAGCATGTGAAAATTGCGGTTTTAGTTTTACTCCCAATCTAGAAGCCAGCATCGTTAATTCTTCTTTCGATCCAAATCCACAAACTCTATATAATAAATCCTTCACCTTTATCAGTATTAATTGTCGCTCGCTGCCGAAACACAAATCTGACATCTTCGATTAATTGTTTAATGACCAACCTGACGCAGTTTTCCTTACAGAGACCTGGCTCCATGAGAGCTCAGGCCCAGACATCACAGCAGCGTTACCCCCAAATTATGCCATAGTAAGGAAGGATCGCAATTTAAAAACAGGTGGAGGGATAGCGATTATTTTTAAGAATATATTCAAATGCGACTTTGAAGATCTTTCCTTCCCTAATTGTGAAGCTGCCCTTTTTAAGCGGACTCTTTCCCCCAATTTTACGTTTTCGGGGATACCTGTTTATCGTTCTCAAGATTCCTTCTCAGCCTGGTCTTCAACTTTAGCCGAATTTATTGCTCCACATGCTATAAAAACAGCCAACTTCACCCTTCTAGGAGATATAAACTTACATCTAGAAAACACAGCTTGTAAAAATAGCTCCAATTTTATTTCTGATATGGCCTCCCTGAATCTCCACTTATTAAACTCAGGTCCGACACATGCTGCTGGGCATTTTTTGGCTCCTATTTTTTCTAATCTAACAGTGATTTCCTGCTCATCGGCCCTTCCAGCTAGTTGGTCAGACCATTACTTGATCAAATGTGTTCTAACACTGCCAATATACAAAGGCACCACTATCAGCTCACTGGGGGCACTGAAAAGAAATTGGAAAAAATGAGATATGGATAGTCTCAATGATCTTTTAGATGCCCAAAAACCATAGTGTGAGCAAAATGTCGATCATTTCTCAGCCTCAGTGCGAAGTTGGCTCATTGATGCCATTGATACCTGTCTACCTCTAACTAATCAAAAAACTAATAACCATCGTTCATCTGCGCCATGGTACGATGAGTCACTTAAAATTGTAAAAACTAATTGTAAGAACCTAGAAAGAAAATGGAGAAAGGATTACGCTTCTGCGTCCAAACTGGTCTATAAAATAGCTTTGAACAAATATCATAAACTTTGTAAACAGTCATGAGCAAACTTTGTTACTGCAACCATTTCCAAAGCGGCAAATTGCTCTAAAACCCTTTTTAACAAGTTAAAAGAACTAGCCGGATCTAAAACCTTAATGCAGCCTCCTACACTGACTCAGTTTAAATGTGAGGAGTTAGCTTCCTTCTTTATTCATAAAGTTGACAAAATATATCAAGATATTGTATCGGAACAGACAGCACATTCCACCATAACCCATCCATCACAACCCCCTCTTGGTATGGCACATTCTCCCCCAAACCAAGCTGAAAAACTCAATGACCCAGATCATTCTCTTAGGGCATGGCCTCTACTTACAACAGATAGCGTAACTATACTCTTAAAGAACATCAAATCTGTATCTCCAAAAGACCCATTACCCGTATCCATACTAAAACAGTTACAGCACTATCTGTGATAACCCATCTCATAAATGCTTCAATAGAGGAATCCAAGATCCCTTTGACATGGAAACATGCGATGATACATCCCCTTCTTTAAAAGGCGAATGCGGACCCAGAGTTGTCCAGCAACTACCGCCCTATATCATTGCTCCCCGTGCTGTCTAAAATTTTAGAAAAAACACATTTATGTTAACTCAACTCAGTATGCCACAACACACCACCTTCTCCATTCCTCTCAATCAGGCTTCAGAGCGGGCTTTTCTACTGAAACCACCCTACTTGGGGTTATGGAAGGCATACCTCACCATCTAGGCAACGGGGACACAGTGGCGCTCATTCTTTTGGATTTGAGCACTGCATATGACACGGTATCCCACATGGTGCTTATAAATACACTCAAATCACAAGGTATTGGAGGGGCCGCCCTAAATTGGCTCATTGCCTTCCTCTCCAACCGTACCTTCCAAGGTTTCTCCCAAACTGCCTGCTCTGAAGTCCATTATTTTGCCCATGGGGTGCCTCAGGGATCCATCCTCAGCCCTTTATTATTTAATCTTTACGTAAGACCATTGGTTGAGATGGCTGAGAAATCCGGCTTATCCATGTGTTCCTATGCCGATGATTCTCAAATGATTGTCTCCCTATCTTCACATAACACAACTACCCCCTCTGCTCTAAAAATTGGCCTAAACAATATAGCATCATGGATGAAAAAGATTTTTTTTTAAATTAAATGGAGAGAATAAGAGGTACTGGTGTTGGGAAAACAGAAAGACCTCTGGAACCAGCAACATTGGCAGTGCAAAATGGGTGATCTCCCATCCCCCCTCACCACAAGTCCATAACTTTGGCATCATAATTGATGATGCACTTAGTATGCATCCCCAATCAGTCAAAGTCGCAACAACCTGCTTCATCATTAAATGGCTGCAGAAAATTTGTTAGATGCTACCAGAAGCGACTAGAAAAACGGTAGTCAATGCCTTAATTACATCAAGGCTTGACTACGGTGATGTGCTCTATGTGGGATCAAATAAATCGGTAATTCACAGACTACAGATAGCCCAAAATGCTGCAGTTAGACTTCTATGTGGAGTCCCTAAGACCATCCCCATCTCGACTTATCGACGTAAATTACACTGGTTGAAAATCGAGAGTCGAATAAAATTCAAGGCGCTTAACTATATGCACAAAATTAAATCCCGCAATGCTCCCAGCTACCTGCTGGCCCTGGCCAAGCCATACCTTCCTTCTCGCAATCTTCGATCAGCCACCCAAGGAAGGTTTGTTGTCCTGAAATTCAAATTAGCCCTGATGGGTGGCAAATCCTTCTCACACCTAGGCACCTCACTTTGGAATTCTCTTCCCACTGCTCTCCGTAATGAGACAAACTATATCAAGTTCCGCAAGTCGCTAAAAACCCGGCTGCTCGATAAATAGAATGCTTTCTGTCTATCACGCCTTGCCCTGCTTCTGCGCCGGGAAACCCTTTTTGGGTAGCTGTCGCGCATTATAAATTTAAAAACTAAACTAAACTATCACAGAATCAGTCCTTGAGTGTCTTAGGCACCATCTCTTTGGGTGGCTCGTATGGAGTCCTCTAGCGGTCTTAGATGCAGTCATCAGCGTACATTGGAAGATTCCATTGGTGTCTCAGGCACATTTGTCTCCTGGATGTCTCGCTCCCAGGCATAGTCTTCTGGGAGTCATACACTCAGCCTCAAGCACAGTCTCCTGGGTGTCACCTGTTTTGGGTGAGTTTGTGTATGAATTCTTCTGGGGTCTCATACACAATTACCAGTGTGGCTGGAAAACAGCCCTGGATCTCTCAGGCACAGTCATACTCTGAATTCTTACTTTGAGGCACTGTACTCTGGGTAACTTTGTCATGCTTCCCTGGTCTGTGTTGGCAAGAGAAAGACCCAGGCTCCACATGAAGATTTGCTCAGTATCTATTGCAGTCCCTTTCATCCACTTCAAAGCTGGCTGGGGACAGTCATGGAGGAGAATTATTTACGGAAATGGTCTAAAACTATTCTAAAATGGAATCTGGGTGGTTGGTAGGGGAGAGAAGGTGAAGCTATAGAGGGAATAAAAAGCAGTTTTGTAGTGTAGAAAAAGATTTCCTAACTGGCAGTGGGAATGAGACTTAGGAGTGATTTGTGCAGTTTAAGAATACAATTGCACCTTTTCTCAAAGGCTTCTTGGGTAGCGTCCCAAGCCCTAGGACAAGCTGAGGCACGGACAGGTGCAGACGGGCTTGCCTTTGGCACATCTGCTGCACGTTCTGCAGTGCTGTTGGCCATATATAGTGATCAAGAAATCTGCACACGACGCAAACAACAGAGGGACACTACAGCGCGTTGCAAAATGGCACCTCTCCAGGGCAACCAGGAAGTGTGAGGCCAGGAGGAACTCTATCTGCAACAGCGCGGACTGCACAACAATCAAAATAAAGGACCTTGCACGTACTTTCTTAATTTGATTCTGGAGGAGTGCTTTCGAATTGGTAAAATTATGAGAAAAACAGAGGCAGCCTAAATGTGAATTTTATGAGCGGTCTAAAGCAAAGGGGCATCCTCCTTGTGAGAATGCGTGTTTGGGGTATACACCTTGCTTGCTACCCTTGGCAAAGTCACTGTACTTTGTTGGCTGCTGGTTGATGACATTTATGGGGACAATATAATTTCCTTGTGTTTATCTGTTATACCCATTACAATGTCATCACTCTTAGAGGCAATGGAGTCACATGTGACCATCACAGCTAGTTAGGTGTGGGTCCCCGGTGCTTGCTGCTGGCCTGCTTTAGTTTCAAAGGTGCTCAAAGTAACGTGACCTATGGTGCATGGGACCCAAATCTTTGTATGACAATGGCTATGTTTCGGAGGCTAGCTTTTTAACTGTGCAATGCTGCAGTTATTGAAGCATGATGAAACTGACATGTCCCATAATACAAAACCCACCTAAAGAGGTAAAGGGAGGGATACAGTCAAAGGTTCACGTCTGAAAAGCTGCTAAGTTTGAAGAAGATTTGTTAAACATCACTGTGCCTATAAAACGTCAGAGTACAATTAAAAATAACATCAATAATTGTGACAAGCTAGCTGAACTGGGTGGGAGTAGTCACGAGACTTGTCCACCTCCGAAAGATTTAAAAGGTGGAGACAGTGTCTAGATTCATCAGCGGTGGCTCCTCCGCTATGGTGGAGGAGCGTCGCCCCCCTGCCAGCAGAGGCAAACGAAAAATAAAATGATGGTCATTATAATGTTTGTCATGTAGCTGAGTCTTGGGGAGGGGGGAGGGGGGGGGGTTGCACAGCACTGCAGCAGGGGGAGGAGGAGAAGTGGGCACTGCTGTCTTAGGACGGCCAAACCATCATGTGCACTGACATCTCTCCCACCTAGCTGTGTTACTGGGTGGAGAGAGCAGCAGGCACAGGCTCCCAGCTCCCGATAGAGCGCAAAACAAGCCTTCTCCGCCCAAACCCGGCACTGCTCTCATAGGAATGCGAGCAGCGCCTGGATTGGCCATATGGGGGTCTGGGAGCTGTAGCCCGTGCCAAGAGCAGCAGAAGAGCGGCGAGCAGACGACCGGCAGGTACTTTATTTTTATTGTGTGTTATGTTACTGGCCCCCGCGCTGCCCTACCACCTTTCCCCGACACCAGCTGCTACTGAGATTCATACCGATACAGTAGTGCATCAGGTTTGCTTTTTAGGTCTCGCCTGACCCAGCGCATGCGCTAGTCTGGCGAGACTTATTGAGAGGGCTCCAAAAAGTGCTACCAGGCCAGCCTAGAGCCACAGTGCATGTGCGCGGGTGCGCGCGCCGCGCTTTACCGCAATTACTTTCACTTTTGAGGCCGCTTTGATGTGTGATCGTGATCGCGATCACTTTCACTTTCGCGGCCACACGGCCGCTTTGCAGAGCCAATAGGTCTTGCTTTTGGGACCTTATAAGTATTTAGTTATGCAACTGTTGCATGGCTAAACACTTATAAGGACCCAAAGGCGAGACCTATTGGCTATGCCTTTTAGGAGTTGGACAGTCAGTACATCAAGCCAACGTCTGACTGACTCGGACACACGCCATTCGTATTACATGCTGAAACAATTATGCAATTGTTAGACCACATCAAGTACCTCAGTATTAATGTTAAACATCATTAAATACATTCAAATCCGACTTTAAAACAATACGGCTAAGTCGAGACATTAAATATGCTGCAACTTCAGAAGCTGCATGGAGTGGCACAAACCTGTACAACATAAACTTCTTCCCGGCCACTGTACCAAACTTCAAACTTCCGAGGATCTCCTTTTACATTTTCTGTGATCCCCACAGCATTCATCTATTAAACATGAAAGTGACGGTTTTAATAATTATAGCATTATTTTGCAGTTTTTTTAAACAAAAAGAATGTGCAATTTGAATGTACATCTCGCAATTCTTTCAACATTGTCTAACCAACTAGCATATTAAAAGATGGCATGTTTCCCCCCTTTTAGGTCTCAATCTAGCCAGCTTTAGCTGTGTGGCAGACCTAATGTCAGCACTATATACAACACACACACAACACGTAACCCAACAGATTCCTCTTCAGAAACTGCCTTTTGGGGGCGTGCTCGTCCCCAGGCATCGGCTCCACGGGGCCCTGTCACACCTTGAATCAGCCCGCGGCATCCTCGGATGTTTGCCTTTGCAGAAAGTAGTTCCTGTCTGCGTTGCCAGGCACTCGTTGAAGTGGCACAGCAGTTGCCGGGCTTCGGTCTGTTCCTCTTCGCTGCTGGCTGGAGTCAGTGCTGTGCCTAGTCGCTCTCCCACACTGCCCACAGCGCTTGGTTCACTGCCCACCCAGAGTCAGCGCTATGCACTGTCCTAATCTAGTGTGACCGTCAGGTCCATCCCCCTCAGCCAAGAAAAGTGCCCGAGCTGCAGCATCAGGACACCAATGTCCTCCAATTTCTGGCTATTGCATCAAGTCATAAAATAGTGAGACATGTAGCAACATCCTGCAGCAGCGGACTGAGCCATCCCGGCCCACCACGACTAGGGCAGGGGTCTTTCAACTGGGGGGCACCATCCCCTAGAGGGGCCTCAAGTGATCCGAGGGGGGAGGGGAGAGGGCGCAAGGCTCTGGCCAAAAGAAACCATGCCAATGACAAAGCTTTGTTTTAAGGGGAACAATGAGCCGCATAAGTCCCTCTATAGTGGGCCATCACTAATGTCTTTTGTTATTTATATTCTCGCTGCGAGCATGTGTCGAAAGGGGAAGTGACTCCAAATATTCTTCAAAACCCTCACCCCCATGTCTGATAATCGCACTGTGGATACGTTTACACGTTTAGTAAGGTCTGGCTGACCAGAATAGTGTGCTTGGAAATCATGTGTTTGATTGCATTTTTAAAGGGGCAGTCGAGCTTTACTGCACTACTTAAATAAGTCTAAACATATTTAAACATTGCCAGTTTAATAGAATGATTGTGAAAAGTTCTGAGGGGCCCAAGGATTTTTTTTTCTTTTTACACTGGAGGGGTCGCAGCTTTAAAAAGTGTGAAGACCCCTGGCCTCGGGCATGGGCCGCCCGCACACCCTGAGCCAGCGAAGCCTGCATCTCAGCACCGGTGACAGGCTTCTGCCGAGCCTCCACTCTCTTGCTCTGGAGGGCACATATCCTGGCTGTGCCGGGTAGTCTGGCTGAAAGTGGGGATCACTGGTCTGAGAGCAATCCAACTGTCAATCAATGACCCCAACACCAGTCCAGGGACCATGACATGATTAAATATCCCCTCTAGCTCCCCTGCCGCGCCCAACCTGTGCTGCTGCGGTGAGCTTTGAGGCTGAAGCAGCACCACGGACCGCGCCACAGGGCTGACGCCAGTGGCTTCCTCTGGTCACCTGGGCAGCACCTGTTGAGTGGGAGAGGCAGCCAACTTGGGTAATGGTAGGTGCTCCTCTGCTTCTCTAGGCTTTGCTCTGCCAACCGTCCAGAAGCCATTTACATAGCACCTATCTGGTATTACAAAATACAAACACTGTATGTAGAGTTTAATGCAGGCACTGGCACTATGGCCATCTCCTACACTCACTTTTTCCCCCTACTGCCCCATGGACAGTGCTGAGACTTCCACCTCCCACTGGCTCTTGAAGCCTCCTTGCGCTGCCTGCGCACGTTGAGGCACACGTGCCCTCTACTGTAGCAGCCAGGATAGCGTCTGGTGCAAGAGCATCATGTGAGGATCAATGGTGTATCCACAACTAGAGGGACACAGGGCTTTTATACATGAGGTCCAGCACAGTTGCCCAGGATCAATACGTGGCCAGGGGCCCTGGCTCTCACCGAGGCAAGAACCCTGGACAGGACTTCCTTTCACAAGCACTCGTCTTTCCTCTTCCGTCAGGGGGAACTGAACAGGCATCTGTAACTTGCGCAAACAGTATGGTCTCGAAACTTGGAATGCGCTACTTCCACACGCAACTTGGAATGCACTACTTCCACACGCAACTTGGAATGCGCTACTTCCACACGCAACTTGGAATGCGCTACTTCCACACGCAACTTGGAATGCACTACTTCCACACGCAACTTTCCCCAATTAGTAATTCCAAAGTAAATACTTTGAAAAAGGAACACTTTCTACGGTGCTTTCCCAAAAATGTATTGTAGTAAGGGCCGTTTGAATGGGGTGCTGTGCTGAAGGGATAGGTATGCAAAGTACTGGGTGATGGGTAAAGAGTTTTTGATTAGGGGTTAAGATTGTAGGGTTCATGGGATGGGGCTATAAGGGCTTGGTGTCTATGGTTAAAGGTTCTCAGTAAAGGGATTAAGGAGAGAAGAGTTAGGGGTTTAGGGTTAGGGGGAAGGGTATGTGGTGTAGGGTTAAAGGTTTGGGGTGTAGGGCTAAGGTTTCAGAGCATCCGATACAGGAATCTGTGCTGCCTTTGTGGTCGCAGGTTTGAATCCTTGTGGCCCCACTCAGCCTTTCATCCTGCCGAGGTCAAGTGTCATTGTGTTAGGTAACAAACATCTGATATTCAGTGCTTTATAAACCCACATGTTATGTTACTAGTGCACCAGAATGGAAAAGGTTGAGACCATCTGCGGGTACACCAAGAACACTTGCGAGGGGAAAACAAGAACATTGAACTGGAAGGGGATGAAAGCGGGCGGGCAGGCAGGGCGTAAGAAAAAAAGCGAGGTATATGATCCAGGAAAAAATAAAGGCTTTTTTCGACATAAAGCTCATTCACCGGAATACATTGGATTGCCTGGAAATACCATTATTTGAGGGGGACGAATGAGTAAACATAAGAATGTTTCTGTACGTTGCTTGTCTACGTGTGCAAGTGTGCCTGTTGACATCTTGCCAGTGTGTGCCAGTATGTTTGTGCACTTTGCACCGGTGTTGCTGTAGCGCTGTCTGTCTGCGCATCTGTACAAAGCGCGTCTACAAAATGAGTTCTTTCTTTGTCGTTTACACACTTCTTTGACTTTGTACAAGTGACGCCTGAACATTCTTTCTCATGACGTGTTTTGTTTAATTAATATTATGCCCCAGGCGTCGATGGGACCTTTACATGGGGTGAATGGATCTGATAAAAGGCTTCTTGCTGAACTTGACGTTTTCACCGCCCATTTCCAGTAAATCACAAGCTCTATTTACTGGCTTGGTTTCCAGGCAACATGAACGGAGCCTCCCCTTTGTCCAAATACACATTTACGATTTACAAGATAAGGGGCATTCCTGTGACACGGATACTATGCCCTGCTCTGTGCGGCACGCTGCCAAGGAACAGGCCGGCCCGCCACGCCATGCTTACCTTTAGAAAGTGCTTAAAACTATAGGAAGGTGTTTTATCATAGCCGTATCCGTGATCCTCTCGCTTCTTGCAGAAAACGATGGCTTTTTCGTAGAGGAAGAGGTGCCTCTGCATTGGCTTGAATCGAGCAAGGTCCTTCATTTTGGTGGGTCCCTTCTTGTGCCCCGTCCACACGCTGAAGGAGCCCTGCATCAGCACCTTCCCAAACTCGTTGATGTCACCCTGCAAGACAAACCGCGACAGGGGCTGACGTGCAATCCGGTCCCTTCACCATAACATTGTGCACCTTACAAAATACTGCACACAAAATGATATCATGGTACAACAGTTTGCAATAAGCGTTGGAAGATAAATGTGCCCCAGGTCTACAAATCTTTTTCGTCACAAAATAAATTGAGATTTCAAATTAATGCACACTTTCGGTAGCCAAGACGCATTTGTAAAACATACTTTCTAAGCTTACTAGGGCCATGGGCCTGCAAAAACTCAAACAAAATTCAAATCTAGCAGATAGCATGAAGGGGCCTATCCACAAATGCTGGAGTTATGGGACTAAATTCATCAAATGTCCTGGTGCTAGGGGCTTTTGTGCCAGGTGGGGATGATCTGGGGGAGTTGGGGGCCAGAGTAGAGACAACCACACGTTTTAAGCACATCACACAGTTCAAAAATTGATGCACCGTTAAGAGTCATTTACAGAGTTTTTCTCACCTTCAGGCACAACTAACTTGTTCTTTTTTTTGTTTGTTTATATTTTTATTGTTTTTTAAGAAATGAAACATCCAGGTGAAAACAGAAATCTATAATGCACAATATAAGTACAACAGTGGGCAGCAAGGTATACTTATGAGCAGAAGGTGTTGCAGTAGCATCTCCAATGAGGAACACATGATTAAACCAGTCAGTGGCGTCACAAGGGTTGGTGTCACCCGGTGCGGGTAACTCATGGTGTCACCCCCTCACGAGTTACCGCATGGACCTGCTCTGCTCCGAGTCCGGCTTCCCCCTTATTTCAGGGCGTGCCTGGCGGTTTAACCAGATTTAACAGGTGGATGCGTTTCTGCCAGGCAGCTCTCCACCATGGTGGAGTCGTGTGACAATGACACCGTAGTTGAGCGTCCCACCCAGGCATGGACATCGGGGGGAGGAGCTCCTACAAGCTATTCCAAATAAAGGTCTCAGATCAATAGCACATAAATGCCCAATAAAGGGCAGCCAAATATAGCCCCCGCCCCCCTTCCTGTACTCTTATGGGAGTGACAGAAGTAAATGGTCGGTCTGAAAAATGATAGCGCCACAGATTCACCCCTTGTGTCGTCTTCACATTTCAAATTACAGATGGCTGCCAGGACACCAGGTCACATGATAGTGAATTTTACAGCACATTTTTCATTACATATTCAAATTGTATCAACTTTCAAAGCACAGTAAATAGTAGATGATGACCTTAAAGAACATCAGGTTACCCACCCAGTCATATGTACCCATAGACATTCTTTCAGAGATCACCAAAAATAGACACATGTAGTGAATCAGAGGGAACAAAGTAAAAGTGAGACCAGCCCCCACATGGTGTGTAGCGAGCAAGCGCAGTGAGCAACCACTACTAGGGGGAGTTTGGGGGGTTGAACTTCTCCACCCCAAGAAAATTTGGGAGACAGAAAGGACAAAACAAAGCATTTTTCAACACATTGATCATTACATATTAGATTGTATTAACTTTTAAAGCATAGTAAATGATTACCTTATAGAGCACCGGGATATCCAGTCATAAATCACAGACATTCCTACAGAGAACACTAAAAAATGAAATGTCGAGCATGAAACATGAATTTAAATATAACCAATTTATTCTTCTACCACCCAAATCTGTGTAGACAGTGAGCGCCCAGCCGTGCCTCAGCAGACAGAGACCCCTATGCCTGTTAACAACAGTGTGATAATGACTCATTAATCAGGTTGTACAGTGGGCTACCAGCTAGTCAACAGTTTATTGGAATTTATAATATCATAGGTTTGGTACTTTATACTGGTGTGGTGTTCCCACTATCCGGCAACATGATATACCAGTGGTCGAAGTGGGGGGAAAAAGTAGGGGAACTGTGGGTGGAGAATCAGAGGGCGGGAATAACACAAGGATTGGATCAGTGGGCGGAGCCAGAGGTGTGGCCAGAATGCGCAAACATCCCTATTTTTTGTATTTGGTTTGACTGCTCAGTTTAATCAGCCAATGGATACACATGATTATTTAAGGTTATAATGAGTTATTGGTCAGTAAAATGTATTCACAAAGTGGGATATACTTCTAATCACAGAATGTCCCCAAATACGATAAAAAGCACAAGCCATTTGTCTCCGAGCCATGGAGTTTCTGTCATCAGCACTTCTCCCTTTTCCACAACAGCAGTTCAAACATGAATGGCTAAAAATCCTAGTTTGCAAATGTTTTCTAAATAATAATGGCTCTGCCATATTTGCCTCATAATGCAAGATCTGCAGCATGATGTGACCATTTAAACGAATAAAATGTTTGTAGCTCAAACGTATCAAAAGTTAATAAAAAATGTGACTTGTGTTGCTGCGGAGTAGGTGACAGTTAATAGCTCACTGTTCTATGTTAGGATTTTAACTTATAAACTGCAAGTAACAAAAGGGTCTCTCTGACAAAAGCATAGCCCACTGGCCTATTTACATTATGTGCAGCTTGTGATCTGCATGGTACATGTTCTTTGCAGCAGATACATTAACCCTCTGAGCTACCTTTCCATGAGTCAAATTTTCCATTAGACAAAATTCCGATCTCTCTCTACGTAGAACATTAATCACCAGAGTCATCATGACATTTTTATTGTTACCGAAAATTACTGGAGGCCAGGAAGGAGGCAGCCGCAGCAAGCACTTTTAAAACCATAATATACTTGCAAAAATGATGCAGCCACCTAAAGTCAGCACCTGCTGCGGTCACAGTGGTTGCGCCACCCTAGAGCTGGCCCTTATCAAGGGTCCTGTGATCTCAGTGACAGGGTCACTGTTGTTCTAGGGTGTGCTGCTTCATATGCCTGCCCTCAAGACTGGAGGTGAACTTCAGTATGAATAGTGGTGGACAAGTCTTGAAAGCTAACCTACACTTGTCATGCTACGGTCTCCCTGCTGGTGCTACGACACCGGGGCTTCTAATATAAGGTCTAGCATGAGATAGTGCTCTCTCAGTAGAGTGGTCTGATGGACTGGTCATGAAGGCTGAACCTGGTTCCCCAGTTCCAAATTCAGCAGCTCTGGCCATAGTGCCACATCCTCTCCCCCACACTGAACACCATTCTGCCCCAATGAGAAAAACTCACACTGCCTTCAACTACAACCCAATTGTTGCCAGCTATAAACACCTGGATGCGGCTCAATTGAAATTACACACTGGGCAAGAGCAATATGTGGCCTACATTTACAACAAAAAAAAGTGACAGCATCCTGGAAAAAGCAAACAATCATAGGGGATGCAAAATTTCACAAACCATGTGAAATGTAAGCAGGAACAACATGGTTACCTTAACGCTTTTACACTCACTGTTCAGAAATCAGTGAGTGCTTTTGTCTGAAAAGTTAAGGACATGACTACAGGGCCCTGAATGGACCTATTTCAATGGCCATTGCTTATATCCTTACAAAACCGTAAGCAGTATGGTGAAAAAAGACAACATCCCTAGATGCAGAGCAGCAGTACAAATTTTGTTTTTCAATCCTCACATTGCAGTCCCTCCAGGATTGGTGCACTAGTTCCAAGCCCAGGGAAAACAAAGCCAAGACAACAAAAATAGCGCTTCACTGGCAAACTCTGTAAAACTGGCGCTAATGTGTTTGGGTGTGAATACAATAAATCTGGCCAGTTTGCTACCACTCTGTCTTACATTATTTAGTTATTCATTTTTCATATTTTTAAACTTTTATTCACGATGCTGCCCTTTGGAATTAAATGTCAGAAAAATACGACATTGATTTCCAGCAAAAGAGATTTTCTTTTTTGGATCCATTTCACAGGGGTGCAAATAAAAGAAAGGAGAGGAAAGAGAGTGAGAACCCCGTCTTGCAGGGAGCCACTGTTTTCAGTAAGAGTCAGACTAGAGAAGAACTGCCGCGCTAGCAGGCGAGACTGAGGCCTGAAGTTATTTACAACAAGAAGAGATACACACAGTATAACACCCTTCGAGGTACAGACATGAGCAGAGATCCGCATAACCGCGGCTTGACCACCACCCACCGCCACCTGACCCACATGGCTTAATCAATTGGTGCCGCCCGGTCTGCAGTGCCGGAGAAACACACTCACCTGCTGAGTTGGCAATGGTGGCAGACCAGACGGGGGGGGGGGGGGGACGACTACGTAGGTCGGTGGCTAGCCTTAAGTATGGCGGGTGGTCAAACCTGCTGAGACCTCCTCCTCGACCCTCGTGATGCCGACTAGTCACGCGCACTTAGGGCCCAATGCGCATGCGGGATTCCCGGCCCGGGCCGGATTCAAAATTACGATCACTGTGACTGCACCCCTCTAGTGACGATGCCGAGGCGCGCAGACGCGGTGGAGGAGGAGACAGTGCGCACTGTGACTGTGCACAGGCACCTCCTCCTCCTGAAAGCAGGTTAGGTTGCGTTGCGCCGCGGTTGCGTTGCTCTGCACAGCCACTGTCACACACACCGGCCCTTTGGTGTCACCCCATGTGAGGGTGTCACCCGGTGCGGTCCGCACCCCCCTAGTGACACCACTGAAACCAGTATCACATATATACAGATATAGGGTCTTTTTCCAATACGACTACATTTGTCAAGAGTGGGCAATTCAACACAGTTGTTAATGCCCAATCTCTGTCCTGCTCTCCGTGAGGCCTGTTCCTCCTTCTTCTGTGTCGAAATCTAGGCCATAGTACTCTATCCAGGGCGTCCACATTTTCCAGAATTTACAAGGGTACCCTCTCACCTTGTAGACCACCTTTTCTGCAACCATATATAGATCCATACTGGACCTCCACTCTATGAATGTAGGAGGTCGTTGAGCCCCCCAACTTTAGCTATATCTCTCTTGGCCACTACTAACCCTAGGTTAGCCAACAGGAGCTTATGCCTTGGCAGATCAATATCTGTGGAGATACCTAGTAAGAGAAACTTTACATCCAACCCAAGTTGATCTCCAAGGATATTGTTCAGTTCTTTCACTATCCTATACCAGTAGCTTTGAAAGTGCCAGCACTCCCAGAGGGTGTGGATATACGTGCCTCGCTCTGTGTGGCATCTAAGGCAATCTGGGTTGTCAGCCCTCCCCATGGCATGTAAGCGTGCCCTATCAAAATACATCCTGTGTAGGATCTTATATTGTATGAGACACAACCTTAAACTAATCGCTACTTCACATGGGTGCATGAGGGCCGCATCCCAATCAATATCCTCTAGTGGGCCGGTGGCGAGTTCCCATTTGGCTCGGAGCGGACCAAGGTTGTCAGGTATATTGTTGATCTGTGTCTTGCGTGTCAGGGAAATGGCTTGGGTCGGGATCTCTTCTTGTAGGAGCCTACCTTCTAACAGGGCATATTCCGGGAGTGTCTAAGTGTCCAACCCTTCAGCGTGCCAGGCATGCTTAAGTCTAAGGTAGGCGTAGGCTTGGGTATCATGGAGTTGGTATTTAGCCTGAAGCGAAGCAAATGATGCTAGGGAGCCCATCTCTAACAGGTCCCCTATCTTGGAGATACCTATGAGGTCCCATTTCTTAAAGCCCCTCAGCTTACGTATCTCGGGTAATCTAGCACCCTCCCACAGTGGGGTCTCCCGCGTAGGCCTTCACTCCCGTTTAATCTGCTTTTCCGCACTCTTCCAGGCTGCCAGTACTTGTTGGGTGGCCGGTCGGAGACGTGTAGCACCTGCTCCCCCGGAAATGTAATGTAAGTGAGTGTGGGTTCGGAATTGCAGCTGTTCCAGTCTGTAAGTAGAATGATCTCCCGGCGCATGGTTCCATTTATTAATGACTATAAGATGAGCTGCTCTATGATATGCTCTGACATCCGGCAAGGCTAGACCCCCATTATAGTAATTGCGCTGCAACGTTTGCAGCGCTATACGCGGGTGAGCTCCGTCCCATAAGAGGAGTCGTAGTTCACTGTTAATGGCAGGGAAAATAGTATCTGGTAGTTTGTAGTAGGTGTTTTGTAAAATGTACAGAAGCTGGGGGAGCGTAATCCTCTTATAAATGGCGGCCCTCCCCATTATGGTCAGAGGGAGTTTCCTCCACCTCTTCACATCTTCATGAAAGTTCAGTACCACCCGTCTAATATTATGTTCCAGCCTGATTATGGGGTCAGTGGTGATGTAAAGTCCCAGATACGTACACCCCTCAGTGGAAAGCTGCAGACAGCTCGGGTAGGTTTGAGGCTTTACCGCCCCGCTCAACGGATATAGGGTGGACTTATTCCACTTAATCTTGTAGCCTGCGTGGCCACCATATTCTTCAGAGATCTGTAACATTCGGGGAGTGTCTCAGCTGGTTCTGTGACATAAAGCAGTACGTCTTCTGCGTATAGTGATATAGGTTCTTCTGTAAAAAACGGGACTCGTCCACAAAACCACCAAGCCCTGGATAGGTTTGAACTACACAGACCAACGGTTCCAGGATTAGGGCAAGCAGTAGGGGAGATAAGGGACATCCCTGTCTGGTACTGCGCTGGATCGGCCAACTCGGGGAAACAACCCCATTGACTCGGACTGTGGCCTTAGCTGCGTCATATAACAGTGCCGGCCACTCTCGGAGCACTGGGCGGAAGCCCATCCATGCACCACATGAAGGGCCAATGTATTGTGTCAAACGCTTTCTCAGTGTCAAGCGAGAGGAGCATAGGAGGGCTGCCCCGACTCTGCACATTGTCCATCCAGTTTGCGAGGTGTTGTAGGGTGAAACGTGTGGCCCGCTTAGGCATAAAACCTGACTGATCCCCATGTATCAGGGGGGTATTAACTGTAAGGAGGTGCGTAGCAAGTATTGTGGCCAGAATCTTCGCCTCAATGTTGAGCAGGGATATGGCGCGATAGGACCCACAGTCAGCCGGGGGTTTCCCCGCCTTAGGAATGACCACCACCGTGGCCACACGGAGGTCTCGTGGCAAAATTCCTTGGCCTTTTGACTCCGTATACATCTTGAGAAGGTGGGGCACTAGCAATGTGCTATTTAGTTAAAAAAATTAACTCGGAAGACCGCTAGGACCAGGGGCCTTACCTGCTTGCTGCTGGCCAATAGCCTCGGTCACTTCTGCTAACGTCAAATCTTCCTCCAGACTATCCCTCTCCTCTTGTGAGAGCGAGGGTAGATCGATCGCATTTAAGTATTGCCATATTTGTGACTCCTGCATCTGGGGTTGGGCTGCATATAGTGTTGCGTAATATTGAGAAAAGGCCCTGTTATAGCCAAGGGTGTGGTATGCGTGATGGTACCTTCATTAATAGATAGCACCAATCTTGTCTCTAGTTCCTTCCGCCCCAGCCATGCAAGTAGCTTCCCTGCTCTATCCCCTGTTTCATAGAGCCGATGCTGGGTCGACAACTGTTGTGCCCGGACCTCATTGGTCGCAAGTGCTAGATAGTCTCGCTTAGTTATGTCAATTTGGCGAAGGGTATGGTCGGTTAGCGTGGTAGGATCGCTTCCCTCTAGGCTGAGGAGTTTGCATTCTAAGTCTGTAATTTCCTGGGCTTCAGGTTTCTTTTTGTGGGCAATTATGTTTTGCGCTCTGTCGCGGAGTACCGTCTTGTAGGCCTCCCACAGAGTGATTGCCGATTCCACCAAGCCTTCATTTTCACAAAGATATAGCTCGGAGTCCACCCGAAGCTCCTTAGCCACTGTCTCATCTTGCAATCCCCACGATTTCAATCGCCACTGTGCTACCTGGTGACCCTCCCTTCCACCCACCTTCATTAGAAGAGGCGAGTGGTCAGAGATGCCTCTGGCTAGATAGTCTATTGCGTCCACCCGTCGGACCTCACCTGCCCGGGGCAAGGAGGTAGTCTAACTGTGAGAACACTCTATGGGTCCCTGAAAAGTAAGCGTACGCTCGCAGATGCGGGTGGTGCCATCGCCACAGGACAATTAACCCCAGGGCATCTAAAAATCGGGCCAACTTTGTGGGCCCGTGGGATACAGGTTGGTTTTGAGTACGGTTCAGAGAGGGATCATACACGTCGTTGAAATCTCCCTCTATTATATGTATGGCTGGGCCTGAGTGTAGGAGGAGTTCCGTTAACCTATCTAAAGTACACTGCTGTAATCGGGGGGTGCATATACATTAATAAGTAAAAACGTCTTGCGCCTCCAAATGCCCTGCACTGCAACGTATGTCCCGTCTGCGTCCACCCATTTCTTTGTGACATGGAAGAGAGTGGACTTTTTAATAAGAATTGCCACCCCTTGGGAACCTTTGGTAAATCCCAGTTGTGCCAGAGTGGTATATTGCCCCATTCCCAGGAAAGAACAGCTCGAGCCCAAAAGTTGCGTTTCCTGTAGGAGTATGATATCGGGCTTAAACCTCTTGAGGTATCGGGTCATCAACCCCCTCTTGACTTTATTGCCCAATCCATTGACATTCCATGTCAGTACTGTATATTTGTCATCAGCCATTGTAAAGTGTCTCTTGGTTTGTCTCCTGTCCAGTGATCCACCTCAGGACGTCCCCCCCCCTTGCCCCCACCCCCTCCAGCCCTAGCCCTCTGCTATACAAATCATGCCAAACAGTCCCCTTTCCCATAAAACAATCTCAACTCGGCATGCAAAACAATGTCCAAATCACCCCCACCCCATACTCTTCAGGTACCCACACTACTACCCAATCCGTCAACATGACAACTCAGGCATGGGTAGTCTACTGAGAGGTCTGTAACCCCCTCCCCCCCCCCACTTAATTAACTACACACTAATAAAACACCAACAGACAATATACTTCCCCGGCTCTGGTCTAAATCCTGCAGCACCCACCAAGCCTTAGGGTAGTCTTACTGTCTTTGGGGAGCCATCTGGCTCCAATCCTCAGTCCTCTTCGCCGTTGCTAGTCAGTTGCTGCTTCTGTGCATCGGCTTCAGGCAGGGTCTGTCCCGACGCTTCCAATCGCTGGATGCTCTCAAGTAGCGGGTGTTCACTGTCCACATCTGGTGAATCCTCTATCTCGGACAATTCAATATGGCCAGTATCATCCGACCTGATCAGGGTCCGCAGTGGGCGCAACCGAACCACCTCCGCCTCCAACTTCAAGAGGCGCTCCCCCACGTCCCTGGACCACAATGCTCTTCCCGGTGTGCCCCCAGCTGAATTCTGGATACGGGACACTCGTCTCAGACGTTTTTCTTTAGGGTGCTCCTGACTTGGCCCTCCTAGTTTCCCCGAGAGTCGGCTCAAGACATTTGGTGCCTCACGTCTCAATTGTGGCTGCTCCTCAATCCAGGACCATGCCTCATCAAGGGTTTGAAAAACAGCATGGATCCTTGAAAGATGACCTTCAGTTTGTCCGGGAATAGTAGCATATATTGGAGCCCAAGCCCCCTTAACTTCACCTTAAGCGGGTCAAAGGTCCGTCTCTGTTTCTGCACATCACGGGAGTAGTCCGGGAAAACCATCACTTTAGTGTTCTCATATAGGACCTCTCCTTGCTTTCGGATCTCACGTAGTATCAAGTTTCTGTCATGGAAGTTCAGGAGACGAGCTATCAGGGGTCGCGGCGGAGCGCCCGGAGGCAGAGGGAAGCTCGGCATTCTATGCGCCCGTTCTATGACAAAACATAGCGAGAATGGTGCCTGCGGTAGGGTATTCTTCAGGAAGGTCAAAAGAAATTGTTCTGGATCTGACCCCTATGCTTTCTCAGGAAAACCAATAAAGCGCAGATTATTCCATCAGGCCCTGTTTTCCGCATCGTCCATCCTCCATGCCACTTCTGCCACAGAAGCCAGGAGTCCAGTAAGGTCTTTCCGTGTGGTGTGAGAGACATCCTCTAGTTCTGATATGCGGTGCTCAGCCTCGGTTACTCGTTCAGAAACTTTACAGAGATCGTGATGAAGCAGCGTCACCTCCAAGTGGATTTCCGCCATCTTCCCCTCCAAATTTTCTCTGGATTCACATATAGCTTGCAGTTTCCCTTGTTGGGATGTTTTGAGTTCTTTATCTTTCGCCATTTTGGGTGACCCTGCACCAATGGATGTCTCAATGTACGTTCTCACGGGCCCAGTCCGCGGTGCCTAGCCAAATGTTTCATCACTCCTCTGACCCCAGGCACCCCGGCGTCTGTGGATCAATTGCCGCAGCACCAGGCCGGTCGTGGAGATCAGTGAGGAGCTTTTCAGTTGTGCCCCACCACGCTGGATAGGCCCATAGTTGACAGCGTCCGCACAATTGCTTCAGGCCCGGCGTGCGGAGTATGGGCAGGTGTCCCCGGCTGAGTGGGCAAAGGGGTGCAGCTCGACTGGCGGTCACCACTTGGGCCACGGGCACTGCACAAGTCCCAGGGATCAGACGACTCACCCTCAACTCGTCTCACTAGGTCTACTCGATCAGAAGGGATGAGGGAGTCCAGAATGCAGGTGTAGGCCCGGGCAGAAGACGCACAGAGCACCGTCACGTGTCTGGGCTCAAAGCAGGCAACAGGATAGAGAAGAGGTGCCCTTTGCGTGGGTTACCATCCCCCAAGCCCCTCCACTAGCGTGGTGGTCTGTGAGAGCGTGGTGGAGAAAGAGGAGATAGGACGTCCGCGACCTCACCTCCGATGTCACCCTCTCCTCAGATTCAGCATCCGGACGCGCCATGGGCAGAAGCGAGGAGGGCCATCACCATCCCAGCTGCGGGGGTCTCCAGGCAGAACATCAACTCTTGCAGGAGGTTGGCCGACTCTGTAAGGTAGACTGCAGTGCCGTCCTTCTGTGAGCCACCTGCCACGGCGGGCGTAGCGGTCGAGGGCCAGACGCCTCCGCGCAGTCCTGTACACACCACAACAATTGTCCCAGGGCAGCGTGGCTGGCAGGCAGGGAGGTAGAGACAGGGGCACCGCCAGCGACTCACAGTCAAAGCAGTAGCAGGGCACAGGCTAAATCAGGGTGGAGGGCCAGTGCATCGAGCCCCCGCCGCCGCAATTCTCGGGCAGCAAGTCAGGGGTCAGAACCCTACCGACTGGGGCCTCCTGATGTCATCTTACCACTGCAGTAGCTCAGGGCTTCGGGAGGCAGGCAGCGGCCCGATGTTGATCGCAGAGGTCTTCCGTTCGGGAGAAGCCCGGATCTCCGACCCCCGTGCCGCCGGCCTCAGGCACCCATAGCCATCGAAGCCTCCCAGCGTGGTCGCGGGACGTCGTTGTCGTGACCGGAGTTAGGCCGCATGGAATCTCCGCTGCCTCGGGCACCGCCAGCAGCCGTCCACACCTCCCGTTATCAGGCCAAGCCGGAGAACCACAGCTCTGCTCTCCGGCCCCGCTCACCACCGTGTGGCCACCATCTTAGGAGAGGTCGCACGCCGAGCACCGCGCCAGGAAAGTCTCCGATCCGGGACCGGGGAGCCGCGATCGAGCTGGTCAGGCACACCACTGCCTTCCAGTGTCCAGCAGTCGCCAGGGAATCAGTGTGGTGACGAATGGGACCAGGATCAAGCCAGGATTACAATTGGGGCCAGCGGAGCTCTCGATCAATATGGCCACGCCCCAACTCACTTGTTCTTGATCATTCTTCGGCCTGTTTTATGGAGATTCAGAGGCCTCGCAATTGGCTCTCAGACATCTCCAGATAACCCCAAAGACCATCATCTCGCCTTCAAAGGCCCTCAGCACTCTAGCCACATCCGATTGGTGCTGCCTTCAGACATCACATATGCACTGAACCAACATGTCCCACCATAAAACACCCCTAACTAGTTTTAAAAGATCTATCACATGCCATTAAAGCTTCTAAGGATTTGTCAGCCTTCAGTCAAATCCATTTTGTCATTAAATAACCCAGTCAGTATTAGGCACACTTTCAGCAGCCCAGATGTCGCCATCAGAAGCCAATCTGGAATGCTCTGCCTACCTGCAGACAATGCTAGCAAGTACTTGGAAACCCTCAGCTGGAGCACCGATATCACCAGTCTTCCTTCAGGCAACCACAATTTACTCTCAGAAGTGCAGCCAGACCTCTGAGACGTTTCAGCAGGCTCTTATAGACTCTCACCTGTCCATCACCGAAGGACACACCATCCCTCAGAGTGGTCCAAGCCAACCCTCCGATTCCACATTTAGACAAAGATAGCTGGACCGCAGAGATCATCAACCCCCAGGTGGCGTTAGACACTCCTTCAGCTGGCCTTCATACATCCTCAGAGATGTGGTGCTTAAATTGTATTCAAACTCTTCAGCTGGTCATCAAAGAGCCCTCAAAGCCCCCATCTAAATTCAGGTGCTACTGCTTTATTTTTTCTCACCCTCTTTTCTTCTGGAACCACAGCCCATTTCTTCCTCACACACCCTTCATTTGTGTGTCCACAGTTTTCTTTTTCCCATGGCCCTTCGTCATTTCACTCACCTAGCTGGGGAGCTGTGTGTGGAGTTGTCTCAAACCAGTGACAACAATCACCTCACCTTTGGTAGAACTAGTCCAACTTCACCTAGATCTAAAACCCTTAATAATGATGGTTGGGCTTGGTGCATCTGTGCACACACTCTGAGAAGTGCGCAGCTGCAGGAGAACCACCAGGGTATAGAGGAATTCATATGCAAATGTGATTAATATTTTCCGCAAACCAATTTGCACCTCAATTTTTATTGATACTGTGTAGAACAGACAAGTCCACTGCCAAGTTGGTTCATAAGGAAGGTCATTAAGTGGTAGGTAAGAGCGACAAAGCACTACAGAAATACAGGCCTCCTCCTCGGATTCCGTTCCAACTGATACTCCTTTCAAACAGACACACCAGCTCCAAAATTTCACGATTCCATCACACATTCCACATGCCTCCACCTTCCACACACACGCACGTCTAACCACCAAGCTTAATAGCAAATACCTCCCTTGCTTCAGAAATAAAGCACACTACAAAGATGACAAATTTGATCATGCAGAAAAAGCATCCACAAATGAGAACACACACACCAACCATAAAATATATCCCGATATCTGGCAGGCCCGCCACACATCGTTAAACCTCTACTACACTCAGAATCTACAAGCCTCTGGCCATATCCAGAACCTGAGTCACTTGACCTCTCTGTATTCAAACTAATCTTTGTCATTTACACTCAAAACACAATCTACTCAGAACCACTCTTACACATGCCCTCAGAGGCCTCCTCATCCCCGACCCCATTGCACACAGATACTCTTTCTAAACTCTGCATTCTTCTATCCTGAACTCGGACCAGTTTCCACAGCCTTGACAACCTTCTGAGGCTCAACCCCATTGAATGGCCGTTGGTAATTAACCCAGATTTCCTGACTTGATCGAATAGCCACGCAAACCTGGGTAGAATATCACTCCTACACCCACGAGATGCCCACTCTATGGGCATGATACAAAAAACAATGGTCCTAGACCTTCATTTGGAGAGACATGAATCAATTTCCTGTTTGGTACATTCAGTAACAAATTTCATGAGCATTCTTAAGCACAATGTACCTGCTCATAGTATTAAATACATTATTCAAAAATGAAACCAAGAAGTGCAACAAACCATAGTCTAATTCACCATGCATTTTGTTCTTATGCCAAATGGTGTACAAATCAGACATTTTTGAACTGTACTTTATCATTGAGTATAGGAGGTTGCTCCAGAGGGAACGTGCGTAGAAGAAGGGTGCTCAAGTGTAAGGGGGTGAAGGAGAGACTTCAAAGTAGTGACATAAGGAAGGAAACTTAATACTTTAAAACAGCTGGACTGGTTGTAATTCACCGTCCTATCAGGTCTGGCCACGTTTTCAGTGAAGTCTCAAACTTGTTACAATTTCAATTTACATAGAAATACATTCTTGTGTGGCACGTTTGGGAGTGAGTTCTGGGTCCAGGCGAATTACAGGGGCGTCGACGTTTCTACCCTTCTTATGGCCATGAGGGTAGTTCGAGCCTCGGCCTTGCGGGTCTTCTTCAGGACAGGGTGGGGCAACCTGGATAGGTATGGGGCCTTGTCACATACCCGCCATAACTTGCGGGATGCAGATTCCTAGTCAAGAGTGATGGACCACATAAGTTCTGTGGCCGTGTGGGCAATTCCGCTGGTAATTGCGCTTCAAAGCAATGACCTGAAGCTTGAATCTGCTGCGCCAGTTTAAATCCAATTGTTTAGGGGCAAACGGTCCACGTAGTTAGACAACCGTTGGGTAATGCCAGCAGTAAATGCGGAATCAATTTCATAACTTGAGCGCTTGTCAATCCGCCTCCAAGTTCCACCTCGTACGGCTCAGAGTATCCAGCCGTATGAGGCGGAACTTTCCTATACCTTCCATGACTGGACTGCATGCAGGCAAGAAACCCCACAGTTCTTCCTAGCACGGCCCCTGCAGAAAGTATACCAAGCAGCAACAGACCTAGAAACATCCAGAAGGAATAAAACCAACAGCTCGGGGGAGTACGGGGTGCTTTGAAAAAAAAGTAAGAGTGAGAAAGTGTGTAGGTGTATAAGACAAAGGTGGATTTATTTAGGCAAGATATATACTTGTGACGGAATTATTTGTTAAGATTACTGTCAATGTTGAAAGCGAAACAATGGTAATCAGTTGCAACCTGTCAGTACTTGATGCCTTCAGCATGGGCAGCCATTTCACTGCTAAGCATTAGAATGTGGCGAGCGGGACAACGGAAAAGAAGACCATAACATAATTTTGGACCTAGCATGGACAGGTGCCAGAGAAACGCATCCAGCTGTGCCTCATTTTACTATCGGCCCTGTGGCGATGGAGATTGCTGGAGAAAAATAAGTTTAAGTACAGAAGCATCTGTACAATATGAAACTCAAATCTTTGTACAAGTTGGTGACAGTTAGACAAATCGTACAAACAAGACGGAGATCCCAAAACAGAGCTGCCCCTACTGATAGCCCCGCCAGAATAACGCTCACCTTTGAGCATACGGTGGCTGCGAGCTTGAAGACAATCTTTTCAACCTCGGGTACCACAGGATTGGCGGCTGGTCCTACCAGCTCAAACTTAGATGCTACAAACCACCTGGGGCACCCTTAGAACAGATGAGGCTTTGTGCGGCACTGACAGTCTCGCCCTCAGCAACAAAGGGTGGTGGGCACTACCTAGAGTCTCTCAATTACGTATGGGACACAGCAGTACAGTCAAGCCCCCTCTTCCTGTGGAGAGGGTACCCCAAACCTGCGACACACTACAGACAGCTGTGTAGTTGCTGATGCGTAAGTTGTGGCTCCGCCTGCCACCCCATAATTAGGGCACACGGCGCACGACTATTGATTTGGTGCTAAGACAGCTACATTGCCTGGATGTAAACTACGCAGCCCACTGATCTGCAGATGTGTTTACTGTAATTAACCACCCAGAGTGCTGGCACCGAGGGGCAGTAAAATGACCAGGAGGCTGTAATGCACACCACGTGTATGGGCTACAGGCGGCCCTCCCAAAACCGCAGCACCTCAACAGACTAGACTACGTTATAATGGGCACAAACAGGGGCCAGTCCCTTTCAATAGCCTGGCATCTCCATTGAACAGCAATTACCACCTGCGATCGGAACTGCAATGGGTGCAGTTCTGTAAGCTGGTATAGACCACGTACATGGTGCACATGGAGATTTACAGCTGCCTGTATCCTATATCCTCCTGAGGTCCTCCTTCATGCCCCCTCCCCCAAGTCACACTGCAGCTAAGACTGGACATGCTTTCTTTAACCCGAAACTCCGACTCCCCATTTCCCATTTGTTTGTGTCACATTGAATGAGTTAGAATAGGCTTTCTGCAGAGTTAGTGAGGATCGGGACCACTTACACAGGCTTGCAGTAAGGGCAATGCCTCACTCCTACCACAGATACAAATAAAGAGGATGCCGCTAGTAAGGCTGACAGTTTTAAATGCCGAAAGCCGCTCTCTGCACGACTTGGTGATGCAGTTCACTGTCTGCTGAGGCCGGTGCCCCACGAGGCCACAATACGGACACCTACAAGCCTCCATCAGCCTCAGGTTAAGAGGAACCGCTGCCTACTTAACAAGCAATGAAGTAACAAACACTTCTCCGGCGTTCAAGGAAACTGAAACCAGATTCCCCGTGCTATAAACAAAACATTGCTATTTACAAAAACGAAAGAACAAAGAAGGAGCGATAGGCGGGTGGCGGTGGGGGGATCGACACAGACGGTGGGTGGTAGTGGGTGGGGAAGACATAGTCATGCCGTAAGCACTGACACAAGCATTCAGCAATGCAATTAACTAAAAAAAGAGTTCCCCAAATAACACTTAGGCTGTCTAAGCTTAACAAAACTGTACTTGGTCGGTGCTGCACTGGAAAAAGAACGGAAGTGACGTTCGCTGCCTAAACCAATTATGCGGCAGCAAAGAAGACCGACACTGCGCTGAACAAATGGTAAGCAGCAGGCGGGAGCTACCTCGTTTACTGAATACTACAGGTCTTGCCGACAGCGCACGAGCGCTGCCTAGGCTCGATCTATTAACTGTCCTTTCAAATAGAGCATCCGTGGAAAGGTCACAGCCACTGCAGAGGTCAAAACACTTGCAGAAAAGTAGGTTCAACACAACAGAAGGATATATTTCTGTACACCTGCCTTTCAACTGTCATTTTTCACTGACCCTAGTAAACTGACAATTCTACACTTATAATTGGCCTTTCAAGGATGCTTAACAATAGTTCCGTCTTGTTCATCAGTCCATAAGCTGTTCACCTCATTGAGGGCAGTCAGATTTTGTTCTTCATCCCTTCCATTTCTCTTCACCTCAACATTACTTTCCCTGTTTTTATACCTATGAAATAATAACATAATCGGGCTCAGCTTTTCAGCCACCTCCTGCGGATAAGTGTGATAAAAATGCCTATGCCAGTGTGCCTAATGCCCTTTCGTTACTGATGAATGATGAGCGGGCCGCCATGTTTATTGGGCTTGCACAACATTCTGTTTTGCATGGCGGATCAGGAAAGGCAGAATCAACAATGGTAGGCCTACGCTAAATAGATGGGGATTTATATCACTATGTTCTGGTGGCCAGTAGAGGACAGACTGCCTGGTCAAAGGTTTCCACCAGAAGAACCACCTGAGGAAGCACCCTGAGGTTCACTTACAACCAAATGGGAGAGAGGAACTGCAAAAAAAACCTTTTTGAGTGTGATGGTCCAGAAGATAAGAACTAATGTAGGTAATGAGGAGGCTCTACTTGTTTAGTTCACTCCATGGAATGTCCTCACTATACAAATAGAGACTCCTCATTACCTACATTAGTTCTTATCTTCTAGACCATCACACAAAAAGAGAGTTATTTGACCTCCTGAGTCTATATATATTTATTATTCCCTCGAAGATCAAGTCTAGATACACCAAGCTTGACTGGGTCCTTCTGTCCAGTCTGTGACATAACTCTTCCTAATTGGGCCCACCCCCGAATGTTGCCCTACCCAGTGTGGATTCTCCCTCCTTTGATCTAATGATTTTACATGACCATTTTACCTCCAGTGACCATTGGAATCTTAGATGGTCCCACACAGATACTTTTATTTTTTGCACACTTCGAGGGGCCATTATTATTAGCCTCTGCCCAGGCCTCTGGCCATTTAGGGCCAACCGTGATGGTACCATAGCCACTGACCCAGTTTCCATAATATTCACTGCCCCGATTTCATTGTGTAGCTTATATTGATACAACACTTGCCTGCTCGCTCTTGTCAGTCCACCAGGTTTATTGTTCCACATTGTGAGGCCCGTACTAAGGCAAGACCTGCCTGCTTGCCTCTGTCATTCCATTCGCCAGCCGCCAGTTCCAAGATGGCACTCAGGTTTTGGCAGACATGACCGGCCTGTACTTGCCTCAGCTGCCATTACCCTTACGTCGGCTGGCCACTCCCAACATGGCGCACAAGATTTATAGACCGGCTCATACACTGCTAAGCTCTCTATCAACTCGGCGGCTGACCATTTCCTGCACATATTTTGCGCCAAGCTGACCTCGTAATCCTTTTTCTCCTACATTAGGACGCTACAATTTAGCGTTCCCTCTGACAGCATTCGATGTAGTTACCCATTCCATCTAGGTAAGTCTTGAATCTTGTTTTTAAATCATGGTGTTTGTTGAGTCTCCCTGCCAGCTTTCGCCTCTAGATGTGCCACCTGCCTGTCACTCTTTCCTGCCTTTCCACTGCGTCCCTTACCAACTTTGCTACTAAAAGCATGGTAAGACTTCTACCGCATGCTGTTTTAGATGTTATGGATGTGTACCATTATTTATTTCTGTAGGTCGGTACAACAGGTACTTCACATTTAGGTTATTATAGTGCTTGGTCTACACGTCATACTAACCAGGATGCCAACCACTGTGTAAATAGAATTTTGATTTCTGGTCCTGATGAAATGCTAATAGATCACTTTCGTGACTAACTCAGCAAGAAACACGTTGACCTCCATATGTCAGCAAGCACCAGAATATTATGTCGGTGGTGGGCTAATTCGGTTTTCAAACTGGCAAGTGGACTCACAGATTAAAAATTGTTTTAAGAGTACTACTTAGTCTTTATTCTTTTAAAAAAAAGTTTTTCCTTCACACCACTCACAAACTCTTCATACTCATCTACACTTCAAGTGCCTACACTTGCACTTCACATTTCGGCTTGGGAACAAAAAGATCTCGGACAAGGAGCCCCTTTTAGGGTGCACATCGGTTATTGCAGTGCCGGCCTGACGAGGAGCAAGCCCTATGATGAAGCATGCCAACCAAGTTGGAGTGTTAGGGCCCTAGTTCCAAAAAAAGGAGACTCTGGTTCCTACCTTTGGACAGATCTAGTTATACCGTCCAATCTTTCTAATTTCCTTCTAATCAGAACTGAGGGGCTTACCTGGATTGTCCAGTGAGACATTTAATGTGATAGCGTGTTTTTACCTTGCCTTGTTTTACTGACTGTGCTTTTTAAAAATTAACTTCTGTTTGCTGCTATTTGACCAGCGGTGTGTTTGCTCGCCGCTCCCACCCACATACCCGCACTATAAAAAATTATTGCAGATTTTGCACAATCTCACAATTTCTCTACCTCATTGCTGTGGCGACCTCTGCAGGGGTTGGAGGGTTGATCTACTCCTCGAGACGCCATCTTGCCGGTCAGTGCTGGTTAGCGCTCTAGGTTTCCGGAACCAGGGCGCATTTAATGCGCGCTCAACGGACGCGCTGCGCCTGAGGGGCTTACCTTGATTGTCCAGTGAGACATTTAACGTGATAGCGTGTTTTTACCTTGCCTTGTTTTACTGACTGTGCTTTTTAAAAATTAACTTCTGTTTGCTGCTATTTGACCAGCGGTGTGTTTGCTCGCCGCTCCCACCCACATACCCGCACTATAAAAAATTATTGCAGATTTTGCACAATCTCACAATTTCTCTACCTCATTTCTGTGGCGACTTCTGCGGGGGTTGGAGGGTTGATCTACTCCTCGAGACGCCATCTTGCCAGTCAGCGCTGGTTAGCGCTCTAGCTTTCCGGCACCAGGGCGCATTTAATGCGCGCTGAACGGATGCGCAGCGGGCGCGCCGCTGGCGCGCCAAAGGCGCGCCTAAGGCAAGCCCGTCTGCGCCCGTCAGCGTCCAGAAAGCGACCAGCGCCAGACACGCTACTCTGCCGCCTCAGGAATCTACAGTACATGTTACCTACTTAGTGATCTTCTTAGAGGCCTGGATGTGGCGGCTTGTCGGCGATCTCATACTTTGGATGTGGCAGTGAGGCCTTTAGGGGCCTGTAGTATCTGCGGTTTTCAGTTGGGGGGGGGCTGTGCTTTTTTATCCAACGTGAACTGTAGTCCTAATGAGCGGGCTAAATCTGTGCAGCTCTCGGCAGCGCTAATAAATGTCCGCTCACTTAAAAAACACCATGTGGACGTTTTTGGGCTGCTGGAGGACGGCTCGCTAGATATGCTGTTCCTTACAGAGACCTGGCTCGACTCTACTTCTGCCCCCATAGTTGCATTGGCTACTCCTGTGGGTTATAGGATCCTGAGAGTCGATCGCCAGGGGGCAAGGGGAGGTGGAATTGCGGTTATATATAAAGATCTCTGGGATATTCGTTTGGGAGACTCAACGGCCTGGGCCAGCTGCGAGGTGCTTGATTTTAGCGCCCGCTTGTCAGCCCATTTCACTCTTGGTGTTTCCCTGATCTATCGGCCCCCTGGACCAGCTGGTCCTTTCCTTCAGGCTTGGGGAGATGCGATTACTTCTAGTGCGGTCAGGTTCTCCCACTATTCAGATCGCCCAACACCAAACTTTCATATGGATCTACCCGAGGATAGGGAGGTGATTGACCTGTTGGATACTCTTTATATGGCTCAACTTAGCCAGCACGTCGGCCTTCCCACCCATCGGGCCGGACACATACTGGACCCTATCTGTTCTAACTTTCCTATTCTTGTAAGGGATCCTCTCCCAGTGACTTGGTCAGACCACTTTATATCCTATTTTTCTTGGACTGTCTCCAAGGCTGAGACTCGGGTGCATTGTTATCAGAAGCCTGCTCTTGGGAAATTGGATCATTTGGAACTTGTACAAGCCTTGGATACCGCCAGGCCTGTTTGGTCTGGGGGTCTGGAGGAATGCCTGTCAGGGTTTACGGGCTGGGTCTCCAGAGCAGTGAATTCGATCGCCTCCCTTCGACCTACTAGACCGGCCAGAGCTACACCCTCCAAACCATGGTTTACACCCGCTCTTAAAGCGGTTAAACATGAGTGTAAAATCTTAGAGCGGGCGTGGCGCAGGAGTGGCTACTGCCCTGTGGCTAAAACAAAACTTAGAGCAATGCAAAGAACCTATTATGTCACCATTTCTATGGCGAAAGGTCAATTCTTTGTGACTCGCATTGACGCTGCCAGGAACAACTCCAAAGAAATTTTTGCCATAGTGCAGAGTTTCACCTCCCCGCTGGCTCAAGCGAGTGTTACTCCCTCCTCGTTTGACTGGTGAAACACTCTGTCCGGGTTCTTTAGAGATAAAATCAAAGCCATTCAGGCCTCCTTCTCTTCAGGCAAGGGCGTTCAGGGAGGGCTGCGGACTTGCCAAGCCGTGCCCCCCTCTGCTATGCTGTCTGCCTTTAGACCAGTTCACCCGCTGGAAACTCTTAAAATTCTTAGAGGTCGGAAATCTGGTTCTCCGGCAGATGCCTGCCCGGCCAGGCTTCTAGCCGATGTTGCTGAGAGTATCCACCTTGAAGTTAATTTGATTATCAATCTGTCTTTACAGTCAATGGCGGTACCTCAGGGTTGGAAGCAGGCGAAGATTCTTCGCCTGCTTAAAAAGCCATCTTTGGATCCACTCAACCCAGGCAATTATCGTCCCATCTCTCCTTTGCCAGCTATAGCCAAGGTCTGTGAGAAGGTGGTGCACAAACAATTGACCGATTTTGTGGAGCCCGAGGCTCTTCTGCACTCAGCTCAATCAGGGTTTCGTGCGGGTCACTGCACTGAGACGGTCTTGGTTGAGGTTGTGGAGTCCATTCGGGCGTGCCTTGATGCCGGGGGTAGGGCAGCTCTGATTCTGCTGGACCTCTCGGCGGCCTTCGATACGGTCCCTCACGATCTTCTCTTGGCCTGCCTCGCTGAGATTGGTGTGTCAGGGGCCGTATGGGGCTGGCTTAGGTCCTTTTTGGAGGAGCGGGCTGAGCAGATCTGGCTCCCTCCCTTCAATTCCTCCCTCCACTCGGTCACCACGGGTGTCCCGCAGAGCTCCTCCCTTAGCCCTTTGCTTTTTAACATTTATGTTACGCCTCTGATCTATCTGGCTGAACCTCTCGGGCGAAGGTATTGGCCTATGCGGATGACACCCAGCTGCTCTTCACTTGGGATAAAGTTTCTAATTCGGTCCTTGCGGTCCAACAGTGCCTTCGTTCCATCTTTACCTAGCTGGCGGATGCTCAGCTCAAGTGTAATGAGCAAAAATCGAAGATCCTGCTTTTTGGCACTTTTCCTACCGATTTTCGTGAACAGCTGTGGCCACAGGAGCTTCCTCTTCCCCTTTCTGAGGGACAGCCCGCTAAGAACTTGGGTGTCTGGTTCGAGGAGAATCTTTCTTTTTCCACCCATATTAGGAAAACTGCTGGCTGCTGATTTGGCCTTATTAAAACCCTTAGGAATGTTTTTCCTCTTCTTCTGCAGGCAGCCAGAGAAACAATCACCTGTGCTTTGATTCTCTCTCGGCTGGATTACGCCAATTCCTTATATGTGGGGACCCCTGGGTACATGATTAAAAAACTGCAGGTGGTCCAGAACAAGGCGTCCAGATTGCTTCTGGGTATTTCGTCAAGGAAGAGTGTCACTTCTCACCTGCACTCTCTTCATTGGCTACCCGTGGCGGCCAGGATCAAGTTTAAATTCTTGGTCATGGCCCATCGTGCTCTCCACGGTCAGGGCCCCCTCTATCTCCAGAGGAGCTTTTCCTTTTATGTCCCCGCGCGGGCCTTGCGCTCGTCGTCCCTATGCCTAGCCTCGGTCCCGTGCTTTAAACTCCAGAGGGCCGGGGGCTGTTCTATGGTGGTTAAAGCCAGCAAGGCCTGGAATGCACTTCCCCTTGATCTTCGCCTCACTCACTAGCTTGCAGCATTCAAAAGGAAGCTCAAAACACATCTTTTCACGTGATTGGCTCTCCTCTCCCCTTGGGTTTCGCGCCGGGACACTTACGAGTAGCCGAGCACGTTACAAGTGGAAATAACAATAACAATAACAATAACTGCATACTTAGTTTGATAGAATAGGTACTTAATGCACCCTTTTCCATATTCTGTTAGTGGTTCTTTTTTGTGTATTATTCATTTCCACAGGCATCTACATTGAATATGCCCTTACAAGGTTTGCCCCAAGAGCATACAATGATTTAATGCTAGTGACGGACCACTTCAAGAGCAGGCAACATTTTGTGCGCTCAGCATAGAATTGCAACTGTGGTGAATTAGGATGCAAATGTATATTTTTGAAAAAAGTGGCAATCATATTTTTAGCACCTTCATAATTATTAATTGTTGAAAAGAAAGGATGTTTTACTTACATCATATCCTGTTATGGCTGTCTGATGCATGGAGTCATTAACCGATTTTAGCAAATCTAACATGGAATCTAGAGCCTCTTGTAATTCTTGAATTCCATCAGAGTTATTGCTAAATTTCAGTAGCTCCTTTAACAAAGCAGAGAATATGGTTAACATTTAAATTCATTCCATACAAATATCACAGAATTCCATTTTCAGGGGGGAGATATTAGAAAGTTAAACTATACACGTATTTCTACATATATATAAGTACATAATGTTTTTCAGTAGCTCTTCAATGCAAACATTGAATGCTAAATAGAATTATGCCAGATTTTCTGAATTGGTTTCAACATTTCTAGAGGCATTGGCCTTTTTGTAAAAAAAAACATAACAAAAAGGTATAATACTGCTAAACATGCATAAGGTGAAATTGTGGGAAAGGGAACATGTACATAAACGATTCAAAATATTGACTGCCAAAGCAAGAACACAATTTCTATCTCTTTATTCGGGGGATGTGAACTGGAAATCACATTTAGACTAAGGAGTTAGGGATGTACCTCTAAAGAGTGCTTCCTGCCCTCCTCTGAAATTCTATCTTTCTG
This sequence comes from Triturus cristatus, assembly GCF_964204655.1. Lineage (NCBI taxonomy): Eukaryota > Metazoa > Chordata > Amphibia > Caudata > Salamandridae > Triturus > Triturus cristatus. The sequence goes on along the minus strand of NC_140588.1, from coordinate 803,458,293 downwards.
AATCGTTAACATAGATGTTTGTGTGGTCAACAGGGTATACATGAATAGGCGGAAACGGACAGGACGGTAAATGCAAGGCACGAGAAGCATGATATAGAAACCAGGGCTTTTACCAGGATATCAACTTAAGGAGCTATGTGTTTGGTTTGTGGAAGGCATAGCATCCAGTAAGCTTTTAAGGGGTTTACACTAAGGACACATATATTTATTAAAGTTGGCATTAGATTTCATTCTGGATCACTTATGGGATGGAGGTAAAACACAAAGCTGAGGCAAAGACATTGAGGAAGAGCTCATGTTCTATTTTTTTTTTTTTTTTTTTACAGAGTTTTATAAAGCGCGAACTTGACCCAAATCGGGTATCAGAGTGCTTACATAGCACCAATTGCATTACATGAGGACACACTCATTTTTGTTAGGCACGGGGAGATTAAGTGATTTGCCCATAATCACAGGATTTTCAGCTGTCATTGCCGAGACTCGAACCCAGTTCTCCAGATTCGAGGGCGACAGCCCTAGCCATTAGGCCAACTCCTCTCCCCAAGTCTATGACCTCATCTCAAGCGGAGGAGGGAAATAAAATAAAGATTAACGCAAACCTAGCGGTCATCTGATGACTAGCCTGCCTTAAGACAGAGACAATGTTGACAAATCATGGTTAAGTGCATCATGGTTCTCTGTATAATTCAGGAAGTTGCGGCCTCAAAGAGAGTAGGTGAGGCAAGTCCTATCTTAATCCAGTTCTGGAATCGTCTGCTGCTGTTTGGAAGGAAAGCTGTGAAGGTGTCCCACAACTAGGGTATTCTTCATGTGTTGTGCCTGCATATCACTAAAGTAGTAATGCAGACCATCTCTGGCATCTGGACTTTTGGCATCACAACTTCACTGTCCCACATCCTCAGCGTCACTCTCCACTTCTTTGGTATAGAGGCATGGTCTGCAGGCATCAATAACTGAGGAAAAGTAACCAAGGTAAAAATAATTAAAATGCCCAAATGTGGAGGAAACTGATTCAGGATTTTTATGTTCCCTTGGGTTTATTGATGCAGGTCTATTTAGAAAGTGGGGGGGGGGGGGGGGAAGTCAAAGAAGAGAGCTTGAGGAAAGGGGAAGCCTCTGTGCGTAAGCCACAAAACTGTGGCACGAACCCACTCTAGCACTATGCCTTTAGCAATCTGACGCTACCTGAATCTAAGCCGCAAGCTGCAAATGCCTCTCTAGTTGTTATACTATATTCCCTTCTGCCAACTTGCCATGCTCAAAATAACGTGGCCAATATGGGGTCGGAACGGAGCTCAATAATGAGGCAGGAGTACATAAATAAGCAAAAGCTGCAGGATGACAGCTTCTGGCAGTGTGCCATGCTCCGTTCTCTGATCCACCCGCTTTAATTGGCATAAGTGGTAAGTAATTATCCAAGCTCTTAATTATCCAAGCTCTTTCCTCACCTCTAAGTACTGACCCCTTACTATACCTCCACAAAAACTTGTTGTCTAGAGATTTTCAGTTTTGCTTTGTATTTTTGTATCATTAGAGAAATAATTCAGCTGGGGTAGACATTGCCACTCTGGGCTGACAATTTCGGGAACAACATTTTTAAAAATGGCAGATGTGGTGCAGTGAAAATGGAATATTTCAGAAACCATGAGACCTATATACTTCATTTTGGTGTCAAAACAAAAGTTTTGGGGGTCAAGTAGTCGTATAGAGACAGAAAATAAGTCCTCAGAGCAACCCTCCCACCATTTTCCAAAATGGCAGCTCTATGATGATGAGTTTTAGCCATCATATTGGTAATTTATTTTAATATTGTTTTTGATTCAGGTTTTCCGTAGATACAAATTCGTAAACATGAGCAAAGCAGGTGGTAGCAGAGGATCTTTACCTCCTGACAGAGTGTTGCTGTTAGAAATGAAAGTCTCTAGTTAGTAGGTTGTTACCCTGTCCATGTAGGGACCCGTCTTCCTAGTCAGGATAAGGGAGAGACACTACTGAAATAACCATTGCTCACCCCCTTGGTAGCTTGGAGACAGTGTGAAGCATTTGCACATAACAAAGTAACACAGTGAAAACACTACAAAAGAACAACACACCAGTGTGGAAGAATATCCAATATGAATCTGTGTAAAACAAGATCACAAATCTAAAAATCCAACATACAATAATCAAAATATGCACTTTGCAAGAATAACCTTAAAAATGCAGTGCCTTGAAGTCGGTAGCTCTGTCAGGAGATACCGTAGTGCTGGAAACAACCAATCCAACATTTTCAGTTGACCGTGTCGGTGCGGACCGGCTTCGATGTCAGAAAATGTATAAACAGTACCTTTTGTGTGGGCCAGCGGCAGTGGTCGTGCGGTATGAAGCGGAGGCGTGTGGTGACCTCGGGTCGCAGTGCAGGCAGGGTCTCAGTGGCGGTTATCCAGTGGTGTCGGTGAGACCGGGACTGCAGTGTGAAGCAAGGAGGTGCTGACGTTCATGGTGCAAGCTGCATGTGTCGACAAAAATCAGCTGTTGATGGGGCTGGCGTCGGTGGGCCTATGGGTGTGGTGTGGCATGGGGTATTGCTTCATGTGGCTTTGAAGCAGTGCCCCCAGACCACAGCGATTATGTCATCTGGCAATGGCGGAGTCAGTGAGACCAGGGCGGTGGAGTGAAGCGAGGCGGTGCGGAGTGCGGTTTCCACAGGTCGCGGTGCAAGCAGCGGCTCGGTGGTGGTCATCGTCGCCGGTTAGACTAGGGTTGCGGTGCGAAGTGCGGCAGTGCCCCCTGCAGTGCCTTCAGGTCACGGAACCGCTGGCGTTCTTGGCGGCAGCGTCGGGTTGCGGTTTCCCTCTGTGGCAACTGAGACACGCTGTCCCAGAGGTGGTATACCCAGAGGAAGGTGAAGTCTTTGCTGTTCCTGAGACTTCTTGAACAGGAGGCAAGCTCTACTGTACCACATTTCCCTTTATTCTCTTGTGGCAGAGAGTGTCTGTGCTCAGTCCAAACCAGTTCTGTCCTATCTGGCCCAGCGTCCTGGCAGGAGTTGGAGACAGCATTGTCCAAGGCAGACCAGGCCCATTCAGGTGCAAGGTAATCCCCTCCCATGTCTATTCAGTACAGACCTGACTCATCCAGGAGAGGCAGGGCATACATCAAACCCCCCTCCCAGTGGCTGTCTGAAGAGAAGGCCCAAACCCAGCTCCTGTCAATCCAAAGCCAGACAGTCAACCCACAACCAAGAAAATACCCACTTTCTAAAAGTGGTATTTTCAAACACACAACAGAAAAAAATCATCCTTACTAAAAATAAAAAAAATTGCATTCTGAGTAGAGGCATACTAGACTCCATTCCTTCATCTTGTAAGATGTTACAAAGTATTTCCCATTCTCTCCTATGGGACAGATAGCCTTTCACTAGTGAAACACGAATTACACTGCATTTCACTATCAGGACATGTCACACACACCAGTATATTGTCCTACCTTTCACATACCCTGCACCCTGCCCATGGGGGTACCTTGGGCTTGCCTTAGGGGTGACTCACATGTAAGAAAATGGAAGGTTAGGGCCCTGCAAGTGGGTGCACTTGCCAAGTTGACATGGCAGTAAAAACTGCACGCAGACACTGCAATGACAGGGCTGAGAAACCTCTACAGGGCTACTTATGTGGGTGGCACAACCAGTGCTGCAGGCCCACTAGTAGCATTTGATATACAGGCCCCGGCACTCAAAGTGCACTATACTAGGGGCTTAGCAGTAAATCAAATAAGCAAACATGGAAACACCAATCCAGAAACATAATTTACCTGGAAAGCATATGCACTTTAGCAGTAAATAGCAGTGGTAAAGTGCCCAGAGTCCTAGAACCAACAAAACCAGGGTCAACAACAGGAGGCCAAAAAGTAAAAAGTAAAAAGTCTGGGGGTAAACCCCCTGAAAAAGCTAGCTCTAACAGTTGCTAACTACAAAATCTGAGCACTCCTTTAACAAAGAAAAATGTGTCATATGGCAACAAATACGAAAGAAACGCCAACATCAACTGTGGCTGGACAGAAGAGAGTTTGAGATGCTGCAGAAAAATGGCAAGACGAAGTTCACAAAAGATTGAAACAGATGGGTGAAGAGGGTCAAATATTTTACCAGTGTAACAACAAGTGCTACAAGTCCTAAACAATTAAAAAAGCTTTGAAAAAATTCATCAAAAATAGCAGAAAGAGCTGTGAATCACAAAAGGAATTAGAGTCTTTTGAGAAAGCGACGACAACCAAACCCAATGCCCATCTATGTAGAAGATCGATGGCTACCTCTCGTCCACCTCCAACAACTGATCAGAAAGCAGAGGATCTTCAATGTGTTATCTGTGGTTAAGCCAGAACATGGTTCAAAGGGATTGACGAAAGTACAGAGCATGTAAGTCTCAAAGGGCAAACATGTTTTTATCAGCAGCTAGTTTATCCAACTTGAAGTTTTCAGTCGAGTAGCTGATATAAACTGCAAGGTGAACGTATTTGCAGCAGATTTGTATGCCCAATGGAACTGCATGCATGCACACATTCAAAAATATAAATGTACATTGAGCTCCCAGCAGCAATGTAACCACCAGCCTTCAGTTAAGTTTGCACTCTTTGAAAAAGCAAATAAAGGTTTAAAGCCACTCTTGAGTCATGGCAACGGGTTCACACTCAGTGAGATCAGAGAAAGAACGGTCAACATTGATGAAACTGTATTGATTCATAACAATGAAATGAAGATTTTTCAGGTGAACATGTACCATGACAGAGTTCGTTTTGTTAGTCTAACAAAATGAATGAGCCACTTATGGTGTTCTAAGCTGATTTGACTCCTGAAGTTCTTGCTGCCAAAATAAGATCACAGGATGCAGTAAAATCATCAGGAACCATTTTAAGAAACGTCCTGAAAATTTTTGATTTTGGACTTAATGACAAATGTTGTGATGTCCCAGAACTCCGCAAATCATGGGAGTCAACAAGAATGTCGATGTTGTCTTAACATTTTTTTACATCATTGTTTGATATGAGCAGAGCAAAACTATTACAAACTAACGTTCTAGAGTTAGGAACAGAAGCCGACAACATTGATGATGGCTTTGAAGATTTAAGTGAAGAAGTGGAAGACAAGCCGATGAACCTGTGCAAATGTACTGTCTTTCCCAAATCATGTTTTCTCAATTACTTCACGGCAAAAAGGAAACTCTGCTACACATGATGACTGCCCACGCAATCTAGGACAAGTGCAAAAGTAGACAGCAAATCATTTCAATGAATAGGATTGGTGTATCAACAAGTTATAATGACATAGTACGGAAAAGGGACAGGTTAGCAACTCATGCTGTAAAATCTTGTGAAACCGACAGAACCCCATCTCAACTCATTTTACCAGGAATGGATTTACAATTGCTGCCCTTTGATAATTTTGATGTTGAAGACAAGCTGTTCTTTGTCTGGAACAGCCAGCACACATGATACTGCCATGGTGCTTTTTCAATATGTACCAATGAAGTAGCTGCAGGAAAACAAGCTGTGTCAGCTATCAGCATAAACAAACCAAGCTGCAAACTTATAACCTAACTGTCTTGCCAAAGTGTGCAAAATCAATACAAACCATCAACACGTCCCAGTTTACCAGAATGTTTCAAAGTGGCTGAGGACATGGATCTTCTTTTATCTGATGCTGCAGTCCTCTAAGCTGATTCAACTGAATTTATCACATTGCTTAATTGGTGTGGACTGAAGGATGAACAAGGTTTTTACTTGTAATACCATCTCCAGTCACAAACTGTGCAACAGTATTCACAGCTCTAAAAAAAAAAAAAAATCGAAATGTGCATGCTGCATTCGAAGAGCAGCCTATTATGCTTTTTTTTGCTGCATGATTTAGTCAACACCGCGGTGTCATTTTGTCCTCCTTTGCTGCATAATTCCAGTGGCCCCAAAGCAGGCAGCACATGTTAAAAGTGCTTGTGCATGAAGTAGAGAAAAAGTGAAGTTTGCATGATTAGTTTGGTGTGCGTGCAAATCCTGTATTGCCGATCCCTGATGAGTTGCAGCTACTACTGCTGAAACAAGGCCAAAGGAGGTATCAATGGGTGAAGCAGACTGGCCTCAAGGGCAGGGCTGGCTTTAGCACTGGTGGCTCCCTGTGCAGCAAGGTTTGTTGGTGCCCCCCAATGACCACCTCCGCCATGGATTCCCTCACTACCACCCTTTAACAGTGCCTACAAGTCTTCATAGCCACACTCTCTCTCAGATGCATTCAATTTGATTTACAGCACCACTCATACCAGTGTAGGGTGTCAGAGCACTTTACATCACACACATTACAGGGAGACAATCAATTATACATGTGTAAATCACTGTATAGGAAACGTTACATAAGACTAAGGAATACAAGGTGTAGGAGTCACATGACAACCATACTAGTGGCCAGTATAGCTTAATAGTGATTGATCTGGAGAAACACAAACTCAGACCACAACATAATACCATGGTTGGGGGCTCTCTTTAATAATCAGAATTGAGTTCTATCCAAATGAACACTTTTTGCAACCTTAGGTTGATCAAAGACTGGAGGGAAAAAACGTAACTGTCTAATTTATACCTTGCAGTTTGCATGCAGCTCTTGGATGACAGTTAATAGCTCACTGTTCTATGTTAGGATTTTAACTTATAAACTGCAAGTAACAAAATGCTCTCTCTGACAAAAGCAGTAACCCACTGATCTATTTACATTATATGAACTTTGTGATCAGCATGGAACAGAGCAGGCACATTAACCCTCTGCGCTACCTTTCCATGAGCCAAAACTTCCACTAGACAGAACTCTGACCTCCCTCTAGGAAGAACACGGATCACCGGAGTTATCATGATTTTTTTATTGTTGCTGACTACCCCACCCAAAGTCAGTGCCCGGTGCGGTCACACCAGTCGCACTGACCTAGAGCCAGGCCTTCTCAAGGGTCCTGTGACCTTAGTGACAGAGTCACTGTTGCTCTAGGGTGTGCTGCTTCGTAGCCTGTCCGCTAGACTGGAGGTGACCTTCAGTATGGATTGTGGTGGACAAGCCTTCAAGGTTAACCCACACTTGCCACCTCTAGGGTCCACCTGCTGGTGCCACGACACCAGGGCTTCGAAGGTCTTGCGGGGTCTTCTAAGGTCTAGCACGGGAATGTGCTCCCACAGCAGAGTGGTCAGGTGGACTGGTCATGAAGGCTGAACCTGATTCCCTAGTTCCAAATTCGGCAACTCTGACTGTAGAGCCACATCCTGTTCCTCACTGAACACCATACTGTCCCACTGAAAGAAACTCGCACTGCCTTCAACTACAACCCAATTCTGCCCCTCTATATACACCTGGATGCGACTGGATTCAAATTATGCACTAGACAAGAGTAATATGCTGCCTAAAAAAAGTATCAACATCCTGGAAAAAGCAAACACTCGTAGGGAATGCAAGATTAGGTAATGCATGTGAAACTGTAAGCAGGAAAAACATAGTTACCTTAACACTTTTACACTCAGTAATTAGAAATCAGTGAGTGCTTTTGCCTGAAAAGTTAAGGGCAGGAAGGGACCCGTTTTAATGTCCATTGCTTTTAAAAAGGCCACATCCATGAACACAGAGGTACACATTTTGTTTTTCAATTCACATTGCACATCAGGCATTGCAGTACCTCCAGGATTGGTGCATTTCCCCATCTGGGTAAAATAATGCTGTTCAAAGAAAGACAAGAAAATAAAAGTAGCGCTTCATGGCAAACTCTGTCAAGTGATGCTGATATGTTTGGGTGTGCATAAAATCAATCTGGCCAGTTTACAACCACTCTGTCTTGCTTTATTTTTTCATTTTTTATATTTCATATTGTGAACTTTTTATTCCTGAGGCTGCACTTTGGAATAGAAAAACGTCAAAAAAAGACGACATTTCCAGCAAAGTGTTTTTTTCTTTTTTGGATCCATTTCACAGGGGAACAAATAAACAAAAGGAGGAAAGAGAGGGTGAGGACCGTTTCTTGAAGTCACGGTTCTCAGTAAGTGAGGAGGAGCGAGAGAAAGAGGGGGAGGAAGAGTAAGAAATAGAGGGGGCAGCGGCAGAGCAGGAGAAGTGGACACTGTCCTTGTCTTTTCGGGACAAGAAGGAAAAGATAGAGCCCTTTTCCTTCTCTGCCCAACCGTCTGTCCCCAAACGCCGAGCCTTATCGGTAGGCCTTGGCTATTTCTGCCATCCAGGACCGCATGTTTAAAATAAAAAGTATGGGAACGGACTCTATCGTATTAAAGAAGTAGGGGCACGCCGTGCCCTGCCAATCCCGCCCACTTCGACCACTGTTTGCACATAACAAAGGTTGTGTTGCAGTGTGCAGGAAGTTATCTCAGTGGATGTGGCATAGACAATGCATTTATTGAGACTAAAATATTTTGAAGCAAAACTGTGCATTCAGTATTGAACAGAACTCATTATGTTAATGTGTTTCAAGGTATGCTCATCATATTTGAGGCTATAGAAACATTGCATTGGAATACTTTCTGGCACAAAAATGACAACTTAGGTTTTGCATATCTTATCAGAGTGGACAGGGCGAACTTAATTCAAAAGATATAATGCAAAGCCAGGCAATGTGCAATTCACTAAAATCAGACAACCTGAAAACCAAGTTCATAGAGTTTGTCAAACAATGTGATGAAAAATCAGAACTTTGCAAGTGCTGGGAAAATGTTTTACACATGAAGCTGCACATGAGGACTGTGGAGTCACTGATTACTGTGTTTTATGAATTTCGATTGCATAAACTACCTGAGATATGGGTCCTGGTGTTTGGAAAGACTGATGAAGCTAGAGGCGGAAAAATCATACCTCCACAGAAAATTCATCCAAAGACATTTTGTGGTGAAAGACAGAGGGAAGGTTCAATGCTGTGGCTCCAGATATGAAACTGGAACAGGCAATCCAGAGATCACAGAAAAGCTCCAAAGGGAATTGTTGGTCAGACACGTAAAAGTGAATAAGTTGCTCAATGACAGCCAGTTTTCCATGAAGTCCTTTCCATTTTCAATGTTTTCAGAGAGATGACAAATTCAAAATAAATGGACCATTGTGAAACTGTTCCTCACCACAAACTTATGGGAAAGAGAGAACATTTTATTAAACATGTTGACAGCATTCTTCATTTCATACAGCAGCATGGAAACCCTATTGAAATGACTGAGCCTGTGTGACTACACAACTTTGTGACCAAACTTTATGTGGATAACACATCTACCAGATGTTCTGGAAACATGGATCGAATTTATACGCAGAACTGAAGCTGGAGAGATTTTTATTGAAAAAGAAAAGGCTGTTTGACATAATCACTAAAGCTAAACTTCCACACTTTAATTGCTATAGTGAAAGTTTCATCCAACCAGCCACTACAAAACAGGTAACAAGAAAACAACTTTTGCAGCCACATAGAGGGATGGATGTAGCAAAAGAAATGAGTACATTTATTTATCAAGGACATTCTGACACATGATCTTCTTCCAACAAGCACATTATTTGATGGGGATCCTGAAATCAAACCAGTGAAGTACAAACTTGTACAAGACCTTGGAAAAAAACTTTCACCTGAAGAATTTCAATTCAAAAAGGTGTCAGCATTGAAAACTGCTGTTGTTGGCTATATGCCACAATTGCGAATGGTCAAGATTTCATACATGCAAAACTTCGAAGAGGTAATTCAGTCCGTTTTACAGATATCAAAGTCATTGTGCAGCTTGCAACAACTGCACATTGTCTTTGACAGTTTTCTTTAACGAACTATCAAAGAATGAGAGAGAATAAGATGAATGTCCACTAGTGGAACAACTGACCTTGCCTGCATCAAAACATCAACACCTATACCTGTGCAACTTGATAAATTCTGGCCATCAACATCAAACAAGATGAACTTGTTAACTCAACAAAACATTGCTGATGCTTCAGTGAACACTGACATTCCAATTATTGCAAGTGAAATGATTGTCAATAACGAGTTGGTGCCTGCAGAGATATATTCAAAAGCTTTGGGCCATATTGTTCAAGAACTTCACAGCAAATTGGAGGAAGCTGACCTTTGTGTTGTGTCGCATGTTGAGTAGGGTGTTTGCCTACTCAAATCGAGTCATTGTACTGTCAAATGACACAGATGTTATTGTGATACTTAAATTTGCTGCAATTTTCATAAGTCAAGGATACGTTATGGAACAGACCAGAAAAGACACTTAATCCCACTTCACATTCTGTACAAGAAATCTGACCCAGAGATGCCCAGTGTTCTAATCAAGGCATATATTCTTATGGGCGATGACACAATGAGCATCATTAGAACAAAGTTTGGAGCATTAACTGCTTAACCTGTGAAGTTTCTAAAAGGATTTACTGAGGCAGAAGAAGAATATGACTTTAAAGACATAGAAAAATACCTTGCGTGTGTGTGAAAAACGAGTTCTGTCACACACTTGACGATCTTCGGTACAGTGAGTTCAAGAGACATTCCATCGACATCATATTCTGTGCGCAGACACATTGAAAGATTGTCTACTAGACAGAAGATGTGTAAATATTTTGGATCAAGCATATGTAGAGAAAGATCTGTGTGAATATGGTTGGGAAAATATTGATGGTGTGCTAAAATCTACACATTTCTAAAGCCTGTACCCTCAGAACTTAACACGTACATGTACTGGCAAAACCTGTGCTATAAAAAGATGTCCCTGTCAATATGCTCTCCTCAAATGTTCATCATTCTGCAATTGTACCATGAGCTATTGGCAATAGCAAATAAATTAAGTTTACTATAAAAAGGTTTATAAAACAGGAGCGATAAACATTTTTTTTCATATTCAGATCATAAACATTGTTTGGTGTATACAGAAAAAGGATTAAAAACCATTGTTGTTTGTTTCCTTTCTATATATGTCTGTCCTTCCTCATTAGAGCTGCCCGTTTGGAAAATGGCAAAAGGGTTGCTCTGATGAGATGTTTTCTGTCTCTACAAAACTACTTGACCCCCAAAACCTATGTTTTGACACCAAAATGAAGTATATAGGTATCATGGTTCCAGACATATTACATCATCACTGCAACACATCCACCATTTTTTAAAATGTCGTCAAGAAAAATTAGGCCTAGATAAGCAATGTCCATCCCAGTCAAATTACTTCTTTAATGATCCAAAAACACAAATCAAAAATGAAAATCTCTGGACAACAATTTTGCTACGGATGTATATCAGAGGTCCGGGATTACCTATAAATGAGGTGACTTGTAGAAGCAAGGAACGCTGAGCCAGCAGGGTTGCCATAGTTTGTGGGTAAGACTCCAGGCTATCTCCGGGGTATCAATGTTTTTGTGAGATTGTGGACTGTGGTAGTAGGAGTGCCTCCACTGGATGCTAGGGCAGGGGTGTGGTTTAGTCTCCCACTCCTTGTTTAGCAACACTGTGTCTCCTACATGCGTGTGACACCACAGCCAGAACAGGTGCAGGGGAAGGAACACAAGATGCACTACTTCGGTACAAAGAAATACAGTACGTAGTACTCAATACATAAAATAACCATGTTAAATTAGCACAAGTAGTTTTTATACATAATACTGATTGCAAAAACAAGTAGTCCATTTCAGCAAAGAAACAGCACTCTTGATACTGAACGAGAAACCACATGTGCAACTCTGCAGTAAAACCTAGAAGAGTTTCCTTTAATAGGAGCCGACAATCAACAAATTAGCTTCAAAAGCATCTGTCAGCTTTGTGCCTTACTCAGAAGCACTAGAAAGGTACACAAACAATTTCCATCTGAAGAAAATCCCGAGCCTAAAGGCAAATTCAGCAAACTAACTTATTTTCTTTTTTTTTTAGGATGCCCAAACCGAATGTGTTGCTAAGTCTTAATGGCCTCCATATCCCAGATTTATGCTGATTGTGAGAAAGTAGTTTATTAGTTGGATTGGAATTTTGTGCACCACAAGTGATAAAGCCACTGTCTGGAAAGGTACACTCAAAGTTTTCAGTAAATTAAACCTGAGTTCGACCCCAGTGGTACAGAGCAGACAGGCTTAACTTAGAGAATGTGTAAAGCATTTAGAAGGACAAAACAAATCAGAGTCAAAAATGCAACACAACAAAAAAAAACACTCATTTATAAAAAGAGAGAAAAATTAGAAAGCAAAATGATGCCAAAACAATAAAAGTCCAATGAGGCTAAATAGAGCTGTGGAGCAAAAAACGTCAAAGGTAGTCAATGGTCGTGGTAGATCAGGCCCTTGCAGAAATGTGAGGCTGACTGTGATGGAGCGTGTGTCAGATGCACCAAACAGAGTGGCCCCACTACAGCCTAGAGGTAGAGAAGTTCGAGAAAATGTCTAAACCACAATCCAAAAATGGACTTTGTTGATTTTCTCATGAAATTCTCTTCTCCGTGTGTGAAAAATCCGAAATTCAGTTTGAAGCAGTGAAATTGCTGGTACATGCCAGTAAGCTCTGGAGCAAAAGTTTTGAAAAAGTGCCACACTTCTTTTAGTGCCTAAACAATCACAGGAATACGGTTCTAAGGCCCCCAAATCTCAGAGGGAGTACTTAGAAACTCTCAGGGTGTCAGACAGAGGGCAACAGCAAAGTTCAGTTTAGGTCCAGCTGCCACTGATCAGGTGGGATTCTTCACAGGAATGTCAACTTCAGCTTTGTTATGTTCCTTGAGCTACCAAAGGGAAGCAGTCTTATGATTGCTTGAGATCATTCGCTCCTCGAATATTAAGTGAAGGGGGTTCAACCTCCCAATTTCCATTTCACAGGTCACACATGCAAAGTGCAGCAGATTCAGATCGATGCGGCTCTCTCTATGGCCCCCCAGGTGTCGGCAGTGGTAGGCTCCTGCACGGCCGTGATGCGGCAGCTGCGTAAACTTACTGCCATTCTCTCTGCCTCCACGCTACAGACTGTTGTCGCTGCTACTGTCATCTCGAGGCTAGATTACGGCAACATTCTGTATCTGGGCCTGTAACAGAAGCTGATGAGGAAATTGCAAGTCGTGCAAAACGACGCTGCCAGACTGGTTTTTTCTCTCCCCAGAAGTGCACATGCATCCACTCTCCTTCGCAAATTGCATTGGCTTCCTGTGAAGCTTAGGGTCCATTTCAAGGGCCTCTGTATTGCTCATAAAGCACTATTTGGTAATGCCCCGGAATATATTAAACAGCGATTAAGGAAGTATGTTCCCGGTAGGTCACTGCGCTCTGGCTCTGTCCCAAATTTGGCTCAACCTAGATTCAATCTAAAAACCAAAGGAGGTAGGGCCTTCTCAGTACTCATTCCTCAACTCTGGAATGCCCTTCCGCCGAGTCTGAAGGAAGAATTCAACCTTCTTTCCTTCAGAAAAAAACTGAAGACATTCTTGTTTGGCACGGTAACATCTTCGGCCTAATTGGGTATTAGCGGATGGTCGGGAGGGGCATGATGTTTGTGGGGCGCCTGTTTAGCGCTTAGAGACCAGTGGTGATAAGCGCTCTATAAGAGCCATATAACATAACATAACATAACCTGCTATCCTTTCACAAGCCCCGCAGTGTTCTCATGTGGTGCCCTAGCGTGCCGCGTGCCACATTAATGCATGCCACTAGCTAGTCCGTGGGGATGATTCCTAGGCACTCCATAACCAATGGGGAACAGATTCCGAGGGACAGCCCTACCAATGTTTCTGTAGTTTCCAGTTGTCTTACTGCAAACAAGTCTAAAAGGCCATGTGCCAGGGCATTTTCAAGACGATGAAAGATTTCAGCCACACTAAACTTGGGCTTTGAGGGCTGGGGTGACTGTAGGAGTAAGTACCAATGCGCGCCTACATCTAACACTAACAGTGATGTCATCGGTGATGTCATTTGAGATGTCATCAGTGATGTCATCAGTGCATTGCTGGGGCATAAATTATAGTATAGCTCAGGTCACTATAACTGCTGAATTTCTCTAATTTTGTATGAGTGAAATCTTAGCCCAACTATAATGTCCCTGTGACATTTGTTTTTTTCAGTGAATTTCAATTTTTTTAAAAATTCCATTTCCTAACTAGAAAGCCCCTGTTCTCGCATTTCTCTAATTACCCGCACTGTTTTGCTAGGGAGGCAGTGTGTAACAAGTGTGGTGTCAAAGGGCATTATGCTCGAGTCTGCAAAGCTTCTGACAAAACCCGTAACCTCAGAAAAATATTGAGGTAGTACGTACTGTTCTTTTGAATGTTAGAACTGATGATGGAAAAATAGATGCAGATAAAATAACAATGCCTGAATGTAAAATTTCAGTTGATGGTTATAATTTCATTGTTCTAGCTGACTCAGGTTCGCCTTTTACCATGATTGGTCTTAGACAGTGGGATGAGTGTGTGGGTCTCGACAACATGACTTTATCGACACCTGATATCAATCCTGTTAGTTATGGTGGTTCTAAGATTAATGTTCTTGGTTATGTTCAAGCCAATATCAAATTTAAGGACAGACATACTGTGGGTAAAGTTTATGTGGCTGAAAGAGGAGACAATCTACTTGGGTGGAGGCATCAGCGTGACTTAGGCATCATGCTTAATCCCTGTGCCAAGGATCCCAAAGATCAAGTCATGTTAGTAGACCCTATTGATTCGAGTTGTGAATATTTCGATAAGTTTCCTGAGGTATTTTCGGATGCATTGGGGTGCCTTAAGGGGTTTGAGCATCGCATTATCCTTAAGGAAAGGGCTATTCCGTGTGTACACAAGGTGAGGAGAGTACCCAATATGATAGTTGAACCACTCAAAGCTGAATTGCGTAGATTGCTTGACTTGGGAATCATTGAAGAAATTGAAGCTTCGGAGTGGCTTGCCCCCATTGTTCTTGCCCCTAAGGATGGGGGGGCAAGCGTCAGGATGTGTGTGGACTTGAGGGGACTGAATGAGTGGATTTGGGTGGATCGTCAGCCCCTACCCAACATATCTGAGTCCCTAAGCATTCTCAAGGGAGCTAAAATCTTCAGTGTGTTAGATTTATCTTCGGCCTACCACCAGGTTGTGTTACAGAAGGATTCGAGACACCTTACATCTTTTGTGACACCTTTGGGGGCTTATCGCTTTTTGCGAATGCCCTTTGGGTTGGCGTCGGCGGCATGTTTCCAGAGAGTCATGAAAATGGTGCTCGGGAAAATACCTAATGTCATGTTTTTTCAGGACGATATCCTGATATATGGGAAGGATGAGAGAGAACATAGTGCCACCCTCTATACTGTGTTAGAGAAGTTGAGGGATGCAGGACTCACAGTAAAGAGACAAAAGTGCCGTGTGGGACTGAGCTCTGTAACATATTTAGGTCACGTGATCTCCGGAGAGGGCATTTAACCCAACTTAGAACTTGCTGAAAGTGTTGTGAAAGCTCCCACTCCTCAAGACAAGGATCAAGCGAGGTCGTTTTTGGGACTCGCTGAGTTCTATTCTAAATTTATACAAGGTTTTGCATGTGTAGCTGAGCCTATCAGGGCTCTGCTTAAGAAGGGGACACAGTTTGTTTGGTCTGATGATTGTCAAAAAGCTTTTGATTGCATTAAGTGTGAAATTGGTAAAATGCCCACTTTAGGACATTTTGATGTTAATCGCAAAACCATTTTGACAACGGATGCTAGTCTTAAAGGCTTAGGGGCTGTGCTCTCTCAAGTTGTGGATGGTGAGGACAGAGCAATTGCTTTTGCCTCCAGAGCTCTTAAGGATGCGGAAGTTAATTACTCGTGTATTGAAAGAGAAGCCTTGAGTGTGTTCTGGGCATTTTTGGTCCGAACGGATCATCGCCCTTTTGTGCAAGTTTTCTCATGCCGCCATAATGAGCACACCACGCCCAGGCTCAAGGGGTGAGGGTCTCCAAGAGTTTAATTTTATTGTGCGGTATATACCCGGTCTGAGCAATAAATCCGCAGATTGTCTTTCTCGCTTGCCTGTTGGTCAAACCTCAGAGTGTGATGAAGTTGAGTGTGTACTTTGGGTTGCTGAGTCTGCCTTTTCGTCTGAAGAGTGGTTGGAGGGTGTGGGTAATGACAAGGATTTTTCTCTTCTCAGGGGATGGGTAAGTCATGGCTGGCCTGATTATAAGGTTTTGGATCAAGAGATGAGACCCTATTGGGCAGTAGGAGAGGAGTTATCATTTTGCTGTGATAATCTCATGAGAGGTGACAGAGTAATTCCTCCCAGTGTTTTCAGGGACAGAATAGTCAACCTTGCTCATGAGGGTCATTTGGGCAGGAGTCTAACGAAAGCCCGGGTGAGGGAAAAGTACTGGTGGCCTGGTATAGATCGCATGATTGAGTGTGTTGTTAAGGACTGTTTGTCTTGTGCTTCCAATGACAAATATCACACTCCCACCAATGCTCCTTTGTCTCCTGTTGAAGTTCCGGACAGAGTGTTGTCAAAGTTGGGTTTGGACATAGTTGGTCCATTTGAACTTTTGCCTTCTTCTGAGAGGTTTGTTCTTTTACCTGTGGACTATACCTCTAAGTGGGTGATCACTAAGTGTGTGTCAGTGGCTAACACAAAAACGGTGATAGACTTCCTTAAGGATGTATTTGTTTCTGAAGGGGTTCCGATGTTTTTGGTCACTGATAATGGGATCCAGTTCGTGTCTCATGAGATGTGCAATTTTCTTAAAGATTTTAATATTATTCATCAAAAGACAGCTTTATATTCACCTCAGGCGAATGGGTTAGCCGAAAGGATGAATAGAGTGGTTAAAGGATGTGCTCAACGAGCCCTTGAATCGAAATTATCCGTCAGTACTGTTTTGAGAGATACTTGGTGGGCTCATCGTACTACACCGAATGCCGTTACTCTGAGATCTCCTTTTGAAGTGTTGAGAGGGAGAAAAGCCTCTTCCAAATTGAATCCTAGTTGGCTGCCTCCATGTAGTGAAAGTGGTATGTCTGCAGCTACGAGACGTACCAGAATTTCTGATTATCAGGACAGATATAAGTCAAGTTATGACTCTAGGATGAGTGTGAAATACAAAAAATGGTGCGTTGGTGACCAAGTGCTAGTGAAAAATCCTAGACATACCTATAAAGGCAGATCTGGTTTTCTGGGTCCTTTTACCATTGTTGCCATCAGGAAGAATGTGGTGAAGGTTAACACAGACTGCTGGTGGAGTATGTCTAGACTAGTCAGATACACTGGTAGATTTCAGGATTCCGGGGTTCCGGGGTCTTCTTTACCGGATGTAAGCTCTGATGGAGGGGATGTTCTTGACAGAGAACATTCCAATCATTCCCCGAGGTGTAGGAAGGTGCCTGTTAAATTGAAAGACTATGTGTTGTACTAGTGCCTGTACTTACCTGGCTACGTTATTCAATGCTGTGTTTTCTTTCACAGGTTGCCCTGTTGTATGGTTACTCTTCTTACTACTTTGTTGGGTATAAGCTTTTATTGTTAACATGTTTTTGTTTTGTTTTTATTTTATTGGGAAGGGGATGTGTTGTGATCTGTAAGCTGGGTATCAGTGCTGTTTGGAATTCTCTCCATGTCATGGAATGGAATGATGCATCAGGTGATGTATCATTCATTCCAGAGGAGAGACAATGGCTGAACAGTTGGTGCTGTTATATTGATCCTGCTGTACTTGCGAATAAACCTTCATTGCTGTTTTTTTTTTTTTTTTGTTTTTTTTGAAAAAACCTTTATTGAGCATAAGAAAATAGTACACAGCTGTACGCCTACAACCTGAATGATCAGGCCGGCAGCAACCACATGCGTTGGGGCATCAATGAACATAGTTTGAAAAGCAATCACTGGTTTACACAGCATGTCGCCTACAACCCAAACGGGCCGGCCGCGAAGCATAGGAACTAGTACTGTGTAGGCATGTAGTAGGGAATAATCAGAGCTGCATGAAGTGATCCAGCATGAGGAACCTGAGGTTTCATTCAACTTCAATAACGGAACCAAAACAAGTGCTACATAAACAGCGCCCTTCCAGCAAGGATCCAGCGCACCTAGCATGAGGCAGCCGTGGCAATGTGGTGCCTGGTTGTGCGGGTCTCGTATCACTCTGTGGCATGTGGGACCCACCCAAGGTGCCGACGTCACGCGCCACAAGGCACCGTCAAATGATCTGGGCGGGCATAGCAAGGCCATAGTAGAGAACACGACATGACGCTGCCGCCGGCAGTGTCGCGCATGCCATGTCGTAGTGGGGGGGGGAGGAGGGGGGGACAATCAGCTCGCGGCACCCACCACCCGTATATCCCGTGGGTGTTAGGTGATTCCTCGGGACGTGTGTAGCCCAGCCGAGGGCAGCGGGAGCGCTGGCGTCGCATGTATGGAGAACTAAGGGAGCGCGGGAGGGGGGGCCAAAGCAGTGTCAGCTGGCAGTGATTTGGGCGCTGGAGCCGGCGAGGTGAACCGGCTTTCCACTGTAACAGCCCCACTCGCACCTGCAGTGGACTCGTCTGGGAGCTGCATTTTCAGGAGATACGCAGTGAGGGGACCCCACAGGTCCTTGGGTCGCGATTTGTGAGGCAGAAGGTCCGAATAGTTGTGCAGTTGTTCCTGCCAAGTTGTCATAGTATCTAGCCAAGTCTTGAATTTAGGCGCTCGCCCTCGCCCCCACCTGCATGCGACATGGCGTTTTGCCAACAGTAGGCCCATCGCGAAGAATTTCCGGTGCGCCTTAATATCGGGGTTGGATTGGCCCAGCAGGGCAATCTTAGGACAAGGGGTAATGCTTACCCCAATCATTTCCGTAAGAGCTGCAAACACTTCCTCCCAATAGGCGGCAACGGCCCGACAGGACCACGCCAAGTGCATGAAGTCCGCGCCTGGCCTCTTGCAGCGGAGGCAGCAATCGTTGTCCCGGAGGCCGAAGCGGTGTAGTTTAGCGGGTGTAAAGTAAAGGCGATGCAGGAATTTAAAATGAACCAGGCGAAGGCGGGCATTTCCCGTCACCGCGCTGGTATGTGAGCAGCTCTCCTCCCACTGAGCGTCCGACAGTGGTTCCCCCAGGTCGCAATCCCAGTCACTACGCGCTCGGAGAGGGGGGGGGGAGGGGGCGGCCTGTGCGTGAGCATATAACAGAGACCACATGTGTCGGTGTTCCCTTCTGCAGCAGTGCATGGAGGGGCGCCATGGTGTCAGGCTCGCTCGGAAAATCGGGGGTAATCGCCTTGATATTTTGCCGGAGCCGAATGTAGAGAAAGGTATCCATAACGGAAGGAGTGGTATCCTTGAAGAAATGTGTAGCTGTGCGGAAACTCCCCTGGTGGTACAGATCCCCCCGGGTGTGAACCGCAAGCCTTGCAAGCAGTCTACGGCCAATTTCCTCTCGGGCCACACTCACCCTCGGATCGTGGGCTAAGGCCATACGAGGGGAGTATAGGAATTTTACTTCCATGCGGTCCGCCAGGCGTTTCCAGGCACTGACAGTGCAGTCGACCGTGGTGGGGTCTCTATGGTCTATTCGGGCTGGTGTGTATAAATATCCGGAAGGTTGTTCCGGCCTCATATACCCATCTTCGACTGCCAAGTGCGCCATAAAGGGGGGGGGGGTGCAGCCAATAAGCAGCGAAGTGACCCTGTGCGCAATCATAGTATCGTTGGAAATTGGGGACGTCAAACCCCCCTTGGTGATAGGGTAGCATAAGGGTTCGCAGCCCGAGTCGGGCTTGCCTGCCTCCCCAGATAAGACGAGAGAGCTGGGAATTGAGGGCGCGGAAGAAATATGCGCCAGGACTATATGGAATGTTCGTAAAGAGATACAGCAGCTTGGGGAGGACCACCATTTTAATCAGTGAGATCCGACCTGCCATTGACAATGGGAGGCGGATCCACTGGGTAATTTTGTCTGTGAGTTGATCCACAACCGTCCCGTAGTTGGCTCTAATCAGGGCCTCCCGATTTCTTGTCACCTGGATGCCCAGGTATTTGATCTCCTCTTGCTCCCAAACCAGGGGATAATCCAGGGGGAACTGTGTAGTGCTGTCAGTCAAGGGGAACAAGGCAGATTTTGTCCAATTTATCTGAATCCCCGAGAGGGCGCCGAATTTAGTGACCTCCCGCAGCAAAGGGTTCAAGTTTTCGCGCGGCTTATGCACATACAGAGTCATGTCATCCGCATATAGTGCAATGAGCAGTTGGCGCTCAGGGTATATGAGAGATCGGTGATTATGATGCTGCCGAAGCTTGGCCGCAAGGGGCTCTATGGCTAGTGCGAACAGCACCGGGGAGAGGGGACATCCTTGTCGGGTCCCCCTGTGGATCTCGAAGGGGGGGGAGCGGGCACCATTAAGCAGCACCATTGCTCTCGGCCGGCAGTATAACAGTCGGATCCAGTCCAAGAAATTGAAGGTCATGCCCATCCGTTCCAGCAAGGCCAGTAGATAATCCCACTCGAGGGAATCGAACGCCTTAGTGGCGTCGAGAAAGACCGCGGCCGCCTCGCTCTTCGGGTCAATATCTTGAATCACCGCCTGGAGAGTGCGCAAGTTATGAGAAGTTGCCCGGTTGGGGACAAACCCGGCCTGGTCCGGGAGCACAAGGCGCTCCATCAGGAGATTAAGGCGCGTAGCCAGGACCTTCGCTAATATTTTAACGTCTGTATTTAACAGTGAGAGGGGCCTGTAGGAGTCGCAATATTCCGGCGCCTTTCCGGGTTTTAACAAAGACGTTATAAGGGCCTCTCGCATCGTGGCCGGTAGGGATCCCTCCTCTAAGGAAGAGTAGTACACCTGCTGCAGAATGGGGGCCAACACATGCTTGAAGGCTTTGTAGAAGTCGATCGGCAGCCCGTCCGACCCTGGCGCCTTCCCCGACTTCATGGACATAATGGCATCCGTAATCTCATCTAGTTCTAGTGGATGGTGGAGGAACTTCTGCTGTGTGGGGCCCAGCCATGCTAGCGCGGTGTCATCAAGGTATTCATGTAACGCAATCGGTGCAGTCCGTTGGGAGGTGTATAGCCTAGTGTAGTGCTCCGTGAGGACCCTGAGTTGGTCCGAAAGCTCCCGCTGCGGGGTGCCATGTTCATCCATCAGGGTAGCAACGTAGTTACTGTACCTAGGGGAGCGAGTCGCGGTGGCTAACGCCCTGCCAGGTCTGTCGCCCTCACCATACACTCGGGAGACAAAGGGTCTCCCCAGAAACTTACTCTCCGCGGCAGCGGCCTCCGAGTATTCATTTAGTTTCTCTCGCAGCCGCGCCGCTGTGCTAGGTTCTCGCCCAGTACGCTCCATGTCGCTCTCCAGCTTACGGAGTTCAGCCTCGAGCCTGCGTAAATCTCCGCGTAGAAACTTAAGGACCCCACCTCCCTTAGCTATGCACCATCCCCTCACGGTAACTTTGAACGCCTCCCAGACTGTAGTAAGGCTGGAAACGGAATCTATGTTACGCTCAAAAAAATCCTTTATGTCTTGCTCAAGTTCCGCATGAAACACCGGGTCTGTGAGGTGTGCAGGATTCAGTCGTCAGCTCAGATAAGGGGAGATCGCGAGGGGAATACGCAGGGACAGAAGGACCGGAGAGTGGTCAGAGAAGGTGCGAGCCAGGTGAAGCGCCCCACCCAGCCAAGGGGAGAGGCCAGATGAGAGGAACACGTAGTCAATACGCGCCCAGGTGGAATGTACCGCGGAATGGTGTGTGCCCTGTCGGAGCGTGGGGTGAAAGTGCCTCCATGCATCAATTAAGCGATGGTCGTCCACTATATTCAACAACGCGCGCTGTGTGTGCGTGTAGTGTGATGCCTGCGGGTGTGACCTGTCCATCCCAGGCCGAAGTGCAGTGTTGAAATCACCCCCCAGTATAATGTGGGAAATACCTAGAGATTGGATCTTACCCCACATCGAGAGGAGGGCAGAAGGGTCATCCGTGTTGGGGCCATAGTAACAAGCAAACAAAATTGTATGTGAGTGCAGTGTCCCCCAAGCCATGCAGTACCGCCCCCCCGAATCTACCTCAGTGCCCGCCAGAGTAAACCCCATCCCCCGTCTCACTAGAATGGTCACTCCCCTTGCGTAACTTGAGTATGACGAGAACACCCTGTTCGTAGCCCATCGTGACGCAAACGGGGGGGTCATCCCAGGCTGCAGGTGCGTTTCTTGGAGCATGGCGACTGACACTCCCTGCCGAGTCAGGTAGCCGAGGATTTGTCTCTTCTTCCTCGGGTCGTTTAGCCCGCGCACATTCCATGATAGTAACTGAAAGTTCTGCGCAGGGCGCTTATCAGTTAAGTCCCCCATTCCCACGTGTAAAGGCATAAGTGGCATGGCGTCGCAGCTGGCAATTGCGCGTAGCACTCAGTAACAAACTCCAGAACAAAACCCCATTGAACTCCCGCCCCCGCCCGCCCCCCCGCATCTTGTGCTGAGAAAACAGCGAGCCCAGATGCAGAGCGGAACATTCGACCACCCACTCCGGCTACCCCAACTGGCCGGGTACACATCACCCACCCGTCCCCTCCCCTCCCTATCCAACCCAACCCATCAAACAGAAAAAATACAGTAACTACCCCTGCCTGGATGAGGAAGGGGGTACTTTGGGGTGCGCCCATTGGGGGGTCGTACTCTAGGGGCGCCAGACCTGCCAACCACCTCCCTACTTGCACCCACGGGGACCCAGAGTCACACTAGGCCCTCAAAGTGGGACGGAGGTGGGCGACCGGGCACCAAATGTGACAGCGACCTATCCAAGTGATGTAGGCATAAAACAAAGAGAGGTACCTCACCAGGATGATGATCCGTTCGGGCAGGTGTTGTCCCAACAGCAGAGTGAGTCCGAGGAGGGGAAGCAGCCCCCCCCGATATGTTCAGTCCTGTTGTTCCATCGGAGAGGGCGACCGGGAGGGCCGTGGCCCGGCAGCCCCCCCAGCCGAGTCCCCGCGTTGCCGCTTGAGGAAGTCTTCCACCTGCTGCGGTTGCTGAAAAAACAATTGTTTGCCCTGATGTGAGACCTTAAGTTTAGCAGGGTATAGCATCGCATATGGAATCTCCCGGGCCTGTAGTTTCTTTTTCACCACAGCAAATTTCCGACGGGCCTCCTGCACCGATGCAGTGAAATCGGGGAAGAAGGACAGCGTAGTGTTGCAGTAGGGCACTGTTCCCATCTCCCGTGCACGCCTGAGCACCACATCCCGGTCTTGATAGTTAAGGAAGCGTGCAATTATGGGCCGAGGCTGGCCGCCAGGGGGGGGGCGGGCAGCAAGGGACCTGTGTGCCCTCTCCACAATGAAGTGTGGAGAGAAGGAGTCCCGCCCGAACAGTTCGGCCAGCAGATTCTCGATGAAGACCTCCATTTTCCCGGTGTTGGTGGTCTCCGCAAGGCCCAGGATGCGGACGTTGTTGCGACGGGACCTCGATTCTAGGTCCTCGTTCTTGTCCGCTATTATTTTAAGGAGGCGATCCATTTGGGTAACATGTCGGCCTGTAGAGGTGGCACCGTCTTCCAGTGCGGAGATCCTATCCTCAGTCTCTGTGATGCGGGTGTCGTGTCGCTCCAGTCTGGCCACTACACCGTCCAACCTGGTAGTGATGTTGTCAATTTTAGAGTCTATGGTAGTTAAGCTTTGTTTTAATCCCAGCAGGAGAGACTTCCAGTCTTCATCAGGAGGGACGGCAGCGGATGGGCCAGGCTCGGACGCCGGTGCGGGGGCCTTCTTGGCGTCAAACGACAGCTTGGACTGTCGCGCGTCGTTGCGCCCCATGACGCCCCCGTCACCGAACCCGCACAGGCCGTCCCACCGGCAGTCCAGGCGAGGCAGGGGACCCGTCCAGCCCAGGCCGCGGCCCCGCGAGTAGAGAGAGGCGGCGCGGAGCCCCAAACCTGCCGCTAGGATCGTTGAAGCGAGGGAGGCGGCCAATTCAGGCGATCGAGTGTGCAGGGAGCGCGGGCCACCAGCCGGCAAGCACAGGGGGGGGGGGAGGCCTCAGTAGCCTCCGGCCCCCATCAGTCGCGACCCGCACCCGCAGGACAGCAGAGGGTGAGTCCCAATCCGCCCGGCTCCGGCCCAGGCAGCCCCTAGAGGAGACCTACAGCAAGCGAGGATTGGCCAGTAGTCCGTCAGGTTAGGACGAGGCAAGGATAGAGCAGGCAAGGGACTCCAGGCAGCACTCGTCCACGGAGCCGCAACCTCCCCGCACAAGCAGCCACAGACGCCAAGGCGGGGGCAGCAGCCGTCACGGCCTCCCAGGCCGCCTCGCCGGTTCCTGCAGGACAGAGCCCGCCAACGAGGTCAAGCTCCGAAGTCTCACTCGGCGCGGTCCGGCAGCCAGGCCCCGGACGGATGGCACCCCAAGCGTAGATGCGTGAGGGGGGGGGGAAAGGAACAGGATAGCCCCCAAGGCCGCGCCCGGAGATCTCCAGCGGGGTCAGCGGCAGCTCGCGCGCGCCAGTCACGGGCGCAGGCCACAGCTAGCGGAGGGTGTGCGAGCAACGAGCCCCCCGGCTCCGCCAAGCCACGAAGATGTCACAGAGCCCGCGTCTCAGCACCCGTCTCTGGTTGGGATGGCCACCGGTCTTCCGGTCTTCCAGCGTCGCTCGCGGCTTCACCAGGCGGCGCCGTCCCGCGGCGCGAAGGCCTCGGAGCCCCGGGCTCTCGCAGATCGCGTCCCCCGCAGCGCGCCGGCCGCAGACAAGCCCTCTCTCCCGGCCGGGGGGAACTCCAGCGTGTAACTCCGCACTTCGGCGGGCTCCAGGGACGTGTCGGGTATCGGGGTGCAGCGCAGGTTTCTGCCTATGCAGCCGTGGAGGTGAGGCCGAGGATAGCCTGGTCAGGATGGCAGGAAGGATCTTGAAAGCGCCCGGTCTGGCGAGAGCCTCACTCTTGTGCGGCCATCTTGGTTCGGCGCCCTCTAGCGCCCCCCAAACCTTCATTGCTGTTGTATGAAATGGATCTACGCTTTATTACATAGTACTGCATCAAAGGTGGCACTAAGCTCTAAAAGCATTAGCACAGCACTCCCACCTCTATCAAGCATTATGAAAATGTTTTCCTTGACGGCTAGTAAAGCTATCTCAGTGCCTTGGAGAGGGCAGAAGTTAGTCTGAGTAGAGTCTAAGATGTAATTACTTTCTATAAAGGTTTTTCCACAATTGTGGAGGGAAAGGGAAGTAGATACTCAGTGTTGAAGGATCTCCTGAAGGCATTTTGAGCAGTGGAACTAAAGTAGCTCCTTTCCAAAGAAGAGACACTAAGGCAAAAGTGATAGAGGCATTACATAAAGAGTTGAGAAGTTAGGTGATTATCTCCAATACCAGACAGAAGGTGTGTACACAACAAGGGTCATTAAGAGACCCAGATTTAATAACTTGGACATGTGCCATGACGGTGTGTAGGAAGGAACTGTGAAAGAAAAGGTTGAAGACTAGAAGTAGTAAAGATATGTTCCCTAAGTGTCTTCAGTACAATATCCTCATTGTTAAAAATAAAAAAAAAATGATGTGTTCAGAATTATTTCCTCAAAATAATGGAGAGGGATGTGCAGAATTTGATAGAAGGAGAGATTGGAGGACAAGCTAATGGAGATGTGAAAAGATCTTTCATGACCTTACAGATTTGTCGAGAGGAACCATCTTCACAATTAATGGCAGAATCATAATGTGCAGCACTAGTCTCTCTTAGGAGTTCTTTACAACTTTTAAGCACCTCCGATTAAGCTGCTTTGCCTTATCAGTTATAATGTTGTCCCCGTTGCCTTTTGAAAATGTACAAGCATCACTTAGCAGTAGCTAAATCCTCTTGGTATGAAGGTGCAGTCAGAATCTTTCTGCGACAATGCTTACGCTTGCAACAGAAGAGGTGACACAGCTATTAAAATGCTCAGCGTTAGAATTTAAAATGGGATCAGATACCTGGGGGAGGGGAGGGGGCAATTTACACTGAAGAATAAAAGAGTAAATATGGGTGCAACTAAGACAGTGCCACAATTGTGGCTCGGTCAGGAAGCTGATTGAGAAGAAGACCAGCAATGATAAAGGAAATAGCATCACTTGAAAATAAAATATCTGAGGTAGCGCAAAATAAGGGCTGCTCCGCGTCACCATAAGGAGGGTTAGACAAAAATATACTTACCATCCAACAACCGAGCAGTTTTAGCCAGTTTTGACTGATATCATAGCCAGGGGACTGCAGTAGCAATGTTGGGGCCTTATAAATTGCAAAGCCAGGTTTCAGGTGTAAATAAAATTGCTAGGTTCACTGACTCAGTAATCATGGCGATTTTGCAAGCATGGCAAGGAAGAGAGCAGACATTTAGCAACATACAATTTAAGATGGTAGAGCAGTGCATTACTTAGAGCAAGGTCATGTTGCGTGGTATTGTGTATAGCCAACCCTGTTGAATTTGAGCCTGTTTCCAGAAGAATAGAGTGATTTTCTTTTGTAGCATATGGATATGCCAGACCTTCCCTGGAGTAGTGAAAATGAGGGATGCAAGATGTGGCATGCCTGGCGCTCCCAGATCACTAGAAGGCTTTCCTTTGACTCACCTTCAAGGAAACTTGTATTTGATTTCAAGAAGCCCTGCTCAGCCACATGATCCAAATGTGCCCTGCTGAGGCTTTTAAGCCTCCAGTAAAGTAAAATCTTCTGCATAAAAACCACAAAACATTCCCGCCCCTAGCACACTGAAAAAGGTTGGTCTCAGTGGCATTCTACGCTACTTTCAAACTATCCATATCGACTTACATTGGTGTTTATTTTCTATAGGGCTGTTTTTTTTCTTTTCAATAACTCTTGATCCCTGCATTTGCTATAATTGTAATCATTATATTTTATCTTAAGTAAATTGATATTAAGAAAACAGATTTAGGTTTTTCTAAGGGATGCACCTGCTGCTGTGCTAAACTACGAAGCCAGAGCAGGCGATTCTGGACAGAAACTTGTTCACTTCATGGGAATTAGATTATTTTTGATTTGTGGGAGCTAAGCCAATATTTTCGTCAGAGTGTGATTCAGTCTCCATGCAAGAACAATCTGATGACTACACCGTGCCGCATCTGGATGTTGCATACAAATACTGAGCTTATGCTATTTTTATTTTTTTATTTTTTATGCACCTTTAACAATGATGCACTCTTCATGATTTGATATAAGCTTGACAAAACACACTCTCCCCTCCAGTGAATTTAGATATTTGCTATTACTTCAATTTCAGAGTTTAGCTTGTTCTCTTCCACCTTGCAACAATCCCAAAACGGAACGGATCTACCCTATGTTCCAAATGTTGTGACATGGTGCTTGTGCCCTATTTCCTACACAGTCATTCCATAAAGGTGGGTCACACTTGCTATATTTTGGCCCATCAACTGTTCCATCCTGCGTTGCAGAGTATGGGTTTATCCCCCCTACACAGTGTAGTTATCTCTTCCCTTGCTTTGCTAATTTTGCCCAAATTCGACACCGTGTGTTTGCTCAATACCAAAAAACAAACAGCAGAAAGCACTTGAATAAACTTGAACTTTTAGTTTAGACAATTGCTGGACATCTGGCATGAAAAAGGAAAGATGGTGTAGTAATGACTGAAATTCACTCAATGGTGTTTATCAGTGACCAGAATTTCTGGGACAAAGATAACCATTTGAGTTTGAAGTATTCCTAAATTGTTTTCATGCATGATAACATGCATGCCAACAGGAACACATAAGAAAAAATTGGACTATTTTAACTCCTCCATCAACTTGAAATGGAGTGGAGTAAACTTTAAACGAGAGAAAGCTAAACGAAACATTTTTTTTGCTACAAACAGTATGGGGCCATGTAATGCATAGGGTGCACTGCCCTGGTCTGGTCCAAGGCGCACTTTTAACTGGGTGTGCCAGGCACAGACATGGCCAGTGTGCCCTATTACAGACAACACGATGCCCCCATAACAGCCACAAATGTGCGCCTGCCCTGGGGGCACTTACGGCAAAGATCATCATACAAGTGGGTGCAATTATAACCTGCACCTGCATGTAGGGTATGTGTGGGGGTCCATGGTCCCCACTTCCCACCTTAATCACTTTTCAAGGGTCTCCTAAGGGGTTGCAGTAACTGTACGGCATCTCTTTGTGGTGCACAAGCAGTGCACTCCCAACAGCTCCATTTCCCTCTGCATCTGTGTTCCCTCTGCATCTGTGTTTGTAATAGGGCATGGGTGCAGAGGCAAAGTGTTCCCTCAAATGCATGGGACCACATCCCTCCCTATGCAAATGAGGAAAGGCCATCTGGAGGTCTCACTGGCACACATGTAGTGCAAGCGAAGGGACAGTGAAAACATATACCACCCTTCTGTAATACCATAGTGCAGAGGGGTACAAAAAGTGGACGAACAAACCCGTTATGCCCCATGGCACTGTGTGCAATATTGCCCACAAAAGTCTCCCACTTAAATTGAGAATTGTGGCATATATGGGACAGGGCATACTGTACAAGCTATTTGATATTAAACAACATGCCAGGTAGATGAGAGTGTGCTTCACTGAAGTGTAAGATAGAGCGGGGGATTGCCAGAGTTATTCTGAGCTGATGGGTTGAGGTTTCTAATTTAGAGGGCTGTGGGTGGGAGGGAGAGCTTGTGGGCAGAAGGATGCAACATATACCATATCATGATCAGAAACTCCTTGAGGTCTTGGGAGATTCACTCTTGGAGCCTTCCACAGAATGGTAGCCGGCCTAAAGGGATCCAGAAATGTTTTTTGTCACTCGTTGCAATGCCACAACTCCCTATAACAGTAGATGATCCTTTTCTGTCTAAAGTGTGTGTCGCACAAGGAACAAATGCATGTATGATCACATCGAAGCATAGGCAGTTATGTTCCGAATAGAGGTAAACCTCAGTGGGACGTAGGGTTTCTAAAATGTTTATTAATGAGGAGCTGCATATTTTGTATCGTTGACTGGTGATATATTCGCTATATTAGCTTTATATACATTATTATTTTCATAATCCTTAATTTGCGAGCAATTTTACAATGAGGTGGCTATTAGAGGTCAATTAATAATTCTATGACATTTCTCATTTTGTTACCGGACTCTACCTGAGGTCATTAGTGTTGCTGGATTTGGAGCCAGGTCTGTGCCTTATTTTATGTTTAAGGTCTACTGGGCTTGCTTTCTGTTCAGACGAAGGTATGTTTTGGTTTGCTTTTAGAAACGATAAATACAGACACAAAATGCCTGAGAAGTCAAGTGAGATTATCCTAACCAGTCCTGTTCATTCATTGGCTACCGGTATTTGCAGTTCTGAGGTTTTGTTTTAGGGAAACACAAAACTACAAGGCTCAGAATGTATACAATTAAATACGTTTAAGCCCACAACTGGCATTCATCAGCATGTCATCTCCGAGTAGTAATAATAATAATCTTTATTCGGTTTTTAGCATTGCAAAACCATAAAAGATATCGTGACATACAAATGTTCATAGTAAAATTTGTTTAAAAGTATAATTAAATATACAGTTAAAAAAGAGAATGTAAATAGTTAGATGATATGGAAATTAATTCTCTGTTTTACAAATTGTTTCTGTGCCTCATGATACCCTTTAAAAAATTCAGTACGTGGTAAACTGTACATTCGGAGTCCAAAGTTTGAAGTGCCAGCATGGCTGGACGACATTGTCTGTGGCCCCATTTTTTTAATAAAGGGATTAGCCAGATTTTTCGATGGGTATGGAAGAACTTGCAAAACAATAGTGTGTGCATGGTGGACTGTTGTGAAAGATCATCACATGGACACGGTTCCATCTGAGTTTTCCAGTTGTTTTTTTCAGGAAATGACACTAGTCTGAAGAAGAGATTCATTCTGAACCTTGTTAGGAGCATCTTTTCATAAGTTGTGATCTCCAGGGTCAGATATGGCTGGATTTTCAGGGACTGCTGTGTCATAATTGCGTGAGTAACCGATTTTTTCGCAATCAGCGATGTCAGTCTAAGGGATTCCAAGTGGCTCAAGGCAGCTAGTTTCAATTCTTTTTTAGGTATTTCCTTCAAATCTTCTGGCATATGATAATATTTTTCTAGACCCAGGTCGGAGAAAAAATGTCTTACATAAGAGAGCCAGGCTATTTTATGAGCGTGGTCCAAATCCATGGTGTCGCGTAGGATGGTTTTAGTCAGACTATTTTTTTCTGACACCCATACTCGCCTCCAAAGCAAAAGAGGTTGGATTTTTATTAGATCTTCAATATATGGGATTCCGAATTCTATGTGTGAGGCATAGATGGAAGTGCCTCTTGGAGTTGATAAAAGGAACCTCATGAAGGTATTCTCCTCTTTTTGCATAGAGCCGGTGGGTGTATGTCCCCAGATCCCTGCACCATATAATGCGATGGCTTGGCATTTCGCAGCATAAATCTGTAGCAATTCTACTGGTTGTCTTTTCCAGAGTTTGTTGGAGAATTTCATCAACGCCATGATCGCTCGTTTGAAGAGATGTCTCCTGGCCTCAACTGCCGCTTTCCAGTTCAGGGCATCGTCGATCAGGATGCCTAAGTAGGGATACTGTGAGGTCTTTTCAATTTTTTGTTCCTTCAGAAAAATGGACTTAATTGCTTTTCTTGATCCGCCGACTACCATAACAAAAGTTTTTTTGACGTTTATGTGGAGGTCCAGGGCACCCATGAAGTCTGCGTATTTGGATAAAGATTTCTGCAGTTCGATGGGGGTACGTGCCAAGATGACTGCATCGTCCGCATAAAGCAGCGCGGGGATCAAGCGACCTTTTGCTCTAGGGAGGTCTCTCCCTCCTCTCAGCATAGACTTTTCTAGGCCATTGGTGTACAAAGAGAAGAGGAAGGGGGCCAGGACGCAACCTTGCCTCACTCCCCGCTCTACCCTAAATGGTGATGTCAGTTCTCCTTTTGTCCCGTACCTCACTCTCGCCGTGGCTTCACTGTATAGCTCCCTCAGAAAGTCCAAAAGAGGGGGATCTACCCCCATTTCACTCAACAGCGACCAGAGCCTCGCGTGCGAAACGCAGTCGAATGCGGAGGACAGATCCACATAAACCATGTAAATGGAGCCAGGTTTTGCATGGGTATATTTTGATATTAACAAGCTTAGATTTAGGGCCTGTTCGACAGTTCCAAAGCCCTCCCTGAACCCGAACTGTAAATCTGATAGAATGTTTTTGTCTTCTACCCATTGCTGTAACTTTTCGAGAAGGACTCTGCCAACTAATTTGCCCAAGGAGTCAAGAAGCGAAATTGGTCGATAACACTTAGTGTCTTGTCGGTCCCCCTTCTTGAAGATTGGGACCATGATGGAAGATGACCATGACTCTAACAGCCCGAGTTTCATTGTTGCTAGGCAAACTCTAGTGAGTATTGGTACCCAGAGGTCTGGAAGATGTTTAAATAAGTCGACTGGGACCCCGTCAGGGCCGGGAGCTTTCCCACTCTTACTTAGTGATAACGCCGTTTCGAAGTCCTGCAGCTCAACCTCCATTAAAATTGGGTAAACTACTGGATTGATGTTAGAATGATGTTCTTCACTCGTAGATGTCAGTTTGAAGATTTTTGAAAAGTGGTTCACCCACGAATCCTCGTCGATGGCCACGTCTATTTTTGGGCCATTGTGATCCATTAGCAAAGGGGATTTGACTATTTTCCAGAATGCCTGGCTGTTTTTCTGGGGTGCACTTTTGTGCAAAGCCTTCCACAAAGATTGTTTCAGTTCTTTTTTCCTTGTTTTTCTAGCGGTGTTATACTCCCGTCGAAGAGATTGGATATTCGTTTTGTCTCTATTTGGATTTCCGAGAGCTTTCTTCAGATTAGTATGTGCCCTAGTACAATCTTGGTTAAACCAACCTGTAGAACTTATATTGTTTTGTTTGGGTGTTTTAGTTAGTAGTTTTCTAACTTGCTCTATTATTATCTTATAATTTTCCACGATTTGATTAATCTCTGCATGGGGGTCGAGACAGATCAGAATGTTATTATAGGTAGATTTTACTAACTGTTTTGTAAGAATATTGGGGTCCAGTTTTTCCCATTTTATGGTATATCCGTTGTTTTTCCCCAGTTCTATCCTGTTCTGTGTTAAGGTTTTTGCTATGGTTGCCATTTGTGTTCTTGGCTGGTTTGTTTGGAAGTTTATTTTTAAAGCGGAATGATCACTCAAGTTGTTTTCCAGAATTTTGAAGTTGTTAATTTGATCTTTGAGGCCTTCTGTGATTATTATGTAGTCAACAGTGGTCTTGTGGCCCCTTCCTCTGTAGGTGGGTTCTAGTTTATTATTTGATTGTTGGATGGGGTTTACAATTTGCAGATCCAGATCGGAAAGTAATTTGTTCATGGCTGGCCCCACACTTGAATGGATAAAGTGGACTAAAGGATTCTCATATTCGTCCACCATTCCACAGGTGTCATTATTGGGGCAGGGATGAAGGTTGAAGTCTCCACCCCAAATTATATTGGCGTTTTCAGTTTTTTGCTTGGGGTGCCTGTGTTCATTTATTTTTTCTTGTATTAGGGAAAGAACGTTCAAAACATTGTCATCCGCTAGGTTATTATAAATGTTAATTAATGTAACGAAGGGTTTTTTCCCTATTTTGAACGCGAGGATCTGGAAATTTGACAGGAGGTCTACCTTGGTAATCTTCATGTCAGAGATTGTATTTGCTAGGTAGATTGCCAGTCCCCCTTTAGGTCTACCTGAAATACTAGGGAGGGCAGGGGATGTAAATGTCCTGTATCCCTCGAAGTGTAGGGGCGTCGTTGACCAGGTTTCTTGTAAGCAGATGATTTGAGCCTCCTTCAAAAAATCAGCTGCCGAACCGTCCTCTATTTTGTTTCGGAGACCCGCCACATTCCAAAAGATCACAGGAAGCTGTAAGGAAATGTAGTCTAAAGCTATGGTTTTTGTTTGTAGAGCGGCTGGAATGAAGATGGATGGAGCCAAGCTTGTTTGTGGAGGCTCCGGGGATTTAATTATTAGTCAATCGACCATTTCCAGACCACTGAACCGATTCATAGTCGGTATGCCTGACCAGTTTTGCCCCTTGGTGGTATTTCTATGATTGAATCCATATGGTTGGTAGGGTAGTCTCTCCCACTGCTCCCAGTTTCTAGGTCTGTTTTGTGGGCCCATAATCTGCCATGGGACTTCTCTTTGCTGGTAATTCTGATTTACTGGCCGCCAGGGGTTATGAGGGTCATTATGTCGTAACGGTAGTTTTGAACCAACGACCTCTAACTCCCATGGCTGTGGTATAGGTTTCCGCCAGATGTTATCAGTGTCGTGTAAGCTGTTATTGTTACTGAATCTTTTTGGGTAAAAATATGACAACGATCTTGTAGCGATCCCCCCTGTGGTGTTATTATGTTCCCAGGAGCAGATATACTCAGCTATAGTGGGGTCCTCGAACGTGATTACGACACAGTCTCCCCGAATAGTTTTTTTCCTATGGCCCACCCACGAGGTCCTACTGACTGATACTATTCTGGTTTTCCAGGGTGGCGGAACCGGGCGGTTTGTATTCAGCCAATACTGGACCTTGTTCTTCAGTGACCAGTTTGGTTCCGTCCCCTCACCTGTAAGTTCCGGGACCCCCGTCATGACTACCACATATGGGCATGCCTCAGGTGGCATGTTTAGGGTAGATCTTTGCTCAGTGGTCCCTTTCAGGGGTCCTTTTGTTTTTGTTGGATGCGTGTTTGTTGTAACTAGGTTTTTAGAGGCAGATGTGCCTGTGATTGGGGTATTTACTATTGATATAGGTTGAGAATTAGTTTGTGGGGGAATAATCAGGGGCTTGGGAATTGGGTTTTGTGCAGTGAGAGTGTTTGGTACTGTAGGGGGTTTTACTGAAGGTTGTTTTTTAATGTGTGGAAGAGGTAAGGTTACAGGTTGCTTAGGTGTAGGAAGAGTAGTCGTGGAATTTAAGACTGGTTTTGAAAGGGCTTGAGAGGGTATAAGTTTAATAGAGCCAGAAATTTTTATTAGTTGGCTCTCGATGTTACTCAGTCTAATTTCTAAAGGGCGAATATAGGAATTTAGGAGGGAAGCTATTTCTTTAGTTAGTCTTGATAGTTCTCTTTCTTTGCCTAGTTGTTGTGGGCTTGGGGAATCTGGTGTAGAGATGTCTTGGAGGGCATGTGGTGGCTGATGTATTTCTATCACGTTGTTATTTAGGGGGACAGAGTGATGGGGCAATACAGCTAAGTCTGTATCACCAACCAAAACTGTGTGCTCAGTTGATTTGATGTTTTCAGTTTGATTTAGATTTTTCCTAACATTCCTTTTCTTTATGGCCCCCTCCCGCCTCCCTCTATTTTGCCTTACTTCTTCGGGGGTTGGATCAGTAAAAATAATTGGGGTTTTTTCTAGGTCGCTTTCTGTGGAGGTTACACTGAATTGGGAGGCTGAAAGGTCTACGTTGTTTGGGAGGCTAGGTCTGTTTACAGCTGTATCCCTTTGAGTTAGCGGTGGCTGTATGACTGGAGATCTTGCGGTTGCTAATAGTCCCATTGAGGATCGACGTGCTATTGCAAGTTCAGTTGAAACCCTCCCCTCAATTAAGCTTAAGCTTTGGTCAATGAATGTGTTAGCTTTTGCGAGAAAATCATCCATTGGACCTAGCAGTTTTTCTCCTATCCCGTTTTTTAAAAGTTTTTTTTGCTTGCTAGATCTCGTATTCATTTTCCAATGAATGATTCTAGAAGGAATTTTGTGTGACAACTGTTAGTTGTTAGGAAAAGTCAGAGAAGTGGTAGATACCTATGATTGGATGTCCTCGATGTAGAGCTTAGGAGGGTGGGCCAGACCGGACTCTCACGTTCTCGAACGGCCTCAAACGGCCCGCTCTTTGCCCGGTCTTCGCCCCGGGCTGCGACCCGCGCGCGTCCCGCGATGCGTGGTCCGGTGAGCGCTTTTAGAGTGTGGTGGATTGTGGGGGCGTGGCGCTGTGAGGGGGCGCGGCTCTCGCGGGAAGAGGACCAGCTGGAGCTGTTGAATGCTGGTCCTCGCAGTCCCGGGGCCAGCGCCTCGCTCTCCTCTGCCGCCACGCGATGTTTTCTGGCGTCCCAGCAGCTCCTACAGCACGGGGTGAGTTGTTTAAGCTACTCCTGTAGCGTGGTCAAAGGATCAGGGCTCCGAAAGCAGCAGAGGCAACACACACTGTTGCGAGTGGCACCCGCGAAGCGGGTGCCGCGAGAAGTTGAAGGGCTTGGCTGTGGGCGTGGCGCTGTGAGGGGGCGCGGCTCTCGCGGGAAGAGGACCAGCTGGAGCTGTTGAATGCTGGTCCTCGCAGTCCCGGGGCCAGCGCCTCGCTCTCCTCTGCCGCCACGCGATGTTTTCTGGCGTCCCAGCAGCTCCTACAGCACGGGGTGAGTTGTTTAAGCTACTCCTGTAGCGTGGTCAAAGGATCAGGGCTCCGAAAGCAGCAGAGGCAACACACACTGTTGTGAGTCTCCGAGTATATTGCCAAGAAACAATCCAGAAAAAAAAAGATCTATAAACCAGACAGTAAATAGTCTTTGAATTACACAATCAGTTATACGACGTATTCATAAGAAGAAACAGGCACCAATGCTAATTAAATGCAAATACATTTTCTTTAAATCTTAATATCTGGTAGCATATATACCTTGAGTAGTAGTTGGTATTTCGTCAGACGTTGCACTGGTTTAAGGAGGTATGAATCCAGTCCAAGTTTGTGCTCTAACTTTCTTTGGCATTCCTAAACAAAGTAAAAATTACATAGACAAGTATTACAATGATTCAGATTGCAGCACGTACCAAATAGTCACTGGCTAAAGGACAAATAAAATAATTTTACATTTCGAGTATTTGGCCTGCATTTTAGGCTTTTAAAGGAATGTGTTTTATATTTAGGTTTAATTGTTAAATGTTTTATGTTGTAAATAACAGGAATGTGCTATTGTTTAACAAACGTGAATGCCTTTAAAAACGATGGAAACCCATCCCATTTATTAGTTGGAGAATCAAAATGTTGTTTTAGTTGACTTAGAAAAATATTACGAAAATTGTTTATCCATTATTTCTCCTGGATGGTACCAGCATCTGATGAATTGCTTTATGTCATGTCTTTATGAAAATGCTAATGGGATATAAATGTGTTACTAGATCTCTATTAAACACAAAATAGTCATGTTAACCCTATAATTTATTTTATTTTGAGTAATAACCAATGAGGATTTTCATATAAGATATAACTCTAATTAAGTGAATTACTCTTGAGAATAACTTGTGTTTATAACTTTTTATACCCATTTTTCTCAAGGGTAGCCAGGCTATGCTATGTTTACAGCACTTTAGTCTGAAGTACTGATATACTCTTTTCTATTGACTGAATGATCACCATGAAACAAGCAGTAGAGGCCGGCACAGGTAAGAGCGGTGGGGGCGGGGCTTCAGGTAAGCCGACATACAATGGGAGAAGTAAAATTAAATAAAAAAATAATAAAACCACTTACCTACCTCACCACTCTCAGAGATACGGAGAGCGCAAGGTAAGTGGTCGTATCTCGTATGTCGACTTACCCGACCCCCGGCCACTGCTATTACCTGTGCCTGCCACCACTGAAAACAAGTCCATAGAAAAAGAGTTCCCAAACAGTGAGCAAAGAACAAGGCATTTTAATTGTATCATTTCATTTAAACAGAGTTTTGCATTAAATAGTTACCATAAAATGAAGTAACATTATGAGGCAATTGGATTATGTAGTAAAAATAAATGTTTTGTCAGAGCGAGAAAAACAACAGAGGAAAACAAAATCTAGAAGAAGGGGGAAGAGTGTTTATTGGTTAGGTGCTTGGAGAAAAAAGTCACCAAGTGCCTCTCATAGCAGGCGTTTGAACAATATACACACAGACAGATTAAGAAGAAAGTTCCATTCCTCTCAGGAAACGTTGCCCCAGAGAGGCCTTTTGTAGACCTGTTTGCCTCGATGAAGATTGCTTAACTCTCAGGGTTTTGCTCCTGCTTTCCTGTCTCCTGGACTTAGGGATGAATGTTCTGGTTTTACCTTGTCCTCATCTCATTATCTGCTTTATGCCTTCATTCCGATCCCATTGATTCTGCAGCTACTGCTGAGTATTCAAGAGAAACCAGAAGCCGTGATTTAAGTGGGCCTCTATTGGCCACACACATTTTATATTGCTGGTTAGGAAAATTCTTCAGTCCCCTTCCGTCTATATTTTTCTGCAGTTTTATAAAGCGTCAGGCATCAGAGCACTTTACATGAGCACCAGATTATATTACACAAGGTCAGATTTTTTAGGCACATGGAGATCAGATGATTTGCCTAGAGTCGCAGAATGTTGAGCAAACACTGGGACTGGAACCCGATTCCCGAGTTCCAAAATTGGAAGCTCTTACCCTTAGGCCTCCCTTCATTGGATATCTATTTATGGGTTATGGGATGGTAGTTGTTTGGCAGTTGAGAGGATCAGGCTGAGGGGCAGAGGAAATGCACCTAATTGAAGTTATTCAAAATTCCAGACTTCTCTCTACTTTGGCTATTTTTGTCATTGCGGACATTTTCAACATTGTTATTCTTTGCACTTCAACTTCCCTCTTTAGTGTGGGCTTAATTTCTTTTGGGTAGGTTTTGAGAGAAATCAATTGGTTTGTTCCCTGAAAGCTCAATAGCAAATGATTAAAGGTGTCAATGAACCATGGAGAACTCATGTAGAAGATGAGTTACTTATAGGGGTTTTCCTTATCTCTCCCTGTGGTTAATAACATGATCTTTCCATGGTATCTTTCTTTGATTAAACACTCTCTAGAGGACCCCCTTTTCAATCTCATAGCTTTCTAGATATAAAATTCTTGACAATGAGGGTGGTTTTTCATTTGGCATTTTCCCATGCCTGGTATATTTTATACAGCCCCTCTTTTACAGGAATTTGAATGATAAGGCGGTACTATAGCCTGATGCAGAGTTTATTCCATATTTTTCAATTTTTTCTCACAAAATTCAAGACATTTTATTATCTGTGTTTGTTCTTTAACCTTGTTCCCCAGAAAAGGAGTGACTTCACTCACTGAATGTTAAGAGGTCACTCAGAATACTATATCAAAACGAATCCTGCCTCCTAACCCCCCTAGACCTATCATCAGCCTCCGATATGGTCATGCATAACAGTCTCCTAGACCTACTTGAACACAGAATGGGTTTATCAGGAGCTGTTCTAAAGTGGTTGTCCTTCTTCTTAGACAACCCAACTCAAAGAATCAAGATTAACCAATCGCTGTCCTCGACCATGCCAGTCACCCAGGGAGTCCCTCAAGGTTCCACCTTACCTCCTATCCTCTTCAATCTACTCATGGAACCCTGAATCGAAATTGACTGGATGACATCCGCCTACTCAACACAACTTTACAAAAAAACCACATTTGCTTGACAAAAAACCACCTCAAACTCAATGCGCTCAAAACAGACTTTCTCCTAATCTCCCCACCACAAGGACATGGTGACATAGTAAACTGGAGATGGATCACTTAACAGCCTTCAAATGCAAACCTCAGATTATCGAATCCACAAGCTCGCTAGGAATAATACTCAACAAGAATCTCAACATGAGGGAACACATCAGCACAGCCACCAGAGGAGCCAACTTTCATATGGGAGTCTCAGAACCCTTCCTCAACGACAACGACCTAAAAACAGTCGTTCAAGCTCTAGTTCTACCCAGAATATAGTTTGGGATTACAACCCTATGTGGCTTGCCGAGATCCAGTCTGGCTCCTTTAAGAGCCTCACTCAACGCGGCTGCAAAGACTCGTCACTGGCTCCAAAAAGAACAACCACATCACCCCTGATCATAAGGAACTGAATTGGCTCCTTTATGAGGCAAGAGCACAGCTAAAAATTGCATGCATGACACACAAAGCCCTGCATTCAACACACCAAAGTATCTAGCAAATAAACTGGAATTATCAGGCAATAGCAAAACTTTGAGAAGCACCGACACCCTGCTACTGAAACCGCAAACATTTTGGAAAAAGAAAACCTATACATGCACCTTCTCTGGCCTAGCACCTAGGATCTGGAATCAGAATGAACCCCTCCTACAAAAACAAAAGTCTAATGAAGAAAACTCTCTCTTGATCCCAGCCCTGTTGCGAGCGGATACCAACCAGAAGCTGCTCACCTACCAGGATGCGTGATGAACTCTAAGCGAGAATGACTAAAACACTCTTGACCTTCAACGAAAACCTGCAACATATACGATCTCATGTTAGCTACTCATTTCTATGTGATTAGCGCTCAACTTTTCTTTTGATGTAACGTTTGTAAAGAGCTCTGATACCCTCATTGGGTCTAGTCAGCGCTATATAACATTTTATAAATAATAAATAAATAATTTTTGGTTTATCGGGTGAGAAGTCTTTTTGTACATTTAACCATCTTTTGATATCTTTGCACTTATAGGGAGGAGTAGTAGGTTACTTTCTTGTTAACCAGTAATTTGATTAAATCTACTACTGCCCTTACCTATTCTTTGGCCGGGATTTATTTTCCTGAGGTTATTCACTCTTGAATGGATGCTTACTGAGTATAGGCTCACAGAGTTTTTTTTTAACTGAAATATACAGGGTAGCAATTCAGGTTTCTTCTCATACTTTTGTTTAGCATTCTTGTCTTCGACTCTCATGTTAGAAGGTCTTTCTGTTTTTGTATTTTTTGTTTATAGGGTTTACAGTTCTATCTGGTCTTGATTTGTTTTGTTTATGTCACAAATACATTTACTGGGTGTTGCATCATTGGTGACTTTTTTGTGTGCTTTATTTTCATTTTAAATGCTGGTAGCACTTTGGTATGCTTCATATATAGTGACTGGGATAAGGACAAGGGGTGGATGAGTAATGTAAAGATGGTGATCTGATTACTTGCCAGTAACCTTTATCACTCTTAGTCCTACTCTTTTTCACCGCAGACACTAGAAATCAACTGTCCAGTCTAGAAGAATACAGTAGCACTTTTAATGCCTAGGGTTCTGAATGGAGGCCATGATTTACATTATCATTCAGCACTGAAGACCAGACTGCTTAATTCCAAATTTCCCCTTTCACTTTGGTTTTCAACCAGCTGCCTAAAGCATCTGAATGCAATTTGACCTGAAGACGCATTTCGGACACACTGTTAACAGCAAGGCCCATGCCACTGGAGGTTTCAGTAGCTTTACCAAGTTTATGTTGAGTTGGTATATGGATTCAGTGGAGAAACTGGACTGCAGCAATAAAGAGGTTACATTATTGAAATTCTCAAAATAAATAAAGAACTAGCAACAAAAACGTTTTTTTTGGCGGGGATAGTCTGATTTAAAATATATCCGTACTTTTTTTGTGTGTGTGTTTTTTTTTTTACAGCGTTTTATATAGCGAGAAGTTGAACCGAAGGTATCGGGTATCAGAGCGCTTTTCATAGCATCAGTTGCGTTACATGAAGACACATCAATTTTTGTTAGCCACGGGGAGAGTAAGTGATTTGCCCAGAATCACAGGATGTTCAGTGTCATTGCAGAGACTCAAACCCAGTTCACCAGATTCAAGGTCGACCGCACTAGCTGTTAGGCCAACTCCTCTCCCCTACATTAAATGTAAAATCTCTAATGGATTACAATGTATGAGAAGTCCTTAATTTATTTTTGTGACATGGATGAGCTTGCTTTCTATTAATTTGATCAGAATATGTTCATAAATGTTTTAGGAAGGCACAGCAAGTGTTTACATGTACAGAGCTTTCTATCCTCATATTGCAATATAATTCCTTGCTAAAGCACTAATTACTGGGATCCTGTCAAAGCACAAGTGCTTGGAATGATTTTTAAATGTGGTTTCTTTATCAGGAAGCCGCCTTATGTCATATTGATATTTAACCTAATAATGGTATTAACTGTACTGCTTATTCATGAGAGAATGAACAATGCAAATAAAAACAATTATAAATCAGAGCGCTGCATCCTAAAAACAAAGCAGCATTTTGATTAGCTCATAGAATGTTGATACCTAGATTAATCACTAGCACCTGAGAAACACGCCATTGCAGTATCGCTCACCAGCCTCTACATAGCAGTTACCTGTGAAGATCACAGAGATCTAATAACAAATCAGAGTCTTCCCCTAGCTCACAGAAATTGCCTACACTGGGGCATCTTCATTGTAACGACAGGTTTACTCTCACGTTTTCATTGCAAAGACATCATATGTACATGATACTGGGCTTTCATCTCTGCTGCTACCACTTTTTGAAATGAATGAGGACCAAAAAACATTTATCTCCATGTGTTTGTGGTATATATTTAAAGTCTTGCCAATCTGCAAAACTACATAGTTCATGAAAGTTGTGACTGTATTTTAAAACATTTGCATTTTAATTTTTTCTCATTTACAATAGTATTTATTTAAAACTATATGTTAATCAATTTACTTTTAATGTAGTCATTTATAAACGAAACAGATGTATTATTCAGAAAATAAATACAAATATTTTAAACATATTATATAAAGACATTAAAACTAATTTAGAATAAAAATTATTTTGAAGCTAGTAAGCATTCATGAAAAGAGATGAAACTACGGACAAAAGAAAGTGGGATGAGTAAAAAGAAATATTCAAACAGCAAATATGGAGGGTCTCACTAGCCACAGGATCACACATATATTCATGTTAATTGGTAGATAGCTGTACCTCCACCTCCAACACTCTACAAATCCTTCAGGGTCTACAAAAATGT
Organism: Triturus cristatus; assembly: GCF_964204655.1. Classification (NCBI taxonomy): domain Eukaryota; kingdom Metazoa; phylum Chordata; class Amphibia; order Caudata; family Salamandridae; genus Triturus; species Triturus cristatus. Next base: position 803,416,613 of record NC_140588.1, on the reverse strand, counting down.
TACTTCTTTAAAAGGAAGAAGATACTGCACAAAAGTCAGGTTGAGTAGTGTAAGGAAACACGTGTGGGAAGGGGATGTTGAATATATGTAGGAATCTCTCACGTTAACTAATATGGCATAAATTACTTAAAACCTATACTTCCTCTCACATTTGCAAACAGCTGATTTCAGATCTGTTTAATTCCTCAATGCTTATTTATTTAAACCTGCTCTGTAGCTTTACATCCAATAGATTTTATTCCAGCAAAATGGCTAGCAGGCAATGCCTCACATTTGTCATGAATGTAGATTGTTATCATTCTAGTTGTTCATTAGACCTCTGTAGTGAAGATTCAGGAAGACAAGAGCATCAACTGACAAACTGCTGGTGTTGTTGGAAGTATGCATCATTTAGCATGCCAACCTTTTTTTCCTCACACTGATGAGGATGATATTTAAAATGTATTGAAATTTGCCCTCATTTTAGCTTTCTGCAGTGATAACCATAATTTCAATTACAAACGTGAACCCCTCTTTTTCTTAATTTACTGTAATCTCCTTCATAAAACTGTTTTAAATTCCATAGCTCTGATTTCAATAACATGGCATTCAGTTGTGCCGAACATTGGTCATAAACATGGAATGATGCTGTTCTAGCTGTTCTTTAGCAAAGCAGCAGCAAAGCACTTAAGAATCAACCAATAAACTGCCTCTGAGTGTAGAAAGTACCTGCCTACTTAGCTGTCATGATTTCATCTGTCATGGACCATATTTTCTTGCTTATTAAGCACTATCCATTCATGAGAAAATATTAAGAGAAAAAATGTAAAGGTTTTTGCTCAATGAGGGATTATCTGCATTTTTCCCAGGGAGAAATTCCCACAAAACTCATCACAATTCCTAAAATCAGTATTAAACCGCCAACAATTGATTTATATTGTGACTAAAATATGCTATCATTCTTTACATATGCTACTTTTTGTGTGATACTCAAAACTAGGTAATAACTACGACAGAGCCTCATCGCTCCAAAAAAATCCATCAAGAATGTTTTTTGTAACCTTCTACCGAAATAGTATCATGAAAAACATACTATCTAGCAAAATATTTTGTACATTTCAAAAACCACATTTTAAGGAGCTGATTTACAATGTCAACATTCCAAGGGAGCGAGTATGCATTGGCCAGGTGGAGTAGGGCCTTTGGCTGTATCTCAGGCCCTCTGACTCCAACCCAATCAATAACTACCTGGGAACGCACCCTCCTTTGGATAATATTGTTTAAATATTTATATCTGTTTAGTAATAGTCTGTGTAGTGAAATAATAGTCAATGCACTCTGAAAATGTATGGGTATATTTACATGATTTGATTTTTCAAACCAAATGTTAGCAAGATTATAGTTTGATACATTAATAAAATGAACATAAGGATTTTCAGGAATGTTTACTCATATAGCGCTTTTCTTTAAAGTGTATGTATGATCTTTTACCGACAGTCCTTAAACAGACTGCGAAAAGATTTTATTGATAAACATTATCCAATTTAGTTGGATGTAAGAAAGTGATTAAGAGACAAAGACCTAGAGAATAAAACGAAATGCAATTTTGTCTGAAAATATAAGAGGAATCTCAATAGCTTGCACCTTAAGGGATTATTTACAAGTCACTTTACACTTCGAATAATTTAACTCAACAATGAGTTCATGAGATGTATGTACTAATGTTTGGGATTGGCTTGCATTTGCATGGTTCTCCCTAAACCCCTCATTAACCTCCCTAATCCCCTCACATTTGGTAGTAACTATCCTCAATTTTTCCAGCTGCTCCCCCACGGTCATCCCACATTTACTCTGAGAGCCGAGAATAGGGTCTTCACACATAAATGTATCAATATTTTGTAGTATGCGAGTAGTACTATTGCTGCACTATTAAATAAACTACAAAGAGCAGTTTCTGAACAAGCCCCTTAGTTTGCTTTGTTTGGAGCAGAACAACATTTGTATAAATCACAACAGGATCAGAAAAAGAGCATCTTGAACAGGTCTATTGCTTTATATTTATAAATTTGTCAAGTTAATAAGGTTTTCTGATGGGTCATGGGAGCACACCTGATAAAGAAGTATGGCAGGACAATCCCAGATACGTCTAAGAGCTCAGGATTAAACAGGTGCTCTTACACTAAGGATAGTGCATTCTTCCTTCAAGAAGACTGCTTATTCTTTGTCCTTAGCAGTACTGTACACATGAGGAGGCACTGCTGTTGTATGAACTATGGAGCTAAAAAATAATGGAGAGCGAGGTGAACTTTATTACCAGTGTGACTGTTTAAATCCCGAATACTAATTTTAATATTGAGGGCAGCGGAAGATATCCCATCAACCCCACCTAGTTAGTGAACAGTTCAAACCAGCACAGGTGAATTGTGCTTGCTGCTGAGACAGTGGGAGGACAGATGTGCAGTGACCAAAGAGAGTCTATGTGCTGTGAGAACTTACCGCTCCCGTTGTCATGGTGTGCAGAACCTGCATACAGTAGTTAGGTTCATTAATTAACATTTTGTATTGCTAGTTGAATACAGCCATCAGGACAGCAATCATGGTTATAAAGAACTTATCAACAATTAACACAGGTAACCTGTTGACCTAATGCTTCTATCGGTGCTGGACCACCCAACGTGAATGTCGTGTTTATGTTTCATGTCCAAATTCCTATGCGTTTTTTAACAAATTTAACATCCCAACATGAATCTTATCAAGTGATCAGATTATTAGTTTGTGATGCAGAATATGTCAAATTCACCCATCCATCAGCCAGGAAGTACCTCTAACCTTGCTACTCCTCACAATACCTTGAAAAAAGCCATATATACATTCCAAGCAAAATGTTGGTTCGCTATTCTTGCCCTCTTTCTACAAGATAAACAGTTCATTGTAGCACACAAAAAATATCATACCTGGAAAAAAGCACTGTCTGAAAACTGTCTCCATAAGGATTCCGAACGTGGCTTGTTCTGACAATATTTCTCATACATCTGAAAATCTTTACGCTGTAACGAACATGACTAGTAAATTACTTTGATGACACAGCTGCAGTCTGAATTAAAACAACCAACGTAACATTCTTCTTTTCACACATGTAAGAACATTACGATAAGGTGATAAGATGGCATATCATGTTTTAGTGTTATTGTTACAGTATATTTTTTTTATAATATGGTTTGCCATGGTAGCACGTATTGTATAACATTTAAATGAGTATGTATGCATTATATATTGTTTTGTAAATTAAAACGAATACAAATATATTGACACAGTTTCAAGTAAAATATAAAATCATTTCTCTTGTTTTCATTTTGTGTAGATAACCAGAAGGTAAATGTAAAGATGTCCAAAAGCTATGCAGTTGTAGCAGCTTTAGCAATTGCATGCGTTTTCTTGGCTGCTCCATTGACACTGATGTTTGTGGTGGCTTACGGACTATCTCCCGGCAAATATTTTAGGCTCAATCCTAAATCATTGTAAATTAAAGAGAGAGACCCCTTCAGAACCAAAGGGACAGGGTACTCTAAACAAGTAAAATATCAATTCCCTCTGGAACAAATCTTAATAACATGCCACCATATAAACACAAAATGAGAGTGAACAGCAGATTTTAAAAACCCAAACTCGAGGGAAAAAGACCAATTCTTAACACAAAGACTAAACATATATTTAGAAAAAAAGTATTTCTTTAATTAAAATTCCATAAAAATCTATAAATTCCCACAGAGACAGTTGTCTCTTGGTACATTCACTCTATTTGATACAGACTAATCACATTAACATATAAAGCAAAATATTTTTTTACAAAGACATAGGCATTAATACATAAACGCACAAGAGAAAACAAATTCACAGACTACTATCGTTAGTCTTTCTCTGAACACATCATCTAAAACAGTGAATAAATGGTCTGTTTCAAGCTTCTATCTGTACAATGACACGACCATATTCCAGAAGAGATTGTGTGAATTAAAATTGCGTCTAAATCCTAAATCACACAAATGCTTATCGTATTTGGAGGTTTGGCATCTGACAAACTAATCCAAAGCTCGGGGAGTTGAGTTTGCAGGTGAAGTATTTAAACAGAATTCTATAACTGTTCCATGTGGAAGGGCAAGCGACTTCCGGGCTGCACGTAGCCTTCTTGTCCCCTTCACCTGTAGTGAACACTATATGCCCCTGCCTCGCTTACCATGCCTACCTCATGCTTGCCTAGTAGACATAATGAAATAGCTCTCCTCTGCAAGCACAAGTATATCTTCTATTATGTTAAACCCCTCAACCGTGGGGGTGAGTGAGTGGGAGAACCCAGTGGGTACTGCAGTAGAAGTGGGAGCAAATGCACAGCTCAGCAATGAGCACAATGCCCCCCCCAGGAAATATTTCATTATAAATCATCACAAATATGGAGGTGAACATTTAGTGATAAAATTGACCGATTAATATTTGTAGGGAAATATAAGCCTGGTATGTAGGACACTTCCAAAGGAATTTCATGCACCTTTTAAAGAAAACTAGTAATTACGGTTTGATTAAGATCTATTTTTTAAACAATCATAAGGCTGAAAGTTCAGGTGAGTTCTTTGAAATTCGACCTGGCCAATCCCGCCTCTTTTTTGCTCATTTTCTTGCGTGAAGTGATAGCCACCAGGAACGCTCTTGTTCAGGTCTAGCATCTCAAATCTAAGGAATGCATGGTCTCAGACAGAAATGAAATCGACCATGAAAACATTACGCTAATCTCAGAAGTTTTAGTCAAATCTGACCTAACAGAAGGACGTTTATGGAAATCTCTCTGATAGAATGTGAAAAATGTTTTCTGGTTGGTCTTCCTGTAACATATTGCTGTGTGCTATAACAAAAGAATGTTGTAATCCTAAAGAGCATTATATATATGATATGTAAACCTATCATGTGGCTTCCATGCCACTCAGTTTAGATTCTTGATTAGGTGGTAGGATTAGTGCTGGTATTGCTCATATCTCGGATAAAAATTGTTACACCCCCCAGGTGGTCTGGCGTCGGTGGAATACATAGATGTCATAATGAAGATTCACTTCCGCCTAGTCAGGATTGAGTCTATGATCAAGTGCAGCTTTTAGTACATAGGATATTTCATTAGATCCTTTCATTAAAATTATTCAATTAAGAAGCAAGTGTAGTTTGTTAGGGCCACCTCTATTGACCATTCAAATCAAAGGAATGGCAAGCAATGTTCAAGACAGAACTGATACACCTCTGCACATTAAGATGAAATCCCAAGAAAACTGCAAGCGTGATGAGCAAAGCACCAGACTCATGTATCCCAAAGCTATTCGAAGATACGTTCTGAAGGTAATCATTATGTATGCACAGATAATGCACACTGCATATCCCTGTAATGACATACTGATGTGCTGTATGGCAATCCACACCCACAGTTGCTTTGCCTCTCAATTAATGATAATGGGAGAATATATAAAAACCAGACTCCCCACCATTCCTTTAATCTCCTGAATGTGACACGTCACCTTATTAAGTCACTGTACTGTAGCGTGTGTGTAGGAATTGTATTTCTATCGTCTGCTGGTCTTATTTTTCTGGCAATGGTACTATGTCTTGCAGCTAGGATGATGAGAAAATGGTAATGTAGGAAAAGATATGTAACTGCTTCAGGTACAGTTGCACTGACCAAACATGTTATGGACATGCGCAGGTCTCAAGTGATCAATGAAAAAAACCATCTGGGAAAGCTGGCTGATATGGCAAACTATAGAGGGCTTTCAAACCTACCATATTTGTATAAATTCCTTGGACAAAAAGTGAGAACTCTGTTCCTGCCTTATGCTGAGAACAATAATATCCTAAATGAGTACTGAACTGGATTTTAGTCTCTCCAGAACACTGAATCTGTCACGACAGCAATTATGTACAATCTACAGATGATGGCAGAGACTTTACTATATTAGATTTATCTGTGGTTTTCAACACTGTCAATCCAACACTGTGCAATGTAGATTGGACAAGTGTGGAGTAAAGAGACCACGTTTACCTGGTTCAGTTTTGTTATTGCAGGGAGACCACAGGCCTTACAACTTGGTATTTACTTCTTCACCTGGAACTCCTATGTCTGTGGTGTCCCTCAGGGGACAGCTTTGTTGCCACACTTTTTTTTAATATCTATCTTCACACCCAGACAGCACTGTTTACTTTTTGGAATACATGTATTTTTTTAAAACATGCTGTTGAGTCTGAGTTTATTGCTAAAAATGTTCCTTCCACCCGAGAAGAAAGAAGAGTTTTTAGAACAAACTTTTTTTAAATAGACAGGTCAACGTGCAGTAGTCCCTTAAAATTAAATTCAAACAAAACAGAGATAGTGTTGGTTGACTTACTGTCCACTATGCGGATAAAGGAAATCGGCCATAAACGTTTGGCCCAGTGTTGTGTAGTGATCTTTCAAAGTGGAGAGGTGTAACCCTTAGCTCAAACTCATGTGAGCCTGACTTCTTCTCTGAGTATTCATGGTGAAGGTTCTCACACTCACTTGCACTCAGTTTTACTCTCTCACAGATTCTCTTAGTGTCAGTCACACTTGCGCTTTTACTCACTCTGACTTACTCAGTCTCACTGACTAACACAGTCTCACTCATTCACACTCCTCTGACCCACTAATTCTGAATAACTTAGTCTCAACTTTGACTCACACAGTCTCACCAAGACTCACTCATTCTTATGCTGATTCACTCAGCCTCACTAATTTCAGTTCACTCATTCTCACTCTGTCGCATTCATTCTGTTTCCCTCAATCTCACTCTGGCTCAGTCAGTTTCAATCAGTCTCATTCTGACTCACTCAGCACCACTCAGTCTCACTAACTTACTCAGTCATGCTCATTATCACTCAGCCTCACTCACTCTCATTCAGTATCACTGATTCACACTCAAATCCCTCTGGCTCATTTACTCACACACATTTTCACCCAGTCCGGCTTATTCTCACCCATTTTCACCTAGTCTCACTCAGTTCCACTCATTCTTAGTCAATATCACTCTGACTCAACTAGTCTCACTCATTCTTACTTGGTTCTACTCATTCTCACTTACTCTGACTCCCTCAGACTCACTTTGACTCATTCAGTATCATTGATTCTCACTCATTGGGACCACTCAGACTCATTCAGCCTTTGATTCACTTCATCTCTCCCTGACTCACCCAGTCTCACACACAATAACACTTTCACACTGTTAGACTCCTTGTTCACTCAAATTTATTCTCACTCACACTCTTCCTATCACTAATTCTCACTTACTCTCTCCTTCACTAACTCTCTCTCTGACTCTCAAACACACACAGACATGCTCTCACATACACACAGTCTCCCCACAGACATGCACTCTTACACATCCTTTAAACACTTTTTTTTTTCTTATCTTGCTACTCGCACAGGTCATGTTTCGACTCCTGCTGCTTCCTGCTTCAACCAACACTGGAGCACAAATCTGAAAGCTTGAACCTGTGCGGTCACAGATACCAGATTTAACCCTCTGCACTTTCACCTCACCCTTTCCCAACTCTGAGCCCAGTTGGGAAACGGTGGGGTGACAGACTATTTGGAACGTAACCATAGACACTGCAGGGATTAAGCGTGCAGCACCAATAGCTACCCGCAAGAATGATGCTTTATTACGTCACCGGTGAGGGGGTAGCACTGTGGCATGACAGGGCCCTGGGGCCAAGGGTGGGACTTTACCAGCCCTGGATAATCTCTCTGATGACTGGTAAAGTCAAAACTAAGGATAACATTTATTTGCCCTGGTTTCTATCTGGGCGCTGGTCCTATGATACCCTTGTTCCACATACTTGGTGATGCTAACAGTGGTCTCGTCCTGGTGATATCTCTTGAATGAATGCCCATCCCCATAACTGACACTGACAAAAGGTTTCTAATGAATTTTGTGATTGTTTGTTTTGTTTCTGACAAAAGCAATTTTGCCTCATTTATGAAGGCTGGGCGGGCGGTTTCGCCTCTCTTCACGCATGTTGTGGCCCTTCTTTTCCATATGCGGGCTGCTTACCCTGCCATCTACTTCTCCTCCTCCTCAACTGTTATACAGTCAGTTTTTTTCCATTGTTTTCAGGGAGAGTCCCGTTGTACCTCCTCAGCACAAATGAGTTTCCCCAAGGATTCCATTCAGAAACTCCCCTCCCCTTTCTTTCTCCCTCCCTAATATTGCCTCTATTTCATTTCTCCCACTGGGAATTCACGGATCCACTGCCTCCTTTTCTTCACCCCACTCCTCCTATTCATACATATTCTCCTTTCCTGTGCCCCCTTACTCTTCTTGGATATTACTTGTCAGCTGTTATTGCATGGCTCTCCTACCTAGATAGGTCACGTAGATATTGCAGAAGGAGATTCGTTTTAAAAATGAATAATAATTATACTGTAACTTTTAACATTTAGTAAATTATCCGAACTACTTTTTGTTGCTTTAAAACCTCTCAAATTGGGATTAAATACCAAAATCGGTGGTTTGACTTTGTGAAGTCTACAACTTTTTTGCTGAACGACTGGTTCTATTGCAACAATGTACGTTTCCCTCTTATTCGGGTGACCAGTTTGTATCAGAGGTTAGACTAAGATGTCGGATCCTGTTCTTGGCAGGACTTACTAGAACGCATGAGTTTGTAACTAATTATGTTACCACGATAGACAGTGTGGTTTCTAAAAGAGATTGTTTTTGCTTCTTAAAAACCACTTAGAAAGAAATTAGGCATATTGACAATTTTCTATCCAGAATAGCATTACACTCCAACGGTGACCACTGAACTTCTACTCTTATGTTCTCCATTGCCAACGTGAGTCCCATCATCTGCATATAGTGCCAGCTACTAGCACCAGGTAAGCAGGCACATTATACCCTGCTTATTCCACATCCCAGGCTTCAGAAATCCAAAGAAGGCTAGAACATTTGCATTTATTCGATCTCTTTCAGCACCAGGTAATGTGCAGTACCTCTCTTTTCACGGAATTGTCCTATGCTACCAAGAGGTGACCTTGTCTCAGAATTGATAGTCTCCACCAAGGAGGTATAACTGTCCTCACATAAAAGTGCTACCCAGCCACAGAAAGGCAATAGACGTGCCATAAAGCTAGAGACTGTTAAAAACCAGACGTCGGACTGTGATAGTAAGGTGAAGCAGCCTGGAGCTTCTTAACAGTCAACACAATATTTTTCTATACATGCAGATTTTGACAGAATATTTTGAAAATAAATAAAAACAATACAAAATGTGCAGCAGTACCTAATTAGTATTGGATAGCCCAATTACATACCCGTTCTAGGAAACAAGTCCCTACTCTATCTGGAGAACCAAGACAGCTTTCAAGATTTTGCAAAAAGATTCTGTGAGGAAACAAGAGACAAAACAAAAAAATGTTACATACCACTTTACGAACAGTACATAAACAACTATGTGTGCAAAAACATATGTATAAATAATTGTGCATATTAGTAGCTATGTGAAAATGCATGCAAAACAATTAAAAGGTATATATATTGTATACGGGTATATTTATATAAATATATTTGTTTCAGGTCAAATCAAGACCATATTGTTGGAATTAACCAGGCACCTACTTGTTATGAAAATCGTATATCTCAGGCATGTTTCCAAAGAGAATTGCCTTTGTGTTTCTCAGGGCAGGAGGCATGAACTCGATCATATCTGGACTGTCCATTTCAGCTCTGTAGCCCTGCAAAAGGAAATACAAATGTAATAATCTTAAACAGTCTTATCAGAATGTGTGTTTAGCACACAACAATTAACTCAACGGACTGCATTGAATATAATCAAAAAACAGCAGACCACCAACTAGTCTTTATATCTAAGGACTTTGTTGTAATAACTTGAAAGGATGCACACTATTGTAAATTCCTAGTGCAATAATGCAATGTGACATCATCAGCGCTCACAAGCCTTTTTGCTTAGTTGAAAGGTTCTGTGTTTGTGTACATTGCAGGATTCTGATGAACAGCCAGCACTCCATGAGTACAGAAAAGGAGACAAACTTGAAAGCACAAAGTGGTCAGAAAAATTGTTTCATGGAGAGACAGGGCTCAGATATAACTCTTTTGACCTTTTCCTAAATACAAATACAGCATGTCTATAACTGGTCGGAGCTCCGCTTGATCAATTTCAGCTTCATTTTACTATATCCAGTTGCTGCCATCCAAGAAACTACAATCGGGATAATGTCAATTAGTTCCATTACATCTTGAGAGGGGTTCTGATGGCGTATGGTCTTTTTAGTTCCAGTTGGCATTTTTAATTAGTAGGCATTTCCTTGTCTTTTCCATTGGCCAACATATTACAAAGATCAAAAACCTATATACCACTGGAATTTTCACCATGGCCCAATGAAACAATTGTTTAGTCAGAAAAGCTTAACGTTTAGGGACTTATGTAGAAATTTTGTTTTTTCTTTCCAGGTATGAGGGGGGAAAAACCTTAGTCTAGAAGTTGGGTGTGCGAACCATGCACTTTCTTAGATGCTGTTCAGTCTGTAGAAAGTCTGTGAAATGCATATCTATAAATATGTTAAAGAAAGCAGTGCAGCAAATAGTGAGGCTACCCACAGATAAATAATATTATGAAGAAAAACTAGAGGGAGAATCTATTTTCAATCAAACTCAAAATTGATATGTAGCCTTGCACAATGTGGTCAATGCCCCACCTCAGACAGGTGCCCTTCATAGTTCAGAAGATCAGTTCTTCTGAACTACGCAGCCTTCCCAGCAAAAACATATGCAATATAATTCATTCCCTCACTTATGCTGTGCATGAAATTGGGTTACTGATTGAACGGGGTGCAACCCTACTCAAGCAGAAACCACAATCCCTGTCGGGGTGAAGTCACAAGCATACCCAAAATTAACCTGTGCTCATCCCTCCCTTGGGTAGCTTGGCACAGAACAGTTAGGCTTAACTCAGAGGCAATGTGTAAAGTATTTGTGCAACATTTTAAACAGTGCGAACACACCACAAAAAGAAGCCCATAACAGTTTAGAAAAAATAGTAATTTTTTGTGAATAAAACCATACTCAAAACGACAGAAATTCAATCAGTAGAACTGGAGAAATACAGGTTTAAAGAATTCAGTGGGAATAGCGGCCAAAAACACAAAGCACCATTTGCGGATACCTGGTTGCGCCCGACAGGGAAAAAGCCACAAGTTCAGGCCGACCATGGTGGAGCATGGGCTGACTACAGTATTCAGTTTTGCCTGCTGAATAAAGTACCCTAGATCCTGGTTGCAGAGTGTTACAAGGTCCCGTGCTGAGGATGCATTGAGCAGCCGAGGAGTTACATACGTTTCTGAGGAAATGGGGAGCTGTGATATGAGGTCAAGGTTGTTGGAGCATTCTGTCTCGAGGCTCTAGACAGGAGGCCACCCTGCTTGCCCTTGGAGTCGCATTGGAGTCCTGGGTTCAACAGATGCGGTACAGGTACAGTCCTTCTCACCCAGGCAAGAGGGCAGTAGGCAGCAGTTCAGCACAGCAAGGCAGCAGTTCAGCAAGGCTGTAGTCCCGCAAGGCAGCAGTCCTGCAAAGTGGCAGTTCTTTCAGCAGCACACCAGTCCTTTTTCCTGGCAGCGTATCCACAGGTCCAAAAGTGTACTGAAGAGTTGGTGTCTGAGGTCTGATACTTATACCAAGTTGTGCCTTTGAAGTGGGGAGAAGCTTCTTAAGACAGGCCGTTAAAATGTCCAGTTTCCTGCCTTCCTGGCCCTGGTTCCAGATTAACTACAGGGGGTATGCAGCCCTTTCTGTGGAGGCAGGACACAGCCTACTCAAGTGTAAGAGGATCTGGGTCCAGCTCCTCCCTCCCATCCCATCATTGGTGGCCCTTCCAGGCACACCTAGGCTCCCTATTGCGCGTGATTAGCTACGAGGAATACACAAATATCAACAGTCAGCCACACCCAGTCATGTGACCCAGAGACAGGCTACTGGGACTAAATGGCTAGGGCAGGGAATGCCAACTTTCTAAAAGTGGCATTTTCAAAATCGTAATTTAAAATCAGACATTATCATGAGGGAGGTTTTGTCATTACAATTCTGAAGACACCAAACATGAACTGAGCATCTGCTCCCATTTGGAAATGATCACCTATTAGATGTAATAAGGTAACACCAATGTTAGCCTATCGGAGAGATAGGTGTTGCAGAGTTTTTCACAACTAGGACATGTAAAATTAAAACATAAATGTCCTACTTTTTAAGTATACTGCACCCTGCTCTCTGGGCTGTCCTGGGTCAACCCTAGGGAGACTAGGATGTATGAAAAAGAAAGGATTGGGTCTTGCAAAAGGTGTGTCAATCCAGGTCACAATGACAGTTTAAAACTGCACATATAGGCTGCAATGGCATATTTACAAGGCTACTTAAGTGGGTGGTACAACAATTGCTGCAGGCCTACTAGTATCATTTCATTTACAGGCTCAAGGTACATTTCACACCACTTTACTAGAGACTCACAAGTAAATTAGGTAGGCCAATTGGGTGTAAGCCAATTCTACTATGTTTAGAGGAGAGATCACAAGCACATTAGACCTGGTTAGTAGTGGTAAACTGCACAGGGTCCTAATGCCAGCAAAATGAGAATCCAGCAAAAAGTGGAGGGTAAAAAAAAAAGTGTGGGGTGACCCTGCAGAGAGGGCCAGGTCCAACATGCTGCTATTGTGGGGTGTCTGCAACCTACCCCAAATAAACCAAACACACAAAATGTGGTGGGGGGATTCTTTCAATAAGTATAATGACTGGCAATTGATCGGGATAGTATTCCAACCCATTGTTCTTTGCCCAGCATACCACCTCAGATTAGACCCAGCTCTATACATATCAGTCTTGGTACAAAGAACGATGGGTTGGAATGTTCCCCGAGTGATTGCCTGTAGTTAGACTTATTGCAAGCATCCTCCCATCACCTTTTGTGTGTTTGATATACAGCCCTAGTTTGCCAAGAGTATGCCCAAACTTGGGTCTATTGCTCACTGTGCTACTAGGAGCCAGGCCACACGTGGCTCAAAAGCCCCTATTAGGGCAAAACTGGTTCTGGGCTGCTTGGGTTCTGGTTCAGAGAGGACCTGGCTTGGCAGTTCGGGCTGGACTGCTCCAATGGACTAATTTGCATATAGCTGGGTCTAATATAAGGTGGCATAGTGGGCAAAAGAATGATAGGCTGGAATGCTACTCCAAGCAAATACCAGTAATCAGATGTATTGCAAGCATCCTTGCATCACCTTTTGTGTGTTTAATATACCGCCCTAAGTGGTCAAGAACATGATCAGACGTGAGTCCCTTGCATACTGTGCCACTGGAACCATGCTACACCAGGCTGAAGAGTCCCAGTCAGGGCAAAGCGGTTCCTTAGTTTCTATTATTCCAGTTCGGAGAAGGTCTGACTTGCCAGTTCAAGCTGGACTGTTCCTATTAGAGCATGGGTCAAGACTGATTTGTATACAGGCGGGTCTAATATAGGTGTCATGGTGGGCAAAAGAACGATGGGTTGGAATACTACCCGAGCGATTGCCAGTGGTTAGACTTGCTGCAAGCATCCTCCCATCACATTTTGTGTTTTACAAAGAGTAAGAAATAAAATCCTTTTTTTTCATGAAGGAGAACCAACATGCACTGAAGACTTCTAGATGTCTAAAACGTTTTCTACAGGAAAGCTGTGAATCCTGTCTTTGCTTGATGACAGTCTTTGGTGCATCTAATACTGGTTAACTGCTTACTATGACAATTTCCCAGTCTTGTCCACCCTCATAAGTTGTATTGGTTTCAGGGGATTTGTAGATCACCAATGTAATCATTTAACATAGCACTGGTTCAGCAAGAGTTTTTAGGTTGTTATGCTTCTATGCACTTTCATTATCAAAGCTACAAAAAAGGCAATGAATTGAAGTTTCTCTGAATCTTAAACACAGAGTAAAATAGTAAGCGGATTTTTTACGGTGCTTGATTGGTGAAACAAATTACTATGATATAGCTCTGTGTATTTGCTCACCCATTTACATAAACCAACATTAGAGTTTATCGTAATTACATGTTTATTTTTAATATACAGAAATTATTTTGGGATTCTGTGTTGTACTTTATTAATTAGTGTCAGTAAGTGCTTCTAACCATCTTCCAAGGAATTTTGGAACAGTTATGGAGCTCAAATGTTTACCTAGAAAGCTTTTTACCTCACCAAACCAGCCTACCTATCTAGCTGTGTAACCATATTGGGTGGATCAAGAGATCGTACAAGCAGAAACCTCTCAAATGAAGGGGCCTGTCCAAGATGGCGGACAAGTGAGATGGACATCTCTGTCTCCCTGTCCTGCCACTACTACTGCATCGATTTGCACCCCTCCTGCCACCAGTAGTGGGTCCATGTAGAGCGCTGGTGAACAGACAACGGGTGGGGCACATGGGAGGCCCGAGACTCTGATCGGCTGCCCTGATCCCACGAGAGCCGCAACAGTGGTCGAGTGATTGCGGCCGCCGAACCGAAAGGAGGTTGGCCTCAGAGTTGCTGACAAATCGAGGGGGCTCCCCCAGCCCGCAACTTCATCAAGGGGGTGGCGCCCCCCCCTGTCAGGCTACAAAGGACTGCTGTGGCGGTGAGTGTCAGGTCTGGAGGTGCTCTCCGCAATCGATGCAACGCTCCCACTGTCAAGGCAGTGTGCTTGAGCCCGGCGGGCCGTGCAGCCCTCGACCAGAACGGATGCTCACGGTGAGAGAGGGGAGGAGCTTAGGTCTCTAACAGGGGGAGGCGGTGGTTGGGAGTTTCCCTCCCCCCAACACTCCGGCTGAAGGAGGAGGCCCCGGGAGAGGAGTAGGCCCTGATAGGGGTGAGCAAGGGGTGCCTATACAAGGGTGCAGGCCGGCAGAGGAAGGTGAGGGGCCCGTAGATACCTCTTATGCAGCTGTGGTGATTGTGGGGGGCCCTCTCCTCACCCCTCTGGAGGTGGCGGAGACCTAGGAATAAGTTTGTTCTCCACAATCGACAGGGCAGTCTGGGCTGGCGGGTCAGGAGACGGTGGCCCACTCGCTGCCCCGGATGTGGCACTAAGGAGAGGGGCCGCTGAAGAGCTGACGTACATCCCATTCCGCAGAGGCTGGGCCCTGCCGTACACTTGTTTGAGAATCCCTTGGGCGACTTTCTGTGTACCTGTTGCTCCGGGATCATTCCCAATAGACCCTAGGGAAAGGATTGAGCTTTGGGGCTTCTGACAGGACTCTACTTGGGTCCCCTAAGCGGGTGGCCATTCTCGTCCAAACCGCAGAGGGGGCCGCCTAGTTCTGGATCCTGTGCTGATTTCATCTGCCTGGCCACCCTGCCATCCTGACTTGCACTATGTTTGTGAATAGAACAGAAAAAGATTAATCACTTAAGGACATGTTTGTGAAACTAGGAGGGGGGAGCCCCGGAAGATAAAACTGCCTAAGCCTGTGGGGCGGACTCAGAGGTTGGAGAGGGCCTGGTTATCAAGTCATTCTTGGAATTCCTCTTCGCATTTCTCAGAGGCTAGACGACGGAGCGCTTTGCGATATTTGGCACCACCTCCATCCCCCTTCGAGGGATTACACCTTTTGTTCTGCAGTACATAAATCATACGCCCACATTGATCACTTCCTCACATCTCCGGCTCTAACAGCTTGTGTCAGAGAAGAGAGCATAGAACCCAGTTTTCTTTCACACCACGCCCAATCGCCTTGACCTTACTTCAATATCTCCCACCCCAGTGCATCACACTGGCAACTCCGCAATGCTCTGCTGCAATCACCCCCAATGGTCACCACTATGCGTACTGCATTAGCGTGCTACCTCTGTAATAATGACACTGAGGGGATCCCATTTTTGTCGCTGTAGAAGGCTTTAAAGCTTGTCATAAGGAGAAAATTCATCGCCATCTCAGCTGCCGAGAATCTGATTCGCAGGGAGAAGTGCTAACAACTAGAACAGGCGGTTTCCGAGCTAGAGTCGATCTATAAACGCTTCAGCGCCCGAGAACTAGAGAAAAAGAGGCTCATCTTGCAGAATTTTCACCTTGACAGGGCAGAGTACACCCTCCAGCACCTCAAGTACAAATTCGACTTGAGCAGTGACCGCTGTGGCAGCATGCTGGCACATCGGCTCCATAGTAAAATCCATTCTGGCTCAGGGAGCTCAGTCCAAACAATTCAGGGGGAGGAGGTCCACTCAGTTGACGAATTAGCTGAGGCCTTTTGTCATATGGAGGGTAGGTCCATTGTCGACATCGCTAAGTTAGCATGAGCTTCGCTGCCATGAGGCTGCTTTTTGAGCATGTTACTACACTGTGACGTGACCGGGTAAAGTAAAAACCGAGAGAGGCGCGATTCTCCTTGGTTTGGCTTTATTCATTGAACTGTAATATTCATTCTGTGCTTTCTCACAACAACCAGGGGATAACAGTGACGTCTTCTATCTTCCTTTCTGTAATGGGAGGGAGTCTCCGGGAGTCTTCTATCTTCAGATCTCTCGGGCCGGAAATGAGAGGAAAAGAAATCGAGGAACCGATTAAATGACCGGTCTCTGGAATTCCCAAATATTCATGGAGGGAGTGAGGGGAGCTCCGTCACCTTAAACCAAAACGGATTCACCAATTATGAGGGAAGGCATATGCAAGCGGGTAATGTGCAGCTCTCAGGTCGTGTCTGCACCCAGCCTCCCCCTCAGTGCCCGTATGCGAGTTCGTACCTCTGTTAGCCACACTCCTCCAGAAGCGTGGCTCGCTCCAGCGTGGTGTCTCTGGGACTCCTTCTCAATTTGGGCGACGTCGGCGTTGTCCCGGGTAGTTTCGGCTTCGGTGCTGTTCCTGAGTCTTGTGTTCTCGTCTCCTCTCTCCCACGCAGACTGTCGCTGGAATCTGGACTTCTCCACACGAGTTCAGTTGGTGGCATTCTCTTCCGGCTTTTTTCCTTCTGATAGGCTCCTTCTGGGGTAGTCAGTTCCAGTCTCGTTGCCGCCCATTGGCCCAGGTAGTACGCTGTATGTGACGCACTCCTTGGGGGCGAAGTTTATGTCCCATACCTGGTGTTTGTAAAAAGGGACCCAGGTACTCTCCAGCCATGAACGGAAGAGACGGAAGGGAGCCATTCTGTAATAGGAAGAAGGGCAGGACATAGAGGTCTTCTTTTTTTTTAATAATAAACTATATCTTATCACGGGGAGGGTGGTTAGGTACTATAGCCCTTTTCCCACTGTCTTTATAAAATGACATTCCCTTTAGTATTCTATGGAATTGTAACAATGCTGACTTCATTGTGTTTATGCATTTTGCTGCTGGTAATGGCACGTGTACTGTATCTTAGAGCACGTTAGTTGAAATAAACATTTTAAACTATACCGTGACTCTGATTACTCTTATTGTGGACAAGTATGAGTGAGTGAGCGAGCGAAAGAGTTGTCTTGCTACCACGATTTCTGAGAGAGTCGGGAGTGTCGTGCTCTGGGTTGTCTAATCATTGGTAGCTTCACTATTTGTCAGAGAACGAATGAGACACTAGAGCTAGTCAATTTTTGGAATTTTGGGCACTAAGGTGATTGGTTGGTACACCACTATACACCAAGGTGCTGGTTTCCTGCGCATAGTTCTGTATATATGCAGAATCCCTGCAATACTTCAAAGATTTTTATAGCGCTTTGTAATCTGCCACGGGAGACCTGAAGCTGTATCTCCAGGAAGTTCCCTTGACACGTTTGCCGCCAGACCTCACATCTCAACTTGACCAACCAAAACATATGGAGGAGATGGTTGCAGCTATTATTCGCCTAAAAGCCTCAAAAGCGCTTTGCTCGGACAGCTTCACCACCCACTTTTATAAAACCTTTTGTCAAGAGCTAGCCACTCTTCTAAACCGATTTTTTTATGTTTATTTTAACAACAGATTTTATTGAAGGAAGAGCATCAAATGAGATCTCTGGATACATTATACAAAACCCCAATAGCCTGCCGAACATCAGACCAAGGAAACATGAAACCCCCCACTCCCCCGAAGCTCACCATACATACTCAAGAAACATTACAAGTAGATGCCAAGAAGATAGGTCCAGCACAACGAGTCTAACGATTTGTCAATATCAGCCAGTAAAATTGCCGCTGGGCAACCAAGCCCAGAGTCTCCCGCAATGGCATTATGGGTTTGCCTAATATTAAGCCTAGTGGAGCGCTGTGGCATAAAGCCCGCCTGGTCCGGGTGGACAAGGTCTTGAATACAGGTGCAAAGGCGAGCTTGGGTTTGAAATTCGACAGTGAAATGGGGCGATAGGAGCCTGGATCTTTCGGGGGCGACCCGGTTTGAGGAAGATCGCTATTTCAGCATGTCGCCAGTCTGGTGGCAAGATGTGCTGTTCCAAGGCTTCATGTAGCGCCCGAGCAAATGAGGGCCCAAGGTTCCCATATGAGGGTGCAGAAAGTCGCTGGGGAACCCATTCGAGCCCGGCCTGTTAGAATATTAGCCAATGCCACTTGTAAGTCATTCATCGTGATAGGGGCGTCCAGCAAATCATGCGCTTCATCAGACAGCTGGCGGGGAGGGATATCGGAAAAAAATTCATCTATAAAGGGCGCAGCTATTACCTCACGCTTCTCGTACAGAACAGAGTAGAAGGAAGCAAAGACTTGCACCATGGCCTCGGGGAGGAACAAGTTGCACTGGACGGGGCCCTCAGGAGGGGAACCTGCGCAGGAGTCGACCAAACCTGGCACAGCCTGAGAAGCATTTGACTGGACTTATCTCCCACCTTGATAAACCTTGTGTTGGGTAGCCAGCCATGCCTCTTTAGCACTGTCCATATGGAGCTGATACAGCTGCTGTTGAATACGTAAGAGATTCCGGTGTGAGCTAGGGTCAGATCCTTCCAACATTTGGGACTGCAGTTGGCCCTGGCGGTCCTCCAGTTCCCTCACTTGTGCCAATCGCCGTCGCTTCTCCCCTTTGCGAAAGCTGATGCCCGCCCCCCTAATCGTCAGCTTAAGAACCTCCCAAGTGGTGATGAGTGATGGTGAGGTGCCCACATTAAAACTAAGGTAGTCTGCAATAGCTGAATGTAGAGTCTCCTGATAATTGGCATCCCGGAGGAGCCATGGGGACATGCGGCACCTATACGGGGTCCGATGGATCTGCAGGCGTAACTTGAGTTGGATAGGCAAATGATCAGAGAGGCTTCTCGGCAAAATGGATGAGTGTGCCACTCTATGGATATAGCTGTTTGGGAGGAAATTATAGTCAAGACGTGAGTGTGTAGGGTGGACAGCCGAAGCGTAGGAGAACCCCGACTCGGCGGGATGAAATGCACGCCAAGAATCAGATCAGCCCAGTGAATGTGCGAGTATATTCAGTTTGGACACGGGGGTTCTTAACCCGAATTTTTACCTCTTTTTTTGACTCTCTGACAAACTCTATGTTAGAGGAGGTCATCTCGGTGAATACTCAAGCCCCTGAAAGACCCCAGTGACTGTGGATTATACAGGCCCATTTCCCTTCTCAACACAGACGCCAAACTCTTCACCGATATCCTAATCCCTCGATTGATCCCTATAATGCCAGGTTTAGTCGATCCTGACCAATTCAGCTTTATCCCTACAAGGCAATGTGTGAACAATACAAAACGGCTCTTACAACTCACTGATATCCAGCGATCACAAAAGGAGGCTCTCTTCCTGTCCATTGACACGGAGAAGGTGTTTGACTGCGTTCATTGGCCTCACCTGCTTGAGAACCTCTGTCAATTTTGGGTTCAGGGATAAATTAATTACATGGATATTCTGTATCTATAGCAACCCCAGGGTATCGGTCTGCGTCAATGGGACTTCCTCCTCCATGTCTTCTATTGTGTGTGGGACCGGGCAGGGTTGTCCCCTTTCTCCACTTCCCTTTGCACTGTACATGGAGCCTATGGCTTAATGATTTGGGGACAACCCGCGGGTATTAAGGATCCGGTTTGGCGCAGATAGTCATACCATCAGCTTGTGTGAAGATGATCTCATCTTATTCTTGACAGACCTCTCTACCATCCCTGCTCATGGAGTTGTGACTATTTGGAGAGGTGTCAGAGTTTAAAGTTAACCTCTAAAAGTCCCAGGTCCTGAACCTCTCATTCACCTCCGTGCACGAGGCCAAGCTGCATGTGATGTTCCCGTTGGTGTCAGCGAAGGAAACCATACCATACTTAGGTATACAGTTATCCCCCACATTGGTGAAGTAACAGGTGGTTTATTACGGGGCCCTTCTTGACCAGACCAATGAGACTCCCATTGTGGAGCTGTCTCCAATTGGCATGGACTGACCGGGGAGCCGCAGTTAAAATGATGGTGCTCCTGCACAGATTTTTTATCTTCCAGACCATCCCACTGACACCGCCGCCCCGGTCTTGCAAGCTCTGCAGGTAGCTAATAACAGATTCATAAGAAGTGGGAAGCAACCGAACCTCCACCATCAGCAGCTGTCTCGCACAAAAGCAGAGAGGGGGGATCACATTGTGCTTTCAGGTGATGCAACTTCTCTATATTTTAGAGTAGAATCGCCCCCTCACGTTAAAGCACTGGTTTTTTATGGACCAGACTATCGCCTGTGCTAATGTATAGCGAGAGGAGTTGCTCGCTCGCAAGCATAGAGCGTGGGGGTTATATTCATCCCCGGTGACCGCCACAACCTTGAACGTTTGGGATTCTGTAACACTGAAACACAGGCTGATGACGTTCCCCTCCCCAATGACGCCGATTATCGGCAACCCGGATTCCCCTCCAGGGTGCAACTCAGATGTTTTTAGCCGATGGTGCGAAAGGGGCTGTAAACGAGTGGGTTCGCTCTTTGACACCACAGGGGTTATACCCTTTGAACGACTAAAGCAGGACTACACACTACTTCCATCCAAAGCGTGACATTATCTACAGCTGAAACATTGGGTGACCTCCCTGAACTTTAACCCTGGGTCCTCCCACCCCCTCACCAACTTTGAGAAATGGCTGATACGTAAAGATGGGGATAAACACCTTTTTTCTGAACTCTATGTTCTGCTCTCTGACACTGGCTCTGCTCTGAAATCTGAGGTCCAATTATGCTGGGAGGAGGAACTGGGGCACTCCCTCTCCATCAAAGAATTGAATTACATTTTCTACAGGGTGCATCACATCGCACATAACATGACCAGTACGGAGTTTGCTTACATAGTCCCCTTCTACTGGTACCTCACTTTTACACGCATACACAGATGGAATAAGGGGCTGTCGGAAAAATCCTGGCAAGGCCCTGGGCAGATTGGTTCTCTCCTTTACCTCTTGCGGAACTGTCCCAAATTAGCCAGGTTCTGGGAGCAGGTCCTGAACAATATTGACCTAGCGTTTGATACTACTATACCCTGACTCCCTGTCTATACTATCCTAGGGGCAGGCAAAGGGCTCTAGCATTAAAGAGCGGTTTGCCAAGTAATCCTTTCTCACTGGGAATAGAGAAAATCCCAGAGCACCTCTGGATGCACAAATTATGGCTTACCCTTGCTATGGAACATATGTCTCTCATGGTCGAAGACAGGGCAACAATCTATCCAGACCTGTGGGCCCCCATCATACGGATCCTTTCAATAGAGTTCAGGGAAGTGACCTGTCCAAAAAACCTGCGGATATTGCGCCTGCTCCCCCAGGAAGACACGCAAAATACGTAGATCTTCCTCGTAGTGTGGAGGGTAGACCCTGGCCGTTTTTGAGCTTTCTTTTTACTTTCAACTTGCTCTTTAATGTTAAAATGGTCCGTTCATCACTGCCAGCCTCCGGGTTGTAGGCTCTGAGCTGTGTACTATCCTTTCTAACTCTAGAACGCTGCCAACCAATGGTTGTAGGCAGAAAGCTGTGTCATTAAGCTGAGGATATCAATAAATAGAATTTTTCAGCAAAACCACTCAAATGTATCCCTACACCGCATCTGGATCAGTTATCCTCTGGTGTATCATCTATGTTATGGAACCTTCTTGCGACTAAGCTGAAAATTGCACGGTATCTGGTGTCTTTCGGAAGAACTTTAAAAATGTTATCTTTCACACCTTCATGAAATACTAAGTTACCTTAGTGAATTACCGATGTCTGCAAAGCACTCAACAAAGTCAGATGACTAATTAAGCACACCAGCAGGTGGTTGGGTAAGACTTCTAGTGGGGGTGTAAGTTACAAGAAGCAGTGGTGTGCTAACAGTTACGGGGTAGATTGTAGCATCTCTCATGTATCCCAAATCCTATACCACTAATAAGACCCCCAAAATAACCCTTTCTAGACTCTCTCCTACTCTACCCCTCCTTGCATCATCTGAATACCTTTTTTTACTATACCGATCCGCCAAAACAAACCTTTATAAACTCTCCCCTCTGACTCTTACCCTCAAAAACTCCTTTTTACTCATCCAAAAGCCTCCTCCTACTGCTATGACCTCAAAAAAAAATCTCACTCTTCTGTCCCTCCACTATCCTTTTCAATCAAAATAACAGACTAACATGTTCACTTCTCTATTTCCATATTACACTAGACTAATTCACCACTAATCCTTTAAGGGTTCCAGAGTAGCGTGCTACTCGCCAATGAAGCATTTCAACACCCCATCAAGGTTACCAGCGCTATATAAATGCAAACCTTTTTCCCTTTTCTGCCCCTCCCCAACCCTTCTCAATCCAAATAACTGACTAACATATCCAACACTCAAATTACTTTCAAGTTTTGCCATACTAATTCAACACTAATCCCTATTTTTGCTTTCCAGAGTAGCGTGCTACTCACCAATAAAGCGCTTCAAAAGCCCATCAAGGGGTAGCAAGCGCTATATAAATACAAACCTCTTTCCCTCTTCTATCCCACAACCTACCCTTCTCTATCCAAATAACTGAATAACATATCCACCACTCAAATTACTTCATACTTCACTATACTAATTTTCAATTCTAATCCTTTATGGGTACGGGGGAAGCGTCCAACTCTCCAGAAAAGAGCTTCAACACACATCAGGGGTAACAGGTGCTACATGAATGCAAACCTTTCTTCCCTTTTATCCCTCCGCTAACCTTGTCACTCCAAATAACTGACTAAAATCCACCACTCAAATTACTTTCATATTTCACCATACTAATTCAACACTAATCCTCTATGGGTCGCGGAGTAGCGTGCTACTCGCCCATAAAGCGCTTTGACGCCTCGTCAGGGGTAGTAAGTGCTATATAAATGCAATTACAATACAAAACAATTACGAGGGTGCACAGATTCTGTTCTGAGACCCCAATCTTGGTTGGTATGGGAGCCACAGCCTCGAAATGCAGTTTGTTGTGCAGTAGAGAATGGAGATGGATAGCTTTATTGCTTGATTCATTAAAATCTTTACAATTATTGAAATCTATAAGAATTAAAAGTCAAACACATAAGACCAATTAATAAGAGCAATTGAAAAAAACAAAGCGGTCCACAGACAAAACAGTGGACTAACAAATACATATGTTAAAGCACTTGCTTGGCACAGAAAATAGAACTGTCAGAGTGCCAGTGGCTGCACTCTTTCCAAGACAGGCTGAAGTGCAAAGCGCAGGGCAAGCTGGGCCCCTCTTATATTCAATACAAGCCCAGACGTGTGCCTTGGATATATTGCGGGGGCACAGGCAGCTATGTCTCAGTAAGGAGCCTATGGGGACAGCCCTACACAGCTTATGTTACCGGTTTGATCATTTTAAAAATCGAGCCATGAGCTGACTACATTCATCTCGCAGGCACATTTCCACTGCGGCCTTACAAGAGCGGATATACAGAACTTTGTAGCAAATGCAGACAATAAGTAGGAGGGCCTCCGTAGAGGCTGCGCACAGCCTACATGATCGCTCGCCGCTGCCCCAATTCTTCCATACCAATAACCTCTGAGATGAATCAGGACTAGAAACATACCGGCAGTGACCAGGAGTGATCAGGAGGCCATGAGGGCAATGGCAACGGCCGAGTTTCCAGCGCATTTCTCAAGCCGTGAGGGCAACGGCCAGCTACAACATTTCTCGGCTGTCCCGGGGACCACCGGCGCACTTGTGACGCTCCCGCCGCGCACAGAGGCGCTAGAAGAACGCGGAATGCCTCCCGCCTCGCGAGACGCGCGTGGGCGGGCGCCGGGATAAGCCTGGGCAAAGGGCAGGCCATCTGTGGCCGTCAGCGGCCGAGGGAGACCGGGCTGGGCCATTCCCTTAACAACCAGAGCTAAAACTACAACTGTATCCTGTAGTGGTGAGTGGTGTGTTTCTTCTTCTGGTACTTTTTGGATGTCTGGGGGTTCTGTCATTATGGGCAAACGCAGCGCTATTACCCCAGCACGCAAAATTACATCCATAGACACTATGTTGGAGCGGGCGGTGAATATGGTCAGCACCGAGATCGAGCTGACGGAGAGAAGATTGTCCCTGGGCCCCACAAAAAACCAATGTGAAACACAAACTGATATAAGCGATCCAGAGGTACTGACACAGAGAATCACTGAATATTCCCCTCAAACCTCCACTGGAGAGAACACACTGGGCATGGAAGGGTTTGGCTCTATAGGAACAACTGCAAATTTTGAATCTGGGTGTAGCCCAACTGTTTCATTGACATTAACTACAGCCAACCTGGACACAACCCCTAACCCAGAAGTAAGTGGAGCGAGAAAGAAGAGGAAGGTGGTGAAACCAGCCTGCTCTAAACGAAAACAGCCCCCACGCTTGAACTCACAACGAACAACGTTAAACACGTGGATTAAGGGCCCCATGGTCCCCGAAGACCCAATCCCCAGTAGTATCTTAACTGACCTAGCTGATGTGGATACCCAAAGTAATTCCACGCAGACTGATTTTTCTAACTTCACACTTGGGGACACTGCTATAGATATTATAGTTGACACATTGTATGATCGTGTTAAAGGGCTTGTGGATAAAAGTTTTGATAAGTTATGGAAGCGTTTAGATCGCCTGGAATCCCCAACTACTAAGGCAACACCACCTTGCAGGGAACACAATGAGCCAGCTCGACAGGTCAGCACCCTGGAAAATCCACCTCAGAATGTGCAACTGGCTCGACAAGTGCCCCAAACCGTAAAGTCATTGCCTGTTCCCCTTGACTCTAATAATAAAACGAGAAACCCCCTAGCCTCTAAGCTATACACTCGATCTGCCAATACCCAAAATGTAAACCCTGATGATTCCCAAGATGGTCCGATAGTGTCGCCTAGTCAAGGGAACGGAGGAAAATCCTGAGAACGGCACCATTGACGGGACCTTTACACCTCCCCTGCAGGGTGCTGACGGCCCCTTTAATGTGGACTGGATCGCTACAGATGGAGGCGCGGCTCGGACGACGTCATCGGGAATGGAAGAATCAGTGAGCAGGGAGCCTCGTAAAACGGAAGTCTGGAGAACTGACGGCGCGAAAGCCCTTGAAGCAGGAGAAGGAGACAGAGTGAGCAGAGCGACGGGAGAGAAGAATCGGAAGGAGTGCGGAGGACGAGAACCAGAGAGTGGAGCGGCAGGAGCAGAGAGACCTGCGGAGCCAGGAGGCCAACTTCACGGAATCTCGCCCCGCCACGTGCCTGGAGGAGCGTGGCTGGGAAAGGTACGGGGCCGTATCCTGGGGTTACTGTCCAAACGGGGAGGGAGATAATCAGGGAGGCTTTTTGTTTTTCTTGTGTGGGGAGGTCACGGGGTGTCTTAGATGGGAGGGAGGAGTTGTATTTTTTTTCTCCTTTTCTGGGTGTGTGTTACCCCAAGCACTCACGAAGCTTCCCTCTTGTCACGTATGACGGTGACGGACCCCCGGTGATTCCTCACTCCCTTTCCCCCTCAACTCTTGGACGTATCAGGACAGCACACTAATCCTTCTTACCTCCCTTCACGTGTCCCATCTGAGGCGAACCCCCTGTCCAGGACCTCACCGAGGAGAAGACGACCACGAGAACCAGGCGTACCCCTAGCGAGGACCCTCAGGAGCATAAAGACCACTTCAACCCTTTCGCCCCGGAATGAAAGAGAGACAACTATGTTTCATCTGAAATAAAGCCTCAACCTTATCCCCCCCGTCTAGTGGCGTTCTTGTTATATACAGGGGAGGACAACGCATAGGCGACAAGTGGCGAGCCAGATAGGAGTGTTCTACGAACCTCCACCCGATACAGGATGGACACCAATATACACCAAATGAAGGAAGGGCAGGCGAAAATGGAGTGGGCCATAGAACGGGCCTCCTCCCAAGCAGAGGCCGATCGGGCCGTCTTCACCTCAGCCATTCAAACGCAAGCTGAGAATCTGGTCAAATTGGCTGAAGGACAAGCACACCTTATGGTCTCTCTGGGTCAGACTAGAGCGGCCGCCCCTCCAGGAACAGTGGTCCCTCTTCAGAAGTTCGCCCCAGGAGAGGACCCCTTAGCGTTCTTCTTGAACTTCGAAAGAGCCGCCAGGGCTAGCGCCTGGGCAGGAGAGAGATGGCCCTTCTATCTAGCCCCCTTGCTGGTGGGGGAAGCCCAGGCGGCGTATCAGACTGTTAATAAAGACGGAACCGCTTCCTACGCCGTCATAAAGCAGTATATTCTAGACAGACTGGGGGCGGATGACGAGACACATCGGTTGCGGTTCCGGCAAGAACGAGGGGCACCTGGCGACCTACCTAAGGCTTTGTTCTTTAAATTAAAAGAAGCGGCGGATCAATGGCTAAAACCCCAGGACTCCAGTATGGAGGAAGTCATGGGGAAGATATACCTGGAACAATTCCTGGAGGCCCTCCCCGATCCCAGCCAACGTTGGCTAAAACAACATTCCGGCTTGACTCTAGAACAGGCCGTAGATATGGCCACGTCCTACGCCCGAGCTCAAAGCCGCCCTCTGAAGGAACCTGAGAGACCAGTAAAAACGGCCATCCAGGGGAGAGGAGACCGGAAGTACAACAAAGTGGTCCCTGAGCCAGTACGGAACCGAGGAGCCCGACCTGATCATCCCCCTTTCTCCGGTCCCCAATGCTATGATTGTGGGGAATGGGGACATATAGCTCGATATTGCAGGAAGAAGAGGGACAAAGAGGAGGAACCAATGGACGTGAGCTACCTGCCCCACTCTCTTCTCTTCGCTCAGGAGACGGGACCGGTATTTTACGTGAGTGTACAGATCCAGGGTAAGGGTGTAAGGGCCCTCTTAGATTCCGGCTGTAAGCACTCTGTAGCCAGACGGGAACTCATACACCCCTCTTGGGTCCTACCAGGTAGAAGGGTGGGGATAAGGTGCGTTCATGGGGAGGTGAGGGATTACCCTTTAGCCACGATCCAGCTACCAACACCCACCGGAGCCCACATGACTGCAATAGTAGGGGTGCTTCCATTGCTTCCAGAACCCGTCATCTTGGGAACCGATAATCCCTGTTTTTCCTCTATGATGAGGGAAGTTCTCTCTTCCCAGAACCAGTGGCCCGTCTCTGTATTGACCCCCGAACCCTGGGCTAGGGACACCCACTTTCGTACAGCCCAACTAAATGATGCAAGCCTGGTCAACGCCTGGTCTAAAGCCCGGGCCGAGCAAAACCAAGCGACCAAGTCGTACCCGACCTTTGTGGAACAGAACGGTCTCCTCTACCGTTTAGCCAAGGAAGACGCTGTTCCTCAATTGCTGGTGCCCTCTGATTTCAGGGATCAAATCCTTTTTTTTGCCCATGCCCACCTTTTGGCGGGGCACGTTTGGGCTGAAAAAACGGGGCAAGCCATACTGCAACATTTCTTCTGGCCAGGAGTATATGCCCAGATCCAGAAATACTGCCAAGAATGCCACATATGTCAACGGCGTAATCCCTACACGCCTCCGGCGGTCCCATTGCAACCGCTTCCTATTATAGGCAAACCGTTTGACAGGCAAGGAATGGATCTCATTGGCCCCTTGCCCAAATCTAGTCGGGGACATCAGTATGCCCTTGTTTTGGTGGATTACGCCACCCGCTATCCGGAGGCGTTTCCCCCTCAAAGCAGCCACCACCAACGCCATAGCACAGCGTCTGATAGAAGTGTTCTCCAGGATGGGGTTCCCTAGGGAAATGATCACTGATCAGGGAACCCCATTCGTGTCCAGACTAATGAAACAGGTATGCAATCAACTCAACATCAAACATATAAAAACCTCAGTATACCACCCCCAGACAGACGGGTTGGTTGAGCGCTACAACGGAAGCCTCAAACTAACCCTAAAAAAACTTCTGTCTGGGGATGGGAGGAACTGGGATCAAATGTTGCCCTTGGCCCTCTTTGTGTTACGTAGTCAAACACAGTCCAGCTTAGGGGCTTCTCCTTTCGAACTCCTTTTTGGGCAAAAACCAAGGACCTTACTCGAAATACCAAAGGACAGTTGGGAAAGTGAGGGGACAAAGGAAGCTGAGGCTCTTCTTGACTATACCCGTCAATTGCAGTCTCGGTTACATAAATTAAGGACTCTCGCACATGAACACCTAGCAATCGCACAAACCAAACAGAAGTATTTCTATGATAAGGGGACGAAATGGAGGGAACTCCAAGTGGGGGATTGGGTATTGGTGTTATTACCCACATCGGCTCAAAAGATGAGAAAAGAGTGGCAAGGTCCCTTCCAGGTGGTGAGAAAAGTGGGTAGAACCTCCTACGTTCTCCAGAAGTCGCAGACCAAAACACAATTATACCACATCAACATCCTGAAAAAATGGATGGGAACCCCCCCGCTTCTTCTCAAACGGTTTCCTTTTCCACCCCTCTGTCACATACCCTCCCTGAATTACCTATCAACCCCGAACTGTCTGCCTCTCAGAGAGACGCTATTAACTCCCTGCTACACCGTTTTTGTGGGATATTCTCTGACCAGCCCGGAAAAACACACCTGGCTGTACACACCATACCGACCACCTCAGGGGTTGTTGTCAAGCAGAAACCCTATAGGATACCTGAAGCCCGGCGAGCGGCCTTCCAAGCTGAAATCCAACAAATGCTACAAACAGGAGTCATTGTCCCTTCCCAAAGCAATTGGTGTTCCCCGGTTGTTCTGGTACCAAAACCGGACGGGAGTATCCGTTTTTGTATTGACTTCCGGGCGGTCAATAGGGTTTCAAAGCAGGACGCATACCCCCTTCCTCGGGTTGACGAGTTGGTGGAACGCCTTGGTGAGGCCAAGTATATCACCACAATTGACCTCACCAAGGGATATTGGCAGATCCCTCTTGCTCCGAGCGACCAGGAAAAAACCGCCTTCTCAACTCCCTCGGGGCATTAGCAGTTCACGGTCCTCCCGTTTGGGTTGCATGGAGCCCCGGCTACCTTTCAACGGACCATGGATACCCTTCTCCGACCACACCTTCCTTATGCTTCTGCCTACCTAGATGACATTGTCGTCTTCAGTAAAACCTGGCCTGACCACCTTCACCACTTGAACCGCGTCTTAGACAGCATTTGCCAAGCTGGGTTCCACATAAATGCCAAAAAGTCCCGGGTGGCTTATCAGCAGGTAAAATATTTAGGGTTTCTGCTCGGTAACGGGAACCTAAAACCCCAGACAGAGAAGGTGGCCGCTGTGCAGGCTTTGACCTATCCCAAGACAAAGAGGGATCTTAGGGCATTTTTAGGATTAGTGGGCTATTACAGACGGTTTGTCCCACACTTTGCTAGAATAGCCAGTCCCCTGACTGATCTCCTACGGAAATCCCAGACTTCGCCCCGCTTGCGGGCTCCTAGTGAGCAGGAAGCTATGGCTTTTCAGGCCCTCAAGGACGCTCTTACCTCTTCTCCTGTGTTAATAGCCCCTGACTTCCAGAAACCCTTCATCCTCCAAACAGACGCCTCGGGGGTGGGGATAGGGGCAGTGCTTTCCAAAAGAGGATGCTGTGGGTCTTGAGCGCCCTATATTATACATCAGTAGGAAGCTCTTTCCCCGGGAGCAGGTCTATTCCACCATCGAGAAGGAGTGCCTGGCTGTGAGGTGGGGGGGTAGAAAAGCTTCGCTATTATCTAGAGGGCAGGCCCTTTACCCTCTTTACGGACCCCTTTCACCTGGCTCCAGCGGAACAAAGGCCACAATGAACGCATCCTCCGCTGGTTTTTGGCGTTGCAGCCATATCACTTCGAGGTGAAGCATCGCAAGGGGTCAGAGCAGGGCAATGCTGACTTTCTCTCAAGAAATCCTATTTCCCCCGATCGGGAAAATCCGGGGATGGGGATGTGTCGCCTAGTCAAGGGAACGGAGGAAAATCCTGAGAACAGCACCATTGACGGGACCTTTACACCTCCCCTGCAGGGTACTGACGGCCCCTTTAATGTGGACTGGATCGCTACAGATGGAGGCGCGGCTCGGACGACGTCATCGGGAACGGACGAATCAGTGAGCAGGGAGCCTCGTAAAGCGGAAGTCTGGAGAACTGACGGCGCGAAAGCCCTTGGAGCAGGAGAAGGAGACGGAGTGAGCAGAGCGACGGGAGAGAAGAATCGGAAGGAGTGCGGAGGACGAGAACCAGGGAGTGGAGCGGCAGGAGCAGAGAGACCTGCGGAGCCAGGAGGCCAACTTCACGGCATCTCGCCCCGCCACGCGCCTGGAGGAGCGTGGCTGGGAAAGGTACGGGGCCGTATCCTGGGGTTACTGTCCACACGGGGAGGGAGATAATCAGGGAGGCTTTTTGTTTTTCTTGTGTGGGGAGGTCACGGGGTGTCTTAGATGGGAGGGAGGAGTTGTATTTTTTTTCTCCTTTTCTGGGTGTGTTTTACCCCAAGCACTCATGAAGCTTCCCTCTTGTCACGTATGACGGTGACGGACCCCCGGTGATTCCTCACTCCCTTTCCCCCTCAACTCTTGGACGTATCAGAATAGCACACTAATCCTTCTTTTTACCTCCCTTCACGTGTCCCATCTGAGGCGAACCCCCTGTCCAGGACCTCACCGAGGAGAAGACGACCACGAGAACCAGGCGTACCCCTAGCGAGGACCCTCAGGAGCATAAAGACCACTTCAACCCTTTCGCCCCGGAATGAAAGAGAGACAACTGTGTTTCATCTGAAATAAAGCCTCAACCTTATCCCCCCGTCTAGTGGCGTTCTTGTTATATACAGGGGAGGACAACGCATAGGCGACAGATAGTTAGCACAAGTGTTGTTGACATTGGCACCAGGGGGCATGTAGAACCAAACAAGGATGTTTTAAATTTACCCCCTGCATCCTGCCCATATGTGCTAACTCTTGTAGGGGTACCCCCACTTGAGAAAAACAAACCAGAGTCCTGGGAACAACTGCGGAATAAATGTGTGGACTGGATGGCTAAACACAAAGGGTATAGGAGGTCTGATATACATGAAATTTTAATGGTACGAAGGGTAGGCTGGGTGGGACCTGCAGTGAAAACTATCAGGGGCGATTGCATTGTTATTATTTTTCCCGGCCTAGGACCGTTGGATCCATATTAGCAGTTAAAGAGACCAACTGCCTGTCCTCTACAAACATCTGTGCATTACCCCTTGGTTTCTTCTATAAACCACCATCCATACAGTGTCCACTCCTCAGCCCTTCTTATCAGTCGGTAAATAGATTTTTGGCTATTTCTGACTTAGACACCCTTGATTGACTTTCACCCAAAACTCAAACTACTGGATTGGTCTATACGGTACCCAAGGAGACTTCTAATACCAGCCCTGGGGTGGAAATGACCCAATTAATTGATTGCTCTGACTGAATATTGAAGATGTTGAGTTGGAATGTGGCAGGTCTGGCCTCAAAATTAAATATAGAAGATTGGGCAAATATGATAAATAAATTTGACATCCTTATGTTCCAAGAAACCTGGGCAACTAAAGAGCTATATCTCGATGGGTATGAGTCTTTTAATATTATTTCCCCTAATCCTAAACATGGCAGACCTTCAGGGGGTCTATTAATATGGGTCAGCATCGCTTCAGGTGGTAGAGTAAAACTAATTCTCACCGAGAATGTTAATTTCCAAGTACTGATCTACACACGGGAGGCCTCCATTTGTTTTATTAATATCTATAATAATGATTTCTTAAGTACACCAAATGTTAATTTTGTTCACCTTTTTAACTTTATTCAGGATCTGGATAATTTTTTGGGAAAGTACAAACTGGCAGGGATATGTCTGGGGGTGATTTTAATGTAAAGATAGGAGAAGGAACTACTGGGTGTTCTTCCCAATTTATTCCACCCAACCCATGCAAGAGAGCACACGAGCTATTAGACCACCTATCAAGTAGCAGTCTTTTAAATGTGATGGATATTGCAGCTGCAAACACTAATGATAATCCATTACCCACTTATAGAGGCCTAGGACGAGCCTCAACTATAGATTATGTCTTCATATCTCCATCATTAGAAGACTACTTAGCTGAGGCAGAGGTAAGGGCATCCACTTTTGATGATCATAATCCTATTACGGTCTCGTTAAGGGTAGCCCAGCGACCAAATATTAGAAGAGAACTGGGAGCGGGAAACTTAGAACTCTCAACTGAGAGTTAAATGGAAGGGTTTGGATTGTAGGGAGGTCTTCCAGAAGATGGTAAAAACGTATCCATCTCTCTGTGAGACTTGCCTCACTTTGGCTGACCCCAACCCAGAGGCAGTTTCTGCTTTTACTCTATTATGTGTAGGCATTAAGGAACTGATCTCCAGACCTACAGCCCTACACAAATTTGACCCTAGGTGGTTTGACAACACCTGCTCTAGGGCTAATAGGGATCTCAGAGCAGCTTTATCAGTTTCCCCTAGAGATCCCATTCTTATTAGAACCC
Source organism: Triturus cristatus (assembly GCF_964204655.1). Lineage (NCBI taxonomy): Eukaryota > Metazoa > Chordata > Amphibia > Caudata > Salamandridae > Triturus > Triturus cristatus. Next base: position 803,383,779 of record NC_140588.1, on the reverse strand, counting down.
TAAGGCACAATTATAAAAGTGTAATAAAATTAAGGCGAGACGTGGTCTTAAACGAGTATTGGAATAACCTGGCTTGTGCTGCCAAACTTAATAATACAAACAATTTTTGGTCTGCCACTAAGTCCCTGAGAGCTTTTGGAAAAACATCTACCCCACTAAGTTGCAATATAACTAGTGAAGTGTGGGTTGCTCACTTCTCGAAAATATATGCGTCCCCGCCCCAATGCGAAGACACCCTGGAAAATGTTATGCCTACCCAAATTCAAATTTCTTTGATTGAGGTTGAGGAGGCAATATTCCAGAGTGCGGGAAATAAAGCCCCAGGCCCGGATGGGCTGCCTATTGACCTTATAAAATCAAGGCCAGAGTTCTGGGCTGCTCTGCTACTTAACGTTTTTAACAATTTAATCACAACAAAAATCCCAAACACATGGTCCACATCTGTAATTATCCCCATTTTTAAAAAAGGAGATAGATCGAACCCAAGCTGTTACAGACCCATTTCCCTAATCGATATCACCCTTAAAATATTGGGGAGAGTTCTATTTAACAAGATCAGAACTTGGGCAGAGGATGAAAAAATAATAAATAAATGTCAGTTGGGTTTTTGTAGTCATCTTGGTACTGTGGAACAGTGTTTGAATCTTAATTTAATCATAGGGAAATACACTATCGCCCGACACTGTCCTCTTTACCTGGCATTTATGGACCTTTCATCCGCTTTTGATTTTGTTAATAGATCCAGGCTCTGGCAATGCCTTCTAGATTATGGGTTAGATAAAGATTTGGTGTATTTTTTAGCATATCTGCATAGGGACTTAAGGGCCCGGGTAAGGATAATTATGGACGGGACAGTGTCAGGAGACACAGTGGTTGGGAGAGGCGTTAGACAAGTGTGCGTTCTCGCCCCACTCTTATTTATTTTATATATTAATGAACTTTATAATGTCCTGTCTAACCAAGCCACCGATGTCCCTATAATTAATGGTAACAAACTGCCCGCCTTACTATATGCAGATGATGCTGCTTTAATGGGCCGAACACCTAATGCCTTGAGAATCCTAGTTAGGAGATTTGCAGTTTTTATGAATAATCTGGATCTTTGCACAAATTTAAAAAAATCTTTAATGTGTTGTGGCCCTAAGAAACGTTCCATTAATACCATCAACCTGGGCCCTGATTCTTTGATATGCACTCGCACTTTCCCTTATTTGGGCTTACAATTTTCTGATAATGGGTCCTGGACACCACATTCGGCTTATGGACGGACTAAATTTTCAAGAGCCATAAACTCAGTAATAAATCTCCCCCAACCGAAAAGAATTGAGGTGGTACTGTCCCTACTTAAAATCTATAGGACACAATGTGTACCAATCATGACCTATGGGGCTGAAATTTGGGGCCATATAAATTTGAAAAGTGTCCAGGCAAAAGAAAACAGATTTTGCAGGAGACTACCAATTTCATCGTCCACCTTTGTATGCCATAACGAGTTAAGAATGCCATACTTGGAAGATTATATTAGGTCCCGCCCTGTTTTATTTTGGCTAAAGGTTTGGAAAAATCCAGCAGCCTCATTAACAAGGGAGATTCTGACAGATTGTCTAAAATGTGATAAGGGTGGTGATATCTCTTGGCTGGCCCAAGTACGGGCAAATTTGACTGCGGTCAATCTAGAGCATATTTTTAATAATCCTGAGCAACTAGATGGAATTGATGGAAAGATTATCCGCAAAGTTTTATATCAATATTACGGGGATGCGAGATATGCCCAGGAATCCGCCAAAGTATCTGTGAAACAATATATTTTAATGACAGGCGAGGGCGGATCTCCTTTAAGCTCTCCTATTAGTTATCTCTTAAGAGATATTACTCGCTGGGAGCGAAGCCTTCTTTTTCGTCTTAGATCGGGCTCAATAAAGTATCTGTTGTGCTTCCCTATAGGTTATCAACCTAATATTGAGAACTTGGTTTGCCCATGTGGTAACTTAGCGAAACAGTCTATGTTACACTTTTTGTTCTTTTGCTCTTTTTATCAAAAATATAGTATTCAGTTATTGATACTGTTTTTCAGGGCAAAGGTACAACGGATTTAAAGGTTGCATACAAAATTATTTTCCAGCTTAAAGATGATGATATAACATATCTAGTGTGCACCTTCCTGAAAATGTCCATCCGCTCACGTTTTTCTATGAATTGATGCTTGCTGGATTAGGCTGTACAATATGTATTTTCATTTAATGCTGCTAACTGTAACCTTTCTGAGATTTAAGGATTTGCCCGTCTTTAGCTGCTCTTCCGTGAAATATTTGCACTTTGCACACTGTCACTTTAACATCGTCGATGATATCAAGTTATGGATAATTTAGTAATATTTTAACTGATTAGTTTTAATGATGAGTTTTTTAATTTTTTTTTATTTTAATGATGATGGACTATGTATGTGATTATGAGTAATGTTTGTACTTTTATGGATAATGCATATTCGAATAAAGATAATAATGAACGAATGAATGAATGAATGAATGAATGAATGAATCAGGACTAGCCTGATTCACAACCACTGCCTCCTTTTCTCAATTGTCACTGGTGGCGTTAATTACAGTTGTGCGAGCGGCAGGTTAAATACAGATACGACTAGTACGTCATGAGACTTAAAGATGCCATCTGATCTGAAAGTATTGCCTCATCAGTGTGCTGTAAGACCTTCAAAATGCAGCCTTCTAGTGGGGGGTGGAGGGGGCTGAATAAAGAGTTTTATACCATATGCTTAAATAATAACTATGCAAGTAATGCCATTACATCAAGCCAGAGATGGGTTGTGCATAGTAGTTTTGTCCTTTAGTTTCCCTGGATTGGTGGATCATTTTAGCCAAAAGATCGCTTTTATAATGATCTACGTATGAGCAGATGGCAGCAAGTACCAAGGCAATGAAGTGATGAAGTAACAGCAATTGTAGTGAGGATATAGAGATGGAAGGATACAGATCTGGTGACGTTTCTTAGGAGTAAAATGAAAGAGAGCCTGTCATGGAAAGTGACTCCAGTTTTGATTCATTGGAAAGAGTAGCATGGGAGAAAGCCATTCAAGCTACAACCTTGTGTGTTCTAAAGCCCTGAGGAACACAGTATACCAATAGAGGTGGTGGGAAGCCAACGCCTTAAATAAGAGTTAGTCTATCAACTGCTTGCCATTATCATGACTGTTAAAAATTCTTTAATGTAAATGGTATGGCTTGCATCAACATATGCATGGATTCTGAGACTGCGCAAGATGAAATCAAAGGGGTGAAAAAGGCACTGAAAAAAAGCCAAGGAGTGAAGTTCCTTGGATCAACAGACAATGATTTTATAAATTACCAAAAAGAATTACTAATTTTAACATGGGAAGCGGAAACCAAGAGAAGACTAGAACCACTGTGGGACAATTCTGCCCATTCCTTACAGATAATTTAGAAATGTCTAGCGTCTATTATATAAAAAATGTAAGATTTTGAGGAGCAAAGCACAGGAATGGCTTTGATCCGTGTGGCATAAAAATTCCTTTCTACCGGTCATAAGAAAGAGGTAGGTCCAGCATGTTGGTCTAGGCCCCTTCTGTGGGGTCATCCTCAAACCTTTTGCTTTCACACTCCTGTGTGCTGAACTAGTTTTTGTTGGCTTTTGGACTTCGCGCACTTTAACACTGCCAACCAGTGCTAAAGTGCTCTCTCCTTTAAACATGGCACAATTGCCTTACACCCAATTGGCAAATTTAATTTACTTGTAAGTCCTTAGTAAAGAGATACTACAGGTACCAAGGGACTATAAATTCAATTCTACTAGTGGGCCCGCAACACTCATTGTGTCACACACTTAAATAACCCTTTAACCATGTTTAAAGCCTGCTCTTTAAGCCTGTGTATCTGCAGTTTAAACTGCACACACACAGGCACTGCACACAAACTGCAAAAACCTCAATTTTCATTACATAGTTGTCCCCCTCTGGTGAGCCCACATGGCAGGGTTTAGCGTATTCACAAAGTTGAACATGTATGTTTAACTTCAACAAAAACTCACAATTGTTTTCCACTACTGCAAGGCCATTGGATAACATTGGATTACATTTAGTATGTGCTAATTTTCAATTGAGAACAGTAGGAATGTCAGGTTTGGTGTCTAACGAATTGCAATTTAAAATCCTCTTTAATGGTAAAGTCGGATTTTAAGTCACAAGTCTGAAAATGCAATTTTTTAAAGTTGGAATTTTCTTTTCCTAACCATTTCATCCTACAGACTGTATTATCCTGGGTCACATGACTATATGCAGCTGGCAGTTGGTCTTTGTGTATTGCTCCCAGAAAGTGAGACAAAAGGGGATGGAGTTGGCCATCTTGGACTGGACCAGGCATCTCCAACAAGTAGCTCGTGGGCGACCTGTAGCTCTCCAGCTACCTGTAAGGTGCTCTCCTTGGTGCAGCCCAGGCTATTTATATAGCATCTCTTGCCATAAATGTTGAAATGTGTACACGAAAAGGGGTGTATTTTCAGAACACATAAGCTGATGTTCTAAACCAAATGGCTGAATTTCCAAAATGTACTTATTATATATATTATTATTTGAGTGATAAATCATGTCACGTTAGAAAGACTTAATACTTCTAATATTACCTTGGTGCCAGGGGCACTGCACCTATGGCTGTTATATGTTATCCATGCAGAGGCATTCCAAATTGATGATGTTTTTTATTTTACTTCTGGCAACCTTGCTGATGCACTGGTGTGATCACTGCTGACAATCTTGGATGGATGGCCACTACTACACTAATAATATTAGTAACTATGGATGATTTTCATTAAACATAAGTCGCTCTTAGTACTGAAGAGGTTGGAGACCCCTGAACTGGATGAGGGGGAAGAGATGTCACCTACCACAGTTGCATATCACAAAAACTCTGTCTGAGCACACTCTGAAAGGGATTTGACAGTAGCCTTTTGGGACCCCAGACAAGCTGGGGACAAGGCAGGGAGGCAGGAAATTCCAAGCGCCTCTGGGGGTGGAAACCTCCAGAACCTTTTCCTACTTCAAAGTGGGCACCAGCTATAAAAAATGGACCCTCAAACCCAACTCTTCAGTACATCTCTGGACCTGTAGAAGACTCAGAGGACTGCTGTGCTGCTCTGCCAGCAGGACTGCCACTCAGTGCCTGTATAAGAAGGACAGGACCTGCATCTTAAACCCAGGACCACCAGAGTGACTCCAAGGGCTAGTTATCTGGCCTCCTGATCAGAGCCTCAGGGACAGCAAAAGCTCCGACCACTTTGAATCTAGTACCTGGACTCTGTCTACTGGGAGTCCAACCCCCGCTTTGTGGTGCCACCCCAGTCCTGGACCCTTGGAAGTGAGCCTAAAGGTGCTGTGCCAGCCTAGCTGTGGTCCTGAGAACATAATTGATGCAGCACAACGCATCACCTCGCAGCTCAGCTTTGGAACTGCCACAGCGCGCTGCATCCCCGACACCAGATCTTTTATCACAGACCGTATTTTCCTCGATACTGCCACTGTGCGACAAATCCTCAATGCAGACCTTTGCATTGCAAGCCCCTCATCAGTGAGTGGCATCCTCGATGATGATGCAGGACTCCACATCGCAGCACTGCAGCTTCTTAGGAACCACCGGTGCTTAATACATCTTTGACGCAGGACTTTGCATCGCAAGCCTCTTGTCAACAGCATCTTTGATGACTCCACAGGACTCCGCATCACAGCCCTGCAGCTTCCTTTGAACCGCCACTGCACGATGCATCCTCTCTACGGGATCATGCAACGCTCTGCTGCCATGAATTAAGGTACTTTGTTCAGTGGGCCTAAACTTGTTTCCGGCATCACTAGATAACTACAGTAGGCGCTTGGTGCATCTAGGCACCATTTTCACTAGAATCTTTTAAATTACAAATCCCCAGTTCTACTGATCGTATTTTTGTTGTTTTGTACTCAAATAATATATTACATTTTACTCTATTTTTCTGAATTGGTTTGGAATTTTTCTTGCGTTGTGTTTTGACTTTATTGCTATTTGAAGCACTGCATAAATATTTTACACATTGTCTCTAAGTTAAGCCTGACTACTTTGTGCCAGGCTACCAGAGTTAAGCACAGGTTAATTTGGGGTTTGCTTGTGTTTCACCCTGTCAGAGATTGTGGTTGCTGCTTGAGTAGGGTTTTGCCTCCCTCAACCAGTCACCTACACTGCACTACAGGGGGCTTTCTGAAGGTAAAATGCTGAAGATGTCACTCCTTTCCAGATGAATTGAGTTGAGTATTGTATGGACACTGTGATTTAAGAGTGTTTGCCAGGAAAGGAAGTTTGGAGATCAGCTGATAGATCTCCGAAATCTTAGAATTTTGTTGGTTGCAAGATAGAGATTAGTGTTCACCTGAACTCTTTAGCCGATACAACTGTACAATTGGTTTAACATGCTTTTTGTCTTGCATTTTTCCTATCTATCTCACCCCTACTTAGTCACTTCTATGCCCACCCTTCCCCATTCTCCCTCCTGTATTTCTTCCCAGACTAAGATCTTAGTTTTAAAAGACTTGGTTTAGATGGTGCCCAATATGATCCATAACTTGTGTTATTAAGGTACAAACATTAAATGAAAAAAAAAACAGCCACAGGCTTACAGACAGCAGTCAACATAAAAGTGTATGAAGTTTTTAGGTCTCAGATATCATTTCTCATCCTCAACCTCTTCTCGAAGTGCCATCACTGCATCTCCCAGCATGCTATTTTATAGCAATGACATCACCACACTTACCAAAACCTACCTCATCTGGATGTGACATCAATGCATTTCCAACCGGTTAAAAATTGGGTATATAATTGGCAGAGGTTTGCACCCTGTCCAAGTAGGGACCACAGTTCTAGTCGGGGTAACTCAGATGCACAACCTAAATTAACCTGTGCTCACCCTTTGGTAGCTTGGCACAGAGTAGCCAGGCTTAACTTAAAATGCAATGTGTAAAGTATTGGTGCAACACTTAAATTACAGTGACAGTGAAAACACCACAAAAAGACTCTATACCGGTTTAGAAAAATAGAGAATATTGATCTGAGGAAAATAAGACCAAAATGACAAAAATACAATAAGCAGAATTTGAGATATTAATTTCTAAAGATTAAATTCCAAAACAGTGCTTAGAAGTCAATAGCGCTAAAAGGTTACTTGAGGTCACACTGGACCGGGGTAAATCCAAAGTTCAGCTGACCGTGATAGAGGGTAGGCAGGCTACAGGACCCGCGCAGGGCCCGCTGAAAACTTACTTTGGATGGAGTAAGCGTCAGCGTATCGAAGAGTTGGTTCATAATTCGCACAGTCGGTTTGATACGAAGTCAAGCCTCGCAGTCAGTTTTCACATCATCGTCGAACCCCTCATCATGCAGACGCTGCATTGTTGTCGAACCTCGCAGTTGGTGCTCAGGATCGGCACTGCGTCGTTGAGCCACGCAGTCGGGACCTGCGCCATTGTCGAATAGGCACTGTGTTGGTTTTCATCCACACAAAGGCATCAGTGCATCGATTTGTATTATGCAAAAACAGCTGCAGAACCCACTTCTGAGGCGGCCCGGGTCTGGAGGGGCACCTCAGGCACGGGAGGACTCACTAATGGCAGAGTTGAGGAAAGTATTTGATGGTCCTGAGACTTCAAGAACAGGGGGCAAGCCCTTGGAGAATCTTGGGTTCAAGGATGTAGAGAGCAGATCCAGTCATTCTCACTCCCAGGCAATGAGCAGCAGGAAGCAGGTAACGCAGCAGAGCAGGTAGCAAAGTGGGAGTCCCTCCTACATCATAGCATTCAGCAGGTCAACACAGCAATGCAGTTAACAAAGTAGCAGTCCCTCCTAGAGAACAGCAGCATGTGCTTGGTCCCAGTAGAGTACTTATTTAGTAGTGTCAGGGTTCCAGTACTTATACCCAAATGTGCCTTTGAAGTGGGAGAGAGTTTAAAGAAGCCTTCGAAGATCACAAGGTCCTTGCCTTTCTAGCCCTGGCTCAAGACTTACTACAGGGGGGTATGCAGCTCTTTCTCTGGGGACAAGCACAGCCCTATGCAGGCGCAAGTGTCAGCTCCTCCCTCCCAATATACCTCAACAAGGCCCATCACCTTGGTGATGGTTATTCAGGATGCAAATGTCACACCCCAGCTTCCTTTGTGTGACTGTCGCAGAGGCATAGAATGGTTAAAGAAAGTACCGACTTTCTAAAAGTGACATTTTCAGACTTACAAATAAAAATCCAACTTCACCATAACTTGTGATTTTAAATTGTGAGTCCAGAGACACCAAACTCGAAATTTCTATCTTTTCGCCAATTTAATATTACACTTAAAAGATGTTTAATGCAATCCCAATGTTAGCCTATGGTAGAGATAAGCCTAACATGAGTGTAAAACGAAAGTAGCAGTTTTGTTTACTACCAGAACATTTAAACAAAAAAATGCATGCCCTTCCTTTTAAATGCACTGCACCCTGCCCATGGGCTGCCTAGGGCCTACCTTAAGGGTGACTTATATGTACTAAACGGAAAGGTTTGGGTCTGGCAAGTAGGTTAACCTGCCAGGTCGGAATGGCAGTTTAAAACTGCACCCACATGCTCTGCATTGGTAGGCCTGAGACATGTTTAAAGGGCTACTGAGGTGGGTGAGACAATCTGTCGCGCAGGTCCACAAGTAGCATTTAATTTCTTCTAGGGACTTATAAGTTAATTAAATGCCAAATATGGATAAGCCAAAGTTAACATGTTTTGAGTACTCTGCATATGCACTTTAGCACTGGTTAGCAGTGGTAAAGTGCCCAGAATACTAAAGCCATCAAAAAGGAAGTCAGCAAAACAGGAGTTCAGAAGGCAGAATGTCAGGGAAACCACGGTAAGGATGCTGGGTCTAACACAACCTGAATCTTTTTACCTACATAAGTCAACTACTCCGAGTGTTGCACCACTGAATCATTGAAATTGAATGAGGTTTCTTCTTCCGGCAGGAATCATGAGTCTTCAGGTCTTCCCCTCCCCTGTTCCATTAAGTGGTAACCTGCAAATTTCCTGAATTATTCGATTGTGTGCAATTCCAGCACAATCCTTGATGGGAGAAGCCTTACTCCCATACCTACCTAAGATTGTTTACTTTAGCAGCGATGCTTCATATATCCAAGGACGCGCTTTCAGCAGTTATTTATCCATCCTGGGAGCTTATGATCTTGTAACCTCCTTCACGGGAACACTGCCCTTCCCACTTATGCTGTGCAGTGCCAGTAATTCATTTCCAATATCCTGTTTATAATAAGTGGGCTTGTCACCACTGTTTACTTAACAGGGGTGATTAAGCTGGTTTTCATATGGGCTCCAGAGGTGGTGTCCATATTTATATCTTGCACCTGGGTATTCTTTGTCACAGAGGTTTACATGTGAGTTAAACCTCAAATTTCCTTGAACCTTTCAATGTAATATTTAGGTTTATGATCTAAAGGTAATCAACTCAACTTTTATCTATTGCAGGAACCTTCATTACAAGGATTAAATAGTAAGTGCTTTTGACTTGTGAGACACTGCATGCATACTATCAAGCATTTCTTCACCTTAACACTTAAGATTAAGTTTGTGTCTTATTTCTTTGACAGATTCTGTTACAATTGAAAATGCAGATACCTTCATTGAATGAAACTATAGGTTTATATTTGTCTTGCTTTATTTCAATCAGTATCATATACAATTTGTGCTCAGTCATTCTTCATTTTGTCCTGTTGCTGATCCCGTAACTTGAAAAGGGTCGAAATGCCATTGACAGCTATTCGTCAGGAAAAGACAATCATTGACTGATTCCATATAGAATTTTTTTTCAAACATGAACTTTGCTCTGTGGCAAATTCCTACTGTGCTTTAAACAGAAAGTGTTCATTTCACCATTCTGTTTGATTGCGATCACTTCTTGCACAATTGTTTAGAGCACTGTGTGTTCCCACGATACACTGAGCACTTACTCTATATATTCTAATAAAGTCTGTGTGGAGCCTACACTTATATTCAGATAGAACATAATTGTTGCATAATACAAATCTTGGGTCTTATACTTCATTACAAGTAAGCTGTGCACAACAATACACTGTTTAGGTATTGTGTTGAATTTGTAGATTGTTTTTTCAAATGACACCTAATTGGTCTCTGTTGTCCCAAACTACAAGTGCATTTTAGGCACCATCTACAATCAACTTATACTGAAGTTAAATAGGCCAAACAGGGAGTTTCATTTGCACAGCTCATGTTTTGTGGGGAAATAATGGTGCTTTACTGGTGACTACTAGTGGTAAAGCACACAGAGTTCTGAAGCCAGCAAAATCAGAAAGTAAAAATTAGGGGAGCACAACAAAAATGATGTAATTCCGAACACAATCTGAAACCTTCAACACCATTTTCCCCCAAAGAGCTCCCCGACAACAAAGGTTGAGTCTGCAGAAAGGAAAGAAAATGGAAGAAAAACACAACACCCTCATCTCATCACATTAGCCAAAGCAAAGTACTATGCTGACACTATCAATGAAGCAGAGAACTCTTCAAGACAGTCAAGCACTGCAACAAACCCTGAGAGGATATCCTATGCCACACTCATCTGACAAATGCAAGGCCATCAACCTCTCATTGAACAAAAATACAGTTAAATTGATAGCACGTCAACAACACAAACCCTGTTTTTCTTTTACGCCCACCCCTTCTCATAGCAACCCACAATGGCCATCTTTTAAATACCAATTTCTAGCAACTCCCTCAGATTCACCTCCTATGAAACGATGCCTTACCCTCCTTCTTCATCAAAGTACTCTCTGGAGAAGCTCTCTCACTCCCCACTCACCACTGTAAATGCCATTCTCATTCACAGCATCTTTCCAGACGCTCTCATGGCAGGCCTGAACCTCCCACTCCTGATCACCTCATCAGTTCCCTAACCACTATTGGCATGATAAATGAAATAGCAGTTTAGGCTCAACTCCAAGATCACGTTAATGGCAACCATCTCCTGCCTATCAATCTGGCTGCAGCATGGAGACGGCTATCTTATAAATCATAGGAACCCTCCTAACCACAAATAAAGAGAACACCCTCGCAACCACAGATAAAGCCAAATCCCTGCCTCCTGGTATTGTTGGACTTCTCACACCCCCTTCAACATTGTTTTTTTTTTTTTTTTTTTTTTTTGAAAAACCTTTATTTAAAAATCAGGACACAGCTATTCAGCCGACACCCCGGAGGTTCGGCAGCATCGATAATCAGAAACAGTGATGCGTCCCCAGTACAGTACAAAGAGAAGTGCAAAGGTTCAATTTTAAACAAACACAAAAAAAAAAAAAAAAAAAAAAAACACAACAAACCCCAGCAAGGCAAGAACACTAAAAACCATGGTAAGAGCCCCCAGGGGAGGCCGGACCCCACTCATCTACCAGGTACAAGATAGTGTAAGGAGGAAGAGGGGGGACAGCAGAGGCCCAACTAGTTCATAAACCAGACTGTGCTGGAAAGAAGGTCAGGGGGAAAGCTGTTCCTCGGGCGGTTCCAGATCAGGGGCAAGACATATTTCCCCCCCGTATTGATTCCACCGCCCCCAGATGGCGTGCCACTTCCGGGGGCGGCCTCTAGAGCAATAGACCGTCTTCTCCCTAAACATGCTCCAGTCCATGTTCTCTTTCCACGCAGTCAGTGTGGGGGGCCCCGAGGAGCCCCACAATCGCGCGATATCCCTCTTAGCGACCATGTTACCCAGGGTCACCCATTGGGTCCGCGCCTCATCGAGGTCAGTGGGCCCCCAGACATTCAGGAGACAGCACCGCGCCTCCGGCTGCACAGCAATGCCTGTCACCTCCCCCATTACTGCATGGACTCCCCTCCAGAATTCCACAATGACACCACACTCCCAAATGATGTGCAGGAAAGTACCCACCATGCCACACCCCCTCCTGCACAGGCCGTCCTCCGAGAACCCCATGTGGACCAGCCTTGGCCCCGTCACATACACTCGGTGCATTATTTTAAGCTGCACCAGCCTCAGACGCGACGGGATCGCAACCTCCTTAGGAGAAGAAACAGCTGACTGCCAATCCTCATCATCTAACTCGAGGCCGTCCCTAGTCCACTGGTCCCTCAGCCCCAGAAGCATGTCCGCCCGGACGTTTATCAGTTTCTTATATATGAGCGAGATCGTGCTCTCGGGCATATGGCCATCAAGGACCCGGTCCTCCAAGGGAGAGGACTCAGGCACCTTCTCACCCTCCACGAGGACTGATCGGAGGGCGTGGCGCATCTGAATATACCTGAAATACTCGGAGGGCCCCAGCTCATACTCAGTCTGCAACTCCTCAAAGGACTTCACCTTCCCCTTATGCAGCACATCACCCACCCTGGAGATGCCAATCAGGTCCCACTTATCAAAGCCTTTTGAATGCCAAAGCCTTCCCAATCTCTCCGATTCAAACAACGGGGTAGCGAGGGTGAGCCTATCCTTCCAGCCCAGCGAGTCAGTTGCCATCTTCCACACCCGCACTGCCACCCCGGTGGGCCCCGTGTGGGACGAGTCTAGGGATCGCGAGTACAACGCCCTGTAATAGTTACCACCACGCAGCAACCACCTGTCCATGGCATACCCAGGGCTGAGGGCAGGGCCATAAAGCCCATGATTGATCGCGCTCAGCTGTGTGGCCCAATAGTACCGACGGATGTCTGGGAGCGCAATGCCCCCGTCGTACCATGGAAGCGTCAGCTTTGCAATAGCAATTCGCGGCCGCCCATCCCACAGCAACGTCCGTTGGAGGCCTTCGACCTCCCGAAAGTATTTGGCCGGCACCCAATCCAAGGTATTCTGTAAGGCGTAGAGGAAGCGGGGAAGAGACATCATTTTGAACAGGGCCGCACGCCCAACGAGGGAGAGCGGCAGCCTCCGCCAACCTTCAACATCGCGCCACAGGCGTGCCAGGGGAGGGAGCAGATTCTTCTCATAGCGCACAGCAGAGTCCATGGAGATAAAGATCCCCAAATACACGAAACCCTGCTGGGCGATCTGTATCGAACATATTCTAGGGATCGGTGGAACCTCGCCACTAAGAACATACAAGTACGATTTGCTCCAATTGATGACGAGACCCGAGTTCCTACCAAAAGATGTGAGTACGTCACAGACCACTATAAGTGACTTCTTAGGTGAGGCAAGATACAACAGGATATCATCGGCATAGAGCGAAATACGGTCCTCGTGTTCAGGCGACCACCGAAGGCCCCGTATATCCGGGTGCCAACGTATCCACGCAGCCAGCGGCTCAAGGGCGAGGGCGAACAACAGAGGCGACAGGGGGCAACCCTGCCGAGTACCCCTCCCAAGCTGAAACGGAGTCGACGCCCGACCATTCACCACAACACTAGCTAGCGGCCCCTCGTACAGCAACCTCACCCAGCTCACAAAACCACGGCCAAAGCCGAACTTGGCCAGCACGGCCCACAAGTATGCCCACTCCACCGTGTCAAAGGCCATCGTGGCATCAAGAGACGCCACAATAGCCGGTTCACGCAGCGTGCCCGCCCTGGCGATTACGCCATGAAGACGCCTAAGATTCAATGCTGTGTTTCGGTGCGGGATGAAGCCGGATTGATCCGGGTGGACTAAGTCGCCAAGTACCCTAATCAAACGGGTCGCCAGGAGTTTAGCCAGAATTTTCGGCTCCGCGTTAAGAAGTGAAATAGGCCGATATGAGGCGCACTTATCGCGGGGTTTACCCTCTTTGTGTATGACCACAATCGACGCCAGTCGCTGATCCAACGGGAGGGCCCCACCCCCCCGCGCCTCCAAAAACATGGCGCGCAGGTGAGGGGTGACCCTATCCGGGAACAGCTTGTACAGGTCGATCGGCAAGCCGTTCGGTCCCGAGGCCTTACCCGAGTTTAACGCGCGGATAGCCCCCGCCACCTCGTCGACCGTTATGTCACCATCTAGATCGTCCCTATCTATAGCAGAGAGGCAGGGCAACTCGATATCACGGAGGAGGTCACACGAGTCCTCGGGCGGCCTATCCGACGCAGAGGCATAAACCTTACAGAAATAGTCCGAGAAACGCTTTACAATCCCCTCAGGTTCCACAATCGCCTCTCCCCTCTCTCCCGTCAACTCTGGCACCACTCTATTGACCCGTTCTTTTTTGTCCAGCCACGCCAGGAGTTTCCCTGCCTTATCACCAACATCATACAGTCGGCCCTGCTGTTCCCCACTGAGGGTCTTAGCGGCGTTCGTCACCAGGTCTTTATACTCAGTTTGCTTCAAACAAAGCTCATGCAGTGAGGACTCTGTAACCTCCTCCTCCATCGCTCCCTCCAGAGCCGCGATCTCCTCCTCCACCTGCAGAATCTCACCATCCCTACGCCTCTTGGCAGCCACTACTAGGGAGAGAGCTTCCCCCCGAAGCACGGTCTTAAAAGCTTCCCACAGCGACACTGCCGAGTCCACGGTTCCCTGATTGTCCTTGAAAAAATTTTCTACCTTCTTTACCAGGGCGCTGCGCATCTTGGGGTCTCGGAAATACCAAGGGTTGATAGGGGCCCCCCTTCCTCCTCCCTCCCGACCTAGATCCAGCCGGATCCATACTGGCGAGTGGTCAGATATACCGCGCGCCATGTGCCTCGCCTCGGATACCAACGAGGCATGCGCGGCCAGAGTGAGCAGGTAATCAATCCTGGAAAGGCTACCATGTGCCCCGGAGTGGAACGTGTATTGGCTCTGTGTGGGGTGCCGGAGCCGCCAGCAGTCTATCAGACCAAGCGTGTCTAGGAAGTCTGGAAGCCATTTCTGAGCCCCCCCTGTGTCTCTGGGCGGGTATCTATCCAGCAGGCCGGAGCCAACAGCGTTGAAATCCTCTCCCACCACAAGCATTCCCCCCGGGAGATCCAGCAGGGCCCTACCCAGATCTGCAAACGTGGAGGCCTGCAGGGCCGGCGGGACATAAACCGAAACTAAAACCAAAGTCCGTCCTTCCCACCGCCCCGCCACCGCCACAAACCTCCCCCTATCATCAACAATGGTGGAGTCCACCTCAAATGGCAACGAAGCTCTAACTAGGATGCCCACACCCCTGGACCCAGATGAGAATCCTGAATGTGCAATGAATTTATACCCCTTCCTATTCAGGGCATAGCACGTATTACCTATAAGATGCGTCTCCTGCAGCAGGGCAACATCCGGCATTGATCGTTTCAAAAATTGCAAAACAATCCCCCGCTTAATGCGATCCCCCAAACCATTAACATTCCAGCTTATAACACTTAAGCCCCTACCCCCCATCCTCAAACGGAAAGAGGCCCACCCCACACCCGAGGAGCCACCATGGAACAGCCCTGGAAATAAGCATCATGCCTTGCAGAAATAAACCCCCCAACAACAAACCCAAAATCCCTGAAACTCCCCCCACCCTGCACCCCTGCTGCAGCTTACAAAGCCCCCCCAACTTGCAGTGTGCCTGTCGCCCTACAAAACCAAAAGTCTACAAAAAGTACCCTAAGGGAGGAAAAGAGCAACCCTCGTCCTACCGCAACCCTCCACAGTTACTGCACTCTATGCAAGTCTTCAAGTATAGTCAAATCAAGTCAGACCGGCTCCGAGATGTCAGCCCTGCCCATCCCGGCCACTGTCTCCATCCTCGGCTGTGTCGTCCCCCGTCCGTCGCCGGGGCAAAGCGTCCAGCCATTCGTCGGCCATAACAGGAGAGTCAAAAAAGAATGTCCGCTCGTCGTGCACCACCCGCAGTCTGGCAGGGAAGAGCATGGCATAC
Source organism: Triturus cristatus (assembly GCF_964204655.1). NCBI lineage: Eukaryota > Metazoa > Chordata > Amphibia > Caudata > Salamandridae > Triturus > Triturus cristatus. Next base: position 803,367,949 of record NC_140588.1, on the reverse strand, counting down.
TTCAGGTCTCTTTCCCGGAGCCGCCGCTTCACCCCCCAGGAAGCCCTGTCTCTGCCTCTGCACCTGCTGGGTGAAGTCCGGATAGAAATTCACCGACGCGTTCTGGAAGGGGACCGGGCCCGTCACCTTCGATGCTTGCAGAATAGCGTCCCGATCTCGAAAATGAAAGAGCCGGGCAACGATCGGCCTCGGCGGGGCACCCGCCTTGGGCCTCCCGCCTGGCACTCTATGGGCCCTTTCCACCGCAAAGAACTTCCCAAGGCCCTTGGGCTTCAGATGATTAAGGACCAAGTCCTCAACAAGCAGGTCAACCGAAGCCTCATCCGAGGACTCCGGGACCCCGATGACGCGCACATTGTTGCGCCTGGCCCGGCTCTCAAAGTCCTCCAGCCGCCGGGCGACGAGATCACTCTCGGTCCTCAGCTTACGAACCTCGGTCTGCAGTTCCGTAACATCATCAGTGAGGCCCGTGGTCTTGAGGTCCAAGTTCTTAACCCGTTCATTCGTTTTGCCCAAGTCCGCACGGATCAGGTTGACATCCACCAAAATGGCATCCACCTTATGCGCCAGGGCCTCAAACTGTCTCCCAATCGAAGTCTGCATCCCTTCGAGCGCGCCCATTACATCCTGCATGTAGAGCTCCGGGGCCACAGGCGAGTCCTCCTTCTGGGTATCCGGCACCTGGCTCGATCCACTCGGTGATCCCTTCTGCAGAGCATATCGGTCCATGCTGTTGACTTGGGTATAGGTTCCCCGCCTGGTAGACTTAGGCTTCAGCCGATCCCCTTCTGCTTTGCCCGACATGGTTGACTCCAAGCAGGTCGGTTCAGTTAAGACGGGTCCCTCTCAAGGAGAGGAATAAGGAGTGATCAGTTCTACCGTGGACCGCCAGAGTAGCCTGCAGAGCGTCCCTGGGGTAATAAAGCCACCCAGAGCTCTCCAGTAGCAGGGCTGACAAAGGGAGCGAAATCGAAAGTGAAAGAGCGGGGACCTCCGTCCGACAGTTCACACCTCGCCTGGCCGTTGTTGTTCAACTAGGAGTCGGGCATCCAGCCAACTCTAGCCCCTGGCTTCCCCGGGAGATAGGCCGCAATCTTCCGCCAGGCGTAAGTCCAGTTCCCGGTGGGCGATCCGACCGCGGGTAGCATCAATCGCCTCCCTGACCAATCATCTACACGATGCCATGCATGCAGACAGGATTAGAGACAGGATAGTCGACGGAGGGCGCAAGGGTCTCGGGAGCTCTAAGCTCACACGGCCATCTTGGTCAAGCGCTAGGCTCCTCCCCCCCCCTTCAACATTGTTGACCATCCCACCCTCACCCACACTCTGAAGTCTCAAATGGGATTCACTTCACTGGTTCTCCTCTTACTTTTCCATTCAGCCGACAACAGTCCATTAAAATGATGCCCTTTAGGACCCAGAGGATCCTCATCAACTGTTGAGTCCCATTAGCTTCCATGCTGTCCCCTGTCATCTTCAACCCTTACATGGAGCTCTCTGGGGTTCTATCCACAGACAGCAACATGAAAATTAACTAATATGCCAAAGATAAACAGCTCTTTAAGAAAGTCTCCTCCACTACAGATACCCTACCATCCAATCACTGCCCTGTACCTTATCCAGACCTGGATGTCAATCATCTACATGAAGCTCAACCCCATCAAGACAGAAGTCCTACCATTTTCCAAAATCAACAAGCAATAACTAGATTGAATCTGGTTGCATGACACGGACCAGGGCAGACTTGAACCTCAACTTTTAACCAATGCCAAGTCACTTGGATTCGCCCTAGACACAAACCTCACCCTCAAGGAACACAGTGCCAAGGGAAGCAAGACAGCCTAGTGTCTGCTCTCTACTGAATAATTTGAAACCATTCCTCAAAGAAAGCAACTTCAGCAACCTGCTGTTCAAGCTCTCATACTCTAATATTTGGATGGTGACAAAACTCTGCTCCGTTGCCCCAGTCTCTTCACCGGCCCCCATGAAGGGCAGACTACATGGGTTACAGCACGTCTCATTCAAAAGCTGAAGAAATATGACCACATCACTCCGATACAGATGGAATTCCACAGGCTCCCCTTGCTGGCTTATCCCATCTATAAAACTAGCTGCATCATGCACAAACCATCACAACCATTCTTTCATATCTGGCTAACAATCTGACTCAGTGGCGGCTGGCCCGGAATGGGGTAAGCCAGCAGGAGGGTACTAAAATAAAAAATAAAAACTTATCTTATTGCTGCATTTCTCGTCATTCCTCTGCTCCGTCACGTAACAGGAAGCACCCAGGATCCCCATAGCCAATCAAAACGCTGCAATGCAGTGTTGTGATTGGTCTAAGCGCCATGGTTCGAAGCTCCGCCAGGGACTGGGAGCCTGGGCATGTTCTCCAACCAGGCTGTAATGAAGCCTGGTTTGAGAACATGCAATGTCCGAATGACTGTTTGACCGGCCTGAGATGGCCAGCCAAACAGTCATGCACACTGATAACAGTGCATACCACTCCCCATGGGTGCCTGTTATGTTCCTTGGCCCCACCCCAAGACCCCGGGGCACAAAATAAAATGATAATAAACCATGGTTTATTATGGTTTTATTTTCATTCTATTTTTCACTGCTGGAAGAGGGGGGGGCGACGCTCCCTCTTCACAGCGGAGGAGCCGCTGCTGATCTTACTACCTACGGTGACACAAACAGCCACAATACCGTCAGACAGGAGGCTAAGAAGTAGAAAAAAGAAAAAAACAATGTGATAGGTCTTCTCCTCACACCTCCATGTATCTTTGTCTAACCTTTGCAGGTTTTTTTCATCTCTGTCGCTGTCCCTGTTTTTTAGGTCTCGCCTACGCAGCGCACATGTGCTGCGTAGGAGGACCTTTGTCCGTCATTCTGCTCTTTTTCAAAGCACAGACTCGTTCTTGTGGTGGCATCCACCTTACAGGAGCGCGCAGCTGCGCACCACAAGCATGAGTGCAGTGCTTGTAAATGAGCAGACTGAGTGTGCACGCACGCAGAACTCCTGGGCTCTCTCTCTCTCTCACTCTCTCTCCTCTCGCGTTCTCTCTCTTTCTCTCTGTCTCTCCCACTCTCTCTTTCTCTCTCTCGCTCTCTCTCTCCCCCTCTCTTGCTTTTTTTCTTGGCCGGTGCATGCCTGAACTCTTTCCACCCAATGCGTTGCCTTTTCTGCGAAACGATGCTGTCCCCCCTCCACCCTTTATCCTTTGTCTTGTTAATCGAGAGGTCCTTAAGCTCCTCTGGTAAGAGGGCTCACTTCTGGTTCGTCCTCGACTGTCTGCTCTGCGCGTGTGCTGTCCTTGATCGACTTTGCTGGTTACGAGCATCACTTGAGGTGTATTAACACCGGTAGTACTGCCAGGCTGCTGGATCCCGAAAACACGCTGTGTGTTTTTTTGTTCTTGCGAGATAAAAATGCCTTTTCTTAAAAATTGAAATCATCTGCTTACGAATTGTGTTGAGGATACGCTGTATACGCATTCATACATAAACGCCGTTGTGCGTGTTTTGATCACTACAAACGGCTTGTTTTATTTTTTATTTTTGTGAAAGGCATGAAATTGGAAGATTTTACCATTGAGGAGTTGCAGATGTAAATGCCTTGAGTACGGGCTTGCATTACAGATTGCTGTGGGTTTCCATGGCAATGCTTCCTCCACTGAATGCGGCACCAGGCCTGAGCTGTTTGTAATGTGAGACAAGGCAGCTTTCTGCTGATCTGGAGGAGTGAGTGTTCCCATGTCTCCTGACAAACGGAGCTCGTTTACTTCTTTCTAAATATATACATGTATGCATTGCATATAAGAGCTCAGAGACCTTACAAGAAGGCTTCGAGCACATTACGTTGCACTAGATGTTAGAACCACGCAATATCCCCGAAGAGTGGAAAATAAACCTCTTTATATTATTTACTAAAGAAGGTTTGCATTCTTATTTTCCATTACACTCAATGTCTTAGAATAGTTTGTGGACCTAGACGCAAACAAGCAATGATGCCTTCTGTAGTCTGTAATGCATGCGCATAGGTATCTACACTCCTTTTGCAGTAAGTTGGTATTATTGTTGGGTGTAATTTTCTCATTTATGGACCGTGTGCCAAAGAAGTTAGAAGTCTGTTCTGATGAACCCACCTACATGGTACATGGTACTTACCTCCGAGTAAACAATTTGTAATCTGTGGGATCCTGCCCCTTGCTCACCACTGCATTGCTTCCCGGATGGGCTGGCAATTGCATTACATTACATGATAAGATAAAGTGCTCATCAGAAGCTCTTTGAGTAAAGTAACGTGAAAATGCACCATTTGTTTGCCTGGAATATCATTTCTAAATATTTGCATAACATTATTGCAAAAGACAAGGAAACAAATTGATCTATAAAAGCAGACAAATACCTTGCATACAAAGATTTTGTTTAATTTTCATTATATTTTTAATGCTTGTTGCCAATACCACACATTGTGATCCACTTTGAATAATAACAAGCATTGGCATAGCCAATAGGTCGCGCCTTTGGGACCTTATAAGTGTTTAGTTATCCAGTACAATATCTTTGGTGCAACAACATCAAGTGTTGCATGGCTAAACACTTATAAGGCCCCAAAGGCGAGACCTATTGGCTATGCCAATGCTTGTTTTTCTTCCTCCTCCTTTCTTCCGTTTTGGCCCCATACGTGAGCACCAGATCTCACTATCTACATCCAGCAGCACAAATAAAGTCCAGAGCGAAGCTATTTTGCCTGGCGATTCTGACCTTACAAGTGGCCTGAATAAAGAATATTTCTTAATCCACATGCTTCTTCTTCAGAAACCCACTGAAATCATTCCAAAACGCCAGTAGTTTAAAATAGCGGCAAACACCATGTCTGATTCTTTCTCTTGCTCCCACAAAATCAGCTCTGAAACATTATTATTGAATATAAACAAACATATTTCCCAAGAAATGTAAACCGGGTTTCCTAACTATTAATTCTAAGCCTACCTAAGATCTGTTGAGAAAAAGAAACAAGCATTTGCAATGCAATAGGTCTCGCAGTTACGAGAGTTTAACCTATTGGTATTGTAAATAACAAATCCTTTTATTTATGTTTCTAAAAACTATTCAAAAATAAAAGGCATTGTAATGTGCAATGCCAATAGCTCAAACTCGTGTCAATGTCGAAGCTATTTATTATAATGGTATATTGCGAGGGGTAGAGAGAGGGCTAGAGAGAGTGGTAGAGGGAGATGTGAAAAGAGAGAGTGAGAGTTAGTGCGAGGTACAGAGAGAGCAAAAGAAGTTTTGTGAGCAGTAAAGAGACTCCGAGTGCGCTGTCCCCTGCCAAATGTTCCCAGCCAGAATATATGTTTTAAAATGATCAAATATCTTCCTGCCACATAAGTTGCATTTTCTTGATGTACCATTTAGATAACCGTGCCACATAATTTGTTACCCCATACCATAATCCCAGCACCTCTGAATATTGTGAGTACCATGGAGTACTCTTAATTGCAAAGGGAAGAACCACATAATGGCCGAGACACTTCCAAATAAACCAGTGAAAGTAAAATGTTCTCTCTTCTACTTTACAGGGTGCCATGCATTTTAAGGGGTTTTGCTTTTGGGTTTGCGTGGCATAAATAAACCAATTCAACAAGTTTCCAAATGTTGACTGTTTAAAAGGCGCAACTAGTGCAAGTCTCCCCATTGCACCTCACTGACCCAGGGTGCCGGAATTGTATGGCACCCCTCCCCCACCGCCACTAATTCTTTGTAAATATATAGAGCGCGTGCATGTAGCTTTTTACATTGCACCTTCTGAGCGTAATTCCAAAAAGCATGCGCTGTGTATATTTAAAAGAACAAGCCCGTTATGCGTGACAAAGATGGCACAGTTCTGGTTTTCTTTTATGTAAGTCCACCATTGTGATCCCTTTAAATAAGCGCACGCAGAGGCAGCCCCAACATATAAGGAATGGTGGGCCCGGCACTCCATATTTCACAAACTAAGCACTGAAGAGGTGGCTTGTAGCAAGACCAAGGTACATGAGGCCTGGACGCATTATTAATGTTTAATAAAACAGCTCCAAAGTAAAAAATAAGTACGCAGTGTAAAGGTCTCTATTTCGAAATAAATTTCAAAAACATGTTGAATGCTCCTGCTGAATAATGAGATCTTGTGCACTGCTGATTGATGCCGTAACAAATAAAGGTAGACGTGAATGAAGTAAATGGTGCCTGGGGGCCCTGCATGGCAGGGCAGTGTGAGGTTAAAAGTTCACCTTCACGACAACGAAATGCCCCTATTGTTGGTGATAATTGAAAACACGCCGGAACTAACCCCACGGCTGCCAAATAAAGTTTGTAAACTGTGAATGAGGGATTTCCTTAAAAATTTGCACGTAGAAAATAATTCATGTGTGTCTCTGTGTGAATGTGTTTGTGTGCGTGTGTCTGTGTGAATGTGTGCGTGTGTGTGTGCAGTTGAGTGAAGTCTGCAAAAATTTGAAAACTGATACCTGTCAAAGAATTAGGCATGCAGGATGGCTCTCACCTCCGTCTCTGCGTATTTTGAAAGAGATTTCAAAAATATGTCGAAGCTATTTAATATAATGGTATATTGCGAGGGGTAGAGAGAGGGCTAGAGAGAGTGGGAGAGGGATATGTGAAAAGAGAGAGTGAGAGGTAGAGAGTTAGTGTGAGGTACAGAGAGAGCAAAAGTAGTTTTGTGAGCAGTAAAGAGACTCCCGAGTGCGCTGTCCCCTGCCAAATGTTCCCAGCCAGAATATATGTTTTAAAATGATCAAATAGTGAAATCTTCCTGCCACATAAGTTGCATTTTCTTGATGTACCATTTAGATAACCGTGCCACATAATTTGTTACCCCATACCATAATCCCAGCACCTCTGAATATTGTGAGTACCATGGAGTACTCTTAATTGCAAAGGGAAGAACCACATAATGGCTGAGACACTTCCAAATAAACCAGTGAAAGTAAAATGTTCTCACTTCAATGTTACAGGGTGCCATGCATTTTAAGGGGTTTTGCTTTTGGGTTTGCGTGGCATAAATAAACCAATTCAACAAGTTTCCAAATGTTGACTGTTTAAAAGGCGCAACTACTGCAAGTCTCCCCATTGCACCTCACTGACCCAGGGTGCCGGAATTGTATAGCACCCCTCCACCACCGCCACTAATTCTTTGTAAATATATAGAGGGCGTGCATGTAGCTTTTTACATTGCACCTTCTGAGCGTAATTCCAAAAAGCACGCGCTGTGTATATTTAAAAGAACAAGCCCGTTATGCGTGACAAAGATGGCACAGTGCTGGTTTTCTTTTATGTAAGTCCACCATTGTGATCCCTTTAAATAAGCGCACGCAGAGGCAGCCCCAACATGTAAGGAATGGTGGGCCCGGCACTCCATATTTCACAAACTAAGCACTGGAGAGGTGGCTTGTAGCAAGACCAACGTACATGAGGCCTGAATGCATTATTAATGTTCAATAAAACAGCTCCAAAGTAAAAAATAAGTACGCAGTGTAAAGGTCTCTATTTTGAAAGACATTTAAAAAACATGTTGAATGCTCCTGCGGAATAATGAGATCTTGTGCGCTGCAGTTGAGTGAAATTTGCACTTTGCATAAATATGAAAACTAATACCTGTGAAAGCTTTAAGCATGCAGGATGGCTCTCTCCTCCCCCTCTGCGTATTTTGAAAGACATTTCAAAAATATGTATAAGCTATTGTTTTTAGTGGTAGATTGCGAGGGGTAGAGAGAGGGTTAGAGAGAGTGGTAGAGGGAGATGTTAACCATGCAGGATGGCTCTGTCTCCTCCGTGTCTGCGATGAGGTGGGGAGAGAAGGGAGGGGGAAGGTCAGAGAGAAGGGAGGGGGAAGGTCAATCCGAGGAGCAGCAAGGAATCTGATTAGAAGGGAGGTGGGAATTAAAAGAGCTCAAAAGTAAACCAAAACGCGCAGTGTAAGTGTCTCTATCCTGCTAAATAATGATTTCTCGTGTGCCGCGGATTGATGTCTGAACAGTGTAAATGTCTCTATCCTGCTGAATAATGATTTCTTGTGAGCTCAAAAGTGAAAAAAAAACGCGCAGTGTAAATGGCTCTATCCTGCCAAATAATGATTTCTCGTGCGCCGCTGACTGATGTCTGAGCAGTTTAAATGTCTCTATCCTGCTGAATAATGTTTTTTGTGCGCCACCGATTGATGCCTGAACCAATAAAGGTAGAAAAGAATGCGTGTGTGTGTCTGTGTGAATGTGTGCGCGCAGTTGAGTGAAATGTGCAGTTTGCATACATTTGAAAACTACATTTGAAAACTGAAACCTGCAAAAGCATTAACCATGCAGGATGGCTCTGTCTCCTCCGTCTCTGCCATGAGGTGGGGAGAGAAGGGAGGGGGAAGGACAATCCAAGGAGCAGCAAGGAAACTGTTTAGAAGGGAGGGGGTAGTGTGAAAAGAGCGGGGAGATAAGGGAGGGTGTAATAAAAAACAAAGGAGCCAAAGCTATAGAGAAAGGAGGGGGGAGTGGGAGCAGCTGTGCACGTGCATGTGATCGTGCACTCAAGGTTTAGGCCAGCCAAAAGACTGTGGGTAGCACTTTGAAAATCCCACATACAAAATGTCTCTTCGAGCCTTTGGCTCAGCGAGACCTAAAAAGTTGCATAACGTTTGTTGGCAAAAAGGCGAGGCTGGGATAATTGAAAGCATGGCAGTGACTGGCTAAGCAAGTCTGCGCTGACTGTCCAGGGCATCAATATAATCTTCTGAAATGTCAGAAAGGCACTCAGTTGTTGAGATCTGGTTTAAGCCTAACAAAATTCAAAGCAAGCAACTGGATGAAACATACATTTTTGGTGGCCTCACTTCTCAGGCTCACCGAAAATAGTTAATTTTTAGTAATGAAATGTATGTGGTTTCCCCACCCCACCATGCACTTTTACTTAGAGCCTCAGACCGAGGACATCAGCAGTGGCTAAAATAGGAGTACATACATTTTGCACCTGGTTTTATACTACTGTTGATTAGAATTTGAGCTATTGCATCCTGTGGTTGAGTTCTCCCTCTTACAATTACTTATATAGTGATTAAACAAAGCACAAAACATACTAATATTAGGCACAAAATGGGTGCATTTCTTTATTAGCATAATGCTAAATCAAGCACTAAAACTTACCACTAGCCAGGTGCCAATGATAACTGTTCCAGTGAGTTTTCGAGCTTCATCGAGCACTTGACTTTACACGAGGGCCTCAATATAATAGATTGGGATGAGTCATTGCACTTACAGTAAGAGTACAATGGTCCAGAAGTGTAAACCTCCTTTAATGAAACGCTTTTATCTACTGTATTAAAATTATTTCACTGATTTGACAAAGAAATACAGATGCATGCAGTTCAGCTTAGCTTCATGCTGAAAATAAGTTTGGCACAATATGCATTTTGAGCCCAATGGCTCCATTGATTGCGGTAGACAGAAGCCTGATAATCACAGCAAAGCACACAATTTCCCTACATAAGCATGTAACTGCCAGTAAGAGTGTACAGCATACATGCCCATCAAACTTAATTTTTCAAAAAGAAAATTTAACACAGCTCAAAAAAGGGTTGCATGAAAGCTGGGAGAATTTTAAAAAGAGACCAATGATAGAAGATAAAAAAGGGTGAGAAAACCATGCCAACCAGCAGAGAAGCGCAGAAAATAAGGAAGTGCTAGCAGCAGCGAGCCACAAGGTATCTGAAGAAACTCACCATCAAAACAGTGAAGAGTTCCTCTACATATACACGCTCAGTTTCTATAAGCTCATGTATGACATGACTAAAATAAAAAACAAAAGAGTACATATAAAATGTAATATTTGCTCACGTTGAGTAGTACTGCAACCAGATACCTGCACCACATCCGGGATGAATGAAATAATTGTAAACACAGCAACACAACTTTCATTACCATTATGCATGGTTATCCAATGATTTATCCCAGAGAATAATGCCACAATCTGTTTGACAGAGAAAGTTCTACCGTTTAAAAATATTTACAACATCACACAAGTTTAGCCCTGCTAAATTCTAATTTAAGGTTAGAATGAATCTTTGAAGCAACCGGTTTCCCAATCTCCCACTTTTGTTGTCTCCTAAATTAGCAATAAACTGATCAAGAACAATTAAACAACAAATATATACTTTCTCTGAAAGCTGAGACAGTGGTAGATGTTTTGTTTACTTTTGTTGTTGTTCTTCGGGTAGCATGTCTGTTGACCCAGCTGCCCCAAGAACTCTTTTCTCTAAGGTATCATCATCAAATGTTGCGAGTTGTTGTCACTCTAGATTTACACCATACTAGCTCTGTTTATTGTTGGACACAAATAACTTCGTGCTTTACAATCGGGAAAACCTTTCTGCACAACTTTAATTTCAACTTTAATTTCAAATACGTACTTCAATGCTAATCTTTGTGATAATTATTATTTCCCATTTTATCCTCTATGGACTGTACAGCGACACCTCAAGCCGTCAGAAATTCGTCTGTTTGAGTGTTATGCCATCTCCATGACTCTTATTATTCCAGGTTCTTCCTTTTTTCTTCTTTATACTTTACTGTGGCACCTCTGCTCAACCAACGAACACTGTAATGAAGGTCATGCTTAAATGGACACACGCATGGCTGTTCCCTGGAGAGACGGGGGTCTACAGATATACCTCTGGTGTCTCCTTTCAGGTCAAAAGTCTCCTCTTCTGGTTGACCAGTGTCAGATCTTGCCCAGATATTTTTTACTAAACCAAACAACTGAGATGGCATGTCTGGCCTGTGAGGTATCTCTTTCTACCTCCGGAGGTAGTGTAAGAAAAATAGAATGCAATTTTTGTCAAAAACAAAGACTCATAAAAGTGACTACCAAAATCTTGAACTCTGAAAAATATCTCCCTACACACATTTCAACTTACACCTCAAGCACTTTCCTTCCACCAAATACCACAAGACTCAAGATAAAGTACTAACTCATAGAAGTCCTAAAGTATTCGGTAAGTGAATTGCTCTGAATTTAGGAATTAAATATAGGCCAACATGTTACCTGGCAGATATTTATGAAAGGTCAATATTTAGGCAGTTTGTATTTTGGAGGCTATGTTTTAACAAAAGGATGGTTTTTCCAGTCAATGTCACCTTCATAGTCGTGCTCTTTAGTTCTACTTTCTGACTGAAACGGATGCACCCATTTGCAGCTCTCTTGCGAATGGAAGACACATTTCACGACAGCCCTCCAGATCAAAGTTGTACATGTATGAACTTATGGATCTCTCTAGACGGGCGCTCCCCTCGGCCCGAGAGCTGCGCCTGACTGGGCTTGTCTGCCACCGGGGTCCCTCTTACTTACCACACGGACGCCTTGGGGTAGGTGGGGGGGGGGCGGCGCTGCTCTGCGGCATATGCTATCCGGCATCTTCTACTACAACGCCCTGGAAATGGGGACCCAGTGGGGCCTACACCTTTGAGGGACCTTTCTTGCTGCCTTACCTTTCCCTTCTTGTCATCAACCGCTCTTGATCCTAGGACTAAAAACCCACAATGTTGCTTGTTTTGACTTGCCGAAGTGCTTTTCTGTTCAATCTGATGCTGGGATATTGCCGTAATGCCTAATCTGTGAGGAGATACCTAATGCATTAGAAAAGACTATTACAGAGGGACAATCATTCGCAAAAGAGCCCCCACTTTACGCAGCCTACTTTGAGGTCTCTGAAGGACATTTTCGGGCCACAATTGCCGCGTGCTCCTCAGGGGCATTGAAGATGAACCTGGTGGGCCAGACCTATCGGACATGTGTCTTATCTGTACTGAGCACTCAACTGTGCTCACCCTGTGATTGGACGGATTCGCGCGGGGGGGCAGTCATCTATGGTGGCTCGACCAGCCAGTTCGCCATGGGCAAGACAAACATGAGCAACCCAAATTTTCATTTGAGCAGCGGAAAACTCTGAGGTGCACCACCTCATCGGTGGAAGACCCAACCACAGCGACCATGGATGCCACTTCTGCCCCTGAGCCTAACATCCATGAAATGTTCACCGATCTGAAACACTCTCTATCTGCCATTGACCTGAAGATCAACTCTGTCGGATCGCCTGGATCGGCTCCGGGACAAAGTGTCAAATCATGATGAGCGTCTCACAGAAGTTGAGCAGAGGACATCCGCACTGGAGGATGAGGGAGTGACGACCCAGGAGAAGCTGCTCTGTATGGTCCCGGCGCAACAATCTGTGCATGGTCGGAATCCCGGAAACAACTGCGATGACCCGAGTAGAGGATTTTGTTGAGGAAATGCTGCGATCCCTCTTTGGAGAGGCTCTATCCGCGATGTGCATAGTAGAGCGTGCCCACAGGTCCCTCGGCCCGAGACCCCCCCCCACCCGGGGCCCCAGCCTGCCCAATCTTTGCGAGACACCTTTAAATTATAGGGACCACGACACTGTGCTGCAAAAGACTCTGGATCACCACGACCTCAGATATCAGGGCAACTCAATTTCCTTTTTTACCGATTTCACCTGGTCTGTCCAGGTCACCCACTGAGAATTTTTACCGGTCAAAAGACTGCTGCAGCAACAGGACATCAACTATTCCATGCTCTACCCAGCGAGCGAATTTTCCACTCCGGCAAACATCCTTTTTCACAGATCCCAAGCTTGCTCCCAAGTTTGCATGCAGCCTCAAGCGTTAGAGACCGGAGGGCCCCATGAATGGGGACCAAGTGGCTGAGGACCCCCTCATTGAAAATGATTGAGTCAGCTTGGAAGTGCTCTGTACTGCACACCTGTCTGGGGAGACTCTTGCACCCAGCTGGACTGGCACACACCCTGGGCTTTCTGTGTTTTGTGTCCCTATGAGCACATGAGGGAGCTGGCATTGGACTGGGTCACCTGACTGCTTGGTTATGTTGCCCTCTTGGGCGCCCTTTTTCCAGCGACCGACTCTTTGTTGTTGGGTTACGCCAAGCCCCTGGCGCCACCCCCCGGGATGAGTCCCATGTTCCATTTTGCTGTTGGTATTGTTCGGCCTTGTATGGGCAGGGTAGATGCTCTTCAGCCATGTTGGGCGGCTGCAGTGGCTGAGGGGTGGGTTGTTTGGGTGGCGGGTGAGCTCCTTGGGATGTGTTGTTTTTCTTCTTCTATACCTCTTTTTTCTTCTTCCTCTCCTCCCCTCTCTCTGGTCTGGAGTGCACAATTACTGGCCCATGCTCTCCACGTGGCGCACATGTATGCATGGAAATGGAATGATGACTGTAACTACTGACGGGGCACACACTCTCAAAGCAGTAACCTGGAACGTGAGGGGTCTGAATGATGGCAGAAAGATGCGATTGGTGGCAGCACTCCTCAATCGATATGGGGTGGACAGCTGCTTTTTACAGGAGCTACATCATATGGGTAACAGCTGCTCGCACTTGCGGGCAGGGTGGATGTGCGAAAAATTAATAGCGGGTTACTCCAATTTTGCCAGGGGCACAGCCATTATCCTTAGGAAGGGTCTCCATTGGCCATGGGTGTTATGTGTTGGTGGCGGGGGTCCTTACCTGTTGCCCAGTTAGACTCATATCAGTATATGGCCCCAATACCAACTATTCCCAATTTTTTACTGAACTATGGCGGTTGGTGGACTCCTTAGGCCCCGGGGTGGTACTCTGGGGAGATGACTTTAACGTAATTCTCAACTCCGATATTGATAGGTCGAACGGTTCTCGCCGGCCTCACCAGCAAGCGGCAGCGCAGCTTCCGACCCTCATGGAAGACCACGATCTGATCAATGTTTGGCGTTGCCAACACCAACATGGCCTGGAGGGAACCTGCACCTCCTCTGCGGGCCCCACTTGGTCTAGAATTGACAATGGGCATATATATCTTGTGACATGGACACCTGGGTTAGATGTTGCACTTATCTTGCCCGAACACTCTCAGACCATGCCCCAGTACTATTATAATTTCTTTTACCAGACGTGCCGAACAGAGCTTTCAGCTGGCACTCTTCGAGACCAGATGTTCCGAGAAGAAATCGGGTCTGCCGTACAGGACTACTTTGATATTAACGCCGGCCCGGTAGAGTCCCCGTCCACGTTGTGAGAAGCGTTCAAGGCTGTCATCAGGGGCAAGTGCATTGCCGCGCAGTCCGGCGTCCTGCGCTCGTTAAGGAATGATCTGCGGTGGCTTGAAAAGGCGATACGCTTGCTCAAATCGAAATTTTTCGAGTCTAGTCAGCTCACGGTCCTCGGACAGATTAAGGCCAAGATAGTGGAGTTTGAGGAGGCGGCGCACAGAGAGACGCAGTACTTATGTCAGGGGGACCGTGCCTGCCAATACGGTGAGGCTGACCAGGCCGGCAAAACCCTGGCGGGTCTACTTAATTAGCCATTGGCAACTGATTATATTAGAGAGCTACGCACGGATGAGGGGGCCGTCAGGCAGGCATCAGTTCAAGCTGAAATGACTACTATTACTCTTCACTATATGCCACATGACTGCTGGAAGCACTTCCTGATCTGCTCCCCTTCTTTGACTCCATAGAATTAGTGTGGCTCAGCGATGCACACCAAAAGTATCTGGACTAGCCTTACACAGAGGAGGAGGTGATTAGGGTAATCCGGGCCATGCCCAGGGACAAGGCGTTGGGCCTTTACGGATTGACCCCTGCCTTCTACAAGGGGTTTGCACTGCTTCTTGCACCCCACCTTCTCAACATGTATTTAGATTCACTTGAGCGGGGTGCTCTCCCCCATCCCTCCATGAGGCACTGATAGCGACCATCCTTAAGCCGGACAAGGATCTGCTGCTCTGTGACTCCTACAGGCCACTATCGATGATCAATATGGATAATAAAATCCTCGCTAAGTTATTAACTACTCGGCTACTTCTGCTGCTCCCCACGATACTTAGGCCCGGCCAATGTGGCTTTGTCCCCAGCAAGAGCACCGCCCATAACTTCCGTACCCTCTTTGTGGTGATGCAGGAGGTGGATCCCTCCCTTCCTGCTGCCGCTGTATTCCTGGACGCAACCAAGGCTTTCGATACGTTGAAATGGCCCTAACTGTTCTCGCTCCGGACCCATATTGGCATGAGCCCCGCTTTCCTCCAAAAGATCGCATTATTATACACCTCCCTGACTGCCAGGTTGCGGCTTAACGGTGTGATATCCCCTGATTGCTGTGGTTAGAGGTACGAGACAGGGGTGCCTGCTATCACCCCTTCACTTTGCCACAGCCATCATGCTCAGAGGGGGCTCGATTTCACGCCTAGGGTAATCTTGGAGTCAATGTACGCGGATGATGTGAATCTTTACGTCAATCACCCAGAGACCAATCTTGACTGACCCCCTTATTCGTGAAATCACCAGATTTGGTGGACTCTCAGGCGTTAATGTTAACTGGGGGAAGTCTATGATTTTGCCACTTACTGCAGCAATGGACATATTTCAGTCCGAATGGGCGACTTCCCCAGTGAAGTACATTGGTATCAGGATCAGTATGGACCATGAGGAACTGTGGAGATGCAATTATGGCAAGCTCATGGAGTGTTTGGAGAGTAGGCTACCTCCTTGGAGAGCGCTCCCTCTCTCCCCGGCTGGCCGGATCGCCATTGCAAAGATGGTGGTCCTACCAAAATTCCTTTATGTGTTTGTAAATCTCCCACTCTCCTTCACATCCGAATTCAAGAGGACGCGGCGCTCGAACCTGATTTCTCTCGAATAGGCGGGTGGGCAGCCTTGTGTAACCTGGGAAGTCCTTACGCTCCCGTTTGAGCAGGGGGGCTTGGGAGCGCCTGACATGGAATTGTATCACAGCTGCGCGCAGGCCCACTTTAGGTTTCATTGCATTTACCCGACACTCTTCATGGCTCATACCACCCCTGAAAGCGATCAAGAGGAACCTGTTTCGCTACACATGGCGCTGTTTCACCCACAGCATCGCCCACGGCCTGGGATTGATACAGTAGGATGGACGGTCTGGGCATGGCAACAACTTGGCTGCAGAACATGTCTGGATACCATGTTTGCTCCTTCAATGCCGCTAACTGGACACCAAGCATTGCCTTTCACAACTGAGACTGGGGTTTGCCAGCGACTGCGCAAACTCCAGTTACTTACACTAGGGCATGCTTTCCCAGAAGGCGTCTTTATTTACCTAGATACTGCATTGGGAGAGGACCATACTGGCCTCCTTGACAGGATGACTTACTTTCAACTGAGGGCGACGCTTCGAGCCCAATATCCCTCGTTCCCAATTGCACCCCCAACTTTTCAAGTTCTGGAAACATTTTTAACGAATCCCTCGCCCGCAAACATATTTCACGCATATACTCTGGCATGCAGTGCGAATATCCAGTTTGCATACACCCCGCCTAGCGCGAATGGTAGTCGAGCTTGGGAACTCCGATTGGGGAAGGCGTATGGGCCTACTGCTGTGCACAGTCAAGAGATATGTCACCCAATTATACATTGCAGCTAATACATTTGGAATTCCTTCATAGGTTATATAGGACTCCTGTATGCCTGAGTAAATTGGGACTGAGTGCAGATGCCAGATGTGTGCAGTGCAGAATGCTTAAGGCCTCCTTCATGCATCTGGCCTGGGAATGGTTGGACGTAGCTAATTACTGGACACACGTTTTTGAAGCGCTGGAAGAAATGTTGGAATGCAGGCTGGAGCACTCCCCACTTCTTGCTTTGCTAGGATATGTCAGGGACCTCCCGGCAGATATTAGGAGACCGGCTGCCATAATGCTGGTTTTGGCCAAGAGGTGGGTGGCCATCTGCTGGGGCCATAAGCGTAAACGTCATCACAAGGGCATAGTGGGAGTTCATTTGACCAAGTATTACAGGCAGGGAAAGTAATCATACGAAAAAAGTTACCAAATCTGAGACGAGTCAGAAGCATTCGGTCATAACAGGTAGGCTGAATTAACAAATAGTTTTGAAGCCCTTCATGCTTGGTTATTTTTTGGAAGTCAATAACTGTATTTTTTGTTTTTTCCAGGTTCCATCTGTTAGTTATTAAATGGTTTAGGGCCAACTCTCTTAACGTCTTCCTGGATACCGTTTCCATGATAGACGGCCTTGTAAAAAACTCAGGATGGCCAAGATCAGTCAACATGTTTTTTACGTAAGTAAGCCATTTAATATTGGTTAATCCATCGAGTTTGAGACAATCAATGATTAAGTCTCTATTTAATTGAGTCTCAGGAGTAACCCAAATCTAGTGCCACAACAGTATAGGCGCAATTTTGATAATATCTGAAATATACAGCATACCCAATTCAATATGTATAAAGTAGATCGATGTTGATTTGGAAACTCCTAATAAATAGCGCAAAAACTGATTTTCTGTTTTTTGTATCAGTTGTGAATTTTCAATGCCCCAGAGACCAGCTCCATAGGGGGCAGTGGAAATACATTTGGCTTTATAAAGTACAATCAATTCTTTCACTGGTCTGCCACCTAATTTAGCTGAGAACTGTTTGAGGGCGCCAATTGCTCGGGTGAAGGCTAAGTTTCTGGCATTAATAGCTGCATGCCAATTTCCCTTCCTATCAAAATGTATTCCAAGGTAGGAAAATTGGTCTGTGGACTCGATCCTCTTGTTATCTAAAAAGATTGAACAAGGCACTTTCTTTGTTCCAGGACCACAGGCCATCTTGTATGTTTTTGAAATATTGATTTTTAGCCCTCGTTCTTTCATGTAAAATGCAAATTTCAGGACAGCCCTCTGGAGACCGATCTTATTACGAGACATGATGGCAGCATCATCAGCATAAAGAAGTATTGGGGCCGGGGCTCCCAAAATCTTTGGGTAATCATGCTGTGATTCCATTAGGTGTTGGCCAATGGAGTTTATATATAGGGTGAAAAGAAAGGGTGCTAAAATGCACCCCTGTCGCACCCCTCTCTTGATAGGGAATTTATCGGAACACTCGCCCTTGTTTCCAAAGCGTACCCTAGCGCCTGCGTCCCTATACAGTGTTTTTATGAATCGAAGAATGTTAAGATCTATACCCATTTCAGATAGTATGGACCATAATATCTCATGGTTCACACAATCAAAAGCGGAGCTCAGGTCCACAAAGGTAACAAAAAGATTTCCCTTTTTTGCCTGGGTGTATTTTGATAAAACTAAGGCCAGGTTTAAACTCTGTTCTATAGTCCCTTTGCCTGAGCTAAAACCATACTGCAAGTGTGATAATACCTTATGTTCTTCTGCCCAAAGTTGTATTCTATTTAAAATTGCCCGGGCTGCTACCTTCATTAATGCATCTAAAAGTGATATTGGCCGATAGCAGGTGGGGTCATTTCTATCTCCTTTTTTAAAAATTGGAACGACTATGGCTTCAGTCCAGGATGGTAAGAACCCATGTCGATTAGAATTGTTTAAAACATTTGTTAACAGGGGAGCCCAAAGATCAATCTCAGCTTTGTAGACATCTATCGGGACTCCATCAGGGCCAGGCGCTTTGCCTGAAGGACTGTCTTTGATTGCTTTTATAATCTCCAAGCAGTTAAAAGTTATGCCTAGTGGGAATGTATTCAACAGAGTTGTA
The DNA here is from genome assembly GCF_964204655.1 of Triturus cristatus. Lineage (NCBI taxonomy): Eukaryota > Metazoa > Chordata > Amphibia > Caudata > Salamandridae > Triturus > Triturus cristatus. The sequence continues at coordinate 803,349,357 of NC_140588.1, read as the reverse complement.
GATTGTTGGATGACTACCCCATCGATCAAGGAATTACCATAGTCGAGGTTTTCAGTTTTGTCATATAAATGTTTGAAGTGGTTTACCCAAGTTTCCCCATTTATGGCCATATCTATAGTGTCTGTCTGATTTTTCTGTAGGTAGGGGGCATTTACCACTTTCCAGAAGGCTAAATTATCCTTGGATTTGGAGGCTTCAAGTAGGGCCGACCAAGCCTCTTTCCTTAAGGTCTGTTTCCTTGTTTTTATAGCCAAGTTGTACAATTTTCTGGCTTTACTAATCTCAACTGGAGATTTGATGGTTTCGTGCAATACCCTTTTGAGAGCTTGAAGTGCTTTAGTACAATTTTTATCAAACCAACCATGGCCAATTTTAGAATTAGGTTAGTGCTCTCTAGTTAGTAGTTTTTTGAGTTCAAGTTGGATTCTTAAGAAGGAAGTCATGAGTTCTGATGACTCCTCTGTTTCTGTCAGACAGGCAAAAATATCAGGTTGGGAAATTCCCATTAGACTATGTAGAAAATTCCACAGGGTTTACCCTATCCCATTTTATAGAGTAACCGTTTTTTGTGGCTAAGTTTATGTTAGGATGGTACTTAAACTTGTCTACAGAAATCTCGTGAGTCTTTCTGATTTTCAAGTTAAAGGATATTGGGTAATGATCACTAAAAAAAACTTTAAGTGTTTCCCAAGCATATACTAGTCCTTCGTTGATTGGAGATATGAGAGTAAAATCAATAATCGAATTGCATCCCCACCCATGAAAAGTTGGTTGGAAATGAATATTTGGGATGCATATTTCATTAATATAACACAGATTAAAATGAAAAAACATATTGTTAAGAACGTTTCCCAGTTTAGAGTGGACGAAATGAATTGGGTTATCATCCTTATGTTTGCCAAGGCCGCAAATGCCTTTAGAACCGTGTGGGCAAATAGTACAGTTAAAATCGCCCAACCAGATCAACACCGACTCATCTTTTTTCTGGGTCTTAAAGGTATTAACACTCTGCATAAGTTTATCGATCTGGCTTTCTAGATTGTTAGTTGGGATATTATTATAGAAATTGATGAGGGTCAGAAATTTTATCTGCCCCCAACTAATTTTTAAAATCTGATAGTACTCAGTGAATGTGTATCTCAATACTTTTATGCCCTGCGTTATCGAAGCATATGTAGTCAAACCTCCTTTATTTCTCCTGGTGCTTCTGTCCTGTGAGCCGTTGCCAAGCATCTGGAAATGTGTGCTCCTTCAGATTGTTTTGATGTTATTTGTCAACTGAGACACAAGAGGCTGCCAGGAGAAGCGGAGCTGAGTCAGCCATCTTGCATCCTCTAGTGATCTAGTAAGATAAAAGCAGTGCCAAACTGGTGTTGGGTTCAAGTTGTGCAGTCTAAAGACATCGCTAGTCTGGACTGATACTAGGGAGGCATGGAAACGAGGTGGGTAGTGCTGAAGCCACTTCAAATAGAGAAAGAAGGTGGCTCCGCTCTGGTTAACCAGTTGGGTATGTGCGATAAACAAGGGAAATAAAAGTGCCTGCATCAGTTAGACGCCCCTTGAGACACACAATGGCATACCCTGCATTTGTTAGATGCCCCCCTGAGATGATAAAGAATTTTACACATCAAATCGGACAACAAGAGATGCAATACCATCAAATGCATGAGCAGTAAGGCAGAATTCCAAGCGAGGCTGTACGGTCACATAGTGGAAGTCTAGCACACCCTAACTAATGAACGAGCAGCATTGTGGAGATTAATTAAACGCCAAAAGCAAACTCAATGGCATTACAAAAAGACCCGAGTGTGAAGGTGAATGGAATAGTGTCCAACCAAGGCCAGAGCCAAAAGCTGCTGAAGCTCCAACCAAAATGGCGGCCAAGGAGGCCGATAATTCCAGCCTTCTCACCAAGGAAGACCTAAAAGCATGTTAAGGATTGTTGGGGTATTCTCCAATTGGCAGAGGTAGCAAAAAGGAAAATCTTTAGGCAATACTACAAATATCTGTACTCCAAGGACATTGCTAAGTGTTCAAATCAGGAAGCCTTAATTTGGATCATATACTATCATTATCCCCTATGATACTGTAAGCTAGAGAGTCCCAAATACCAGAAGATGAAGTATCAGTTGTAATTAAACACCTGGACCTCAATGAAACCCCAAGTCCAGATTGGTTGGTGAATCTGTTTTACAATCAATTGTGGCAGAGATAATTTCAAAGTTGATATATATGCACTTAACTCATTTCTCCAATCTAAATCAGTCACCCCCAGAATGATGGATGATTCACAACCTGGCTGGCCCATAGATTCTTGCACTTAAAATAAATCTACAGCACTGTTAAATGCAGACAGCAAGATTTTCACCAAAATCGCAGCGAATAGGCTGGCACCCTACATGCCTTCTTTGATCCTTCCAGATCAATCATGTTTCATCCTTGGGAGACAATCGTTTAATGTCAGATGTGTGCAATCTAATCAATAGGTTTAAAAAAAGCAAGAGTACGATTGCTATTATCACCCTGTATGCCAAATGCTTGAGAGCATAAGATTGGGCACAAAAAAGGAGCATCAGGGGATCATTGATCAGGTCCCCCCCACTCAGTAACTTATAAACCCCAAAAGACCTGATCAGGTAAGAACATTTATCTTTTTGGAGAACAGGAGCAGTTTATAACATTAAACTTTGCTCACGGGACGGGCTCAATGCCATTCGCCTCACGGTCCAATTGTTCAATTTTCAATATATATATATTTTTTGTAATTCTTTTTGTATTGAGAAAAGGTACATAGTATTATAGGAGTTACAAAACATTGAGACCAGTGATTACTTTACAGTATAACATTCTACATCAGTACATGCGCCTTATACAGTGTGATGTGAAGTCTATACAACTGGATTCATTCGCTGTTGTCCTGTGTTAGGTCGTCAGTCGGGGATGTGCATATATTACCTCTGAAGGTATTCCACTTTCCCCACACCCGTTTCAACTTCTTCGGGCACCCCCAGTGTATGTATACTGCTCTTTCGGCCACCACTGCCATATCCATATCCATGCTCCAGTCTCTCACAGTGGGAGTAGTTCGTGCTCCCCATTGTTTTTCAATATTTCTTTTAGCTACGGTTATACCTAGTGTCACCCAGATCTGTGCTGCACTGTTGAGATCTGTGGCTTCCCAGATATTCAAAAGACACCTTTTAGATTCCGGAGGTACCGAGGCTCCACTAACGTTTGTTATTGTAGTCATCACTGCATCCCAGTAAAGTACAATTTCCAGACATTCCCACAGTGTATGGTAGAAAGTGCCTCTTGCCCCACACTGTCGCAGGCAGAGCTGATTATCCGAACATCTCATTTTATATAATGTCACCCTAGTGTAATAGATTTGGTGTAGTACTTTGAGATTAACTAAGCGTAGTTTTGACGAGATTGGCACCTCGCTCGGGGACGCTAGCACCTCCTGCCAGTCCGTCCCATTCCATGTCTCCCAGCTCCTCCTGCCACCTCTCCCGTAGGGAAAGTGTGGGGTCAGGGTGATTATTGATAAGTTTCCAATATGTTAGGGACGTGGCTTTTTTGTGCATGTGATCGGTCAATAGCCTGTCTTCCAAGGGGGATGCCTCTGGAAGGACGGTTTCAGACGGGAGAACTGCTTCTAGTGCGTGACAAATCTGGCGATAGCGAAACAGTTCTGTAGATGCCATCTCATATTGGTCTTGGAGTTGGGTAAATGGAATAACCTTTCCCTTGGCCCAGCGGTCACCCACGTGCGATATCCCTATGTCGTCCCATCGTTTGAATCCTTTACTATTTCTCAATGTACCCAACATAACGGTGTCCCAAAGGGATGTTGCCTGTGTGATCTTTTTGTTCCAACCAAGCTTTCTGTGTACTGTGTGCCATATATGGACGGTATGTTTAGTCGGCCCTACCAAGGCCCTCTGTCGGTTAGTGGTGTACAGTGCCCGATTAAGTCCCTCTATACTCAGCGTAAGCCTGTCCAGATGATAAGCTGGATCGGTGTGCGGGACATGTATCCATTGGTTTATTACGGTCAGTTGGGATACCCAATAATACATTTGCATGTTGGGTAATGCTATGCCTCCATTATACCAGTAGCGAAACAGTTTAGACATCGCTATTCGGGCCGGTTTCCCATTCCACAGCAGTTTGGTCACCTCAGAGTCAATGGCTCGAAAGTAGGCTGCAGGGACGAAGAATGGGGTGTTCTGTAGGGCGTATAAAAAGCGGGGGAGTGCCATCATTTTGAAGAGTGCTGCTCTTCCTAAAAATGTCAGCGGCAGGGCCTGCCAATGTTTGGTGTCTCTATGCAACCTCTTTAGGGGTTCTAAGAGATTTAATGTCATGAAATCCTCGGAGTCGGACGTGATATGGATCCCCCAGATATTTAAAGCTGTCTTTTGCTATTTCCTCTGCACAGCCTTTAGGAGGCAGGCGGTGTAGGACATATAACATGGATTTACTCCAATTAATGATGTAACTGGAGTGCTTTCCAAAGGCCTCGCAAATATTTAGAATGCAATGTAGGGAACGTTAAGAGGAAGCTAGATATAGAAGGATATCGTCGGCTTATAGAGATATGTGATCCTCACAGCCCTCCATCCAGCGGAGGCCGCGAGTATCCAGGTCTTGTCGTATCCATGCCGCGAGTGGCTCTAAAACCAGTGCAAAAAGCAGCGGCGATAGCGGGCATCCCTGTCTTGTGCCTCACCCGAACGGGAATTCTTTCGAAATGTGCCCGTTCGCCACTACATGCGCCAGAGGGTTCATGTAGAGTAGTCTTACCCACAAACAGAATACAGATCCGAAACCAAACCGCGTGAGGACTGCAAATAGGAACGGCCACTCCACCATATCAAAGGCCATACGGACGTCTACGGACAATATTACAGCTTCTTCCTGTATCGTATGCTTACGGCCTAGGACGCTGTGGAGTCGCCTTAAATTTAGGGCTGTGTTCCAGCTAGGCATAAATCCGGACTGGTCAGGGTGAATCAGGGTAGTGAGGTGAGGTGTGAGTCTATTTGCTAAAACCTTTGCCAAGATCGTAGCTTCTGCGTTAATGAAGGAGATGGGTCTTTAGGAAGCACAGTCCTGGGCTGGCTTACCAGGTTTATGTATGGCCACAATTGTTGCCGTTCTTTGATCTTTCAGTAGTTCACCTCTGTCTAAGCTGGTGTTGTATATAGCCAACAAATAGGGGGTGAGAGTGGTTGCGCTTTTCTTAAATAGTTCGATAAGAATGCCATTTGGCCCCAGGGCTTTCCCTGACTGTATGCTTCCTATTGCCAACGTTAACTCCTCCGTAGTGAGCTCTGACTCTAAGAGCTTGGAGTCGTCTTCCGCTAGCGTGGGAAGGCAGATGTCTTTGAGAAACAGCTCTGCCTCCTCTTGTTGTATTGAAACTGCTGGGGAGTAAACCTTGGTGTAGTGGCTTGCTAATGTTTCTACTATGACTTGGGGGTCTGTCACCATCACACCTGGCGCAGGCCGGAGCTCTGCTATCCAGCGGCTTGCGCGTTCCCATTTGTCAAGCCAAGCCAGTAGCCGGCCGGCTTTATCTCCTACTTCATATATGGTGTGGCTGCCAGTCGGGTTGTAGCATCCTCCCATAAATATTCTTTATATTCCTGTTTTTTGAGCGGAGATGTGTATTGAGGTCGGACCCGTCGTGAGAGTATTTTATTTCTAGTACTTGTAGCTCGTGTTCAAGTGTTGAGATCGTGTGAGTCTTTTCCCGTTTGTAGTCTGCAATTAGGGAGATGGCCTGTCCCCGTAGGACCATTTTGAAAGCTTCCCAAAGAGTAAGGGGTGAGGAACCCGATGAAATATTTTCGTTGGTTCAATTTTCAATATTCGTCAATACACCACATTGCATTTCATCTTGTAAGTATCAAGAAGAAAAATGAAAAAATGAGTGAAAGGTCAGAAAGTACCTCACGTAAGCATCACCAAGGGAGCTGCTGATTGGTACTCACCAGTTTTCCCACGTTATCATCGTCGGTGACTTTCATGTTTTTAAGAGGTGAAGAAAAGCAATAGTGACAAATATTGAAAATGTAACAATTGGACCGGGAGGCGAATGGCATTGAGCCCGTCCCGTGAGCAGAGTTTAATGTTCTAAACTGCTCCTGTTCTCCAAAAAGATATATGTTCATAACTGATCAGGTCTTTTGGGGTTTATAAATCATAAGATTGGGGCCAAAAAGGATAACCTTTATAGATTAATTACAAATACCAGTATGTAGAATTATAGGTAATTGTTCAAAGTCTGACGTTTTCCACTTAACTAAGGGAATGAGGCAGGGCTGCCCACTCTTCCAGCTTTATTATTCTCTGGTGGAGGAACCTTTGGCAGCCAAAATGATAGAATGTTAAAAAATTAAGGGCATGCCCTTAGGAGGAGGGCAACATAAAATCTACCTGTTTGCAGATGACATCTTACTTATGATGATAGACCCTGACTCATCCATCAAAGCCACATTGGACATTATTCAAAGTTACATAATTTTTTTTCCAGATTCAAAGTGAACTTGGACAAATCTGAGTTATTAAGTGTGGGAATGAAATGACTATTGGCCAGAAATTCCCATTTTCAATGGGCAACAGGGGATAATAAATACCTGGGAATATACATTACTGAAACTCTGTGAAAATTCTGTGCTGCCACCCTAGACTTACATCTGCGATCAAAATTGACGTGCACCATTGGTGGCCTTTGTTTATTTGCTGGTTGGGTAGGAACACAACAATAAAAATGAATTTCTTATCCAGAGTATTGTGACTGTTCCAGGTTCTCCCCGTAATTATACCAAAGAAGGACATGGCTGACAGTCAACCAGCAATTGACTCCTTCACATGGGCAGGTAGGAGGGAAAAAGTTTCAAAGATTGCTCTTTTCAATGGAAGGAGGTTTGGGGGCTGGCCCTCCCCAACCTCACCCAATATCGTCAAGCTTACCAACTTTATATTATTTTTTTATTATCTCTCTATGAAACAGAGAACACTGGATAAGTATAGAAGCATCCCTGATGGGTTGTACCCCATGGGATGTGGCGTGGCCTCTAAGTAACCAGGGCCTGGGATCTTACGTCCTTCACATTCCTGTTCATGCCACTCTTCGTCAATTCAGACTTTTCACCAGGGGGTGACAACTGGGTCTGATTTAGTAAGTGGCATTTGGTGCAGAATGCTTAGGTGCGAGCGTGAACGCATACGTGTTTTTAAACCCTCTAATTGACTTTATCCCCTAAGAGCAAATTTGTAGGAACTAGAATACTTTGAAAACCTCTTTACTACATACACCTCCATGACAGGACTACTTTCCATCATAAACTAAGCTCTGGGGCAGGTGCAAAGATTGAATGGTTATAGCTGGAGAAATGGAGTAAGAGTTTGGGAGGCAATGTCTGGGATCAACTCTGGAAGGGTATCTGTAAATGGTGTCATAGTATGCAAAACATAGATGCACTGTACACACATATAACAATATTGAACTCAACACCAATAAATGTAAAAGCTAGGTTCAATGAGGTGGATGGGATGTGCTGGCTTGATTGTGGGAAAGAGGGTGGTGAATTGCATACTTGGTGGTCCTGCCCTGTACTGCAACCATTCTAGGAAGAGATTCTCAGCCAAATAAAAGGCATCTTGCTGTATCCATGTGAGCCGGAACCAGCTGCGTTACTGTTAGACTTGAGACACCCAGCTTTAAAAGAGTTATCTAGATTTGACTGGAGACTGGCTATGAAAATGTCACTGCTCGCAGAGCAACTGATAGCCCTAAAGTGGAAAACAAAAGCATTGAGTGGGTATCCAAGTTATGGCTGCTAACAGCAATGGAAAGATTGACATGGGACTTGCACAATCAGGTGGGAAATTTGAGAATTTATCGAGATCACTGCTGCATTATCTGAATGAGGGTTCACCAACTTATGCTTGCCCTATATACCTCCGCTGCTTGAGACTTTAGAATGATTAGATGATTTAAAAATTAATAGGGGTAAGGCAGTGTCAAAAATATAACATTGTATGATATCATACCACTGCATTGATCCTACCTGTAGGTTCAATTGTTTTGGTCTTCCTGTTTACTATATCTTTTTGTGCATTCTGTGAACCACAAGATCCATTGAGCTATCATCTGATTTATTCGTTCCCAGTTACTTCTAAAATTCATAAAAACAATAATCTGAAACAAATTCAAACCTTTGTTGGGACAAAGAGGAAGTTATTATAAATGTTCAGTGAGATTACTGATATGCACTGTTGGCATATTTTCTGCCACTTGCTGCTTAAAAAATTGGATACAGCACATGCAGACAGAACCTGATTTATATTTTGGTGGACGGGTTACTCCTTCACAACGAGGATGTATATCACTTCTGTCGAAATATAAATCCCATAGGATATAATGGAATTTAAAATTCTGTAGATGGGATATCTGATACTCTTGAGACAGAGTAACCAGTCCACCAAAATATAAATCAGGCCCTAATTGTTTAAAATACATTGCCATGGGATACTATTTTTGTGAGACTTGTCTAACTAAGAGCTGATAAGTAGTTTGAGAGAAATGTAGTATATTTATTTGTAACTTTTTAGGTCTCTCCTGCGACAGTGCATGCACTCTCGTTTGTGAGAGATATTGTATACAACAAGGGGTCTGCCCATTGCTTCACATTTGTTGGTTTCATTGTCACTCTTATTGGCTGCCTTCTAATTGGCCAGTGCATGCTAACTTCACTTCCTATTCTTTTGGCTGGAGCATGGACTAAGTGCTGATTGCTTCAGCTTGATTATATTCCTTCTGCTAATTGCGCTGTGGTTGAGGCACCACTTTTATTTTTTCTTCTTTCCTGTCATCTTTGTTGAACCGCTTGCCATTTGTAGCTATGTTTTACTATGCCAAATGCACTTCAAAGAAACCTATTTCTTCTGTGAAATGAATGTTTATTGTGACAATAGAGGTTATCTGTGTTTATTGTGACAATAGATGTTATCTTCTTCCAAATGTCATATTGTTTTTCTTTTGCACGCAGATTAACTGATTTCCTCAAAATCACAGGGTTGCTGTGCAGAGACCCAACAAACATTGGCAAAGCCAATAGGTCTCGCCCTTGAGACTATTTGCTCTGCCAATACCTTTTGCCCATGCTCTACAACATGGGAATAGCCGACTTTGGCAATGATTTGCAGCCATGCTGCACAGCAGCATGGCTAAAAATAATAGTACAAAAAACTATGATGCGTCCAGCACTGATGAACATTAAAAAGATAAGTGCACTAGCCCTCGATGCATCATACCCCTCTTTTCAAATTAGTTTTAGCCAGACTACAAAGCATCTACATTGCTGTACAGTGTGGCTCCAAAACATTGCCAAAGCTAAAAGCTTTCATATGCTAGACCTTTTTGTTTTCGCATAACCGTGTTTCAATATTTCTATACAGACATAATCGCCTGCAACTGTAAGCAAAATACATAGTTAAATAATAAGGAAGCATGCTTACTTCTAAAAGTATGCAGAGACCGTGCAGGAAAGTAACTTGGATATAAATAATGCAATTTCACAAAAAAATAGAAACCATTTTTACAGGATACAATGCAAACTACAAACTTACTTTAGTAAAGTAATTTGTTTGATCGGAAAGAAAGTGTTAATTAACAATAATAATATCATGTAATACCTTTTTAATGTATCCAAGGTGTCTTCATGTTCAGAAATGGAAAATTGCAAGGAGTTGCGTTTTTCTTGATAATCGTGCATTACTTCAATCTAAAAAACACAAGTGACACGATTTATGTACGTGTGTCTTATTAATGAGAATTGTTCTTCAACCGCGATATCCTAAAAGATTTTGAAGTGACTTACTATTGTAGTACTACCGGCTTACATCCGAATTCCAGGAGTGATCAGGATTAAAATGTTGCCACAAGTAGGTGTGATGTACTCCTCTAGTGGTTCTGGAGTAAGCCAGGAGCACTACAAGAGTAAGTCACACCTACTCAGAGCAAACTGGGCCCAATGTAGTTACGAATAAAGGGGTGGCAGTCTTACTAATTTAACTATATAACAAAAGGAGTACGTGTGAAAATAATGGATTAGAGAAGGACAAGCATATTAAACCCGATTTACAAACATTTTAGAACACCTGTGTGGTTCTTAGATACAGCAATAGCAGGTTTCAATTGTGAATTACACATGTCCTGATTCACCAAATCAAACTTGTGGGATTTAATTATCTCAAAATGCACATATCATGGTGGAAATTCTGAACCTTTCCATAGAAGCAAACCTCACCTATTTAATGGGGGCATAGGGAAGTGGGTTCCTACACAGGAAAACATCATTCATGTGGAGAAAAACAGTAAAGGTGTCTATGTTCAATTGTGCATGACTTGGACATGGAATTCCCACCTATGAGAAAATCAGCCCGAGCAGATTTTGAGAGCTGGATTGATCCTGGGACTCTGTGTAACTCTGATAAAAGCCAGCTATCTACTTCAAGCTTAGGAACAAACCAATGGGAGCAGAGTTTTGTGAATCTGGACCACTGTATTTGTTTCATGCAACAGCAAACAAATAATTCTGAGATAACAAAAACGACATCAATTCGGCCAACAAAAACATTTACATGAAAGTAGATCTTTGGCAGGTTTTCAGTGTCTCACTGTGATGTTACATCATAAAGAGATGAAAGCAAATTCTTGACAAGTAGACAGTAGACTGACGTAAACCTTAGGCTAGAATTATAGGGAGGGAACCGTATATATAATAGGAACACATGAGGACACGTGTGGGACAGTGTCCCTCTCTTGTATCTTCATTTTCATTTGTGTTCATTTTGAAATAGCCAAGTTGCTTATTCCCTAAATATTGAAGCTCAGTTTCAGATTCAAATCCTGTTTGGAGTGTGCGCGCTCCAGCCTGCATGTGAGAAAATCATGGTGAAGTGGAATTGTGACATGGACAACACAGAACCCTGTTTCAGCATTTTCCATTTACAAAATGTGTTTTCAATAAGTGTGCATTAAACAAAAGGTACAAAGAGATTTATGATAACCTATAAATAATAATGCAAATGGTTAGCAAACAAGTGTATTTAGCCATCTTTCAGTATATCCGAAAATTAAGAAACAACTTCCATTGATGAACCTCGCGTACACAAGTGACTTAAGCCAGTTCTGGACATGCATACGTTAATCTCCTAATGTCCTTCTGGAATTTATTTGATTTATGTCTGGAAAGTATGAGATTTATATCTGGCAAATTACAGATTCTCCCATTGGCAGGAACCACTTGAGGTAACTTGCTGGACCAAAATCTATACCTTTCTTGCTCATGTAACAGTCCTAACCACTGCAAGCCAAGACCAGTTTCTTTTGCAGGGAACACAGAGAGAGCTCCCACTCAACATAATTGTAGAGCCTGCAATGACCATGTTTGACACACACAAACAGGTCAACCCAAGCCTGGTTTCACCCTAATTGAGGCTCTTCAGTCGGGTGTAGCCTGGTTCCAGAGGCACAGTGAGAAAGAGACCCATGTTTGGGCATACCTTTGGACACCTATGGCACTAAATCGAACACATAAAAGATGAAGGAAGGATGCTTGCAATAAGCCCAACCACTGACTGAAGAGCCCCTATCAGGGTGAAACTGCTCTTGTGTTGCTTGTGTTCTGGTTTAGGGAGGACCTGTACTAGCAGTTCGGGATGAACTGTTCCTATTGGAGAAGGGTCAAGATTGATTTGCATGTGACAGGATCCAAACTGAGGTAGTTTTGTGGTCAAAAGAATGATGATTTGGGGTGCTACCCCGAGCAATCGCTAGTGGTAGACTTATTGCAAGCAGCCTCCCGTCACTTTTTATGAGCTTGACAGTGAGTACAGGACACATGTCCAAGCATACCTGTCACACTTAAGGAACCACACTAGGGAAAACACATAGGTCATGGATTGAATGCTTGCAAAATTCTAAGCCACACACATTTGCTAGGACTGCATTCCATCACTTTGTTTTCCACCCACTATGTCACTTTGGACATATGCAAGTCGATGTTGTTCCTGCTCCAATAGGAAATGTCCAGCCTGTAATACATGGTTGTTCAGAGTCAGAAACCTAAACCTTCTTCACCACAGGTATTAGTGAAAAAGTGTACTAATGAGAAAGCTGAGACCCTTACCTCAAGCGCATTAGATAAATGAATGAGCAAAGAGCTGAAACAAAAGCATTCTCCTATCCTGGAATATTAAATGAATGATTTCAACCTTATGAACTATTGATAACATTCGGGGCACCCACATGTGGCATAACATAACATTTTACTAGATGAGGTCTCTGGTGATGAAGTGGTACTTGAATTGAGTGTGTGAGCGAATGAATGAATCTGAGTTATTGCATCAAAATCTTTTATACAGTGCTGTAAACAGCACTGACCAGGAGTTGACATGAAATTGACTTTCGATGACAAAAGAACTTTAGCGACTACACAGTTTATGTGGGTTCATGTACCGCAAGGCATCATGGGTCACTAGAGAAAGATGCGGTTATTCCAGTGTTGCCTACCTTTCCCTGAAAATAGAAAACATAGTTTTGGGATCACATGGTTTTATTATATGATTTTTCTGGGCACAAAACTGTTTCAGGAAGGGTAGTGGACCTCCATGTGTCCTGGGTTAAAAATCTTAGCATCTCAAATAGCAGTCACTTAAGCATAGGGTGTTTGCATCAAGCTTAGAAGGATAGTGCATCAGCTTCACACAAGGGTGAAACGTAAGTGCGAAAGTGGGAAACCCACTTGCTGAAGCTACCACATATAATATTCCAAGTGAGATCTCCCACCACCCATGATGAACCAGTCACTGTTATGAGATCTCAAACAGTTAAGAAATATCACACTAGGGAGGTGGCTAAGCCAGGTTGTCTATCGGTTGTTTATCTCACTGAAAGAAGAAAATTGTATTTGGTGGTACCAGAAAACTGAAATGGATCCCCTTACTTAGCAGAGTGGAGGAATGAATGATAACGCTTCGGTGGTCTTACACTTTTTTTAAATGTTTGTGGACCATGCTGCAGAATGACTTCAACTTAGAGGGATAATGTTATAGCTAAGAAGCTACTGATGAATAAATACACACAAAAAGGAGATTGTAACGATGTACGAGTAGACACTGGATTCCTGCCTTTTTGAAGGTAGCACCTTTATTAGTAATAAAGTACAGATGATAAATCTAGATGCCGGATCAGGAGATGGGACCTTCTTGCCCAGCCTCCTCCTCCAACTGATCTTTACTTTGACATACACACAGGATAACATTGCCAACATTCTATATAGAGCTACCATTACCGCCTAGTCAGCAGCAGGGCATAGAAGAAACACAAACAAATATCTCTCTCTCCTTTACAATGACCACAAAATCTGAGACTTGCCTCAGACTTTAGTAAGAGAAGTACTGTGTAAAACCCAGACTCAAATAACCTTCCTTAAAACCAATACAACATACTAAGAACAGAATTATCCCTGATCAATGTGCAATGAAACTTGCTGCTGGTTCATCTTAGGGCATAGCATGCAACATACATTGCTGGACTGAAACCTGTCATGGGGCATTCCATGTAACATGCCAGTATATTTCCCTTGTCAAAGTACACTTTGTGCATTCAGTAGCTTTGCGCTCTCCCATTTTATGAGGCATTCATCCATGTCATAGGACATTCCAAGCACTTCAACTTTTAAACCACTAGTGGGGCCATTCACTGCCCCCGATCTCTGTCACAAGGCAATTTGTCAAATTCAGCTCCCACTCAACAAGCAGGATCACACGCTGCTTTCATCCATGTTGTGAGAAATAGGATTGTTGATTGGGGGAGGAAACCCTGCTCAAGCAACAGCCACAACCCATGTCAGGGTGAACCACAAACAGTCACTCAATTAACCCATGCTTAGCTTGGCAGAAAAGCAGTTCGGCTTAACTTATAAGTAATGTGTACAGTATTTATGCAGTACTTAAAGTGAAAACACAAGGCAAAAGAAAACTACCACCCACATCAATTTAGAAATGTAGAGTACATTTTAATAAATTATCTGACATCAAAATAACAAAACTCCTATCAGTAGAACCGGAGATATGAATTCGTAAAGTTTAATGTGAAAAATAGCGCCTAAAAAAGCAAAGAGCCAATCCCGGACATCAAATAGCATGAGACCAGGGCAAAGTCATAAGTTGCGGCCGACCGTGATAAGCGCCGTTCGGATACACAACGTGGATTAGGCTCAGTCTCCGCTTACTTTGAAGAATTTTTTAAGAAAAGGTCTGAGAAGTAGGGGCAAGGCAGACGGCAGTGTCAGAGGAGAAAGTCTTGTCATCAGAAAGCCACTGGACATAGTTTTGGTAAAGATTTCTGTGTTTTGACTTGGTCTTTTTTATGAAAGTCGAAAACCTCCAGCAGGACGAAGCTGCAAGTTGTAGCCAAAGAGGGCTCCAGAAGGCCGGATACCCCTTTTGTGAGTGATGAACCGCTGAACAGGATTTTCATCTGTGTAGAAGAACATAGAGGGAGCTTCCGCAAAGTCAGGTCGATCGTCAATGCACCTTGGACCTATAGGCGAGCAGGTTGGTCTTGATCTCCTCTCGGTTCTCAAAGCACTTTTTGGCAGAGAATTTTCTAAGTCCCATGTTTTGGATTTAGGCCACCTGGGAACCTTTAGCACCGAGGGTCGGTACTCACTCAGGCTGGTTCCAAGTGAGGGTTCAAGATGGATGGAGCACTCTCTGTCCCTGAGGCTCTGATAGGGAGACCAGTCAACAGGCCGTTTTGGAGCCACTCTGGAAGTCTTAGGTTCAAGTAAGAAAGCAGGCTTCCAGAAGCAGGGCAGTCCTCTTGATGCAGCAGAGCAGTCCTCTGAAGTGAAAAGCAGGCTACAGGCAGCAAGGCAGTGCTCTGAGAAACCTTCCATAGGTCTAGAAGTGAACTGAATAATGGGTCTCAGGGTCCTAATTTTTTTCCTGGTGCCAGCCTTGAAATGGAAGAAACGTCTGGAGTTTACCCTCACCGAAGTATCTGGAATTTCCTGCTTCCCTGCCCAGGTCACCGTCTGTCTGCAGTCTCTATCCTAGTGTGAAGTTCTTTGTGTGTGAGCTGAGGCAGGGTCTTTGAAGTGCAAGTGGGGCTGTGCACAGCTCTGCCCCCTCATTCTACTTGAATGACTTATCCGGACAACACCCTGTCCCTCTATAATGTGGCTGTCTGGGAGTAATATAAAATGCAGACATTCTAAATATGGCATTTTCAGCATCGTGACTTAAATTAAAATCCGACTTTACCATGAAAGATTACATTTCCTTATACACCAAACATGACATTTCTACCTGCTGCCAAACAAATGTTATCACTTATTAAATGTAATAAGGTAACCCAGTGTTATCCTGTGGGAGAGGCAAGCCTCACAGTAGTGAAAAACTAATTTGGGATTTTTTCACTATCCAGAAATGCCAAACTTAAAAGTATATGTCCAACTTTTTAAATACAATGCAACCTGTCCTATGGGTGGATTAGAGCCTACCTTAGGGGTGACATATATCATAAAAAGGGAATTTAGGCCTGGCAAGAGGTTTATTTGCCAAGTCAAATTGGCAGTTTGAAATCCATTAGGGATGATGCATACCCTATTCTAAATGCTTCATCAGCAACAAACACAATGTCTTCACACGAATGATGTAACGAGTTCATGATATAAAAAGGAAACACAGCCAACTAAAATAAAATGTGTTTATTGAAACTTCGCTTTTGAAGCTTGATTAAAGTCTATCTGACAGTCCAACTGGACAAAGGCAGTGCATTTGAGGGGCACTTCCCAACGGGGAAGTGCAACAGCGTGCATTTCATTTTCACGTCCCAAGCTCAGAGAGCGATACCTCTTTGCACACCCATAAAATCATCCAACTGGTTTCACAAAGTGTTATCAAATCCCAGATTAAAATGGAGTGCGGGATCCATACCCTTGTGTGTTAATCAGGGCATCAAAGCATTAACACGCCTTATGTGACCCATTTGTGACAAAATGTAGGCATTCCGGGGACGTGCTGTTTATGACTGACTTTATGGTCCATCCCTGAAATATATTGGGCATACTTGGAAACATACTGGCTAACATTTACATGGCCACTTATCCATGACAGATTGTGTACATTCCTAGTGACATTCTAGGTAAAACTAATAAGAAAAGCCATGATCTACTGTGCTGACTAATCTGCAGGCTAGTTCAATTTAAAATACTCCAGAGGGTTTACTATACACAAACATTCCTGTACATTGGAAGAGCGGAGTCCCTGCGATGCAGGAGGGGCTGCGGGAACGAGGGGGGCCTTTATTCATATCCTGTGGGACTGCCCCTTGATACAGGGATACTGGGCAAAGGTGACGGCGACAATGGTCAGGGTAGTAGCGATGGAAGTCCCGAAAGATGCCAAATGGCTACATCTGGGAATGAAGGGGGAGCAGGATTGGCCTGGAAATACAGAAACTTGGCTGAAACTGGTAGCAGGAGTTGCCAAGCACAATATAGCGAGGGGTTGGGGATCCACTGCTATGTATGTAGACATTGACTGGGAGAAGGACCTAGACTGGTGCCAAAGGGTGGAACGTGAGGTCTACAAAATGAGAGGGTGCCCCAAAAAATAGGAAAAAGTGTGGAGGGCCTGGAGAGTGTACAGAGGGTAAGGATGTTTGGAGAACTGTGGGAGGGATTATAGGCTAGGGTAGGGTTAGGAGGAGGTACAGAAAAAGTACAGTTGTGTTTGGCCGTAAAAGTGCTGTATCTAAGATCATACACAGTGCAGAGGAGCGAGGTGCTATGTTGGGGCCCATTGTATAAGCATTGTTAATCCAAAATGTAATTGTCATGTGATGTTTCGAAGCCTGAGTTCTGATTTAATATAAAGATTTTTGAATAAATAAAATACTGTGCTGACTAATCTGAAAAGAAGGACCAACGTTGAAATATTGAAGACATACTAGTGGATATATTGGCTAACCTTGACATGGTGACCCATCACTGACATATTTCTGGGCATTGATGGCCCATCAGCGACATGTTTCTGGGCACTCTTAGTGATATGCTGGCTATCCTTGCATAACGTTTGCTTATCTGTAACATATTTGCTCCAGTGTTTAATTTGAACTCCATGGTTGAAGGTGAGGCCCACCGGCTCACATTTTTCGGGGGACCAGTACCTAATTTCAATTGTCAAACTTTGACACAGAATAACAGAGAGAAAAGGATGAAAAAGGTGGACAAGAATGATGAAAAAGCAGTGACAACGGTAGAAAACAGAGATAAAAAATATCCTGCAATCTTTTGAGATGTTACTAGCACATCACCATACATTTCATTAGTGCTCCTTCAGAATTCAAGAACTTTTACCCAATATAGCCGAAAATTGTGTATGAATTGCAAACTTTGGCATAGGTTTTAAAATGTTTCCAGCCCCTCGTATTCACCTACAAAGATCCTGGACTCACTTGCTTCTTTTAATGGCATGCTCAATTCAATGCCAGGGAGGAATTTACGCCACACCATTTTCAAAGCTCACTAGCCTCCACTGAGGCCACTTATTTGAATGAAAATGTTCTGCATGTACTTTCCTTCCCTTGCCCAGTCCCTCTCACTCCAAATATAACCATTGTAATGTAATGGGTTCTTGTTTCAGAGGATTGCAATACAAATTTCACTTTGCACCAGCCCTCCTGTGTCTGGTGACACTGGTGTAAACTTCATAACATTCAGAGTTATGAATTTGTAGGTGGAGTGCTTAGAAAACAGCAAAGACATTTATTCTTCTTGGTCTGCTGTCCAATTCCTGGAGCTGGTGCATACAGCCTGCATTTTCCGTCACTGCAATGCAAAGTTCATTTTGCTTTAACATTCTAATGTTCAGGAACCTTCCCCTTTTAACCTAAAGTCTCTATACAGTTGGAAACATTTGTTTAAGCACCGAAACTGGAATACACTACTCCAGAGGACAGTCAAGGTCTGCTGTGAGCACATCTTCAACAGACGTGGACTCCTTCCCGAGTTTGCATGTGCCCAAGACAGGGCACAGCAAGGAGGGACAGAGTCACGGTTTGAGACCACACCTCTGTCACTGATAGTGAACAAACCTGAATTTGAGTGGGTCAGGCATTATCCTAGAGAAGAGTGGAGTGTGTGACTACATTATCCTGCAGGGGGATGCACGCGCAGGTCTCTGGGAGACCAATAGGTGCCTGCCTATTTCTTGGCTTGGTAGTGTGCCTCCCCAAACCCTATTTGCCCCCGTGCCCACATCTGTAATATAGTGAAGGTGAAGGGGCATGCATAGGCTCTCATTTCCATGACTGCAAATCCGGGACTAAAAACATGTACCTACCCAGAGTATATCACAGAAATCGCCACATCAGTCTTTGTAACCCCTACCTACTGTAATACCAAAGTGCCTCAGGGTCACCAAATAACCAGCTTAAATGACTGTTGCGGCCTCAACGCACTTTTGTAATATGGATAGCAATGGATCCATGGCACATTTTTAGGATAACCTCTATGTAAATGAGTTCTATTTGGATTAACTGTATACAAATGATCGTATATGACTATGCTGAAAGTCCCGCATTGGTCAAACCTATTGGACATCTGTTGCACACTCCTTTCCCAAAGCAAGGCATCAGTCTTCTGGGGCTGAAAATACGGTTTAAAAAAAAATATTTGTATTCAAATATGGTAACACCTACAGCGCCATCTGTACATTGCCTTGTGAATACATGCAGAAGAAAGGAAAGGAAGGTCTTATCTATAAGGCTGAGGAAATAATTTGGGTGTGAACTTCATCCATGACCTGCTGGTCAGGAAAGTGGACATATTTAAAAAAAAAAAAGTGAAATATAGCAGAATAGACAAGACAAAAGAAATAAGACCGGAAATAAAGGGATATATGTCTTTAAAAAACAGATAGATTTTTTCAGCTCAAGTTCATTTTTCTTTGATACCAAGCTTTCTCCAGGTCTCATGTTTCCCCTGAATTTTAATGGGCTATTTGTACACTTATTAAGCAGGAAAGACCATTAAACAACATATGAAGCTCGTTGTGCATTCAAGATATAATGTTACCTTGGGGGGGCGCTAGAGGGCGCACTGCGACATGGCCGCCTTTTGAGACGGCTCCGCCGGTCAGGCCAGAAATGCGGGAATAAACATCTACAGCGGGCTTGCAACTCCCCGCAACCGACAAAATCTACAATCGGAACACTTAGGCTTTGCGATATGAGTGGCGGGAAGCGGTCCATGAGCCACTAAAGATGACAAATCGTAAAAATCAGCTAAGACTGAGCGGCGGACGGGTGCGAACAAGATGGCGGCGCCCTGTGAGATACAACAGTCCGAAGAGCGGAGGTAGCGGAAAGTGACCGTGGGACGCAACGAGGTGCTCTACCGCCCTGCCTAAACTGTGCCTGGGAGACAGTTGGATATGTTGCACTGCGGATACCGGCTGGTAGCCCTGACTGCGGTGTGAACGCTACGTGCTGGGCGCCGTCCCATCTGACAGCCCAACATGGAGGTCGGACCTCATGGTGACGACTGCTAACGCGGAGGGAGCGGCCTGGTGGTGGAACCGGCAGACTGCGGTCGGACTGTGGCTGGAGCCGTGATTTATCTGCCCGCACTGTAGCGGTAAGCGCCATCCCCGTGGAAGACACACATGCTGGGGTGAGAACTGCGCGAGGTGCCTTATGCCTCCCAATTGCGGGACACCTTTTGGCACTGCTGGGGAGCCTGGAGCCGTCCCCCCTCACACACGCTGGAATGGGGGAACAGGCTGCGGGGCCCGGGCGAGATGCAAAGAGTAGCTGGCGGGACCCATTGTGTAATAGCCTGGAGGCTTTCCTGGGCTCTGTGACCCGAGGGGTATGATCGATGGGGGCGCGACTCAGGTTCCACCGTGCATGATGATGTTCTGGAGGATCAGTTGCGGAGTGACCGCGTGATTGCCCCTCGGTTTGGCCACTACAAAGATGTGTTGCCCTAACTAAGCGTGGAGGGTGAATATCACGGCCTATCGCACGCCGCCTCCCCCGCTGGATGCCTGAACACTATCAGAGGCCGAGTCGGATGATTGAGGATGGGGGACGGTGCATGCTGAGCTGGTCATCGCGCTCAGAGTAGGGAGCTGTGTTCCATGATATCTGCGTTGGGCTACACTACTGATTCAGCTTATCTCCTGTTCACGGGCTTTTCACAGCACGAACATGGGGAAGGCGGACAAGATGCAAACCAAACTCCCCTTTGAAGCAAAAAAACATGCTAAGGGTGCGACGGCGCCGCCGGACACTGAACATCAATCTGACACCGAGGTATCTACTGGCATGGAGGGTGTCCTGCAGGCCATACAGCGCAGCTTGCAGGATATCAATGGCAAGCTGGACACGATTACATCGCAGGTTGACAATATGGCGGCCAAGCTGGACATGCACGGAGAGCGCCTTGTAGAAGGGGAAACTCGTATCTCGGCAGTGGAGGATGAGTCGCATGGCACAACGCGGAAGTGCGCGGAAATGGAGAGGCTACTGGAAGTTATCAAAAATAAAGAGGAAGATTTAGAAGTGAGATCCAGACGCAATAATGTACGAATCGCGGGAGTTCCGGAATCCACGAACACAGGTCGTATGGAAACCTATATTGAGGAACTACTTCGCAATGTATTTGGTACGGAAAATCTCTCTGCCATTTTTGTGATCGAACGTGCGCACAGATCCCTTGCTCCGCGGCCGAAGCCTGGTGCCGCTCCGCGACCAATAATTGCCCGTGTCCTTAATTACAGAGACCGCGATACTATCTTAAGGCTGGCTCGTGAGAAACGGCAGATCAATTACCAGGGAAATGCCCTGGAATTCTACCCAGATTTCACCATGTCAGTTCAGCTGGCGAGAAAAGAATTTAATCCAGCAAAACAGAAACTGCGTGAATTAAAAATTGAATACGCCAGGCTTTATCCGGCACGGCTAAGGGTGATGTATGAGGGCCGTTCAACCATCCTCCAGACACCAAAAGCAGCACAGGAATTTCTTAAGAAACTCAGCGCCAGGCGAAGAGAGCTGTGGCAGTTGGAACAAGATAAAGACCAGGACTAGCTGCGGACATGCGGTGCGAAGGACCTCAAACATATGACATCGCGAACTGGTAAGATCTATATATGCCACATTTTACGGGGCTGGACCGTTGATGTCCCAGGCGGCCTGGCGGCCGCAGTATCGCAGTGCGTTAGGGACAATGGCGAACTGTAGCAAGTGGCCTATCACTAGTCCGGCCGGAACTGCCCTGAACTTTTGAAACGATAGTGCGCCATCTGCCAGTTATATGTAGGAAGTGGCCCGAGGGGGCACTGCTGCTGCCGGGTGAATGTCGTCTTTGGGCCCCACAGGTTTGCTTCACCCGGGACAGTAAGAGGAGAGGCGGATGGCCATCTGATTGGGCTGCCTGGTTACTACTCCCGTGTTATGGGTGGCGATCAGACCGGCACCTGCACCTTTGTGCATACGGGGGGCATTCAGCGAGCTGTGACATTGGATCTGAACTGGGTGTCTGGATTCTGGTGGTGGTAGCGTGTTATAACTATATAGTCAAACTGTCATGGCTGCTGCTGCGGACTGTCTGAAACATGTGGACACAGGATGGTCTTGGTGTTGTATTGTATTTTGAACAATGTGTGGGGTCAAATGCAGGTCAGTTAGATAACCTGGTGGTTGCGGGTTGGGAGGGAGTCTGCAACAACCACATATGCCTGACCACATCCATTACGATGGATGGAGTTGTGTCCTCTCGGTGGCCCCCTATGCGGGTGCTCCCCAACTTCAGCTGAGTTATGGTACGGTTTTCTTATGGGAGATGTCTTTGGCATGGTTGGGATGCTAAAGTGGGTGGTGGGTGGGTGGATTGGTGTTGGGGAATGTTGTGCAGGCTTGAGTACTTGAGAAACATTGCTAAGTCCCAGATCCGCATGCAGATACATGAAACCATGGTGCTGCTTTTATCAATGAGCTATAGCGCAGACTGCAAACTAGTTAATAGATTTAATCGGCTGTTGATGACTGATGTGAAATCACGACCCAAACACTTAAACCTATTAACCTGGAATATTAGCGGTCTCAATAACCCTAAAAAAATCAGGCAGGTATTTGCATATCTAGACAGACACCAGATTGATATCGCCCTCCTGCAGGAAACACACCTCACACCTACCTCTAAAGTACAGTTAGGGCGCAGATGGGCGGAGATTACACGCTGTTCGTCATATTCATTGTACTCTAGAGGGGTTATTATAATGGTTAAAAAGGGATTGCAATTCAATATAGACGCTACCATGGCAGACGAAATTGGGCTTTCGGTTCTAATCACGGGAACGATACGGGGGCAGAGAATTGCTATACTCAATACATATGGTCCAAATATTGATGACCCTGAATTCTACCACAAGGTATGGCGCACACTTAGTGAACTGCCAGACATTCCGGTAATCTGGGGGGCGATTTTAATATTGCGATGCATGACACACTAGACAGGTCAGGTACGTCGACTGAACCTCATAAAAGGGCCATGAGCAAAGTGCGAGATATTATGACTGATAGGCATCTTAAGGATATCTGGAGAACACAGCACCCCACAGGTATGGAAGCCACACACGTATCAGCTGCACATGGTAGCTGGTCGCGAATTGACTATTGGTTGGGCTCGGAGGAGATGTTGCTGTGGACGGAATCCATAAAACATCTCCCCAGAACGTTGTCGGACCACAACCCGGTATTCTTGTCCTTAGCTCTGCCGTATTACACGCCACCTCCATATAGCTGGAGGTTTAATGCCAAAGCTCTGTTAGATACTGCATATACGGATACTATAAGCCAAACCATTAAGGAGTACTTTGACCTTAATGCAACTTCTACGGATGACCCTGGCTTACTATGGGAAGCCTTTAAGGCCACTATTCGGGGTATTTGCATAAGCACCAATGCGGGCATCCTCAAAGATATAAGACAGCAGCTCACTATACGAGAAAGTAAGCTACGAGCCCTGGAAAATGATAATGAGCGTACACATGATACGAAGTTGCTGGGAGACATTAGGACAATACTGTCTGAATATCAAACTTATGCAGAGAATGAACTCAAGTACATTGGTAAGCGCCAAGAAGCGAGAACATATGGTGAGAGCGGTAGGCCTGGTAGAAGCTTGGCAGCTAAAATATGCTCCGGCCGTGCGCCGCAGACGGTCCAAGCGGTCAGGGATGCTACAGGGGAGTTGAGGTATGATACGCACAGTATACTAAAAGAATTCATGTGCACATATGAAGCATTATATGCTTCGCACTCCACGGCGTCGCCTGAAGAGATAATGGGTTATCTAGCTGATATCGCAATAGCATGGCTGTCGGATGCACAGAGAGAATACTTGTCTATGCCTATTACAGAGGAAGAGGTTACGGAAGTCATTAAATCTCTGCCAAATGGGAAAGCACCGGGCCCCGATGGGTTCACGTGTGAATTTTATAAGACATTTGTGGATCAGTTGGCACCTCATTTGGTAGAGATGTATGGAGATGCCCACGAAAAGCAGAGACTGCCGCCAACATTACGAGAGGCCATGATTATCACCCTATTGAAACCAAACAAAGATCCTGAATACTGTGATTCGTATAGGCCACTGTCCCTAATTAATGTAGACACCAAGATACTGGCCAAGCTCATTGCCACTCGGTTGCAACCACTAATGACCAATTCGATATTGCCGGACCAATCAGGGTTTATCCCATCCAGGTCTACAGCTCATAACACTAGGACACTATTTGCTTTATTGCACTATCTAACTCCCAACACTAAAGCAGCTGCTGCACTGCTAGATGCTGCCAAAGCATTTGATTCTATTGAATGGCCATATTTACAAACAATTCTACAGCGAATGGGGTTTCCTCCTATTTTCCTTCAGGGGATACAATTACTATACACGGCGCCAACGGCGCGTATAAGGGTTAACAAATACATATCTGAACCTATACGTATCTCGAGGGGGACGAGGCAGGGATGCCCGCTATCGCCCCTGGTATTTGCAATAGCGTTAGAGCCATTGGCTTGTAAAATTAGACAAAAACACCACTACTCGGCGCTTCAATTCCCGCAAAGACCCTTACATATTTCGTTATATGAAGACGACATGATGTTATATGTGCGTGACCTGGAGAACCATTTGAATCCTTTACTGAGGGAATATATCAAATTTGGGCAGCAATCGGGCCTCAAAATAAACTGGTCTAAATCCCTGATCATACCGCTAACAGACACCACCAGCCCGTGCGCTCTGGAATACCCATTAGAGTGGCAATCGGAACCTGTAAAATATTTGGGTGCCTGGTATCACCGTGACCCTGAACTTGTAATTCGTACGAATTACGGCAGAGCGATTGGGGCATTAGACGAAAAGATAGGGCGCTGGATTCAATTGCCATTATCCTTGGCAGACTGACTAGCCATAGTAAAGATGGTTATCCTACCTAAATTATTGTATCTATTTAACAATATTCCGATCCAGCCTCCACCAACAGTTTTTCGCAGGATCTCCACTATGGTTCTTCGCTTGATCTGGGCGGGTAAACAAGCCCGGATCGAACTGCGCGCTCTCCCACTGCCTTACTCGCGGGGAGGGTTTAGGGTTCCGAACTTTTTACTTTATTATCTCTGTGCCCAAGCGCAATATGCACATGTTTGGTATCATCCAATCCCATATCTTACGCATGCGGCGATTGAAGAAGGAGACGCACACCCGACTCCACTAAGGGCTATCCTAACCCACCAGAGGCCCCCGCTGCACAACCACGATATCAATACTATTGATACGACGAATAATGCTTGGCGAACTATGGGTAGAAAAGCGCGTAAGTTGCCACTGTATGCTCCGGCGCTGCCAATACACCATCACCCTGAGATATCTGTTACCCAGGAAGAAGTGGGCATGGGACTGCTCAGACAGGTGGGCTTTGACACCATGGGAGATTTATACGAACAGGGGTTCTTTAAACCACTTGCAGAGCTGTCATTCATAAGTAATCAAATGTTACTATTCCAGTTTACGTATCACCGGCTACAGGGAGCGCTGAAGGCGTTATAGCCGACACACCCTGCGGAGCCACCGCAGCTGACTACTCTACAGTTACTGATCACGACCCCCACTGATAAGCGACTGGTATCCAGACTATATGCAACACTACAGGAAGACATAGCAGACAATACACATAAAGCGATGGGCACATGGAGTAGTGTCCTAGAGGATCCGCTGACAGTGGAGGAATGGGCCATTGCTTGCTCTCTTGCCGGTCTGTTGACACTGAATGGAAATCTGCGTATGTTACACTATAAATACCTCCACCAGTCCTACTACACTCCAGCGAGGCTTTATAGATATGGTCTGCGGGCAGACTCCAAATGTTGTCGCTGTAATGCGGAAGTTGCAGATTTCATACATCTGGCATGGTATTGCGATGCAGTGGCTGGGTACTGGGCAAGAGTGATACAGATGGTGGGGACAATGGTGGGCGTAAACATTGCTTGCACTATGCGTACATGTCGGCTGGGCCTGCTGCCTGAAATACGGGCAAATAAGCGTAAGTTCTGTATGGTTGCGTTGCTCCTGGCTAAGCGGAGAATATCGTTATGCTGGGGCAGCAAGAGAGCTCCAAAGGTTAAGCAATGGATTCAAGACTTGACGTATTGCAAAGACACCTTGCAAACATATGAGGAAGAACTACCACTGGGTTCTAAGCCTAGAGACTACTGGCAGCATTTGGTTCAATACTTACAAACATACCAGGTAGAGTAAATATGATTAACAGTTGCACTGTACATGATGAGAGTCCCAGTAACATGGTTAAATTATCAACAATGGATGAAGAATGTTGTTGTACCATGGCCTGTAAGTTACATATATGTTGACTCTGTATGTTTTTTATTGTTGAAACATGCTAATGAAAAAAAAAAAATGAAAAAAAGATATAATGTTACCTTACGCGAACCCTGTGTTTTTCTTGTAGCTTTTTTCCCAGGTAGCGTAATGTCAAAGGAGAACTTCAAACTTGAATTAAAGTCCACACCTTTAGAAGAAAACCCACAATAAGACATAAGGTATAAGATGCAAAATACATGTTAAAATGTGAATTCCAAGCGGATGAATGAATCATGTTGTATCAAACTACACAATCAAAATTGTGAATTATTAGGAAAGCCCAGTTCTAAGCAATGGATGAAAGAAAACACATTTTGTCATTCAAGCACATAAACTATACCTATACATATAGTTTTTTCCATTTGACAATTATAGCCTATAATTGATAATGTTTCTGATTACTCGTTTAATTGTAGGCTTAGTTTTGAGAAAACACAAATCTCTGAAAATTTGAAGGTAAACCTGGTTACTTTTTTATTTACCAGTAATATACCACCGCAAAAACTGCTGAGGAATTTTTTGGGGCTGAAAAGTTTCTGGAGAGAAACAATATTGAGGGCTTCACATTTCATTGTATATAGAATCTACCACTGTGTCATGAAGTCTTTAACAGAATCCCCGAATGACACCTAGATGTCTTGCAGAGTCATGGAAAGCCAGCCTCCTAACCATCTCCACATGCCACTGGCCTGCCATACATTCGATCTGGTTACACTGTCCTTTATGTGCCTGTTTGTCAGGTGAAAATATCTTATATCCGCAAAAAAGTAGCATCAAACACTTTTAAAAACATAACAAAAAATGCATGAAAAAGGTAATCGCAACTGTGTTAAAAATCACCAAAGTTCAGGTATTTGTATTAAGTTAGATTTTGTTGAATCTACAATATAGCGGTTACACAAATGCATACACCCTCCATTTAATCTCGGTTTTCCCTTGCCTATACTCCTGTGTGCCTACTAGCGTAGGCACTTGCCGAAAGATACCTGTACTGTGGCAGTACCGAGTTTGTCTTGTAGGTAGGTGTCTTCATGTCGAAGCACACAAACTACTGTTTCAATGAAAAGCGGCTCATTTGTTGTTGCTGCTATACGTCCACTCCTGCATCTTTATCTTGGAACACTACTATCGTGTTTGCACCCAAGGGGGATTCTAGTGCATCTGCTCACAATGCTTTCTACCAATCTATGAATACCTGTATCGTCTAGTCTCACTAAAGGGTAAAAAGGTGTGGGGGGTGGCCCATTCGCCTTTATGGACCGGCCGCAGCTGCCGATAACAAAAGAATGAGTGAGAGCATGGCAATACATTCATTTCTATTTTTCTGTCTTTGATTTCTGTTGTGCACGTGTTAGTTTGTGTCCATTGATCTCTATAGAATAGAGTTCGATCAATTTGTCAAAGGGCATGGGATCTTAATCGTTGTCTGCGGGCATTGGTTGGAAAAGAAGTTGGGATGTTACCTAACATAATCAAAAAATATACAATTATTACCTGATCAAAAGAATCAATGACTTTATATGGTGAAAGGGTAAGTGATAACTTCCACAATTGACATCTTCAACTTTTGTAATCCAAATGAGTAGAACCTGTTAGCCAAATTGTGTAATATAATGTGGTTAACATAACAATCCTATCCCTGCTCTTTGACGCTCCATGACGATTGAATCTAGGGCTGGGCTATGCAAAGTTGTCCTTTTTTACATTAGCTGTCATTCCAAGTGGTGAGTTTATCACCTTCTGTGGTATCCTCACTGGGTGATGTAATCTGTGGGGAATGTTGGAGAGTCATGTGGAATGGGGGCGTAAAATTAAGTTGGGAACAGATAATAAGAGTCGCCATTCCTCCCTGTTTCATGCTTCCTGTTTTATCTGTTATCTAATTTTGCAGAAATAAAGAACACTTTATACCTAGTACCTCAGCACTGAAATAAACTGTTTTTCCTTCCCTGGAGATGAGTGGCTAGCAGGAAGCAACATACCGGCATCAATGCACATCTAAAAGGTGAAGTGCAGAAGACTTGTGCAGGGTGGAAGCCGTTCTCTATGAGAGTCGTGCTATCTCTACAGTGAGTGGTGCTGGGAGCAGTGTAACTTGCATTTGGACCACATGAATACTTTTTTCCTGAGAGGAATTCCATTGACCCTTTAGTTTCGCAGGCACTAGGGCTAGCCACAAAACTGGGGCAGGTTTTTATCAGGACAAGTGGGGGAATGCTGAATGGTCGGAATTTTCTGGATCCCTGTGAATTCTGGACATTTATGCCCAGAAATGCAAGGACAATTTGTGATTTTATGCAAAGTTGGAGATTTGCATGGCACTGTGGGTAAGAAATGTGGTAGGATCTACACTAGCAAACCACTTTGAACTCCTCCTGGTGTCTAGTTTTCAGAAATGTCTGGGTTTGGTAGGTTTCCTCAGGTGACAGCCGAACCCAGGCCCAGTTAATACAGCTACTGCCTGTTAGAAATGGGGTTTCTGGTCAGCTAGGGTATACACCGCAGCAAGGCAGAACCCACCACTCTAGTCAGGGTAAGGGAGTTACACACCCAAGATAACTCCTGCTCGCCGCCTTGGTAGCTTAGCAGAGCAGTCCGGCTTATCACAGAGGCAACCCACACACCCACCAGTGACACACAAGGCACACCACAATTAGAGACTCCACACAAGGGTATATAAAAATATCCTTTGTATTACACATAAACACATACAAGACTATAAATCACTTCGTAGCATGTAAAACACATTCGCCCACATCACATAAATCACTGCAACACTAGGCACTTGTCATTAAGGTGCACATAAGGTCATGCACCATCATCCCTTTGCCCTGAGACAATTGTCATAATACATGTAATGCACTGAAGCAAGACTTGTAAGTTGCACATGTCAGAGGAGAACATCATTAAAGCAACAATCCTGCGTAATAGGCAGTTCCTGAACATAATACTTGGGGTTCTGGCCAGAAAAAGGCATACATCATAATGGTAGGGTCCAAAAAGGTAGCAGTTACCCCACACCTACTCCCTAGATACCGTTGTGCACAAATTACCATGTGGTATGTGAAAATATGCAGCCCCCGCTTCTTTTATAGGCGGTACATTAACTGCCAAATAGCATGAGCAGGATCGGGACCACCGTCGTGGATTACCACCCCGACTTGCTAACTGAGTCGGTTTGTCAAATGCCCCCCAAAGGTACGCAAGCAGCAGCTTCACACAATTGTTCAGTGCAGCTGCAGGTGAAGATGCCTGGACACGCAAGAGCCCTCTCCCGGTCTCCAACCCAAACCCAGCAATGCCCACCCACCTGTGAGGCAGTTGCCGTGATTACACAGAGGGGCAGCTGCTGCAGAATAACACAGCTGCAGCCGGTGAGGAGACCTCGCCTGGTCCATCCCTGGTGTATCCACTAGTAGACTCACCCGCAGCCCGTTGAGTCGGAATCCTTGGACTCCCCCGCGTGGTGAAACAGCAGGGTCTCAGTGGTTCCCTGCCTCAGCTCTGTCCCGCGATAAGCGATTGGAACTGGGCAGGGTTGCTTCTCCCTCTGTGTGCCTCGGGCGGCCTGGAAGGCGTTGCTGCTGCTAGGCAATGCTGGCCGGTCCCGGCACACCCGCCCAGCTGGAGAGCGGCCGCAATTCCCTCACTCAAGGGCAGAAAACCTCGCAGCTCTGCACAACGGGCTGTGGCGTGGCCACTGCCCACACTCTTCAAAAGGGGAAAGCTCCACAAGTCCTCATAAGTAGGCAAGAGGCAACAGGAAAACAAGGCACACAGCTGTTTTGCAAAAAGACCGCGTGAAAGCCCCAGGCCGGTGCAATTTAGCGAGCCAGCACCAGACCTCTCTTCAGATTGTGCCAAGTAAGGGGAAAAGCACACAGACTTTGCCGAATGAGGTATGAGCACCAGTAGCTTGTAAAATACGGTGCAGGTACTAGAACCTTCCCAATGAAAGCAAAAGCATGCAAAAGGAAGACTTTGATGTCCCTGAGTCTTCCACAACAGGCCCTTGGAGATTCCATTCACAAGCAGGATGCCACAGCAGTGCATGGCTAGGGCATGAGCTATTGTTACTTTAGAGCATGAGTTATAGTTACTAGAGATACCTTATAATTGGAGAATTTCAGTAATTTTGTTTACTAAAAATTGTATGGTTTCAACTCACATTTTCACCTAACTATAACGTCCCTTTTACCTTTGTTTTTTTCAGTGAATGACTACATGTTTTTTAAATACCTAACTATAACTGTCACTTCAACCTTTGTCTTTTTTCAGTGAATGTCAGCATTCTTTTAAAACTTAGAATAGTATGTCCATAGCCATGTGAGGTGTTGGTTTGAGCGCCCACCCCCCGTGGGTGCCCCCCACCTCAACTGCATCTATTGTGATGTTGTGTCCTGTGCTGTGTTCAGGCCCTGTGTCCAAATTCCTGCAGGTGCACCCCACCTCGCATGGCCTTCGACCACATATGGTATGGGGAGGGCGCACGGCTTGGCCAGCGGACAGGCCCTGTTCCCAACCCCTCCCAGGGAACTGTCCCACCGTGCATGGCCATTGGTCAAGTCCAGAGTGCAGCTGAAGGCAGGGCCTGGCCTAAGGCTAAGCCCAGTACCCAACCCACACAATCCCTGGGCAGGTAAAGAGAAGTCCGCTCACCTGCAGGAGCATTTTTAAATCAGCTGGCAGCAGACATTCCTTCACTGCCAATGCTGCTGTGGACCGGGAAGGCAAGTTAGCTCCCCCTCTGTGTGGCCAACCCGTTTGGGTGGCCACCCACCTTTATTTTTTTATCCAGGCACTCCTCTTGATCCACTATTTCACGACGACTCTACAAGTGGTCGCACTGAGCCCCGTAGCGATTCACAGATCCATGAAATGGCAAAAAAAGTATTCTTTCTTTTGAAAACAGTGGGGGTTCCTTTTTGATCCCCCCCCAACCCCATGAGCTAGGGGGTCAGCGTTCCGTCCTATATTTTCTTTCTAAACATTTTCTAGGACTAAAGGGCAGAGCCTCCTACTCCTAAAATGGCAGGCACATTTTCCTTGTCAGGCTCGTGGATTCACGTATCCATTGCAAATAGTTGCGGGTCAACCAACCAGAGTACAGCGGGATCTGCAGATCCTCCGCGATTGATCCGTTAATGAATGGTCTGCGGTATGAAATGTACAAAGTTTTTGAGCCATAATTTCTTAAAAACAACTAAAAAGATTTACACCAAATCAAAACACGCATTTTGGAACCCCCTTTTTTCTAAGCACCCCACTTTTTAGATAACCCCAAAACATTACAGAAAGGAACTGAGGTGGAAGAACTTTGCTTTCGTAAAGTTTTGTGAAGATTCATCTAATTGCGCCTTAATGGCGTTATAACAGGGACTACATCACTGAATATATCTCATTTAATGGTCTAGATATTTTTCCTTTTGATATATGAGAAATCTATTTCATGAAAGGAGAATATACAA
The DNA here is from genome assembly GCF_964204655.1 of Triturus cristatus. Taxonomy (NCBI): domain Eukaryota; kingdom Metazoa; phylum Chordata; class Amphibia; order Caudata; family Salamandridae; genus Triturus; species Triturus cristatus. Next base: position 803,317,847 of record NC_140588.1, on the reverse strand, counting down.
GTTGATAACTGACTTGTATGTAGGGTGTCAACTTTATTAATTGAACATAAAAAGTAACTTGGAGTTCTGATGTGCACGTGCAGCATGAAGCTTTGAATAGATGTTTTTAAGCACTCATCAGAATAGTCCAAAATTACTCTTTACCTGGTTATCATTTACAGTAATAATGCAATTCCATTCCTTACCGTGCTTCGGAGAGAATAACGGAGACCTGGCTCTCGGTTGGTTTTCTGGTCGCGGTGCAACAAGCTGGACTGGCCTCACGTGTTTGTCTGCCTGCCTTTTCAGAAAAGCCTGCCGATTCTCAAACATACCTCGGACATTTTCAAGTTTAATGTAAACGGTTTGAATTTGAGCCTGTAGATATATAAAAATAAGAATTAAACCTCATTGTATAAGGTCCCAAAAATAAAAATTGCTAAAATGTAAATACTTTAAATACAACCAGCCTCACAAACATGGTATTAGTGTTTAAATAACCATACTAAACTAGGACCAGAAAGTAGGCAAGTAATAAAACTGACAGCAAAAAGTTATACATTGACCGCAAATACTCTCAAAACGAGCCAGCCCCTCGAGCTCAACTTTTAGCAGGCAGAAGGCTACAAATGGCTCCAATATTAAGGGCTGGATAGCATGGCTAGTAAGAGACACAACTGCATTCCTTTTATTGCTTACACCAAATGTTGTTAACTGTGATCACAAAGCAGTGACTGAGTAGTTACTAACTTGAAGATTCTTTAAATAGAGAGGGGGTGCTCCAACGATGTGGTTACAGGTGACCATTATGTTTTATAAATTAGAAAGAAGCTGCATATAGAAGATTCACACTGCAGCATTGCTCTCCACTAGACGCACCACATCATAGGAACTTCTCTTGTGGGTCAATGATCCCGGCAATGAATTAAAGGAGAAGGCAAGGAAGAGGAATACCAGCACTTCTTCCAAAGCAGCCCTTTTGGTGAAGGAGATTGGAAGTGAAAGGAGACTCTGAAGAGGAAGCGCCCAGCAGAAGAAATAGACTTTGGAACTTGAGAGTGCTGCCCAAGGGATACAACTGGCAAGCAGGTTGAAAGAAAATAAGCACTTCATGCAGATGGGGTGTTATGGAGAGGGAGGTGGATACACATGATGAGAAAAAAAGGGCAGAGTTGGGAATTTACAACGGGTTGGTCAGCAATGATGGCTGTGAGGTGGAGGACCTTCCAGCACTCAACTGGTCTAGAACTGTATTTGTGTGGTAGACTGTCAACAAATAAGGAATTAACGGTTGTAGGGCCTGGAAATTAATATTTTTGATGTCAAATTGATATTAATTTGGTACCAACTGGTGAAAAAAGAGTCTGCAAAATTATACAAAAGAGAGCATGAGCAAGAGTCTTCAAGAAAATCTGAAGATTGTAATTCTTTATTATTAATTCAGGGCCTAAACAAGTGTAATTGATTTAATGGGTAAAAAGTATTTGAGAAGAACCTCGACTGAGGATATAGTAAAAAGTAGAAAGGAAAAAAGGTATTTTTTCAAAGACTGTGACTTTTAGGTCAAATGTGGGGGAGCTTTTCATTTTATAGTACTTCATCCTAAACCCAATATCATTCAAACGTGAATGTGTGTATATCCATGCCTTTAATGATATCATTGCTTTCATCATATATGTTAGACCTGACATCCTTGATGTGGTCTTCCTCCAAACGTTTTGCCTTCACCCCTCCAGTAGGACTTTGTGTACTTTACCACTGCTAACCAGTGCTAAAGTGCTTTAAACATGCTTAAATTGGCTTGCGCCTGATAAACACATTTAATTTACAATTAAGTCCTCAATATATATTTCTACATGTACCCAGGGCCTGCAAATTAAATCCTACTCGTGGGCCTACAGCACTCATTGTGCCACCCACTAAAGTAGCCTTCTAAAACATGTCCATGCTTGTCTCTGTAAACTTTAGTGCAGTTTTAAATTGCCAATTAAGCTAGCAAAATGAACCTTTTGCCAGGCCTAAACCTTCGTTTTTAATACATATATGCCACCCCTAAGGTGACCCCAAAAGAGCCCATAGTGCACGGTGCATTTTATTCAAAAAGTAGGACATGTGTTTTGCACGTCCTGGTTAATTTTTCACTATTGTCAGGCGTATCTCTCCCATTTGATATGGGGCTATCTTTTTACATTTAATAAGTGATTTTAATTGGGAGCAGGTGGGAATACCATGTTTGAACTCAAATGAATTGTAATTTAACATCCTCTTTGATGGTGAAATCATAATTTATGTCAATTCAGAAAAAGCCACTTTTGGAAAGTTGGCATTTTCTTGGCCTAACCATTTGGTGCCGACTGCAAGTGTCCTGGGTCACATGACTGTGTTTACCTTCGCTCTTGTGTATTTCTCCCACACAGTGAGACAGAGGGGGGCTAGATGTTGGCAGAATGGGCCATCCGGCCAGGATAGTTGGGGGAGGAGCTGTTCCCTGCTGCATTTACATTTCAAAGGGCTTGCTTCCAAGAGACACAAAGGAACCCAACACTAGCCTTTTGCCACTCCAGATGTCTTGAGCCTTGGCAGAAGAAGGAAAGAACTTTCCAGAACCAGATGTGGGGTTAGCTTATACGATTCACCCACTTCAAAGGATGGCACCAGGTATAAATATTGCACCTGTTTCACAAACGTTGGGACCTTGGCATGGGTAGAGAGGCTTCCCGGGGGAGGTGGGAAGGGATATATCCTCCGTATGGATAACTGTGTTTTACAAAAAGATATCCCCCCTGGAACCTGGTAAGGTCCCTATGTGGCGAGGTAAAGAGAGGTAAAGAAAGGGGAAAAAACTAACGGCCAATGACGCAGGAGGGGGTGTTCTGAAGTCAAACAGAACACCTGAAAAGAGTCTGCATCTTACTAATTCAGTAATGTCCCCGAGTTGTAAGGGGGAAGAGAGGGAGACTCTTTTGTTATTATAGCCCTCACTCACTCCAATAGTGACATGCTTCATCATCGGGCTCACCCTGGCTCCTTAAGGTCAGGGTGGGCTCGACCGAGTTTCAGGGAGCACTTGTGAAGATTTTGGGTATGGGGGCGTAACGTTTGGTGATAAAATTGCTCTCCCACTCCTAAAGTATCCTTTATTAGTGGGGTGGGGGGGGAGGTTAAAAAAGACTATCGTAAGGTTGGAGGATATGATGGTCCAATGACCCTAACTGAACACCAACATGTTTCAGCCCTATCTCTGGCCTATTAATGGTCCCGGGCTTTCATCAGGGTGGGATGCAAAGATGTCACTTCTCCCGGAGACGTGAGTGCAGAGTGGTCATGCAATTACCATGTAACACGTTTATATATATAAATATATATAATATTATCATATAAGGGACAAGTCTAGTACCTGCACTGTTCTCTTCGAGGAACTTCCTGAAAGAAAAGAGGGGAAAAATCGGACATACACATAAAGGACAAGTAGTGACTTCTGTGTGGTTAAGCCATATGTTACTCTTCGCAAAAGAAGCATCACTGTTGTTGTTCCCCTTAGTGAAGTACCGTGAGAGCGGCTGGTGTCATGTGTGGAGTACCAGAGGTGGGTTGTGTCTGGTGATCACCAGTCAGAAACTGTACCACTGACACACATTCACGGGTCTGTTGTTTAGCCATATACTTATGGAAAAAATGCAAGCAGTAATTCTGCTTAATTCGTGCCAAACGCAATAATTGTTGCAGCTTAGTGTCATACACACATACACAGATGGACACTGTTACCCGTTTCTTTGACTGTTATTATGGGAGTAAGCATTGTGAAATAAGAATACAGAAGTTGATGACTATATGATTCAGGCACTCACCCTGGTAGGACAGGGTGTATGCTACCAACGAGGGGGAGGCCTTGTATTCACAGTTTCATCAAAGTTCCATCCCTGTAGGAGACCTACTATGCTCCGCTCCCCTGTTTGTCTGGGGAGGGAGAGAGGTGCCATAGGTAAAATACTAGGATCTGGAGCGCGATTCGAGGAAGGCATCTGAGCTGCCTGTATCTTCTGAGTGCCCATGCCATGTTGTGATAGGGTGGAGTGAGGGGGGCTTGGCACAATGTAATATGCCGCGTGACCGAGTGCAAATGGTCCGCGGTGGAAGTCCCGGTTGCCATGGTGAGGGGCAGTGACACTACTGTTCCTCCTATGTGGAGACGCAGTTGTGACTATCCGCAAGAGTGATAAAGTTGTAGTTCACTCTTTATACGTGAGAGACGCGGATGAGACTGTCTGCGACATTAATAAAGTTTTTGAGCGGAAGAAAGGGAGAAGTGCCGAATATAGGTGGCCAATACTAACATTAATTTGACCGTGTGCATCACCTATATTTCAAGTATTGCTGAATTTGTGATCAGACAAAAAAGTTTATAAATTACAAGCCAACCTTGAGAATTTTCAAGGGGAATGGTGGCGTGGATAGTTAACAGTGCCTATGTTGGGTGATAGGTAGGGGAAGGTGGACAAGGTGGAGGGTCCTGTTCATGTTCCAGCTAGGGAGTAAGAAAATGTAATGGTTTGTCACGATGTAGTCGAGACTGCTCCTCATAGAAGTTTATCTTGAGGGGTATGGATCTATGCATGTCCTAGGTCATAGCAGGGTGGCCATTCGTTTATCTGTTAAGGTTATTAAGTTGATTCCATGGAATGTCGTCGTTGAGGCCTGTTTTACTTTTCTGCAAGCGTTACACCCATCTCAAAGAACAGAGATGGGTGTATCCAATACATCTTGACAAACCATTAAATATTCTTTCTTTTTATATTACCATATTTACAACACACAGAGTGATAAAACAAAAATACTAGACAATACTAACTCTATGGGCATCAGAAATTAAACATTATTCGAAATCCGGTTTTATCTGGTGCAATGGGGTATTTTTGAAATTCACCAATCACTTTTCTGAAAACCTGAGTTTAAGAGGTGATTGCTGAACAGAGGGGAACTGTTTTAATGGAGTGAATAGTTTTAAGATAATTTCCAGAGACTGAAGAAAGATATAACAGAGGCACCTGCTCTTTATAATTTTGGTGAGAGGAATCACCAATTTCTGAAGGCAAGTGTGAGTTTGAAAGGTTTGGTGCATGTTCTCACAAATATACAGAATGGTTGAAATGTAGCAGTATCTTTGGCATTCAGAGAATTGAAAGATGTAGAAAAAAAACTAAGTAATTGCATTGCTAATGTCACTAGAAACAGAAGTCAGATACTACTGCAAGCTCACAGAATTGATACATATCTCCTAATTAGGGTTTTGATTTTCATGGGATGGCAACGTTGAACAGTGATGGCTCACTCATGAAGGCTTTTGGTAGAGTAGATATTTTAGACTTATGTAGCAGAAGTGCCCTTCACAATAAAACGTTATGGTAGTGTTTTTTTTAACTAAAATATATAAGATTATATTTATGTTAGCAATTAAATATGCTTAGCACATTTTTTATTATAGCTCCCAACACTCAATGCATCTCAGTGGGGCTTGCGGGACTCAGCAGCACGACATGCAGTTATGTTAACACTGGGTGTGTCTTCGGGGAGTTTTACAAGCAGTACTAATTGCAGAGGCAATTAGCCAATGTGTACGGTCTGATTCCTGTAGGAAGATTTGAGAATTTGATTTACAGAGAATAGCACAACCTTTCAGCATCTGTTCACACAAAAGATTCAAAGTGCCACAGACTATCAAGTGGTTGATTGCATACAATTAACAACCCATGCAAGAAAACCTGAAGAAACAATTATTATTTTCATGACTTCTGCATTATTACAATTTTCACACCATAACTAAATGCTGTTTCTGCAACCACATCCTTACCTTTAGCTCAGCAGTTAAAATGGATTCAAATTCATAGTGCAAGTCTTGGGGATCCTGGTTTAGGTAGAGACTTGAATTTTCAACGAATTTGTCAATGTCTTGCAAAGCTCTCTCTGCACCTTCTTTACTCTGACATCTATCCATCTGCTGATTAGCGAGAAGATAGGCCCCTTCATCACAACACTCTTGGGCCTGACAAAGAAAATGCACAAGTCTTTATTTTAATACTATCAATAAGTGTGCTTCAAAGGGTGCATCCAAGGTCTTAAAAAACACACAGCTCTCTTAACCCAGTCCTACATCGCTAAACGCTAAAAAAACCTAATTGAGATATTTTTCAATGGAAGGCCATTTTAACTCATCTGACTATAATGTAAAAGTTTTAGTCAAAGAGATATAAACTAAACTAGTGATATTTTGATATCCATGTAGTTGAATGAATTTGCATAATCCACATGAAATCATCACATAAATATATGCTATTTCAGAAAAGTCAGCCATTTACCAAAAACTTGAAGATCAAATGTTCCAGACTCTAGGTACATTTATACTGAAAATTAAGTAGACAATTTTTGAAGTACACTGAGAATATAACACTTGATAACTGACATTTTTTAACTACTATTAAAATTGTAAAATTTAATTCACAAATTTCATACATATAAACAAAGCTTTGGTGCGCAAAATACTTAAGTTTGGGTGTACATTTTGAGATGCTGAATCAAAGAACCTGGAGCTACGGACATTTCCTAACACCAATGGTACTTCAAACTTCCTCCATTTAACAGCTCGTCTACAGGGTGGGAAAATTATGCAAATTGCAGAAAACATCCACAAACCAATAAGATTGAGAGGTTGTTTTTTTTAGCATTTTGCAGGTTCTGTAAAAGGCACAAGTAGGAGTCTTATCAATCCACTAACCGCCATGTCGCATTTGGTGTGTAAGAAAAGGGTTTTTTCCATAGGGAAAAAATGTATCGCTGAGGAGGAAAAAACTAAAAGAAAAAAATACGCCAAAATGCTTTGTCACCAGACTTACTCCAGGTGAGTGTGGTTAGAGGAATTCCAGTAAGGTGCATATAACTATCTATAACTTGCCAAGATTTCCATTCGTTATCCACAGGAAGTTGGTGTCCTCAAAAAGTTGCAAATCTATGCATATCGTAATGAGAAAACCACAATGTGTATGTTAGAAAATTGTCATTATACTTTTACTGTTAAGGAGTGAAAATCATTCCTTTCCCCTCAGTTTTGTACTAATTTACGAACACAATATTTATTGGTGATTATAATATTCAACTTGATGTTTCTTTTGAGATGAATATAGGTTTGCCACCATCCATTACTGCCTGATCCATCACGTAACAAAAAACAGTGAAGTTAACAAAAGATAAGTGGTTGTGAGTAATTGTAGATATGGAACAAATGCATTGAACTTCTTTTGTTGCATAAAAAACAATCAGATTAGGTATTTATGAGTGCTCTTTTACATCACCTGTTGTAGCTGGATGAGCAGGTCCAGTGTTCTCATGAGTCTTGCATGCTTCCTATTGATTTCGTCAGTCAAAGTGTCTGACAAATGCCGTAGTTCATTGCATCTTTGACAGATCAAATCCAGTGCATAATGGTGATTTGCTGCCAGTTGGTTACCATGTAAAATTACAACCTGTGACTTCCCTGAAAGATCCTGTAAAAAGAAAAGTCTAAATTGTTTACACTATTTCATCCTTTCAACTGCAGTAATTTTCAAAAACTAATATGCTAAAATGCTGCTAGATGTATGTAGCTGTGAACACATTTTTCAGAGATATATAATTTACAAAATTACGATACATCTCTCTAATTTATGTGTTATTGGTTCAAATTTCCACCATGAATTCTAGGCTTCTTTTTTTAAAGTCTGACTTGAGAACAATAGAAAAAAATGAGAGAGGAGACTACTTTCATCCAGAATTCCTTTGGTGGGAGCTTTCAGCATAAGAGTTTGGTGTAGAACCCTGGACTATCAACTGACAATGCTTTAGTTATATCTAATCTGTATCGTAAAAGCATTTCAAGATCAACTATTCTAGACACATAGACAACTAACCTCATTGTTTTTTCCTCGATCACGCCAACCCATGCTTCATTTCCTACAGTTTGTTTATTTATTTCTATATTAACTGGTATTTCGGGTTAAAATTTGGCTAAGATAACCTACCTGTAAGTCCCTCGTATATGGTATGGCATGTAGGTTTAGAGATCGCACTGGATTTAATGCACTTAGGAGTGCACTGCTGTGGTGTCTGCTGTCATTGTGGAGAAGTGTGGCTCAATGATTAGAGCGGCAGACCCTGATGCAGAGGTCTAGCCTGGGACCAGGGTTCAATTCCCCGCCTCGGCGGGTCTTGGGCTCAAAAATTCCACGGACCTGAAAATTCTCGCCTCGGTGCCATTCCAATCATGGAGTCCCACTCTGCAACTCTGGGCAATAACGTGCTTAATCTCCACAACGGCCCCCACAACGCTAAGGATGCCTGGCCTCCACCTTGGGGGTGCCCAGGAGTGGACGCCTCACAGGGAAAGCCAGGATGGGTTCCACAGCGGTATTCGTACAAGCGCCTTGAGACCCTTGCGGGTGAGTAGTGCGCTATACAAGTATCAATTTACATTTACATTTACAATTTACATTTTACATTTCAAAGCCAGGCCTGCCTTGCAGGCAAGTTCTAAAATAAAACTGTGGCCAAATTTGAATTTGGAATTAACTGTACTTCCAAAGTCCAAAACGAACTTTTTATTACATATAAGTCACCCTCTAAGGTCTGCCCTAGGTGCCCCAAGGGTAGGGTGCCTTGTTATTAAAAAAAAAAGAAGGAGCATTATAAAATTTGTTTTATATGCCCTGGTGGGAAAAAGACAGCCAAAGTTGTTTTGCCCCCATTGTAGTGCTGCTAGCTCCATAGGCTGACATGGGAAGGCTTTATGAAACTTTCATAAAGTCTATTGGAAGTAGCTAGCAACATAATTCAAAGTATCAAAATAATAGTTACAATAAATTCAACAACTTTATGGTCAGATTTATTAGAACTACTGCAGAAAAGTAGCTTTAGAATGTACTATCTTGAAGTTACCTAAAACAGCCATGTAGCAGCCTCTTCTGATTGGCCAGCATCTGACAGCCTGAGTCAAGATGATCCCTGAGTATGTATAAAGAGGCCTGGGGCTGAAACAATAGAGCCATTTGGTGGAAGGAGATTTGCTTCCCAAAGAAGCCAGGAACAGGAAAAGGACCGGGGAGATAAACTGGACTTCAGAGGTGGAAACACAGAAGGTACTGGCCTAGGCCAGCCCCCACTTCCTTGATCCCCAGCAAGGTAGGATCCTCCTAATTAGATTAGGCAAGGGGCTGGAAGGCGAGTGTAGGGAAAGGTTAGCCACATCTGTGGGCTGGGCTAGCCAGACCTGCACTCTAAGGAGATAATTTCCCCATTTTGAATTTTGGAGAACTATACATTCTGGGTCAAAGATATTCCACATTTCCCAGAAAGTGGTCATAACAGAGGTGGCAACATGAACCCCATTGCTTGGGGTGCCCCCCCATTGCCAACTCAGAATGGGAAATAGATATGGAAGATCTGCAGGAGTCCCTCAGATCCCTTCCTGAAACATTTGAAGAAGAATCACTGCCCTTCCGGACCTTTGGACTGCACCACAGTAGGCTTGCACCTGTTGCACTCTCAAGAATCTACACAAGAAAGGACTATGCCTCTCTTAAAGGATAAAGAGTTGACCTCCTGAGCAGCAACATGTAGAAAAGAGTTGGAAGAAGCCACCTGCAACAGCCCACAGAGAGGACTACTCCAGCCAACAAGCTACACTTGAATTTCCTGGACTGCCCAGGTGCATTGTGGGAGATTGAGTCCTAAACCCCAAATGCCAATCCAGAGTTTCTGAACCTTTGGCCATCGCTAGAGGACACCTATTTCCCCAAAGGAACCAAGAACTGTTGGAACCCCACGGACGACCAACAGTGACACGCTCCCGGTGACCATCTTCCCTGCGAATGGGTCTGTTGGCACAATTCTTGAGAAGGTAAAACTTCAGCAGGACCTACATGGAAATGTATCTGACCCGTCCTCCATTGCAGTCAGCTTGAGATTTTAGATTTGACCCGGTCCAGGGCGATCAGATAGCCGCGGTTGGTGCTTTATGGTTTTAGGCACTAGGCTGCAATTTAATGTTTAAAAATTCAGCTCTCCGGCTCCCTATATTAGATTTTTGTCATTTTTATGTCATTTTGAAGACAGAAATATTCTTAATTTTTATAAATTGGTGTTGCAATTTTGTTGTCTTCTACTTATTTACTGTTTTGGTGATTGTAAATGCTTTACACAAATCTGCTAAGTTAAGCCTAACTGCTCGTCTTCCAAGCTACCAAGGGTTGATCAAGGATCAATTATTGACACTTGTTAGTTTTGTGGGATTATTACCAGATGTAGGAATCTACCTTCACCTACAATGTTGAATTTGGTCGCTGGAAAATCCAATAACCAGAGACTATTATTTTTGAATGCACACTAACCATTCTCTTGAATAGATTATTTTTAGTTTTCAATGAACTAGTGAATAGAGAAGTTAAATCACATGACAATAGCCTTGAATTACCCAATACTTTTATCCTACTAGATAAATACTAAAATATTGTTTAAAGAAAACTCAGTTCAAGATATAAATATTGTTTGGCACAGCATAAAGCGTGTGATCACTAGAAATATTACTCCATATTCCTCAAACAAATGGAACACTGGGGGAATGGAACTGAGTGATTGGAAGTTTGTTGACAATCGATACGGCTAATTGGAAAAGCTAACATAAAAACTTGTTGTTGCATGCAGGGATGGTTTCAAGGAAAAGGCATTGGACGCTTGAGTTGGGGCTCCCCACTAGGCATCCCATGGTTACCACATCCTGAGGCCCTTCTGTTGACCTCACTAACCTGTTTCCAAGACAGCAACAACTGGGGATTCTTTGGCTCACCGAACGATGCAGTGGTGCAGCTGGGGAGGTGGATCCCAGAGATGCCCTGAGCTGTTTCAAAACAGGACAGTAATGTTGCAGAGATCCGCCCAATGTTGTTCTAAATATTAGGACTAGAACTAGAGGCTTCAACTAGAAGCCCAGACCTCGGGGAGACCCTATTCCTTCAGAACCTGTGATGAGAGACTGAGGACTATTCAGCGGTATACACCAAAGCAGCAGTCACAACATCACAAGAGCCTGGGATCCAGCATTGCTCCTGCTGTGCAACTGATGAAGGGTGACATACAGAAACATGGTAGCACTCGCAAGGTAACCCTCCACAGTGGCCAGTGATTAATGGCCAGGAAGCTGATAGGTCTGGGGTCCATAAGCACCACAGAAGCACATAGCGATCTGAGCATGAAGGAGGGCATCAGGTGGGATCACAAAGCTGGGGCGGCATCTTCATAAGAGCAATGGAAAGGAGTAGCTGGAAGAACAGGAGCTGACTCATAGCCTCAGAGGAGATAGTCCCAACCGCCTCTCATGGTAGGAAGAGTGTAACAAACTGGTCGTTTCACCATACGAGGGCTTATATTAAGATTACCTGATTGCAGATAGATGTATCACCTGGGGAAGGTGCTGAGAGAAGAGAACTTATAATAAAAAAACAGGAGACCCCCTGTGTTGAGCAAATGGTGGGAAGGAAACTGTGGCATACTGCCAGACACTTGACTTTCAGGCGCTGGGGATTGCTACAGCTATCTTCACTGTTTCTGGAGTCAGAGGATTTCCTGCAATCACTGTGCTTGAAAGAGAACCTATAACCCCTAGCCAGAAGACAAAGACAGTGGGGATCAACTAAGTGGCACCAGTTGAAGTGAACAAAGACAGAAGATCCTTGAGTGGCTCTATAGAGATCACTAAATACCACAGCTGGAAGGTTTGGACATTCACCATTAATAACAGGAAGATGAAACAATGCCCATAATTCCTCCATGGTCTGTGATTGGCTTGTAAGATACTTTTATGCTCTTGAAACTTTGCATCCATTGAACATTGTACTTAACCCAGCTGCACTGTTTTACAGTTATCCTTGAATGAATGGGGGACTTTATGGAAAGCTGTAGTAAGGGCCAATGGTCTAGGATGACTATAGGCCATTGTTACTCTCTCTGATGCAGAACACGTACCATTGGGAGAAGGAGCTTATTTGAAGTATTTGGGGGTTGACGGATTCATGGAGAATGCACAATCCCAAGATGGTATTCTTATTAGTCACATGTACACAATATCCATATAAAGCTAGATAAGATCTTTTGCACTGCTTTCCTACTTATATCTGTCCCTAATAGAATATCCTGGAAGTATAATATCAGACCATAAAGCACTCTTTGCTGGATCTAAGATGGGGGAAACACTGAGCTGTTATCCCTAGCTGGACACTGCAGGCTATTGTGTTGGAATAACCTGCATTCAGACTCATGATAAATGATGAGATCCAACCCTACTTTGGAGAGAATTCAGGTATGATGACTAATGCTATGATCAAAATTGTTCAGCAGGTTATTCTCACCGACTGTATTAGGACCTTGCATTGGATAAGACAGAAAATAAATCATGACCAAGAGACCCATACGACAATACTATTGAGACTTGGACAACACACTGCCCAGAAATACAGTGAACAAAGAGAAAGCAGTTGAAGCAAGGAAAGAACATGCAAAAGCAATGGCAAGGTTGACATGCTTGGGCTATAGGGAATACATGACAAAACCGCACATCGAAGAAGATAGGACTGGTAAACTGCCTGATAATGAGTATTAGAGACACCGAGGTAGAGATGAATCATATCTTCCTATTTTATCACTTTGACCCATACAGGTGACACGAAGACCAAGAAATAGACTGCTAGCTGGGAATTGCGGCTCTGAAACACTTATCTTAATCACCTCAGGAAAGAACCTAATGCTGTCTGGGCTGTCCCGGAAATAAAGAAAGCCATTTCAGAGTGGGCTACTGGTAAATACCAGAGGACGGTTGGGTTCCCATATACATTTTTACAAATACAAAACATACGGCGTCCTGCTAGCACCTGAACTCACTAACGTACTCACTGGTGAACCTGAAAGCTTCCCGGTCTTTCTTGACTGATGCGTTGCTGAATGCATCTATTTTGAAACCTAGAAAGCAACTGCTGGAAGATTCCTTATTTCAACCCTGGTCAATGTTAAACATTGATCGGTGGTTCTCAGTCCTAGAGGCTCTGAATGTTATATTATCGATGTGGTGACTGTTTACAGAATTCTTGCTTAGTGATGATGCCAAAGGCAAGAAATGTGAGATGATCTTTGGTCACATATTGATAGTGATGTAAAAAAAGTACAGTCTACTGCATGCTTAGGTTTTTACAGGAAAACATGACTGCTGTATTGGACATAATCAAGATACTAGAGTTTGAAAACCCCCTTGTCTACCAAGTGTTCAGGGTAATTGGTGTAGATATGAAACGTCTCCTCGAGAGTACGCTGGGCAACACTTTTAGTGACTTTGGCACTGCAACATGCTCCATGTTAGAATTCTTGCCATTTGGTAAGCAAAGGAATGTTGGGGAGCAATTTAAGAAATTTTATTTTACAGTCTATGGGAAATGGCTTGCTATGATGCATAGAAATGTCCCTTCATCAACCATGGTATTTGTAGTAAATGAAGCCTCACTGAGGTACTCTTCTCAAGTTCTAGATCCCTTCTGAATTTTCTCTAGACTTTGAATAGTACTGCTTCATTTTTGACCGCTTCAATAACTGAGGGCATATGTGCCCAATTCAATGCTTATGTTGCAGAACATGTCCTAGAGAATCATAATGTTCAGGTGCACCAGTATTGGCATGAAAGGCTAAGTCATTGGACAGAGTTAACAAATTGAGCACTGGCTGTTTTGGCGTTGGCCGTCTCAAGTGCCAATGTTGTGAGGGTCTTTTCACAAATAAACATTTATATAGGAAGGAAAGAGTGCGCGCGCATGACCAAAGACTCACTAAAGAAGAATTGTATGATGTACTACAATAAGATTGATTTGTAAAAATGTATTTGGACCTCATATACCCTGTACACACGCTATCTATACACATGCGCTATCAGTACAGTAAGCAAGCAATAATTAAAAGCAAAACAATCCATAAACACCGGAAAAACATTGCTTCTGTTGTTCTTAACGGTGCGACAATATGTAACCACTGATAACCACTGTTTTTTTAAGGTATTGAAAACACTGAAAAAAAGTAAGAGGGGAAGGATATGTCCACAGCGTTACGTGACATTTTTGGCAGGCCTGGCTGACAAATTTACATGAATAGAATTTGAAAGGAAGACAAAATAATTTTAAATGTGTCAATTGTAAAGTTTGTTATTGTGGCAACATGATGTGGGTTTATTATTCACTTTGAGCATGTTAGATAATGTGACTCTGATCTTCTTTCCTTGCCCTCTTGGTACAAACTGGCTTGGAATCAGGAAAGGGGCACTGTTGGAAATGGAGGGTCCCTTGTTGGCAGGTTGTTACCCTGTTCAAGTATAGACCCTTCTTCCTAGTCAGGATAAGGGGGTTGCACTTCTAAAATAACCCCTGCTCACCCCCTTGGTAGCTTGGCACGAGCAGTCGAGCTTCTCTCAGAGGCACTGTGTAAAGCATTTGAAAATAACCAGCAGTAATACAGTGAAAACAATACAGAAGGACACTGTAACAGCTTTCGAAAAATATCTATGCCAAACAAGACTAAAAGCAATAAAGGTCCACCATACAGTTCTTAGAAATATCAATAAGCAAAATTAGACTTAAAATATAGTTCCTTGAAGTTGAGAACTCTGTCCCGGGCTATTACGGCATTGTGAACAACAAATCCAAACAGTTCTGGCTGACCGCGGCATTGCGAGCCAGCTACTGTGTTTGGAAGACCCGCAAAACGGTACTTTTTAGAAATACAGGGCGCCGTGGACCTCGTGGTGAGCTCCAAAGAGCCAGCGTCTGCAAGCGTCGGTTTCGGAGGTCGGTGCAGGAATCATCAGTCCCTTGAAGTCACATGCGTTGCAGATCGAACTCCGCACAGATTAAGTCGGGAGTGCACACGTCGGTGGCCATCGGGGCTGCAGTGCAAAGTGCAGCGCTGCAGCATGCGGTGCCCTCAGTCCGCGGTGGTGCCAGCTACTTGGTGACAGTCGTCCAGCAGTATCGATGAGACCAGGGCTGTGGTGTGAAGTGGTGCGGTGCTAGTTGCGGTGCTGGCAGGTCACAGTGCATGCAGCAGCATCATCGCTGCTGAAGTGCTATTATCAGCTGACGACCCAGAGTCAATGGTGCCGGCATCAGTAAGCCAAGGCAGCGGTGTGGGACAGGGCAGTAACTTACAAGTGGTGCCCTCAAGCCATGGTGCAATTTGCGATGTCAAGGTTGGCATGGAGCTGCGTAATCGCGGATACCAGAACAGCGGTGTGAAGCAAGATGGTATGAAGTGGGGTGCCCACAGGTGACTGTGCAGGCTGCGGCTCGGTGGTGGCATCAGGCGACATCGTCAGTGAGACCAGGGTTGTGGTGGGAAGTACAGTGGTTCCCTCTGCGGTGCCCTCAGGAAACTGAGCCGGCAGCGGCATCATTGATGGCGTTGGGTTGCTTTTTCTTCTGTTGCAGCACAAAACACACAGTTCCCAGTGCTGGTAGTAGATGAACTTGAACTTGTTGCTGTTCCTGAGACTTCTTGAACATGGGGCACGCGCTAACTCTAGCCCCTAGAGAAACTCAAACAAAGAAGTTGCAGAACGTTCAGTCCAGTCCTTTCTCTGCTCAATACAGAGGCAGCCACTGCAGGCCAACCAATCAAAGCACACAACAATGTGGTAGTTCCTCCTCACAGCTTCTCCAGCTCCTCATCTTGGCAGGTTCCTTGATCCAAAAGAGTTCTAAAGTACTGGGGTCAGAGCCCTAATATTTATATCACATTTTCTCTTTGTGGCAAGGGCCTCTGAGCCCAGTCCAAACCAGTTCTACCCTACCAGGCCCCGCTTCTCTACAGAAGGTAGAGACAGCATTGTGTAGAGGAAACGCTGCCTGTTCAGGTGCTTGTGAAAACTCTTCCCACCACTCTAAATGCAGATCAGGCTTATTCAGCCCAACTACGAGTCACCCAGGAAAGGTAGGACACATCTCAACCCCCCCTTGTGGCCTTCTACAGGGAATCCACATCACCAGCCCGTCAATCCAAAACCATACAGTCAATGCACAAACTAGCACTGGCACACTGCATGTTTAAACAAGAAAATGCCTACTTTTTAAAAGTGGCATTTTCAAACACACAATTTAAATAGCCATCTCCTTAAAACAATGTTATTAAATTCTGAGTTCAGAGAGCCTAAGCTCCCAACGGAAAGTTATACTTGTAAGATGTTACAAAGCAACTCCCATGTTAGCCTATGGGACAGATAGCCTTGCAATAGTGATAAACAAAATTGGCAGTATTTCTCTAATGGGACATGCCACACGCACCAGGACATGTCCTACCTTTCACATGCACTGCACCCTGCCCAGGGGAGTATCTTGAGCCTACCTGAGGGATACCTTACATGCAGGAAAAGGAAATGTTAGGGCCTGGCAAGTGGGGGCAAATGCCAGCTAAAACTGCATGCAGACACTGCAGTTGCAGGTCTGTGACACCTTTGAAAGGCTGCTTGTATGGGTAGCACAATCGGTACTGCAGGCCCACTAGCAGCATTTGATTTACAGGCCCTGGGCACACACAGTGCACTATATTAGGGACTTAGTAATAAATCAAATAAGCCAAACATGGAAAAGCCAATCCATAAACATAGTTTACAGTAGGAGTACTTGCACTTTATCACTGAACAGCAGTGAGAAGTGCGCAGAGGTATTAACCATCAAAACGAAGTCTAACGTACCATTAAAAACAGGAGGCCAGAAAGCAAAAAGACAGGAGAAACACACCACAAGATTCCAGGTCTAACAGGCAACTATCTGTTCCCGACACCTGCACATCTACAATTTCATGTTGTGTACTTCCTCCATTCAACCCCCTTCCCCATATGCTGATACCATGGCCTACCTCTCTCAGGCGCATACTTTCAACAACTTTAGACAACACCTTTCAAAACAAAAGATACGCATAAATGGCATCCTATAACTCTCCTCCACTAGTCTGCCCTTCTTTCTATATCTCATGTTTTAAAATTAATACTTTGTGTTCTGTCATCTGTCCTCCTACCCACCCCAGAAAAATAAATTAGTACCTTGTAACAATTCCCCACCATGCATGTTAGTACCCCACTTAACCCAACAAGATACCAGCTAGTAGTGCCAGATTGCCACCTGAATTGCTCCAACACTCTCAGATCAGCTGAGACTTGAGCTGAGACTTGAGCAATATAGTTAAGGTGGGGTTAAATGCCATTCCATCTCTTTTGTTAGATCCCTGAGGGATGCAGCAGATCGGAGTCTGTCTCTCTACCACTTCACTTTGGACTCTATTATTTTCATCACTGTGGTTTAATGCAAGTGGACAGCTGGATTACAAATCCAGCATTCAAGGTACTACCTTCTAAACAACATACATATTTTTTAATCTGGGTTTCATTTGTGTTTTATTAATGACAAAATGTACAATACATTTGTTAGACCTGACAGCCTTATCGTGATCTTCCCCCAACTTTTTACCTGCCTTCCTCCATTTTCCTGACCTTGTTTTTGCTGGCTTTAGAACTCTGCTTACCTTACCACTGCTAAGCGGCACTACAGTGCTTGTGTTCTCTCCTCTAAACTTGGTAACATTGGCCTAACCCCAATTAGCATATTTGATTTACTTACAGGTCCCTAGCAAAGTGCACTACATGTGTCCAGGGCCTGTAAATTAAATGCTACTACCTGCAGCACTCATTGTGCCACCCACATCAGTAGCCCTACAACCATGGCTCAGGCCTGCCAGTGCAGGGCCTGTAAGTGCAGTTTTACACTGCTACTTCGACCTGGGAAAACCAACCTTTTGCCAGGCCGAAACCTTATCTTCTAATACATACAAGGCATCCCTAAGTTTGGCTCTTTTTAACCACAGGACAGGGTGCAATGTATTTAGACGTCAGGACATTTACTTTTAAATTTGACATGTCTTGGTTGTGAAAATACTCCCAATTTCAATTTTCACTACTGCAAGGCCTCGCCTATAGGATAACATTGGGATTACCTTATTACATCTTTTATTACATCTTTTAAGTGTAATTCCCAATTGTGAAGAGGCAGACTTTTCAAGTTTGGTGTCACTGGACTTAACATTTAAAATCCCAACTTAGGTGAAGTTGGATTTTAAATGACAGTTTACCTAATGCCACTTTTAGAAAGCAGGCATCACTTATTTTAGCCATTTAGTGCCTGCTGCCTGTCTCTGTTCAGTCTGAGTTTGGTGACAGCTGGGCTTTGTGTATTCCCTCTGAACAGCCACACACAAAGGGAGCGGAGGTGTGTCTTCATGGGCCTTCCTGGGAGATGGGAGGGAGGAGCTGGGCACAGCCTCACACTTATACCTGAATAGACTGTGACCTGTCCCCACACAAAGGGCTGCATACCCCCTGTAGTAAGCCAGGGCACTTCAATGCTGGGTATAAGTACTGTACCTCTGACACCATAAATCGAGTATACTTCTGGACCTGTGACTACTCCGCCAGGAGGAAGAATGGCTGTGCTGATGAAAGGACTGCCAATCTGCTGGACTGCTGCTTTGCTGGACTTCTGCCTTTCTGTGCTCTTGCCTTGCTGAGCTGCCCTGCTGTGTTCCTGAGAAGGACTGGACTCGCATAACTTGAACCTAGTGTGACTCCAAGCGCTTACGGGCTTGCATGCTATTTAAAGTTTCAGGGATAAAAGACTCCAACTACCTGTATTTTCATCTCAACTCTACAAGCTGCAAGTCTGCCCTGCCAAATGGTGCCACTCCAGTCCTGGACCCTTGGGAGTGAGTCCTAAGCTGCTTCTACATCCTGAACCCATGCATCCTCTTCATAACTGGCACATCTTCGTTTTTGCGTGAGTCAAACCAGTGCATCCTAATTGTTGCTTGGAGTGGATTTGGCGCATTATCTTTGGAATTAATGCATTGTCTACTGCAGGAGCAGCAGCCGTGCATCACATTAGGATCCAGCGCTTCACATTCTAAACAGATGCATTGCTGCAATTAATTGGAGAAAATCAATGCATCTAGTCTGCTCTGTGGTTCAACACTGACGCATCACTTCGGCTGCACCTCCCTTCCTCCTCAACAACGACGCATCCCAGATAACGGTACTTTTGTTCAGTATCTTGCCCGTGCTCCATCGTGGTCAGCCTGAACCTTTAACTTTGTCCCGGTCTAGCGTGACCAGATAAACCATTTAAGCGCTTATTGCTTCCAAGTGTTATTTTACATTTATTCTTTAAAAATTCATATCTCAACTTCTACTTTTTTGGTCTTGTTTTATTTATAAAATTAAGCTATATTGTCCTACATCAGTGTGAAATCTTCTTGTATCTTTTCACTGTGTTGCACAATACTTTCCACATTTCCTCTTAAGTTAAACCCGACTGGTCTGTGCCAAGCTATCAGAGGTTGAGGGCAGGATAATTTAGAGTGCGTTGTGACTTACACCAACAAGGACTGTGATTACTGCTTGGACAGGGCGCATACCTCTGCCAACCAGAAGCACAATTTCTTACACATATGATTTTACTGAAAACATTGGAAACAGGTAGATGGTGTGGTACTGGAAATTCTGGACCCGTGTTATAAACATCGTCGTATGATGACGATTTTTGTATCAGCAGACCGAGAATGATCAGAATACTATGCACAAGCATTTTCGCCATATTCGGGTGACGAAATCACCCTGAAATCAGAGTTTCCGTCCTGAACCCTCGGTTTTCATTTGAACGGCAGCCATTTTTTGATTGCCCTCACATAGGCCAATGACTAAGGCCAAAAACGAGTCTGAAGGACACATGCACCTTTGCTGACTCCTCTGTGACCTGGGCAAGCTGACTCCACTGCCTGAAGCCAAACCTGTTCGGCCAGTTCCTTTCCCAGTGGCCGAATGAGATTAGTATCAAGGCACAACATATCATAAAACCTTTCATCACACACAAACCATGCCTAATCTTACACACACCTGTCCCTGTTTCTTACTTTATGACTTGCTTTACGAGGAGGAGGTGCCCGTTTTTATTGGGGGTCCGTCGATATCTGATGAAAGTACTGGGCCTTGCCGGGTAATTGATTGAGGGCTGAACAAACTGAAATATAGGCTTGTCATCATGACTTTGCTTTTTCTTTGTAGTGAAAATATGTGAATGGTCAACTGTAAAATAAGGAATGTTTGCCTAAAGCACAATATTTTGTATAAACGGAGAAGGCTGGCTTTGTAACTTTGAGCAGTCTCCTGAGAATATACACCGTGTTGTACTTCTAGGATACCTGTTACTGGCTGCAGCCAATAAATACGATCTTTGACTTCACCAAGAAGACTCTGTGTTTCTGTAGTCTGAAACAGGAAGGACTCGAAGTCTTAGGGTGTGTTCCCTGGCACCGCTGGGTTCTAAAAACCCAGAACTTCAGTTGGCGCCCAACGTGGGGCGATTTCAGCGGTACCGGTCCAAGCCAGAGGTTCGTGAGGAGCTTCGTGTGAAAATTCTGGAGGAAGGCCGCCACTTCATCGACCCCTGTATGTCGACGTGGTCCGAAAGTCTTTGCTGCGAGGTTCCCCGCTTCCCGACGGCTATGAAGGACTGCTGCCCTGACTATCGCCCTGTTTTGGACCCTTGATGATTGGTAGAGCGAAATGATAGACGAGTCTTCTGGTGACGTCATCGATACCTCAGTTAAGTATAAGTGGAGCGTCTCCCAGTCCTTAGTTTGGTTCTTAGTTTGGTATCCCCTTGGGATCTTTGATTTGAAACTTGCAAGTACCAAAGCCGAGGGACTCGTGTATTCACGAGACTATCGTATTCGATAATCCTTTGAAGTTTGAAGCTAGACTAGAGAGCGAAGATGCCTGGTCTTAGCAGACTTGGAAATTTGTTTTGTCATGGTTGTAATAGGGATTCCCGATTGGAGGACTCGTGTCCGGTTCCTCCGATTGGAACTCCAACCTATGAACTATATGTGAAACATGGCGTAGGCCCCATCACATATAATGAAGTATGGATCCGATACACCAGAAAAGATGGTGCTTTAAAATGGCCCCAACATGGTAGTTTTGACACAGAGATTCTGGATAATCTGGAGGTTAAACTTTTTAAGAAGAAAGCCCGGCCGGCGATGTTTGACTCTTTCCGCCTATGGCGTAAGGAAGCCAAACAGAAGGAAATTAAATTAGCAAAGAGAAATAAGAGAGAAAAGGGTATCTCAATAATGCAAGCTGCTATGCAGTTTAAAGATAATGAAGAAGAACAGATGAGTGAGCAGTTGCACAGGCAACGTAAAATGGTGATCGATAAATGTTATCCAGTTTTGCCGCTTCTTCAGCAAGATGCAGCGAAAGAAATTGAGAAAGATCCTTTAATGTCACACTTGTTGAGTTTGCCACCCCCTTATGCGCAGAATGCTACAGCACCTCCGCAACCTTTACTTGTGCAACCTCCGGTTGTTGTGCCTCAGGTTCTTCCATAGCCGCCAGCTCCTCTTCAGTTGGCTCCTACTCCTATGGCGCAGCCCCCTCAAGGGCCGCCGACTTTGCTACCTGCTCCATCTGTACTTCCTACGACTTTGTCTACTACATCGACTGCCTCTTCTGGTGTTCTTCCTGATACTGCCTCTGCGTCTGCATCTGCGTCTGCCTTGCCTCCCTCTGTTTTTCCCCCTGTTCTTTTGTCAACTTCTCCTTCTATCCGACAGAGAATGACTGATACTGTTGCTAGCATTATATTTCCTCTCTTCGGGTCATCTGGTATGATCCCTGATTCGGAGCGTAAGCAGTCGCGTAGTCAACTGCCTGATTCTCGAGAGAAAGAAGTGTTTGACCATATGGCGCGTAAATGGGTTACTTTCCCTTTTAAATATGATGTAGAGTCTGTTATGGATGTCTTCCGTCAATGGGAAGCACCAAAACAAAGATACGTTTTTGAGAAAATGTGTGCTTTCCTTTGTGAGGAATTGGAGGATAATGATTTAGAAACAAGTCCGCCTGATTTGTGCCGTGTACAGTTTGAGTTTTCAAAGGGCACGATTGTGGGTTCCGATGTTGAGGAAGCAGTTGCGACGTTGTTGTCCTTTAGGAATGAGGATCTTTCCCAGTCACTGTTTGAACATGACCCCTCAGTTAGAAAAAAAGTGAGACAGTACCCAATGAGAGAAGTCCCTCCGGTATGGAAGGACACCGTTGCGGCTGATGCCGTTAATAACATTGCTGCTGCTCCAGCTCATTTTCAGCGTGTTTGGGTGTATGTTCCTTGGAAGCGAGCTGAAGTTTTAGCCCTTAAGCAGACTTTGCCTGACCCCCGTAAAAACCCTGCAGGGTATTATAAGGAATTATCACAGACTGCAGACTTGTGCATTATGAATTTAGCCGACATAGACATGTTATTTGGGAATGTTGTTCCACAGCCTTTGTGGGGATTGATTCGCCATACAGATCATGCGCAAGAGTTAGGTGACTCATGGGCTAATATTAGTACTGTAAATGATAGACAAGTTGGTGGTGCCAAGCCTGAGCCTTTGGTAGCAGAACTTCCTGCTAGGATCATTACTTACATGAAAACTTTAATGCCTGTGATGCGTGTGAATTGGGATAAATTGTCTGCGTGTAAGCAGAAGAAAGATGAAACAGTGTCCGATTTCTTCACCAGGTTTGAGGAAACGTTTATCGACCACAGTGGTCAAGATAGGAGTACAGAAGGTGGTCAACGGTTGTTCGTTGACAAATTTGTGCACAATTTGCTTCCCGAGCTGTGTAAGAAATTGAAAGATTCAGAGAGTTCTTGGGCTGTTTCCTCTTCAGCACAAATATTGGCTACTGCACAGTACTACGAAAATAGGGATAAAGATGAGAAGGATAGAGCAGACAAGAAAACTAAAGAATTAAAGACGAAGGTTCTTTTACAACAGGCGTATCCGCCACGTGGTGGTCAGAGTAACTATCAGCAACCTCAACAGTTTCAGAGAAACTCGCAAAGGTTTGAGTTTTCTCAACCACGTGTTCCTGTAGGTCCCAATCAGGGTTCATATTGTAAAGAAGAGGGTCATTTCAAGTATAGTTGTCCTATTTTGTTACAGCGTACGAATGGGGCTTCTGGCGCAAGAGGTCGAGGTGTTCGACAAGCTCCTAGAGGTAGAGGACGTGGAAGTGTCCCCCGGAACGCGCGTTCCCTTCCGTCTCAGAATTCAATGAATAGTTTTGACCAGCAAAATAACGCGTCTGGTAGGACGGCTCAGTACTATGCTGACGACTACTATGCGAAAGATGAGAATACGGAAGGTAATGATTGCTAGGACAGCCATAGACAAAGAGAGGGAGTTGTTTCAGTTCCAGTAGATCAGAGTGGACCATATGTTAAGGTGATTACATCAGGTGTGTCAGAGCCTTTTCTGTTGGATACAGGTGCTACAAAGAGTTCTATTATGCACTCAAAACTCCCTGGCGCACCTTTGTCTGGCGAGACGAATGTTTCAGTAGGTTTTTCTGGCGCCCCGGTTAGGAACCCGATTTCTAGTCCTATGTCCCTTTCTGTTGGACCTTGTGAATTGAAAGCACCCCTTATTCTGACGACAGGTTGTGGTGAAAACTTGTTAGGATTGGATTTGTTGAAAAGATTGTATGCGACATTATATTGTTCTCCTTCGGGAGTACAACTTACACTGGGTAGGAAAGTGATCTCTCCAATGTATTTGTCGAAGGATAAACTTCCGACCGAATTGTCGTTTCTTCCTGATATTCTTTGGGCTACTGGTCCTAATGATGTGGGTCTTTTGGAAATACCGCCATATGTTGTGACACTGAAAGCCAATGTTAAATTGCCACGCATTCCCCAATACAAGATCTCTAGTGAAGGTGAAAAAGCGTTGCTAGCGATCATTTATGATTTGATTGAAAAAGATGTAATTGAAGAGACAAGAGGCAACGTTTGTAATAGTCCTGTTCTGCCTGTTTTGAAACGTACTGACCCTTCTCAGCCACCTGTTTACAGGTTCGTGATTGATCTTAGAGAGGTCAATAAAATAGTTGTGCCACAGTTTCCAGTTGTTCCTGATATCACTGCCCTATTGACTATGATTCCAGCTTCCGCCACCTGGTTCTCGGTGATTGACTTGAAGAATGCTTTCTTCAGCATCCCGATTGCCGAGCAGAGCAGGGATATTTTTGGCTTCAGTTTAGGAGGCCGAAGCTTCCGCTTCAAACGTGCTCCTCAAGGCTACTGTGAAAGTCCATCAACATATAGTCAGGCTTTAAAAACAAAGCTTGATGCAATTGTTTTACCTGATGGCGCTACCCTTATTCAGTACGTCAATGATTTGCTAATCGCTGCAGATACTGAGGAAATTTGTAAAAAAGCCACCTTGTCGTTGTTGCGTCATTTGTCTGATTTGCATCACAAAGTGTCTCTTTCAAAACTGCAATATTGTCGACAAGAAGTGACCTACTTAGGTCATCTCTTATCGAAGGAGGGAAGGAAACTGACCCCAGAAAGAATTCAGGCAATTGCAAAATTGAGTGTGCCAAGGACACAGAGAGAAATACATGCTTTCTTGGGCATTACATCATACTGCAGGCAATGGATACCGAATTTTTCTTTGCTGACCAAACCTTTGGTAGCATTGACCTGTAAAGATACACCAAATCCCGTTCCGTGGTCTGAAGATTGTCAGAAAAGTTTTTCCGAATTACGTAATGCATTGTGATCGGCTCCGGTGTTGGGTACCCCCGACTACAGTAAGCCCTTTACACTGTATGTCCATGAGAAAGAGGGTTGTGCATTGTCAGTACTGACACAGTCTTTTGGAGACAAGCAGCGCCCATGCGCGTATTTTTCGTCGACTTTGGATCCGGTAGCTAAAGCATTGCCGAGTTGCTTGAGAGCCACAGCGGCAGCAGCTGTTTCTATTCGACAGTCTGCTGGGTTAGTGATGAATAATATGTTGATTGTGATGGTTCCACATGCAGTGGACACGTAGTTATACAGGACCAAGACACAGCACTTAACTAGTGCTCGATTGTCAGGTTACGAGTTGACACTGTTAGCGAGTCATGTGCACATAAAGAGGTGCAATACGTTGAATCCAGCCACGTTATTGCCGATCTCAGTAGAGACAGATGATGTTGAACAGCATGATTGTTTTCTCAGGACAGAAGAAGAAACGAAAGGGAGAGTAGATCTTAAAGATACTACTCTTGTAAAGTGTGATGGTACCTTATGGGTGGATGGTTCATGCTTCAAGCTTCCGAATGGTGATACGACTGCAGCATATGCTGTCACGACTTTGCATACGATTGTTGAAGCTGCACGTATACCCCATAATTCAGCTCAAGCAGCAGAATTGATTGCACTTACGAGAGCGCGTGCGTTATCAAAAGGAATGAAAGTGACCATATATACTGACAGCCAGTATGCGTTTGGTGTGGCTCATAGTTTTGGACGATTGTGGAAAGAACGTGGGTTCCTGACTTCGCATGGAGATAAGATTCAGCATGGTCAGTTGGTGAATGAGCTTCTTGAGTCACTGACCTTGCCGTTACAAGTTGCGATTGTGAAATGCAGTGCACACAAGAAGGTTAATGATGATGTTGGTCGTGGCAATGCATTTGCTGACGAAATCGCAAAAGAAACAGCAAAAGATGTGATGAATCGAATGTATGTTGCAGGCCCTGCAAGATGGGTTGGTGACGTTGGAATGTGTGAAGATACGATAGAGAGTGTGAAGTCTCTTCAAGCTGAAGCTTCAGAGAAAGAGTTGAGTGTGTGGAGAGAAAGTACGGGTAAATTGGATGAAAATGGTTGCTGGGTTGACTTGTCAGAACATCAGCGATGGTTGTTACCCGATGCGTATGTGCTTGCAGTGGTGACAATGGCTCATGGAATGGCCCATATCAGTGTGAAAGGGATTTGTAAGTTGTTGGCTCCAGTATGGCAAAATGCTGGAATTCCTAAATGTGCAGAGAATGTGGTCAAGAATTGCATGGTGTGTCTGAAATACAATCCTGGTAGGGGAACCCCAACTCCAGCTGGTCATTTTGCACCTCCAATGTATCCGTTCGAGGTTTTGCAGCTATATTTCATCCACATGGAAAGGTGCAACAATTTGAAATACGTACTCGTTGTTGTTTGTGCCTTTTCAAGATGGGTAGAAGCATATCCCTTGAAAGACAACACAGCCTTATCCACAGCTAAAGCCCTTGCCAAAGAATTCTTCCCTAGGTTTGGAATGCCGAGAATGGTTTGGAGTGATAATGGGAGTGAATTTGTGGGTCGAGTGATGAAGAAAGTATGTGAGGGGCTAGGTATCCAGCAGAAATTCCACGCTGCAAATCACCCCCAATCAGCTGGACTAGTAGAGTGCTATAATGGCACATTAAAACTAAAATTGGCAAAGATACAAGCGAGCTCTGGTCTTAAATGGCCTGACGCTCTGCCTTTAGCACTCCTATCAACAAGAATGACTGTGCATTCGCGAGTGGGACTTAGTCCCTATGAAATTGTGTACGGCCGCCCGGCCAACATATGGGGAGTGCCAAGGCCGACAAAATTCAGTGAGATCGAACACCCTGTACTGCTTGATTATTTGTATGAATTGACGGCTAAACTGCGTGTTTTACACCAACAGGTTCACAATACTCTGCCTCAGGTCTCTGAAACTCCAGGACATCTTATCGATCCTGGATCATGGGTGCTGGTCAAAAATTTCCAGCGGACAAAATGATCAGCCCTGTTGGACCGGCCCCCATCTCGTCCTTCTCTCAACAAGATCAGCTGTTCGAGTGGAAGGAAAAAAGAACTGGATCCACGGCGTACACTGCAAGAGGATCCCTTTGCCTCTACCGTATGACCGGTGGGTCCAGGAGGGGATCGCTGACTCTGAGACTGAGACCGTGCCTCGTTTAGCGATGCACGTGTAAAAGGAACACTTTCTGAACAGGAAAGTGACAATATTTTGCAAGAAGCTGTGCCACCATCAATTCGATTGAACACTACAGAGCCTGAACTCTTGTTCCAGAACCAGACAGTACCTGGAAAAAGCGGTTATAATTTGAGGCCAAGAACTATGGACAAATAAAAAAAAATCTTTTTTCTTTGCTATTTTTGAAAGAGCAGCTCTCTCATCTGAGAAACTTTCTTATTTTTTATTTTTATTTTTCGAACCGCCATCCGGGTTCAGCTGTAGGGTCGTGGTTGCCCAAGCCTTTGGAGTGCAGCTGAAGACGTTAGGTCGACAGTTCTGGTCGGTCTAAGGGAGTTGCCCTGGACTGACAGCAGCATCCCTTAGCATAGAACACCCTACCACCACGAGCAGCAATTAGAGAGGATGGAGTTTTTCGAGAATGAGAGACCTGCCAAACAGATGAACTTTAAAGCCAGAATGTGTATAATGATGACAAAGAAACGATTTTTGATACTATGTACTTTCATGTTGCTCAGTGTGATGACGTTTTTAATAGGATATGTTTTATTCTCTTTTCAAGTGACATTTGCACCCACTACACAGCCCATACCTCCTTCTACTGTTTCCTCGCATTCTTTTCACCCTCTGCCTGAACACGAGTCTGCTAGAAGATTAGAATTTGTCAATAATTCATTCATTCAGCTTCTACACCAACACCAATTAGTAGTGAACACAACTAACTGTTGGGTGTGTGGTCTTATGCCTCATACTACAGATAAAGGTATCCCTTATCTGGTCCTGCCTTTCAGCCAAAATGGTTCTGTGTGGGCATATAGAACGATATTCATATACGCTCATGAAGCCAACCCCCTACGTTCTGTGAAGGATAATCCTAAGAGTAGTGCTCTAGTTAAGGGTATAGTAGATATGATTAGGGAAGATATTTCCTATGAGACTATCCCGAGAGATGAGACACTAGCATATATTGGATGGAACATAACAGGATATGGAGTTACTCTGAGTGAGAACCAGCGAGCAAAGAGATCCTCCCCAATCTGGATTGTACCCCATCAGGGTCACCTATGTCTGCAAGGTAATGGCAAGAATCCCAGAGCTCAGTTAGGGAAAAGTACCTGCACTGAAACATATGTTTTTGCGTCTCAGACCTCCCCTTCGTTCTTAACAGCTAAGGGTACCTATTTCATCTGCCATAATAGAGCCTATACATGGTTGCCACCTGACTTCTCAGGCACATGTTTTGTTTCGTTCCTGTTGCCTCCCACCTACACGGCCGCGGCAGATTACCATAAGACAAGGATAGTTAGAGGTGTCATCAGTAAAGAAGACACTGCAGGACAAGAACTTGGAGATTTCGTAAAGGGTTTTCTGCCGTTTTGGGGGCCTATGGTTAACAGCAGGAACATAAGGCAATTGACAAGGGTGGTTGAATCCACGGTAGATGAAACCGCCGGTGCCCTTAGTAATTTGACTGCTGAGCTCCAGTCGGATCGCCTTATGACTCTTCAGAACAGGGTCGCATTAGACGTCATACTTGCAGACCGAGGTGGGGTATGTAAAGTGATCCAATCAAGTTGCTGTGTTTTCATTCCAGATAACGCTCCGACAGTTTACCAGGCCATTATCAAAATGCATAAGATCTCCGAATCTATTCACGTGGATAAAGGAGATTGGTCATTGATGGGGTGGTTCTGGGAACTGATATCCGCCTGGGGATGGAAGATTCTGATAGTCATTGGGATGATCTTAACCATTCTTTTCCTGTTCTGTCTGTGTGTACAGTATGCTCTGCAATATGTGGCCTCTGTGCTACATCGTGTGTAAGGAAACATGTATCAAGAGACGAGCTAAGTAATAGGATGATGCTACAGCAACATCTCAACGACTTTATGAATATAGACCTGGACTCAGACCTGGACTCAGATTAGCGTGAGTATAGGTTATTGCCTATGTAAGGGCAAAAGGAGGGTCTGTGGTACTGGAAATTCTGGACCCGTGTTATAAACATCGTCGTATCATGACGATTTTGGTATCAGCAGACCGAGAATGATCAGAATACTATGCACAAGCATTTTCGCCATATTCGGGTGACGAAATCACCCTGAAATCAGAGTTTCCGTCCTGAACCCTCGGTTTCCATTTGAACGGCAGCCATTTTTTGATTGCCCTCACATAGGCCAATGACTAAGGCCAAAAACGAGTCTGAAGGACACATGCACCTTTGCTGACTCCTCTGTGACCTGGGCAAGCTGACTCCACTGCCTGAAGCCAAACCTGTTCGGCCAGTTCCTTTCCCAGTGGCCGAATGAGATTAGTATCAAGGCATAACATATCATAAAACCTTTCATCACACACAAACCATGCCTCATCTTACACACACCCCTGTTTCTTACTTTATGACTTGCTTTACAAGGAGGAGGTTCCCGTTTTTACTGGGGGTCCGTCGATATCTGATGAAAGTACTGGGCCTTGCCGGGTAATTGATTGAGGGCTGAACAAACTGAAATATAGGCCTGTCATCATGACTTTGCTTTTTCTTTGTAGTGAAAATATGTGAATGGTCAACTGTAAAATAAGGAATGTTTGCCTAAAGAACAATATTTTGTATAAAAGGAGAAGGCTGGCTTTGTAACTTTGAGCAGTCTCCTGAGAATATACACTGTGTTGTACTTCTAGGATACCTGTTACTGGCTGCAGCCAATAAATACGATCTTTGACTTCACCAAGAAGACTCTGTGTTTCTGTAGTCTGAAACAGGAAGGACTCGAAGTCTTAGGGTGTGTTCCCTGGCACCGCTGGGTTCTAAAAACCCAGAACTTCAATGGTAGTTGTTTATATTTTATTTAGACTCCTATTCCTCTCATCATTTGAATATCAGAGATCTCAGGGGGACATTTTTATGCAATTCCAGTGAAGCACTCTAGGAGTATCTGGTTTGTCATCTAATTGCAAAAATTAATCACAATAGTAGAGAAGGCTGAATATTTGTGGCATTTATACTTTCAATAGACCTGATAAACTAATAACTAGAGGGCGAACGCTAAAAGCAGATATAGAAAAAGAAGGAATCTGAGCTGTGTTCTAAAGAAGAAAATATCTATTGAGGGAAAGCCATGTTTAAGGCCAAAATGACAGATTAACTGATTACTTGATTAGCAACATTTATCAAATCCGAACTAACTAAGTGGGTAACTTTCGAACATATTTCTCCTGAAACGATGGACCGAGATAATCCATTCTCCCCTAATCAGAAAATAATCTGATTGATCATGAGAAGACCTACTAGAAAAAGCTGAATTGGTAAAGCATTGCGTTTACCTGGTATCCTGGTATTTAACACAAAAACAGGAATGAGCAGCTAAAGATTAGCCACAAAAGCAATCAGAGGGGAGGACGGGAAAGTGCTAGTACACTCTGAAAAACAATTGAGTACTGTCAGATTTAAAACAGAATGGTATCCATTGGGATCAACAAAACAATCAGGATTTATATAGTGCTGATAATCACCCAATAGGGTATTCAGGCGCTTGCAGGTACCGGGAGATTCATTTGAACAGCCAGGTCTTATGGCCTCTTTGGAATTACGGAAGTGAGGTGATGGTCCAGAGATGCATGTGACGGCTGTTTCATGTTTTTGCAGCGAAGTAGGAGAAGGAGCATCCTCCACTTCTGCTTAGGTGGGAGAGGGGAGTGTGGGCAAGTGAAAGGGAGGCAGAGTGTAGTGTTTGACACTTGGTGAAAGTTCAGGCGGTGGTTAATATAGGCAGGTCCTTGGTTGGTAGAGTTGTGTGTGCATGGGTCAGCAACTTGAATTGGTATCTCTTCTGTACGGGGAGCCAGGGGAGTTGCCTGAGGTGTGGTGTGATGTGGGTTAATTGGGGGAGGGGGGAGGACGAGTCTGACTGCAGCATTCTGTATGGTTTGAAGTCTCTGTAGGGGCAATTCCTACAAAGAGCGCGTTGCTGGTCGATGAAGAGGGCATGTGTCACAGTGCATCTCATGTGCAGGGGTAGCCACTTAAAGAGATCTTATGTAGCATTCATAGAGTGAGGGAGCAGGTGGAGAAGATGCCGTTGATCTGCGGTTTCATGGTGAACATGTTATAAATGATGATTCCAAGGTTTCTAGACTAGTCGGCGGGTATGGGTGCGGTTCCCAGGTCTGAGGTCTACCAGAAATAATTCCAGGGGTTGCTGCTGTTGCTGAAGATCAGTACTTCCGTCTTGTCTGTGTTCAGCTTCAGGTAGTTGTTCTTTATCCAGTCAGCAACGCTTGTCATGCATCTGTGGAAGTTGGTCTTGGTGGTGGTAGGGTCATTGGTGAGGGAGAAGAAGAGTTGGCTGTCATCTGCGTAGGATATTATGCTGAAAACGTGAGATCTGACGATGTTGGCCAGTGGGGTCATGTATGCATTGAAGAACATAGGGCTGTACCCTTGGGGACACCCAAGATGATATCCCTGAGTTTGGAGGTAAATGGTGGTAGGTGGATCCTCTGTGTCTTTCTGGTAAGGAAGGTGAGGATCCATCTGGGTGTATTCACTTGGATGGCGATGTGGTGATGTGATGGAGTCTTTTCTTTAGCGTGTGGTGGGATATGGTGTCGAAGGCTGCCAAGGAGTTGAGGAAGATCAGAGCTGCTGCTTCTCCTCAGTCGAGGAGGGTTCGGATGTCATCAGTGGCAGCGATCATGGCAGTCTCGGTGCTTTTATTGCTGCGGAAGCCAGAGTGGGAGGCGTTGAGTATCTGGTTCTGCTCCAGATGTGTCATGAGTTGTTTGTTGATAGTCTTTTCCAGTACCTTGGCTCAGAATGGGAGCAAGGAGATTGTCTTGTAGTTTTTGAGTTCCCTAGGATTGGCTGAGGGTTTTTGAGCAGTGGTCTGACTTTGGTGTGTTTCCAGGCATTGGGAAATGTTGGGTGGTGATTGAGGTGTAGAGTAGGGTGGTGAGTTCCTGGCTGATCCTTTGGTTTCGGAGATTGAAGATGGGGTGTGGGAATGGGTCTGTGGGCGGTCCCAAGTGGATGGATTTCATGATGGAGGTTGTGTCCTGGGTGGAGAGCTGGTTCCAAGTGTTCAGTCTGTGGTTCGTGTTAGTTACGGTGAGGGCGTACTGGTCGAGGAAGTCAGTAGGTGTAGATTAGGGTTCATAGTTCTGTATATGGTTGCAATCTTGATATGGAAGAAGTTGGTGAAGTTGTTGCAGAGCTTTTGGCAGTTGGGTTGGAGAACTACTTAATGATGTTGAAAAGTTTCTTGCTATTGCTGGCACTGGTTTTGATGTGTGCAGCTAGAGCGGTCTTCTTATTGTCCTCAGCACGCAGTGGTAGAGGTTAAGGGAGTTTTTCAAAGGCTGGCCTGGTGGTGGGAGTCCCCGCAGGCATGCCACCTCCTCTCCAGCTGTTCACTGTTCTGAGTTCTTGGGTGTACCAGCTGACAATTCGGCAGGGTCTTCTGTGATTGTTGCTCTTGATGGGGGCATTGCTGTTAGCGCAGGTAGTGATCCAGTTGTTGAATTTCTTGATGTCCTGCTCCAGTTTTGTGGTGTGGATTGGAAGTGTTGACGGTGTCTGTACAGCTGGTCTCTGACATTTTGCTCGGGCTGTGGTGGGAGGCGCTGACCATCTTCGGGGGTCGGTGTGGGGGGGTCGAGATGCTGAAGTGGATGATGAAGTGGTTGTGACATGACTGTATTGGATGCTGGAGGTGAAAATGGGGTCCAGCGTATGTCCTGCAGTGTGTGTGGCATTGCTGACTATTTGGGTCAGTCCAAGACTGCTCATACTGTCGAAGAGGCGGGCCGTGTTGTCATTGAGATCGTCAATGTGGACGTTCAGTTTGCCGAGGAAGATGTAGTCCTTGGAGACCAGGGCTAGAGGCGCTTTGTCTACGATGGTGTTGCAGAAGCTGTAGCATGGACCAGGGGATCGGTATGCTAGGGTGCTTCTGATGGTTGTCTTGTCATCAATGTTTAGGTGTTCTATGGGGGTGGTAGTATGGTCAAATGGTGGTATTGTCAGTGGAGGTGGTGCACTCTACGGTCTCTTAGTGAATGATGGCTATTCCTCCTCCCAGCTTGTTAGTGCATCCTGATGAGTGATTTAATATCCATCAAGGATTGCTGTGGCGATGTCCAGGGTGGATGCAGGGTTGAGCCTGGTCTCGGTGATTAAAAAGATATCGGCTGCGAGGGTAGCGATGATGTCCCATAACTGAGTGGAGTGCTTGCAAATGAAGCGATTGGTGTGGAGTTGGTGGGTCGCTTCTAGTGCTGTGTGGCAAGAGGTTGGTGTGGTGTTTTGCAGTCTGACAGTGGTCATGCTGGTGCAGGAGAAGGTGCATCTGGAACAGGAGAATGTACCTACCGAGGAGTGGTTTGTCATGAGGTTAATAGGCCCCGTGCACAAACACTTATATTTTGCATGTTCACGTTTAAAGTTGACATCTTTTAAATGATAACTTTTAGTACACATTTGCTTGCGTTCCCTGTGTGAGGAAATGTACTCAGAAACGTTTACTCACAATTACATTTCTTCGTAGGTACATTATCATACCTTAGAACATTCTGTCCAAAGACTGGGTACACTGCGTAAACTGTCCTTATTTGTTGTTTTTTGTTCTGCGACAGTTCTGGGTGGGTAGAATCAACAATGACAGCTGGACCAGAGCTCAGGCACAGAATGAATAGGTCCAGTTTTAATATTTAAACTGCACTAACCCTTTGTTTGGCAGAGGAGCATTTCAATGGATTGTCGGTTCACCCTGTGCCTGAATTCTAGACCAGCTGAATGCCTATCCTGAGAGGGACTGCAGCCTGTTCTACACCATGACTGGCTACCAGATGATACACAACGCAGGTAGATGGGAAGTTAGACCACTCGGAGGTAAGTGGCAGAATCGCAACCACCCTATGCTCTCTAGATTAGGCAGTGCTAGTTAGGAGTACAAATATATTTATTCATATAATTATTTTAATAATCATAATTTTTGAATTCTTCTTCTTCACCATTCTTGTAATGCTGATTACTATGCTTTGTCTCTTATACTGATAATTGCCGCACACGTAGTTTACACAAGATTTCAATTGCTTCAATAAATGTTTGAAATGCCAATATGTGTATTTCTTGTTTCTCCCTTTGGGCATGCTTGAGTTGACGACAAAAGGTAGATTTGTTTATACAATTTCCTTGGGGTAATTAGGGTTGTCATGTTATGAGGTTGCAGACACCATCAGGTACCCTGTAAGGTTTTAGGGGTCCAGATTTGCACTGTGAGCTAGTCAGGAACTAGGTCAACATATTCTGTAGGTCTGAGCAGACACAGTCCCCTATAGTTGTAATGTTGATGTTGCCCAAACGCACAGTCTTACTGAATTATTAGGAACTGCATGACAGTGTAGCAGTGTGCGCTGGATCATCTGGTATTCAGGGCATTGTACCTACGGGTGGACTGGGAACCAAGTGTACTGGCACTTGGCGCAGTCCAGGCAAGATCTTGCTTGCCTTTGACGTGCCAGCGTCGCGGCCACACTGCAATCTCCCTAAGTCCTGGGAAGAGGGATGGGAGCTGGGAGGCAGTGGGGCAAAGCTAGATGGGAGAGTTGCAGCAGGAATTGGTAGAGGGGTTTGGCGGGAGGTGGGAAAAACAGGCAGGCAGCAGCTATCTGGCAAAGCACACGAGAATAAGCACAGAGAGGGGGCAAACAAAAGAAAATAAGCACAAGATAACAAGCACAATCAGGGGGCAAGCACAAGGAAATACGCACAAGACAATAAGCACAATTAAGTGGCAAGCAGAAGATAATGGGCACAGCCAGGGAACAAAGCACAAGAGAATAGGCACAATCAGGGAGCAATGAGAAAAAAATAAGCACCAGAAAATGAGCACAATCAGGCGGCGAGTAGGAGAAATAAGCACAATCAGCTAGAGGCACAGCAGAGAGACGAGGCACAAGAGATAAAAGGGGAAAAGTCCAACGGACGAAGCAATGGCTGGTAACACAAGGGAGTTTTGGGTTTCGGACCTGCTCCATTCATCCTGGAATATCCAAGGAGTTTAGATAAGTGCTCATCTCACCCACACCCCTAATTAGTTATGAGAGGCAGCACAACAAATCCAATTAAATGTGTGTATCACTACCTTCTATTTGCAAAACAATCCTTATAACCTCCCCTACCAACTCACAAGAGTATCAATCAGCTTTCTCAACCATAACAACTTTATTATAAATTTATCATCTGATATGCTTACCAATCTGCCATTTTACCTATTCATTTTAATGCAGTTGTTGAATGTTACCTGCCTTCATCACTCAACTCTCTGCTTCATTTATTTTGATATAAAGGACCCTTATACTTATTGTCTTAGAAGTGTTATTGAAATGCTAACATTTTCATAACCCTAAACCAAACCTTAAGTGGAACACAAAACCTAGATGTAACTTTTTAACTTAGCTAATTTGTAACCCACACTTTAACTTCAAAGTGACATTACCCATTATGCTATCCTGAAAACTAGGGCCAGCTTTGAACCTTATCCAAACCCCATTGATCCGTCCAACCCATCAATAACTCATTGATCTTTATGCTGAAACATTGTGTCATTATGATATACAAGAAATGTCCTTTGTGATTAATTTGGGGGGATGCTCTATACAGATTTCTCCTGCTTAGTTAACACTATTGATGTCAAGCAAAAGACCAATGTAGAGTGGTGGTTGTGGCCTATTTGGACATAGTAACACTTGTAATCCATCCCATAAGGAAGATTCCAGGACCAGATGAACAGCCTTGAACTGGAATCAAGGCAAGTACACTCGGGCAGGGACAGGCTGAGCAGTAGGTGGAGGTTACCGAGACCCGTAGTTTTGCTCAGAAGCCAACAACCAGCACTATAGAAGTTCAGGGTGCTGAATACTGCAAAGACGTAGAAAGCAAGCAGGAGCATCAAATGGAACATGTACCTGCTACCATCTCCCAGTTCAGCTGTCACTCACAAGATTCCATACTCCCTTCTCTTTTCCTACATTCTTTAACCATGGTGACCTAAATTCCATCCATGGTTAAGACTCAACACATCTTTCCGCTTATAACTTGAATAAGAGATATGATATGTTATATAGCCAAAGGAAACACAAGGAGATGATGGACGGATCACGGAAACTTTTCGGACACTCACCCCCAGTCACAGATCTGGGTTGAATCCATCATCGTTCTTTAGCTCATTTCACCACCCCAGTTCAAACACAGCTATGTGCAAATCAGTCTTGACCCTGTGCCTCATGGGAACAGTCCAGCCTGAACTGCCAAGCCAGGTCTTCCCTGGACCGGAAACAAGCATTCTGGGACCGGTTCAATGCTAACAGCCCTCACAGCCAGGATAGCTTGAATCCAGTGGCAAAGTGAGCAAGGGACCCACGTCTGGGCATACCCTGCCAACTTAGGGTGAACAAAGCAAACACAAGGAGATGATGGACCGAGCGCTGAAACTTTTCAGACACTCACCCCAGCCACAGATCTGGGTTGAATCCATCATCGTTCTTTAGCTCACTTTGCCACCCCAGTTCAAACACAGCTATATGCACATCAGTCTTGACCCTGTGCCTCCTGGGTACAGTCCAGCCCGAACTGCCAAGCCATGTCTTCCCTGGACTGGAAACAAGCATCCTGGGACCAATTTCGGGCTAACAGCCCTCACCTGCCAGGATAGCTTGAATCCAGTGGCAAAGTGAGCAAGGGACCCACGTATGGGCCAACTTAGGGCGAACAAAGCAAACACAAGGAAATGATGGACGGAGCAGTGAAACCTTTCAGACACTCACCCCCAGTCCATCAATTGTTTTTGTATTTGTCACCCTGAGTGGGACGGGCATCCCCAGACATGGGTACCGTGCGCTCCTTGCCACTGGAGTCAAGCTATCCTGGCTGATGAGGGGTGAAACCCCGAAACCGGTCCTAGGATGCTTGTTTCCAGTCCAGGGAGGATCTGGCCTGGCAGTTCAGGCTGGACTGTTCCCATTGGGTTCAGGGTCAAGACTGATTTGCATATGGCTGGGTCCAAACCTGAATGGCACGGTGAGCAACAAAACGATGGTTTTAGGCCCAGATCTCTGTACTGGGGTGAATGTATGACATTGTTCTGCATTCTGTCCATCAATTGTTGTTTTTGCATATGTTATATAGCCAAGCATACATATGTTTCACCTGTAAAACTTGAACAAAAGATATAGAATATAATACAAAACATGCATTGTAACATATATACATACTACATAAAGTATAACAAAATCAATATACTGTTGACATAAGAAAACGGAAAGAAATATTATAATGCACAAATCACTGGTAAAAATTCAAAGTCTAAAGAAGTTAGATAGTGTTTATCAAGAATATAATGACAACATTTTATTGTAAACACAACGCAAAGGTGCACCACTTACCAACAGATGAAGAAATAACTGGTCTATATCCATGGAATTTTTCTTATAGTTTCTTCATTTATTCACAATATTCTTGTTTTTTTAAAAACAACACAGCCGACGCGTTTCGTCCAATAAAGGACTTCTTCAGGGCATGAAAGCAAGGCACCAGACACTCACAACAATGTCAGCGTCGAGTTATCCACGATAGTTGGGTTTATAGAATGAGTATACACAAACTCATTTCAGCAGGAATGAAATTAACAAAGAAAACGACTTCTCTATAGAAGAGAGTAAATCCAAGGCATAATAACACCTTATTTAGACCACTACAAGGGCCACACCCCAATAAGGTGGGCAAGGAATGACGTGACAACCCCCCGTTCAGCCTCAGTATGGCTGTATTTGGACCCGAAAGCATCTCCTGTAGAGCAAAGGCCCTTGTATTGGTCAAAATAAGGTGTTATTATATCTTGGATTTCTTTGTTTGTTGTTAAGTGGTGCACCTTTGCGTTGTGTTTAAAAATTGTTATAATCCTGTATTGGATTGCACCGTGGCTGTGGGTGCTTTAACGGTATGCACACATGAGTGATGGTTAATTCTCATCGAACATATAACAATTAGGGATAGTGGGTCAGGTGCTAGGTCGTTACATGGTACACTGTCAACTGTTTGTCTTTTTGATACACAACATTTATTTGGCATTTTCTTTTCTCTTTCTGACAATTTTCATTTTTTTCTCTTCCATTTTATTGCTCACCTTTAAATTCCTTGACAACAGAGTGTGACTTATGTCATCTTTCCTTTCCCTTATGACCTCCTCATTTCTGGTCTCCCCTCTGATATCCAGTAAATTCCTACTGACTAGCCAATGATCAATTTCTACTTTGTCTTTATTCCACCACCACTTACTATCCTCTACCTTCACCACACTTTCTCTCACCTCGATCACCTCCTTAGGTGTAAAAAATGTGGAAGCCCCCTTAGGCATTACTCTGGAAATCTCTCACTAATCTTCTACTGCCACCTTTAATCTTCTATTCTTATCCAAATATTTGTTCCATGCATGTAAACTTTTACTTTGTTTTTAGGTACCGGAACTTTTCCTATCCATGACAGTATCATCTTGAATGTTGGTACCCTCCCTCTCAATAACACAAAAGGTGACATATTTGTATCCGCTTTTGGAGTGGTGCATATGGCCCATAATAATTTAATTAATTCTACTTTACAATCCAACCCATTCATTTTAGCTAGTTGTACATTTTCTTTTATTACACAATTGAATCTCTCAACAAGACCATTGCTCCTGGGATGATATAATGATGTTCTAGTGTGTTTCACTCTAAAAAAACTTTAGAAACTCTGAAAATTGCCCAGAAGTAAATTAGCACCCATTGTTTGTTAATATTTCATTAGGAATCCCCTATTTTGAAAAAACTGATTCTAAAAATTCTATCACCTTATGACTATTGAGTACCTTCACAGATTTCACTTCCAGCTAATGGCTATAATAATCAATTATTACTATACCATACTCGTGTACATTTCCAGATAATATAATTGGACCAATGATGTCAATCGCAAAGTTGCTCCATGCCCTAGTTAGTGTTTTGAGCATGAAATTCTTTGTGATGTGTTTTGCGTTGTCTTATGTGTAATTTTCTTTGCTTTTTCTTTTTTAGTGGAATATTGTTGGTCCTTACTGTGTCTGTGCAGAGTAGGTGGTGGTGAGTCTAGCTTCTTCTGGCAAGTGAGTGGTATAGCTTTGGAGTATATAGGTCTTTGTGATAAAGTCACATTTTGTTTATTACTTAATTTACAAAGTGTTTGTTGTTGTTGACTTGTTTGACAAGTCACCTTTATTAGTAAGGATTATGGCTAGCCGCAGAATTACTGCTCAGCAGGTGGTTGGTATACTTTTTTAATCTTCCTCTGACCATGATTATGAGATTGACAGTGCATCTGAGGGAGAAGAGGGAGTGCAAGATTCTGGCAGTGAGTTTTCTGTCCAAGAGGAATCATCGGATGATGAAGCGACTCTCAGTGCGGATGAAGCTACTCTCAGGGCAGATGAAGTGCCTGTTTTAGAGGAGGACACTGATTTGTCAATTGTGCAGCAAGAGGCATTTGGATTGCAGCCTGGGGCTGCAAGGCTTCCTAATGGAAGTGCTGGACTCTGGATTGATCCAAACATGGTGCAGCTGGTGGTGCCTGCCTTTAGTGGTCATGCGGGGTGGAGAGTGGATTATGAAATTCTTTGCCTATACAGTTTTTTCAGTTGTTTATGGGTGATGTATTTTTGGCTGAGATTGATGAGCAGACTAATTTGTATGCTGAGCAGTTTTTGAGGACAACTGTGTCAGGCTTAGGCCCTGCTCTAGAGCTACCCGGTGGACTCCCACAAATCTGGATGAGATGAAGAGGTTTTTAAGTTTGACTTGTTTGATGGGCTTTATAAGGAAGCCTTCCCTGGCTTCATATTGGTCTACCAGTCCATTGATGGCAAGGGCCATATTTCCTGCAATTATGAGTCGGGACCGGTATTTACTTTTGCTGTGGATGCTGCATTTTGTTGATAATGCTTTGGCGTTGCCACAAGATCACCCTGACTGTGACCGTCTTTTTAAGATTTGGCCTGTTCTTGAACACTTTGTAGATCGATTTTCAGAGATCTATACTCCAGGGAAAGAAATAGTTGTTGATGAGTCTTTGGTCCTGTTCAAGGGCCGTTTCGTTTTTTAGGCAGTACATTCCTAGCTAGAGGGCACGTTATGCAAATAAGACGTATATGTTGTCTGAGAGTAGGACAGGATATGTCTATAATTTCTGGGTGTACATTCGTAGGGACTCCATTATTGACCCCCCGGTTGTCCGTCCACTTTAGGAGTTTCAGAGAAAATTGTGTGGGACCTTGCTAGAGGACTGTTTAGCAAAGGTCACCATTTGTATCTTGATAACTTCTACACTGCTGTGCAATTGTTTAAGGAATTGGACACACTTACTTGTGGCACAATCCGCTCTAACCGTAAAGGTTACCCAAAAGAGCTTGTTTGCAAAACGTTTCAGAGGGGACAGTGCAGTGCCTTGCCAAGTAGGGAACTGCTAGCTGTGAAATTTGTGGACAGGAGGGGTGTGTACATGCTGACTACCATCCATGATGACAGTACTTCACCTGTGACTGTTTGGGCTTAGGTTGCTGAAGTGCGCAAACCTGTGTGCATTATAGACTACAATAAGCACAGGGGTGGTGTCGATAGAGTAGATCAGAGGTTGGAACCTTACACTGCTGTTCGTAAGGCTTACATTTGGTATAAGAAGTTGGCCATCCATCTCTTCATTTTAACAACTTGTAATGCTTTTGTTGTGTTCAAGGAGTGTTCTCCTGCTTCAAAGATGACTTTTGTTCAGATTCAGGAGTCTAGTGATAAGCAGCTTTGTTGCTGTGGAACGGGCAAGTGTTCCTAGAGTTAGAGTGGTGAAGGATGTGCCTAGATTGAGAGATCGCCACTTTCCTGATTAAATTCCTTCCACTCCCAAAAAAAACAATCCCTGTAAGAGATGTAGAGTATGTTTGCGAAGAGGTATGCGGAAGGAGAGTCGTATGCACTGTGCAGATTGTCCTTCTAATCCTGGGCTGTGTGCGCCTACATGTATCGGATTATATCACACACTAAAGAGTTTTTGGGCGCAACCGTGAGTCTAATAGTGTACTGCCTGGTCTTTATGGTTTTATAGTTGTTCAGTTTCACGGTTGGCATTAGAAATATGTCATTAGTTACTGCTGTTGTGTTTCTAGGTATAGTTTTGTACCTAGTTCCAATTGGTTTGTGATTTATTTCTTGTTAAAACATATTTGATGATGTGTGCGTGGACTAGGGCTTGGCTGGCGGTGTGCATGGGCTGGCGCTTGGCTGGCATTGTGCATGGGCTGGCACTTGGTTGGCGGTGTGCGTGGACTGGTGCCTGGATGGCGGTGTGTGTGGACTGGCGCTTGGCTGGCAGTGTGTGTGGGTTGGCGCTTGGCTGGCAGTGTGTGTGGGTTGGCGCTTGGCTGGCAGTGTGCGTGGGCTGGCGCTTGGCTGGGAGTGTGTGTGGGCGGACGCTTGGCTGGCAGTGTGTGGTGACTGGCTGGAAGTGTGTGTGTGGGCTGGTACTTGGCTTTCAGTGTGCATGGGCTGATGCTTGGCTGGTGATGTGGGTGGGTGGGCTGGCGCTTGGCTGGCGGTGTGGGTGGACTGGCGTTTGGCTGACGGTGTGTGATTAGTGACTTGTTGCTGGTCATTACACACTCTGCTAGCCATACGCAACTGCACACACTATGTCAACCACCAGCCGGTGGGATTGCTGTGTCAGTCATGTGTGCGTATGAAAGTGATGGGCCCATGAACGGTGCTGTCTATTGATGCGAATGTTGTAATGTGCTGGGCACGCGGCTGGCAGTGTGAATGGTCTAGTGTGTCACGTGTGAAAGGTGTGAATGGCCTGTAAAGAGGTTGGTGTCTTGCCGTGGCTTTACAGCTCACGAGCTGTGAGTAACTGGTTCAGGTTTTTAACCTTTTAATTCTCAACAGTGCATTTCCTTTTTGTGAAATCTCTTGTTAATAAACTTTTTCGCTCTGAACCTTCACTCACCCTCGTGCCAAATCCAATCAGTATATGTGTGTATAGGAATAGTTATTTTAAAGTAAAATTTGTCTTTTCTGTCTTTCTCTGACAGGGTGTACATTGTCTCTACATTGTTGATGTGAGTGTTGCAATGAACTGGGGCCGCAGCTGGTGGCGGCCACGTGTGTCTCAAATATGAAAGGTATGTGAATGGCCTCTAAAGAGGTTGGTGCCTTGTCATGGCTTTACAGCTCATGAGCTGCGAGTCATTGGCTCAGGTTTTTAACCTTTTAATTATTAACAGTGCATTTCCTTTTTGTGAAATCTCTTGTTAATACCATATACATTCTGAACCTTTCACTCAGCCTCGTGCCAAATCCAACCAGTATGTGTGTGTACTTGGGGAACAGATGGATAGGTAGTCATATTTGTCTTTCTGTGCTGAGGTGTAGTTTGCCTCTAGGGAAAATTTACAAACTTTAGATATTTTTGTAAACCAAAAAAAATGGAGAGTACTGGGTGGTGTGCCCCTCATGGATCCCAACAAGTTTTTTTACTCACAATGCCATGCAAACCTCAAAATGTGACTATAGTCGCACCTTTTTCTTGCATTACTTTGTCATAATCTTCTGGTATCAGAAAAACCAAACTTTTCCTACCATCCAGCATTTCCCCCAGGTCTCCTGATAAAAATGGTACCTCACTCGTGTGGGTGGGCCAAGTACCCGCGGCAGACAAGGGCCCAAAACATATTGTGGAGACATCAAAATGACCTATCACAGAACAACCTGGTTATGCTAGGGGAGTCACCTGGGTTTTTGGCCCCGTGCTCGGCAGCCATCTAGGGAAACCTACCAAAGCGGCACATTTCTGAAAACTAGACACCCAGAGGAGTCCAGGGAGGTATGACTTGTGTGGACCCCCAATGGTTTCCTACCCAGAATCCCCTGCAAACCTCAAATTTAGCTGGAAAAAAATCCAATTTTTCTCAAATCTCTGCGTGGGAAATTTGTGGGATTACCGGGCAAACACAAAATTACCTATCACAAAACAACCTGGTTTTGTAAGGTGGGTCACCAGGGTTTTTGGCCCCGGGCTCGGCTGCCATCTAGGGAAACCTACCAAACACATACATTTCTGAAAACTAGACACCCGAGGGAGTCCAGGGAGGTATGACTTGCATGGATCCCACAATATTTTCCTACCCAGAATACCCTGCAAACCTCAAATTTAGCTGAAAAAAAATCACATTTTCCACATATTTTTACGTGGGATCACAGTGCTGGCACAAATGTCTTACCACACAGCATTCCTCGCAGTCTCCTGATTAAAATGATACCTCAATTGTGTGGGTGTACAATGCAGAGTTGGATAAAAATGATTTTTTTTTAAATGTAGCGCTTAAAATTCGCTGTGCTGTACCCTACCCTTAAAGCCTATTTTCTGGCCCTTCCCAGTCATGCGTCCTTGCCCCACCCATACAAGCGAGGTAGCATTTTACTCTTGAGACTG
The DNA here is from genome assembly GCF_964204655.1 of Triturus cristatus. NCBI lineage: Eukaryota > Metazoa > Chordata > Amphibia > Caudata > Salamandridae > Triturus > Triturus cristatus. The sequence continues at coordinate 803,274,352 of NC_140588.1, read as the reverse complement.
AGGGAAATGATGTGTGGTAGGAAATTCAGCCCGGTGATACCACAACTTTCCCACAGTTTGAGGTTTTCAAGGGATTTGGGGTAACAGAACCTGGTGAGAGCCACACAAGTCACCCCCTCCTGGATTCGCCTGGGTGTCCAGCTTTAAAAAATGTATAGGTTTGCTAGGTTATCCCTAGGTGCCGGCAGAGCTATGGTTCAAAATCCACAGCTAGGAAATTTGCACACAAAAAAAAGGGTCAGTTTTCAGTGTAAAATTGGGGAGTGTCCATGTTGTGTTTTGGCCCGTTTCCTGTCACGGACACAAGTGAGATACCATTTTTATAGAGAGACTTCGAGGAACTCTGAATTGTAGAGTAACTGTTATTACCTATTGACTTTCTATGCATTGCTGCCTTCAAAGACTATGTATAAAAAAAAAAAAGTCACTTTGAAAAATTTCCTATAATTCACATGCTAGTATGGGTACCAACAATTTTGGAGATTTGCAAATAGCTACAGTTTCTAAACTCCATATTTTGTTCCCAATGCGAAAATACATAGGTGTCTTTGATACCTATTTTTCACTCTTTATATTTTACCAAATGAATTGCTATATACCCGGTACACAAGATGCTGCTCAGTTATTGGCTCTAGGTTCCTCGGGTTCTTGGTGAACCTCCAAGTCCTATATATCCCCGCAATCAGAAGGGTCTAGTGGATGTAATGGTATATTGCTTTTGAAAATCTGTCATACTTAGAAGAAGGTACAGGTCAACACGTTGGCACAAATGGCTGTTTTCAACTCATTTTCAATTTTTCTCATTTTCTACTGTTAGTTTCTATAAAAAAACCTTGAAGGATCTACAAAAATGACCTATTGCTGAATTCAGAATTTTGTTTACTTTTCAGAAATGTATAGCTTTCCAGGATCTATTATTGCTTTCATACCCATTTCTACCACTAACTGGAAGGAGGTTGAAAGCACAGAAAGTAGCAAAAATAGGCTATGTCCCAGTAAAATGCCAAAAATGTGTAAAAATGTTTGGTTTTCTGACAAAAGACTGCCTGTCCCTGAAAGCTGGGACGATGGTGATTTCAGAAGCTTTCTTCTGCAGCACTTTTTCTGCATTAAACAAAAAATAAAATTGGCTAATTTCTGAGTCCCCTCCAGGGGAATCCACAAACCCCGGGTACCTTTAGAATCCTCAGGGTGTTGGAAATAAAGGATTCAAATTTGACGTGGATACCTTATGTGGACAAAATATTACAGGAGCCTAAGCGCAAACTACCCCAAATAGCCAAACACAAGGCTAAGCAGGGGGGGGGAGGGAGGCCTGGGGGCGGGGGGGGGGGGGGGAGAGGCCTTGCATCGACGGGGGTAGATCATAAGTCCTCCGAGAAGAAGTTCAATAATTTAAATATGTATGGACAGGCACAACAGGAAAGCATTTTACAGTGGCCATGAACTCATACTAGATTCTGAGGCTGGAGAAGGCGGCTCACGAACAACCTTAGTTTTGGAATGACTCAAACAGAAGTAAGGGAACAGGGGTAGTGTGCATTCAAAGCAAAGCTGGAGATCTTAGGGTTGTTCTGTGTCTCAAAAGCTCAGTTAGCAAACAAACTTTAGTTAGTAACACACATATAAATTGTATCATTTACTTTAAAAGATCATTTCTAAAGCTGAACAAACCAAGTGCGGCAATATGCAAACTGATAGAATTTACGGACCTTATTAGATGCTTAAGGTAAGTAGGCTCTATTAGAATCTCGAGTACAAGGGCCTCTTTGGATGTATACCTTATTTTTCTTTTTGCCTACAATAATGGGGCCTTTGCCTTGAACCAGCCAACTGGATGCTTGACAGCGGGGCTTAAAAATCCACATATTGGGTTTCATTGCATAACCACGTCCTTGAAATGTGTAGAAAAATAGTTAAAGCACTATTTGTTGCTTGCCATTGTTTACTGCCAGTCAAAAGAGGTCCTCACCTGCAAACTTTCCTCCATAGTACCCAAGTCTGAAAGTCTTTGCTTGACATCAGAAAGGCTGTCTCCTGTGTCTGGGAGTTCAGCTTGTTGATCCATTAAACAATCAGTAGACTTCTTAATCTAAAAAAACACAAATCAATGATGTCGTTTATCACCATTCGTCTAAAATTCACAATCACAAACACTGTGCATATGATAACAGCTGGATTTAACCTTGTAGGAAGCTATCCTGGAGAAAAAACTCTCACAAATGCCCAACTTGAAGCAGAAGCTGAACTTTGGACATGGAAAAATATTTAGCTCATTTCATTCTTTCTATTAGTGCAAACTTGTATTATTTGTGTCGGTCCAAGTTTACAAAAATGTCTTCGTTTAGTGATTTTACTAACTAAGTTAAACAGGAATTAAACGAGTGGTTAACTCTCCATAGGCTGTTTTTTGCGTTAAAAGTAAACAGTAACAACTCTGAGTAAAAGCTGAAATTCGACAGCGATTTTTATCTCTCCACTAAGCTCTGTATTTACTTCAAAGGCTTGCACTTTTCCCGACGCCACACAAACACCACCAAATGGGATTTTAGATACTGCGCAGAACAAACCACTGTTCATTCCTGAGGAATAGCAGAATGGCTGGAGAAGAAAAAAAAAAACAAATGCATGAAAAAAGGGGCAAAAAAAAAAAACTGAGAAAAAACATCGGGCAAGCCATAAAGAATTATTTTGACTTACATCAAAGGTTGAACTGTAGAATGTATTAGGACTTGTTTTGTCATTGCCTCGTCATAGAACAAGATGTTATCAAACATTAGGGGTCCGATTGACAGGCAGGATTAATGGAATTGTATGATGGCAAGGCGCAGGCACATTTTGTCAGCAAGGTCCACATTCGAAGTAGGCAGAAAAAGAGCGTGGTCCATACTGCTGCAACAGGAAATATTGCAGGAAGGGGGGTAGTATGTACGCCGCTCAAAGATTGCACATACAATGTATTTGATTCTACAGCATGAATATTGACGCCTACAGAATAATCATATTTTATAATTCCACTAGAGAATCAATGTTATATGCGTAATAATCCCATCCAATAATTTCACCTGTGCTAATACTGTGCATGTGGGTTTTTGAGAGTACATAACATATAAAAGTGCCCAGGGTTGCTTACCTACCCCTTACATGCGACATAAGGAGAAGTCTGAATGTCACAGACGCCACCAGCCCAGGCTATATATACAGCCAGTTCCATCCACAACAGATACACATCAACCTAGGAGACAGTCATTTTCTTTACACTGGAGTGCAGCAAAACACCACAAATCATTCCATACCACTCTTGCAGCGAATCTGTCACTATGCTTGCAAGAAGGCAGAGATAGGTAAAATATTAGGAGCAGGGACTGGCGTAACGAAACTTGAGGCCCCCCCCTGCAAAGTATGGGGAGGGGCCCCCTTCAGACTAAATTGTGAGCTCTCTGGACAGAGTTCTATGCTGAGGGGGCACCCTGGAGTTTGGGGGGTCCCCCGCACCGCTGGGGCTGCGGGTGCCTGTGTTACGCCAGTGGAAGCAGGAGATGGAGGTGCAAGCCAGTGTGGGGGCAAATGAGAAGGTGTGAATCCTAAAACATCTGTTGATGAAGACACCTCCCTGTGTTCTGGCATCTTTATTTTTGGAGGGGGGTTCCATAGCGCTAGCTAGACCCAAAGGTATCTGAGTGTTTTACAAGCTATGAGAATGAGTTTACATGAGTTACATGTGAGGATTCTTGTGAGTCAAAGAAAACCAGACAACAAAGGAGTATACAATGATAAAGATTATGGTAGTCAAAAACAGTCGTAAACATCTATAACATTACATCATTAGGGCAATGGCGTTAGTGACAGCTCAGAGTGAGTCCGGTGACCACATTAAGGGATCAGTCGGTGAACATGGATCAGTTTGAGAGCTTTTCGAAGACGTTGTTAAGCAGAAAAGATCTGAGGTCCAGTTTGAAGCAAGAGAAGAAGGGGTTGCATTGGAGATCCTTTGGTAGTGAGTTCCAAATACAAGGAGCATTTCCTGAGAAAGAGTGCACCTGTGAAGATTTCTTTTTCATCTTTGGAGGTATGAGAAGAAGCGAGTGTACGGCCTCTTCCTTCTTTCAATAGTTTGGCTTCTGGGTATTTAGGATTCTTTGCGTGCAGGGCTTTGTGAGTGATACAAGCTATCTTGAAGGTACATCTTCCTTCAATGGGAAGCCAATTAATGCTCTTCAGGGCAGGTGGGATGTGGCCAAACCCCTTGATTCATGTGAGGAGTCTGGCAGTTGCATTAAGAATGGCTTTTAGAGGCGCAAACTGACTTTTTGGGGTTCCAGTGATGATGGAATTGCTGCAGTCAAGTTTGGATAGGAAAAGTGATTGTATTAGTGTCTCAAGATCATCAGGGGGAATGAACAGTTTGATTTTCTTGATATGTTTAGTGTTGATCCAGCGCAAGAGTTATAATAGTTTTCATTTTATATGCGACTTCCTCTACTTGCTCATTTATCCCTCTAACTGTACTGGGGCCTCTACAAGTAGACAGATCTCAGCATTAACCTTACCACAGAGGAGAATGTCCCTCTGATAGAGCATTCTCCGATAATAGGAATGGTATAAATTAGGGTGTCCGAAACACATTTACCACCCAATGAGGACCATTAATTGATGACTAACTCACAGGTTCGAGATCAGTTTCAAATACACCATTCTCAGTACCCTGCTATAAACATAAAGTATCACAATGGGAAATCCCAAACTCCTAAAGAAGTTAAGTTTAAACAAAATTATGCACACTAGGAGCTCTGCTACAGCAACACAGAATAAAATAAGTACAACCTGATACTCTAAAAAGATTTGGTGATTCTCCACACAATGCATTAAAAATTAAATATTAATTAGTACAGTTCAATGAAAGAACATCAGGACACAATAAAAGTATTAGATAATTTGATAGTTTGGTAATTGTATTAATGATCCGGACACGATGCAGATAAGCAATCTCCTAAGCATTTCAGTCAGGAATATTACAGCATGTCGTACAAGACTACACATTTAGTCGGAGATGCAGATCCAAAGACGGTGGTTTAAAACAGTCCTCAGATACAAGGTTGCATATTCCTAACACCATTAAAGTAAGAAGGATGGTTCATTTCTCTAACAGCAGCCAAAGGTTCTGAAAGCAAAAAGGAGCAAAAGGAACTAAATTAAAATCCACTAAGGGCGAGTCCATAAACATATTCAAAAAGGGGAAATAAGGCAAAATCAAGTATTTCGGCAAAGAAGGATTCCAACTTAACTGCTTAAGACAGCAGTGTCAACAAAAGGCAGTCCAAAATAGGATATCCAGGATGGTTTATGAAATCATAGAAAAAGCGTCCAGTCCTCTCGCAAAGAAAAAATATATCTGTAGCTCTTGCAAAGGAAAGAAAAAGCATGGCATAGAGTACTTCTTTCAAATAAATGAAAATGGCGCTGCCTCACAAAGAAGGGAAAAAATATGACATTCCCCCTCTTTGGGGTTTCTTCTTTTATAGTCTTGATGATACTTTAGTGATATAGTATCACTCCACTAGTCAGTCTTTCGCATGATTACTTTACGTATGAAAACACCAAACACAATGTAATTATCCCTGCTTACTTTCCGATGCTGATCATGCGAAAGAACTGGCTTTCTAGGTCTCAAGGGTTTCTCAACAGTTAGAAGTTTACATTGTATTAATCCATGACATCGGGTCATGGCTCACTTTCCCATTGGACTATTTCACAGTGAACTCTAAAGGTATGTCCTTTAAACGTAAGATGATACATGTACAGAAAACAAAGCAACATTTTCAGAAATGCCAAGGGACCATTGTAGTTGGCTAAGGGAAAGAATGCAGCATAGAAAAGAACACATTTAAAAAGGCCTCACAATCAGTAAGTCAGCTTTAAATTAATTAAACTCAATTAGAATTAAATACAATGCATTAAATCATCATTTCATAAAACTATAAAAATAGTAATTCTTCACTAACGTATTACAAAAAATTGATTAACTTTAACTATGACCTATTGCCACATTTTTCAGCATCGTTATATGTAAATCATTCTTAAACATACTTTTTCTAAAATAAATTCTTTTTTTCTACGATCATGATGGTCTCTGTCACATTTGCATATTTCAGCTTCCTAACTAATTTTATCGCATAATTGCACCACAATCTATTCATGATGCATTTCAATGTAAGGCAATAGAAATGTTAAGCCACATCATTAGAATCATTAGCTCCATCAGCAAATGAATAATAAAACATAATTTTCATCAGTAATCTTGTTATGGAAGCCTATTAATAAGCATTATAATCAGTTCACAATGAATGTCTCTTTTTCGAACACTTTCAAGCACACTTTTACGGTGCTGTTACTTCACTTGTCTCAACTGCTGTGTCACTTCATTTTAACATGTACAATGTGCATTTTCAAGTTTGTGTCTAAAATCGTTAAATGTGTTGTGTAATACATTTTGAAATATTTAGCATCATCAGGGTGAAGAGTGATCCTTTGACTGAGTTGTTGATGTGTTCCTTCATTGTCATGTTTTTGTCCAGGGTGATACCCAAGGACTTTACAGACTTAGAAGGTGAGAGAACAGTTTAGTGTATACAAATTCCTGAGCTATTCTTGGATTGGTAAGGGATTATTCTTTAGTGTGCCATTTAGAAGATAGATATCTCTTGGTGATGTAATTGTAAAGTAGAATATTGTGTCGTCTGCCTATAGGTAATATTTGATCCATGCTTGGTTCAGGATCACTGTGAAGGGTTCCATGAGGTGATTAAATAGGGCTGGAGAGAAGATTGAGCCTTGAGGTAACCCTTACGGAACTGGAACAGGCTTCGAGAGACAGGTGTTGATTTTTCTTTGTTGATCCAAAGGCTGTCGATAGGACATGAACCATTTCAGAACTGTGCCATTTATACCAGTGCGGTTATTAACCGTCTCAAGTAAATCATGATGATTTTCTGTATCAAATGCATCCAAGATGTCGAATAGGGATAGGAGGCAGGAGTCCCCTTCATCTAAGGATCTGTGACTGTCATCAGATATATTGAGCACAGCAGTTTATGTGCTACAGCCTTACCTGAATCCCAATTGGAATGTGCATTGGAAGTTGAATTCATCTACCTCCAATGAGTTGAGTTTGAGTCGCACACACTTTTCAATAGTTGAAGTCATTAGGATCCACCCCTGTTTTTTTGAGAATAGGTGCAGGGCTGGACTGGTCATAGCAGTTTGCTGGCCAATGGGGCTGGTTTTGTCACTGGGGGCCAGTTTTGCAGCAGTGCTGCAATATCAGCCCCCTGTAACAAAAGCAGGAGCGGTGCTTCTTACTATCACCCCCCCTTACTCCCAGGGACGGTCAGGCAGCAATCTGCCAGGCCTGATTGCTGTTCCCAGTCCGAACCGGAGATTCTGTACTAGGGTGAAAAGGAGGGGGATCAGTAGTGTGGGATGTGGGCTTCAAGTTCGCAATTATTTTGAGGACTTCCCCTTCCGTCATAGGTTTGAAATCTGTCTAGCATTGTTTTTCAGATGTACGAGATCGTTGTTGTTTTTGATTTTGTTGGGTGCACTACGATCATTCATTGAATATTGAGGGGAGCGGGGGAGTTTCCGTGTTAATGTGTGTGTCAATGAGGCAGGCGGGCTGGTAAGTTGAAATTGTATGAAGGATGATAGATCGTTTAATGTTTGCAACTTTCTCAGCTATTTTAGATCTCTTTAGTGTGAGCGGAGCTATTTGGTCGAGGACCTCCGTTATCGCTGAGTTATAGTGGGCAGTGCAGTCATCTACAGTGTGATGAATAGGTTGGGAAAGTAGTTGTCTACTGATCCCATATTCTAGCTCTGTTTGTTGGAATTTGTTTGATGCCCATTGCCTAGTGTGTTGGTTTATTGGATGGGGCTGGGTCAGATCTGGGCTAAGCCTTGAGATTGAACAGTATGAGTTGGTGGTCCAACCAGTCGAGGTCCATGATGGATCGGAGGGAGAGGAGCTCACTTCTTGTAATTATCCATCAAGTGTAGAGCCTTTGTTGTGGGCCTATTCATTACAGAGTTGCTTGAGATCGTTGATTTCAAGAAGGTTTGTTAGGTTACAAAATAAGCCATCTCCGGTGTTGTCCCAGTGTAGGTTTAAGTTTTCTAAGAACACGTCGATGGAGTCAGTTAGAGAAAACCTTGTTATTAGGTTGGAGAGTTCATCAGTGAAGAGTAAGCGATCTCCAGGTGGGTGATAGATGGTGTAGAATGTGATAGCCTTTTGTTGCGAGTTCAACTCCGAGGTATTCTAAGGCCAAGTTGTTTGTGGTCTCTCATGTGTTAAGCAGAGTTTCTTCTTTCTGTATTCTTGCTACCCGCCCCCTATTGATCCAGGTCCGTCCCGCATAACGAGGAAATAGCCATCTGGTGTAACCAGGTCCAGAATAGGGGTTGAGTGATTGTTTATCCAGGTTTACAATAGGAATGCAATGTTGATTCCATCAGCTAGTATTGTTTCAGCCATTATTGTGGTGTGTTTAACTGCTGATCTGCAGTTAAGAAGCATGAAGGATAGGGAGCTAGGCATATTACTTGTAGGGTGTAGTGTATGGATAGCGATGTATTGGGCCAGAGGTCTGGGCGATATATTAGCTTCAGTGATTCTGTTCGTGCCCATGATTACTGGGATTCTGCATGGAGGCTTGGGGAGGGCTTTATGTGGTATGATTCATTAAGTGCTTCCACTTCAGTTGTGGATAGAAGGTTGGGGGTAGGTAGTGTCTGTGGGAGAGGTAGTGCATGGGATTGGATGTCCGGCTAGTCTGCTGGCTGTTGACTGGGGATCCTTTAAGGGTAGTCCATTTCTCCATTTTCAGAGAGAAGTTGTGAGTTGGAGCCTGGATGGAGTAGGTCGTTTTTTTATGTGAGAAATGTCTTTGGCTAGAGAGTCGAGTTTTTGTTCAATTCGACTAAGAAACAGGTTGAGTATGTCAGGGAGCATCTTTACTCTGTGTGAAGGTGAATATGTATTGGGTCCCATGTCAACGGAAGGCATGTGATCTTCAATAGAGTGGAGGGCGGTGTCCTTGAGGTTGCAAGTGGAGAGGATTCTTTTCGGCTGGGTGTGTTCCACATTAGGAGTCAGGGATGGGTTCGGGGGGGGGCTCATTGGTGGACAAACTTAAGTTAAGACTGCTCTTGAGGTTAGAAGTGGGGAGGGTTCATTTGGACTGGGTGGTTCTACATTGTCCAATATGTTCGGGTGGCTCAATGGTGGATGAACTTGGGTTAGAACTGGCACTATTGTTATCGATGTGTATGTCGGGGGTTGTTTCAGGTTGGCTGTTTATCTATGGTGGTTGAACTCGCGCTTTCCATACGAAGATGTGTGTTGGAGGAGGTGCTAGTGCATCTTGTGGTAGTGGAGTCCTGTGGGGGAATAGGTCCTAGTATGACTGCCCGGGGTAGAAGGCGAGGGGGTGCATGGGGAACAGGAACATCTTGTGACAATAAGGGGAAAAGTGATTAGAAGTATTGGTCAAAGATAGTGAGGTGATGGTCTGTCACTTGAATTATTATGTTCCCCTTTCTGAAGATAGATATGTAGATCTCCCCTTTAAAGCTTAGGTAAGGGAGGTGGTGAGTTTAGTTCCATAAGGAATTTTGAATGTTTTTGTAACAGGTGCAAAAGGAAGATGTCTCTCCATTTTGCAGGGCGTTTTGAGTAGAAAATGAAGTCCGTTTTCATGTTTCCGTTGCTCACATTGTAGTGGGTAGAGGCGATAAGAGTCTCTTGAAGTTTCTGGAGAAGGTTGTGTTTGAACTTTTTTATTGCATTGTCTGGGAGGTTTTGAGGATATTTTATGCTCCACGAGTTGGTGCTGTATCTTTCAAGTGCGGTATCATGGGGTTTAGACTAGCAACATTTCATTGTGGTCAAGTCACTGCAGGGATGGGGGGGCAGAGTCCTTTGTTCTTTATCAATGTTGGTATTTAATGTTGTTTAGCTTCTGACGTCCTTAGGTCCTTCCTGTTAAAGATTGATGGGGGGGGGTGTCGGAGGAGGGAGTAGGTTCCCTTAGGGGAGGTGCAAAAGCTATTTCTATTTCCGAGCCTGGGAGTTTCATTGGTTACCATTCTATAGTAATTTTTCACCATTACCTTTTCAACGTTATAACTGTCTTAAAAGTCATGCCTCACTTTACAAGCTTCTAATGCTGATAACTGGACACGAGTCCTTTCTCACTTTTCGTGATGGGTAAAGGGGATCAAGTCCTATCACAGTTTCCATGCTCCATTGTTGCATTCCTTACGTGCTTTATCTGATTGGCAATGAAGATTAAGTCCAATCTCTCTATCCTTCCCTAGAGGGAGTCTGGGGAGAACAAAGCCAAAACAAAAGTAAAAGAAAGGGGGCTCAGGCAAAAGACACAGACCCTCTCAGGATGGGTGCCATGGGTAGGAACACTGCAGTCTCAGTCAAACTGTCAGAAAAGCTGGAGTCCTCTCTTACTTTCAGTGGCTTTTTTACTAGAGACCTTCCTTCCTTTCTGTGGCTCTTTACTATGGGCCCAGATCTATTATTGAGAAAAAGATTGTCCAAAATTCAAGCTCTGGTTAGAAACGAGGGTCTTTAGTTGCAAGTGGCTTGCAACCTGTCTAAGTAGGGACCCTTCTTTCTAGTGAGTTACATATCCACATAAACCCTGCTACCCCAGTGATAGCTTGGCACAAGCAGTTAGGCTTATCTCAGGGGCAATGTGTAAAGTATGTGTTCACAAAGTAGAGTAACTCAATGAAAACACTACAAAAGGACACCACACCAGTTTAATAACAAAGTATCTTTATCCAAACCAAACAAGACCAAATCGACCAAAAATACAACATGCATACTCAAGATATCACTTTAAAAAGGTTTACAGTAAAATTATAGCTCTAAGAAGATAATAGCTCTAACTTGGGCTATCTCAACGTCGTGACAGGTACAACTCCACAGAACGGCACTAACCGTGGCCAGCCTCTGCATCTTGCTGAGTCACACAGATCCCCAAAATACCACCTTTGAAACGATGAGGTCAAAAGACATTGCATGGCGTCATGGAGATGTCAAGTCGATGGGCCGCGGAGGCGTTGGTTCCTTACTGCTACAGGGGAAGCGAGGCATCGAGTCTTTACAGGGGAGGTGAGGCATCGAGTCCTGGTTATTCAGGGAAGGTGAGGCTGCGTAGGTGGTGAGGCATTGGATTTGTACGACGGTGCGGTGTTGCTTAATTTGGGAAGTCACCCGCATCGGTTATCGTATTTGTGATGGTGTAAGGGAGGCGCTGACATTGACAAGCATCGGGTCATTCCCATGCACTCCACGAGCGGCACTGTCTGTCCAGGTCTTGGCAGCGGTCTTGGTGATGAAGTGGGAGTCGAAACAGGGCCGGTGTCAGCAGGCATCAGGGCTGCACTCACCCAGCGAGCGATGACCACAGCGTCGGTGACGGCAGCAGCATCAGTGACTGCGTCAGAAATCCTTTTCTTGAGGTTTGCAGCTCAGCAAACATCTCCATTGGCCCAAAACTGGAGTTGGCACCACTTGGCAGATCAGAACTCCAAGCAGTGGAGTTCAGGGATTCTGCATGTGAAGACGTTGATGGCTCTGAGACTTCCAACAGCAGGCAAGTGCGCACAAGTCCTCTGAGAACCTTGAAAAGCAGAATTCAAAAAGCAAAGTACAGTTCTTTCACTGCCCACAGACAGAAGCAGCAACTGCAGGCCAACCCAGTAAAGCAACACACAGCAAAGGGGCAGTACTCCTCCTGACAGACTCCTTCATGGCAGAGCCCTCAGTTCCTGAAGTGTTCTAAGAGTCTGGGGTTTTAGGTCCAAAACTTACACCCCTTTTGCCCTTTGAAGTCTTTGAAGTTTACAAGTTCCTGCCATGCCTGGCCTTGGTTCCAGACACACTCAAGGTTTGTGGAGACAGCATTGTGAGGAGCTGTCCCCTGCACCTGAATAGGGCTGTGCCTGCAAAGGCACAGCCCTATTCAGGTGCAGGGGACAGCTCTTCCCACCACTCTATCTCAGGAAGGCTCATCAGCCTGGTGATGCACCATCAACAGGGCATACCTTAACTCCCTTTGTGTGATTGTCTAGAGTGAATGTCCCTGTCAGACTAAACCAGATGTTGATTCACCCGGCGGGCAGAGGCACAGTATAGTTAAACAAGAAAATGCCCACTTTCTAAAAGTGGCATTTTCAAATGCACAATTTAAAAACCACATTTTTTTTTTTTACATCCTGAGCTCAGACAGCCCAAACTCCAAATCTCTGGCTGTTCCCCTCTGAAAGTTACACTTGTAAAATGTTACAAAGCAGCTCCAATGAGAAACTATGAGTGAAAAACTTAATTGGCTGTATTTCACTATCAGGACATGTAAAACACACTAGCACGTGTTCTACCTTTCACATACACTGCACCCTGACCATGGAGGTACCTAGGGCCTACTTTAGGGATGCCTTACATGTAGTAAAAAGCGAAGGTTTGGGCCTGGCAAGTGGGTGCACTTGCCAGGTCGACATGGCAGTTTAAGACTGCATTCACAGACACTGCAGGGGCAGGCCTGAGACACTTTTGCAGGGATACTCATGTGGGTGGTGCAACCAGTGCAGCAGGCCCACTAGTAGCATTTGATTTACAGGTCCTGGGGACACAGAGTGCACTTTACTAGTGACGTACTAGTAAATCAAATATGCCAATCATGGATAACCAATCAGAATCACAATTTAGAGAGAGAGAATATGCACTTTAGCACTGATTAGCAGTGGTAAATTACACAGAGTCCTAAACAAAAACAGGTCAGAAAAATAGGAGTAAAAAGGCAAAAAGCTTGGCAATAAACCTGCAAAAGGGCCTTTGTCCAACAGTTCTAACCTAGGGAAGATGTCCTCTTTTACTTTCTATGACACTTTCATCTCGGAGACAAAATCATGAAATGTCTGCTTTAAGAGGCTATCCCTGGCCCGTGAACAAAGGAAAAGGCAGGCTTACATAAACTCAGTGCAGGGGGTGAAAGGGATTAGATTCACAGCCTACATGTGTGAATTGTTTTTGTTCATGTTTTCTCATCCATATGTGGAATTTGGATGTGTTAATCCTCACAAAAAACAAGCATTGGCATAGCCAATAGGTCTCGCATTTAGGACCTCATAAGTGTTTAGCCATGCAACAGTTGGTGTTGTTGCACCAAGGATATTCTGCTGCATAACTAAATACTTATACGGTCCAAAAAAGCGAGACCTATTGGCTATGCCAATAATGGTTTGTTTTTTGTTGCTGTTTTGTTTAAGTTGCCAGATCTACAATATCTGGACATGGTTTTTGTTAACAGTTCTTTTCATCAAATGAACTTGTTTTCATAGCTTTGAAAGTTGTTTCTATTCTGGTTGTAGGAAACAGTCATTCCCAGGGGTGTGGGGGCTGCCTAGTTGTGCGCATGCGCCGAACTTTGGAAATGAGAAAATGCCTAGTGCAGGCGCAATTACAAGTGTGGAGTGAATGAGCCCCAGGCAGCGTGACTTCATCACCCAGGAGTTCATGCACTGCACCTGCATACTCAGCATGGTTTAAGTAAACTCGCCCCAATCCCTCCCAGGCATCGAACACATATTTACCAAGGAACTCTGAGAAGAGCCTGCCTGCTGCACTGACGGCTGGTGGTGTGTGTGCCTGGTGAAAGCGTGAACTGATGGCCGGTGGTGTGTGTGCCTGGTGAAAGTGTGCACTGACGGCTGGTGGTGGGTGTGCCCGGTGAAAGCGCGCACTGATGGCTGGTGGTGTGTGTGCCTGGTGAAAGCGTGCACTGACGGGTGGTGTGTTACTGGTGAAAGCGTGCACTTACGGCTGGTGGTGTGTGTGCCTGGTGAAAGCATGCACTGACGGCTGGTGGTGTGTGTGCCTGGTGAAAGCGTGCACTGACGGCTGGTGGTTTGTGTGCCTGGCGGAAGCGTGCCCTGACGGCTGGTGGTGTGTGTGCCTGGTGGAAGTGTGCACTGATGGCTGGTGGTGTGTGTGCCTGGTGGAAGCGTGGACTGATGGCTGGTGGTGTGTATGCCTGGTGGTAGCGTGCACTGACGGCTGGTGGTGTGTATGCCTGGTGGAAGTGTGCACTGATGGCTGGTGGTGTGCGTGCCTGGTGGAAGCGTGCAATGAGGGCTGGTGGTGTGTGTGCCTGGTGGAAGTGTGCACTGACGGCTGGTGGTGTGTGTGCCTGGTGGAAGCGTGCACTGATGGCTAGTGGTGTGTATGCCTGGTGGAAGCGTGCACTGACAGCTGGTGGTGTGTGTGCCTGGTGGAAGCGTGCACTGACAGCTGGTGGTGTGCGTGCCTGGTGGAAGCGTGCACTGACGGCTGGTGGTGTGCGTGCCTGGTGAAAGCGTGCACTGACGGCTGGTGGTGTGTGTGCCTGGTGAAAGCGTGCACTGACGACTGGTGGTGTGTGCCTGGTGGAAGCAAGCACTGACGGCTGGTGGTGTGTGTGCCTGGTGGAAGCGTGCACTGAATGAATTCTAATCATTTATGACTTCTAGCTTTAACCCAATGCTTTGGATTTAATGTTTAAGGTTTGCGTTTTTTTTGTAACTAGTTCACATATAAAAAAATGTGTGTATGTAAGTACAGGTTTGACATGCTAAATGCGCGCACTCTATTTTTTTACAAATAAGAAAACGGAACACTTTAATCACAAAAGCATTATTAATTAGAAGAGGAGGACGTCATGGCACTGAAAAAGGTGGGGGGGGAGAAGAAGGAGGGAAGGGCTGCAGAGGGAAGCAGCTGGCAGACTCTGACCTTGAAGCCTAGAGGTGGGGGCCATAGGAGCGAGCAGCCCAGAGTAGAAAGGGAGACGGGGACACTTGTTTTCAAGAAATGAAATGCACTGTTGATGCCCTATTGACAAACTTCCATGGCATGAATAGTGGTGAGGCTTGCAAACAGGAGCAGTTTCCCTCCTCCCTGAGAGGGGTTCAACTTTGGAGATAAGGAGAATGGAATGCAGAGGGATGAGAGAACAGCTAGGGCCTGTGACCCATGACGAGAGAGGAAAGCCATATGGCGCCTCTAAGCGTGCGCCTGCGCACATGCACACAAGCTCTAGGCCACAGTGGTAGCATTTTCTGAAGCCCTTACTAAAAGTCTCGCCAGAGCACAGCGCATGCGCTGCTCTAGGCTTGACCTAAAAGGAACTGCATGTGCCAGAAAAAACACTCCGGAGTCGGAGAATTAGGACCCAAGTTGTACAGAGCCGAAGCAGTGGCCGGTGCAGGGCAGGATCTGTGCAATGAGGCCGAAATAGAGCATGCTCAGTCAGAGCTGGAGGGGCTCAGTCGGTGTGGGAGGCCGATGAGCACCATACTCATTATCGTCCCTCTTGCAACAGAGAGCTTTGGCGCTTGGTAGAGAGGAGGGTGCCAGGCCGCAGATACAGCAAATGTAGTGAATTTCGGCCCAGCCGCTTACCTTTTTCCAAACTACAGCGCTCGATGGCTTCTGAAAGGTCTGCTTCCTTATGGAGCAGCCAAGAAAAACAAACTGGCGAGTAATGTGCTTAATACCAGCCTGGGAGAACATGACCATTGCATTTTGGCAGCACTGCAAAACACAGTGTCAGTCCAAGGCAGGCAGGGGACTTCGGGCCACAAATGCTCCCTGCCTTTGTATACTAGTGGACGTTGGCACCAGCATGATTGGACCGCCGGTTTCTGTCGGTGGACTCACAAAGTTCGATCAGCTATCTGGAGAGTGGATTGGTGTGAGGAACCAGCTGATGAATAGAAGTGTTGATCAAGGTTACCCAACAGGACTTCGAGACTCTCTCTTCCAGCCTGCTGGGTGTACAACTCAAATCTCTCGATGGATGTCATGGCGAGGTTGTCGACGATCAGGTAATGTTGCAGATCAAATTTTTTGTTTGGAAATTTCTGAGGAATTAATAGATCGTTTGAGAAAGTGGCAGGTTGCAGATGGCTGGCTGAACGGGGATTTATATCCAAAAACTGATCCCAAGCCTGGGAGCCTCTTAAAGTCAAAGGGTATACTGGTTTACAGCAAAG
Source organism: Triturus cristatus (assembly GCF_964204655.1). Classification (NCBI taxonomy): domain Eukaryota; kingdom Metazoa; phylum Chordata; class Amphibia; order Caudata; family Salamandridae; genus Triturus; species Triturus cristatus. The sequence goes on along the minus strand of NC_140588.1, from coordinate 803,258,242 downwards.
TAACTAGGAGTTGTATCCTGTTTTATGTCAAAGTAAGTAGGAGTGATATCTTGGTTTATGGAAAATTAAATCAGGTTACAACTCCTAGTTATTTGTTCAGGATCTAGTTTTGGGGTATCACTTTGCCTCCTCACATGACATGGAATGTTCAAATGGGTGTTTACCAAAATTGCTCAAACAAGTTTCTTGTTTTTCTTAACTTAGAATTCCTTTAACTGGCACTAATAGGAAGATACAATTCTGGTGAAGCTCCAAGGATCAATTGAGTCTGGAACAAAACACGTATTGGCAGAAAGCCATATGATTGAAATTGAACTACTGGATTCGAAATAAAGTCTGGAAAATGTTTACGCAAGTGAAAAATAATTCTTGATTAACGTAAATTGACTGCTGATGAGCTGTAACACTGGAACAGTGAGACAGCCCTAAACACTTGTGGGGAAGTGCCAAAAGAACTTTCAGAAGGAGGTAGTATTGAATTGTGCTAGGGCACTGGCCAATTCTTTAAATAAATATTTCAAACACATATTTTGTGCAATATGATATTTATAAGAAAGCTGTACCACTGTATTGTAGGAGAAATCAAAAGTAATTTGTGGCAATGCTCTCTTGAATGTCAACATGTTGGGAAAACAAGAGCGACCCAATAAGCCCAAAGGAACCTGGGTCATACATACAATGTTAAAGCAGAAATGGTTAGCTGCGACTCATTCAGTGCACCCACTTAAGGTTGGTTGAAGCAAACACGACCTATGTACATAATAGCTCCAGAAATGGTATGAACACCTAGTCTCTTAAGTCACCAAGATAGACTTAATGTTTTACAATGGGGTTGTGAAAAAAATTCCATCTAAAAAAATGGTGCATTACTGATCGTGGAATAATCATGCACCATGCCAATCATGAGCGTAAAAGGCCACTTCATTAGGGCAGGTTTGCAGTACTATTTGTTAGCTTCACTACAACTTTAACATAACGTCAACTTAATCAGTGCTTCAAAGTCCTTATAACAACCCCCTTTTCCACAATCAATTCACAGTGTTTTGCAACCTATCACACCACAAAGTCTCCATACCCTGACTTCATTCTTACACGTCATTCATTGTCCTTCTTGCATCCCCCGTCTCTCTCACACATACCCTACCAACACCCTCCAATGCAGCCTCCTTGTTCTGTTCCAAAGCCCCCCACACTGTCTTTGCCTCCTCTGTGCTCACCTCCCCTCAAGGGGTGGATATGCCCGCATCTGACTCTCCAACCCCCTGCACTACCACAGCCGCTGGACCACTGCAACCATGTCCTACTGTGGCATAGTCATCCACCCTTTCTCCCCTACCCCCAGAATCTGCATGGTGGGTGGGTGGCACAACTTGAAGACTCTCCCTATTCCCAGAGTGAAGAAGTCAGAAAGAGGCTGACTCTTGACCTTCTTCAACCTTTAATACTTTCCGTAAGTCCCGCCCCTTCCTCTGACCCTACCCTATCACCTGTACTGCCCTGCTCCAAGCCACGAAGTATCGGGGGGGGGGGGGGGTCGTGGGGGGGACTGACTTTGCCTTTCACTCCCCCAGGTCCCTTCAGTGCCCCCACAGCGGACATTCAAAATGATTTATATATCTGATGGACAGTGTAGAGAAAACTAGACGGCTAACAAAAGAAAAAAATAAGCAGAGCTGTCTCTTGTATTCACTGTAAATTACAGAGCCTCAGTAATTTCTACCAGCACAACATCCGGTCTGAGCAGCTGTCTACGACATTTTGAGCTCTCAGAGTCACCGAGGTCATCATCGGAACACGGTTGAATTTTAGGACAAGTGAAGGTGAGGTATCATTTAAGTATCAATAGTTGGCAATTTAACATACGCAAACAAAGCTTTAAAAAGAAAGTCTCTGTTTGATGTGTGCAGTTGTATGTTGGTAGCCTGTTACAGCTTGTGCAGTGCGTCCCTGCCTTGAGGAGACTTCTTTGTCATTGTTTTGTAATGTCTTGTTTTTTGGTTTTAACGTGATGGGTTTATAATTGAGCTAGCGGGTGCCTTTGGCAAGGGTGAGAATACTCGTGTTCCAGCAGCAGAATGACAAGCTGGACAGGCAGGTGTGTGTCTGAAGCCTAATCCAGTAAATGGGAATGTATGTGAGTGTTGCTCTGTGTTTAGAAGCCTGTGTGTGTGGCCAGGTGCCCCCAGATGCAGCTTTTTAGGCAGTGTTGTTCGTTGATGTGTTTGACAGAAAAAGTCTTTTGTGCCTGCAATTATGTTTGTGTATGTGTAGAATAAAACAAAGATTAGACATGAAAAATGTTGCTTGCTGCTTTTTAACTTAATTCCAATTAATTACTATTTGATTTGAGGTAAAGGAAACGTTTACATGGTATTCCCCATGTTTTCCTGTTTCAAAAAGAATGTGTAACAGGACTGCTGTCTTCTGCAAAAGTAGTGAAACACTGACAAACTCGTAGGTTTGTGGGTGTTCACTATCAGACAGGTAGTTTCCAACCCTAGAAATTCACCCCCCTTTGTTTCCGTCAAAGGCACGATTTTGTCCATGGTGGGAAAGGGGGTGCAAGGACCGGATATTTTCCATGAGGAAAAATATTTTCTCAGTTGAGAAAAAACGCACTGAAAAGTAAGGTGCATTTGCATATTTGGTTCAGAATTACAGCTGCAGAATATCCCCCCTGATGGAAATTCTTCTTGCCCAGATTTTACTCATAAATTTACTCCCGGAAGTCCATGACGTATTAAGCATTTAACTAACCACCCTCAATCAGTTCATACACTACATAATGTGTGGAAAGGAATTTCTACCACCTGAATGAAAAGCAGGTAAATGTTTGTTGGACATCCCTGAGCGTCTTCGCTCCCGCTGGCATTGGGTTTGAAAGAAAAGGATAAACAGTCGATGTAAAATGTTCAAGTTTATAGTGCCAATTCTCACTAACCAAGAACAATACTTGTTGGACCATTGCAATAAATCCCTGATGACATCATACCTTTTTTTACTTAAAGTTTTATTTTTTTATCTGTACACCAATACACGCACAATATCACATGGCATGTAATACACTGTATCATTTTCCTCCAGGTTCAGTAAAATCGCTCTCTCATAAGTTGAATCGTAAAAAAACAAAAAACACAAATCAAAGGAAAAATAAAGCGATTACACTAAACAGGGAGCCTTTGCCTATGCAACGATTGTGGGTGAATGTGTTTGGGGCAACTACACCTGTTTGGCACTGGTGAGAGGCAGTGGTTCGGCGCTGTACATTATGAATCAGTGGGTAATTGCAGTACGTGTGGGCCAGTCGTCTCCAGTGATTGGGTAGCGGGGGGAAAAAACAAGCAGGTTGACGGCATGGGGTAGGAGTCTGGGATGTGCAGATGAGGCGGAGCTTGCTTCCCCTTCCTGGTCTTTCCCCTTCCTGGTCTTCCTGGAGCGTGATGGTGAATTCGTTCCACGTTGCAGCAATCTAACATTTTCTCAACCCGCACACTTCTTCAAGGCGGAGCACAACAGATTTCCTACCCGGGGCTCAGGGTAGGAACATACTCTGTCAATAGTCCACGCTAGGCACTGCTGAGGTTTTCCAATGCAATGCATTTGCCCTTCAGACTATCAGCAAGGCTAGGTCAATGAAACAGTTAGTTACGCCCTCTGATCACCGATGACTGCACAGTCAAAATGTGCAACAGGCCACACAGTCCAGGTCTTGTAGACCAGTAGTGCCTGCGAGGCCCGAGGAGATCCCTTACCGGAATGTCCAGACCAGTTGGTAATCCTAAAACATATGAATCATGTCCACCATAGGAGCGTGACAGTGGGGCAGCGCTACTACACAGTGGGGTATATTTGAAGCAATTTGGCAAGTGTATTCCAGCCGAACCCTAGAGCTCCACACCCTCACGGGCAGCTGCCTGCCTTAAGGTATTCATTGCGCATAGGGGGATCTCTGGTGCATAGGGGGAATTATTCAAAGAGGCCTGTCATGCTTCACAATGGCATCCGTGCACTACATGAAGCAGGGAATTGATGTCAGTAAGTAATGTCAATCCTGGGAGGAACACATTTCTTATGAAACTGAGCTCCTTCCCCTCCTACTCCATGCACCTTCATCTGGTTGGCAATTGGAGTTGCACTGCTAGGCAATAGTGTTTGAACAATGGAGCGCCCTGCTCTGTTGGGAGTTGAAGTTGGTGTAAGGCTACTCTGCGCCTGCCCTTGTTCCATATTAAGTTGCCTAGCATCATGTTCAAAAATCTAAACCTTTCACTGGGAATTAGTACTGGTAGATTGGCGGTATGATATAACAGTTTGGGTAACATCACCATCTTGGAGAGGGCTATTCGGCCCTGGACTGGGAGGGAACACCAGAAAGTGACTTGCGGTCGGAGTGAATATATGGCCCTCGTGAGATTGCTCTTTATCATGTCTTGCATGGAGTAGTATATGTTGATTCCTAGGTACCAGAAGGTGCGGGGCTCCCGTGTGAGATCATTGGTGGCCACCACCAGGGCATGAGGTGCATATGCAGGGTGTAATGAGAACAGGCATGTCTTGCCCGACAGTGGAAGGGCACTGTCGGGCGAATCCAAATAATTCTCAAGGAGGACCATTATTTGGATTCGCCCGACAGTGCGCTTCCACTGTCTTGCTGTGAAAATTCATGCGGAAGAGCGTTATGTGCTTTTGGAAGGAAGCTTGGACGGCACGACGGTACAGTTGGGGGGAGTGTCTACTTGCCCAACACGGCTCAAACACGGTTTGTAGCAAGCCTGTCTACACTCCTACTGTTCTGATCTCACATACCTTGGGTCATAGGGGGAGATTTTAATTGGATGCTGGACCCCATACTAGAATTTCCCCTCCAACATTTCAGGAGTCGGAGGTATTCTCCCTTGGCTAGATGTGTTTCCTGCAGTACTGTCACATGGGTACCAATTCGTTTAAGATATTGGTGTATGGAGTTCCGTGTCTTGGCAGTATTCATGCCACAAATGTTCCATGTTAGGACTGACAAATTATCCATGGGCCGTGTGCAGAAAGGGAAGACGTGGCAGTGGACTGTTTAGTGTCCGAGGAGTTACTAGGTCAATGGCTCACCTCCAGGTGAGTCGCATCATATAGTAGGTTTCAGGCTCAATAAGGAAAACAAAACAAACAACTCATCTCCCACTCCCAGGACGGTAGAGCAACATCTGACCGTCCAAACAATTGAAACATCACAAGAATTGTGGGTGCTATGGCATGACCAGCATTTTCCCCTGGTGTCTCAGCGTGTAAGAAAAAAGGGAATATTGTGGGGAATAGCCGGTAGTTGCTGGTGAATGCTCAACACGGGGTACCCTAATAGGGATCTGCAACAGCAGTGGAAGTGCAAATTGTCTGCATCCGGGCCAACTCTCCTGGGGTTAAGGTACCAAGTTAGATGATGTTAACACTTTCCAAATTGTTTTTGTGGTATGGTGTGGGTTTAGACCCCTTCGCGTGCAGAGGGCCTCCCCAGCACGACCCCTTGTCTGCAACACAGAGTCGGAGTGACTCCATTAAACTCTCCTTTGGTTACCATGGAGCTGGTGTCTTTGTCCCTGTAATTCTGGAGTTTCCCCAACACCAGACACTGAAGAGCCCCAAGTGGTGGTCACCCAGCTGGCCGGTGGGTGCAACGTGGGCCAACAGCCAAGCCTCGAATAATTCTGTAGGGTCTTCCCCATCCATGCCCTCTGGGAAGCCGACATCCACAGGTAACTGTGGCATGAACAGCCCTCTGCATCTTTCACCCTGGTATCCAGAAAGCTCATTTTTTCATCAGTGAGTTCAGCCACTCGGCTAGTAAGGTCCTCGGTGTGAGGCTACAGTGTGTGAATGGCTGATTCTGTCTGTGCTTGTCTGTCCAAGAGCTTGCCCTGGTCATCTCGTAGCAGCTCCGTTTCAGTCACCACTGCATCCACCTGTCCTCCCAGGTCTTCTCTGGTGGCCGCAATGGCTACTAGGATCATGTCTAGCTTTGCATCAGCAGGGCTGGAAATGTCCAGCGGTGACACCGGCCGAGCCTGTGAGCCAGGGGTGACCCCAGGTCCCATGTGTGCCCCACGGGTAGGGGCACCGCAGTTCAGGCCTTTACAGCCCAACGCCTACCATCTGTAATGTGTTCCATAGAGGGTTGTTGGTGGTCGACAGGGTGATTTGTAGAAACTGAGCACAGATTGTGGTTACTCTGGGTTTTCAGGAGACGCTTACCATCAGCTTTTAAGCAGTGGTAACAGAGAACAAGTTCAGTTTGACTACCTACACCCTTCATTTTCATTGGCCTGCCTCCCAGAGTTTCTTCTTGCTATATGCTTTCTTGAGTGTTCACTGAAATACGTTAGGATTTCAAAGACGTGCCCAGAAATGATTTTCCTTTTTGTAAATTTGTGGCCCCTTCAAAAGAATATGAACTGAAATGGATATCCCAATAGTACAACACTTTTTTTCATTCAGAGATACTTCATAGTGTCTCTGAGATCTTGTCATCATTGCAATGCCATGACTACTGGTAGAGTCACAAATGATAATTCATGAAAACGATTTCACCCTCTTGTCTCACTTTTCACATAACCTACTCTTATTTTGAAGAAAAGCTCGAGTATTACGATTCTGCATATGTTAGGTCCCATCAAGCAGGACTGGCCGACAGGTTGATTAAGAACAGACTATAGAAGACCCTCCACACAACTCTTGATGTCTACTCCTTCTCATCGGAGTCTCCTCATCCGGATGATGTTTTTCGTGAGTGGTTTACTAGGTCTTCCTCTTCACCTTGTGGAAACTGTCTCTAATTTTACAAGGTGTTGGGGAATGTTTATATTCTGTATCATGTTAAAAAATCAACATTACTATGTTGCCTGCAATGGCAACCCTGCACCTTATCGCTTCCCTTCCTGTAGTCAATATCGAACACATGGCTCCAGCTCCCTTCTTTATTTCATTCGAGAAAGTGTCCATCCCTTTCATGGTGTTTACTGGTATGGATAATTTCTGTGTTGATTATGAGTGAGTAATGTGGTGTGGCAACTGGATGCAGCATAGTCATTCCCATGCTTGGAGTTTTTGGTTAGAAGTTTATGAGCATCTCGATATCTTCTATATTAGTTTTTGCTTGTGTCCCAGTCATAGGTCCGCGTGGAATTAGGATGAAGCTGAAACAGCCCTTACTTTACATAAGCAGCCCCACTTATCATCACAAAGGGTGAAGAGATAACCTCAAGTTGAAAATATTAAACATTTTTATATTTCCTTACAAATAACTGGCATTAATCATGTACAGTACCTCTTGAAAATTCTGCTCAAATTTCCAGAGCTCTAAATACTGTTCCATTTTTAGTTGATGCTTTTCCCAGAATCCGTCAAAGGCAGTTTCCATCTCATGTAACTGTGCAAGCAACCTTTATTCAGAAAGAATGAAAAGATCACTAATGAGACACACAAACTGTTCTGCTTAAAATACTTTAGTGCAACCATTAGTGTATAGAACTGAATTAATGTGCAATCAAACAATACTATACACAACCAAGATGTGCCCCTAAGTTATGTCACTATGTCCCATGCATTGCTTCACTTATATTTGAAAATGCAGTCACAATATTTCTCCAAGTCAGATTATTTCCACTTTCAGCAGAGATTTGACAATGTACTGATATTCAGTGGTGGAATGTCAAACCACAGCTATTTATATAAAAGTAAAAACAAAAAAGAGTATCATGACACTACAAGCGTTAAAAAAGGACCACACGCCTTCTGCCAAATCTCGTCTTCATCTTCATTAATATGGAAAATCTAAATCTATCTATCCAACAAAAATACACATTCCGTGAAAATAAACAAACCATACACCTTCTCACTGAATCACCAACACTGACCCACACCACCTCACTCCAGTAGTGATTAGAAAGTTGCAGCCAAGTGTATTACATTTTTTCCAAACAAAAGGTAAAAACTGTTTCATGATCTAAAGGAAATCTCACTTTAACCACAACTTTGCTTTCCAAAGTCAGGATATTTGTGAGCATGCACAAAAAGCCCGACTTTAGAGGCACTTACACAACGTCTGACATGCACTCACAACTGGAGACTCGATAAAACTTAATTTACACATAAATGCACCAAGAACAGCTGGATTGAATTGCGCCAATCAAGGGAAGAGTAGGGCAGTACAGCGTTACCGTCAGACCTCATCCCAGATATAACAATGGAAGGGCTCGGTCCCAGCACTCAAACTTCACACTCAAAATAGAATAGATGAACCATTATGTTTATGAGGCAGAGCAGGTGCAACATTGGCTCCCTTGAGATCCTCCAAATAATGCCTAATCCTACATGCAGTGTTTTTTTCTGGTGTGGGTTTTAACCTATACATCAACATTCATAACATAAGAGGTTAAGGGGAAATCAAAGGACCCCCAATGTTATCATATTTTTAATGTTCTGCGCGGCTTCATTCATGTAGGTTTTCAATAATCGATAAACAGGGAAATCTTGTCCTTTTCCCAACTGAAGGCTGATCAATCCAGTACACTGGTTTTTGCGGACTAAAGTTGTAAAAACACCTTAATAGAATGAACATTGTGTTTTTTAATTTGAATTTGTTGAAAAGAAATGTGTGCTTTCAATTCATAAGTGGCACTAAATGTATGAGCTATAGGGCAGGTTTACACTATTACTCAGAATAAATTTGAATTTACTTATCAAAAAACATCACACACACAGCTAAAATGAACACTTTCTCACAGATTTTTTTATTAACATTGGCTGCCTTTAAAATCAGTGGTGCCATATCTAGGAATTTCTAGAACATATTTAGAAATGTCTGTCATTGCTTGTCTTCTGAACTGAAGGTCTTGCGTTATACTACCACCAGCAATTTACCAGGGCCAGAATGTTTCATTCTTTTAATCCACTGAGGTGGCATGCGTTGGTTACCCCTTTGTGGGACAGAGAGTTTAAGACTAGTATTTATTACCCAAAGACCTACATCAGTCTTCCCAACATAATTTGGTGGATAAGGGATGAAGAAGAGCTCCAGAAAGTCACGCATTTCTTGCTTGGAAATGCCTTCTTTGTAAAAATCTTAAAATATCTTCCAGGCCCTTTTTGCCTGTGAAAATCAGTATGGAACCACCTTAGAATGTAGTTTCTCACTGTTTTTTAAAAAGATTTCTAATGTTTTACAGTACTATGCCGATTTAACCGTTTAACAAGAATACCATAACTTTTCCCTAGCTTGTCAATTTCTAATGTTTTTTTACAGACTTATATGGCATGTAAAAAAGACACCTGGAAATCCAGACCTTTTATGACTCTTTTTTGTAAGGTATGATCTTAACGTTTATAGTGAATCGTTGTCTTTGGATTGTGTGTTACAGATTTTGAAGGAAACCAGTGGATGGATAAAACTGGTAAGACCTCATATTTTTTTTTTGTAGGATCTTGACTACATTACACTTTAGAGAAGTGTGAGACAGAATATACATCCTTCCTATCTTTTGTTGTTTGTTTGATGTTTATTTGGTTTTCAAGAATGAAGTTTTAGGGGTTAACTCGTGCTGATCTTGCACTTTTTGCACTCTTTTTTGCACGATTTGGGTTTGATATTTGGTTTTCCCTCATTTTTGATGGGCACTTTTTAGCTCCTTGGCTGGTAGGCTGTGTGAGAGATTATGGTTAACTTTTATTTTAGATATTCAAATTTACCTTTTTAGTAACTTTTTATATTTTTTTGGCCTAGCTTGTGACAGGCTTCTTTTGTGTAAAATGTGATGATTTGTTTTATATATGTATGTTCATGTTTATAAACCAACAATACTCCTTTATAAATGTATTTTGAGACCAATTCATATGCTCAGTGTAGTATTAAATGAATGTTCTTTACTTGCAAGATGTTAAGGCTGTGTTGTTTTGTTAAAGTGCTGGAAAGAAGTATTTTTAAGATCTAATGTAGTGATGTGATTTTTCTGTTAACATGTTTTGTTTTTCTGTAATTGTGATTTGTCTTATGTATGTCGTTTATATGTTTGTAGCCCTGAGGAGGCCTTTATTAAGGCAAAACGCGTTGGGTGTGCTTTTGTGATTTTGGATGAAGAACCTGAATAAAGAAATATTGCGCACATGATGAGGACGTACTAGTTGTGCTTTGAACTGACTGTCTATATACACGTTTGGATGTTGCCACTCTTATCTAGTATAAAACCACCTCAATAATTCTGTGACCTCATCTGTAGTGTTTACTACAACCAGTGTGTGAACAATGTTGATACAGTGCACTGAACACCACAGAATTCATTGATAGTGGCACACCCTGGTCACTACAGCCACAGGATCCAGTCTGAGAAGCAAAAAGAAATGGTGATACCCTAAATACATAACTTCATATAAAGTGGGGGGCACCATAGATCCACCCCCTGCTGATACAAGGACAACACCATCCTGCCCAGATAATCTGAGTGACCATCCTCTCAGGAGTCCAAAATAACTACTGTAGATAAAACTGCCTGACCACCAGGAAAAGCCACAAGAATTTAAATGATAGACAAACTAAAAGTAACTCAGGCCAGAGACACCAACAATTAACAGCGGAATCTGAACAACTCTGACATACTGCAACTGGATGCTATACTACTGGCGGAGCCAACACCTCAAAATAAAAAAAAAATCGCACAACCCAGCAACCTATGCAAAATTAAATGGGATTGCAGACACCAGGGAGGGCCTTGAGCACAAAATTGACACAGGTGTGACTGATATGGGTCTCCTCAGAAACGATCAAAATAAATTTGCAAAAAAGTGTCAAACAAGCCAAGGTAAAGCTCGAAGACCTCTGTCCAACCACTAGCAGATTAGGTTACAAGTCCTGGATTAAAGAGAACATGTGAGATTCCTGGAGTATCATGCTGAAAACTCAAAAGGGATGCTCCAGAAGTAACAATATGACCTTCTTGGGGCTGGCAGAGGAGTAGGAGGGATCAGACATGGCCTCTTTCCTTGAACAGGGGCTAGCAGAGGAAGGTGCCCCACAAGACCTCTCTAAATTTTTCAATATTGGACGCACACATAGGGTCCCAGAACACAGCGAGCTGCCGGGATTCCCACTGAGGCTAGTGATGGCCTGGTTCTTCAATTACTGAGAGAGAGATTTAATCCTACACCATGCTTGTAACACTAGTCATTATGAATAGGCTACCTGCAGGATCAGGATCTTCTCTGACTAAGCAGCAGCAGTCCAGCAACAATGCTAATTATTTCTGACAGTCAACAACAAGTTGAGAGAACTGGGGTCGAAATACACACTTTTGTTCTCTGGATTGTAGGACCTAATTTTTTACAGATCCGATAGAATCATAGGACTTGGTATATCAAATGGCCACAGGTATGGATGGTAGCCTTTCTCACTTTCAATTAGCCATGAAAAGATGTAAGTTGAGCACACTGAGACCCCATGAAAGCAATAGACCATCACCCACCTGGCCACAGACAAAAAGAGAGGCACTGACCACAGTCTTAAGCACAATTTATGCACCAGGCTTATGTTTTTTGTACCAGATATATGGTCACCAAGGTATGCTAAGCAGATTACTTTTGAAGGACAGTGTTTGAACATAATCACTTAGTGACGTAATCGCAATGGGTGAAACACAGGGCTGTGACACCTACCTTCAGGTGCCAGCCCTTGAGAATCCTGTTTTTAAAGGTACAATAGGGGAAGCAAGGCTTTTTTGAAAAATGAAGGGATGGCAACTGATGCACTAGTTGAAATTGAGACATTTAAAGAGGCCATCAAAGGTCAATATTTGAACACCACGTATGGGGTTAAAGGAGTTGTATAGCAGGAACTGTTGGGGGTAGAGACATAGGTGAGGGATTTACAAGTGATGGCACTCCTAAATAAAGGGTGCCGTGGAAAATCTAATCTCTACTATGGAGTACGCAGGGCCATAATCACAGGAATCTTTCTTTTATCACTCCACACTATATAGACTATCTGAATCCCTCCTCCCTGACCCGAATGGCTCCTGATCAACAGGAGGAACTTCAGGCCACTGTGTTAGGAGATGAAATAAAAACAGGTATTGTTGATCTCATAAACAGGAAGATTCCAGGAGCCGGCAGCTTGCTGGCAGGATACGTGGCCTATAAATATCGGCTGCCACAAAACTGGCTCACAAATATGAGGCGACAAGGCAAAAAGGAAGCCTTCCTGCCTCAACCAGGCAAGTTCTGGTCATTTCACAACGAAAATGTGGGAGGGACACGGATAACATTCCAAGTAAACTAACATACTCTATAGTCTTGTGGCAAAAAGAGGCATATTCAGAAGGCAAGTCGACATGTTGATTTTAAAATAAGACTGAGGCAGTGCTTAATTTGGAAAATAAAAATACGTTACAGGGACCTCTTTGGGGATCCACTTAAGCTTGCACCACCCATTGCCCCTGTTAACGCTGAAAATGACAGTGCCAACAAAACTACTAACCATCACACTGCTACAAGTGTGACAATTCAGACTATTCCAGGCCACTAAACGCTATAACAATAGCTTGGGCAACAGGTTTTAGTAATTTTTAATGTGTATTGAACTATTATACAAGTGGGGCTGTGCTCATCTCTAAATTTGACAAACCGTGCCACCATGTAGCAGACTATCATAAGTTCCAGTGTTGACAACTAGGTGCTGGTGCCAAGCACGGGAAACGACCTGCTCAAATTAAGCACTGGACTGAGGTGATCTATCTGTCCATTGGGAAAGTAAAGTGTGTCAAATAAAGGACATTTTTATAATTTTTTGAACTGTAATTTGGATCAATGAGCGTGTGTTACATACATTGCCTAGCTGCCAAGAGTGGCACAGTACCTAAATCGTTGACTAATCATGTCACTTTTTATAGTGATACACTGTTTGGCACTATATAAGTCCCAATTGTAATATCCATATTGCAAGCAGAGTTTCTCTGTATATGTTTTGGAGATCGTTTTTTTTTCTCATTTGCATTATAGATTAATTCTTTGATTGCCTTGGCATGATTCCCACTACATAACATGCACTATGGAAATGTACCACTCAGGAGGTCAGGGAGGCAAGAACATATATCAGCAAACTGTGGGGTCTACTTCTTGCACTAAACAAGGGTTCTTTGACCAAGAGCTAAGAAGGTCACATAGGGACTTGTCTCCTCATTCACCAGGGGTTGCAGTCATAGACTGCTCCACCACTGAGTGGAAGATTTTTTCCTGGCCTAGCACAAGTCAACTGTATTCTGGTGCACATTCATGTACCGCAACTGGGGCCTCATTGCCGGTCTCTGCATCAGGGTACCCCCAAGGCAATGTAAGAGGCACTTGGGGTCAGATGTACTAACATTAGGAATAGTGGTTTCCTAATTGCAATCATCTCCGAAGTGCAATTTGAAAATCGCTATTACAAATGTAGAAAACTTTATTTTAAAATAGTGATTCCTAGTGGGTCGCAAATTGACCTAACTCATGAATATTAAAGAGGTAGGTAACAGTTTGTCACTCACCAGGAATCAACACCATCACAGGAATGGTGGCCTACTTGGGTCAACAGGCCACCATGTCTATGATTGCTTTTTAATAAAACACTCACATGTTTAACAAGTTACCGAATTGCAAATTGTGGTTTGTACATTTAAAACAGATTTTCTGTGGTCGCAAACTATTTACAACCTCACAAAAGCTTTGTACATCTGGATAGTGTACTGACATTACACAGTGACTGCTTAAAAAAACTTTGTTCCTACAGAGATTGCCTTGTTTTCAACAGAACATGGGAGAGAAGTGGAGGGATGTGAAATGTATAAAGGAGTGATAAATGGCAGTGTAAGGCGAGAGAAATGATCTGTGTGTTGATAGACTAAAAACGAAATCTGACTTCATATAATAGCGTTGCTTGCAAATATGAATGGAAGAGGAGCTAAAAAAATTAGGGTTAGGGAAGTTATTTTATTATTGCATCAAAGCTGTGGTCAGGCCACATTTGTTATAATGCACTCAATTATGGGAACCATGGATGGAAAGACGAATTACAGTAAAGGTAAAAGAGCCTTGAAACTGATCTTGCGAAGCAGTCCACCCTTCACCCGTCGAATCTTTTCCTGTGTTTAGGCCCCGGGCTGGTTACTCACCACAAACTGGCAATACTTCCTCGCTAATACTAAGCCGCGCAGAAAACGGGCAAGCCATTTCCTCCCAACTTCACTCTATAACCGTTTTTCTTAAAGATTGATTTATGGCAATCAGTTGTTTCTCGCAGCAAATTAAATGGGGGTAGAAGTCATGATTCTCGAGTGGAAATTCTAATGCCGAGAACATTGCCCCCCCACGAGTAGTAATCATAGTATTTATGCGAATTATTTGAAGTTATCAGAACAGATGCACAATTTCACACACCCTACAGAAAAGCAATGAAAAGGAATGTATTTGCCCATAAGACAATATTGTGAAAAAAGCGATACTAAACGCTCAAAGCAGAATGGAAGAAGTGCAAGTCCATGCAATTAAATTTGAATGAAACTTCTGAGGAGTCAGAATAATGAATGACTAAAGATTTGAATAATTCTGTAGATTTTAAAACTAGTGCTTTTATATTATTACACAGCTGTGATGTGTGTTTTTCAACATTTGGTAAGTGCCAATGCCATGATGGATTTTCAGACACTCACATGACACATCTACCATAGAATTTGCAGAGCAGAGCTGAGGCATGTTTCCTCCCCTGTTGGTGCTAAGCCTGGACCGTTTGCAAGTCAGGATGGAGTCACGTCAGACCAGACTGAGATAAGCAGCCAGACCGCATTGCAGATTACCCTACAGCCACGTCCGTGTCTGTGCATGTGGCGTCACACTGACGCAATAGGTTTCGTCTGCCAGATCAGATGAGACACCAGCCGCGCACCGACAGGTACCTTTGGCTCTCAACCACTTCATCATAATTTTAAGTATAAGCCAAGTTAAGGTCACCCAGCATCACCAGATATTACCTTACTGACTGGAATTATAAAGAGTGAGTCAAGGTGCCCCTACATCACTACAATATGGAATGAATCGAACTGGTAATCATTTGCATAGTCAGTACTGATCTTAAAAAATAAACTGGATATGGCTCAGGTCACTGCTATTAGACATAAGAGGCCAATAAACTTGAGATTTGATTGGGCTTTACATGCGTTTAAGTGGGTCACATCTAAATTTGGTAGAAAATCTGCTTATGCACCAAACAATAGTGAGAGAACACAGTAACATGCGATTTCAATTATGCGGATTTGTTCATTACATTAATATTCGTATACAATGAAAACAGGTAAAAATATGGTAGAAGACTCCTGGACAGGCTCTCTTTCAGTCTCACTCGTACCAGGTCATTTTGAATAAGTTTGCTTTCTGTTCATCTTTGGAGAGACCTTGACTAGCGCTCTATGGATTCTTTTGCCTTCCTCTTTATTGGCGCTCGCAAACCTTTAGCATTATGCTAAGAAGAAGAAACTAGAGCTAAGTGGACCCCTTTGTTTTCTTTCAATTACATTATGCCAACAAACATTGCTGTGAATGCTCAAAAATGACAGCCTCTGTCATCAATCATACCCCTTTCATTCCACCTGCTGCTCTCATTACCAATGCTGGATTGACGTACACCTTCAGAAGAAGTCTTTGTTAGTTTATCACAGAATATAGTTGATATGTTAATAAACATATTGCATCATGTACATGGTTAAATTAGGCTCCACCTAAAATCGTTGTATTTTATGTTATTATGCTGCACTTGCATAGTCCAATTATACTAGGGAGTGAAAATCCTAACTTAACATTGTAGAAAATGCCTCTTTTTGCATGCTCACCTCCACTTTTTGCTAGCATTTGTTGCTGGTCAGTTGCCTAGTGCACGTGCTGTGACCCTTAAAAATGTTGAAATTGGCTATACTCCTAATTAGCATATTTAACTTGCCTGTAAGCCTTTGTATAAGATACAAACTGTACCCAGAGCCTGTAAATCAGTGCTTAATTTAAGCAGTGTTTTTTCCCGGTGGTCTGCACCGGCACTAAATTGTCATCACCAGCACCAGTGTTAGTTTGCCACATGGTGGCGCTGTTAGTCTAATCTAGAGAAAAGCACAACAGTTGTTTATTAATTCATTATACATTAAAATGACTAATACAAGCCACCTAAGGCATTCTTATTCATTTGGGGTCCTGGAACATTCTGAATTGTTACATATATAAGAGGACTATGGTTAGTAGTTGAGTTGGTACTCTCATTAGCCAGAGCAATGGGTGGGGCAAGCTGCAGTGGCCTTTTGATGATGGCACTGGCATGTATTGTTTTCCAAATTAAGCACTGCTGTAAACTAAATGTCACTAGTGGACAGCAGTACACGTTGTGCCACCACTAGGGAGACAGTAAAAACGTGACTGCAGGCGTACCACTGTAGCCCATCTTTGTAGTTTTTGACAGCAATTTTGACCCGTCTTAAAATCCTCCATTTAAATATTATTACATCACCCCTAAGTAGGCCTTAATTACCAATGAGACAAGGTGCATGCTACTTAAAAATAGGACATGTACAAATTTAATGTAAAACATGCTTTTACTAAGACAAGGCCTCAAAAGCTATTTGCACTATAGCAGGGTTAGCTGAGCCATAGGAAAGCATTGGGATATAACATTTGAATTAAATAATGAGACCTACACTTAGGAACAAGCAACATAGTTTATTCCTGGGCTTTTTAACATATTTATTACAAGTCCATGCATTGATAAAATCACTTTTGTGCTAAATATTTTACAAATGATACTTTTAAAACGTTACTTTTTACCTGCCTAATGCATCTAGAAGCCCATTTGCATGAGCTTCCACTTGTCACCCAAGAGCTGAATTGCCCATTTGATGAGGTGTGAACTTGCTCCTAGAACTGAGACAAAGGTCTTGGGTGTATGGAGGTGTTCTGTTCCTCTGACAGTATAGCCATCTGGGTAGTTCCCAAGAGCTAATTTACTTCAACAGGTCTATCCTGTCACAGAGGATGTAGCTAACACCTGGGCCTGCCCCTTCCTTTGTCCTTCTAGTCAGCCAGGTACCAATCCCAGTGGGAAAGGCGCTGCTCCTAGAACAGATTTTGAGTGACCACAGAGGAGGGGTTGTTAATTTCCCCATCCACACCTCTTGGGTGAACACAGAGCACTGCTAAAGGTTTTGCCGTATTGTGTTTAGGTAGAGTGTGCACTGTGAGATTGTCTGAAGTAGGCACAAAAGAATTGCTGCAAAAGTGGGTAGGGTTACTTGTAGTAACATTTTCCCTATTGATTACGGAGGGGCCATGTCCTTGTAACCAGAGACTGGTCTCAAGGCTCCATATTATCACCAGTGATCTTGTAAATCTACATATACCGCCATTTAAATCATAACAGACAAAATAATAATAAAACCATCAATACAATGATGATACCTAGAACTACATCAAGGCCTCCTTTCGAAACAGCGGCCTAGCCAGTCATGGGCCCTAGAGAAAGGAAGAGAATGGGCTGCCTGGCCACTGTTTGAACTCTAAAATATAGCAATAATCAGGGTTTAGTGTGTCCCCTCAGGCCTATGGACCCAAGTGGCACTGCACCTGGTGCAACAATGGAAGCTACGCTTCTCTCTGAAAACAACATCAACAGTTTGAAGGATTACATCTCCACTATTAAAGCTTCGATGTCAAATGCAAATCTGGAGTTAAACCAGCTGAAGATTTAATTTAAAATTTACTAACATGAAAAGGCATGCATCAGTTCAAGAACAGCTCTTGGAAAAACATCAACCCGAGCATCAACTTCTAAACTGATATTACAAGGAAGACACAGACAGCATGAACACATCCTTTCCATATCTTAAGAGAAAAACTCAGATGCTAAACGTGAATCAGTTTGCGCCTCAATGGAGGTAAAACAATGATCACTGCTATTACAGACTCCCACAGATTACCCTGAAGAGCACTGTTCAAGTAATAGCACTACTCTTCAAGGGACTTGGGAATTTAAACAGAAGTTTCCTCTTTAAAGTAACTGCTCTGGCATCCTCTGCTCACCCACATTAACTTCCGAGCCTGCTGCTTAATTTAAGAGCTGTGAACGTCAACATGCCACAGTACCCTGAAAGGAACATAAAGATCTTAAGGGGCCTATATATCTGCAACATGAACATCACTAGCCTAGACACAAAGAAATGCAAGAATATCACGTATGCACAGAGAATCTGAAATTCTATCTTTACACAGTTTTAACAAGCTTCATCCCCCGTTCTACTGCAATAAGGAACTAACAACTCATTTCTAGGAGTATCAAGTAATAAGCAAATAAACCTACTGCACCACTGCATCAGATATAACATAAATAGATACCCTGACTGCCATGACCTTCACTTGCTTGCCCCATATTGTGCATTTTCTCTGATGCTGATTTTATTATTTCTGTATCTCAATATGGCAGGAACTCTTTGGATAACTGTGAGAACAGATGTGTTACTGAGGTAACAGATTCTGTGCCATCCCCGGTATGTGAATGGCCACAATCCATAGGTTTACAAAGCATGACAATTATGCTCAGTAATATAATAAAGGTTCTTTTCTTAAAGAGGATTGCCTCCTCAATTTTGCAGCCCAAGTTGAATAAAACACTATGTAGATGGACCTTACTAAGCAGGGTTAAGCCTGTGGTTACTAAAAATTACTTTTTATTATTATTTAATTTCTTATGTGACTTGTTTTGCCCTAGTGCGTGTGGACTTGTTAACCAAGGCAGCATATATGGAGGAGAATTGGCTGCCGGATTCACAGTATACATGATAGGTGCAATTCTTACCCTCATTCACACACCCAAACTGGAGGCGTTATAGGTCGGTACAATTATTCACAACTTTATCCAATTTTAATGCAGCTCTTGGACTGAAAAGTAACCGATTCTGGGTTGGAGCCACTAACGTGGTGGAACACACTTCTTCAAGTGATCTGTAGAGGAATCCTCGAAGGCACCTAACACACCTACAAGGACAACAAACAAGCAGCTGGAAGAATAGATTACCAATATTGTTAACTGAGGGTGAACATCTTCTTTGCAAGCCACATTTGCTAGCATAGATGACATTCCATTAGAAGCAAAAGAAGTCTAGTTAAAGATCACTCACAGGAAAAAATCTTGTGTTGCCACTGTGCTATGACTATGTTGGAAAGTAATGTGTACATTTGTTCATTTGCTCCTGCTGTTATTTTTTTTTTTTATTATTTCTTTCTGTTTTCCAATTCCACGAGAAAAATAATCAAATGCGCTTTCTTTTGATCTAATTAAATTAAAGGAGTATGAATTGTGTAGTTCAAATTTTACAAGTAAGAACAAGAAGGGGGAGCCATGGACATGTTGGGGCATTGGAGCTCCTTTCACCATTTGAGGTATCTGTCCAACCTATTGAAGGAGGAACTGGAAAAGCTATTCACTCTAAGAAGGGTTTGGGCCTCAAAACACGCACACATGAGCTCCGTGAAGGTGTGTAGGCCAAGATCTCATGTAACAGACCCCAGTTTGATGACCTTTTTTAGTTCCTTTGTAACCAGAGAAAACATATTGGTGTACTTCAAAGAAAGCACACAAATATCGCACCATTTTTCAGAAAACTAACTTATCACTTTGCATATCTAATTTCTCACTTGATCGACTATAACAGAAAGTTAAAATAAAGAAATGAAAATTTAATTTGGGCTCGATAGCCTCAACAAATAAAAAGAACACGTTAAGCTCCTTTAAAAGTTTTGTGTTGCTTTGATAAGTAAGTGAGATTTATGATGAAAGAAATATTTTTTGAAAACCTTGAAGATGAATCAGGTTGTAGAAGAATTCGTTTTTGTTGTTGTCAGACACTCACCTATGTACAGTCTCCCAGGCCACCTGTTTTTCTCGACGAATTTCAAGGTCTTCTGTACTGCTAGAAGGCTCTTCCAGGTTACTCAACAGCATATTTCCTTCTTTTGTTACTGTCGTAATATCATCCTGAACAATATAAAATGCATATATCAAGATATCAAATGGACTTCCTGAAGCCTATTTTTCATACACGCCCACAGACTGATTTAGACTTTGACTGGTGAAATTTCTGCCAGTCAATGGAACAAAATCTGTCATCTCAAATGTTCCTCTGGTGGAGATTTCTTTACCAATGTGTTTGTATCCACCATAGAAGGAATCCCTTTATAGAAAGAACTCTGATTGAAAATCCAGCAATGCTGTCATTTCAGCACAGCTAGTGGAAATGTACCCCCCACACTTGAAGTGCCTTGTCAGTTGCCAAATGTATAGCCATACTACTATATTGGATTTTTCTCTAATGGCACTATACTTAACTTACAGTGAACATTTTCCACCTTTTCCATGGCAGTCTTTCATGAAACTAACTCGGCTAGACTGGGTGGTCCCCTAGTCACTCTAGATTGGGCAGCTGATTAACCACCATGGCTTCCAATGTAAGTTCCAGAACTTTGTGGAACCAATGACTAAAATGGACAGTTCTCCATGGGTGGCATGTACACCACCTATGGCAATCTATATAGAGTAGTTAGACCACCACAACAAGGCTAGACAGAGAATCAAGTTGTTATTTTTTTCTTTTAGTGAGGAATTCATCCACAGGTTGTCAGATCTCCCAATAGTCTGCTGAAGTTGCAACCGCTTCCTGAAAACCTTTAGGGGAAATCAAATGTTTCCTCTAGACTGGGGGGGGGGGGGGGTCTAAGGATCTCCAAGCAGCTTCTGTGAAGCTGGAGCTTTACATATCAATGTGAGTCTCACAGCCACACTTCTGCACGGCTAATATCTGATACGGCGGAGAGCGTCATGCTGCTTCTCTCTTCAATGGAAGTCAGGGGAAGTGTAGGTGAGCTACGGCCTCATCAACGCAATGTCTTTTCATAATAGTGAGCTGGTGAACAAATTAGGATATTTGTGGATATAGCGTGTGTTAGACTCGGGGGTCTCTAGTTGGCACAGGTATGCACTTGTGACAAATAGGGACCCTCTCCTCTAGTCAGGGTAAGGGGGTACACTCCTAAAATAACCCCTGCTCACCCCCTTGGCAACTTGGCACGAGCAGACAGGCTTATCTCAGAGGCAGTGTGTATAGCATTTGTGAACACATACAGCAACCAAGTGACAACACTACAAATGGACACCACACAGGTTTTATATTAAAAATAAGTATTCTTTATATAGATTTACCACAAGACCATTAAACGAAAAACTAACCCAATACTGTTACTTTAGATGGTAGGATTTTACTTAGTTCTCTTAAGTTCTTAAAATGCGACACTTTAAGTCAATGCACCCTTTACGCGATGCGACGACAGCGGCCTTGGCAGCGGCACTCTTCTCCGACGTTGCGAGACGCTTCCGCTCGATGCGATGTTGCAGCGGCGACACCCCTTTACACGATGCGACGACAGCAGCTCCGACGGCGGCATGCTTCTCCGTGGATGCGAGGCGCTTTTCTTGATGCGGTGCAATGCAACAACTACGATGGCTGCGATGGCGACACGCTTCTTCCTCGATGCGAGACTCTTCTCTTGATGCAGAGCAATGCTTCAGCTGCGATGGCTACACGCTTCTTCGGCATTGCGAGACACTTCCTGGATGATGCGAGACGCTTCCGCTCGATGCGATGCTGCAGCGGCGACACACTTTACGAGATGCGACGACAACAGCTCCGATGGTGGCACGCTTCTCCTTCTTGAGTCGCGCTTCCAGCTCCTTGCGACACGCAGTCCCTCAGAAGGCCCAACAACAGCAGCAGGAACTTCCAAAGAACTCTGGCGACCTGGGGGGTGAAGTCTGTTGTTCCTGAGACTTCAGCAGGAGGCAAGCTCTTTTCCAAGCCCTTGGAGATCCTTCACAAGTTGAGCAAAAGTACACACAAAGTTCCTTTCTCCTCTCTTTGGCAGTAAGGTAACCACTGCAGGCCAATCCCCCAGTTTCAGGGATAGTTTCCTCCTCAGCTTCTTCTGGTTCCTCCCTCAGCAGAGGTTCTTCTTGTTCTCCCAAAGTGATCTAAATTCTTGGGATCAGGGTCCAAATATTTATACCCAGAAATCCTTTGTCATCTGAAGGCCGAGGGGCCTTTGCCCAGTCCAAACCAGTTCCTGAGCACTCTGTTTACCAGAGTTCTCCTTTCCTTTCACAGTGCAGGGCAGAAACATTAGACGCCCCACAGGAGGTGGAGCCAGCATTGTGGAAGGCAAGTACCGCACTGGAGCACTTTGTTGACAGGATTCTTTCTCTTCATTCACTGTGCAGGGCAGACATATCAGCCGCTCCCCAGGAGGTGGAGCCAGCATTGTGGAAGGCAGGCACAGCCCTATTCAGGCCCCAGGTGCAACTCCTCCCACCCATCTGGATGCAGATCTCTCTATTCACCACTGGCACACCTCACCCTGTCTCCTGGAATTCCCCAGCCCTGTCACTCAAACTCCAGACAAAGGAATACACACAGCCTAGCAGAGGCAGGTTTGAATGGTTAGACAAGAAAATGCCTACTTTCTAAAAGTGGCATTTTCAAACACAGAATGTTAAAATCAACTTCACAAAAAGATGTATTTTATCATCCTGAGTTCAGGCATACTAAATTCGAATTTCTACCATGTTCTCTGAGTCAGTTAGAATTATAAAATGTAATAACCAAACTGCCCCTTCTGGCCTATGGAGAACAGGTAGCCTTGCAATGGTGAATAACGAAAATGGCTGTAATTCACTATTAGAACATGCCACACACACACCAGGGCATGTCCTACCTTATCGTTACAATGCACTCTGCCCTTGGGCCTACCATAGGGGTGTCTGATATGAAGAAAAGGGAAGGTTTAGGGACTGGCAAGTGGGTGCACTTGCCCAGTCAGCATGACAGTACCAGACTGCACGCAGGCTCTGCAATGGCAGACCTTAGACACATGTTTACAGGCTGCTTCTGTGGGTGGCACAACCAGTGCTGCAAGCCCACCAGCAGTATTTGGATTTACAAGGCCTGGGCACTCCTGGTGCACTGTACTAGGGTCTGACAAGTAAACCAAACCAACCAATCATGGAATCACCAATTCATACATCAATTTACAATAGGGAGCACTTGCACTGTGGCAATGGACAGCAGTGGCACAGTGCCCTGAGCAACTAACACCAGCAAAAACATATGAGGCACAGCGAAAAATGGAAGGGAGACTCACACCAATGTGCCAGGTCTAACAGCGTGGTACAGTCTGTCACAGCACTGCAAATACAGAAAAGAACTCACATGCATATAATTCAACAAGAAAAGTCAATGGTTGGGTTTTCCCGGGAGGGGGGTGGGGTAAGAAAGGGTGGGGGGATTGGGTTGGTAGGGTTTAGGGAGGGAGGAGGGCAGGAAAATATTAAAACGATTCTCATGGGCTACTTTTTCACCTGGGTGGTAGATAGAGTGAAATGGGTTGGTGATGATGGAGGGTAGGGTGTTGACGGTTACTTGGCTGTCCTGGAATGTTAATGGTTTAAGGGTTAAAGCAAGGAGAGATAGGATCTTAAAATATTTGAGAGATTACCCAGCGAGTATTATGATTCTTCAAGAGTCCCATTTAACTGAGAATGAGAGTAAGAATTTTCTTGGTTCATGCCGGTGGTTAAATTTCGTTTATTTTACCCCACAGACGCTGGTAACAAAAGGCATTGCTCTGTTGGTCAGGAAAGGTTTAGATTGTGCAGTTGAAGGTAAGAAGGCAAATACCAAGGGTAGATGGCTAATAGTGAATTTGAAGATAGCTGGCCTTATCTATAATGTTATAGGTTATTATGGCCCAAATCAGGATGATGTGGGCCCGTTGGACGAACTAGCTAAAGAGATGATGGGTCTCACGGGGTTTATAGTTTTTGCTGGAGATTTTAATACAGTTTTGGACCCTATGCTAGATAGATCTCCGGGCAGTAGATCTCAGGTAAACAGCAAAATGGCAGGAAACTCTGTGATAGAAACCAAGGACATTGTCGAGGCTTTCTATGGATACTTCAAGGAGATATATAGGGAGGACTTGGTCCCCGATATGCAATGGGTTGAAGACTGGCTAAAGGTTTTAAAGCCTTTGACCGACGACCTTCAGAATTTTTTGGACCAAGAAATTACACAGGGAGAAATAGAGGAAACTATCAGACAAGTCAAGACAGGCAAGGCTCCAGGCCCAGATGGCCTTCCTGTAGAAGTGTATAAAACTTTTTCTGAATGCCTGTCACCATTATTAGTTAAGGTGTTTAATGGAGTTCTTTTTGGCACCATAGAACTTCCTACATCCTGGAACCAGGCGAATATAATTGTTATCCCAAAACCAGGGAAATCACCTAAAAATATGGAATCGTATAGGCCTATCTCACTTTTAAACAGTGATTATAAATTGTTTGCAAAGATTATGGCAGATAGGCTGGCTAAAGTTATTCCTGGTATTATTCATGAGGACCAAAAGGGATTTATTAAAGGCAGGCATCTAAAGGAATTAACGTTTTCCCTGATAGCCAGTATTGATGTTGCAGTAGATCAGAAATTGCCTCTCGCAGTGGTTGCTCTTGATGCCGCTAAGGCTTTTGATCGTGTAAACTGTTTTTTTTTTTAAAGCTTTAATTACGCATTTGCAATTAGGAAGGAAATTCAGTCAAGCTTTAATATCACTTTACCAGTCCCCCACTTCTAGAGTATTAGTCAACGGAGTCTTGACCAAGCATATAAAGATAATGAGAGGTACCAGGCAGGGATGCCCTTTATCCCCGCTTTTATTCGATCTTTATATCGAACCATTGGCCTGCAAGATTAGACAAGCGGATACTATTTCACCTTTTCAATTTCACGGTTGGATCAGAAAGATAGGTCTTTACGCAGACGATATAGTCATTTTTTCATCGGACTTGGATCAAACACTGGTTGCGATAGATACTATCACCAAAAGCTTTGGCGAAGTTTCAGGTTATTGTTTGAACACGGACAAAACTGAAATTATGTCTTGGAATTTGGCAACAGAGGGTGTAATTCTCAAAAAACAGATCAGATATTTGGGGGTCCAAATTACTCAAGACATAAAGCAACTCTCTACAATTAATTTTGTTAAAATCAGGAAAGACATCTCTAAGTTAATGAGGGGTTGGAGTCATCTTCCTTTAACTATTTTTGGCCGTGTAAATTTGGTAAAGATGATGGTACTGCCGAAGTTAACTTTTTTATTTGATTCTATCCCTCTTATGGTCGACAAGAATGGGCTGGCAAAGTTGCAGAGTGAGATAGGCTCATTCATCTGGTCATCCAAGGGTTCGCGACTATCTTGGAAAAAAATCAGGAGAAAATGTATTAAGGGAGGTCTCGCCGCCCCGGATTTTCAGATTTATTCATGGTCTTTCTTGCTTAAAAACTGCAGAATGCTTTTAGGTACCCCAGGAAATTCGGTTATTGGGCAATTATTCTCGGCTTTGTTGAGAACTGAGAAAATTAAACAGGCGGGCTTTCTTTATAAGTTTGCGGACCCAAAATACTTTAAAAAAGTAAGACTGAAGGTCTTAAGAGACTTAGCAATGATGTGGTATCGAGTTAGGAGGGCCATAAAAATTCCATATTTCAGTGCTGGAGCACCAATATGGGAAACCTCGGGCGCCCCAAATTGGTCGAAAGACGCATTGGCAAAGGCATTAAAATCGGAAGGCCCTCAGAAATGGGGCGAGCTATTTGTAGATGGAAGTCTACTTCCGTGGTCTATTTGCGAGCTAAATTGGGGCGAGAAGTTTTCCAAATTTAAATATCTTCAGATTCAGAGCTGGGCAGATGGGAAAGAACATCTGATTGGGCGTCATAATGACTTGGAAGAAAGACTGGCATCAGCTGTTAATATGAAGAAAGAGGTGGCGTTGTGGTATTGGGAGATTATTGAGATGGAAGATGGCCTCTTTCAACTGCCAGAGACCCTGTGGGGAGAGTGCTTGCCGAGGATCGCGACAGAAGAACAATGGCAAGTAACTATGTTGACTCTATATAAGGTGGTTAAGCCTGCTAATTTAAGAAGGAATCAATTGTTCACTCTCCATAGGGCCTACTGGACGCCAAAGAGGCTGGCTAAATTTAAAGACGGTGGAATTGTAAGATGTCCTTAATGCAACAGCCTCAATGAGGATGATATCCACATGTTTGTTACTTGCCCGGCTATCAAGGCCTTCTGGGATGCTGTAAGTAATCGTCTGTCAGTGGTGCTAAAGCGGAGTATTAAGGTAAGCCCTGAAGCTATTATTACAGGAAGACTGGACTTACAAGGTAAGGGCCTGGATGATGCTACGAAGTTGGTTTTTTATGCTATTTTGCTGGCCCGAAGGGAAATTTGTAAACTCTGGGTTTCTCCTGATCCTCCGACTGATCTGTCTTGGATTAGAACTATGAGAGCCATAGGTAAACTGGATTTGGCAGGTCATTATAAAAAGAAGCATGGATTTTGGACTCTGTTTTTGAAGCACTATGGGTGATGGCTAGGGATATAAATTATTTAAAAAGTGGGATAAGTTCTTTTGTTAGAATGTAAAATGAAGGTCCTATGATTAAGCTGCTTTGAATCTCTTGGAGAAAATTTGCTTTGGAAGGATTGGCTTGGGCACCAGCATTTTTTAGTCCTTTGCCTTCTAGTAAGCAATAATCTTTCTTCATAAATGAGATGAACACACCCTAGGGTGCTACAAAGAATGAAAGGGTGAAGAAGCGGCAGATGAGGATAATAAAAAGAAAAAAAAAAAAAAAAAAAAAGGTCAAAGTCAAGCAATGTAACTATTTTGAATAAATAAATAAATATTTTCAGTTATCCCATACTTTGAATGTTATTTAACATACCTTCAGCTGGCAATATCTTTGAGTGCGCATGGATAGTATGCATTCAATGGAGTATATGTCCTCAGGCAGCTCTGCTTCAGCCAGCTCTGTCCCAAAAGCCTGAAGCATCTGAGCAATGTCCTTCACTGTCAGTGCAAAGCCTTCAATGGCCTGGAGCAAGAGAGATGTTAAACCAGTTGTATAGGTTTATAAAGTATCTAGAAGCGCGTTTAAAAAGCATTTATAAAGCGATAACTGCACTCGTGGCGCATCAAAGTGCTTTACTGAAAGGCATTTTTTAAAATGAAACACAATACAAGATTATCAAAAATTTAGTTAGTGTACAAAGCGTGCTAATCAAGATATGATGTTATCTGAGACACTTTCTATCTGAAGCATTTTATTCTAAAATAATACTGTGTACAAAAAGAAAAGACCTGAAGTAGTAAGACCTTTGTTAACATGTTCCGTTTCATTGTTAGCTACAGTTCATTTTGAGGATCGAGAAAACTAGTCGAACATACAAATTAACAGTAAGAAACAACTTAAAGGCTTCCATTATCCTATTAGTTTCAACTCTTCAGTCCCTCGAACGTACATGTTTAATTCTATTTACATTAGTTTTACAGAAACTCTTTACACTGCCTACACAGTTTTAGTTCCTTTGACTGCTCTCTCTTGAATTAGAGTTTGCACAGAAATACACAGCTTTTGCATACTTAACTGTGTCCTATGCAACTGTGTGACCTGTTCTATGTTTCTTCCCCCTGAACTATGTACTTTGAGTGATGAAACCAGACCAGAGCACGCTCTCAATTGGTAAAGCGTTGTATTTTTCTTTGGATATAATGGTGATCCGTGAACCAGTGTCAACTAAGATTATGATGTCATGATGATTCACAAGCATGGTGCATTTTGGTTGATCACAAGTGTTACATTTATCAAGGATGACCATCAACAGGACATGCTCTTCTAAGCTCTCCTCGTCTTCGGTGTCATCTTTGTCATCATTCTTTATTGCAAATACCTCTTTTGGACAACTATTAGCACAGCACACCTTGGCAAAGTGGTCTTTGTTCCCCCACTTGCGGCATTCCCTTCCAAGTGCGGCACAGTTTTTATAAGACACCAAATGGCTGCCAAATCCACAACATTAACATTCCCTATGGTTAGATTTGTCTGGTCTGAAACCATTGACTGTACTTCTTGGTTTGCCACTATCATGTCTGGGTTGTGTATTAGCGTGCACAAGATTCACCTCTTTGTCACATTCTTCTGGTTTCTTGAGGGTTTTCACACTCTTTGCAGAACACTCAATACTTTTAATGTTGCCAGGGAATTTGCAAAGGCTTCGATTTTTGTGGCACAGTAACTTGTCCTGAGCCTTGATACATGTGGTGTTCATGACCACTTGGTCACAAATCATTTCGGCCGTAATGCCAAATGCACAGGATGATGCCAATATGTATAATGTTGCAGCACATCCCTCGACTGTGTTACCTGCAGCTTGGTATCCATAATAAAAGTTCTGGCGTTCTATTATGATGCTGTCCCTGGTATCCAAATGTTCCTCTATTCTTTTCCAGGCCTCTATGCAGAGGTCTGAGTGTCCATCCTCTTCTGGTTTTTCAACAGGTGCTTCAATATCAAATAGCCATCTGCCCTCAGCACACAAGCAGTGATCAAGCAGGATCTGTTTTCGTTGGGTGCTATACTATGTTCCATCAATGACCACCGAGTACATCTCAAAGCTCCTGATCCAATGACTGCAACAACCTCTGGTTGACCCAGGCCCTTCCATGAAGGTTGCTGGCATAGCCCAGCTACGCTGCGCAAGAAAGAAGAAATAAGGAGAGACTTGGCGAGCTTGCTGTTCAATTATGTGGTGATCCTGTGAGATGTAGGTAACCAGGCTACATGGAGAAAGTTAAAATGGTATAGTGGGGCAGCATGTAATTGTACATGCTTAATCTATTGGAATGGGTCCTTGAGTACAACAAATACGAGCTGAAGATTCTCCTTATTCCAGAATTTGACGTAAGAGTTCATGAGTGCTTTAAATGTAGAGGCACAATGCTTTACCCCTGCGTGGGTGCGATACTCTTGACCTGAATCTGCCCAAGGCCTGGACAAGCGATGGCAAGAGGCATTGACAGGAGTGAGGCTATGCCTAGGTCATGGTTGAGAGTAGCAGCAATTGCTGGAAAAGGTGGAACTCAGATGAGAGGAGAGGATGACTCAGAAAGACATTACTGAGCAAGGAGTCCCACTTTTTGTGATTTGGTTGCTAAGGAAGAATTTAGAAAGTGCTGATAAACCGAGGCCACAGTGTTTGACAACTGTTTCCTAATCTTTTTTTGTGTAGATGTCCATGGAAGACCTTCGCTTTCCATCATAAGAAAGTTTTTTTTTATTCCAATAAACAAAACAGATCTCACTGTAAGTTAATGTTTACCACAAATGCATCCATTACTCAATTTTCATAAATGCCAATCATCAATTAATGTAGCAAATATAATTATACGAAACTATGCCATCTGTGTAGGACTGTGACAAAAGTACTTGAATATTCCAGGGTTTTAGTCCAGTAAGAACTGGTACAGAATCTAGGCTGTCCAGTGAAGCACTCTGCAAAAGACGCTGTGGGAAAAACAGTGCAGCAGGGAGGAACTCCACACAACACACATATGTACATGAATTATTCCAATATTTCAATGTGTTGCAAAGTACACAAGAGCACTATTCCACAACTGGCACAAATCATTTATGTACCCGTAAGAGAATTATAGGCTGCACTCAGTCTCATTTTTCGGGGCTGAATAGGGTGAAGAGTATAGAGATAATCAAGCTCTAAATGCAGCACATTCCCCATTTAAAGACTGGAGCACCAAAATCAGCCATAGCAAAAATGCTCAAATCAGTCCCACTTCTCATAATTCTATCTGTTACCATCCCTCCTCTCTCTATTTCTTCTCTCCACCTCCCTCCTTCTCTCTTTTTCTCCCTTAAAAGTCCCCCCTGTGCTTGCTGCATTTAACCTTGGAGACCTGCAGAAAGTGACAGAGGGAAATGCAGCTGCTTTCAAAACCAGCCTCCAACAGCTCCAGCCCACCAGAGAAATGTCAGATTGAATAAAAGGACAGACCGTTTCTGCCATTGTCTTACAGCCTACCAGGAGATTTCCTTTGGTCCTTTTTTCATAGTTTAGTCATGACCGCACCTGGTCATATTCGCTCATCATATTCTGACTTCAATTGTGTCGAAAGCTGCTAGAAAAAGATGTTCATCCCTGACAGCCATTTTAAATACAGCCACCCTTCAATCACTGACTTACTGACTCATAAAGCAAATAAATTGTTCAATATTTAGGAAAAAGCAAATAAAAGTTGCTAATATGATTGCCTTCTGACAACCAACATTCAACAATGAAGCCGAGTGCCTGCCTTGATAGAACTTAGTTTGGTAAAGTTTTATGAGGTAGCAGGTACGTCATTGTTTTGTTCCACCAGCAAAAAGCTGTTCTTGTATTGGCAAAACCAGCACAAAAACAGAATCGGAGGGTGAAACAATTACAGGGCAGCATGAATAAAATGCATATTATAGCATAACAATCTAAAACAAACTAAAATTACATACAGTTCTGAAGATAACCCAATCACTGTGGCAGTACTCAAGGGTGCCTCCAAATTCTGTTGTTAATTGCTTCTCATCAATATACTTCAGCAAATCTGCAACAGAGCTGAGCATTACCACCTAAAGAAGAAAGAAAGAAAGAACCCAGTTGTATTTCACATTTTCCTCCAAACCTCAGAGATGTTTCCAAGTACACAAGGGATTAAACAACAAGGAATAAATGCATCCCCCCCAAATAATGGACATCGCCTAATCAGAGACATTGGACATTTGCTACTAGTCTTTGCACACTTCCCTCACAATGAACACTCCTTGTTTATACTGTACTTTCATTATAGATGTCTTTGATTTCATCGAACAATAAGAGTATCATTTTTGAGAAACCATTTAATCTTACTGAATCGAAAATTTCAATATGAAAGGCATTTATGAAAAACCAGTTCACAAAGCGTCTTTTTTTTTTAGGAACTGCCTTGTATATGTTTTATATGTATAGGTGCATTTACTATAAAAAATGATTTCTCCATATTGGGTTTCCTTCCCATGTCCAACAGCTGGGTGATGTTTCTTTTTTTATAGCTGCTCTTGGAGATTACACCTGCAACCTCTTTCCTGCTTTCTAAATCACTTCATGTACCTTCTCATTTAATACTCCTTCTATGCCATAGTTGAGAAACTGACATGAGCAGCAAGGGCCTTGGTGGGGGAAGAAAATATAGACCAGATAGAGAGCTAAACTAGTTAATAAACATTTATGAGCTAATCACATCTGGAGAGTATATGCAATGACCAAAACTCAGGAAATACTTGGGGGGTGTGGCTATGATGCTGAAGGGCTAGTGTGGAACTTTCAAAATGGGACTGTGCTGCTTTAATTCTCAAAGCAACTGTGTTGGCTTTTTGAATGAGAGCACATGCTGCATGTGGCCGGTATGGTCTAGGGAGAAAGCAGAGCGCATTCTTAATAATGGGAAAGATATTTTTCCATTCCTTCTTCTTATGATGCTCCACTCTAAATGTCTTCCTTAGCTGTGGATCAGATTTTGTGTATTGCTTCAACAGTGCAACATAATTCCTAGAAACTGTCAAGATAGTTT
The DNA here is from genome assembly GCF_964204655.1 of Triturus cristatus. Classification (NCBI taxonomy): domain Eukaryota; kingdom Metazoa; phylum Chordata; class Amphibia; order Caudata; family Salamandridae; genus Triturus; species Triturus cristatus. The sequence continues at coordinate 803,226,609 of NC_140588.1, read as the reverse complement.
GTTTCATAATATGAAATTTGATTCCCAGAGACCCGCTCTTGTTTTTCATTACCATCTTCTATTTTGTGAAGTTGTCACCCGGGTTTTTCTAATCAGCACAATGACTTAATATTTTCATAAGAGTCTTTGGTTGATTTAGATTTTTTTGCTTCTTGCTTCATGCTCTAGAGGACAGCGCTCATGATCAAGTGCTTTTGTCATACTATTACGGTTCAATTTGTGTTTTACTATTTTGTTCTACGTCTCTCAAAATAGGTACCATATTTAAGTCACCTCTGTATTGGATTAAACACTGATAGCTGTAATAACTTTGTGTGCTAAACTAGGTGGAAGCTTAACTTGTATGCAAATTCCACTCCCATGTATAAAGTACATCTATTTTTTTATCCTCTGGTACTTTTTTCATTCAAGTTCTTCCTCCCTACTGGGAGGTTGGTGTCTCCAGTATAGGAAAACCAAGAGCATTAAAGCTTTCCCTTAAAGTCTTCTTTCCTTCTTACACAATATTCTTGACCCAGTAACTATTGAGAGTAGTTCAACATAATGGCAGACACCGACCTCCAACATATCTTGCCTTTGTAATTCCCAAACCTGTATCATCAATGGAAGCTTCAAACTCAAGTACTGCTAATAAGAGACTTAAACAGACCATTCCTTATCCTGATAAGTTAACTTATCTGATTTTGTAGGAGATTCTCTTGGAGAAAATTAGGGCTCTTCGACCACATGAGGATGTACCCAAAACAAGGCTCCAAGCACTAGATGAAAAGTGGTCTTACATGGACAGAAGGGTCTCAGAAGTGGAACAGATTGTCAAGAACTTATGAGATACATCTACTGACATTTGTCTGATGCTTTGAAAGACACACAGAAGATTCGGAGAATAGGAATAGATATAATAATCTAAGAATGTATGATCTCCCTCAAGAAGTTGAAGAGAATGATCTAATTTTATTTTCCCCAAAATATTAGATGTGCCAAGGTCTACTTCATTGAATGACTTGAGGGCTCATAGACTTGGAAAAAATAACATGCCTTTCTTTCTCCGTGAAACCTAGTAGTGTCATTATTTATGTCTTGAATTCACAAATCTTCTCAATGTCATCAATGAAGCAAAAGCGAAGAAACAACTCATGGTCAGGAATGAAACTTTCTTCACAAAAGATGAGCCGAAAGCTGTAATGGATTGCAGGAAAGAGTTTTTAGATCTTCAGCCAGGACCATGAAGGCTCACTTTGGTTTCATTCACCCTTGTTCCTTCAAAATTACTTACAGGGACAAAACTGTTAGATTAGATTATCCTAGAGCATAAAAAAAAATTGCTGATTGTAGAGTAGAGGTTATGTTATGGATACTTCTAGATGTGTCTATCTTCAAAAACCTAAATTGTCTTTTTTTATCTTTTGTTTATTTGTTGTATATGTAATGTTGAGCAATTCACTTATGATTTGTTTTCTTCTCTCATTTCAGGTCTTGCAATTTTGTTTTGTTTGCCGTAATATGATGTATTATACTTTTCCTCATCATCCAACTTGTTTTCTCCTTGGATGTGTTATCTTCGTCATGTACATTCCCCATTCCCAGTGTCTCTGTTCCCATGAAGGTATGTTTTGCAGTCACCATGTGTTTTGCTTTTTCAGTCTATTTTACCTTTTTTCTCCTCATGTACTGTCCCTTTCTTGTGCTCCCTTTCTCCTAACACTCTTCTATTTCCCACTTTTTTCTCTCTTTTGACTTTCACTGTTCTTCATTATTTAAAATTATTGTATCATTATTAGCTAAAAGTAGAACCTTTATTATGTATCGGTGTTTTACAGTTACTATATTTCATGATTTCTACTCAGAATGTTAATGCTTTAAACTACCCTATCAAACGACAGTCTTACCCCACCTTGCCAAGCTTAAACTGGATTTGGTCCTAATACAACAAACACATCTAACAGAGACAGAAGAATATAAGCTGGAAAGGTGTTGGGTAGATAAAGATCTAGTTTTCCCAACTTCAAATAAAAAAAATGGATCAGATATTATTGGTATTAAACACTTCGATATTACAATTAAATCCCAAGATTCCGGTGCTGAAGGTTGGTAGATTGCTGCTCAATTACTGGTTATTAAAATTCCAATTACTATTTTTAATGTCTGTGGTCCTATACAAGTGGATTATAATTGTAGGGCTAATGTTACAAAAAAGCATTCAAATTTGTTGATCAATATTTCATCTTGGGGGTGATTGCAGTCAAATTATAGATTTTATTTTAAATAGACACTCCCTAGGTAAATGTATATCTTATAAGGTGCATAAACTATTTTTGTCTACTACGGTTCAGAAAGCATTAGTGGCTTTAAGGAGGTTACGTCACCCTACTGTAAGGAAATCTCTTTCTATTCCCCTGCTTATCGTTTTCAGGTTGTATCATATATCTCCCAGTAAACAATTAGTCCAAAGCATGATTAGTTTAAAAAATGAATCCATTTTGAGTTCAGATCTAGCCTCAATGCTCACAGATTTGGATTTGGTTTCTATTCATACACATTTTACCACATGGATTTTTAATAATTACTTGCTAAATGATCCTATCTTTTCCAGTGAATTTCAAACATTTTTGTTTGAATTGTGTGATACATATAAAGACACTGGGTTATCAATTCAACTTATTTGGGATACCTTTAAAGCAGCAGCCTGTGGCTTCATATATAATTTTGTCTCCAAGAAGAAAAAACAATCTGAAAATGACTACAATATCTTGATGAATAAAATTAAAACGTTGAAACATCAATTTTATTATTCTAATAAAAAAGATATTTGAAGTAAGCTGGTTATTGCAAACTTCAATTTATTAAGGTTTCTACAGATAGTGCTCCCCTTCTTTCTGTTAAAGAGTAGTGCAAGATTGTATGGTGGCAATAATGAAGCTGGGAAATTACTGGCAAATTATCTGAAAGCAAGGAAGGAATAAACAAAAATTGTTAAATATCCAGGGAACTAAAATTTATAAAGATCTGAACTTTCTTTTTTTTAAACTAACATTTTTAATGAAGTTGTGTATGCCCTTTAAGTAGCTACTTGTGATACTGATATTAATACTCATTTAAACTCAATTGAAAAATGCAAAGACATAATCTGTTTATTTCCCTATTGGAATAGGATCTATCCCCTGACCAAATAACTAAGGCAGTTGATGGGCAATAAAAAAGTAATACCTTCGGTCCTGAAGGTTGTTCCATTGAATTTTTACTCGCATTTATCCATTTCTTTTGGCCAAAGCTCTTTGATCTATTTTAATGGTTATCCTCTACTGATTCATAAGGCAGTTCTGTTCAAAAAGCTGTGATTTGTTTAATTCCTAAAGAGAGCAAGAACGTTGCTTTATGCAAGATTTACAGACCTGACTCATTAATGACCACAGATTGTATAATATTTGTGAAGATCTGGTCAATGGATTGGCTTCCTTTTTAACTAAACGTGTTGGCAGTGAACAATCAGGTTTTGAAATGCTAGATTGCCCTCAGATAACGCAAGTTAATGTTTTAATGACTTAAGCAATTGTTCTGATCTTAAGGATCCTATAGCTTCTATAACTATTGACACTGAGAAAGATTTTTACAGACTGGAAAGGAATTCTATGCTTAAATCTCTGCAATTACATTGTTTTAGCACCAAAATGGTTGAGATAATCTCATTACTTTATACCTCTCCAACAGCTTCTCTATTAGTTAATGGCAAGATCTCCAATTATCGTTCCTTGACGACTGCCCTTTATCTCCACTTTTATTTCTCTTGGTCATAGAGCCTTTCCCATATGAAATTAGGAATAACAGAGGGCTTACTAGTTGTCAACATGGGGATAATCAGATAAAATTATTAACTTATGCTAATGACATCCTACTTTTTGTTTCCGGTCCTGAGAAGTCTATACCATCTGTCTTTAGTGAACTTTTTGCTTCTTCATTGCTTTCGTCGTAGAATGCCAATGTTAATAAAACTGAAATCCTCCCTTTAAATAAATATTGTACCAGACAAATGTTTCTGTCCTCTGGTTTCATTTAGAACTCATCAAAAATAAAGTATATAGGAGTATGTTTCAATAATTCAATTAGAAAAACAGTAAACTTGAATATGAAAAATGTCCTTCATTATTCCAACTCGTTGGTCTCTAGATGGAATCCCCTATATCTGTCTTGGTGAGTAGACTGGATTCAATTAAGACAATCTAATCTCCTACTAGTTTATATATTATCTACATGATCCTAGTAAATATTCCTTTCTTTCATTTCAGAAAAATTGACTTTCTACTGTCCAAATATGTATGGAATTAAAAAAAAACTAGAATACATTTAGCTAGAAGCAAATTGATTAATCTATAGGCAGGTGTACATTTTTCTGACTTCCGGATATATCACAAAGCATTTTGCTTAAGATAAACATGTTTTTGCATTCCAAAGGAAAGTACGCAATTTACTCAGTTATGGATAGATTTGGAAAATAGTTGCTTTCTTCTTTTTCTTTCAAGGAGTTCATTTGTTTCTCCATGAGACCACTCTCCTCTCTCAGTCGATCATTCCTAGTTTTAAGTTTACTTGTAAATGTTTGAGGTCTTATTTATTTTTTGGTGATTCCCAATAAAAGATTCTCTTAAATCATCAGTCTGGAATAACCAGTATGTTAAAATCAGTAAACCATCTATCCTCTGGAACACATGGAATCAAAGAGGTGTATTGTGAATTCATCAATTCTTTGTTGGTTCTTTGCCTTTGTTCTTTTCAAAGTTTCAGGTGAAATTTAGTTGTCCTGACTCCTTTAGGAATATGTTTGTGTCTTATTATAAACTTACTTTCAGAAGTTTATGTGTTGTTGATGGCAATAATGCATTACTTCAGATTTTATTGTTCAATCCTAAAGTTTCTGTTTTTACGTAAATGCTTAATTGCTAGTGCTACTCTTGGATCTTAATCTAGGGTTGAAACCCTATGGACACAGATGTAAACGTTTCTTGCACTAATACCTTTAGGAACAAACTTTGGTTAAAATGGTATAAAACCTTGAAAGCTGTGAATGCTACTCAACCTTTGTTTTTTTATACATAATTGGACACTTCTACAAGCTCAAAAAGTGATGAGAATGGTTGTTGGTATGATTATTGTTATAGTGATAAAATGCCTGTTTCTTTATGCCCTAATGTTTTTACTTTTGGCATACACTATGGATTTAGAGTAATGTAATTTTTCAGGTAACATCCTCTTCATTCTGAATCTTTTCCTCTGTAGTTTGGCTGATAAACGGTTTTCTTACAGTTCTTTAAAGGCATGGTGGTATTTGGTTTCTTTCAATCATGGATGAGATGGAAAATATGTTACTACTGGTTCTTTAATTTAAAAAAGAATTAATTGTTGTTATATTATTGTACCTCATTAAGGGTAGTCCGTTTATCACTACTGAGAGTATTAATGGGGAAATTCTTTTTTCATAACCAACTTTATTGAAAGTTTTGCGGCAAACCGCAGAATAACAGTATAATTGTGGATCAGTGTACAAGCACTGCATAGTAGCAAGCTCAGACATCAATAGTGTATAACATTGCTTTGTCATACTGATAAGCCATAATAGTCTTACCATTTCCCCATATGCGCTCATGTTTTTTCAGACAGTAACAGGCCTCAAAAATTTGCTTCCCCTGGTGTGCACACCAGTCCTCTCCTGCACACCAACCCCTAATAGTCAGTGGCTTTTGTTGTTTCCAGACTCAGGCCACATCCCGCTGGCAACCAAACAAGCTGTCCCCAGAAAAGCTCGTTCAGCCCTAGGACACCTCACCTCCTCCATTAGCCTCAGTAACACAACACAGGGCGTCAACTCCAGGGGACGGCCCGTGACAGTATACAGTATTTGACTCACCTCCTCCCTAAAGGGCCTCAGTACCAGGCACTCGCAAGCAACGTGGAAAAAGTGTGTAGAACGCGCACACTGTTCATACATCGGAGCGTATATGTTGTATGTGTCTAGGGTGTGGTACATCGCGTGTAGGTAGTTATACTGTACCATATGCAGCCGCACCAAAATCACCAGCTCCCTAGGTGCAATGCAAGCCTCCCTCCCTGTTGTCCTTATCCAGGTCTCCCACCCAGGACGTCCACCTCTGTCTTACCCTCTTAAGACCGTCTGGGGCATGGAATACTAAGAAGTGTTAGAGCACAGATCTGGCCCCTTTACCTAGCCACCCTAAGAAGATTTTCACCTGCAACAGATTGTATTCTGGCAGGGATTCGCTCAGGAGCTTGTGAGCCAACAAGGCATGGCACAGTTGGAGATATCGAAAAAACTGTGAATTAGACAGGAAGTACTTAGCTTTTAGTTTCTGTAAGGACAATGTCCCCCCCCCCCCGTCGTAGACATCTCCCAAGTAAGAGATCCCATGGCAGAAAACAGTCGAGTGACAAAAGCTAGCCAAGCAATGTTACGTGCCGTAGAGGGGTCATCTCGGTTAAGGGATGGTCCTAACCAATAAGGCAAAGGGCCGTCCTCCAACAGAGGAAGGATACCTGTGTGCAGGAAGACAGTGTACCCCATATAGGAGATCGAGCAACCATATATACTCAGTGAGTAGATCTTTACCGATAAGACAGGTCATACCACCCCCCGGTGAACCAGTCATTAATCGGCACCCATTGCGATCTTCGCAATGGGTGAAATGCCACCCTGTTTCGATCCCCAGCCCACAACAGGTTAGTAATTTTAGTGGTCACAGTGCAAAACCATTTGCGGGGAATGCAATAAGGATAATACGTACAAATAATGCAGGAGGCACACCATTTCGAAAAGGGCTGTGCGTCCAATAGGATTTAATGGCAGCTTGGCCCAGCAGCCAAGATCCTGATCAAGCCGTTGGTCCAGTCCCGGGAAATTGAGGCCCCATGCCAAATCCGGCATGGAAGACACGTGCAAATATTTAAAGGGGTTCTGCTGATTGTTATGCACCAGACACACCCTATGGCATCCCCCTTTACCTCAACCAAACAAAATTTGTTAGATTAACCTGGAGACCAGACGCCTCACCATACAGCCGGTATCAAGCAGCTGGGCCCCAAATGCTGCGTCTCTCTCAAGAACAGAAGCATATCGTCCACATATAGTGCCACACGGACTTCAAAGTCAGCCCGCTCATCAACCAGTCCATAATATAAGCATCACAACGTATCAGCCACGCCAGAGGCTCTATCGCCAATGCAAATAGCAGTGGGGACAGCAGGCACCCCATGCACGTGCCATACTCAATGGGAAATGAAGGAGACAAGACCCAATTCACCTGAACTTGAGTGGTTGGAGAATGGTAGAGAAGCCGAAACTCTCTCCCATACCAACCCAACGAAGAACTCCATCCATAAAAGCCCACAACACTGTATCAAATGCTTTCATAAAATTGACTAGCAAGAGGGCCAGAGCACCATCGTGCTCAGACACTCAGGACAGCACTTAATGGATCCTCCTTATGTAGTGACGCGTACTACTGCCTTACATGAATCCACATTGATCTGGATAGACAAGGTGAGGTAAGGCCCAGCCCAGTCACTAAGCTAACACTTTTGCATAGATCTTGATGTCAATGTTGATCAGCCAAATCAGGCAATAGGAGGAGCATTGGTCCAGAAGAAGACCATCATTGGTTAGGACAACTATGGTAGCGCAGATTCAGTAGGTGGGGAGATAGGATCTCACTGAAGCATTTGCAATACTCATTAGGATACCCATCTCGGCCGGCTTGCAACCCCGACAACGCTGCATTTACTTCCTCAATGGTTAGGGTTAGGTCCAATTCTTGGGCCATGACACTGGGTATAGTTGGCAGTGGTATGGTGTCCTAAAGGGGGTTAGCGACCACCACAGGTGGCGGAGAAAATCGCAAGTATAACCCCCGGTAAAATTCCACACAGGTCTGGGCAATTACAGGAATCTCCTCCAAGAGACGACTCACTGGGTCCCAAAGCATATTCAGTAGGTCGGAGACATAACGGGTGACCAGCCAGTACAGTAATTTCTATACTTGTCCCCCGAGGCGTACACCCTTTATGTGGAGGCTCTCCAACACTGTTGCGCCTCTCCCAAGGAAACCTGCTGCAATTCAGTGCGTGCTATAGCTAGAAGACGACAAGAATGCTCGGTGGCTCGGTGTCCCGGCGGAGATGAGCTGCCTCCATATGTAGTATCTGGGTTTCCAAGTCAGTCAGGCATGGTAGACGGAGCGCCTCGGCCTGCCGGATTTAACCTTTAATGCGGCCTCTAAAGGATGGTTTATTGCCACTCATAGCGTCGCCGCAGATGACATTGAGCCTACATTCAGCTTGAAAAACTGACGTAATTCCTCCTCGACAAAGGTATCACACTCGCAGCTCTGCAAATACCATGCATTGAATCTCCATGCCGGTCGCAAGACAGTAGATTTAGTTCCCCAGGATAACAACAATGGAGCGTGATCTGAAATACCAAGTGGAAGAATACGTCCCGACTGAACTGAGAGAAGATCCCCAGCCGGTAACCTCATCAAGTCTATGCGGGATTCCACTGCATGCACAGCAGATTAATGGGTGTAAGCCTGCTGAGAGGGGTTCCAGGAGGGCCAGGATTCACAGAGGCTTGGCGAATCTGCCCATGAGGCCAGGCAGGCTGCTCTGAAACACATGGCAGGGTATGGGTTGGAGGAGGCATCCAGGACCGGGTCTGGAAGTGCATTGAAGTCTCCCCCGATCATCGCAGCCACGGCCCGTGCAGTTAAGAGCGATGGGGCCAGGTGGGGGGGGGGGGGGGATTTTGATGGACGAGGGAAAATTATTTATTTATTTAATTTTCCCTCGTAATGGTCTGTTGAAATCCCCCCACCCGGCACACAGCTCCTACCTAAATGGTCCACCACTGGATCATCGTAACGCCCTGATGGAGAGTCAGGATGAAGGATCCCAGTGACTGCAGAGAAGGCAGCAGCTGAGGTGGCAGAACATAACAGGTTGTAAAATTATAATGTTTTGCTTCCAATCGGCCCTCAATACCCACATAGCAGCCCGATTGTCCATGTGGTGTGCTGTAACAGCTAAAGGAAGAGATTTGTGCAGCAATATAGCGACTTCTCTAGAGTGACATGTAAAACCTGAGTGATAAACCCTTTTGTAGCTGAGCCGGCCTAAAAAGGGGCAGTTGGTACCTAATAGATGGGTCTTCTGCAGTAGCACCTGTGGCGTTTGATATATCTCAACACAGCAGAATGTTTAATGCGGTCTAGGTATCCATTCACATTCCAAGAGAGTGCCGTTAACCTGGGAGAGGCAATGACGCTGCCGAAGGAGCCAGGCCTAGTCCCCACCCAACAAGACTGGACGGGAGACCCCAAGGACATATATTGCCATGCCATTGTGAACCAACCATTGTTATCTGCCTTGATGCCGCTTTTAACGTGGAGGAGAAAAGCACTGGTAAAACAGTCAGAGAAAAAGACTAGGCACAAGAACCCAACTAAACAGTCCTTCCCCCCTGGCCACACTTCACCCCAGGAAGAATTTGTCACTCTAATTAGCCAACACCTCTATCTGGGGGAGTGGGGTATGAAGGGAGTGGATAGTAGTACCTCTAGCACCTACAGACTTTGGTTATTTTATGTGAATAGTCACTTTTTGGATACGTTTCGCATAGAGTGTACACTGTTCTTAGTAGATACTTTTTAATACTCTGTGGTGAGTTTCACTGTCTGCTAACAGTCTGGTAAGAGTAAACAGCATCAACAGTACCCACTCTTCTATTTTATATCTACTTTATTTCTCAATGTAGGTTCGGTGACTGTCAGTGGTTTGATACAGGTAGTCTGTCCGTAAAAGAGCATTAGTTATGTAACAGGGCTTTAGTATCTGGAGAAACCATGTTTTCCCTGAACAGCTGTACACAGATTGAACATTGTGTTGTGTGCAGGATAGGTTACCCTTTCATCTCTGGTTCATAGTCAAAATGAACTTGGCTACTTATGAATTGTATGTCATAGGGTCAATGTTGAATGTAACACAAGCTTGCTTTACCTATGCGGGTTGTATGTATGATAGCAGAAAAGATGCATCATTATTCTGAGCTATTGTGCACTTACTTTATAGGTCTAATGCTCTACCCGTTTATAGAGCAATGTGTACAAAAGAATCTTGGATAATGTCATCAAAGAGGCCATTTGGAATGTCATTAGTGATGTCATAGAACATGTCATAAGTGATGTAATATGTGAAGTAATAAGGAGTGCATGGCAGGGGTGAAAGCTATAGCTAGCTCTGCTAACTATAACTGGCTAATTTCTGTGTTTGTTTAGTTCAAAACATTAATGTCACCGACATATTCACCTCACTACAATGTTACTTTAACCTTTGTTTTTTTCGGTGAATATATATACACATATACATATTGTTGATAACTTTGATGCCGTTTAAAGAATCTTCACAAAACTTTTCAAAAAAAGCAGATTCACCTCAGCTCTTTTCTGGAAAGTTTCAGAGTGATCAGTCAAGCAGGGGCAAAGAAAAAGGGGGGTCCGTTAGCCTCTGGCTGGCGCTGGCAGCAGGGATTGCAAATCAAAATATCGCCAGGGGTTGAGGCACCCCACAGCCCCGTCTGTGATGGAGTGGGAAAGAGCCCTAGATTGGTGCCAGCGAGCAGGAGAGACATTGTACGAAAGTAGGGTGTGTGTCAAGAAGTGGGAAAATGTATGGGCACCATGGCGCAAATACAAGGAGTTATAAAAAGGCAGAGACCGGCACTTTGGTTTTATTGGTTAAGCAATGTATGATAAACCCTCAATATATATTTGCCTCCAGTTCCAAATGTTATCTGCTATTGAGATATAGCTCCTTCTATGTCTTAAACGGTGAAGTTATCCCCCTACTCCTGTGAAGTATTATTGTCACGATGTAATTTAGTGATGTACATGCGTATTCATCCATGATTGAAGTGTCTAATGAGCCTGTTTTATTGAAAATTTAAAAATAAAAAAGAAAGCAAATTTCCCTATAGACTTTTGTCAGAAGCGTTTTTAGCAAAAACTGCTAAACAGAATTACACAGAATTTGGCAGGAAGATTAATCTTGGTCCACAGATTGTGATCTTTTTGTGATTTGGTGTAAATCCATGTAGTCGTTTTTGAAAAATTAATGATGAAAAGTATTTGTATATCTGGACGATTTGGTTCAATGGACTCTTGCTTGAATCCCTCAAGTCCAATTTTACAAAACAGAGCCTTCTGATTAGTCCAGTGAGCTTTTTTTCTCTTGGGTTAATGCTCTGATAGGCTGCCAGCAACATGGGAAAGATTTTGCTGTCAGCCATTACAGGATTTAGGGATTTCGCCTCTAACTTTAAAGGACCCAATGGGGGGAAATTAGGATAAATATATAAGAAATCCAGCATTGAAAAGACCCTGGGCTAAATTAAAGAAACTCAATGAGGAAACAGTTTTTCACACCACCACCTGTTTTCAAGAATCTAGCAGGTAAACTACTCAAATTGCTAAAAGACTATTGTAGACACCTTAGATAAGGGAGTTCTGCTAAAAGCAATCAGACATATACCTAGAAAATCAGCACCATGGTTCCCAAAAACCCTAAAAGACGTAAAAAACAAGTGAAGAAAACTCGAGGCAATGGTGGAAATTTTACAGAGACAGTGACAGATCCTTATTAACACTTGCCTACAAGGAATATAAGATAGAAATAAAGTCAGCTAGACCCTCCTTCCTTTCAGCAACTATCCTCGAAGCGACAAATAAATCAAAAAAGTATTTGGTTTGGTAAAAGATTTAACCACTCCTGATTGTATAAAACAATATATTTTGTCCTCACAAGAACTATGTACTAACCTCTCTGACTATTCCCATGACAATATAAAACAGATCATAGCAGATATACAAAACAAGGTCAAACTTAATCAAATGAATGATCCTGACAGCAAGGCCAAAATGCTAGGTCCAAGCCAATCTCAATGGACCTAAAGCTCTTCAACAAAAAATTGAGCTCTATAAGCCCACACGAACCTTAAGATCATCTCATGCCGGCCTAATATCTGTTATCTCCTTCAAAAAGAAATTACTTGGAGGTAGAACCGTACAGGTAAAAGGTGCTCAATTATGAAATGATCTCCCATTCTCCCTGGGTACCTATACCAATCGGTTGAGTTTCAGGAAAAACCTAAAAACTTGACGCTTCTCCAGGAAATAGAAAGGTTAACTTGTTTGAGCAAATCCTATAATAGTTATTTCTCCTCTTTACTGATAGGTTACTAGCGCCAAGATCCCCGTTGGGTGATAGCTGTACTTTCAAATGTCTAATAATAATAATAATTGTGTGACTTTTGTGGTTCACCCTGACAAGGATTGTATTTATTATTTGTGTGGGACTTCCACCCCTCTCAACAAATAACATAATTTCTTACACCTAATATTTAGAATGATATGTCTCTTCAGAAACAGTATACAAAAGATTTCTTTAGTCTACGGTTACTCTTTCCTATAAAAGTAATTTAATATGTATATGACTAAGGGCCTGATTACAAGTTCGGCAGTCCACCAGAACGCCAACCCAGAGGTGGAGGTGCGGTGGTGGTCGGGTACGCCACACTGTTTTGGGACCACTGCAACCGCCATGGAATTTATTTCCTACATACTCCCCATTCACTAGTGTCTGTAATTTGATTCATGCTGTGGTGAGAAATAGCTTTCATGACCGAGATCAATATGCTTGGTCCTCTAGCAAGCAAGATTTAATTTTAGGCCACCCACTGTAAGTTATCTTGGAATGTGCGACAGGGTAATAAGGCAGGAACAGCATATGGCACAAAGATCAGGTTGGGGCTTAGATATACGACATGCTAACATTATTCAGGGTTTTAATGTGAGGAAAGCCTTTGACTGTGGACAATTCTCAGACAATGAATCGTGGCTCTTGAAAGGAAAGGAGCTGACCAGCCCTAAGAACTAGCCAGAGTTGATGTTAAAGATGAGTGCGTTCATTTTCATTTTAATAAAAGAGTTTAGGTTTGAGTTACACTGAGGTTGTGCTGTTTTGAAAGACACCCAGAGCAAGGTTTCAGGGGATTTCTGCCCAGTTTGGGGGGGCAGACAGGGTTTAATTACCCCCATTCTCCCCCGGGTTGCAGAAAGTCCAATATATTTTATGTAGGGGTAGGGGTGGGGGCTGCCCAGTATGGGCATGGCCATGTCTCCATCCCACGTAAATGGGGGAACAGTCTTTCGGCCCTCCTGAGGGGGCAGATGGGGTAATTATTCCTGATCTGCCCCCAGCAAGAAAGAAAGCACTCTAGATGCCAGGGAAAGGTTATTATTATTTTTTCAATATAGGGGGTGGGAGCACCAACTAAATTGGGCAGGTATTTCTGCCCCCTCTGGTGGGGCATATGGGGGTAATTACTCCCTCTGTGTCCCCCCATGGGGGGGCAGAAAGTTCACTAGACGCCAAGGTTTGTTTTAATTAAAGATACGGGTGGAGGCTAACCAGCATGGGCACGGCCAGGTCTCCCCCCAAGTAAATGGGGTAACAGTCTTTCTGCATCCCAGAGGGCAGATGGGGATAATTATCCCCGATCTGTTCACGGGGGCAGAAAGCCCACTAGACACCAGGGAAACTTCAGGAGGTTCCACCTGACACCAGGGATTTGGTATTTGGGGCAAAAGAAACTGGTCCAGGTGTTGCACTCTGGCTTTGGCCACACCCCATCCCAAAAGGTGCAAATCATCCCTTTTTTCCACCAGCGGCAGATATGAGGAATGTTTCCAATTTGCCTAGGGGATCAGAAAGCCCACTGTATGGCACGAATATATATGTTTTTAATAAAATAGTGGGGTGAGTCTTGCCAATCCTAACATCAGCCCCATCCTCTGCTCTAAAAACTCTACACTCTTTCTGCTCCGCTGTATACTACGATGATGGATTCAACCCAGATCTGTCACTGGGGGTGAGTGTCTGAAAAGTTTCAGTGCTCCGTCCATCATCTCCTTGTGTTTCCCCTGTATACTAAAGCACCCCATCCCAATGGCAAGCCAGAGTACCTTTAATTCTTTAGGGTGTTGTTTTGATATATGGGTGAGGAAATGGTGGCTAACTCTCCATATCGTCCTACTTCAAATGGATAACAGCTGCACTTTTTAGGCTTGGGTAGGCTGCACTATGTTCTGAAAACTAGACACCTGGGGGAGTCCAGGATGGTGTGCTTTGAATGCATCCCTCAAACTTTTCTTACCCGCAATGCCCTGCAATACTGAAACGTTGACAAAAACACATTATTCTCACATTTTTGGTAGGAAACCTTCTAGAATTTTTGGGAAGCCATACATTTCCTACCGCACAGCACTCCCCCAAGTCTCCAAATAAAAATGATACCTCACTTGTGTGGGTGGGCCTAGAGACCTTAATGCATAAGGCATTAAAGTGCTACATGGACAGGTCAGATTAGGGGTAGCTGATGGATTTGGAGCTGTGCTCGGCCACCACCCATGAAACCCTTCCAACCACAGTCATTTTTTAGAACTAGACAACCAGGGGAGTCCAATGTGGTGTGCCTTGCATGAATCCCACAAGGTTCTCCTACCAGCAATGCCCTGCAAACCTCAAACTTTGCCTGAAATCACACCTTTCCCTTACATTTTGCAGGATTCCACAACATTCCTAACACCCAGCCTTACTCCACTTGTACCAATGCAAAAGCTGAGTTACTTGTGTCGCTGGGCCTAATGTGCGCACTATGGGCACTAGGCATCAATGATAAGAAATGTAAAGAAAATTTGTGATTTCAGGGCAGGTTTGAGGTCTACAGGTCATTGTGGGTAAGAAATCCTCATGGGATCCATGCATGCACACCACCCTTCCCTCATCATCTAGTTTTAAAAAATGTGCAGGTTTACTAGGTTTCCCTAGGTACCGGCTGAGCTTAGGTCCAAAATCCACAGCTACCCACCTTGCAAAAAAAGGGTTTTGTATGGAAAAATTTGATATTTCCATGTGGGGTTTTGGGCTGTTACCGGTTGCTGGTACTAGGCCTACCCATACAAGTGAGATACCATTTTTATTAGGAGACTTGGAGGAATGCTGGATAAAAAGAAATCTGTGGCTTCCCGCAGATTCTAGAACTTTCCCTCACAAAAATGTGAGGAAAAATGGTTTTAAAAAAAAAAAATATATTTGTCAAAATATCACATATAACGCAGTGCTCTGAGACCCAGAAACTTCTGCAGCATCAACATACACCAATTGACTTTGACCATTTTCATGTGTATTCAGGAGAAAATAAAAAGCAATACAAATCGAACATTAACCATTAAACCGTTACACCCCCAACCCACCCACCATCGCACTATCGTCCATTCCAGAGCAACAAATCATAACAATAGCCTCATTTATACAGTTGTGATGTGTCATCGCCTAAGAAGCGACTTTTCTGCCACACATCAGCAAAAGGAGAGCATTCTGGGTCCTGGTGTCGGGCCAACGGTGCAGGCTATAGCTCTAGACGACGGTAGTCCGCACAGCGCTTCCAAATTTTAAAGTGCTTTCGGGGACACCCCCTGGCCACAAAGATTGGTGTCTCTAAACCCATACAGAAGTCCAGACCATTTTTCCAGGTAGAGATAGCGGGTGCTGCCACCGCCTTCCAGGCCCTAGCAATATCCCTTTTAGCTAGGGTAAATCCCAGAAGCATGAGAGGGCGCTTGTAGATATTTCCCCCAATCCCATCCACGACATGCAGAAGAACCAGCTTTGGTGAACAGGGAAGGTCCCACCCCAACACTTCAGAGAGGCAGGCCATCACTCTCCTCCAGAATCGCACCAGCACGGAGCAGTGCCAGACAGTATGTAGCAGGGTACATTCCTCATGTTCACATCGGAGACACACAGGGGAAGCCACCAATCCCGCCCTCCACAACCTAACCCTGGTATAATATACCCGACTGAGATATTTGAACTGGATAAGCTACAGGCTCATTGCAATGACCGCCCCTCACAAAGAGGCCAAAGCCTCAGTCCAATCTTCCTCCTCCATCGGGCCTACATCGCCTACCCATGTCTCCCTCAGATGCTGCATCGAAGGGGAACTATGCGTAACTAGGGACTGGTATATTTTAGAGATCTTGTGATCTTGGTGGTCGCCCATAAACACCTTGTCCTCCACCGGGCTGAACTCTGCCAGCGTCTCCAAACCCTCCAAGCTAGGGAAAATGGCATGTCGGAACTGTAAATATTTAAAGAATTGGGTTTTCGGCATCTGGAAGTCTTTTTGTATGTCCTGAAAGGATTTCCAGACAGGCCCCCGCATAACATCGCTGTGGGTGGAGATCCCGATATTATCCCAGTTGCGGAATCCAGGCAGAGTCACCTATTGTGGTAGGCGCCCATTGTGCCAAAGAGGGGTCTCCCGGCTCCACCAACCCATCCTCCGTAGCGTCTGCCTCCAGATCTGAAAAACAGTCCGCGTGGCAGATGGCAGGGAGCGTCTCAACTGTGGATAGTAAAGAATTGTATGCAGAGTGTGTTCCCCCATACACCTTTGTTCAACAGCATACGCCGGATCCGTCCTAACCCCATACTACCATTTGTTTAGGACAAGCAAATGCGAGGCCAAGTAGTACGACAAGATATGGGAGGTCGCCAACCCCCCACAGTATGTAGACTGAAAGCAAGTCCGCAAAGCCACCCTTGCCACTCCACCATCCCAGAGAGACTGACCCAGGGCCGCATTAACCAGACGGAATCACCGAGGGGGAATCAGATACAGATGATTTTGCAATTGGTACAGCAGGCGCGGGAGCGAAACCATATTGAAAATGGCCGACTGGCCATATATAGTCAGGGGCATGTGAGACCAGGTTTTAATATCCTCCCGTACACAGTCCCATACAGGCGCCAAGTTCCTATCCCAGGATGTGGTAGGAGAATCCGATAGGAACACTCCCAGTTATTTCATCCCCTCATGCACCACCTGCACCGAAGATGCCCAGGAGCCAAGCTCACCCCTATCGCCCAGGACCCAGAGGGTGGACTTCCGAGGATTCATGTACAGGCCGGAGTTCTCCCCAAAAATCTGCATGATGCGCAGCAGCCGCGGTCCCATCCTATTCAGATTACTGAGGAAGAACAGCACATCATCGGCGTACAGGGCGATACGGTCTGACAGCCCGTGTGCCCATTCAAGACCGGTCACTTGAGGGTCAATCCGCACCCAGGCAGCAAGGGGCTCCATCGCTAACGCGAACAAGTAGGGGGACAGCAGACACTCCTGTCTGGTGCCCTGCCCAATAGGGAACGTAGAGGAGATGGAACCCGCTGAGCGCACAGATGTAGTAAGATCCGTATATAGTAGGGTTAGATATGACAGGAAACGAGGCCCTATGTTCAACCTGCCAGCAGTGCGAATAGGTACACCCAGCTTAGAGAATCAACTGCCCTGCCCATTCCCGCAAGCAATAACGCTGCCCATTCCCCCAATCCCTGGACGGTCGCAACGACAGTCGAATATTGTGACGGGTCGCCTGTTGGGGCATAAACCCGGCCTGATCAGGGTGGGCTAAGGAGGTAATATGTGGTCGGAGACGATTGGCTAACGCATTAGCTAGAATCTTGGCCTCAACGTTCAGGAGGGAGATAGGGCGATACGATGCATGGTGGTCAGGAGGTCTACCAGGCTTGTGGAACACCACCACTTCCGCATGTCTCTAATCGCTGGGCAGGCAACCCCGTTCCCTGGCCTCTTCTATCACTTTGCAATAGTGGGGACCCAATTGCAGGAAATACCGTTTAAAGAATTCATTTGGGAAACCGTTCAGTCCCGGGCCCTTACCGGGATGTAGGTCCCCTAGGGCGGCGTCCAGTTCATCCTCGTGAGTGGGCGATCTCACTCCACACTCACTTCGTCGGAGAGGGCCTTAGGCGAAAGGTCATCTAGGAAGCGGCCTATTACCTCTGCTGATACGCACTCCTTGGGGGCACAGAGATCTGCGTAATACATAGCAAAGCTCTCGGCAATAGCTGAGGAGTCGGAAATAGGTGGTCCATCCGGCCCCAAAATACCAGGGAGAGCATGGGGGCAAAGTGACCCCTGACACAGTCTATGCAGCAGCTTGCTAGATTTATCCCCCCACTGGTAGATCCTGCTAGGGGTCGCCAACCATGCCTGGCGGGCCTCATCCAAAAGAAGGTGCGAATAGTCCTGTTGCGCTAGCAGCAGTTGGTGGCGAGCCTGTCGCCCCCTCCCCTCTACTGCGCGCCTCCAGCCCGAGAATTTCAGCTTCCGGGACTCCCTTCGCGTTCTGCGAGCCGCCGCACAGAAGGAAATGTCTACCTCACGAATTGTGGGCTTCATTGCCTCCCACAGAGGTGTAGCCCCCTTCACCGAACCGACATTGAATGCCAAATATTGATCGATAGCATCTTCCATCCGTTCCCTATAGTCCTCCTTCTGGAGGTTCCAGGCCGAAAGGCGCCACCGGAATGGCCCATGAACCCTTCCTACCTGTATAGTGATGGCCACCGGCGAATGGTCTGAGAGCCCTGTGGAAGGATATCAGCTGCCACCACCCTGCTATTGACCACCCGGGGACAAATAAATAGTCAAGGCAGGAAGAGGAAAATATGTTTTTGAGTCAAAGTTTGAGATTTGCAAGGAATTCTGGGTAACAAAACCTGGTGAGAGCCATGCTTGTCACCCGTTTCTGGATTTTCCTAGGTGTTTAGTTTTTAAAAATGTATAGGTTTGCCAGGTTTCCTTAGGTACTGGCTAAGCTATGGTACAAAATCCACATCTACCCACCTTGCAAATAAATGGTCTGTTTTGAGTGGAAAAATGTGATGTATTCATGTCATGTTGCGTTTTGGACAGTTTCCTGTCGTGGGTATAAGGCCTACCCAAACAAGTGAATTACCATCTTGATCGGGAGACTTGGGGGAATGCTGGGTAGAAGGAAATGTGCCCCCCCCCCCCACTGATTGCAGAACTTTCCATCACAGAAATGTGAGACATACGTGTTTTTTAGTCAATGTTTGAGATATACAAGGGATTCTGGGGAAAAAAGGTGAGAGCCACACAACTCACCCTACACTGGATTCCCCTAGGTGTCTACTTTTAAAACATTTTACAGGTTTGCTCATTTTCCCTAGGTGTAGCTGAGCTAGGGCTCAAAATATCCAGCTACCCACTTTGGAGAAAAAAGGTCAGTTGTGAGTGGAAAAATGCTGATGCATCCTTGTTGTGTTTTGACTCATTTCCTGGCACTGGCACTAGGCCTACCCACACAGGTGAGGTACCATTTTTATCTGAAGACAGGTGGGTGCAGAGACTAGTAGAACATGTACATTTCAATGTATTTGTGCCTCCCAAATGTAAGTCAGTGTGCAAGACAGAAAAAATGCCCTCTAAATGTTATGCTAGTATGGGTACTCACAAATTCTAATTAAAAAACACTATGCTCCTAAACTCCACATCTTATGCCCATTGCAGAAATACACAGGCATTCTTGACACCCATTTTTCAATCTAGATATTTTACCATATGAATTGGTCTATACCCCGGTACACAATGAAAAACCATTGTATGGCGCAGCTCAATTGCTGGCTCTTGGTACCTTGGGTTCTTGGAAAACCTACAAACCCTACATACCCTCACCACCAGTAGGGTCTAGCAGACTTAATAGAATGTTGCTTTTGTAATTAGCCACCACGACAAAAAGTTACAGATGAAAACGTCATAAATGAAAAAAAATTCATACTCTTTTTCAACATATCTTCCTTTTAACAGATCTAAATATATAACCCCTTGCTGAATTCACAATTGTATCTATTTTTCCAGAAATCTATAGATTTACTGGATCGCCGATGGGTTTCTACCACCAACTGGAAAGTAGGTTGAGAGCACAAACAATAGGAAAAATGGGCTACCTCTTTGAAAAATGCCAAAACTAATGTAAAAAATTTGTTTTTTTAATTCAACTCTGCATGTTCCTGAAAGTTTGGAAGATGGTGAATTTAGCACGGCAAACTCTTTGTTCATGCTATATTTTAGGTAACAAACAGACACTCTTATTCAGACCACGTTTTCCTATTTTTCCCAAATAACTCAAAGTTTTGCTGTATTTTGACTAGTTTCTGGATCTACTAAGGGGCAATCCACAAACCCTAGGTACTTTTAAAAAGATGTAAAATTGGCTTATGCGGAAAAAATGTTATGGAACTAACTCAAATAGCCAAAAAAGGGCTCAGCACTGGCGGGAGAGGAGGGTGGGGTCCAGCAGTTAATGCAAAAACTACGGTGGGTGCGTGTGGTGTGTGTAAGTAAATTGGCAATCTCTACAATAGCTGTCCTGGGGCACTGTGGGATTGACACAGTGGGTGTGTATTTTAAACTTGTAGAATGCTTAGGGGTCCTAGGATATTGAAACAATGTACGTTCCCTGGGCATTGTGAAAAACAACTGTTTACTGGGGCGTTATGGGAACTGTGAAATATGTGTTTACAGTGACATTGGGATACAAGGTCAAATGAGCAAACTGCAGCAACGCAATAAAGAAGTTACCAATGTGTGTTTATTGATGCACTAAGGAAACTCAAAAGGTGCTTTTAGTAATGTGTTGCACAAAACGTCTCAGAATGTGCATTATTTGGGTGGTACGTGTTCAATTACATTAACACCTTGGAAACTGGGCAACCTGTATGTTAGTGGGCCAGCGTGGCAACTGACAAAGCATGTGAAACCTGGCAGTGTGCAGACAGGCATTTGAAAAGTGGCAAGTTGTGTATTGCTATGGAAAAAATCATACATTTGAATGCAGAGTGAGTATCTGCTATGGTTTCCTAGTGGCCAGGCTTTATATGCAGGGCTAACATAAGACTCATCACAGGAGTTCTATAATTGTGAAATGTATTTAAGGTACTTATATGACCTGGGACAACTAGGGACTGATATCGTAATGTGCAAATATGGGCCGGTTATGGATTAATATGGTATACTTCGCTCCAGATGGGTTGGGTTATTTATTGGGCATTATTGCCACCATGCTGGAGAAGCCCCAACCACCTAATAGTAAAGTGTTACAAAAATCCAATGTAGATTTGAATATTACAGGTGCAATGTGAATTAATAGGGAAACATCCTCAACAACGACTGAGGAACAACAAGTTCCGGAGTCACGCAAGCCGAACAACGACTTGCCCGAACAATGACTTAGACTAAACCATGCATGTGCGTGGTTAAGGCTAAGTCGGTCTAGTGTTCATGCAGGGCGCAGTTCAGAGGAGAGTCGGACAGGAACAGGTAAGAGGGATTCAAGGTGGAAGGGGGGACTTTGTGCTATTTTTTTTGGGGCGAGAGTGGTTCGTGGGGGGTTCATGTTAGTTTTTAGGGGGTGGGAGGAGTTCGGGTTAGTTTTTAGGGGGTGAGGGTTTGGGTTAGTTTTTAGGGGGTCGGAGGGTTTGTGTTAGTTTTTACAGGGTGGGGGTTCGGTTGAGTTTTAAGGGGGTGGGGGCTAGGGGTAGTTTTTAGGGGGTGGGGGATTTGGGGTAGTTGTAAGGGGTAGTTTTTAGGGGGTGGGAGGGTTTGTGTTAGTTTTTAGGGTGTGAGAGGGGTTTGGGTTAGTTTTTAGGGGTGGGGGATTCGGGGTAGTTTTAAGGTGTAGTTTTTAGGGGTTATGGGGTGAATTTAGGGGGTGGGAGGGGTTAAGTGGTTTTTAGGGGGTGGGAAGGGTACAGATTAGTTTTTAGGGGGTGGGGGTTCGGGGTAGTAGTAAGGAGGTTGGGGGGTGTATTTAGGACTCAGTGGGAAAAGGAGGGGGCGGTAAACTCAGCCACGGATCGCTCTTTAGCATGCATGCCTTTACCACATTAAATCGTGGTAAAGGAATGCATGGTAAAGCTAGTCGTGGTTAAGTTGCGGTCGTAGTAGAGACGGTGTTGTTCAGGTAGGCCTTGTAAAGGAACTCTTTTTCCGACGTACAACCATTAATTAATATTAATTAGTATTAAGTGTTTCAAAAATAGAATGTAAAATTGTTTTTGAATCCTATGCCTAGTCTAACACTGCCTTAGGCACGTGGATGCTTGAAAACACACAACGTTCCAAAAAGTTCCTTGGTTAAGAATCAAAAGAAGGGAACTATTTGTAAAAGTTTTACTGAGGTCCCGCAAAAGCTTGACAGGCCTGTTTTTGAGAACCAAACCACACAAGAAGCTGAAGGCCAACTTCATTCAGAACACCCGCCATGCAAAAGGTCAATATAATGTTAAAGAGATGAGTGAAGAAGGGATGTTTGGACTATATTGGAAAGAATAGTGAGCTACTACAATGTCAACAAACTGATGTCGTTTGAATGATGCTGATGCATGTAAGCTAAATTTAGAATACAAATAGCTGAGGAATTGTAATGCTCATTCTTGACTTAAGTGGTACCATTAGCAACCATGTCATTCGCTCATAACTATATTCCAGTACAAGAGACTGCATTCTTTTATAAAAAAAAATGAAAACCTGTCAACCAAACTATTTAACTACTTCCTAAAGTCAGTGTGTCTCAATGACAAATGTAGAGTTTACAATGCCACTAATTGCTATGTCGGAATCATTTGGTAGTAAAACTCTTCCAAAATAATTGCTTTACATTAACGAATTGCAGAGCTGTACCGAAACATCCAATCAAAACGCTGGAAAACTTAATGTATAAAAATGAATTCAGTCCTATTGAGCCTTATTATAAGAAGGCAAACAGCAGTCAATTTTAGAAACGTAATACATATATGAATAGTAGATAAGTTCAACAAAAACAGAGGAAAGAGCGTGAAAAATCAGGAAGATGGAAAACAGAAGAAACAGGTGTAGCATGAGCTGATCCTAATCATCACTGCTGGAGTCCTCTCCTTTTGACTACTGATGGCATGCCCTTTCCAGTATGGCCTGCACCGTGTGCTCTCCCTTCCACTGCTGCCCATTTTGTTGTGCCTGCATACCTTCTATTTCAGCTCTCTTTCTCATGCTTACTAAATTAGCATGGCTTTGCTCCATTGTTACCTTTGGCCTTTAAGCTCTGCCTCCTGCTGTGCCAAGGACATTGCTTC
Source organism: Triturus cristatus (assembly GCF_964204655.1). NCBI lineage: Eukaryota > Metazoa > Chordata > Amphibia > Caudata > Salamandridae > Triturus > Triturus cristatus. The sequence goes on along the minus strand of NC_140588.1, from coordinate 803,203,494 downwards.
CCCACCAGTGCTCAATTTGAGCCGGTGGTTTCAACACTGGCTCTTATGACAGTTCGCCACATGGTGGTGCTGTGGGTGTACTTTTTAGATGAGCACAACTACTTTTTTGAATATGCATTAAAAATGAATAATATCTGCATTCTATGTCATTCTTATAGCTTTGTTGAGCCTGGAATAGTCTGAATTGTCGCACTTGGAGTGTCATGGTTAGCAGCTGGATTGTTACTGTCAGTGGCAATGGATGGTGCAAGCTGCAGTGGCTTCTTGACAAGGGCTTTGGCACTTTCTTTTCCAAATGCAAAGCACTGTCCCCTACCCAATATTGGACCCACTGTGCCAAACGCTCCCCTTGCCGTTGCTACCCCAGTTAGCATGCACTCACTCCATTTGTAGTAATCTCCCTCTCCCTGCCTGTAATATGCCCTCTCCCAACATCAGCCCACACTTGGTGCCCTCCTTCACCCTGTAGCTCAGGTCATCACACCCCTTCCATTCATAAATCCTTCCATCCGTGTCCTCACTTCATCTTCGATGTTGATCTTAGTGAGCCCCAATAGACCTCTGCCATTTCTGACCTCCCTCTCGTTGACCATAAAATTCACTCATCTTTATGCCTCACTTTTTAAGCTTCTCTCACCTTTTCTATTCAGCAAAAGTGATTTCGTTCCCCATTGTGGTACCTTTTGCACCATGCTAATTCCTAGGTAAGTATGCACTTGCCCCCTTATTTCCTGTGTCCTCTGTACTATCTCTCCAGCAACTGTAAAATGCAATCCTCCAACACCCACACTCTGTGCTCTCTCACTCTCCCACTGCTCAATGTTTCGTTTGCCATGGTTACCATTCCTTGTGTGCATGGCTGACAGTAGTTTCTTTCTGATAAGATGTGGCCATGTTGGTGATCAATGCCACTCTATGAAGATGGGTGCAATGAACTGTATATCTGTAATTTAGGCAAAGGTCTCCTGATAGTGGTAACTTTGAGTTGTAATTGTTGGGACTTTGTTGTGTTTTTGCTCTCCATGTGTAGTTTACAGAGTCTTTTTCATCTGGCTATTAGATTGATTAAAAAAACAGCATTTGGATCTATATTTCCATCCGGTAAAGGATACCTTCAGGGTTTATGGGTGGTCCTGAACACAGTCGAGTAGAATGGGCAATATGGCACATTAAATCACAATGCCAATATCGTACAGTTATTTAGCATTATTACATTAAAGTTGCATAATAGATTAGGAAACACCTTAATGTCCCTTCAGTTAAAAAATGCTGAAGTATTTGGACACCACTCTACATCAATTGTAACTAGTCTGTATTGTGAACACTCATATTAATTTGAAAGACAATAAAAAGTAAAATGTATTATTACCCAATTTAGTGGTACAGCATTTAATGACCTCTGAGAGATGAAAGGCTAAATTGGCCCTTCTGTGTTTTAAACATATAATGTGAAAGTCGCATTAGATGTCTGCAGCAAGCCCTTAAATTCCTGAGACAACGAGTGCTTCATTTTTTGTCAGTGTTTTCTGAGCAGAGCACTACAACTTATTTTGAACTGCCTGTAATTAAATTTAGTGGGGTGATACATAATTGTTTATATATAATTGTACATTTTAAATAATATTTGTTATGAAGAGAACTGCAGGAAATAGGATTTTGTAGAATCACACAAACATTTTGGGAGTGACAATGCAGTGGGCGTCAGTGGAATATGGCTGTGGTGGCAGGGGCAGAAGCAGTGCTTTCACAGTAGGAGTCTCCAGTGTAGGCCTTTAATGAACAATGTAGGACTTGTCCTTTAACACATTCTTTGGTGTGGTGAACAGCTTCATGCAAACACAACCGAGGAGGGTGTTGAAGCATGACTTGCAGTCTACCTGATAGTTCCCAGTCAGCCCAGCTGTACAGCGATGGATGTCTCCAGTGTGCTGCATCATGGTTGCTAGCCATGGTTGCTAGCCAGCAGGGTCTTTGTTGGCCACATTGTCTCATAGTGGTCATGGTCAACTGACTACAGTGCAAGCCAGCACCTGAAGGATGGGGCCTTTGTTTGGAATCAAAACCTCATTAAACTCACTGAGGCAGGGTAGTGCATTGGTCTTACAAGATATATAGAGGCAGCAGGATCCCAAAGACATAGAGTTCTCATTGGACTAGTACCCAAGTACTCAAGAGGCACTTAAGAAAAGACAATGGGATCTATTAAATCGGGGATATTAAGGAAAACACTATTAAAGGACGCTAGGAAGCAACCAAAAAGTTTCACTCATTGTTTTCCATGAAAAAGGGGGCAAAGAAGTAACAAGAAAAAGGATAATTGCCAATCGAAAGAGAGAAGGAAAAGGTAAAAAAAAAAAAACATTACCAATGAGAGAATCTAGTCAGCGGAGAGGTAAGGCTTGGTTCCCCAGCCAGTATATAAAGCCCATAATAGTTATTGAAGATAGTGGAGGAAGAAAGGTACCAGAGAGGTATAACATGCATTTTTGCTTTATCACCATACAAACCATGAAACGAACACAAAGAAGGAAATGTAGCACACCACCTGATCATCAACTGCTTCTCACCACTATTAATGGTAGCTCACTGGAAGTAAATAAACCACTGTGAACACCTACAGAACAAGAAGGTCTGTCTAAGATGTGAGCCATCGACAGAGAGAGTAAATTTTCATTCTCCATACTGATATACGAGTCCATATAAAGCCTATATTAAACTTTGATTTTGGCTGTTGAGTTGGCTTTAATGATATCTGGACATTGCCCCAAAACAAAGCCCTATCGCTTGATGTAAATGTTGGATTGAAGAGGTATTGGGAGGATTTCTGAGTCAGCATGTTTGGCAGTACACAGTATACTTAACGTTTCCCTGAATTTAACTAAAAACTTTTCATTGTGGAGATCTGGTGGAAGCTTATTCAATTTCCTTTAGCCAAGAAAAACCGGACTTGCTTTTAATTGTTTTGTGAAGTCCTGTGCTTATTATAGTCCTGTTAAAAGTAGGCCTGGGCTAAAATTCCGTTCCGCTCGCAGAAATTTCGATAATTTGACATTTTCGCGTTCTGCGGAGAGCGCGAAAATGTCAAAATTTCCGCAATCCGCATCTTACCGGAAATGATTTGCTTGCTCGCGCTGTAAAAAAACTACATTCTCACGTGCACGCGATCGCCTTACCTGAATCCTCCTGTTCGCCGACAAGTTTTCCCGATCCGGTCGCGTTCTCCACGAGATGTTGGATTGTTGGTAGCCATTTGCGCTGTCTCGCGACAGTTCGCGCCCGCAGTAACGTCATTCGTCGCGCGATCATGTCTTTCTTCTCACAATCATGCATCGCGAGACAAGTGAAAACAAGATGGCCGCGCCCATGAGCAACCGCATGGGTAAGTTGGCGAGCCGCGACCATGCAGAAAAGACCGTGAACGGGCGGGAAAAGAACTTCCGCATCTTCGCGATATTTCCGCGTGTTTGCGGAGATTTTTAACATGTTCGCGAAAGTTTGCTTAAGTGAATTTCGCAAATTCCGCCAACCCCTGTGAACAGATACTTTATGATTAATAACTGGCCAATATTTTCTTCATGAGGGATAGCCAATATTTTCTTCATGAGAGATAGCCATTTTTTACTGATAAATACATAAGTTTTAGTTGGGAATTTGAGTCCAACCCCTGTTATCAAAGGCCTTTAATCAAGGACGTCATTTGAGATATCACCTTTAATTACATGTATGAGCTTATTGCTCAGGTGCTTTAGAAATTTTTCATTGTATCATTAATGTCTCCAGCTTGTGAAATTTGGGTAATGGTTTCTTAAAATAGCATCCAGCTAATTGACTTTAACATCCTCTCAAGTTTTCTTCTCTTAATTGAACATATTTATATGTACTTAATGTATTTGTCCATAATCGACTAAATCTTGAGCCTCATGATATTAACTAATTTTTATATTTATTCATTAACATTCTTTTAAGGCTGTCACAACAATTTTCAACAAACATTAGATCCTTGTGTGTAAGTCTGATTTGGGCAAACTGCTAACCTAAGAATAAGTGGGTCATACTGACATCCAGCCATATAGCAAAGGTGGGCTATCAGCACCGGTCTTGGAAATTCAATGTTTATTGGCACGTGCTGGGCACACATTAATCAAGTTTAAGAAAGGTTCTGTGCTGTCCTATGTGGAGATTCAGAGCCTCTTGGTTCAATCAACCTCTCTTTAGTGCTTCATACAGACAACACGCCATCACGTAACAAGATCATATTGAAAAGACTCGATCAGTTGGGCAAAGAAAAAAACTGGAGAACAAAAGTGGGCTGCAGTTGGCATTCTCCTCACTCCTCCACTGTACTGACATGACGGGTGTCTCAATCACCGAGGGAAAAGGCTGTAGGGATGGCTGGTAATTAGGCATCCAAACATTTGGTGAACTTTTTCAAGGTAAAATGTTTCTGTGACGTAACTAAGATAAAGACAGCAGAGAGCTGAAGATGTTCAGGATATTTACATAACAGAGCCAGACAGTTATGAGCGAACTGTTTCTGGAATTTAGGGTTTGATGAAAATCTTCACATTCTTTAACATAGCCATATGTATGGAAAGCAGAGGCAGCGAGGTCTCCACTTTTACGCAGGGTGACTCTGGAGTGGAGGATCACTCAGAGAGCAAATCAACTAGCAGTTCCAGGTGGAGCAATATGACCATGGTGGATGGACTTGACAGAGAATGGCAGTAATTAAGGAATCAAACCAGACTAGTCTACAATTGCAGACATGAGGCACAGTATACTCCCAAAAACTAAAACACTTATCTGACCGCCACAGAGGAGAGTGGGAGCTGTAGAATGCCAGAGGCTTATTTCGGCCATGTGATACATCCGTATTGGCATACAGTGGGTGATTTTATCAGGAACCTGGAAAACGTGTGGACACCTAAATAGCCCCCGGTCAGGCATTATGAACAACAATGGTGGGTAAGACCAAAACATTGAGAAATCTTACAGATGACAACAATGGCTCTACTACTGGCTAAGTGCTGCATTGCTATTAATTACACTCATTCATTCCAGTGGTAGGAGAAAATGGCAATTAAACCTGTTCCTGTGTCAGGATATTGAGGAACCTTAATCTTTAATTGGCTAAACCACAAGACACAGTGGCACACATAAGAGCTTATCTAGACAGATGATTTTAAGGACAAAGGGAATGGGGAGGGCAGAGTTAATTTACTGCTGTCATGAGAAGTAATGGCATTGTAGTCAAGTGTTTGCTGTTGAACTGTGCAATAAGTAAACATTTTTAAAGTACTTGTCTTTCAGTAATAAAGTGAAATGCTCAGCATCACAAATGGCAACAGTTAATTTGCACTGCACACTGAATGAAAGACGTAAAAACACCTTTTTACATGTGTATTTATCAGCATTACCAAAGACAATACAATTGTTATGAAATCTTGATTTTTATAAAATTATGAGAGTTAACATTTCGTTAGTAATTAGTTACCCCATTGCCATACTGATTAAATTAGTCATAGGTTTATGAAGTTACTTGAACTTCATAAATTGTACTTATTACTACTACTAAGATGCATTGAACATGTAATATTGCATAGCATTATAAGAAGCGGAGTACTCAAACAACAACATTCAACATTTAATTGTCTCTTACTGGTAGCTTGAGGATGAAATCCTCTTGGCTGAACCGAAAGCCTATATCTGTGAAGGTGCGCTGAAAGAACCCAGTGGGACGTAGAACCAGAACTAGGTGCAAGTTTCCTGGAAACGAATTCTGAAAGAAAAAACATTATAATGACAAGGGTCACCTAAAGATAAGATAATAGCATCTTGTGTACAAAAGAACTCTCAAGCTACCAGATCATTCAAAATGCATGATGAAACAGTACTCCTAGCTGAAACATTTTGCAAAACACGAAATACATACTCATCCTCTAGAATCGGTGAAGGTTCCAACCAACCTCTCATCTAAGAACAGGTTATAGAAATCGGAAGCAAAGCTCTATCAAAAGTAATCAAAGTAGATTTCTGTGAAAATGTACTTAATAGGAATAATATATATGTTTGCACTAATGTCAGGAGGATACCAACTGGTCTTACCAGGTGTTTAGAGGGCACAGAATCACAAAGAGGGCATAGCGTCACAAATGTATATTAGGACCTATTAAGTTCCCACTGGAGTAGACCCCACAATATTCAACCACAGACAGGCACTTGGAACATAATATATAACCAAAGGTTAAAGTAACATTACAGTTGGGGGAAAATGTCACTTTAAACATGGCATTTAAAATTCAAAGAAAATCTCCGAACTTCACCAGTTACCAGTGGCAGGTGGTAACACTTTACAGTGGAGGGATGTCAGTGAGAGAAGTGAATTTTAACCCCGTGGAAGGCCCCGTTATAAACCAACAATGCCTGTAGGCTCACTGCTAAAGCCCCCCGTCACGGCTCGCCAACAGTGATTTGTTTAGAACGGGCCATGATTGAGAGCTCTGGAGTTGATGCTGAAGGCAATTTGAGTTCCTCACAGTGACTGCCAGTGGGTAGAAAAGGAAATAATAAAATAGATAGTGTTTTACTTACCCATGCATCCTCTGTGTTGTCTTTGTCATTCCAAGCATGACTCCTAGAGCCTCAGCCAACTCTCCTGCACTAAACCAGACGCTAATGTCACGCTGCTGTTAATGTAAAGCAGCATTAGAAAAGCACCAGGCATGGGTGGAGCGGGCTGGCTTGCCACTCCCTCTGGCCCTGGAGGCCTGTGTCTACTCTCCACTCACCTGCCTGGGGTTGGAGAGGTTTAAAGTGCACATGTAAGGCTGGCCGTCGCAAGCCGGCCAGCAAAGTGACATGCGTACTGTAAAGTGGAGTGAGCACCACTTCTTCCCTGCTGTCAGTCAGCAGCAGTGGCCCCGCCCTCAAACACAGCTCGGACATGGAGCCGTAAAAAATAAAATGGTAATATATTCATTTTATCGTCATTTTATGTTTTCACTTTCCTGCACTCGCAGCGGGGGAGGGCTCCTCTGCCCAAATGAAGATGGCGGAACCGCTGCTGGCAGTTATAGTTGACTGATGTAAGTATAACTCACGCTCCGGTCATGCACAGTGTTGTCATCAAATATGCCATTCCAGATGCCATCAGTGATGTTATCAATTATGCCCTAGAGCAGTGGTCTTCAAACTTTTTGATGCCGAGACACCCCCCATCAATTTTTTTTAGGCGTGAAGACCCCCTCCCGAAAAAAAAATCTAGAACCTGGTAGTTCTGCTCATTGACAACCATAAATGTTCTCCAGAGAAATGTCAATCTGTAGTTGCACTTCCTTAGTACCAGTTTAACACTCAAATATAGCAATAAGCTACAAAAAGGTGACCAGAGCAGCTTTACAAAGGGCCTTCTACAGAGCGGCAACACCTGTTGCTGCTTTTTAGTAACTTTTAAACCTTTTGAGTAAATAATTTTTTTTATGATAAAATCAGCAGATTATGCGTCAGATGATGGATTATGTGACAAATTCGGAAAATCTATAATTATGCTAAAATTGCCGCCGCCACACAATTACATAATTCCAGTGACCCTTGGTATAATAGCTGTAATGCTTGGGCTGCAACTTTATTGCACGGCATTAGAGGAAAACCATACTATATTTCATGGGATGCTGAAAGCTTGGCAGTTACAGCTGCATATAACTGGAGGTAGCTGAACATCATTCATCATAATTAAAACATACATACGTTTTTTACGTCTTTCACCATCAGGTAGCTATATAAAAAATAACGGGCAGCTTCAATGAATAATAAATACATTTTTAAAAGTTGTTACTCCGTGGGAAATGCAATATAATTAATTAGGAAACCTCTATTGGTTAATGCATTGCAAACGTCTGTGTGAAAGGAAAGAGACACAGAATTAAATCATGGTTGGTGCAGTGGGGAAGAGTGACTGGTGTATTTTTAGTGCTATGAGGTCACAGCCTGTGACAGAAAGCACTGTGAAAATGTAAGTCTTTATTTCATACTTGCATTACACACAGTATAAGATATGCTGCTACAAAATGCGCAAAATGTTTTACAATAAAATGGTGCTTCCAAAATATACTGGCTTATTTATAAGCCCCTTGCGCTGCCGGTGCGTCATTTTTTATGACGCTCTGGTTGCGCAGAGAGCAAACCCATATCTACGAGGTCAGGCAAAGTCCCTTTGCGTGGCTTTTCATGGCCTCCTAGATATGTTGTGAGGCAATGCAGCGCAAGTTGGTGTGTTGCCTTACATTGCATGGGGGGGCGTTCCATAGGCGTTGGAGATGGTTTTCTCATGGGTTTTGACACATTCTCAGATTTACAAGGATCTTTAAACCTGTGGATGAGTCAAAACTGTATGCTGCCCCAGAGGAGAAATATCTTTATTTCTCTCCAATTGTTTCCTCTTTCTATGTGTAGCACACATAGAAAGTGGAACAGGCCTCCATGGGTTGTTTTAGCGCAGGAAGGCGTGCCTTCTTACACAAAAACAATCCTGCCATCAATGCAGACACCCTTGCACCATGGTACAAGGGTGCCTGCGTTGGCGCTAGGCACCAAATTGTGCGCCGGCAGAAAGGACAGGAGTGCACTGTATCTTATAAATACAGTCCATTCTTTTTTTTGTGTTGAAATATTTTATTGAATTTTATAATGAGAGTACATCAGAGATATAAAATAAAACAAGAAATTGTAGATGCATAAGGAATTACAAGCAATAGAATAGTAATAAATATGCAACATTGAATATTGAAATAAAGCATATAAAAGCCTCAAATAAATTAATGCAATTCAAGTAAAGGAGGGAGTGATTGTGAGAACAAAGAAATAGACATAAACAAAGAAATATTAAAAAGGGAAAACGCAATAGGCCAATAAAGAAAGGGAAGTTGTGTAGAAGATAAGAATTAAAAGATATATAAACAAAATAGATGAATATTGTCTCGGGAAAAAGCGTACAGTTGCAAAGGCAGAGTAAAGTATATTAATGGGAAGAAAGAAAAGGAATGAGCCAGGGTGTGAAGAAAAAAGAAATTGAAAAGAAATAGAGAATAGAGAGAAATGAAAAGGACAAGATAAATTATCAAACATAATAAACAAGAATGAAAAAGTGAATAATCCCGCTTAGACGGAAGAATTGAGAGAAATAGGAGTGACAGAGGAGTCATTAATTTTGGTTTGCAGGAATGGTGACCATGTCTGGAGGAATATATCGGCTTGGTCTTGAAGATTATAAATTATTCTTTCATGAGAAGCTGTTTGTATCATAGCAACCAGCCATTCCTCTTTTGAAGGTGGTAAGGAGGATTTCCAGTGACGTAAAATACATATTTTAGCTGTGGCTAGAGCAGTGTAGAGAAGACGATGTTGAGGTTTGGAAAGCTTCGGAAAGTTACGTGAGTCATGTAAAATAACATTGGTTGGTGTAAGTGGTAATTTCAAAGGCATTATTGAGCTCAATGTGACACCAATATAGTTCCAAAAGGATTGGATACTTGGACATTCACAAATAATATGGGTAATATCACAACCAGGATTGGAGCATCTCCAGCAAGTAGCGTTAGGGATCAGATTAGCTTTGTGTAGCTAGACTGGCGACCAATGCCAATCATGTAAGATTTTAAATAAACAGAATTTGAGCCTAGCTTCACGGGTTCCTTTATGAAGATTTTCCAAGACCTGATCCCACTCACTATCTGTATAAGAGGTTGATAAACGGACTTGCCATTTACACTGAAGATCGTGTGTAAGGGATTTAGAAAAAAGATGAGTTGTAAAGGTTTTATAAAGACCGGAGGTTACTCCTTTAAGTTTCCCCCAGGTATTTAAATAATATAATATTGGAGAGTGTTGTAATATCCATGGAGGTGACCCCAAATGGGTCTTCAAACACTGTTGGAGCTGAAGGTATTTAGAAGAATGTTGTTTAGGAAGGTTAAATTCCTCACTTAGCTGAGAAAATGGCTTAAAATCGCCATCATGTAGAAGTTGATCCGAATATTGAATACCTGCAGCTTGCCATTTAGGCCAAGATAACAAACGACCATTAATACGAATAGCTGAGTTATTCCACAAAGGAGCCTTACTATGAATTCGCGGGTTGGAACCTAATAAACGATGACCACGTTGCCAGGATTTATGCATAGCCGCTAAAATTGGATTTTTAGAGTCCAAACGACTAGAACCGCTACCGTATAGGATGGAAAGATCTGAATTTGAGGAGAGAAGATAACGTTCTATATGAACCCATTGCGGTACATCCTTGATTCCAGGTAACAAATAAGAGAGTTGGGAAATATGCAACGCTAAAGAGTAATGCTCAATAGATGGAAGGCCAATTCCCCCACATAATTGATGAGCTTTCAGCTTTGCTATAGCAAGACGTGGTTTAGCTGAATTCCAAATAAAAGTTTTGATCTTGGAGTCTATAGATTGAAGTAGGGATAAAGGAATCTGAAGAGGGAGCATACCTAAGACATAAAGAAATCTCGGAAGGGTGACCATTTTAATAGCTTGGACTCTACCCCATAAAGAGAGACACAAAGATGTCCATTTATCGAAGTCACGTTCATTTGAGAAATTAGAGGGGTTAAATTATCTACAACCATGTCTTCTAAACCTTTATTGACTAGAATGCCTAAATACTTAAGACGTGAGGATTGCCAATGAAATGGGAATCCATGTATAGCTGCTTTTGTGGTGCCATTAGAAATAGGCAATGCCTCACTCTTATCCCAATTGATCTTGTAACCCGAAAAAGAGGAGAAGTCATTAATAATTTGAAGAAGAGAGGGAAGGGATCGGGGAAGTCGTGTAAGAGTAAGCAAAATATCATCGGCATAGAGGAATATTTTAGAGTGTGCGACTGGGAGAGGAACACCTGTAATTGCATTAGATTGGCGGATGGTGGCAGCCAAAGGTTCCATAGCCAGAAGGAAAAGAAGTGGGGATAGCGGACAACCTTGGCGTGTTCCTCTCTTAATCATAAACGTATCAGATAAAAACCCACCACAGTTCACCTGAGCAGAAGGATTGTCATACAACAAGCGTATCTTATCAATGAATTGTGTACCCAGTCCAAATTTTTCCATGACCGTGAAAAGGTAATCCCATTCAATGCGATCAAACGCTTTTTCTGCGTCAAGGGAGAGTGCTAATGCATCTTCTGGGAGATGTTTGGCCGACCATAGTGCATGTGCCAAGGTACGGATATGATTCCGAGAGGAACGTCCCGGAACAAAACCAACTTGAGTGCGATGTATCAAAGAAGGTAAAACTTTACAAAGACGAGATGCAAGGATGCTAGCTAAAATTTTGATATCGGAATTTAATAAGGAAATGGGACGATAGCTACTGCATAATAAAGGATCCTTGCCTGGTTTGGGTAAAACAGCGATAATGGCTTTGTTGGATAGAGGACCTAATGAAGAGACATTATCCGCCTCCTGGAATGCAGCATGCAGAGTGTCAATAACCTTGTGACCACCCCATCGATAAAATTCAGCAGGAAATCCATCCTCACCGGGAGCCTTGTGATAGGGTAGGGAAGATATAACTCAAGAAATTTCATCTCTAGTGATTTCACCTTCAAGAAGAGCTCTACCATCTGCAGATAGAGACGGAAGATCTACCTTTGCAAGAAATGCTGACATTTTATCCGAATCTGTATGATTATCCGGAGTATAAAGAGATTGGTAAAAAGAGGCAAACTCATTAACAATCTCTTGAGGTTTTGTACACAAATCTCCTTGTGCTGTTCGAATGGCTGGAATAGCCATAGCTGCCTTTCTCTGACGTAATTGTGCAGCTAATAGTCGTCCCGCCTTTTCACCTTGCTCGTAATGACGACCTTTCATTTTCTGCAGAGCATACTCTGCTTTGGACGTGAAAAGGCTGTTTAGAGCCATGCGAGCTTGCTCGAGCAATTTACGATTTTGTAGCATTGGGAAAGATGCGTATAAATGAGAGTAGGAATGTATATCTCGCTCTAATTCAATTTGCCGACTGACATTTTGTTTGTTTGCAATTGCTGCATCACGCATTAATTGACCCCTAAGAGTGACTTTAGCAGCAGCCCAAATAGTCCTGTTGGATGCTACAGAGCCTTAATTAGTAGAAAGATAATCTTGGAAGTGCAACTGCAATTGGAATTTCCCATTTGGAGTTCTGTGACGCTGGATGCTCATATGCCACGGTTTCCGTCCTGATCTAGAAAGTCCCAATTCAAGGGAAAGGAGGACAGGAGAATGATCGGACAAAGCTGCTTCCAGAATGCAAGAATCTGTAACCAATTGGACTACCTTCTGTGATATTAAAAAATAGTCTAAACGAGAGAATGTACCATGGGCAGAAGAAAAGAAAGTGTATTCCTTATCTGTTGGATGACTAAGACGCCAATGATCAACCAATCCATTATCCAAGGTTATGTCAGCCAGCAAAGCCCTATCTGAAGCGTTGCCATTGTCTAATGGTCCTGTTTTGTCTAGGATAGAATCTTGTGTCACATTCCAATCTCCGCCAATCAGATATTGCGATGCATTAATTTCTGTTAGTAGATGAGACAATTGAAGAAAGAATGATTTTTTGGTTCCTGTAGGTGCATAAACAGATCCTACGCAAATGTGCGAATCTCCAACCCGTAACTTAGCAAAAATATAACGCCCATTTGTATCTGACCATGTTTTCAAAACAGTAACCGGAAGTGATTTGCGAAGAAGAATTGCAACTCCACATTTGCGGGAAGGGGTGACATCATTGGATTCATCTTTTTGAATACTACTATGTATAACCTTTCCCACCCAATCTCTACATAATTTTTCAGACTCCAATGATTCTAAGTGTGTTTCTTGTAATAAAGCTACATCCACATGCTTAGACTGGAGATAGGAAAGTACTTTTTTCCGCTTAATGTAGTCAGTAAGACCATGCACATTCCATGTGATTGCATTTAAAGGATGTGTGTGTGGCATGTTAGAGCAGTACAAGTATTAGCTGAAGAAAGTTTTGTTGTTAGCTAGAGAAAGAGTCAAAGAAAGGAAGAGAAGAGAAAAATAATAAAGGAGGTACCCTGGCTCTGAGAAAGAAGAATGACGTCAACAAGTAATACAATATAAAACAAGACTGTAAAATAATTATAAGAAAGTACAATAAAGAGGAATGGAAAAGGGTAAGGGTGTGATCAGAAGAAAATGATAGAAGAACGTATATATAGAAGGAAAGAGATTTGGGGACCTGAACTGCTAACTGCGGGTCTGGGCGCACTAGAGCACCGCCACGGGAAAGGACCCCCCCGGAAAAGAAAGGGAGTTAAGAAGAGTGAATATTAATATAGAATAGAGTTCCTGATAGCGGTTTGATAAAGAGTGAGGAAAACGATAAGGAAAATCGAGAGAGCAAGTGAGAAATAAAGGTAAGTCCTAAAAGCTATAGTACATTCCATTGTAGAGGAGAAAAAAACTAACAATTAAGTTACTTATGATAACGTTAAAGAATATACATTATATTTATAATAAACAGGAAATGGCAATAAAGCACAATGTAAATAACAGAAAATAGAAAATAGGAATAAAATGTTAAAACAATAATCCAATAAGTAAGTGTCGAAATGGTTAAATAATTGCATGACTGATGATAACATGTTATAAATTGTGATATTGATAGTGAATAACAAATTGAAAGTAACCACTATAATGGAGAGAAACATACTAAAGATAAAATTGCAAATATGGAAAATAAAGCATATATCTAACTATAACGCATCTAACATTGTGTGGATATCATAGTATATAAGAACAACTTAATTATTCTTAGTATTGATAATGATAAGAAAGGGTAAAAAGATTAATGAATATAAGATCTTCAATCAACTACAGGTTAAACATAGGAAGAACAGCTTGTAAGACAAAAGGTTATTCAATCCGCATCTGAGGGAGATTTAAGAGGAGATCTGGATTTGTCCCTATGCGGATGTTGTGTAAAAGTAGCAGTAGAAACAGAATGAAGGGCTAAATTCTTATCTTCTTGGAGACGATGGAGTCTTTCAGAGTCTCTACCACGATCTCTTGGGTTATTAAGACTTTGTCGCCTGTGATCTGGTAATGTAAGAGAAGAAGCAGAAGATGATTGAGGATAATCCTTTGTTGAAGGTTGAACTTGAACGTCCATATCTTGAAGTTTGATGGAATCTAAAAATTCTTGAAGATGTATTGGATCATAAAAATCTCTGGAATCTCCATTTCTGGTGATGCGAAAACGTGCAGGTTCAAACAAGCCATATTTGATATCTAATTGGCGCAATTGAGGCCTCAGAGAGAAATGCTTTCCTACGCTCATTTGTTTCCTTAGAAAAGTCAGCTGCCAAATGAATTGTATGACCCTTGAAAGAGAAGGAACCTTGTGAACGAGCTGCAGCCAGTAATTGTCGTGTTTGTTCATGGCGAAGGAAACAGGCAATAATCGGTCTTGGAAGCGCTGCAGGGTCTTTACGTGGAGGGCCAATTTTGTGAGCTCTTTGGATTTCCAAAGGTGGAACAAAGGAAATACCAGTCAGGTTTGGAAGGATGCTACAAAGAAATGATTTTGTGTTTTGGCCTTCAATTTGTTCCGGAAAACCAAAAAAGCGGATATTATCTCTCCGACTACGATCTTCCAAATCGATGATTTTGCTATGAAGAAAGAGAAGATCTTGATCTTTGTTAGGAAGTGAATCCAGACGGTTCTCCACTGCAAGAATTCTAGAATCGAGACCCTCAACTTTGGCATAAAAGCCCGCCATATCTGCTCGAATTGACTTAGTCTCTTCAGCCAAGGATGTGATTGTAATATCCATACCTTCCAGCCGACGACTAACCCCAGAGATTTCCTGGAGAATACGTTGCATAGTTTCTGTAGATGCATGCCCGGTGGCAGGAGGAGGGCTTGGTGGTAAGTTGGACGGTAAAGGTGCACTACCTTTTGTTGGCATATTAGTGGATTGTTTAAGAGCTTCTGCAAATAATTGTTTAGAATGTTTGTTGCCGTGCTTAGTAGTAGACATCTGTAAAGGACTTTTGAAAGAAACTCTGAAGAAACGTGAGGAGGCCGTTCTTTGGCGTCGGATATGGGTATGTAGGTACACTGAAGGCAGTGAAATAAAGTTGTTAAAAGCAAGACTGCTGTCAATGTGATGGGACAAACGTGCAAAGTAATGGACTGCTGATAGAATAAAACTTATTATTAGTACATTACAATACCGAAGACAACATAATAAGTGAAGAATAAATTCATAAAAACAGTATAACTAAGAGCGTATTTAGACAAGAAATAACAACAATCTGGTTTTCTCCAATATAAATCTACATTCAATGTTCATACATTAGTATGTAATACAGGTAGTGTAGCAAAAATTAATTGCTGCGTTGTCAGAAAAAGGAGGCCTTAATAATGTGCGAATATACTGTTCCTGTAACAAATATTAGTACAAAAATGTTTGTCAGAAAATTAATGAGGAGCATTCCTGTCAGGAGAAGAAGAAAGAGACCTCCTATATATTATATATTCAACCACGAAAGTGCGGTGTCAATTAGTTGAGGAGATGCAGCCCATAAGCAAACAGGGAGCACAAGCCCCTGCAACGTTGAGGAGCGCAAAGGTGTAACCACAGGAAGGACCAAGAAGCAGCATACAGCCAGGGAAGATCTCCATATGTAAAGCTGGGCATTGTGAAGTTCACAATCGTAAGTTAGTCAAGGCGGCAGGGCTTCAAATCACCCAAAAAAAAAAAATATATAGATATAAAGATAAAGCAGAGCAAAAGGCCAGAAGCGCTGGTGCGGCAATATAAATAAAGACGGCCCTGTCAGGGAGAAGGGCGCCGTCTCACGAATACCTTGCAGCGCTTAAAGTCTCCCCTCCACTCTCACCAATAGCCTGGAGGTGGTGTCGTTGCATCAAGTAGACGGAGAGGCGCGTCTCAAGTAAATACAGCGCTCCCGTCATTCGAGAAGGCGTGGCCTCACAGGGAAGGAAAGACCCGGCCTGAGGAGGCGCGGTCCGAGGAGGTACGTCAGATGAGACGCGCTGGCGAAAGCAGGGCCGTGAGGAAGCCTCGTCAGCGCCCGGCACAGGACCTCCCGTACCGACCGACATCAGGAAACTCACTCCGAGTGACCTCCATATCCTCCGACTATATCAGAACAGGAGAAAAGAGCTCCAAGTGCAATGGGCGGTAAGATATGACCGGTGGGGCCCCGTCCCGAGGCGAAGCTCACTGCTCAGGCGGCCATCTTCCTGCGTGGCCAGACCACGCCCCCCAATACAGTCCATTCTTGTACTTTTGAATTGGCATAGGGCAGCGCAGCAAAAATACTTGCGGAGCTGCCCTACACCATTTCATCGCAAATGAGACCCATAGATTTTAGTAATAATCAGACCCTATGTAATGCAATTGTTTTACAGAACTGTCCCTTCAACACATTCTCAGGGATGGTAAGTGCTATGTAAATACAATAACTATTAAAAGCAATCACTTCCTGGCTCAGTAAACTCTGTGCACTACCACTCAACAAGTGATTTAATCAATTAACTGCAGCAGAACTGCAGTGGAATTCTCTTGTCATTTGGAGATTAGCTGGTTGTGCACATTTGCATTTCTTTCAGGCCAGCAACACACTGGTAGAAAGGCGTGTTTAGCTGTTTGTCTGGCTTAGATTTCCCAGCACAGGAGAGTCCCTGAAAAACACTCCAGGGAAAACATGTTAACTACCAGAATCAACCGTCTGGCCCGTTTTCTTTCCCAAATAAAGAGTGTGACCCCCTTCCCACGCCTCCAGGGCCCCCCTGGGGGTCGCGCCCCACAGATTGAATACCTCTGCGACCTAAAGCATCTTATGAGTGATGTAATATGTGAGGTCATAAGCAGTGCTAATCTTTAAAGACACCGGCCATCAGGCTTGACAAAACTGTTTTTGGAAACTTACATTTGTGAGGACCTTATTACCACTTATTGAAAAGCATTCTGTAACAACTCTGTTTCTAAATGTAGAGGCCTGGCTTGACTCTCATACACCCAAAACAGAAACAGATTCACTGGTTATCTACTAACAGAACACATACACTGGCGATTGTGCATGAAGCTATTCTAAACAGACTTTTATTGAGTTTCACAAGATAACATATTCAAATCCCCTGCCCCCTAACAGGCCACCCAGATGAACCAGGATGTAGTGAATCGATCAGCACGCCAATCGGAGCTCAACGGCATATCTCTCTTCTCATAAGGCGTCTGTACAAGAATGCAGACCGTCCACAATTGTGCATGAAGCTATTCATCAGGAGTTCAATCCGTAGGAATCTAAGGGGACTGTAGTTAGTAGCTCTACCAATCAGAACCTATTGCCAGAACATTCATTCTTGTAGCGCCAAGATGCTTCTGCGAACGAACACTCTACAAACATTTCACAAATCACACATTTCCATTTGAATTTCAAGTCTCGTGTGACTAGTAGCAGAGATGTGTAGTTTTATCTTCACAAAGCCCAACACTTTATCTCCTCTGGCTTTGAAGCCACGTTTTACAACAGCAGAATGTGTATCACATAAAATGCAAAGAACAGTTTGTAACTACGGCCGCAACACAAAAAGTAAATGTAGGAAGGATGTTAAATTATTTGAAAATAGTAAAACAAAACGCAAGTCCTGTTGTCTACCTCATGAATGTAGATTTTACCGCCGTCTATGTATCTGCTCACACCTATAAATCAATTGATTCATCAACCCACTCTTTCGTCCATTCGCCTGAAGCATGGAGAATGCCAGTATTTGTGCCACTTGTTTGTATCTGTGTGCTTCGGTGTGTTGTCTTTGAACAATGCATTGGACAGGTATCAAGGCGTGCATGTAAATGTTGCTTGCAGCCATGTTACCCTCATGCATGAGTGTATTTATGCGCACGTATGGACACCTGCAGATATGTGAATATGTTGGCATACGAGAATGAACCTTTACAGGTATTCTGAAAGTTGCATTCATGTGTGTCCCTAATAAAGCTAAACACATTGGCTTTGTCATTCCTTCTTTAAGTATCTTCAGTAGGTCGAACTAAAGATCCTTTAAGCACTGGCACCTGCACTGCAGGGCAGCCCGTCTACTCTGCGTGTGAGAATCGCATAATGTAATTTATTAACATGCCATCTAATCCACAGGACGAATAATAAGCATGAACTTAAAGGCACCAAAAGCGGAAGTGTCAAATTAAATCTGTGGCCCGGTGACAATAATCTTAGCCTACCAACGGCGCACTGAGGACACTGACCACCCGAATGCCTTTATTCCAACCTCGAATTCAGACACGTTAGTTGTGAAACTCTAGCAGAATTCATACATTTGCTTCTTGCAATGCTTCGTCATCCGTTAGGTATTTTTTCAATTCAGACATGAATTTGTAACAAATCATTCTTAGCGCTAAGTCTTAGCACATTTATGCAATTCTATCAAAATTGTATATAACCCCCCCCCCGGTACACCTTGTAAGAAGGTGCCGATGTCTCTTCGGGTGCGGGACAGGGTCCTAAATTTGACTACTTTCCACTATGAAATGAACTTCTCACCAAAAAGTATCGTTGTTCCACAATGGTGTTCAGAAGTAGCGCCAATATAGTTAGTATAATTTAAATCCACTGCCATGCACTGCTGCAGACAGAGCTTATTAACCAGCATTTCCAGCCCCACTATCTGCCATTGCGTCTCATTGCTGCCGAGCCGGTGAGGTTTACTGCATCGAACATTTGGGTTATAGTGATCTTTACACTCTGATGGGGACTTCCTTACCAGTATTTGTGCATATTTGTGCAAGTGTCAGTGATGTAGTTAGCAGCACTGCCGCATGATCTGCTTTGCCTCCTTTCTCTGCAGCCAGCTACTGCTATTCACACTTTGTGGCGTGTGTGTTAATGGCCATGGTGCTTGGAAGAAACTGGGTTACCGGTTGAGGGGGCTAAAACCCTACTCAAGCAGCAACCACAACCTCTGTCAGGGTGAAGTCACAAGCAAACCCCCAAATTAACCTATGCTCAATCCTCTGGTAGCTTGGCACAGAGTAGTCAGGATTAATTTAGAGGCAAGGTGTAAAGTATTTGTGCCGCATTTAAAAAGTTAAAAATAAAAACAAGCCACAAAATGGATCCCACACCAGATTAGAAAAATAAAATACATTTTAATAAATAAAAACAAGACAAGAATGACAAAAATCCAATCAGTAGATCTGGAGATAAGCAATTACAAAAATATAAGTGAAAACTGTGCCAAAAACACCACTTGCAGCTATCTGGTCCATGCGAGACTGGTAGAAAGTGACAAGTTCAGGCTGATCGCAATAGAGCGTAGGTCGGAAACAGGGACCAGGTAAGTTCAACTGAAAAGTAGCTTTTACAGTCCAGTGCAAAGTATCCCATTTGCAGTTGAAGGAGCCGGGAGAAACAGAGAAGTGTTGCTTATGGTTGTCGATGTAGCACAAAGAGCAGGCCTGGCGTCTCGGATGGTCACGCTGTAGCTCAAATATCCGGTTGTCGTCACAAGCGGGCAGATCAGAGCTTCGCAGGGGCACTCCCCATGAGCAGCCATTGATATAGCGCAAACAGTAAGGTTGACGGAACTTCACATGGTGGGCTGTGCGTGTGACAAAGTTTCAGCACCAACTGGCCCGTTCGTGGCCACAACATCCCAACATTTTTAATTCAACCTCTCTGAGGCAGCACCAAGGGTCCAGGACCTGAGGGGCACCACTTGGGGTGAGGGGCTTACACCAGCCAGATCTGGGCGCTTGTTCAGGTGGTTGGGAGCTTGTTATGTCAGAGTGGGTCTGAACAGGAGGCCAGCAGACTAGTTCTTGGACTCACTCTGGCAGTCATGGGTTCAGGTTCAGGTGCAGGTCCAAATCCTTTTTACTCAGGCAGGAGGGCAGAAGGCATCTATCCGGCAAGGCAGAAGTCCAGCAGGGCAGTAGTCCAGCAAAGTGGCAGTCTTTTTAATCAGCACAGAAGTTCTTTTTCCTGACAGAATAGCCATTGGTCCAGACGTTTACTGCACAGTTGGTGTCTGAGGTCCAATATTTATACCTGGTTCTTCCTTTGAAGTGGGAGAAGAATTTTGAGGTTTCTTTTGACATCCACGGGCTTCTTGCCTTCCCTTTCTTGGCTCCAGACTAACTACAGGTAGTATGCAGTTCTGCCCTCCCATCCTGCTAGTGATGGCTTTTCCAGACACACCTAAATTCTCTATTGTGTGTGGCTGTCTATGAGGAATATACAAGGCCCAACTATCAGTTACAGCAAGTCATGTGACCCAGAGACAGTCTGCAGGCACCAAATGGCTAGGTCAGGGAAATGCTACCTTTCTAAAAGTGGCATTTCCAAAAATGTAATTCAAAATCCGACTATACCATAAGATAGGATTTTTCATTACAAATCCAAAGACAACAAAACATGAACTTGTTACCTTTCACATTTGGAAATTACAGCTTATTAAATGTAATAATGTAACACCAGTGTTCTCCTTTCAATCCCAGGACATGTAAAATTCAAAAGTACATGCCCAACATTTTAATACAGTGCACCGTACCGTTTGGGCTGTCGAGGGCCCACCTAGGGGTTACATATGTATTAAAAAGGAAGGTTTGGGCCTGGCAAATGGTTTATTTTTCCAGGTTGAAATGGGCAGTTTAAAACAGCACACACAGTCTGCAGTGGCAGGTCTGAGACATGTTTAAATGCTACTTAAGTAGTTGGTACAATCAGTGCTGCATGCCGACTAGTAGCATTTAATTTACAGACCTTGGATACACATAGTACTGCTTTACTAGGGAATTATCAGTAAATAAATAGGCCAATTGGAGATAAGTCAATGTTACCATGTTTTAAGGAGTGAGCGCATGCACTTTGGTACTGGTTAGCAGCAGTAAAGTTTGCATATTCCTAAGACCAGCGAAAACTAGGACAACAAAAATTGAGGAGGAAGGCAAGAGGTTTGGGGGAAGACCACCCCAAGGCTGACAGGTGTAACAGTTTATCCTTTCTGGTGGAACTAATTTTACACTTTACTCTTATCTCTACTAATGCATCTACGGCCTACTAAACTAACGGTGGGTCCTTCAGATACTGACGCAACAGTGAATCAGAGGTCTTAATTCACTCTTTTTGTGGTGTGCCCTACTCTATTGTCATGGATACAAATGGCCTCTCCATATTAGGACTCATCTAGAATTTTATGATATTGATTTTCTTCTAGAGGTGTTTTGAAGTCCAGGTAAAAAATAATGTAATCAATGTCCTAAATGTATGTACCTTTTGCTTTGAGATGCATAGCGGTAAAAGAACCATACAAATGTTTCATCCATTCATTCACTCTGGTAATAGCTGTAATGCAAGTTCTTTACCAGTAGAAACTGATTTACTTCTAGGCCAGAATGAGATGCTTAGTATAGGCAACATGTTAGCTTTCCTGAAGATTGAGGACTAGAGGAGTTCAGTAAATGAATATGTCCTCCTCCTTTGACTTTTACCATGGCCACATTGGTGCATGGTCACTAATAATTTAATGATCAGCAGATAATACCAGATTCAGCTCCGCAAGACCACTTTAGCATAATAAAAGCACTCCCAATTGCAATATAGACTACTTTTATAAGCTATCCCAAACACTTTTGTTCATGTGAACAAGCTTGAAAACCAAGTTACCTGTACTTTTCCTCTCTTATGTTTTAGGTAGACTTCTGTTAATGGTCAAGGCGTTCAGTCAGATTCTAGAGGCCCCCAGTTTTGAGGGTCACATCATGTCACTCATACTATATGCTCAGGCTGGGGGATACGCAAATGTAGCTTTGCAATCAATGACAGTTGGAATAGAAAACCTACTTCAGTTCCAGTAGGAACTATCCCTTCTCAAAATAAAAAATAAAATCCAGTTCAACCTCCATTTCTTCTATTTTGTTAAAAATCACGAAGCTTTATGACATATACCGCTATATATTGTTCCGCTGATTTAATCTTATAAGACATCCTTCATGCAATTTTATTTGCATCTTACATCATGTGAAAATTTCATATATATCAACGGTGTAGAAGGTTGCAGGGGCAGGCGAGACACGTAAAGTCCAATGCCAAATAAGATTATTTAAAAAAAATACATAGCTCCAGAGTGTTGCAGTGTGCATGCTCGTTGGTGAAAACACACTACTGGAAATATATATATATATATATAGCAAAAACAAGGAGTAATTGGTACTCCCAAGGTCCGGTGCAGAACAGAGTTTTCGTTCTAACAGCGGCAGGCGAGGGGATGTTTTTATTGACGGCTTTTCCGCACTGATGACGGCAAGAGCCAGAAACGCGTCTGCGGATGTTTTATAGCCGACACATACCCCGTGAGTGCACCGGACCTTGGGAGTACCAATTACTCCTTGTTTTTGCTGTGTAATAAGTGGTTTCCACCACCACTTCCCGGTTGCACCCGCCGTGAGTTCGGCTGGCCCCAGGTGGAATACTGTGTTTTGGAGATATATATATATATATTTCCTACTGGCGGTCGCCAGTAGGTAGTTATAGTTAGGACCGTGTTTCCATAGGAAATCCACAACATTCTATTTGGAATAACTTTGGCGCCGATTGACAAATCCTCGCGAAATTTTCAAAATAGGTGGGGCGCTCCGCTCCGCTCCTACCCTGAAAGTCTCGGGGGGGTTCGTCAAACGGGGGCTGAGAAAAAGAGGGGGTCCCAAAACACGTTTTCCCCATGCATTTTTCCATAGGACCTTTAGTCCAAGCTGCAGCCCGAATGGCTGAACAGAATTACTTGAAATTTGGCAAAGAGGTAGTCCTCAGGTCAGGCATGTGCCTTTTGTAGGTCTGGTGTAAATGTGTTCAGTATTTGCTGAGAAAATAGCATTTGAATCAATATATATATCTATAGGCGCGCTCCGAGCGCTTACGGTAAGCTTACCGTACGCGCACGCTGCCATGCGCGAGCTCAATTCTGATTGGTGGTTACATGACTGTAAACATTCGAATCGGCCGAAATGAGGAAGTGTCGGCCTCCATTTTGTGTGTCTCACACTGATAAACAAAGGAGGAGAACGTGGAAAGGGGGCAACAAAGTGAGTTGCAGACCCCCTAGCGTTTGTCAGGGGGTCCAAGAAGGCCATAAAAGTATGCAAAATACATTTAAATGTTTTTTAAAAAAATCGCGGGGTGCGCGTACGGTAAGCTTACTGTACGCGTACGGTAGAAAATAACAAAAAAAGAAGAAAAAAACAAATTTTACTGATAAGATATTAGGGGGCTCTAAAAAGAGCTGTTGTGTTCATTGAGTGTTTTTTGGTACCTACAAGTAAGTACCGATGCAGAGTCTAAAGTTCAAGAGGAAGACTCTGTTCCCTTCATCATTGAAATGTACACCGTCTCCTCTATAAATGTCTTGCATGTTGTAACGCAAGTTGTTGTGGTATATAGAACCCATACCATAGTCTCTGAGGAAAGCAGAAACAGATTTGTTGACGTGCTTTCTTGCTTTGTCAATCTGCGGACAAAATTGGTTGGACCAGTTCCACTTTTGCCTTTGGCATATGTTAGAATATACAAAGGCAGAATGAGGAAAAAGAGACATCAATTGCACAAAGGTGTCCTTAATAAGCATTTCCAGACCTACACCAGTTAAAGTGCCTAGGTCATTTCCACCACAGTGCACAATAATAAGGTTAGGGTGTGGGAGATGTAGAAAGGTTTTCACCAAAGGCATTAATTGGTGCCACTTTAACCCTCTCTGACCAATCCATTTAATGTCTACATTTGGCAAAGCAAGGTCTCTCACCATACCTCTTTTTTCTGCAAATATTTCACTCCAGAAGACATAGCTGTGACCTACAATCCACACTGTGAACATCTTTCAAGGAGATCTGGATGCACTCTGAAGGTGTCTTTCAGTAGAATGGCAAAATGAAATGAAAGACAGTTTGGAAATGGAGGCATACATATTTTTTAAAAATAAAAAGAACTCATTGGCTGTTTCACACCATTCTACACTAAAAACTAGGCTGTATGTGTAAATTTATAGAAGCATGTTTTGTATTGGTACAGAAAAATGTGTTCCCAAAAAACATTACTATGGATTTGCTGTTAGGTTTGAAAAGTCAAGCACTCTTGCTCTTTGGAAATGAAACATTGTGTGGTGAACTTCTGACCTGACTCCTCACAGCAGTGTTCCATGAGCTGTTGCTATGGTAGCAGGCAGAAGTCAAGTTGGGGGAAGGGTACTTTTGGAAAAGGGTTGAAGTTTTCAACCAATAGAAATGTGTGATTTCATTTGAAAAAAAGGGGGAAGCACTGAGATTTGTAATTAACATGTATATGTGTGAAAAAAGAGAGGGAAACATTGCCATTAATTGGTTCTGCTCAGAGGAGAGAGGTGTACAGCTCTGATATTCTGAGTCTGATAGTCTGCAGTTTGAGTGCCACATTTCTCTCTCAACTAAATAATTTAAAAGGTGAGTTATGAGTTTGAGAGGGGATGTATGTGGTGATTTTTGCATGAGTCTGTGAGCAAAGAGGAATTTCTGTCAGAGAGGTATTTTGTGTCTCTCTGGTTCTTTTGGGAAGTAACCATGCATATGTCTCTTGCAACTGAAAATACACAGTCTGCATAAGCAGACTGTTAGCACACACCCAGCAGTTTATCATGTAGAATCATGCTTAGTATTCACAAGTGAGTGGTGTTTCAGGTAGCAGTGAGTAACGCTAATACATTTAACATCACTAAGGCTGATTTATTTTGCTGGAGTGTAGTCAGTCACCAAGGTCACACATGTACATGGTCTCAAAAAGCTGTTTGCACATGTGCTCTTTTCTGTTTCAGAAAACTGTAATGAAAATGTATCAGACTGTTAGAGTAATTAACGCTTGGAGGAAAAAAACAGTACTAAATGTGCTTTGAAATTGGCATGCAAATTTCGTTTTCTGCCTAAAAACACAGAAAACTGTAGTAAGTGTGCTTTGAAAATGGCAAGCAAATTTCATTTTACACGTAAAATCACAGCATGAGGCTGTGCGCATAGTGGGATTGCTGTCACAGAGGTATTTGGAGTCTCTCTGGTTCTTTTGGGAAGTAACCATGCGTATGTCTCTTGCTACTGAAAATACACAGTCTGCATAAGCAGACTGTTAGCACACACCCAGCAGTTTATCCTGTAGAATCTGGTTGAGTATTCACAAGAGACTGGTGTTTCATGGAAGCAGTGAGTCACGCTAATACATTCAACATCACTAAGGCTGATTTCTTTTGCTGGAGTGTAGTCAGTCACCAAGGTCACACATGTACATTGTCTCAAAAAGCTGTTTGCACATGTGCTGTTTTCTGTGTCTGAAAACTGTAATGAAAATGTATGCGACTGTTAGAGTAATTAACGCTAGGAGGAAAAAAACAGTACTAAGTGTGCTTTGAAATTGGCAAGCAAATTTCGTTTTCTGCCTAAAAACACAGAAAACTGTAGTAAGTGTGCTTTAAAAATGGCAAGCAAATTTCATTTTACGCGTAAAATCACAGCATGAGGCTGTGAGCATAGTGGGATTGCTGTCACAGAGGTATTTGGAGTCTCTCTGGTTCTTTTGGGAAGTAACCATGCGTATGTCTCTTGCTACTGAAAATACACAGTCTGCATAAGCAGACTGTTAGCACACACCCAGCAGTTTATCCTGTAGAATCTGGCTGAGTATTCACAAGAGACTGGTGTTTCATGGAAGCAGTGAGTCACGCTAATACATTCAACATCACTAAGGCTGATTTATTTTGCTGGAGTGTAGTCAGTCACCAAGGTCACACATGTACATGGTCTCAAAAAGCTGTTTGCACATGTGCTGTTTTCTGTATCTGAAAACTGTAATGAAAATGTATGAGACGGTTAGAGTACTTAACACTTGCAGAAAAAAACAGTAGTAAGTGTGCTTTGAAATGGGCAAGCAAATTTCATTTTCTGCCTAAAATCACAGAAAACAGTAGTAAGTGTGCTTTGAAATTGGCAAGCAAATTTCATTTTCTGCCTAGAATCACAGCAAGAGTCTGTGAGCACACAGGAATTGTTGTCAGAGATCTATTTCGTGATACTTTGCTTAAAAAAAAAGTGTGCTTTTGAATTGCAAAAGAAATATCGTGTTCTGTCTAGAATTTCACCAAGAGTCTGTGTGCAAACAGGAATTGATCTTAAAGATTACATTCATGTTGGTTTTCTTGTGTTTTTCACTTGTAGGAAAGGGATAGATAGTGTTATTTGAAAAGAAATTATCATAACAAAAATAGTAATATATTTAAATTACAAAAAAGGTATTTTTTTTTAGTTTCTTTCAGGTATTGCTGCAGAGCAGTGAAGAAAATAAAAGATGCCTATAAAATCAAGACAAAGAAAACAACAGAAAAAAAAGGTTTATTTGAAGACAACTGGAGGACCCAAGTTAGTTGAAGATGCCCATGTTGGGAAAAAGAAAAAGTCTTCTGGTAAGCAGAGAAAGCAATTTTTAAAAAATATATTCAAAAAAAGGAAAACTTTTAAAAATGCCCCCATTGGAAAAACTGTTTCAAGTAGAGAACAACAGGAGAATAGTGAAAATTTACAAAATGCTAATGTACAAGCAGAAGCTAAAATAATTAACTTGAAAAGAAAATCAGCATTTAAAGAGATCCGTAGGAAAATGTTTCAGAGAAGAGTGATGTCCAATTTGCTAAAAGATGTGAAAAAATATAAGAAAAGAGCAACATTTTTAAAGAGAAAAAAAGATATTGAAGCCATTGTAGAAAAGGCTTTAAATTTAAAAAGGAAACTATTCATTTTAATTTTGAACAGGATGCGTACATTAGAAAAAATAGTTAATGTAATGAAGTCACAAAGCAAAAAGAAAAGAGTAGTAAAAAGAAATAACTTTTGTAAAGTGTTTTTAGGAGAATGGATGCATAGTTCAAGTACTGAACCATTTTTTAATGAAGAGAGTTATCTTCAAAGTAATAGTTTGCTGCATGCAGTTGACACCAGTGGTCGAGCATATGAAGTTAAGGATGGTTGTATAATGGAAAAGGAGAACATGGTTCCAAGAAATGAGGAAGAAGTGATTGCAGATGAGGCTATGGGGAGACGTCCTAAAGCTCCAGTGTATACTTGGAAATGTAGTAGTATTTGTACTTTGCGACAGGAATCTATTGATAAATTACGTGAGTTTTTAAGAGAATATAGTAAAAAGAGTGTAAAACAGAAGATTAAGGTGCTTCAAGGACTAGATCCATGCAGAGTGAGAGAGAATACTGGTTTGCAAGGTCACTCTCTGGCTTGTTTATCTAGGAAAGTTTGTCAAAGTGTTTTTCACCATTTTAGGATGCTGGCAGTTCATCATACTGAAATTAGGAAATTTGTAAGAAGATTGTATTTTGCTAAAAGTCCAGCACTAAAGTTAAATGAGTTGAATAAGGCTCTGTTTCGTGGATCTGTATCAGATGTTGAGAAGGTTACGGATGAGATTCAGTTTTGTTACTTTGGGCCAGAACAAGAAAGTGCAGGGAATGACACAGTTATTGAGGAAAATGTGGAAGAGAATGTAGAACCCTCCGTAAGTAAGAAATTTGAAGATCAAATTACAAAATTTGCTATCATCTCTAATGAAAGACCAAATATTACTTGTATTTGTTGCCGGAGAAGCCATTACAAAATCCAAACAAGGAATGTTGATCTCTACAAAAAAAGTGAAGAAGAAGATAATTATAAGTGGAAGGATTTTGCAACATATATATTTCTTGAAAATTGTTTTGATTTGGGTGAAGATCATCGTATTTGTAAATACTGTTACAACAAGTTGGAAGAAAATAAAATGCCAGCTAGAGCTGTACATAATAATTTAGAATTGGTTGAAGTTCCTGCTGAACTTTCTGATTTAAATACGTATGAGTCTATACTCATTCAATGTGTTCATCCGTTCCAGACCATAGTACGTATGGAGCCAAAAACAGGCAAATTACCTCCTTCAGATTTACAGAGAGGTTTAAAAGGAAGAGTTGTCTATTTGCCATTGGATTTGAAAAAAAATATGGAAACTATTGACACAGAAAATTTGGAAACTGAACCATTAGTTATTCTGGTTAATGGTGTACCTACAAAGAATAAGAAAATTTGGCAGGAATTGGTAGATGTTCGGAAAGTACAAAGAGCAAATTTATATTTGAAAAGGAATAATAAATGGTATGAAGCCATTTATATGGATGAAGATGAAGAAGAATTAGTAGGAGACACAGACACACCAACTGGGCAAATTGAAAAAGTTGACAAGTCAAAAGAAGAAGAAATTTATGAACATTTCAGCATACATCCTCTTCATTCAAAAGAAGTAATGGCAAACACCATTGATCTATTTCAAATGAAAAAAGCACAAGGAACTCCTGTGAGTGTATGGGAGGAGAGTTTGGAAGCTCGATGTTTTCCCCAGCTGTTTACAACAGGAGAAGGTGGACGATATGATGAATGTCCAGTTCAGATTCCTGCTTCTGAGTATCGGACTACAAGATTATATGCGGAAGATCCCAGATTTCGTCAAAGTATTCCTTATTTGTTCCATCTGTTATTTGAAAGTGACTTGTCTGCACTATCTTATGCAGTAAACCACATTTTAAAAAGTGGAACACATCTACATAATGTGTCTGCTAAGGATTTTATGAACAAAGTGCAGCAGCGAGATGATCATTTGGAATCACAATTGATCAATCTGATGGCTTGTCAGCGTGGGACAAATGAATATTGGTACAGACGCCATGGAGAATTGAAATGTATGTTACGGAATTTAGGAACTCCAACATGGTTCCTAACCCTAAGCTGCGCCGAATACGCTTGGGATATTTTACTGGATTTTCTACGAGAGGCACATTCAAACATTAAAAACATTGAATACAAGACAGCAGGAGAACTGTGCTCATTGGATCCGGTTAATGTTTGCAGATATTTCAATCATAGATTTGAGGCTATGATGTCCTTTATCTGCAACAAAAAAAATCCACCACTTGGAGAAGTTTTGGATTTCTTTTGGAGAAAAGAGTACCAAGCAAGAGGTGCTCCTCACATTCATATGCTGTTGTGGATCAAGGATGCTCCAAAATTTGGAACAGATGCTGATGAAGCAGTGTTATCTTTCATTGAACAATATGCAACATGTGCTATACCTAAAAGCACAGAGGAGAAAAAGTTAAAACAGCAAGTTTTACGTTTCCAAAGTCATCGGTGTGGAAAATACTGTCGACGGAAGTACAAGACCAAAGATAAATTCTACACAAAATGTCGATTTGGATTTCCTAGACCTGTTCTTTCAAAAGGAAGAGTCAACAGTTTTATGTCAGCTGTGCGACATACTATTACAAGAAAATCTCCCAAAAATACGTACAACCTGAGAAGAAAAGAAGAGTCAAAATATATAAATGACTACAACCCAGTCATTTTATCCATGTGGAATGCAAACATGGATATTCAGTATGTGGCAGACAATTCGATTGCTGTTGCTCGGTATGTCACATCGTACATTACTAAATCTGAGAAAACGGAATTGAAGGAAATGTGGGAAGAGATTTTCTCACGAGAAGAGTGTCAGTAAGAAGCTGTACAGTTTCAGTTTGAACATGTTAACGCATCGAGAAATTGGATCCTACGAATGTTCAGATAGGTTATCATCTGCAAGTCTTTACTCGAAATCCAGAAGAATAATTTGGGTCAGTTTAGGCCTTGCAGGAATGCGAAATTGGGTACTGAAATCTGTTGGAGAAAGTACAGATATTTTGAAAACAAACATGTTGGACACATATTACCCAAAAAGAAGTCATCATCTTGAGAATATGTGTCTCTATGAAGTGCTGCAGAACTACATTTTTTCCACGGAAAGCCACAGAAGACATCAACAATGGAAAATATAAAGTCATTGGTGAGGAAGGATGTTTAGTGAAGCAAAAAAAAGGAAGTTTGATTAATCACAGGAAGCTGAGTTGTGACACTACTGACAAAAAGGAATTTTACTACTTGGCACTTTTACAGTTGTTTAAACCATGGCGTTCAGAGGACGAACTACTTGGAGAATTTCAAAGCTATGAGGATTCATTTAATGCATGTAAAGATACCATTGAATGCAGTATTTTCAGGAATTATGTCCAAATGTTAAACGAAGAAATTGAACAGGAAGCTACAATTGCAGCTGAAGTAGCTAGAGATAGTTCTCAAGACAGCCAAAGTTCTGGAACGCTCAGTCAAGATCCCCTAGGACAACCAATCGTAGAAAATGAAGCTGCAATAGCCATGACTGAAGTGGAAACGGCTATGAATCAAGCAAAGGAAGATTTAATAGAATTACCAGATTTGGAAAAACAACTGAATGAAGAACAACGACAAATTTATGAAGAAGTCAGAAAAAAAATTGATCACGGATTACTACATGAAAATAAAGAGTGCACATGCACAGCATTTGAACCAATTAGGTTATATGTGAGTGGACAAGCTGGAACTGGGAAAAGTTTCTTAATTAAAGTCATCAGAAGCTACCTACAGCAAAAAACGGATTTAACTTTGTCTTGTGTTGTTACTGCTCCAACTGGATTAGCAGCAAATAATATTAAAGGAATTACTCTCCATCGCTTGCTAATGTTACCAGTGGAGCATGAAAACAAAATAGAATATCACAAGCTAACTGGCGAAGCATGTTTCGAAGTTTCAAGAGTGTTGAAGAAGATGCAAGTTCTCATTATTGATGAGGTAAGCATGGTATCAAACTTAATGCTTGCCTTTGTGCATTTAAGAATACAGCAAATTCTAAAAAGAGACTATGACGTGCTATTTGGAGGAAAACATGTTATAGTTTTTGGGGATCTACTGCAGCTCACTCCAGTTAAAGGACAACCAGTGTTTAATACTGTGACACATGAGGACACGAAGAAGTTATTAGGAAGCATTGGTAATGCGAATATTTGGTCCTTCTTTGAGTACAAAGAACTCACTACCAATATGAGACAAGCAAACGATGAAGAATATGGAAGTATTCTAAAAGATATCAGAATTGGACTACTCACAGAACATGCCAGAAAAGCTTTACAGAGTCGATTGCTACATAATTTATTTCCAAGTGAAGAAATAGTTCCAGAGAAAATATACAAGAACATTGCAGAAAAAAATACTGTAATCTGCTTAATGCCACCACTACGTCAATGTTCAATATTCAATGAGGAACTTTTGAAATTGGAAAAGGAAGAGATTAAGAAAATGGAAGCAGTGGACAAAATCCAACATGAAAGAATTACAATTACATTAACAGGCGAACTGAAAAATAAACTGGATTCTCTAGAGAAGAACATTTCGAAAACAGCTGGATTAGAAAAAAATGTATATCTTTGCATGAACTGTCGAGTATTTTTAAGGAGAAATTTGGATGTAGAAAAAGGATTAGTAAATGGAGCTATGGGTAAAGTTGTGGGTTTTGTTAACTACCAGAAAAAAGAAGGCATTGAGTATTTAAAAATAAAATTTGATCAGATTGAAGAGGTAATAAACATTTGTCGTTCTTCAGTCCGTTTTTTGCTTGTGAAAGACTTATATGTACGTAGGAAGCAGTTTCCATTTTCTCTAGCATATGCTGTAACTATTCACAAGTGTCAAGGATTAACTGTTGATAGTGCATTTGTAAACATTGGATCTACTGTGTTCAAAGAAGGTATGGCATATGTTGCTTTGTCACGAGTGAAAACATTATCTGGTTTATTCATGATAGAATTTGATGACTCAAAAGTTAGTGCAGATGCAAATTGTGTAAAGGAGTATAATAGATTAAGAAGAACCTATGCTCCTCATTTAGGTCAGTATCCTGTGTTGGAGAAACGTGTTGTTTATCGGAAAAGGAGATTTGAGAATATCTGTAATGAGGATGTAGAGAAGAGAAAACAAAAAGAGAGTCATGTGATTGCAAGCAAAAAGAAAAAGGACAATGTTGAACAGGTTGTTGGTTTCCATTTTGAAAATAGCTCTGGTGTCAATTGCTATGCTAATATAGTGCTAAATGTTGTTTTTTATCTTGAAAGTTTGCTTGAGCAGATAACAGAAAATCATGAAAAAAGATTCTGTTCTGTGCTAAGTCTTCTTTATGAGAAGCTGAGTGTTGATAAAGCAAAAATAGAAAGTACAAATGAAATTAGAAATCTATTAGATGTTTGTTCAGGACGAACACAGTTTTCACAAAATGTCCAGCAAGATGCACAGGAATTCTTCATGTAAATTCTTTTGGTACTTGAAGATGAAGGGGTAGAAATAGAAAATATGTTTGGTCTGTCTTATAAATGGGAACATAGTTGTGAAAACTGTTTCTACACATGCAGCTCTAATGTTGATTCAGAAAGGTTTATCTATTTAACATTGCCAGAGACTAAATCAGTGACTTTTAGTAAATTAGTTAAAGATGCCAATCACAACATGGAATGTTCTAAATGTAAATCAGACATGTTTTCAACGTTATTTTTAAAGAAATATGGACAGTATGTAATTTTAATGATGCAACGTTGTAGAGCTGATGGAACAAAATTGGACACTTTAATAAAGAAATTTACAGGACAGCAATTATCAATTTCTGGAAAAACTTTTGTCACAGTTGCAATAATTTTCCATGATGGGCCTATTGTAACTTCTGGTCATTACACAGTTTTTCTTAAATGTGAAAAAGGCTGGACTCTGTGTAATGATTCTCAGTTGGTTTTCAAGCAACGTTTGCCTTTTGATTTAGCAAATTCCTATTGAATTTTTCTGCAACCAAAATTTTAGACAGAAATTGCAACATCTGTACAAAACATTATTTACATTTAATTGGATTACCATCGGAAATGTCATCAAATATTATTATAAAAATTACCATTTGGCCGTACGGAAAGGTAATAATTTGCATTGTGGACTTCTTTGACAAAAATTATTTTGGTGAATATGCTTATGCAACAGAATTTTCGGACAATATTTACTGAAATTAGTGATTGTTTTTACGTGAGGATTATATTACGGTATGTTTTAATGAGAAGAGATTATGGGCTTTTTTTAAACAATCTTTGTGATTGTTATTTTTTTTTTGCCCGCTGTTAAGTGATGAATGCAATTGCTTTTACGATTTACAATAAAATGCTATATATTCTGAAAACAGCAAAAAAAGGGCAAAAATATTTTAATGAAAAATGAAAATATGTGCACTGTATTCTAAAAAGTATTGTTAAATATTAATACATTTTTCTTTTTTTACAGATTGAGAAAGGAAAAATATAAAAATAAACTTCTTTTCACAAAGAAAAATAAATCACTTATTTTTCTTTTAGTTATTTTCTTTGTCAGGTAAGTGTGAAATTTCAGGAATTATCACACATTTACTTTAATGCTCACTTTTTTCACTACTCTTGTCTATGTTTTTTTTTATTTCTGTAGTAGTCCCTCATGGACCTTGTAGGGTGATTAAAATTTTGGGGTTTTTAAAAAAAAAAAGAAAAAAGGCGTGTACCGTACGCACACGGTAAAAAAAATAAAATAAAAAAAGTCAATTACATTTTTTTTAAAAAAGTTAAGAAGTAAGGTTGGCTCTTAAAAGAACCGTTGTGTTCATAAAGGGAAAGAGGAAAGAAAGAATGGGAATACTAACAAGGACCACAGATGTGCTGGTCTATCCTATTGTTTATGAGGGAAACACTGGTCTCCGCATGAACAATTAGGCCATGACATCTTGTGCACCTCATTGTAACCCTCCCAAAACGAGGGTTTATATCCAGAGGACCAGAAAAGGGTGATGCTCCCACCGCAGAGGAAGTGCTCGGCTGAGCTGCCGAAGAAGTACTCGGCTGAGCATCTGCAGGTGTGCTTGGGTGACTTACTGGAGATGTTTCTCCAGTATGTCTAGCATAAGTCCTGGGATGTTTATCCTTAATGTGTCTAACCATAGAGTGATTTCCAAAGGAATACTTCTTCCTAGGATTCCCTCTAGATAAGACACGCTCACAAAGTGAGCAGGTGACTAAAGGAGCATTTACCTTTTTCTGCCCCTCTGGATAGGTGAAATATTCCCATACAAAAGAAGTCTTTTGTTTCCTCCTTCTCTCTCTGATGATGCTGCTACCTGGCTCACTCTCAGAAGAGGACTGCTGTTCTGCCATCGTATCACAAAGACAACTCAGCTCCTTCTCCTAAGGGATCACAAGCAGAAATGAGGGGAATGGGTGTGGTGTAGGAGAGTTCTAGAACTGAAAGTACTTTAAACCAATCAAAAGTGCTGTTTCTTGATCACATGACCAACCGTGCGTGTACGTTACGCTTACGGAGCGATTACGGAGCGCTTACGGTAAAAGTACGCATGCGCGTATAAAAGACACGCGCATGCGCATAACAGGCACGCTCCAACACTTCCGCGTAACGTGCGCGTGTAACGTATGCGCTTACGCGTCGCGTACGCAGTACGGACGTCTACGTAAATTGCGTAACTATACGCAAACAGAGTAGAAATATTACATTCGTAAAGTAACACGTGCGCTTACGGTAAGCTTACCGTACGCGCACGTAAAAAAAAAAAAAAAAAAAAAAGATTCACTATGTTATACTACTATATCTTACCTGTTTGGTTAAAAAAAAGGTGAAAAATGTTATATTGCAGAATTTTAAAAATTTTACCATAGTGTTTAAAGAGAATATAAAGTAAAAAAAAAAAAAAAGAACTAAAAAACCTTGCAAAAAGAAAAAAAAATTATTTCACACACGTTAAATAGAAGAATTAGCATTTAAAAAACCATACAAATTCACTGAAAAAACCATGGG
This sequence comes from Triturus cristatus, assembly GCF_964204655.1. NCBI lineage: Eukaryota > Metazoa > Chordata > Amphibia > Caudata > Salamandridae > Triturus > Triturus cristatus. The sequence goes on along the minus strand of NC_140588.1, from coordinate 803,168,621 downwards.
TTTCACACACGTTATAGTTAGGAATTTTCATTTTAAAAACCTTGCAAATTCACTGAAAAAACCATAGGTTTCACAGACGTTATAGTTAGCTGGACATTTCACTCGTAAAAATCAATGAAATTCCCCCGTTATAGTTAGTTAAGCTGCCTATAACTCGCGCACCCGCAATCCACTGCTGATGACGTCACATATAACATCACTCATGACATGGTCACTGACATCACTCTTGACATCACTGATGACATCTCAAATGACATCACTGATGACATCATCCTTGTGATAGAGTGGCAGACCTCCTCTCACCCTAATATAACCTTTGATACACACATTCAAAAATAGAGACTAAAATTTTCAAAACAATGGACCTACCAATATCAGTTACAACAACCTATTCAGTAATTTTAAGATCCACATACACATCCACTCATTCACCAACAGTCCTATACAGTCACTCATACATGTACTTACTCATATGTGCTCATACACCTGTACATCCTGTTACACAATGCCACTCATCCATAGAGTTACTCACACACATTAGTCACTCATGCTAATAAAGAATCAAACATCCATTTACTTGCATATACAGCTATACACACACCACCACACTTACTTCTATGGAAACTTACACATACTTAGTCTTTTAAACAATCACTTATACAAACACATACTTATTCATACAGGAACTCTTTCAATCTCTCACTCTCACATATACTCACTTATATACACCAATAGTCACATATACTAATTTAAAACATATGTAGTTACTCATAAAGACACTATTGAGACAGTCTATCACTCACTAACACACCCATACACACACTCATCCACCCATACAGTCCTGCACACATGCTGTCTTCAACACATACAAACAGTGAGTCACTCATTCATGCACCTATGCACTACGTAATACCCCCCACCGAACCATGCAGACACTCAGACTGATACTCAAAAAACCAACTAATAACCTATATGGACACTCATGTAGCTACTCACCAACCCATGCAGCCACTTATACACAAAGTGAGAGACTGATACAGATATTTACATATTTAAACATCACTCACTAAGCCATGTATTCACTATGATACACTTAATCAGTCAGTTACACAATCAATTTTTAAAAAACAAATCATCCATTTAGACACTTATATACCCATTTATTCTTCCATCGACCTTGACATATACATATATAAAACATATTTAATTTTCAGAAAAACACACATTCACTGGATGATGTCATCAATGATGTCATTTGAGATGTCATCAGTGATGTCATGAGTGATGTCAGTGACTATGTCATGAGTGATGTTATATGTGACGTCATCAGCAGTGGATTGCGGGTGCGCGAGTTATAGTTAGCTTAACTAACTATAACGGGGGAATTTCATTGGTTTTTTACGAGTGAAATGTCCAGCTAAATATAACGTCTGTGAAACCTATGGTTTTTTCAGTGAATTTGCAAGGTTTTTAAAATGAAAATTCCTAACTATAACGTGTGTGAAACCCATGTTTTTTTCAGTGAATATATACATATATGTATATCTATATCTATATATCTATATCTATCTATATATCAAAATGTTTCTTCGAATAACGATGCACACTCAGGAGTCCATTGCATCCACAGGTATTTATTTTAGACAATCGCTACGCGTTTCGACACACAGAGTGTCTTGATCACACGATCTCATCGGAAAATCATGACGTGTATATATTAACAAACATAGAGAAAGCACTTCCTGTTAGGTATACATTTTCATTATACCAAAAATACTGTGGGTCTAAAAATTCTGTGTGGATACCTGATATATTCAGAAGAGTGAAAACCATCTGGGGTATACCCAAAGAGAATGAGTTCCCATCACCCACAAAGGTGGCTATTCATCATTTGGGAGCTCTGAACTGAACCACAACAACCAACCACTTGGGTAATTATGGCGGTTGTATGGTAGTCCCAGTCGTGGGTGACCAAAGGTAGGGTGATGGTTTGCAGTGCCAAGAATATAAAAGGAAAAAGTGCTATTAAAAATGGCTATCAAGACACAAACAATTTTATTCTGGTGCTGTCTTGATGCCACTTTAAAAACAGTGCGTGGACAGTGTAACAAATAACTGTCAGGGTGGCGGTCTACATGTTTCGGCTATCGGACTATGGAGTCCAAGCTCTCATCAGGACCTTTAGCGCTACTGCAAAAAACGTGAACAAAGGAAACTTATGTAAACTAGTAGTTGGGATGAATTCCCAATACAACCTTTTATGCTAGTCCGTTTCCCTGGAATTTTTGGGAGGGGAAACCAGAAACCTAGTTACAATAGAAGAGAAAAATCAATCATTTCTAAAAAATATCAATATCCAACACAAATACAGCTAGATACAGTGTACTAGCAGTCATAAGCACAATACAAGTAGAAGTATTGTATACACAAAATGGTAGACATATCAAGAAATTGATTATGTACTTACCCGTCAATTTTCGGGTATGTACCTCGCCTCGCCTGGCATCCGCTCAGGACTGGAGGCACCGCTCTATGAGGAAGAGAGCATCAATGCGTACAATAATTAGCCCCCAGGTAGTATATCCCATTGTGTTATAGTGGGGGGGGGGAAAAAAAACTTCCACAATGTGTCGTTTGTGGATGCAATTATGAAAAAATGGCAGAATCAAACAGTCTAGTCAAGGGTAAACGAACGCTAATGGCACAGATGTCATGGTATGCTTGCATATTTAAAAGTGCGCTGTAATGCTGGCACACGATAAGGAGCCGGTCAATAATGCAACACAAGTCTTTAAAATTCGCATTAAGTCCATTGTTAGAACAGCCATATGCTCAGTGAGTAAAGCAGTGGACACTATGGCTAGAACGAAAAAGACATAAAAACGTGTCATGTCGCGCTTAAAGACTCACACCCCATCTGTAACTTGTGTGTATAGTATACCACACATAAAGACAAACGTAAAACAGAAGTCGGATGTCGAAGCGCTAGGACTCACCTCTCCGTCGGTACCCCGCGCTAGAAGCTGAGCTGGAAGGGGAGGTGGCGAACCGGCCGGGGGAGTAGCCTAATAAAGACCAATGGGCGTCCGACTCCGTCACTTTTTACAGAACGCTCAAAGGGACAAAAAGTATATGTGTTTTCTCGACAGAGGGGAACTTGGGAAATGTAGTTGTATAACGTAGTTCCTATATAAAGCCTGTATCGGCGACATGTTGGAGTGTCTGACGAAGTGGTACATTCAAGGTGTGTTGTATGTCAAACTGAAGCGTGGCAAAGCGCGAGACGTGAAAAAGGCTGCTCTGCATATATAAAGATTATATGCTATAAGAGTTTCACCCTAAGGATCTAAGCAGTGCGGTTTTACATATTTGTAGGAATAAGGAATTCCAATAATCCGAAAGGCCACTTAACATAAATTTAAAATGGCACAATCGGGATGTAAACATTGCGGTGTTGCATAAAAACCGATGGTGTAGTTGAATAAAGCCATAGGTGGTTATCCTCATCTATTATCAGGTATTAGTCAGAGTTAGGGGTGTAAAACCTAAACTCAGTAAGGGAAGTGGTGCCACATGTAATATTCATAGAACCCAGAGGAGGGGACATTAAGTACCCATCATAGACACTCCAAATGTAATGAGTGATATCCTGTGTACAAAAATGATAGAGATCTAAAAGGCTTTGAAGCTACATAATGTGTGGGTGTCTCACAAAATTGCAGATTACAAAGATGACCATGGGATATCGTCGTTCAAACCAAACAGATCGCTTTTGAGTTTGAACACCCATTTTTGTTCTTTCAAGAACAAAAATCTGCTGATGTCTGTAACATGAGTGGGGATGAAGGGTTGTTCTAAGATCACCCATCTCAAGTCCTCCGGTTTATGACCCAAAGACAGAAAGTGGTTGGTAAGTTTGGTGGCTTGTTTATTCCGTCTGATAGTACTCTTATGTTCATTAATGCGAGTTTTGATCTTTCGTGTGGTCATACCCACATATCGCAATGAACAGGGGCAGGTTATGAGATAGATCACCCTTTCGGTGTTACAATTTGTGTGTTTTCTTAGAATCCAAGGTGAGTTGGTACCGATATCAATGGTTTTAGTTGCCTGAGTTTGAGGACAGACAGAGCACTGGCCACATGGGAAATGCCCCTGTACCGGTGGCAGGTTCCACAGGGTATTGGTAATGTTGGTGGATTTCTCCCGTGGTCTTGTGTGAACTAGGTTGTCTCTAAGGTTGGTACCTCTTTTAAAAGAGAAGAGGGGTGGTGGTAGCGCCTCATTCCCTACGTTTAGAATCCGCCAATGTCTCCTGATCGTTTTTTGTACATGGTTGGACCACGTACTAAATGTATTGACACAGGTCATTCTCAACAGTGGTGGTTTTGGTACTGGAGGTTCTAGAAGTGCCCCTCGATGGTTGTTGGTGGCTCTTTTCCAAGCACGTCTGACCAAGTTCTTAGGATATTGTCTATCTTGTAGCTGACTAGATAGCTCTTCTGCATGCCGATTGTAAGTGGTTAGATCAGAGCAATTCCTGCGAATGCGCAGGAACTGTCCTATGGGTAAATTTTCCCGGAGTGATCTTGGATGGTAACTTTGAAAGCTCAAAAGAGAATTTTTTGAGGAAGGTTTTCTGTATAGCTCACTCCCCAGTCTGCCCTGGTCCGGGCTAATCACGATGTCTAGAAAAGGCAATCGGGTTTTGTCATAAGCTGCTGTAAAACGTAGAAAATCGTTTTGTTCATTTAGCCATACATGGAAATCCAACAGAGAGGTAACAGATCCATGCCACACTACCAGAATATCATCAATGTACCTTCTCCATATCTTTATCTGCTCTCTAAATGGATTTGACTCACTTAGTACATTGTGCTGTTCGAAGAGGTGGACATACAGATTGGCTAAGCTCGGCGCGAAAATGCTGCCCATGGATGTTCCTGAGACCTGCAGATAAATTGTCTCCTCGAACCTGAAGAAATTTTCCATCATAGCCAACCTGGCACATTCCATAATGAAATGAACTGGTGTGATGGTGTCAAGGGTTCTCATCTCTAGAAGACTCTCTATGGCTGTTAGGGTCTCCGTTTGTGGAATAGAGGTGTATAAAGATTCCACATCGAAGCTCACCAATATGTCTGATTCCGTGTCAAAAACAATGTCTGGGAGCAGACGAAGGACGTCCTTAGTATCTTGCAGGTAACTCGGCATCTCCTTCACGAGCGGCTGCAAAAAGAAATCCACGAAAGTGGAAAGAGGTTCTAACAGAGAACCTATACCTGATATTATCGGTCGCCCTGGAGGTGGTCTTTGTTCTTTATGGATCTTTGGTAAGACATAAAAGTATGGCATGACCGGGTATTTGGTAGTTAGGAAATTGGATTCTTGTTCTGTGATCCAGCCGGTAGCTAGTGCATCATCAACGAGGGTTTTAATCTCTCTCGTGAGTCTGGAAGTCGGATCTTCATAGAGCGGTTTATACGCTGCAAGATTTCCAAGTTGTCTCAGGCATTCAGTACGGTATGTCTCTGTGTCTAAAATGACAATTGCTCCGCCTTTGTCTGCCGGTTTTATCGTGATGGACTCATCCTTCGCGAGTGCCATTAATGCTTGTTTGTCCTTCTTTGAAAGATTATGATAAACCTTGTTTTCTCTGGCATTATAGGTGGTGATGTCTTGGATCACTGCTTGTTCGAATACTTTTACACGATCTGGAACAAGATGAACTGGAGGGTTGAAAGTAGAGGCAATTTTCAGGCCTGTATTCCTGTCAGGGGAATCATCTGCAGAAGTTGTAAGGTCTTTGTCCTTAAAAAAGAAGTGAAGACGTATCTTCCTGAAGAATTTGGCCAGGTTGGCTATGATGGAAAATTTCTTCAGGTTCGAGGAGACAATTTATCTGCAGGTCTCAGGAACATCCATGGGCAGCATTTTCGCGCCGAGCTTAGCCAATCTGTATGTCCACCTCTTCGAACAGCACAATGTACTAAGTGAGTCAAATCCATTTAGAGAGCAGATAAAGATATGGAGAAGGTACATTGATGATATTCTGGTAGTGTGGCATGGATCTGTTACCTCTCTGTTGGATTTCCATGTATGGCTAAATGAACAAAACGATTTTCTACGTTTTACAGCAGCTTATGACAAAACCCGATTGCCTTTTCTAGACATCGTGATTAGCCCGGACCAGGGCAGACTGGGGAGTGAGCTATACAGAAAACCTTCCTCAAAAAATTCTCTTTTGAGCTTTCAAAGTTACCATCCAAGATCACTCCGGGAAAATTTACCCATAGGACAGTTCCTGCGCATTCGCAGGAATTGCTCTGATCTAACCACTTACAATCGGCATGCAGAAGAGCTATCTAGTCAGCTACAAGATAGACAATACCCTAAGAACTTGGTCAGACGTGCTTGGAAAAGAGCCACCAACAACCATCGAGGGGCACTTCTAGAACCTCCAGTACCAAAACCACCACTGTTGAGAATGACCTGTGTCAATACATTTAGTACGTGGTCCAACCATGTACAAAAAACGATCAGGAGACATTGGCGGATTCTAAACGTAGGGAATGAGGCGCTACCACCACCCCTCTTCTCTTTTAAAAGAGGTACCAACCTTAGAGACAACCTAGTTCACACAAGACCACGGGAGAAATCCACCAACATTACCAATACCCTGTGGAACCTGCCACCGGTACAGGGGCATTTCCCATGTGGCCAGTGCTCTGTCTGTCCTCAAACTCAGGCAACTAAAACCATTGATATCGGTACCAACTCACCTTGGATTCTAAGAAAACACACAAATTGTAACACCGAAAGGGTGATCTATCTCATAACCTGCCCCTGTTCATTGCGATATGTGGGTATGACCACACGAAAGATCAAAACTCGCATTAATGAACATAAGAGTACTATCAGACGGAATAAACAAGCCACCAAACTTACCAACCACTTTCTGTCTTTGGGTCATAAACCGGAGGACTTGAGATGGGTGATCTTAGAACAACCCTTCATCCCCACTCATGTTACAGACATCAGCAGATTTTTGTTCTTGAAAGAACAAAAATGGGTGTTCAAACTCTAAAGCGATCTGTTTGGTTTGAACGACGATATCCCATGGTCATCTTTGTAATCTGCAATTTTGTGAGACACCCACACATTATGTAGCTTCAAAGCCTTTTAGATCTCTATCATTTTTGTACACAGGATATCACTCATTACATTTGGAGTGTCTATGATGGGTACTTAATGTCCCCTCCTCTGGGTTCTATGAATATTACATGTGGCACCACTTCCCTTACTGAGTTTAGGTTTTACACCCCTAACTCTGACTAATACCTGATAATAGATGAGGATAACCACCTATGGCTTTATTCAACTACACCATCGGTTTTTATGCAACACCGCAATGTTTACATCCCGATTGTGCCATTTTAAATTTATGTTAAGTGGCCTTTCGGATTATTGGAATTCCTTATTCCTACAAATATGTAAACCCGCACTGCTTAGATCCTTAGGGTGAAACTCTTATAGCATATAATCTTTATATATGCAGAGCAGCCTTTTTCACGTCTCGCGCTTTGCCACGCTTCAGTTTGACATACAACACACCTTGAATGTACCACTTCGTCAGACACTCCAACATGTCGCCGATACAGGCTTTATATAGGAACTACGTTATACAACTACATTTCCCAAGTTCCCCTCTGTCGAGAAAACACATATACTTTTTGTCCCTTTGAGCGTTCTGTAAAAAGTGACGAAGTCGGACGCCCATTGGTCTTTATTAGGCTACTCCCCCGGCCGGTTCGCCACCTCCCCTTCCAGCTCAGCTTCTAGCGCGGGGTACCGACGGAGAGGTGAGTCCTAGCGCTTCGACATCCGACTTCTGTTTTACGTTTGTCTTTATGTGTGGTATACTATACACACAAGTTACAGATGGGGTGTGAGTCTTTAAGCGCGACATGACACGTTTTTATGTCTTTTTCGTTCTAGCCATAGTGTCCACTGCTTTAGTCACTGAGCATATGGCTGTTCTAACAATGGACTTAATGCGAATTTTAAAGACTTGTGTTGCATTATTGACCGGCTCCTTATCGTGTGCCAGCATTACAGCGCACTTTTAAATATGCAAGCATACCATGACATCTGTGCCATTAGCGTTCGTTTACCCTTGACTAGACTGTTTGATTCTGCCATTTTTTCATAATTGCATCCACAAACGACACATTGTGGAAGTTTTTTTCCCCCCCCCCACTATAACACAATGGGATATACTACCTGGGGGCTAATTATTGTACGCATTGATGCTCTCTTCCTCATAGAGCGGTGCCTCCAGTCCTGAGCGGATGCCAGGCGAGGCGAGGTACATACCCGAAAATTGACGGGTAAGTACATAATCAATTTCTTGATATGTCTACCATTTTGTGTATACAATACTTCTACTTGTATTGTGCTTATGACTGCTAGTACACTGTATCTAGCTGTATTTGTGTTGGATATTGATATTTTTTAGAAATGATTGATTTTTCTCTTCTATTGTAACTAGGTTTCTGGTTTCCCCTCCCAAAAATTCCAGGGAAACGGACTAGCATAAAAGGTTGTATTGGGAATTCATCCCAACTACTAGTTTACATAAGTTTCCTTTGTTCACGTTTTTTGCAGTAGCGCTAAAGGTCCTGATGAGAGCTTGGACTCCATAGTCCGATAGCCGAAACATGTAGACCGCCACCCTGACAGTTATTTGTTACACTGTCCACGCACTGTTTTTAAAGTGGCATCAAGACAGCACCAGAATAAAATTGTTTGTGTCTTGATAGCCATTTTTAATAGCACTTTTTCCTTTTATATTCTTGGCACTGCAAACCATCACCCTACCTTTGGTCACCCACGACTGGGACTACCATACAACCGCCATAATTACCCAAGTGGTTGGTTGTTGTGGTTCAGTTCAGAGCTCCCAAATGATGAATAGCCACCTTTGTGGGTGATGGGAACTCATTCTCTTTGGGTATACCCCAGATGGTTTTCACTCTTCTGAATATATCAGGTATCCACACAGAATTTTTAGACCCACAGTATTTTTGGTATAATGCTTGTTGATTGGGGATTTATACTGTAGTCGGTCTCTAAACACATCCCTTGGACCCTCTTTACCCACACTCTCCCTCTTTGTGTAGGGTTTTCTTGTATTGAGGTATACATTTTCGCCACGTTGGTCGGCATCCATCTTAAACGGTCTAGACCGTCGTGAGACATAAGAGGGGCGGAAACAGAGAGGCAGCCCTTAGAAAGAAAGAATCAAAATGGATCATAGAATTAGAAACCAGATTCCCGGGGGGGCATAATCTCGATGAAGAACTAGCAAGTCATTTACAGGAAGATTAGAAATTTCCTTTCATCACCCCCCCCCCCCATCTCTAGGTTACTAACTGTGTTAAATATGAAATTGTATGTACAGTAACAATTTTTGTGATAAATACAACGAATACTTCATATCTATATTGTATATAATGTGTTTTTAACTTAAGTATTTTTCTTGTTAAATTTCAGGAGGAAAGGAAGGGACCCTTCACTGGCACTTGCGGGCACAACTTTCACGGGCACCCTACCCTTTTCATTCGTCAGAATCATCTGGGCACTCACCATCAAAGAGAAGTAAAAACACGTCTGATTATGTACAGCACTTTTTCTGATATTAGTTTATACGCTCATATGCACTTACCTGGAATTTATTAACTTGAACCACGTCTAAAGGCCTGGATCATAGACACTTTGGCGTTCAATTTCTAAACAATCCATCTCACCTTCTTCTTTTTCTCAAAAATAAGTCAGCTTTTGTAGGGCACTTGCCTCTTCAAGCCATGCTTAGACTCTACTAACGCTGAATAATTTGGACACTAGATCGCATATATCTCAGTATGCCTTAAGATGCATTCCATCTATTCTGCTACAATAGCCTGCGAGTACAATACTGGTTAGAACTTAAAAAAACATATGGAGTCTTGTATTATTTTGACACTTGTCGCGCTATATAGAAATATTTTTTCATTTTTTTGTCTATAAACCTTATTGACAACCGACAAAAGACAAATACGAGTTCATACAACTGTCAGTATTGATCTTAAGAATTTTCTTTCGGTTGATGAGTGACTTTTCTGCACTTGCAGTTTACGAGCACAATACATAGATTTGTTCATTGTGCAATCGAACCAACCTCATAGCAATGCTGTATGATTGTTTGTATTTTATTTAAATGTTGAACATCACCAGTTTTCAAACAACCACATTATGTATGACTATGTAATACATGTTATACTACTGCTAGAATCTATTTTCTTTTTCTAGAGACTCGCAAACCAAAGAAACAGTGATGTATTTCATTACATGTAAACTAGTTTAAGATGGATGCCGACCAACGTGGCGAAAATGTATACCTAACAGGAAGTGCTTTCTCTATGTTTGTTAATATATACACGTCATGATTTTCCGATGAGATCGTGTGATCAAGACACTCTGTGTATCGAAACGCGTAGCGATTGTCTAAAATAAATACCTGTGGATGCAATGGACTCCTGAGTGTGCATCGTTATTCGAAGAAACATTTTGATACTTATTTACCGGCTTGGGTTTCTGCCGGTCGACGCATCACCTGGCGAAGGGACTGATCTTGGAAGGACCCGTATTTATGTATGTATATATGTATATATATATATATGTATATATATATATATGTATATATATATATATGTATATATATATATATGTATATATATATATATATATATATATATATATATATATATATATATATATATATATATATATATATATATATTCGCAACGCTGTTCCAAATCCCGCTTTTAAAATAACTGTGAATCATCATGGAACCCACTGAGGGTGTGATTTTGTGTTTTCCAGGGACTACAAATCCTAGCATGCTTGGGACAATGTTACGCACTCAGCGACAGCATGCCGGAAATCAATATAAGCAGAAAGCGTCCTGGTGGAGATTCATTAAAAAGCAGCCTATGACTAAGAGGCAGTGTGCTTCGAAACGCGTCAGGCTTTGGAATGTTTTTTTTGTTGGAATAATGCAGCAAGCAGAAAAGTAAAGAACCGGATGGTGAGCTTTCCGTCGAGTGCGCCCTTGAGCTCCTGGGATATATATAACAGAATAAAGAAAACTTTTGCCTCCACCTGAAAAATTATTTAGCGTAAAGTACGGCAGTGTTCCATACCTACTCTCTCCATGGAAAATTCCTTTCTTCTTCCTTTTGTAGCAGTAAATGTACATGTGTTTGCAGTGTGGGAATGACCATTCAAGAAAACAATTTCAACTTTTTCCTAACTTTAAGTGGAATTTGTGAACAGACATATGTGTGAATCATGATTTGGCACAGTTGAACAGAAACTCAATTAGCACTTGGGCTGTGTTACATATAGGATGTATTGTCCATTTTTCTGCCACGGCACACCCGTAACTAAGTGTGTTCAGTGCAGACCAGGGCAGTGCGCTTGATTACACAAAACAGCACTACTCGCAGCACACACAGGAGTAGTGACTGCTAGCACCTTCATTGAGAGGAACACATTAGTGAAAGACAGGGCTGCATCTGAAACCACCGTTTTGTCTTTCACTGGAGCTCCACGGCTCTGTCTTTCACTGGAGGTGGACCGGCGTCTGTCAGTTGCAGGGGGGAGGACTTTGGCTCCCAGAGACGGTCGCACTCACCTCCGAAGGGGGCCTGTCTTTTCTCACACTGATGGTGCCACACCTTTATCTGCGGCACAGTCAGTGCCCCTCCAACAACTTCCTTGCCTCCCCACCTGTGTCTATTAAATGGCATGGACAGAGAGGCAAAGTGTTGCCTCATTTGCATGAGGCCAGGTGACCGTGCAAAGTGGAGATCACCAAAGGTAACCGCCGCACTGCAAAATGTGCATCACTTGAATTTATATTACAGAAGAAGCCACACAAGCGCCTGTTGCCCCTTCCATGAAACTAGAGTCCTCCGGGATCACATGAAGTGGATGCAAAAGCCTGTTGTGCCCCAGTCCTCTTTCTGAAATACAGCCCTTGGTGCGTGCATTGTTTGTAAACCGTGGCGTTTAGATTAGGAACAGATTTGGATTGCTTTATTGCAGCGCTTCTTCTCAGTGATGGGGAAGGTGAAGGAGCCTGAAATTCTAGGTGCCCATTTTTGCCAGGTGTTCTTGTGCTACGGAGACAGTTTTCTTTGAACTCTGCTGTTTTTTGATTTACTGTAAATCGAAGTCTGGTGACAGAAAAGACAGTCCTTTCCCCTCACGCTCCAGGGGTTCTCCGCATGTTCCACAATGCAGGCGCAGGAATTCCTGCGAGTATCACTCCGCCCACATCAGAATCGACATCTTTCACAGAATTCCTGAAGTCTGCAAATCAAGTAGCCAGCTACATTGTCTGAATTGACTGTAAAGCATGCATGGGATACAGGACAGCAGCATCGGCGCAGTATGCCCTGGATAAGGATGCGCAGGAATCTAGCACATGGTTCTAATAAGAACATGCTTTCAAAGATCACTAATTTAGCACTTCTGCCCCTTCTAGGTGCTGGACAGAACGTGATAATACAAGCCAATTTGAAGCTACAGAATTTATCAAGCTGTGCATGTCACATTTGAGCACATAGGTCACTGAGCCATCCTGCCGGCACCGCAGCAGATGCCGTCTCCACAGATGTCCACGGCTGTAACTTCCACAGAGTTGAAAAAGTTAAGGAGCGGAACAACTAAGAGGACTGGGATAGCAAAACAAAGACATTTTTACTTTGTGTTTGCTCTGTAAATTTCGCTTAAGGACTTTGTTGAGAATTTCCTGATTTTTCGATTATTTCTGGTGGCCCTGTCTTTCAATAAAGCCATCAAATTCTCCAAGTACAACCATGTAGCCAAAGCCTGACAAGGGGGGCTTGATTCACAAAATTTGTAAAAGCACTAAAAAAAGGCCCATCATAGAGTCTAGATGGAAAAACGGATTTAAAAATCTGGAAAAAGTGTGAACATTGTGTATGTGAAACATTCAAATAGGGTGTGGTGAAATCACCGACATTCTAATTGCAAACTGGTGTATTTTATACCAGAATAAACTGTTTATGGTTAGGTTGAAAGGCAATAATCCACTAAGCTCATAGATTTAACTACACAGACCTAAGGATTTGTGCATATCCCACAAGACGTAACTTTACTAAAACTCTTAAAGTTACAAGGTCCTTTTGTGAATCAGTCGCACTGAGCCCATTTGAACCCAAGGCCCGCCTTAAAAGCTGAACCCTTCAGCTAAGAATGCCAAGTATTACTACAGAAAAATATCCTTCCGTTAAACCGGTCTCAAGACAATGTTATTCTTTCTATTAAATAAATAGCAGTAGCAGTCCCACCAGAAAAAGTGGTGCAGCTCGTTGGAAAGACAGCAGTCTGTTCTATTATTGGCACTCCTTCCAAGCATGTCACCAAAAGACCTTAAGTCAGCGGTGACTGACGTGACCTTTCCCTGACAGGCTATTTCCTGCTTAACATCTATCACTGCCAGGTGTTTGTCAGGTATTTTAGGTGAAAGGCAATATGCCGGTTATTTGTTTGTCTGCTCTTTCGAAATGATCAAAAAGTTGGGCAGTTATTGATCATGTATGACGAACATGCATAATATAATTGTAGTGCCCTGTGTCAAAGAAGCAATTGTCTAATAGGCATTTCTGGAAAAAGTAGCAGTCACTAATTAACAGACTAGCACAGGGCATTCCCAAAGCCAGCAATTAGATAATCAGCTCGCATTGGAAATGCAATGACCCGAAAACAGAGGGCACAAAAGTAACACTGCAACTTGTTATAGGCAGTGGCGGCTGACACAGCTAAAGAGTGGTAAGGCGGGTCAAGGGAGTGCGGGAGGAGTACGGGGGGACCGCACAGGGGATGTTAATAAAAAAATTTACAATAAAAGACTTACCTGGTGCTTCCGGCTGTCTCACGCTCCTCTGCTTTCAGTTTCTGGCATCACAGACCTCCCATCCAATCCCCGCGCTGATCTCAAGCATAAGAGCAGCGTGGGGATTGGCCTGAGCGGGGTGCATTAACGCTCGCTCAGGCACAGGGAGTCTGTGCTATTTCTCCAACTCAGCTGCGCAATGCAGCTGGGTTGGAGAAACCTAAGTGTGCATGTCTGTTTGGCTGGCCTAAGACGTGTGGAAATATGGATTTTTATGATCAGTTATGTCCCCTATCTTGGACCCCAACGGTTTCATGTATAAATCACAAGTACATGTATGTTCCCTCCAGTTCCAGTTATGAAGACGCAAATACATGTGCGTCCACCGTTAACATGTCCTCTTTCAGATCCGCCATGAATGGGCCGGATATTCCATTCCTAAGTACGAAAGGCCACCGGCTTTATATGGTTCACTTATGCTATTTTACAGTCCAGGCAAGTAGGCCCTGATTCTGCCATCAAGCTTTTCCTGCCTTCTGCCTCTGAGAGCTCCAGTCTGAGCCTGCATCTGTATCCATGAACTTTGTCCTCATTCTCTGCGCAGCTAACGGTGCCTGACATCAGCTTGTAGCCTGCCAAAAACTGTATTTCACCTTCGAAATTATCTGCTCCGCTCCCTGCCCAATGCATTCCTGTCTGGTAGTTTAAGTAAACATTCTTCCAGCTACCGAGCAGAGGCCCGGCTTCTCTGTCTTTATGCAAGTAATTCATAGCCCTATTATTATGGAAGACTTCTGCCCTCGCATCTAGTGTAGACACTTAGACGCTTGTACACGCACTAACAGTCAGTATAGTCAGTATAGAATAAGATTCTACTCTAAGAGACCTCTCTTTTGGATAACATAGTTCTTTAAACATAGGATGTTAGATATGATTTGGGATTAGGTTGACTTGACCCTCCAGACATCTGTCGCCACATGTAGAGTTAAATGTCAAATCCCCTTCACCCCCTAGTCGCACGTCAATCATACGTCATGCTGCTGCGCGCGCATTTCTGTCAAGTATTTCTGCTGACATTGCGAAATTCTTTCATGGAACCACCCTATTATGACATCATACCTGATGACGTTCTTTAGTTACACCCAGTTACGCCTACTTTTGCTACGCATGTATGTTTTATCCCTACTATCAATTGTTACGCCTCCTGCATTTGCTTCACTGTAATGCCTATTGTATAAAAGTGATTACTTATCAATAAAATATGTACTTCACTTCCTGAACCTCCGTGGTGATGGAACCTGGAGTCAACGATTCGAATCGTCCATTGGAATAAAGCCCATTCCGAACCTCTAATATCACGGATTCTGCCTCTTATTTTACTGAGCTATATTTATTATTTTTCTGTATCAAATTAAGTCCCGGTAATTAAATTATTTACCACATGAATGGCGCCCGAACAGGGACACTTTCTCATCTCACGCGCCGGTGGTGCGTTGCAGGCCCGGTCTCCTGCCACAGCTGGACGGACAACAACGCGTACCAGCAGGATTTCCTGTATCTCCCTCCGGTCAAGCGGGGGCGACTGAGGCTGCGATCAACACCCAGACGAGGCGGTGAGAAGTGCGAAGTATCCCGACCAGAGCCTAGCTGAGAGAGCAAGATCCGAGGTATACAGAGGCCCACCAAGTTCCGAAGTTCCGAAGTTCCGAGGTTTCCGATGTTCCGAAGTTTCCGAAGTTTTCGAGTCGAGTCCAGTCCAGTTCAGTTCAGTTCCGTTCCGAGGCCTTCCGTTCCGAGCTACCCGGTGAGTACCATTACTGGGGAGGCGTTCTGGCGTGCACATAAGTTGTGCCGGTCCAGACGGGTTTGGGTACACAAATCCGGTCTGCACTGTTTTAGCAGTGTATCTGTACTGTTTAGCAGTATATCTAGTATATCAAGTATATAAATTCAGAATAATTCAGTTAATGCCGAGGATTATGTCTTGTGATTAAGTTTTCTTAGATCGTCATCATCATTGTTGCTCATTTAAACGTTAAATGTTAAATGTGTTAATACGTCCTGCATATTGTGGTGTGAATGACTGTTCATTATTGTGTTTATTGTATTAAGTTTGTTCAAGACCAAGTATCAGATCAGTTCTCAATATGCCGCTCTTTTCGAAACTAAGACAGATCACACCTAGAAAAGGGGTACTCGAAGAAGCTGTTCCCATTCCTCCTAGGGACACTCCAGGGTACTTCATGTATCATAAACATGGCCTAGACGCCATATTATTTCTTGATCTATGGGTAGACTACACTAAGGAATTACCAGAAAGTCAGAGGTGGCCCGCAGCTGGGACCTGGGATGCAGATTGCATCGTGAAAGTAGAGGAAGAATTATGGAAAAGGAAAGCCAGACAGTCACAGAAAGACGCCATTGAATTATGGCGTAAAGAATCGTATAGACGTACAGAAAAAGCACGTAGACAGGAAGAGAAGAGTAAGGAAAATTCAAATAAAGTCCGAGAAAATCTATTAATTGAAGAAGGTACACGAGTGAAATCAGAACAAGTAGACAGACAAAGAAATGCCCTTATGAATGGTATGTATCCCCTTCTGGCCGAGGGATTACCTAAGGCTACTCCGGAGATACCAAAAGACTTGCCACCCCCATTGTTCCCAATAAAAACGCATCCTAAGGGGCATCCTAGAACAGCAGAAGATGTTTTTCTTTCCTCATACTTAGATGACGCAGCTCCCGAGTATGCTAACTCCGCCCCACATAGACCGTCTGCCGGGGAGGTTCAACGCCAAGATCCAGTATCTGTATCCCTACAGCATCAAATCCTGACACAAGTTCCGGCAAGCACATCTGTTTCCACATCTGTTCCTACAGCTGCTTCTACAGCTGTGTCCACACCTATAGTTGCTGTATCGCGTTCAACGAATCCTTTCACGCCCGATACCCCAGACGGGGCTACCGGAGGTGCTACCAACATTTTTTCTACGCCACCCAGAATAAATAAACTTACTTTTCAAGAATCAGCACATCCACGTACCCCCAAACTCATAAATTCCCGCACGCTTAAGGAACTTCTTGTAGATTGTAGATATGACCCGGTGCCCGGAAAAGAGGACGAAATGATCCTGGCATCATTACGTATCAGACGAGCTGCGGTGTATTTAGGAAAGCTACCAGGAATGACTATGCATCTAGATAATATATATCATTTTGTCCAAACAGGGCGAGATTCTGAATGTATTAACAGAGCTATGGAATACCAGAAAGTGGAGATACAGGGGGAACTGTTACGTTTCCTCATAAATTGTGTAATCAGAAATCAAGACCGACCGGGGGTAGATCCGGAAATAATGCAAACTCTTACCAGATGGAGCCAGAATATATCAGAGGGGAGACATGATAGGCAAACATGTATAATAGCCATGTGCCGAAAGATCCGTAAGGAAATAGAACGCCTACACGAAGAAAGATTAGCGGTAGATCAGTTTGAACAAAATGAGGAGGAGGAAGGATCAGGACTGTCCACAGGACAGTCAGAAACCATAGCCTATGTAGGTAGAGGAAGATCTTGTAATAGTACTAGATGTTTCACTGACCCGATACGTCCGATATGTTCAGATAATAACAGGAATTTCCAAACACCTATAATGAATATAAGGTCCCCCAAACATTCGTTCCAAGCCGCTGACAAATTACTCCGAGAACGAAGGGGTTATCATTTACTCGATTCTATGGATGAACAAGAATTAGCCAGGTCAGCCGTTCATTGGGTTGACAGTCCCGGAAAATATGGTGATGATACAGTAGCACACACATTTTTGAACCTCACCCCAGATGAACAGCGTTTAGCTGGGATTTATATGATTCAACAACTTCTTATACTTTATCAAAGTCAACATTCCGATCCTGGTCCTTTACCTGATATATTGACTGAATTACTCACGAATAGATGGAGAGGTTCAGGTACTAAGTTAATTAGAGATATACTAGAATCAAGAAAGCAGTACATTCTTTTTGTATGCCCAGAACATGTCTCACTGCCCATCAAGGAAAGAACGACGTATTACATGGACAGACAGAATCCCTTACGAGAAGTACACCCAATAAAGGGCGAGGACAATCAGTTTAAACGTGTATATGTATATACGCCCATATCGAAAATAGAATTGTTAGAAATGAAGAAAGTGGTACCCAGTCATGACAAAGACCCAGCGGGTTTTCACCGAGAAATTAAAGACATGTTACTCATGGGAGAGTATACCTATCCCGACATTATGACAATATTAAAGGTATTAATGCCTGCTGGCATTTATGAAAGACTCAAGGAAAAAGAGTGGGAGGTGGGAGACCAAAAGATAGACTGGACAGCATTAGAAAATGAAGAAAAGGCCCGAGGTCCAGGTTCGGGGCTTGGGGATAAAACTAAAGCACTACCAGGTTTACTAGTACAGGTACTGCCACGTTTATTAACCACGAAAAAGGAAGACTGGGGTGCAATCTCAGCCTGTAAACAAAAGCAAGATGAAGACACTAGTGATTTCTATGCCCGATTCGAAAAATGTTTTGGTATAAATAGTGGTATAAAAGCAAGTAGCGAGTCATACCCACATCTGTTTGTGACAAAATTAGTTGAAAATTCCTTGCCCCAGGTGAAGAACAGAGTATTAAAATTCGAGAGTACCTGGCAAGGTAATACCCCATCACAAATGTTACAAATGTTACAGTACCATTACAATAGAATTAGAGAGGAACAAGAACATGAACAGAAACGCATGAAAGACACAAAAATGAAAATGCTAGTCTCCCAGACAGTTCCAGCTGAAGGTCATAAAAAGGGTACGACACAGTCCGGTGATCCAGCAGGACCTGTAAAAGGGACATGCAACTATTGTAAACAACCAGGTCATTATATACACGATTGCCCAGTCCTGAAGCGTAATATCGCCACAGGTAAAACACAAGAAAGACCACGGCCACCTAGACAGGATCAGAATGAACAAGGAGCACCGCAGCATGCACAGTCCATGCCAGCTCCACAACAGTCTATACAGTTTGTGCCAGCCGCACCAGCGTTGCCTGTTGCTGCCACACAAACCACGACACGACAGCTGTACCAGACCGCACAGTATGACTATCCTGATTATCAACGATACGCATGAACCAGCCTAGAGAGGGAAGTTGACTTACCCCTTATCGAGGTCCCCGTAGACCAAGAAGGACCTTATGTACATAGTGAACTATTAGGCCAAGATAGAAATTTTTTACTTGATACAGGGGCAAGTCGAACAACTATAAAACGTAGTGAAGTTCCGGGGGCACCCCTCTCAGGCTCACAGAATATTTCCCTTGGTTTTTCAGGAAAACCTATTGTTAATGAAGTATCACAGCCTCTTCCACTTACGATAGGACCCTTGACCCGAACTACAGATTTATTGCTTACTAAATCATGTCCAGAAAACCTGTTAGGTATAAAAACACTGAAAGCTCTAGGAGCTATAATATGTTGTTCTCCGGAAGGAGTAAGATTGTTTTTACGTGATTTCAAAGGTCACTATGTGTCTCGAGACATGGATCCCCGACTGCAGACTTTACCTACACATTTATGGGCACAAGGCCCTACTGATGTGGGTTGCATGAATATTACACCATATCGAGTTACACTAAAGGCAGGAGTGGTACTACCACGAATGCGACAATACAAGTTACCACCAGATGCTGTAGTGGCTTTACTGCAAATTATTGACGAGCTCATTGTCCAAGGAGTGGTTGTGGAAACAGACTCCAATGTATGTAATTCCCCGATAATTCCGATTCTTAAACGAACAGATCCAAAGGCCCCGCCAGTATATCGATTGGTTATTGATCTGCGCGAATTGAACAAATGCATTGTGCCACAATTCCCTGTGGTCCCAGATATCTCGTCATTACTGACAGCTATTGATTCCGGAGCAACATTCTTTACTGTAATTGATCTCAAGAATGCCTTTTTCAGCGTCCCAATAGATCCGGAAAGCCAATACTTGTTCGGATTTAGTTTAAATGGACGTAGCTTTAAATTCACACGCGCACCTCAAGGATTTACAGAAAGCCCCAGCATCTATAGCCAAGCACTGAAACGAGAACTCGACAGTATCCACATGCCAGTCAACACTGCCCTGCTTCAATATGTCGATGATCTGCTGATCACCGCTAGAAACGAACCTGAATGTGAGAAAGCATCACTGACGGTATTACAATTTTTGGCCGAAAAGGGGCACAAGGTGTCCCCTTCTAAGCTGCAATTCTGTGTCCAGCGAGTTGTTTACCTTGGTCACTCGCTGTCCAAGGAGGGAAGGCAGCTTACACCAGATCGCATCCAGCTAATTGCAAATATGCCGATACCCAAGACACAAAAGGAGGTGCGGGCTTTCATAGGCCTCACTTCATATTGTAGGCAGTGGATCCCTCAGTATGCATTTCTAGCAAAACCACTCATTCAATTGACAACACAGGAGGCAGCCACATCGACTGTCCTCCCTTGGACTCAGGAACATACACACGTTTTTGAAAGTTTAAAGAAAGCTTTATGTCAAGCACCTGTCCTAGCAACACCATGTTACAATAAACAGTTTACACTCTTTGTTACAGAACGCGAAGGTACTGCCTTGTCTGTACTCACACAGGAACAAGCAGGATCACACAAACCATGTGCTTATTTTTCTAGTACATTAGATCCCGTAGCTCAGGCTTTGCCTGCATGCCTAAAATCAGTGGCAGCAACAGCTTTAGCAATCAGACAAAGCGATGCCATAGTATTAGGACATCCATTGACAGTACAAGTACCACATGCAGTAGAGGTTCTCTTGAACCGCACACAAACACAACACTTGACTATAGCACGACTCACCGGTTACGAATTAACATTGTTTCAGCCACATATAGAAATCAGACGTTGTAGTACATTGAATCCTGCCACACTGTTACCAGTAAACGGAACAGACCCACTTGCACATGATTGTATTGAAGTTATCACTATCACGACGAAACCCAGACAAGATTTGACAGACGTCCCATTGTCAGACCCAGACCTGACGTTGTATGTAGATGGTTCATGTATGAGAACAGGTACAGGAGAGTTAGTGGCCGCTTATGCAGTCACAACAGACGCTGAAATCATTGAAACAAATTGTATAAATACCTTGTCCGCTCAAGCAGCAGAGCTCACCGCTCTGACACAAGCCTGTATTCAAGCCACAAATAAAAAAGTCAACATATACACTGATTCACGTTATGCATTCGGAGTTGTACATGACTTCGGCGTGCTGTGGCGAGAGAGAGGTTATTTAACTTCTCACGGTGCCCACATTCAGCACGGACCCCTCATTCATGCCTTATTAGATGCAATACATCTACCCACTGCCATATCAATTATGAAATGTAAAGCTCATACGAAAGTTACTGATATCATTTCTCAAGGCAATGATCTAGCTGACAGAACAGCTAAACAGACTGCTCAAACTCAAACATCCGACATGACAAAGACAATAGTCCCGACGCCAACACATTGTATGACAGTTAAGGATCCCGCTCTTGACGTAATTGACATACAGACACATGCTACTCCAGACGAAATAAAGAAATGGACTGAATTAGGAGGGATCCAAACGGATCAAGGATGGATGACGAAGGAAAAATCTGTGTGGTTCCTTCCTGATTCAATGGTCCAAGTCATTATTAACACTGTACATAGTCCAGCACATCTAGGAGAAAAAGCTATGCTAGACAGCATCCAACACATTTGGTTCAACAAATATTTACGAGCAGCAGCTAAACAAAAAGTCCGTACCTGTATGATCTGTTGTCAGTTTAACCCAGGAAAAAGCATTCCCGTAGAACAGGGTGGATTTCAGCCTCCTGATCACCCTTTTGAAGTCCTCCAGATGGATTATATCCAGATGGAACGATGTCGAGGATTCAAATATGTTCTCGTAGTTGTCTGTGCTCTTTCCCGTTGGACAGAGGCATACCCGGTTTCAGATT
Organism: Triturus cristatus; assembly: GCF_964204655.1. Lineage (NCBI taxonomy): Eukaryota > Metazoa > Chordata > Amphibia > Caudata > Salamandridae > Triturus > Triturus cristatus. The sequence goes on along the minus strand of NC_140588.1, from coordinate 803,146,629 downwards.
ACACTGCCCCGACTACTGCCAAACAGTTAGTTCGAGAATTCTTCCCACGGTACGGTTTACCACGTGTTGTCTACTCAGATAACGGCCAGCCGTTCTCATCCGAACTAATGAAACACGTTTCACTTTTGTTAGGTTATCAGTGGAAGTTTCACTGTGTCCGACACCCCGAGGCAGCAGGTCTCGTGGAAAGACATAATCAGACCCTGAAAATTAGATTGTCCAAAATTTGTAGAGAGAAAGGTGTCGACTGGGTAGTAGCTTTACCCGTTGCACTCTTTTACATGAGAATGGTAGCACACTCTCGAACAGGGCTATCCCCTTATGAGGTGATCTTCGGTAGACCACCAAATATGTGGGGGACGCCTATACCACGCAAAATAACTGATATTGACTGTAACATGCTGACAGATTACTTGGCTTCCTTGATGTCTGCACTACAATCTTGTCGTTCACAGGTAGCTGCAGCTTTTCCCGACAACACTGAGGTGAAACCCCATGACGTAATTCCAGGAGATTTGGTCTTAGTGAGGAACTTTGATCGGAAGTCTCAGCTGGATCCTAGGTGGAGGTCGCCTCAGCTCGTATTACTAACGACGAGGACAGCCGTGAAGATCGAGGGTCGAAAAGGCTGGATACATTCAAGTCATATCAAGAAATTTCATGGACTACCATCAGATGTAAACGACACACCTTGCGTGTCTTCCCCGAGTGACTCTAAACTTCCTTTGGTTGAATTGAATAGTCGTGAACTATATAAACTAAAACTCAGGTCTAACCAGTCAGGCAATTTGATTGTTTAAGTCCTCTCCAAGGTGAAGCGGTCGAATTTGTCTCTGACATGTATCCCTTAGACCTGTACAGAGAAAGAAACAAAAGGATAAAGCTGAAACGACATGCGTACTATAAATCACTGCGTAGTCATTGCACAGTGACGTTATTAATTCTGTTTTTCTTAAGCCTTTTAATAAATTACTGCAAGTATATTGTTGCACATATATTATCCTATTTCTAGACATGTTTATAATGTTACTGCTGAACATTCTTTTAGTGAATTACCTCCGCATGAATTGTCATATAGATTTGCGCTGCGCAATAACACTTTTATTAGTATGTTACATCATTCCCATCAGGTTAGCAATGCTACAAATTTTTGGATATGTGGCCGACTCCCTCCCTATCAGAATTATAAAGGAATTCTACCTCTCTTTCCATACCCGTTCACACACAACGGCTCCTGTGGAGCATGGTTTAGTTTAATTAATTCCCAAGATTCGAACTCCGCAGTTTATCAAGACAACGGGGTATGGGGAAATCTGAACTTAGTTTTACTTAAAGTCTGCCACCCCAACAAGGAGGGACTTCCCAAAAGAACAGGAACTGATCTAGAAAACGAAGTGTATGGTTTAGGTAATTTTACGCTTAATCTTATGATCCTAAATGTCGAATCCGAAGCTACTCCAATTTTGCCCGCCATGTCAGTATTTCCAGTAAAAGGTGAATTATGTGTAAGAAAGAATGGTTCCATACATATGGGCCATAGTAGATGCACCACTGTAATAGAATTTAGTGATCAAGGCAAGTCGACATTTAGAGCTTCCCGCCATTCCTATTTTATATGTGGTCAGACGGCATATATACGTCTGCCTCTAGATTGGGATGGTACCTGCTACATCGGATTCCTTTTGCCACCTGTTTTTCTAGCTCCTCCTGATTATCACAGAAATATTCATTTAGTACACAATAGAGAAAGGAGAGATCTCCCAATAGTCGATTACACTGAAACAGCATGGGAAAAATACACAGATTTCAATAAAGGTCTCTTTCCCTATATAGGTACCGTTACTAATAGTAAGCTGATACGTAGATTAACTAGAACCCTTGAAGCAGTAGTGAACGAAACTATTTCCGCCTTAGGCAATTTAACAGAAGAACAGTCTGCTATGCGGATTGTTGTGCTTCAAAATCGTCTTGTCCTTGACGTCATCCTGGCCGATAGGGGCGGAGCTTGTAGGGTCATCGGATCAAGTTGTTGCATTTTCATACCAGAAAATTCGCCGTCTGTATATAAAGCCATAACCCGCCTTCATAAGATTGTAAGCCAGATACACCAGAATCCAGGCACCTGGACTTGGTCCGGTTGGTTTTGGAGTGTATTATCTACCTTTGGATGGAAGGTCCTATCCTTCCTAGGTATTGGCTTTCTTATACTATTCAGTTGCTGTCTATGTCTACAATGTGGACCAGCGATCTGTGGTCTGTGTGCCACATCGTGTATTCCACCACCAAGATTTCGTTCGTCCCAGAAGAAAAAAGAAGAACAAATGATGCTATATGAACAGATCAATGGATTGATGAAGATTGATATCTCTTGACGGGCAAGTAGGGGACAAGGAGGGAATGTGGAAATATGGATTTTTATGATCAGTTATGTCCCCTATCTTGGACCCCAACGGTTTCATGTATAAATCACAAGTACATGTATGTTCCCTCCAGTTCCAGTTATGAAGACGCAAATACATGTGCGTCCACCGTTAACATGTCCTCTTTCAGATCCGCCATGAATGGGCCGGATATTCCATTCCTAAGTACGAAAGGCCACCGGCTTTATATGGTTCACTTATGCTATTTTACAGTCCAGGCAAGTAGGCCCTGATTCTGCCATCAAGCTATTCCTGCCTTCTGCCTCTGAGAGCTCCAGTCTGAGCCTGCATCTGTATCCATGAACTTTGTCCTCATTCTCTGCGCAGCTAACGGTGCCTGACATCAGCTTGTAGCCTGCCAAAAACTGTATTTCACCTTCGAAATTATCTGCTCCGCTCCCTGCCCAATGCATTCCTGTCTGGTAGTTTAAGTAAACATTCTTCCAGCTACCGAGCAGAGGCCCGGCTTCTCTGTCTTTATGCAAGTAATTCATAGCCCTATTATTATGGAAGACTTCTGCCCTCGCATCTAGTGTAGACACTTAGACGCTTGTACACGCACTAACAGTCAGTATAGTCAGTATAGAATAAGATTCTACTCTAAGAGACCTCTCTTTTGGATAACATAGTTCTTTAAACATAGGATGTTAGATATGATTTGGGATTAGGTTGACTTGACCCTCCAGACATCTGTCGCCACATGTAGAGTTAAATGTCAAATCCCCTTCACCCCCTAGTCGCACGTCAATCATACGTCATGCTGCTGCGCGCGCATTTCTGTCAAGTATTTCTGCTGACATTGCGAAATTCTTTCATGGAACCACCCTATTATGACATCATACCTGATGACGTTCTTTAGTTACACCCAGTTACGCCTACTTTTGCTACGCATGTATGTTTTATCCCTACTATCAATTGTTACGCCTCCTGCATTTGCTTCACTGTAATGCCTATTGTATAAAAGTGATTACTTATCAATAAAATATGTACTTCACTTCCTGAACCTCCGTGGTGATGGAACCTGGAGTCAACGATTCGAATCGTCCGTTGGAATAAAGCCCATTCCGAACCTCTAATATCACGGATTCTGCCTCTTATTTTACTGAGCTATATTTATTATTTTTCTGTATCAAATTAAGTCCCGGTAATTAAATTATTTACCACAGACGGCCCGCCAAATTGACATGAGCACTTAAAACTGCCCCAACCACTCCCCTCCCCCTCCCATGGCCTGGCCCATCCCTCCCTGCACATGCGGGCTCAGCCAGCAACTGAAAAGAAAACATTAATAAAAGATTGTTTTATTTTTCAGCTGCTGACTCTGAGCCAGTGGGGTAACGCTCCTCTGTCACTGCGGAGAAGGTGCCACTGGTAATAGGATTGTAAAATGCAACCTGCACATTGTGAGTGTTTATGAGTTGTAAGGAACAAAGGTCAGAAAATGCTCCCGCCCCCAACAACCTAATGACGGGACACATGATGCCTTGTTGACGCTATCTGTTCGTATGGGTACCACATTGACCTACAATATCTACATGGCTCCACTCGCCCACGTTGCACAACAACACAGCCTCAACATCATCTCCTATGCCGACGACACCCAGCTGATCATATCCCTCACCGAAGACCCCCACACCTCCAAAACCAACCTCCACAGAGGTATGAAGGCCATCGCTGAATGGATGAAGGACAGCAGGCTGAAGCTGAATTCATATACACAGTAAGGAGCTATAGAGGGAAAAAGGCCTAGGTCGCCCTCCTCTCAATCAATATATTTCTGCACAGGCCTAGGTCTTAGAAGGTACAATGGCAATGTAATGTGATTCAAACCCTTATCTTTTAAGGTATTATGTACTCCCCATTTTTCAAATCTTGAGGTAGTCGCCAACAAAAACTTGCCACCTTCAATTTCAAAATTGTTTAAAAAGTTTTTTACTACAGGTTTTACTTCTGGCAGTCATCCCAATGAGCCTCGCAGTGTGAAAAGCTCACCAAGTGTTTCTCAAATCAAATTAATGAAAGAAACGTGAAGAAAAAAAGTGAAAGAGGCGAGATGGCACCTGAGAAGGCTGCAACGCATCCAGAACGCCTCGGCATGACTGATCCTAGACGTCCCCCGATGCAGCCACATCGCACCCCACCTAAGAGGCCTACACTGGCTCCCCATCAACAAAAGGATCACCTTCAAACTCCTCATCCACGCACACAAAGCCATACACAACGCCGGACCGGCATACCTCAACGACCGACTCAGCTTTTACACCACCACCCGCAGCCTCTGATCTGCCAACCTTGCCCTCGCCACAGTGCCTCGCATCCGGAAAACCACTGCCGGCGGCATATCCTTCTCCTACCTCGCCGCCAAAACCTGGAACACGCTCCCCACCGTCATACGGCAGACCCAGGACCTGCTGGCCTTCAAAAGACTCCTCAAGACCTGGCTCTTCGATCAGTAGCAGCCCTCCCCCCAGCGCCTTGAGACCCTCACGGGTATGTAGTATGCTTTACAAATGTAATGATTAATTGATTGACCTCAGATATGCCACATGTGCTTTGCTTTTTCAAAACAATTTATTTAACTATCTACACAATAAACAACAACAATTAAAGGAATCTATTTGAGCCCTGAAGAAGTCCCAAGAAAGGGATGAAACACGTTGGAGAGCAATTTTGTTGTGTGTGCAAAGAATAAAAAATAATTGGAATAAAAGGACCGTGTTTTCTACAATCAAAAAACCATTTTTTGACCTTTTATAGGGAAGCTATTTGTTTTTATCCTGCTTTGTCTTTTGAAATATGATGCTACATTGCCGTTATATAATATATTATTTGTGTTTCTCGGGTGCTGGGTCAATTTTGTGCTACCGCCCCCCCCCACCCTGGTACACACAATGAAATGTATCAATGCTTTATGACTGCTTCTTCGGTCGCAAAATATTGCATGGTCACAGACTGCCATGGGCTGGCCTCAACCAATGGGAAACTGTAAGCTGTTCATTTTATACATCCTCTGCAAAGCAGGCTGAATATGTGGAATGCAGCAGTTCTCTATTTCATACTTCTGCCTGGGCCCCTCCCCAGGAGCTGTCTGGGTAAAATGCTAAGTAGAAATCGTTCAAATAGCACTTGCACCCAAAAGAAAATCTACAACATGGTAGTTGTGCATATGCAACTACATCCTGAGGCTATATCATTGAGGGAGATACACAGAAAGAGAAAGTGCCCCAGCACTTTTTTCAGCCTCTACATTCACGGACAATAACTAAACAAATGGTCATTGAAAGAGATTGGTACAAGGCAACGTGTAAAGCATTTTTGCAGCACTCAAAAAGAAAAAGTGAAAACATAACAAGAAAATAAAATCAAAAAACCAATTTAGAAAGATAGAGTTGATTTTAGTGCATAGAGTGACACCAAAAGAAAATCCAATCAGTAGAATTGGAGTCATGCATTTCAAAAACCTTCAGTGGAAAATACCACCTAAAAGATTAAAGCATCAACTCTGGGCATCTGGTCACATGTGACCGGAGCAAAGTCAAAAGTAAAGGACAATCGGGAATGAGAATTGTTCGGATACAAGGGATGGATTGGGCCCAGTGTTGGCTTACCATTGCACTCGGAAAACATTTAGAAGAAAGTTTTTTGGAAGTAGAAAATCTTCAGCAGCATGAAGCTGCATGCTGTAGCTGATGAGGGTCCACAAGTCCAGATATCTTTGCAGAGAGGCCCAGCTAAAGAGCATTTGCTGCTGTGGAGAGGAACATAGTGGGAGCTACTGAGAAGTACGGCTGACCGGCGATGCACCTTGGGCGGATCAGCTGGCAGGAAGATTCCAATCTTTTTAGAGAAAATGTTGCGAAGTCCCAAGTTTCAGGGTTAGGCAGGAACAGCACCTCTAACACAACTTTCAAGGGTCCAGTACCTGGGGGACATCCCTTTGTGGTTTAGGACTCACTCCAGCCAAGGCAAGATGCAGGTTATAAGGTCTGTGGAGCTTATTAAGCCCCTTTTGCTCAATGGGGGGGCAGCCAACTAGCTTGGAGTTGCTTCTGGTGGTCCTTCGTTCAAGGAGATGATCCAGTTCTCCTTAAAGAAGCAAGGCAGGCCTTCAAGCAGCAGGGCAATCCTCTGGTAGGGGCAGGGCAGTCCTCTGGTAGGGGCAGGGCAGTCCTGTAGGGGTGCAGGCAGTGCTTCTAAAATCTTCCACAGGTCCAGGTGTGTACTAAGGTGGTGTTGTTCTGCAGGTCCAATATTTATACCGGTGCCAGCCTTTGAAGTAGGGGGACATCCAGGCCTACCCCCACATTAGATTCTGGAAAATTCTTCCCTTCACCTGCCACGAATCCAAGAATTCTCAAGTATCAAATGGCTAATGTCAGGTTCCTTGGTGTATGCTGGAGGCATGCCCTTTGAAACAGAAGTGGGAAATGAGAACAGTGCTGTCCCCAGCCATCCAGGTAAGATGGCCCATCCTGCCTATACCCAGTCCTACCCCCAACCCCCTTTGTCTCAATGTGTGGCAGGAATACACAAACCCCCAACATGAGAGTTATTCACAATCATGTGGCCCAGGGCACTGGCAGCAGGCACCAAATGGCTAGTGGAAAAAAATGGCATCTTTCTCCGTTTCTCCGTCCTTTGGTAGCTCAAATGCCATCGTATCTTCAAGATACAAAACATGTCCTATCCTTTTTGATTACTATCACTTTTGATCTTTCAAAACATCTCATGGCTTCATATGATGTGGAAGCCTTATATACCAACATTCCTCAAGAAGATACTCTTCGGACTATACAACATATTTTGGAAGATAATCCACGTAGTGATCAAACACCCACAGCTTTTGTTATGGACTGTGCCACTTTAGCTATGCGGGAAAACTTCTTTTGTTTTGAAGACCAATTGTATTGGCAAGTTACGGGCACTTCTATGGGCAGCACTTGTGCCCCTAGTATGGCCAATCTCTTTATGGATTGGCTTGAGACCACCTACATCTACTCAGAGTTGAACCCGTTTCATCACAAATTGATACTATGGAAACGTTATATTGACGATATCCTGGTCATCTGGGAAGGTGTTTAATCAAAAGGGGGACGTCAGTGCTAGTTATTTATAGAGGTCCTGTTCCTGTGCTCCTAGGCATGTCAATATATATCAAAAGGGGAACAGTTCCTCTCTGTGGGCATGAGTATAGAGTTTCAATGGCTTTCTACACAATTAGAGATGGTATCTGGGGGGATCTGCAAATTCAGATCGTAATGCCCTCACACACCTGTTAGGGTGTCATGCTTCATCATTGGGCGCTCCTCGTCGGACCGGCGCTGCAATGTCCGACGGGCCTGGTAGCATCTTTATCGGAGATCTTTTTGATCTGAGAACGCCGTTTGGTGAGTGAGGTGTGTGGGGCTATAGGAGAGCAATGTCTTCTAAAGTGTGCAGAGTGGGATTTAAAATAGCCCCTGACCTTGTTGATTCACTTTATTAAGTAATACTTGAGGCACATTGTTGCTTCGTAAAATGTATGTAATGTCTAGTTATCGTTAGTCTTGTATGTGTTTTATGTTGTGTCAGACGCATGAGGTTTTTTGAGTAATTCTTGCATTTATTGAATTTCAATTCACTTCTCAGCACAGCGCCTGCATGGAGAATGTTTCGTTACTTAATGTCTTCTTTTGAACCACATAGCGGCACATTAGAGGAAAGAGTGTACCAACACCTGTGTGTAGTGTGATCACAATTGATTTGATAACATTGCCAATGATCTTTTGTTCCTTTAATATATGTATTTTATGTACCCTACAGATATTGCCTGACGTATTTTTACGTATGTATTAATTATAACGCATGCCTATCAGTTGCAGCGTCTCACTTTTTGCACCTTAATCAGGTCGACTAGGAGTGGTTTTCACACTGGGCTGGTCCCGGTGTAGTCCTGAAGAAGAGCTGGGGGAAGCTCGAAACTAGTTGACTATATGCTAGGTACACCTATCCATTACAGTTAGGGCCTTTAGCATATTACCCCGTTTTTAAACCAATTAGCTAGGAGCAAGAATAAAATGTATTTGGCCCACTAGCTGATTATTTTAATACACTTTTTCCCACTCCACTCCACTCTCACTTGCACTACACATAATCTGTACCTTTTAGTGCTCCTACGTAATCCGCAAGTCGCAGCACGCCTCAGCCCGTAGAGGACCCCAATGACGAAGCATGTCACCGTGGGGAAACCCTGGTGAGTGAGGGGACTCAAGAAAGAAAAAATCTTTTTCTTTCTTTTTGGTGTACTTCAGAATCCAATAGATTTCTGACACCTTTCTCTCTCTTAGGTTAGGTTCATTTACCTGATAAATTCAGGTTGTTCTAAAGGAATGACATCTTGTGTATAGATATTTGCTCCCTGTGTAGAAACACCATGCCAGAGAATATTCAGCTGCCTGTCTGCATATGTAAAATTTTTTTGCATTTGTATTCCTTCGTGTGCGAATTTCACGAGTCTATAAGTAAATATGTAGAGGAATGTTATTTATTATTGCCATTTTAAACCGTCCACTTGGCTCTAAAACCTTAATTTTATCGATAAACTATAAATACGTTGCCAAAGGACACAAAGTATCTCTACTAAAGGACTTTGAACCACTAAAATGTGACTGACACTAAGATATGCACTAAACCAAGATGACTTTCACATTGAGCGAGACTGGGCGAGGGTGTATTCTAGTGGTCACACTATGCAGTAAACTATGGGACTAAGGCATGGGTTTCATTTAAAATGCACATTGTTTGTAGAAAAAAAGGGTAATTTTAAAAATAATTTATTTTCCATAATAATTACCGTCACGAATTACGACAGGGTTTGAAAGCAGAGAGGCATTTTGGTTAAGAAAGACGATATACTCTTAGTAACGTTAAGGACAATCCCTGCTTCTTCGCCTCGCTTTTAACGAAACACACCTCCGGCAGACCTGCTCACGCGAGTCCGAGGATCTGGAGCTTTGCGCAGGCCTTACGTAGGCTGTGTTTCTCAGGCGACGTCGGCGCAGTGTTGACAAAATAGTGACCGTGTGGAGGTCACTGGGCTGACAAAAATAAAAATTTCCATTTACGGGTGCGGGGGAATGAGCCTGCCGGTCTACCGACAATCGTTTTCTTTCTACAACTGTAAATATCTAGTAACTAAAATGGAGACTCCAAACATGCTCCTCAAACCAGACAGACCAGATAAACGGAACACTGCGACCATGATAAAACAAGCTGTCGACACGTTGGATGGCCCCAGCGGCGCCTGAGGGAGATGGCAACAGAAGGACTCTGCGCTGCATGGGGTCTGTAAACAAGCTGTTGCCATTGTGGGGAAAAAAATAGTGCCTACTGACTAATTTATGAGACAATGTCACGCCGTAAACAAAACATCCAGTCGGGATGGGCCGCCCAAAAAGGAGACAGGGCGGTAACCAAGAAGCCTCATTTTCAATCAGAGTCTAGCGTTTTGCACAAACGATGACACCAGCCAATAGGAATGGTGGGCGGGGCTTCAAGTCCCTTTCTGAAATCGGATCGATTAATATAAGCCTCGCAGGGCGAGGAGCGCATGCGCGCTCCAGTGCTAGGTCTGCAAGACCTAAAAAAGGAAGACAAATGTTAATGAGGTGGAAGAGAGCAATTCAGAGCACCACTAAAACATTCCTTTGCAATTTCTTTGAGATTACTCAAACGGCCCCAGTACCAGACAAACCTACAATGAATCCTGGCCTGTTCTGACTTGCTTTAACTAAAGCAATAACAACTACGAATTACATTCTGTACAAACTAAATATTTCAGAGCACCTTTAAAGCATTCACGTACAGTTAATAGGAATTTAGCAATGGGGCACTTGAGTTGCACAAGGTCCCCACAGAAACAACCTTCAATACATGATTTAATGTTGCTCCGTCTAAGACTTCTCTCCATTCCTCTTACCCAAACCCCAGCCCCTTATACCAAAGTGAAAAACACCTCTCACAGGTACCCGTGCCTATTCCTCACATGGAGTAAGCCTCTTGGTTGTCCCTGAGACCCTACTTCTTCAAAGTGATCACCTGGGTTGCCTGGGTTGTTTTAATTTGATATCTAGTTGTTCAACAGGAGAAATGTTGCTGTTTGTGTGAGCTAGGTTTTGAGAATTGACACACTTCCTCTGTCAAGAAGTCGCCAGAACATAAGGTAGTAAAAAGGTGAAAGCCCTATGCCTGACAAAGCTCGGATCAGTAAACGTATGCCATTGAGGAGGCAGCTGATGGTCAGTAAGACTAATATCCGGATACCTTCAGATCTGCATCAAATTCACACAATGTCAGCCTCTCACAGGCTGGACTGAGGTATGAAAGACACCAATGACTGCTTAGCTGCATGGAACACGTGGAGGAGCAGATGCCAGCCACTGGGTTTAATCAAGTTACTCAATAGGTAGGAATATACCAACCTTCTCAAAAGTCATTTCTTGACATACAAAAAAACAATCACTGGTGGTTTTTGATTTTGATAATTAGAAATATACACAATAATGGTGTTCTTAATCTCTTCCGAGCCAAAACTAGAAGACATATGGTTTTGAAACAGCACCAGTTCACAAATGTGAAAACTACTACAACTTTGCTGGTGGCAGGGCCCTTTTAGTCAATGATGCTCATTTCAAAATGCAAGTGCTACAAGGTACACTTGTTAAATATGAATTATCTGACTATGCTGCTAGACATTACTTTTAAAAACCACAAAGACAACTGGCTTGCTTAATGTCAAATTTAGTGTTTTTACCTCAAATGGGGTTGCCTTTGCAGCCCCACCCTGGAAAGTAGTACCACATGCCTGCTTTTGAGACTATGTGCTAGACTGTGCTCAACGTATGAGTTGGTGAAAAGCCTACCTTGTTTTCACAAGTGCTAGTTGAATTTCACAGAGCATATGCACTTTTTGGACACGGAGGACTAAATTACATAAAAGACAATCACCCAATTTATATAGCTAACTAGGTACCACAGTTTGGGAAAGACACATGTAGTGTTGGGCTGTGTCGCAACTCCTCCCTTCCAAGAGGTCAAAATGGCCTCTGTATTTGTGTTAAAAAATGAGTGTGTTTGGAGCGGACCACAAACGATGGGCTGATCTGAGGAGTTCAAGAACTGCTCAGCAATTGGGGTACATAAGTTGTATGCAGGAATTAGGTAAAGCAACTGATGCTGAAACGTTAGTAAGACAACGACCCTACACAAAACTATGCTCAACTTTCCTTTGGCAATAATTAGATCTTGGCGAAGTTGCTTTGCAAGCACTAACCAATCTTTTTAAGTATTTGGTCAAGGGCCTTTTGAGAAAGCACTCTTTTAACCAAGTGCTTGTCAATTTCCCTCTATGAAAATAAATCAATACCAGGAATTTAAAGTGCCTGGCTTGAGTGACTTATTCCGGGATGTGCTATCCTACTCACAAGGCTGGAGAAAGATGTACCTTGAACATCTGCAGACCAAAACGTTCGGAGGAAGGTCACCATTAGTTTTGATGGCAGTTCACAAAACTTTTTCAAAGTTTTTATTTTTCGGGAAGAAACTCCCAAAGTGGGATTTGTTTCTAAAAAGCAAAATACTAATGCCCCCACATCCTGGGATTTTTCTCCCCGGTTGTGGGGGGTCATTACTTTTTTCTGTCCCTCACCACCTGGCTTTTCTTGCCAGCGACTGGTAGAGTAAAAGGGCACACGGTGTAATCCTCTTTCTCCGATAGCCCCTACTTGTCTGCTTGTCATAGGAAGTTTCCTATCAACAGAGCCAAAGGGAGCTCCATCGATGGAAAACTTAAGGCCCTTCCATCTCGAAATGAGACAGACAGACCTAGGGTTTGGCGGACACAGTACTCTGTCGCATTTGTGACAGAGTGTCCTGTTTGCCAAACTCAAAATCAGGGCCCAAGGTCATAGATGGTTCTCCTATTGAAAACTCTGAGACCATGCACTGCTAGAATCCAGCAGCAGACAGAGTATTTAGGAAAAACACCAAGGCAAAGTGGCCCTGAGTGTGAACTGAAAAAGGCAACTTGGGTGACCTCAGACTAGGTTCCAGTCAGGGCACGAGTCGGGGGTACACGCAGGTTCACCCACTATTGTCACTGGGTGGACGCTGTCCCCCCTGCCAATAAGTTAGGCCCCGCAGAAATATGTTGAACTTGTCCTGGTGTAAAACACCGAGACACGTTCAACAGCGCCTGCACGTTGTCTGCTGTCCATTCCCAGCAGCAACGTGCAGGCAGCGAGGAAGCCTTTTTTTTCACCTTCAGCTGGGACAAAGTTAAGAGGTCATCCGGCCAACTTTTGTTTGTATGTGCTGATTGGGGCTGTCTGGAACCTCGCACTTAAATGTAAATGCCACAGAGGGAAACAAAGGCACACAGCTTGCCTTCTCTTCACAGGTACTTAATAGAGGCATGTCCCTGTATATAAATGCAGACACGGCAAGACTGTCAGATGGGTTGGCCTGTCATAGAATTTATATGTATAAATAGCACTATTTTATTTATTTTATAGCGCTATGTTGTGACGTCATTTGCACACGTCAGTCCCCCCACTTCTTTTTATAGGACTTGTGCCCTGGTTACAGTCAATACTGATCCACTAAATATAGTGTGCATGTGTGCAGAGAACTGATGCACAGGTTCACCTAGTACATACACAAACACACACAGCGTAGCAGGTTTAAAAAGTATTTTGGGGCCCTATACATGCTGGGGGCAGTCGTGAAAGGATTCACACAGACTCGGGACTCCATAAGCACTTCTTAGCTCTATTTAGACGTTTGCCATGCACTCAGACCTTGGAAGTTTGAGGGTTACACAAACCAGAAGTCCTGAAGAAAACGCTAGCCAGCGCTAGATAGAGGGTAGATGTGTCCGAGAAGGGCTATTTGAAGGACCGCATGATACCTAATTTGCATCCAGAGCGCATCGAATCCTAAAGACAAAAGATGAGCGCCGTGTACTTTCTTGCATTTTGATTCCCATTTCTGGGAATAGTTCCGCAGTACTGATTTAATGACTAGATGTAGTGGAGAGTATGCGTGTGGGGTGGGGGGGGGGGGGGGGCTGTGTTTCTCAGCGACAAACCCCAAACCAAGCTTGCGAGTCAGAGCCTCATTTCAAGGAGGGTAATTAGTGGTACCTTGCAGATTTTTGCCCAGCCTGAACGGTTTCTCTGAGACTTATGCATTAAAACTCAATAGTGCAAAACACCTAACCTATTTAAGTCATTTACAAACCCCATTTATTCGTAAAGCGGTTTCCCTTTCTCTTGTCCAAAATAGGAGACCGGTTTTATTTAATGGTTTCCCATATACATACGCAAAAAACGCACGCGCGAGTATTTATGTTTTACAAGCGCCAGCACGAAAGGCTACAAGATCCCCAGCTGGTACATTCTCCTCAAGGAGCTCCCTTGTCTGCGCGCGTCCCGCGCAGGGCCACTCAGCAGTTTGTGCCACGGCAGCGCTCGTGCGGCACGCTGCAGCGTCCCTGCACGTGAACTTGGGATGCGCTTTGAAACGCTGCAGGCAGGGCGCCCTTACCGCAGTCCTTCGGAACCTCATCCTGCCTCTTTGGGGATTGGCCTCTGCCATCTCTTTTACGCACGGCAAATCGTCTTCCACGTCCTGGGATCGAGCCTGCGGCGATGAAATATGACCCACTCTTCTCAGGTGTTTAAAAATTGCGTTTGAAAGCCGAGCTCTGGCGAAGCCGCTGCGTCCATCGCAGCAGCACCGAGAAAGCCGCCGACTGCCACCGGCAGCGCGCAGGTCCACGCTGATTCACTCGAGTTTACACTCGATTTACAGCTGACACCTCCATAAACCGCCTAATCCCGACCCAGTGAAGCGGATTAGCCCGTGTTTTCCCGTTTAGATGCCGAAAGATGCTTCAGAGGCTGTCAGTGATCGATGGCTCAGTGTTTGACCCTAGTTTTTTTTCTTCACGAGAACCCTGCTACGAAAGCAGCATTTAAAGGTGCAGTGCTAATGCTACCTGTGCCTAAGAAACGCGAGGGTAAATGCATCCCCAAAACATCCATACGGTCTGTAACAAATGCGTTCTTATAATGTTACAAACTAACACGACTCTTCCTTCACACTGCGCAAACGAGAGTTCACCTTTCTCATCCCTCACAAAAAAAGTAACACAAGCAAAACTGTGACAAACGTATTAGAGGCAGCTCTAAAACAATAGAGGAGTGGGGTAGATTAAATGCAGTGGGGTAGAAGGAATGCAATGGCCCCCATGCAAATATGGATAAATCATCCCTGACGCCCAGATCCAGAAGTAAAGGAGGTCATAACTCAGGGACAAGTACTGGAGCCCCTCAAAACATTGGGCCCCAGTACCTCTGCACCTGTGACAGTTACATCATGCGCTAAAGCTCAAAACACCCTAACCCCACCCACAAGGAGCTCTCCTGCAATGGTTAACCATCTCCCAGATGGGTAGTTGACTTGTAAATCTTCCAGTGCTGTAAACAATACCTTCAAATCTCCACTATAACTATACAAAATGAAGTCCAAACTTGCTCTAATACCTAAAATGCCCTAAACCTAATTGCAGTTTAGGAATCAATCCAATTTAAGGAGCAAGAGAGGATACAGCTGCTTAAGATCCCACTCAAACAGTTAGGAATTTGCACCCGGCGGCAAGCAGTGTTGGCATGTTTTGACTCATGGGCCACACAATTGAAATGTAGAGTGTCAAATTTCTCACAATGGCGAAACAAAAAATAATTTTTTTAAAAATAAATAAAAATTAAATAAAATTTGACTTAACATCATAGGAGCGGATGGATCGCCCCACCAGTAACCGGATAATGAAGTGACCGAGATGCCAGTCAGAGGCTGCTCCTTAAGACTCAATAATAACAACTTAAAAAGCAGCCGCCAAGATAGTAAATCCCGTCGTGCCACTTAGCCATCAGGGTTCTTCTCCTGACATTGTCCGCACTTCCTACAATCCATGCTGAGGCCGAATGGCACTATTGTTTTATACTATAGCTGCACACCACACCAATCCATCATCACAACTGCCACGAAGCACCGCAGCATACACTTTTTAAGGGTTCTTGTTTTTAATGTAATATTTTAATGTCATTCTGCGAATGGTCTTATCAGCTTTTTTTGTATATTTGTATGTAAGAACCGCATAGCACTCTTAACATGTGTATTAATGCTTTTATGGCAGTACCATAATGATTTTTATCTTGACGGCATTCAACTGTGCAATGTTTTTTATTAACTCCTTGAGTGCTCATGACGGCTCCCGGCAGCCATGAGTCACAGTAGGCATGTGCTCATGACAGCCGGGAGCCGTCCGAACGTTGCCGCTCCGCCCACGCGGTATTAATTCCCCACCTATGTGAGAAGTGGGCGGAGTTCGTTTGGCTCCCGGTCCTCATGAGCACATGCCCATCGTGATTTATGACGGCCGGGGGCCGTCCTGAGTACAAGAGCGCCACGCCCAACCCCGCCCCCTCTCGCACCGCGGCGGAATTTGCTCCGCGGTGAAGGGGTTAACTGTGCATAATAAAATAAACAAACGAAACAATCCAATTTAAGGCATTTTTTGCCCCACATTTTCTATACATGGATATTGACACCATATAAATTCAGCAAAGCCTGTCTATCCTCACCTTCTCCTTTGCCGCTCTGCAAAACAATTAGGGGCATATGTACAAGCCCCTCTCGCCACAAAATGTCACTTTTTGTGACTTTTCCATGGCAATAGGGGCTTCGCCTTATTTACATGGCTGCCTTGTAAATAAGACCCCCTTTCACACTATGCTTAGCGGTGGGCAGTGGGTGTTGCGGTGGGCGTTTCACCACAACACCCATTGATTTGGACGCTGCCCCCTATTTACAAGGGCAGCATAAATAGGAGGAAGCGCCAAAATAAAGACCAGGGAAAACCTTGTCTTAACTTGGTGAAACAAGGAGAAATTATTTATTTCTCCTTGTTGTTGCTTTTCCCATGTGTGCTGCCATGTGCAGCACACATGGAAAAAGCAGATCGCATTATATTCTTTATGTGTAGGAAGGTGACCCTTCATGCACATAAATAATCCTTAAACAAAAAAAGACATTTTGTACCTTCCATGTGTTCTGCATAAAGCAGCACACATAGAAGTGACAGAAGGCCTTTCAGGATTGTTTATGTGCAGGAAGAGAGACCTTCCTACACATAAACAACCCTCCCCTGCACACAGGCACCCTTGCACTATGGTGCAAGGGTGCCTGCGTAGGTGCTACACTGCTAAATGTAGCACCAGCACAGGGGGAAACGCGATGCTGCACCATATCCTTGTAAATATGGTGCAGCCTTGTGTTTTGAAGAGGCACAGTGAGGTGTTAAGCCATGAAGGTTAACGCCTGACTCCGTCACTTCTTTGTATATCCCCCTTAGTCCCTTCACTCGGAAAGTCCTGGTATTGCTGCCAAATAAGGTTTGTGCCCAGATAGGCATTCAAGTTGTACTGAATTTTGCACTGACCCAGTTGCTTTCCCCTGCGCATATTTCACCAGGAGAGTGCGGGCAAAATTTGTGCAAGTACAACCACACGATTATGAGTTTTTCAGCTCAAAATGGGGAAAATGTGCGGTATTATCTCATCTTGAATTTCAACCTGCAGAAGTCATAATGTGGAGGTAAAACAGTCTTGTGCCCCCCCCCCCATGCTGCATTACCTCCCAGTATTCCCCAAAATTTGGAATAAAGCTCTCAGCTTCAAGCTTTTCTTGTGCTTTCAAAGCATGATGTCTGGCCTGTTTTTCTCCTTGTCCATTGACTATAAATCAAAGATAGATCATACGCATCATCCCTCTTGAATGGATTACCCTAATATACACAATGTTAGCGGGCTCCTTGGATTTTCTTTGCTTAACAACATGAAGGACAGCCTACTTGTCGAATAGTCTTAAATGATTTCAAACAATGCATTTCTCAGGTAGGACTAAGATCCTGATTCACATAGGTATGATGCCTTTTGTTTGTGTGTTTTGTCTATGCTTCTTAATAAACACAACTAGTTACTGAAGTATACCATGAAGCATACTAGCCAAAATCTTGGTGAACAATTTGGCGTCCATATTGATTAAATAAATTGGAGAAACATGTGTCATATTTAGCAGGGATCCTTTCTTGCCCGAAGGATCATTGAGATGGGCAGCTCATTGACTAAATCTGCTGTTTTACCAGACTGTTGGATTGAAAGGACCACTGCAGTAGGTGATAAACCCGACAGTATCTTTTTGTTTTATGAAGCCTTCCTTTAGTGCTTGGCTGGTCAAAGCTTAGTCATGGAGTTATGTCTTCTGAGATTTTATCCATCCCCTGATTTCGAAAGCTTAGCTTGATACTTCTACTTCTATTAAAGTGATAGCAGAATTGTACCTCTCCACCAAAAGTAAATGAATGGAAAAGTTAAATAAGATTTCCAGGCCACGAAAGAATATGAAACAAATACTAATAACCTTAGCACAATGACTGAGAATGTGGGTGCAGTTATACTGGAAATATTAACTAGGTGCATGTTAGTAAGGTTAACATTATCATAACCTTGTTACTGGTGCTTCTACATTATTTGTTATTGGTGTGTCTATTCAAGTGGATTCCCAGCACTGTCTGCAAGTGTGCTACTGGCATGTATAGCAATCAAGCGTGAGTAAAACAACAGTCCATTCCTATTGTCAGAAACAAAAGAGCAGACTTGGTACAGGCAGTGGAAGGAACAATCTTAGCTTAGGCCCTGTAAATGTCAAAACAAAGCATACATATAACCTCTGGAAAATACAAGGACATAATCTCATTCTATACATTGCCACTTCCAGTCATTGGGTAATTTATGAACTACCTAGGCTTGTAAGCCAAAACCCATCTATTAATTGGGTGTACAGGATCACAGCTATGAGTACTATCTTCTGTCATGAGCATTGTGGGTGATCATCTGGCTATTGGCACCGCATATCAAATGCTGTGTATGATATCACTGAGCCACCTGAAGGTAGCAGATCTACTTCTGAGCATATCTTCGAAGGTCAATCAGCTGGTTAATATAAAAGGCCAGAAGGCGAAATCTTCCCAAGTTTTCCTAGCATTTCCTCCGGGGAGTTTAAGGGACCAGTGAACAGGAGGTGTGTCACTACACTGTAGACAGAGCTCCTGTGGGAAATAGCCATATAAAAGCCCAATATTACCATGCCCACAGTGTTCTGGCGAGGAACGATCAGCTGTGGTCTGAATATTTCTTTGAAGCTTTTGGCAAGGGCCAGTTTTGCAGGGTTACCCCAAACTTTTTGCCTTCCTCCTTCTCTTTTTCTGACCTTGCTTTTTTGGCTTCAGGACTCTGGGCATTTCACCACTGCTGACCAGTGCTAAAATGCAGGTGCTCTCTCCTCTGAACATGGTATAATTGGTTTACACCTGTTTCTCATATTTGATTTACTTGCAAGTCCCTTGTAAAGCGGTATACTTTATACCCACGGCCTATAAATTAAATGCTACTGGTGGTCCTGCAGCACTGATTGTGCCACACACTGAAGTAGCCTTTCAAACTTGTCTCAGGCCTGCCACTCCAGGGCCTGTGTGTTGAGTTTGCTGCCACTCTGACTTGTCATTTAAAACTCCTTGCCAATCCTTTAACTCCTCTTTTATTACATTTAAGTTGCCACTAAGGTAGGCCGTAGTTAGCTCTAAGGGCAGGGTGTTATGTAAGTAAACGGTAGGACATGTACTTTTATGTTTTACACTTCCTGGTAGAGACAAATAGCCAATTTCGTTTTTCACTACTGGGAGGCCTACTCCTCTCGCAGGCTAGCAGTGGGGATTCCATAAAATACTCTTTAAACTGTAATTCCTGATCAGAAAGGAGTAGCTTTTTTATGTTTGATATGTTAACAATGGTAATGACAAATACTCTTTGCTGGTGAAGCTTGATTTCACATTTCTGTTCGAGAAATGCAACTTTTAGAAAGTGAACACAAGGATACAATAGACAGAGTGCTGAAACTATTCAGACATTCACCCACTGTCACAGATCTGGGTTGAATCCATGATCGTTCTTTAGCTCACTTGGCCACCCCAGTTCAGACCCAGCTATATGCAAATCAGTCTTGACCCTGTGCCTCATGGGTGCAGTCGTTGTTCACTTTAAGTTGGGAGGGTATGCCCAGACGTGGGCCCCTTGCTCACTTTGCCACTGGAATCAAGCTAGCCTAGCTTATGAAGGGAGTTACCCCAAAACCGGACCCAGGATGCTTGTTTCTGGGCCAGGGAAGACCTGGCTTGGCAGTTTGGGCTGGACTGTTCCCATAAGGCAGAGGGACAAGACCTATTTGCATATCGCTGGGTCTGAACTGAGATGGCAAAGTGAGCTAAAGAACGAGGATGGATTCACCCCAGATCTGTGACTGGGGGGTGAGTGTCTGAAAAGTTTCAGCGCTCCGTCCATCATCTCCTTGGTTTACTTTTAGCAAGTGGACATTTCACTCTGCTTATAACAGCAGCCTGTCTCCAATGCACGTCTGGGCTGGGTGACAGCTACAGTTTGTGCTTTCCTTATAGGCAGCCACAAACACTAGAAGGGCTGGGTGTGACAGAGGACTCATCTGCATTCTGATAACCTTCCTGGGCAGGAAGGGGGAGAGGTAGCTCACATAGGCTGTTTCCTGTCCTCACCCAAAGGGGCTGACTATCTCCCACATATATCCTGGCAGACAGGACTGGGTTGAAAGGGATACTTTTGCACTTCAGAGAAATCATTTGAAGTCTGCCCCTACTTTAAAGGCACTTTGGGGTATAAGCACAAGGATGTGGCGAACGGATGAGGACTTGGACATTCGCGACAGGACCCTTCACTCACCAGTTTGCCACATCCTCCCCACGGCCTTCCGCTTAGACCGCGAGTGTTCAAGGCGGCTGAGCGATACCAATTCCCGGCTCCTGGCATTTTCCTACATACCGCTAAATGACGATAGCGGTTCACTGACACGGTGCTTTCTTCCGGTGTGATCGACATTCTTCATTGAAGATCAGTATCACTATCCAGTCACTGCACTTCAATTCCCTGGGACATCGCGCAACACTCTGGTTGTCGCAGAGACCTGCAAACCTTGGCTACTAACGTGGACCACTCCTTACTCTTCGTGGCCCCGTTGGTGTTTATTGCAGGTACCCTTTGGATCCCTTTCCTATCCCTTGCTCCTTGACCTGGACCATCCGCCCACCATTCAGCACCATTATGAATCCAAGTAACCTGGTCCTGATGACGACCTAAACTAAGAAAGGTCGAAACGCCGCCGACCACTCAGCATTATCTTTGGCCTCAATGTGGTCAATCTAAATAATTTAAAGTGTTAATTCTATCTCGTATATATCTTCATTTGTGTTATTGACCACCATTCCTGTTCATTTTTGCGCCGTTCACGCTGTTTTTCACCCCATTGTGTCACTGCGCCGTTCACTGTCACAAGTACGTTTAATGCACAACCCACTTATAGTTACTTATACAATAATGTGCTTTAGTGCTGTTATAACTACTTATAAATAAGAATTCTCTCTTGCAAATTTCTTTGGGTCTCCCCGTCTTTCTTTCTTTTGATTAATTCATCCTATTTAAATTGTCATTCCATCTCTAGGCCTGCCCGCTCCCGCTGCACTCGAGTTCTGGTCTTACTCAAGTGCTGGTCTTACCACTGTCTACTTCAAGCCTTTCAACGATTCAAAATTCAGCCCTGCAAGAACATTTCTACTGTTAGGCCCAGCGCTTCAGAGTGTTTTTGGGCCTTTTGTTTTTTCCTTTTTGTGCGGTCAAGACACTACCTTCCAGAAGACATCCTCTCTTTAGCCCGTATTGCGACAGAGACAGCCAGTCTAGCTTCCGCACAACCTCTAAGAAAGAGGTGAAGAAATTACCTCTATTTTTAGCCTTTGACAGGTAGTTATTTTAACAACTGAGAATGTGTAAGTCTATATTTATTTAGCAAGATATTCATTTTCTTTGTTTAGCTTTCAGGAAATTCCAGTTACCTGTCAAAGCATAAAGAGTTGGTATTACAAAAATATTGCTATGGTGTATCATATCACAACTACAAGTCGTAGAGATCCACTACAACCTACAGAAATCCTTGATCCCCAGCAGCGGTGTGGCAGAGTGTGAAGGCATGTGTCTTTGTCTTCTTTCTTATCAAATTTTTATTTCTGTGCATCTGCCACTGGCCCATGTCTTTGCATATGTAGTCATTGGAGTGAAAGGTGAGAGACAAAAAATATTTTTGTTCCATTGGATATTGAACACACATTTAGTTACCTTACAGACAGCCTAGCCCACATTTTCATCCAACCTGAGTGACGGATTCAGATTATTTGGTCTCTGATCCCGGAGTCATAACCAAAATACAACAAATATTGCGTTAAGTGAAACCAGACATGTAAGAAATTGGGTTATTAGTTGGGCGGGATATGAGTTTTGCACAAGTAATACGTCCACAATTGTCTCTTTAGTGGGAACCAAACACTATTATACTATAACACTATTATACTATTATCCCAAGTGACTCTTTCAGGGTAGCGAAACCGAGCAGTCCAAGGCCTACACAGGTTAGGTGGTGTGGGCTAGTAATCTCCATCTGCTGGCCCGCAGCAACAATCTTCAAAAAATCATTGTCCAGTCAGTGCTTGTTTCTTTGACAAAGTAAAAGTATATTTATCACATATGCCCACTACTCAATACTATACATGAATTAAAACTATATACATGAAGCACATGGAAATACCTTTGGTTGCATTCTGAAACCACATTTGACCCATAATGCGTAATGACCCCCAAAGTCACAACACTCCCCACCTCGTTTTTAATTCTTCACAAGAACCCTGCTACGAAAGCAACATTTAAAGTTTTAGTGCTAATGCTGCTTGTGTCTCTGTCCCTCGAGGCTAATGCAACCCATAACATCCCCACGGTCTATAGCAAATGCATTAATAGAATGTTACACTATATGGATGATCATTATCAATAAAACAGGCGTATTGGATTTTTCATGGGGTCGCCACAGTAAAATGTAAGTAAGGCCAATTGGCTTTGTCAAGGTGTTTCAACATTAAAATATAAGGCAATAATCACATGCAACATTTCTTCATTAAACCAATCAATTAAGTAATTCATTCATTATCGATAAGCATTGCATTGTCCATCAACAACATTATCAATAAACCCTTTATATTCAAAACAACTTTAAAATTGGGTCAAGAGTCTTTCTTCCACAAGATCAGGCCGCAGAAAATGTAGTTATATGACAAACCACTGGTGTCTCCTGCACTGCAAGCTGAAGAGCATCAAGTCCCAGGAATGCTCGCTAATTGTTCAAAATTCTTCCCAGGTCATAGTCTGACCTGGGAGAAATAGGGTTAACTTTGTAAAATGTTCCGTAAGGAGGTTGCTGCACTCAATTTCAATTTAAAAAATCTTGTTTTTAGATTGAACATCCATAAAAGATACATTCAATAAAAACAATATGATAATACATTAAAAATATGTCTTGTCCATAAACACTAATGCCTGGAGTAGCTCTGCGACCCCTTTCTCTCCCCCACTGTTTTCCTCCCTCCCTGTTCCCTCGTAGATGTGTTGTATATTTTGATTTCACTCTGCTCTCATTGATGAGCCTCCGTTTATGGTGAACAGGAATGAGGCTAACCAAGGCCCTTTTTATGCTGTTGTGTCTAAACATGCCTGAGTATTCAAATGTTGCAAATGTACAAGGGCTCACAGCTCGACTTGTATCCTTTGTTCTGTAAGCACTTCAATATATCTTAAGTTATGTATGTTTAGACTTCTAATTTCCTACTGTAAACAATAAAATCAATAAAAAATAAAAAAATATATATAGAAGCCCAGTATCGGAATGCAGTAGAATAGTTAGTAAAAAGGTTAATACACTTCTGGTCGCAAGCAAGCATCATATGGAGATACAACAGCACTTAGTCGGAAAAATGTCCTTTCTCAATATAAGATACAATGGAAGCATATTCGTCAAGCTCGTAGGCTAAATTTTCTAAATGACTATGGGCCATATGTAGATAATTTATATTTACCGATTCATAAATACCGAATTTGACCGATTCGGTATTTATGAATCGGTAAATAGAATGTAGGTAAACATTCGGTAATTATTACCGAATCGGTAATATTCGGTATTTATGAATCGGTAGTTACCGAATCGGTAATAATGCATCCCTTCCAATTCATTCCTATGGTCCTGGAGGCCCATAGGAATGAATGGGAAGCCATTCACTATTACCGATTCGGTAAATACCGAATCGGTAATAGGGGGAGCATATTCATGGGTGGCAGGGTGTCACATTGACACCCTGTTGCACCCCTGAATCGTGCATGTGTGCACATGTGGCGCACATACATGCCCTAGTAAGGGCATGTTTGTCTGCCACATGGCACTTTTCAAAAAGCACAAAATTGCTTTTTAAAAGGTATTCGTTATTTACCATCAACTTGTAGTTGGTGGTAAATAACGAATCCAGAAACCAAAAATGCACTCACTTGAGTGCCCCCTACATAGGATTTCAGGATTCAGTAATTTAACGAATCGGAATTTTATCGATTTCTTAATATTCCAATTCGGTAAATTACCGAATCCTGAAATCCAGCCATCTACATCTCAATTGCCTAAATACCGGTCGGTAACGGGATATTTACCGATTTTCGGCCGTTACCGACCGGTATTTAGGTACCTACATATGGCCCTAAGTGCCTTCCTTATTTTTATGGCAAGGATATAAATGAGGAAACTACAAAGCCATTCCACTGCATCAAGCTTGCATAAAAAGTTAAAAACAGCCTTATGGTAAAACAAACTACGTCCCTTAAAAACGGGTTTAAAAAGCGCTTCCTAACATCCTGGTAAAATTTACAGAACAGCACAAAGTGTTGTGTCTATTACACAGATAAACCATTGCAATGGCATTTGGGTAAGTTCTCTTTCCACACCCCCATTGGAAATCCTATGAAAAAGTGTACAATACTAAGCCGTAGCCTTGTGAGGTAGAATCTGGCCTGTAAATTAGTTACAAGGGACAAGTACATTTGGGTGCCCAGTTGTAGGGGTCCAGCGAGATATCTCAGGACTGACGGTTTGACATTCTCGCTGGATTCCCCTAGCCATTTTATGTGTTAGAAGAAGTGACTTCATTTCCTTTTTACTGTGGTGTAAGATGCTGGCTGGGTCATCTAGACAAACATTTGGATTCATCTCATTTAAGAGATTTTTTGTGTGAGCCAGCAAGGGAATTTCATCTCTGTGGTCCAGGGTTGAACAATCTTTAATTACTGCTTTTGTAAATGTGGTTCCGGCCTTACTCCAAATGCTATGCCAGGTGAGTAGTGCACAGATGATAATGGTATATTCAATATAGGGGCCTGCTAATTCGTTGTGAACATGTGGGTGGGGGTAGATCATGGTACTCCTAAGAGCCTATACAAAGGGTTGTTTTCTGACACCTGTAATAGCGTACAATCTGTCATACCCCACATGGCGGCCCCATAGGTGGCACTACTAATGCATTTGCTGTTATATAGGTGTAATATCTCTCTAACAGGCTTGTTACCAATTTTTACAGAAAATCTGAAAATTGCTACAGTAGGTCACAGAAATGTCATTTTGCCCATTTTTAGATGTGGGCCCCAGAGGAGAGATGTAAACCTAAGTAAGTGAAGCTCAGGGTTTCAGTTAGTGTTTCCCTTTAACAATTTATGTCCTTTTCTTAATTTTGCAAGTCCCACATGCCATTACAAGCGTCTTTGCTAGATTCAATTTTCTAACTTTGTCCTCCATATATGTGACAAAACCACCTGTAATCAGGTGTTGTAAGCTGTTAGCAGTTTGTGATATTAGTACAGCGTCATCGGCATAGAGGAGAATTGGGGTAGGGCAATCGCCTATTTTAGGGGATCGGCTGTCAGTATTTGCAGGTATTCATCCACCCCTTTTAGGTAGAGGGAGAGCAGAAACTCTGGTGTGCATTTTCTGTTGGTTCCATAGCGCGCCTGGGCAGTCAAGCGACTATACAAATTGGACAGAAAGGAAATTATGTTCATGGGGGCAAGCAAGAGTTCTAAAGTTTTCTATAGCTTCACATGATTAACGAGATCAAAGGTGCTACCTAAGTCGGCGAAGCATAGATGGATATGGCCTTTTCTTGTAGTAGTATATTTGCTTAGAAGCAAGATTAGGTTGATGCATTGTTCCAGAGTACCAACTTTACAACTGAATCCAAATTGTGAGTCAGTAAGCACATGGTTGTCACTCACCCATGTTTCAATTCTACCAAGAAGCTTTACTGAAGAATCAAGCAGTGAAATTGGTCTGTAGCATTGTGCATCATCTCTGTTCACCCTTTTAAAAAAATCGGGAGAATTATACTATCAGCCCACATTGCAGGATGCAACTTTTGGTTTTGGTTACCGCTGTAATACTTGTGTTAGGATAGGTCTCCATAGTGCAGAGTATGATTTATAAGTATCTATGGGGACCCCCCCCATCTGGGCCAGGGGCTTTTCAGTTTGCACATTTGTCCATTGCTATGTTGACTTCTTCAGGAGTAAAAGAAGTTAGGAACTTTAATACAAAATATTTAATCAGAGGAAGAGTTTGCCACTTCAATATCTAGATTAAAAATTCCATCATACTGGGTTAGCCAGTGTACTGGTGTCACATGTGTCTCTATCAATGTGGGCCGAAGAGTCTCTGAGAAATGGCTGATTGATAAGCCTCCAAAACAGGGTAGTGGCTCTTAGTTCCGATGCTTGCTCCATATCAGCCCAAACTTTTTCACGTAATTGGTATTTCCTTGCCTCAAGAATGCACTTATACATGAGACACGCTGAATTGGCATTTTCCCTATTTCTAGGGGAGGCCTGTAAGGCTCTTTTCAAGATCCGATTAGTGCGCAAGCAATGGTGGTCAAACCAACCTGACTTAATTGATTTATCAGCTCTCCCTGTAGCCACCCCCATAACACTCAAAATGTACATTGGTGGTGCCTCCTTGGAGCACCACAATTAATTAAACCTTTTATATAGGATCCCTTGCAGAGCATTATGGGGTGCTCTCTCCAGAGGGGTTGTGAATATCTAAAGTAGAAGGCTGTCCAGCTGTGCTGAGGCTTAGCGGCTTCAATCAAGTGTTTCCTTATGTTTTTTATTTCCAAACCCTGGTTTTGGATCCCAGGTTATGGTTTTAAAAAGGAGCACAGGAGCAAACTCCCATGCTGCCCAGCTGCACCTGGAATCTCTCCCACTTGCACACTTGATTGTGTGGGAGGGGACAGCACTGTTCTTTCTTCCCTCTGCCTGTGTGGAGCATGTGTGATGCTGCTGGGCTGGGCCTTCTTGCTCCCACCAGTCACAGGGAGCGGGGAGGTGCGTAGGGGAGCGTGGCGGCGCTGAAGTCCTCTTCTGTTCCTCAATGTTGCTTGGGCCCCAGAGATGGGGCCCCATGGCCCTTTCTTGACACATTGCACTCCAGGTCTCCACAGTGTTCCTGCATTTTGTTTTTATTGCCCCAGAGAACATGGGGGTTTCCAGGGGCGATTAGGATCCAGGGAGGGGGCTAAGGCACAGCACCTCACCAACCCCATAATTAAATTATTGATGCACCGACCCAAGGGGGTATTTCAGGAATCGCAGTGGATCACTACACTCTCAGTTTTTCAAAAAGGTGTGTTTAAATGGGCGATCTTCAAAGGTGCATAACCTGGGCCCCATTCAGCCGATTTTGTTGCTCTAGGGCTGATTTTACTCATTTGCAACAGGGGCACCTTCAGCAGGTTTCCCTGGCTGCTTTGCCCTCCTCAGGCCACGTGGCTTCCTGTCCGTTATACTGGGTACCCGGGAGGGGCAGTAAAGTCCAAGTCTTCCCCCAACTGGTCCTCGGGCCATAAAGGATCCAGCACTCCTGGCACAGGGGAGACCTATCTAGTTCTGGGGTTCAGCTATAGGCAAGGTTCTTAGTCCATCAGATGTGTCAGGTGGCTTCTACTTCCAGCTGTCCATGATTCTGGTGTGACACCACCCAGGTCCTGGGTCTTGCCTTCTCCCTTGTGCAGAGGTTTATACCTGTGGGTTGAACGTTCTAGATGGCAGGCACACCTGGCCAATCTTAGGATGCCTCACCATCCCTCCACCCCTGTACCAACCCTCCTGCACAGCCTTCTGGAACAATCAAGTGTAGCAAAGCCCTTCTTCCCGAGTGCAGCGCTCCTGTGCCCACCCAGAGGTGCGGCCATGGAAATTAACAGTCCCTCCTTTGCAGCCACTCTAAATCCGTTCTGGGGCAGCTGCTCTATTCCACTGGGTTCAGAGCCAAGCTGGCTATCAGGACAATACAGAGGGCAGGCCCAGGTATCAGCTACATCGGTCTATAACAGGGGAGGATCCTTTGAAGTTAATCAAGTTGCTGGGCAGAGATCCAAGGCCATCAGTTCAAGAAGGGAAACTCCCCCCTCCCACCCAAGGCCCTTTGTCCACTGCCTGGGAGCAATGCACATCTCAGTACAGGGTAGCCATCAGCAGTTATGTGACACTGAACACTGGCAGAAAGGCCTTTTGCTTCTAGGCTGGATAATGACAACTATCTAAAAGTGTAATTTCCAAAATGGTAAAGTAAAATCCAACTTGACCATTTCTACCAATCAGTAGAAAGCATTTATCAAATGTAACAATGTAGGTCAGTGTTTTCCTGTGGAAGCCACCAGCCTTGCTACAGTGAAAATAGCATTTGGAGATATTTTACTGTAAGGACACGTTCAACATTAATTTCTACATGCCCTACTTTTCAATATTATGATCCTGCCTTTATGGATAAGAAGGCCTGCTAATGGATGACTGATTAATATTTAAAACAAAGGCTGAGGTCCGTCAAAAGAGCTTATTTTGACAGGCTGAATTTGCAGTTTATAACTGGGACAAGCATATTAACCTAACCTGTCTGCAGCTACCAGGTTGTCCATGACAGTAGTCTCTCACGTGTAGCAGACATGTGCACATGTTTATGCACGTGCAACAAGCCCAGTGCCACATACCTTAGCTAACTGCAGCATCTTATCTTAAAAGATGGACAACTATGGTAATTACTCTCAGTCCAATTTACCATGAAATTACTGAGTGAGACTCAGGTTGTGATGCTCATCCACAATAAAGGGCCATAAACAGGGTGATCAATAGCAAAAAATCTTCGATAACTAACTGGGAAGGACCCATATACAACAAAACAATAAGATTTCATTATAATTAGCAACTTTTAAGCAGGAGGTAGGTAATTTGATGAAGACAGAGAAGGATGCAAGTCACATTCCCCTGCCTTCCGGTGATAAAAGTTCAGTTTCATGGGCATTTTTGCCTCCTTTAAGTGATATCACATTCCTGTTTCCCAATGATTCCAATTATACCCTTAGCCCTTCAAGAGAAATTTTCTGGGCATCCTAAGAAATTCACACTGCTTCTGAATCGTGTCTTTACTTTTTTTTGTGTAAACCAACTCCTTACGAGCCTAAGTGGCCTTTGTCGCATCATATTAAAGTGGGAATGTGGCAAATCAGTTTAATCTATCAGTAGAAAGAAATTATCCTTGACAGTTTAATTTTTCTGCTATTTGTGACCAGATGAGAAAGTTATTTGATAGGTCACATACCCGTTCTTAAAACAGGGCCATCAAGAATTTTCGATTTATATTGACACGTTAATTTGGTTGGCCAGAAGTGAAAAATATGTCTTTATTTCCTTTATGCCTTTGCAGTGAATTGAAAGATGTCTTAGCACAAAAGGTTAATCTTTCTAACAAATGTGATGAACTCCTAGAGTAAGTGGTACAGTTGGATCATCATTTATCTAAAAGTAAATCAGAAAAAACTACCAGAATTAGTAGTGCAGCCTATGACAGAAGACAGTAGAATGATGAAATCTTCAAAGGAATTGTTGTTGAGCGGTACCATAGAGCTCATAGATAAAGAAGTGAGATACAGAAGGCACTTAAATAGTTGGTGTTAGTATAGTAGGAAATGACTGCAAAAGTAAATTCAAGACTATTAAAAGTCAGGTGGCAACAGTGGTGCCTATAAACGAATTGCAACTGGTAAAAAAACTAAAGTCCTCGATAATGAAAGGAGCTTTTTTTTTGAGTACACACTTTTTTTTGTCAATTCATAGATGGGGTGCGTGATCTTGGCCAAATAAGTAAAGAAAACACACCATGAATTATGCCCATTCATATATCATTCTATTCTCAGAGAAAGTCTTACTCTTTCCCTCTTGGGCATATCTTACTTTATATTTTGCTAACACGGATTTATTGCTTCAGCTTTTTAAGTCTGTTCTGTAGAGCAAAACAAGGATTAATGACCAGCAGGACCCATATTCTTCCCTGTAGAAGTCTCCCAGTCATCCTGTAAGGAAGAACTAACCAATCAGCAGTACATCCCTTCAGTTAGGCAGATCCTCCTTCCCCACCATCCCTTACTCCATGTTCTCACTTGTGTGTAAGAACAGACTAGCAATGTTACATCCAGTCAGTATAACAGCTCCTCCTTTACTGTCTGTATGAATATTTGTTTAGACAAGCCCCTCCTTTATGTACCCCACCCCAATAGCTTCCCTATACCCTATGTTTAGTTGTCATCCCCCAGGCCCTTCCTCAACATCTGTAATTGGGCATAAGACATGGCGTGGGACTGAAGCTCTATCCCTTCATTTAAGACGGTCCTCCTTCTTGTGATGAAATCTCCAGCCAGGAAGAAGCCACAATGGCATACTTTCTACACATTGCCATTCTGCTGTTAGTGGTTCCCTACAAGTAAGCAGTTCTGAGGGCAGGGGGGATGATTTGTGATGTTGTTCTTGCACTGCTCTTGCTGTGGTAATTTGCTTTTGAGGTACTAGGAATCAATGCCCACATGCGTTGATCTTACAGGTAAGTGCAACTACAGATAGCAAAGCTGACAAAAGACCTGCTTCGTCAGTATGAACTTCATAATATGGCTGCCAGCTCCCTAACCTACCAGTATACATTACTATTAAATCCTGTGGGAGTGAGCTGGTGTGTGAAACTCTATTTCTGGTAACAAAGTTTACACACCACACTGGTGACATAGCTATTTTAGCCATGCTGCCCATATATTCATATATTCTCCAGGTGAGGAGTACACAGGTTCACACATACCTCCACCTCAAAAGACCTGATGGTGGATCATGGGCATATTTGACAACTTAGAAAAATAGTCCGTTGTTTTAAGTGATGGTCCTGCCTTTTGTTCCATGGTGAACCGAAAGGTTGTTGGGAGCCAGCAGAAAGTTTGTTGGTTCAATGGTCTACTTCTTTGTGAGAGGACAAACAAACCAAAGAAGCAGTGGTCTAGCTTAGACAGTAAGATTTGTGGGTGTGAGCCTGAAGTTTCACAACTAAAAAATCTGTGGGCTGCAGGTGGAGGGGTGGGATGGCCAAGGTTCAGGATGGACTGTTCTCATCAGGAACAGGGTCAATACTGATTTGCATTAGGTGGGCCCCTGTCTAGAGTGGTGCAGTGGGCAAACAACGGCGGGCTGGAATACTACCCTGAGAAAGTGCTACTGGTTAGACTATTTGAAAGTAGTCATCCTTCAACATTTTGGGTATTTTATTGCCTGAATAGTTGAGACTGGTGAAGCTTTCGAAGCCTACTACTGCCAATGTTTGGGAGTTCAAAGAAGTAGTACATTTGCACCTATTGAAGCAGTACTTCTATAGGTGCAAACTTACTAATTATTTAGTAATCCAGTCACTATATGGTCCTGAGTCACAAAGGTAACTCACACTTTTGATAACGTTTTACATTTGAGTAAGTTTACTACTTTTTGGCTATTCACAAAATCTCAGTAGAAATTTACTTTAAAAATGTTACTTATATGTCTTCTCCAAATTGAAGGGCCTGGGGGCTATCCACAAACTGCATTTGTAGTATGTTTTGTGGTACTACAATAGTACTACAAACATACTACAAACTGCTAGTCACAAACCGCACTTCTTATGTAGCACTGCAAAAAAAAACAGTAGTACTTCAGAAGTGCAGGTTGTGAATAACCTTTTGCAGTACTACAAAATGCAGTTTGTGAATACCCCTCAGGCCCTACATGCAAACCCTAAAGTAGTCATGTAAACCAAACACGTATCCTACATTCTTATTGTAGAGAAAGCAGCATTATAGTCCATTAAGTCAATCATGAGAGGTGCTTGTACAGGGCACATCCTGAACTCAAGTATTTAAAAGTGCTCTCATATGTGTAAATAAAATAAAAGAAGGCTTTGTGAAATACAATGTTTGCTAGCATCATACAATTTGTACAAGCTGTGAAACCGGTATTTATTTCAGGTTATCTGGTTTCACAGTTTGAAACACAGCCACCAGATGTGTATCTCTGTATTTCTCCCGCTTTCCTGTTTTACACCAAAATATCACGGTTTTGTCTTTTATTCTTGCCCCGCAACAAAAAACAGACACAGCCATAGCAGACCCAACTCTGGGCCCCCTAACCTAGTGGGGCGTGGGGGATCTCACCCCAAACACCCCTGCAAGCTATACTCCTGAAAAGGAGCATGATCTGCCTGAATAACAAATGAGCGTCCTACTAGATAATATCTTAATGATTCAATTTCCCTTTTGATGCCAAAATTCCTTCTCTACTGGGCTGTAATGCCAGACGTGGGAGACGTTTTCTGCTGCCAAACAGAGTAGGATGTAATCATCAGGAAGGTGCTGTAATAGTACCACTCCTAAGTCCATACCTGAGGCATCAGTATGTAACACACATGGGTTAAGGGGCAACTGTAATTTTTAACTTCTTGGACAGCAGGATCTTGGATTCTTCCCAAGGAAATTCTAATTGTAATTTTTATCTTTAGCAATGTGTAAAAGAAGTGACCCTACAGAAATATAGGTCACGGTTTCACCTGTAATATTCTAGAAACCATGGAAAATATATGATCTGTTTCACAGTAGGGGGTACTGTGCTCTGTTTAAATGCTTCTGTTTTTTTTCCTGTGGCTGTACCGCGGGAATATCTAAAATATCTCACTTGTCAGCAGCGAGAATTCACTTCATTGGGTACAGGTAGAAGGTGATCCATGCAATACAAAGGGTATTTTGAACTGAAACAGACCTTGCAGTGTGCAAAAAGCAGTCTTAAGTATCCCTGATGGTCAGAGGTACCTAATAATAACTTGTTCTACTTTTGTTGACAGCAGCACCAAGATTTCATAGAGCTCATCTACTCTGGGCATAGGGCACACATTGAACTGGGCGACTGTGTTCACCTGTAGGAAGTAGACACAGAACCAGATAGTTTTGTCATTCTGGCATGAGCACCAATCACTGCTGGAACCTTCTATAATATCTAGTCACAGTATACTCTTAATTTCATCTTCTACTGCCTTTCTCCGTGCATGGATATCCTTATAAGTGTTATCTGATGCACTTTCAGTTTTGTTTTCAAAAGGGTGTTTGGCTTGATAAAGTTGAGCACACTTCAACCACTTCCTGTAATAGTCTCATAAAATCAGCCTATTGCATTGTAGTTGAGCAGGAAGTTTGTACTAGCTGTAGCCAAGAACCAGGACACTTTGTCCCCTATTTGTAGCATGGTCTTCCCTTATTGTTTGTCTTATCTGTTCTCTATATTTTCTGCAAGCTGGTCCCAAAAGGCTTGGACATGCCGTTTGACCTAAAGGACATTGTTAATCAAGGGTTTTCTGTTTATTCTTCACTATGCCAAGTTTTCAAAGCTAGATCCGGAAGGTTCTGAGGGTCATAGTCGAATAACAACTCAATATGACAGTAAACTGTGGTGTGCCTTTAAATGTAGACAGAGCCAGCAACAAATCTTATCCCAATTCTTCCTGTGGCTGTTGATGTTTTTTCTTAGCATCTGATTGTGTGCCTGTGCCACTCTACAGGTCCATCTAGTACATAATGATGCATTGATGCTCATAGATGTTTGATCTAGAGGGTTTAGCATTTGTGTTGAAAAATCCAAGGCACAAAGTTGGTTCTCTGGTCAGTCAGTCCCTCAGCTGGTAAACTGTGGTAAAAAAAAGAATAAGGACATCTGCTATATGGGCTGCAGTGATACCATGCAAAGGGAATGCCACTGGATATATTGTGTGACATAGCCTAGGACAACCAATATATTCTAATGTCCTATTCCAAAAGGTTCAATAAAATAATTCCAATTATTTTTAAAACGTTTTGGTAACCAGGAAGTGACATATGTAAGCATTCATTATTGCTGCAGGATTCTTCACTTGGCAAGTGTGTCTCTACTGGCCGTAATTAGTAATCTCTTCAGAAGTGTGGGTCAATAAAATTGTTGCAAGATTATTTGCTATGTCTTTTCAGGCCCCTGTTGGCCTTCAATTGACTGACAATTGGAGAGTTGTGAAATGTCGAAAAGAGGGACACACGTGGTTCCGATGCATCAGTTTCCTTTTGGGTTGGCAATAGTGTATACTGTAGAGCTAGACTGGACTCTTACACCTCTCTAAAGGATGTACCAAACACCCAAGCGGCAGTCCAACCGGGGGTCGACTGATGAGTTGTTAACTATATTTCTTGTTTCTGCTGTTCTCTCAGTTTTTTAATTGGAGATTTTTTTTTTCTGCGGATAACCTCAGGTAGTTTAAGCTCCACATAATAAGGAGATGACTGAAAACAAGGAGTAAACTTCTGGTCAGATTAAAACATTGGTGACATAGGGTTATATTGGTTTCTAATGCTACTGGTTTTGGCACATGTGGAAAAACTCCTACTACTATGGTATATTCTTTACCCCATCCTTACAAAGTCACTGTTGTGGTAGGATATGCTTTGGTATCTCCATTGATATAAGTAATGAGTATCTCTTTCCCTAAAGGTGGCCCAGCACATAGTTCTGGACAAATGACTATTTGAATACATCCACTCGTTAGAAGTTCATGAGTATTACTCCCATTAACACTTATGTCACAGACTTATGAGCAGTTTTCAGCTTGGGGTTCACTGTAGTGGATGCTGAACACTTTATCCATCAGTTCTGGTTAAGTCCTTTGAATGCAACTACAAGCCAAAAGCCACCACTCCGCACATTCGTAACAGTAGGGCCCGATCGGGGTAATTCCCCTCTTCCTATTAAGGTTATGTTGTTAATTCAGCAAGCTGTTGTCTGCGTTGCTGTCTTGCTTCCTCTCCAACATATCAAGTCCAGTGAAACCACATAATGAAAGATGATGGATTTTCCCAAATGCACAGTGAATGGAAGAAGTAATAGTTTTCCATCATAGGCACATTAATGTGAGGCTATGTCCACAACTCCTTTTAATGTGAGGTTAGAATATTGCTGCATAAATCAGCAATCCTGGGGTAAAGTGTCACTATAATGCTCCAACAAGACTTGAAGCGTTAAATGCAATCAATATTCCGACGGTATTAAAAGGGCCATATGCTTTAATGCACTTGTAATAAATAGGACGGGACATCTGCCACATTTGTGATTGGTTATCACAGGAGCCAAACTCTTTAAAAAAAGGTCCTTTGTCCCTAGTATTTTCTTTAGTGGAGGTTGGATTTGGGAGCGTCGTTGTGTTGGTGCTGTATGTCACAAGAAATGCTGCCGAAAGGTTTCCTTCTCATAAGCATTTTTTTCCAAGACATCCTCCTTTACTTTAGCGCAGGCTGTAGTTCCATTTGGGTTCACAACATAATAGGTTTTCAACATGCTACTGGTTAAAAAGGGTGATTGACAAAGATTCTGAACTTGGCATTTGAGAATTGCAAGATTATCGATGTTGGGTGTTGGGTTAAAAGGCAGTGGACTGAGTAATTTTAAACCACCCTTGTCTTACATCATTCAGATGCTGTATAACTCATTGGACACTTTTCATCAACAAGTAATATTGTATCTCAAGAAATTGTAGTCTAGGACTAAAAGAAACAGTATAAGTCATACCTAATCAAAAAAGAGAAGGTAGTTATTTGCATGAAGAGAAGACAATAGCATTGCTATCAAACAGTCAGATAGATGTGTAAAATGTATGTGAGAGAAACCCATCAAATCATTGAACATCAATCCTATAAACATACCATTAAAGCATAGATTGTGTTAGTTAAAATAACTTTCATAATATTTTGGAAATTGGTTGAATCAGGAATTCCTAGAGAGGGATGAACATATATTTTTGTAGAATGATAAACCTAGAATTACAGTACTATATTTACTTCTGAAAGCATGCAGAGACAGAATAACCCCCTCATCATATCAGCGAAGAGTAATTTGTTTGAGAATACATCTGCCTATATAGAACATTTAAAATTGCTGTTGGGGGGAGAGCCAGGAGACCTTTACCTTGCATAAAGAAATTCCTAATTTGTAGATATTTAAAAAAGGAATTATACGTAAGCCCAAATTCCGTTAGTAACAACTGATATGACTTGAAACCTTTTTCATCATAGAGCTGCCCCAAGATTGTGATTCCCTGTTGTTGCCAAAGTTGTGTAACAGAGTTCGAAAATATATCTGGAAACTTAGGATTACCCCAGAGATAAGTAAATTCATGTAGATCTGAAAGATTAAACTTTTTACATATGTCTTGCCAAATATAATGAATATGACGAATAGTCTTAAATCGGACTCTTTTGTAGTAATTAGGATCAGACATGCACTGAAGCAGGAAACCAGTACTAGAGCCAAATGCCAACTGGTATGCTAACCAAGGCTTCCTCACATCAGGTCCTTTAATTAAAGACTGGATTCGGCTAATGAAGGCAGCCCAGAAGTAGGTTCTGAAGTCTGGAAGTTTGAAGCCTCCCTGTTTAAAAGATAACTTAATGTATCTAAGCGCCCGTCTTGCTCTCCGATGGTTCCAAATAAAGCTTCCGACGATGCTATCTAAACGCTTAAAAAAAGACATCGGAATCTTTAGGGGAATGGCGCGGAATAAGTAAAGAAATTTAGGGAGTATATTCATTTTTACTATATTGCACCTACCAATAATTGTCAGCGGAAGCTTTTGCCACCTACGTAAGTCATTATTAACCTTTTTCAGGAGCGGTGTATAGTTTAAATCAAATATATCATCCGTACTAGAACTTAAAAATACCCCCAAGTACTTAGCCAAGGTTGTAATACCTAATGATGATGGGGCATGTGTCAGTGTGAAATTTAGGATAGACTGTTTTATTCAAATTCAATTTATATCCAGAAAAAAGCCCAAATCGCTGCGCTTCTTGAGTTAGTTCAGAGATAGTTTCTACTGGCCTTATGGAGAAGACAGCAATGTCTTCCGCGTAAGCAGTAACATTTAAAAGGGTACCATTAAGAACAACTGGTAGTATAGATGTATTAAGGAGTAAGTGCTTAATAAACGGCTCTATATATAGTGCAAATAATAAAGGAGAGAGCGGACACCCTTGCCGTGTACCGCGAGCAATACTAAACACGGACGACGCAAGATCATTATACTTGATCGTGGCAGTGGGTTTGTGATATAGTTTCTGAATAGCCGAGATAAACCTCCGACCGAGGCCAAAGGAGCCCATCGTACACCACAAGGAGCCACAGGCCACCCGGTCGAAGGCCTTCTCGGCATCCAGCATGATCATCCCAATCTGCTGATCCAGCTGATTTGCGACGTCAAATGCGACTATAGCCGTGTTAATATGCGCAGCAGTGTCCCTACCAGGAATAAAACCGTGTTGTTCCTCAGACACTAAATAATGCATTAAAGGGGCAAGGCGAGTTGCTAGCAGTTTAGAGAAGATCTTAGCGTCTGAGTTAATTAAAGATATCGGTCTATATGAACCGAGGTTGTCAGGCGGCTTTTTTGGAAATACGACTGTATTAGTCTTATTCCAGGAGGGGGGAGAATCCCCTCCCATAAATATCCCATTGATCAGTGTTAACAAAATTGGAGCCAAAAGATCCCTAAATGTTTTGTAAAATTCAAGTGGTAGAGTATCTTCCCCGACTGCTTTACCTGTGGGTAACGCCCCAATTGCAGAAATAAGCTCTGCTAGGTCAGCATTTCTCTCTAGGCTTAGAGTCCGAGACGAATCCAATGAAGGCAAATCGCTCTCATGTATGTAAGTGGTAGCTAAATGTATATTAGGGCACGATGCTCCTCTATACAATTCCGTATAAAATAGACAGAATTGTTCCAAGATCTCCTGCGGTTTTGAAAAAGTATTACCATTTAGCCCAATGACTTTTTTAATATACACCTTGGCTTTTTGGTCCGCTAACTGGTGGGCCAGCACTCGTCCAACCTGTTCGCCATACTCATACTGACGAGTTTTAAACTTGATAAACTCAGTTCCCACTTTATCTTTGAGTTTTCTACCAAGCTTTGCTCGCAAATCTGCAACCTGTAGGTATATTCGATGTTCCTCGACATCTTTTAGAATAATAGATTGTGCATGTTGTTGTTCTAACTCCATATATTTCCTGTAATCACTATCTATTAAATTAAATTGAGACCGATTTTGTTTGATTATATATTGTAGTGTAGTCCCCCTTACATATGCCTTCAGGCAGTCCCAAACAATTGCCAAGGATGTAGAATGTAAATTATTGGCAAGATATTCCTGGAGAGCTTCTTGCATAAATATTATGTAGTCAGAATTATTAAGCAGATGCTTTGGAAATGAAAAATCTCTGGTTTTAACACCCTCATCATTATCCAAAGTTAGCGTCAACATTATGGGGTTATGATCCGAAGTTATCTTGGGGCAGACCACCATACTAGAGTTTACCAGCATATTATATTTAATGAAAATCATATCTATCCGCGAATAGTGTTTATGCGGGTGTGAAAAGTAAGTAAAACCTGGCTGTGTGGGATATAGCGCTCTCCAAGCATCCTCCAATTGGTGTAAGTAGAGCAAGTCTTGAATTGCTAACTTCACCCGTCTCATTCTACTCCTAATTTTGGTGTTTGTTGTGTCAATTCTTTTGTCCATTATACAATTTAAATCACCCATCACTACCAAATCCCCAGACCAGCCTAACAATTCTGAACTAAGAGAAGTAAAAATATCAGAGTAGTCATTATTCGGACCGTATATTGTACAAATGATCATTTTATGGTTAGAAACAGATATCTGAGCTATCGCCCATCTCCCATTTGAATCAGCCAAAGTCCGTAAAATTTTAAACACAGATCGCTTAGCTTTCAGTATTGCTACCCCACGAATAGACACCACCTGTGATGTACAGATAATTAAATCATAACCTAGTTGTTTAAGATAGTTTCTATCTTTATAGGCCATATGTGTTTCCACAAGACCAATTATATCTGGTTTGAGGACCTTCAATTCTTCCGAGACCAGTCTTCTTTTATTGGCTTGGTTCAGTCCACATACGTTCCAACTCATAATTTTAAATTTACTACTTGACATAAAAAAAAAATTCATCTTGATTTTACAATTATTAAATCCATCTGTAACCAAACTGACATAGTAAGTTTTCAGCCAAAATTTTATTATTTTACTTATTGTGCTGTGACCATTTTATCCCCCCTTCTCCCTTCCCAACCTACAGACTCTTCCCACCCCACCCAGAAGCACCTTCCACCCAGTATCCATAGAAAGGAATCAACGCTTAAACTAAGCTGTCCTAGGTAACAGCAAAAAGAGATCACCACTCACCCCACTCCCAACCGAGGCCCCCCACTACCACCAACCCCCTAACCTCTCCCAAAGCAAAATAATATTCCAAATAAGAGAAATAACCTAAAACCCTAGAGAATATTAACGAAGTAATACAGGCATCATCGAAAAAGAATAACCGCCTAAAGGCATTACTCAGTCCTTTGCTACAGTTTGCCATTTATGAAGAGCCTTTTTTTCATCCTGCTCCGTAAAAAAGAAATGAGTATGACCATTTTTAATGACTTTCAAGCGGGCAGGTTCCTGTAGTATGACCTGAGAACATATAGCTTTAAGGGGATCCATAAGTTGCCGCAATAGCCACCGCCTTTCCATAGTGGGTTTAGAAAGATCAGAACGGACAAATATAGAAAGAGAGCCCACTTTAACAGGGACTGTTGGACGTGCCTTAAAAAAGATGGCCTGCCGTAGCAAAAAATTACCAAAAAAAACTAGAATAGGCCTTGCAAAGTTTCTTTTGGATTGAGCGTCTCGTGGAAGAAAGAGTGGTAGCCTATGTGCTCTTTGGACTTGAGTATCCATGTCCCAATCCTCTAAGTCCGGGAATGCTTTTTGAAGAAGGCCGACAACAAATGCTCGTGGGTCAGTCCCTTCGCTACCTTCCGGGATCCCGAAGATCCTCAGGTTCATACGCCGCTGGCGGTTCTCAAGATCTTCAAGTTTTAATTGAACATTGGTCAGCTGAGACTCGTGTATGTCGACCTGCTTCATAGTGAGCGAGCTTTCCTCCTCTACTGCGGCCAACCTGTCTTGGAGGTCAGAAACCTCTACGATTAGATGAGATACCTTACTAATGACCTCAGCTAGTGACTTTTTAATTTCGGAACTGTCAGCCCTAGCTTGTTGGTAGTGTTGCTGAGCTTCAAGTCTTTGTATCTTAAGTGCTTGCATGATCCTAGATAAAGAAGACTCTTCATCAAAAGTTTTACCCTGTGGAAATTCTTCAAAAGATTTCTCCCCCCCAATGCTCCCTACAGCCCCTGAGACTGATAGGTCTTTAGATGAACAAGGAAGGACAGGAGTCAAGATTTGACCAGTAGCTACTGTTGTAGTTTCATCTTCTATTCCCAATTTCCAAATTGAGGTCTGAGAACTGTCCTGAGGACTGTCCACTGTTGCTGCCATGTCAGAAGGTGGACCATCCGAGTCCGTGACAGACATACTCTTAGGTGTGTTGAGGGGGAGGCCGGCCGGGACATAATCAGTTTGATCAATTAAAGTCGGATTAGTTTTAGTTATGGCAGGAGAGGGGGCAGGAATTCCTGAGTTAGATAACCTGGATACAATTGATCTTACTTCCCCTTTTGTAGATACCCATTTCCGAAGAGGGCTCAACTCCAGGCTTGATTTTGTATTACTGATTGCCCCTTTCAGCCGTTCCAGTGTCTCAGATAGATGGACCTTGTTCTTAGCCCCACTCGCACCCCCCCGTCCTCTGCCACCTTTTCCCATCCTGCCTTGTTTATACGTTTTTCCTTTCTGAATCCTCCAACTCTCAGTAGTGCAATTAGTAGTGCCACAACATGACTCTTCTGTATCCACATGTTGGTTTGGACTAAGAGACATTATGCCCGACTGCCGGGTGGAGCATTTTTCGACTTTATCCTTTCCAATAGCGACATTGCAACTGACCCCTGTTAAGTCCCCGGTTAAACCCCCGTTAACTGAAGACCCCAAGCTTACAGTAGTGAGACCAGAACCAGAGTCCGGCCGCCGCTGAGTAGGAAGGACACTGATTTGTGCCGATGCGGAAGAGATAGACATGTCTCCACAAACAACCTTAGAGGGAGATGGCTCTATATCTCCTTGATTGAGATTTCGGACTTCATTATGTGTCTCATTAGATTGAGTTTGTGAGACCGGGTCAGCCAGAGTAAAGGTTTCCTTAGGGGAAGCAATGTCATTAATGCATCCATTAGCGGTTACCTCAGAGGGGTTAGGTGTTTTAACTGGTTCCTCTGCTCCACCCCAGCCCTCATTAACTGCACCATTAAGCACGTCAGCCATTTGATCAGTTGGAGCCGCCGAATCCGACCCACAAGAACGTAACAGAGCTGAGACTTTGCCAGATCGGAGCAGCTTTAGCATAGGCTTCCCCAACTGGGGATTGGGAATTGCAGCCTCCCTTTGTACCCCATTAATGTTACAGGCGGTTTCATATACTCCCCCAGGACTTAAAGGAACTGACCTGAGCGTCTCAGCTCCTCCTGCCGGGCCGGTGCTAGCAGCTACTGTTTTCACTGGGACCACCGCCCGTCCTCGGCGAGTCATACGTGGGGGCGCCACTGCTTTCCGCTGCCAGTAACCAGTGCCTGAGCTATAAGACGAGCTTTTCCGAAAGCTCAGAAGCCCTTCGAGATTAATCACACCTCCACTTGGTAAGACAGAGGGGCGTTGGAAGGAAAGTGTCGAAAAAGCTGCTCGCGGCGATCCGGACACGAACCAGTTCGCTGCGCGGTGTCAGGAAGGCCAAACGGAAACTCTCCACGGAGGCAGAATGAAGATAGTTCCCAATGCCCTCCTCCCGGAGCTCACTGCGTTAATTCAGCTGCTCCAGGCAGGGGGAAAGGGGAGTTGGACAGAGAAAGAGACACTCGAGCTGGCCTGGCTCCCTCCTCAGTCTTCAGCGGGATTTCAGGGAGACCTAATGCACAGAGGGAGACAGAATGCCTTTCAATACTTTCTCTACCTACTTAACATTTCAAGTTCATTGCTCTCTCTTTTTCTAAGCCTTTCTCCTACCAGATCTTTTGCTTGAGTATTGCCTCTCTTTATATTTTTCGATGTTGTTCTGTTCACGGCTTTCTATTGACCTGTATATAGCACAGAAATACACTAGGTTACTCTTCACTTACTTCCTTCAGAGTTCCACCTTATCATTACTCTCCTACTCTTTCTTACCAGACTTTGGTCTTAGCCGATTGGACAGTTTTCAATGCTGTTTGGATACCCTGTGATTCTTTCTTCCGCTACCAGTCTTAGCTGCTTGGA
Organism: Triturus cristatus; assembly: GCF_964204655.1. Lineage (NCBI taxonomy): Eukaryota > Metazoa > Chordata > Amphibia > Caudata > Salamandridae > Triturus > Triturus cristatus. The sequence continues at coordinate 803,104,437 of NC_140588.1, read as the reverse complement.
AGGATGGTTGCAGTGAAGTCTTGAGGCTCCCTTGCTCTTTAGGAAACGCGCAAAAAGGGACAGGGAAGGATAGACAGGAAAAGGGAAAGTTCAAGGAAAAGCGCTGAGGGCGGGAAGGGAGACGGAGCTTGAGGGGAAGCAGGTGAAGCAAGTTCTGCGAAGTGGAAAATAAACTGGACAACTGTCTCTCCGATTCTGCTACTCGAGACACTGAATGTACACTCTCACCGTAACTGCTGCCTGACTCCAGGTGGACCCCTTGCTCAACGGTAAGCCTACCGAAGGACGAAGAACCCTGGAGATACGGACGCTACTCTGGAACTCTGGAACTCTGGTATCTCTTCTTCTCTTTTCCGCAACTCTGGTTCAGTTCTCCTACTGACTAAGATTGTTTCTCTCACTCAGGCTTTGAGTTTTCAATCCTCTCGGAGATGTATTTCCAAACACTTACTAATGTTCTGTGAAGACTACTGTCTTTCCAAGTATCAAGAGTTCTTTTGTGAGGAGCGTGAGTTAAAGCTCCCTCACACGACTATGGTCAAATTGAAGTGCGCAGCACGACGCGCTTCGTGAGGAGACGAAATCTCATGATCCCGCGAGACTTCAAATGTAATGGGCTAGTCAGGTAAACTCGGCGGCCATCTTTGAACGAGGTCCCAAGCTCTAAATACTTGTCCAAAAATTGCAGAGAGAGGGCTTAACCCAAACTCGATGCAGTCCTAACGAACTGCGCGGCGTGATTGTAGCATTTAGCCCCATCCTGACAGTACCCCCTCTCAAAGACCGATCCATCGGTCTTGGTTTCAGGGGATGTTGTGCATGAAATCGTCTAATTAGTTTAGGAGCATGTACATTCTTTGCAGGTTCCCATGACCTTTCCTCAGGACCAAACCCCTTCCAATCCACTAAATAATGTAGAGTTCCTTTGCTCCTCTTGGAATCTAGCACTCCCTTTACCTCATATTCTAAATGTTTGTCAACCCTCACTGGGGGGGGAGGCCTGTTTAGTCTGAGGTTAGGAGCTGTCTTCTTTAGAAGGGATACGTGAAACACAGGATGAATTCCTAACTGAGCAGGTAATTTCAATTTGACAGTGACCGGACCTTGAATTTGTTCGATGATAAAGGGACCTATGAAGCGAGGTTGGAACTTCCTATTTCCCTTTAACCTAAGATGCCTTGAAGATAACCATACTGACTCTCCAACTTGATACTGTGGTGTCTTCCTTCTGTGTTTGTCTGCCTGTTTCTTGTAGCCTGCCTTAGCCTGTTGTAAGTTGGATTCTGCAGATTTACGTGCCCTACTCAGATCTGTGAATAAATCATTGACTGCTGGAACTCCAAAATCTCCCTGGTTACTAAAGGGATTAGGATGTAACCCAGAGTTTAAATAAAAGGGAGAATACCCTGTGGAAGCATGTTTGGCATTGTTATGTGCAAACTCAGCCATCCATAGTAAATCTGGCCAGTCACCTCCCTGATCTAAGAGAAACAGACGCAAATACTGTTCAAGCTCTTGGTTCACTCGCTCAGTCTGACCATCGGTCTCAGGGTGATAGCTAGTAGATAGTCTGACCTCCACTCCCATTCCCTTCATGAACGCCTTCCAAAAGTGTGACACAAATTGGGGTCCCCGATCTGAAATCACTAACTTGGGAACTCCATGGACCCTTACGATGTTTTCCCTGAAAAGACGAGCTAATTCAGAAGCTGAAGGGATCCCTTTGACTGGAATGAAGTGACTCATCTTGGTGAAAGTGTCTACAATTACTAAGATGGTGTTGTAACCCTTACTCAGTGGGAGGTCTACTATTAAGTCTAATGTGACGGTGTGCCAAGGGTGCGGTGGTGTGGGCAAAGGCTGTAACAACCCCTGTGGTGCCTGCCTGCTAGCCTTTCCCCGGGCACAGATCTCACAAGACTCTACATATTTCTTTATTTGAGAATTCATATTCGGCCACCAAAAGTATCTCTGGACCAGATCAATGGTCTTCATAGCTCCCTTGTGGCCAGCCAACGGCTGATCATGGCAGTCTTTCAAAACTTGTTCTTGGATCTCCTTGGTAGGAAGGTATAAAGCCCCGTCTTGATAGGGCAAGGAATTAATGACTTGCCGACCCTCTTCTTGACTGGCCCACTCGGCCATCTCGGCTTCAGACATTAGCTCCTGGATTGTTTCTTGATAATGGGCTTCAGAAATGGAACACACAATCTTGGATTCAGGAATTATGGGTTGCGGAGTCACAGAATGTTCGGTGTCTTCGGTTTGAATCCGGGACAAGGCATCCGCCTTCCCATTCTTGTTTCCTGGTCGATAAGTTATCACAAAATCAAAATCCGCGAAGTATAGAGACCATCGTAGTTGACGGGGAGTTAACGTTCTTGCAGATCTTAGAAATTGAAGGTTTTTGTGGTCTGTAAACACTGTAACGGTGTGTCTGGCACCTAACAAATGATGTCTCCATTCGACAAAGGCGTCTTTCACAGCCAGCAACTCCTTTTCAGCGATGGTGTAGTTTACTTCAGCTGAATTCAGTTTCCGAGAATGATAGGCCACTGGATGTAGTTGCCCAGTTGACTTGTGTCGTTGAGACAAAATCCCACCAATTGCTTGATCAGAAGCATCAGCTTCCACAAAGAAAGGTTCTGTAGGGTCTGCATGAAGCAGGATGGGAGCAGTGGTGAAGCTCGTCTTAAGAAACTCAAAAGCTTGTTCAGCCTCCTCTGTCCAGTGGAACTTCACACCTTTCTTCAGCAATCTGGTAATTGGAATGATCTTCTGCGAGAATCCCTGGATGAATCGCCGATAGAAATTAGCGAATCCTAAGAATCTCTGAATCTCTTTCACATCCTTTGGTGACGGCCAGTCAACCACCGCTTGCACCTTCTTTGCTTCCATGGTGATTCCTCCTGGAGATAATACGAAACCTAGGAATTCCACAGTTTGCACATTAAAGGCGCATTTCTCCAGTTTTACAAAAAGTTGATGCTTGCGCAATCTCTCCAAGACTGCCTTTACATGATTTGAATGTTCTCTTGGGTCAGTGGAGTATATCAAGATGTCATCCAAATAAATCACTGCGATCCGATCCACCAAATCTCCCATAATGTCGTTGATGAAATGTTGGAAGGCTGCTGGAGCGTTGCACAAGCCAAAAGGCATGACTTGATACTCAAATAATCCGTACTTCGTCCTAAAAGCAGTCTTCCATTCATGGCCTTCTTTCATTCGGATGAGATGATAGGCCCCACGAAGATCCAATTTCGTGAATATCTTAGCGTCCTTTATCTGATCTAGGAGAACTGAAATTAGAGGCAAAGGGTAGCGGTTCTTGACCGTTACCCGATTGATTGCACGATAATCAATGCAGGTTCTCAGAGACCCCTCTTTCTTCGGAATAAAAAATAGTGGCGAAGACACTGGGGACTGCGATGGTCGAATAAATCCGTTGGCCAAGTAACGATCTAGGTATTCTTTCAGATAGCAGTTCTCCGCTTCAGTTAACGCATAAACCCTACTGCAAGGTAATGCTGCCCCAGGTTCCAGATCGATGGTGCAGTCGTAGGAACGATGTGGAGGGAGTTTCTCGGCCTCCTGTTCACTGAAGACTTCTTGGAATTCTTGATACTCCGCTGGAATTTTCATGGTGTTTATTACTCCAATAGACTCTCCACTAAAAGACAGCAAGGTGGCCAAAGATGGTTCGGGAGACTCGCTCTCAGAGGAAAAGCAATGGTCAGCACAATAGACGGAATCCATCTCGATGGTTCGATCTTCCCAATCGATGGTAGGATTATGCAGGGTCAGCCAAGGAAGTCCCAAAATTATCTGAAATTGCGGGGCATCAATCAGGTTGAACTGTAAGATCTCGCTATGTCCATTGGACTGAATCAATTCCACCATTTCGGTGTGATGGGTGATCGGACCTGATGAGAGGTTAGTACCATCAACAGCCCGAACTGACTCCTTCCGCTCCTTACGCATAGCCTGGATTCCCATCTTCTTGGCAAATTTGATATCGCAAAAATTGCCAGTGGCACCTGAATCAATCATAATTGTCACTCCTTGCCGCTCTTGCCTCCCAAATCTTAATTTCATCTGTAAGGTTAAATGTGGCGCCCGAGTCTGAAGAGTGTTCGAAATTTGGTGATCACTTGGAGTCTGATTTTTCTCCTTCGCCATCTGAGCGACTCCGCCTACAGATGGTTTTGGGAGTTTCCCGGATTTGGGGTCTTCGGCCTCTTCGGACACTCTCTCACAAAATGCCCAGATCCTCCACAATACATGCATAGTTTCTTCAGCCTTCTTTGATCCTTCTCCTCCTTACTCAAAGGGCCACGAACAGACCCAATTTGCATTGGTTCACTTTCTACCGTTCCACCAGTTGACTTATTGGGTTCTGTCTTCATTCGGTCAAAGCGGGGATAATTCCAGCGAAAGTCCTTCGTCTTCCTTTCGCCCCTTCTCTCTGCGCTGCGAAAATCGATTTCAAGAACTAAATCTACCAGCTCTGAGAATTCGACAGGTCGCTTGGGAATCTGTGCTAAGGTATCTTTGATGTCATCACGTAGGCCTCGATAAAACAAAGCTGATCTCTTCTCCTCTGGCCAATTGGTCTCCACCAATAGTTTATTGAACTGGGTTAAGTAAGAGATAAGATCCTTATTACCTTGGCGCAGTTCTAAGAGTTCATTATCTGTAGCTTGGGATACTCGACGTCTGTCAAAGATTCTGAGGAATTCTGTCTTGAACTGTTCTAAATTATATAAAAAAGGATCGTCCCGAGATACTAATGGCATGGCCCAATTTGCAGCATCCCCTCCCAAATAGGATAAAATAAAGGCCACTCGTGATTGAGCATCTGGGAATAAATTGGCCCGACACATAAAATGTAAGGAACATTGGGTGAGGAACAGCTGCGCCTTCTGAGGGTCTCCACAATATCTTTCGGGGGGGGCCAAAGGAATGATAGGGGACACGGAGTGTACAACCTGTGCTACAGTGCGTGGATCTTGTTTTGTTTGTGCATCACTAGGAAAGGTTTGGGCGGAGGTTCCCCCTGAGGATATCTCACTAACTCTCTGGGACAATAACAGTGTCTCCTGTCTAGAAGCCATAACCTCCTGCCTTAAACTCTTATTTTCATCACTTAGGGTGCCTAATTCCCTCTGAATCCCCTCCAACATATCCCCTAAGGCCTTTAAACTGAACCCCTCCGCCATTCTGCCCAGGTGAAGGAAACTCGTGGGCACTTCAATCTGTCAGGAAGGCCAAACGGAAACTCTCCACGGAGGCAGAATGAAGATAGTTCCCAATGCCCTCCTCCCGGAGCTCACTGCGTTAATTCAGCTGCTCCAGGCAGGGGGAAAGGGGAGTTGGACAGAGAAAGAGACACTCGAGCTGGCCTGGCTCCCTCCTCAGTCTTCAGCGGGATTTCAGGGAGACCTAATGCACAGAGGGAGACAGAATGCCTTTCAATACTTTCTCTACCTACTTAACATTTCAAGTTCATTGCTCTCTCTTTTTCTAAGCCTTTCTCCTACCAGATCTTTTGCTTGAGTATTGCCTCTCTTTATATTTTTCGATGTTGTTCTGTTCACGGCTTTCTATTGACCTGTATATAGCACAGAAATACACTAGGTTACTCTTCACTTACTTCCTTCAGAGTTCCACCTTATCATTACTCTCCTACTCTTTCTTACCAGACTTTGGTCTTAGCCGATTGGACAGTTTTCAATGCTGTTTGGATACCCTGTGATTCTTTCTTCCGCTACCAGTCTTAGCTGCTTGGAAGGATGGTTGCAGTGAAGTCTTGAGGCTCCCTTGCTCTTTAGGAAACGCGCAAAAAGGGACAGGGAAGGATAGACAGGAAAAGGGAAAGTTCAAGGAAAAGCGCTGAGGGCGGGAAGGGAGACGGAGCTTGAGGGGAAGCAGGTGAAGCAAGTTCTGCGAAGTGGAAAATAAACTGGACAACTGTCTCTCCGATTCTGCTACTCGAGACACTGAATGTACACTCTCACCGTAACTGCTGCCTGACTCCAGGTGGACCCCTTGCTCAACGGTAAGCCTACCGAAGGACGAAGAACCCTGGAGATACGGACGCTACTCTGGAACTCTGGAACTCTGGTATCTCTTCTTCTCTTTTCCGCAACTCTGGTTCAGTTCTCCTACTGACTAAGATTGTTTCTCTCACTCAGGCTTTGAGTTTTCAATCCTCTCGGAGATGTATTTCCAAACACTTACTAATGTTCTGTGAAGACTACTGTCTTTCCAAGTATCAAGAGTTCTTTTGTGAGGAGCGTGAGTTAAAGCTCCCTCACACGACTATGGTCAAATTGAAGTGCGCAGCACGACGCGCTTCGTGAGGAGACGAAATCTCATGATCCCGCGAGACTTCAAATGTAATGGGCTAGTCAGGTAAACTCGGCGGCCATCTTTGAACGAGGTCCCAAGCTCTAAATACTTGTCCAAAAATTGCAGAGAGAGGGCTTAACCCAAACTCGATGCAGTCCTAACGAACTGCGCGGCGTGATTGTAGCATTTAGCCCCATCCTGACACGCGGATCCCAAACACCGCGCAGCTGGTCTCAGTTAGCCGGCACATCGGCAGCGGGAGCGGAGGTTGACGAACAGAAGAGCAGCTGAGAGGCGAAATCGACGAAGCATACGGTCCGTACAATTACAATTCTTTCACAAATGCTTCTTCATTATTCTCCATGAAATTCCGCTCAGTTAACTTTCAGACAGCGGAGGTGGACGGGGGTTGTTGGTGGCTGCCATCAGTTAGGAGCGGGCGGGGGTGATCTCAGAGGCGGAAGCATTCCGCCATCTTCCTTTCTGCTGCAGTACAATCCTATCGGCTCCTGGCGGGTTATCGTTTTACGTATTATTTTTAAGAATAGTACTCGTGGTCTGATAGGGAGAGCTTATGGCTGCTTTATGGAAGAATTTGACGATGATCTGCCTCAGGTTGCAGCTAAATTAAACACTCTGTTCAGTATAGAGGTGACTTCGGACGAGGTTTCAGATTCACGTGTCAGAATTAGCTCCTCTGTCACCTCAATCAATTTAAAACTGCAACAACATCGTATTTTATTTATGCTGTATTATACTCCAAAAGTGATTTCCAAATGGACTGCCCCAAATAATACTATTAAATCTTACTGTCCAAAGTGTAACAAATTCGCTGCAGATTTGCGGCATATGTTTGTCACATGTCCCAAGCTTGTTGATTTTTGGTGCAAGATAGCTTATGAACTGAGTAAGTTAACTGGTAAAACAACGGCTTTATCAGAAAAGGAAATCTTATTGGGGTTACTATTGGACACTGGTAATGTTACAAATTTCTTCGTGTCAATCTTTATGGCTTGTGCTCGTCTGACTATTGCTAGAGTATGGATAGAAAACTCTAGCCCTACTATTAACGAATTTTGGCTGCTGTTGAGGGGGGTCTATGAAATGGAGTTGGCATTGTCAAAAGCAAGGGGTCTACGTTCTTTGGTCAAATTCGGACGGCTCTGGCCCTGCCTTCAGTGGGATTAAAAGTATTCTTAGTTATTATTGCTGAAACTTGGCTTGGTTATGATTCGATATGTTAATATGATAGTTTTATAAGTTTCCATCTGTATTTATGTACTTATTTAATGTAATAGTACTTAATGTCATAGAAAATGTCTGTTTTCTTTTGAATTTTTTTTTTCTTCTTAGTTTGTTGGTAGAAGATAAATATGACATGTATCTTTCTCTCTTTTTTTTTCCTTTTATGTTGTGACTGTGACCAATAAAAAAAAAAATAATAATAAAAAGAACATTTACAATTGCTTATGGTCCAAACTTTCCTAAGTTAAGGACACAAAATAACTTTTGAAAAAAATATTTGACATACAATGGAAACTAGAGGCAGTGCTCCTACTGTCAAACCTTGACACCACCTACCCTGACTGCTCCTGCAACCAGCTCTTCTCTTCCCAGAAGCAGAAGTGAGAAGAGACATGCCCTCCCTCCCACTGGCTACAGTGGCGAGACTGTACTGAACTGAACGCTACCATTACAGAACTGATTAGTGCTGCACAGACACTCTTACCGTAGGACCCTAGAGAGACATGTCTAGACTCATGAGAGGTGGGAAACCTGGGTAAAGGGAAGGGGTGGACAGCATTACAAGGGGCGCTAGCCCAAGTTACAGTACATTTGATGCACCTGGTAATATTACCCTGTTGTATTCTGTGTTATGTGTGTACATTAAAGTACTTTCTTTTTGGAGTAAAGCATTGGGTAGGACAACCAGTTTTTGGCACTGCTGAGGGGTTGTTGAGTTCAGAGCTTGCACATCCCCAAGCGGCTTCCCTTAGATGCCCGTGGCTGCTCATAATTGCCACCAGTGAGAGTCAAGAGATGAAGGAGTTGTACTTGGTATTATTAATAGACAAATCATTGACAAGTGCATGTTCAATTTTAAATTGCTTACTTTAACACCCGGAGACCGGGCTCCAAAACCGTGCTATCCACCTGCAAGTAGTACCACTTGAATTGCCCCCTTTCTCCATTGGATAACATTGGCACCAGATACAGAGTTTGATCTCTTCACCCGGCTGCCCCTGTGCCGCTGGTGGTACACTGAGATCTCTTACCTGAACCCTGCCTGGTACTGATTCTTCATCCAAAAACTTAATTTGGTAAATCGTTTACTTACCTGCAAATTGCTGATTGCGTTTCCTCCCATAGGATAACATTGCATTGATTGAAAAATGCACTGTGTCCACTTTTGATATTGAAAAACAGTGATATTGCAAAACGTATTTTACTGCAACAAAGTATCTTTGGTTCTATAAAATATGTATACTAAAAGTAATATTTTTACAAACCATTGGTCTCGGATTTAGTCATTGAGTGTGTGTAATCATTTCTTGCCTGTGTGTGGACAGCAAATGCTTAGCACTGCCCTCTGATAAGCCTAACTGCTGGCCCACACTACCACAAAAGAGAGCTTAGCCGCTGTAGATCCACAGGACTCTGTGCACACCATAGCTTACTTTGGTATAGTATATACAGAGCCAGCTTCATACAATTATTACAAAATATACAATTGGAACATGCCAAAAAAATAACAGGAAGAGAAAGGTTAGCTGTAAATATTGAAGAAATTCAAATGTAGATAGAATAGAATGGGACCTCTTAACAAACTTCTTACAGAGAGAATGTTGTGATCTCAGATGAAATATACGGAATGGGAATGGAAATTCAATCAAAATTCTAAAGACGGATAGTTTACCATGAAATAACATATGAGCTGAGGGAGAAAAGTGGGAAGCTGCCAGCATGACAGCCAGCACAAAGACAAAACAGATAAAAGAGAAATCAGGGATAAGGGAGCCAATATACACTACAAAGAAGCTGTGTTACTGTTTAATCATTAGATGCTCTATCCACTAATCAGTTTAGTAGAAATAAATTACAAGGATTCATAGATCAGAATATGGCCACGTTTTTACTAATCGAACAGTGACCAGCCCAGATCACTGCAATAGAAATCAACGCGGATGTACAATTTGTGAAAAGTAGAAAGGCAACATGCCTTGAGGGGATACCAGCAGAAATCTAGAAGCTTTTGGCAGCACCGATTCTGGGGATATTGTTGATTATGTCTAGGGACGGGTTTGAATCAGGCACCACTTCAAAAACATGGCAAGGAACTTCTATTTTCCTAGTCCAAACTACTCGACTCTACATTTTTCCTACAGACCTAATTCCCTTCTTAACTCAGGCAGTAAACTTTATGCTAAAATATTAGCTGAAATGTTCCAAAATATTCTGACAATAGTAATTCATTCAGATCAAGAAGCAAATGTTACAGCTAAACCATTGTTCGTAATGTTGGCAAATGACGAACAAACATTAGATTTGGTAGGGTAGGAATAGTGATGAGAAACTATGTCACCATTTAATTATTTTATCTTGTTTCTAGGAACGGTACAATCACTGCTTCAAATTCCTCCTGCAGCTGTAATTATATATGGCCAATGAAGTAAGGAATTTCGAATATTCAGAGGGACAAGAAAGGGCTGGCCTTTTTTCACACTGTGGTTTTCTGCTTTTTTAGAGAACCAATTGTCATATGCCTTGCCTTATTTCTGCCTTTGAGATCAACTTATAGCATAGCTTTGTTTGATATGCTCATTGTTGCCTAAAGCCTTGCAAATAATTTAACATGTATAACTGATATGTGCTATTTCATTTATGTGCATTTGCAGTATAGCACAACTTTTATTATTCTTTGATAGGCTATTTCTAGAGCATATGTTTGTGACATTTGCAGAAAAGCACAGTTATACGGAAGGAATGTGCATGGGAATTTACGCCTATTGTTCTCATTGTACATTATAGATCACAGGAATAAGTTTGCAATCAATTGTACAAAGCTTGTGCGAGAGCCATTCCGGAAGAGTGGATCTTCAGATATTCAAAAAGGAGCATTAAGGAAGAACAGTCATTGCTTGGCCTCACTTTCTTGCTTGCTGGTTAGCTCTTATGAGGGCATCAACAAACCGAGACAAAGACTGCCCTTTCCTTTGGGCAGAGTGTCAACCTAGACATTTGCAAAGATGAGCAGGTATGAGTGCAAGTCGCTTACAAAGCTCTTATTTATGACAAGGTGTTGGTGCCAATATAGACATTAGTTAGGAGAATGGAGCAAATAACTCCATAAAAATGTCTTTCATGGATTGCCATATATTATGTCTCCAATGTTTATATTATTTAAATGTATTGCCTTCATTTTGCTTTCTATCAGGGGCATAGCTTCATAAGGTGCGTTTAGTGCATCATACCCCCTCCTAATAAATGTACTATGCAGTTGTTAGGTGGGTAGAGAGGCTCTGAACTGGGTTTGGCAGTGTCTGTGTTAGGTTTCCTTTGGGATCATAAACACTCACAGCATAGACAAATGTCCCTCTTAACTACTTGTGCAGTACTTGTTCATTCTAACTCCTCTTCTTCCTTCCACACACAACACGGCATAAATGAACAAAAGCACTGATTAGATCACATTGAAATCTGATGACTCCAAACGGATCAGAAGCAGATAACCCTTTATCAATTATGCTTCTTACCCTTTCAGTCCTAGCAGAAGAAGTGTTCACTTGTTTGCGGTCTTATAGACTATGTCAAAACATGTTTGAAGCATCCTCTGATCAGTATCCCCTCGGATTTTATAGGAGGGGAGGATCCCTCCTAATACTGTTATGCTGAAGAGCAGGAAGTAGTGAGTATGCTAACAGTTAGATCCCCCCTACCACAGATCTGTCCACACTTCCCAGTCGTCATGTTGAAGCAAGGCAATCCTGACAATAAGGGCAGATGCATATGAAAATGAATTCTGAAAGTGTTGAAAACCACCTTTTTCGAATGTTGGTGAGGTGAGAGCTGGAACATGTGTCATGCTAATTAACAACTTTTTCCTATCATGTAGTTATTTCCAACCTCCTCACGTCATTCTGTTGGACTCCACCACAGAATATACTGTTTTTTTTTACCAGCGCCTCTTGAGGCTTATGGTGCTCCTGCTGGTTCGAAAATATCCTCCATGTAGCACTCCACCTCTCCAAGGACTTAGGTGCATTCTAAATATTAAATACCTTAATGGAACTAAATCCATCTTGAGGTTGCATACACATGCACCAAAACACAAAACACACACGCTGTGTAGTCGGTTCATTGTGCCCACCAACCTATCTCGCATGCATTGTGAATTACATTTTAGGCATTAGAAACTGTAAACTGCATGTGACACTCTCTCCGGCAGATCACTCTCCATAGCATTCGCCGAATCGTCTGCCAGCTATTGTGAATGTTCCTTCTATGCAACTCAAAATATATGTTTACCACCTTTGAAGTGTGCTGCAAATGTTATATGCAAACCCAGTTAACAGTTACACAGGCTTTGACACTGAAATGTTAAAAAGAGGCATGTTTGGCTTGGGGGATAATAGAAGGGCCATGCCAGAGAGCCAGCTAACATTTGCCTGTGAGAGGGGTGGTCTCTTTCAAGTGTGCCCCAAGTATCATATAAAAAGACTGGCTGACCTGTCAAGCAAGATGTGACATTCAAGCAGGATTTTATACTTTGTCAAAAAGGATCCTCTCAGTCCCACCCTTCATATTCTGTCATGTTCAGGTGGGTGATATTTGCCCATTTAGGACAACCTATTGTTTGCTCTTAGGAGAAAAGTTACTCCTCATTCATGCCTATTCAACTGCTAATTGGCTAATGCTGGCTGGCATAAATGGGAGTCCAAAATGCAGATTTAGGTTTTAAGGATTTCAGGCAGGGTAACGGTAGCTTTATAAAAGTACCCTTCAAAAAATATGTATTAATAACCTAACTTCTCCAGTGAAATGGGCTTGTAATAAGTGTTTGAAAATGTCTTTAAATGATTTTTTGAAAAATTCTATTTATTAGAGGTTTTGATTTAAACCTTACGATCATATAAAAAAAATAGCCAAATGACGACCACCACCACCCGACCCACCCTGACAGTACATCAAGCCCATTTTTATGAAGGATTTAAACAGCACGTTAACACAAAATGACCAGGAGTCACCACTTCCACTTGACACATTTCCCTCCATGCTTACTGCCTCCATGTGTCCAGTGGCATGCTCACTAGACTTTAGGTCAACGTCCTGTGACCCCCTTACCTCAGGCCCTTCGCAATGTCTTTGGTTGGCTGTCCCCCACCCCCAGGGTGTATCCCTCCTGGTGGTCAGAGGTGGGTAGGCCATGGTGCTCTCTCCATTGACCCTAGATTTTGTTGTACTGATGGAGGCAGCCTCTGGATCGGTATATGGATTCTTTTGCTAGGGAGAAGTATTTGATCTCCTTTAATCACTTCAAGACTGGAGGGGCCTTACTAGAGCTCCAATTGCCAGCAATGTCTTGTTTGGCCAGCATGCAACCAATCCCAACCAATAACTTATGTCCTTTGTTGCCTTCCCACCCTGGAAACACTCCTAAAATAGCCAGTTTTGTGTCCCGGTCAACCGGTGATACCTATCCCCTCTTCTATATTTGGAAAAATCGAATTGAAGTATCTCTGTATCACCTGCAGTTCCCACACCACATGCATCATGGGGCCCCTAGCCTGGCCCCAGCAGAGGCAGCCTAGGCCTTCACCCCGTCCCAGCCTCCACAGTCTTTTGGGGTGTAGTATATTCTATGAAAATATTTAAACGGTATCAATCTCAGACAGGCAGGAATCGCCAGCTCTCTGGCTGCCAGTTTGGCCTCCATCAAGTCTTCTTCGTCCAGTGGCCTCAGGTCAGACTCCCACTGCTCCTGAAGTCTGGCCAGTGGGTCGGGGACGTTCACCACCACTGTCTTATATGCACAGGATATACCCTTCCCTTCAATGGCTGACATACTGAGTCTAACCTACAGTGGAATATACTCCGTGAGCACCACTGCTTGGGCTTTATGTCTATCCAGTGCATGGTGGAGATGTAAATAGAGGAAGACTGTGATTTAAGCAAGTCAGATTCGGCAATGAGTTGCTCATATGAATAATGTGGTCGGCCAGAAGTCTCCCAATTTGGAAATCCCCAACCTGTCCCAATACTGAAAGCCCTTGAGACTCGCTCCTTCAGACACCCATGCTCCCATCAAGATCAGCGTTTCCTTAGTGAGCATCCCCCACCACCTCATCCACTTCATCGCTTCCCTCCAACTGATGGTAGGAATAGCCGTAAGGGCCACGAGCTCGGATGGGGGGCTCACCCACATAGCCAGAGCCATGGTGCTTGCCCAACTAGACAGGCTCACTTTAGCATCGTGGCTGGGTTGTCTCAGTCGCCAGTGATCCAGTTGTTAACAGGAAGCAGCTGTGTCACCCAATAATATAGTCTTAGGACCACTGCACCAGCCCACCATTGTGTAGGGATTGTATTAAAAATTAAGTTGTTTCCCAGATGGCAATAACCTTTATTAAACTTAATATTGTACCCAAATGCTGTATTATGGAACAGCCAACCATTCTACAGTGAAAATAGCTGGAAGGGCCCTTTCACTGTAAGGACATGTTTAATATTACATGTTTACATGCCCTACTTTTAAATATCATGCGCCCTGCCTTATGGACAATAACGCCTACTTAGGGGTGACTTACTAATACTTACAAGTATGTTTTAGGCCTTTACTGTGCCACTGCAGTGAATGGCACAATGAGTGCTGCAATCCACTGATAGCATTTAATTTACAAGCCATGGGTACACTTGGTGCCATAAAGTAGAACTTGTAGACAAACTAATCAAGTGTATACCAATTTTAACATGTTGAAATGAGGAGCACAAGCACTTTCACACGGGTTAGCAGAGAGGTGTACAAAGTTCTATAGCCAGCAAAAATGTGATTTTAAAAAAAGTCTAGGTTGAGCAAAATTTCCAAAACAGATGACATATCTATCATGACATCTGATCCTTCAGTGGTTGAAAGAATTATGAACACTGTTGAAAATATTTGGAATATATTAGGGCACAAAATTAATAATGTCGAAACTGATGGTATAAGATGTGATGAAAGAAGTTGAATTTCAACTATCAACTATAATGAAAGTCATAGAGCAAGTCACATACCCTGAAGTTCAAATCTCCAACAAGATTGAGGGGATAGATCAAATCGATTTAATTAACAAATGGGCTGCGATCGAAAAATGTTGGATTGAAATCAACGTTTATCAGTATCAACTGATGGTAGAATAAATTATGTTAAAATGATCATACTGCCCAGAGTATTTTTCTAATACAGCAGCTCCTAATTTATATCCCAGATTTGTTTGCATTATTAGAGGTTTTAGCTTTATTTGGCAGAATAGTTAAATGTTACACTGGGATATTAATTAAGCCTGGATCAAAAAACTACTATTGAACTGCCCAGTAATATACAATACAATAATTAGATAAAGAAAAGTTTGTTTTGGTCAGAGCTTATACATCTTAATTCGCCAACAGCTTTTTAAGTGCAAAATTCCACATTTGTTAAAGAAATTAAATTGAAGATTGTAGCATATATTTTGTAGTATCTAAAATATCTAAAGTTACTAATTATTTATTGCACTTGCAAGTCACATAAGAATCAACAATGCCTTATACAATGCATTACATGACAGATGGTTAAACTGTTTAAAAATGTATCAACCGAAAAATCAAGATTTCTCAATTTTGTTATGCATAAACTGGAAGAAACACTTCATTGTCTGAATATAAATAAAAGCAAACACATTACAGATCATTACTTTGAAAAAGTTATTAATAGCTCTGAATATAATCACCATATAATATCACAGTTATTTCAAAAGCTAGAATTTTGGAAGAGGGTTGGACCCTGGGAGTTGGTAAAACATTGGACCAGTGTGAAATAGACAATGATGAACAAATTTGTGTAACAGCTATCACTTCTGTTTACAAGATATTACCTGTGCTCAATATCGTCATCAGCATCTTATGATACTCCAAGACGTATTTTACATACGCTATGAATTATCTAAGATCTACCCAGGTGTCCCAAGTTTTATGAATCAAATGTTGAACAACAGGTCCTATCATTATAGTATTTTGGTGGCAAATGCCAGAATTCTTTATTAGTATACTAGAAGAAGGTATAATTGGATTCCATTTTGATGATGTGTAGAATATATTTGCAATGTATTGATTCACTGACATTTATGCGTATTATAATATGTAAGACCAGAGACAATGAATGACTGGGAAAATGTGCCTGAACTCTTACACCTTACTAGTTGCATTATGAATTAGACACATGCAGTGTGTGTATAAAACTGAAAAATAAGTGCTTGATTAAATCAAAGCATTAAAAACTGCACTCTGGATCAACTAAATTTACCAATAAATGTGGACGAAAAACTATGATATAATACATGGGAGCCTGCAATCTCTGTATAATTTCATTAATATAGGCGACTGGTGACGTGCTTAGTCACCTGTAATAAAGAAATGATGTAACTGCTAAACTGTAATAACTTATTACAATTGAGTAATAATGCCTTCTTCCAGAGGTAGCAGAAATGGGGAAAGGCAGGACATGCAACATAATAAAGCTGCACTTTAAACAGTGAAAGCAGAGCCTGACTTTTACCTCTTCTGCTCTGTTTTTATAGATGAACAGTGAAACAGAAAAGAGATATTTATTGTAAAATGTCTATTGTTTTGTACTCTTAATGTAATTAAAGGAAAGTTAGCACCTCTCTGCATGTTTCTACACATTCTGAACCACAGCATATTTTAAACTCTCACTTGTATTAAAGTGATTCTAATATTTTTGGAACAAATATCTAACTGCTTTTTAGTGTTTTTAATTTTGCACTACAGGTTCTACTTTAATTTTCCATGTCTCCAAATATCCTATCTCTTTCATATGAAACAGCATCACACCAAGTACTTAAGCAGTCTGTGGGAAGGGTGATGGCGTGACTAGGTATAATAAGAAATCAAGTACCCCTTTGTGTATTTTATAAGGATACTGCAAGTCAACCCCAGAGGCCCCGGACCTTATAAAAAGTCAGCCTTCAACCTCGCTCCTCTATATGGTCATGGAACTCCTCAGTGACTTGCAATATCCTAATAATGTACGGCAAGGCGTACTTTATCCCATATATATATGTGCTTTGGTCCATCTGAAGGAATTGTAAGATAAAGTCAGGTAACAACTAACTCAGTTTACATTTTATTTTGCTTTGTTTTCTCAAACTCAACATGACAATAAGGCTCACAGGACACAAAATCCTTAATGCCCTGTAACAACTGTCTGGGGCTTATCTCACTTTTATCTATCTATTCAACTATTAATGGATTCCTGTTGTTTCCTTGTGTCATACCATTGGTTCTGATAAACCTCTAGAAGGCTTAAAAGAGATTGGTAAACTGAGGTCTTATGAATAGCTAAAGAACCTATTCCAAATTGAAAACTGGATGCTGACTCAAATCATGCATATTTTGATACTGGTTCCACCATGGCTGTATAAAGACTTATTAAAAAAAAAATCTGAAGCAAACAAGAAAATAATTTGATTATCCAATTTTCCTATTTTTGCCCCCACTCCATCCTCACAAGACAGAACTCCTAATTCCTATACCAAAATAGTGACTGACTGAACTTTGTAATTTTTATTCAACAATGTTTGTAATAATCAATGATACATTATTTTCAACGAACACCATTAATTGGAATTATATGTAGCTTACCGCTAATTTTTGAAGAGACATTCGCACAGACGTCCATGTGTCCAGTCTTCTGTCCAGTATAAGGATAAATTTAGTATCACTTTCATTTTGACTACAAAAGAATAAAATACTGTAAACCCAAACAGAATTTCAAACAATTTTCAAATGCACTGTAGACTGTACACAATCACATGATATTATGGCCAAGCAATCAAATATAGAAAAGGAAACAAGTGCTTATGGATTGCCTTACGCCAGAAACCCAATTTTCAGTTATCTGCTCACCCCTTGACTATTTAATAAATTTTTCCCTATGCATTTCATTCAGTAGAGAGTTAATGGTAGATTATTAAAGAAAATACACGATTGGGGATTATCTAACTGCATCCTACTTAACATTCAAGTAAACATGTCTAAAATCTCATTGTACTCTACATGTGTAAAAGGCTTGCAATTAAGCAAATGTAACAGATGGCAACATAAGTCTCTTTTCAGTGCCACCATCTGATTTAGCCTTGACAACTCTCCCCTGCTATTCATCGAGAGTCATGTGTACAGTAGCAATGTGCAGGACTGCAGTAGAACCTGAGGTTGTTGGACACCAGTGACATATGTCAGTGCCCACAAGAGACACTGTCCCACGTCCATTGACATCAACAGGACCTAGAGAAAAGGTTTCACAGAATGTCACCTTCTGAATATAATAGTCAATATATGAAGATTTGGACATACCCAAAGTTGACAGTGGTTTGGCCTTTTCAGTATGCAGGCCTTCACTAAGACTGGAATACACAGTGGGTGTATATGTATTTATGGAATTTAGAAGCCATTTATGTAGTACAACGTATGGAAATATTGCTGCTCAGGAAATCAGTAATTTCCACTAGTTTAAGATGGGATGTCATAGCTATCTCATGATATACCAGTGACCTTTTCATGCTATGCTTAAGGCGTACATATGTATGGTTATTTGACAGGGCAAGCTCAGTATAGCACTTAAGACTATTTAATATTGTAGATTTCAGAAATGAGTCTTTGCTTGCATTATTGATATACCATGTCCGGGGCCATCTGGAAATGGTATATCAAAGAGACTGGAGCACAGTGATGCTTCAGCGAAGCGGACTTTAGAGCTATGCAGGGCCCAAGCTACTTTACCTCACAGTATAAGTATGAGATGTTAATTCAGGACCATGCACAACCCAGGCCCTCCACTCATATTCACGCGGCATAAAAGTAGCTGGCTACAGGACCTCCTCCTCTCAGCACGCACAAATGCACTCAGTGCATTAAAGACCCATGCGCCTCGTCTTCAAACTCCTTGGCATAGGTAGCATGATAGAGACTAGTCGTTCTCACTGCAGTATTCTGAATGAACAGCTGATTTGAAATCTCTTCTGTTCTCTAGAGTGGTGTGAACACAAGGAAAGATGCAGCAGCCACATACCATGTCACTCCCACACTGCTTGCTGACCATCCCACAGCTTTGGCATCTCTACCTCACACTAAACCACTTTTATCTGATGACCTTATGTACAGCCATCACAAAGGTTCTCTGATGAAATGATAAACTACAGTATTTCATGGACAAAATTCCCTTTCTCGGAGTCCGCATTGCTCTGACAGATGCCCTTGTCGGAGAATGCATCTTTTTTTGCAATCTTTTGCTTTTATTTGCTCCGTACATTTGGCATTGATCTCTGCATTAGTTTAAGGCTGCTGGACGCACAATAGCAACAGGTGCCATGCCCTGAAAAAGAGAAACAATTTTGCTCTAGTGCTGTTGGACTGACCCTTTGCTAACTCTACTGTAATTGCATGCACAAACCCTGAGCCGGTGCACAATGTTCCATTTTGTGGTACAAGAATGTACCGAAAATAGAGCATTTTTATTGTTGCATATTTATATATATAGCGTGAACTCGACCCGAAGGTATTGGAGCGCTTTACATGAGCACCGTATTTACATTACACATTCAGGCACGGGGAGATTAAGTGATTTGCCCAGAATCACAGGATGTGGACGCGATCCCGAGGCTCGAACCCTTGTTTCCAGCACCAAAGTCGGCAGTCTAGCTAACGGACCACATCCTCTTAGAAAATCCATGTTTCTTGTCTAAGCTGCAAAGCTTCCTTCTATGCCACATATCCCACCCATTGGCACCCACAGCATCAAGTTTCCTTTGAGAGGGAGACCATCCCCAGATCAGCAGAGCCAAACACAGCATAGTAGGAGGAACAGATGGGCTTGGGTGACTGAGCTTTTCTTTGATCCTTCATCTGAGCACCTGGGCCAGGGAAATGGGGTTAGGAAGAAGGAACTGGCCAACTGGCATGTTTGGTTTTTGTGGTAAAAAGGATGCCATAATAGCTTCTGCTAATCCTTGGAAGAGAAACCTGCTCACTGTGATAAAATCAGGGGTGGCAGAAGGATGGGAATTTTAGGTTGTGTCATTCAAATGTCAACACAAACTGGTTGTACCTTTTAACCCACCCCCCTTTTAGCAGAGAGCTGAGGCTAACCAAGAAGAGAGGAAGACCATGGCCTAAAGCAAAATGATGGGGTTCCCCTTTGGATTGTGATGAGGGGCCTCAGAGTTTCCTATATCTCACAAGTATTCATTGGCCTTGGGCTGTCTGAAGCCCCCTAAAGGGTTGGGGCCCTCTGAAGAGTTGCCCCCACCTCTCCCACGCTGCAGGGGCCTGCTTTACAACCCAGAGGAAGACTTGCCTGCTTGCAGCTTTAATATCTTAACTACAGAGTGTTGAGACATTGTGTATCCAGTTCTCTCTTCAGTTTCTAAGACAGGGGTGTCCAGGTCATCCAGGTTATGAAGCAGAAGGAATCCACCTGCTGCTATGTTTCTTCTCTGTGCTCAAGGAACTCTGTATTAGCTTTTGCCTATCCCTGGAAGAGAAACTCTCACAGAGCTGAAAATCTTTAGTTACAAAAGCGTGTAAGTTTTAGTTTGGATGGCACTGGACTAATGACCAGGCACAAACTGGTTTTAGCTTTTAAATAGCCCCGCTTGACCCACTCAGCAGTGAGCTGAAGGCAACTAGGAAAAGAGAAAGGGTACAGGGTGATTCCTTTGGTGAACAAATTTCCTGAAACCATATCCATCTATGAACACACACTCATGTAGCTGCTGCAAACTATGGGAAAGACGGTAGAGGATGCACAACATTGAATGAATTTAAAAGACATTGGACAAATCGAAATGCCAGAATGAATGCAGAGAACCTTCATATCACAGCTCAAACAAATTCGTGGTTTGACTAGAACCATCAAGAAGAGAAAGAAGCGCTTGAAAATAAAAAAGAGATGCCAAAATATCACAACAAACACTATATCATAGCATAATTGGGCTGCGGAAGCTAACAGCAGTTGTAGTTTAGACTACTGTATCAAAAATAAGGAAAATACTATTAAGAAGTTAAAAGGGTCTTATGATACTGCTCAAGTCAGCCCAGGAGATGAAACTGAAAAGGGTTATGAAAAGGGGAAGACATACTTCCATTTTTCACAAACACTTAGGGCCTCATGTAGGTCGCCAAATACCGGTCGGTAACGGCCGATTTTCGGTAACTATACCGTTACCGACCGGTATTTTGGCTTTTGGTATGTAGGGGGATCATTTTTGTATTCGGTAATTTACCGAATCGGTAAAATTACCGAATCGGTAATTTTACCGATTTGGTAAATTCCGAATACAAAAATGAGATGTAGGGGGAGTGTGTGGGTGATGTTTTGAGTCGGTATTTACCACCAACTAATAGTTGGTGGTAAATAATGTATGGTTGTGTAAACGCATGTGATAGCGCTTAGAAGTGTGCAATGTGGCAGACATACATGCCCTTAGGGCATGTATGTGTGCCACATGTGCACACATGGCCGAATCAGGGGTGCAACAGGGTGTCAATGTGACACCCTGCCACCCTTGCAAGTGTTCCCCCCATTACCGAATCGGTATTTACCGATTCGGTAATGAGGCATACCTTCCCATCAATGGGAAGGTATGCCTCATTACCGAATCGGTAAATACCGATTCGGTAATTACCGAATTGTAACGAATCGGTAAAAATTACCGACTCATTACCTACATACGAGTTACCACTTCTTAAATACCGATTCGGTAACGTTCGGTATTTAAGAAGTGGTAACTGGTATGCTACCTACATGAGGCCCTTAGAGAGCTAAATCTGTGCATACCAGAAACTGAGAAGAAATCTGGAACATGTGAAAAAAGCTGTTGAATCATAGGAACACAAAAGAAGTTTCCTCTATGCTACAAAGTTGAAATTAGCAAGATATATTGCCTCAGATGAGATGCAAAGAATGAAACAAAGCACGGGGAAATGTAGCAAAGGTATAAATGTGAGTGGTTTATATTCTTTGTGAATGATCTTGCTCAATTATTTCAGAAAGATTACATCAAAGCTGCCCCTGCACAGTTTTAGGAGGGGTTCACTAGTGGTAGACTACTCCCAATGGCTTATGTAACCTCTTCTTGTAGCTGCTGAGGGTCAATGGTGGGTGATAATGGTATCTTTATCCACCAATAAGCTTCATGTAATGCAGCTTTAGCTGAAAGTGTCTTTAGTTTAGGATATCAAATACCCGAAGACAAGCTGTTGTTAGACCTGACAGCCTTAGGGTGCTCTTCCCCCAACGTTTCGCCTGCCTCCCTCCATTTTTCTGACCACATTTTGCTGGCTTTAGGACTCTACACACTTTACCACTACTAAACAGTGCTAAAGTATTTGTGCTCCCTCCCCTTTACACGGTAATATTGGTTCATCCCCCAACTGGCATATTTAATTTACTTATAAGTCCCAAGTAAAGTGCACTAAATGGGGCCCAGACCCATAAATTAAATGCTACTAATGGGCCTGAAGCACTGGTTGTGCCACTTACATATGTATCCCCTTAACCATGTGTTAGAAATGGGATTTCTGGTTAGCTAGGGCATGCGCCTAAGCCAGGCAGAAACCACCACTCTAGTCAGGGGAAGGGAGTTACACACGGAAGATGACACCTGCTCACCCCATTGGTAGCTTGGCAGAGCAGTCAGGCTTATCCCAGAGGCAATGTGTAAAGCGTTTGCGCAACGCACTCACACAGCAGCAACGCACTAGGCACACCACAAAAGAAACTCCACACAAGATTATGTAAAAACAGACTTTGTATTATCTATAAAATACATTAGAGCATATCACATATATACACTGTGTCACCAGGCACTTGTCGTGTATTTACAGGGATCACATAATCATCAGGCCAATCGGGCCACTGTCATCATATCACAACGCACAGTTAGTGAAGACAACCAGTAACTACTGGTAAGGGTATATTTAGCACACCACCTTTAGTCAGATATTATCTTCAGCAATGCACCATGGGAACCACTTGCAGCTGCACATATATTACAAGACCATAGGCATAACATCATTTTCTACCATCACTGTACATATCCTGCAGTGCACCTTAGTACATCACCTTGACCAAATTGCCCCCACTAGCTAGAGGCAGCTGCCCACCATTTGTGGTGCAGCTGCTGTGGTAACCGAGGCAGGGGCCCATTGTGGACTCACCCCGCGTTGCCCACAAGAACAATAGGAGGCCCCTAACAGGACATACCACTGGCAGCTGCCGCGACTCTCCAAGGCGCAGCTGCTGGTGCAAAAATACGTTGGAGACCTCTCTGGGTCTCTTGTCCATGGTCGGGGTGATCCCCGCAATGCCACCAGGTAGCGCAATGCTCCCCGAGGGCGGGATGACCTCACTTGGTCTCCCCCCACCCCCTGAAAAGTCAACGAAGTGGCCCCCAAAGCGGCCGTCCACTATCCTGCAGTGCAGCTGCCTTTGTGTTGCAAAAATGAGGGACGGTGATTTCCCTCCGGCCAGCTCTTCCCTGGGGACCTCACCTCCCCGCCAGGCTCTCGCAGGAGGCGTCGCTTCTTCTGGACCGCGCAAGGTCATACGATCCTTTTGGGCTTCAAGCCTCTGCTAGGTCAGGGCCATCTGCCTTGGTTCTCAGGACCGGAGCGGCCCGCGAACATATGGTGTAGCTGCTCAGGTGCGGGGACACAAAGGGGCCAGGACGCGGAGTTAAGTCTCTGGTGGCACCAGTGTTTCCGGCTTCCTCCTTGAACGTGGCCCCGCCCACAACCAGGCTCGACCTTTGCCTTACTTCCGGGCTGTCTGTGTGTCTCGCCCGTGGGCCCCATCCACAATCATGCTGTTGCGGGATGGAAGGAGGCTCTGAAACAGGAGCTGTTTCTCTAGGTACTTTATTCTTTGTAGGTACACGTTTTCTATCTTTTGAGGGTCTATAGTATGGTAAGGTGCTCTCCTCGTCGAGTTCCGGGGTCCGGCGACTGGTAGGGGGCGTCTTCCCTCTCTGCCTGCGCTCCAGGGTGTCGAGGTCTTCGTGACAGGGCGGTTCTCCGGTCCTCAGGGTGAGGTGAGGGAAGAAGGGACAGAAGGGAGAGGCGAATCAGTGGTTTGCTCAAAGGTTATATTGTGAGGGGGCCCAGGGAGTGAAGGAGGATCACCGTGCTCAAAACTCCTAACCTATGTGACGAAGGTAGTGAGGAAAGGGTACGGTGAGGGGTACGGCTCTTATTTTCTAGGCACACTACGAAGCCCCGCCCAACCCGAGATACGAGCCCGTACCTGCTGGTGCCACGCTTCTCCCTCGGAAACGTGGCGGGGGGAATCACGGGGTCGTTGGCCTCCTGGCTCAGGTACCGGCACCTCCGCTCCTCGTCTGGTTGTCTCCTCGTTCTTCTCGTCCACGAAACTCTCCACTCGGTCCTCTTGGTTCTCCTCTCGTTCTCCTTCTCTCGCTCTCTTCTCCGCTCCGGTGATTACACACCCCTCTCGTCCTCGCCTTCCGGGATATGACGGCTCCGTCTCTGTGACGTTCTCGTCGGGGGCGGGGTCTGCTGCTAGCTCGTCCCAGTTAAAGAAACAGTGTTCGTCAGGCGTCTCGACGTTGCCAAAGGCTGTAGGTTTGATCCGTGAGACCGGGTGCTGTGGGTACAGAGGGGATACGGAGGGGGATACAAAGTCAGTGTGAGAGTGACAGAGGAAGACACTGTCGGGGTCGGACTCACTGTTACACACCTCCCCCCTTGGATTCTCCCGATCGGGGAGAGGATGTCGTGAGAGGAAGTCCGTGCTACCGTTCTCAACACCCTTACGGTGGAGGACGGTAAAGGAAAAGGGTTGTAGTGACAGAAACCAGCGCAACACTCTGGGATTGTTCGACATGTTGCGGCTCATCCATTGTAATGGGGCATGGTCTGTATAGAGTGTAAACGGGTGGCCTTCCAGATAATACCTCAATTTGTCCACTGCCCATTTGATGGCTAAACACTCTTTCTCAATTGTGGGATATTTCACTTCTCGGGGGAACAGTTTCCTGCTAATGTACAGGATGGGGTGCTCGATTCCTTCGTCCGTCTGTTGCGATAACACCGCCCCCACCCCATAGTCGGAGGCGTCCGTATGAAGGATGAAGGGCTTGGAGTAGTCGGGGGATGCCAGAACAGGGTTTGTGGTAATGATCCCTTTCAGGGTGTTAAAGGCTTTCCACATAGCCGGTGATGGGGACTGCAAAGCCTGAGGGGTGATTTGTCTTTTTAGGGTGTCTGTCAAAGGGGAGGCTATGTCCGAAAAGGAGGGGATGAATCTTCTGTAATAGCCTATCAACCCGAGGAAGGCTCTCATTTCCTTTTTATTGGTGGGAAAGGGTGTTTCTGAAATAGCCCGGACCTTCTCGATCTGGGGTTCAATAACCCCGTGGCCTAGTATGTACCCCAAATATTTTACCTTTTGATAGCCCACCCGGGATTTCTTTGCGTTTATGTGTAGCCCTGCCTTTTTGAGTGCTTGAAGAACTAAAGCGAGATGAATGAGGTGTTCTTCCCAGCTAGGGCTGAAGATGATAATGTCATCCAGGTAGGCTGAGGTAAAGGTGGAGTGGTCACGAAGGGTCTCATTCATCAATCGCTGGAACGTTGCGGGGGCTCCATGCAGGCCGAAGGGTAGGACGTTGAATTCAAACAATCCTTCTGGTGTTGTGAAGGCGGTTTTTTTGCGGTCTTCTTCCCTCAGGGGTACCTGCCAGTACCCCTTTGTTAGATCTAGCGTACTGATATATTTGGCTTCACCTAATTGTTCGATGAGTTCATCCACCCGTGGGATGGGGTATGCATCGAAAGAGGACAACTGATTTAGGGCTCGGAAGTCCATGCAAAACCTGGTACTTCCGTCCGGCTTTGGTACCATTACAATCGGTGATGACCATTCACTACGAGACGGTCTTATGATCCCAAGCCGTAGCATTTCCCGGACCTCCTTCTGTATGGCCGGGCGTTTGGCGGCTGGAATGCGGTAGGGTCTCCTCTTCACTACCGTTCCAGGAGGAGTGTCGATTCGATGTTCAATCGCCGATGTTTTCCCAGGCACATCCGAAAACAAATAGTCATAGGGCGTCAGAGTTTCGAGCAAGGTCTCCCTCTGGTGCAGTGATATGTCGTCGTTTATGTTCAAGTCCCCCAACGTAGAAGTAGTGGGCTCGGGTGCTGGTCTGGCCATGTGGACGTCTTTGGGCGGAGGTCCGATCCATTTCTTAAGCAAATTAATATGGTATACCTGTGTTTTCCTAGGGGATATTTGTAAACGATAACTGGTCTTCCCAATGGTGTCGGTCACTTTATAAGGTCCCATCCATTCCGTTTGGAACCGTCGGGTGGCCGAAGGTAAGAGCACCAACGCCCAGTCGTTTATCTTCAGTTGTCTCCATTTTTTTCCTTTGTCGTACCAGTGTTTTTGGCAGGTCTGGCTTTGGGTTAGGTGTACATAGGCCAGGTCTCTCAATTTTCCTAGTTTGTTTTTCAGGTCTTGGGTATATTCCAATATTCCATGGGTTTCCCCCGTCTCTTTCTCCCACGCCTCTTTGGTCATCTCCAGTAGCGTGCGTGGCTGCCTTCCGTAGAGCATCTCAAAGGCCGAACATCCCAGGCTGCTTTGGGTTTGTCCTCTTATGACGTACAGGGACAAAGGTGGAAGAGCGTCCCACTCTTTCCCACTTACTGAGAGCATCTTTTTAAGGACTGTCTTGAGTGTCCCGTTATACCTTTCCACGAGGCCGTCGGTTTGAGGGTGGTACACGGAGGTTCTTATTTGACGTAGATCCACTAGTTGACACACTTCCCTCATTAGGCGTGACATAAACGGAGAACCCTGATCCGTCAGGATTTCCTTCGGGAACCCAACCCGAGAGAACAGTTCTATCATTTTATCCGCGATTATTCTGGTGGTGGGATTTCGCAGTGGAAAGGCTTCCGGGAAGCGAGTGGCATAGTAGACTATAACCAGTGCGTATTGGTTCCCTTTTTTTGTTTTTGGCAGGGGTCCCATCAGGTCCATGCCAACCCTCTCAAAGGGGGTCCCGATAATGGGTAATGACTGCAAGGGAACCTGGGGAGGGCGGTGTACGTTTTTCTTTTGACACACCTCACATGTTGTACAGTGCAGTTTGATATCTTTATAGATACCTGGCCAATAGAAATGCCGAAGTACGTTCTGAGTCGTCTTTTCACTCCCTATGTGTCCTGCCAGGAGATGGGAATGAGCGTAGAACATTATTTGATCACGAAAGGGGGAGGGTACCAGCAGCTGTAGGGGTTCGCCCTTATTTCCTTCTCTGTATAACAACCCTTCTCTGAGGGTGAATCGTGGGTACGTGGGGTTAGGGTCGTCTTTAGACTGGTGGGCATGCTCCCACGCATTAAAGAGCGATCGGTCGTTTGCCTGGGCGAAGCTAAAGTTTTTGTCTCCCACCCATGGTTCTGGGGTGATATACGCGGGATGGACCGGACGCTGTAGTAGGGAGTTCTGGGTCTGTATGGATGGCCTACGGGTAGAGTGAAAAAACAGCTCCAGGAATTCGGGGTTGTCCGTCCCAATAATCAACTCCTCAGGCAAGGATTCTAATACCCCCAATTTTACTCTATGTTGAATCCCACCCGGGAGCTCTAGGCGTAGGACAGTCACCGGATATGGTTTTATGTCCCCATGCACACACTTGATGTTTACTACTGAGTGGGGCAGCACCTGTGTGGACTCTACCAACTTCCCTTGAATCACAGACTGTCGGCACCCTGAATCAAGAAGAGCCCTGACTGTTCTCCCATTCACCATTACACTTACGTAGAAGGAACTCCCAAGTTCCGCGCTGTACAGGATGGACTTGGGTACGTATCCCACTTCCATGGGTTCTTCGGTGTGGACATAAACGGGCTATATGCCCCCAAGTCCCACATTCAAAACACTGTGGTCCTCTTAGGGGGTAGGTTTCGGGTTTGAAAGGTTTTAAAGGGAGGGTTTCTCCTGGAGGTCGGGGTTTCCTTTCTGGTTTCAACGGGGAGGGGCGTGGTGGTTTTTCGGTCTCCCATGGAGCGCTACGAGGTTGGGCTTGTGCGTATGAGGTCGCCAGTTCTATGGCTTGGGCCACTGTCAAGTGTGGCTGCTGCCGCAACCATCTTTGAATGCTGAAGGGTAGAGCCTCCAGGTATTGCTCTAGGTACACCTTGTCCATGATATCCTCTTTAGTACTGGTGTTCGGGGTCAACCACTTGTCGGCAGCCATTTTTAGTCGAAAAAACAAAGTCTTGGGATTCTCGCCGGGTCTCCCTCTTTCTTTTCTAAACCGTACTCTGTATGCCTCGGCATCCAAGCCTAGATGGTCCAGAATGATGGCCTTGATGGTGCCATATGGAACGGTGCCATTCGCGTTAGCAACCTGATAGGCTGCTTGGGCCTCACTGGTGAGCAAAGGTGCCAGAAAGAAAGGCCACTTTTCTACTGGCCATCCGCAGGCTAGAGCGGCTCTTTCGAAGTTCAGGAGGAACGCATCGGGATCCTCTCCGGCTACGTATTTCTGGAGAGCTATACCGGATGGTCCCGGCAGTGCTGGTCTGGGATTTGGTACGGGTCCGGTATCAGGGTCTCGAATCATCGTTTGGATGCCGTCTAACTGAGCCGCGATGGTAGATTTAAAGGTCTCTCTATCCGCTTCTGCGGACTTCAGCTGTTGTTCTACCACCCATCCTAACTTTTCTTGTCCTTGTATAATGTGCTGGAGGAGTTCATCCATCTTTTCTTTACAGATGCCTGTACTTATGCCCGCATTCTCCACCACTTGTTGCGGGATGGAAGGAGGCTCTGAAACAGGAGCTGTTTCTCTAGGTACTTTATTCTTTGTAGGTACACGTTTTCTATCTTATGAGGGTCTATAGTATGGTAAGGTGCTCTCCGCGTCGAGTTCCGGGGTCCGGCGACTGGTAGGGGGCGTCTTCCCTCTCTGCCTCCGCTCCAGGGTGTCGAGGTCTTCGTGACAGGGCGGTTCTCCGGTCCTCAGGGTGAGGTGAGGGAAGAAGGGACAGAAGGGAGAGGCGAATCAGTGGTTTGCTCAAAGGTTATATTGTGAGGGGGCCCAGGGAGTGAAGGAGGATCACCGTGCTCAAAACTCCTAACCTATGTGACGAAGGTAGTGAGGAAAGGGTACGGTGAGGGGTACGGCTCTTATTTTCTAGGCACACTACGAAGCCCCGCCCAACCCGAGATACGAGCCCGTACCTGCTGGTGCCACGCTTCTCCCTCGGAAACGTGGCGGGGCGAATCACGGGGTCGTTGGCCTCCTGGCTCAGGTACCGGCACCTCCGCTCCTCGTCTGGTTGTCTCCTCGTTCTTCTCGTCCACGATACTCTCCACTCGGTCCTCTTGGTTCTCCTCTCGTTCTCCTTCTCTCGCTCTCTTCTCCGCTCCGGTGATTACACACCCCTCTCGTCCTCGCCTTCCGGGATATGACGGCTCCGTCTCTGTGACGTTCTCGTCGGGGGCGGGGTCTGCTGCTAGCTCGTCCCAGTTAAAGAAACAGTGTTCGTCAGGCGTCTCGACGCTGCCAAAGGCTGTAGGTTTGATCCGTGAGACCGGGTGCTGTGGGTACAGAGGGGATACGGAGGGGGATACAAAGTCAGTGTGAGAGTGACAGAGGAAGACACTGTCGGGGTCGGACTCACTGTTACACATGCCTAAACGCTGCCTGACATCCGGCAGCTTCCTGCCCACAGCGCTTGTTACGAGCAAAGTTGGAGCCCCCTTCTCGGGCTCTGGAAATATAATTAAAAAGCGCCCATCACGTGCTTCTGGTGTGCAGCACAGCGCTGAGGGGCACAGCAGTGACAAAGTGCTCCTCATGCTCCAGGGCAGTGTATCAAGCACAGCCTTCACCATCCTCTGCTGCAGCACAAGCCCACACCAGGGGCCCGACACATAGGAATCCTGCAGCGCCCCAAGCCCAGGTCCAAGGCAACCAAGGTGGAGCGCTCAGCCCGGCGCTAATTCCCCAAAACTCCATAGGTCAGAGCTGGGCACAGGCAAGTCAGCAGGCAGGGCCTCCCAGCAGAAGACAGCAGCTGGGTCCCACGGCGGTACCTCCTGGCAGTGTTCTTCCTTCAGATCCAAGTAATCTCCAGAAAACATGGGGTCACAGCCCCAATATTTATATATCAAGTGTCTTTGTTCTTCCCCCTAGCACAGGGCTCTGGGCCCAGTCCAAACTAGTTCTGGGGGGCACTTACACACATCTTTTCAAGTGCACAACAACCTCCATTGTCAGTGTAGGACCTGGCCCAAGACACACCACAGGGGGGCGTAGCCATCATTGTGGAAGGCAGACACAGTACTATTCAGGTTCAGTTGCTACTCCTCCCACTACCTCGAATGCAGATCAGGTCTATTCAGCCTAGAGCTGACTCAGCCAGATTCTCTGGAGCCACTCACCTCCCCAGCCCCTGTCACTCCAAGGACAGACAGTCAATACACAACAGCAGTGATAAAGTGCCCAGAGTCCTAAAACCACCAACAGGTCAGAAAAAATACCGGAGGAAGGCAAAAAGTTCTGGGATGACCATGGAAAAAGGGCCAAGTCCAACACCATGTCTCAGGCCTGCTACTACAGAGACTGTGTGTGAAAAAAAAAGCAATACAAAGTAATAATGAACATTTGTTTCTGATTCATGTTATGAAACTAGAAAAGTATTATTTAAAATTTGACATACATAGCTGTGCACACAGTCAATCAGGTACATAGTTACTTGAAAACTCACTCTCAATTGAAACCTCTTGCCAGGCCTAAACCTTCCATTTTTATACATATAAGCCACCCTTAAGGTAGGCCTTGTATAACCCACAGGGCAGGGTGCAGTGCATGTAAAAGGCAGGACATGTACTTCTAAACTTTACATTCTTGGTAGTGAAAACCTCCCAATTTCGTTGTTCACTACTGAAAGGCCTATCTCTTCCATAGGATAGCATTGGGATTACCATATTACATCTGTGTAACTCCCAATTGTGAAGAGATAAACCTTTCAAGTTTAGGGTTACAATTCAAAATCACAACTTATGATTTTAAATTTCAGTTTAGCAAACAGGAATTTTAGAAAGTTGTATTTACTTACTTTAGCCATTTTGTGCCTATTGCCTGTCTGGAATACACATCTGGTATGTGGGTGACAGCTAGCTTCCTGTATTCCCTCTAGACAGTCACACACAAAGAAAGGGTAGGTGTGCATGAGTGATCATATGCATGTAGATGGGCCATTCTGAGCAGGATGGGAGGGAGGAGCGGGCACTTACCCCTGAAAGGGCTATGTCCTGTCTCCACACAAAGGACTGATTACCCCCTGATTACCCTTTGATAGACCTCCTGAGGCGGAAGCCGGGAGCGTGACCTTGAGGCTACAGCCTATAAACATGTGCCTCCCCCGGAAGCGCAGCGGACGAGCGCAGCGGGCGCGACGAATGCGCGCCGAAGGCTCGCCTAAGGCAAGCCCGTCTGCGCCTGTCCGCGCCAGGACTGCGCCTTGGGCCACTTACGCTGCCGGGTACGACTCTTTACAGCAGGTTCAGCTTCCTGCTGGGCCACCCTACTCTAGAAATGAGCCCATCCAAATTGGTAAGCTACATGCAGATAGAGGAATACTTTCTCTAGCACCTACATCATACCCCCGGCTCGACGTTCTTGGTGTAGACGTTTTGAATTGCGGTTTATTAAATGTCAGATCCCTGCCTAGACATTGCACTGAGCTCCAACTTCTGTTCGACATTCACGAATTAGACATCCTGTTCATGACAGAAACTTGGACACGTCCTGATTGTTTGGTCGATCCCGGATTTGCCTGCCCCCCCGGGTTTAAATTTCTCCATTCCCCTAGGCCTACTGGCAGAGGCGGGGGTGTGGGAGTCATTTTTAGAGCTTCCTGCCGCATCAAGGCTCTTACCCTTGACCCTACTGTGGGCACTGAGTTGTTAGGGCTCTCTATTCAAACTCACTCTGAGACTCTGGTCACTGGGATAGTCTGCTATCGCCCACCAGGGGCGTTCAGCCTTCAGCAGCAACAAGCGCTAATCACCACCTTGTCTAACATTGCGCTATCACACCAGAAAATAATTATACTTGGAGATTTTAATCTCTGGAACAATGGCTCCCTTGACTCAGCCCTCAGGAACCTACTTCTCACCTGTGAGAGTTTTGGTCTCTCTCAACTTGTCTCCAAGGCCTCCCACACAGCCGGCCACTTACTTGACCTTGTCTTTGCGGCACCTGATCTGGTGTTTATGGGAGACACTCTTCCGATGGACTGGACGGATCATTCTCTGGTTAAATTCTTTCTTCATAAAAAGACTGGTCCGCATAAGGTCCCTGTGATGACCAAGGAAATTAAATGTAGAGATTGGAGGGCTCTTTCACGTCTTCACCCTGCTGGTGAAGTGTTCCATCTTCAACAGCTCTTCAACGTGAACAATAGTATAGGTGACAACTACAATTCTCTTATCACCAGTATCTCTACGGTTGTCGATATCCATGCCCCTCTCAAAAATCGAACTCACAGGGGAAAAAACTCTGCCCCTTGGTTTAACGACGATCTAAAAAAACTAAAACTTGAATGTAAACAAGCAGAGAGAAGGTGGAGACACGACTATGAGGAAACGTCCAAACATACTTGGAAATCTAAGGTTCAGGCCTACAAAACTCTCATTAAAAGAGCCAAATCCGATCACTACTCCTCCTTGATTTGTAACACTACCAACAATTCTAGGAGCATTTTTAACATCCTTAACAGCGTCACCAACCCGGAATCCTGTAAAAATGCGATCGTCCCGTCTCAAGACCTGTGTGACAATCTGGCCACTTTTTTCAAGGAGAAAATAGAACTTATCCTTAAAGACCTGGACTCTCCTTATGACACTGAAGCTCCTCTGGACTGTCAATCACCTGACTCACCTAGGACTCCTGAAGACCTACTTCTTAGGTTTCCTCTGCTCACATATGATATTTTCACTAAAATTGCAAGACAAATTGTTTCCGGATCCCCTCTGGACCCGGTGCCTCCCAAAATTTGGCAGGAATTTGGAGATGAACTCTTCCCCCATCTCCACTTAATTTGTGAGCAATCTCTGATGACTGGCACTGTCCCTGACCATTGGAAACGAGCATTAGTTTCCCCCTTGCTAAAAAAACCGTCCCTTGATCCTGACTGCTCCAAGAATTACAGGCCCATTTCACTGCTGCCGTTCCCTGCCAAAATAGTGGAACGAGTGGTTAGTAACACTCTCTCCAACCACCTGGAACATCATTTCTTACTTGACGGGGACCAATTTGGTTTCCGGCCGGCCCATGGCACCGAAACAGCCCTTTTCACCGCCATGGACGAACTTCTAAGACGGGCAGACAGAAGGCAGGCATCGTTTTTGATACTGCTTGATATGTCTGCCGCCTTTGATACGGTGAATCATAAGATCCTTTTAAGGCGGCTGTCGGAAGCTGGAGTGAGGGATACGGCATTGCAATGGTTTCGCTCTTTCTTGCAGGACAGGCAGCAGGCTGTTTCTTTGCCTCCTTTCCAATCTGTCTTTTCCCTGGTGTCGTACGGAGTCCCCCAGGGCTCTGCTATCAGCCCAATACTTTTTAATGTTTACCTCAGGCCGTTAATATTACTGATCAAAAGTTTCGGCATCAAAACCGTCAATTACGCCGACGACACGCAGATGATCCTCTCCTTGGAAGGGGAGGACTCTATTTCTGTGGAGGTTTTACATAATTGCTTACGGGACACTTCTAGGTGGCTGAAGGATAACTCACTTCAGTTTAATGCAGGGAAAACTGAGGTGCTCTTTAGCGCAGGTTCTAGGCTCCCACGCCCGTTCCCTAACAATTTTTGGCCCCCGGAAACTAGGTCCAATGTGCAGCCTGCAGATTCTGTTCGCAACCTAGGGGTTACGCTCAACCACAGACTCAGCTTGGAGACCCATGTTCAAAAAACATCGGCCTGTTGCTTTGCCATTCTCCGTTCTTTAAGAAAAGTCCTGCCCCTCCTACCCATCCAGGCCCGTGCCCAAGTGGTTAGATGCACCATCCTGAGCAGGTTGGACTATTGTAACGCCCTCCTGCTCGGGTCCCCTGAGTTTCTACTGGATAGGCTCCAAAGGGTCCAATCTGCAGCTGCAAAATTGGCCTTGGGGCTGTCAAGAAGATCTCATGGTTCATCTGCCTTGGCTAAATTGCATTGGCTCCCTCTTAGACAGAGGATCCAATTCAAGGCCCTCTGTATTGTTTTCAGGGCCCTCCATGGTACTGGGCCGGCCCCTCTCCAAACTAAATTTGTATGGTATGTTCCTACTAGACATCTTCGCTCCTCTGATGCCAAACTGGTGGTCATCCCCAAATTCAAGCTGGTCAGAGCTGGGGGCAGATCCTTTGAGGTGGTTGCCGCTAAACTCTGGAACACCCTCCCCAGCGAGATTAGGCACATTAATGAACTCTTGCCGTTCAGAAAAAAGGTTAAAACGTGGCTTTTCCCTTGCTAGTCCACTCCCTGCTGGTCTTCTCTCGCTTTTCCTTGGATTCTGTCAGCGCCAGGATGCCTGCAATGGTGACAGTTTGCGCTTTACAAATTCTTATAAATAAAAATAAAATAAATTGTGTCTGAAGTAAGGGCGGGAAGGGAGAACTAAGTGCACTTCAAATATTTCTTTGAAGTGTCCCCCCACTTCAAGGCACCACTGGGTATAAGTAATGGGCCTCTGGCACTACCAAATTAGTACACTTCTGGACCTGTCACTCCTCTGCCCAGAAGAAAGCTGCTGTACTGCTGAAAGACTTAGTTCATAGGTGTATTTCAAAATGAACACCAATCAGAAATATCAATTAACTGACTCAATCATTGAATATAAAGAGCACACACACGGGAAATCTTTTCGTAAAATAAACACAAATAGTTTTATATATAAATCAAATTAAAAGGAGTACAGGTGAACCAAAAGTTCAGCAACAGATCATGGAAAAAGGGGTTAAATCTTATCCACATTTCATGAACAGACATCTATTCCTGCAGAATCAACAGAGATGTATCTCATTCTTGAGAAAATAACAATCAACTGTGTATAATAGATATTGTAGAAATAGATGGTAGAGTCGACGTTTCGGTCTTGGATGGCATCAATCCGTCAGACCATCTTCAGGACAGTAATTATTGCATACAGAGACCCTTCATAGATTATAGATATCACACGACAATTCTTTATCGTGGTACAAACGTTCTTGCTGCTGCTGTAACAGATGTTTTTCAAATTACTGGCAGCAAAATCATATAGAGGGGAGAATCCTTCCTCGTTTATTTTCAGAGGTTTCTTGTCACACAATGGAAGCGCTAAGGTCCGTCCACACGATAGAAGCCTTCTATCGTGTGGACGGACCTTAGCGCTTAATCCACTTAAGCGATTATTGCTTATGAGCGCTATTTTGACATTTATTCTTTAAGAATTTATATCTGGACTTCTACTTGATGCATTTTTGTCATTTTTGTCTTGTTTTATTTATCAAAGCATAATCTATTTTCCTAACCTGGTGTGGAATCTTATTGTGGTGTTTTCACTGTATTGCTGTATGAAGTGTTGCACAAATACTTTAGGCATTGCCTCTTAAGTTAAGCCTGACTGCTCTGTGCCCACCTACCAGAGGGTTTGGACAGGATAATTTAGGTTGTGTTGTCACCTACCCTGACTAGGATTGTGGTTCCTGCTTGGAGAGGGTGCATAGCTCTGCCAACCAGAAACCCCAATTTCTAACAGCTGTCATTTGTCTTTCTCTTTACACCACTTATTTACTTCTATATTTGCTAGAGATGAAGTTCATTCTTGGCTTCAGTATCGGAAATGGATATCCTTGCTCCATTTTGGTACATTGACATCCATGTCTCCTTATTTTAGTCTTTGCTCTCAGTAGAGAGGGAGAGAGGTTTCATATACATAATGTGTGCTTAGCGACGTAAATATTTTGCACCAAGAACGATTACACTACTCTTTACTTTTTAGAACCGTGTTTTTTCTAAGATTGACCAAACTAAGCCTAAGCAAAGCCTGGCTCCATTTTGAATTCTAAACATGACTGTGTTTCCATTTCTTCTCTCTCCACAAACAAAGATTTGCCTACATGAATGTTTATCACTTGGTAGCTTGGTGAACTCTGGAGGAAGCTTTAATCTCAAATGTAACTTTTGAGGTCCTGACATTCTTCATGCCTCAAACTCAGTGACATATTAATTCTATAAGCCTGTCATTGGTTTGTGTGTAACTAGATCTGTACTGTCACACCCAATGACATTCAGGTAATACAGAGATGAAATTCATTTAGGGAATGGTGCAAGGAATTGTTGCATTTTATTCTGTATTGTGATTTGCTGAGCCTAAGTAACATTTTGCTCACCTCGCGAAGACGTATGATTTTTGCTGTGTATTTTCCTATAAAAGAGGGCTCATTTTAGAGTGTCATACTGAGGAACTTAAAAAAAGGGGATTTGGCAACCTGCACTCCTAATGTAGTCCTATATTTTAGTTGTCTAAAGACAATGAAAATGCAAAAAGTATTCTCTCAGTGATCTGAGGTGCTGCCTTTGTGTGACCTGTTCAACCCCTGGACAGGCTACAAAATATGACCACAAAATTATTCAAACAACAGTTTGAGCAAAGGCGCACTATCCACCCGCCCTATAAGGTGCAATATAATGGTGTGATTAAATTCCAAAAAAGTGAACTACACATGAAATTGATTAATAAACAAACATTAGTTGTCATAAAGGAAACAAAACACTTGACGTCAGTGTAAAATGCAAACAAGTTCCTGATATAAACCAAAAACGTAATCCAAAGTAAAACTCAAAAGAGTTGCTGTATCACGAGTCAGTTCATAATTGCTTATTGCTTGTCAATATTCTTCAACCAAAACATCAAAGATGACTGTTAAGCAGGAATCAAATTCTTCTTTATTTTCTTATGCAGAAAGCATTAGTATTTTCAGAGCATCGTCATGGTATCCCAATGCATTTCGGTTTCAGAACCTTCATCAGGGGAATGCTGTGAAAGTATATATACGTATATGTATGATTGTTTGTACAGATATCATCTTGAAAGATGCAAAACCAATTAAATAAACACAACTACATAAACGGAACATCTATTGTATTCCATGTTTTTACATTGTTCCAATGTTAACATCCAGTATTCTAACCTGCCAATGACGTATTCACAAATGACACAGAAGCGAATGATAATGAAAAACGGAGCAGTAAGATGTAACGACAAATGTACTAATTCATGTTCACCAAAATGGGGGTGCATATGTGAAGGATCACCGAAACCCGAGTGAACGGAAAAATGAATGAAGGAAAAATGAATGAAGTGAACACCCAGAGGGAAAGTGATCGCCATAGTGATGACCAATATTCCCTATGCTTCTTTAAAAAGTAGTGACCAAGAGATTCAAAGTGTTGGGAGGACTCACCTCCAAACGTATCTGCGCGCTAAAGGATGTCCGATACGGGAAAGTTGACCGTACTACAACAAACACGGTGAAAGACCTGTTACCAATTGTGACCAGGCGTGTTAGTTTGCCAGCAAGTCAAAAGTCTCAAGCTTCCAAGGAAACCCAAAAAGTTCTACTTACTTAACCGCTGTGAGGAAAGCATCTATATCATGAACCTCTCCACAAGAAAGTATGCGATGAAATTCAGAGTTGAGCATCTGTATGGATAATGTTTAAGATAATCAGTTTCGAGTTTGTAGCCGCTCGGATAAGCGGGTCAATAATCAAGAGAGTAGGTTCTATAGAGCTAATCGGTTACCTGCGCGTAAGCTGTATGCGAGACCTCGGCGGGGTTCAAAGTGCCAGCAGCTGGAGTGTGTAGCTATACGTGTACTGTGTTTGAAATCAGTATAAAAAGCGGACCACGTGACCTACGTGTGCTTGAGTTTAACATCGAAAGCGGACTGACCTGAGTGGTGATATGTTAGCGGTATGCGAACAATAAAGATTGAAAGAAAGAATGTAAAATCAACACCAGTGTAACAAAGTCAAGAGTTTACCATACCACAACGTGCTGATAAACGAAACGAACCATAGAGATACCCTTGTGATTCAGAAAGTCAACAAACTAAATGGAGGAAGAAAACATTTAAAAACACATATAAACATGAGCAATGCATTGATGAGAACAAATTTTGAACGTTAAGCATTGCGTAAGTGCAATCACATTTTGAACGTAGCTCTGTACTGGAACAGACAAAATCTTGTATGCACAAGTATATTGTAAAATAAAGTGAGAGGCACACACATCAACACACTATACCCCAACTTCGCTTCACGGTGCTAGACCAAGTGTCGGTACTAGCACATGTTGATTCAAACAGATATTTGGCTCAAAGAGAGACTTTTTGGATCTGTTTTTTGAAAACCCTTACCCCTTGTGGCCTGAATGATAAGATTGAACTAATTAATTTCCTGTGATGACATGCGGTTGCATATTGTTTAATTTCCAGGTACACCTCACGTTACATACCAAGGAGCAAACCGAATGTTACTATCTGTTTTCCTCTCACTTTATTTTACAATATACTTTTGCATACAAGATTTTGTCTGTTCCAATACAGAGCTACGTTCAAAATGTGATTGCATTTACGCAATGCTTAACGTTCAAAATTTGTTCTCATCAATGCATTGCTCATGTTTATATGTGTTTTTAAATGTTTTCTTCCTCCATTTAGTTTGTTGACTCTCTGAATCACAAGGGTATCTCTATGGTGCGTTTCGTTTATCAGCACGTTGTGGTATGGTAAACTCTTGACTTTGTTACACTCGTGTTGATTTTACATTCTTTCTTTCAATCTTTATTGTTCGCATACCGCTAACATATCACCACTCAGGTCAGTCCGCTTTCGATGTTAAACTAAAGCACACGTAGGTCACGTGGTCCGCTTTTTATACTGATTTCAAACACGGCGCACGTATAGCTACACACTCCAGCTGCTGGCACTTTGAACCCCGCCGAGGTCTCGGATACAGCTTACGCGCAGGTAACCAATTAGCTCTATAGAACCTACTCTCTTGATTATTGACCCGCTTATCCGAGCGGCTACAAACTCGAAACTGATTATCTTAAACATTACCCATACAGATGCTCAACTCTGAATTTCATCGCATACTTTCTTGTGGAGAGGTTCATGATATAGATGCTTTCCTCACAGCGGTCAAGTAAGTAGAACTTTTTGGGTTTCCTTGGAAGCTTGAGACTTTTGACTTGCTGGCAAACTAACACGCCTGGTCACAATTGGTAACAGGTCTTTTACCGTGTTTGTTGTAGTACGGTCAACTTTCCCGTATCGGACATCCTTTAGCGCGCAGATACGTTTGGAGGTGAGTCCTCCCAACACTTTGAATCTCTTGGTCACTACTTTTTAAAGAAGCATAGGGAATATTGGTCATCACTATGGCGATCACTTTCCCTCTGGGTGTTCACTTCATTCATTTTTCCTTCATTCATTTTTCCGTTCACTCGGGTTTCGGTGATCCTTCACATATGCACCCCCATTTTGGTGAACATGAATTAGTACATTTGTCGTTACATCTTACTGCTCCGTTTTTCATTATCATTCGCTTCTGTGTCATTTGTGAATACGTCATTGGCAGGTTAGAATACTGGATGTTAACATTGGAACAATGTAAAAACATGGAATACAATAGATGTTCCGTTTATATAGTTGTGTTTATTTAATTGGTTTTGCATCTTTCAAGATGATATCTGTACAAACAATCATACATATACGTATATATACTTTCACAGCATTCCCCTGATGAAGGTTCTGAAACCGAAATGCATTGGGATACCATGACGATGCTCTGAAAATACTAATGCTTTCTGCATAAGAAAATAAAGAAGAATTTGATTCCTGCTTCACAGTCATCTTTGATGTTTTGGTTGAAGAATATTGACAAGCAATAAGCAATTATGAACTGACTCGTGATACAGCAACTCTTTTGAGTTTTACTTTGGATTACGTTTTTGGTTTATATCAGGAACTTGTTTGCATTTTACACTGACGTCAAGTGTTTTGTTTCCTTTATGACAACTAATGTTTGTTTATTAATCAATTTCATGTGTAGTTCACTTTTTTGGAATTTAATCACACCATTATATTGCACCTTATAGGGCGGGTGGATAGTGCGCCTTTGCTCAAACTGTTGTTTGAATAATTTTGTGGTCATACTGAGGAACTTGCCATCTTATAGCCAGACTTGCCTTGCAGTCTTGCTTTGCCTGTATCTCAGAGTTGCTTTCCTGATTCTTTCAGAGCAGACTCCCATTTGACAAACCTCTTGCTGCACATATTAGCCTAATGCTAGACCATATTTGGTTTTGGCTATTGATTTTTGCATTTAACTGAGATCTACGTTTATTCTCTATTTGCTAATGAATGACTAACGATTTTGCCTACTGTAATGTTCTTTGAGCTTTTAATAAACCTTCATGTTTTAGGACTTTTAACTGACTCAAAAAGGCTTATTTAATGGACTGTGCTACTTGTTGTATTACACATTTTATCTCGTTAGGGGCGCATTTTATCATGCATTCTGGAGAATAACACCAACTCGATCCTGCGTAGGCATTTTATGTTAACATCCTAACAGATTATCAAAGATGGTCTTATCACTACCAAACATATTTCATTACTTTTCTTGTTTGCAAAACTGAAGTAACCCCTGCTTTTCACAAATCATTGGTGACAAGGCCATCCTTATCTATCTAACAGAAAACTCATTAGATTCAATAATTCAATTCAAATAATTCAATAACATATGAGTTGCTCTCTGTGCCTTCCACCGCCAGGCTGCCTTGACTTCAAGATTGTCATTGTCTGTCAAGCTGTTACTCTTCTACCGATAGGAACAGGGCTGTCTCAAGAGGGGGTGTCCAGTCTATATGACCCAGGCCCTGCGCCCTCACTGCTAAATCCACGTAGCCTGCTTTTAGGATATATTCTCAATAAGGCAGGTAAACTTAACCACCAGTAGGT
This sequence comes from Triturus cristatus, assembly GCF_964204655.1. Taxonomy (NCBI): domain Eukaryota; kingdom Metazoa; phylum Chordata; class Amphibia; order Caudata; family Salamandridae; genus Triturus; species Triturus cristatus. The sequence goes on along the minus strand of NC_140588.1, from coordinate 803,063,726 downwards.
GTCGCCATAACCAGAGAAGTGCTGCATCTCATCTGTGATCCGAGCCCCAGAAAAGCTTCTGGCAAGCCTGGATATGAAACCTCTTTGCTATATTGTCTGTGATTGTAATGCTTCTCATAACTAATTGCTTTTTTGGCTTGAAATCCGCTTAACTAAGCAATTGGAAACTTCACACCAGAGGTTCTTCCTCAGCAGTCCTGTTAATGGAACGTAGTTATTTGATTGAGTACAGTTCCCAAAGTTTTCCATCTTTGTGAGCATTTACTATGTATTTCTTCTAGTCTTTCTTTCAATGGCTCTTTGTTGTCTTTGGACGAGCTCCGCCCACTATTGCAGCTAAATATGCTAATCCTGAAGGGCCAGAGCTCTATACACGTTATATTTTTGCTTTAGATCATTTCAGTCTCCTATACAATAGCTTGCTCACCTTCACTTCTTTCAAAATCACTTTTTTTAAATGAAATTATTTTAAAATAATATAGTCTACCTTTCCATTGAAAACATGTTAATAGCGTTGCTACCACTGTATTTTGTTCAAATGCTTTTTTGGCTTAGATATGAGGACTTATGAAAGGCTTCTTGGAAAATAGTTTCATTTTTAGACAAGAGACCCACCTTCCTACAGTATGCGAAGCATAGTACACACCATGCTAACAGTATACATTCACAGCATTTCTTAGATTACTTTGCTGCATTTACAGAAACTGTTTGCACAATTCCATTTCATTACAAGCGTTTCAGGTGTCTAAAAAACATGCGCCTGGCACTTATAATATTTATATTGCACAGTATCTTGAATCCTGCATGTTGCACCACATTAGCAAAGCACTCTGCAGGGCTTTATGGAGAGTCATACCTTGGAATTGAAGTTAGGTAAGATAACACCTGCTTTAAAATCACTTCTGGTGCTTCATGAAAAGTAGCGTTCTCTGGGCATGTTATTATCCAGCAATCCTCCTTCCCTCGCCCACCTGGATGACACAATAAACCACATTAAATGTGCATATTTTTCAGATGACAATAAACACAACAATTACTTACATTCTTGCAATACTAAATCATTAAAGTGCTGCATTTTGATTGGCTCCAATACGTGGAAAAAGTAAAAAGAAAAATGGAATTCCTAGACAGAAACTCATATCCATGAAACACAAACCCTTTTATTTTAAAATGAGATCAAAACCTTCTGTGGCTACAGAAATGTTACTGTTTTAGAATGAAGACTGTATTAAGTGATAGAGAAGATTAATAGCCTGAGAAAGCAGATGTAAAAACCGAATGTGGGACTTAGATAAGGATCTCTCTCATTAAGTGTTGTAGCCCTGTAAAATATATTATGCCATGAATAACTAAAAATCGATACCTGTCCTGACATATCTTCAACCCTCTGCTTTACCACCTGCTTTAACACTTCTAGGCTCATTTACTGCAGCCTGCACCATAGGAAAGAAAAGCTTTAAATTGAACATTTTGCATTCAACAACATGGCATCAATTCTGTCTTGAATACAGAATCCCAGCAAACGACGTGTTTGTAAGAAATCTGTGGTGAAGCTACAGTAGACCACAGGTGAATAAAATCACAGAATGCGTCTGCTGTTGAAAGTACGTTTCTCTCAGACTGCAAGATTTGATTATGACATGGATGAGAAATATATTTGAGAATTTATAGAACATGTGTCATACTTTGTGTTCCTGCGTGCTAACTGTAATGACTATGACAAAATGAAGCCATTCATTTTGTTTATGGGCTTCAGTATCTCTGTTCCAGTAACACGGTGTTTAGATGAGTCACACTTATGTCATGAGTATAGTATAGTAGCGCCCTGGCTCGTCACCGGAACTCTCTCGTGAAGCTGCAGCAGAACACTGAGGAATCAGCCGACAGCCTTGTGCTTCTTTGGGTAAGTATATGCTTCACTCAGTCTACCAGCCTTTATCCTCCCTCTCAAGGCTGAGGAAGGTGTTTCTGATTTGCCAGTACATTGTGCCCTCATCTTAACTTCTAAAGCTCTTACCATAATTTCATGAGAAAATCACGTGAGAAAACTATTGTCTCTCTAGCGTGGGTCATCAAGTCCCAAGTGAAGATCAACATTTGTCACATGAACTCATAACAGCTCTTAAAATTAGAATGTTCACACCAACAAATGATTTACTTTGTGACTAAAATCGGTTATCTCCCTCTTTTATATGTACCTTTTTGTAAGCCTCAAAACCAGGCTTTCTCTGCAATGCATTTCAATAAGAAAAAATAGCTGAGACATCACCGGAAACAAAACTCATGTACAGTCCTGATCTTTGACGGGTAAGCTGAGCAGTGGGAGACCTGCTGGTACCCATTACCAAAAGTCACTAATTGTTCTTCTCCCTACCCCCTTGCTATATTAATTGTTGCTTTTCTTGTGTTTCTCTCTTGTGTTTTGCACAGGTACTTCAGAAAGAACCCCTGCAGCCCCACTTACCATCTATTGAGTGGTTTTATCTGCCGGAGATATCGTCTAGATCCTATTCAGGTGCATTTTGTTTTCACCTGTTAGTAGTTAGTGTTGCAGTAGTAGCATTTGGTCCTGATGAAAGCCATGATCACCATTTTTGATCATTAATGGCTGAAACATGTTGACCACTCTTGTTTTATTCTTTGACATCTAATGATACTCAATAAACATATTTCTTATTAGAAACTCAATTTTAACTGATCTCGCATATACACTGCACGCTTCACGTTATTTCACCACACCCAGGGTAGCTTTAGTCTCTGTTGCATTAGGCCTCACTAGATGATTAAGACCCAGAAAACATCCGTGAGCTCCTCCTTCTTTAGCCACCTTGGAGTTGCAGCTCTTTAACCACACCAGGCTGTGGGTAAAAGGAGGCCCCAGATGATGAAGCATGCCACTTCGGTGGGTGATGGGACTCCGTCCTCTTCATGAGGACTTTTTTTGCATGTTTGTAGCATTTGGATTTGTGGCTTTGGACAATTAGTCTGACGTTCGTAGACCCACGGATTTGTTGTTGTTTTCAGATTTAGATAAGAGGGGACTTTGTCCGTGCTGGTCTTTAAATTATCCCTTTGACCCCCGTTTTTTATCGGTAATTTTGCAAAATCAACTTCCCCAATTTCAGCCAGCTAAATCTCATTGAGATGTGCACCAAAAGAGGTTGATGATAAATGATTCCTGAACAATTGTCCGGGGCCAACCTTATGCTTTTACGCAGGAGTGGTCAATGAGAGCTCCTAAAGGCATTGTCATTCAGGTGGGCTCTGTACTTCAGCAGCAGAAGGGCTCTCCTCCTGAAAGACGTAATCCAGTGTCATCTCAAATGGCAGATAAGACTCTCTGCTTGCAGGTTGCGAATTGTTCGACCCACTACTGACTGAGCCGGCCTCCATTTTGAGGAACCCTAGGACAACAAATAGAGGACCATTTCGAAGCCTCCACCACATCCACGATGGTGCCGGAGCGCTCATGCAGCCTGTACCCCCCGGATGACAGCGTTGGAACCTTACTGGTATCCAGGCTAAGCATACTCCAAATCTAGTTCACCAGGTGACACACTTCCACTGAGCCACACTTCCTAGAATAATTTTAGGATAACTTTAGATCCGATTCATTTGTTTTCACCTTGTTGTTCTTTCTTCCACTGTCCTAAAGAGGCTCTGAATCTCAAACGGGTCCACACCACCATCTGCGGAGTCTGAATTTTTAAATCCTAAAAAATAACCTCACAGACACACACAAGGATACAGAGGGCTAAAAATAAGTAAGCACGACCATAATATGTACAAACAACTGAAAGACTAAAGAAAGTTTCTAGTTGCTACACAAATAAATAAAAAAACAGACATTGTATGGCACAGTTCAACCTTTCCCCCCGTTTTTCTCTTGTATATTAATTTTTTGTATTCATTTTTGTATTGTATTTTATATGTATAACTGTTTGGCAGAAGTGTTTGTTTAAACACTTTTCAGGTATATGTACCCGGAGTGAAGATTACTATGCGTGCTAAATAATCAAAATAAATAGTGTTTTGTATACTCATATGCATCACCAGTGATGAATTTAAAGTTTCACTTTGATAACAATTTATTCCCATATAATACCAGCTCTTTTGCTTATATGGCAGGTCAATCACAGCAGCACTTTTCTCTGCATGTTGCCCCAGGTTTAGTCACAGGCTGGATGTGACATGGCAACCACCAAGTTCATATACCTCGTTTACAGTCCTCAGGAATAATTTGTAGCATTCTCTCTCTTTTTTTTTTTTTTAAATAAAGTACTGGTCAGGTGACCCATTACCAATGGTATTCCTTGACCAACGTATCTGCACTTTTCACATGTGGGGGTGCAAACCAGTTCTGTAAGTGAATTGGCACTACTTAATTTAGTGCATGCTGGGGTCAGGGCACACAACCAAGAAAATTGGGAGGAGTTATTAGAGCTGGGAGAGGCAAAGCAGCTTTTTAAAGTTTCAAGTAGAGCCCTTCCCAACACACAGAACATCTTGCTAAGTACAGTAGAGGAGGTATGTTAATGTACGAGCTCCCAGGTCCAGCTTAGACCTGGGAAGCATTCACACCAAGCCAGAGAGTATTTTGAAAGACATTCACACGTGAAGTTCAATGGACTCCCACGTGCACTCCTCCAGGCAAATACAAACATCACACACATCTACTAACATACACACCCTCTCCATTTAAAAAAAAAAATTTTTTTTATTATTTCCAAAACAGAAATATTCAATCATGATCAGAATACAAAGGCGAACAGGTACTCATTTAACGAGAACACACCCTGGTCGCACCCAGGTATAAGTGACATAGCCCTAGTCAACAGATACTGTGTACCGTTCTTCAATATAATAGTATCAACTGTTAACAAGATCATTGATAAGCAACATATTAGTGACGACCAGTTATGTATAAGAAACAGGGGAGAGACACCTGTGTCGCACACTTAAGAATACAAAACAAAACTTACATCCCTCCCTCTTATCCCTCCCCCCTCCCCGGCGTATTACACATATCAACATTTATGGCAACAGCAAGGTGTAGCACAAAGGAACGCAATACAGGTATACTGTAGCAAATATCAGGGAGTTCTGCTGCGTCAGACACAGATGTAGTCAGGGGTACGATAGGTACAGACAGCCAGTTACTGAATATACATTGGTGAGGGTAAAACAGCCGGGTCTCCAACCGTGTGGTCTGCATCCAGATCAACGTCTGGGACTTTCAGCAAGACTACTAATGCCTCCCAAGCCCTTGCTGCCTCAAAAGCTTTCTCGCTATTTGCTCGGTTAGCCAGCTGTAATCTAACGGTGTCTTCACATTCCCCCCATTTAAGGAGGTCAGCCTTCCATCTTTGAACACTAGGGCCCATCTTGGATTTCCAATGTGCAGTAATGTCTCTTTTAGCCAAGATAAGGTGCAGGTCCAAAAACTTACTAGTGATCTTGTTCTTAGATGTATGAGGAAACCAGTGCACCAGACAAATGGCTATAGTGGGCTCTACTTCTCGCTCAGTAATGTCGCACAAGAGCGTAACCACCTCTTCCTAATACGTCCCTAGCTGGGGGCAGTCCCACATCATGAGACGGAAATCCTCACCCTCCGTGTTGCATCGCGGACACATTGCTGTATCCGTGCCGAAGTACTTATTAATTTTTGCCGGGGTGAGGTACGCCCGGTGCAGAATAAAAATGTGCACCAGTTGGAAACGGGCATTTCTAGAGCTCTTCCACGCCCGTTCAACTAGCTCAGCCCACACTTTCTCGGGAATCTCTTCACCCAAGTCCTCGTCCCACTTCTGTCGCAGCACCAGCAATGGAGTCAGTGCCTCGTGTGTCATACGCCTATATAGGCAGTTAACTGCCTTAAAGGTTCCCGCCGCTAACACTACATACTGGCAGGCCATTGAGGTTTGTGGTTCAGACAACCCTTCTCTCCAATGCTTTTGGATGGCCACAACGAGGGCCAAGTGGAATGGAAAGTCTCTGTGAGGCAGGTCGTACCTGTCCTGTAATGCACCGAAGGGAAGCAAGGTGTTGTCCTCATATAGGTCCCCAATCGTATACAGACCCTTCTCTTTCCAGTCGGTCAGCGCAGTCCAGTTGCCCCCATGCTGTAGTGCATTGCACATGGCCAAAGGGATCTCAGGGGCATAAGGACACGCGATCTGCGCCCTCTTCTGGCTCCTGTTCTAGCAAAGCTGAAACATCCGTAACTCGTTAGTGAGTGCCTTGAGCCGCAGCGGCAGTAGTAAAATGATTCGGGAGATTACCTGCCCCGGGCCTGCCCTTCGTCCTGTTCACCCAGCCCTCGAAATTCCAACTCTACTGCTTGGGTAAGCCACGGTAATTGGGCCGCCTAGTAGTATGTCTCAAGGTCAGGAACCGCTAAACCACCGTCGGTCTTTGGTCTCATTAGTGTTTTCAGCGCCACCCTCCATCTGCCAGCAGCCCAGAGAAACCCTGTAATCATCGATTGAAGCTGTTTAAAAATCGGCGCAGGTATCCAGACTGTCAGGGTTTTAAAATAGTACAGCAGCCTGGGGAGGGTCACCATCTTAAGGAGGGTCACTCGGCCAGCCACAGAGAGGCAGGGTTCCCCAGAATTCAAGGTTGCTTTTAAGGCTCTGGATGGCTCTACCCACATTACCCTCTAGTAAGTCAGTCTGCGTATGATAGATTTGGGTCCCAAGATACGTCAGGCAACGATATTCCCACTGCACCCCGTCTGTAATTAGAGGGCCACCAGACAGTGGGGCAGCGAGGAACAGGCAAGACTTCACCCAATTCACCTTAAGTCCAGCACCAGCGTCAAGGTCATGAAGTAAACGCTTTGCTCCGGCGAGGGTGTTGGACGTATTTGCTAAAAACAGGAGTAGATCATCGGCGTAAAGCGCAATGTAATGGGTTAAACCATGCACACAAAGCCCCAGATACCACAGCGCCATCCTGGCCTGGGCCGCTAGGTGCTCCATTGCCAGGGGAAATAACAGAGGGGAGAGCGGGCAGCCCTGCCTCGTCCCACGGCTCACAGCGCAGGCATGTCAAATCAGTCCACCCGTTTTAACCTGAGCAGTGGATGCTTGTATAATAATGCCGTCCAAGCTACAAAAGTATCACCCAAGCCAAAACTGCGCATGACTTGAAATAAATAGGGCCATTCTAAACTGTTGAATGCTTTCTCTATATCGACCGATAAAATGGCAGCTGATGCTTTCGGGAAAGTGTCAGCTTCTAATATACGAATCAGGCGTCTCACATTTATGGCTGTGTTCCTTGTCGGGATAAATCCCGCCTGATCCCTGTGTACTAAGTGGACCATGTGTGGGAGAAGCCCGGTTGCGAAGATCCAACTTAAAATCTTATAATCAGTAGTAAGCATGGACAGCTGGCGATAAGCGGCCCTATCAGAAGGCGGTTTCCCTGGCTTCAGCAGTGGAATAATTATGGCTTCGCGGGTGGCGGCAGGCAGTTGCGCTTCGCCACATTATAAAGTATCACTAACTTAGGAGCCAGCAGATCAATGTAGGTCAGATAAAACTCAATCGGCAGGCCATCTGCCCCAGGGGTCTTTTTCCGCACCATATGTTTGATCGCTCCCCGAACTTTTCCAATTGTTATATCTTGGCCTAGCAGCTCCGCCTGTGCCCTGTCGAGTTTTGGAAGATCAGCTGCAGCGAGAAACTCACCAAGGATATCATCATTCAATGTCACCTTGCGCTGATAGAGATCCGTATAATAAGTGAGGAACTGATCATTAATAATTTCTCCAGCTGGGCTACACAATTCCAGTATGATCGTCCCCCATCTAGCGGGTTGGCTAACCAACCCAACACCACTCCGGATTTGTCACACTCAGCATGAGCGCACGCTAAGTGTTTTTTATAATCAAAACAGCGCAGCCTCTCAACCCACGTGGCGACCGCTTCCCTCACCTCCAGCAAGCCCTGCTGTCGATCAGGTTGCCCGGGTCGTTCTTGTTCCGCTTCACACAGGCGCTGAGCCGCAGTCTCTATTGCCTCTATTACCCTCATCATGTTGGTAATGCAGAGACCCCTTAGCCAAGCCTTAAAGGCATCTCATTCCACAGCAGACGAGGACGCCATGCCAGTATTCTTGAGAAAATATTGGGTAACGCTAGCCCCACCACCTCGCGAAACTGGTCGTCTAACAGTTCTGGAGATAAGCGCCATGCCGGGATTGTAGGACGCGCCTGGACCCAAGGTATTCGTAGGAGTAAAGGGTTATGATCTGGGAGTGTTCTGGTGAGGTACTCACTATGTTTGACTGCTGCGTGAATATCTGTGGAACACAGGATCGCATCTAAACCAACATGGAGCTCATGCAGTGCTGAAAAGAAGGAATAATCGTGAGCTCCCGGGTGGTGTGCTCTCCATGTATCAACTAACCCCCATCTATGCTGCCACTCCCTTCTAGCCTTAGAGATCGTATGAATAGGCACGTCAGGGAGAGGTGGATGAGACCTATCCAGGGAAATATCAGGAACAGAGTTAAAGTCCCCGCCCATAATCACTGACCCAGTCAGGTGTGACGGCAGTTTCGCGGATAGCTGGGAGAAAAAGGCCGGCTGCTCCGTCTTGGGTGCATATATGCTGCTCAGCACTACATCCCTGCCATTGAGTCGACCCGCAACCATCACATATCTCCCCTCTGAGTCTGCTAGCTGCTGCCTAGGCTGGAAAAGAACCCCTGCCCTGACCCATATTAATACTCCCCGCGCAAAGGCAGAATAAGTTGTATAAAAAACCTGACCCCGCCATCTATGCTGCAGGGCGAGACCCTCTTGACGTGTGATGTGCGTTTCCTGAAGGAAGGCGATTTAAACCCCTCTACGCACTAAGTACGCATGTATCTTGTGGCGGCGCACCATTGTATGCATGCCCCTGACATTCCATGTTATGCATTTTAATTGAAGTGACGAACCCATGACAGAGCTGTGCACAGTACCCTAGTAATCTTCTTAATGTGACAAAGACATCCTGTTACAAAACAGGGAAAAAAAAAAACTCCCCCTCCCCCGAACAGGCACTAAAATGCTAGTCCCCATCCAAACTAACTATACGCTTGGTATCCTCTAGTAACTACAGAGGAGCAAGGGGGAAAGCGGCTGCGAGCGGGCATTGCCTTGCAACGTAAACAACACCCAATGCAGCGCCCATGTCTCTAACTGCCCCCATTTTCCTGCATCCAGGGATGCATTACAATGAGCCTGGAGATCCCCCCTCACCACTCTATCACCCCAACGGTGTAAGAAAAGACAGTGCGGTGCCGGGAGGCAAGGGAAAAGAATAAGCGGCAGACAAGAGGAAGAGAAAGAGCGAGGCAGAGCTAGTTTAAGGAATCAGAGCAGTCGAATAATATCATCAGCTGTTCCTGGAGTAACATGCGGTAACTTAACACTGTCACCTTGGGACTCATCCGAGGCCAAACCACCGGATGCCTTTGCCGACACAGTTTCTGCTCCAGACAGCATTTTATGGTCTTGCAATAATTCCGATACCACCGCAGTGCATCAGACCTCTCCATCTGGGAGGCACTTGGTGTTCACATGGGGTTGTGACGATGCCTTGTCCGTCGAGTTATTTGCGGGCGTTGCTCCACGGGGGGAGGCGTGCGCCTGCGCTCTGACGGCCCGCGGCCCGTTTTGTAGGATTCAATCCAGTCCCAAACCTACTTGGTATCATCACAAAAGTGAGTCTTGCCATCCAAGACTATCCGCAGTCGAGCCAGGAACCTCAAGGAGTACTGGAGCCCTTCATCACGCAAGTCCCTCTTGACCGCTACAAAGGACGTGCCGCGGCGTTGGAGCTCCAACGTATAATCAGGGAAGATCGACACCTTGCTATTATCCACTGTGTAGGGCCCTGACGAGCACGCTTTCTGCAGTAGAAAATCCCTGTCTTTGTAATGAAGGAGTCGAGTGAACACCGGTCGAGAGGGCCTCCCCAGTGCCGGGGGTCAGGCAGGGACCCGGTGAGCCCTCTCCAGGGTATAGAACTGGGTCAATCCAGCAGGTGCCACCACATCCCGAAGCAAGCCCTCCAGGTAGTCAATCATATTAGCACCTTCCACTCCCTCCCGCAGACCCAGCACCCTTATATTGTTTCTGCGGTTACGCCCTTCAGCATCCTCAGCTCTTTTCTCCAGCGATTGAACTCTGTGAGAGATATCCCCCATCTGGACCGAGAGGGATTGCTGCACTGGCGCCATATATGCCAGAGAGGCCTCTGTTTGCTTCACCCTGTCAGCCAGCTTGGTGTGTTCTGCTTGCAGGAGCCCCAGCCCCACCGCCACATTGGCAATGTCCTGATGTAGAGTGTCTTTGGTATCCGCTATAGCCTGCAAGATCTGGGCCAATTGCTGCTGGATTAAATTGTCGGCTGGCGGTTCGGGTGACTCCTGCCGTCTGCGTTCCAAAGCCGACTCATCCTGGTTCTGGGGAACCCCCGTCTGCTTGCCCCTGGGTTTCCCCATGTCCCCAGGAGTGCAAAACCACCAACCAGGTATAGATGAACAGTGGTGCCCACCAGCGCAGTTCCCTGGAGAGGTACAAATGGCAACCCCCACATATCAGGGTGAAAGTGTCATCCAGGTATCGCCCCTATTTGTTGTCCATGCGGAGCACGAATGGCCAGGCACTGGTGTCCAGTCACCACAAGCAGGTCCAAGGCCAGAGACACGGTGCACTCAGATGTCACGCGCCCCTCTTCTCTCCGGGCAAGAAGCCCAGCATGCGGCGATACTGGCAGGAATGGAGCACGGCTGCTTCCTCGGCAGGATCAAACGCCCCCCCGTCCCAAGAGGAGCAGGGATCTCACGCCGACAGCCCGACCACGGCCACTCACTTCTTCAGTCCATGGAGTCACAGAGTCAGAGCTCCCAGAGGGTATATGTCCAAGGTCCGCAGCGCTCAGCCCCAAGCAACAGGAAAGAGCGCACAGCACACAGGTGAGCAATCCCAATCTCAATCTCCTGGCCCCCGACAGGAGCAGCCGCACTCACCCCAGCAGGGCCATAGTGTGATGCTCTGGTTCCATTCACCGCCTGCCACAAGGATCCCCCACTCCAGCCTGCCAAGGAGGGTACAATGAGCTTCAGTGGCGTCGCAGTGGTGGGTCCCTGCCTGCCGCACCATCAGCAAAATGGTGCCGGCCTCCAAATGCACCAACCCTGCCAGCAGCGAGGGACCTCCTGGCCGTGCAGCATAAGGAAGGCCCCCTTCCCCGGCAGCCCATACAATAAAAAGACCGCAGTAATAAGATGGCTCAGCTTGGCCCCAGAGCAGTCGCCAGGATCACAGGCAGGCGCATGAGGGCCCCGTCGCAGCACGCGATTCTCCACACTGGAAGAACACCACGTTGGGAAGCGCTCACCTCAGCGGCCCCCTCCAGGCAGCACCAGATTAGCAGAGGCCCCGTAGAATCTCCGACGCAAACAGGTAACCACGAGGAACAGGCGGGCGCCCTCCGCATCCACCAGTCTAATCACTCCGAATCAGCGCGAGCCGCCATCTTGGGGCTTCGGAGACGGAGCCTCTCCGCTCGCTCCTCATGGTGTGCACGGCTCCACGGGCACCCGGGACCCCCAAAAGTCAGGCCCAGGTGCCACCTAGTCACAGTGGGGCCAAGTGCATGCTCCCGGAATCGGGGCAACAGCAATTGTAGAGGACAAGTATGCGGGCCGTCACGGAGCTCCGAGCTCACGCATCCGTCGCCATCAGCTCAGTAGCCACGCCCCCCATACACACCCTCTCCATGAATGTTACAGACATGATGGTGGTAAAATGGCCCAGTTACAATACACCGGATGGACTTTTTACAAAGGAGAAGCTGTAGGCAATTCCCCTGCCGGAGTACAGACAAAACAGTCACTAGAATTATTTTGTGATCACCACCTGTCTCTCATAGCCCTGGTGGAGATGGCAGTAGCCACCGTCTCAAAGAGGGATGCACTTTGGACAAGCCTCATGACTTCAAAGGTTTTATGTCCATAAAATAGGGGCATCCTCAGTAAGCTCACAGAATGGTCAAGCAAATTGGGGTAAGAACCAATAGCTTCACACTGAAAAAAGGCACTGGGAGGGGCAGCACAGCATAAAAGAGCTTTGCAGGGGACTTTAAAAAATGCAATTGATGTGATTTCTGACAATTTTTGCATGGTTGGGCAATCTCATATTGCCTGGAAGACCAAAAGAACCACCCCTATACTTGCATTGGCACATTCACTGAGTGTAGATGTCTTTCCCCCATTGGAGTGGAGAATTCCTTTATAAAAATGAACACATTTCCTTTGCTAGGAGGATATTTCCACAGCAGAAAATCAACCAAGGCATCAGAGCTCCAGTAAGAGGAATAGGATTTACATTCCATCTCCGAGAATTGAAGGACATTTGACACACCTCTTACCTTGGGGTCCTTCGGAGAAGGGAAACAGAGTCTTCAGGACTCCACACCATTTGGTCCTGGACCAGAAAATCCTGGATGCAGCCTGTAACAAAGGCTCTCATGCTAACCCTCAGAGAAGAGGATGACCACCACATATGCTTTTAGACAGTGACTGTAAAAAATACCGCTTTCTCATGGTTGGCCAGTGCCTAAGGGCGTTTTTGCATAAACATGAATACCTATGGTTTTGTAGTGCTTTATACATGCTTTGATATGGTATATGTACACACCTAAACAAGTTCAACCATTTTGTGAGGAAACATATCACACTAACGTATCTGACACACATTGCAATAGGGAAGCCAACTATATACAAAATAATATAATACCAGACTTTACATTGATTGAAGCAATGATTATGTCAATCTTTAAGTACCAGGCAATCCTGAACAGTTTTGGGATTCATAGATTTGTGAATGCATCCGCAACCATGTGACATTCTAATATTATTCCTTACATCAATAGCAGGCGACTTGCCACACTGGCCAATTCAAGAATATACTTGTATCCCAAGGACATATGAAGGGGTCCGATATGAAAACTCAAAAAAAAGTTCTATTTATGGACAATTTGGAAGTGCAGAGGAATGAAGAGGTTTTGATTGTAAGAGGAAAGCTCTATTAAAAAAGACTCCTACATAGATTCCCTGCCTCTTTACAGGGAAATTGTAAAAGGGCCATCATGGTACTTTAGAGCGCTCACAGGTACACAGAAGCAGCTTGATGGCTGGCACCTTCTTGTCTGGAAGGGCTGGAGGAATGGCATAAAAATTGCACCCCTGCAAAGACATCAGCAACCCCCGTGTTCAAATCTGGGACAGAACCTTGGCTGCAGGAATGGTGTTACCTCAGGCTGAGAGGATTACCAGAAACAATGAGGAAAATGCTCAAGGAACTGGAATGCAGATGAGAGAATACACTGAACAATGTATGGACTTACGTTGGGCATCTTGAACTGGTCCGATATTTATTGCAATACTGTCACAATCACTATGGGATTTATTTGGATCTCAGCAGACGGAATACTCAGTCACAAACGTGACGGAATCCATCCGCTGTATTAAAATCTCCATAGGATATAATAGGATCGCAATACGGTAGACAGGATATCAGTCACGTTTGTGACGGAGTATTCCCCTCCACCAAGACTGAAATCAGGCCGAATATATGGAGCTGTGTAAACATCTGGAACATTGCCCAAGTAGGCTGAGAATTTTGATGCATCATGTTAGCTCATCATTTGTCACAGTCCATTTACTACAGGAAGTTTTACAAGTAGTGTCTATAGTCCCGAAAGAACTTTGAAATCATAGTGGTGGAAAATGAAAAAGAATTTGTCAATCACAGTATAGCCGAAGTGTCAAAGCGCTAAGGAAGGTAGCCTGTAGCAGGCTAAAATTGCCCAAGAGATGACTAAGGGGTTTGAGAGGAGAAAAGTCATGTTTTCAGATGTTTTTAAAAATGACAAGCGAGTCAGCATCAGAAATGTAAATTGCCAAGATATTCCACAGTTTGGCATCGGCCACCGAGATGGAGCAGCCTTGTCATCTGGCCCTCCAAAATCTGGGAATCATCACCTTCTTACGGAAGGAAGATCTGAGAAGCCTGCTGGGAGAATACCAACGGAAGAGTGAATTAAGTTGCATGGGGCCTTTCTGATGCAGGGCTCAGAAAACCATGCTGACAGTGAGCCAGTGAAGGGAACAAATCCAGTCGTGACAATGAGGCGCCTAGGAATATTAAGAATAAGCCAGGCACCCGCATTCTGAGTGACTTGAAGTTTATTAAGTCAAGAAGCATTAATGTTGAGGTACAATGAGTTGCAATAGTCCAACCTCGAGGTGACAAATGCGATGATGACTAATTGGCGGAGTTCCAAAGGAATACAGGGAAAGATCGGTCTAAGGGTCCTGCTGATGAGGAAGCAGGTTCTAGTGGGGCGGCTGACCTGCTTTCACAACTTAAGGTATTTTCGAATAAGACACCCAGGTTTTTGGCTGACGTGACTGGAGTGGGGAGGGGAGGGGACCACAATCCTCCGGCCAACATACATTGGAGCGATGGATTCTTGAGTGCCAAACACCAATACCTCAGTTTTATCTGCATTTAGTTTTAAGACATTGTCTTTCGCCATCTACTGATGTTGGACATACCAGGATTAAACTTCTCAGCCACAGATGTCAGGTCATTTGAGAAAGACACGATTATCTGGGTGTCACTTGCATACAATAGCACCTGGAACCCAAAAGAGCGCACCAATTCAGCCAGCAGGGCAACATACACATTAAAAAGAGTCCGGCTTAGGGAGGAGCCTTGGTGCACCCCACAGGGAAGACTAAAGGCTTCCGCCTTGAAAACCCCACAGCTTACAATTTGTACCCTATTGGTTAGAAAAGAGAGGAGGGGCTTTAGGGTAGTCCCAGAGACACTGACTTGATGCAGGTGTTGAATCATCTGTACAGGTGAGACGTTGTTAAATGCTGCAGACAAATCAAGCATTACCAGAATGGCTCTCAACCCTGGTGGATACTGTCTGCAGCCACGTTGAGGGCGGACTGTGGCCACTCCTGAACCATTTTGCGAGGGTTCAAGGATGCCATGAGTCTCGACAAATGTAACCAATTCCAGGCTAGAAAACATTTCAAATATCTTGACAGGAGCTGACAGCAAGGATATGGGGCAGGTCTGCATTGTTTTTTTTTTTAGTAACCGAGTGACGATTGCTTCCATCCGTGGGGTGGGGAAGATTCCAAATTGCAGCGTGAGGGTGAACACCATCTGCACAAAGTCAGCGATTGGGTCCGTGGCCAAAAGAAGTGTTTTGAAGTAGTAGACAGGGATTAGACGAAGATCCAGATTTAATGCTCAACATTAAGTTCTTGGTTTGCTGCACGGAAATGAGGGAACATTCAGAGAGCTGATTGGGCTGAGAGCACAGGGTGGTGATTTGGGAAAGGGACTCACTTTCCATAAATAAGTTAAAATCCATGTATATATTCAAAATTTTATCCCGAAAATAAAGTCCTACTCTGTCATAGAAGGGGAGGTTTGAGACGATGTACGAGGCTCGAAAAGGCCCATTCCCCTCTTGCATTAACCGGGCATTTATTCAACACTAGAATGAAAAATAGAGTGGCGTCACACTACATTTGTTAGTTGACAAAGTTGGGGAGACAGGCACATTGTGCGTTAGCGAGTGGATAGTTTGGTGCTCACAGTGCAATTGTGTGTGGGGTGGTGGTAGTTAGGTTAATTAACATTGTTTGGAATGCATGTAGACAAGATGCAAAGCTGGCTATGTGGTGTGGGCCAGGGGAGTGGTTGGGTGTGGTGAGGGCACCTAAGGCAGGTGGGGCAAAAAAAGTTGACAGATTCAAATTAATGTAATTGTCTTTAAATTGTTTGACTTGGAATGTTAATGGCCTGTGTAATATAATTGAGAGAGGAAACGTTCAATGGCTATTATCTTAGCGAGAAGGCAGATCTTCTAGGAAACCAAAGCCATTTTATTGGTCGTGGGGGACATATACTTCTTTGCCATTCTGTCCAAATCACTGGCTCAAGAGGGGTGGGGTGGCAATTTTAGTTAAGAACTCCAAAGCCTTTAATTTAGAAAAAAACAAGATTGACTCAGAGGGTCTAATCTGGTGTACTTAAATAAAGTTTTCTCCTGAATAATGCTTCATTCACCTTAGAATACAATTCGCTGTGCTCCACACCTTGGGTACATGCCTGTTGGACCTGCCGCAGGCTTTGTTGTTAATGGAAGGCGAAACAATATGGTAATGGAGAACTTGATTTATAGATCAGCACTGACACTGGCAAGTAGCATCAAGTGCACAAAATTGGGTGGGTTTGATTATGTTTTGGGATTACAAGATAATGGTTTGAGACAGTCTTCTCCTTCTGTCCTGCCTATTCCAGAACAGACTATTCTTTAGCACTGGTTCTCAAGCACCATAGTTTCATGATGATGTTTAGCAAGAGGTATACCTGATCACTTCCCTCTGACAATGGAGTAGTCTTCACCCATTAGAAACCGCGCAGGAGAATGGCAAATTAAATGTCTGGGACACATTGGATAAGTGGCTACTGTCTACGGAGACCTACTTTCAGGAAAAAGAATGGTCAGTGCCTCTACAGTCTGTATTTTTACATTTCTACACTTAACCCAAGCGGCAGAGTCACCAAATGCTTGTTGCCTCACATATCACATAACAGAGGCAGACACAACCACAGCTATGCCAAGTTTTGTATACAACACATTTTTATTTGTATTCCACAGTAACATAATTTTAGTTGTTGTGTGACGGAGAGTACCTGCCCTTATTATACCAAAGTTCCATCATGGTGGGGTCCTGAGCAAGCTCATAATGAGGACGGATAAGGCATCCTTAAAGTGGCTACACTGCCTAATGAGGAATGTTTTTTAAAAGACTTGTCCTCTGGGCTCTTTTGTGGACAGGTAGACTTGATCTAGTCCATATATCCAGGTTCAAGTGGTTACAAGGTTGTGTTCCCAGTACTTTGGTCATTATGCCCCAAGCCTATTCCAGTGAAGTCTGGTCTTGATGATCATCTTAGCCTTGCCTTGCCTGACGGAAGGTTATGGCCAGGAGTATAATGAGATCTTAGCATCAGAACATAGAGAAGACAAAGGCCCCAAATGTTTAGGGAAGAATACATGGTATTTTAAATTTAATTCAAGCCACTTGGATGCAGTATAGCTCTGTTATGGCTGATGTGAATACTTAAACCTCACATAGAGTGAGACACTTGGATTTGCATCACAGACAGCTCATTTACATGGGTATTTGGGACACAGCTCTTCCAGCCCAGGCAAAGGGAAACAGGAAATTCCTCGACTGGTCTGCTGCGCCCCTGCTGCAGAGACTGGTGGTAAAGTGCAGCAGAACGGTGTGTGCGTACACATAAATACATACATATGCTTGAGATGCGAGTGAGGATGCCTTCAATTACACTCCTATCTTTCATGCCCAGCGTATGTCTTTGAAGCAGTAACAAAGATTGGCAGTCCCTGCAAAAACCAGCAGTTTATCCTGGCATCAGGTTGAGAAAGCATCTCTCCTAGACCTCTGGAGGCATCTGAGCCCATCCCCAGTACCCTGCTTCTTTATCTCAGGAAGAGCTTACAGCGGGTCTGCTGAAGAGATACAAATTAGAGATACAAGGTAACCATTATTTTTTCTGTGTGTCACTGACCTTACCAATGCCGGTTTCATCCTGCCTCCAGTTGTCCCTGGGTTGTGTAATGCTTCCTGCGGCCCCTTGAAGACTCTATGTAGTTGCTAGGACTCCTTAGAGCTCAGGGGGCAGAGATCTGATGGCTGTAGCACACCAGATCTGGAGCTTGCTGAGGAGCGCTTTTTCACTTGTACTTTGGGACGAGGTTGGAGCTCCCATTCTGCATTGCCTCGAGTTCGCCATGGGGAAGGACAGACCCCAGAGGCAACTGCAGGGTTACACCATTGTGCAGTACAACCAGGCAGGGTTCTCTGGTTACACCGAAGTGCTCTCTGGGGAGCCAGTGGGAACCTTTGAATGCTGCCCTCTTGGAGGCCCTTCAGGGGTCAAGGCTTGCCCTAGAAAGACAAATTGTAGGAGTGTCCACTGAAGTGAATCTGCTCCATGAGGATTTGATAAAAGTTGCAGATAAGGTGGACAATGTGGAAAAAACATTGCATCCGTTCAGACGACTCAAGCAGTAGATGCCACGTCTGACCACGGTCACTGGCACCCTCGAGGAAAGAGTTGACAACAGTGAGGAACACTTGAGGAGGAATAATTTACGCCTTCTGGATTTCCTGGAGCCGGTGGAGGGTCAGTTCACGGAGCATGTCCTGGAACAGTGGGTAAGGAACAAACTGTGGCCTACGGGGCTGTCCACTACCTTTGTTATTGAACGAACCGCTCCTGCCTATTTCTAACAGGAAAACAGTAGTCCAAGCACCGATAGTCTCCTGGCTGTACAATGTAAATGTACTGTACCTAGGGTTGCTGGAGTATCTATTGGCAAGGCTGCAGGTGGCTCGCAGCAGCCAGAGCAACACCCAGAGCACGGATGTCTACACAGTTGAGATCCCAACATTGGCTACCAGTTCGCAAGAGGATCCATTTTAAGGCTATGGTCGTGGCTTTTAAGGCTCTCCATGGCATAGGTGCCAGGTACATCAGGAAGAGAATTCAGTTCTATTACTCTCCCCATGCATTAAGGTCCTCAACACTTCAGTTGGCACGCACCCCCAAATACCACCGAGCACGGATAGGGGGCCGCTCCCTCCAGGTGTAAGCGGCTCAACTGTGGAACACTCTGCCACTTGATTTAAGACAGGCGCAGGACTTCCTTGCGTTAAGGAAGTCATTGAAGACCTGGTTATTCCAGCAATAATTTTTAACCTGGTTGACATGGCACACAGCTAATTGTAGTCATCACTGCTCAGCGCTGGGACACTCGATTGAGTAGCTGTGCGCTTTACAAATATCCATTTAACATAACATAATATAACGAGTGCACAGTGCCCTTGTTCTGGTTCTCACCTGGGTGCTCCTCCGAGGGCACTCATTGCTTGCCTGTTGAATTACAGGGACAGGGATGTGATCCTGTAAGCTGTCTGGGTGGCTCAGAGTTCCACAGTTTGAGAACAGAAACATTGCAATTTACCCTGACTACACGGAGAAAGTGCAGGAGCATCGAAAAATCATCCTGGAAGTTAAAAAGTGATCCTTGCTATGGATCTTAAGTATATACTTGTTTCTCCAGCTCAGCTTTGAGTCATTGTGGCAGGAATGTCTCACTTCTTTGAACACCCGGAGGATGTCTGGTTGTGGCTGGACTTTTCAGATGCACCCCGGGGGCGCCCCCTGAATGAAGTTGAACCATTCTATGCCAGTTGAAGGTGGCATGGGCACTATTAGCCCTGTGCTGGGAGTACGCCCCTGTCTACGGAGGGTGGCTCAGGCCGCATGGTGATCTGAGACAATGGCACCATGGACAGCGATGTACTGGAGCAGCAGTGGGAGTTGGAGACACAAGGGGGTGCATCCTCTCAGGGCGGCGAGGACTCTGAAACTCCCTCACATGCTGGAGACATTGTACCCAACACTGGGACCTGATGAGTGTGCTACCCCTATGGGGGTCTTTTTGACTGTGATGCATGCTTGGAAGGGTCACATTGATGTGTATGTGGCTGGGGGGGCTGCAAGTGTGGTGGTTGGCATTCTGTGAAATGACGGTCGCAGGGGATCTGGAGCATGTGGGGTGAGTAATTGAGGGAGTTGATCTGGTTTTTTAATGGTAGGTGCTTTATGACTACTTGGGTGTGCTTCCTTCCCCCAGGAGATTGGCAAGGGGAGTGTATTGTGAATGTGTGGTTTTGTTGATGTATTTATGTGCCTGTGCTAATTTGGTTACATTCATTTATTTCAACGTCATTTATTCATTGCTTTGAGTGTTGGGGGGACTACCTTTATAAGTTGTGGGGAGGTTGTTTGTGTGAGGTGGGGAAGTGATGGTGCAAGTCCTGGCACTTTGATTTCTTTGGACATGTGCATATTTTTTGTTTGATGCTACTTGTCCAGGATGGGTATCATGTGTTGTTTGTTGTATGGTTGTAGGGGTTTTGTGCCATCTTGACATGGAGGGGGGTACATGGTCTAGGCATTTGGTGTTCAGACAGGATGACTATCCCAAGCAAGTGTAAGCTCCTCTCTTGGTCCGTGCAGGGATTGGGATCTTCTAAAAAGCGCAATAGAGTGTTATCGCTGCTTCAGAGACATAGTGTTGACAAAGTATGCTTGCTGGAGACCCACCTTACAGACACTGAAGCTGTAAAACAAGCAAGAACATTGAGGGGGAAGGCTTAGGAAACCAATTACTTGTCTTTTTCACGGGGGTGCTGGTCTGGTTAACCCCGGAGTGCTGTTTGTGTTGATCTACATGGAGGCGGATGTGGAGGGCCTGTATCTGCTGCTGCGTGGTAGGTTGGATGAGGTTGAAGTGGCCCTTTTTAATTCTATGGGGCCAATATGGATGATGAGTCCTTTTATTTAACACCATGGGATGCGGTATCCCCCAGCTGTAGATTCCAGACTGATGTGGGTTGGGGGCTTGAAATTGCATCATGGATGGTACACTCGATCGACACCTTCCACCCTGACTAAGCCAAAGAAGACATCCACACTAAGGGAGGTTATGATGCAATTGGGGCTTTGTGATGTTTGGACGGAGTCACATCCGATGAAACAGGAGTTTACCTGCTACTCTCAGACACACAGTACTTTTAGTAGGCACAATCATATCCTACTGCCAACTCACTTGGCCCCCAGAGTACTGGCGGTGACTCATCTGTCCCGTCATCTCTCTGATCATGCCCCAGTGAGTGGGGGTTGAACCCAGGTCTCAGTTCACTTGGAGGTTCCCCGAGTGGTGTAACAGGATCCTGTGGGCAGGGATGTACTAGTGGGTTCCCTTACTGACTATTTTGTGTTTAAATGGGCTTCTACTCAGAGCTAGGCGTGGAATGGGAGGCAATGAAGGCTGTCTTGCGGAGACAGTGCGTCGGCCTCTCCTGCAGAATACGGCTGGCATTTCATGGGGAACTTCTCCAGAAGGAGGGAATCTTGGCCGAGATTCAGCAGCTCCCCCCCCCGGATGACGTGAATGGACGTCGGGATGAGATGGGGATCCAGCGTCAGGTAGCTTTCATGAGAAATAAACTTGAGGGCTATACTTTGAAGTCTTATCGTCAGTTACTGTAAAAGGAGGGGGACAAATCTGGGTGCCTCTTGGCTTAGGTACCGTCTCAGGAGGAACCCCGGGCCTCTTTTCTACATCTTAAGGCTCCTCTGGGGTTGGATGGTTGAATTTAGACCCGAAGAGACCATTTGGAATGGGTCTATTATAGCCCTCGATGTCTGAACATAGAGCGTATTACTGATTATTTGGCAACTTTGTCAATTCCAAGATTGGGGGATGTGGCGGCCCAAGAACTTAATGTGGATCTCACCCTGGAGGAGGTCAGAATGGCCCTTGCTTGCCTGTCTGGGAGGGGAGGCACCAGGGAGCAATGGTTTCCCCGCCGAGTTTTAGCAGGCCTTTACTCCGGTCCTCACATAGCGGCTACCTGAGGTATACTAGGAGTCCCGCAACACCGGCATGCTGCCCCCGTCCATGCTCGAGGGCTGTATCTCTATGGTTTTGAAGCCCGGTGCAGCTGCCTCAGATCCATCAGCCTATCATCCGCTCACAATCATAAACACAGACATGAAGGTTCTTTGTAAGGTTCTGCCCTTAGGCTGACCCGGTGATTTCTCAATTGGTCCATGGGGATCAGTGCGGTTTTATCCCAGGGCGTAACACTACCATGAACCTGAGATGGCTGATGCATGTTATGTGTGAAGTGGAAGGAGAGTTGACAGTCGTGTCTGTTGATATTGCCGAGGCATTCGATAAACTGGATTGGCATTCTCCTATGAGAGTTTTGGAGGAAATGGGGTTTGGTGTGCAATTTCGGGCATGGGTACATCTGTTGCATATCACACCAACAGCCAAGCGGAAGATTGGTCGCTTGTGCTCTGACTCGTGGGTGGTGGGTAGGGGGAAGCACCAGGGCTGTCGCCTATCACCTCTCCTTTTTGCCATAGCACTAGAGCCTCTGGCAATCCAAATGCACTTGACAAATACTGAAAAAATACATACCTCATGGGCATCTCTTAGGCATTCCCCAGTAGCCCCTACAATGTGGTCAACTGAGATGTTTGACATGTTGCTGATACTGAATTCATGGTGCTAGATGATCTTTTTTCCCTAAGTGGTGATTTAGAACTTTACAGGCAGTGGTGGATATGGATGGACAGACTGGACTGTGCTGTCTGGGATATCCACCAGCACAAGTTATCTTGGCAAAGAGATGAGAAAAGATTCTAATGGCTCCTGTAGTGAAGAAACGTTTGAAATAATGTTTTAAGCAGGAGTGCAGGAAACTGGTTAGCAATATATATGGCCTGCTAAAGGGTAATGTCCACACTAAACCTTTTACTACAAAGGGCTACTGGGCTAGGGACCTGGGTTCCAATAAACAAAGGGACATGTGCGACAATACCTGGTGCATTATAACTAGATGTTGTTGCGATGTCAGATCACCCCATAGCTGCTGCAAATGATGAACCCGAGCTGTGACAACAGAAATCCGAGTTGACTGGCCTAGCTATCTACCCTATTACATTTGTCAAGGACTTGCCCAAGTACACAGGGATTTGGGGAAAAGCTTTTTAACAAAGTGAACGGCATTTTGAGAGTTAAACTTGTTAAATTTGTCCAGGATCCGCTCTTATTTATATTGATCCAGCTACAGCACTCTTCACAGTTGCAAACTATTTTTTTAATCTTACAAAAGTGCTCATTTAGTGGCACATAGTAATGCAATACACGAGGTTCCCGTCTCCACCTTGATTTAGAGGTTGGTTGAGTAGAGCGCACAGTGAGCAATAACACTAAAGAATCTTATAATTAAAGAATTGGTGCAACCACAACAGTGCCCGAAAGGAATCTGGGGAGAGTTTTGGTTCTAAATTTGCAATAGGTTGATAGACCCGGGTGCACTGTTATAACTCCTCGCTGTTTAAGGTACATGTTGATAGTTCATGTTTGTAACTTGTATTTGCAACACCTTGAAGTCAGATCTTTTGGAAGGTGCATGCTGCCTCTTGAAACATGGTGAAAAGATATTTATTGCCCAATGTGTAAATCTATCCAGTGATTGTTTTAATGGCTTTTGGTATCACTCACATAGCTGCATAAAGGTTTATAAATAATAAAAAGAAACCCGAGGAATTATCACTCTTGTACAAAGGGCTGCAAGAGTAAATGTAAGCAATATTTCCAATCAATTCATGGTAAAAGGGAAAACAAAGTTGAATAAATATACAATGTAGCCATAATACATTTAGAAACCACCCACTGCACTTAATCAGAAATGCCACTGTTTTCAGAAATTACAGCTGTGTTTTTATTGGGTAGTGCAGAAACCAACTTTATTGCTCCTAGACCATATATTATCAATATGTTGCAACATGTTGTGTTGATCAAAGAGGTCATTTGAATAAGAATGATGCCTTATATCCGTATTTTAAATTACAAGTGCATTCTTTGAGAAGAAACCTTAGATGCTGGATGCTCACCCAGACATGTTTTATTAACCACAATTCCAGTGACACTAAAAAAACGTTATCTGATGCACTGTATAATATCACAGTATCACTTTGCCCAGGAGTGCGCAGGTTCACACAGAGTATTTCATTACATAACAACACGTTGAGGAAATTTAGAAGACTCACCAGAGAGAAAGGCCAACTCTTTCATCAAGTGTTCACTGATATCCTTTGCACAGACGGGAAAAGTAACTTCTAGAATGAAGAGAAAATACGAGAGAACACGTTAATGCGAACATCGGGATACGATCAAGTCACCAGTAGCACGGATGGTTTAGGATTAAATATACATAAAAACGATCAATTCGTAATTAAAGAAAATGACTACGTCTCGCAAATCGGTGGTTCTAACTTTCACAGGATATTAACCGATAGAAGATTACCTGATGATAGGAAAAATCTTTAAAAATGCCAAATTTGAACATGTCAGCAAGGCCAGGATTACATGAACTGGCCCTTGTGGCGCTGATCTGAACCGACGAGTTATTTAAACCTATATTGCATTTCGTTGGGAGTTCCATTTTTTTCCTCTTTCTGCTGCCTAGTGCCCACCCAAGTAGAACAAGCACAGGAGTAATACCCGTAGACCCAACTGAGATGTGGGTGAATGCTATATAAATGAAACAATATCTCAGCGGGATATATTGGAGTTATTTTACAAGTATGTACAAGACATTACCAAAACGCAACCAAAAAAGAGGAGGCTCAAAGTAGTTCTTTTCAAAGCGCCAATCGGCGTCATATATTTAGAAGATCATGAAAAAAAAAAAAAAAAAAAAATCAGGCAACCATAGTGTAGAAGGTGTACAAAAGTGCTCGTGTTTGTGAAACAACGGCGCAAGTGACAACGTGAAAAGCCACAGCAAAACGGCGCAAAAAAATAACAATATATACAGTTACAGGGTTCATATAGCAATTTACTCAGTGGTATAATTGGTATTTTTCGTTATTTCAATGAACCATGTTGGCAAGCGCCAAAGAAATTTGGGCTGGTGGATGATGGTCGACGGCGTTTCGATCCTGTTAATTTAGGATCATCTTCAGGACCTGGGTCGCCTAGTTGAGGAGTGCTCTGGCATGAGTAAAGGTGGTGGGTGTGTTCGACTGCAATTGAATTCCTCAGTCACGGACAGGGTGCGTGAAATCAACCCTAGAGGTCAAGGAGAAAGTGCAGGGCCGGCAAAACTTGGCACGGGTGCCCGGGCTTCAAGGAAGTCAACGGTAGCTAATGGTTGGCCGGGACTTCGCAGGGCGAGCAGAAACTGATCGCCCACAGTGAGCACACGTCCGTGGCTCATCTCGTCTCCCGAGGATTAATTCCTTTATCCGGATTGACTCCTGACTTGCTGCTTGGCTCACTGACGCCACCGCAACGTTTACTTTCACTCCCGCTCCAGCTTCCATCGGGCGGTACACCCCTTGGACCCTTGAATTTCTGCTCGCCCTGCGAAGTCCCGGTCCCACACCCACCACCTTTACTCATGCCAGAGCACTCCTCAACTAGGCGACCCAGGTCCTGAAGATGATCCTAAATTAACAGGATCGAAACACCGTCGACCATCATCCACCAGCCCAAATTTCTTTGGCGCTTGCCAACATGGTTCATTGAAATAACGAAAAATACCAATTATACCACTGAGTAAATTGCTATATGAACCCTGTAACTGTATATATTGTTATTTTTTTGCGCCGTTTTGCTGTGGCTTTTCACGTTGTCACTTGCGCCGTTGTTTCACAAACACGAGCACTTTTGTACACCTTCTACACTATGGTTGCCTGATTTTTTTTTTTTTTTTTTTCATGATCTTCTAAATATATGACGCCGATTGGCGCTTTGAAAAGAACTACTTTGAGCCTCCTCTTTTTTGGTTGCGTTTTGGTAATGTCTTGTACATACTTGTAAAATAACTCCAATATATCCCGCTGAGATATTGTTGCATTTATATAGTGCCCACCCAAGGCACCCTCAACATGGGCAGTTGTTGGGGGTGGGGGAGAACCCAAGGCCCCCTGGTCTCTGCCGGCTCCCGAGCCAGCACCCATCCTGGCTGTCGGCAGGAGCAGGCCTCTTTCCTTTGCTCCCGACTTGGTGGGAGAAGCTTTTTTCTGTGCTCCAAGTTGTATTCTTTGCCTGGGCGAGTGTGAGCAGGAAATTAAATGTGTATTTCCTGTCCGCATTCTCCTGGGCAGGGAACAGCAGTGACTTGGATGGAGTCCCGTTGGTCAGTCTACAGCTTGGGGAGGGGGGCTGTTGCACCCTCCCAGTATTTAAAAAAAAATGGCCCGGTTGATGTCGTCCCCAAGGTTTCTCTGATGCTAGGGGAGGGGGGGCCAAATGCCCTACTCCCAAATACACCAATTGCTCCTGGGGTCCCCAAGGCCTTACAAGGCTCTAAAAGGGGAGATAACACCCTCTCCCCGCAATAAATATACTTTTACGACCCTTCAGACCCTGGCCTGGGAAGGTGGGAAGCCCATCTTTTTTAGTTTTTTGTAATTGCAGTAGGATTCTGCAGATCCTCCCTGGATTTGCGGTACTGTTACAATTAAATATATATGTTTTAGGACCCATAAGGCCTAGCTGGCCAGGGTAGGGATACGTTTTTTAAAATTATTTTTCTAGGACAGGGGACTGAATCACCGAGTACTAAAATGGATGTCACCACATCTTTGTTTATTTGGGTGCAGCCAATCAGATCTTATCTTTAGAACTGTCAGCTCCCCCGGATCCTCTGCAGCGCGATATATACATGCATTTGAACCTTAATTTCTCAAAATCTACTGAACAGATTTACACCAAATCACAAAATACGGTTCAGCCATTTTAGCTGTAGCTATGTCTAATTTTTCAAGGGAAAAATGGAGAAAACATGTTTTGTGAATTCCACTCTTTCCTTAAGCCCCCACTTGACGGACAACCCTAAAACTTTCCAGGAAGGAACTGTTTTGCGAAGATTTGTCAAATGACACCAAAGTTATTAGCAAACAAATACATCTATTTCTTATGGCAATGTGGTCCTAACTGCAATTACCCAGTAGAGACTACTCTAGGGTTATATATATGTAATATATGTATATATTTATTTTATATATTTATTTAAATATATCATACAACCTCCCCTTTCGGAAAAAATGTGTACTTGTGTATATATTGATTTCTATATATATAGAATATGTATTTTATTTGTTGAAATATATAGATATAGGTTTTGTTTTTTGATTTTGTATTTTGTTTTTTTAATTCGGGGTACGCTCCAAAATCCCTTTTTTGGAAATCCCTTACCTCCCTCTACCACTACTACTACCTGCCCCTGAACCCTATACATCCTTTCCTCACTTTACCTCTCTCGGCCCCACAACCCTAAAAACCACTTACATCCCTTTACCTCTACCCACCCCTGAACCCTAAAACTGTACTTCCCTTTACCTCTACCCACCCTAAACTGTAAAAAACCCTCACCTCCCCTTACATCTTGCCTCCCTTGAGCTTACCATCCTGAACCCTTACTCATCCCTTAACCCTTAAATCCTTTCTCTTGAAGGATATAATAATTATGGCACTTTTGGCTAGGTGTGTGCTGTACAAACAACACATATATATATACACATACAAATGTGTCAGACAATAGAAGCATCTAAATATTCTGAAATAGCATGTCTGAATGTTCAAGCAGGCATTAAAACACAAAATGTTTCTACCAATGTAGTTTTTTTACTTGTATTTTGCTGCTTAGAAGTAATATCTTTTTTGTTTTGTAAGTTTTTATTAAGTTTTCTTTGGGGTAAATACAGAAATAAATAGAGTAGCATATACATATTCCAGAAAGAGATGCTAACATAATATATAACATAGTCTGATAATGAGCTTTAAAGACATGCATCCAAACATTCATGGAAACATCTTCATTGTGTGTACAAACCAGCCCACAAATATAAATGGCTAAAAAATGTAACTATTTGCTCATGTGACTGGGTTAATTTTGGAATTATGCTTGTTGGCCTACAGTTTATGACTAGAGAGAAAAATAGATGGCTAAATATAAAGATAACATATCATATAAGTATATGACACAATGGGGGTCTGAGAGTGCTAGAATACTAAGACGGAAACAGAGTGAAGCAAAGAGTCAAGAAGGGAATGTAGAGAGAGCAATCGAGTTTTACTATACACAGTTTGGAAAGTATGTCTGGAGTAATGTAAATAAAGATCAGGGATATGTTTGGCTTCAAGATTTTGTTAATTAATATCTGGATTTCTTCCCATAGTGGTTTTACAAATCCTCTTCGGAAGAACATATATTGCATATTTCCCGTATTCTTTTTACATTTCCAGCATTTGTCCAAGCCCTAGTTTAGATAGTTTGCTGGGTGTCCAGTAGGACTTATGAATTAGCCAGAATTTACATTGTGCAGGTGATGGTGAGATCTTACTCAGTGTTGAATAATTCCATATCTTCATATATGTTTCTGAAGAGACTGGCCGATAGTTTAGTTTAGGGCTTATATTATTCCATTTGCCTTGTAAACTGAGGTTTAGATGAGATATTTTAGTAGATATGAATTTGCTGACCTTTGCTGTGATATGGTCAAGTAGGGAAAGAGTTATCCATCTTTAAAGGACATAACATTACTGGATTTACAATCATTCATCTGCACAGAATGTGATGTATTCGGCCCCCCAGCAAAACAGTCTTTATATAAAATATGCCAAGCAAGAGGACTTCTTTTCCCATCATCCATCTGCACAGGAAATTACATCAAAATATTCGCACTATCCACCTGCACAGGAGGAGACATAACTTCCTGCCTTCTCCTTACTCTTAAGGTCATCCCATTGCCCGGGCGTCCTCAACAATGGGCAGACACAGAATTGAGCCGGAACCTCTATTGCACGGATACTTGCACGGTAAAAGATAAGCACCCTACACTGTCAGTTTCCACAACCACACCTAAAGATAGACAACCCACATACTCACATAGCAATCACACAACACACATATCCAACCATACACACATACCACTCATTAACTACCATCCTCATATTACTGAAATCAGATTCTCAATTTGGCTCATTTAAGTTCTCTCTGCAGTACTCCACACATCAGACATCACAGATCTCATCACCTATTTCAAGAGTGATGCCCTCTTCATCACAGAAACATGGTTTACTCCCAGAACGTCACACATCCTAGAAGTCCTTTTCCCACCATTCTGCAGCATCCATCATGTACACCGCGCATGTAAGAAGGAATGAGGCCTCACTGTCATCCTTAAGTCCTCCTGGTCTTGCACCCTAGACAAGCAAGTAACATTCAAATGCATGAAGCGGCTTACATGCTATTTCCTACTCTCTGCAATTCAGACCACCACCTTCTATCTCATCTACAGGCCTCCAGGGCAGATGAAGGACTTGAATGATGACTTCTCAGATCTCCTCACCACCTCATCCATCGACATGCCCACACCAGCCTCTTGGGTGACTTTAACCTCCCAGATTGTAAAGAAAAATAACAAGCAACACCCACTTCAACCTCAATGATACACTCAACATGCTACAGCATGTCACACTACCAACACACTCCAAAGGCCACATACTCAACCTTGTTTTTACAACATTACCAACAATCCAATGCAAACCATCCATAACCATGGACTTGACCAACCACTTTGCTACCCCCATGTCTCTGCTCTGCATCCTACTCACAAGTCAAGGTCAACCCAAAAAGGAAGACCAAACCTTCAGATCCTTCAAAGACTTCTCCAAAGACAACCTAATGCTTGAACTCAAATCTCACCCTACCAAGTCCACATCTGACACCAAATCCCATCCAAACAACACTTTTGCAGAAAACTATGAGGATATCCACCTCCCAAATGAAAACACCAAATTGTAAAGCAAAATCTTCAGCACCCTGGTACTCTAAAGACCTTCCTGACAATAAACAATCCATCTGCTGAGAGAAAAGAAAATGGAAGAAAAATGAAACTCCTGATGAACTCAATACTGAAGGCGATGAGTGCAACATGCAGACAGCTCATCACATTAGCCAAAGCAAGGTATTATACCAATACTACCAATGAAGCCACCAATAGAAGCAGAAGACTTTTCAAGACAATCAAACACTGCATCAACCCCCTGCCAGAAGAATCTATTAATCACGCCACAGAAAAGTGCAACTCAATCAACCTTTTCTTCAGTGAAAAAATACAGAAGATCTAACAGTACATTGACAATACCAAACTTGCTTTGCATCTTACACACACCCTTCGCGTTTACTCCTTCAATTCAAAGCCCTATTTCTTCCCGATCCCGTTGACATACTCAACTTCCTGAAAGCTACTTCTTACAAAAATTATATTTTACTTTCATCCAAGTTCCTTCTGGGGATGCTCTCTTACCCATACTTACCATTGTCAATGCCTCCCTCAAAAAAGACATCTTCCCAGAAGCTCTCAAGACAGACCAAATCCTCCCACTCCTAAAGAAATCTACAGTAGGCCAAGATGACTCTGCCAACTACCAGCCCATCACTAACCAACCAATCATCAGCAAGATCTTTGAAAAAGGAGTGTAGGTACAACTCCATGATCACATAAATGCTAACCATCTCCTGCACGACTACGAGTAAGGCTGTGGATAACGCTACAGTACGAAACTGCTACCTGTCGCATCTTAGATGATGGCCTCTTGACTACAGATAACCCTTGCTTCCTAATATTGCTGGAACTCTCAGCTGCCTTTGACACAGCTGACCATCCCACCCTCATATGCACCCTGGAATCTTGAATCGGATTCAATCGCAAAATCCTTCACTGGTTCTTCTACCTTTCCAAGCTAGACCAGTTTGTTCACATAGGCACCTTCAGGTCACAAAAGATCCCTAGTGCCATGCAGAGTCCCGCAGGGATCCAAACTTTCCTGTCATCTTCAACCTTTAAATGGAGCCACTTAATGCTCTACTCACAGATAACAGCATCATGATTCATCAATATACATCTCTACATGAAAGTCACCTCTGCTTAAGACATCCAAAACCTCAAACATCGCCTGCAGATCATTTAGATTATAGGCAGCCTACCTAAAACTCAACCCAACCAAGTCACAATTGATGCTATTTTTCAACATCAACAAAGAAGAAACATTACAAACCTGGCTCAATGACATGAACCTTGATGGCTTCGTACCCCACCTTACACCGAATGCCAATGAATGGAATTACCCTGGATGCCAACCTTACCCTCAGCAACATATTGCCAAAATAATGAAGACGGCATGGTCCTAGCTCACTCATCTAAAGGAAGTGAAACTTTGTTTTACAGAACGTGACTTCAGATCTGCTGTTCAAACCCTCATACTCACTCACCTGGATGGTGTAATGCCCTGCTTCCTGGCCTCCCAGACTTCACACTGGCACCCCTTAAGGGAACCCTACATGCTGCAGCATGTCTCATCCAGGTGCTTAAGAAATATGATCACATCACCCTCATTGCGATGAAACTCCATCGGCACGCCTTGCCAGCCCACACCATCTTCAAAATCAGCTGCATCATTTATAAAGCCTTCATTACCAACTCCCACTCCTAAAGAAATCTACAGTAGGCCAAGATGACTCTGCCAACTACCAGCCCATCACTAACCAACCAATCATCAGCAAGATCTTTGAAAAAGGAGTGTAGGTACAACTCCATGATCACATAAATGCTAACCATCTCCTGCACGACTACGAGTAAGGCTGTGGATAACGCTACAGTACGAAACTGCTACCTGTCGCATCTTAGATGATGGCCTCTTGACTACAGATAACCCTTGCTTCCTAATATTGCTGGAACTCTCAGCTGCCTTTGACACAGCTGACCATCCCACCCTCATATGCACCCTGGAATCTTGAATCGGATTCAATCGCAAAATCCTTCACTGGTTCTTCTACCTTTCCAAGCTAGACCAGTTTGTTCACATAGGCACCTTCAGGTCACAAAAGATCCCTAGTGCCATGCAGAGTCCCGCAGGGATCCAAACTTTCCTGTCATCTTCAACCTTTAAATGGAGCCACTTAATGCTCTACTCACAGATAACAGCATCATGATTCATCAATATACATCTCTACATGAAAGTCACCTCTGCTTAAGACATCCAAAACCTCAAACATCGCCTGCAGATCATTTAGATTATAGGCAGCCTACCTAAAACTCAACCCAACCAAGTCACAATTGATGCTATTTTTCAACATCAACAAAGAAGAAACATTACAAACCTGGCTCAATGACATGAACCTTGATGGCTTCGTACCCCACCTTACACCGAATGCCAATGAATGGAATTACCCTGGATGCCAACCTTACCCTCAGCAACATATTGCCAAAATAATGAAGACGGCATGGTCCTAGCTCACTCATCTAAAGGAAGTGAAACTTTGTTTTCCAGAACGTGACTTCAGATCTGCTGTTCAAACCCTCATACTCACTCACCTGGATGGTGTAATGCCCTGCTTCCTGGCCTCCCAGACTTCACACTGGCACCCCTTAAGGGAACCCTACATGCTGCAGCATGTCTCATCCAGGTGCTTAAGAAATATGATCACATCACCCTCATTGCGATGAAACTCCATCGGCACGCCTTGCCAGCCCACACCATCTTCAAAATCAGCTGCATCATTTATAAAGCCTTCATTACCAACACCCACGCTCATCTTGCAGAGAAGCTCACTCTCTCTGGTGATTCTCAAACACCTGCAGCTAGGACACCATCAGACGGCAGACTAACAAGTGTAAAAAAGAAAAAGACAAGGCCGGAGGCCTTTGCCATCTATGCACTCAGGACCCGGAACAATATCCCCATATCCATCTGGTCCCCCCCCAATGCTGCTCCAAATTATTAAAGAGTTGAAGATTAACATCTTTAGATAACACTACATCACAATGCATTAACAGTCCACAATCCAGCCATCTCTCCTATCACTTGTTGACTTTATGCTCGTCTTTGACCCTACACAGTGCTGCACTGCTTTTTGGATAAGTTCGCTCTATAGAAATACCATATACATATATACATAGAGGGATAAGATCTGGAGTGTGTAGTATCTCTAATTTGTTAAACACAACCTCAAGAGTATGGAACATGCAGAAATATTGGTTGGACAGTTTGTGTTCCTGTTCGAATGCAAAGAAGAGTGGATCGTTCAAAGTGTCCAGATCTCCAAAGGTCAGAATGCCTTAAGAGTAGAGGACCGTTCTTCCCAAATCACCCGTTTACCCCCTATTTTAATATCTAGTTGAACCAGAGTGAGGCCTGCAGCGAGTTGCTAATTGTGATATCACGTTTATTATGCAATAATGTTAGTGCTTTTGCAGTATTTCTAATGATGTCGAAAGAATGTTTGGCATTCACTTTTTTAACAGAGAGGGTGGATGCTGGAGTCAGCGGGTGCTGGAACTCGTGTTCTATATGAAGCCATAGTGCACTCCTGTGAAGTCAGGGTGCGTCCTGCCTATTAAGGCATGCTAATAGATATTTGTGGAGGTCTTGTAGGTTGATGCCATCTAGAGTCTTATTAAATTATGAGTTTTGGCACGGGGATCCTTGCATTATTCGATTTCCAAAAAAAGATAGATATGTGTATGTCCATGGTTTAAAAAATACTGGTCAGTGAGCGGGGGGGGGTGAGCGCGGGGGTGCTAACAAAGGTGCCAAAATGTACTTGATCTTCACCTTCCGCACCATGTTAGTGTTTCGGGGACCAAGATTCTAACATACCCTGACTCTGGTAAGGAAAGGTCTTTCGAAGTAGATTTGAGATTCCTTCAAATTCCTAAAGGGCCAAATTCCGAGCTTATGGAATTGACGCTAGGCCTGGGCTAAATTTCCGTTCCGCTCGCGGAAATTGCGATAATTTGAAATTTTCACGTTCCGCGGAGAGCGCGAAAATGTCAAAATTTCCGCTTTCCGCAGCTTAGCGATAATTTGTTTCTTGCTCGCGCTGTAAAATAATACATTCTCGCGTGCGATCGCCTTACCTGAATCCCCGCGTTCGCCGACAAGTTTTCCCGATCCGGTCGCGTTCTCCACGAGATGTTGGATTGTTGGTAGCCATTTGCGCTGTCTCGCGACAGATCGCGCCCGCGGTAATGTCATTGGTCGCGCGATCACGTCTTTCTTCTCGCGATCATGCACCGCGAGGAGAGTGAAAACAAGATGGCCGCGCCCTCGAGCAACCGCATGGGTAAGTTGGCGAGCCGCGACATTCAGAAAATACCGCGAACGGGCGGGAAAAAATCTTTCGCATCTTCGCGATATTTCCGCGTGTTTGCGGAGATTTTTAACATTTTCGCGATAATTTGCGAAAGTCACTTTCGCAAATTCCGCCCACCCCTAATTGACACCTACCTGTAAGTTGTAGTGCTATTATACATTATTTTAATAAGATAGTGCAGCCTGTCATCAGACCAATGAACTTTTGAAAAGGCTAACTTACGCAAACACTCAACCAAGACAGAAAAAATGGCAAAATGGCACCTTTATGGCAGTGAGGACTCTGCACTCGGCTTTGGTGTGAGGTGACCCTCAGTGAAACAATTGCTATTTTCGCTAAATAACGCAATATACAGTACGCTGTCCTTGATAACTAACGCTATCCTCTGAACACTAAAACAAAACAGTTTTAAGGGATGGGAACACTGTCATTGGTCAAGTCTATCTTGTTAAACTGAATATGCCTACACAAGTTGCTTGAAGGTGTATACAATTACAGGACAAAAAAAGTAGGCATTGGCAAAGTCAATAGGCCTAGTCTTAATATACGAATACATGTTAATCGAGGATATGTGTAGTGAGTAGATGGTGCCAGTGTATTCTTAGAAGTACATCTAACTGGTACACACATATCAGCAAGCGGATGCTGACTTATTTTCAACCCTAGAGCCAGATGGTATCATGTCGTCAGTCAATATATTCATCTGTGAACACTTAGGTCATCTAAGTAATAGTGGAAAAAGATGGAACAAGAAACTAATCCAGGACTTTTCCATTAACCATTTAAGAAGTGGTTTGTGGCACAAAAACAATGCCGACTCTGGCGACGAGGTGGTGGTAATGCAGAGGTGCACCCAGCCATCATTACAAACAAAAGAAGCTCTTTCTGGCAGTGAGACGTATCTGTATTGGCTTTGGGGTGAACAATCAACAAGAGAAGGAGAACCTAAGTACTCACTTCTTCTGTCTCTCCCCATGTAAGAACCATTATTGTACCATTGTAAACACACTGATATTGCATTAAAATGTTGTCAGCCATAGTGTATGCCGTCAGTGAGTCTCTAAACAGCATGCATCTGTAGTCATGGGTGGCATCCTTCTGCCCGGTACCAGGCTTAGCACAGCAAGTTTATTGTCACTCCACCACACATGGGGTTCAGAGATATACCCTGTCCGAGACTCCCCTTCTCCATCTGGAACCAGGCCTTGTGTACATATGCTGGGGAAGATCTACATACAAAATCATGCTGTGGCATCAAAAATTATTCCTACTAAATTGTGACCTGGTAGCCTTGGTGCACGTGAAGCGTCAAGGACTAGCCATGAGGGTGGAATATGCTAGGACTGCACTTCCTATATAGGTGGACTTGCAACCTGTATCTTTACCAGTATTTTGATAACGTAGATCTTGATTTCTGAAAATACTTCAGTAATGTACTGTATACAGGGGTTTTCTAGTACTGTATTGTGGTAGTTTACCTTAATGACCAGCAATTACTGAAACACAATCCCTCTTGCCCTTTATGCAAAGGACGCCACATCGAGGTTGTATTGAAACAATGTTAGCCAACATAACAGGACAACTGTTCCAACAGTCTCCCATTCACATACAAATCTTAAATCCAATTTAGGTTTGAAAAATTATCCTAGCACACAATAGATTGTCTGCTTCACTCACAACCCTGCATCCCAGATCTCACATTCACCTTCTGCTGTCTAAGCTCCCAGAACCCATGGTCTTGGTATACTGTCTGTGCCAAAACACAAATTTTCCTCTCCCACCGCACCCTGATCACGAGACTCCATAACGCCGGCATCCGTGACAAGGCCTTGGACTAGACCCACTCCTTTCTTATGATCCAAACACAGAGGCAGACTGCCTCCATTCCTCTCAGAACCTAAAGAGATCAGCTGCGGAGTCCGCCAGGGCTTCTCCATGAGCCCCACCCTATTCAACATCTACATGGCCCCCCTCGCTGCCATCGCCAGGAACAGACTCAACATTTTCTCCTATGCTGACGACACCCTGCTGATCCTCTCACACACCAATGAACCCACAGCTGTAAGAATCAACTTCTACAGCGAGATGGAGGCCATTTTCATCTGGATGAATGACCAGATTGAAGTACTCATCCTGGGACCCACCCCCTCATCCTGGGACAACTCCTGGTGGCCTGCCGCACTAGGAACCATCAAACACACCCCACCCCCATTGACTACACATGTGACCTCGGCATCATATTAGACTCCTCGCTCACAATGAACCACCAGATCAACATTGTATCCTCATCTTGCTTCCACACGCTCTGCCTGCTACGAAAAGAAATTCAGATGGATCCCCACAGAGTCCACAAAGATGGACACCCACGCAATCGCCACCAGCAGACTTGACTATGGCAACGCACTCTATGACGGCGTCACCTAGAAACTCCTCAGAAAATTACAGAACGTTCCAAACGCCGCACCCAGACTGGTCCTCAACATCCCCCGCTGCAGCCACATCACCAATCACCTTCAAGAACTCAACTGGATCTCAGTCAACAAACGAAACACCCTTCAAGCTCCTCACACATGCTCTCACATGCCTACAAAGGTCTCCACGACGAAGGACCAGAGCTTCTGAACCACTCTCATTCCACGGACCCGCCAGACACCTTCGCTCTGCCCAACTGGCCCTGTCCACTGTCCTATGGATTTACAAGACCAAAACCAAAGGAAGATCCTTCTCACACCTCGCCGCCAAGACCTGGAACACCCTGCCCCTCCACCTCAGACAGTCCCAGTCGCTGACCCAATTCAGGAAGGATCTCAAGATCTGGCTCTTTGACTGAACCCCTGTGCCCAGACGGATCGGCAGCCCGCCCCACTTAGCGCCTTGAGACCCTTACCGGTGAGGAGTGGTTCTATATAAACCCCTGATTGATTAACTGCTTGCTCTACTGACTTCCTGCACCCCAGTTTTAGTAAATGAATCCAAAACCATCCTTTATATCCATATTCGTCTTTACGATTGATCCTCATGCCACTTCTTTACAAAATGGCAATGTCAATCACGTAGAAAGCAAACCATTAGGTGCCAATGCACTGATTTTGTAGAATTAGTACGTAAAGACACTAAATAGCAAATACATCTTGTGGGACACATTTCTAGAATAAAATAGGCCCACTAAAGGATGAGGGCTGACGCGATGCTCTAATGATGCCCCGCAAGTTAGCCATTTCATCCCGATTGAGACTGATTCAACTATTCTACCTTAATGCTGAGTACCTTATGCCCTGGTGCTTGGTGAGTGCTGTGAAGCTTTCTTAACCAACCTGTTTTTGCTGCTCCCAAATGGATGCAGACTTTTTCCACATGGTGTTAACTTGTTCTCAACTAATGAGCTTCTGAAAGGGCGTTGGGAAGATGATGCCCCGAGTTCTGGCTAGGCCGGTAGTACTCACCCTGAAAGTGGGAATTCTTGTTATTATGGAGGGTACTGGCAGATCTCACTATAAGCGAACACTAGTGGGGGTGATTATCCTGGTGGCCAAACAGGACATTGCCCTTAAATGAAGATCATTCTAACCTCCTACCCTAGTGGAGTGGCGGTGGAGAGGTGCCAAGATTGAACAACCAGTATATCAGGCTAGGGGATGCCCACTGAAACACGCCAGTATCTAGGGCAGGTAGCGGTCATATTATGGTGTGGCGAATGTGGGCTAATGGGCTTTCATGCCGGGAGTCGCAGATGGAGAGTGAACTGGTTACTACTATGTTGCACTTGCGCCGGACTGCAATGTTTGTTTGTTGTCAAGAAGACAATAAAATCGGTTTATCGTAAAACCTGTGGCAATTTCGGTATCTTCAAGTTCGACACGCACTGCAGACTGCAATCACTAGTGACGCCCCCCTACCGGAGAGCTCCCCCTTAGAGGACAGACTATTGTGCGGACACATGCCTGAGCGGGCTATCTCCCTGACCTACAGGAAGCTTATAAACAATATGAGCGACCCCCTGACCATGTTGCGGGAAAAATGGACAGAAGACGGTATAGAGTTGGATGATGAGGGATGGCAGGAGGCGGTATCGTCCCCTAAAACGGTCGCAATATCAGCTAGACTCCGACTGGTGCAATTGAAAATTCTGCACAGAATCTACCTAACAGGGCCCCAGCTGGTACACATGGGGGCCAGACGGATGGAAATTGCAGAAGGGGGTGTACACAACCGGGCATTTTTATGCACACATTATGGCACTGCAGA
Source organism: Triturus cristatus (assembly GCF_964204655.1). Taxonomy (NCBI): domain Eukaryota; kingdom Metazoa; phylum Chordata; class Amphibia; order Caudata; family Salamandridae; genus Triturus; species Triturus cristatus. Next base: position 803,025,530 of record NC_140588.1, on the reverse strand, counting down.
CTGATACAGGACTACTGGTGTAAGATACACAAAATAATGAGTGACACACTAGATATGGAGATCCAGCCGGTGGCCCCCAGATGCCTCCTTAATATTTGGGAACCAACTGACCTTAACGCGGACGCCATGCGCTGGGTCACACTCGGATGTATGGTAGCCAAAAGAAATATTGCACAGCTCTGGGGGACCTCACGCGCACCCACAGTTGAGGACTGGGAAAAAGATCTCGACTGGTGCATGCAACGAGAGAAGTCTGTACACATTGCTCGTGGCTGCCCTCGCAAGTGGTCCAAAATATGGGCCCCATGGAACGCATACCGTGGTAATATCTGCTCCCCCCCCCATTTGTTCGAAGAAGATGTCTCCCTCACCGTATAATTCCGACTGTGTAACATCAAAGTATTTTGAAGAACCTTTGTTTTGCTGTCACTTTTGCTATGATTCTGTGATACTATGCCATGTTGTCGAATCAGTTTTAATAAAAATATATACAAAAAAACCACAAAAAAAACCTGTGGCATTTTGTGTTTCGGGGATTCTATTCCTTTTGTCATTGACTAGGGATTTTGCCATTTCCATTAAAGGAGATAACTTTGCCATTTTTCTTGTTGGGGACCATCTATGCTGTTGGTGCTCTTCACGAGTGGCTCTTAGAATGTTTGTTTAGAAGGTGCTTAACTAGGGTTTATGATTTGCATTTATTCTGTTCCTCTGTATTGGGCCTTTAAAGTGATTCATGCATTTTACTCTCCCTTGTATTGCTTTTTATCTTTCCGGTAATAAATATCCTTTTTGCATATTTTGAATCTAGAACTCAGTCCTTTATGCGTCTAATAATTTTATTCAGTTTAACTCTACTAATTTGTGTTTTCCGTGATGAGGAGTGCAGTCTCTAACCGCTAGATGAATTGAAGATTTAGGAGCTAAACTGTTTGGTAATTATTGGGGTGATCAAATATTCGGTTCAGATGATTATTGGAGTTCAGCTCCCACACTGACCCTGCTGCATGCAAGCAAGATGTCCTGTGTTTTCTCTTTCCGTACCCCATTTTCCTCTTAATTCTCTTGTAGTGTATTTGGAATCTTCTTACTTTCAGAGAAACTAGGAGAATGCTGGGATTCTCAGCAGAGCTCTATCCTTGGACCAAGTGTGACACCTCGACTCTGTACTCCGTCACCCCATTGGACACCGCCAACACCATGCACTAAGTCCACTCAGGAGCCCCATGGAATCCTTGCCCACACTTCATCTCCACCAAAGTACTAGACCCCATCAGCACAGTCCTCACTCCTATCCTCAATGTCTCTCACCCCACTCCCCTCACTTTAAACCAAAATTGCTATCTACAATGGCTGCACTCACTGCATCGGTACTCGTTTGCTTCAGGCTGCCAGTCACAGCTGGACTTAAGGGGAGAAAATGCTTCTAAAGCTCCATATGCCACAGGGGCAGCGGTCATCCAGTGGGAAAAGCTACCTGTCTGCTCCTGGCACAGGTAGGAAGATGTGTGCGATTCAGAGACCTGCTTTTAACAAGTCAGCACAGACCTTGATACTGAAGCCACAGAAGGATCTGTGCGAATTCGGTTGATATAGACCTATAACACTACTAAAAAAACTATTTTCATATATATACTTGAATTGCAGTCTCCCGTCTTAACCCTATCTGTCCGTCCCTAATATCGCTGAGCAAAAGGGCATTGTCAGGGACAGAAAAACTTGGTGCAATACCCATCTCACTGTCAACATGAAGGACACCGCTAGGTGAGACAAACAATATATGATACGCCTTTAGCTATATGAAGTGGCATAGCAAGGGGGCGTGGGGGAGGGTCCTCCATGGGAAGCATGTGTTTTGAGGGTGGTGGCCTCCCTCCGCTCGTACATGCATTTGCCGCAAGGCGGCAAACAAAGGAATCGCCAGCACCCCCTCTCTGTTCTTCCATGCGGCCGCCACGGGCAGCAAAGTGGCTAGCGACACCACAGGCTAGACGCAGCAAAGACTGTCATTATGGTTGAACGGCCCTATATTGGGAACCTTTGGAACAGAACGGACTCTGGACAAGAGAACAGATATCCTGTCAAACTATCTGGGATCAAAAGTTAAAATAACATACATGAATAATTCACTTCCAATGAATTGTTGCCCGGATGTACGCGACAGGGATGCCAACTTTCATCCCTTCTCTTTGCCTTATCATTACAGCCCCTCAGAAGCTTCCGCTTTCAAGGTTAAAACGTGCAGGAATGGAGGGTTTTGACTACCAAAGGAAGAGGGAGGCCCTACTCACTGAGAATGGCTTAAGCCATTCTAAAGGAAACATCTAGTACTAAGGAGTTTTTCTTTCTACTTTGATATACTTATAAAGCAAACATCCCTTGCACACTTGATATAGTGTACAAAGATGGGACAGCTAGAAATATCATGACTTGCCAGCGAGGCTAACAATAATATTAATTTTATGCCTCATCTCCTGTCTCTTTTTCAGACACTGCCACTTTTTATCACTTTAACCACTACCCACTTGTTACAGCAAAAACGTAATATAGGACAATGCATCTCCCAGATTTGTTAAAAGAACCTTGATTAAACCCACTACTGAAGCAAGCATTTGAATGCCACAAGTCAGTGACTATATTTAAGCAACCCAGCTGAGACCAGCGTTGGATTGGTCAAGATTACCATATACTGGGTTACAGTGAAACAGGATAAGACACACCCTCCTTTATAGTATTTAAAACAGCTTCCCACAGATTTAGATGTTTACCGCAGGCTCAACTTACAATGATAATTATACAACTTCAATATTGATATATGAAGGTGAGGAGGAGACATATCACCTCATACCCATCCTCATTGATTTCCATCACCTCCAATGGAAGCTATCCTCCTGGTATGGCAGACCCCCTAGGGTGAGAAATCTATTCATGACAGGGGAATTAAAAAGTGGAGGATTCAACCTATCACCATATGAAAAGCTCCAACTAATCCAACTTTTCCAATGGGCTGGGTCAGGAAAATGTAAGCTCCTGGTAAAAAGAGATCAAACTATAAAAACCAGTTCATGTCCAGCAAAGAATAAAGAAAGGTAGATCGAGACTTTACATAACCAAAACAGAAATAGCAAAAACAAACATATATCTAAAGGGGAGACTGAACTGAGTGAGGAGCTGTCAGATGAAGTGAGGTGGCGAACATCAGTTCACCCTACCCCGCTTAAAGAATAAGAGACTCCCAGTGCTAGGGCTACTTCAGCTGGGGAATTACTCTGACCTCTACGATAACCTGTTGGTGTTGTACATTTATTTTCGCTTATGATTCACTAACATATCATGCTTCTACTAACACAAGTATGTGGTGACATTCATTATCCCAATAGACATACATCAGAGGGATTTTTGGTTTCGACAAAAGCCCCAGACCAGTTCTGGGCTTGTTGTCGGAGGCAAAGTGAGGCTGAGTCAACACATGTCAGAGACTATGTCTGAGGAGTGAGCCCTATGATGATAAGACAATAAGGGCCTTAATATGATCTTGGCGCACAGGGTCACTCCTTCACAAACATGATGGCTATCCCGTCCGCCCAATTACAATTCCATTATGTCCTATTGAACTTGTAATATGGCGGAAGTGCTATCCGTCACGTTTGTGAGAGAGTATACATGCACAAAGATCTCAATCAGGCCCCAAGTCCTCACCCAGCATGTGAGGGCTTACCATCCTCAGAAGATGCTTACCATTGACTTGTGCCAACATCTGTGCCATGTTCTTGGGACTTCTCTAATCTGGAGTCCTCACTCTTCATTATGATTTCCCTAATTAGGGTTAGCGTTCTATTGGTTCTTGTACAATATATGTTACCTAAACTTGGTGGAATCCAGCAAGGAGTAGAGGAAGTCGGTACTCTCAACCTCTCACCTGACGTTAGTTTTTACATCACACACAATTCCAATTAGGTTTTTACAGAACAGATAATAGATAGTGCAAAATGCACAAATGTCCTATTGTTGATTCATCATTTTAATACTGGGGGGCAGATCCAACAAGATTTCTGTGCTGCAGCAAAGTCATGCAAAGTGACACAAAGTCTTGATTGGATATTTACTTTCCAGGGCAATGCCCTTGATTTTTTGTTGCACAAATAGGGCTATGTCAATGGTGTGGGTGATACTTGATCTACCTAGCACCTCCATCCAGGCTCTCTGACTTAAAGCGCTATCTACCAAAATTGTTAGACTGGTGTTTGCATAAACAATAACGCTCCTTAAGGCAGGCAAAAAGTTGGAGAAATCTTTTCCTTTTTCCTAACAGTTCACACATTGCATGTGTGCCTCACTATACCGCGCATTCAGTGTGAAATGTTTTAAAGTTTGTCTAGGCATAGTATTTTGTACCGGATACTGGAAGGATAGCTTTTCAGTACAAAATAAATTTTATCTTTATACGAAGTTGTGTGTGGGACGCTGGGTAGCCTGTTTGTGCAGAGGGCCGCAGCAGGACATATTTAGTAAATATGGTTCTGCGCTGCTCTCCCTGCCCAGCGCAACCCCTTTGGCCACGGCGCTGCATGGGGCTACATTTTATCAAATCTGCCCCCAGGTGGAATATCCCTTCTAACCATGATTAAACCGCTACATAGCAATGTAGGACTTGCAATCAGTCCGGATGTATCCCCAGTATTTTTGGTTTGTGGGACTCAGCAACTGTATGCTCTGTGTAAAATGGCCTCTCTCTTCACTTACAGCTGCTGAGGGCTTGGCATGAGACCAGTCAGGAACGCTGAGCTGACACAGGCCTTCTCTTAGACTAAACGAAATAAAATAAACTAAAACACTACATCCATGTTTAGTATTGGCTGGCAGTGAATCACATGAAGATCCAGCTTATAGGTTTTCGTACCAGAAGCACACGGGTCAACATATGGATTTTTTACATCTTGGTTACATTTTTTTTTTTAAAGGAAGTTGAAACTTTTGCTATTTTCCCCCATCTGCTTCATTACCAGCCCTTAATTGCATAACATACGACACACCATTTTCACAGAGATCGGTTATTTGTTTTCTAGCTGCTGCTTTTGCCCACCCTTTCCCTCTCTTCTTAAGTCCCTCACAGTAATTTGTCAACTTATTCTCAAGAATCTCTGCTCTGTTTTCTGAAGTTCCACCAGAGATTCCGTACCTTTGGGAGACTGAGAACTCTTTTCCACTGCCTACAGGGGCCAGGATGATGCGGATGCTGTGACTATTTCAGAAAGATCTGCACATCCGTCCACACGGCCCTAGCAGCCGCCAGACGAGGGATGCACCCTGCACCGAAGCAAGAAATATCCATCTAGATATTCTTCATCACACAATGGTCCAGTAGTACATTGTTGTGCTCTAAATAATTTAACAACACACACAATGTGGCAGATGGGGCTTTTCCATGCATTTCATTGTCATCCTCCCAGATCACAACAAAAGAAGCCAGGAGCACAATGAATTATGCAAATCGCTACAATAAAGTGCGAAATGAAAAGGCCTCTTTGGCCTGAAGTCAGTTCTTTCCAAATGTGCGTGGGTGGGAATGCACTGGGTGCTGGAGTAACAGCCCTCCGCGTAAAACCCGCCTCACTGGTGCATCATGGCGGGCGCCACCGGCACACATGGGTCTTCCTTAGACTCCATGACCGGGTGATCCCAGTTGCTGCAGCTCTTCTACTAAACCAGAGCGAGCCACTGAAAATCAGAGCAGTCCCACCTTCTGCCCCTTCCCTCGCTGTTGGATCCTCCAAATGACTTCTTTACACAGCAGAGATAATGTGAGACTATACCAAAACCTTTACTCTCTTAACCATGTGACCGGCTAACCTGACAAACAGCTTTCAGTTGATGTATTTAAAGGAAAGAAATATGTTTTCAATAACATAAATCCACAACCCCCAGCCAGGGGCGTAACACAGGCCCCCGCGGTGCAGGGGGGCTCCAAGGGTCTCCCTCAGCACAGCACTCTGACTGCAGGGCTCCTGATTGAGCCTGGAGGGGGCCCCCCAGGTGCCAGTGCCCCCAGCGTGGATTATATGCAGATCTGGTGCCCCCAAAGATCTCCAACAAGGCTAGAAATAGGCCTTTCAGATTCAGGACCAGGGTAAGTGATACTAGGCAGCAAACTAGGGGACTACCAGTGAAGCCCCCCACTCACCCCCGCTCCCGTTATAACATAGAAGGGTCGAATAAAGCCGCACTGTCATGAAACGAAAACCCCAATGGCCTTTTGCTTAGAATGCCACACAAAAAACCTTGCACCAGTCCTCGGACTGCATGCTCTCTATCACCACTCACCACATAGTATTGGCAGTTTGGTGTGCAACAGCACTTCCTAGTATTTGTTTCTGTTGCAGTACTAGAGGGACTATTTTACATTTCAAATTACAATGAATCCTCACACATTATGGCACATTCAGCCCTGTATGTCATGCACAGATTCAAAACGCAATTTTTTTTCCCAATGCAGCACATGAACCAAAGGCATTTTTAAGTGGTCTAGCTCGAGATCGTGACCCGAACAAGGCTTCGGTATTGCTTCTAATGATTGCACATCATAACATTTTAACTCTCGAGATGGCTATCCCACATCTCTCAGTGATTTCTCTCCACTTGCACCATTCTGAGTATTTCTTAATGTCAGCAAAGCATTTTTTTTTTTAATTACATTTTATTTAGGTCTTGGCCATTTTGCTTCACTGCAGCGAGGGATTAGTATTTTTTAAGCTTCCAGCAGACTTTCAGCACTTCCATTAGGGCAAGTATTTTTATGTAGGCTTTTGGAGACATCTTTTCACTGCCACCCTGGTCAAATAGTCTTTATAATCTCCATGGCAAGGAATCCTCAATTATAGTCCTCTCTTTATTGCTTTATAGAGGAAACAAAAGCAGGACTATGTTGAAGGCTAGCTTGCAATCCTACCATTATTTCATACAGAAACAAATGCAGCACTACAACGAAGACTCCCATTGCTATCCAGCCTTCATGGTCGGATAGAAAGGGAGAATTATATTTTTGCTTCGGTTTCTATGCGAAACAAAGATCAGATATCAAGGAAGCTATTACTATAATCCTGAGTCATTTGAACAAATCCAGGCCTTTATTGAAGGCTCCTTTGGTATCTAACCTTTGTTTGATATGAAATAAAAGCAAGCCTATTATAAAGGCTCTATTTCTATCTAACCTTAACTTAACTTGGTCATCCAATTGCTGTTTTTGTTTTTATGTGAAGTTAAGATCTGGTGTCAATGAAGCCTTTATTATAGTTCTGGTGTTCTTTCTACGTCATAGAAACAAAAGCACGACTATAATGAAGGATACCTTGCTATTCAACCAAGTGACTGCAAGGGAACTTTCATTGCGGCCCAGCTTCAACGACATCGAAATAAAGAAGGCAGCGACATGAGGACTGATGCCATGATATGCATTTTATTCTTTAAATGCATTACCATGACAAGGACTTCAGCAGAGCAAAAACAGCACCAACGAACCACCTGCAAAAAATGTATATACTGCCTCTACTACAATCAAACTACCCCGGGAATTTCTTCCACATCCCCACCGTTCAACTAATTCTGTTGCACATTCATTTTCTACCCCCCTCCCACCCCCCAGTTAAAGATAACGACTAGGAATGTATAATGGATCGGTCTTTTGACTGAGTTAACATGTTAATATGACCAATGCAAATTTAGCCTGGCACTGGACAGTGACTAACAACTGCCATTAGAACAGGTTCTTTATCCATTTTCTACGTGTCAAGGCCGGAATACAGACACAGGTATTGCTGGTGTAGGTTGATAAATGTAGAGGGGGATGGGATGGGATGGGATGGGATATTTCATAGCATGATCTAACGCAGCAGCACCAAGTAGTGCAAGTGACAACCAGGTTTAATGTTTATCGACCAAGGATGATGTCTCAGTAGCATTAAATGCTGCGTGCAAAATAGATTGCATGACGCCACTTAAAAGAATCACGGACTAACCACCAACAGGTCTCATTTTAATGTGTTAATACATGTAAATAGATAGCATCCACGCATGCCTATTGTTCTATGTTTTGCTAAAGCCAGACCTATTGGCTTTGCCAATGCTTCTTTAACGTTGCAACGGGCCGCGTTTCTGTCGTACTTTCATAGATGCTTTCAGAACAAATGGTGCAAGTGCTGTCTCTCCTAGAAGGCATGCAATATTCTCTCAGTCCTTTCTCGTCCAGAGACCAGCAGCGTTTGGGAATAGATCCTACTTTCCGCAAACATAACACCAAGTTAAGAATATAAAGGGTATTGTATTGTGCCCAACATTCGAGCCCAATGCTAATTAAAATGTGCCATGATGTACTGGGTATTACCCATGCCTAGCAGGTAGGTGTAGAGATGAAATACATCGCCAAGACATAAGTGTATGTAACAGTTTCTGCTTTAAGTGTCCAGTGAAAATCGAACTGCATTGATCAGTAACATTGTTACACAAGCATATACTTTTTAGAAATGTTAATGACAGTTTTAAAAATACTAACAATAAAGGTCCGAGCCCAGCATGGTGTTGTACATCATGTTGCTTAGTTTAGAAAACTGAACATAGGCATTATTGTCATTCATGCTGAATAAAGTCACGAGTTGAAAGGATTCCTCCTAATTTATGAAATCAGAGATAAAGCTGGCCGCACTTCTGAACGAGTGACGATGTTCTCTCTAGTGAAGGAGAGAAGGAGGGTTGCGGAACCCCCAGGCTTCCCCTCACGACCAACCCCGGCCCGGGCTACGTGGCAGCTCTCTACCGACGCCGACCCTCCTTCCCATCTCTTCCCTCCGCCACATCTCTGTTTGGGTTAGGACAGAATGTTGCACAGATTTGCACGGGATGTGCAACACATTTGTACTTTGAATTGATCAAAAAGAAAGCTCAGTTTTCCACATTTCAGTTCTGATGGACCCCCATTTCACCGGGCATCGATAGAATCAGGTGGGGGCACCAACTCGCTCTTGTAGCAAAACTAAGCACTGAGAGTATGAGTCACTAAACGTGTCCCACTCTTAGACTTCACATTACACAATTGTTGACAACTCTGCATTTCAGATCCTATCCCGAATCATGAAAGTCGGATTCGAGTGCTGTAATGTTACTTGCCTGTGTGGAATTCCCAATAACCTGTTCCCCCCAGTCATAAGAGACACCTCGTGGATGTTTCCAGGGGCAGGTTAGGGGTTTAGTCAATGCAAATGAGGTGACAATCCGCCCAACGAATAGAGGGATAACTTGTGGGGTATCACAAGACTGCTCTTCTAAACTTACACCTAGAGGACTCTATCTGCAATGTGCAATACAGCAGGTAAATAAAAGATTGTTATAGTTTTACCAGATCAATGGTGCTCATTTTATCGATCTCAAAAGGGTCAAAGGGTGTGTGGACCCATTGGGGTTCACACTTATGAATAGAAGGTATTCACCGATTCCTGGATGAAAGGCGCTAGTCCGCTGTCACCAGCCCCAGCCAGATGACCAGAAACCTTGCAAGTATCAATTCCCTCCACCATTTCACAGAGGGTGCGAGTGAAAGAAAAACTCCATATGGGAGAGGAGTTCCACGGACAAAGTGAAAAAAAAAAAGATTTTGATAAAATGCAACTCATTTTCATATGTGTCACGTGCTGGTTTCTGAAATATGTAAACCCAACAGAAGTACTTTTACGCTAAATAGGCATCCACACACAATGTATAGAAATAATATAACATGCAGGGCTGCGCTTCAACAAATCTTTCAACAATGTTTCATTTAATCAATATCTATCAAGCCAGCTTTTTTGTAAATTAATGGACTCTAGTATGACTTGCACATCATGAACTGTGGTCACAGAGCTTTTTAAAAGACACCAAATATGTTGTTTCACCATAAAAGAAGCACACAGGGGGAAAAAAAATCAATGTCTCAACGAGTCTGCATTATTTGAAAATTTGTTTTCAAGTTATTGTTAATTATGTTGCAGTTGCAAGCTTCTTTTTCTCTTATTTGACAAAACAAACTTTGTTTAGAAAGGGAATGTTTACCCTGAAGCAGAAATGTGTCTGGAAAAAACACAATTCCAAATGTCAACAGTTTATTCAATCTCCATATAGTTGGCACTCACTTTAAAACGACATTATCAAGGGCCTAATGGAGCTAATTGTAAAACAGTAAAAATAGCATGGATAGAGTCACCTCTCTGGCTATAGTAAAAACAAAACCCTACAGGTGATCAACATATTTCTCAAATGACCAGATGATGATCTTGATACATCTTCACAAACACTAACAGGAGAAAAAAGTCCACGAATGCTAAAACTTTTGCATTTCTAAGGAAGGCAGACCTTTTGCACTGTTCCTATTATCAAACCAGCATTATGCAATTTGCACACTAACTGGTTTGCAAATGAGAATGCAATTTGTGATGTGACCTATGAACTAATAAATCACATCACAAATAGTACATTTGCAAGGGGGGTGAGGGGGTCCCAAAACGACCCATCTTTTGAATAAAAATAAGCCAGATCACAGAGTTTTTTTCTCCTAGTAGTCGATCAATCAGCCAGTATTTGTAGAGCGCAACTTGTCACCCCATGGGGTTGGCAGATGCTGTGTGGCAGGTTTCAATCGCAGAGCCAGGTCTTGAGTTCCTTCCTGAAGTGGTTCAGGGAGGGTGAGGTGCGGAGTTGGAGGGTGTTCCAGACTTTGGTGATTGCACTAGAGAAAGCGCATTCTCCGGTGCAGCAGCGGCGGATGCATGGGGTCTCTGCGAGGTGAGCGGAGTGAAGGTTTCTGGATGGTTGGTGGAAAGTCAGGAGGTGGTTCATGTAGTGTGGACCTGTGTTGTGGAGGGCTTTGTAGGCATGGATCAAGAGCTTCAACTGGCATCTCTTCTGGACTCGGAGCCAGTGGAGGTCTTTGAGGTGTTGGGTTATGCGAGTCCTTCTGGGTAGGCTTAGGACCTGCCTAGCTGCTGCATTCTCGATTGTCTGGAGTCTTTGCATGAGTTCGGACGTTGTGCCGACAGAGTGCATTGCCGTAGTCAAGTCAGCTGGTGATGAGGGCCTGTGTCACAGTTTTCCTGGTGCTGATGAGGAGCCATATGAAGATCTTTCAGAGCATGCAGATCGTGTGGAAGCAGGCTGAGGCGATGGTGTTTACCTGGCGTTTAATGGAGAGTTCACTGTCTAGTATGATGCAGAGGTTACGGGCGTGGTAATTCAGTGAGGGTATGAGACCAAGCTCAGTGGGCCAACAGGAGTCATTCAAGAGTGCAGTGTGTCTACAGATGATGAAGACTTCAGTCTTGTCCATGTTCAGTTTGAGGCAGTTGTCTCTCATACATGTCAAGACGTTCATCATGCAGTTGTGGAAGCTGGTCTTTGTCTGGGTGGGGTTCGCTGAGAGTGAGAGGACGGGTTGGGTGTCATAAGTGTAGGAGATGATGTTGATATTGTGTGCTCCCACAATGTCAGCGAGTGGTGTTATGTAGATATTGAAAGGGTGGGACTAAGGGATGTGCCTTGGGGATCTCCACAGATGGTGCGTTTGGGGTGCAAGGTGAATGGGGGGCAGACTTTCTGGGTGTAACTCGTGAGGAAGGATGCCATCCATCTGAGCGCATCATCATGTGATTCTGAGAGGTACAGGAGGATGGGGGCGGCCATTTCTCCTCTGCCTAGTAGGACATGGCTGTCATCTGTTGCTGCGATCAGGGCTGTCTCAGTGCCATGGTTGGCTCTAATGCCCGACTGTTAAGGGTCCACTAGCTTGTTAACTGCCAGATTAAAGGATCATCATACCTTTTGGTCCCTGGTGTCCTCTGGCAATAGAGCAGGCTTCAGTATAATCAATAAGAATATATTAGCTAGTGAGTGGGTTAGGTACTTCTCTAGCCTTTATACTCAGCATGGTGATCCACAGGTACTGATTGACAGCACTCGGGATGAAGAAGGGTATGGGCAAAGCAATGAGGCTGTAAGGGAAGTGTACTCGGGATCCAGGACTTCACTTTTGGAGCTCTCACCTGGATATGGTGAGAAGGATATTCTGGTGATTACACCAGAGGAAATCAGTGAGCCATTAGGGGAATCATAACCAACAAAGCTCCTGGGTTAGATAAAATTCCAGGTGATTTATTTGTGAATGAAAGAGAAATCTGGGGTACATATTTTTACAGCATTATTTACAGTTATATTGAAAGGCGCACCAATTCCCCCGACATAGGCTGGGGCAGAAATCATTCCCGTTTTAAAAAATGGTCTACATGAATCTCACTTAAATTACAGACCTATTAGTCTTATAGACAGTTCCCAAAAATTATTTTGTAAAACTACCCTGACTAGACTCCAAGACTGGATCACAGCTAATGAAATACTGACACCATTACAGGCAGGATTTAGAGAGGCAAACAGCACTATAGACCAGATCTTTAGGCTGCAGATGGTATATTGGAAGACCGTAGTTCTGGGTAAGGGTCGCCTTTATGTAGTTTTTGTTGATTTGCGCTCGCCTTTTAACCTAGTTCCCATAGAAACTCTCTGGCAGGTGTTCTCGGAGATGGGGGTGCCCAGTTACCCGATAGATATGTTGGTCAGTCTCCATAATAAAATTATGCCAAGGTCAGCAGTGGTAATGCTGGAGAAACCAAGGATACATTCCCAGTTATCAGAGGAGTAAGACAAGGGTGTGTATTCGCCCCCACGCTCTTCACTTTATATATTAATGACCTTGTACATTTCCTAGGATCATGTGACAATGACGCACCCAAATTAGCAAAAATGAAGGCTCCGGCTCTCATGTTTGCTGATGATACTCTCCTCCTTTCTAAATCTCCAATGGGGTTGCAAAATCTGCTGGAGCGCTTTGAGCGCCTCTGTAAACATAGGGGTCTTCAAAGTAACATAAGCAAGACCAAGTACATGGTTCTGAATCCAGGGCACTCTAAAAGGGCTAGCCCCACATTATCTGGGGTTCCCCTAGAGCGTAGGCACACTTTTACATATCTAGGCCTAACCCTTACGGAACAAATGTGTTAGCAAACAGGTATGGTTCAGCGAAGGCTAAAGATGGAACAAAGCGCAGGTCGAATCATTAAGACAATTATGAGTTCCCAGTTTCGCCCATCCCAGTTGACATTGCAAATATACAAGCTACAGGCCTTCGGTATTGCCACATATGGTGTGGAGCTGTGGGTGCACTTAGGTACACCATCGCTTGTCGGGGTTGAAAACAAGTCTATCTGACAGTTGGTCGGAGTCCCAGTGAGTACCCCTTTGTCCCCTTAGGCTGGATTGTGGCCTTAGACCCATTAGTGCCAGTGGAGGATTATGTCCTTTGCTTTACTGGAGAAGGATTTGGGCAACTCCAGAATTAGAATACTACAAGTATGGGCTTGAGGAGATAATTTCCTTCTCTGGTTCCAATGGCACCCCGTGGTTAAATAACTGAAGGATTCTTTGCAGGAGATTGGACTGCCAGGTCTGTGTGCAGTACCAGAGGTGGTAGGGTCCGTTTCCAGGGCCGATATAAGCCCTCTTAAAAACACAGGTGAGCTATGGCATTTTAACAGAAACCTTTATTCTGGTTAAGGATTGCTATGAGAAGGAGGATTTCATTGACAAGATTGAGCGACCACTGGCCAAACGTCTTTACTTGCAGTTCTGATATAGATCCCTGCCACTTCACAAGTTCACTGCTAAACGGTCACGTATATCGATCGAAAATTATAAAAGGTGCCCGGTTTGCGGTGACCATATCAAGACTACTGAGCAGGTTATGTTTTTTTGCCCAATCTATAGGTTAATTAGGAGTTGATGGTTAATTCTGATATGTAAGGACTTGGGCGTTAGGGACTATAAAGTGGTCCTCAGGAATTTGAAGACTGATACAAGTAAACCACTGGTGTATTCACTTACTGGTTATTTGCTGGGAATGTGGAGACTGAGAGAAAAGCATGAGACAACCAAGACATCCCAGGAATAGGGGCCCACTGCTCTCTCTATTTATCCAATGAAGAACTAAATATCATCATACAATTTTTGCGTATTAAATTTTAAGGGAATAATGTGTTTTTATGATATGCTGTTTTATTGTCTTAATTTAAGATCTACAGAGTTAAGATTATTTATTATGTATTGCTTTATAACTATGATTGAATTATTTCAAGCCTGATTGTGGCGATATATATATAATTTGAATATGTATGATTGGGCAGCAATTTTGATGCTTGGGTTTTCTTATCTATTTAAAATATTTTTAATTTTTACCGGTCTTATGTTCTTTTATGGCCTAGTGCCGAAATAAAGATTCTTTTAACTGAACTGTTTCTTTCCAGATGATAGGTGAATTGGAGGTTGATGGCTTTCTCCAGGACTTTGGTGGGGAACGGTAAGAGGGAGATGGGATCGTAATTCTGGAGCTCTCTGGGGTCTGCTGACGGTTTCTTGATAAGGTGCCTGACCGTCACATGCTTCACTGCATCAGGGAAGTTGGCTATAGTGATGGAGGCGTGGAGGAGTGCTTGTGAAGATGTATCAAGATCATCATCTGTCTATTTAAAAATATGTTGGAACATTTTTTGACTATAGCCAGAGTAGCAAATCTATCTTTGCTATTTTTATGTTTTAACATTAGCTCCATTTGGCCCTTGATACTGTAGTTTTAAACTGAGTGCCAACTAGATGGAGTAACGGTGCCTTGAATAAACTGCTGACATTCGGAACTGTTCTTTTTCAAGACACATTTCTGCTTCATGGTTAACACTCGCTTTCTAAACAAAGTGCCTGGTTTAATTTTAGAACAGTTTATATTGTTAAATAAGAGGGAAAAAAGTTTGCAACTAGAACACAATTAGCAAGTAACTTGAAAACACATTTTCATATAATGCAGACTCCTTGAGATTTTTGTTTCTGTTCCAGTTTGCATCTATTATGGTGAATCAGCACATTTGAAGTCTCCATTTTAAAAAGTTCTTTGACCACCCCAGTGACTGACTGTAAATGCAGGAATGGATGCTTGCTAGGAACAGCATATCTATATCCCTGCATTTGCACTCTCAAACAGTAAACATTTATTTCTTTAAAAAAGCATGTGTCCATTAAACGGACCGGTACTGCTTTTAGGGAGAAAAACAAGGTTCCCGTTTGGGAAGACACCAGTGAGAGCAAGCAGCTGTGGTCCTCTGGATCAGCCAGAGCAAGCAGGGATCCTCTGGACGACAGGCTGCCCCCGCCGCCCCACCCCCCCCCCATGCTGCAAATGTGATTCCAAAAGGGTAAGATGTCCCATCGGGATGGCTTCCTCCCTTGCAAATCAGACACAACAACCCCTTTGAGATGTCAGTATCTGATCTATGGTTTGTGACCCTCACTACAAACCATTGATACATTTCGCTTTGAATCGCAGATAAGGGGGTGATGCCCCTTCCAAGCCCCCTCCAGGGTGCGACTGGACAGGGTCACAAAACTTCATTTCACCTTGAAAAGGGCTTTCTTCTGTAATTATTAAAAGGCTATTTTGTAATTACTGCGCCTATGATAAAGCTACTTTGCAACCACCAAATTATTTTGTACATCAAGCCAGAGGTTCCTGTTTTTAAGCCATTCCTTCCATAATCTGCTGCAGTTTCACACAATTCTCAAAACCTGCCTGATGATAAAATAGTTGTCTGTTAATGCTTCAGCACCAGGACACCTTTAGGTAACAGAACACTTTACAAATAGAAAATCAACCAAATATTCCCTCTTGCCCACCCAAGAAAAGGATTACTCCATTCAAGCAAAACATAAATGGCTCTAATGGTAATAACTCTTAAATTGAATCACAACACACTGATGCATATATTTCCAAAATCTAAACACTATTTTAAAACACACCCATAGACAACCCTCCAAATGATAAGCATAATAAAAAAGAGACTACACACAGTCCATAAGTCAGAGTGTAACATTTATTCAGAGCAAAGCTCATACAGAAGTCAAAAACACAAAACAAATAAACACTGAAGAGAAAGAAAAACACAAATAATAGGCACTCACTCTGGCTAAATGGAGAAAAGTGTTGGGCAACAAAGACCAATAGAGCACGAGAAGGTTTTCTTCTGTGGTCACCCACAGCAAACTGGTGCTAAAATGAACACCCAATCGCCCACTCGCAACAAACCGCAAACATTACAACTCATGGACCTCATGCATGAAGACACCCAGTGGAAAACAATTTGTCGCAAATATGTAGGTCCATTGTGACACATTTACTCATACAACACTGCAACAGTAGAGGGAGAGCACACTGAATGAGAAAGTTCCTACGAAGGACATCACTCCAGGATTACATCTTCAGTGAGCAGATGCAGGGATTCAGACTCAACAAGGACACCAACTATGACCTCCTATACCTCTTCACACCGCATCACATCCAAAAGAACATCGCTCAGACCATGACAATGTTTCTATGAAAAGTGCAACTCTATGCCACTGGGCTCCCACAGAGACACAACTGGCATGAATCAAAAACAGCAACCAAGACCATCAAGCAACAGTCTTTTTAGTTCTCTAATGAGTCCCAATTTGCGACCTGCCTCATGAATAGTAATGAAATAGGTCGAATTACGATCCACTCTGAATGGTGATTCTGTGAATCAGCCTAATAATACATAGGTAATTTCACAAAATCAGACTCGATTCACAAAACGCCAGTGCAAATTTTTAGATCACTTTTTGCAAATCGCTTCTTAGTACATCTGGACCCCTATCTCTTATTGTGTCTCTCATTCACACAAGGTTTCCCTTAACTTTTTATGGTTATTTAAAAACAATAATGGGCTCATGGGATAGGTTTACACCTTTTTATCTCTAGCTATAAAGAGTTGCTGTGCTTCTCTATGACTTTAATCGTACCAGTTTTTCTGATTATCTGGTCCATTGTGGTGTTTGGCTATGCACGTCTTGATGAAATTGCTTTACCTTAAGGCTAAGTTGTTACTTGTGGCACAGACATATCAATTATTTTGCAGTGCTGATAATGTCCTTGACATTTAATTATATGGAGAACATTTGAAGCTCAGTGAAAACATTAAACGTGTTTATATAGCACCACTCTCCCACTGACCTAATAGAAGTTTCCCTCTAGAGTGCTGTCTTCGTATTAACTAGTCAATAACAAAATTAACTTTTCGTGGGTCTAGTTTATCCCCCCTTGTATTTATATCACTTCCGATAATCTGCGTGTACAGTGGAATGGGAAGCCCTACAGGACATCATGCAAAGACTTTTTAGATAAGAGATTTCTCTTTTAAGTATTATCACTACTATCTTGTATTCAGGAAAACTCATCAGGTTAACTCCAACTTTATCCTAATAGCTAATGTTGGAATGGAAAATTCCAGTGGCGGCTCCTCCGCCATGGCAGAGGAGCATCGCCCTACTGCTTTTGAGCAGTGGAAAAGAAAAGAAATATAAAATGATAATAACGTTAAGTTATTGTCATCTTCTGTTTCCCTTGCTGGTGGGCTGGCGGGCGCGCAGGCGGGCGGGGGGGCTGCTCTGCGCACAGAGCTGGACAGGGGAGGAGTGGTTTGCCCACTCCTAAGGCACAATGACTGTTTGGTCGGCCCTCTCGGGCCGCCCAAACCAGTGATGCGCACTTTCCCGTTCTCCATGCAGGCTACATTACAGCCTGTATGGAGAACATGCCCACCCCTACAGCATCTGTCACGGCGCTCAGACCAATCACAACGCTGCATTGGCTTAGGGAAGGGAGCCTGGCTACCTGCTTCCTGTTTTGAAGTTGGAAGCAGGAGAGCAGGAGCAGGGCTAAAGACACGGGACCCGGCGGAAAGTTAAGTTATTTATTTAATTTTTTTTTGCTCCCTCCCACAATTGTGAACCACCACCCCCTCCCGCGCACAACACCCTGTGCCACCTAACTCACCCATGAGCCATGCCAGCCGCCACTGGAAAAGGACCTTGTATGGCGATAGATCTACGTGCTCCAGCTGCAATCATTTCTGGATCCCTGGTACCAATTTATGGTCTTGGGCAAACACAGATCATACATGTGCACTATGATCCAGGCCTATCTCATGGTAATGAAGTCTGTTTAGACTGGGAAGAGCACACAAAGCGCTGCTCTTGTAAAGGTAGGGGGCTACTGCCATTCTCTGGCGTTAAGTGACACATGCACGTGGTGGCAGCATACCTGTTTTGGAATTCAGTAGACTCAGTAATGTAAACAGGCCTTTTTACCTCTGTCACTGCAGTGGGGCCTATTCTTCCTCTCATGTACAGTTCTGTGGCTGTGTACATAACTCACCATTGGCCTTCATGGAGTGTGTGTAAGGCTGGACAGCATGTGTTAATTGCATTGGTGTGCTGGGTTGAATTATGTGCCTGTGTATGGCACAAAAAATAGAGGCCTGTGGGTTCCATTTTGTAAGTCCAGTGCCTGGGGAGGCTAGAGAGCAAGAGTTACTGGTCAGAGGGGCCTGGGCTCATTGTCAGGGAGATGGTGGGACTGATAATGTTTCCACTACCAGGAAATCTGATAGAGGAAGGCTTAGTCCTTTTAATCTTTCTGGGGCATATTTTAGTGGAGGCTGACAGCCAGGCTTTATACCTAGTTACTCTGTTACTGTGTTGCAGGTCACTCTGAATTAGAGCCACTCCCACTCCTGCTGGACTATAAAGGTGGGAGCCCATGCCTCATGCTTTGTCGAACAGCAGCATCTTATCAGGAGAGGAAAGAGCGCAAAGACTTCTTGCTGCTGGAACGAGAACTGGTGACCAACATCTGCCAGTTTTCTATTGGGCTATCACCCAGGTGCCAAGAACACTTTACCTGTGCCTAGAGCATCAGCCATTTGCTTTCCTGACACAACCAGTGTGCCATGTGAGGAGTAGGAGAGTAACTGGAGGGAAGGAGGCCCAGTGGAGATCCTGGTGAGTGAAGCCCTGTGAGCATAGTGTGAGGCACCCAGTCCAGCCAGAAGAGTAGGATTGCAAGAGAGCCATCTGCTCTCTTGCAGAACTGGCCAAACCCAGTCTGGGCTGCTGTGAAGTAGTGGGACATCGCCCAATAGCACTGATCTCGTTAGGGCTGTCATCCATGTCTGTAAGCCTTGTGTGCCAGGAGGGAGCCACCAAGACCATTGGGGTTGTTACCATGTAAAAGAAGTCTCCAGGACCAGTGGAGGGGGTTGGAAACAAGGCCAGAAGCCACCTGCAGTGATGCCACTTGTGAGAAAATTAGTTACTGGTTGACTGGGGTGTGAACCCTGGTCAAGTAGCATCACAATCTTTGTCAGGTTAAGGCACAAGCAAAAACCCAAACTAAACTGTGCTCAACCCATTGTTATTTTGGCACAGAGCAGTCAGGCTTAACTTAGAGGCAATGTGTGAAGTACTTGCGGAACACTACAAACAGTAAAACAGCACACACACACCATACAAAAAGATCCCGCACCAAGTCTGAACAATAGAGCAAAATGTAATAACTGAAACAAGACCACGACGACAAACATCCAATTAGTATAACCGGAGTAATGAATTTTTAAAGAACATAGTGAAAGATAGTGCCTAAAAGCATAAAGGCTGACTCTGGGTATCTGGTCTCGCTGCACCGGGTCAAATTTAAAGTTTCAGGCCAACTGGGATGGAGGGCACGTCAAATACATACAATCCCAGGTAAGTGCTGCTAAAGGTTTACCTTCTCATGTTTGGTGCCAAGAGTCCAGTTTGCGTTTAAGAGGGCTGCAAGGAGCAAAGAGAGCGTCACGGAAGGCTGTCAGCATGATGAAAAGAGCAAGCTGGTAAATATTTAAATTACCTGTACTATTTTTTATGCGGTAAAGTCTAGTAAGAATAACTCAGTCAAAATAAGAGGCAGAATCCGTGGTATTAGAGGTTCTAAAAAGGACTTTATTCCTTACAAAGGAATTATAGTTCGAACCAGGCAATCTTATTCCATCACCACGAAGGTTCAGGAAGGGATAGGCAATACATTATTGGCAAGTAACAATATATATATAAAAAGCATTGCATTAAGACAGATGCAGGAGGCGTAACAGCTGATAATACAGATAAGAATACACATACGTAATGAAAATAGGCGTAAATACAGGCGTATACTAGAAACGTCATTTAAAATGATGTCGCAAGTGGGTGGATCCATAAGAGAATCCTGCAGTGTCAGCAGAAATATTTGGCAGAGATGCGCGCGCAGCCGCATGACGTGTGATTGACGTACAACTAGAGGGTGAAGGGAATTTGACATTTGGCCCTATATGTGGAGACAGAAGTCTGGGGTGTCAGGACAACCTAGTCCTAAATCATATCTGATATCTTGTGTTTAAGGAACTATATTATCTGGAAGGAAAGGTCTTCTCGGACAGATCCTATTCTATACTGACTGTTAGTGCGTGTACAAGCGTCTATGTGTCTACATGCGATGCGAGGGGGCAGGAATCTTCCATAGTAACAGGGGCTATGAATTACTTGCAAAAAGACAGCGAGGCTGGGCCCTTTGCTCGGTAGCTGGAAGGATGTTTACCTAAACTACTAGACAGGAATGCATTGGATGAGGAGCGGAGCAGATAACTTGAAGGCTGAATACAGTTTTTGGCAGGCTACAGGCCGCGTCAGGCACCGTTAGCCGCGCAGGGAGTAAGACAAAGTTCATGGACACGGATGCAGGTCCAAGCTGGAGCATTTCAGAGGCAGAAGCAGAAAAAGGCTTGATGGCAGAATTCAGGGCCTACTCGCCTGAACTACAAAACTAGAAAAGTGAACCACAAAGTCGGTGGCCTTTCATACTTAGAAATGGAATATTCGACCCATTCATGGCGGATCTGAAAGAGGGCATGTTGACGTTGGACGCACATGTATTTGCGTCTTTATAGCTGGAACTGGAGGGAACATACATGTACTTATGGCATGTACATGGAGCCGTTGGGGTCTAAGATAGGGGACACAATTGACCACAAAAATTCATATTTCCACATTCCCTCCTTGTCCCCTACGGACACTCATGAAATATCCATCTTCATCAATCCATCAATCTGTTCATATAGCATCATTTGTTCTTCTTTCTTCTTCCGGGATCTCGAATGAAAATTTGAAGGTGGGATACACGATGTGGCACATAGACCACAAATCGCTGGCCCACATTGTAGACACAAGCAGCAACTGAATAGTATGAGAAAGCCAATACCTAGGAAGGATAGGATCCTCCATCCCCAGGCTGACAACACGCTCCAGAACCAACCGGACCAAGTCCAGGTGCCTGGATTCTGGTGTATCTGGCTTACGATCTTATGAAGTCGAGTTATGGCTTTATATACTGACGGCGCGTTTTCTGGTATGAAAACACAGCAACTTGATCCGATGACCCTACAAGCTCCGCCCCTATCGGCCAGAATGACGTCAAGGACAAGACGATTTTGGAGAACAACAATCCGCATCGCAGACTGCTCCTCTGTTAAGTTGCCCAAGGCGGAAGTAGTTTCATTCACTACTGCTTCAAGGGTTCTAGTTAATCTACGTATCAGCTTACTATTAGTGACTGTACCTATGTAGGGAAAGAAACCTTTATTGAAATCTGTGTATTTCTCCCATGCTGTTTCAGTGTAGTCGACAATCGGGAGATCTCTCTGCTGTCTATTGTGTACTAAATGGGTGTTCCTATGATAATCAGGCGGGGCTAGCAAAACAGGTGGCAGAAGGAATGCAATGTAACAGGTACCATCCCAATCTAGGGGTAGGCGTATGTATGCGGTGTGACCACAGATGAAGTAGGAGTGACGAGAAGCTCTAAATGTAGACTCGCCTTTATCACTGAATTCTATTACAGTGGTACATTTACTATGGTCCATGTGTATTGAACCATTCTTTCTTACACATAATTCGCCTCTAACTGGAAATACTGACATAGTGGGCAAGACTGATGTGGCTTCGGATTCAACATTCAAGATCATGAGATTAAGTGTAAAGTTACCTAATCCATATACTTCATTTTCTAGATCAGTTCCTGTTCTTTTGGGAAGTCCCTCCTTGTTAGGGTAGCAGACTTTAAGTAAAACTAGGTTCAGGTTTCCCCATACCCAATTGTCTTGATAAACTACTGTATTTGAATCTAGGGAATTAATCAAACTAAACCATGCTCCACAGGAGCCATTGTGTGTGAATGGATACGGAAAGAGGGGCAGAACTCCCTTGTATTTCTGATAGGGAGGAAGTCGGCCACATATCCAACAATTTGTAGCATTGCTGATCTGATGAGAATGATGTAACATACTAATGAAGGTGTTGTTGCGCAGCGCAAATCTATAGGACAACTCATGCGGGGGTAGCATTGAAAGCACGCTTGGAAATAGGGTAATACATGTGTAATAATATACTGGAAATAATAATCAGAAGACTTAGAAAAAACATAATTAACAATGTCACTATGCAGTGACTACGAAGTGATTTACAGTACGCATGTTTCTGTCTATTTCTCTCTCTATTTCGGTCTAGAGGATACATGTCAGAGACAAATTCAACCGATTCACCTTGGAGAGGACTTAAACAATCAAATTGTCTGACTTGCTAGACCTTAGTTTCAGTTTATAGTTTTCACTCTTGGTTTTTTCAACCAGGGGTAGTTTTGAATCAGTCTGTGAGGGAATGCAGGGCTGAGGGTTCACATCGGACGGTAGTCCATGACATTTTTTGATGTGGCTCGAGTGCAACCACCCTTTACGTCCCTCAATCTTCACGGCTGTCCTTGTGGTCAATAAGACGAGCTTCGGCGACTGCCACCGAGGCTCCAGCTGGCTCCTCCTGTCAAAATTCCTCACAAACACGAGGTCCCCCGGAACCACGTCGTGGGGCTTCACCTCAGTGTTGTCGGGAAAAGCTGCAGCTACCTGTGAACGACAAGATTGTAGTGCAGACATCAAGGAAGCCAGGTAATCTGTCAGCATATTACAGTCGACATCAGTGATTTTACGAGGTATAGGCGTCCCCCACATATTTGGTGGTCTGCCGAAGATCGCCTCATACGGGGATAGCCCTGTTCGAGAATGTGCTACCATTCTCATGTAAAAGAGCGCAACTGGTAAGGCTACTATCCAGTCGACACCTTTTTCTCTACATACTTTGGACAGTCTAATTTTCAGAGTTTGATTATGTCGTTCCACTAGACCTGCTGCCTCGGGATGTCGGACACAGTGGAATTTCCATTGGTAGCCTAACAGAAGTGAAACATGTTTCATTAGCTCGGATGAGAACGGCTGGCCATTATCTGAGTACACGATACGGGTCAAACCATACCGTGGGAAGAATTCTCGAACTAACTGTTTGGCAGTAGTCGGGGCAGTGTAATCTGAGACGGGATACGCCTCTGTCCACCGGGAAAGAGCGCATACAACTACGAGGACATATTTGAATCCTCGACAACGTTCCATCTGGATATAATCCATCTGGAGGACTTCAAAAGGGTGATCGGGGGGTTGAAATCCACCCTGGTCTACAGGTACGCCTTTTCCTGGATTGAACTGACAACAAATCATACAGGTACGTACTTTCTGTTTAGCTGCTGCTCGCAAGTGTTTATTGAACCAAATGTGTTGAATACTGTCTAGCATAGCTTTCTCTCCTAGGTGCGCTGGACTATGTATTGTGTTAATGATGACCTGAACCATTGAGTCGGGGAGAAACCATATAGATTTTCCCTTCGTCATCCATCCTTGATCCGTTTGGATCCCTCCTAATTCAGTCCATCTCTTTATTTCTTCTGGTGTAGCATGTGTCTGTATGTCAATTACATCAAGGGTGGGATCCTTAACTGTCATGCAGTGTGTTGGTGTCGGGACTATTGTCTTTGTCGTGTCAGTTGGATGAGTCTGATTCTGAGCAGTCTGTTTAGCTGTTCTGTCAGCTAGGTCGTTACCCTGAGAAATAATGTCCGTCACTTTCGTATGGGCTTTGCACTTCATGATAGATATTGAAGTAGGCAGATGTATTGCATCTAACAGAGCTTGAATAAGGGGACCGTGCTGGATGTGGGCACCGTGAGAAGTTAAATAACCTCTTTCTCGCCAAAGTACACCGAAGTCATGGACGACTCCGAATGCATAACGTGAATCTGTGTATATGTTGACTTTCTTATTTTTGGCTTGAATACAGGCTTGTGTCAGAGCGATGAGCTCTGCTGCTTGAGCTGACAAGGTATCGATACAATTTGTTTCAATCATTTCAGTATCTGTTGTGACTGCATAAGCGGCCACTAACTCTCCTGTATTTGTTCTCATGCATGAACCATCTACATATAATGTCAGGTCTGGATCTGATAATGGAATATCTGTCAAGTCTTGTCTGGGTTTCGTCGTAATAGTAATAACTTCAATGCAATCATGTGCCAATGGGTCTGTTCCATTTAATGGCAAAAGTGTGGCAGGATTTAATGTACTACAACGTCTGATTTCTATGTGTGGCTGGAATAATGTTAATTCATAACCCGTCAGTCTTGCTATAGTCAAGTGTTGTGTTTGGGTCCGGTTCAGGAGAACTTCTACTGCGTGTGGTACTTGTACTGTCAATTGATGTCCTAACACTATGGCGTCGCTTTGTCTGATTGCTAAAGCTGTTGCTGCGACTGATTTCAGGCACGCAGGAAGAGCCTGAGCTACGGGATCTAATGTACTAGAAAAATAAGCACATGGCTTGTGTGATCCTGCTTGTTCCTGCGTGAGTACTGACAAAGCAGTACCTTCACGTTCTGTAACAAAAAGTGTAAAACGTTTGCTGTAACATGGCGTTGCTAAAACAGGTGCTTGGCATAAAGCTTTCTTTAAGTTTTCAAAAGCTTGTGTATGTTCCTGAGTCCAAGGGAGGACAGTCGGTGTCGCTGCCTCCTGTGTTGTCAACTGAATGAGTGGTTTAGCTAAAAATGCATATTGGGGGATCCACTGCCTACAGTACGAAGTGAGGCCTATGAAGGCCCGTACCTCCTTTTGTGTCTTGGGTGATGGCATGTTTACAATTAACTGGATGCGATCAGGTGTGAGCTGTCTCCCCCATTTGGACAGCAAGTGCCCTAGGTACACAACTTGCTGGACACAGAATTGTAGTTTCGAAGGGGACACTTTGTGCCCCTTGTCGGCTAAGAAATGTAAAACCGTCAGTGATGCTTTTTCACATTCAGGTTCGCTTCGTGCGGTGATCAGCAGATCATCGACGTATTGAAGCAGGGCAGTGTTAGCTGGCATGTGAATACTGTCAAGTTCTCTTTTCAGTGCTTGGCTATAGATGCTGGGGCTTTCTGTGAATCCTTGAGGTGCGCGTGTGAATTTAAAACTTCGTCCATTTAAACTGAATCCGAACAAATATTGGCTTTCCGGATCGATTGGGACGCTAATGAAAGCGTTCTTGAGATCAATTACAGTAAAGAACGTTGCTTCTGAATCTATGGCCGTTAATAATGAAGAGATATCTGGGACCACGGGGTATTGTGGTACAATGCATTTATTTAATTCTCGCAGATCAATAACTAATCGATATACTGGTGGTGCCTTTGGATCAGTTCGTTTAAGAATCGGAATTATCGGGGAATTACATACATTGGAGTCGGTTTCTACAACCACTCCTTGTGCGATGAGCTCGTCAATGATTTGCAGTAAAGCCACAACAGCATCTGGCGGTAATTTGTATTGTCGCATTCGTGGTAGTACCACTCCTGTTTTGAGTGTGACTCGATATGGGGTAATGTGCATACAACCTACATCAGTGGGGCCTTGTGCCCATAAATGTGCAGGTAGATTCTGTAACCGGTGATCCATGTCTCTAGACACGTAGTGACCCTTAAAGTCACGCAAAAAGAGTCGCACTCCTTCCGGAGAACAACATATTACAGCTCCTAGAGCCTTCAATGTTTTTATACCTAACAAGTTTTCTGGACATGATTTCGTAAGCAATAGATCTGTAGTCCGTGTTAATGGACCGACTGTAAATGCAAGTGGTTGCGATACTTCGTTAATAGTAGGCTTTCCTGAAAAACCAAGGGAAATATTTTGTGAGCCTGAGAGGGGTGCCCCTGGGACTTCGCTGTGACTGATAGTGGTTCTGCTTGCCCCTGTATCGAGTAGAAACTTTCTGTCTTTCCCTAATACTTGACTCTGTACGTAAGGACCCTCTTGATCTATGGGAACCTCGATAAGGGGTAGGCCAACTTCCCTCTCTAGGCTATTTCATGTGTAGCGTTGATACTCTTGATAGTCATTTTGTGCATACTGGTACATTTGTTGTGTCGTGTTTTGTATTGCAGCAATAGGCTGTGGCTGTTGTTGTGGTTCGGTCTGTTGTGCAGCTGGCAAAGGCTGTATATTCTGAGGTACTTGTCGTTGGATCTGATCCTGTCTAGGCGGACGTGGTCTCTCTTTTGTTATACCCGTAGAGATATTATGTTTCAAAACTGCGCAATCGTGTATATAATGACCTGGCTGTTTACAATAGTTGCATGTCCCTCTAACAGGACCTACTGAATCATTGGACTGTGTCATACCCTTTTTATGACCGTCAGCTGGAACTGACTGAGCAACAAGCATTTTCATTTTCGTGTCTTTCATACGTTTTTGTTCATGTTCTTGTTCTTCTCTAATTCTATTGTGATGATATTGTAACATTTGTAACATCTGTGACGGTGTGTTACCTTGCCAAGTACTCTCGAATTTTAATACTCTACTCTTAACTTGGGGCAGGGAATTTTCAACTAATTTTGTCACAAACAGATGTGGATACGACTCACTACTTGCTTTTATGCCACTATTAATACCAAAACATTTTTCAAATCGGGAATAGAAATCACTAGTGTCTTCATCTTGTTTTTGTTTACAGGCTGAGATTGCACCCCAATCTTCCTTTTTCGTAGTTAATAAACGTGGTAGTACCTGTACTAATAATCCTGGTAATGCTGTAGTCCTTTCCCCAAGCCCTGAACCTGCAGCTCGGGCCTTTTCTTCGTTTTCTAATGCTGTCCAATCTATCTTTTGGTCTCCCACCTCCCATTCCTTTTCTTTGAGTTTCTCGTAAATACCGGCGGGTAATAGGACTTTTAATATTTTCATAATGTCAGGGTAAGTATACTCTCCCATGAGTAACATGTCTTTTATCTCACGGTGGAAACCTGCTGGGTCTTTGTCATGGCTAGGTACTACTTTCTTCATTTCTAATAATTCAATTTTAGTTATGGGCGCATACACAAACACGCGTTTAAAATTATTGTCCTCACCTCTTATTGGGTGCACTTCGCGTAAGGGATTCTGTCTGTCTATGTGATACGTTTTTCTTTCCAACTTGGGGGGAACTGAAACATGTTCTGGGCATACGAAGACAATGTACTGATGTCGATATTCTAGAATTTCTTTAATTAAATCAGTACCTGAACCTCTCCATTTATTCGTGAGTAATTCTATCAGTATATCAGGTAGGGGACCAGGATCGGAGTGTTGGCTTCTATATAATATAAGGAGGTGTTGTATCATGTATATACCAGCTAAACGCTGTTCGTCTGGGGTAAGATTCAAAAACGTGTGTGCCAACGCATCATCATTGTATTTTTCAGAACTGTCAGCCCATTGTACCGCTGACCTGGCTAATTCTTGTTCATCCATAGAATCGAGCATATGATACCCCCTTCGATCTCGGAGTAATTTATCAGCAACCTGGAATAAGTGTTCAGGGGACTTAGTATTTAACATAGAGGCTTGAAAATGTCTGTTATATTCTGGACGTATCGGACGTGTCGGGTCATTAAAGTATCTGGTATTGTTACAAGGTCTTCCCCTACCTACATAGGCTATCGTTTCTAATTGTCCTGTGGGCATTTCTGATTCTTCCTCCTCCTCTCCCTCTGATTCAGTTTTGTCTGCCTCCATTCTGGCTTTATGTGTTCGTTCTACTTCTTTGCGGATCTTTCGGCACATAGCTGCTATACATGTCTGTTTATCATGTTTTCCCTCTGATATATTCTGACCCCATCGGGTAAGTACTTGCATTTCATCCTGGTCTACCTCGGACCTATCTCTGTCTCTGATCAAGCAGTTTATGAAGAAACGTAACAGTTGTCTCTGTATATCCGCTTTCTGGTATTCCATGGCTTCGTCAATACTTTCAGGGCCTTGCCCTGTTTGGACAAAGCGATATATATTGTCTAAATGTTTAATCATTCCTGGTAGCGTCGTTAAATATAGTGAAGCCCGTCGTATACGTAGTGATGATAGCAGCATTCTATCATTTTTACCGGGCACTGGATCATATCTACAATCTACAAGATGTTCCTTAAACATGTCGGACGTTGCTATTTGGGGTGTACGTTGGTTTGCTAAATCTCTAAGAGACGATTTACTTCATGATGGTGGCGTGGCAAAAATCGCTGTCGCACCTTCTGAGGTGCTAGGCACAAAAGGATTTGTGGGGTGTAAGGTAGAGACTGTGGATGCAGGAAAAGCGGTGGAAACAGATGGACCTGTGGGATTGTGCGGAGGAGTTTGTTGTTGCGGATGTGGGGGCGGATGATCTCGGCGTTGAGCACCATCGACAGGTGGCGTGTGTGGTGGACCATTAACATATTCTGGAGCTACATCGTCTAAATAGGAGGAAAGGAAAATATCTTTTGCGGTCTTGGGATGTGCTTTAATCGGGAGTAATGGGGTTGGCAAATCTTTCGGTACTTCCGGGGTGGCCTTAGGTAAACCTTCGGCCAAAAGAGGATACATACCATTCATAAGAGTGTTTCGTTGTCTGTCTACTTGTTCTGTTTTTACTCGGATACCTTCCTCAACTAATACGTTTTCTTGGGCTCTATTTGAGTTCTCCCTACTTTTCTCTTCCAGTCTGAGCGCTTTCTCTGTACGCCTATGCGATTCTTTACGCCATAACTCAACAGCATCTTTCTGTGACTGTCTGGATTTCTTTTTCCATAATTCTTCTTCTACTCTCATGATGCAATCTGCATCCCATGTCCCAGCTGCGGGCCACCTCTGACTTTCTGCTAGATCCTTGGTGTAGTCCACCCATAAGTCAAGATATAATACGGCATCTAGGCCATGTTTATGATACATAAAATACCCTGGGGTGTCCCTAGGTGGAATGGGAACAGCTTCTTCGAGTACTCCTTTTCTAGTTTTGATCTGTCTTAATTTTGAAAAGAACGGCATCTTTAAACCTTGTTACTTGATTCTTACTTGAACCGGACTTGAACACAATGAATACAATAAACACAATAATAAACACTCATTCATACCACAATTTTTGAACACCGTAAAACATTTAACATTTAACATTTAACTTTTAACGAACAATGATAATTAGAAGAAAACTAGTTACTGACATAATACTAATACTAGATGATATTGAATTATATACATGAACATACTGGATATACTGCTAAACAGTACAGATACACTGCTAAAACAGTGCAGACCGGATCTGTGTACCCAAACCCGTCAGGACCGGCACGAATTAATGTGCACGTCTAACTGCCTCCCCAGCAACGGTACTCACCGGGTAGCACGGAACGGAAGGCCTCGGAACTGAACTGAACTGGACCGGACTGGACTCGACTGGACTCGACTCGACTCGGAACTTCGGAACCTGGTGGGCCTCTGTATACCTCGGATCTTGCTCTCTCAGCTAGGCTCTGGTCGGGATACTTCGCACCTCTCACCGCCTCGTCTGGGTGTTGATCGCAGCCTCAGTCACCCCCGCTTGGCCGGAGGGAGATACAGGAAATCCTGCGGGTACGCGTTTTTGTCCGTCCAGCTGTGGCAGGAGACCGGGCCTGCAACGCACCTCCGGCGCGTGAGATGAGAAAGTGTCCCTATTCGGGCGCCAATTTATGTGGTAAATATTTAAATTACCTGTACTATTTTTTATGCGGTAAAGTCTAGTAAGAATAACTCAGTCAAAATAAGAGGCAGAATCCGTGGTATTAGAGGTTCTAAAAAGGACTTTATTCCTTACAAAGGAATTATAGTTCGAACCAGGCAATCTTATTCCATCACCACGAAGGTTCAGGAAGGGATAGGCAATACATTATTGGCAAGTAACAATATATATATAAAAAGCATTGCATTAAGACAGATGCAGGAGGCGTAACAGCTGATAATACAGATAAGAATACACATACGTAATGAAAATAGGCGTAAATACAGGCGTATACTAGAAACGTCATTTAAAATGATGTCGCAAGTGGGTGGATCCATAAGAGAATCCTGCAGTGTCAGCAGAAATATTTGGCAGAGATGCGCGCGCAGCCGCATGACGTGTGATTGACGTACAACTAGAGGGTGAAGGGAATTTGACATTTGGCCCTATATGTGGAGACAGAAGTCTGGGGTGTCAGGACAACCTAGTCCTAAATCATATCTGATATCTTGTGTTTAAGGAACTATATTATCTGGAAGGAAAGGTCTTCTCGGACAGATCCTATTCTATACTGACTGTTAGTGCGTGTACAAGCGTCTATGTGTCTACATGCGATGCGAGGGGGCAGGAATCTTCCATAGTAACAGGGGCTATGAATTACTTGCAAAAAGACAGCGAGGCCGGGCCCTTTGCTCGGTAGCTGGAAGGATGTTTACCTAAACTACTAGACAGGAATGCATTGGATGAGGAGCGGAGCAGATAACTTGAAGGCTGAATACAGTTTTTGGCAGGCTACAGGCCGCGTCAGGCACCGTTAGCCGCGCAGGGAGTAAGACAAAGTTCATGGACACGGATGCAGGTCCAAGCTGGAGCATTTCAGAGGCAGAAGCAGAAAAAGGCTTGATGGCAGAATTCAGGGCCTACTCGCCTGAACTACAAAACTAGAAAAGTGAACCACATAAAGTCGGTGGCCTTTCATACTTAGAAATGGAATATTCGACCCATTCATGGCGGATCTGAAAGAGGGCATGTTGACGTTGGACGCACATGTATTTGCGTCTTTATAGCTGGAACTGGAGGGAACATACATGTACTTATAGCATGTACATGGAGCCGTTGGGGTCTAAGATAGGGGACACAATTGACCATAAAAATTCATATTTCCACAGTGGATAGGCGAGCTGGAGCTTTGCTTTGGTGGTCCCCAGCGAACAGTTGAGGCTGCATAGTGAACAGACAGGCTGACAGAGCTTTGCATTGTTTTTCGGTGCAAGAGGCACGGTCTCAGTGAAAATGCGCCTGTTCACGGTCATGAAGAGCCCAAAAGACTGATTTAAGCATTCGGAGTCAAACCAAACTGTCCAGGAACAAAGGGGCACCGTTATGGGGTCAGGAACTTGCTGCAGCTGGGACCAGGAGCTGTTTGAGGGAGCATTTTATGTCCCTGAGGTTCAGATCAGGAGGCCAAAAGACTAGCCCTTGCAGTCCCTGTGGTCTTGGGTTCAATATGAAGTTGCAGGTCCAGTTCTTCCTCCCCAGGCAAGAGGGCAGCAGGCAGCAAATCAGTACAGGAGAGCAGCAGCTACTTTAGAGTAGAAGTCCAGCAAAGTGGCAGTCCTTACAGCAGCACAGAAGCTCTTTTTCCTGCAGAGAATCCACTACTCCAGAAGTGTACTGAAGACTATGTCTGAGGTCTAATATTCATACGCAGTTGTGCCCCTGAAGTGGAGAAAAGCTTTTAGAGGCATGCCATTAAAGAGCACATGTGCTCTGCCTCCCCTGCTCTGGCTACAGACAATTTTCAGGCAGTATGCAGCCCGTTGTGTGGATGCAGGACATAGCCTATTCAAGTGTAAGTAGGGCTTTGCCCAGCTCCTCCCTCCCATCCAGCCATTGATGGACCATCCAGTCACACCTAGGCTCCCCATTGTGTGTGGCTTTCTAGGAGGAATCACAAAGGCCAGCCGTCAGCTACACCAAGTCATGAAACCCAGAGACAGACTGCAGGCATCAAATGGCTATGGTAAGAAATTTTAGCTCTTTCATACCTTTTGAAAAGTGGCATTTTCAGAATTGTAATTTAAAATCTTGACTTAACCATAAATTGGGATTTTAGACTGTAATTCCATAGACACCAAAAACGAACTGATCACCTATTCCCATTTGGAAATTACACTTATAAACTGTAATAAGGTAACTCCAATGTTATCCTACGGGAGTGGTAGGCCATGCAGTAGTGAAATTTTTATTTTAGAGTTTCTCACTACCAGGACAGGTAAAACTTAAAAGTACATGTCCTGCCTTTTAAATGCATTGCACCTTGCCCTCTGGGCTGTCCAGGGCCTTCCCTATTGGTGACTTGTATGTATTAAAAAAGAAGGTCTGGGCCTGGCAGAAGGTTTATTTTTGCCAGGTCGAAATGACTGTTCAAAACTGCACACAAACAGGAAGCATTGGAATTCCGGAGTCATGTTTACAGTGCTTCTTAAGCGGGTGGCCCAATCAGTGCTGCAGGCCCACTAGTAGCATTTCATTTACAGGCCATGGCCACATATAGTACCACTTTACTAGGGACGTACAAGTAAATTAAATAGGTCAATTTGGTATAACTCAATTCGGTCATGTTTTAAGGAGACAGTACAAGCACTCTAACACTGGTAAGCAGTGGTAAGGTGAACAGAGTCCTAAGGCCAACAAAAACAAGTCCACCCAAAAAAAATGGAGGAGTGAAGGCAAAACATCTGGAGATGACATTGCAGAAAGGGCCAAGTCCAACACTACTGCTTCAACACCTAACCAGTAGGAGCCTCAAACAAGTAAGAGCAGCTGTACCCAGAAGCTGATGCCAACCTGGACCTCTCCAGTTCGCTGATCCCGCTGGCCGGAGGAGGGTGCGGTGTGAGCTGCTCAGTGAGGTGCAGAGGAGAAGAGAAGCACCGCACCTCTTGGACTTTTCGAATGGCCGCTGTTAGGGTAAAGTGGAATTAGAGCCATAGGCCTGTGTGAGACTTGTTGGAGCTCAGCACTTTTACCACCCAAAGAACTGAAAAACAAACAAGGCCAAAGCCAGACTTTGATGGGTATAACTAGTGCGGGCAGCACCTGGGGTCACCATCTAGAATCCAACAGATGCAGAACATAGCATGGAGGAGGAGAACAGAATGAGAAGACCTGCGGGGGAGCAATGCCCTGACAAGCACTAATGTGCTAGCCTTGAGAGACTACTGAGTGGAATATTTAGTGTGCTGTGTTTAACATTTGTAATCAATACTGATTTTTACATTAAGATCAGTAGTAGACTGAACAATCATCCTATTGTGGTCACTGGGGGTGTATCTTGCACCTACCTTCCCCAGATGGACACTGGACTGCTCGACCCACACTATTACTGGGAGCCAAGCGCTGAAGGGGTAGTAGTTTGCACAGGTACTCAGGACCCATAGAAGGTCTGGCCCTGGGAAATAAGAAGTAAAGACCACAACCACTATAAACTCCTGCTTACTCCGTGGCCAGGGAAAGGGTTTTGACAGATGATTCTGGCTTTCATACACTTCTTCACTGTTTTCTATTTGATGAATAACCCTTTGTTTAGATTAACCTGTTACTTATCTCCCTCATTTTAACAAATGCAAATATGGATGTCTTCTATTTCATGTTGTTATAAACTATCCCCAGCTCACCCCATTCCATTTAACTTTCCTTGAGATGCACAGGGGCATAACAAAACTTGAGGAGGAATCCTGCAATGTACATGCAGGGCCCCCCATGGTCCGGACCCAGTCTGGAGCTCTCAGACCAGGGGCCTGCCAGTGCACCACAGGGGCTGCGGGGGCTTTTGTTACACCACTGGTGATGCGATCTATCATTCAACATTCCCTCTTCTTCAGGTTTCTTGGATTTACTTCAAAGAGCACACCTTCTGTTCATTGGCCAAGGATAACTGTGATCCTTCTGTGCTAACAGCAGCTTCTACCTTACATTCTTAATATCTAGTGCAGAATAAACATTTCTATGCAGTGTGGAGAATGTATTTTATTTATTCATAAATCATTCCTGGGCAGCTAAATCATTGCCTTAATAATAGTCTGGGTGCAGGCATGTCAGATGTTCTTGCAAGGCTTGTGCCTAAAACTTAATGCAGGGCACTCTGGATTCCTCTCCGGTTTCTTGTCAGGTATCATAGGCACCTGTTTTTAAGTATTAACAAATAATGTTATCCTGTGAAAGACCCGGGGGTACATTATACTGTCGTTACCATGCGATTTGGTTGCGCCTTGAATCCTTAGCAGTGTGATCCTTAATACACCCATAGGAACCATTCCCTGGTGGGCTGCATGCGTTGTCAAGGGGCCTTTATCAAAATGTCTTTACACATAATTAGTCTGTTCACGTGACCTTCAGTAAAGAGTGATCAAAAGCCACGTACCTCACAGTCAAAAATGTATATTGGTCCAAACTTAAATGTGTATTTACCTGTGCAAAAAATATAAAATCACTATGTATCCATTTTTTTTCTGGACATAAAAGAGGTCAAACACAATGCACGTCACCATTGAGCGAGTGTATTCACGGCTAAAGTACACTTCCTGTTAAAAAATTATAGTAAATAATGTGCAAGTATTAAACGACCAGAACTTTAAAAAATGTATCCAATAAATAG
The DNA here is from genome assembly GCF_964204655.1 of Triturus cristatus. Lineage (NCBI taxonomy): Eukaryota > Metazoa > Chordata > Amphibia > Caudata > Salamandridae > Triturus > Triturus cristatus. The sequence continues at coordinate 802,990,942 of NC_140588.1, read as the reverse complement.
CATCAATATAGTGTCATCTCGTTATCATGTGTTGTACAAACTAGCATTTCTCCACAGGACAGTAACCTTTACCGGCTGCCTTTTAGGCATGTATAAAACATTTGACTGTCGGTCGTGTGATTTATGATGTCACACGAACCCGCTGGATGGCGTTACAAACCTATGATCCCACTTAAGAATTAATCTGAATTAAAACAAACACTGACAAAGTCAATAGATCTGGCCTTGGCAAGCCCGCGAGATGGTTAAATATGTTATTTATTATTATTGTAAGCATATGCCACGGAAATAAAAGGAGAACAGAAAACATACCACCTCCTAAACTTGGTGGCCAGACGCTTGCAACAAATGTTTTAAAAAATAAATAGCTATCAAATATGATTTGAACAGAAAGAGGTGCTTCTTATTAGGCAGATGTGCTTTGAATAGGTACAGAACCCCCAGGTTTTAACACCCATCACAGGAAACGTGATGCTTATTAGCACATAGAAAAAGTATTTATGGGTTTGAATTACTTCAACTTCAATATATGGTTTAAACACATAAGGCTGAACTAATAAAATAAAAAGGTGAAGAGTGGATAGAAAAGGGCATTGGCAAAGTCCAGCACTGGCCCACAAACCCTGCACTGACGTGCACTTCTGTTTAGGTGGATGTGCAGGTGTGATCAGGGGTGGATGTGCGGTGTGATCAGGGGTGGATGTGCAAGTGTGATCAGGGGTGGATGTGCAGGTGTGATCAGGGGTGGATGTGCGGTGTGATCAGGGGTGGATGTGCGGTGTGATCAGGGGTGGATGTGCGGTGTGATCAGGGGTGGATGTGCGGTGTGATCAGGGGTGGATGTGCAAGTGTGATCAGGGGTGGATGTGCAGGTGTGATCAGGGGTGGATGTGCAGGTGTGATCAGGGGTGGATGTGCGGTGTGATCAGGGGTGGATGTGCGGTGTGATCAGGGGTGGATGTGCAGGTGTGATCAGGGGTGGATGTGCAGGTGTGATCAGGGGTGGATGTGCGGTGTGATCAGGGGTGGATGTGCAAGTGTGATCAGGGGTGGATGTGCAGGTGTGATCAGGGGTGGATATGCAGGTGTGATCAGGGGTGGATGTGCAGGTGTGATCAGGAGTGGATGTGCAGATGTGATATGGGGTGGATATGCAAGCGTGATCAGGGGTGGATGTGCAGGCGTGATCAGGGGTGGATGTGCGGTGTGATCAGGGGTGGATGTGCAAGTGTGATCAGGGGTGGATGTGCAGGTGTGATCAGGGGTGGATGTGCAGGTGTGATCAGGGGTGGATGTGCGGTGTGATCAGGGGTGGATGTGCGGTGTGATCAGGGGTGGATGTGCGGTGTGATCAGGGGTGGATGTGCAGGTGTGATCAGGGGTGGATGTGCAGGTGTGATCAGGGGTGGATGTGCGGTGTGATCAGGGGTGGATGTGCAAGTGTGATCAGGGGTGGATGTGCAGGTGTGATCAGGGGTGGATATGCAGGTGTGATCAGGGGTGGATGTGCAGGTGTGATCAGGAGTGGATGTGCAGATGTGATATGGGGTGGATATGCAAGCGTGATCAGGGGTGGATGTGCAGGTGTGATCAGGGGTGGATGTGCAAGTGTGATCAGGGGTGGATGTGCAGGTGTGATCAGGGGTGGGTGTGATCAGGGGTGGATGTGCAGGTGTGATCAGGGGTGGATGTGCAGGTGTGATCAGGGGTGGATGTGCAGGTGTGATCAGGGGTGGATGTGCAGGTGTGATCAGGGGTGGATGTGCAGGTGTGATCAGGGGTGGATGTGCAGGTGTGATCAGGGATGGATGTGCAGGTGTGATCAGGGGTGGATGTGCAGGTGTGATCAGGGGTGGATGTGCAGGTGTGATCAGGGGTGGATGTGCAAGTGTGATCAGGGGTGGATGTGCAGGTGTGAGCAGGGGTGGATATGCAGGTGTGAGCAGGGGTGGATATGCAGGTGTGAGCAGGGGTGGATATGCAGGCGTGAGCAGGGGTGGATATGCAGGCGTGAGCAGGGGTGGATATGCAGGCGTGAGCAGGGGTGGATATGCAGGCGTGAGCAGGGGTGGATGTGCAAGTGTGATCAGGGGTGGATGTGCGGTGTGATCAGGGGTGGATGTGCAAGTGTGATCAGGGGTGGATGTGCAGGTGTGATCAGGGGTGGATGTGCAGGTGTGATCAGGGGTGGATGTGCAGGTGTGATCAGGGGTGGATGTGCAGGTGTGATCAGGGGTGGATGTGCAGGTGTGATCAGGGGAAATGCTCAGAATGCAAGACTGTCAATCACTGAAGCTGTCTGACCCGTAGCCTCAAACTACATGCATTGGAAGGCGGCGGTGAAATGTGAATTATAGTTGTACAGAGCAGTGGGTGGAGATGCAGTATACATTGCTTGACTGCACGCGGCTGTCGAGACTTGATCTGACAAAAGGCCATACCTAACAATCTGCGTGTGTGATAACGGCTCCAGCTGTGGCATCGCTTGTACAGTGGACTTATGTGAGTCTCTCCTCTCCTAGAAGAGTGCTTAGTTCTTTGTAAGAGAGTTGCTGATGCCAAGAAGCCACCATTAAGTTAAGCGCGGGAGGAATATACATTTCACTGACTAGAATGGCTAAAGGAAGCCAGTCTCCAGCGTAAGTCCGTGCTGTGCCTTTGCCCAGGGGGGTTGGAAACCCTCGGTTCAGGGTGGCTGCAGGGTGAGCGGGCATCAGAGCGTTTGGTTTTCGTTTTAATACTTTGTGGGTAACAGAAACTTTTAAAAGTGCTTTGTTCATTGTACTATATGGAGCAGCTCCCAAAGGGTGATCGAAGGGGGAGGCTGGCATGATGCGGATATGAATTTAAATGTAAATCTTTCATCGACCCCCAAAAATATCATTTTCCATTAGGAAGGTATGTTTTCTAGTTGAAGTCTTTTGCTCAAACACTCCAGGAGGCCACGTGCATTAAGCAGCACTGCTGGCAGAACAGGCATCAGGACAGGAGGTTTTGCAAGTTAGGGAAGTAATGTAGGGACAAGAGTGGGGTGAGGAGCGGCGAGCATGTGAGCCATGTCAGAAAGGACATTTCCAAGTCACAGTCACTGTACGATCAGCGGTGATCGGGCCCTCCAGAAGGCTGTATCCGAAAGGGCGCGCCCTCATTTCGGTTTTTCCTGTTGCGAAAACAGAATTATCCAATGCCACTAATTGACAAAGTGAAGTGTATATCTCATTTACTTCCCTCATTGTCGGGAGGGTTTTGGCTTCTTTGTTGAGAGCATTCAACAAAAGGGGTTTCTTCAGTGTCAATAGCACCCCCTTAAAACGCAGCACCCAGATATACTGAATTGCTATCCACTACTAAGAATCCTAAACCGCGGCCTAATGCAAACATCTATACATTTGCCGTTACATAGTGCATTGGGTATGCGGAGCAGACACGAGGCCTTACTAAACTGCCATACGACTTAAAACATGAATTGGCGTTCACCCTCTGTCTAAGAGATTTTTTATTTCCAGAAGAACTGAAGCACTTCGTTTATAAGAGGGTTGGAAACCAGGTGCCTGTCAAAACGGACACACTAATATGTCACAAAAAATGAGGCGTATAATTCCCTCCATTCCGAAACCTATTTTTAAAATCATGCAGGAAGTTCAGTGAAAGTCTGGAGTTCTAATACCGGTGATATTCAGAGCTAGACCCTGATGACAACCAAAGCTGCAGCAGAGGTCGACACATACGGACATGTTTGTATACTAACATTTTAATCAGGTGATGGTCACAGATTCCCAGGAATACTCCTAGCGTTTTTGGGTGGTTCCAAAACAGTCAGAAATGTTCTCACAATGTAGACATCTGACTGTGTGAGTAAATGTCTGACTATTTTTCTAATCGGGTGTGATTAGCTAAACTGGCCATATACGGCTCACTGATGCAAAGCTCTTAAATTAGAACTCGGCGTGAGTCAGTGTGCGAGGCGCAAATCTCGGATTGGACCTTGTTATCAAGAGATGAGCAGTCAATGCTTCTATACATTATCAGGTTTAGAAATAAAATAAAAAACTGTCTACATTTCTATTTCTTCGTATAGAACAGCACAAGGGGTGATTGGACCTCGCCCACCACATTATTTTGTAAGTTCCTTTTGACTACCTTTTAATTATCTCATTGTAGTCCAGATAAGAGGGTGTCTGGTTTCTTACATATTTTCTGTTATTTTGCTGTTATTTTAGGGATCATCGGTTTGGCAGTCTGCTTTCAGTTGCCTGCACCTCAAGACTTGAGGTGTGGCCTCTTTTCCCATCCTAAAACCACACGCCTATCAAAGCCAATTTAGTGTCGTGGTTGCACAATTGACGTGTGCAGTGGGCGCACCACAGGCGCGCCAAAGGTAAGCCCATCTGAGCCGGCCAGTGTGCGGCGGCAACCAGCGGCCACACATGCAGTCTCTAAGAGCCAGGAGAGTCATCAAACTTTCAATGAGCAATTTATAAAACTATTTCCCAACCAACCGATGCTTGGTAAGTGCACAGAAGACATCCTTAAACATTAAGTAATATTAGCAATAAAATCACTAAAACCTGTAGATGCCTCCAAACATGCACTCAACCTAAATTTAGCACCCACTAAACAGATGCCGAGTGGAGATCAGGGTTCTGTAACATTAGATCCGTGAACAAAAAAGACATAATATTCAGGACATTAACCCACGAGGAACTGGATATACTTTCCCTCCTTGAAATGGTGTTAACCCAAGACTGCTACCTTATATTAGAGGACCTTTATCAAATGACTATAAAAGTCAGACCACTTAAATCAGAAAGGCAGATAAGTCACGATTATTTACAACACCTCATTAGAAAATACAAATTAAGTAATCTCCAACTTCGATGGAGCTGATACTCTTTTCAATAATTTAAACAATAACTCCATCTGTCTATTACTCCACCCTCTGCCTTCTCCCACACACAATATTTTAAACTAGCTTCAGGGACAACTCTGTGATTGAACACACGTTTTGAGAAACTAGTTATTTTTGGGCGACTTAAACTTCTGAGCAGAAATGACACCTTAATGAAATCAGTCCTGAATTCAGTGAATCTATTTACCTTCACACAAAATGTAACTAGGCCAACCCACAAAGCAGGTCACATAACTGGCCTAGTTTGGGCAAATCCACACACTATTAATTTGAAAAAGGTATCAGAAATCACTTGGTCTGATCACTACTGGACATAACTGAAGACACACAGATAATAATATATTAAAAAATGATAACCCGACTGTTGGAAATGGCCCTCTCTGCAGCCTCCCCCCCAAACATTTTGCTTTCCTCCTCCTACTTGTTTCTAAATTCGTTTTTGTTGGCCCTAGGACTCTGTGGACTTTACCACTGCTGACCAGTGTTAAAGTGCTTGTGCTCCCTCCCTAAAACATGGTATAATTAGTTTTTACCTGTTTGGCATATTTAATTTACTTGTAAGTCCTGTGTAGATTGGTATACCATATACACAGGGATTTGTAAATGAAATGCTACTTGTAGGCCTGCAGCACGGATAGTATCTCCCACTTAAGTAGCCCTTTGAAACATATCTCAGACCTGCCATTGCAGAGCCTGTGTATGCAGTTTGCACTGCCATGTCAGCTTGGAATTTACAACCCTTGCCAAGTCTTAAAACTCCCATTTTGTAACATATAAGTCACCCCTAAGAAATGCCCTAGGTAACCATAGGGCAGGGTGCTGTGTAATTAAAACATAGGGCATTTACATTCAAGTCTTACATGTCCTGGATGTGAAAAACTCCCAAATTTGTTTTTCGGTACTATGAGGCCAACCCTTCCCACGGGTTGACATTAAGGTTTCCTTGTTGTATCTAACTAAAGTTAAACTAAAGTTAAAGTAAGCAAATGCCAACTTTCTAAAAGTCAATATATCCTGGGGCGCTTGTGCGCACCCCACCTGCCGCACTGCGAAAGTGGGAAAACTTCCCTTCTTATGTCCATTTCCTCCAACGTAATCAAATATAATCTTGAGACTCCCATAGTAGTCATGATTTTTTAACACTTTTCCAATTTCATTAAAACACTGTTGAGACAGCATCCTTTCACCTTCCAACTTTATTTTAGCATCTTCCAATGTTTACTGAGTGCCCATCAAGGCTTTTTCACAGCAATGTAATTAATCAGAGGTGAAACAGAGTAGGCTCATCGTATTATGTTCCCAATGCATTTCGAGCCTCCCAGGCTCTTCGTCAGGGGTTTCTACAAAAATAAAAGACAATTCAGCCAGTTGTATCCTACTAACCTTCGCTATTAGATCACAGACATAATAAAACGATCATGTAGCGCTCACCTTGTGCCTAAGTCTGCTGCCTCCCACTCAAACCAACATACCAGAATTTCCTAAATAATTAACCCAACTAATCAAACAATGTACAATCCCCTCCTTCCTATTTCCAACTCTACGTGCTCTCTCATATTCAACATCCTAAAACAAACAAACTATTATTTCATAACCAATCTCCTGTGTTCAAAACCCGCTATAAGACAATCAAACGACCACCCCATAGTGACTCTAAACCCTCTCTTATTTTGATTTCCCTTTCATATGGAATAGTGCTAAATACCTCTATGACACCGCAGCCGGCGGCCTAACCTCCTCATCCACCTTCCCCAATATCGTAAAAGAATCAGCCTAATCCGTTAGTTTTTGACCTTCTCCTCACCTGTTGCCACCCAATCCAAATTAGACTGTGAACCATGTGACCTGTTCTCATGCGCTGCGTACGGTTATTTAGATGCTACTCTCAAACTACTAACCCCACAATGCACCCTTCGCTGCCAGATTCCCACTAGTGATACGATCAAATCTATACAAAACCCCATCTCCACCTCGTCTTCTATAAATAATGTGAATATAAATAAAAAAAAATCAAAGTGATGCCAGAAATATACAATTCATAATCCCTCATTTGTGTGAATAAATACGTTTCATCATCATTACGTATATTAACACCCATCGCGCCTACATCCATTCATTTACAGATAAACAATACAAAAAGCACAGGCCAATTGTTCATGATTATGCTGGAAATTGTTCTCTTATCAAATGTCCAATGGATTCACTCTAGTCTTTAGCCGTCCCAACAGTGTATCAATATTCCTTATTTCAAATTACTTTCTCTTGTACTCATCCTCGGGGTGCAATCTGCTATTGGGACAATAGTATTGCAAAGCAAGAGAATTATTGTTCGAGAATGCACTCCTTCCCTTAGTGTACTTATTTTTCAGATTGTATGTCGTCCTTTGATGCGTGTGTAACAGCTGCTGTGTACCATCCCAAGGCACAGCCTATATAATCAATATATCCTGGGGCGCTTGTGCGCACCCCACCTGGCGAACTTTCTAAAAGTGGCATTTTTTCAGAATTTCAATTTAAAATTTGACTTCACCATATGTTTGGATTTTAAATTGTGATTCCAGAGACACCAAACTCGAAAAATCTATATTTTCACAGTTGGGAATTACACTTATAAAATGAAATAAGTTAAGCCCAATGTTATCGTATGGAAGAGATAGGCCTTGTAGTAGTGAAAAACAAATTTGAGAGTTAATTATTACCAGGACATGTAAAACTTAAATATACATGTCCTGAATTTTTAAATGCATTGCACTCTGTCCTCTGGGTTGGTCAGAGCCTAACTTGAGGTGACTTACATGTACAAATGGGAAGGTTTGGCCCTGGCATGAGGTTTACCTTGCCAGGTTAAAATGGCAGGCCTGAGCCATGGTTTGAGGGCTACTTAAGTGGGTGGCACAATAAGTGCTGCAGCCCACCTAGTAGTATTTAATTTACAATCCTTGGTCACATATAAGTCCCTAGTAAAGTACACTACAAGTAAATTAAATATGCCAATTGGAGATGAGACAATATTACGATGTTTTCAGGAGAGAGTACATGCACTTGAGCACTGGTTAGCAGTGGTAAAGTGCTCAGAGTCCTTAGACCAGCAAAATCAAGGTCAGAAAAGTTGGAGGAGGAAGGCAAGAAGTTTGAGGGAAGAACACCCTAAGGCTGTCAGGTCTAACCTCCATTACTGCCCTCGTCCACTATTCTGCATAAGTCATTAACAGAATATATGATGTCTAGCTATTTCTTCCATGTTGTGTTGAAGTTGTCATTTGGCTACTTTTGCTCGTACTTTGGCTAAGTACTTCAATAAAGAAATTGGTCTTTAGTTAACTGGGATTCCGGAGAGGAGGAAAATAATGTTTTTTTAATAGATTGTACAGTGGCCCATTTAAGATTTTGCAGACCATATTTTAATGAGGAGTTGATAAAATTTCATACTATTGATTCCCCAATTTATTTCCAATAGTGGGCTGGAATGTGACCATGTGCTGATCCTGATGGTCCAGTTGTTTTGATTAAAGTTTTACATTCATTGAGTCTGATGAGTTCAAACTCATTAAGCTGTAAAGATGTTAATCGTTTTATTGTCATTATGTTCTTTCTGTACCTTATGAAGACTCCTCATTAATTCTTCTCTAATAAACTTGATTTTATTATAGAAGAAGCCCACTAATTTATTATCAAGTTCCAACTTTGCAGGTGTTGATTGGATGTTAAAATGTTCAGTGCTAAGTTAGCTCATGATCTAAAATAATGCTTAAGTGATGGAAGGTGCTTGCATAATCTTTTGGTGATTATACTTTTTTTGGTTCTTCCTATAACAATTGCAATTGCATGGTATATGCTTTTTACTGGATATATTGTGGGATTTGCATCACTTTTTCTTGAGCTTCCCAGGTTTTATTTTTTCTGTGTTTTAGTTTGGGGATGAATATATTATTTCCTCTATTTTTGTCTAAAATTGTTTTTTTCTCACAAGGGCCTCATTTATCAACCTATCAATAGGGTCATTTGTCTCTGTGTAATTGAGGGAAAAGGTTTCTAGCTTTCTGCTAGCGGCTGATGCTTTCATGGTCGGTGTTAGAATTGGGTTTCTGGTTGGAAGAGGTATGCACCGTGTCCAAGCAGAAACCACAATCCTAGTCAGGGTAAGTAAGATACACAACATAAATTGACTTTGTTCACCCTCTGGTAGCTTGGCATAGAGCAGTCAGGCTTAACTTAAGATGCAATGTGTAAAGCATTTGTGCAACACTTCAAGCAGTAAAACAGTGAAAACACCACACAAAAGATACCACACCTACTTAGAAAAAAGAGCTTAATTTATTGATCAAAACAAGACCAAAACAACAAACATCCAATAAGTACAACTGGAGGTATGGTTTTTTAACAAATATCTTGGATTACAGTGCTTGAAAACAAAGCACCAACCGGGGCGATCTGGTCACGCTAGGCCCGGTCAAATCGGAAAGTTCAGACTGACCGCGATAGAGAGCGGGTCAGATACAGGGAACAGCCTTGGCCCACTGAAACAGTACCTTGGTTTGCAGTTTCGTCGACGTTGAGATCGAGATGCGAGGAGCAAAGGAGACGATGCGTCAGTGTCAATTCCTTTGGATGCAGGCGATGCGTTGTCTCCAAGCCATGCAAAGTCAGAGATGCGTCAGGAATTAAGGCAATGTGCTGTGATTTCCAGCGCTATTAGATGCAATGTCCTTGATTCTCCCAGCAGCTGCAATGTGTCAATGGAGATGTGTCGATTCCGAGTGGCACAATGGCGTCGATGTATGGATTTCTGCTGGAGCAGCAGTAGATTGTATTTTTCTGCTCTTAGCCATGTATGTCTGCAGCCTGTCTCCAATACACATCTGGAGTGGGTGACAGCTGAGCATTATGTATTTCCCCTAGACAGGCACCCAGTGGGATCTAAGGTATGAAGTTTTGGGCCATTCTGGGCAGGACAGGAGGGAAAAGCTGGACTCAGCATCACGTACACCTGAATAGGCTGTGTCCTTTTCCCACACAAAGGGCTGCATACCCTCCTGTAGTGAGTCTGGAGCCAGGGCAGGGAGGACCTCTGTGTACTTCAAATCCCCTCTTTGAAGTTTCCCACAAATGCAAAGGCACAAATGGGTATATGTAATGGTCCTCCAGTACCACCACTTCAGTAAACTTCTGGACCAAGAACAAGGACTACTGTGCTGTTGAAGGGCTGCCACTCTGCATGACTGCTGCTTTGCTGGACTCCTTACTTGCTGTGCTGCTGCCTGCTGTTCCCCTGCCTGAGTGAGAAGGACTGGACCTGCCTTACATGAACTCAGAGTGACTCCAAGGGCTAGCAGGCTGGCCTCCTGATATGATGTCTCAGGGACATTAAAGACTTCCAATTGACCTGCTACAGCACATTGAAGTGGGCCCAAGGTGTTTGCTCCAGCAGACACAATGCCTTTTCTGTTGAACTGGCGCATCACCGCTGTTGCGTGGATCAGAACCGGAACATCGCTACTATGGCGTGGATCAGAACCAGTGCATCACCCCTGTTGCGTGGATCAGAACTGGCGCATCACCTATGCTGCATGGATCAGCACTGATGCATTATCTTCGAAACCCCAACTGCGCAACACTCTTCCCGGTGCCAGGTCTCATCGATCTCTACGCAGAAACTCCACATCGTAGCACTCCACTCATCGGAGCCGCTTCAGCGTCACTGCTGCCCGAATCAGAAACAACAACCCCATTTTCAACATTAATGATTAGCGGTGATGTGACTTGTGTTTGTGTAGTGCCATACAGTGATTTGGTATACACTACTATTCCATACTTATTTATTCTTTTTTGATTTATTGTTTTTTAATTGGGATTGTTTTTAAATGCACTGTATAATGTCAATCTATGCTCTCTTATTTGTAGGGGTGCAACATAATCATGGATTGTCCACACCTACATATAATCCTTTACTATATTAATTTTGATGATTAGAATGAGAACTGTAATAACGTGAACAGTGATGTGCTAGAGAAATTTACAATGTAAACGTGAAGAAATTAACGTTGCAACTACGTGTGATTAGTTGAAAAACATTAACGTGTAGAATTGTACATGTCGCTGACAAGTATTCACACAATTGATGTGCTTATGGAACATGTTAACTTATATGTGCTCAGTAATAATATTTTTTTGTATGTGTAATTTCATGAGGCCTTGTGACATTTCTTATGTTGACCGATTTCTGTAGGCCTGAAGTGTATTTTTCCCCTGAAGGCTCTCGCATTAGATTTAACAGTGAATTTCACGTATATGTTGACTTTGTTCTGTCTTACGTTTCTGTTGAATGTGGAGAAATTCATCCTTGTTAGCTAGAAGAATATCTTTGTGTGAGGAGTTAGGCTTAGGGAGGATAGGATACATTGAATGGCGATACTGATATTAAAGAACTGTTTTATTTTCTCATCGTAGTAAGCCTGAGAAACAAGGTCATCTCGCCAAAGCCTTGAAGCATCAGTGCCGTGCGGAAAGTTGCCTACAAGGAGGTATCTTGCTTGGATGGTGTGATGTTGTAATGCATTTTGGGATATTACTTGCAAGTTCATGTATTGACGGTAGGGACAGTGCCCAAGGGAACTTCTGCCTTGCCTTGAGAGAGAGAGCATCTTAGAACGAGCTCTGTAGCTTCATGCTTCTTGATCCATCTAAACGTGAAGAGACTTCTTAGGAAGACTTCACACGCTGACACCTTTATGGATCTTGCCTTGGGAAATGCTAAGTAGGGATGTCACACTAGTGGTAGTGTAGAGATAGACTAATTGTTTATAGCTATGAACTTCCAATGAAACGGAATCTCGACATCGGTGCAATTATTTTCTGTATCCTGATTCTTGAACTGATCATTCTGTGCATTTTGCACCGGCTTAACTTCACCCGTAGGTTTGGCTTTGTAAGGGTTCCAATGTATTTCTACACCCTCATTCTAAGGTGCTTGTATGTCCAATTGTTCTTGGCTTTGTAATAAACCAACTAAATCTAATCGGAAGTCAGTGATTCTTCGCAGTCATAGTTCACTGGAACTGTAATGATTGATTGGTTAACAATTTTCATCCCCTCCATGCTTTCATGCTGACAAAAAGAGACATCTGCCTGGGGTTCCAAAGTAGATCTAGAATGTGGACCTGGCTCCTTCACCTTTTTTTTCCCCAATCCTCCAAGTTCATCTTTAAACTTGACTCCAATGCCAAAGAGATTCAAGAACAAATATATCAAACAGTCCCTACAACCTTATGAATGGCTGAAAATGTTATTACATTAAATCCATCTAAAACTGAGATACTCCCAGTCTTTAATAAAATCCTCAAGAGGGAAATGGCTCTATGGCCTCCAAAGTTCAGTAACTGGCAGATATTTGCCAATTCAGTGAGAAGAAATGTAAGCATTATATATATCACAGTTTGCTGTAAAAACATTAATCATGATATCACAAAAGCAAGCGGCGACCAATTAAAGATTCCAAGAAGATTACTTCCTCTTCTACCCTTCCTACACAAAATATTAGTTGCAAATGCCTGTGTGCAAGCTAAATTGGACTATGGCAAAGTTAATTATCTTAAAAGGTCCAAGAAGTATAGTGCATAAACCCAAAACACTAAGACTAATATTCAACCTTGAAATACAAAAAACATAAGCCCATTCAGACAACAATTAAAATTTCCCGAACTCATCAAATTCAAAGCTGTATGTATAACATAAGTGCTATAATTGCAATAAGAGACATTTCTATTACCCACCAACTTGTGCTCTCAGATCTGCCCATACCTTCTCCCTCAAAAAATCCCCATATTTCAATTTAAAAAATGGGGTGGAAAAACCTTCTCAATAGGAGGTCCGCAATGATGGAATACCCTTCTCTTTACCCCTGAGCTCATAGCCCTGTTTGTAAAGATTTTGTAAGCACTCAAAAATCTGACTGTATTAATACACCAACTGCAGTTACTCAAATACACTAGTAAAGGTATGGTGGTAGTAACGGTATGGTAAACCTAGGGATGGTGTAACGTGTGGGGGTGTGCCATACAAATATCAAATAAACAAATGAATAAATATGGCAGACTCACATTGGCAGATTCTTTTCACTTCACTAACCAATACTATGTAAAAAACAAACAGGAAGCATTTCAAAATATTCTTTATTGAACAGCAACTACCCGTTTTCAATTCAATATTACTTTGAATTATAATGGCTGTATCTCATTTTATCGATCCCCAAAATATTGAACTATTCATACATTAAAACCATCATTTAGACTCCTGAAATATCATCAAAGTATGTGTAGATTTGCTATTATTAACTACACTGTGATAACATTTTTGAGTTAAGATTTTGGTCACACTATATTAGTAGGTAAATATTGTTCCGCAATATTCCAACACCCGTGCTGATCGATAAGAAGCATAGATTTTTCATTTCATGCAGCAAATTTCCAGATAGTTACCTTATCACAGTAGAGAACTATAGCAATTAATTTTTTTCTATTCAACAATATCATGATGTGAGATTCTATAGCACAATATTCTGGTGGTATGATGAGCCTAATATTGTTAGAGTCTTTGTCTAATGGGACAATAGTGTCAATGGGAAACATGACATTCCATACCTCTAATATAGAGTATTGCTATTGTATCTGCTGTTACTCAATGCTTCTCTGCAGCAACTTTTGTGATCATTAAGAGCTTAATAAAATAAACGTTTTGGTATCCTCGAGAGCAGAGATCTTTGCTGTGGTAGTTCCGAAGAACTGAGCTCGGAATATTACAAGAAGGATCAGAGTGAGTCTGAACATCAAGAGGGCCGCTCTGGGTGACTCTGTGTTATGCATTTAGGGGTTTTAGGAGAACACACACGTTTGAGTATGAGTGAGTATATCTATCTATCTATCTATCTATCTATATATATATATATATATATATATATATATATATATATATATATATATATATATATATATATAGCGCGCCAGTGTGACTCTTTGAAAAGAAAGGAGGCTCAGTTACACAATCAATTTTTCAAAAACAAATCATCCATTTAGACACTTATATACCCATTTATTCTTCCATCGACCTTGAGATATACATATATAAAACATATTTAATTTTCAGAAAAACACACATTCACTGGATGATGTCATCAGTGATGTCATCAGTGATGTCACTGACCATGTCATGAGTGATGTAATATGTGACGTCATCAGCAGTGCATTGCGGGCGCGCGAGTTATAGTTAGCTGAACTAACTATAACGGGGGAATTTCAATGGTTTTGTACAAGTGGAAAGTCCAGCTAACTATAACACCCCTGAAACCTATGGTTTTTTCAGTGAATTTCTGAGGTTTTTTAAATGCTAATTCCTAACTATAACGTGCCTGAAACCTATGGTTTTTTCTGTGAATTTCAAAGGTTTTTTAACCCCTTCTGTGCCCATGACGAGATAGTCTCGTCATGGAGCGCGGTTGCGCTGTGCCCATGACGAGACTATCTCGTCATGGACCCCGCCCGCTAATGAAAGGGCCGGCACAGGAGGGGGAAAGGGCGGGGCACTCAAGGGGTTAAATGTTAATTTCTAACAATGCCTACAGAGATAGGACATGTGAAGAAAGAAGAAAAAATGCACAGAAAGTAAAAAAAGAAGTGCAGAAAGAAGCAACAGAAGTCCTCAAAGACGAAGAAAAGTGCAGGAAGAAGGATAATGTGCAGAAAGAACAAAAAGAAGAGCAGAAAGAAGCCTTGTTGCAAAATCATCCTGTACCCTCAACTTTTTCAGACGGATACTGGTGGTAACTGAGTCTGACTAACCAGTCCTAGAGCCAGTGCTATGTTAAAAGACACTTAGAATACAGTGAAAACACCTACATACACTAGGGAACATTATGCGTTGGGGTCCCCCTGTGATTAGCATGACCTCCTCTGTAAGCCCCTAGTATATAATAGGGCAGGGGGATTAAAACTACCTCTTAAAACAGGCCACAGGGCGTTTTTGCACACGTTAACTCAGGCCCCGTCCCCTCCCTTCACCACTGTGTAAACACGCCCTGTGTCCGTTTTTAGTTGGGAGATTAAGTTCATTTGAATCCTGAGGGTCCCTAGGGTCCACCTAGCCCACTAGGTACCTCCAGTAAGTGCCACAGAGCTGCGTTGCAGAGAGGTGTAAAAAGTGGCACGGCCTGGACCACCTCTCTGCAATGCAGCTCAGCGGCGCTTACTGGAAGCACTTGGTGGGCTAGTTAGCCCCCAGGGGCCCTCAGTATTGAAGGGAAATTATATCCCCAATTTAAAACGTGCCATAGTGCGTGTTTGCACACGTCGCCTCAGGCCCCGTCCCCTCCCTTCACCACTGTGTAAACGTGCCCTGTGGCTTTTCTAAGTTGAGAGATTAAGTCCCCGTGAATCCTAAGGGTCCCTAGGGTCAAACTAGACCACTAGGTACCTCCAGTAAGCGCCACAGAGCTGCGTTGCAGAGAGGTGTAAAAAGAGGCTTGGCCTCAGAACAACTGTCTGCAGCGCAGCTCCCTGGCGCATACTGGAGATGCCTGTTGGGCTAGTTGGCCCTCAGGGACCCTCAGTATTGAAGAGGAATTAATTCTCCAACTTACAACTTGCCAGGGGGCGCGTTTGCAGAGTGCTGCAAGGAGGGGGCGTGGCCTCCGGCACAATGCCAGTCTTTTGTTTATTTTAGTTTTTTAAGAAGGGGGGATATGTGGTTCCCCTTCTTATTCTAATTTATTGGCCCTGATGACCCCATCCCCCAGGGCCTGTCTCCTAATTATATTTTTTTGACCCCAATCCCCAGGGCCGGCCACTGTTTTTTATTATTTTAAAAAAACATATATTTATAGACACACCTAGGACATGCTGGACAAACCGTACGTACCTATCACCATGACGATTTGTGTGATATTCATTAAAAGGCGACTATGCATACAATGAATCCACGTGGAATGTATTTACACCACTAGTGAAGCTCTGACATGTCTGATACCCTACCGTGCCTAATCCCGGTAGACACCCTTGTCGTTTATTTATACAAACATGGGTAGCTATTGACGGGCACATTTAATACACATGCACACCAAGCGATTCAAAGGGGATTCGACAAAAATTCGACCAAAACTATGCAAGAAACCCCCCTCACGGTTAATAAAACACACATCCACTGCCGGATGTGTAATACTTTTTATTTTACTCTCTGGAAAGGGGACAAACATCACTTGAGAGTCACAGCGCGCTCCCGGCAGAGCCCAATGCTGTGTTACACCCACCATTGCCTGCTGAGTGCCATACACCTCTGTGTTGTATTCCACTAGCTAGTGCATATGCTATGACACTCTCTAGCCCATGTGCACTGTAACACCACCCCGTGAATATGTCACGCCACACTTGTCTTCGCACGGGTTATATTGGCCCATCTAACGTGCCTTCCTCGATGCCTATGTTATAACGCACAGTGCTATGCCATACATATTACAATCTGGGATCCATATCTTTGTCACAGTGCATATGCAACGTTACACTCCCCAGCACATATTTTATATAACAACTTTAGAGACTAGTTAGGTTACACAACACTGCCCTGTGCATATTACACTCCAAGGCGCATATCGCATAGCACGCGCTAGTGCCTGTGCTATCTCGCGCTCTCCAATTAATCTGTCATTGGGCACAATGTATTGCATATTATATTTCACACCCGGTTCATCTTATATCACACTTTTTGGTGCATAGTTTATACCATACACTATATCTAGTTTTCATTTTCAATCGTGCTCTCAGGACTATGTTCTATATAACACTGTGTTCACCTACCCTTTTCACGGGCATTACATTTTGCGATAGGGGGTGGAGGGTCAGGGGGTGTTTCTGCCAAGTGAGCCCCGAGTCACAGTCACAAACGTCCTCTTCTTCCTGAATAAAAGTGAGATTATGCTGCATACTTGTTCATATTTTAAGTAGTTCGCACAGACACACGCTTTAAAAACAATAAAGTTCCTAATACCCGCCTTCTCTGAACAGTTAGCTTGCTGCCCCATCCCCCTCCTCCCTATCCTCTGTTGTGTGAATCCATGGACGGTCGCTAGTAGATAGTTATAGTTAGGACCGTGTTTCTATAGGAAATCCACAACATTCTATTTGGAATAACTTTTGCGTCGATTGACGAATCCTCGCGGAATTTTCAAAATAGGTGGGGCGCTCCGCTCCGCTCCTACCCTGAAAGTCTCAGGGGGATTCGTCAAGCGGGGGCTGAGAAAAAAGGGGGGTCCCAAAACACGTTTTCCCCATGCAATTTTCCATAGGGACCTTTAGTCCAAGGTACAGCCCGAACGGCTGAACAGAATTACTTGAAATTTGGCAGAGAGGTAGTCCTCAGGTCAGGGATGTGCCTTTTGCAGGTCTGGTGTCAATCTGTTCAGTAGTTCCTGAGAAAATCAAAAGTAAAATCATATATATATGTGGGCGGAGCCTAACCACACATCTCATCCTGAGATCTGATTGGCTGTCAGCACTTCATCCATGAAGTGTTGGCAGCCATCTTGGGACCAATATACATGATAGCACCTCATTAAAAAGCATTGCAGTTAAAAGGTTTTAAGACTTTAGTTACATTATAAATCATTTGTTGATGGTACCATACTCATTTTAGGAATTGTGGTATGTTCTAAGGTGATTTCACCATGTGAAAAAGCCTTCTGCTGGGATATCATGTTTAAGAGAAAACTATTTTCTCATGCTTTTCCCACAGAGGTTTGGAAGGTGATCTATAAGCTAAACTGAGAGCTTATTTTCTGTAAATTCACATTATCTTTCTCAGTCATGTATGAATGAAGTCTGACATTCTCAGTAAAACATGTACATCCAAAAAGGGCAGAGACTGTCAGTTGATTCCTTTGTGTTCTACTGCAGCTTCCCAGAGTGTTCCAAAGAACAACTAGAGCGCTAACAGTCCTACTTATGATAAACGTATGGCACACCTGAAGCCATCTTGCTTGGATTAAAGTGGTAACTCTTAAAACATTTAATTTAAAAAGGAACAAAATGAGGGGGTTCATTGTTCCATAAAAAGTATGATTAGTGCTGCAGAAAGAAAAATTAGGGCACATTTTGAGTGACTTCTCAAATCCTCTTCTATTTCATTAAAAAATTCTGACATGCAGACTGAAACATGCACTTTCAATACCAGCAGCAGTTTTCCCTGGTGAGCAGTAGCTTTACTACAGTGATCTAATGAGCAAAAAGAGTGCTAACATTCTGAATTTATGGCAAATGTGTGACACATCTGAATGCCTTTGGAATCAAAGTAAAAAACTGAAAGTATTTCCTACTGAGGAGACTGCAGTAAATGAGGAAATTAGGAAACTTCATAACAAATAAGTCTGCCAAGATGGCCACCAGAGACAAAAGAGCCCAAATGTAGCCCAAATATCATCCAGATGTAGCCCAAGTATAGCCCAATGACAGAATGTCCCAGAGTGTTCTTAAAACGAACTAGAGCGCTTACTGTCTTCATTATGACAAAAGTATGGCACACCTGAAGCCATCTTGATTGGAATAAACTGGTAACACTTAAAACATTTAATTTAAAAAGGAACACAATGAGGGGGTTCATTATGCCATAGAAATTATGATTAATGCTGAAGAAAGAAAATGAGGGCACATTTTGAGTGACTTCTCAAATCCTCTTCTATTTCATTAAAAAATTCTGACATGCAGACTGAAACATGCACTTTTAATACCAGGAGCAGACTTCCATGGTGAACAGTAGTTTTACTACAGTGATCTAATGAGCAACTAGAGTGCTAACATTCAGAATTTATGGCAAATGTGTGACATATCTGAATACCTTCATGATGGAATCAAAGTAAAAAACTGAAAGCATTTCCTACTGAGGAGACTGCAGTACATGAGGAAATTAGGAAACTTCATAACAAATAAATCTCCCAAGATGGCCACCCGAGACAAAAGAGCCCAAATGTAGCCCAAAATCACCCAGATGTAGCCCAAATATAGCCCAATGACAGAAGTGTGCAAAACACTTATTATTTTGTGTTTTTGCAGTGTTATATAGTGCAGACTTGTCAGGTATTGGAGTGCTTTACATGAGCATTGGTTACATCACACAAGAACAAATTCATTTTGGTTGTAGTCATGGGGAGACTAAGTGATTTGACCAGAATCACAGAATGTCGAGCTGAAGCAGAAACTCCAACCTGGTTCCCCAGTTGCAAAGTCTGCAGTTCTGGAAGTAACACCACATCCTCTCCCCTAAGTGCAACATTTAATCAAGTGGTCAACTGGATAAAAAAACATACAGGTAACAAATAATTTAAAAGTGCTTTGTCGCTATTTGAAAACTCAGAAAATGTGTTCTTATTTTAGTCTTTGAGAGCACTAACCATAATTTTGATGCCAATAAGACCCTCTCATATATGTAATTTCTAAAGGAAATGCTCTAGGTATTACAGTTTTGATTACATCAAGATGACGTCAGGCGTTCCACACTTTTGTAATAAATATAGAATGTTCGCAATCTAGTTGTTCATTAGGATACTGTTGAGAGGCAGAGGCCAGGGGCACGGACTCTGAAAATTGAAGGCAGGTAGGAGGGTGCAGAGGCAACAATTTAACCACACTGAGCAGGCAGGAAGGGCCGTGGCAGCACAACAGACTATGGAGGGCAGTGGAAAGGGGGGCAGGGGCAACAAACCAACAATACAGGACTTGCAAGAGAGGCTGTGGCAATGTAATAGACCATTGTGGGCAGAAGGAAGAGGCAATGGTAGTACAACCATACATGCCAACAGACCTGATTCAGCCAGGAAACGTCCAATGTTTTTAAGCTCAAATGGGCTTTATTTTATCTGTCTCCTGTCTACAATCTCCTCTTTTTCAATGTAACTCAAAGGGGAAAATCAATACCCCAGTTTTTTTTCAAAATCTCCCTCTTACCAAGTTCAAAATGTTCGCAAGTATGGTACATTGGATCATGGAAGGAAATGGGGTAGGGACATGGACTTTGGATAACAGAGGACAGGAGGGACATGGAGAGGTGCACCAAACTGACCCTGCAGGGCAGGCATCAGGGTTTGCAGCAGCACAATACACCACACAGGGCATGCGGGACGGGAGTGCAGCACAACAATCCATAGAAAGCAAGAGGGAGGGGACAGGACCATGCACATGGACAACAGAGAACAGAGGCGCAAGAGGCAGGACCATAATGGACAGACAGGAGAGAAAGCTGCAGCATAACAGACCATAAAGGGCAGGAGGGATGGATCAGGGGCATTACAATTGAACAGACAAGCCAGGAGGGAGGGAGTAGGGGTCTGCACATGTAAACAGAGGGCTGGGGGCAATGGGGCAGGGCAGGAGCAGCAAGATAGCCATGGAGGTCAGGCAGGATGGGCACTAGAAGCAAGACACACCATGAAGAGCAACAGTGAGACTGTGATGGCATACACACAGACCATGGAGGGAAGGTGGGAGGGGTTCAGGGGCAGCTAGCTGACCCCACAGGGAAGGTGGGAGGAGCCATGGCAGCACAGAAGACCATGCATGGCAAGTGGGAGGGTAAGTGGTAGCACAATGGCTATGATGGGCAAGAAGGAGGGTGCAGGGGCATGCACAAAGGACGATGGAGGATAGAAGGGAGGGTCAGGACCTGTGCACAGACAAGAAAGTTCAGGGGAAGCGGCCTCACAACAGACCGCACGGGGCAGGCAGGAGGAGCAGTTGCAGCACAACAGACCAGGGAGGGCAGAAGGGTGTGGCAGTACAATGGACCATGTAGGACAGGAGGAAGAGGATAGGGGCATGGCATGTGGACAGGCAGGGTGGAGGTGGCAGGGACAGGTTACAGTCATCTGACAATGCTAGGCAGGTGGGAGGGAGTGGCAGCTCAACAGAACACTCAGAGTAGATAGGAGTGGCAGGTCCATGGAACATGGTGGGCAAAAAGGATGGAGCAGGGGCATACACAAAGACATCGGAGGGCAGGGGGAAGGAGAATAGGGGCAGCAAGCTAAGCACAGAGTTTAAGCAGGAGGTCAATGATGGGGCATAGAATTGGGCAATGGAGGGCAGGAGGAGTGGACTGGTACATCATACTAAATTGAGGGCAGTGGCAGCACATCAGACCATGCATGGCAGGAGGGAGGAGGCTAGTCCATGGATTCACACAACAGAGGATAGGGAGGAGGGGGATGGGGCACCAAGCTAACTGTTCAGAGAAGGCGGGTATTAGGAACTTTATTGTTTTTAAAACGTGTGTCTGTGCGAACTACTTAAAATATGAACAAGTATGCAGCATAATCTCACTTTTATTCAGGAAGAAGAGGACGTTTGTGACTGTGACTCCGGGCTCACTTGGCAGAAACACCCCCTGACCCTCCACCACCTATCGCAAAATGTAATGCCCGTGAAAAGGGTAGGTGAACACAGTGTTATATAGAACATAGTCCTGAGAGCATGATTGAAAATGAAAACTAGATATAGTGTATGGTATAAACTATGCACCAAAAAGTGTGATATAAGATGAACCGGGCGTGAAATATAATATGCAATACATTGTGCGCAATGACAGATTCATTGGAGAGCGCGAGATAGCACAGGCACTAGCGCGTGCTATGCGATATGCACCTTGGAGTGTAATATGCACAGGGCAGTGTTGTGTAACCTAACTAGTCTCTAAAGTTGATATATCAAATATGTGCTGGGGAGTGTAACGTTGCATATGCACTGTGACAAAGATATGGATCCCAGATTGTAATATGTATGGCATAGCACTGTGAGTTATAACATAGGCATCGAGGAAGGCACGTTAGATGGGGCAATATAACCCGTGTGAAGACAAGTGTGGCATGACATATTCACGGGGTGGTGTTACAGTGCACATGGGCTAGAGAGTGTCATAGCATATGCACTAGCTAGTGGAATACAACACAGAGGTGTGTGGCACTCAGCAGGCAATGGTGGGTGTAACACAGCATTGGGCTCTGCCAGGAGCGCGATGTGACTCTCAAGTGATGTTCGTCCCCTTTCCAGAGAGTAAAATAAAAAGTATTACACATCCGGCAGTGGATGTGTGTTTTATTAACCGTGAGGGGGGTTTCTTGCATAGTTTTGGTCGAATTTTTGTCGAATCCCCTTTGAATGGCTTGGTGTGCATGTGTATTAAATGTGCCCATCAATAGCTACCCATGTTTGTATAAATAAACGACAAGGGTGTCTACCGGGATTAGGCACGGTAGGGCATCAGACATGTCAGAGCTTCACTAGTGGTGTAAATACATTCCACGTGGATTAATTGTATGCATAGTCGCCTTTTAATGAATATCACGCAAATCGTCATGGTGATAGGTACGTACGGTTTGTCCAGCATGTCCTAGGTGTGTCTATAAATATATACTTTTCAAAAATAATAAAAAAACAGTGGCTGGCCCTGGGGATTGGGGTCAAAAAAATATAATTAGGAGACAGGCCCTGGGGGATGGGGTCATCAGGGCCAAAAAATTAGAATAAGAAGGGGAACCACACAGCCCCCCTTCTTAAAAAATTTAAATAAATAAAAGACTGGCATCGTGCAGGAGGCCATACCCCCTCCTTGCAGCACTCTGCAAACGCCCCCCCTGGCGAGTTGTAAGTTGGGGAATTAATTCCTCTTCAATACTGAGGGTCCCTGAGGGCCAACTAGCCCAACAGGCATCTCCAGTATGCACCAGGGAGCTGCGCTGCAGACAGGTGTTCTGAGGCCAAGCCCCTTTTTACACCTCTCTGAAACGCAGCTCTGTGGCGCTTACTGGAGGTACCTAGTGGTCTAGTTTGACCCTAGGGACACTTAGGATTCAAGGGGACTTAATCTCTCAACTTAGAACAGCCACAGGGCGCGTTTACACAGTGGTGAAGGGAGGGGACGGGGCCTGAGGCTACGTGTGCAAACACGCACTATGGCACGTTTTAAATTGGGGATATAATTTCCCTTCAATACTGAGGGCCCCTGGGGGCTAACTAGCCCACCAAGTGCTTCCAGTAAGCGCCACTGAGCTGCATTGCAGAGAGGTGGTCCAGGCCGTGCCACTTTTTACACCTCTCTGCAACGCAGCTCTGTGGCACTTACTGGAGGTACCTAGTGGGCTAGTTGGACCCTAGGGACCCTCAGGATTCAAATGAACTTAATCTCCCAACTAAAAACGGACACAGGGCGTGTTTACACAGTGGTGAAGGGAGGGGACGGGGCCTGAGTTAACGTGTGCAAAAACGCCCTGTGGCCTGTTTTAAGAGGTAGTTTTAATCCCCCTGCCCTATTATATACTAGGGGCTTACAGAGGAGGTCATGCTAATCACAGGGGGACCCCAACGTATAATGTTCCCTAGTGTATGCAGGTGTTTTTACTGTATTCTAAGTGTCTTTTAACATAGCACTGGCTCTAGGACTGGTTAGTCAGACTCAGTTACCACCAGTATCCGTCTGAAAAAGTTGAGGGTACAGGATGATTTTGCAACAAAGCTTCTTTCTGCTCTTCTTTTTGTTCTTTCTGCACGTTATCCTTCTTCCTGCACTTTTCTTCAGCTTTGAGGACTTCTGTTGCTTCTTTCTGCACTTTTTTTTTTCTTTCTTTGCATTTTTTCTTCTTTCTTCACATGTCCTATCTCTGTAGGCATAGTTAGAAATTAGCATTTAAAAATCCTTTGAAATTCACAGAAAAAAACCATAGGTTTCAGGCACGTTATAGTTAGGAATTAGCATTTAAAAAACCTCAGAAATTCACTGAAAAAACCATAGGTTTCAGGGGTGTTATAGTTAGCTGGACTTTTCACTTGTCCAAAACCATTGAAATTCCCCCGTTATAGTTAGTTCAGCTAACTATAACTCGCGCGCCCGCAATGCACGGCTGATGACGTCACATATTACATCACTCATGACATGGTCAGTGACATCACTGATGACATCACTGATGACATCTCAAATGACATCACTGATGACATCATCCTTGTGATAGAGTGGCAGACCTCCTCTCACCCTAATATAACCTTTGATACACACATTCAAAAATAGAGACTAAACTTTTCAAAACAATGGACATACCAATACCAGTTACAACAACCTCTTCAGTAATTCTAAGATCCACATACACATCCACTCATTCACCAACAGTCCTATACAGTCACTCATACATGTATTCACACATCATATGTATTCATACACCTATACATCCTGTTACACAATGCCACTCATCCATAGAGTTACTCACACACATAGTCACTCATGCTAATAAAGAATCAAACATACATTTATTTGCATATACAGTTATACACACACCACCACACTTACTTCTACGGAAACTTACACATACTTAGTCTTTTAAACAATCACTTATAGAAACACATACTTATTCATACAGGAACTATTTCAATCTCTCACTCTCACATTTACTCACTTATATACACCAATAGTCACATATACTAGTTTAAAACATATGTAGTTACTCATAAAGACACTATTGAGACAGTCATTCACTCACTAACACACCCATACACACACTCATCCACCCATACAGTCCTGCACACATGCTGTCTTCAACACATACAAAGAGTGAGTCACTCATTCATGCACCTATGCACTACGTAATACCCCCCACCGAACCATGCAGACACTCAGACTGATACTCAAAAAACCAACTAATAACCTATATAGACACCCATGTAGCTACTCACCAACCCATGCAGCCACTTATACACAAAGTGAGAGACTGATACAGATATTTACATATTTAAACATTACTCACTAAGCCATGTATTCACTATGATACACTTAATCAGTCAGTTACACAATCAATTTTTCAAAAACAAATCATCCATTTAGACACTTATTGTCAAGAATTCCTGTCATGCGAGGGGAGGAAAACGGTAACCAGCGAAAACGGACTACATCTCCCAGGATGCTTAGCGGTTGAGAGGTTATGTAAACAGGAGAGCTGTTACATAACTCAAGGAAAACACGCCCTTATGTAAACAGGAGAGCTGTTACATAACTCAAGGAAAACACGCCCTTATGTAAACAGGAGAGCTGTTACATAACTCAAGGAAAACACGCCCTATAAAGGGAGGAACCGGGAGGTACAACGCTGTCGGATATTGTGTTTACACCGACGTACCTGCTTAGTGAAGAGCAGTGTTCCGGAGTGGTGCTCCAGTAAGGCAAGAACGGAGGTAGGTCGAGTCGTTACTCCCTGGGCCGTGTCTTGCCCCATCGTCACCTGTGAAGGACCCGGAAGCTCTACCGGATAACCATTGAGCTTCGCTTTTTGACTTGGCTGAGTCAAAGCGCAGTGGCGCTTTTGCTGGTTGGAGTCGTAACTCCCAGCCCGACCAGAGATACTGGGACTGCCAGCTGTAACGCACACCAGGAGGGGTTTGCCGAGTTACAGACTCGGAAGTCCACGGGATCGATCGAGCGGCTGCTCTCGGTTCAGTCTTCTTTGCTTGTGATTGGGGTATCGGTGACGCATCACCAGGAGGTGACTCCGCGTCCCGGTGCAGTCTGAGGAAGAGGTTGAGCGGCTGCTCCCTTCAGGTAGAGACCCCGGCTGGGTGTTTCCCTGAGTCCTCGATTCTCCCCAACACTCTTCGTGCCCCTCACAGCCTACCGATTGGCATTGTCGGCCATTTCATTTCTGCCCTCTGTTGGCTTACGCCGGGATCGGCGTATATGCAGAGGACGGTTAGGACCATCCGTGCTGTGGGCTGGTAACGTACTTAGCCTGGAGGATTCCAGTGACTATAACCTTTGTTTATTCCTTGTATTATTTTTGCCTTCATTAAAATAACTAAACCTTCACAAGTGGTTGCGTTCTCATTATCGTGTCTGTTAAACGATCCTGAGACGTTCAGGGCGTTACACTTATATACCCATTTATTCTTCCATCGACCTTGAGATATACATATATAAAACATATTTAATTTTCAGAAAAACACACATTCACTGGATGATGTCATGAGTGATGTCATTTGAGATGTCATGAGTGATGTCACTGACCATGTCATGAGTGATGTAATATGTGACGCCATCAGCAGTGCATTGCGGGCGCGCGAGTTATAGTTAGCTCAACTAACTATAACGGGGGAATTTCAATGGTTTTGTACAAGTGAAAAGTCCAGCTAACTAGAACACCCCTGAAACCTATGTATATGTATATATATATATATCCCCACTGGCGGTCACCAGTAGGTAGTTATAGTTAGGCTCTATTTTCCAAAGGAAATCCGCTTCTATTCCCAATAAGTCTGGCGCCGGTTGACGAATCTTCGCGAAAGTTTCCAAACTTTTGGCCAGCTCCGGTCCGCTCCTATCCTGAAAGTTTCGTGGTGATTCATCGAGCGGGGGCTGAGAAAAAAGGGGGGTCCCAAAATGCATTTTCCCCATGCAATTTCCCATAGGACCTGTTGACGCAGCTACAGCCCGAACTGCTGAACGGAATTACACGAAATTTGGCAAAGAGGTAGTCCTCAGTTCAGACTCATGCTTTTTGCATAAATGGTGTAGATCCGTTCATAAGTTCCTGAGAAAATGTGAGTAAAAAGATTGATATATCTATAGCCTCGGAGGATCCGCGCACCCTCTGCGAACCGAGCGCGCACCCTCCCGATCACGCGCTGAATGTGAATTGGCTGTCAAGTGTCTGTCTACATTCGAAACCAGGAACTGTTGGCAGCCATTTTGTGCCTCGGTAGAAGCGAGGCTGATTAAGTAAGGGAATTAAGTGTGTGAAAGAAGTAAAGGGGGCAGGGTAGAAATACTCTGACCCTCTAGTTTTGCATAGGGGGTCACAGAAGGACCCCTGGGGCCCCCTTTTGTTTTTTTTTTTTAAACGGCGAAATGCGCGCCGGGTGCGCGGATCCGGACGAAAAACAAACAACCCCCGAAGCGCGGGAGGGCCAAATCCCGGGGGCAAAATCTTTATAAATTAATGGGGGATGGGGGCTGCGTGGCCCACCTCCTGGAGCCCTCGGGGGCCCTGGGGACCGCCACCCCCCAGGGCCGGCTCCTACAGTGTCCTGGGTTGCCCACCCCAGGACTCTGTTGTTTGCTATGATAGGGCGGGAGTCTCCCGCCCTCCCATAGCAAACTTTGTTAGGATTTTGAAAGAGAGAGAGAAACCGGCTCTCTCTTTTAAAAAATAACGTTTTGAAAATATAGTTTAAAAAAATATTTAAAAACATATAAAAATATATTTTAAACAAAATTTATTAAATTTGTTTTTTTTAAAACAATAAAAACAAATAATATTTTTTACTTTTTAAAAGAATTAATTGAAAAAATAAGTTAAAAAACTGGTGATAAAAAATATTTTTTAAAAACATAATTAAAGGAATTGACACACTGAAATAGAAAAATTTAGAAATCCAATGAAAATCATTAAACATCATAGCTTTTAAGATAAGTTGTAGATAGGAATTAGCATTTAAAAAACCTTTGAAATTCACTAAAAAAAACATAGGTTTCATGCACGTTATAGTTAGGAATTGGCATTTAAAAAACCTTAGAAATTCACTAAAAAAAAAACATAGGTTTCAGGGGCGTTATAGTTAGCTGGACATTTCCCTCATACAAAACCCTAGAAATTCCCCCATTATAGTTAGTTAAGCTAACTATAACTCGCGCCCCCGCA
Source organism: Triturus cristatus (assembly GCF_964204655.1). Lineage (NCBI taxonomy): Eukaryota > Metazoa > Chordata > Amphibia > Caudata > Salamandridae > Triturus > Triturus cristatus. Next base: position 802,963,337 of record NC_140588.1, on the reverse strand, counting down.
ATGCACTGCTGATGACGTCACATATTACATCACTCATGACATGGTCAGTGACATCACTGATAACATCTCAAATGACATCACTGATGACGTCATCCATGTGATAAATTAGTGCATCTTCTCACACCCCAATATAACCTTTCATACACTGACTCAAAATTTCAGCCGGCCATTCTCAAAACCATAGATACTCCAATACCAATAACTACATACCCACTCATTGACTCTTAGGTCTACACACACATCCACTCACTCACCTGTACAGTCACTCATACTTACAGTCACTTAGTACAGGACTATAACGCCCCTGAAACCTACGTTTTTTTTAGTGAATGTGAATATATATATGCTTCAACAAGTGGCCATGGACTCTGCTGGCTGCTGCTTCGGCAGGTTTTGTTTGTTGGTTCGAGGGATCGAATGTTCCGTGGCCCGCCTCTATAATCCAGGACACCAGAAGACAGCGAAACGTAGGGCTGGATGCATTTACACTCTTGCCTATGCCTTCTTTGGTACCTGGAGCGAGGGGCAGAAGCGGAGTTTGGGGACTCGAGGAGACGCTGGGATTTTATTTTTTACAGGAATTTGGCATCATTGCACCACAGTATGTCCAGCATCCTGCCATTCCATTGGGACAGCATATCCCCCTTGCAGCACCTACCAGGATCACAGATGTACTCTGGGACCCATAGTTCCGATGAACTTCGAGCTGGTGAGCAAGCATTCAGGGAAAGGGGGCGGAGCGGGTTCCCACCTATGGGGAAGCAGCTGGACTTACTTATTCAAGTGTGGCAAATGGCTCCTGAAGATTAAGGCATCTGACGAAGGCCGACTGTGGCCGAAATGCATTATGCCGCCTCAACTCCATTAAAGCGTTTCCAACTCGTCCCCCGTGTGGCCTCCGCTCTTTCCTGGGGAGGAGGTGTTTTGGATGTTGTTCACGCTTGTCAGCGGCGTGATACGGAGGGCCCTGCTTCAACAAGTGGCCATGGACTCTGCTGGCTGCTGCTTCGGCAGGTTTTGTTTGTTGGTTCGAGGGATCGAATGTTCCGTGGCCCGCCTCTATAATCCAGGACACCAGAAGACAGCGAAACGTAGGGCTGGATGCATTTACACTCTTGCCTATGCCTTCTTTGGTACCTGGAGCGAGGGGCAGAAGCGGAGTTTGGGGACTCGAGGAGACGCTGGGATTTTATTTTTTACAGGAATTTGGCATCATTGCACCACAGTATGTCCAGCATCCTGCCATTCCATTGGGACAGCATATCCCCCTTGCAGCACCTACCAGGATCACAGATGTACTCTGGGACCCGTAGTTCCGATGAACTTCGAGCTGGTGAGCAAGCATTCAGGGAAAGGGGGCGGAGCGGGTTCCCACCTATGGGGAAGCAGCTGGACTTACTTATTCAAGTGTGGCAAATGGCTCCTGAAGATTAAGGCATCTGACGAAGGCCGACTGTGGCCGAAATGCATTATGCCGCCTCAACTCCATTAAAGCGTTTCCAACTCGTCCCCCGTGTGGCCTCCGCTCTTTCCTGGGGAGGAGGTGTTTTGGATGTTGTTCACGCTTGTCAGCGGCGTGATACGGAGGGCCCTGCTTCAACAAGTGGCCATGGACTCTGCTGGCTGCTGCTTCGGCAGGTTTTGTTTGTTGGTTCGAGGGATCGAATGTTCCGTGGCCCGCCTCTATAATCCAGGACACCAGAAGACAGCGAAACGTAGGGCTGGATGCATTTACACTCTTGCCTATGCCTTCTTTGGTACCTGGAGCGAGGGGCAGAAGCGGAGTTTGGGGACTCGAGGAGACGCTGGGATTTTATTTTTTACAGGAATTTGGCATCATTGCACCACAGTATGTCCAGCATCCTGCCATTCCATTGGGACAGCATATCCCCCTTGCAGCACCTACCAGGATCACAGATGTACTCTGGGACCCGTAGTTCCGATGAACTTCGAGCTGGTGAGCAAGCATTCAGGGAAAGGGGGCGGAGCGGGTTCCCACCTATGGGGAAGCAGCTGGACTTACTTATTCAAGTGTGGCAAATGGCTCCTGAAGATTAAGGCATCTGACGAAGGCCGACTGTGGCCGAAATGCATTATGCCGCCTCAACTCCATTAAAGTGTTTCCAACTCGTCCCCCGTGTGGCCTCCGCTCTTTCCTGGGGAGGAGGTGTTTTGGATGTTGTTCACGCTTGTCAGCGGCGTGATACGGAGGGCCCTGCTTCAACAAGTGGCCATGGACTCTGCTGGCTGCTGCTTCGGCAGGTTTTGTTTGTTGGTTCGAGGGATCGAATGTTCCGTGGCCCGCCTCTATAATCCAGGACACCAGAAGACAGCGAAACGTAGGGCTGGATGCATTTACACTCTTGCCTATGCCTTCTTTGGTACCTGGAGCGAGGGGCAGAAGCGGAGTTTGGGGACTCGAGGAGACGCTGGGATTTTATTTTTTACAGGAATTTGGCATCATTGCACCACAGTATGTCCAGCATCCTGCCATTCCATTGGGACAGCATATCCCCCTTGCAGCACCTACCAGGATCACAGATGTACTCTGGGACCCGTAGTTCCGATGAACTTCGAGCTGGTGAGCAAGCATTCAGGGAAAGGGGGCGGAGCGGGTTCCCACCTATGGGGAAGCAGCTGGACTTACTTATTCAAGTGTGGCAAATGGCTCCTGAAGATTAAGGCATCTGACGAAGGCCGACTGTGGCCGAAATGCATTATGCCGCCTCAACTCCATTAAAGCGTTTCCAACTCGTCCCCCGTGTGGCCTCCGCTCTTTCCTGGGGAGGAGGTGTTTTGGATGTTGTTCACGCTTGTCAGCGGCGTGATACGGAGGGCCCTGCTTCAACAAGTGGCCATGGACTCTGCTGGCTGCTGCTTCGGCAGGTTTTGTTTGTTGGTTCGAGGGATCGAATGTTCCGTGGCCCGCCTCTATAATCCAGGACACCAGAAGACAGCGAAACGTAGGGCTGGATGCATTTACACTCTTGCCTATGCCTTCTTTGGTACCTGGAGCGAGGGGCAGAAGCGGAGTTTGGGGACTCGAGGAGACGCTGGGATTTTATTTTTTACAGGAATTTGGCATCATTGCACCACAGTATGTCCAGCATCCTGCCATTCCATTGGGACAGCATATCCCCCTTGCAGCACCTACCAAGATCACAGATGTACTCTGGGACCCGTAGTTCCGATGAACTTCGAGCTGGTGAGCAAGCATTCAGGGAAAGGGGGCGGAGCGGGTTCCCACCTATGGGGAAGCAGCTGGACTTACTTATTCAAGTGTGGCAAATGGCTCCTGAAGATTAAGGCATCTGACGAAGGCCGACTGTGGCCGAAATGCATTATGCCGCCTCAACTCCATTAAAGCGTTTCCAACTCGTCCCCCGTGTGGCCTCCGCTCTTTCCTGGGGAGGAGGTGTTTTGGATATATATATATATATATATATATATATATATATATTTTTTTTTCTCAGGAACTACTGAACAGATTGACACCATTTAATCAAAAGGCACAAGTCTGAACTGAGGACTACCTCTTTACCAAATGTGGTGTAATTCTGTTAAGCTGTTAGGGCTGTAGCTGCGGCTAAAGGTCCTATGGGAAACTGCATGGGGAAAATACATTTTGGGACCCCTTTTTTCTCGGCCCCCCGCTACACAAATCATCCTGAGACTTTCAGGATAGGAGCGGACCGGAGCTGGCCAAATGTTTTGAAAATTTCGCGAAGATTCGTCAATCGGCGCCAAAGTTATTGGGAATGGAATGTTGCAGATTTCCTATGGAAAATAGGTCCTAACTAGAACTACCTAAGATATATATATATATATATATATATATATGATATATATATATGTATATATATATTTATATATATAAAGAACTGATTCTTAATTTGTCTTTGAGATTCCACCGAAGTCCCAGCATAAAGAGGCCAGTTAGAAGGAGAAAATACTCTCTATAAATTAGTATACCAAACCATTTTGCAATCATGTTCATGGGAAAATATGCTACAAGAGATACTACTGTGCCCATTGCTTCTAACCATGCCTGGAGTAGGTTTGGAAGCCAGGTGTCACGATCACAATCTGATAGTATTTTAGTGGTTTCTTCACTTAATCCCCAAAACTTTAGTGAGATGACAGCATTGGCCAACACTACTCTGAAAATAGTTCCAGCACTACTGTACTTAAATGTAAAAAAATTAATGGAGAATGTAAGTGACTAGAGTAAAAACAAGCATTTACTCAAAAACTGCTTGGCTCTCGCAAAAGAAAAAGAAAAATAAAAAATAAAAAAGCATTTGTTTATTTTAAAAAGGACACAATGCCCACCATTCCCTAATGCTGAAGGGGATGTCATTGTTTTTGGGCAAAATTCTGTCACTCACAGTAAAGGTAACCATCAACAAGAATGGTCTGACCCACTGTCCCATGCTGTATGCTGTGGTGGGTGGATGAAATATTTAAATGGCACTATAACAGAAAAATTGGTTAAAGCCCCTGGATGTAAGTTATAGGTTTATATACATTTAATAAAACTGAAACTTTTTGACTAACAGACCTAAACATACAGCAAAAAAGAGAAAAATTGATGGAGGAAATAGAAATACAATGTGGATAATAAAATCTTTTAAAATCGTACACACACATAGGGGCTGGGTTTTGCAAATCTTACCCTTGATTTTCCTCAGTTGGGTAGTCGAGATCAGTTGAGTAGTTGAGACCTCGTGTGGCTCCTCTTTCGAGAAAATTTACACCAAAACAGATTTGTTCTTTTAATATTCTCTTCTACCTTTGTGAAGTTAATTCTTTCTTATCTCCTCGTAAATGCTAATTACAGAAAGCTTCAGAGGCAATGTTTACCATGTCTTCATATGGTGGGTGGGTAGAAGGTATGTCACAACCTAACCTCCGGGCTTTACTTTGAAACTTGTGGAGCTCAAAGATTGGGCAATTAATTTGATTTTAGGGCAACCGCTCGTCATAGTAATCAGAAGTTTATTTGTGCTCTTTATTCTGGGGTTGATGCAGAGAAGGAACTCGTAAACTAAATTTCCAATGCATAAAAGTTTTGTGCTGCGGATTTTTATTAACAGATTCCATTTTGTTTTTCAGGGAGATAACTAAATCTGGTTAGGATCAATAGGCTACTTCGTCTGCATGATCAATGCAATCAGATATGACTGTGACCCCTTTTCTCCTTAGTAAAAGATACATCCATGTAACTGATTCCAAGTCTTCAGTGGAATAAGCATGTCATTCAGACAGCTGCCACACTTTTTATCGAGCCTCTCAGTTTTACACACTGACGGTTTCCTCTGCCGGCAGCATTAAATATTGTGTCCACACAGTATCACGCCCTCCTAGCACAGACCTAGAATGATCTGATTTGGTTTAAAGTAGAAGGTTGGGGAACTTTTGAAAATATTCTTTGCTCTTCTTGTAAAATACTATGCAGTTGTTCCTGCTTTTCTAACAATGGGAAGTGTAAAGAGAGCGAAAGAGCCCTAAGTGGAAAAGAAAATAGAATCACAAAGTAATAAGAATAACGTTTGTACTCTATAAAAAATATATAATTGGTCTCTATTGCTTATCTAATGAGGGTATTCTAAAAACTAATAACATTCTTCTAAAGTTCAGTCATTGCGGTTTCGTCCACAGCCAAAAGCAGGATTATTTCACGGAGTGCTTCCTTGAAGGAAGCCATCTCATCAGTTGCGTTGTGTGTGCTCGGGAGACCAGTTCAAGTATTCAATAGTCAACTAGATCAAATACACTGTGGCTAACAGTGAGGACCCTGTTCCTGAAAAGAAAGCTGATTTCCAAGTGATGATGTCTTTATAAGCCAAAAGGAAGAAAATGCCAAGGTTATCACTTTCCACTGTGTATGTTGACATAGTTGACAAAGCCACTATACAAGATTATTCCATCACATCCAGACTCTTTCGGATCCACAATGTGTGTGAGTGGGTGAAAAGGAACATACCACGTAATCTAAAATATTTTTGTAAAGATCAAAAAACATCTTAACAACAAATAAAAAAGATCTAATAATTGAAACATCTAAGATGGCTGCCCCTTCGTAAATCAAATGATCCAACATACATCTAAGGTGTCATCACAAAACAAAATGATACAACTAAGCCAGGCATACATTGGTCAACGTATGACAGGTGATTAAGACCTGCAGAGTAAACCATGAACTTTCCTGCGGTGGATCTCGAGAAACAGCTCCTGCTTGCCCACTGTGCAGGCCATTTTAATTAAATTATTCATTACAAAGGGAAGGATAACTCCTCCCAGAAGCCAACCCTGTGTGCACTACAAATATCAAAGATGTTAGGTTCCTCCTTGTTGTTCACTTATTTTTAACTTTAGATTTTTTTTCTGTGACCCAATGGAAATGTACTAGTCAGCCGAATACTTGATTGAATGGCTCCTAGGAACCACTGTTGTTGATTTTCCTTGAAATGCACTCTCAACACCAGGGTGCACTGTACTATGAGATTGTTAACACAATTACAAAGCATATATAAGAAAAGCTAACCTTAGACTGGGAGTACGCAAAGCCATGTATAGGTCAGATTGGTGATTTTATAAGCAAGGTGTCCATGTCTAATTCTAGCTTCCGCACTTGACCAAATCATGCATGCAAAGGCAATTAAATACATTGATGGCATTGGTTCATTGTCTACCAGTGGTGATTCTGTTCATGTTGTGGAGCTATTCAAGTGCAGACTGCACTCACTCATGCAATCACTCACACAGATAAAAAGAGTAAACTAGCAACAAAACCTTGAGCTAGGTTTTAGAATCAATGACCCTGTATAAGTATGAGCACGCAACTGAGATAGTAAAGTGTTTTTTATCTAAGCGCCCTAGTTTGGTTTTTGTTGCAACTATCACCCACAGACGATGTCCTATCAAGACAGATTACAGACTCTTGCAGCCCGATGAGCCGCTCTATGGAGCACCTTGTTCACAGGTGCCACCCACTTCCTTCTGTGAGCTCCATAGGCCCAGCCATTAGCAAACAGAAGCTGCTCACCACACCTGCCTAGGTGCCAGCCTGACTTGTGAACATTTGTGTGTTAGGTCTCGGGTCGAAGAATGCCCCTTTCAAAATATGAAGGAAGTTTGCAATATTTTATATTAAAGTTTGCTTTCAAGGATCAGCATAGCCTTTAAAACCTCGGGAGAGAACATTAGGACTACACAACGGAGAATATGCTCTAGAATGGGGTACATATCTTATATTTTAGTGAAAAGTCTCATATTTCCACTGAAGGGCACTTAAGTAAGGGCAGGGATTGTGATGCGTTTCCACATTAGGTCCAAGGACTTTTTGAAGCTCAGGTCTGCATTTCTCTGCAGGGTACTGTGGTGTGGTGAGTGAGTGCTACCCTCTCTCCCTCCCTCGGCTCCTTCTGCTTTGCTTTTATGAGACAGTGACACACCTAACGCTGAAAGAAAGTGCATTGTGTTGACGCTCCAATGAACCACTGCTTTTGTTTAAAGCCCACCTGTGGTCCCCGTCTGAAATGGTATCTCTAAAAGGGGGCTGTGTACAGGGTGGTACTGGCCTATAGGGCTGTTTACGGGGTGGAACTGGCCTATAGGGCAGTCTGGCAGTGGCTGATGGCTGGTGTTTTGGCTCTTTGTGGGCCTGTTCTATGGTCTGGTGGACCAGATTCTTATCTGTATTTCCACAATCACTGCCGGCAGCAAGCACATATACATTTAGTTGCCAATATCTGGCAGAACACATTCACAGCTTGTATTTACATTTCGAAACTGCTTTGATTTACAAATGTGGGCCATTTTTTAGCCATTTGATTGCCTATTGGCGCTACTTTTATTTTGGTGCACTGGCATCTTTTGTCCCAGTCTGATCTGGCTGTGCATCACTGGTTTGCAAATCTCTCCAATTAAAACAACCCATAAATAATAACATACATTGCAACAACATCTATATCTGAATAGCCCTAATGTTTGGTTAAGGTTGAAGACAGAATTCTGGTGGAGCTATCCTAATGTTTGGATTCATTAGAAAAGGTTCACTCAGAGTTTGGAAACAGCTAGAATGAGACAGCCAGAGGATTGGCCCTAACAACAAGATGCAGATTAGCTGAGGTATAAATGTTTTAGGGGCATGGTCCTTGTGTTCAGGGGGAAATATATTGGTCACAAATGACTAATGGCCTTTTTAGGTCTCGCCTGGCAAAAGCAGCGCATGTGCTGCCTTCGCCATGGAGAGGACCTTTTGGAATCAATTCTCCCCAACGCTTCCATGCACGCGTCTGCATGGATAAGGATGGCTGCTCGCGCCATCTGTCCAATGCAGACAGCATGTGTGTGTCCGTACGGACTGTGGACAGCCCGACGCAATCTTGTCTAAATAGCGCGCTCACCACGCTGACGCGCTCATTCCCCTTGCACGTTCCCCATGCTGTCGCACTCACTCCCCCTCCCCTCGCGTGTTCACCACGCTGCCGCGCTCACTCCCCCACCTTCCCCCACCTACTCCCACCGCGACGATCTTCGCCTTCCACAACAGGTAAGTTTAATTAGTGTACAATATAATCCTGTGCACACTTACAACATGAGACCAGTAAATACTGAAGTAGAAAAAGCAAGATGTACAGATTTCTTCAATGGTAATGAATGTTCTTTTAATCCTTTGAGAAACGCAACCAGTCGACACATGTTTTGTCAGGGAAACAATAATCCCACGACTCCTCAGGGCTGAGGAAAGTTGCGTGAACGTGGTGAAGTCCCAAAACCAGTGATAATTCCAACCCGGCTGGGTACTCAAGTGGGACAGAAGAATTTCTGAGAAAGCTCGCTAAGTCTGTTAGAAATCTCGTAGGTGTGGAATAATCGGAATGCCGGTGATAATTCCCACCCGGCAAACAGCACGTTTCTCATTCATAAAAGTCGGTGAAAGGGAGTGCTTGTTTAAGCAAATAGCAAGAAAAAGGTACACACACGTTAGAACGGGTGCCGTCAGGACGCGAGATCGACTCCACTACTAAAATAATTTGATGAACACACACACACGTTCCACCCCTTCATTACCATCGTTGTTCGTATTTAAGATACACATCGGTTGATTTTGACCTTTTCACTTTAATACATTACCATTTGGATTATGGTTCATCCCCTACTCACGGCACCTTTTTCTTGCTATTTGCTTAAACAAGCACTCCCTTTCACCGACTTTTATGAATGAGAAACGTGCTGTTTGCCGGGTTTTCTACTGCAGTATTTACTGGTCTCATGTTGTATATGTGCACAGGATTATATTGTACTGTTTTGTTGTAGGGTCCTCCCTACACACATTAAGGGGTTACAAGGGTTTCCGCTTCCTGTTTGGCACCATCTTTACTTGTTCACCCGAATACCCTATACGCATACTTGCTGAGCGCCATTACTTCCTATTTACCAAAACCCTTTCACAAATAAGTTTAATTAGTGTGTTCAGTGTGGGGGGGTGGGTGGGTGGGTGGGGAGGGTGTAGATGGTGTGCTATTTTGGAGGGGCTCCATCAGCCTTGTTTTTTTTTTAATCACACCATGCTGCCGTTGCCAAAGCCCCTGTCCTGGCTGCGCAAGTTGTCCTGCTTGTTTAATTAATGCTGTCTGCATCCATGCTACGAAAGCTGTCTTCGGGGGCTGTTGCGCCCTCTCTCTTCCCCTTTGCAGGATGATCCTATAGTAAGGCTGCCACTCCTCTTGCCCGAGTTGTGGGGAACCTGACTGGAGCGGGGTAGAAACTTTGAGTCCCCGCCTCCTCCCTATCCATAATTGTGGGTACATGGACGACGTGTCCCAACGCACCGGCAGGCTCAGTGCACCTACCATTCCTCTCCACACCAGGCTATGGACGCTGCTGGCCGCCATGGGCCCCCTGCTTCTAGTCTTGCTGATGGCCGGCGAGAGTGGCGCTCAGTACGAGCGCTACACTTTCAGGAGCTTCCCGCGGGACGAGCGGATGCCGCTGGACTTGCTGCGCACAGGGATGGAGCGGCTCTTAGCGCTTCACATCTTCATTTTGCCAACTCTTGCAAGTGCGGTTATAATCCAGCACAATGAATACCCTTGGGCACATAGCGCCTTGTGCTGCGCTGCGGCGCTTTACACACAGAGGGACGCCAGTTGGGTGAGTCTTGGGTGCAGCTCCGCAGACACCCACGGTTTACGAGGCAAAGACCCCAGACCGGACTTTGAGACATAAGCTAGCGCCTCCCTGATGCAGGCGCTAACATGGAGGGGCGTTTTATTTCTGCAAACCTTCAATGCAGTGCACACGCGCTGTCCTGCACAGCGCACATACAATGTGTGACATTTCAAGAGTGATCTAGACAAATCGTTTTGTAACGTAAGGGATGTTTCCAAAATAGATCCTATGCAGATCAGGATGCACACCAGTGTCCATGGTGCAAAGGTGCTGCGAGGCACGAGGCCAGCGCTATGGTGCACCAGCACAAGGGACGGAGGACAGCGCTGTGCTGCCAGCGGCCTCAGAAATAATAAATACACATGAGTGTGTGTGCGCGGAGCCCCCAGAAGGTGTTTGTGGAGGTCCGGGGGACTGAGGCACTGAGAGCACACAGGGTGACTACTAACCAGACGCCCAGGATTGCCCCGGACAGTCCCGCTTTCAGAGGACTGTCTTTTATTCGTATAATATTTCCCCTGTTCAAGAAGTAACACCTGTAAAGCAGACCATATCACCAATATACATTATACGGAATTGCAGTCACTCATGCATACTAGAGGTGGTCGAGCCGCTGAAAGCTCGAGCCAGGCTGAATCTCCTGGCTCTGGCTCAGCTCGGGGTCCCGTTGGAACCATGAGCCCATAGTGAGCCAAGCTTTCATGTGCTTTCTACTTGCCACCCTCTGCCCTCATGCACAAAAGAGATAGAAGCAAAGCATCAACAGTTCAGGTGAAAAGGAGAGAACTAGATACCTCCTTAATGAATGATTTGTGCAAAGTGAAACCAGAAAACATGGATTATTTGCGGCTTCCCTGCTTAACCAAATTGTGTGATCGTAGACAAATATTATATTTTACTGATCCTCATTTTTCTTCACTATCGCATATGAAAGCACCTTCAAACACTTGAGTTCAGAATTCCAACTGTACAAAAAACTATTGTTTGAGTTAATAGGCTATAATGTTGCTTTGCCTATAACATACTGGGCCTCATACAGGGTTTTCATGACTGCTTTCTTGTTTATTTAAGTAACAGCACCGCAGCTCTTTGAATGGTAGCACTGTCTTCAATTAGCGTTTGGGTGTAAACTGATGGTATATCATGGTTGAAAAACATGGAGTGAATTACTTAACAACAGAAGTGTATTCAATATACTACTTTTACTTTTTTTCCCAAACAAAATCTATGTGCCAAGCAAGTAGAACGGGTCTGTGGGGTAAACCATTAAAAATGCAATAGGTCTCGCCTTTCATTAAGTTAAAGCCATTTGATTTGCTATACAATACCATTAGCAAAGCAAAGGGCTTTACCTTAATTAAAGGCGAGACCTATTGCATTTTCAATGCTTGTTGGCAATGGTAATTACTCTGATTCCCGTTCTAGGCCAGCTGCTGCTTTAACATCACAAAGAGTGACCCGATGTTACTGTGGCTACCTCCAGGCACACAGCTGGCACCTACAAATACATCAGACCCGACTATTAACTGCTTCACAACAGTCACAACCACCTGAAAGACACAGTAAGTGCTTCAAATACCGGGTCGGGTTTGAGCAGCGAGTGCCCAATTTACAAAGACACAATCCCTGCATAATAACCTCCCGTGCACCTTTTGAAGTATTTAGACACATGCAGAGAGCGAAGACACACACACGATGGTTCTCCTCAAAGTACAAGCGATGAATGTGTTCCAATGCTGAGCCATGGCAGGCACAACAGAAGCCGCACACTTTACAAAAGCCTTCGTCTTTGAAGGTTTCCCCTACATCAGTTGAACTTCTGTTGACACTTTGTTTACTTAATCTCTCTCCCTTCTTGTGGTTTGTTTGATGGTCACAAGCTCACCAAAGGCCGGTACTTAATTGCTGCTAAGAATTACAATTAACACATGCGCAAGCAAACAATGAAAGCTCACTAAAATCCAAAGGAACTACTTCACATTATGGCCAATGTCAACAGACACTGTAACTAAAGGGCCTGCAAAAGCAGGCGGCTAAAAAATAACCAAGCTTCCGCCCCAAGGGGGCCTCTGGGGTTCATCAGAGCTTCACAACCCCCAGAGGCCGCATCATGACGGGTTTTGCTGCAGAGCAGCGCAGAGCCGAGCGCCTGTTTTATGCGCCTGTCCGGCTTAGAATGAATTTATTCAACCCGATATTACTCCAGGATAGTGCTTTATTTCAGATACTGCAGCTCGGAAACAGTGAGCAAGGTTTATCTTTGTCTGAAAATAAAACACTAACTTTCAGAAATATCTGGTTAAATGAACTGATATTACACCCTGCAGGCGCGTAAAACAGGCGCCCGGCTCAGTGCTGCACCAGAAAAGAGCATCCTTCCTGATACAGCCCGGGTGTCCATCGAGGAAGCCACGAGCCCGGCTGCAGGTGAGAGTTCGGTGGAAAACTCACTGGCATCCCAGCACATCAATCACTGTACCCACAGTGGGTGCTGCAAATAACACCTTTAATAACACAGGCACGATGGACGCCGCAGTTTCAACCAGTTACACAACTAATTCCAAATCCAGTAATGATGTCATGTAATTGTTAATTATTATCTTGAACACATGCAGCTGATATGTATATGTATGAGAAGGCTTTAATAAAAGAGCACAGTCTTGCTTTAATATGCTAACTAATGCAAGCACACTCATGCGTGCCTATAGTTGTGTGTGTGTGTGTGTGTGTGTGTGTGTGTGTGTGTGTGCGCTTCCTTGTTAAAGCCAGTTTAGCAATGCTTGTTTGATTTTGCCTCCGAGCATATTTCCCAGTGAGAATGTGCTAATGCAAACACACCCAGGCATCAAAAAATGTGCATGCCTATGTTTGCATTCGTTAGCATATTAAATCCAGACTTTCCGGCTTCATTACACAGAATGTCATCTATGTCATTTTCTGGCAGCGGGTGAAAAGGTGTGCATCTGGGTCCCACCGGAGAGCAAACAGGCTGTCAAAGGCTGCCTTGGTGCATAGAAAACATGCAGAGTTCAAAGCACAGTCAGGCAGATGCCACTGCCCAGATAGCCTCAATGCCCACACACAAAGCGCCCTGAGAAACCCAAAAAATGACACCGGAAACTGTCAGCTGGATGGAATGTTACTCATAATAGGAAATGTGAGGTTTCGAGAGAAGAAAACAATTTCAGGCATTGCTACAGCAACCATGAAACGCTGAACCTGCTGCACAGACCAACAGCACTATGTCTATCCGTGAGTCTAGGGAATGTCAAGAGAAAATGCGTTGTTTTCAGTAAATCTCACCGACACAGCGCCTGCTACCAGGCGCTGGGACCTCCTAACAGTGAGTAGGCACATGAAGGCAACTTAAAGGGGTGCCTCAAACTCATGTGACGAGTCCAGTCTAAACCCTCCTTTTTTTTACGTTGATTCAGTGGATTGGGGGCATTATTTGGGAAGGCAACCCAACATTTTCTACAAGTGTGCAAAAGAGCTTTGGATAAATGTGGTTGTCAGCTTCCTGATAGAGAACATAATTTTACTGCTGCAGCATGTCTAACAGATTATGTGACAGTTAATTTGAATTGAAAATAAACCACGAGTATTTAGCTATATTCCACAGTCTGAAATTCTTTTAGAAAGTGTGATTCCGTGAGCCCCAAAATCTATGTCGAATTTGCAAGCATGTTTGCCTAAAATATAGGATTAGGCATTTAGATGGCTGTGTCACATTACGGAAAAACCCCAACCTTCGAAGGGGGATCATCAGTTGGAGAAGGAGAAGTGGATCAATTATACCCAAGGGGAAGGTTACCTCCGAGACATCATTTAGAACTCTAGGAGCACTACAGGCTACCAACCAGTGGTTATTTCTATAAATATGTCTCAACAAAATAAGAGGCGGACTAGGAGCAAATTGTGGTCCAGTACCCGTGCTCCTGATACTAATCACAAAATCAAATGAGGGGTAACTGTTCCAAAGTTGGGGTGCTGAAAGTCACCCGCACTCAGAAGAAGAAAAGGAAAAAGTCAACAGGAAAAAAGGAAAAAAGGAAAAAGCCATAGGTCTAGAGATCTGCAAGCACATGTCTTGGGTGTGTGTGGAGCGAGTCCTATGTGAGTGGTGAGAGGGTGCGTGAAAGATTGAAACTGGCTAAGGGGTACCAAGGATGAATTAATTTATTAGAAAGGTTCCCTTGTCAGAATAAAAGACCCCTGAAGGTCGTGGGTTACTAGAACAGGCGTAACGTGCCTAAGTAACTGAAGGTCAACATGTTTCATGCCTCGCTGGTCATAAAGATCCGTGGTGCTTCATCAGGACCAAGAAATCGTGAAGGTGACAGTGAGAGTGAGTGATGGGGTCAAGAAACCCTACTACATTAGGGCGGGCCACATCTGAGACTAACTACAGATAGGCTTAAACTAAATAGCTGTATGCCGCTCCTGCTGCAACCTAGTAGCAAGAAGAAAGTTGCTCCATGGGCTAGCGCGTGAGGAACTCGCACCTAAACGGGAGTTTCCGCTGGGTGTACTGTCTCTCAGCACCTACCCGCCATCACGCCTGCCTATATAAATACCCTCACAGGAGAAATCTGTTTGGGTGAAAGTATCAGCTTCAAGCCTTACTTCTAGTGCACTATCTCATGCAAGATGAGCCTTGAGACTTGCTTTACCGATAGAGCATTATGACTGGAATACAAACCAGGAGGGTCAGACACCATTTATCTTAAGTAATTTTTTATTCCGGTCTTCTCTCACTTATCCAATAGATCTTTTTAAATCAATATTTTAAAAAATGATTCAAACAATTTTTGTTTTCTGAAATGCTACCTAATTTATTTGAATGTCTAAATAGTTGCTATGTACTTGAGCAGGGATATGTTTGATTTTTCTTGCAGGGGCGCCCAGATCTAGTGTCATTTCAGGTGTCTCTGGAGTTTGTACTTTGACACAGGAAATTGGGTTTTTGCAACAATGTCTCAGTTGTCACCCTTATACTAGCATACTTTCTTCTCTGTTCCAAACTGTGTATCTCTGGTGAGGCGAAAGAGGTGTGGCCTGCACCAAGAAAGGCGGGCGCTCCCTTCTGGATGTACTCTGCCACATGCCATTAACCATGAGTGACCTGCACACAAGATAACATACATTTCCTGCATTCCTACGTTGAGTTTAAATACTAATGAGAAATTAACTGAACAGAGGCAAACCTGACCAATCTCTCTGGAGACACACACATGAGAAATGGAAAGAAGAGTTGTTTGTTTAAATGTGGCCACAAAGCTGTCTTTGCACATGTAAGTGATGGAATTCCTGGAGCAGGTGACATGCACTTAGGGTGCTACTTGACACTCTCGATTTACAGTTATTGAACTGTGAACACATTTGCAAACTGAAAAATGCTTAATAGCCCTGGCGAGGCCCCTGTAGATTAGCTTCACCTGCTGAACATGTGCATGAATTGAGAAGAAGGTAGGACTAGTTGAGAGCAGCCATACAGCCGTCTTTGCAGGTTTATGCTAGGTTTGTACCTATGTGTGTAGTACATCAATCTTGTGGGACATCACCTTGTTAGTCTGTGCACAATAGCAAACATCATTGACAAGCAAGACTTAGTGTTTCTGGCTCAACACGATGCAATGTGGTTCTAACAACTCAACACGTTCATTATTTGCCCTGGATGAATTAGTACCAAGATTTAAAAAAATCTAGGCCTAACTGAACTGAAATCAAAGGACAGCTCAGCGAGTTCATCGCCTGAACATTGTGCAATTAATTGATTAAAAAAGTACCAGCATTGCTGGTAATTCATGGTTCATCAAACAGAAATCCTATAGGACTGACCATCACTCTCTCCGCCTGTGCCAAAGACTGAAACCTAAACGCTGGGTGTGGAAACGGTTACCTTTAATTAAGAAATGTTTTTTGTAGGCCACCCGAATTGAGCGGCTGTACCGATTATGGCGATGTGGACTATGTGTGCTGGATTCTTTGATGTTCACATAGCTCCCTCTTCCTAAGCAGAGGAAGGAAGGGATGTGTTTGAAACCAGCCACTGGGGCCTCTGCAGGGCGGCCAAAGTAATGAGTTGAACCCAGTTAAACCTTTCAGGGATTTACTGGTTTCGAACCATGATCCGCCTTACCAAAGAACGAACAAATTACTCCTAAAATGGAAATTTAGAAAGATGCCCCAATGTCAAGTGGGTAGTGAACACAGCAGGGTGAACCAGTAGTTCAAAGTAACATAATACAAAGCCTGAGACTCACTCCTGTTGTCTGTGCTAAGATAGAATTGTATGACTGAGTGTGATGAATGAAGAAGACACCAGTAGGTCAACACCACCCAAGAGCATCATTGGGGCTAGATAAAGACACAGAGAACTTTCCATGGAATCATACTAAAATCCTTTAAGAGGAATATGAGACCCTGTCCAGTCAAGTGACTGCCTTTAAACCATTTTCGGGTAACTTACGCTGGTGTGCCCTTTGAGATATCTCTGTCTAATCTGCAGAATGGATCTGTATTCTGGGTGGTATCATTGGCAAAGCAAATAACAGATCCAGGATGTGGCCCAGCGCCTCCTTAGTGCAGACCAAGCCACTAGAAAAGACTACGCGTTTCTATCATTCTTAAAGGTAGACAATACATTGATTTCTTGTGTTTCAATTCAAGTGAAGTAAATTATGACCTGGTTCCTAAATGGAGGGCTTCACATATTTTTGGGCCATCCTAGTGATAGCCACTTACCTGACCTTAAGATAGCAAATTCCCAATAAAATGCTTGAAGACATTCCAAGGATGTGCACCATCATCACCAACTATAGCCTCAATGTGGCAGTCTCTATGAAATATCATGAAAAGCAAATCTACAGAAGCCAACTACAGCCTTTAAGAGTGCAAACCCTGTTCTCCCAGCTGCTCTCCGTCTGAGCAAAAGTGTGCTCCGGGGTGGGCTGCAGAGATTGGAGAGCAATCTGAGGAATTCCTAAGGTCAAGCAAACTGGAAACTTATCAGACCACTATAAAGCATCCTGCCTCGTGCTAGCCTAATGGTAATGGAAGCTGGTCATCTTTTAAAGTGATAAGACACAACATCTGCCCCGGATGTGATGGAGCGAGCAAAGTGAGCTAGCTTGACTTTCTTACAGGATTCAGGGGTTATCTCACTGAGAACATTTTGAAAAATAGGCTCAAATAGTGCATTTTACAGCTCCTGTTTACATACATTTTATTAGAGCAAGCATTTGCAATGCAACCGGTCTCGAATTTGTGAAAGTTAGAGCTATTGGCATTATAAATGATAATGTTTTTTACTTATTTTTTTTGTTTGCAGAGGAGAAACCTAACATGTAAAGCAGCTGAATTTAGGATAGGTGAACTAAGTTTAAAGATGGATTACCCGTCCTGTGTTTTATGTAAAAAAAAATATTCTTATTAATGGATATTGCGCAGAGAATCAAAACAGCAACAGTGAAGTCATCCACTCGCTGGTTAAGAAGAACTGGGGCTGCAGAGGGACATTAATAGTGGGTAATGTGCATTGTAATGTGGCGATGTGTGCACTTTGGAACAA
This sequence comes from Triturus cristatus, assembly GCF_964204655.1. Lineage (NCBI taxonomy): Eukaryota > Metazoa > Chordata > Amphibia > Caudata > Salamandridae > Triturus > Triturus cristatus. The sequence goes on along the minus strand of NC_140588.1, from coordinate 802,945,585 downwards.
GACATCAATCAATCAATCAATCACATAATTTGTAAAGCGCACTACGTACCCGGTAGGGTTTCAAGGCGCTGGGTGGGGGGAGGGGATGTGCTGTTACTGGTCGAAGAGCCAGGTCTTGAATTGTCTCCTGAAAGATAGCAAGTCTTCGGTTTGTCGCAGGCCGAGGGGGAGGGTGTTCCAGGTCTTGGCGGCGGGATGGGAGAAGGACCTGCCTCCGGAAGTGGTTCTCCGGATGCGTGGGACCGTGGCCAGGGCGTGGTCAGCGGAGCGGAGGTTCCTGTTGGGTACGTAGAAGGAGAGTCGACTGTTGAGATAGGCTGGGCCGGTTTTGTGGAGTGCTTTGTGTGCGTGGATCAGGAGTTTGAAGGAGATTCTTTTGTCGACGGGGAGCCAGTGCAGGTTCCTCAGGTGGGGGGTGATGTGGTCGCGGCGCGGGACGTCGAGGATCAGGCGTGCGGAGGCATTCTGGATTCTCTGTAGTCTGCTGATGAGCTTGGACGGGGCTTCGGCGTAGAGGGAGTTTCCGTAGTCGAGTCTGCTGCTGACTAGGGCCTGGGTGACTGTTTACCTCGTGTTGGTCGGGATCCATCTGTAGATCTTGCGGAGCATGCGGAGGGTGTTGAAAAAGGTGGAGGAAACTGCGTTTACTTGTTTTGTCATGGAGAGTTTTGAGTCGAGGATGACTCCCAGGTTGCGTGCGTGGTCGGTGGGAGCCGGGGGGGACCCCAGTGAAGTGGGCCACCAGGAGTCGTTCCATGCGGAGGGGTTGGATCCGAGGATGAGGATTTCCGTCTTGTCTGTGTTCAGTTTGAGGCGGCTGTCCTCCATCCAGTCGGTGACGGCCTTCATTCCCTGGTGAAGGTTGGATTTGGCGGTGAGGGGGTCCTTTGTGAGGGAGAGGATCAGCTGGGTGTCATCGGCGTATGAGATTATGTTGAGGTCGTGCTGTCGGGCGATGCGTGCTAGTGGTGCCATGTAGACGTTGAACAGTGTCAGGCTGAGGGAGGATCCTTGAGGGACGCCACAGATGATCTTGGAGGCCTCAGATCGGAACGGGGGGAGGCGGACTCTCTGCGTTCTGCCGGAGAGGAAGGAGGTGGTCCAGTCCAGGGCCTTGTTACGGATCCCGGCGTCGTGAAGGCGTGTGCGTAGTGTGAGGTGGCAGACGGTGTCGAAAGCAGCGGAGGGGTCCAGGAGAATGAGGGCAACCGTCTCGCCATTGTCCATCAGGATCCTGATGTCGTCTGTGGCGGCGATGAGGGCTGTCTCGGTGCTGTGGTTGCTGCGGAATCCTGATTGGGATGGGTCTAGGATGTTGTTGTCTTCGAGGTGCCGGGTGAGCTGGGTGTTTACTATCTTCTCGATAACTTTAGCTGGGAACGGAAGCAAGGAGATGGGCCTGAAGTTCTTGAGGTCGCTAGGGTCCGCCTTGGGTTTCTTCAGTAGGGCGTTAATATCTGCATGCTTCCAGTTCTCGGGGAAGGTGGCGGTCTCGAAGGACAGGTTGATGATTTTGTGCAGGTTGGGAGCGATGGACTTGCTGGCTTTGTTGAAGATGTGGTGCGGGAGAGGGTCGGATGGGGATCCGGAGTGGATTGTTCCCATGGTCTTGATTGTGTCCTTAATGCTTACGTTGGCCCGCGCGTGCTGATGAGGTCGGCGATGGAGTCGCAGAATTGAGGCCGGGGTCGTGGGGGTCTGTAGACGAGGTTGCCTCTTAAGGTGGTCTTTGGGTTCATGTGGATCTGGAAGTGCATGTGTTCGGCGGTGCTGAGGGGGTCATTGGTGTTAGTTGAGATCTTGATGGTGTTTTTGTGGACGATGGCGATTCCTCCTCCGGCCCTGTTGGTGCGGTCTCTATGGGTGATCTTGTACCCGTCTGGGATGGCTGTGGCGATGTCTGGCGAGGAGGTTTCGTTCATCCAGATCTCGGTCAGGAAGGCGATGTCCGGTGATGTGGTGTCGAGTAGGTCCCAGAGTTCGACGGCGTGCTTGTGTGCCGAGCGGATGTTGATCACGATGCATCTAAGCTGGTTGGCTTTCATTGTGGAGGGTGTATTGGCGCTTACGAGGCAGGAGAAGCTGCAGTTTCGGCAGGTGAAGGGGCCGTGGGTGCGCCTCGGGGCGGCCTTGCAGCAGGTGTGATTTCTTCCTGGGTTGAGAGCGATGAGGGTCTTTGCGTCGTATCGGAGTTGGTCGTCCTGGCAGGTGCGGGGGCCAGGGGTTCTGGTGCTGGGTGCAGTCAGGGCGCAGACGGGCTTGCCTTAGGCGCGCCTTTGGCGCGTCAGCGGTGCGCCCGCTGCGTGCGGCCGCCATATATGGGAAGGTGGGGAGGGAGGAGCAGCTGGGAGGTGGGAGGCGAGGGATGGGTGTGGCAAATGGGTGCGGAGGGGGCGGGGCCGCAGGGGAGGCAGCGGCGGGGACGGAGGACGAGAGACCGGCGCAGGGCACGGAGGAGTGAAAAGTGTACAAAAGCAGAGGGGCACAGAGCAGGCGGCGATCAGAATACAGAATACAAAGCACAGGGGCACAAAGCAGAGTGGCGATCAGGATACAGAAAGCAAAATACAGGGGCACAAAGCAGGGCGGCGATTGGGATACAGAATGCAAGTACAAGGGGCACAAAGCAGAGCGGCGAGTGGGGGGCAGGGGGCACAGAGCAAAGCGGCGATCAGGATGCAAAATACAGGGGCACAAAGGAGAGCGGTGATTGGGATACAGAATGCAAGTACAAGGGGCACTTGCCTACAAGAGGGGCGCGTGCACTATAAATCCGTTGAATACAAGGGCCACTATTGTTGTCAGTTTGGAAAGTGTTTTTCACAACCGAGATAAGTATACAATGCATGAATGTCATATCAATAGTCAGCTTGAAGGGCACAAATCCTGTTAGACTTCATGGTCACCATAGCTGCAACTCATTTCCACCACAACTTGACAGTAGTACCTCCAATTTAAACATTCTGGCACCTCCCACTCGCTCGAACTGAGATGCATGGCTATGAACTGTGTATGCACGCGTGTGAGAGTCAGTGACATGCGCGTGTCACCAAAAGCTAAAGTATGTGTGTATACAGCAGAGTGTGATAGTGTGTGAGAGAAGTGAGTGTGACGAGGGCATTGTTAGCAGAGTAATAGTTTTTCCTAACGCAGCACGTCTTTTAATACGGCATGGTAACAGGCGCTTCACGTCATGTGCAATAATCGCCACAGGGTGGCTGTAGGAGATAACATTTATAACTATCACCTAAAAAGTTGCACTGATCTACAAGTGGGCAGCATGTTCTATGGCAATGAAAAGCCAATACATTTTTTGCTTTTGAAAATATGTTTTTTTGGTTCTTCTCACAAGAAATAGGATATCTACACAACGCTCCTTGCTCGCTGTTTCTGCGTGAGAAAGGACCACCGCTTAGCCTGTAAAAATGATTTAAGAAAAAATAAAGGTTCTGGGGATACTACCAATTTATTTTAAAAGAATTAATGTCCAGGTATGAGTGAGGGATAGCTAAAAGAAGTCATCACAATAGCAAATCGGAATTTAGACAAGCTAACTGCAATCATGTATCCAATTTCAAAGTGTTTCTAACGCTTAACCATTGCAAAAAGACAGACTAGTGTCGATAGGTTATGAAGCCACCTTCGTATGCTGTTCCATTTTCTTCATTAGAAAAGGAAGATTGGCATGAAACAGAACAGTCCGTCAAATGGTCGGTCTCAAAAGCGCAGTCACTGCAATCTGCATCAAGAGACCGATCTAATGGGGGCGTGGCCAGGCGCCAAAGATGGCAGACGCGTTCTGCTAGCGTTCCGTGCCTAATCCCCGGATTATCCTGGACATTCTGCTGACCCGGGGCTCCATCCGGCCCCAGTGCTTACCTGCTCTGCATATCTGGAGTCGCGCTACCTGAGGAGGGTTTCCCGAGTCCTGTACTCGTCCCGCAGTGACCCTGTGAGCTGCTGCCTGCTACATTGCGGGGGCCTGGGCCCGGCCGCGTGGCTCACTCGCACGGGACGATCCTGCTTCCTCCGTGTGATGGGTGACTCCGCGGCGCTCCCATGCCTGCCTAAGGCTGCCGCGTTCAGCCCTGGTGTTACCGCGGGAAGCAGGGGGCGCTCTGCGACTCCTTCGAGTCGATGACTGCTGCCCGGGAACTGACTGCGGGAGAGAGCCTGGATCTGGCGACCTGTACTGCAGCTGTGGGGACCACAGGCCTAGTGCTGCAGCTGACCGGCGAGGCCTTCCGGCCGAGGTGGGCCCGCGAGGGGTGCAGCGAGGTGCCTTCTGGTGGCGGTGGGGTGCCGCGGAGGTCGATCGAACCTAGGGCCCCCTGCTAAGCTGAGTTGCTAAGGTTGCATCCGTGTGGGGGATGACTCCGCGGTGCTGCCGTGCCTGCCTGAAACTGCCGGGTCCTGCTCTGGTGATACCGCGGGAGGCGGGGGACACCCAGTGATTCCGTCGAGTTGATGGTCTCTGCCCGGGAACTGACTGCGGGAGGAGCCCGGATCCGGCGACTTGTGCTGCGGCTGTGGGGACCACTGGCCTCACGTTGAAGCTGACCGGCGGGGCCTTCAGGCCGAGGTAGGCCCGCGAGGGGTGCAGCAAGGTGCTTACTGGTGGCGGAGGGGGGCCACGGGGGTCGGTCGGGCCTTGGGCCCCCTGCCAGGCTGTGTTGAGGAGGCCGGTCGGACGTGGGGCCCTGTGAGGACTGCTGCCTGAGAGCGAGCGGCGCTCCTGGGAATTGTCCTTGCAGTGCGGTGCCCACGTGGGTTGGGGGTCCACGGGGGTCGACCGGACCTAGGGGCCCTCACCTGCACGGGGGCTAAGACTGTAACGCGACACTCGCTGTAGGCCTAGAGGGGTGACCACGCTTGTGCCTGCTGCACCCGGAACTGTCCTTGCCAACCGGCATTGCCCTCCCTCCTGGAGTGATCGTGGCCTACGGTGCTACCGGCGGTGACCCCTCCCGCGCCCTTGCGGTGGGACATCCCGCCAGGTGTGATCTAGGGGAGAACAGGGCCCTGTGACGAGCCGGGTGCCTGTGTGGGACTTGCTGAGGGGTTGATCTTGCTGGGGGGGCAGGTCGGGCCCAGGGACACTCAACATCCTGGAAATGTGGACTTCTCACTACCGTGAGTTGGTTCATCCATTGTGCTGTCCAGTAGTGACCTCCTCTGGTTTACTAGACGCCTGGACGCCCGAAGCGGGGAAGAGACTGCAACATGCTGTGTCCGGCCTTTGACAAGTACACCTGAGGGTGAGCTGGAAAGTGGTGGAGTCCAGCGCTCAGTGCTTAATTTGAGCCGGAGCTTTCCGGTGCTGAGCACCGGCACTTAATTGGTTTCCGGTGCTCGGCACCGGCACCTAATTGTCAACACTACACTTAGGGCAGTCTGCCACAAGGTGGCGCTGCTCATGTAATTTAGAGAGGAGCAGTATTACAGCTGTTTAGGGGCACAATATACATAAAAAAATTACTAATACCTGGCTTCCCAGGCATTCCTGTAGCTTTGGGGACCTGGAATAATCTTTACTGTCGCATTTACATGCAAGAGAGCAGGTTAGTAGTTGTTTTGGCAGCGATGACAGGGGCGAAGGGTGGTGCAAGCTGCAGTGGCCTCCTGGAAAGAGCCCTGGCACTTAATATTTTACAAATTAAGCACTGCCAGCGCTAGTCCCCTTTTGGTGCTCTGCATTCCCCTGCTGTCCCACCTGTGTAGCACCAACGGAGGGCCCCATATCGTGTGTGGAGACCGTGGTGACGGGCCTGAGGCTGGGGATATCTTGACCACACAAGACTACGTGGGCCGGGCATACTTCGCAGAACCTCGGGTAGGGCTGGGGAAGTGGTGGGCCGCCCCACACTGATGCCCGGATGGGTGACGCCCAGTTCCGCGCTGGAGTTACACCCGACAACAGTGCGACAGTTCTTGCAGAACCCAGTTGGAGCGGACAGTGGCTGTCTCAGAGCATGTTAGCGTTCACAGGCGCCTGGTGGACTGTGTGCTTGGGACCCAAATACCTAACGTAGCGGCCCCTTCGCTGTCACACCGACTCGGCTGGTGGCCATCTGCGAATGCCCACGGTGCAGCAACTTGTGATGGGTCGTATGAAAGTCAAAATGCAACAGGGGCCCTCGCGTGGGAACGACCTAGACCCTCGGAACCCTGGGAACCGCCGAAACCTACGCCCACGGCCCTAGCAGCAAAAATGGATTCCATCCTTGCAGCGATGGAACGGATAGGTGCTGCGGTGGAACACACCAGAACCTCCCTGGAAACCAGAATAGATAAGATCGCCTCGGACTTCACTCTCCTGCACGCGGACCATCGTAAGTTGGCCGATAAAGTCGCTGTGCAGGGCCAAGCAGCTAAGGAGCTCCAGCCTATCACCCAAAGCCACACTGCAGCGCTACAGGACCTACTGGATCGGGTTCATGAGCTGGAAGACAAGGCGGACGATGCCGAGGGCCGTTCCCACCGCAAGAACGTCCGCGTGGTGGGCCTGCCGGAAGGTGAAGAAGGTAGTCATCCAAAACAATTCATGGAACGGTGGCTTCGTGATCTCATACCTCCAGCTCTCCTGTTGCAGCAGTTCGTTATTGAAAGAGCCCACCGCATCCCAGCTCGGAAGCCTCAACCAGGAGCCAGACCCCGGCCATTCCTCATTAAGCTGCTCAATTATAGGGACCGTGACGTGGTTCTCCGTGAAACGCGCAAAATGGATGCTCTCACAGTGAGCGGTAGTTTGGTCATGTTCTTTCCTGACTATACTGCCCGGGTGCAAAAACGTAGGAGCAACTACACTGCAGTGAAACAGCAACTCCGCGCCCTTGCAATACCATATTCACTGTTATTTCCGGCATGCCTGCGCATTACAGCTAAGGAGAAAACACACTTTTTTGATTCCCCAGAAGAGGCATGGGACTGGCTCGAGGAGTCGGGGCTATGGTCGGGTGTGAGACCGGCAAACTCAAACAATGGCACTGCAGCGAGTGGTGGAGCCCGTCGTCGTCGCGGAGCCAGGAGGCTCATCCAGCCAGGGATCATTGCCCCAACCCCGGAGAGAATGCGCAGGGAGAGATTGGAGGCTCTTGAAGCAGTTACCACCCTCGGCTCCCCACAGGCCCAAGAACGCTTGGACCCCCGCATACAGACCACTCTGGTGCCAAGCGGCTCTTCCTCGCCCTCCACTACCGCTTCAGATGACCTTATCCTACTGGTGGTGACTCCGCAAACTGCTGATGACCTTATCTGAATAAACCTTCTGGTGATGGCCACCATCATGGACAGCTCACGCAAGTAACCCATTGGAAGTCCCTGCTGGACCCTGACTGTGGCTGGGAGCGGGGGTGGATCTACTGTATTTGCGATACTGTCCGGCCCTACTGGTGTTGGAGTGGCGGTGACCCGCCTGTTGTTGGCCGAGTCACGCATGCCCGCTCATGGGGCCGGGGGGGGGGGGCAGGGGGGGGGCCCGGAGGGGTTGCATTTCCCTTGCCCACCAACCAGACTCGCGGTCTGTTGGTCCCACATGTTGGCGTCAGAGTCCACACAGTTGATACACATATGCAGGAATGCGGGGGAAGGCTACGGCACGTCAAAGCTGGCACGCACACCCTCACAGGTACCCTACTGACCTAGTTTACACCACTTCATTGCTATAGAAGTTTGGACGGACATTACGCAATGTCTGCCCCTGATGTTAGGCTGTTCTTGGTTTCTCAGTTGTGTTTCTTGTTGCAGCGCTCCGACACGATATTACCGGACCTTGCCCCTTGCCCTGCCTGCGCCCGCCTTAGCCCTGGCACCCCTATCATGCTGGCTCACTCGCGATGGCGCGCACTGACATAATTGCGTGGAACATCCGTGGCATGTACACGCCCTCACGTCGGTATTCTATCTTTGCATACCTCCGGAGACACTCTGCAGCCATTGCTCTCCTGCAGGAGACACATATGACCCAGCCGGAGCTAGACAGGTTGCGCAAACGCTGGAGAGGCCAACTGTATGGCACAGCCTATTCAGCATGTGCTCGGGGCACACTGATCTGGGTGCGGGCAGGCACCCCATTTGTATGTGCAGACACAGTGATAGACCCAGCAGGCAGGTACACTCTAGCTTGGGGAACACTAAACGGCCAGCAAATACTACTGGGCTCCATTTATGCTCCGAACATCGACAAACTCTCATTCTTGGTACAGCTGTCCCAGTCATTGGCCCCTTACGCTGGAATTCCGTGGTTACTGGGAGGGGATTTCAATTCGGTACTAGATATACACCTGGACAGGTCCTTTCCGCCCGTCCGCACCATGCAGGCCGGTTCAAACGCCCGGGCCCTCGCCGGATGGCTTTCACATTGGGCATTGCTAGATGTGTGGCGTTGCCTGCATCCTGACACTCGTACATATTCTTACTACTCTGCGGTGCATGATCTTCACGTGCGTTTGGACAGGGTAGTGGGCTCCCAGGCACTGTACCCGCTGATTGAGGATGCTGAGTATTTGGGGCGTACCCATTCGGACCACAATCCCCTAAAGCTGCGACTGAACTGGGACCCTTGTCGCCCCCCTGTACCCACATGGCGTCTTCAACTCGCCGCGTTGGAATATCCGGAATTTCATGCCTCTCTGGGAACGGCTATCCTGGAGTATTTTGAATTGAATGAAGGGACGGCGAGCAATGCGCTGGTGGAGTGGGATGCCCATAAAACGGCTATCAGGGGCCACTGCCTTGGTGCAACGTGGAACATACGCAAACAATTAGCATGGTCACTCACTCGCATCGAAACGCAGTTACTTAAGTATGAGCGAGACGGCGAGGGAGGGGATCGCCACTCCGCACATTTGGCACGCCTTCGGGCGCAACATGCTGACCTTCTGGAGCGTCTGCGCTGCCACAATTACACGGCTTATATGGCACGCACTCATGCCAAAGCCGACAGGGCAGGTCACTTACTAGCTTGGTTACTCAAGCAGGAAAACGCCCACGCCCTGATCGGGGCCATACGTACGCCCGAGGGCCCCCTGGTCTACACGCAGCGCGAAATACACCAGGTGATGACCGACCACTATGCGCAGCTGTATCGCTCCATGGGGCGCTGCTCCGGGCTTGAGCTGGATGGTTTCTTGGAAGCTGCCCACCTACCCACGGTCCCCGGAGAACATCTGAGTCGCTTGACGGGCCCCTTACCTTGGAGGAGATTAGCGGGGCGATCAGTTCCATGGCCACCGGGAAGGCGCCGGGACCTGATGGCCTCCCACGCTGAATACTATAAGGCCTACAGGGAGTCCCTGGTGCCGAAACTGCATGCCCTTTATTCCGCAGCTCTCGAAAAGCGCGTTCTGCCCCCTTCAATGCGCGAGGCCTACCTGGTGTCCCTGCTTAAACCAAATAGGGATCCCGTGAGTCTGGAATCATACCGACCCCTGGCTCTACTTAATGTGGAGTATAAAATATTAGCTAAGGTGTTGGCAGAGCGCCTAGCGCCGGTGGTGCCCCTATTGGTGCACAGCGACCAGAACAGATTTGTGCCTAAACGTAGTACCTCACTGAACCTGAGGCGGTTTTTCCGGGTGGCCTCGGATAGTGTGCAGAGGTGGCCTGGGGCGGGTTGTCTTGCTCTAGATCTCGAAAAAGCCTTCGACTGCTTGGAGTGGGGCTACCTCGAGGCGGTGCTGATGCGATACGGACTGGGCCCGGGGTTTCTCCAGATGGTCGCACTCCTGTACAGAAATCCTTCAGTGAGGGTAAAAACTGGGCCCTACATCTCTGCTGCAATACCAATCTGCAGGGGCACCAGGCAGGGGTGCCCGCTTTCGCCCCTCCTGTTTGCGCTGGCAATGGAGCCCCTAGCCACGGCATTGCGCACAACACTAGGTGATGGAATCCCCCTAGGAGACGTGACACATCAGGTGTCACTGAACGCCGACGACCTCCTGGTGTTCGTCAGAGAGGTCAGTAACATTCCGGTCGCTCCAGAATGCATACTGCTTAACTTCACCGCCCTCTCGGGACTTAAGGTGAACGCCACTAAGTCCTGTTTGTATGCGTTTGGAGGGGATATACTGGACCCAGGCTATATCCTGGATGGCGTGCGTGTGCAGTGGAAAGCGGACACTTTCCAATATCTAGGAGTCCAGATATACCACCAGCCGGCGTACCTCATTGAGGGCAATTTGGGCAGGGCTGTGACGGCGATTAGGTCCCAGATGCCTTTTTGGTACAAAAGGGGGTGGTGATGGACAGAGCATCAGAACCAATCAAACACACACACCCAGTCAACAGATCTGGGTTTGATCCATCACCGTTCTTTAGCCCACTCCGCCACCCCAGTTCAGACATGGCCATATGCAAATCAGTCTGACCCTGTGCCTCATGGGAACAGTCCAGCCCGAACTGCCAAGCCATGCCTTCCCTGGACCGGAAACAAGCTTCCTAGAACCGGTTTCTGGCATTTCAGCCGTCTTCAGCCAGGCTTGCTTGAATCCAGTGGCAAAGTGAGCAAGGGACTCACGTCTGAGCATACCCTGCCAACTTATGGCAAACAAAGCGGTACAAAAGGGGGTGGTGATGGACGGAGCATCAGAACCAATCAAACACTCACACCCAGTCAAGAGATCTGGGTTTGATCCATCACCGTTCTTTAGCCCACTCTGCCACCCCAGTTCATACATGGCCATATGCAAATCAGTCTGACCCTGTGCCTCATGGGAACAGTCCAGCCCGAACTGCCAAGCCATGCCTTCCCTGGACCGGAAACAAGCTTCCTAGAACCGGTTTCTGGCATTTCAGCCGTCTTCAGCTAGGCTTGCTTGAATCCAGTGGCAAAGTGAGCAAGGGACTCACGTCGGAGCATACCCTGCCAACTTATGGCGAACAAAGCGGTACAAAAGGGGGTGGTGATGGACGGAGCATCAGAACCAATCAAACACTCACACCCAGTCAACAGATCTGGGTTTGATCCATCACCGTTCTTTAGCCCACTCTGCCACCCCAGTTAGGACTTGGCCATCTGCAAATCAGTCTGACCCTGTGCCTCATGGGAACAGTCCAGCCCGAACTGCCAAGCCATGCCTTCCCTGGACCGGAAACAAGCTTCCTAGGACCGGTTTCTGGCATTTCAGCCGTCTTCAGCCAGGCTTGCTTGAATCCAGTGGCAAAGTGAGCAAGGGACTCACATCTGAGCATACCCTGCCAACTTATGGCGAACAAAGCGGTACAAAAGGGGGTGGTGATGGATGGAGCATCAGAACGGCCGAGATGTGGAGCTGCAACGTCTTGGAGTTCTGTAGGCGGGGGACCTCCGCACACCGGCAGGAGGAGGAAGGCATGAAGCATGTCGGTGCTGGGGACCTGCTGCCAGGTCCGGCTGTGAGCAGCTGGAGTCACGCGAACATGCGCAAAGCACCGGGGCAACCACAGGCATTGTGCGTGCAGAGTGAGCATGTGGGAGGCAAAAGAAACTTTCAGGCCAGCATAGGGGGTGGAGAAAACAAAGAAACTATTAGCAGCGCGGAGCTTATGACGAGCGCCGCGCTGATGTAAAACAAAGTTCCCCTCATTCATGGAAAACAAGGAAGTAGTCCCTACACGATTACCATTGTTTTGGGATATGCTTCCAGTTTGTTGTTGCTCTAGGCTGAAAATTTAATTGTCTGTCAAGGGAATCACGGGATAAAAATTGGAGAAAAAAAAACTCCTTTAGAGCCATTGAAAGTGTAATAGGACTACCCTTGGCTCACTCAGCCTAGTTAATTGAAAGAGATACAGGACTCTGATGTACACTCCCAATGAGGTGGCCATCTTGGACTGACTCCCTCACAGTGGTCTAGCGCCTGTACACTTCTGGTTTACGCCCAGTGATCTCACTATCTACTTAAACAGCGCAGAACCACAATTTTAATTTTAATTTTTTACTTATTTTTCTTTATGTTCGGTCCCTTTTGTTACTGCTCCTGCCTCACCCCCAACCCTTCATTTGCATGACATGGTGTTCATACCACATTACTTGAACCAACCCCTACCCCTCCTTTCGACTTCTTTCCCTCAGTCAAAACCCTAGCCACCCTTTAGTTGCTCCATCACCCTCCTTCACGTCCCCCCTGCATTCCCAAGCCCATCACTTCCTCACAGCTTCGACCCCTTCTCGGGTCGCATACACATTTCTCGCCCTACAACATCCTATCCCATACTAACAGACCCTCATCATGGAACTCACAGGCACACATACTTACACCATCAACTACCCCAAATCTTTCAAAAAAAGCATCCAAGCGCTTTAAACACAATTTGATAAAACTACACCCTGAAACACCCATCTCTGATCCCTACTTCTCAAGAATCAAAGGGTATATAACCACGGATATCATCTTCTACACTAAACGTAGAGCACAATGGAGGAAAGCGTTCCTAGCTATATTTTCGATCTCCTCCATTAGGAAAACAGCGCATGGTTTTATTATTTCTATCTCCCCCTCCCAAATTTTCAAAGCGGCTGCAACCATCAACATCTGTAATAATGGTACTATTCTCATGCAATTAACAGACCGCAGCTTAAACCTGTTGGATATGATCTTCCCCATTATCAAAGAACAAGTGATAAAACCCCAAACCCCTCCCCAGGCAACGCACACCACCAGCACACAATCTAGCTCACCTCCAAATGCTACCTCTAGCCACGCTCCACTACTATCCTGACTAATATGTACACCCGAACCCCATGCCACCCCCCTTCCCCGCTCGACTCATATGACACTCCCCCCTTCCATCTGCACCAGTATCTACACCCATCACAGACTTACACACCACCACATCAGTATCACGACCATTAGCTTCAATTAAGCTCCCCTCCCCACCAGATTCCCCCATAAGACACTTCCCCCTTACTGCGGTACCAGCACTCACACCCTTAACAGAATCAGCATCCTCCCAAAGAACAAACATATCTCCCCCTATTGTCGTCACTACCCCTTGCAAAACCAGCACTCCCATGACCACAGCCTCACAACACACCACTACGCCTTCTGCAGCTACTCCCCTTTCCCCCATCGTCACCATTACCCCCTGCGAATCCATCATTCCCATGATCACAACCCCACGACACACCTCTACGCCTCCTACACTCTCTACACACTCATGTCCTCTCCTCCTTGATATGGAGCGGGAACCAGATAGGTCGCCGCATAACAACACCCTAGAAGATGTGCCTCCCTCTTACCATCCACAGGACAGAAGTACACCTCCCACACCCATAATACATCCACCAATCTCGCTTCCACCCTCACTAGATCCCAGATTGGACAAGATCATACCCTCGGTACGACAAATCAAAGAAGAACTTCAAGTCCTATCTGAGGCTCTTCTGAGCAAACCCTGGAACACTTGATATGCACGACAAACTAAATCAAACTTTCACTTGACTCACTCAGTACCCACGCCGAAATGTTCGACCCCAGATGGAAATCAGTTCCTTTTCATAATAAATCAACCGGCCCAATCTCTAGGACTAATCCGCTATCGGAGAATGATTTGCTAGCTCTACTCCATTCATATGAGCCCCCACACCGAAATCACAATACTTTGCCTCCAGATAGCCCACCCAAACTAGCTCTAATCCCAACTATCCCCCCAACACTCACAGACCCACTAAACACAACACTAGAGGCATTGTCGAAAATAACCTTAGGCAAGTTCCCCTCATTCTGGAACCCATTGCATCCCTCATTACACCCCGCCTTAAGTGTATACTACTAAATTGCAGATCGGCCTCAAGACACGCGGCTGACATAGCTGACATCATTCTCGCACTAGAACCCGATTTGCTCATTTTAACCGAAACATGGTTAAAGGAATCCTCTACACCCATCATTGACATACTAGTACCCCCGATCTATGACATCATCAGACTGGATAGAATTGATAAGACAGGGGGTGGTATCGCTTGCATACACCGGAATAATATCTCAGTAAACAAATCCCTAACCCCTGTATTCCCTTCTTGTGAATACATCTGCCTTGACATCAATAGCTATGGCAAACCAATATGCTGTCTACACACCCTTTATCACCCACCGGGTGATAACCTCACTTTTGCCGAACAGTTCATGGACATAGTTTCTACTAATGCCCGACTTCAAATTACCCAAATATTTCTCGGAGACTTCAATCTCCACTGGAATGACACCAATGATGCAGTGGTCAACAGTCTCAAAAACTTCCTCGCTGACCTTGACCTCACCCAAATTTGCAACAGCTCTACACATGATAAAGGATCAATCCTTGATTTAGTAATCTCTAAAGTTGATTCCATCCAGCTAGATACGATCCATCAATGTGATTGGTCAGATCACCACATCATTACCTTCTTTATCAATGAAACTGTGTAATGCAACTCGGTTCAACCCACAAGACCTAAAATATGGAAGAGGGATCTGAAAAACATTGACCTTAAGCATAAGCACAATTCACAGCTACAACCTACTTCTTCCTCATGAAGGGATATCAGACGTTCATGATCTCACCAACTACTATTTCAATTCCATGAACACGATACTAAATGAGGTAGCTCCGCTTCAATTTAAGAGTCTCCACAAAAGAGTCTAAGCCTTGGTACGATGGAAGATTAAACAAGGACAGACGAGCCCTAAGAATAACTGAACGCAGATGGAGATCAGCTCCATCCGCCAACCATCTCAAGATACTAAGAAAGAAGAGGAACGCATACTACAGAATGATCAAACGCACTAAAGCAGACTTCTTCACACACCAATTAGACCAGGCAAAAAATCGTCCCAGAAAACTTTTTGAGTTATTCAAAACTCAATCGAAGGATGCACCTAACCGCCCCCAAGATAAATGTGACGCACAACCAAACTGTGAAGAATTTTCTACCTTTTTCACTCAGAAGACAGATACCATAAAGAAGGACCTTCTCAACGACCTAATAACACACACTGTCTCTCATACAAACCCACCACCTTCCCTTCTAAATGCCCCACAGCGAAACTCATCAAAGTTCAATTTAAAAAATAATGCATCTTGGACTTCTCTCAATACTTACAATGAAGAATATATTCTCAAAATGCTTACTGCCCTGACCCCGGCCAATCACTTCACCGACCCGCTCCCAGCAAACTTCGTAAAAGACTTCACCCCGTTGCTGTTGACGCTATGGACCAAGATCATAAATAACACTTTACGCCAAGGTTGCATCCCTGACACCCTTAAAGCTGGGCAGGTATCCCCCATTCTAAAGAAACCTACGGCAGACCCTGTGGACTCAAACAATTGCCGCCCTGTCCAATATCCCCACCTTGGCCAAACTCTTAGAAAAATGTGTACACCTCCAGCTGGTAAGACATATTGAACATTTAAACCTACTCAACAAATACCAAGTCACAGCACTGAAACAGCCATGACTCATATAATTGATGATGCTCTACAAATCCTAGATCAGAACGGAGCCTGCGTACTTATCCTGCTAGACCTTTCCTCTGCCTTTGATACTGACAAACATGATAACCTGATAGAGCTTCTGAAACACAGAATGGGATTATCTGGATCAGTGCTAAATTGGTTCACTTTGTTCCTCCAAAACAGATCGCAATGATTTAAGGTCAACCACTCATTGTCGAAACCTGTCCCGGTCACGTTAGGAGTCCCTCAAGGATCTTCACTATCTCCGACACTGTTCAATTTATTTATGGAACAAATTCTTAACTCCTCCAATGTTCAATATCACATGTACGCTGACGACACACAATTATACCTTAAGATCCATACCCTAGAAGACATCAAAGCACTCAACTCAACTCTCGGAAAAACTCAGACCTGGCTGGCAGAAAACCATCTAAAATTGAATGCCCTCAAAACCAAATTCCTCCTAATCACTCCTCCCACTCAAGTACCCAGAATGCAAGAATGGATCAAACACCTTACTGCACTCAACTGCCAACCTCTCATCGTTGACTCAGCGAAATCGCTGGGAATTACACTGGACAGAAACCTCAATATGCAAAAACACATTAGCAACGCAACAAAAGGAGCAAACTTTCAGATACATAATCTGAGAAAACTGAAACCTTTCCTGCCGGAAAAGGACTTCAAACTGGCAGTACAAGCGCTAGTCATCCCAAGAATTGACTACGGGATTGTCTCGCTTTGCGGCCTGCCCAGAGCTGCAACGGCCTCTCTAAGAGCCTCAATCAACGCTGCAGCAAGACTTATCACTGGTTCCAAAAGAAGCTCACACATATCCACTGTCCTAAAATCCCTTAATTGGCTACCTTTTGAAGCTAGAATGCATCTGAAAATAGCATGTATGACGCATAAAGCCATTCACCACAATGCACCTAGCTATCTGGTACAGAAACTGGCGTCCTCTTGTGGGGTCAGATCTTCAAGAAGTGATAAAAACCTTCTACTGAAACCGCAAAGATTCAACAAGAAGAAAACATAGACCCGAACCTTTTCAGGGATGGCGCCCAAATTATGGAATGCTCTACCCCCAGAAACCTGGCTTAATCCCTCTACGGCATCTTTCAAAAAAGAAGTGAAATCGCTTCTCATGGCTAAATACACTTGAGCATGGACTACTGTTATATTGCTACCAAACGTATCTTCTACATAGAACCTTTTATTGTCTATTGTCCAACCAGGTCTTGGATACTGTACCTATATTCTGCTTGGTTTACATTGAATGTTTTTTTATGTACCTTATTCCCACATAGCTATGTTTGGAAGTTTATACTATCATTGACCAGCATTGAACCTATGTTATTTTCTTTGTTTTTATGTAACTTTGACACCTACCCTGTAAAGCGCTTTGATACCCGCAAGGGTCTGGTTCGCGCTATATAAAACTTTCAAATAAAGAAATAAATACATGACTAGGTAACACCGAGCAGCGGAACAAAACTGTAGTTGGTCAGTGCGGCTTCCTGCAAAAGGGAAGCAAAACAGAAGTGCCGCATCAGATCTCAAGCCAACGATAAGCCCACTAACAAAATAAATGCCACAGTTAACGAATGGCAAGCAGCAGGAGAAACTATCGGCAATAGGCGGAGTTTCACCCAACACTTACAGATTACTTGATGCATCATAGAGGCAGCGCATGCGCTGCCTATGCGAGACCTAAAAAACATGACTCTAATAGGGATCTTATTAAATAGATCATTCTGACCTTCACCCAACAGTATTGAAGGTCCACCTAAAATAAGTTTAGGAAAATGTTAGCAAATTATCACATTTTTCCAGCATTATTTGCCTAGGGGGAAAAGTCGCACAGACCATCAGCGAAACAAGCAGTTCAGAAAAGTATATATTATATGGCCTAATATTTCTCATAGCATCAGTCTATATTTCATTTTTTCATCCTGTGCCTTCCAAGCAGTTTATCCAAACTCTGTTAGAAACGAAAATCTACCTGAAACATGAGCCAATGTAGATATCTCTCAGTCTCAGGCAGCATGTGCACTGGTGGGGCTAGACCTCTCCCAGGTGCAAGAAGCAGTCCTATTGTTAAAGGTACAGAGACACTAATTTTACAGATTAAGGTTTCAGTCCACTCACATATCTTTTTTTACACACATTTGAAAATAGAATATTTGTGCTCCTGAATAACAGATTATTGTGTTATGAAAATGCAGAAATTATGGTATCAAATGCACCTTTTGAATTTGTAAACAAACTGTAATCCTTTCAGATTTCCATAACCTACAAATCTGGTGCCTTGCCAACAGGACTACAAGCTTTGATTCAACTGTTGTAACTTGCCCTTCTTGATCTGACATTAATCTGAAGAAAATTACACTAGGGCTTGCTTTAAGTTGTATCCCAAGGACATCTCCCACAAAGTCAAATACCGAGTTCCAAAATATTACTATTTTTGGACACGACAAACAGATGCATATCGTCTGCTGCTACAAGCATGCATTTAGGGCAAGTATATGTATTGCCAGTAATCTTATAGAGACTTGCCGGAGACCAATAAACTCTATGGGTGGAAAATAGGTAATTTCGTTTGGGTGGTGCCGGTTTTACTACTTGTCGTAATATACTATAAGAGTCACTCCACATTTGCATCAAATCCTCATCGTTAAACTCTTCACCCCATAATTTTAGAATTTCAGTCTCGATCTTTGTACTCATCTCCAAGAAAGCCCAGTACCAAAAAGATGTTTCCTTTTGTCACTAATAGGTTCTCATCACTTGATCAAATTTGGATTCCTCCTCCTCCACCCAAACTTGTGTTGCCCACCAGGACCTCAGTTGATAGTATTTAAACCTCGTCAACAAACCATTAGTGCAATTATACAATACCACCCAGCTCATCAGATTTATGCCTACCTTTAGGTCTGCCCAATAACAAATACCCCCTGATTTCAGGGACTGACTTAGTTGGTCTCTCAAACAATCCGGGGTACCTGGAGAGTCCCAAATTGGTGCCAATGATGAAAAATATGGAACTCTCATAGTTTTTTGCACATACATCCACATATGAACAAATGTGAAGAACGGCGCTGGGGGCGACAGTGGGTGGCCGGCCCGCGAGGTGCTGGCAGGAGGCGGCATGGATGGAAAAGAGTAAAGGGAAGCTCGGCCTTTCCAGAGAGACGCATGCTGGCATGGGCCAGGGGGAGGTGAGGCCCGATGTAACTGCCTTGGTGAGACGCCCTGCCATAAGCGAGCTGGGGGCTGATGTGGAGGTCCTCGCCTGCTGGCTAGAACTTCCAGATCCTGTGATTTGAAGGGGAGGATAGCAGTTTCAGCCCTTATCAAATTGGCTAGTGGTTCACAATATATATTAAAAAGAAGTGGGGACAGGGGGCAGCCCTGCCTTGCCGCTCTAAAAATTTCAAACCAGTCTGACGGCCCCCCATTTATCAATACCCTGACTTTAGGACCGTAGTACAATTTTTGCACCGCCCTTACCATATTTTGTGGAAAACCAAAACTTAACAAAGCCTCCCACAGGTAGGGCCAATGTACCTGATCAAAATCTTCAGCTGCATCCACAGCCACTATGGCCAAAGGTAAGTTCCGAGCCTCCACAATATCTATGACTCCCAACTACTGAAATGTCAATTAATTCAGCTGCCTCCCTGGTATAAACCCTCTTTGATTGGATGAATCACCTTATGTATTACCTTAGCTACACAAGATGCTATGATTCCGGAAAAGATCTTATGGTCCGTATTTAATAAAGGTATCGGTCTATAAGAGTTCACTTTCTGTGGATCCTTATTTGGTTTTCAGATCAAAGTAACTGTAGCCTCTGACCAGGAATTAGGGGCCTTCTTCCCACTTATATATATCTCATTGAATAAAACTTTTATAACAGGGATTACTGTGTCCATAATACAAAAAAAGACCTCAACTGGAAGACCATCCAGTCCAGCTGCCTTTCCCCTGACCATTTTCTTACACTAAGCTCTTATCTCCTCCTCCCTAATCTCTCCTTCTAAAACTTTCTGTTGCTCTATAGTTAACATTGGAAGTGTTGTCAGCCCTAGCCACCCCTTTATGTCTTCTCGGCTGGGTTGAATATCATCTCTGTATAGATCTCTCATAAAGCTAGAGGCCTCTCCACATATCTCAGAATTAACGTTCAGTACTTCCCCAGATTCTCAACTGATGAACTCCCGGATTGTATTCCTAGCCCGGCCTGCCTTCGCCTTGCAGGCTAATAATGATCCACAATTTTCTCCATAGGCAAAATGCTGAAGTTTACTTGCCTTCCACCTATCGAGTGTTTTTTATCCATCTGTGCCTGGAACGCCACTTGTAACCCCTCCAGCTCTTTACTTAGTGCTTGCACTCTCTCTGAATCCTCCATGGATGCCTTCTGTAGTTCCCCTTCTTTTTTCTGAATCTCTTTAATTCTATTCTCCTTTTCCTGCTTCGCCACTCGATTTTTACCTACCATTATGGATTTTAGAGCCCCTTAAATATGTTTAAAAGCATCCCATACTATATGACCTTCTGCTGAGCCCTTGTTAACACCGATGTAGTTCTCAGATTTTTCCTTCACATCTTCAACTACATTCTCATCTAAAAGTATCGCCCTGTCCAGGTTCCATCTTTTATTCTCCTCTTTTTGATGATACCTCAGTGATACTACTACAGTAGAATGGTCTGACACTATTGCTGGGATATGAGTCACCTCCCCATATAGCTCCTGATCTAATAGGAAGTAATCTATACGGGAGTGGTGCCTATACTTCTTACTATAGAATGTGAATTCCCTTACCTCCCTTTTCTTAGAGCTCCATATGTCGACCAGATTGAATTCTTTTATCTTACTTGTTAGTCTAGAAAACGTTTTTGGTGGGTTGATATATTTAACTTTTGAAGTCCTGTCCAAAACTTTATTCAAAACTAAATTAAAATCTCCTCCTAGTATAATATGAGATGTCGTCTCTAATAAACAGGACTCCAGTTTTTCCAAGGCCTCTGGATTATCATTATTTGGCCCATAATAAACCGCACACACCAAAGGCCTACCTTGGACTAGAAGAGTTGCCACTAGCAACCTGCCCATAAGATCTGATTTAAACTTGACTAATCTTATTCCATTATTACACTTAATAATTATAGCGACTCCCCTGGTGCTCCCTCTCTGAGACTAACATATAATCTCCTGTACCCATCTAAGTTTTTCAAAACATTGCTTACACTCAATTCTTTCCAGGTGAGTTTCTTGTAATAATATTATTTGGGCCTCGCTATCTTTTATGATTTCGATAACCCGCGACACTTTCCTTCTGGATCTCAACCCATTTACATTCCAAGTTAACAGATTGACTACTTTTGTGTTATCCATACACAAATTTTATAGGATCAAATCGACTTAAATCAATCCCTTTGTCTTGTTAAACCCAACCAATTCAAAAAACTATCAAAAGCTAGCTTAATGAGGACACATTTTTTATTATTTTTCTCCCACTGCACCCCACACCCAGTGCCCCTCTTCCCCACTCCCCCCCAGGAAACCCCCATTTTACCTCTTGGGCGATACAATCCGCCCTTGGTGAGCCCCCACTCCAAAAAGATAAAAACATCTATTCTTTACCATGTATAAAACTCCTACAGAGAACAATTTATCCATCCATTTGCGATATGAAAGCATCTACTTCCTCTGGATCACTAATATTGTGTTTTTTATTTCGCCACATTAGTTTTTGCATGGCTAGAAATTTTAGTTGGACCTGAGCTCCCTTACTTCGTAACTCGTTCATTCTGGTGCCTAGTTCTCACTGCCTCTGGGCCGTCCTCGTCCCTAGGTCTGATCTTATTTGATATGAGTAACCCTCATGTTTTAATGAGCCCTCCTTCAATGCATGTCCTAATACCAGCTCTTTCACAGAGAAAGTCAAAAAATGTATCAAATTTTTTCTCGGGTTTTCCTATCCAGATTCAACTTAAAGGGATCTCTACAAGCTCTCTGGATCTCCTTCTCCAATCAATATCTGATTTATCTGTCACGATTTTTCTTAGGAGATCACATATGAGAGCCTTAACGTCTCCCTTCTAGGCCCCTTCCGGGATTTTAAGAAACCTCAGGTTATTCAGACGAGATTGCATTTCCAATCTTTCTAGATCATCTTGCAGTACTCTATTCTGCTTCTTTAATGATTCAATGTCCTTAGAATTTTCCAACACTGCCACCGACAGTGTTTTAACTTCCTCCTCCAAAGTACTGGTACGTTGCGCTATATCATCGAGTTTCTCCTCTAGTAATTCGCACTTATCTCGAATCCCCTTCTGATTGGACTCAGATATTTCAAACTTCTCAAAAATACCTTGTCTCAAGTTCAAAAACATGCTTTCCATAGAGTTTTCACCTCCAAAACCTCCAGCGCCATATGAACTTTCATCACGGGTATCCCCATGTTTAGAACTCTCCATCCCTCCTGTTTTACTACTACTTTGAGGAGATTCTATGCTTACAGGTGGAGAAGGGCTAGAACCAGGTCCAGGGCTAGGGCTAGGGCTAGAAGTAAGGCCAGGGCTAGTAAGCCCCCCCCCCCCCTTCTTTTCCCACCTTTACCTCTGTTTCTAGCTTCCGGGAGCGATCTCAACTGATACTGGCTCCTCACTCGTGTTTCGGATTCAAATTCAGTTAATCCTTTTTCCGTGGTAATTTCTACCCTCTCCGATGTACACGTGCCACCTAAAGGTTTAAATAAAGTGGGGTTAATTCCTTCACCTTTACCCACACCTCTGATGGCACAGACTTCTCTCACCTCTTAACTCATAGACCAATTTTGGAGCATTAGAGGGAGACTCTTCCATCAGCCTCAGTGCCCCTCGTAACCTCTCCTGTACCTGTAAAGCCTTCTCCTTCCCACTCTTTCTTCCGACTAACTGCCATGCTTGAGTCACTTTGCGTGCTTCGAGGCATAAGCGGAGCTTCCTCGCTACCGCAGATCTCCACTGTGTTCCCAGCGCCTCTCCCCTTTGCCGGCTCACGTCCTGTCCTTCCTCCTCCTCGATCGACCAGGAAGCAGACAGCCACAATCACTGCTCGAGTCTTGCGCAGGAAGCCTGCCGCTCGCAGCCAAATCCCATGCCGCGCCTCCACCACCAAACCCATAAGCGCCGAAGCTCAGGTATGCTAGCGACCAAAGAAAATAATTTTCCTCAAGATATTAAATTATTGATACTCATCAAGGTGCTGCGTCTGCTCGTAGTTATACTTATAGCTCATCCCCGGCTATTTCCTCCATATAGCGCCTCTTCTCCTCGTTCCGTTCGGGAGCTACCGCGACCGGCGTCAGCCCGCCGCCATGTTTCGCAGCAGGGTTCAAACAAAAGCTTAACATTATTCGTAAATACATGTTCAGTGTCCAGACATTAATTTCTCCGTTCCATCAAAAACTAATAACACTACTGCCACATAAGACTAAACCCAGCCTTACATGGCCATGTAAGAACATCTCATGCCATTGTTGCCCCAATAAACTAAGAATGGACACTATTAAGGGTCGCACTGGGAACCATCGGGGCGTAAACAGCACCAAAAACCCACAAATAACCAGCATTTGTCTAGCCAGCATCTGACCCAGTTAATGCACCATACTGCCACAAATAGCCTTAAACGTCAAGAATGACCACGATTTTTGCCTTGGTGGGCCTACATGCCAGACAAAATGTCAGGGGCAGTATGTGGTACAGTGAGGCAGTGGCATAGCTAACCCCCAGCCTGAGCAGCTACAGCGGGGGCTGCCACAGTAGATGTATAATTACTGCTTTGTTGGGAAAACTTCTCTGTAATTTATGAAGATGTTCATAAATAACATTTCCTCAGAACACCACAACAGAAATGAGAGGTGGAGGTCGAGATGTAGCACTGGGCCAAGCAACAACCCTGGAGAAAGGGAGATCGAAACAATGAAAATTGGAGAGAATGTAGATGGGGAGGGTCAAAAAGTAAAGTAGTGAGAAAATGCAGGAAGGTAATAAAAAGACTCCTTAGGAGCTGAACACCCTCTCAGCACCAACATCCCCTCCTGAAAAGTTATAGGGGCAGACGGGAGCTTGCTTCAAATGACTTTGATTCATTTTTAAAGGGGGAATATTTTACATTTCCGGCTACTTTCTGGACAGTATTTTGTCAAGTGAGGGCAACATCAAGCCAAGGCCTACAGAGTCCATAAAACATGTGACACTATGACGTCAGGTTGACACCGATGCACAGTTTCATATTGCAACCTCTTTCCTTTTCACCTCATTCTTTCCTAAATCGTCACAGCGTGGGGGTATCAGTGAGGCTCGCTGATCTCACCCCAGCCTGGGACAATCTGGCAAAGAATGGTTTGGGAACCAAAAGCAGCCCTGGCAAAAATGCTCAAGCCAGCCCCCCCTCTCTTCGTCCCCGCGCACATTCTTTCTCTTTCCATCTATTCATTCTCTCTATCCTTCTGTAATTGGTTTCTCTCTGTTACCCCTGCCTCATGCTCTTTAAGCCTCCCCATGCCTGCAGAAATTTACCTTGTGGAGCTGGGGAAAGTGACAGAGCACAAGCAGCGGCACCTTGTCCTAAAACCGACCTCCAAGGGCCTAAGGCCACTGGGGAAATGTCCGGCCATGGTTGAGAGGCTGGTTCTAAAGAAGCCCTGAGCACTGCAGGGCTGGCCTGAAGATTAAAGCACCCAGGCTCTATGAGTGACATTGCTGCATATCATGGATGGCGGTGGTGATTGGGCATGGTGGATGTCTGAGGACAAGGCTGTGACTTTGCCAGTCCATTCAAATCTGTGTGATGAGCTTTCATGTGCATGCATCATGGCATCACACAGATTGAAAAACCATGGCTCCAAGCGAGGGACAGGCAGTCTGAAAAATTCAGACCACTTGAACTATGTGGAGCAAAGTTAGCACACTTTTATTTTATAATTGTGAGTAATGTTCCAACTAATTTTTTCCTCAGTGTGCAGCATTGTAAGGTGGCTGTGCACAGTAGCCAAGGCTATGTGCGCCAAGAAACCAGCCATGCATGTGATAGGTACATGGGGTCCTAGTTTATGCCCAAGAGATTTGTGCTCACATGCTTCCTTATTAGTATTAATTAAATGGGTTTATAAACCTGCACAGCACGCCTGTCTCTCCAGTGCTTACTAAGCAATGTGAAAATTATGCACAAAGCGTTTAGAACAAAGCATTAACATTTGAGGAAAAATGGAGAGAATAAAAGATACTCACTTATTCGCTGATTTATTAAAAGTGAGACCTAAAAAGCTGAGATTAATCCCAGCTTTCTCCTTAACCAAACAGTGTGACATTAGGCAAATATTGCATTTCAGCAATCCTCCATTTTCCTCATTATCACATATAAAAGCACTTTCAAATAAGTTAGTTCAGAATATGAGGCAGCAATTTGTTTGAATTAATAGACTATAATGTAGGGCCTGCTGCTTCGTTTGACTGGAGGAGTGTCACCCCACTAACCAAAATGCCCAAAAATGCCCCAGAGATAAAAAAAAGTAAAATGGTAATAAAGTTAATTTATTACCATTTTATTTTCACCCTCACCGTCCCGAACAGAGTGTCAGGATGGAGCGGGCGGGGCTTGCTGTGTGGTAGCAGCTTGAAGGAGGGTGGGCTGCCTGACCACTTCTCAAAGTGCGCATGTCCCTTTAGCCTGCCGTCTTGCGACGGCCAGCCAGAAATATGCACCTTGAAAGCTCTAATCGAGTGGTCTTAAGACAGCCGGGTTTCAGCAAGTGCAGGGCTCCAGTATCCTCAGGAGCGGCAAGAAAGACCGCTCCCTCCAATCTTGGTGCTGCTCTTATGCAGCATGAGAGCAGCGCCAGGATTGGTTAGGGGTGTTGTGGAGGACCCAGGGGCGTAACACAGGCCCCGCATCCCCTGCGGTGCGGGGGGAGGGGGGGGGGCCCAAGCTGCAGGGGGCCACAGTACTCGGGCCCAAGAGCTCAGATTAAATCCACAGCGGGGATCCCTCTGTGTGCGTGGCAGGGGGGCCCCCTCAACTTTCATTACGCCACTGGGAGGACCCCCCGTTGGAGAAGACGAGAAGATGAAGTCGGTCCAGGGCACTCATGCAAGTAAGTATTTTTTTCTTACTTTTTTTTTAATGTGCCCCCCACCCACCACCCATTTGCCTGCCCCACACCACCCTCTAGTGGTGCCAGCCATGACTGATATAATGTTGCTCTATTTATAAGAATGTGGGCCACATACAGGGGGTACATGACAAATTACTTTCCTCTTAGTTCACAAACATGTTGCCAGGGCGAGGAAGAGGCAAGAATGCTTCTAAGTTCCTGTTCAAAACCTCACATTGGCAGTTAAATCCTTTAATGTTACATATTAATGTCAACCTTCTGCATGCTAAAGAAAGGTAAATTTTTTATATTTTGAAGAAACTTTATCATCTGTTAGGTGATGTTTGCTGCATGATTTAGATGGCGAACATTTCCGGGCTCCGCTTGTACAAGGGCTATAATTGCTGCGATGGAGGGGCATGTGCACTGAGGCAAGAAGAGTACGCTAGCTGGCTGGTCTTTATCTTTTTCATTATTGCCCCATGGGTGGAATGGGTAGGCCCAGAACAGCAGAGGCCATCTCAGCAGCATCGACTCTCCGATGGTACACGTAAGCAATGTCTAGAGCGGACTTTAGAGGAAACATTAGTACAAGGTATACTTGGTCAAACAACTGAATACAGCAAACCTCGTGTCATGCCCTTGGACGCCAAGCAATACTAATTAGTACATTACCTACGAAAAATAAATTCATTAGATACAACGCTACTGTAGCCACCGCTCCCGCTACCTCTAAAAGTAATGCAGCAAGTGGCCTGTGCGACAGCCACTTGCTACATAATTTGTGACCCTATGCAGCTCCCAGGCAGGGCATTGGAAGTGGAACACAAAACTGCTTGTCCGCTCCTCCACACGAGATCACCGAAGCTGCTCTTTTTTGTGTGCTCTACTTCCTGTTTTTTAGGAATATAATCAGCAGCTGCAAACAGTCTCGCTTGTGATATGTGAAGTGTGCACACTTCACAATCATGACTGGGCACTCGGAGAAGTTACGGTGCACATGCGCACCCTGCAAGTAACACTGAATTTGTGAGTGTATTTTAAACAAGTATTTGCAATGCAATAGGTCTCGCATTTGCAAGAGTTTGATCTATTGATATTGTAAATGACAATGCCTTTTATTTATGCGTGGAGACAGCACCAAGGGAGAACCACACGTAGGCCGCAGCAAGCACAAACCACGTTGCTCCCATCGCTTCACAATGAGACCGTCCAGCCCAGAGTGTCGGCAGTTGGAGTCGAACGGCATTCATGCTCCTGACCGCAAATGCCAGAGGTGAAAGAACAGATTCAGAAGAGGCAGAGTCATGTAGTTACGATGTACCTCCAGAAACCTCCTCTCCTAGCTGAACATCGCCACCTGTCGTCCAGACCCAATGGCAGCTGCATCGTGAGTGCCATGTGCATGACACCGCACTCAGCGAGAAACGTGGAAGTATGACCGGAGGGTCTACACCAAGAATCGGACAACCAACTGAGGTCAGAAGGGGAAGTCGTGAGTGGCAGGGCCGGACGATGAAGAGAACCCGAGAGTCCTGACACAGCGACAGCAAGGGAAGTGGGTGATAACCGAGTCTCAAGCCTCACGTTTCTCAGCATGTCTATCACTCTCCTGTCATCAACGTCTCAACAGCCCAAGAAGTTCAAGTGCACGGATGCAAGTGCCTCCCCAAAGGACATGGATGTACCTGGCTACTCCCTGCCTCAGGTGATCGACTCCAGACTAAATGTCTGCAACCATCAAGGCAAGTCATCAACGGCCACTGTCCAGATTCATCACACGGCTGGCAATGCCACCATGCCAGTCCTCATCAAGTGCGTCAACCGACACCATATCGAATACCAATGGATTGGAGTTTTACACTGTTGCCAAACCTACTGATAAGCAAAACCCTGCGGCAGCGAGAGCATGTCCTGACCAAGACCCATACACCCTTGAGGTCTGTGTGAGAGACTGGATACTGACTCCCCGGCGGTTTTGCAGCTGCCCCCAGTCAGCACACATGCAGCCCCAGCGCAGCCTACAATCAGTCCCGTGGCAAACCCGACGAAGGGTCTCCCCAGGCGGGAGAACTAGAAAAGACATTGCCCCACCGACAGGTCACCGGACACAGCAAGACAGTCTAACGGAGACTTCAGGTGATCCTGCAACCCTTCAGTGAACTTTCACCATGGACTCCAACCATGATCTTGATGCACCCAGTCAATGAACTGTTGTTATACGCCATATACCATCATCCATGTCAGCGGACAAAAGTAACGTGGGACTAAAGGACATGCTTACACCAGCACGTAAGTAATGCGCAGATTACATCTCCAAGCAAGGGTTCATGTCCTGAACCGATCAGGTTAAATGATGAATACCTGCTGAGATTGTTCTACCACAGTCGAAGTCACCAGTCCTTGTCTGCCGTCTTCCTGATGTCGGACCCGAGAAACTGATGGACCCTGTGGTGTATATTTTGTTGTTGTTCTTCATTAAAGTTTGGGAGGAATGTAGTGTCCTGCTCGACACGTTCTAGTGTCTCAGCAGACACTGAGTTGGTTAGCCACTCCCTTGGACACACATGCACCCCACACCCATCCATCATAGGCATCACGAGTGACGTGAGACTGTCAATAAAAGGGCCCGAGTGCACATGCTCGTGGCCAGTTACTGCTCTACCTTCACTTGGTGTCCGTGTCCATTCCTTCTGCAATGTGGGCCTGAGGCCCAACATTACAAGGCAAAGACAAACAGTTGTTTTCCAGTGAGAGGATAGTGAGGTGATGGGATAAGTAGTGAGAAGTAGATGACGAGCGAGATGAAAGAGATGGGCATTCATTAAGAGAGACAGGGTTAAAGGGCCTCCTTCCTTGTGCATTGTCTTTTTCCCTGAACCACCCGTCTCTTCCTTCAGTCTCCCCAACAATGACTCCCGCACCCCTAAACATAACCACCATACCTGCTGGTCTTAATGTACAGCAGTCCCCCGCTCCACTGCATAAGACTCGGACCCTGCAGCTCCAAACGCCGCATGAAAGACACAACCCTGAGCGGGAGACAGATGCCTGCCAAACGCCGGTGGTAATGTTACCGCACGCCCACGGTGGAAGTTAAAAATAAAGAAGGGACAAGCTAATAAGCCATTTAGGAAGAATCAGACACTAAACGGCCATTTTAGAGTTACATCTGTTATTAATAGAGAACAAGAGGATCAATAGGAATCAGGAAAATATAGCTACGTATTTAAAAGCACATTTTTCACAGTGCCCTAAAATCGGTTAATGTAAAAAGTTGCAATATGGGGAACACCGGTGGGTCACCCACACCAGATGTAGGGGCGTGGCCAATAGCTGGAGCCTAGTAGGCTTGGCCCACCACAGGTCTCCGCTTGGAGGCACTGCGGCGAGTGTATGAAAGGCAGTGGGTGTCTCGACACGGCACTCCTGCCTAGAAATGTAAAATTGTTTTATGCAACTGGTGCTTATGTAAAGCACTACAATACCCTCGGGTCTACTTTATGCTATATAAATCTGCAACAAAAAAAAAAGAAATGCTGGTTCTGCCGAGGATTTGAGAAGACCGGGCCGATCTGTTTCTCGGAGGGTGGCAAAGCTTCACTAGGCACTGCACTGGCCAGAAACAGACCTCTGAAAAAGGAGAGCTGCCACAACAACTTTTCATTCAAACGGGGAGTGCTCAAACCAGTTCTTTCCAGCACCAGCGCTTTGTTGGTCCTCAGACTAAGGAGAAGTCAGTCACATGCTTGCAAACAGTAACAGGGAAGAAATAAAAAATAATAGTCCCCCAAAGAACAGATAAACAAACATTCTGTGTGAGTTTAAGCCCACACAGAAGTTTATAAGTATGTACTAAAGTATATACAAGAGGTCGAAGGCTCGACCTAAAAAGGTGCATGAAATATGAAGGCATGAGCACCACAACCCATTTAAGTGAGTTGGCAGTATTTTTTTGCCAGCCCTTTTCCGCTCGCTGGTGTAGTGTTGAGATCACTTCAAGGTGCTGCGATCGGGTTTCTTGACTCCTTGGGCTTGCTGGGGGCTTTCACACAAGCCAAGTCATCTGCAGCAGGAGGACAGGCAACAGAACTTCAATAGATGCCTCCAAGCCAGTAAAAAGTAAACATCACTCAGCTCCACATTCTGTAAGAGCACCAGGTCTACAGGTGCTAAACATACCGATGTGACGCCCCAGCTTATCTGTCCAACTTCGGGTAGTTGGTCATGCCCTACGGAGAATCAGAGTTAGTGTATCTTCCCTATTTGGAAGGTCCAGTCATTGAGGCTGCAGCAATGAATGTTTATTGTCCTAAGAGCAGAGTATGGGATGCTTCTCTTCCCAGAATACAATGCAGTAGTCACAGGACAGGTAAAGAGAGCCAGGAAGACCTACCAATTGGGCTGCTCCGATACAGAAACTGAAAACAATGATGCAGCAGATGAAGAAGTGGTGGGGGTAGGATTGTTCTCTGGGGAAGCAGCCATCCTCCATCTTGAAATTGTCATTCTTACAAAAATACATGTTCCTTGAACAGCTGCATGTACCCTTAGTGATAAGGGCAATGGCAATGTATGTGAACCATTTACTGTGTGGTGCAATTTCCAATGCTCGTAATCAAGATTACAAACTGATGCTAAGAATGCTTATAAACATGCTAAAAATAATAAATACGAACGCGCCACAATCTTCCTTTGTCTCTGGAACTAATTTTCACAGTGAAGCCAGTGGGCAGCTTCCCAGGATGCAGCTACTAAACGCCAAAGACTATAATCATATTGGCACCAGCTAGGGCATGTCCTGAGTGTGCGTGCTGCATTCAGCACACTCAGGACATGCCCTGGCGGGCTTTTCATTTTATATTCCAGGGAAGGGAGACCAATAGAGAACCTCGTTTCTCCAGATATACCAAATGGTGTCCCTGAGGAGCACCAGCTTGCAGTATGAAAGGGTCCATCATGATCACAGG
This sequence comes from Triturus cristatus, assembly GCF_964204655.1. Taxonomy (NCBI): domain Eukaryota; kingdom Metazoa; phylum Chordata; class Amphibia; order Caudata; family Salamandridae; genus Triturus; species Triturus cristatus. The sequence goes on along the minus strand of NC_140588.1, from coordinate 802,915,047 downwards.
CCCCACGAACAGGTGTGAAAAAGCAAAAAGACAAGCACTTTCAGGGATAAAGCAAATGGTGAAGATGGCACAGGTTCATACACTGTCAGGGACTTACATTCTTATTGCAGGTCAATCAACCCCTCTCTCTTCTCTCTTGGACTTTCTTAGAAGAAGTGCGTGGTTAAAGACAGCAAAGGCTGGCAGAGAGCTCTCTTTCCATCAGTTAAGGAGAAAGATCCCTAACAGGTGCTGCCCCTTGCTTTTGCAAAATATACACAGAAGTATGTCAGATATTTGTGCTAAAGGAGGTACGTTGCCTTTACACATTTGCTTCACTTTGTCTACTAAATATAGAAATATTTTTCCAATAGTCACTTACAACAAAGTGTTACTGTGCCAGGAGGCTATTTCCAAATCAAAATAACAGCCTAGTTTACCATTGTCTAAATCATGAGCCCATGCCAGAATACAAGCCAAAGGCAAGCCTAGTTTATAATGAGAGGGAACATTGAGACGGCGCTTATCTCCCACTACTGAAAAACACTGCAAACTCTGGCGAGAGCTGGAAAAATATACTGAGAGCTAACTTCAAGACCAGCCCACTGTCCTTGGTTCATACCAGACCTCGGGCCCGCTAGACAGCTCCAAACCCCATGCTGTTCAGTTAGTTGCAGGAGGTGGAACAATAACACTGCTAATGCACACAATTTCACATATGCTAAGGAAAGCACAGGCACCATATCATGTTGTTTGGCAAATATCAGGTGAAACTTTTAATTGATTTGTTACAACTTGTTGTTAGGTCTCGCCTGGTACAGCACATGCGCTGGGCTGAGAGACGTATTGTTTACAATTCAGTGAGCTTACAACCTGCCCACAGCACATCATTAGTTGTTTTTGTTGGCACTCATTTGCAATCTTTTGATTGCTTATCTCCCATAGGTTTTATTCCTGCCTTGTGTTAGCTCATCTATTGACCAAGTATGTGTTCTTGCTCATCTTTATGCAACACACTATTTTTTTCTGGGCATTTTGATATTATTCCTAGATGAACCATTGTGATTTCCAACTTTTAACATAGGAATATGGCTTCTTATTTAGGTTGCTCTTACCCTATCTGCCCTCTATTTTGACACTTTAGTTACTTACACACACAACTGTACAACTCTGCTCCATGCTACCCCGCTCTACACCACTTCATTCTACTCCACGTCTTTCTATTCTAAGCCACTCCATTCTAGTCCATGCCACTCTGCTCCACGTCACTCTATGTCACTCCACTCTACTCCTTTCCATCCTACTCTATGCCACTCTACTCTATCCCACTTTACTCTCCACCACTCTATTATACACCACTCACTTCACTCTATGACACTACAATCTGCTCCAGCCTACTCTACTCTTCACCACTCCATTCTATACCAATCTGCATTATGCCACTTCACACAATGCCACTCTACATTGCTCAAATTTATGTCACTCTATTCTATGCCAATTTACACTACACCACTCCCTGCTGCCCCTCTCTATTCCACTTGTCACTTTACTCTACACCAGTGTGCTCTACACCTCTCAACTTCTCACAATGCCACTCTACGCCAATCCATGCCACCTCACTCTACGCCACTCTACTGTGCCCCACTTCAACCTCCACCACTGTACTCTATGCCACTCTACACCATTCTACGCCACACCACTCTATGCCACCCCACTGTACGCCACTTCACGCAACTCTACTCTACTCTACGCCACTCTACCCAAAGTAACTCTCCTCCACTCTCTGCTAAGGCACTAACTTTTAGCTAAACTGAACAGCAGCCATGCTGCTTGCTGTACAACATTGCTAAAAGTCATTGGCAAAGCCCATATCATTGGCGAGATATGTTGGCTTTGCCAATGTTTGTTATATAGAGGTACTTCACTCAAATGTTTGGTGAGTGGGGCCCACACAAAATTTCAAAAAATAAATTTCGACTCCACTCTAGATCAATAAATCCAATAATCGTGTATATGTAGACAACACACACAGGAGTAATCTTCCAGTACAGTAAACCAGTTTGCAAAACAATTACCGATCAGTACTGTAAGAAATGCTGATTAATCTCTGTACCATCCTTTATCTTAGTTTTTTTATTTGATTCAGGCCTTAACTGAGGTCAACAAATACAAGTACATAATCTAAGATAGTTGTATTTATACTTTTAAAACCGCTTTACAACTCATTATAAGCATAAACAAGTTATGGCAAATTGGAGTTAGCAAATACAAAGTACATGAGTTTAAGACTTAAATGTAAGCGCTTTTTTAAAACAACTTTAAAAAACTCTTTAAAAACTTAAACAAGTTGTATCAAACAAATTCATTTGGGGGGACTCACACAGCGCAAGTAAGTCTTGAGTAGAGATAACATTGTATCTAGAACAGATAGGTGCCATCCCATTCCCACTCTCTGCATTAATTTAACAAAAAGTGCTACAGCTGGCATAACGTGTTTTGTGAACAGGAAGTGCACGCGCCTGTTTTGCTTACAGCGCCCCAATCTAAAACATGTTTGTTTCGCGGTTGCAAACCACAATGGAGGCCTTCTTTTCGAATGTGAGACAACCTCTTTGTTGCGTTGCGTGGCCGGCTGCTGATATTTAATTTGAAAGTCCTCTCGTCATTAACCTTAATGAGCTGTAAAGTGGCACAAAAGGCATGATCAAATATTGATGAAGGATAAAGTCTCGGTGTCCTCGGCCGCCGGTGAACGCCGCGCGCCTATCTGATAGCAGGCAGGCGACGCCGTCACAGCTGGCCCCTTCAGCACGCTCACTGCGTACGTGGCCCTATCCTCGGGTCACGCACAACAGCCGCCATCTTCTGAAGCCAGGCGTTCTTTCTAATAGACTTACTGCATGCAGATACCCGGCTTTTTCGGTGTCATGGCAAATTACCGCGCGCTCTACTGCTGCTGAGGTCTGGAAAAAACAGTCACGACCAGCAGCATCCTGGATGCACGAGTTGCCCAACAAAAGAACAATTCTGAGAACCGCTGGCCACAGCTTTTCCAAACACAGAGAACGTTATTAGAAACGTCTGCCACAGAACATGGTTTCAGAGTGTAATTTGATTTTACTGATGCAGATTATATCTCGTATAAAGAAAAACGATAGTGTATGCGAGGAAACTGTGTTACTTACACGTAACATTTCTAATTCTGTCTTCTAGCAGCAACTGCGGTGCATCTTTACCCTCTCATCATTTGCCCTGCAAAGAAATGCTGGGCCCCTACAGGCACCGCTGAACCTGGCACAGGTGCAGGGCAGCACAAAGGACGTCCAGTCCTGCCAGCACAAGGGACACCCACCGACTGCTTACTTTGTAAAAGGATAAGCCCCGGTGCCCAAAGCTCTGCCCAGAAACCCGTGAGTGGTCCAATTAAATGTTGGTGCTTCCAGTACCAAGGCTGTGTAGTCTTTATTTCACCTCTTGCCGCTTTAATCTACTACCAGACGTTTCCAGCCCTTTTATTTCACTCTTGCATGCTGCTTTCTGCCATTATAGCTGTTTTTCTGGCTTTCTCTTCTAAATGTCTGATGCAGAAAAAAGAGGGCCTGGGTCTCAATCACACAACATGTTCTGTCAGTAGTGGTTTCACACAAGACATCGGCGTGATTTAAACAGAAATTTTCAGGAGTACGACAAGTTTACTCATACGCCTGATTCAGAAAAAAACATTGTCAGCAGGTCCCGTCACCTGTTGTTCAGCAGATGCAAGCACAGGATTGCTCTTTGGGACCAGACAGTCTTGTATAGATCGGTGTAAAATGCCTTCCTGCTTCTTTCTCTTTCGTTGCCATTTTCCTTTGATTCGACTAGATTGGGCAACTACAGCCAAATCCACAAAGTTATTTTCTGAGTAGTTGTCTCTTGCTCCTGTAATAGGCACAACATAGTTTTGAATTTCATGGTCTTTCACTCATGGCTTTTTTTTCTGTGAATAGTTGTGCATTACTTCAGAATCTGGTGTATATTAGCAATTATTATCCAGAAGTGAGACATGCAAAGCAAGGGTTAAAAAAGAGAAGCGGGCCAAAGAACAGCTGGAGGCGAACTGTGGAAACAGAAATGAAGGCCTTGAACCGCAGCTGGGGCACTATCCAGAAATGTGCTCAAGACAAGCAGAAACAAATGCTGCTTGCTGTTCATCACCTTATTCTCAGGCTCTGGTGGCCTATGTGGTCACTTTTCCGAAAACAAGTGCGGGTGCGGAGTCCACTGCAGTGTTATGGCATCTAATTTCCTCATTTGCTGTCACATAATGAGCAACTCCATCTCAGTACTTCCTGAAGCTACCTAGAATCCTGCAGTTGTATCTAGGGGTTTGTAGTGGCGTAGGTTGTTTGAGGCTGTCATGCAAGGCTCAGCCCTCTGGGTGCTTCACACTATCACTTCCTGGCAGGTATTTTACAGCCGATAGCTTTACCTCAAGTGCCTTTTACTCTCACACGCCCATGAATTTTGGAGTTTTATTGCTTGGCCTTGGTTGCCTTGCAATGTCACCTGATTCCGAGTGTTTTTCAGCTTACTCTATTGGCTTTGGGTGTTTTCTAGTGTCCCCTGCTACCATGTGTTCTGCAGCTTGGTGTCTGTGCTCCTTTTAGTGTCTTCGGTTACTGTATATTAAACACACCTTTAACCAGGCTTTGCACGGTTTATGCTGCCACATACTGCCATGTTTATGCAGTGTGTTCAAACTGCAAATTTTGATCCTCCCTAAGTGGAGGGGACATACAAAACATGCTTAATAGATGTGAATCTAAATGGATCATGCAATGTTCAAATACACTTGATGAATGGCATTCAAGTGAGTGGAAACCAAGAACAATGCTAGGGGCCTGGCTACATAATGGCACACGGAGGATTCATTCAACCTGTGCCTGTCTGTGTACGTGTGATTTAGATTACATAATTCTTCTTTGAACAAGAAAGACAGATGTGTTAAATTCTTTTTTGGGGAATCAGTATCTTTTGGGAAAACTAGGGTGATAGTGAAGTGAGTCCATGTTGTTCTTCCATGTTTGTCTTTGGTGTCACTGCTCTCAACACTGCCCCTTTCACTAGCACTCCTACCACACATCAGATCTCTGGAACACCAGGATCAGAAGAGTGCGGGTTAATTTTGTGTACACAGGACAGTTGTGGTGGGTTGGTGACATTGTTGGCCCAGGTTTGCAAAATGTTCCTCCTCTTGGTTGTTTGAGTAGAGTCCTTTCTTTCTTGACCCTTTAAGTTCTGGTCTCGGTCTAATAGGTTGCTGCTATTAGCCCACTTCCTGGTGAGCTGAAGCTTGTTTCATTGGAAGTTCATCTTCGGAGTGCCAATAAGTTTCTAGTGCTGTTGACAATCTCACAAGAGAGGGCAAAGAGCGAGTTAGCATAGAGATCCACTCTTGCAGTCAAGATCAGGTGCTTCGGAATGTTCTTCTAGGATATTGTGCACTACTGGAAAACTTCTATACATGAGTTACGGGTTCAACTTCACTTTCATGGCTCTCAACTGAATCCCTTTCACCAGTGATACACAACCCACCATATCCCAAAAACACTCTTGAGGCTCTTATGTTTACTCACCTAGAGGTTTGATGCTTTATATTAAACAATCATTAGAAATGCAATAGGTCTCACAATTGTTTCAGGAAGAGGTATTAGCATTGCAAATGGTAATGCATTTATGGAATTAGGTGATATAAGGTAAAAGCAAACAGAATTATTGGGAAAAAAGAACAGCAAAATGAAGTGTATTTCTTTGTAAAACAGACAGTAAATAGTGTAAAGTAATGTATATTTTTTAATGTTGATAAAGTCTTGTAAAAAAAAAAAAAAAAGTTTTTTTAATTTACAAGGTAACTTTTTAAGCAATTTGTAGATGTACAGTATTTAAAAGAACTATACTTTTTTGCTGCTTTAAGAGATCTCTTTTTTTTAGGTCTCGCTGAGCCAGTGCATGCGCTGCCCTGCGAGAAATTTAGTGTGTGGGTTTACAAAGGGCTGCCACAGGCTTTTGGTGGCCTAGCGCTTGCGTTCACACGACCATGCACCCGCGCAGACGCCATCTGTCTCCCTTCCAGCGCGATCACTGCTCGTACTCGCAATCGCGATCACTTTTGACCGCGATCGCGATCACTTTCTTGGCTGCGCGGCCATTACTTTTACGGCCGCGCGGGCAATGCTTGTTTAAAATTATTTTATGGATTTCTTGTCACCTTCAGGCTAAAGGCCATCATACTAGAGAAGCCATTCATACCATGCACCTGGTCGAAGTGACCTTCATTTGAACTCCGACAAACATCAAACAAAAGGTGGGCTTCGGATGTCAATTGGCCCTCACAAAGTTTTATGGCTTCAAGGCTGTTTATAGTGTTCCAAACCAGAGAGCTGCTGCAGTCAGCACTATCGTAGCTAAAGCCATAGATCCTTGCTTTTAAGTACTATGGGGCTTCTGAGATCAGCCATGTAAAAAGAAGATCTGCCACAACCAATAAGATTATATTTTGGAAAGAGATTACAAAACAAGTCATTCTAATTATTTTATTTTTAGGGGAAAAACAAAATTACACTAACACAACATCGGTCCGATGAATTACTTGGTAAACATTGATCAATTGCGAAGGTACACAGCGACACCCTGTGGTGGAAGCCATTCGTTCAGAACAACAAGGCAATATGCCACAAAACGGACGACCAACCAACTTCCCTTTCTACTGAAAAAGCCATTCAGGTTATTATTATTTTTTGGGCAAATCATACAAATAGTTTTTTTTTTCTTTTTTTTTCCCCAAAACCTTTATTCTTTTAAATCAGTGACACAGCTATTCAGCCGACAACCCGGAGGTACGGCAGCTTTAAAAACATAACACATGCGAGCGTCCACATTTCACTGTCAGGAGAGTCAAAGGTTCTGTTTTAAATAAACACAAACCCAAACCTAAACACAAGCAAGGCGATAAGTACTAAAAGCACAAAAAGGGTTCCCATCAGGGGGAGCGAGCCCCATTTTGTCCAACAGACACAGGTCTATAGCAAGGGAAAGGAGGGGAAGTCAGAGACTCAAGAAGACAAACACATACCAACAAAGAGTACAAAGCCGGAAAGAAAGCTAAGGGGAGAGCTGCTCCTCAGGCGGGTCCGGGTCTGGGGGGGAGGCATATGTCCCCTCTGTACTGGTTCCATCGCCCCCATACAGAGTGCCATTTCCGAGGGCGCCCTCGAGCACAATACACTGTCTTCTCCCTAAACATGCTCCAATCCATATTTTCCATCCACGCTGTCAATGTAGGAGGCGTAGTAGAGCCCCACAGACGAGCGATGTCACGCTTGGCTACCATGTTCCCTAGGGTCACCCACTGAGTCTGTGCCGCGTCATGGTCAGTAGGACCCCAAACATTCAGGAGACAACACCGCGCCTCAGGCTGCATGACGATGCCCGTCACCTCCCCCATCACATCGTGGATTCGCTTCCAAAACTCCATAATCGCACCGCATTCCCAAATAATATGTAGGAAGGTGCCCACCATACCACAGCCTCTCTTACATAAGCCCTCCTCAGAGAAACCCATATGGACCAGCCTGGGCCCCGTCACGTAGACCCTATGGAGTATTTTAAGCTGCACCAGCCGCAGGCGCGCGGGGATCGCGACCTCCTTGGGAGAAGAAACTGCATACTGCCAATCCTCATCATCGAGTTCGAGGCCATCCCTGGTCCATTGATCGCGCAACCCTAGAAGCAGATCCGCCCGCACATTAATTAATTTCTTATAAATGAGCGAGATCGTACTCTCTGGCATATGGCCATCCAGGATCCGGTCCTCTAACGGAGAGGACTCAGGCACCTTCTCCCCTTCTACAAGGACTGACCGCAAGGCGTGGCACACTTGAGCGTATCGGAAGAACTCCGTGCTCCCTAGCTCATATTCCTTCTGCAGCTCCTCGAATGACTTTATCCTACCCTTAACCAAAAGGTCTCCAACCCTGGATATACCGATCAGGTCCCATTTCTCAAACCCTTTTGTATGCCAAAGCTTTCCCAGCATATCGGAGTCAAACAGAGGGGTGGCAAGGGTAAGCTTACCCTTCCAGCCCAGTGAATCCGTCGCCACCTTCCATACATGCACGGCCACCCTGGTGGGCCCCGTAAGGGTTAAGTCCAACGACTTCGAATACAACGCTCTGGGGTAATTACCCCCACGTAGCAACCATCGATCCATGGCGAAGCCGGGGCTCAGCGCCGGACCATATACACCATGGTTAATCGCGCTCAACTGGGTGGCCCAGTAATAGCGTCGAATGTCTGGGAGCGCAATACCACCGTCGTACCACGGAAGCGTCAACTTAGCAATCGCTATACGCGGACGCCCATCCCACAATAGCGTGCGCTGGTGGCTTTCGACCTCACGGAAGTAACTGGCCGGGACCAAGTCAAGGGTATTCTGCAGGGCATAGAGGAAACGGGGAAGAGACATCATTTTGAACAGAGCGGCACGGCCAAGAAGGGAAAGCGGCAACCGCCGCCAGCCCGCCACGTCCCGTCGCAGACGTGCCAAGGGAGGGAGCAAGTTCTTCTCGTATCGTAAAATGGGGTCGGTGGAAATATATATCCCCAAATACAAAAAGCCCTGCCGGGCTATCTGGATCGAGCAGTTGCGCGGGACAGGCGGGACATCCCCACACAGGACATACAAGTATGACTTCCCCCAATTAATGACAAGACCAGAGTTCCTACCGAAAGAAGCCAAGACGTCACAAACCACTATCAGAGATTTCTTAGGCGAGGTGAGGTATAGCAGAATATCGTCGGCGTAAAGTGAAATACGGTCTTCGTGGTCAGGCGACCAACGAATCCCACGTATATCCGGGTGCCATCGTATCCACGCCGCCAGCGGCTCAAGAGCAAGGGCGAACAACAACGGCGACAGGGGACAGCCCTGCCGGGTGCCTCTCCCGAGCGCGAACGGTGCCGACGCCCGCCCGTTCACCACGACGCTAGCAAGAGGCCCCTCACAGAGCAGCCTCACCCAGCCTACAAATCCAGGCCCAAAGCCGAACTTGGCTAGCACAGCCCACAGGTATGCCCACTCCACCGTATCGAAGGCCTTCGTGGCATCGAGGGACGCCACAATAGCCGGCTCTCGCATCGTGCCCGTCCTAGCAATCACTCCATGGAGGCGTCTAAGATTCAGTGCAGTGTTACGGTGCGGGATAAAGCCCGACTGATCCGGGTGGATCAAGTCGCCTAGCACCCGGACCAGGCGGTTAGCAAGGATTTAGCAAGGATTTTCGGCTCGGCGTTGAAAAGTGATATCGGCCGATATGAGCCACACTTGTCCCGGGGCTTACCGTCTTTATGTATTACCACAATCGTCGCCAGCCGTTGATCGAGCGGAAGAAACCCATTCACCCGTGCCTCCACGAACATGGCGCGCAGGTGAGGAGCCAACTTATCCGGACGAAGCTTATACAGCTCAATCGGCAAACCATTTGGGCCCGAAGCCTTACCGGAGCGCAACGCACGGATAGCACACGCCACTTCGTCTACAGTTATATCTCCATCGAGGTCATCCCTATCAATGACAGAAAGGCAGGGCAGAGCGATATCATGCAGAAGGTCACACGAGTCCTCAGTCGGCCTATCCGAGACCGAGGTGTATACCGTACAAAAATAGTCCGAGAAACACTGAACTATACCGTCAGGGTCAGTGACAACCTCTCCCCCCTCCGTCGACAACTCCGGCACCACTCGATTGACACGCTCTTTTTTATCCAACCACGCCAGCAATTTCCCGGCCTTATCACCAACATCGTACAATCGACCCTGCTGCTCCCTATTGAGGGTCTTGGCAGCGTTCGTCACCAGATCCCTATATTCCAATTGCTTCAGGCTCAAATTATGCAGTGTGGCCGGTGCAACATCCTCTTCCAAGGTCACTTCTAAAGCCGCTATCTCGTCCTCTACTTGTGTCACCTCGGCGTCTCTCCGCCGCTTGGCGGCCACTACCAAGGAAAGGGCCTCCCCTCTCAATACAGTCTTGAAAGCCTCCCACAAGGACACCGCAGATTCAACTGAACCCTGATTATCTTGAAACTAGTGGTCAACTGTCTTCAGCAACGCACTGCGCAGCTTGGGGTCACGAAAGTACCAGGGGTTAATGGGAGCCACCCTGCCCCCCACCACCCGGCCAATATCCAGACGGGCCCACACCGGTGAATGATCAGATATGCCCCGTGCCATGTGCCGAGCCTCAGATACCAAAGAGGCGTGCGCAGCCAGAGTGAGCAAGTAATCAATCCGAGAGAGACTCCCGTGGGCCCCGGAATGAAAGGTATATTGTCTCTGAGTGGGGTGCCGTAGCCTCCAACAGTCTACCAGACCAAAAGTATCTATAAAGTCGGGAAGCCACTTCTGAGCACCCCCGGTGTCTCTGGGCGGGTACCTATCGAGCATTCCAGAACCAACCGCATTGAAGTCTCCTCCCACCACCAGCATCCCTTCGGGGAGTTCCAACAAGGCCTTGCCCAGATCAGCAAACGTGGAGGCCTGCAGGGCAGGAGGGACATAAACAGAAACCAATACCAACGTTCTGCCCTCCCACCTCCCCGCCACAGCCACAAAGCGCCCCCTGTCATCGGCAATGGTGGAGTCAACCTCGAATGGTAGGGAAGCTCTAACAAGTATGCCCGCACCCCTGGAGCCCGAGGAGAACCCCGAGTGAGCAATGAATTTATAACCCTTTCTGTTAAGTGCATAACACATATTTCCTATAAGGTGGGTCTCCTGCAGGAGGACCACATCTGGCGAGGTCCGTTTCAAGAATTGCAGGACTATCCCCCGTTTTATACGATCCCCTGGCCTAAGCCATTAACATTCCAGCTAATTACGTTTAAGCCCCTATCCCCCATCCCCGAACACAAAGAGACCTCCACCCCCCCCGGAGAACCACAATCGGACAATACTGACAACCTTGCAAGAAAAAAAACACCCCCAACAACAACCCCAACATCCCGAATCCCCCCCCCCTGCACCCCTGCGTCAGCTTACAAAGCCCCCCCCAACTTGCAGTGTGCCTGTCGCCCTATCAAAACAAATCTACAAAAAGTACCCCAAGGGAGGAAAGAGCTCCTATCTTCCCCCCGCCGCCCTCCCATTACTGCAGGAAGGTGCGAGTCACTGTCCGGGGCGGAGTCAAAACAAGCCGACACCGGACGTATCACTTCTGTCCATCCCGGTCGCCTTCCGCTCCATCCACGCTGTCCCGGCCGGGCTGTCGCCGAGGGAGCGCATCCAACCAGTCCCCTGCCATGTCCGGTGATTCGAAGAAGAAAGTCCGATCCTCATACACCACACGTAGCCTGGCGGGGAAAAGCATGGCATACTTCAGGTCCATCTCCCTAAGCCGCCGCTTCACCCCCAGGAAACTTTGCCTCTGTTTCTGCACCATCTGGGTGAAGTCAGGATAAAAGCTCACAGAGGCATTCTGAAAAGGCACCGGGCCTGTCACCCTCGATGCTTGCAGGATAGCGTCTCGATCCCGAAAATTAAAAATCCGGGCGACAATCGGCCGCGGGGGGGCTCCCACCTTAGGCCGTCCGCCAGGCACTCGGTGAGCCCGCTCCACCGCAAAAAACTTGCCGAGGCCCTTAGGCGCAAGATGATTCACCACCAAATCCTCGACGAGTAAATCCACGGAGAGCTCCTCTGAAGTTTCCGGGACCCCAATAAGGCGCACATTGTTGCGCCGGGCCCGACCTTCAAAGTCTTCGAGCCGGCGGGCGGAGAGGTCATTCGCGGTTCGTAACTTACGAACCTCAGCCTGGAGTTCCGAGACATCGTCCGCGAGGCCAGTAGTCTTGAGGTCCAGGGACTTGACCCGCTCATTGGTTTTGCCCAGGTCCGCGCGAATCAAGTTGACATCAACCAAAATCATGTCCACCTTGTGCGCCAGGGTCTCGAACTGTCGCCCAATCGAAGATTGCATCCCATCTATCGCCCCCTTGATATCCTGCAATGATAACTCCGAGGCTGGGGATGAATCGGCCTTCGGTGCTTCCAGCGACTGTCCCGATCCACCAGGCGACCCCTTCTGCTGGGCATAACGATCCATATTGTTGGATTGGGTATAGCCTCCCCGCCTGGTAGTCTTAGACTTCGACCTGTCTGCCTCCGATTTGGTCGACATCTCGAACAGCAGGACGGTCAGTCGCAAAAGGACGTCCCTCACTCAGCTAGAGGAAACAGGGTCAACTAGGACTTCAACAGCCAGTCAGGACCGAGTGGAGGTCTTCCAGATAACAGAGGATCTGCATGAAGCACTCCCAACCCAGAGCAAACAAAGGGCGAGAAAGCGAAAGTGAAAGTGCAGCGGCATCCGTCCGTCAGTTCACACCTCCCAAGGCCGCTGTTGTTCAATTAGTGGCCGGGCATCCTGCCAACGCAAGCCCCTGGCATCCTTCGGAGGTAGGCCGCAATCTTCCGCCATGCACAACTTCGGTCCCCGGTGGGCGATCTTAGCCCGGACAACGTCAATCGCCCCAGCTGTGACTCATCTGCAGGATTCCGTGCATGAGAATCAGGATTTAGGACAGGATGATTGCAGGAGGGCGCGAGGGTAGCGGGAGCTCAAGGCCCACGCGGCCATCTTGGTCAAGCGCTAGGCTCCTCCCCCATACAAATAGTTTTTAGGGAGAAATATATGCCGGGTTAATGATGAATTGGAGTCTGATCTAAGGAAACTAAAGAACAATTCCACCAGCGAAACAGTACAACGACCATTTCCTGTCAAAATCCATGAAATTGAATGCATTACTTAAATGCAACGTATTACAATTGCATTCATATAGTGCTTACTACTCCTGTGGAAACGAAGAAGTGCTTCGAAAAGTCTTGAAAATATAAGTGAATATCGACAGAATTCGGGTGGGGGCGGATTACTTTATTTTGGTACTTGTTAAACAAGAGTACTGTTGTCAACATAAGCCAGGTTACCTAAGCAGCAGCTTCAAACAAGCGTGACCAATTGTTAAAATTACTTTTCTTTAAAATTGACAAGCAAGAAAGGGAGAGAGAGTACGATGTGTGAGGCACTTTCAATCCGTCCAGGCTTTTGAGTTATCACACGTTGCAACTTGATTATTCGATTTCGCCAGTTGCTTTTCTGCGTAAACACACAGCACGCAAAATCCTGGCGGATGGCACGTGATAGAGGGTCGCTTGCTAATTGTGTGCCGCTTTTTACCTCGAACTCCATAAAATCAGTTACCTAAAAAAATCAAGCATTGGCATAGCCAATAGGTCTCGCCGTTGGGACATTATAAGTGATTAGCCATGCAACGGTTGATGTTGCACCAAGGATATTGTGCTCCATAATTAAATACTTCTAAGGTCCCAAAGGCGAGACCTATTGGCTATGCCAATGCTTGTTTTATATGGTTGTGATTTCACAACTGTGGCAGCACACTTAAAAGTTTCCGTCTGTAGGAAATAAGAAAGCTGGATGTCCCTTTGGTCTGATCCCTGGCTTAACATGGGAGCTGTAAGCTAGTAAACAACTGCTAACTGTTATCAACAGTGCGAACTCTTTCGACATAACATAGGAAGAAGGGCTCCTTTCTTCAGTTCTTACCTGCGCCAAGAAGTCTGTCATGGTGTGAAATCTTCCAATTGTTTCAAACTGTTCTTTAATTGGAGACTGTGGCAGCATAATAAAAACACATGAACCCTGACTGTTGACTGGGTTTTTACTGCTTGTCTCATAAAACCTTTCACATTTCACTTTTCTAACGGTATATTAAATGAGTTGTTTCTAATCTGCTGTTAACTATTTTTAAGATATATAATTTGTTGTACTTCCTCCTACTAGAAATGTTTTCTTCCAGTTCACACGGTATGAGATTAATTGGTGTTTCTTTAAAGCTCTCTGATCTGAGGTCTCAAATGTTGAAAACTATAAAACTGATTAAGTCAGTGACTTGTAGATCAGTGGGTTCATTGCCTGCTGCAGCAATCTGTGTTCAAATCCCCACGGAACCACCTCTTACTGTATCTTGCCATAGTCATGAAAATAATACAATTGACTTGAGGAATAAACACTTACTATTCAAACTAACACGTACAGACAGTCCATTGCCCAACTGAATTCGACACTGCACTCTAGAGAATTCTCCGCAGCAGGCAGTTAATCCCACCAAGCTACCTAACCCTACCCATTGATGCCTAATTTTTCTGTCGTACAGAAAGCAGCGGGAAGTGGGGCCAACCGGAAAACATGAGAATTATTTTTTAAAATAGGTAAATCCACCATATGGCCAAAATTCTACATTCTTGAAAACATTACATACATGTGAATCACCGCATGCTTTTACATGTTTTAATTTAGCCAGCATTGTCAGTCATGTTTTCAGAAAAGACACTGGAGAGCACAAAATCTGCAGAGCAAAGACGGGAGCATCGTCTCTGGGCGCCCCACCAGCGAGGAAAGCTTAAAAGAAGCACTCCCGAGAGCACGAAGCTACTCTAGCCAGGGAAGAGCCTCGGTGTAGCTTCTGGGGCCTCAGAACAATATACATTCGAACACCAGGGCCTCACACCAGGGAGCACAGGCCTATTGTGGCACTCTGGCCAGGGTGAGCATTGGGGCAGCTCACTGAAGAGCACCTGAACAGCATATCTGGGGGCCTCAAGGCACCGCTGTGTCACAAGCCTCTCAGAGCAGCACTGCGGGAGCACAGAGCTTCGAGCATCACGCTGGGGGACTTGCAGAAATATTGTCGCACCTTAGTCAGCGCACAGCCTTAGTGCAAGTCACCGGAGCACCGGGACAGCATCCCCGGAGCATAGTCACCTGGAAGAGCACGCAGGGGCCAAACAGCCATAGAGCAGCACACTGCGGGGGAAGAGGTCCGAGCAGCACACAGGAGAGGAGCAAACTTTGGAGCAGATAGAACATGTCCCCAGAACGTCAATAATCAAAGGCAGTGGGCAGTGCACCAGGAAACATTTAAACTGTGAATAGCTTACTGGGAAGCACGGACACTCGGCGTACCACACTGAGGTGCAGGGGAGCACACAGCCTCCAGATAGCGCACTGAAGAGTACACATCCTCCACACAGCACAATCGGGCGCAGCGGTGGTCTCTGCCCATGCAACAATGAAGTAGTCCCTACATTAAAAGATACCGCCCGGCAGCTTAAGTTAACTGTAGTTGGTCGATGCTGCTTCCTGCAGAAACGGAAGAAAACGGAAGTGACGTATTGGACCACTAGCCAACAATGAGCGTGATAAGAAGAGCAATGCCAGATTTCACCAATGGCAAGCGACAAAGCAAAGAGAAACACAATGGGTGGAGTTTCACTAGTAATACGGATTACTTGATGCCTCGGTGAGGCAGCGCCTGCGCTGCCTATGCGAGACCTAAAAACACAAATATGTGGTGCTGTTCAGATGAAACTTCTATACATGAGTTCCAGGTTCAGCTTCACTTTCATGGCTCTCAACTGAATCCCTTTCACCAGTGATACACAACTCACTAGATCCCCCCAAAAAACACTCTTGAGGCTCTTGTGTTCATTCACCTACAGTTTTGATGCTTTATATTAACAACACAAATATCTGGTGCTGTTCAGATGAACATTTTCAGTCCAAAGAATCCAAAATGCTGCAACTTCACTGGGTGGAAGCAAGAGAATGGAGCATCCTATATCGCATTTGATGGTGGAGCAGCAAGGATCCCAGTAGGCACCCTATTGTTCAAGAACATGAGATAGCCTGTTTGGCGGCAATGCCAGCTGCTATAGGATATTCCAAGCACTAAATAATTTTCAATTTATCTGTGGAGATATATGTTTAACTATCTGACTCTTTGAATTTATGTACTAATTCCCCAATAATCATGTTTGGGATCCAAAGTAGCGTGCTACCTGCCGGAAAGCGCATCAACACCTCATCGGGGTAGCAAGCGCTATATGAATGCAAACCCTTCCCTGATCCATCCCTCCACTATACTCTTTCAATCCAAATAACAGACTAACATGTCCACCGCTCAAATTAATTTCATATTTCCCTATACTGATGCCCCCACTAATCCTTTTTGGGTTCCGTAGTAGCGTGCTACCTGCCAAAAAGTGCGTCAGCACATCATCAGGGGTAGCAAACACTATATAAATGTAAACTCTTCCCTCATCTACCCCTCCACTATCCTTTTCAATCCAAATAACAGACTAACATGTCCACCGCTCAAATTAATTACATATTTCCTTACACTAATCCTTTTTGGGGTCTACCTCGATGGACATTGTTGCTTTGAGAGATTATCATTGCATGCCTGCAAAAGAAAGTAAGAACAAGCATTTGCAATGTAATAGCTCTTGCATTACTGAAAGTTTGAGCTATTGGCGTTGCATTATTATTTGCAAAGCCAATAGGTCAACCTTTCAGTAATGCAAGACCTCCTGCATTGCAAATGCTTGTTTTGTATGTTTCCTTTAGAAGGAAGCACTCCTGAACCCAGCTGCTAACACGCTTACATTACTTTTCAAAAAGAATACATCTTTATCACCAGGAAGGCCTCAACCAGCACTATCAATTAAAGCCTAGGCTAGGTCCCAAGGAGCCTTTACATTTGCTGATTATCCAAGTGCACAAACTTACATTTCTTTCAGATAGGAGGCATCTTGCAGAGCAGGCTCGTTTTTTCTTTAGCTGATTGCCATGCCCCTATGAGAGACCCCCCCAGTCTTTTCATTCCACTTAAAGCCCTGCGCCGGGCCCGCCTTAGCACTGCTCAGGTCCTACCTGTGGTAGTACCTTCCAGCTGTAGAACTCCCTTAGGGTAGATAGAAGCGTTTCCTTGAGCTGAACCGGAGTTCCTGCTGAGGCTGGAGGCCGGCTACAAACATACTCAAGCCGAACCCCTTGAGAAAGGCCAGCCCTGCTCCTTTCATTTCAAAAAGGCGCTTTTTGTGTGGTTTGTTGTATTTGTACTTTATGTATTCTTTATTGTATTGTGTTATTTATTGTCCTATTGAGTTTCTCTCGTTATCTATTTTTGTGTTTTTTTTCCCTATATGTATTGATTCGGATGAGTCATTATTCTGTTTGATTTCTTCATTAATGTTTTTGCCGGGCTTACGACATGTTTTCTTTTTTAGTGCTCGTGTTACATTTTGTACTATGAATGAAACTGTACAAGAAATGGATATATAAATATATTTTTGATAAATAAATGAAACAAAAAAACATTTTATAAACTTACTCTTGGTCTGTGGGTATATTTAATTTAACGGACTAATAGCCTATAATTTATGCATTAATGTGAGGGAAGTGTTTCTTGTCTCTGTTACTTATCTTTCAACATTTTGCATGAAAGACACATTTTCACAGTAAACATACTGTGTGTGTCAAACTGTCTTTAACAAGTGTCTCACACAGAAGGTTTTTACTCGGAAAGTCACGAACCTGCCAAAGGAGGAAGCGATTGTGAATTTTACAAGTTGCTGCCGGCGAAACGTTTTATCTGGAACTGAAAGTATTCAACTCCTTGTGCAAAGCGAAAGGTGAATAGGTGTGCCGTGGCGTCAGCACAGTCACAAGGATCAGCTGTCAGAACTTCCTTTTAAAACAAAAGCTTTATACCCACTTTTGCTTTCAGCAAAACGTGCTGTACAGTTTTGCTCTTTATTTTTCCAATTTTCCTCTGTTGGGGGTGGCGCATATTGCCAAGCCGAGCCATCTTGTAAGAGTGGCGCTCGCTCGCTGCATGTAGAGGTGCAGTGCTTAATTTGTAAAATATTAAGTGCAGGTGCTCAATTTGTTTTAGGAGGCCACACCTACTCCCCGGCTCCTCCCACTTCCTCCAGTGGCTCCACCCACTTCATTTATTGGCTCCACCCACACCCATAAGTCTTAACACATCAGAGCTACCTCTTCACTTCTTAAGTCCGCAAGAAGCTGAAGCCCTGGCTCTTCACATAAGCACCTCGGGGGCCTCACACCTACACACCTGCCCAAGCACCTGGATACCCTCTTGAGTGAATTAGTACACTATACATTTTTACAGAACATAATTTAACATATAGGAAGCCTATGACAACAACTTACAAATGAACTCAAATTATAGAATGTGTGTAAATCTCAAAATGCAACTTTAGGAAAGGTCATTTGAGGACTTAAAGCAGTATTACAAGCTAAAGAGAATGTGTTTGCACTGCACTGTTCAAAAGAAAGGAAGGAATGAAGAAAGGAATACATTAAAGGAGGCAGCAACAAATGCAGGTGGAAGGGAAGTACTGGAGTGAGGAAACAAATAAGTAATGGATAAAAGAAGGACAAACTAAGAAAACAAAGTGAAAGGAAGAAATTAAGGAATAATGCGAGAAAAGAAGTAAATGATGTGTAATGGATGAATAGAAAGAAGAAAGGAAAGGAGAAAGTATAGCAGAAGGAAATGTGTTGAGGATAAGAAAAGAAGAAATTAAAGAAGGGGTGAAGGAATGAGCAGGGAAAAAAGAAAGTAAGGAATAAATGGAGGAAAAAATACACCATTGGAGGAAGGATGGGGAATGA
Organism: Triturus cristatus; assembly: GCF_964204655.1. Classification (NCBI taxonomy): domain Eukaryota; kingdom Metazoa; phylum Chordata; class Amphibia; order Caudata; family Salamandridae; genus Triturus; species Triturus cristatus. The sequence continues at coordinate 802,896,470 of NC_140588.1, read as the reverse complement.
ATGAGGATGTATGGAAGCAAGAATGGAAAGAAGAAAGGAGGTATGGCTGGAGTGCGGAGGAACAGAAAAAGAAAAAGATGGGACGAAGGAAAGAAAGGAGGTCAAGGGAATGGATGTGAGTTTGAAAGGTACTGGAGGAAGCAGGGACAGAGGGAATGATGATAGTATAATATTGCATAGAAATTGAAAAACAAAAGATTAAAATACATTTCTGCGTCCTTAGCACACCATGTATGTTTGTAAAGCACATATTCACCAGATGGGAGCCTTGACACCAAATAAAAAATGTTGCTATCCAGCTCAATGGCACTCATTTTATCGACCCCAGAAAGATGAAAGACTGAGCGGTTACACCAAGATTTAAATGTATGACCCTGAGATCAAACACAGATTCCTGGAGGGGATATAAAGATATGTACAAGAAGGAAAAACATAAAAGGGAAAGGGAGGAATAAGAAGATGTTGGAAGGCAAGTTTAGATACAAAGATACAAAGGTAGACAAAGAATGTGAAAAGAAGTGGGGAAAGCAGAGATTGGGAGTGCAAGATTGGAGTGAAACATGATGAGCATGAAAAGTGGAAAGAAGAGAAAGGCAAGGGAAGAAGAGCAGACAGTGGGGAGCGTGTGAAAGAAGAGTGGAAATGAAAGATGGAAAGGTGAAAAAAGAAAAGCAGTTAATAAGGGGAGGCGGCGATTAAGAGGAAACGTGAACGTAGGGAAGAAAGTGAAGGAAGAATTGAGAGAAGCAAAGGAGTGAGGTATGAATGGGGGAAGAAAATCAGATACTGAGGGAGATACCCCTTTTCCCCTGCCCCCTCCACAGTTCTGATGTAGCTTCCCGATCTCTAGGAGACGACTGCGGGGATATGGAGTTATGTGCTTCTCCCTTTTTGGCCTGAACCTTAAAGAAGGAGCATAGAGAGGGGTTGATCTTTATACGTTCTGTTGATTTACTTACTTATTTTCCGCCAGAAATCCCTAGAGTTATAATTATCACCAGACCAATTGGATGGGTGCTGATACCAAACCCTGCAGGGTCAGAGATGGAATCGCTGTAAGCTTTCCTTTTCCGAGTTTGCCTTCCTCTGTTCTGCAAATGTTTTCAAAAGAAGGGAGGACCGGGATTGGCTCTACCCAACTTGAGACCCTAGGGTTTCTTGTGGGACACCACCGGCACAAATTAAGCACTGGGAAGGACGCAAGTAAATTGGCAGTGCTCTTGGGAGGGGCAGACACAAGATGGACAAGGAAAGCTGTTGAATAAGAAGCAGGCAAAAGAGAATGTCAGGAAAGCCAATCAGTGGTAATCAATGGGAGGGCTCTAAGTGCCTGTTGTTCTTAGAAAGCCCACAATATGCCTCGCAACAGCACGTGGACTGTCTTGGAGGCTCTACCTACAACGGACTAGGACACAGACCTGGAGGCATAGAAACATACAATGACGCTGACGCATGGCCTGCTAGATAAGAAGACAAGCCAACACATATACAGAGAGACCACTGGATGTACGTAGAGCTATTATGGGCCCCAAATGATTAATACTTTGAAATTTATTATTATAAAGCAAACACTGAAAGAATGACAGGCCAGCCAACTTAGTGAAGAGTGCGGAGGAATTCAATTACAGATGTCTTAACTTCAAAATTATAAACTGTGGTCCAGTGGCGTAACGATAATTGAGGGGGCACCCCTGCAAGGTATGTGGAGGGGCCCCCTCCGGACTCTATCAGGAGCTCTACGGCCGAAGTGCAGTGCTGAGGGGGCCCCCTGGAGCTTGGGGGCCCCACGCACTTTGGGGGATGCAGGGGCCTGTGTTACGCCCCTGCTGTGGTCCTTGTTCTTGCAACCTCTGTTCTCCGTAATTAAGTGAAATGCATTAATTTAGTGTTGTCTGCTGTCTCTAAAAAGCGTATTCTCTCTGGTGTAATTGCTGAGTGATGCCATGCATTTTTTTGTCTTTATTTGTTATGGCTAATCAGATATTTCAAAAGTAGACTTCAAAACATATGTACATCACAAAGGAAAAGAGCTCATCAGAGAGCATTTGGCTTTTAATGGAATCATTGTCCCCGCGTATCTCTTCCCCGGAGTGGCATTTAATTACAACAGTGTCATATCACGCGTTGCATTGTGTTGTGTCTGGGCTTGCTGATTGTGACACAGTACTGTTAATGGGTCCGTAATGCGTGAGGCCGATTATGAATGGAGACCCACAAAGCACTTATGCAGACCTCAGGAATCAGACGCGGATACCAATGATTAACTCCCATCTGCCTCGCATCCATAGACAGCGCCATATTAATAGCATTACTGTAATTGTATACAAGTGCACACAAATTACTTTGCAACATTTTTCCTAATGCGTACACAAAATATGGCATGTGACTCTTATATTCCTACCATATACAAGCGAGCCCCAGCAGCAATCTGCACGTTTGTTAGCAAAGAAGTTACCACCTGTCACCTTGGGGAAAACTGAAAATGTCTATAATTTTAACATGTTCCCCGTTTTATAAAGAAGACTGATCATCAGATGTTTTTAAGTTCTGAGGACGTATCCATTTTCTGGTATTAGCATTGCTTGTCTGAACTCTCCCACCTCCAACTGCACTGACCTTTTACCCAGTGCTCTCGTGCTCACAGGAGGTTTAGGGGATTCACAACGTTTTTCTCTGTCACTTGCTCTGCGTCCTGTCGTGGAACTAAACTGCTCCTTCTGTATTCTGAAAGATTTGATCACGGCGCGGCCGGGGTCTTTGATGGGGACACCCAATCAGCTCTCAATGCTGCCTGGAGTGCCCCGGAAGTCAATTCGCGGCGAGGCCTGCCTGTTGCATTCGCAGCGAGGCCTGCCTGCCCCTGAAAAACCTCGTAGCTGCCTCCGACCACAGCCCCGCTCACTGCTTCTCCTTTCTCCGCAGATGACACTCTGATTGAGGCTTAAGCAACAACGAAAGACACTCCACCATTAAAAAGCAGGCACTTACAACACTCCTCTGGAGCATACCCATGGCTTCTAATTCTATTGACACGGCTCTGAGAAATAAGTGCCGGTGCTTAGCACTGGAAAGCACTGGCACAAATTAAGCACTGTAGAGGTGTATACTCAAGGCCGGCTCTAGGGCTGTGCGACCGGACCGGGCGCTGATTTTGTGTGGGGGCGTCCTGCTTGCAAACTTATTACCTCCTACCAAGTTCCTGGCTTGTGGCAATAAAAATGTCAAGATAACTCTGGTGATTAATGTTCTTCCTAGAGATAGCTCGGAGGGACGACTTCACTCATGGTAAGTGTGACGGGACAGAACATGCAGATCAGGGAGTGGAAGGAAGTACAGACTGGTGGACACCGATATCGCGTTTACCTAATGTTGTCCCCTCTCAACAGGATGAATGGGCGTCCGAGACAGAAGGAATACTCCGGGATACAATAACAGGAGTGGTGCCCTTTGACTAGGAAGACCTGGGGAAACAGACCCCGCCCCTACAGGACGTCGCAGCGTTGGGAGCGTCAAAAGAGGTCGGAAACAGGAAGAGGACGGACGGCGATCCCTGGAGAGGAGAAGGAGACGAGTGGCGTGGCGGAGTAGACGAGGAAGAGAAAGACGCACGGCAGAGAGCTCAAGGAGAGAAAGGAAGTCAGAGAGCGGAGAGGCCAGGAGGCTCCGGGTCCGGCAAAGCGCCCTGCCACGCTCCCAGGGGAGGAGCATGGCTTGGACAGGTACGGGACCGGGTAGCGGGTTGGGTAGTACGGCGGGAGCACCCGCGTTAAGAGAACCGTCCCACGTTTTGTTCGGTCAACTTTTTCTGTTGTTGCGTCCCCGACCCCTCACCATTTTTGAAGCACACGAAAGTACTGTTCTGCACTGTTAAGGTGTTTCCTCACTCCCGGGCCCTGGTAATAGGACATTCTCGCCTAATCTGTGAGGCTAATAGCATCCCTTGTCTTTTCTTTGCATTTGGGAGCCACCTGAGAGCTGACAACGTGACCGGAGGTGCGGCGGCCCTACAAGAGCCGGGTGGAACTTAAGAGCAGGGGTTCAGGAGCACCACGGATCACGCCGCCTTTGCTAGAGAAAGACTGACAAGCCGGGCTAAAAGGAAACCCATATCAATAAAACCTAAAATACATCGATCTCGTATCACGTCAGTCCTTGAAAGCCCATTACAACTGGTGTCAGAAGTGGGATTTCCATCTCACTCCGTCTGTAGTCAAAAGATGGAGGCCCTCATTCAATACCTGATCCAAGGCCAGGAAAACCTCGGCTGGGCCGAAGAAAGGTAGATGACATCCGCTCAAGCGGATAGGGAGCACTTCCAGGACACTATGAAAGCCCAATTTGAGTCCCTGCAAAAGGCCGCCCCGGAGCCGGGAGTTCCGGTGCCCCTAGAACGGCGTCTACCATATTCCAGTACTGCGGGCGTGGCCCTACAGAAATATGTCAGTGGGGACGACCCAGACGCATTCCTGATCAACTTCGAGCGAGCGGCTCGAGCATGTGGATGGCCAGAAGAAAAATGGCCTTTTTTTCTGGCTCCGCTCCTCTCAGGAGAAGCCCAGTCCGCGTATCAAGTGGCAAACCCCAGCGGCACCACCGGTTATCCGATAATTAAGGAGATCATCCTGGAACACCTTGGGCTGGATGCCGAAGCATATCGAGTCAGATTTCGAAAGGAAAGGGGCCTGCCGGGGGAAAATCCCAAAACCCTGTATTTTCGTTTGAAAATGGCTGCCGACAAATGGATCAAGCCAGAGAACAGCACGAAAGAGGAGATAATGTCGAAAATCTATATGGAGCAATTTCTGGACGCATTACCGTATGGGACCCAAAGTTGGTTGAAGCGACACCCCCACTTAACGCCCGAACAAGCGGTGGACATGGCCAAGAATTTCGTGAGGGCACAACCCCGCTCGTTCCCCTCGGACACGGAGAAAACCAATAAAAATCCTATAGGGGGTAAGATCGAAAGAAAGATGGTCCTCCCGCCAGCGGTACCGCGACCCAAGAACCAACGCACCGAGCTCCCCCTTTCTAGGGGCCCACAGTGTTTTGAGTGTGGCGAGTGGGGACACATCGCCAGACTTTGCCCCAGGAAACGGACCAAGGAGCCCATGGATGTGGGGTACCTTCCGAGAAGCGTCCTGTACTCAGCTGAGATGGGTGCCTCTTTTTATGTACGTGTGGAGATGAATGGCATCATAGTGAAAGCTCTCTTAGATTCAGGGTGCCGACAGTCGGTGGTCAGGAAAACATTAGTGCTGCCACACCAGTATCTACCACAAAAACTAGTACACATAAGATGCATACATGGGGAGGTTAGACCCTATCCGTTGGCCCTCGTCCTCATGACACCCTTAAATAGCACCGCCTGTACAGTGAGGGTGGGGGTGGTGGATACGTTGCCGGAGGAAGTCATCTTAGGGGTAGACAACCCAGAGTTACATTGGAGGTAGAAAACAGGGGACTAGACACACCCACCCCGGGTCTCGTCACTGCTGAACCTTGGATCATAGATCGGAGTTTCAGCTTTGCGCAGATCAATGACAGAACCTTGTTTAATGCATGGGAAAACGCTCCCTTAAACCAGACGAACACTAAAGAAGTATTCCCTCGCTTTGTGATAAGGAACGAGTTATTGTACAGAGAAGGAAAGAAAGGAGAGGGCCCACAACTTTTAGTACCACAGCCCTTCAGGGAACAGGTCCTGTTCTTCTCACACGCACATCTCACAGCTGGACATTCAGGAAAAGAGAAGACTACGAGTAGTGTACTGCGTTTTTTTTATTGGCCAGGTGTATATAGAGATATAGACTCCTATTGCAAAACGTGCGAAACCTGCCAAAGGAAGTCCTCCTACAAACCCATAGCTGCCCCCTTACAACCAATGCCCATCATAGGAGTCCCATTCGAGAGGGTGGGTATGGATTTGATAGGTCCCCTTCCCCGAACTAAGAAAGGCCACCTCCATGCCCTCGTTATTGTGGACTACGCCACCCGATTTGTAAAGGCTTTTCCTCTAACGTCCCCCACCACCAAGAATTTGGCAGAAAAATTAGTGGAGCTGTTTTCCAGAGTAGGATTTCCGAAAGAGGTGGTGACGGACCAAGGCACCCCTTTTACGTCACGCCTGATGAAAGAGGTTTGCAAAACACTGGACATCCGTCATTTACGTACGTCCGTTTACCATCTCCAGATGGATGGACTAGTAGAAAGATACAACCGCACCTTAAAGACCACCCTGAAGAAAATGCTTACGTTGGAAGGACGAGAATGGGACAGGCTCCTTACCCTGGCCCTATATGTATTACGGTCACAAGTGCAAAGCAGTTCGGGGTGCTCAGCTTTTGAATTACTGTATGGAAGACAGCCCAGATCCCTATTGGAGATGACTAGGGATGCTTGGGAAAGCAAAGACAGACAAGACCACTGTCCCTTACTGGACTAAACCTCCCAACTGAAGTCCAAGATCGGAAAACTAAGGGACCTTGCGTACACGAACATGGAAAGAAGTCAAGCCAAGCAAAAAAAGTATTAGGACCACGGAAAAAAACTCCGGAAACTACAAGTCGGTGAGTGGGCGCTAGTACTACTGCCGTCCACTACCAGTAAGTTCAAGAGTGAATGGCAAGGGCCATACCAGGTGAGGGAAGCCATAGGGCACACGAAGTATAAGATACAAGTGACCCCCTCCAGAACTCAAAGTTACCACATAAACCTCCTCAAGAAGTGGCTGGGACCTCCTCCGAGGTCGGCTCATTTACTGATTCCCACAAATACCCCTACGGCCTCCACAATAGGCTCCTTGGTGGTGAACGCCGAACTACCGGAAGCACAGAAAGACCACCTACGAGAGGCGCTCAGTCCCTTCGAAGACATCTTTTCAGATTCCCCAGGGAAAACGCACCTGGCTGAGCACGCCATCGAAACCTTACCGGGAAAAATAGTGAGACAGAAGTCTTACCGGATTCCCGCCGTGAAAAGAGAAGCGATTAGGAAGGAAGTGGAAGACATGCTCCGGTTGGGGGTCATCCGACCCTCCACGAGTCCGTGGGTGTCCCCTATTGTAATCATACCAAAGCCCGACAGGTCGTCCCGTTTCTGTATGGATTTCAAGGCTTTGAACAACATCTCCACCTTCGATGCCTACCCGATACCACGAGTGGATGAACTGATAGAGAAGATCGGAGAGGCAGCTTATACAACGACGTTCGACCTCACGAAGGGGTACTGGCAGGTGCCCCTCCGGGAAGAGGACCAGAAGAAAACCGCCTTTTCTACGGACTAGGGCTGTTTGAGTTTACGGTCCTGCCTTTTGGGCTCCACGGCGCCCCCGCGACATTTCAGCGGCTAATGAACACTATGTTGATGCCCTACAACACCTTTAGCTCTGCCTATTTGAACGACATCGTGGTGTTCAGCCGGTCCTGGGAAGAACATCTCCGACACCTCCGGATAATCCTCAACGCCCTCCGCCAAGCCGGTTTTCATATCAATGCAAGAAAATCAAGAGCAGCCTTCTATCGAGTACGATATCTGGGGTATGTCCTAGGGGACGGGGTTATCTCACCACAAGAAAAAAAAGTTACCGCTATAGCCGACACCCCATTTCCGTCCACTAAAAAGGAGCTTAGGGGCTTTTTAGGCTTAATAGGATATTACAGGCGCTTCATCCCTTCCTTCGCCGAGATAGCCACCCTCTTAACTGATCTCTTAAGAAAGGACTGTTCCACATATACACTAAGACATCCCACTAATGAGATGTTGGGGTCCTTCAGGGAGCTAAAGAGAGCAATCACGTCGGCTCCAGTACTCATTTCCCCCAATTTCCAGAAACACTTTATACTGGCCACAGACGCTTCAGACACCAGGATAGGGGCGGTGCTATCCCAAATAGGTGGAGATGGGCACGAACATCCTGTCCTCTACATCAGTCGTAAGTTGTTCCCCAGAGAAGGTAAATACCCCACGATAGAACGGGAATGTTTAGCTGTCAAGTGGGCGGTCAAAAAGCTTCGATATTACCTAGAGGGGAAGCCATTCATCCTGTACACGGACCATGCCCCATTAAAGTGGATGTATCGGAACAAGAGCAATAATCCCAGGGTCTTGAGATGGTTTTTGACGTTGCAACCATTCACGTTCTCAGTTCTCCATCGCCGGGGAAGGGACAACAGTAATGCTGACTTTCTATCTAGGTCCATGCCTCTCCCCGAGCGGGAGCAGCCAGGGGGGTGGTATGTGACGGGACAGAACATGCAGATCAGGGAGTGGAAGGAAGTACGGACTGGTGGACACCGATATCGCGTTTACCTAATGTTGTCCCCTCTCAACAGGATGAATGGGCGTCCGAGACAGAAGGAATACTCCGGGATACGATAACAGGAGTGGTGCCCTTTAACTGGGAAGACCTGGGGAAACAGACCCCGCCCCTACAGGACGTCACAGCGTTGGGAGCGTCAAAAGAGGTCGGAAACAGGAAGAGGACGGACGGCGATCCCTGGAGAGGAGAAGGAGACGAGTGGCGTGGCGAAGTAGATGAGGAAGAGAAAGACGCACAGGAGAGAGCTCAAGGAGAGAAAGGAAGTCAGAGAGCGGAGAGGCCAGGAGGCTCCGGATCCGGCGAAGCACCCTGCCACGCGGACAGGTACGGGACCGGGTAGCGGGTTAGGTAGGACGGCGGGAGCACCCGCGTTAAGAGAACCGTCCCACGTTTTGTTCGGTCAACTTTTTCTGTTGTTGCGTCCCCGACCCCTCACCATTTTTGAAGCACACGAAAGTACTGTTCTGCACTGTTAAGGGGTTTCCTCACTCCCGGGCCCTGGTAATAGGACATTCTCGCCTAATCTGTGAGGCTAATAGCATCCCTTGTCTTTTCTTTGCATTTGGGAGCCACCTGAGAGCTGACAATGTGACCGGAGGTGCGGCGGCCCTACAAGAGCCGGGTGGAACTTAAGAGCAGGGGTTCAGGAGCACCACGGATCCCGCCGCCTGGGCACCGCAATGGGAACGCCAAAAACAGTTCCTGCACGGGATGGACTGTAAAGTCCATGCAATGCTGGAACTGGTGTGCATGCACACAGGGAGGCACACGTTGTACCCACCTGGGTGCATCCACATGGCGTAAGGTACCAAGGGGCCCTGTAGGGCTCCCTTTGTTACCTCTCTGCCACGATTTTCATAGAGGTGGAACCGCCATGAAAACCGTGGTGGAGAGGAAACTCGTAATATGCTTGGTGAGACCGCAGCAGTCCCGCCAAGCAGATTGCGGCCTCAGGACTGCCGCGCCACCGCCAGGGAACAGCACTTCCTTGGTGGCGGTGGTCCCATGGCAGTCTGACCACCCAATTCGTAATTGGGCGGCCAGCCCAGTGGTGTGGTGGTGGCTGGACCACCACTGCCATGCCACCAAGAGTCTGGCGGTCCTCGCACTGCCAGATTTGTTACTAGGCCCTGTGTAATGTGTGTGATGTAAAGTGCTCTGACACCCGACACTGGTATGAGTGTCGCTATAAAACTAATTAAATGCATCTGAGGGGGGAGGAGCCTAGCGCTTGACCAAGATGGCCGCGTGAGCTTAGAGCTCCCGAGACCCTCGCGCCCTCCGTCGACTATCCTGGCTCTAATCCTGATGGTATGCATGGCACCGTGTAGCTGAGTTGTCAGGGAGGCGATTGATACCACCCGCGGTCGGATCGCCCATCGGGAACCGGACTTACGACTGGCGAAAGATTGCGGCCTAACTCCCGGAGATGCCAGGGGCTAGAGTTGGCAGGATGCCCGACTCCTAGTTGATCAACAACGGCCTGGTGAGGTGTGAACTGTCGGACGGAGGCCTTCGCTCTTTCACTTTCGATTTCGTTCCCTTTGTCTGCCCGGACACTGTAGAGCTCTGGGTGGCTTTATAACCCCAAGGACGCTCGGCGGGCTACTCTGGCAGCACAAGACGGACCTGCTCACTCCTTATTCCTCTTTCTGAGAGCGAACGGTCTTCACTGCATTGGACTGCCTGGAGTCTATTATGTCGGGCAAGGCAGAAGGGGATCGGCTGAAGACTAAGTCCACCAGGCGGGGAACGTACTCCCAAGTCAACAGTATGGACCGCTACGCCCTCCTGAAAACATCGCCTGGTGGACCAGGCCAGGCGCCGGATGCCCAGAAGGAGGACTCGCCTGGGACACCGGAGCTATCCCTGCAGGATGTCATGGGCACGCTTGATGGGATGCAGACCTCGATGGGGAGGCAATTCGAGGCCCTGGCGCATAAGGTGGATGCCATCCTGGTGGATGTCAATTTGATCCGCTCGGACCTGGGCAAGACAAACGAACGCGTCAAGAACCTGGATCACAAGACCACAGGCCTCACTGATGATGTCGCGGATTTGCAGAACGAGGTCCGGAAGCTGAGGGCCGAGAGTGACCTCGCCGCCCGCCGGCTGGAGGACTTCGAGAGCCGGTCCAGGCGCAACAACGTGCGCGTCATCGGGGTCCCGGAGTCCTCGGACGAGGCTTCGACGGACCTGCTTGTGGAAGATTTGGTCCTCAATCATCTGAAGCCTAAGGGCCTTGGAAAGTTTTTTGCGGTGGAAAGGGCCCATAGGGTGCCGGGCGGGCGGCCCAAGGCGGGTGCCCCGCCGCGGCCGATTGTCGCCCGGCTCTTTCATTTTCGAGATCGGGACGCTATCCTGCAAGCCTCGAGGGTGACGGGCCCAGTCCCCTTCCAGAATGCGTCGGTGAATTTTTATCCGGACTTCACCCAGCAGGTGCAGAGACAGAGACAGAGCTTCCTGGGGGTGAAGCGGAGACTTCGGGAACTGGACCTGAAGTATGCCATGCTTTTCCCCGCCAGACTCCGGGTGGTGCATGAAGACCGGACATTCTTTTTTGATTCTCCTGTTATGGCCGACGAATGGATGGACGCTTTGCCTCGGCGACGGACCGGGGACGACACAGCCGAGCATGGAGACAGTGGCCGGGATGGACAGGGCTGATATCTCAAAGCCGGCCTGACTTGATTTAATCCTACTTGAAGATTTGAACAGAGTGCAGTAACTGTGGAGGGTCGCGGGAGGACGAGGGGTGCTCTTTTCCTCCCTTAGGGTACTTTTTGTAGATTTTTGTTTTTGTAGGGCGACAGGCACACTGCAAGTTGGGAGGGCTTTTTAAGCTGCAGCAGGGGTGCAGGGTGGGGGGAGTTTTGGGGATTTTGAGTTTGTTGTTGGGGGGTTTATTTCTGCAAGGCATGATGATTATCCTCAGGGCTGTTCCGTGGTGGCGCCTCGGGTGTGGGGTGGGCCTCTTTCCGTTTGAGGATGGGGGGGTAGAGGCTTAAGTGTTATAAGCTGGAATGTTATAGGTTTGGGGGATCGCATCAAGAGGGGGATTGTTTTGCAATTTTTGAAACGCTCAATGCCAGACGTTGTCCTGCTGCAGGAGACGCATCTCATAGGCAATACGTGCTATGCCCTGAATAGGAAGGGGTATAAATTCATTGCACACTCGGGATTCTCTTCTGGGTCCAGGGGTGTGGGCATCCTCGTTAGAGCATCGTTGCCTTTAGAGGTGGACTCCACCATTGTTGACGATAGGGGGAGGTTTGTGGCGGTGGCGGGGCGGTGGGAAGGAAGGACTTTGGTTTTGGTTTCGGTTTATGTCCCGCCGGCCCTGCAGGCCTCCACATTTGCTGAATTGGGCAGGGCTTTGCTGACTCTCCCGGGGGGAATGCTGGTAGTGGGAGGGGATTTCAACGCTGTGGGTTCAGGACTGTTGGATAGATACCCGCCCAGGGACACAGGGGGGGCTCAGAAATGGCTTCCAGACTTCCTGGATACGTTTGGTCTGATCGACTGCTGGAGACTCCGGCACCCCACACAGAGTCAATACACGTTTCACTCCGGGGCGCATGGTAGCCTCTCCAGGATTGACTACCTGCTCACTCTGGCAGCACATGCCTCGTTGATATCCGAGGCGAGGCACATGGCACGCGGTATCTCTGATCACTCGCCAGTATGGATCCGGCTGGATCTAGGTCGGGAGGGAGGAGGGAGGGTGGCCCCCATCAACCCATGGTATTTCCGAGACCCAAAGATGCGCAGCGCCCTGGTAAAGAAGGTAGATAATTACTTTAAGGACAATCTGGGAACCGTGGACTCGGCGGTGTCGCTGTGGGAAGCTTTTAAGACCGTGCTTCGGGGGGAAGCCCTCTCCCTGGTGGTGGCTGCCAAGAATCGGAGGGATGGCGAGGTGCGGCAAGTGGAGGAGGAGATTGCGGCCCTTGAGGGGGATATGGAGGAGGAGGTTACAAAGTCCTCATTGCATGAGCTTTGCCTGAAGCAGGCGGAGTATAGGGACCTGGTGACGAACGCCGCTAAGACCCTCAGCAGGGAACAACAGGGCCGCCTGTATGACGTTGGGGATAAGGCAGGGAAACTCCTGGCGTGGTTGGACAGGAAAGAACGGGTCAATAGAGTGGTGCCAGAGTTGATTGGAGAGGGGGGAGAGGCGATTGAGGAACCTGAGGGGATTGTGAAGTGCTTCGCGGAGTATTTTAATAGGGTTTATTCCTCTGTGTCGGACAGGCCGTCCGAGGACTCGTCTGATCTCCTCCGTGATATCGAGTTGCCCTGCCTCTCTGACATAGATAGGGACGATTTGGATGGTGACATCACGGTTGACGAGGTGGCGGGGGCGATTCGCGCGTTGAACTCGGGTAAGGCCTCTGGACCGAATGGACTGCCGATCGACCTGTACAAACTGTTCCCGGATAGGGTCGCCCCTCACCTGCGCGCCATGTTTTTGGAGGCGCGGGGGGATGGGATCCTTCCGTTGGACCAGCGGCTGGCGTCGATTGTGGCCATACATAAAGAGGGTAAACCCCGAGATAGATGCACCTCCTATCGGCCCATTTCCCTCCTCAACGCTGAGCCGAAAATTCTGGCCAAACTCCTGGCTACCCGTTTGATTAGGGTACTTGGCGATTTGGTCCACCCGGATCAATCTGGCTTTATCCCGCACCGAAACACAGCATTGAACCTTAGGCGTCTTCATGGCGTCATCGCCAGGGCGGGCACGCTGCGTGAACCGGCTGTTGTGGCATCTCTTGATGCCACGATGGCCTTTGACACGGTGGAGTGGGCATATTTATGGGCCGTGCTGGCCAAGTTTGGTTTCGGTTGCGGTTTTGTGAGTTGGGTTCGGTTGCTGTACGAGGGGCCACTAGCGAATGTTGTGGTGAATGGTCGGGCATCTACTCCGTTTCAGCTTGGTAGGGGTACTCGGCAGGGCTGCCCCCTGTCGCCTCTGTTGTTCGCCCTCGCCCTTGAACCGTTGGCTGCGTGGATACGTTGGCACCCGGATATACGGGGCCTTCGGTGGTCGCCTGATCACGAGGACCGGATTTCGCTTTATGCCGATGATATCCTACTGTACCTTGCCTCACCTAAGAAGTCACTTATAGTGGTCTGTGACGTACTCGCCTCGTTCGGTAGGAACTCGGGACTTGTGATTAATTGGGGCAAATCGTACTTGTACGTTCTTAGTGGCGAAGTCCCACCGATCCCTAGAACATGTTCGATACAGGTTGCCCAGCAGGGTTTTGTGTATTTGGGGATTTTTATATCCATGGATCCTGCTGTGCGCTATGAGAGGAATCTGCTCCCCCCCTTGGCACGCTTGAGGCGAGATGTGGAAGGTTGGCGGAGGCTGCCGCTCTCCCTTGTTGGGCGTGCGGCCCTGTTCCAAATGATGTCTCTTCCTCGCTTCCTCTACGCCCTCCAGAACACCTTGGACTGGGTACCGGCCAAATACTTTCGGGAGGTCGAAGGCCTCCAAAGGACGTTGCTGTGGGATGGGCGGCCACGAATAGCTATTTCAAAGTTGACGCTCCCATGGTACGATGGGGGCATTGCGCTCCCAGACATCCGACGGTACTATTGGGCCACGCAGCTGAGCGCGATCAACCATGGGTTTTATGGCCCTGCCCTCAGCCCTGGGTATGCCATGGATAGGTGGCTGCTGCGCGGCGGCAACTACTACAGGGCGCTGTATTCGCGGTCCTTAGACTCGTCCCTCACGGGGCCCACAGGTGTGGCGGTGCGCGTATGGAAGATGGCGACTGACTCGTTGGGCTGGAAGGATAGGCTAACCCTCGCTACCCCATTGTTTGAATCGGAAAGATTGGGAAAACTCTGGCACACGAAGGGTTTTGATAAGTGGGATCTGATAGGTATATCCAAGGTGGGAGATGTGCTGCATAAGGGGAGGGTGAAGTCCTTCGAGGAGTTGCAGACTGAGTTTGAGCTAGGGCCCTCAGAGTATTTCAGGTATATCCAGCTGCGTCACGCCCTCCGATCAGTCCTCGTGGAGGGTGAGAAGGTGCCAGAGTCCTCTCCCCTTGAGGACCGAGTCCTTGATGGTCATATGCCCGAGAGCACGATCTCGCTCATATACAAGAAGCTGATAAACGTCCGGGCAGACTTGCTATTGGGGCTGAGAGAACAGTGGGCCAGGGATGGCCTTGAGTTGGATAATGAGGACTGGCAGTCAGCGGTTTCATCGCCTAAGGAGGTTGCGATCCCGTCGCGTCTGAGGCTGGTGCAGCTTAAAATACTACACTGGGTGTATGTGACGGGGCCAAGGCTGGTCCGCATGGGATTCTCGGAGGACGGCCTGTGCAGAAGGGGATGTGGTATGGTGGGTACTTTCCTGCACATCATTTGGGAATGTGGTGTCATTGTGGAGTTCTGGAGGAGAGTCCATGCAGTTATGGGGGAGGTGACGGGCATTGTGGTACAGCCGGAGGCGCGGTGCTGCCTCCTGAACATTTGGGGGCCCACTGACCTCGATGAGGCGCAGACCCAATGGGTGACTCTGGGTAACATGGTAGCTAAAAGGGATATCGCGCGACTATGGGGCTCCTCTGGACCCCCTACACTGACCGCGTGGCAGGAGAACATGGATTGGAGCATGTTTAGGGAGAAGACGGTCTATTGCTCTAGAGGTCGCCCCCGGAAGTGGCATGCCATCTGGGGGCGGTGGAACCAATACAGGGGGGGAATATGTCATGCCCCGGACCTGGAACCTCCCGAGGAACAGCTTTCCCCCTGACCTACTTTCCAGCACAGTTTGGTTTTAGTAACTGTTCTGGGCCTCTGCTGTTCCCCTTCTTCCTCCTTACACAGTCTTGTACTTATTAGACGAGTGGGGTCCGGCCTCCCCTGGGGGCCTCCGCCATGGGCTTTCATTGTCCTTGCCTTGCTGGGGTTTGTTGTTAGTTTTTTCTGTGTTTACTTAAAATTGGACCTTTGCATTACTCTTTGAACTGCATTGGGGACACATCACTGTATCTAACTTGCAATGCTGCCGAACCTCCGGGCTGTCGGCTGAATAGCTGTGTCCTGAATTTTGAAATAAAGGTTTTCAAAAAAAAAAAAAAAAATGCATCTGAGGGAGCGTGGTTATGGAGCCTCGAGGGGCACTGCTAAAGGTTGGTATCGAGAGAATCCATGATGGAAGTGGTCATTGGGGGACACCAACAAACATTGTCGCACTGGGCGCCATCAGCGCCAAAGCCGGCCCTGGTGTCTCTTGTTTTTCATGGAGGTACATTCACCAGCTCGCTACTTCAGGAATGAAGAGAACATCTGGATGCAAAAATCCCAGCTGAAATCTGACAGACACGTCACCATACCCGACTGAAACCACCTGTAAACAACTATTCATCAGAAAATACTTTATTAGGGGGATGTAACACCCCAAACACTCCCCCTGAAGCTGCGCCCCTGCCAATACCTATGCAGACCCACACAATCACAGAGGCGTTCTGAGCAAGAGCGCCATCTTCCTTTGCTTCCAAATCCTCTGGCGAGTGGACTGCTCAGCAGGAGTCTAATGCTGCCCTGCCTGTTGTCACAGACGCTTTCTGAAAGGATCCCCGAGAACACTACAGACATCGGAATGTGACACAGTTAGGGAACACATAGGGTCCGAGCCACAGGCGACAAGGACCGCCACTAGCAGGGGACAGTCGGATGGCTAACACTGGGGTGTCTGTGTATAGATGTCCCTCCCGCCCCGTAAAACCAGAGGGAAACAAAAAATACATTTTGGTTGGCTGAGGAGGGAGGGGGGGGGGGGGGAGGGGAGGGAGGGGAGGGAGGGGAGGGATGAGGAATGAAGACAATACACAGACAAGCTTCCTTGACTTATTTGTTGGATAGCAAGTCACTGACGCACTGTGAGGCGTCGGGATACAAACCAAACTTTCAGGCAAAAATCTATCTTCTCTTTAAAGTGACACAACACATTCTGAGTGGAAGGAGTCAGACCCACAGTCCTTTAACATTTGTGCCACTGTAGAGGGACAGGGAGTCTCCAGGCCACTCCCTTATTTGCTAACCAGCAGTAGAAGTCAGAGGTTTTGCAACACATACAGCTGCTGTAGCTGGCTCTGTTTACACAGCACACTCTCTTCTTTCAGGCACAGTCCAGGCTGACATGTACATTTCCACCTCTGTTATTTCGGACACCCACATGTTTGCACGTTCCTGACCAACAGAATGAAGACATTCCCTGATATTAATGTGCAAACCGACCCGCACTTAATTACAGTGCGCAAATTAGCAAGCTATAGGACGTTGTTGGATGTCGCAATCAAACAGAAGGCATGAAATGTGAATAGGCAAAATCTGAGTAAAGCGCGGTATGCTATGCTATGCTGTGCTGTGCTATGCATGCCAGAATCTTTTGAAGCATTCATCGTACAAACATGTTTTGTAAATACACATTTCAAGGGAAGAGAGAGGGACTCCCTGAGGGATATAGCTGAGATGAGCAGGACAGCAGGTATTTTTTATATACTTTGAGTGGGGGGTGGGGTAAGCGGAGACCGGAAGGCTAGCGATCATCAGATATTTTAGGGTCACGACACAATGTTTCTATTAAATACCCATAATATATTTTCTCGTAGTCTTTCTTCCTCGCCCCAGTCCTTACTTTTGAGGAGCCCTCCTCCTCCAACAGATTACCCAACCCCCTACCTCTCTTCTACAATTGAAGAAAAGAAAACCCCCTTTCACGTCGAGCCCCTCTTCTATCTCACAAACCTGGTCATATTCAAGTTATTAAGCATGACCCAAAATGCCACCACCATCTTAAGGACTGGAGCATAAAAGAAAGTCAGAGTGTTTGAATTACTGGTAACTGACTATTTCCTCATTGTCTACTTTACTTCCTCGCACCAGTCCTCACTTTTAAGCCATAGCCACGCTTGTCACTTCGGGTTGCAACAACAGAGGGAAACCAGAATAAATGGCAAGAATTATATTTATTTTGTTAAAGCATAGCACCAGTTAAGATTTCATGTCTAAAGAAAGTACTTTTGTTCGGAAACCCCCACAAAGTTATAATATATAATTGGATTATATATTTATTTATAAAAGTAGATGGTAGAACACACGTTACTGCTCTACAGATTTCCGAAATTGAAGTCCTCCTGAACTTCAGCCCAGGGCATACATATGCTTGTGTTCTACCGCTCTTAGATAAGGTAAACCTTTTTTCAGTACCACTCAAACAGCAAAGCCATTGACTGAAAGATGAAGCCAATGGTTTAAGATCTTTTGTCTCTGAACCAAAATTAACAAACAGAGACTCCGCTTTTCTAAAGAAAGGAATCCTCTCCAAGTAAATACGATCCACTCTCCTAACATCCAATATGTGGAGAGAGATTTCCTTCTCAGTAACAAGATTAAGAACAAACTCCTGAAGGTGTATTTCCTGCAAATGAAACTATGGAAGGAAAGAGGGACCTAGCCTAACCTAACCTAACAGGGTAAATGCTCAAGCATGGATAAACGATGCTGGACAAGCCTTTATTCTACCAGGCATTTCCCCATTGGGCTGGAGTCCTTGGAGACCGGTGTTGAAATCCCAGGGCCACTCCTGGGACCTTTGTCACATTCCCCAGCTCCCCGGGGCTAATTACACCAGGTATGGGGAGGATTCAAGAGGGAGATACAGGGGGGGAGGGAAGGTAGAGACAAAGTGCGGAAGAGAGGGAGTGGTGAGAGAGAGGATGGATGGAAAGAAACACTGTGCGAGGGAGGGGGGGGGGGTGAGCATTTTTGTGAGGGCTGCTTTTGGTTCTATAGTCTGACCCTGAGGGTAAAGTCCCCAACTCACCCAGCCTTTTATCAGAAGTTATTGCAACCAAGAAAATAGCCTTTCAAATCGACTGACTGCAAAGGCTCAAAATAGTGTTTTTGAATTGAAGCCAACACCAATAACAGATCCCAGCCTGGCACTACTTTCCAAAAAGCCAGCCTAGCTAAAGAGAAACCTAGGAATATTCTGAAATCATGCACTTCCAGATCACCCTCCCCAGCCCACGGTTCTCGGTAAGCTTTAACAGATGAACATTGAAGCTTCAGGGATGCTACTGTTAACACTAAGTTTCTAGACAACAATTCCTTTGCAATCCTAATCGTTCAATTTCCAGGCCACCAACGTCAGGATAGACATAGCTTCCCAGGTTATTCCTGGGAACATTAAATGGGCAGGAAAAAGAAAGACACAATTCCTGACCTGAACCTTTCACAACTGATGCAGAAGACGCAAACCAGGACAGGAGTGGCCAAAGAGGAGCAACCATCACTACCCTCACTTTCTCTCTCTGTACCTTCAACCAGGGCTCTTGCAACTAGGGGAATAGGAGGAAATATATAACACAGTTTCCTCGACCAAGGACACGTCAAAGCATCAATCCCTTTTCAGTTCGTGATCAAACCGTAATTAATCACAGATTCTGCATGTTCAACCATTTACGAATATTATTTGACTTAATTTTTCACTGCTCATACACTGCTGTATATTTGCAGGATCAGGAAAATCAAAGTGAAATAACAAATGTTTTTGTTGATCAGTTTGTGAGTGGGTTTTAATCATTTCTCCTCATTTGGTTTCTATCACAGACTTATCCTTGTGGCTGAAGCTCTCTCTCGCTACTTGGTTCGCCTGCCTTCCTGTACAGATGACTTCTTGTACTGTAGAATACTTTTCTTTTTGTAAATACGGACTCCTCAGTGGAGACGAGACTGACCGGGTGCTCTTAGCCCTGAAGAGGGCCTGTCCTTATCTAATCTATGGGATGGCGCAACAGCGGTCAATATTGCCACACTGGAATCACACCCTTGAATAACTATGGCCTTCACACAACTGCTCTGTCCAACTAGAAGCAGTTCAGTATCTCCAATTTGTGCTTTCCTCTCCTTTACTTATAGTTTTTTGCAATTCTGTAATTTATGACAAAACTGTGCTTCAAATAAGTAATAAAATACTGTAGAACTAAACACCTGTTCAAAACACCTAATGTAATAGCGGATGTCAGGTTCTCATATCAATTATCCCATATTAATTAAACATTTTTGGGGTTCTTCGCTTAGTTAAGCTCAGCAGGAAACAGCCACTGCTCGAAGCCAGGGAGTTCAGAACATGGCAGACACTGGAATACCGATAAGAAGGATGTCCTCACTGCCAAGAGTGTTCTGTACTCTGAAAAAAGGATAGCTGGGAGTTCATGAAATGAAGAAGAATTGTCCGAGAAGCCGGATTGGAAAAGGCGACCTCTCTACTGTAAAGGAGAAACTCCAACCACTGCCCAACAACCAAGCCAGCCCAGCAAGTGTTAGCACAGCCTCTCTTCAAGCACAAGCGTTCCAGGTTGACCATACCAAAAGGGAAGAAATGAGTAAATACATAAACAGAAATGGAGCGAAACATTAGTATCACATTACCACACACCCTCCCTCCTTAATGACAAAGCAAAATGACAATATTTTATAAAACAACATCCGCAGAAAAGGATACAGTAGAATACTAATGCTACAATGCATCAACCTGAATTATTAACCATTGCTCAGTTGAGGTTCCAAAATGATCAATCATCCTATTTTGCAGCATTTCAAAACAGTTTGATTACTTTGTACGACTTACTGTAACGCAAGAGATTACCTAATTGTTTTGGCAAGTTATCACTCACTGCACCACCCAGCTTGGTAGTAAAACACGTAACTGCTTTGTGTTGGTCGTACCATTCTTTTTTTCTTCCAGCGTGTCGCTCAGCCCCAATGGAGATCCATTACATAGCAAAAGAAGAGTGCGAAGAAGATGGCAGAGTTAGGCAGACACCAGTGTGTTGTCAAAAGGCCTGTGCATTTACAGAAAAATTGTTACTGTTCAGTTCTAAGGATTCCAGTCCATTCTATTCCAACAGACAGCTTTTCTGCCTGAAGCCCCACACTCACCCCATTTAATGTGTGGCATTGCTTTGGCAAGCATAGGCAAAGCCAATAGGTTTGACCTTATGTGGCAACATATACAAACATTATTTGTGAATGGGTGTGTTTCCATGTGTTAGCACATTAAAGTCAAACCTATTGAATGTGTAAGTGCTTGTTTCGTAATACTTTGTTCTTTTTCCACACGTACATCTCAGTGTAAAGTCTATTCACCTCACATTTCTGATAAATTAAAATGGCAGCACACATTCACCTCATTGCAGACAGAAGAATACAGACATGAGGCAAAAGTTACAGGACAGTAAAGACGAATAAGAACTTGCTCTGCTCCTGAATTACTCTGTCCACAAAAGCATGGCGGAGATTGTGAATTGTGGTACGGCACTGCCCTTGTTATTGGAAATTAAGCAGTTCATAGATTTAGTCAGTCTCTGTTTTCCCACCTGAAATCCTAAAACTCTGTTGTGATTAATGGTGTCACACTTAGACAGATTAGCACAAAGCAGATGACACCTTCTCTATGCACCAGCTTTTAACCGTGTAGTTTAGTATTTTATCCTACCACCTAGAGAACGGATTAATGCAGACCAATTTTCACAGGTGCGGGGTGATTTTGCATTGATGCAGTGACATTTTGCGCCGTCGTTTGCATGACTGGCCAGCCAAAGGCCTATTAAAGGACTGGCATATTGAGCGGAAAAGCCAACTCCAACTTACTTTTCACAAGTGCACATTGCAGGGTACTGGATACATTTCCAATGACTGAAAAGAAAGATGCCCCAAACAGGGTGTGCTGGCTTTCTAAGAGTAATCTCTTTCAGGACAACGTATGCAAGACCTTAACAGGGGCGTAACTCGGGGGGAAGGGGGTGTTCGGGGTGTCCCAGCCCTAAAAATGTATTCTGTGGTAAATAGTTGGGTACAAGGTCTTTCAGTCTGGTAAAGTCACGTGCCTGTCAGATTTCACCTGGGACTCTTACCTGCTCGCACTGACTAAAAGACACGCACTCCCTCTCTCACTTCTATGTTTTGAGTATATTGTGTACCCTAACAATACCCAATCTTCACTCTTTCCACTGCCCCTTAAGCCCCACCTCATGCCTTGCTTCTCCTATAATGGTTTAACAAGATGTCCCAGGTGATTGTTGGGACATCTGAGGCTCCCCAACGCCCCCCCCCCCCGACCCACTCATACTGACCCAAGTATACATTGAGAACTAAAGTCTGTGCTGTAAAATGCATTTCACATGACAAAAGCAGAAAAGGAAAGATGCGGCCAGACTTTAAAAAATCGAGCGGGGTGTTTTTTATGCCTCACAACTATTGTGCAAATGCAAGTAAATCTCGTTTCATCTGTCAAGGCTTTGCTATAAATCATTGCTGAACGAATGTGCATTGTGGAGGCCTGTAACTGAGCCCGAGTAGGTAAGAAGCGAGGGTCACGCCGACTTTGAATAGAAGCGTGTTCATCATTGCCCAGCGACTGCGTGAAACTCAATAGGCCGTGTTTCAGTTATCTGAACTCAGCCAGAGCAAGTCTGCGGTGCACCACGAATACTAATTAGCAAAGCACATTATCCGGCTGCTTTCAACGCCGGTCTTTGTTCACGGCCACTAAAGAGTGGAACCTGAATTTGAGGTGTCTTGTCACCTCTGGGCAAACTCTTCTAGATGGCTATATGCACAGGAGCAACTGATGCCTTCCATATAGGTCTTTGGGACTGCGGAAATGGCGCATGGGCCCAAACCCAAGCTCAGAAAATTGACTTATCCACAGTGGGTTATTAAAAGACGGCCGTAGCTGGGTTGCAGTGAGTCCCTTAAGTCGTGGTGCTACTAGATCTGCTGCACTAATGATATCAATGACCTGATATGTCTGATTATGATGGACCCTTAGATGTCCTCAGACTTTTCTGCAATGGATCGCAAGGAAGGATTGTAGGATTAAAGGTTTTCCTCTTTTTTAGATGTTTGAGGTCTAGTTTCCGTATCACTGAACCGCAGTAGGGAATGCACCATTTCTAATCAAGAGAAGCGGGGGCTCACCCTTAAGTCTTGAAATTGGAAGCTGTAGGCGAGACCCCTGATGAGCATTTCCAAAGATGACAAAAGCACTTGGAAGACACACAAGTATTATTCTTGAACTGAGGTAATTTATGCATCATTTTAACACATTTATGCGGGTCATTTTGTTGCAGTGTATCTTTTATAGTACATCGAAGAATTCACGACAAGAGAAATTGCACGTGGATACAAAATATAAACTGGAACATTCCTCACAATGCTACAAGAATGGAAAACACCACTTCTTAATATTCAGCATTCATTACCAAATCAAGTCATAGAAATATAACACTACATCCCTGAGCCCATGGGCACTAAGATCAACCTTAAGAGATCCCAATACAGACCACACATCCTGGAAAACCAAAGTATGCCCCCTCAATTCATGGGCCTTCCTAATCTGGTCCAACAATGCACTGTCATCCACCAATAAATTATCCAAATAGTAGTACCACTAAACAAGCATTTGCAATGCCAATACATCTGGCCTCATGGTTACTTTTGAGACAGATCTTAAGTTACATTTTTTTTTGGTTATACAACATATTTGAACTCTAATACATACATATACATACTTTTAGATTAATAAGGTATGGATGTAGTTTAGGTATGGTAGGTATGTTATGTATGATAGGTTAGGTATGTTATAGTATTGTCGGTAGGTAAGGTATGAAAGACAGGTTAGGCATGGTAGACAGGTTTGGTAGATATGGTAGGTAGGATAAAGACGATAGTATAGTGAATTAGGTATAGTAGGTGGTATTAGGTTTATATCACGTTACATATTTTGTATTTGTATAGAACTAACATTGGCATGGCCTATTTTTGCCTCATCGATGAGGTACAGAATTAACCAATTGGTGTGGTGAGCAGGGGGCCCTCCACAAAGACCTATCCATTGCACTTATGGCAACTGATATGGATGCAGAGGAAACCTGTCCTACTGGTGCAGGCTTGATTGTTCATCTTGGAGAAGGACTAGAACTGATTCACATGTGGCTGGCCTCTGTCTAGAATGGCATAGTTGGAAAAAAACAATGGATTGGAATGCAGCCTGAGTAATTCTGTCTTTAAGACTTTTTGTTATCAATACCCAAACTTATGCATAGTGTGGGATTTGGCTCCAAAAATGTGCTTCCACTTCAACACACAAGTTGCATTGTTTTCAATATATGATAAGAGGCCATTTGATGAATGACAAAGCCTTCTTGAAAAGACTGATTCACCCACCAAAATCAACATGTTAAGCTAAAGTTTATTTTAGTTATGATAAATAAATATATATATATATATATATTAATGCTGTAATGGTGTGTTTATGGGAGCAATAAATCGTTAATGTTGCACCAGCTTGTGGTCCTTGCTCCAATTCTTGCGGAGGCCATCGAAGCAAAGGTGGAGTTTTCTCTGATGATATATATATATATATATATATATATATATATATATATATTTATATACACACACATGCATCCACATATATATTCAAATGTACGCATTCCTGTCAGGTCTTACTTTTTCAAGAACATTATTTTTTGTGTACAAAAGTAAATACTAAATGAAGAGAGAAAAAAAAGAATTTCATTACCGGTAAGACCCGATAGAAGCAGCGTTTGGTTCTACATGTGATGGCCACTCTCTGAATGAGCTCTTGCAATACTTTGTTCCTAATGCTCTATACTGAAGCAAGCATACGGATGCAGGGAGCTCTCCTTGACTGACTGAAAAGATGGCTTATCTTGGACATACAATGAATATTTAACAATATTGCAACACTTTTGGATCAAGACATATAGCACTTTATGGATGAACTTTTTGAGTTCTGGGGAAGCATCATGAAGTCGCAAAAACATGTTGGCTGTTTTTGTCCATATCAGCATATGAACTGAATTGATAAATAGCAATAAAAATGATAAACATTTAGGGATGTTTGAAATTTGCGTAATTTGCTATTGTGCGATTACACAAAATTTTGGGGAAATGATGCAAAATTATGTGTAGTTATGTGAAATGAAAATCAATCATTTAGCGCTTTATTTGAACACAGGCCAATTTTTGATGCAAGATGCATTTCCAGAAAAAAAAAAATACTGCAAAAAACTCATGTAGGGCAAAAAAACTGCTGCTTCAGTTCTGACAGTTCGAGTTATTCTTTGGTGCTCATGGTAAACTTTTTTCATAAACGGTGCATAAATATGTGACATGGTCATTATTCTTCTCAAGGAACGTGTTTTATGTAACAAGGGGAACCCAATATTAATGGTCAGGGACCTTGGGTAGTGGTTCGTTATAAATTACAAAGTAGTTCCCGACAAGGGAGATGCAGCAGAAAAACAATGAATATAGGCCTGAAATCAGTGCTATATTAAGGCTGTCCAACCGGACAGGGGATTTTAATAATGTTTTCAAATCACAAAAACAAGAATAAAGTGGGACACAATCCTGCGTCCAACGCAATATATGTAACAAAAAACATAGGAAATAAATGAACAGAAATTCACAGAAGGCTCAGGCAAGACAAAGAATTGCTTGTAAATTATATATAGAAATGCAGTAAGCAAACAATAAGTGTTGACACCATTACACATCAATAATTATCTCAATTGCGTTTACGGTGTGTATAAGGTTGATGGCGTTTTGATCCCCTAAAAACAATATTGTGCTAATCATCAGGACGTAACGTTTACATGCCTGAGAACAAGTAAGCCTGTAAGACTGTCGTAAAAAATAAAGAAGACAAGAAGAGATAGTGAGTAAATCATAGAAATGATTGAACATAGTCTCTGAAAAATAGTGCCTGTAAAGGACTCTGTGATAAACCTTTCAAACAAACGTCGTGTGCTAGGTGTTGCCAAAAGTACACATGCTGGATGAAAGCTGCCATTCAATGACCAACGCCTTTTCAGAGGACGGTTGTTTCTGAGACGCATTTCCAACTGGGTGTTCCAGTCTGGAATCTTCCTTTGGTTGTTTATGACTTACAGTCTTCCCCCTTTGAACCATTGAAGGAAATTCTTCTGAAGTTCCTTTCACTCAGTTTTATTTGTGGAACCCTTTATCTCTGCCAAATGCCTGAGTGTGCTGGGTTCACAGTTTTGTATTCCAGCCTAGTTTATAATTTTTTCAAGTTAGGGGGAGGAGTTGGCCTAACAACTAGGGCGCTCGGCCACGAATCTGGAGATCTGGGTTCGAGTCTCTGCAATGGCGCTAAACATCCTGTGATTCTGGGCAAATCACTTAATCTACCCGTGCCTAACAAAACAAGCTTTGGCATAGCCAATAGGTCTCGCCTTTGGGATCTTATAAGTGTTTATTTTATCCAGCACAATATCCTTGGTGCAACAACATCAACTGTTGCATGGTTAAACAGTTATAAGGTCCCAAAGGCGAGACCTATTGGCTATGCCAATGCTTGTTTAGGACTTGTGCCCTGCTTGCATGGCTGAGCCCATCCCAGTGGCATTTCCTGGGACTGCAGCAGCAGGTTTTTAGGTGAAAGTACTAACCCTGGTGCTGCAGGGCGTGCACCACTCACCTGTGCAGAAGGCGGTAGCTTGCAGACCACATCGCAGGGGTACTGAGGGACGACGCTACCATTGGTGCAGAGCACCAGGGCCCAGAGCCCCAATGAGCCCATTGACCTCTGATCATTGCTATATTTTATTACCCCCAACAGCAGTAAAAGGGCCATTTCCCTTGCTTGCACTAGGGCCCCTGGCATCCTTGCTACGCTAGTACTGGGGGCACCGGTGCACAAAGATGGCCGCCTTCACTGGGTGGTGGTGGGGAGTGTACTGCCCGAGACCAGCCTGTTGTACTGTAGGCCCCTGCCAGGTGTGTATAGGAACTCTCACCGCCAGCCTAGCTTCAGGTTGTTACTATCAGTGGAACCTAAGCATACATGGGACGACCCCTTCCCACCAGCGCACAGCGCACTCACTACCGCCACCCGGGCCAGAGGCGCCCAGAAGCCCCCTGCAGGCAGCATGCATCGAGTGCCTACACCTGGCTTTAGATCCAAGTGCTGCGCCTAGCAAACTCATGTGCAGTCACTCATCAGCCCGGCCTCTTAGCAGCAGTCAGCAGCGCAGTCCCGGCTGTAGTACAGGCTCCGTCCCAGTACTCTGCAGGAGGGCAGTCTGCATCCCAGTACCCTCCTGTAAGCACACTTGCGGTTCAGTACTCTCCAGTAGCGAAGTCTGCGTCCCAGTACCCTGTGATGGTGCAGGCTCCGTCTCAGTACCCTGCGGTGGGGTAGCCTGCGGTCCAGTCCCCTGCTTTGGGGCGGTCAGCAGCTCAGGGTTGCCGGGTACAATAAGATCCCATGCAGTGCTTCAACTCCCAAAGGTACAGGATGCAGATATCAAAACCGCAGACGGAAGCACTCTAAATGGAAACATATGTTTTTAGTATATGTTCCAGCAAGTCAAATGGCAGCTCCCAAAATTCGTGCAAAACCTCACACAGCAGCCTCCTCACGTGAAGTTGTCGAAGCAGTTTTCCATGCCCAGTGGCCAGTCTTACTTGGTTTAGCTTCACCCAGTTGTTGGGGAACCAAATGGGTCACTCTGTCCCCGGACAGCGCCCCTGCACCGAGCTCTGCTGGCCCAAGTGGCTTTTCCGGCGTGCTTGCTCCTGGCTGCCTGGGGGAGTGGGCGAGCTCACAAGTGGCCATGAGGATCCTTGGAGTGGAAGCCAGGCCCCGGGGGGACACGTGGACATGCAAAGGTGCCTGCGTGGAGGGGCGCAGACACCCTGAATGACAGGCGCCCAGCTATGATGGCGGCGCATTATTTAAAAACCCCCATGGCCAGGGTATCAGGTTCAATCACTGCTGGAAAGGCCTCAAGCTAAAATCACAGCTGCTCCAGTTAACCCTTTATTGACTTCTGACAGACAGCCCGACCCACCCGCACGGGCCTCTTCTGTCTCTCCAGAGACCAGCAGATCTGTGAGTAACCAGTAATGGCCCCCACAAGTAAACACTTTACACATCAAAGTAGAGCAGAGACCTCCAACCTTTCCAACAGTGAGAGCAACTTCTGATCACTGAAAATCGTCATGAGCTACTGGCTAATACAGGGGCACAAATGTACAGAGAGGCCGAATAACTTAAATAATGTCCCTAGAGTATCTCACTCCGGCTACAGGGACGGTTTACATTTAGGGACCCCGAGGATTAGTGTTATGTCTTTGCTCTAGTTGAGACAGGAAAAGAGAGTGAGAGAGAAATAACTTGAGAGAAAAAGAGACAGAAAGGAAAGAACGACGGAATGAGGAAAAAGGGCAAGAGAAAGAAAGACAAGCGCGCGCCTCGCGCTGAAGGGGGAAAAAAAAAAGATGAGGAGAAAAGGAGGCAGCAGGGGGAGGGAAGAGAGGAGGGGGCCCGCGCCTGTTTCCTTTGCGGGAGCGAGCAGGAACCATATGTTTGTAATTAACACATGGTTTGAAATCTTGCTCCCGCAAGGGAATCGCCAAATGTGCACGCGTTGCATTCGAAGCAATGCAATGCATGCACATTTTTGGCAGCAAAGCTGAAGCGATTGCTAAAGGTCTTTTCCTAAGCAGCACATGCGCGCTGCGTAGACGAGACCTAAAAAATGAATGTGTCCTCATGTGATGCAACTGGTGCTATGTAAAGCGGTCTGCTACCCGATTCGGGTCAAGTTTGCGCTATATAAAGCTCTGTAAAAACAAAACAAAAAAAAAAAGATAGATTGGTGCTCAATGTAGGTCCAATGTGCGCAGAAGAATTTGGATTAGGATTGTATTCTTCCTTGTTTTTATATGGATTCAGTTTATCTAGAGGAGCAAGCATTAACATTCTTGATATTCAAAGAGTTATTTTTATTTATGTCAAAAGACATAAATAGTAATAGCTCTTGGATCATCAAAAATGTTACAGCTTGCTCCAGCAGAATTTTGATGGTTAATTCTTGGTTTGTGAATTATGGCTCTTCAAGAAAGGGTTTGAAACCAACAGCTTCTTCCCTCAATAACTGGATTCGGTCGACTATCACCACTGCATTTTCGTCAGAGAGTTCCACCTTTGGGAGTACAGGGTAGATCCACTAGAGGACTGGCTGTCTCATGGGTGGAGTGTCACGGCAGATCTGTATTCGACATTTACAAAGCAGCTTCTTGGTCTGTTCCTTCTACACATATTTTATCTTCCAGAGTGAGCCTAAGCAAAGGTAATCAGTTGGATTTTGGTTCAAAGATGTTTTCTTCTGTTTGATGTCTTCATTAATCCTGCGGCTATATTCCACATCCGATTTCTCTCTCTTTCCTAGTGTAATGGCCTTTTGACCTGGTTGGATGAGCTTGTGATTACAGGAAGTCTTTGGGACGTCACGGATAATGGGAAAGTGATAGTTATTTTAATAAAGGTGAACATAAACTGAAACACTTGTCATTGAGGGACACGTCCCTCATAAATTAAGAAATGGGACGAGTAGATGGCCCCAGAAGCAATAAAGATTACATGCAAGATATCTAATCATTACCTAAGCAAAAGTGTCTTTTTCTTTTGCTTTTATTAGCCACTTGTTAAATACAATAAACATATGAACATACATAGCACAGAAAAGAAATGTAAATACAGTCATCACAAACATAGTGACACAACCCAGTCGGAGAATTACAAATAGATACAAACACTTAATACGGATAACATATAATAAAAAAATAAGATAAATACTAGTCTCACTGAAGGCTGGACCAAACCCTCCCAAATTTAACCCTCGACCGTAGGTCCCTAGCTTTCGCTAGTGCCAATTCCATTTCATAAACCCCCCTCAATAACAACCAAAAATCAGTAATCTTGTGACTAAGTGTTTCAATCCATGCCCTGGCAATACACAAACGAGCACAAACGATAATAATTTAAACTAAAGATTTCGATAGATTGCCCGGGTCCGCTACTATCCCCAGTAAGATTTATTTCTCAGTTAGTTGAGTATCCTTGCCTACTAACTTACTCAACTCTCGGGCAACCTCATACCAAAACGTGGTTAACTTTGAACACGTAACAAACATGTGTCAGAGATCCGCGGCATATTCATTACACTTAAGGCAGCATGACTTCAAAGAAGCATGGAACATAGCCCATTTAGAAATAACCTTTGGGGTATAGTACAGCATGAACATAATACGATGTTGTTGCAACTTTAAATTAATTGAGGTAACTGCAGAACTGATTATAGCCTTTGATTCCAAAACCTCATTGTTAGTAATATCAATTTCAAAAATGCAGTTCAGTTTAGCTGTAATCTGTATACCATCATCTTCCGATGCAGATAAGAAGCTCTGATAAACTTTCTCTATAAATCCCCGCCCTGAAGTCTTGAAAATTACCCATAGTACCTCAGTTGTAGAGGGTAAGGCTAACACGCCTTCCCCTTGAATAAAAAAGTTCCTAACTTGCAAGTATTTAAAAAATGAGTTATGAGCTACCCCAAATTCTTCTTTCAATGATGAATATGACCTGAAGCCGTATTTGTCATAAAGCTGTCCTAGCAATGTTATACCACACTGTTGCCACGTTCTCCCCACAGAATCAAAAAATATACCAGTAAGCCTCGGATTACCCCACAGAAATGTAAATTCGTGCAGGTCTGGCAGTGCAAAAGCTTTACAGATGTCTAGCCAAATGCGGGAAATATGTCTAATTATCTTGAATCGAACACTCGTCTAGTAGTTCGGCTCGGACATTTGAAGTAATAAAAACCCAGTATTTGAGCTATAAGCCAACTGATACGCAAACCAAGGTTTGCCCACGTGAGGTCCCTTAAGTAAGCTCTGAATACGGTTAACAAAAGCAGCCCAAAAATAGGCTCTGAAGTCCGGGAATTTAAAACCACCTTGCTCAGAAGTCAGCTTGATATACCAGAGAGCTCTCCTCGCCCTGCGGTAGCCCCAAATTTAACTTCCAATAACACTGTCAAGCTGTTTAAAAACAGTAAGCATAATAGGATTATGAACCGATGTTACCTTGGGACATACCACCATAGAGGAATTATCCAACAGAAGCTAGTTAGTAAAAATCATATCGATTCTGGAATACTGTTTGTGAGGATAAGGAAAAAAAGGTATTCCCCGGCGTAGCAAAAGTGTCTGTAATTGTGAATAATACTATATTATTCACTACTAGTGTAAAGGAAAAAATGGAGTACAATTAGCTGGAATATGGCTCTCCCGGTCAGCTGAGGTAAGCAAAAAATGCTTTTCAATGTATATTGTGTGCGTGCAGGAGAGTGTGCTTAAGTGAGAGACAGTGTGTGTATGTTTGAATGTATGTGTAAGCATGTATGTGAGAGAGAAAGGTAAGGTCAAATGGCATTTTGGTAAATAGAAGTCCATGGTCAACATCTAAATAAGGCCCTAAATCTTTTAGTCTACTAAAGTCTACTTCTGCACTTCGAATTTCCCTAGGAGTAATTTTCAGGGGCAGATTTCTTTTCTCTTACTGCTTTAGATATTTTAGATTCAGAAAGTACTGTGTGTTTTTTATTTTGGTGTTGGTTTAAATGACCGTTATTTTAAAGTCTATTGTTCAGCTTAAATACAGAAGCTAAAAAACACTCATAATACCAACGTGATAATTATCAGTGAATAGATTGATTCACTCTGTGTAATTGTTTTATATCATTTTATTATGCATTCTACTGTATTATACGATTAGAATATGTATCGCTTACCGTCTATAGATAACTGTTTCCTTGTAGAGCACTCTGCCTGTTAGTGCACTACATAAACTGCTAATAAATTAATCATATTTTTATATTTTATAAGTTTTATTTGTATTGAACAATAATTAAAGGAAAAATAGTCTTCTAAAGACAAACTTGCTTGATTCTATTTGAGTTTCCACTCTTCCACATATTCACTACGAGATTTTTTTTAAAACAAAAGAAAACTAGCATATAACTTCCCCTCATTATCCCCTCAAGTATAGTAGTAAAGCACTCACCTTCCAAGATAAAAGAATTACATTCCAAACTTGTAAATTCACATGCAATAAAAAATGCACTCTTGCAAAAATTATATATATATCGATTTTATGACTGCCATCAATATACAATTCAGGGCTGGGGAGCATGTGGACCTAGCAAGTCTAATTAACCACTCAAAATCCGATTGATTTAATGCATAATACCCACTTTTTATATTATCAGGAAGCTTAGGAAATGAAGCATTGTTGGACAATAAAAAAGTGCAGGAAGAAATAACATTAAAAGATCTTTCCTGTTCTATTACTGGAATGGTATAGTTGGTGCTTTTCCAGTGACAATCTGACACTTTGATTAACAACTGGAATAATGATGGCAAGCAGAAATTGGATTATGTTTTGGGTTGGGCGACTGCCCATCTGAAGAAATAATCACAACATGTCAGGGTGAACTCTCAAAGCCACTTAATTAACCTGAGCTCTCCCCCTGGTAGCTATGTTATATAGGGCGAAGTATAAATTATTTATGCAGTACCAAAACAGATATAAAGGCAGAACACCAAACATTAAAGAAATCTTTAATTGAATTAGAAAAATAGAGAAAAATGTAATACCAATTGTACACTAAAACAACAAAAATTCAATATGAGGAACAGGACATATGAATTTTTTAAAATGTAAGTGAAAATATTGTCAAAAAGTGCAGACCGTCAATGGTAGTCCATGTTTGTGGAAACCAGGAACTAGGCATGATTTGAGGAAGAATGTGATCAGGCCCAGATCGGATATAGTAGGTAGATCTGTCCCGGTGAAAGTCGGAAAATAAAAAAAGTTTGAAAAGGTTTAAGCCCTGAACTAAAAAGGAACTTTGTGATTTTTTTAAAGAAAAAGCTGTCTCCCCACAGGACAAATCTGAAATTGAAGCCACCACCGTAGGACTGTTGGTTGGATATGTGCAGCAGGTTGGCCCGGCTAAAACCCGGACACTTTCGAGGTTTTTGCTTGAAAAAGTTTCTAAGTCCCAATACAGAAAGGGACCTTTACCTTGTTCTTGATTTAAGAGTTGCTAGAACCTTTCAGGGGGCGAATCTGAAATTCAATGCAATGTCATGGAACTGCCGGTAAGGTACTTTTCGCAGTAGGACTTCTTTGCTCAGGAGCTCTGGAACAATAGTTTTAAAAAGGTTCCAAACTTTTTCCTGCTGCCCCAGCAACCAAAGGAGTACACTTCTCTTCTAAGACCCCAGGGACTCAATGGGCACCTAGAAACTCTTGGGTGCCAGGCAGAGGTCATCAGCAGAATTCTACGTTCCATTTGCCACTGGTCAACTGGGAATTGCAGGGAAAGGGCCTCTTGCAGCTTTCTGTGTTCCTGTAGCCACACAGGAGGCCAGCCAACTGACACTAACAGTCCACTTCTTTGTCCGGCGGTGAAAGAAGGAGCAGGTCCAATCCTTCAGAGCTCCTCCAATGTCACAGATCAACAGATCCAGTCATCTTCTGTAGGTCCAGAAAGTGCCCTGATGGGGTGCCACATTTATGCCTGGCAATAGCCAGCGAGTGGGGGTGACTCCTGGACAATCCATAACCAATGGGCTAGAAGTTCCTGTGGCCAACCGTACACACTCTTTCAGTAGTCCCTGTTCGCTTTACTGCCTTGCTGCAAGAATTGCCAAAATTCCATTTGTCAGGGAATTTTCAAGATGGTGAAAGTCTTTGGCCACACTAGACTGGGCTCTGAGGGTTGTGGATGTTTAAGGGAGTGCACTTTGGTAATCACTAGGGTCCTACCACATTTAATTGTAAATTACAGTTCAAAGCAGGCACTTTACCTACAACAAACCCGGAGACAAACGTCTGGTAGGACAAAAGCAGGGCCCTTCAGCAACCAGAATGGGGTTCAACAAGAACTGTCCTGGCATCCCGATTTCTCCCCTTCAAGCTCACCAAAGTGTTGCATGTGGTTCTGCAGACCAGTCAGGTAGGATTTGAGACTGCTGTGTCAACAGAATGCCCACAGCCCGCTCCCTGCATATTCAATTGAGCTCAGAGGAGTTATCTTTGCCTAGTCAGGTCAGC
Organism: Triturus cristatus; assembly: GCF_964204655.1. Taxonomy (NCBI): domain Eukaryota; kingdom Metazoa; phylum Chordata; class Amphibia; order Caudata; family Salamandridae; genus Triturus; species Triturus cristatus. The sequence continues at coordinate 802,863,087 of NC_140588.1, read as the reverse complement.
CTATTGTGTGCTCCTGGGAGGAATTCCATGCTTCTTTCACATCTCTTCCTGCACGCAGGGAGTTGCTGGAGAGTTAATGCAATTTAACCTCCAAGGAACTTCAGGCAGGGAAAAGCTAACTTTTATAAAGTTTGTTTTCCTTAATAGTTAATAAAAATTAGAATTCACGGAGGGCGTGGCTTGCTTGGCCTACATGGTAGACGCACTTTAAGAGTGCTCCGGGACCCCTCCGCCATCCGCCCGTAATCCGTACCTGACTCGCCTTATCCGGTGCTGTGCTTTGCTGTGTAGGTTGCCGCCAGCTCTGGCTGCAGCTCTGGGACCTTTGGAGCTTTGCGGAGTCGTCCAGCTGCTGAGCCCCGGAGTATCGCCTCTCGTCCGCAAAATGGCGGCCCCTCCCCGATGACTGCAGCGCTGGATACCCCCGAGGTGGCCTTCCCGGATCCGTGTGAGCTGCCACGGGTGGGGGGGGGAGTGCCTTGGCCGTGCGTTCTGAGAGGAGCGGCTGGCGGCCCGACGGCCTCTCCCCCTCGGTGCTGGAGAGAACTGACTTGCGTGTGCGGAGCTTCAACGGCCCGGATGAGGCTCGCGGCTGGGCGGCCTCCCAACAACGCTGTGGCGGCATTGGCTGCCACATCGGGCAGCACGGGTGGAAGATAAGGGCTGCATTCCTCCAGCGACAGGGAGACTCACGGAGGGCTCAGAGGCCGCTGTTCCGGTGCCGGTGCAGCGTGTGACTCCTGGTGGGGTCCGGGACAGCTGTTGGGCCCCCCCCACGGTGTCTCCTCCCCCTGCCTCCTGGGCTCTTGGTCTTCGTTCCTCCCTCGTGCTGGCACAGGGGTGCTGCGTGTGTGGCGCCGGACCGGCTGGGCCCTGCATCGTCCCTCTGCGATCCTTCAGGGAGGACGGCTCCGGTGTCGGCGGCCGCGGTCGGCGGTGGAGGGGGTCACAACTGCATTATCGGCTGCTGAATCGGGCAGCGGGGGAGATCGTGACGCTTTGACACCGGAATGGCCGGGGACTGTGCCAGTGTCGCCGAGCAGGCGGTGGCGGTGGGGGTGAGTCCGGGCAGCAGCGGTGGGGGTCTGGGCTGGTGGCTCCTCTTCCAGCGTCTCTACCAGCCCTCGGAGGATACCCCCAGCTGTCTTTTGGGAGAATTGGAACTCCGAAGGTGTGGAGTATAAACTACTGGTACGTTAGAGCAGGCATCCGCCCTACCTCTGCTGTGACCGGCCTGGGAGTGCCCCGCTGACCACCGAGTGTGGAGGAGCTACTACCCAGCCCTCGGTGTGACTTGTGGCTGATTTGAGGCAGCTGGGGACAAAGGCCGCGTGACGGCTAACGGCTGGCCGCAGACCGGGGGCCCTTCGAGCTGTTACCGGACCTCTAGGTGAGCTGGGGGGGGGCGGCGGAGGGTGAGCGCCCCCCGACGGTGGCACAGGTCCGATTCGGCGGGCAGATCGGCCCGCGCTGTGAGGCTGGATCCGGTTGCGCCGCTGCTGGGGCCTGCTGTCTCCCGGGGCTGGGTCGACGCGGCCTGAGGGGGCCCCCTGCCCGGCTGTCCTGGTGGACTCCTGCTTGGGCGGCGGCAAGCCTCTCCCACCTTGCACCTTTACCCCCCGGCCGCGCCTTGACTGTCTTCCCCGGTGCTGTGCCTGGTGCTCGGGGCGGGTTGCGCTGTTGGCACTGGACCTGGGGTGGCTGGGGAGTTCCCTGGGACTTGGTTGAGCCAGTGAGTTGTGGCGATAGACGGGGCCTCGCCGGCCCGTACACTGAGCATCGCCGGAGGACCACCACGGGCGCCAACGGTAGCGTGAGGCCCGCGACGTGGTGAGGGCGGCCAGGCCCGGATCCGTCTGGGGGGTGCGTGTTGACTAAGCTCTGGGCCCTCCATCACTGGGGATAGGACGCGCCCTCGCCCTTGCCTTCTCATCGGGCCCCCCTCACTTTGGATCTGGGGCAGGGGGCTGCTCTGCTTGGCGGGTGGGGGCCGCCTGCTGGTCCGCTGCGTCCACCCCTGGGCCCGGCACGTGCCCCCTGGATTCATCATGGGCAAGGAGAGGGGCTCCGAGCAGCCGGCGGCGTCCCACCAGACGCGGATTGACCAATTCGCGAATTCGGATCTGACCGGTGCGGGTGGAGGGGGGGCGCCGGCCCCGAGCAAGGACTTGGCCGTCATCCTTCAGGCCATTGATGCCTCACGCACATCCTTGGAGGGGATGGTCGGGTAGGTGAAGGTTGACGTTGCGCTCCTGCGGCAGGACCTTCGCAACGCCACGGCTCGCATCACGGAAACGGAGTCCCGGATCTCCACTGCGGAGGATGACATTCGCCTGCTACAGGACCAGGTCCGGGAGCTCACAACCCACTCCAAGGAGCTGCACAGGCGGGCAGAAGATGCCGAAAATCGCGCCCGTCGCAACAACCTTCGCCTGGTGGGCTTTCCGGAGGGGGTAGAGTCTGGCCGAGCAGATGATTTCCTCGAAAAGTGGTTCAAGTCCTGGATGCCGGCGGCTGGTCTGTCGACCTGGTTCGTGGTGGAGAGGGCGCACCGGTCGCTGGCGGCCAAACCTCCGGTGGGAGCCCCCCCGCGCCCCTTTATTCTTAGGATCCTCAACTTTTGGGACAGAGACGCTATCCTTCGGGAGGCGCGGGTGAGCGGCCCCTTGTCCTTCAACAACCACACCATTATGGTCTTTCCGGACTACACCCGGGAGGTCCAGGAGCAGCGCCGCTCCTACACGGAGGTCAAGCAAAAGCTGCGCTCCCTGGGCCTCCAATACCAGCTCCAATTCCCAGCCCGCCTTCGGGTCGTTTTCCAGAGTAAGACACTGTTCTTTGACACTCCCAGGGCGGCCTTGACCTGGCTTACTGAGGAGAGACCTTTGCGCCAATCCGGCGGGATGTCGTCCACTGCTGTGCCCCGGGGACACGGTGCTGCTGGGTCCCCACGACCACTGCGCAGGAAGCGCACCCATTGGCGACAGCGCCACGGTGCGGCAGCGGCGCGGACCCGGTCTGCGAGTACTTCTGGGAGACAGGTGCGGGACTCCTCGGTCTCCTCCGGCGCCTCCTCTCAGGCGGCTGGGGGGTCCCGGCGCTGCCTGTCGCCTCGAACGGATGGGTCTCCAACCCCCCTCAACGTACAGACTGACCTATCAGACCTTTCCCGCAGTCCTGCTATATGACCCACGGCTGTTTCATACATCCACAAGGGGAGGCGGCGATCCTGCCGGGTGGCGGGGACGGGGGGCTTTGCGACCTCACACTTTCCCAAAGTAACCTAGGACGAGACACTGAAATCCGTGCTTCAGGAGGGGTCCACCACGCTCTTTACACCCGGGCGCTTAGGCTTGGGGTTTTGTAGTTATTGGTTTTAGTTCGGGCGACAGCTGCTTCCGTTCTCGAAGTGTAGGGTGGGGGGTGGGGGGTTGGAGTTGGAGGCTTGTTGGTTGTTCTTCCTCGGGGGACTGTTTTGTTTGGTTTGGGTATGCTTTTCTTTGAGCCTCTTGTGCAGCACCACACTTCGCGTATCACCGCGCTTCTCCATGCAGCCATCCGCACGGGCTTTGCCGCTGATTGCCTTCCCGCGCTGCCCGCTGGCTTCCCCTGGCAGGGGGACCCATGGCCCTGCCTCCCCTTGGCCGCTCCGCTCCTAGCGCGCTCTGCTCCCATCACTGTTATGGCTGACCTACCCTCTAAGGCTCAGGTGCGCGTCCTGTCCTGGAACGTGAACGGCCTCCTAGATAGACTCAAGCGCACTGCCGTCCTTCGGTATGCCCAGCGCGCAGAAGCTGACGTGCTTCTGCTTCAAGAAACCCACCTGCTTGGCGAGAAATGCCCCTTTCTGGCGCGGTACGGGTATAACCGGGTATGGCACTCGGGGTTCTCGCGGGGGGTCGCTGTCCTATTGCGCCGCTCCCTTCCTTTTGTGTTTACCCGGGTGCTTCATGACTCCCATGGGATGGGGATTGCCGTGTGCGGCACGCTTGAAGGGCGGCCGCTCAGTCTTCTGTCACTCTACGCGCCGCCTACCGAGCTACCTCAGGCTTTATCTCACGCCGCATCTTTGTTGGCGACTCTCCCGCCGGGCGCTATTGTCTTGGGGGGGGGACTTCAATGCTGTCTCGGCCCCGCAGCTTGACTCCTCGGGTCCGGTTACGGCGCCCCGCGCTGCGCGAGCGAAGCAGCTGGCGAATTGGGCGGAGGCTCAGGGCCTATGCAATGCGTGGCGGACTTGGCACCCATGCACACGGCAATACACTCACACCTCGGCCGCCCATCACACTCATGCGCGTATTGATGCGATCTTTGTCCCCCCCGCTGACTGTGTAGGTATCCAGGACATCCGCATCCTTCCTAGGGGGATATCCGACCACTCTCCGGTCCTCCTGGGTCTGGGCCCCCCGCCTCGTGGGGCCCGCCAAGTGTGGCGCTTCAACGCCTGGTTTCTCCAGGACAAGAAGCTCCGTAGGGAGGTGGGGTCCACGTTGACGCGGTTCTTTGGCGATAACGACGGGTCGGTCTCCTCGGCGGGTACCCTTTGGGAGGCCTGCAAGGCCACCATCCGAGGGGCGGCCAAAACACAGGTGGTGCGGCATCGGCAGTCGCAACTCCAGCGGCTCACTGCCTGTGAGGCCCGGGCACTACGACTGGAGCTATCTCTCTCTGGGACCGATGATCCGGCCGGGACTCGGCAGCTGCGACTTCTGCGGTAGGAGATCCGTCAACAGTCGCTGGATGCGGCTAAGCTCCTCTGGCAATCCTCGGTGGCTAGGGTGTATGGGTGGGGCGACAAGAACGGTGCGCTGTTGCACCGGCTGGCTACTTACCCCAGGGCGTCGCGAATTATCCCGGCGGTGACTGACTCTGACGGCCGGCTCCAATCTTCCTCCGTGGCCATCGCGGACGCCTTCGCTCAGTATTACTCGCAGTTATATCGGGCCCGGGAGTCGGACCTCTCCTTGGCCTCGCTGCTTGCCGCCAGTAATCTACGGCTTCCCCGTCTTCGATCCAGTGACTGGGAGAGTCTGGAGGACTCCATTTCTCATGAGGAGATTGGGGACGCGATAGGGCGCATGTCCGCGGGGAAAACCCCAAGTCCGGACGGCTTCCCCCAAGAGTTTTAAGCCGCCTACAAGGACCATCTGGTCCCCCGGTTGGGTGCTCTCTACGCCGAAGCGGTCAAGAAAGGCTCCTTCCCTCCGGAAGCTGACATAGCCACGATTGTGGTCTTGCCCAAGTCTACACCGCCTTCTTGCTTTATGCGGCGGTCTTGGCCCAGAGGCTCCGGCCCTTCTTACCAGGCTTGGTGCACCCAGACCAGTGCGGCTTTATGCCGGACCGGGGCACTCGCCACTGCCTTCGTCGCCTTCACGTGGCCCTGGCTCACCGCCACCGCATCTCTCCATATCTCACCCTCCTACTTGCCGATTTCGAGAAGGCCTTCGACTCGGTTGGGTGGCCCAACCTCTTTGAGGTCCTGTCCCACATGGGTTTCGGCCCCAGGTTTGTTGGAATGGTGCGAGTCCTCTACGCGCACCCCCGCGCCAGAGTGCTGGTTAACGGGGCACTGTCTAGACCACTACAGATTGGCCGGGGCACGCGGCAGGGGTGCCTGCTGTCGCCCCTCCTGTTTGCTCTTGCAATGGAGCCCCTTGCGGCTCTGATGAGAGCGGACCCTCTCCTTCGAGGCTGGGAGTGGCCGGGCTGTGAGTCGGACAGAATAGCCCTCTATGCGGACGACGTTCTGCTGCATCTTAGTGACCCGGCGCGCTCGGGTCCCCGCGCACTCCATATCCTGGGCCGCTTTGGCCGTGCGTCTGGCCTCTATTTAAACCAGCACAAATCGGTTCTTGTGCCTCTACACCCCTCTCGGGAGTGTTTTGACTGGCAGGATAATATTCCCCTTCGTCGGTTGTCCTTCAAATATCTGGGCATCTGGGTCTCCCTTCTCCCGGAACTGAGCTGGGCTCTTAATGTGACCCCCTTGGTCAAGAAGGCTAAGGCGGACCTGCAACGCTGGCAGTCGCTCCCGCTCAATCCGCTGGGGAGGGTGGCGCTCTACAAAATGATGATTCTCCCCCGGTTTCTTTATGTGCTGCAGAATACTCCTGCGTCCTTCCCGCGGCCCTGGTTTCGCGAGCTGGACGGGTTGGCGACTAGATTCCTCTGGGGTGGTGGGAGACCGAGGCTGGCCCTGTCGACATGTCGCCTGCCCACCTTTGACGGCGGGCTTGGTATGACCAATCTTTACATCTACTATTTAGCCACCCGCCTCCTGGTTATCCATGACTGGTTTGGAGGGGGATGGTCCGACCCGGCCTTCAGGGTGGAATTAGCGGACCTGGGTTTCTCCTGCATCTTGGACCGCCTGTACGGCGCCCCCATCCCGGCCTCCTGCCCAGACATCACCAAAGCGATTTTCCTGGCCTGGCGAGCGGCGCTTCGCTATACCCAGTGGACCGGGAGGTTGACTCGCGCCACTCCCCTCTGGCATGGGACGTGGCTGCGGGGCGTTGCGGACCTGGAGGGATTTAGGTCATGGGACCTGCTCGGCATCTCCCAACTGGGGGATGTCTGGCGGGGGGGGCGCATGTGCTCCTACTCGGAACTGCGGGCGCGCTTCTCCCTCCACTCATCTCAATTTTACAGGTACCTCCAGCTGCGACATGCCATACGCACCTACACCCCTTTGGACATTAGGCTACCGGACCACAGCCCCCCAGAGGCTCAGGTCCTGCTGGGCAACCTGGGGAGGGGGGGCATCTCCCGAATACATCGTTCTCTCATTAACAATACCCCCGTGGCCAGGGAGGGCCTGAAGGAACGGTGGGAGGTGTGGGTGGGTCCCCTGGACGAGGCTGACTGGCGGGATGCCCTTATGGCCCCCAGACTGGTGACGGCCTCCGCCAAACTGAGGCTCATTCAAATTTACTATCTTCACACTGCCTACCTCACACCAGCTCGTCTACATCGTGCGGGCCTCTCTGCCGACGCGGCCTGCCCCCGCTGTGGTTTTGACCCAGCCGACTTTATCCATATGGTGTGGTCGTGCCCGGAACTGAGGGACTACTGGAGGGGCATAGAAGCCGATCTCACGGAGGTCTTGGGCTGGGTGGTACCACATGACCCTAGGCACACCCTTCTGGGCATCACTGACGGTCTAGATGGCACACGCGCTGAAAAGCTGTTCCTTATGACGGCATTAATGGTGGCAAAGAGAGACATTGCAGCGGCCTGGAAGCACCCGCGGCCGCCTAACTTGGCCAAATGGAGTACTGGAGTGGACTGGTGTGCGGCACAGGAGCGGACTCTTTATCAGGCGAGGGGATGTCTTAAGAAATATCGTAGGATATGGGGGAAATGGCTGGGCAATGTACTTTGAAGAGGTGGTTCGGGGAGGAGGGGGGGGCCTTGGGTGGGGGGGGCGGGGTGATCTTGTGTTGTACGATTATGGATTGGTGGCTCGAAAGGCTCATTGTTTCTTCCGTTGCATCACTAAAACAATAAAAAAAATTGTTTATCAAAAAAAATCAGAATTCACAGTTTAATTGGATGTTAAATAACTATTAAAATAGTTTAGGCTATCCTGTTTTCAGTGTTTATTTTTTGCATATTTCCATGGTGTTTTCGTAGTGTTTTCCAAACCTGTTGAGATCAGTTTTTATCAGTCTTTATTCAGCTCCAAACCGCCCCAAAAATGCATTAACTGTGTTTTCCAGAGTTTACAAAACTTGTTTTTTGCAGTGATTATTATAAAGCACATACTTGATTTAAAGGATATGTAATGCAGGGTATGTAGTGTCTTCCCATTGAATTGTGTCTAAAGGACTTCTTTTAGAATGTTTTAAGCATAGAATGTCTGTATATTCCATTCTCGCGCACAATCACATCACATTACCCCCTCTGATCTCTTTACCTATGACACTGACTCAGTGAGGATTTGTGATTTGCAGGACTATTTACTGATTAAAAAAAAAGTAAGAGGCCTATATTCAAATATTTTAAAAGATTCTCTCTCAGTCTGGGGTCATTCACCGACTCCTCAATAAAAATTATGACATTGTAGGGGTTTTCAACCCTACCAACAACTTAGTTTCGTATTCGTAGTTGTATCTATGGGATGGTTGCCATTGAGTGAAAGTGTTTTTGTCTTCGACGTGAGATGCTGGCTCATTCACTGGGCTGCTTTCCACCCATGAATTCTGTGAGAATGTCAATCAACAAGTTGAATAACTTGCTGAATTTCTACTTGAATTACACAAATATATTGTTCTGCAAAAATAAGTTCATGTATACTATAAATCCCAGAGAATCAAGATTAAATGGGGAGGGTTAGTGGATTTCAGATGAAAAGCATGTTAAAATATTGAAAGCCATTTTCACATTTAATTATTTTTAATGTATTGCAAAACATGCTTTTTCCAGTGCATGTACATTTTAACAATGTCCTATACAATCAACACCCCTCTGACTCTTAAGAGTTATTAGGCATCAGCCAATCTTTACAAAGTGTATTGTTGTGGTCGAGGACTGCAATGAAACAAACGAAATATCAAATTGCATTTAGGAAATAATATGTTGCTAATTTGATGCATGGGTTATGTTATTTTATAATAACATAACATTATCAGTACGCTTTTTCTTTTAATTTCAGAATAATTTGTATTATGAAAAAATATATAAAACAGTACATGGTCTAATGAGGTACTACCTGGTTCAAGGAACTCATAGCTGTAAGGTACATTAGAATATTGGAATGTTGAGACCTCCATTGAAGACAATGGAGCAGCAGGGCCTATTTGAACTGGTATAGGCCCGCTGCTCACAACATTTCAATGTCCTAAAATACAGCCTCTGCCTTTTCTCTTTCCCCTACTTATCGAAAATATATTAATTAGGCAGAGGCCGTGCAGGAGGACACACACAGCCTTCACCCATCAGTACATGGTCTAATGAGGTACTACCTGGTTCAAGGAACTCATAGCTGTAAGGTACATTAGAATATTGGAATGTTGAGACCTCCATTGAAGACAATGGAGCAGCAGGGCCTATTTGAACTGGTATAGGCCCGCTGCTCACAACATTGCAATGTCCTAAAAAAATGTTGGAAGGTGGGTTATTGGTAGGGGCAAATGTCGGTCTGCCACTAGCAATAAGGCCACCAACACATGATAGGACCCAGCATAGGTCTTAGAAAATTATTCCTATGCTCAACCCTTGGTAACGTGGCTGCGAGCAGACAGGCTTAACTTCAAAGACAGGTATGTAAAGCATTCAAAAACACCATTTCAGTAAATAATTAAGACACAACACAAAATAAAAATCCAACACCAATTTATAAAAATAGGTAATATTTTTATCTTTTAAATGATACCAAAACGAAAATATTCCACTGTAGGGAACCAGAGTTATGAATTTTTAAAGATTAGTCACTTTCTAGTGCTTAGAAACCAACAGTGCCCCTTTTAGTCATTTCGTTTTCTCTGACAGGGACACACCTTTAGAAGCGGTTCTGGAGAATGTCTCACCACTGTGCAGTGCCGCCTTCTCCAGCAGACGGGTCCAGTTAGAACTCCTTCCTGAAGTTCTGCTTGCGGGTCCCAAAGTATCCAACACACAGTCCAAGGTTCTGGAATCTCCAAGAGGGTCCTTGAAAGTGTGAAACTTCAATTCCGCAATCCACTTGAACAAAACCCTTTCAAATCCACTGGTACTCCAGGCTGGGGATTCTTTGTGGGGATGTCCAGTTGAGCTCTGTTAACCTGTAGCTTGCAGGGAGTCTACTTCTTAGTCCTTTTGTAGCAAGGTAATCCACAGGGCTGCAGTTTTCAGATGGCGCAGTTTTCAGAGGTCAGACCTTAGAAGTCTTTGCACAGCAGAACTTTTGCAGCAGGGCACGTCTTGCTTCAGTAGTTTCAAGCAGCAGATCTGGAGGGCTCTGCCCCTCTCAGATACTTATTCAAAATTCTCTGGGTCAAGCCACAGGTCACTTCTGACCAATGAAAGCAGGGTAACTCCTCATAGTTATGACCACATCCGGCAGAGTGTGGCATTATGTTGTCCCAGAGTGCATCTTTCTTCCAAATCCATAATGGCTGATTTTCCAGCAAGGAGGTAAGAGCTGGCTAAACACACCCCCTGGGATGGCTTATTTCCATGGACTCTCCCCCTACCATCTGCGCATACCTTCCTTAAGCCTAGCCCTGACTCTGGGTCAAGAGTGTCAAAATGAAACTGAAAGCCAGGCCTCCCCTCTGCCTTTGAAGAGCATAGTTTACGACTCCACCCCTGGCCTGGCATACCTTATAAACTAGCACACTGCCCTCCCAGCAGAGTGGCCCTTTATCACCTCTTCAAAGCAGCCTGGCTAATCCACTTATCTCTGACCAATCAGGGCAGACCACTGGAAGGCTGAATTTGGACTTACAAACAAGAAAGTCTTATAACTTCTTGTATGTACACTTTAGGAGAAATTCAACAATATAATATTGTTGGATTTACTACTATCATTCTGGGAAGTCTTTGAATGGTCCGGCTAGTCCTCTCCTATCAATATTTATTCATCTTTAACTTCCTACCATGTTAACCTATGGGCCATGGGGTTTGCAATGGGGAAATGACTTGGGCCAGTCTTCTAGCACCAGGGCTTATAAAAACATATTTTATAAGTATTTCCCTAATTTCTACAGGACCCCCCCCCCCCACCCCCTGTGCAACTAGGGGAGACTTTAGGGGTTCTGAATCTGTAGAAATATTGGAGATTCTCCTTTTACTGTATTCCTAGCATCAAAGTCGAATTTGGCCAGCAATTTACTGTTTCAAAGCAGTCCTGGCACCCAGTGCTGCTTTTAAACTGACCTCAGGCTTCAGCACTGCACACATGCTAGTGCAGAAAAAGCTGCTGGCCTCTATACTACCATACCCCAGGGTACTGGGAACCTCTAGGTAGTTTCAATCCCCTGCCCTATTATATACATCTAATGTGTTCCTTTCAGCTTGCACTGGCCCTGGGCCTGGTTAGGCAGAGCCCAGGGTCAGTCAGAGTCAGTTACCACCAGTTCCAGTCAGCAAAAAGTTGGGGGGTGCCCAGGGCACAGGATGACTTTGCAACATAGCCCCCCCCCAAACGAAAGGTGATGGGTTACTAACCTACACCCTGGTAGTCCTCATCAGCTAAGTGGAAAAACCTGGAAAGTCCATCTGCATTGGCATGGGCAACCCCAGGTCTGTGTTCCACTGTAAAGTCCATTCCCTGTAGGGAAATGGACCACCTTAACAGCTTGGGATTCTCCCCTCTCATCTGCATGAGCCACCTGAGAGGTCTGTGGTCAGTTTGAACACGAAAGTGAGTCCCAAACAAATATGGTCTGAACTTTTTCAATGACCACACCACAGCAAAAGCCTCTCTCTCAATGGCACTCCACCTCTGCTCTCTGGGAAGAAGCCTCCTACTAATAAAGGCAACTGGCTGATCAAGGCCTCCTTCATTTAGCTGTGACAACACTGCCCCAATCCCTTGCTCTGAAGCATCTGTCTGAACTATAAACTCTTTTGTATAGTCAGGGGCCAGTAACACTGGTGCTGAACACATAGCAGCTTTCAGAGTGTCAAAAGCCTTCTGACACTCTGGGGTCCAAATCACCTTTTTGGGCCTCTTTTTAGAAGTCAGTTCTGTTAGGGGCCCCACAATGGTCCCGTAATTTTTAACAAACCTTCTATAGTACCCTGTCAGTCCAAGGAATGCCCTGACCTGAGTCTGGGTAACAGGAGCTGTCCAATCCAAAATAGTTTGGATTTTAGCTTGGAGAGGCTGTACATGGCCCCCACCTACCAGGTGGCCCAGGTACACCACAGAACTCTGCCCTATTTGGCACTTGCTTGCCTTAATAGTCAGGCCTGCCTGCTGCATGGCCTGAAGCACTTCCCTTAGGTGGTTTAAGTGATCCCCCCAGGTAGAACTGTATACAGCTATATCATCCAGGTAAGCTGCACTGAACTGTTCCAACCCAGACAAGACCCTGTTCACCAACCTTTGGAAGGTGGCAGGTGCATTCTTTAATCCAAAGGGCATTACCTTGAACTGATAATTTCCCTCTGGGGTGGAGAATGCTGACCTCTCCTTTGCTCCATCAGTGAGGGCAATCTGCCAGTAACCTGAAGTCAAATCAAACGTACTCAGCTACTTAGCAGCCCCTAACCTATCAATGAGCTCATCAGCTCTAGGTATAGGGTGAGCGTCAGTCTTTGTGACTGCATTCAAACCTCTGTAGTCCACACAGAACCTTAACTCCTTGGGTCCCCCCTGAGGATTAGGTTTAGGTACCAGCACCACTGGACTGGCCCATGGACTCTCAGACGGTTCAATTACCCCCAGTTCCAGCATCTTAGCAACCTCAGCTTTAATGCTGGCTCTGACATGGTCAGACAACCTGTACAGTTTATTTTTGACAGGTAGGCTGTCACCAGTGTCAATGTGGTGCACACACCACTCAGTGATGCCTGGGGTCAAAGAGAACAGGCCAGCAAACTGCTCCAGCACCTGCTTACAGTCTCTGTGCTGCTGGTCTGTCAATTTGGGAGAGAGTACAACTCCCTCCACTGACCCATCTTGCACATTATTGGAGAGGAGGTCGGGCACAGGCTCAGTTTCCTCCTCCACACCCTCATCAGTGACCAGTAACATGGTCATGTCTGCCCTGTCATGGTGGGGTTTCAATCTATTCACATGCAGGACCCTGTGAGGGTTCCTGGGGGTGCCAAGGTCAACCAAATAAGTAACCTCACCCTTCTTTTCTAAGATTGGATAGGGCCCACTCCACTTGTCATGGAGGGCCCTGGGAGCCACAGGCTCCAACACCCACACCAATTGTCCTGGACTATACTCAGGCATAGTAGCCTTTTGATCATACCAGTGCTTCATGAGCTCCTGGCTGGCCTCCAGTTTCCTGTTTGCCTTGTACATGTACTCTGCCATTCTAGATCTCAGGCCTAGCACATAATCAAGCACATTGTCCTTTGCTTCCTTAAGAGGCTTCTCTAAAGACTCTCTTAGCAGGCTCAATGGCCCCCTCACAGGGTGTCCAAACACCAACTCAAAGGGACTGAAACCAACCCCTTTCTGTGGCACCTCCCTGTAGGCAAACAGTAAGCATGGGAGGAGAACATCCCATCTCCTTCTGAGTTTCTCTGACAACCCATTTATCATGCCCTTCAGGGTTTTGTTGAATCGCTCAACAAGACCATTTCCTTGTGGGTGATAGGGGGTGGTGAACTTGTAGTTGACACCACACTCATCCCACATAGCAGTCAGATAGCTGGACAGGAAGTTCGTGCCCCTATCTGACACCACCTCTTTTGGAAAACCCACTCTGGTGAACACACCAATCAGTGCTCTAGCCACAGCAGGAGCATCAATGGTTCTAAGAGGTATGGCTTCAGGGTACCTAGTGGCGTGGTCAACTACCACTAAGATATACCTATTCCCTGATGCAGTAGGAGTGTCCAGGGGACCAACAATGTCCATCCCCACCCTTTCAAAAGGAACCCCCACCACTGGTAGTGGTATTGGAGGAGCCTTTGTCTTGCCCCCTGCCTTGCCACTGGCCTGACAGGTGACACAGGAGCTGCAAAACTCCTTTACCTTTTCAGACATAAGGGGCCAGTAGAAATGGTTCACCAACCGGTTCCATGTCTTTGTCTGTCCCAAATGTCCTGCCAAAGGTATATCGTGACTCAAAGTCAGGATGAACTCTCTGTACTTCTGGGGCACCACCAACCTCCTGGTGGCCCCCTCCTTGAGGTTTCTGGCCTCAGTATAAAGCAGTCCATCTTCCCAGTAGAGTCTGTGAAACCCACTGTCATCCCCCTCCTCTTGCTTAGAAGCAATCTGCCTCAAGCTCTCAAGGGTGGGACAGTCACGCTGTCCCTGACTGAACTCTTCTCTGGAGGGTCTACCTGCTCCTGTCAGTTCTGCCAAATCTGACAGCTCTGGCAGGGATGGAGTCCCTCCCTCAGAGGCCAGATCCTCCCCATCAGGGTTAGATTCTTCCTGCACCTCTGGAGTTCCCTGGGCTGGCTCACCAGGCCCAGTGCCCTTGTCAGTGGATGCTTGGCCCTTTGTTCCAGGGTCCAAGTGTCCAGCCCCTCCCTTCTGGCTAGTCTGTGACCTAGTCACAGCACATACCCACTCAGGGAGCTCCAATATTTTCATATGGAGTCCTCTCTCCACCTCTGACCACACAGAGGCTTCAAGATCATTGCCCAGTAAACACTGGACTGGGAGCACCTTTGACACAGCTACCTTCATAGGGCCCGTCACACCTCCCCATTCCAAATCCACCACAGCCATTGGATGGAGTTTGGTAGTGCTGTCTGCATATGTCACCTGGTGAAACTCACCAGGTAACAACCTCTCTGGAGGCACCAGTTCATCCAGGACCATAGTTACACTAGCCCCAGTGTCTCTGATAGCCTCAACCTCAGCCCCATTCACTTTAGGCCTCTATGAAAGTTTGATCTTTTCAAGGTATAGATCTAGTTTATTCCATAATAGTAGCCGGGAGGTATTTGCATCAAAATTGCCATTATGAATGTTATTGTCTGCGCTTCTTATGTAACAGACCCGGGCCCATCATGAATGGTGGGATATGGTATTTCTATTTTACTAGTCTGAGAGGCTGGATTTAGATCTATTATGTGGAAGTCCCATGTAATAAGTTTGGGTTAACAAAATTGTCAGAGGCTCTATAGTAACTATTGCATGATTCATATTCAGATTGATGTTGAAAATGACATTTATTGTATTTTCATCATTCCTTCAATACGAGCAAATGTGTCTGCAGTAGAAAAGTAAATGGTCTATGTCATCTGGTGAGTCGCCACTGTGCCAATAAAGATTTGTTTAACCCAAAATTGTGCAGCCACAGTGGAATCCTGAAAAAATTATAGCTGGTCCAATATTTACATTGTTAAAGTTAAGGGGATATTCCATACAAAATGAGTGACTTCCTATTTTTTCCCAAGTAGGTAGAGTGGGTGGAGTTAGATTGTTAAGGGTACAGGATTCATTCCATTTATTTTGTATATTATTAGAAGTAGTATGTTTGTCTAAAAGGTTATATAATATAGCTACAATATGACCTTTGTTTACTAGGGATTGAAGAAAAAGAATACCATGTGAGATGTGAGTTTCTCCTAATTTTCTAACTGCAACCATTAATTATAAAAAGTTAAAGCATTTGGAACACTTGAGATTGAATTTCTCATGTAGCATTGCAAAGGAGAGAGGATTTTTCACAGTGCCATGGTCATTAAGAGATAAAATGCCAGCGAGTGCCCATTCTTCCCAAAAAGCCATCTTTGAGTTAGTTTTGATAAGCGGGTTAAGCCAAATCGATGGGATATCCGATCTTGTTGGTTTATTCTTGAAGCATTTGCCAAGGAGGTTTTTAATGGCTTTCATTGTATCTTTTTGAATTTGGAACGAGTGGATCTATTTTAGATGTTTCAGTGTGCGCATGCTTACCAAGGGTAGGGCTTTAACTAGGTCTAATTACCTAAGGGAGTCAACTTAAGGAGTCTATGTTTAGCCATCATGTTGCTTTTCTAGCAAGAAATGCTGTATGGCAATTAGTAAAGTTTTGTAGTCGTAAACATCCTATAAATGTGTTTGCTTTTAGCTTGCAGAGAGAGATCAGAGCGTTTTTGCATATCCAGATAAAGGAGGAAATACGTTTATTTACTTTCTTGGGATTCTACCATCATTCAGACTGTTTTATACGTTCGCACCATGTAATGCATCTGGGTGTCCATGTTTCTAGTAATTTTTGGATCTTTGTCAGTAAAATATTTTCAACGTGGATTCTTGTTTCACCAGTGCCAATCTTGCCTTTTCTATGGGGAAATTAGGTTTCTTTTTTGTGTGTGTTCCATTTATTTAATTTTCATCAGAGAGATTCGGTACAACAGTCTATGTATCAGGCATCTGTTCATCAGGAAGAACAACATCATACAGTGATAGGGAGGATGACAAGAGTCATTGGAATCATCCTGTTCTGATGGGAGGGGGCAGGGGCAGGGAGGTGGGGGGGTAGGGAAGAGAGATGACCCTCAGATGTACGGTCTAAGGCGTTTCGTGGGATGCCGGGCAGCACCCTAGAGTGATCCTGAAGAGAACCCTAGCTCTGCTGACATGGGGCAGGAAAAGGGAAAGGGAAAAAGAGGTATGTACCCCTGGGAAGGGTGAAACTCGGACATCCTGTGTGCATCCGTCACTATGGGCTCGGGCACTCTTGGGACAATAAGAGGATAGTGCAGTGCCCTCAGTTAACTGGAAGAGAAATTGGTTTCAAAGAACTAATTTTACAAATATAACACTGCGCGGGAACATGGAGCTAAAATTAGATAATAGTGTTCTTATGATCTCAATGAATAATTTCCACACTGCAGCAGGGTTCTGGCAAATGGCCACGGACAGGCGCTTCCTCTCTTGTCATCATTTCTCCGATACTTATCTGCATTCCTTTCGAATTCCCTTTATCAGCTCCTTAAGATAATTCTCTGCACAAGTGAATATGAGCGCACGGGGCTGCTTGAAATGTAAATCAAGGGTGTCAGGTTGGAGTAGGTAGGTACTTGCCTACAACAGTGTCAATCGCTCCTAAATCCTTTCGTGCATTAAATGAGACATTGGATGTGCCTAGGAACATCTAGGATTATTCCATGTAAAAGTGAAAGTCTCATTTATAAAAGATGTCACAAAACAAAACATTCTCAATGAACTATTTGATGGAAAATCAAATAAACTTAGATCTTAAATCAAATGTTAAAATAATCTGCTGTAAATGGTTTATAAATTAAACCACATTCACTCCTGCACACTTACTGAGGACATCTGATAGAATTTCATTTTTTAAATAATTTTCTAAATTCAAGAATCATAAGTCCTTCAGAAGGTCAAAATCTCTGCAATTGGCACACAACCATATGCAGAACAAGTTTACTTTTTTTGTTTTTAAAGGCTGTTTGAATATAGACATACACGCCGAGATAGAAAGGGACAAAGTCTTTTGCCATTTCTACAGCAAAGTCTTTAAGCTTAGGACTAGCAGAGTGCTGTCCCTTTCTATCTCAGCGCGGATGGTACTGTGCTAATCCTATGCTTAAAGACTTTGATAGAAAAGCAGACATTTGAGGTGAGCAGATCTAGAGTGTCGCTGGTGTTGAGAGTGCTCTACACAGGAGCTGCTTTCCACCTAAACTTGGGAATTACCCAGAGTTCTCTGCTTCTTTTTTGCATAATTTATGCGTCACTCTATGCCCGAAAGGGTATGGTTTTCACTTGTACTGGGGGCTCCCTTGTGTCTGGACAAAGCTATACCTCTCTGAAGAGCTCTAAGTAGAGCGAAACACTGTGTCAGGGGTTGCTTTTACCCATTTCAGTTTGGCTTGGTTGGTATTTTACCAATTCAAAGCTGTAATATTGTGCCTGGAGTGGTAAATGGCTTTTGTTATTTTACAGCTCAGTGTGGCCAGCACTGTGCTAGTCCTATGCTTAAAGACTTTGCTTTAGAAATGGAAAAATACTTTGTCCCTTTCTATCGCAGCGTGGATGGCACTGTGCTAATCCGATGCTTAAAGGCTTTGATAGAAAAGCAGACATTTGAGGTGAGCAGATCTAGAGTGTCAGGCAGAGGGGAGAGGCGATCACTCACATCTGCCTAAGTCTGCGGTGCGTGAAGTAGATTCTATGCAGGTATTTAAACAGGATGAGGCGAAATTGTGTTGCAATCACAGCGTGTATTGGAAATGCTCTAGCCTCCTCCCAGTCCTCATTGGGCAGAAGGCCTAGGTCCTATTCCCATGCAGCTCTAAACACTGTGAAAGTGTCTGGTGTGTTGCGTATCAAGGAATGATACATTTGGGATATTTTTGGTCGCCTAGTTCCCCCAGGAGCAGTTTAGTCTCTATAGAGTTAAATTCTGGGAGGGCTTCATGGTCAACAATGTAAGGCCAGAGGGCATGCCGTCTTTGCAGGTATCGATACAAATAAAAATGCTTTTTAATTTTCAGTACAGCTCATGTGGTAAACATTGCAATGCCTTAGACATCCTGATGTCTTTATTCAAGACATTTCTGTCCATTTTTAAGGCCCTAGTAAACCATGGGGGAGTGGTGTTGGACCCTAAGTGCATCACTTGTATCTCTACTCTGTACCTATTCAAATATAAATCCTGGACTCCAATAAACCCAATATTTAATAGTTAAGAGGTAAAAATTGGAACCTTGAACATCAGTTGGCAAGAAATCTAATTTTTTTTAAACTTTGGATATATTTTTTTTATTTAACATTCCAGAATCACAGTAAAATCCTGACAGAGGTTATACATCGCAGGTGCGTATGATTGCAACATCAGTACATTTCGTTCAAGAGTAGAGCTTATTCTCAGCATCAACCTCACAACAAAAGTACATGGTACCAATGTTAAATGTTAGGCAGCACATTTCTAAAAGTAAACGAAACACATAACATATCACCCCACTCCCTCCCCCAGGGTCGCGTTAGTACTCCTACTCGTATCTGGCATTCAGGGTCAGATTACGCCCTGTCAGTGTTGTACGTCTTCTACACTCCCGGGCACTGCAATACTCCTGTGTGGCGATGTTACCAAAGAACCAACATGGCCGGCCCGTAGCCCCTCCCCCCCCCTGAGAGAGGAGCCCCTCTCTCGGGGATGTCCGTTATCATAGCGTTCCATGCCCTCACGTCATCTTTAAGTTTTTCATCTCTTCGAACCCTTTTCATCCGAATTAACTCTGCTGTTGCCCACTCTCTCAGATCTTTTGCCCAACTTTCCACTGTGGGTGTAGAGCTTATCCACCTGATTCATATTCTCCTTTTGACTAGTACTAGCCCTAATTGAAGGAATTTCCTTGTGAGTTTTTCCCCTTAGGCCTAGGGAGTAGTGCCAGTAATATTTCCCTAACGGAGTGAGGTATCGTCCATTCCGTAACAAGTGTTAGGCTCTCAATCACTTTCCCCCAGTAAAATGATAATTCCGGGCAATCCCACGTCATGTGCATAAAATGAGCATCAGGACTTCGACACCTGGGACAGTGGGTGGGCAGTCCGGATATATTCTATGTAGAACTCGAGGGGTAAGATAGGTTTGGTGCACTATGTTATAATGTGTGAGTTTGAACCTAGCATTGAAGCTAATTTGTTTGACCCCCTTATGCACCCTCTTCCATTACGACTCTGTTAAAGGTTCATCTAGTATTGTGTCCCATTTAGTGTGAATGGGGAGAGGACCAGTGGGGATGTCCCACCTAAGCACCCCATAGATATGGGAAATCAACCTAAGCCCACCAGCCAAAGTAGCGATAGCCTGTAGGGTAGCTGTGGGAGCCGGCCTCGCGGCGTGGTCCTGTTTCCCCGCGCTAAGCCGCACGAGGTCCCATGCACCTCGGGGCTCCTCCATTTTGGATTATACGTCACTCCACGTGACCACCTGCGTGACCCTGCTCTACCCGGCCTCGGTCCCAGCGAGGCCTGACATCGAGACGCCAACCCCTGGCCCGGGGGATACCACGTGAGCCCTTCCCACTCCCGGCGGAGGGCAGTATCGATGGGACCCCCAACCGTCCTTCCACACCTAGGTGCGATCGCCCCACAGCTCTCTGGGGCCTGGCGCCTCTCCTGCTGGGCGTCTGGCCGCTCCCTACTCGGCCTCTCCGCCCCTCCGGACGCAAGGGTCCGGACATCAAAGGGCTCCCGTCCTATATCTGGGGCGACCCAACAACAGGACAGTAGTTGTATCCTGGAGTCAAGAGCCCTGCTGATCGGATCGCGGCTGACCCTACGGAAGAAGACTCACCTTGAACCCACCCTCTGAGCCCTGCTGACGACGTCGCGGCTCCACCGTGCTTAAAGACCTTCACGAACCTTTGGGGCCCTGCTGACGCTGTCGCGGCCCGACCTTGTTGAACATTATCATCAGAGCCCAGCTGACCTCGTCGCGGCTCGACCGAAGCGGACCTACCACCGGAGCCCTGCTGACTGCGTCGCGGCTCGACATAAGCGGAACTGCCACCCGAGCCCTGCAGACGCCGTCGCGGCTCCCCACGTCTGAGCCGCTCTGAGACCAGCACTCAAGGTCTGGCGCAGAGCCCTCCCGTACCTGGTTGGTACTAAGACTGTCCCGCTACCCTATTCCCCTAACAGACATTGAGACTCTTATAGGATCCCTCGATCCCACTGTAAATACTGCACGTATTACTGCTGATAAAGAACCAAGTCACGCAACTGATATTGAGTCCTGTGTGGTGGTGTTACTGGGCCTAGTACGATCATAGGAGAAAGACCCCACCCCCCCCCCCGAGGGGGCTTCTCAGCGGCGCTCGGCTATAACGTTGCGGTAGGAAGGTGCCCCGGAATAGTCTCCCCGACTACCCAGTGGGCCTCCCTCCAACATTTGGTGGCCAGCAACAGGATCCGAGCCAGACGCAATCGTACAGTCAAGTAACGCACCCACTACCTGACCAGACGGGAAAAGAAAAAGGGAACCATGGATGGCCAAGAAGCAACCGTGGCCGCAACCTTCCAGTTGGAAAAACTGGAAGAATACACCCACAAAGAACTCAAACAATTCTGCAAGGACAAAAGGGATCCCAACCACAGGATTGGGCACCAAGGAGGAAATGCAGAAAGCCCTGAAAACCTGGGCAGAACCCGAGACCCCTCCACCCCGAGCCGAAGGGACCTCGGCCCGGGACGGAAACCGGCCGACCACGACCCCGACAGATGGGGAACGAACCGTCCCAGACACCAGCCTTTCCCACGAAGAAATACGAGAACGGGAAAGGGTCCGGACACACGAAATGGACCTCGCCCGACTCCGGCTGGACGGCGAGCTCCTACTGGCGGAGAAGAAGATAGCCTTGGAGCAACTACGGCTGCAAGAGGAAATCGAGGAAAAGAAAAGCCATCGGGAACTAGAGGAGAGACGGCTAACCCTCGAGCACGAGAGGAGCCTTAAAGAACTTGAACTAAAAGCTAAAACAGGGGAGACCAGCAACCCCGGAGCCCGGGACGCTCTGCCCCTGACCGAGCCAAAGGTTCACATCCCCAAGGATGTCGTCAAGGAGTACTATAAAAATGACGACATCCAGCAATGGTTCCGAGCGTACGAAGTAGCCATGACCTCCCATCGGGTACCCCGGAAGGACTGGGGTGCCGGTCTATGGGGGAGGTTCCTCAGCGAGGGCCGGGATACCCTGCTGCAACTCCCCGACGCGGTGATGACCTCATACGACCACATGAAAGAAGGCCTACTCACACGCTACGGACTATCAGCCGAGATGTACCGGCAACGCTTCCGGGACTGCAAGAAGCTCCCCGGTACCACATGGGTCGAATACGTGGACTTCTTCAGCCGAGCGTTGGAAGGATGGATAAAAGGAAGCAAGGTCACCTCATATAATGAACTGTTCGACCTCATTGTCTGGGAGCACCTCGCCAACAACTGCTTTGTGGAACTAAGGCAACACCTCCTGGACAGTAAACTGACCGAGCCCCGGAAGCTCGCCGCCGAAGCGGACCGATGGGTCAACACCCGGGTCCCCCGGAACCCCGTGGGGGACTACACACGGAGTACCACGGGACCTCCCCGCCAGCGAGGCGGAGGGGGGGGGTCCCACCGCAGTCGAGAATTCCCAGCCGGGCCGCCCAGAAGCCCGCCACGAGGTCAAGCAACCAACCACACTTCCCCGACCCAGGGCCGAAGGGGGACCCCTATCGCACGGCCTGGACCCCGACCGACAGTGACCTGCTTCGGCTGTCAGCAGACCGGCCACTATGCAAGTGACCCGGCCTGCCCCGTGAACCGACGAAACGGGACCACTGGGCCCCCTCCCCGACAAATAGCCGCCGCAGCCTTGGGGGAGGGAGAAGACGAGGAGGAAAACCACGACGATGGGTCCCCCGAGTGGGAACCAGCTGCCATGTCGCTTGTATGCCTGGGCTCCCGAGAAATGGTGCCCCGAGCCGCCATCCCCAGCAACACCCAGAAGTACCAACAGTGGGTCACCATCAACGGGCGACGGGCCGAGGCCCTCCGGGACACTGGGGCCAGTGTGACCGCTGTCGGCTGCCATGTGGTGACCCCCGAACAAATCCTGCCGCATGTCCTATGCCCTGTCAGGACCGCAGACAACACCGAGAGCATGTGCCGGATGGCCAGGATCCCCTTCGAGTGGGGAGGAGTGTCCGGCACCCTAAAAGTAACTGTCCGCGACGACCCCCCGATGGACTGCCTCCTGGGGAACGACCTAGAGAGCTCGCCCTGGGCACAGGTGGAACGCCGAGAGCATCTGGGGATGCTAGGACTACCCGAGTGGGCCTGCGCCACCACTCGGTCCATGACCGCCCAACCAGCCGCTGCCACGGCCCCCGACAAGCCAACAGGCCCCGAACTATCCACCTCCTCCGGCACGAAGGAACCTGACGAGGAGGCCGGGCCATCCGAACTTTCTCCCAACGAGGCCGCCCCCCTCAGCGAGATCCCCGAGCTGGCCCAGTGGCGCCACGACGGGGGCCCCACCCGCGAACAATTCCAGCAAGAGCAGAAGGCCTGCCCGTCCCTCGAGGGAGCCCGACAGCAAGCGGCCGCCCAGGCTGCGGGGGACCCCACGGGAACCCACTGGGTCTATTGGGACAATGATTTATTGTATAGCGGGCAGAAAATCGCCGAACTAGGGGCCGGCCGGGTGCTGGTGGTCCCCCTCCGATTTCGAGAGTTCCTCCTGAACCTGGCACATGACGTGCCCCTCGCCGGACATCTCGGGAGGGACAAGACTTACAGCCGCCTCGTGACCCATTTCTATTGGCCCCGAATGAGAAGAGACGTGGACCAGCACTGCCGGTCCTGCCCGACCTGCCAAGCTAGCGGGAAGAATGGGGGACGAGTGAAAGCCCCCCTCCAACCGTTTCCAGCCGTCCACACCCCGTTCGAGCGAGTGGGAATCGACATCGTGGGGCCCCTCGACCCCCGAACCGCCCTGGGGCACCGCTTCATCCTGGTACTGGTGTACCACGCCACCCGGTACCCAGAGGCCGTCCCCCTCCGAACTGTGACAGCTCCAGTGGTGGGCCGGGCCCTGATGGGCATCTTCTCCAGGGTGGGGTTCCCCCGAGAAGTGGTGAGCGACAGGGGTACGAACTTTATTTCGAAGTATATGAGATCCCTCTGGCAACAATGTGGGGTCACATATAAATTCACCACCCCGTACCACCCCCAGGGGAACGGACTGGTCGAGCGATTCAACCGAACCCTGAAGGGGATGATCAAGGGCCTGGAAGAGCCCCTAAGGAGGAGATGGGATGTCCTGCTGCCCTGCCTCCTATTCGCCTATCGGGAGGTACCACAGAAATCCCTGGGCTTCAGCCCCTTCGAACTGTTGTATGGGAACCCCGTCCGAGGGCCCCTCAGCCTGGTCAAGGAGGGCTGGGAGGCGAACGTCCAAGATGCCCCCCCCGACGTCTACCGGTACCTCCTGACCCTGCGGAACCAGACTCGGAAGTTCCGGGCCCTGGCAGAAGCCAACCTCGAAGCCAGTCAAGAAGACATGAAACGCTGGTATGACGAAAATGCCTCAGCCATCGAGTTCGAGCCGGGCCAGCAAGTCTGGGTCATGTCACCCGTGGACCCCTGCGCCCTGCAGGACAAGTGGACCGGGCCCTTCAAGATAGTTGAGAAGAAGAGCCCCGTCACCTACCTGGTCGACATGGAGTCCCCGAGGAACCCCCTCCGGGTCCTGCACGCCAACCGGCTCAAGCCCCACTTTGCCCGAACTGAACTAAGCCTACTGCTGGCTACCGACGATGGGGGCGAAAGTGACTCCGAGCCCCTACCAGACCTCCTGGGGTCCTCGGGCCAAGACGGCTCCTTGGAGGGCGTCCGCCTCTCCGCCACCCTGACACCAGAACAGCGCCATGATTGCCAGAAGCTGCTGCAACCCTTCGCGGCCCTCTTCTCTCTCACTCCCGGGGTGACCCCTGGTGCGTCCACGACGTGGACACGGGGGACAGCCCCCCTGTACGACACCGCGCTTATAGAGTACCTGACCGACTCCGAGCCTGCATAAAGACAGAGTTCGCCAAGATGCTCGCCCTCGGAGTCATCGAGCCTTCCGACAGTCCGTGGGCCAGCCCGGTAGTCTTGGTGCCGAAGGCCGCCGCCCCCGGCACGGCACCCGAACTCAGATTTTGTGTCGACTATCGGGGCCTGAACGCAGTCACCAAGACCGATGCCCACCCCTTGCCATGAGCCGACGAGCTGATCGATCGCTTAGGGGCCGCCCGCTACCTAAGCACCTTTGATCTCACCGCTGGGTACTGGCAGATCAAGCTCACTCCCGGCGCCCAAGAACGATCAGCCTTCTCCACCCCCGATGGGCACTACCACTTTCGGGTAATGCCCTTCGGTATGAAGAACGCCCCAGCGACCTTTCAGAGGCTAGTAAACAAGGTCCTGGCCGGACTAGAAGCCTTCAGCGCGGCCTACCTTGATGACATTGCTGTCTTCAGCGACCACGGGGCCGCGCACCTAGGACACCTTGGGGAAGTCCTGGCCGCTCTCCAAAGAGTTGGGCTCACCATTAAGGCCAGTAAATGCCAGATCGGTCAAGGATCTGTGACCTATCTGGGCCACCAGGTGGGGAGTGGCCAGGTGGCGCCCCTCCAGTTAAAAGTCGACGCCATCCAGGCGTGGGAGCCCCCCGCAACCCAAACCGCTGTCCGGGCCTTCCTAGGCCTCACAGGCTACTACCGACGATTCATCAAGGATTATGGCAGCATTGTGGGCCCCCTTACGGAACTCACCTCAAAGAAACAGCCCAAGGCGGTGCACTGGACGCCCCGCTGTCAGACCGCGTTCGATGCTCTCAAGGCGGCCATGTGCGCTGCCCCTGTGCTACAGGCCCCCGACTACAGCAAGGAATTTGTAGTCCAGACCGATGCATCGGAGTACGGGGTCAGGGCGGTCCTCTCCCAGCTGGACGCCAAGGGCCTCGACCGACCGGTGGCCTTTATCAGCCGCCGACTGCTGCCGCGAGAACAGAGGTGGAGCACCATCGAGCGGGAGGCCTTCCCTGTGGTATGGGCTCTCAAGAAGCTCCGGCCCTACCTTTTCGGCACCCACTTCAGGGTCCAGACTGACCACCGGCCCTTGCGGTGGCTCATGCAAATGCGGGGCGAGAACCCCAAGCTGTTACGCTGGTCCATCTCGCTGCAAGGGATGGACTTCATGGTAGAACACCGGCCCGGCAACGACCACGCCAATGCTGACGGCCTGTCCCGATTCTTCCGCCTCGGCGAGGAGAACCTCCAAGGAGATGGGTGACTCTCCCTGCCTTCAGCTGGGGGGGGACGCATGTGGGAGCCGGCCTCGCGGCGTGGTCCTGTTTCCCCGCGCTAAGCCGCACGAGGTCCCATGCACCTCGGGGCTCCTTCATTTTGGATTATACGTCGCTCCACGTGACCACCTGCGTGACCCTGCTCTACCCGGCCTCGGTCCCAGCGAGGCCCGACATCGAGACGCCAACCCCTGGCCCGGGGGATACCACGGGAGCCCTTCCCACTCCCGGCGGAGGGCAGTATCGATGGGACCCCCAACCGTCCTTCCACACCTAGGTGCGATCGCCCCACAGCTCTCTGGGGCCTGGCGCCTCTCCTGCTGGGCGTCTGGCCGCTCCCTACTCAGCCTCTCCGCCCCTCCGGGCGCAAGGGTCCGGACATCAAAGGGCCCCCGTCCTATATCTGGGGCGACCCGACAACAGGACAGTAGTTGTATCCTGGAGTCAAGAGCCCTGCTGATCGGATCGCGGCTGACCCTACGGAAGAAGACTCACCTTGAACCCACCCTCTGAGCCCTGCTGATGACGTCGCGGCTCCACCGTGCTTAAAGACCTTCACGAACCTTTGGGGCCCTGCTGACGCTGTCGCGGCCCGACCTTGTTGAACATTATCATCAGAGCCCAGCTGACCTCGTCGCGGCTCGACCGAAGCGGACCTACCACCGGAGCCCTGCTGACTGCGTCGCGGCTCGACATAAGCGGAACTGCCACCCGAGCCCTGCAGACGCCGTCGCGGCTCCCCACGTCCGAGCCGCTCTGAGACCAGCACTCAAGGTCTGGCGCAGAGCCCTCCCGTACCTGGTTGGTACTAAGACTGTCCCGCTACCCTATTCCCCTAACAGACATTGAGACTCTTATAGGATCCCTCGATCCCACTGTAAATATTGCACGTATTACTGCTGATAAAGAACCAAGTCACGCAACTGATATTGAGTCCTGTGTGGTGGTGTTACTGGGCCTAGTACGATCATAGGAGAAAGACCACCCCGAGGGGGCTTCTCAGCGGAGCTCGGCTATAGCTTTGCGGTAGGAAGGTGCCCCGGAATAGTCTCCCCGACTACCCGGTGGGCCTCCCTCCAACAGTAGCCGTTATGGGCGGCTCTTGAGGAAACATTGGCCACACTTCGTGAGCCACCACCGAGAGTTTTGTGTACTGAAGGTATTGTCCCCTACCCAAATCAAACATGGTTTCAGCCTCCTCCCTAGTGAGGAACCGTTGGGCAGCATACAGGTCCCCCATCGTGTGACATCCTCCCTCTTTCCATTGAACTTTGGATATATTGTCTGGTTTCCATTCAGCCATTTTATTGATATAACGGAGCAAAATCCCCACTGCCAATGACTGTCAATTCTTGCAACAACTTCAAAGAGGAACAGTATTCATACAACTGCAGGGAAACAACAAGCAGTCTCAAATGGCAATCTCAAAACAAGAACCATGTCTTGAATAACAAATCCATTGAGACTAGACAGAACCATGGTTCTTACGTTGGTTTTTCAAAGATATATTGTCGGTAAATTCTTAAATTAGCGAAAATGTATTTAACATTGAGATGAGTGGTACATTGAGATATGGACATACCAGGTCCCATGGCATTAAAAGTTACATTTTATAAGTGTAACTTCCAAATGGAAAGGAATGACTGTTAATGTTTGGTATCTCTGGAATCACAATTTAAATTCCTAACTTATAATGAAGTCAGATTTTAAATAGCAATTCTGAAAATGCCACTTTTAGAAAGTTGTATTTACAAAGGGGTTGGGCCAATATTTTGTCAGTATAGTTAGGCCACTGTACATTCCTGAGAAAAGATTTACCTTTCCTGACATAGATTAACACAATCCATTCAGTGTAGTCGGCACAATACTTAATTAGCATGGCCACATGTTTATTCTTTTACATTTTTCACAAATATATAAAGATTGCATTCAAAGTCAACAGTTCATAGACTTTGGAACCCAGAACTAGTTGTGAGACTCGGGTAGCTCCTTCGTAAGGCCACCACAAAAAATAAACAGACTTGTATAAAAAATAATTAGCATTCAAATCATACATTTAAATCATAACAAATACATACAAATAGTTCTTTTTAAATAAAATCACATGAGTAATGTCAATATCAATGTTGTCCCAGTTCTTATTTCTAATATTCAAGAAATACGTTTTTATATCTTTTCTCTATACTCCTACACAAAAAACTAGGGATTGGGTAAACTGCCTTTGTATGTGCTTTAAAGCAGGGGCCCGGTTTTTCTTTCTAGTTTTGTCAGGCTGTTTTTGTTCCATAGTTTTGTAGTAACTCCCTAATATTGAATGTGTCGATGCATTTCGAACCGACTGTTATGGGTTCCTCTCAGGACCATGAACTGGGTGACATTTTTTTGTGTTTTGTATTTTTTAAGACGCTCTTTTGTCTTCAGTTGCGTTTTGGTGCTGAATTAGGCTCAATGGTTAAGCTTGTCAGAGCGGTGCTGCTGCCTTTTTCTGTTTGTGTGTATAGCTTATATTTCCATAAATGATTTGCCTTTGATTAACCAGGTTTTGAAGGTGTGCAATTCATCTGCAAGAGCGGACTGCAACATGGGTTCAACGTTTGAGCAGTTGGGAACATAGTTTAGCCTCTGATGCTTTTAGCCATAAGTCAGGTAATTGTTTGAAAGCATCAAAAGCAAAAAATAAATTCAGGATTTTTATAAAGTTAGCATTTTCTTACCGTAGCAATTTAGTGCCTGTAGACTGCCTAGGACTAGGTGTAGGGAACAGTTGAGCTTTGTGTGATACTCCTAGACAGCCACACAAAACAGGGAGCTTAGGTGTACCTGGATGGGTCACCACTGGTGGAATGGGAGGGAGGAGCTAGGCACAGCCCCACGATACCTGTCCCGCCTCCACACAAAGGAATGCATACCCCTGTAGTTAGTCTGAAGTCCCCAGGCATCCTGCCTTCCCTGCCCTGGCTCCAAAGGGAAACCTCTAGAAAGATTCTCAACCACTTCAAAGGCAAAACGTGGATATAAAAACTGGACCTCAGACACAAACTCTTCATTACCCTCCTGGACCTGTGGATACTCTGCCGGGAAGAAGGACTGCTGTGCTGCTGAAAGATTGCAACTCTGCTGGAATGCACTCTGCTGAACTCCTGCTTAGTTGTGCTGACCTGCTGCCCTTTTACCTGGGTGAGAAGGACTAGTCCTGCCTCTCTTGAACCCAGAATTCAGAGTGACTCCAAGGGCTAGTTGGCTGGCCTCCTGATCCGAAGCCCATAGGACATAACAGGCTTCCAACAACCTTGTATCTGCACTTGGACTCTGCCATTTATGAGTCTACCCTGCTAAATGGTGCCACCCTAGTCCTGGACCCTTGGAAGTGGGTTTAAGGTGCCATTGCCAGCTTCTTTGGATCCAGCAGCACCAACGCATCTCCACTGCTGCATGGATTAGACCTGTATCAAAGACTTGCATTGACACTGCAACCCACATCACCTTCAGAACCGCCGCTGCATGCCGCATCCTTGGTGCAAGCCCTCACATCTCTCATCTACGGCAGACTCTATGATGAGGCAAACTCTAAATCGCAGCCCCACAGCACCTCAGAACCGGCGCATCTCCCATACTGCATGACACATCCCGACTCCGAAATTTACATTGCAAACCCCAGCAATGGGATCGTTGATGCCGATGCAACACGACTCGTACAGCAGCATTGCCGCATCTCGGAAGCAACGCATTGCTTCAGTTCAGCGTAGCATCTTCGTTGTGGATCCATGCAACGATCTGCAAACCATGATTTAAGGTACTCAGTTCAATGGGCCTAACAGCGTCCCTCTAACTAGCCGGCATTCCACAGTGTTTGGACTAAACTTGTGACTTTGTGCCGGTCCGGCACGACCAGATAGCTACAGTTGGTCCTTTCTGCCTTTTGGCACTATTTTCTCTAAAAACATTCAAATCCAATATCTCCGGTTCTACTAGCTGGATTTTTGTCGTTTTTGTCTTGTTTTATTTATTAAAACTCACTCTATTTTTCTAAGCCTGTTGTGGGCTCTTTTTGTGGTATGTTATCACTGTTTTACTGTTTAAAGTGTTGCACAAAGGGTTTCACCCCACCTCAGCCAGTAACATAATTTCTTACAGTTGGCATTCTAACACAGCCAGCTGAGGCTCCATTACCGGGAACACTCTTGGGCAACTGTGATTGGAACTACATTGGAAGTGTTCGGAGGTTCAGCCATCAGAACACTGGAATGTTGGGTGCTCCATCGAAGGCAAAGAGTAACAGAGGGCTAATAAAGACTGGAGCAGACATTCTGCTCCAACATCGTAACGTTCCATTCTGTTTCATTGTTTAATTTAGAGCATTATACCATCAGTGGGTGGCATTGTCTAATAGCTTCATATCCCTCCTGACAAGGCCTACACCAGTTGTTAAAGGTTCTCTCTCTTTTTATTGGCCCTTGTCTGCAGGCTCAGGTCCATAACTCAACAGAACGCCTTTGGCGACATGTGTAGCAATTGGCTGCTAGCTCATATATTATTTTACCACCTTTTTCAAAAGTACCCATAGATCGGTTGCATTTCTTTCATCCATTGACAGCTTGTCATGTGGCGGCAAAAATTACAAAAATGATATCTCCTTTGTATGTACACAAAGTGAAAGTTGTGTCAGATATGAAAACATAAAATAAAAAAGGTGAGGATTGTATCGACTTTTCCTGTTCTACTGAGAACAAGATCAGCGTTTCCATGAATATAGTGGATAAACACAGCCTATAAACTAACAGATACCTTAGAACAGACATTGCTATGTATGTTTCACAGCAGGAGGAACATGCGTTGGGATATTTAAGAGGGCTCCGTATTACTGAAACTATTGAATTACAGCATCCAGATATTACAGCTTGTGTTTTTCTTAAGTGGTGTTATCCGTTGCTATAACAAGATATCCTCTCAAGTGTCCAGGGTGGAAAACATCTCATTAATTTTTCAAACAGAAGGGAGCAAGTTGAGAGAAACATCCCTTTCATTTAGGAACATCCCAAGGGACTAATCAACTAACAAGGTAATTTCATTAGAAGATCGAGTATTGCTTTTGTGGGAAAAGTATGTTAAGTAATGACTTTTAAGGCACAAAAAGCTAATGTGATTGATAAGCAGACTGCACTCCCCGAAAAGGCGCCTGACGGCCCGTTTTATTTCGCTGACCTTGACAGTAAACTTCAGGATCAGCCTGTCCATTACTCAGAGGGCTTTTTATGCCCCGAACGCAGGTTCCATATGGCACCATCAGCAAGTTGCCAAGAGACGAAGAATGAGAATTCCTAAGTGCCACCCACGGCCAGTGGCTCTGCTCGGACTTCCAGATGCAATGCCAGCAGAGAAGGGAGTAGCCAGAACACTAAAATACCCCGACTTGAAACCATTTCTCTAATCACACTAAGCACGCAAAGTGAGCAAACTCGACCCTCTTGAGCGAAGTCCCTTCACACTTTCCCCCTCCTTCCATCATTTCTTTCACTCCTCCAACTATTCAACCATCCATTTTTCCCTTAACCTTTCCATAATTCAACTAAACTTTTTTCCATGTATCCATCCACCAGCATTTTAGACATACATCCATTCTTTCAGCCATCACTAGATACATGTATCGATCTGTTCCCCCATCCGGCTACTCTTCTGTTTATTCACTTTTCACATATTGATCCTATCCCTTTTTCATCCATCCTTTAACCCTTTTCACCTACTCCTCTACCATCCCTTTTACTTCCATCCATCCATCCATCTTTTCGTGCCTCAATCCATCCCTCTCACCGTTGCACTATGCTGTCACCTTTTCTTTGTCTTTCCTGACAAGGTTCTTTCAGTCCATTCATTTTTCCTTCCTCCTCTCATTCTTTCACATTTCTATCTACCCATCTGTTTACCCCTCATTTTTACTTTTTTCTTTCTTAACTTTCTCTCCCAGATCCAGTCTATTTTCCCCAATTCCCCCTCTTTCTCGGTATCCTTCACTTTACATTTCAGCTCACATCCCACACCCCTCTTAGATACATTCCCTAACCTTGTTACTTGTCAGCATGTTACATCCCCGGGCAGAAAAGGCCCATAAAAAACTATTTAAGGTTTTAGTAGGGCCCAATTCACCAGCCCAACAGGCCCAGTGGCAACCCCAGCTCACGCTACTGAGGTGGAGGGCTCATGAAGCCATTGCTAGCAGACAATGGTCTGCGTAAATCCAAGCCCTGTCTCCCGGTGATTTATTATCCAAATCACAAGAGAACTGGAAGGTTGGAAACACCACCACTTACAGACAATGCCATAAAACAAAATGTGTTGTTTGTCTGTTTTAAAGCAAATTTAATAATAAATCTCGGCACATAAAAAGATAGGACAGTCCTATCTTTTTATGTGCAGACTCTGCAGTCGAAAACATACTACTATTAAAATACCTTTGTTTGCTATTCACAATCGCAAACTTACACAAAAATGTAAGTTTACCTTTGTGAATCAGGCCCAATGAGTTTAGATTTTGGAGGAAGGATGGACAGTTGTAGTATTCTAAAGATGGAACCTTCAAGTCCAGAAGAGGGGCACTTAGTACCTGTTTGAATTTAGTGAGTGGGCCGATAGAAAATGATGGATATTCTTACAATTGAGTTGAATCCTTGCAGAAGTATCTCTCAAGGCACTGACAGGTCCCAGGCAAATGTGCAAGTTGAATGACTCTTATAACTCTTGCTGAGTTGGAGGGCTGGCAGGCCATCGGGGTCAAAAGATGGGAGAAGCAGGAGTACTAATGGCGGCTCAGGAGGTGAAGTACTTTTTACAGTTTTTGAGAAGTTAAGAATTAGTAAAAAATACCTGCCACCTGTGGGATTGGTGACAGATCAGACAGGTTCATTAGATGCAGTGCTTTTTTATTTTCACTACAATCATATTTTTACTTTGTATCATTGTTTTAGTAATAACTTTGGCATCATATGCCCAAAAAGTACAAATAAAAAGGTATATCCAATAGGGGTTCGGCAGGCCAAAAAAAAGAGAGAAGGTAAAAAAAATTGACATATCCTAATTGAACTCCCAGTAGAATTACATGCTCTCAGGAAGGCAGAAACCAGTTTAATAGAATAGCACCAAACTTACCACGAAAGTAGAACTTTGTCAAGGAAGTGCATTTGCTTGGTTTGGTGTAAATCCATTCAGTCATTTTTGAGACGGGAGTGTCTGGATTTTTTTCGGTGCGATTAGAAAGGGTTAAAAGATAGAGATATCTGAATGGTTAATTTGTGAATCCTTTGTAGATTTGAAAATGAATGGACAACTCACAAATCGATTCAATAAAATAAAGGCACGCCATTGGAGAAGTGAGTTTTTTGTACCATAGCCCAACTGCAGATTTGTGAATCAGGTTGGGTACTCGTAAAACTGCCATGTTCTTATTGGCTGGCTGCATTGGACCATCAAGATCCACTAAGCACAGTGATGAGAAACATACAAATCGACAAAAGGAGGAAGGGTTAGCTTACGCTCACTCCAGGCCCATTTGGGGGCCTGTAAGTGACCCTATCCTTTAATTAAAAGGAATGTTAAAAACGTATATTTTTATTGCAGGTTCACAAATGCAAATCTTGCACCAAATTGATGGATATTGGACCCTCCCTAGGTCCTGCTGACCCATCTGGGATCTCAAGATTTAAAACACGGTACAGGATTTGTGAACCATGAAAATAAAATGTAAAAAAGAAAGAATTTAGCACACTATAGCAGTGAGTGTCTACTGGTCACATGAGTAGGTTTGATTTCATTTCATTTTTATAAAGCGCAAAAGTTTGCCCAGAGGCGTCTTGGCACTGCCTATGACTGGAAAGGGAATAGAGGAGCTTCACAGACTTTCAGAATAGCTAGTCAAGCTTCAGGGTGAAAAGCCAGGACTTTAAAGCCTTCCTGAACTTAAGCAAGGAGGTAGCGCTTTTCAACTCCAGCGGTAGATGGTTCGAATATAAGGTCATGCAACGTATCAGGATCCTGTCTCCCCAGGTTGGCCTTCCGGTGGGGTTCAGGCACAGGGCATGGCAGAGTATGGGTTGGGCCCTAGGCCAAGTACTGCAGCTAGGCACAACAAGATGGACGTTCAAGGTGGGTTGGGTGCAAGAAACTGATACATAAGGTATATTATTAACAAAAAACTAAAACATAATGAAAAAACGAAGGTTATAGTTAAGTTAAGGTAGCTTGGGATGGACTGCTCCCATGGGGAACAGGGTCAAGTCTGATTTGCATATGGCTGGGTCCAAATTGGGGTAGCAAGGTGAGCAAAATAAACTATGGATTCAACTCAGTTCGGTGATTCGGGATGAATGTTTGACAATGTTTAGCATTCCGTCCATCATCTTTTTGTGTTGCTATAAGTTGCCCTTAGTGGAAAGGGTATGCACAGCTGTTGTCCTATGCTTTCTATGCATTTAGATTCAAGCTGGCCTGGCTGATATGGGGCGATACCTCAAAACCTGTTTCAGGATGCTTGTTTTCCGATCCAGAGAGGACCTGGCCTGGCAGTTGGGGCTAAAATGTTCCCATGGGTTGAAGCTGGGGTTTCATGGTGACAAAAAATATGATGGATTCAACCCAGATCTGTGACTGGGGGGTGAATGTTTGACAATGTTCAGAATTCCTTCCATCATCTTTTTGTGTTGCTAAATGGACTACCAGCTAGGTTGAAAATGAGAGTCCATTCTCCCAACCAGTGAGTAGTTCCTGGTGGAGGAAGGGCAGAGCAAATCATATCATCTTGAGGCAGCAGAATCAGAGGGAAAATGTAATATTGGAGCACTGCTATAATTTCTGGTATCCCTTAGCTCCAACTCTCCCACAAGATGAATAGAATTGTTAAGGGGTCCTAAACGGTTGTGAGACATGATGCGCCCTAGTAGGTTGGCCTAAGCACCAATACTGCTGGTGCTGATAAAACTGTTTGCCGAGGGGACCAGCAAGTGTACTGAAAAACAACTGTTTTGAAAATATCCCAAAGAAGAATCTGCCTTTCTGTCAAACAGCTTCTCCCCATCACAAGGCATATCAGTCAGGACAGTCGTGATATCCCCAGTAAATCCAGTGAAATACATCTAGGCATGCCTGCAGAGGGTAACCAGCATAGCCATAGAACAGGCCATTATCTCATCCAAACCTAGGCCACCATTCAGAATTTGTATTGAGGCATCCGGGCCATCTTTTACCTTCTTGCAAAACTGACTTTTCATGTCTTTTGAGAGGCTCAGGAGGACATCCAGCATTGCCATTTCTTTTAGGGCCTGAACAAAGCATCCTTGACGTTGCATTGCATCGGCAATATATAGATCCAGACTACCCAAAACAAGCATTTAGAGAACAATAGTCATAACATTTCTTGCAGGGAACAGCAAGCTCAAGAGGCATGAACCACCAAACTTTGAGAAGAAGCATGGTTCAACCGGAATTTAGAATCCAACAGCTCAGGCCTATAGCATCGAGCAATATGCCTTAGAACTGATGTGCCTGTAAAGTATTTCTCCCCAGCTCCCAACAGAAGTTCCAGCAGCACTTGTTAAAAGGTAAACGAGGCTCTGGGACTATCAGTGATGACTACAGGCTCTCAGGACTTAGGCCCCATAGATAAAGG
The DNA here is from genome assembly GCF_964204655.1 of Triturus cristatus. NCBI lineage: Eukaryota > Metazoa > Chordata > Amphibia > Caudata > Salamandridae > Triturus > Triturus cristatus. The sequence continues at coordinate 802,828,019 of NC_140588.1, read as the reverse complement.
GGCCAACTTAAGCGCCTCCACTGTCTTATGCCAGGAACATGCAAACTTCCTTAGTAGGAGTGCCCAAAAAGATAAATGTAACCAAGTGTGAGGTTGTGCAAGGCCACTGCATTTTGAAGATATAGATAGAGCCCAGCATCTGTATGATAAGCAGAGAATCCACCTATCCAACAACCTGCTCTGTGCAACTAAATTGCAGATTGGGCATGTCCATTGCTTCTAAATCCAAGCCAATTAATTTTAATTGAGTGAGAACCTCTGCACACTGGAAAGAGGGTACACAAGCTGCTGATCCTCAAAGGAGACTTTAAACTACTCTCTAGACACTAGACTACTTCCTCTGACTTCGAGTGATGAGGCAGTGCGTAGCAACACTACAAAAAACCGCATCGGAGAGGACATCAGATCTGCCAAAGACAATTGGACTGGTGCCTTGGCCAGGGGTTGCATCTTCTGAAGCTGTGCCAAGGCCAGAAGCAGTGGAGGAGCAGAGGTGGACAGCGCTGGGGACAAAGCCACCAGAATCGCTAAGACTGGAGTCTGGCCCCTCCATGGGAGCAGGAAGGTGCCGAGAGGGAGTATTTGCTGGTGGAGTCAAACTCCAGACTAAGATTTGTAAGAAATGGAATGAGCTATGATGAAGTAGAACATGAAGTTTATCATGGAAATTAAAAGTTCGCATTTTGGAATTTCTTTTAAAAGAAGGTTTATCAACCTGATGCCATCAGGCTTGCATTGTCCATTTGGGGAAAGTTAAAATCTTGAGAAAGCTGGGTTGCTATTGCTAGACACTTTGCCTCCAAGGTGGACCTTATGTCCACAAACATAGCACCTGTGGGGAGGGTCATTACCACTAGATATGGCACCCCAGTGGGTGGTACTTTTCAGACCATTTCTTCAAACCCCTTGACCGCCACCCTTCCTTGCTGTTCACCGATATCACAATAGGGATGCTATAGTGCAGCAGAATTTCAGAAGTGCCATCGGGTCTCTGGCACCCCTACAAGGAAGGTTCGTCCCACACGTCAGGTTCCTTTGCCTCTACCATTATTCAAAGCAGTCTCTTTATTAATGACTGCTATTCACACTGTTTAACTTTGGTTGTTAAGACTACCAGTACCTGCCCTTTAGATGTTCCAGGTTAATCAAACACACTTAGAACAGAATATTGCAGATGCATCCAACAGAGCTCAAGTGTCCTAAATTGCTGACATGAGGTCTACACTGCACTAGCCTGAGCACCTACAAAACACTACCAGGCACATGCATCAATGTAAAAAACGGTCTAAAAAGGGCAGATTCTCAGAATCTGCCCGTTTGCGACCGGTATTTTTGCATTTGGGATGCATCATCCCAAATGCAAAAATCGCACTCTAAGGAATCTCTAAATTGCGATTCCTTAAATTGCGATTGCATTTAAGGAATCCCAAATTGAGATTCCTTAAATGCAATGCACGAAAGTGAAAAAATTTGCGATTTCGCTAATAGGGGGAGCAAATTACCATGAAGTTGAACTTCATGGTAATTTGCAAAAACTTTGAAAAAAGCACTTTTGTGCATTTTTCAAAGTTTCATGTTGTGCACACACATGCCCTTAGAGAATGTGTGTGTGCAACATATGTGCACAGATCAATTTCAGGGGTGCAATAGGGTGTCATTTTGACACCCTTGCACCTTTGAAATTGCATGAGCAATTTGCGAGTACCTACTGGTACTCGCAAATTGCTCATGCAATCTCCAATTCATTTCTATGGGCCTGGAGGCCCATAGGAATGAATGGGACGGCATTCCTTAATTGCGACTCACAATTTGCGAGTCGCAATTAAGGAATTTGTAGGAATCGCTATTTTTATAGCGATTCCTACATGCATAGGCTTTTGCAATTCCTTAATTGCGATGCCTTAAAAATCGCAATTAAGGAATCGCAAAAGTCTTTGTTGATGCATGTGCCAGTACAGGCAGAACTGTGTATGAACAAACACATGGCAGGCATGCTAAATAGTTGGGTTTCACATGCTCACACGACCACTTACCACTAAATAACAACACACAAACTTCCAACAAAACATATTAGACAAAACACCTCACATATATCCAGTGCTCTACATATAAACTACTTAGGTGGAAATCAGCATGCCCACAACACCATCCATGCATACCATTACCAAACATCATCATACAATGGTGCACATACCACCACCCAATCCCGTCCATACAACCTAGCAGTTGAATATCAGGGCTCTGCAGCACCACCCAAAACCTTAAGGTAATTATCATGCACAAAACCTGCAGGACCATACCCAGGCCAAATATTCCATTTTGGCTAGACCAAATCCAAGAAATGTAGAACACATCTAACTATCAACAACAAAATATTCAGTACACTTTCGCTGTCTGTTATCTCCCAACCAACACCAGACCGCAATCTGTGATGGAATCTTCGAAACCAGGACTAGAAAGTACCAACCCTGACTGACCGTGCAAAGCCATTCCAATGGCAGAAGTCATGCCACAGAAATAATTATAACGTGACAAACTAATGCTAAAAAATATAAAAGGATGAACTGAGCATCAGATTATGTAAAAACGTCTGATACTACCTACCACTGCCAGCTCTCCTCAACCTTTTTATTCAAGATGCCCCCTCCTATTCTCTCCTACACCCCACCTTGATTCTGTTCTCCATTGAAATATTGGCAATGCTTACATCTGTGGACCCCCCACTACATCACTATTGGAAGCTGGGAACCCTGGCGTAAGCAATTTAAACCTCAAAACAATACACAAAAATACAAGTTTTCATTTAAAAGTTGGAGCTAATGAAAATGTGGTTTTATTTTGTAAACGATGAAGCAGCTACATTGTAGGAGTTTCTTCTTTGCCCTAAGACATGCACTCTTGTTGTTGCTGCACACCAGTGCTTCAATTGAGGACATCAATCCAGTACTGTTTTCTGTACTTGTGCTGCTCCTATCGATAGCAGCTTGAATCTTAGCCTCCTCTTTCACATTCCTTCTCATTTACAGAGCGTTTGAAATTGTTCAATATAATATTTTGTTTTTGTAAATATTTGCGTTTATTGTTTTACAAACATGATTTACTCCCAGGGGTTACAACAGGTTAAGAACTGATGTTTTACGCTGTTTATTTTTATTCTGCTAAATCGGAGCGCGGCATTATTGATCCGTATTCATTTGCCTCTTGGTGAGAAGACGCAGAGCCACCAGGTGAACTGGCGGGAGCTCAGTATGTAACATCTCACATCATCGTTCTTAGAGAAGAGGTCATTTTGTGGGCATCAGACAACGTATTTTATGCAAGAGAAGGTTCGGCATAAAAAAGTTTGAAGAGCACCGCATGAAGGAGAAAAATAAAATAAAATAATTCAGGACCTCGAGGGCCTAAATTGGAGGCACTGGAGAAGAATTAAACCCACGTGACTGCGTTTGTGAAATGTTCACGTTATCATCGGACATGACCCTGCAGTGCGCATGACAAGAGGTTTTCAAGGACAGAAATTCGGTTGCTTCCCCTGGAATCACATTACTGATTGCGACGGTAATCCTTAATGTCAGAATACCGAACCTGCTTGTACTTCTCAAACGTTGAAGCCAAACGACTTACAAGTTGTGTTTCTACTTTCGAAAGGAGTGAATACAATATTAACGTTACCCCTCACGGGCAATGGCATGTAATACAGATGAAGATATACTTTGAAGAAATCATTTGTTTAATGCCACATGTTTACATGCAAGTAAAAGATGTTTTCGAACATCCAAACATAAATGGATCTTGGAAGCAACACTACATCCCACTGTGGTATTGCAGGTGGCATGCCAGAGTCCTTAATTCACGGTTTCTAGATCCTGCCCATGCCACACTAGTTTATCAAGATATAAGTAGAAGTGTGAGCATTGAAACTAAACATATTACTAATAAACCACTAATATATGTATACTAACAAAACACATGTTTATTTTCTCCAATACCAGTAGAAAATAGGTACTTTATGATCAATGCACTAAATTTGGTTTATCAGCCTCACAAACATATACAACACATTTTGTGTACCATTCGGTAGGTGGTTCCTGCAGTGCCTGATTTGAATGTCAACAGTTCTGAGGAGAACAAAGAAACAGCTGAACATTAGCCACACGGAAGGGTTCTGGGGTCAACAGGAGAGGCCCAGAGCAGAAGGTTTTCATTAATATGTGTTAAGAGACTGATGGAAACATGCTACCTCTAAGACAGTCTTTAAGGCCATTCATGGATTAGCTCCGGACGTCCTCGCAGGACTCATCACCAGATATATTCTAGCAAGAACCTTGCGCTCCTATATGGACAATTTGTTAGTGGTACCAAGATTTCACAAGGCTAGGATGGTCGGGCGTAGGGTTCTCAATACTAACCCCTAAGACATGTAATTCTCTCCTGATGCACATCCGATCGTTGCCATCACTGGAAATGTTTAGACATGCACTGTAAACGGGGCCATTCAGGAAAGCTTTTGGCTTCGACATATAGTCTCGACTGGTGACTGCTTTTATTCTCCGGAGGGTTAACGTGTGCTCTATATGTACCTCAACCATAAGATAACTTAATAAGTTTATCTTATGGTTACAGAAGTCTGTGTGTCTAGTAAAGGTCCCAAGTTGGGATCACAGCAGGACTGACTCAACCATTAATCTGTTGAATGTCAAGTAAATGAGTATCCTTATTAAAGGCAACACTTAAGAACTGATACATACTTCAATTTAGGCTGTATACTATAACTCCAACCCACCTGCCAGCAAAATCAACATCACACACTTACAGGAGCTGTGTGACAACCTCGTCAACTTCTTCCACAGCAAGATCACAACCATTTACAGAAACTTCGAACCCCAACCCACACCTAAGGAATTCCTCGACAAATATGCCACCACGCAACCAATACAAACAACAGACTGACCACTTAGAACTTCCTATCTACTAAAGACCCCCACCTCCACCATGAAATCCATCCACTCAGGGGCTCCCTCAGACCCATCTCCCGCACCACATCTTCAACCTCAGAAACTAAGCGATATGCCATGAACTTATCACCATGCTCAACACCTCTATCACCACCGCAACATTTCCCAAAGCCTGGAAACACGCCGAAGTTACACCACTACTCAAAAAACCCTCCGCTGACCCCACCGAATTAAAACACTACCAGCCAATCTCCCTGCTCCGATTCCCAGCAAAAGTATTGGACATGATCATCAACAAGCAACTCATGACACATCTGGAGCAGAACACAGCTATTAGATCCCTCCCAACCTGGCTTCCGCAGCAATCACAGCACCGAAATTGCCCTGATCGCAGCCACCCACGACATCCGAATCCTCCTTGACTGAGGAGAAACAGAAGCTCTGATCCTCCTTGACGTCCCAGCAGCCTTCAACACTTTATCCTACCACACGCTGATCGAAAGGCGCAACCACATCGGCATCCAAAGGGACGAGCTCAGATGGATCACCTCCTTCCTCACAGGATAAACCCAAAGGATCCACCTCCCACCCTTCACCTTTGAACCCAAGGAGATCATCTGCAGTGTCCCCCAGGGCTCATCCTTCAACCCCACGCTCTTCAATACATATAGGACCACACTGGCCAACGTCGTCAGATCCCGCAGTCTCAACATAATTTCCTATGCAGATGTCACCAAACTCATCCTCTCACTCACCAACGACCCCACCACCAGCAGACTCAGCTTCCACAGATGTATGACAAACATTGCTGACCGGATGAAGAACATTTGCCTGCAGCTGAACACAGACAAGCCAGAAGTACTGATCTTCTGAAAAAGCAGCAACACATGGAACAACTCCTGGGGGCCATCAGACCTAGGACCCTGACCCACTCCCTCCGACCAATCCAGAAACCTCGGAATCATCACTGACAATAAGCTCACCATGAAATCACAGATCAATGCTGCCTCCTCCACCCGCTTCCTCACTCTGTGAATGCCATGTAAGATCTTCAAGTGGCTAACCCTACACACGAGATGCGCCGTGACACGGGCCCTCATCACCAGCCGACTGGACTACAACAACGCCCTCTAAGTAGGAATTGCCGCACATCTCCTACAGAGACTTCAGACCATACAGACTTATCCTTTGCCTTCTCCAATGAACCCACATCACACTCCACCTCAGGCAACTCCACTGGTTCCCCATACAGAAGGGATGCCAATTCAAGCCGCTGACCCGCGCACGCAAGCCTCTACATAACCATTAACCACCGCCTGAACTTCCACCAAACACCGAGAAGATTACACTCCACCTCCCTTTCACTTGCCCATACTCCCTGCATCTACCAAAGCAGAAGTGGAGGATGCTCCTTCTCCAACATCGCAGCAAAGACCTGGAATAGCCTCCCCACACAATTCTGGACCATCACCTCATTTACGGAATTCTGAATGACCCTCAAGACCTGGCTGTTTGAATAAGCCTCTGAGACCTGCAAGTGCCTGAATACCCTATCGGGTGATTAACTGCGCTTCATAAATTCTGATTGATTGATACATTCTGAAATACCTCTCTCATTCATATGAGAAAAAAGTCTGGTATGTTGAGGGAAGTTTACTTCCCAAGCCAGTAACAGCGGTCGGTTGAGTCCCTAGTGATCTACTTTAGCTTCACAACTGACTTCTAACGAACAACTAGAGTGCTAATTTATATAATTAGGACAAAAGAAAGGCACTTCCAGACACGGTGTTGCTGAAATAGGAGCTGTTGAATTTAAAACCGTTCCTACTGAACAGGCTGAATAATTGAGAATTAAGAGGTGAACTGCGATCTTCACAGGCAGTTGTGGGGAAGAAGGTATAGTGATATGTGACGTGATGCATTTCAGGTACTAGCTATGAACCCCTTGGGTAGATATTGACTAGTTAGGAACCAGTCAAAATGGAGCATTTTAATAGTTTATAGCGGTCTGATTTACAATAGGTATTATTACAGAGTCAAGAATAATACCATACTTATTTTGCAGGGTTTGGAGGTCCACATTAACTAAACTCTAAGTGTGTGAAGAATGAAACAGAAATTGTGAAAACTTCAAATAAATTCGAGTTTCCGGGGTCAAGATTGGTGATTTACAGAATGGGGACAATTTGACTATGTGGAAACAATTCTAAACGCAGGAAGCAAACAAGCTTTAGCTAATCAATAGGTTCTGTCTTGACCGTGAAACCTATTGGTTCTGCCAATGCTGTTTATTATGGGTGCTACAAATATGCTGACATCTGTGGCACCTATCTTTGAATTAATTTGTCTTAAAATATTTCAAAATGCACTTAAAACGGCCACCATTGATGAGTGTGTATCCACAGGGGCCATCTTTATATGCAATTTATTTTATATTAAAAAAGCCCATTTGTAAGTTGGCCCTGTGGAAGTTTGAGCTGTGGGGGAGCCTTCCTTGAAAGCAATGAATTATATTTTAAGATAACCTGTTCAAAAACTGCCGTTGTGGATGTGTGCACGTCCAGGGTGACAATTTTAAAAGGGATTTTGAAAATATGAGAACATGCATTACAAAATGCCCACGTGCATAAATGCACGTGTTGGTGCCTATTTTGGAATTCATTTTAAGATGGCCGATAGTGCAGCGGGCGGCAGTGAAAACACAAGAGAGCTTTGAGTCCAAGCAGACTCTTGATGCGGGCTCGAAAGAAGGGTTCTAAAGAGAGGGGGTGGGGAGGAGTATTAGCAGAGAGGGACATACGGAAAGAAACTAGTCCCTCACATCCACTGCAATGTCTGATGTCAGCCCTGAAAGTGTGCATCTTCCAATGAAAACATTGTGAATCCGAAATGCTTCTGAACTTGATCAACACAAGAATAGGAAGCAAAACCATTGATCCAAAAGGGATGAGAGATAGTCAACAAGTCATCCAATATTGAGCAAAGAGCTAACCAAGAATTTACTCTAGTTATAAGTCATGCATTGAAAATAATTGGTCCCCACCAGACAGCTAAAGCCGTCTTTCACTGAACCCTAAAAATCGGGACCTCATTACCATCAGCCAATCGAACTGGCTGATCAGTATGTACAATCAATGACCTGTTATTACCCACCTAAGTTTGCACAAAACAAATCACTGACGTCTGAGGAAGGCCGACCCCCAACAATGATCAAAGCTTTGGGAAACTGTTTCTGCAGCCCTCAAAGCCACTGATATACAACAGATATGCAGTGTTTTTTGTATGAAACTGAAGCCATTTAAAGGAAGACTTTAAGGGAGGAACACAGCACAGTGGGTTGATGCTTTGCAATTTAGAAATGCATGCGCATCTGTGCACTTCAAGATAGGGTCCCTCCCCCCTTCATAAGTTAATGCAGTGACCCCCTTGGCTTGACGTAAATATTACTATTACTGTAGCAGTAATACCCTTTGACAGCCATTCATACCTTACATCATACCATGCTGCGTCAGATTGGGCCTGTTTGCAGAATACATTGCCAATGTGACTGACCTGCCAAAGAAGTTTAGGTAACTGATTCAAGTGGTCAAAGGCCTCCAGCTGCATGCAGCCCCTGATTTAGCAATGAAAATACAGTCTTGTCAACCAAATGTAGGAGAGAAAGTCCTGTTTTGTTCACACGAATCTTCTCCAAGGACAGACACCCAACTTAAGGAGCCAACCACATCGCAAAACAAATACAACAAATACCTGCATTAAAATAAATAATCGTTAAACCGGACAACACCAAATACACCAAGACGTTTGAAGTGGAAAGTGCCTTCGGTGATAGGTTACTTTGCGGTATAGCTATGCTTTATTGTTTCAAATGACTCCCAATTGTATCATTAGCTTTTTTACATGTGGCACTCTTAGACAGCAATTAGTGTGAATACCCGGATCGAAATCTAATTATTCAATGTTATGATGTAACAAGAGTGGAAACAGAAGATGTTTGCCACTGTCATGACGTAACAGGGGAAAGTGCTCACTTACCCTGTGTTCTAGAAAGAGCTCACTTCCTCTGTGATCCAGTGGCGGCTATCATCTATGGATGGTGGTCAACAAAATAAATAAATAAAATAAAACAGACTCACCTTCTAATGCGACGTCCTCCTTCGATCTTCTGGTAGGCTCCAACGTGGGACCCATCAGCTAACTCCCCTATCCAATCCTGGCGCTGCTCTCACCAGCATGAGAGCAGAGCCAGGATTGGAAGGAGAAGCCTCACTCAGCCCTCCCAAAATCACCAGAGGCCTGCGCTTTCAGTAGCCCAGCTGTCTAAGACAGCTAGGTTAGAGAACTTCAAAATGTGCATGTCTGGCTTTGCCGGCCCAAGACTGCTGGCCAAACATGCGCATTTTAAAGCACATGGCTCCCTGCTGCTGCCACTCAACACGGCAGCACTGGCCCTGCCCCATCCTGTCACTCAGTACAGGATGGGTCGGTTGCTGAAAAATAAAACTGGAGTAATTAAACTTTATTACCGTTTTATTTTTCAGCTCTGGCCTTGGGCTTGCTTGGTGGGCGAGGCTCCTGTGCTCGAATGGTGGAGCCACCCCTGCTGTGTTCTGCTGCCATTCCCGGGGTCTCTAGGTTCCTGAGCAACGCAGAGGAATAGCGGCTAGGGTCTCTCTTGCCTTCAAAGGTTGCTCTTGGATCACCACTGAATGAAGGGAGGAGGAAAAAATGAGAAGGGTCTTGTCTGAGCCAACCACCAAATTATCCGTTATCACACATGTCTGCAGACCGGCACAGCCCACAAAAAACACGCTGGGCTGACCAGCAACTACACAAAGCTGCTGTCAGCGCTGTGGCAGCTCTTCCCTCTCATTGTGAGAGCAGAGCGCCAGGCTTTATGCAGGGAGGGGTAGGGAAGCCTTAGAGGATGTTAGGGGGTGGCAGGAGGTCATTCCATTTTATATACATTTGAGCAGAAGAGGGGGGTAATGGAAGAAAGGTTGGTGAGGGCGGTAGGCAGAACACCCGGTTGCTTTTCAGTGGGGGAAGGTGAATGGGGATGCTGGTGGGAAATGCTTGCAGGAGGTCTGGTATTATTTTAGGGTCCAGCCTGCAAGGGCATCCGCGAGCACATGTGTCTCACTTGCGAGACACTGTTGTTAACAAAAAGGACTTGGAGCCCACCCGTTGCTTCCCCATTTGTTGGCTTGCATGGCACTCTTCTTTACAGACTCGTAATTCGTCACTGCAGTTCTAACATCATTTCTATTCCTCTCTGTAGAGCCGGGACCAAGCACTTATTGATTCAACTGAATGAGTGCCTGTCCACTGCTCCCTATGTGATTGAGGTACTATTTTGTTCCTTTTAACTTTTACTGCCATGCAAACAGAAGGTGAGTGACTGCCAAACAAAAACATGCCTAGCAGGACACACAAAACTGCAAAGATTTATTTTCTCTAGTTACATTTATTTTTATTTGACCAAGTCTTCGTTTCTCTCTGTGCACTCATGTTTTCTTTTGTTTTTACTTGTGAGCTCTATTCTCAAAAGAGGAGGATTACCTTGTTCTAAATATTGTAAAGCGACATTGTTTCTTTCTTGTGTGTAATTTTTGAAATGATAGGTTAACACAGAGGTCTTCAAACTGTGGGGCGTGCCCCCCCTGAGGGGGGGCGTGGATGTGTTCCCAGGGGGGCGCAAATGTAAATGAAGCTAGCCTGGAAGCAGGAAAGGCGCTTTCCAGGCTGTCTTCATGTACATGAAGCAGTTACAGTGCATGAAGAGAAGGGAGGACGGTGTGGTGTTCCTACAGTTGTTCACAGATGTCTGTTTCAATGGTGACGAGTTATTGTTGTTTTCGGTTTTAAGAAGAGGGCTGTTTCCTGTAACATAGAGGCAAAGATGGTGCATTGCAGAACTTTCATCTGACTTGAGGAGCGCCTCATTAATTAGGACATGCTTAGTATATGCCTGGAAAGCGCGCAGCATTTTTAAATTGACTGAATGAGGCGCCGTAAGGTAAACATCGAAAGCACTTGAATTACATGATGCAAGATTGCTTTCCTCACAGGTTCTAGGACCAGTATTTAAAAATCTGATTGCACCCATACGAGAGTGATTTCTTTTCCTTTGTGCCTGCCCATAGATACAATCTTTAAACTGCGCTAAGGAATTGTTAATTTCTCTTTTAAGGGTTGCATTGCTCTCCTCTGAATTCCAGTGGAGGAAATGTGTGTTTTTTTTCTTCGAATATTACTTGCACTTTACTGTTGAAAGTTATGTATTCTGGTTCTGATTCATTGTGTGTGCATGTGTTGGTGTGTATGAAAGAGAGCTTTATATGTAGCAGGTTATTTAAAATGTGTGCTTGCTCATGCATGTCTCAGAAAAAGCTACATCATTGTAAGTGTTATTTCCTGTATGCGAGGGGAGGTGCAGGTGTGCGTGCATTCATGTATGTGCAAGAGAGTGCTGTATATGTAGAAGGTTCATTACAAATGTGTATTCTGCTGTCAGACTTTTTATGTAATCCTACCAATGGCAAGGACAGTCAAGAACTATCAAAGCTGTGAGTACCTGTGGCGTAACCAAGCCCCTGCAACCCTGTTGGTGCGGGGCGCCCGAGCTTCGTGGTCCCCCTCCGGCACGTGGCAGTCCCCTGGCGTGAGAGCTCCAATTGGGTCTGGAGCGTAGGGGACCCCCTGCTATGTAGTTTGCAGAGGAGACCCCTCAAGCTGTGTTACGCCACTGGTGAGTACTGGTGTTTGCTGCGAGTACAGGTGTTAGCTGGGAGTACTGGTGTCGGCTTTCTGGGTGGATGTGGACAAGCAGCCAAGGTCTAGTTGAAAAGTGGGTTAGAGCTGAGGCTAGCTACGGTACAACAAAGTTATCATAGTTGCAATAACGATGTGAATGTTCAGTCAGAAATTTGAGTTTTTGTGAATACATAGAACTCTAATGAAGTCTCCTAATGTCTAACTATATTTACAGTAGAAATTGCGATTAAATGCCTACAGATCACACAAAACATAATACATCATGAGAATGTTACTGCAAGACCGTACAACAATATACAAAGGCAACACCTATAAATGTTATATATTGATTGTGTTCAATAACTGATCACAAACACGGAACACTTTGAAAACAAGAAAATGAAACATGATACTACTGAGTGGTATGGGGTAGGGTCAGTGAGTGTGAATTCAATGTCAAAGACAGCTAAAAAAGAGAAAAAATCTGCATGTTATTGTTTTTAGTTCACTTTCAGTTAACTGCATATAAAACATGCACACACCTCAATTGAATAATAAATGCAGGTTAAATTAATCTAAGGGATATATACTGTTTTATCTTATGAAACCTCAGTTGGCTAATGTGATCACTGCGGATGTCTTCGTGTGTGAGCAGAGAGTCACAGAATTAAATCGTGATTGGGGCAGTGAGGAATAGTGACTTTTTTACAGTGCCACGAGGTCCCAAATTGTGACAGAAAGCACAGTGAATGCCATTATTTACAAAATGTATTACACTATATAAAACAAGCGCTTTAAAAATACACCTTTTAACAATAAGCATTCAGACTATATCTAGTGGAAATATTTTCATATGTGTCCATTTAAAGAGTGCACTCCTTTTAACGGACACATATATGACATCTCAAACAGAATAAATATTAGTCACCACTAAGCTGAGTGACTGCCTTAATTAAACGCTACACTGACTCCGAAGCAGCCTTTATATGTGGTGGTTAACTGTTGCACACATTTCTTTCAGGTAGCAACCACCTTGGTGAGAAGGCATATTTCTTCTTTAGTTCTCTACTACATGTTTCACAGCACGGGAGCCCTCCACACCATCTGTGAGTGGGCACCGGACACCAGTTATGGCAGTCTTACTATGAAAAAGAACATGGGTACATTTTCCTTGTTCGTATTAGGGCCCAGGTCCCCAGTGTTGTGCATGCACGAAACAGGGCCTAAGCAACAGGGGGGCAGAGGGAGCTAAATGTGCTTTTTAGTTGTTGTTTTTTCTACACAAGGAAGCAGAAAGCCTGCGTTGGGCATCTGGCCTGAAAGTAATGGCCCTGTTTATTCGGCAGAGAAGTCAGGCTGCGATCACAGAGCTGTGGGTATCATTGGTGCTGCAGTTGCAAGGAATACTTGCTGGGCCCGTGCTTCTTTGAGCCTTAAAATAATGGCCCAAGGGAGGAGAAAATTAAGCAGAGGAGACACCTTGATTTGGGCATCAGAGAGGGAGATGGATGATGAGACATGGGAGGGAGAGGGATGGTGTGAGATGGGAGCCCCTGTTGTTAGCAAACATCAGAGGCAACAGCAAGGCCGTACCGATCATTAGTGAAACAGGCACAGTGACACTTTTACACAGGGGCCCACTCAATCATAATTATGAATGCTTTGCAATACTAAGTGGGCATGGGGGCTCATTTTCCTTGCTAGTATTAGGGCAGATGGCGCCCTTGGCACAAAAAAGGGGGGCAGTGGGCAGTAGCTCATTTCCTTCCAGAAAGAAACCAGCCGTGTTTCAAGATTGAAGTGATGGTCACACATGGTGGGGAAGGAGTGAAAGAAGAGGAGATAGCCTGCTTCTCAGCACCACAGCCATCATTAGTGCAGCAGGTGGAGTGCATTGGGCCCCACAGCACGGCAATTATGGGCGTGTGACAGGGCGGACCCGATACCCGAGTCCACTAGCGAATGGCGTTTGGCCATACCTCCATCTCCATCTTGTTTCCTCTCAGCAGGGTGACTGGCGAACTTCCGACCATTTATTACCTCCCGCAGAAACTGAAGAGGAACACGGCTCCTTTAACTGGGGATTCCACTGGGAGGACGGTCCGCCCCCATCCGATGTCACAGAGGTCCCACCACCAATAAGAACGGAGGAATTCCGGAACAGCCGGGGTGTCACCACCGGAGAGGAGGAAGCCAAGTTAGGAGCCGGAGCGTTGGTGATTTATGCGGAGAAGCCCGGAGAAGACGGAGGGAAGCGGGAGAGCAGTTGCACTGTAGCTGAGGAGAAGCCAGGAGGCCAATGTCCCCACGCACCGCTGAGCCACGCTCCCGGAGGAGCGTGGCTGACACAGGTACGGGACAGGTTCTCAGGTTGGGTTGGGAGGAGAGGTCACCCTACCGCCGAAACCTGATTCCTACTCCTCCTATTTGTTTTTAATAACAATCCTCACGTCACCTTCCCGTCCGCACTGAGCACTGCAACATCGTATTGTGTAGTTCACCAGAGTGCCTCACAACACGAGTGAGTGGTGCCTTCTTCACCCCCGGCCCGAAGTGAACGTGGCTTAAAGACCGAGCGTCCTCCTGATACCCTTCTGTTCTGTTTTTGTTGGCCGCATATCCCCTCCTCCTTTGACTGGAATCGGAAGGACAACGGAGAGTGGACCCACGAAGAGAAAGAGAGAAGCTGGAACCTACCGGGTTGAATTAAATCCCTCTAACCACGACAGATACCGTCCAAACTGTCTCAGGAAGAGTAACAACTCGATGCAAAAGTGTCCTAATAAAAATCAAACCTTATTCTAGAAGATCTGTTTCCCCGAGTTGTTAATCCTACCCCGCCACAGGGCGGTAGTGTTTTTGGTCAATACTGTTCTTATTTGATGCTGTTGCTTTTTTATAAACTCACATTTAGTGTGGATTACGAACTACAACACCCCAAAAATGATCTCATGATCGCTGCCCTCTGTGATCATCCCATCTCTTCCTCCTACTATCCAAATCTTTGCAATATAGTTTTGGAGGGGGGCCTCACTTCAAAATATTTTGCTTAGGGGGGGCTCAGAGCAAAAAAGTTTGAATACCTCTGCTTTAACACATAATTGTGCAGTACACCCCAATCCGCCCCACTCCAATCTGCCCAACTCCAATTCACAACAATCTGCCCAACTCCAATTCACAACAATCTGCCCAACTCCAATTCACAACAATCTGCCCCACTCCAATCCGCCCCAATTCACCCACTCATCCCAATTCACCCCACTCTAATCCACCACAATCCGCTCCAGTCCACACCAATCCAATCCCTCCCAAATCCAATCCACCCCACTCCAAAACAATCATCCCCACTCAAATTTCACCCCACCCCAATCCACCCATTCCCTCCCCATCCACCACAATCAACCCATTTCACCCCACTCCAATCCACTTCACCACAAGGCAATCAATCCCACTTCAATCCAGTCCACTCCACTCCACACCTCCCCACTCCAGTCCAATCCACCTACCCCACTCCAATCCAATACACCAACCCCACTCCAGTATAATCCAATCCACAACACTAGTATAATCCACCCCACCCCAGTCCAACCCACTGAATCCAATCCATCCATCCCACTCTAATCCACCCCTCTCCAATCCTCCCCACCCCACTCCAATCCAGTCCACCCCACTCCATCCCCCTCCAGTTCAGTTTAGTTCAATCCACCCCACCCCACCCCAATTCAGTCTAATTCCCTCACTTCAAACCACCCTACTCTAATCCAATCACCCCATCCCAATCCAAACCTTCCCATCCCATCCCTATGACACCAATTCAATACAGCCACCCCAAACCAATCTAATCTACCCCACTCCAATCCACTTCACCCCATTTCAATCCACCCCACCCCACTCCAATCCAATCAACCCCATCCAGTCCGCCCCATCCAATCCACCCCACTTAACCCAACACACACTACCCCAGTCCAATGCACCCCACACTATTCCAATCCAATACACTCCACTACCTCAACCCACCGCATTTAACTCAACAACACTGCACTCTACGACACACACTGTAACTGAACTCTAATCCCCTCTACTCAACTCTATGACACTACTCCCTCAACTACTCTCTGCTCCCCCCACTCCACTCTAGAACACTCCACGCTGCTAACCTTTAGCCATGCAGAGCAGCAGCCACACTGGTGTGCAACATGGCAAAAACACATTGCCAAAGCCAATAGCTCTTGTATAGGCGAGACCTATTGGCTTTGCCAATGCTTGTTTAGGTTTTTGAAGTGATGCCATTTTATTGGGGCTAACCCATTAGTCCTCTGCTCCTGCGTAGTTGTTAAACGCAAGGGTAGGTGATTTGGGAGGCCATATTTAAATTATAGATGGTCTTCGCTCTTGTCTATTTGATATCACTCAACACCCAGCATTAACAAGCATCTCCGTTATTCACAGGTACCTATCTACCATTGTATATATTTTATCTTACACATATGTATGTTCTCTAAAGAACTGTGCACGTCAACAACATCTGAAAAGCATGTCTAATAAGCAACCTTACGACCAGTATGGCATGTTCTGCTAGTTTTCATCATATAGCCGCTTGCGCTTTGCATTCTGTGACATGTAGTTTAGATTTTCTCACTAAAGGTATAGGCTTAAAAATTCCAGCATGAAGTCCTGTCCACTAAAAAGTCAGAAGTAGCTAAAGATGCCACGCATAACATGGGGACACTTAGCAGATATGAAAAAATTCTTAAGCCCTTTTTATAAAGTAATTACGATTGGTTAATTAAAAAATTGACAATTACAATTAGAAATTGAAATGTCCAGGCAACAATCCCTTTCAGGCACCAAGGACTGGAGAAGGCACACCCATGTATGCATTTATTAGACAGGTTTGTTTTATCCTGTTTAAAAAGTTAAGTGATTTCAACAAAATACAAGCCAGCTCTGCACCAACCTACCATTAAGCATTTCTAATAAATGAAACTTATTTCTAGCAAATCTGTGAATGCCCCAACTCCTTCAAATAATTGTTTAGATGATGCAATTAGGTCCTCAATGTTAATATAGCAATGTGGTATCTTGTGCTGAGCGCAAATGCTGGCGTTGAACGTGCGCTGGTAAAGCCAATGAGTCTGGATTTTTGTTGGAAGAACTGTTTGATAAAAGCTGCATGACTTTGTGTTTGTTTGCCCCAGCCATCCTAGAAATAAAATCTCACAATGAAGCGAGATATTGGGCTAGAACAATATGGAAACTGGGGATATGGCCAATTTGTTGAACAGACTGCATTAGCACAGTTAAACTGTACCCTCAAATAAGAGTGTAATGCAAAGGAGTCAGAAGATGAAGTGTTCAGTGTGATTGGTCTTAAACAGCATACACAGCAAAATATTGCAAAGGGCATACTTTCGTCAAAGGCCCAGTATTTGCTTTATGTCTTTAGGAAAGTCTATGTCCACACATTTTTCCTAGGCGGATAAAAAACAGCTGTAAATTCAACAGGTTATTATGGTAGAAAAGTAAAACCAATGAACGAGCAACAGTGAATGGTCAATAGCACTGCGTCTTTATGACAGGCTAAGGTGTCTGAACAGCAGCACTTAGTAATCAAAAAGCCACAAACCAACAATGAAATTATCATTGTTTCAGCAAAGTAAATACTTGAAAGTACACATACTATGAGGACCCTAAGAAAGGTTTACTTGATGCTCCACCAATTGGCACAATGTAACCATTCACGAACTGCTATGGCCTTGATGGACAGCCTGTGTAAGCAATGGCAAACCACGGAATCCACATCAAAGGCTGAAGTTGTGGACCCTAGGCCTCTCTCTCGCTGTACTTCTTATTGTACTTTTTAGAAGAATTAATTAAATGTGCTTCTATACCTCTACAACTTTCTATAGGTAAGCCTAAAAATACCCTGCTGGGGCACACGTGCAGAACATTAGAAAGTTTCAAAAAATGAATATTGTTTGGGAGGCTTCTCACCTCCCCGTCTATCTCGGGCATCTCCCAAATGCTGTGTCTAAGTTAAGAAATACCCCAGGACTAGGCTCCATACTAGCATTCTTCAGTGTTATGTTGTCTGTGAGGGGTACCATCCAATTTTAAGTTGTACGTTAGGTCCATCATTTAGGGATAGGGCCCTTACGAGTGGTGTTCTCCAACTGCAGGATCTAAAGAAGCAATATGCGGTCTTCAAGAGAGGTGTCCTCCACACTGGGGGTCTATGTGAGGGTCATACTCCAACTCTGGGGTCTACTGGATAGGTATC
Source organism: Triturus cristatus (assembly GCF_964204655.1). Taxonomy (NCBI): domain Eukaryota; kingdom Metazoa; phylum Chordata; class Amphibia; order Caudata; family Salamandridae; genus Triturus; species Triturus cristatus. The sequence goes on along the minus strand of NC_140588.1, from coordinate 802,810,028 downwards.
CCCAAATCCTAGGGCCTAGCCCAGGGGCTTACTCTAAACGTAGGATCTGAATCCTATTGGACTGAGAGCTTCTGCACTCATACACCCACCAAACTCTCCGCCCCGTCACAAGCAGTGTGTACCCCCTCACCCACAGAACTTGTCACAAGGAAAGAGGTGGCATCAGGAGACTGCAGCCGAGACGCAAGAGCACCACAGTGTATTTCTACAACGTTCTTCCACCCCCAGGCATCTTGCTGCTAAAAAGAAACAATTATATTAGGACAGCAGCAAAGTCACAACTTTGAGACCTTTAATGCACAGAGCCAGATTCTCATCAATTTCCGAAATCGAAGATGGTTATTCGCAGCTTTTATCTCAACAGGGAAGGATTCCCAGCAGGTACCTGCAAGCAGTGTAAGCCTCCCCACCCTCTGCGCGGATCTCTTGGCACCACGACATCCTCGCTGTCCAAGCTGCCTTCCAGGGACATACCATTTGAACATACGTTGAATGTGTCTCAGACGATCGCATGCAGGGCCTGATGAGCCATACTGGGCACCTATAACATTGGTCGTTTTTGAACTGCTACCCAATGTATACACTTTACCCCCCCCCCCCCCCCCCCCACTATAGATGGACTGATGTCCGGGTATCCCCAGGGATCATCGCGCGGCAGCGTTCTGTGCTCCCTGCAGTCTCGAGCACAGCATTCGAGTATACACGCCTGGCCTCGAACACATGCAAACTATGTAACGAGCAAAATGAAGTACCATTTTCCTGTGCACACGACTTCCCTGACACCACCATCCCATCTACTGCCACTGGTGTCGTTTTTTTTGCATCGTTATTGATATGATGGGCAGAGCTGGACGTGCATGTTCAGGTGCAAGAAACCAATGTCTCTGTAAATGTGGCGACCGCAGCCGAAGCAGTCACTATCCAAAGTGGAGGTCATTGAGCGTATGAGGTCCATTAGCAACAAACCAAGGTGCCCATAAAATGACCCCCGCCCTACCTCCTATTCACGTTCGCTGCCTGTTATTTACTACATCGAAGGCCTTCCCTCTAGATTATAACATTTGCTAACCACATACCAACCCAACGCACGTCATATTTATTGCATGTTCGCACAAAACAATTACTTGGTGTGACTTTTTAAACACCTCTCACATAACTAATTAACTATTTACATTTTAATCTCCTGCATAACCAGTCTAAATGTAATCTCAGACAAGAACCGAGATGTCATGAATTTAAGAGCAAGACTAAAAGCTACAAACTTTGACGACTTGTGAACCTATGATGATGAATCTTAGATTAATCCACTGACCCTGGATTTGTCTATCAACTGGAAAAGCGCTCCAGGGACTCGCCTGGGGTGTAAATGCAATTAAAACACAATGATCGCACCTAACTCCAAGTAATTCAGTCTACCACAAGCACATACGTATTTGTTTCCTTGAGAGCACAAGACTCATTGCAGTGCCCAGTAACCACTGGACTAACCACTAATCGTTGGTTTCAGAGTAGCGTGGTAATGTCAGTAACGCCTCGTCAGGGATGGCAAGCGCTATCTAAATACAATTATGACACAATGGCGTGTTACTTTCTCTGTGCTACGTTGAATGTTGTAGCGTAAGGCACACGTCATGTTAACAAAACTTCCCAAAGCCTGCTGCCTGCACCAGCTGCCAACTCAGAGTGGGGCGCAGGGCGGTGGACAGGCTCCGGGGTGCGCGTGCGGCACTGCGGTCACCTCACAGGAAGGGGCCGCTGCTGCCGCAGCCCGGGCGGGCGCGAGGGGAGAGCGCTGCGGCGCCGCACTTACTCTGCAGAGAGGAGTCCAGCAGGGCGGCCGCCTGCAGGAGGCAGTAGTAGCGCTCCATCTCCAGCGCCGAGATCTTCTTCAGGTCCTGCGCTGCAGCCATCCCGCTGCGCGTCCAGCTGACAGGAGCCCGCAGCCTCTAGGCGCTTCAGAGCCGGGAGGCTCCCTCCTGGTCCATGGTTCCCGGGCGGCCGAGGAGGCTGCAGGTGTCACTGCCCTTCTCCTGGCGGGAGGGAGTGCTCAGGTACACTCAGGGGGGCCGAGGAAGCCCGTCTCCGCTCACAGGCTACCGGCCGTCCAATGCGGGAGGAGGGAGGCGCGGCTGGCCTGGAGGAGGAGAGCTTGGCAGCCACAGGAGCGGACTGCCGGAACCAGGGTGGGATGGACAGCAGGAGGGGCCGCGAGGCACAGGAGGATGGACTACGAGTCAGAGGAGGAGGCAAGGAAGGGCGATTGTGAAAGAGACTGGTGTGTGGGATGGTGACGGAGGAGAGCCGGGGATCCCGCGACCAAAGACCTACAAGGAGAGGAGGGACGGAAAGGAATGAATGGGGGTGTTGGTGACAGGATGCGCAGCAGGGGTGTGAGTCGGAGTTACTTCAAGCGAGTGACCCTGAGGGGTTGACTCTGCGAAGCAGCTATGGGGCTCAGTTAATGAGATGACTCGGGAGGGCACATAGGAAAGAGGAAGCTGTCACTGGCCCAAGGCAGTAGCCACGGTCTATCGACAGTTTCCGCGTGTGCTACTGTACTGTCAACAATACTACACGTGCAACACGAGACGGACAACACCCTTGTTTGAGAGTATCAGAAATGTCCTTTGATTACACACAACAGACAGACAGACACCTCCCTGCCTAGACACGAAGAGGCTGCCACCGTACTGAGCTGGAATAGACTGCCAGAGTCTCGTGTAACAAGATGCCACCAATGTCCTGTGTAACCAGAAGCCACCGACCATTGCCCTGTGTAACAAGAGATTACCAAGGTCGTCTGCTGTGCTCCAAGAAAGGCCGCCTATGCCCGGCGCACCACAGGCCTAGCGTGTGCTCTTGAGTAAAAAGATGCTGCAGTTCTCTGGTTGTGTCCACGACACTGTCAACTATCGAGTGCAACACCGGGTTGTCAGTGTCCTGTAAAACACGATGTAGAAAGCATCCTGTGCAATAGGAGGCTGACACAGTCAGTATAGTGTTTTATAAGACGTAGCCACTATACTAACTACTATGCAGCAAGATGGTGACAGAGTTTCCCGTACAACGGGCTGTTAGTATCATGTGGAGCACGAGACCCCGGTGTCCTGGGCACCAAATGTGAGAAAGTGTCCTGATCCTGTGCGATGATTGGCAACGAGAGTGTCATGGGAACCAGCGGCTGACAGGTAGCAGGCGCTGGAAGCAGCTGCAGCACCCTCACAATACCCATGCTGGACTTCCGAAGGAGAATGAGCATTACAGAGGTCTTAAAGTTTTTCCTTTATCTTGTCACATTTGCTGTGTGTTCAGAGACAGAGGTCAAATGCCAGTCTAGACTTCTGACACATGGCTGCTTAGTCTTTTAACAGGAGACTGGTGTTCACTTCTCCTTCTCTTACTGCAAAGCGTAAGGATTTTGTAAAATATGCTATGCGACAATCTCATCCCAAACAAGCACAAAACAAGCGGCAGGTAAAGCTCAGCTCGCACCTTCCCCATCCCTAAAGTTGCATATGGTGAACACCCTAATGGTATCAGCCGCTCAGTGGCGGCTCCTTGATGTGGGCGGAGGAGCATCGCCCCACTGCTTTCTCGCAGAGCGAGAAGCAGAAACATAAAATGGTATTATGAATACCATTTTATGTTTCTTCTCGCACTGTGAGAAAGTAGAAGGGTTTGGTTTGGGGTGGGCAGTCCTGCTCCAGGCAGGGGAGGAGTGGCTTGCCCACTGTTGTGGGCGCTGACTGTTTGGCCGGCCCCAGGGCAGACAAAACCAGTCATGCACACTCTACGTTTTCTCCATGTAGGCTGCATGCAGCCTGCATGGAGAAAACGGCCTCCCCATCAGTAGCGGCTCCTGGTGGGAGTGCTGCCAGGCGGTGACGTGGGGCGGGGGAGGGGCGTAGTAAACTCTGGAATAGGGTCCAACAGAGGTAAGTAAACAAATAAATAAATAAAAATAATTAATTGCACGTGCTGCATCGCCAAATGCGATGCAGCGCGCGCAACGAATTACGTTTTATTTATTTATTTGTCTACTTACCTCTGTTGGACCCTATTCCAGAGTTTACTACCCCCCTTCCCTGTCCCTCCCCCGCTCCGCATCACCGCCCGGCAGCACTCCCACCAGGAGCAGCTACTGCTCCCCATAGACGCCTGTGGGGTCGGCGTCCCAGCCAATCACAACGTTGCCATTGCAGCGTTGTGATTGGCTTAGAGGAGAACAGTGAGGCTGCCTGCCTCCTGCGAGGAGCAGAGAGAAGGAGAAACAACGTGGGACTGGAGGCAAAGGTAAGTTTTAAGTTAAACATTTTTTTTTAATCAACCCCTCCACCCTTCCCACACGACCCCACGCCCTCTCACCCGCCAGTCATGCCGGCCGCGACTGCAGCCGCTCCTAGACACCTCTGCAAATATATACATGAAGCGGTGCACCCAGAAAAGAGTCCAATCAATTGTCCGAAATTCTTGTTTCTTCTTTATTTCGTGTTAGAGAATTTCTTCTCATTTCATATTCAGAATGATACAGCCTCAGACAACGCGTTTCGTTCACCTATGGGAACCTCTTCAGGCCTGTAATATAAAATAATACATAAATCAAGGGGAATATAACATTAATAAACACGTACTAAAAACACCATAGCACAGCCATGAGGCGTACTCCAAAACAGTATCCCACATATATACATACATCAAAAACAAATGAAAATCAATAATCATTCCTATTCAAAGGATCTTGTCATAACAAAGCATGATTCAATTTCCTCAAGCCCCGATATTCTATGATAACAGAAGAGAACAACACATGATTGTGAAAAACACGTTTAAAATTTAAAATATTACATGAAAATAATTCATATAATATCCATTCAAAATCATCACTTCCCTATCACACACTAGATATAAGAAACCTTTATTATCACATACCGATCTGATTTAAGGATGCCACCAATTCATAATGAGCCCACTGGCAAGTCGAGTCCGTATTCAAAATGGAGTAATGAGACTGTAACGCCCTGAACGTCTCAGGATCGTTTAACAGACACGATAATGAGGACGCAACCACTTGTGAAGGGTTAGTTATTTTAATGAAGGCAAAAACAATACAACGAATAAACAAAAGTTATAGTCACTGGAATCCTCCAGGCTAAGTACGTTACCAGCCCACAGCACGGATGGTCCTAACCGTCCTCTGCATATACGCCGATCCCGGCGTATGCCAACAGAGGGCAGAAATGAAATGGCCGACAATGCTAATCGGTAGGCTGTGAGGGGCACGACGAGTGTTGGGGAGAATCGAGGAGTCAGGGAAACACCCAGCCGGGGTCTCTACCTGAAGGGAGCAGCCGCTCAACCTCTTCCTCCGACTGCACCGGGACGCGGAGTCACCTCCTGGTGATGCGTCACTGATACCCCAATCAAAAGCAAGAAGACTGAACCGAGAGCAGCCGCTCGATCGATCCTGTGGACTTCCGAGTCTGTAACGCGGCAAACACCTCCTGGTGTGCGTTACAGCTGGCAGTCCCTGTATCTCTGGTCGGGCTGGGAGTTACGACTCCAACCAGCAAAAGCGCCACTGCGCTTTGACTCAGCCGAGTCAAAAAGCGAAGCTCAATGGTTGACCGGTAGAGCTTCCGGGTCCTTCACAGGTGACGATGGGGCAAGACACGGCCCAGGGAGTAACGACTCGACCTACCTCCGTTCTTGCCTTACTGGAGCACCACTCCGGAACACTGCTCTTCACGAAGCAGGTACGTCGGTGTAAACACAATATCCGACAGCCTTGTACCTCCCGGTTCCTCCCTTTATAGGGCGTGTTTTCCTTGAGTTATGTAACAGCTCTCCTGTTTACATAACCTCTCAACCGCTAAGCATCCTGGGAGATGTAGTCCGTTTACGCTGGTTACCGTTTTCCTCCCCTCGCAAGACAGGAATTCTTGACAGAGACAGAGTCTTCTTTTATTTCTGCCCCACAAAGTAACTCTAAAATTATCAATTCTGCTAATTGGTATTTCTTATCTGAATCTTCCTATTCAGTATCGTGGACACCTAATACATGAATTAAAAATCGTTTTTTATTACCAAAGTACATGGTAATCAGATTACCATGTCTCTATCGCTAGTTATGTCTTACAACTTTACCCCTCTTTCATCTAAAGATATCCAATGCTCTGAAACTAAAATTATAAACAGACAAATCTCCCAGCCATACACTCGTAAGATCCCTCACAAAGATCTGAACATTCGAACCATAATTCTACATAAGACTCACCCTCATACAATCATTGCAGCCATACTGCAATCCATTCCACAATCAACAATGAGTACGCACACCATTACCAATTCCATCATCGCACCTTTGCTTTAATTCATTCCTCCACCAAACATCAAACAAGCCAACAGCACTTTATCAAAATGAAAATAATTTCCACCATAGTATATTCTACTCCACTATTTAAACATTCATATAGTCCCACGCCTCACACTTATATACCAACAATAACATTTCCATTCCACAACTCGGCATGAAGCAAGCATCAATTATAACTTACTTGAATCTGCGTTGCATTCTCGACAGGCATCCAACACCTGAACCACAAACAGCGCACTGTTTGTATGTTCCAAAAACTTCCCCTTAAATACATGGTGCCAATTCACATTACACCGAACACATGTGGTAGCTCCATATAGCTCCTACTCAAAAACATATCTAACTGTGGGCACCAATTCAAAATGTTCAGTCCTCTAATAGCACTCCTCATGTAACATGTCTTTCCAGATCAGATACCAGCCTCAAAATAACTACATCTACAATCTACAACTACATCACCACCCTCCCCACACCCCCTCCTATAACTGAGAATCCGCAGCTCCGTTGCGAAGATGTGGCCAATTTCTTTTCCCAGAAAATCAATCTTATCTACTCTTCCTTTCCATCTACAGAACAGACCGCTCTGACTAAAGCAGCCCCATGTCCCCCTCAAGAACATACATCCAACCACCCTCCGGTGCTGGCGGAATTCCCCCAGTTACAGGTGGGTCTCCTTACTTTCCTCATGCACCAAGTGAAGTCAGGCTCCCCCAGAGATCCAGCACCCCCACATGTCCTAGTCTCTGCCATTCAAACCATTCTTCCCACACTGCTTAGAGTACTTAATACCTCGATCTCTACCTGCACAGTACCAGTAAAGTGGAAGCAGGCCATGGTAAGGGCTCTGGTCAAAAAACCTAACCTTGACACCAAGAACCTTAACAACCTCCGCCCGATTTCCTTGTTGCCTTGGGCAGCCAAAATCCCGGAGAAACACATAAACAGCATATTAACAACCTTTCTCGAGCAACACCATCTGCTCGATCCCTCCCAGACTGGTTTTCGCCCCAAGCATGGGACTGAGACGGCACTGCTGGCAGTCACAGAGGAGTCCAGGAAAATCTTAGATCGGGGAGGATCTGTGGCAATCATCCTCCTCGATCTGAGCGCGGCGTTTGATACCGTGAACCACGGTATCCTCCTGCAGCGCCTCCAGGACATCGGAATATATGACAAAGCTCTGGAGTGGTTCAGGTCCTTCCTGAGTGACAGATCTTTCCAGGTATATGAAGGTAATGTCACCTCCTCTAGCAAGCCTCTGAGGTGTGGAGTCCCGCAGGGATCATCGTTAAGCCCGACGTTATTTAACGTCTACATGAGGCCACTGGCTGAGATCGTCCGCCCATATGGTATTAAGATCGTTACCTACGCGGACGATACCCAGCTGGTGATCTCCCTGGCACAGGCAGGCGGACCCTCAGCTAATGTAGATCTCGCCGGCTGTATGGAGATGGTCAAGAGCTGGATGACCAAGTCTTGTCTCAAACTCAATGGAGACAAGACTGAGCTCATGCTCCTGGGTCATACCGTACCATCCACCATAGACACTCTCTGGCCTCCCAGCTTAGGTCCTGCCCCTGCTCCCAAAGTCGCCATTAAGAGCCTGGGCGTGTGGCTTGACAGGTCCATGTCTTTCGATCAACAGGCAACAAAACTATCTGCCACTTGCTTCGGCATCCTGAGAGTTATCAGGAAGATCTTGCCTCTTCTCCCCTTTGAAGCAAGGAAAATCGTGGTTCTGGGCCTGATCCAATCGCGGCTGGACTACGGAAATGCCTTGTATCTTGGAGCTCCTGACTTCACCTTGCGCAAACTGCAACTAATACAGAACTGCGCAGCCAGAACTCTCTTACAAATCCCCCGCAGATCATCAGTAAAACCCGGACTGAGGACACTGCACTGGCTCCCTATAAAGGAAAGAGTAAACTTTAAATCACTCTGCATTGCTCACCAGACTTTCTGGTCTCTAGGCCCGGCAATTAATCTCCCTCTCATCACACCCTATCTCCCCACAAGACAGTTGCGCTCCACCACTGCGAATCTAGCCATTGTGCCGCCAATAAAGAAATCAATGTCTGGAGGCCGCTCCTTCTCTTACAATGTAGCTAAGAGGTGGAACGCTCTGCCCCAGCATCTTAGATCTAATCCTGATATTCTCTCCTTCCGCAAACAGCTGAAAACGCTCCTGTTCACTACATAACTGTGGAGCTGAATCTGCCTCCTCTTAACCTAACCTCAGTTGGTATGCTTAGCGCTTGGACGCCTCAGGGCAGCTACGTGCGCTTTAAAAATCTGAGTTCATTCATTCATTCATTCAATTATTCCAAATCACCATATATCACAAAACTAAAATTCATGTAAACTGATGCCTACATAGAAGCACATTTGATAAAGTCAACCCTCCTTGAGGACGATGGCCTTCTGCACTATCTAAAGTTGCTGAAAACATAATTCAATCAATAACAAGCCATAGGGACCTTTTGAAAACCACATTCTTGTTTTTAATTTGTTTTAATGTATTTACATATTGGAAAATGACCTTCTCCAAAGGGTCACTCCAAAAATGTTGCCTTTCCCCTCCTCTTTCTCCTCTGAGCACTGTAACACTGCTAAAGAGAGCTAAAGTCTATGTGCTTCTCCCCAAAAACATGGTGACATTGGTCTATACCCAATTGACATACTTAGTGTACTTCTAAGTCCCTTGTAAAGTGGTATACCATATACCCAGGGCCTGTAACCTAAATGTTACTTGTGGACCTGCAGCACTGATTGTGCCACCCACACAATTTGCATTTAAACCTGTTTCAGGCCTACCCTTGCAAGGCCTGTGTTAGAAATGGGATTTCTGGTTGGCTAGAGCTTGCGCATATGTCAGGCAGAAACCACCACTCTAGTCAGGGCAAGGGAGTTGCACGCTGAAGATAACCCGTGCTCACCCCCTTGGTAGCATGGAATGAGCATTCAAAATAGACTCCAAGCACTCCAAAATCAAATCACAAGTTCGTATTCATACGTATAATTCCAGTGTCTTTTATTCAGACATTAAGCTTCTTATTTAATGTAACAATTCCTCTGCAGAAAATCCATGGTCAAATATAACAGCTTCATGCCAACACGTGTTTCGTCCTGTTCAGTACAACAGGACTTCATCAGGGCTCAATTTGTCTTTATTCTCGTATAATCTATCAGAAAAGTTACAGTCCATGAGGAGCTTCTAAAATCACAGTATTGGACTCAGTCCACATTGAATACAAGTATGGAGTGGCATATAAAGCAACATCCGCAATCGGTCCAACGCCATACGGTATCCTCCTTAAGCACCAGCTATAATATTTGTGTCTTTTTTTTTGGACAGTCTTGGACCAGTCTGAAGTGTGCGCCATTTCCCCAGCCACCAAATATATAACATATAAGCATGGCACGAGCAGTCAGGCTTATCCCAGAGACAATGTGTAAAGCGTTTGCGCAACACACACACTCAGCAGCGACACACTGGGCACACCACAAAAGAACATCCACAAAAGGTTATATAAAAATATAGCCTTTGTATTACTCATAAACACATTGGATCATAATCACAAATATACACTGTGCCAACTGGCACTAGGTAGTACTTTACAGGGGATATATCCATGACAGGGCCAATTGGGCCACTGTCAGAACCATTAGAACAGGTAAGTAATGAAACAACCAGTGACTACTGGTAAAATACTGTACTTAGCGGAAACATATTATGCATAAATACATTAGGCATAAATCACAGTTAGAAGTGTACAGTAGTAATACTCCCTAGGTGCATACATCACCTCAGGCATAAACACATTGTGCACAATCTCCGGTCCTTGCGCCCTACCAGCACCCCAGGTGCTCACAGGCCAACTGGCCTTCCTCTGGGGCCCGTCTGGGCTGTCCCAAATGCCCTTTGTCTCAAGGCAGGGCTCGAGAATCGTAGGGCCTTCCACTGGCCCTCTGGCTGCCAATGCAACCACAAGAGATGTGCGTGATGCACAAGGGGTGGGGGTGCATCTCACCCCTTCCTCGTCATAAAAAAGAAGACTGCCCTGTTGTTGCAGCTGCTGGCGCGCTCGCGGTGCAGCTGGAGGAGAAAAAGCACTGGCACCAACCGTGCCATGAGAGCCCCTTCACCAGGGCTCCTCCGGTGCCACTCACGGCACCAACAAGGCACAAATTTCAGCCTCACTCACCGGGGCTCTTCTCCAACTCTTTCTTTCTCTTGGGAGGCAGTCGGGGGGTCGGCAGTAAGGAGCCCGCGAGGCTCCGGTCCACATTCTAGGTGCTCTGTGAGCCTGCGAGGCTCCGACTCCAATCCAGCTGCCCCGCTCACGTTCCCCACACGCTGGGCTCCGTTTCTGCTGCAGGAGTCCCCGCTTCCAGCCAGGCCCGAATATGGCCTGACTTCTGTCCGGCAGCTTCCTCTTCCTGGCCCGCGTACCATCAGGCAACCTCCACCTGACTTCCGGCAGCTGCAGGTGCACAGGGAATCGCGGAGCGAATTCTCTGCCGATTTCGCTAACTTCCAGGATACAGTGCTCTTGAGCGCTAAACAACGAGCTCAACACAGATTCCAGGATAGAGTGAGCCCACACCTGGGGCACAGGCCACGGAGGGGTGGACAGCGAAGCCCATGCTGCAGGAAAGCACCCCTCCTTCAATCAGCAATGCGCAAACCCTCTCCTTGGGGAACAGACTCAGCAGTGCAAAGTCCAGAGCGCTTCCCACATGCCGAGCTCCAAAGTCCTCAGGGGCAGAGCTGGGCCCAGGCAGGCCAGCTCACAGGGCCCTCCAGGCAGAGGGACAATCCCTTGTGGCGGGTCCTCCTGGGGCCCAGCAGTCCAAGCAGGCACACTGCTCCAAGTAAGTACCAAAACAAGGGGTCACGGCCCTAATATTGATACCAGGCTGTATCTGTGTTTTGCCCTGGCACAGGGCTTGGGAATCCAGTCCCAACTGGATCTGGGGGGTTTGGGAGCATTTTCTTTACAGAGCTCACACCCTCCTTTGTCAGGTTGGGCTCTGTCACAGGGGGGCAGAGCCAGCATTGAACAAGGCAGGCACAGACCTTTTCAGGGTCAGGGGCTACTCCTCCCACTACTCCAAATGCAGATCTGCCCATTCAGCCTAGCGCTGACTCACCCAGCCCCTCTGGAGCCACACACTTCACCAGCCTCTGTCACTCCAGAGCCAGACATGCAATACACATCAGGCTTGCAAAGACACATAGCACACAGAAATGGCAACTTCTAAAAGTGTAATCTCTAAAATAGTGATAATAAATCTGCGCACACCAGTACGCAGCCTTTATTATCACTATTCCAAACATACCAAACTTGACCACGCTGCTCCTCTCATATCAGGAATTACCACTGAAAAACTTATCAGGGAATCCCCAAGGCATTCCTATTAGAGGGCAGCCTCACAGCAGTGAGAAACCAAAATGGCTGTTTGTCAGTACCAGGACATGTCACACACTTAAGGTACATGTCCTACCTTTTACCTACAATGCACCCTGCCCATAGGGCTAGCTATGGCCTACCTTAGGGCTGACTGACATGCAGTAAAAGGGGGTCACAGACGTGGCAACCACTTTGCGTGCCACATCACAGTGGCAGTAAAACTGCGTGCACAGGCCCTGCAATGGCAGAGGCCTGAGACAGGTTTGAAAGGCTACTTTGGTGGGTGGCGCAATCAGCGCTGCAAGCCCACCAGTAGCATTTAATTTACTGGCCCTGGGTATTTGAGATACTACTTTACAAGGGACTGATGAGTAAATTAAATACATCAAACAGGTGTAGACCAATCCTACCATGTCTACCACAGAGAGCACATGCACTTTACACTGGACAGCAGTGCTAAAGTGCCCAGAGTCCTAAAACCACCAACACCAGGTCAGAAAAAAAACTAGGAGGAAGACAAAAAGTTCAGGGATGACACTGCAAAAAGGGCCAAGTCCAAAAGCCTGTGTGTGCAGTTTTCTGTCACTTTGACTTGCCATTTAAAACCACTTGCCAAGCCTTAAACCCCTCTTTTATTACACAGAAATCACCCCTAAGGTAAGCCTTAGGTAGCCCGAAGGGCAGGGTGTTATGTAAGTAAAAGGTAGGATATGTACTTTTATGTTTTGCATGTTCTGGTAGTGACATACGCCCAAGTTCGTTTTTCACTACTGTGAAGCCTACTCCTCTCTTAGGCTAACATTGGGAATTCCTTAAGACAATTTCGAGCTGTAATTCCTGATCAGAAAGGAGTAGCTGCATCATGTTTCATATCTTTCGAATGGTAATGATAAATCGTTTTTACTGGTAAGTTTGATTTAACTTTTCTGTTTTAGAAATGCCTCTTTTAGAAAGTGAACATTTCTCTGCACTTACTGCTATGTGCACCTTGCGGCCTGCCTCCAGTACACTTATGGGATGGGTGACTGCTACACTTTGTGCATTCCCTCTAGACAGCCACAAACACAAGAAGGGTAGGTGTGACAGAGAACTCATCTGCATTTATCTACATTCTGATAGCTCTTCCTGGGCAGTAAGAGGGAGGAGAAGCTGACACACCTGAATAGGTAGCGTCCTGTTCCCACACAAAAGGCTGATTACTCCCCACAGATAGCCTGGCAGACAGGACTGGGATGAAAGGGGCACCTGCGCCCTTCAAGGTTCTGCTTTGGAGCCAATCCCACTTCAAAGGTACTGTGGCTCTGACCCTACCAAGACAGTACATTACTGGACCTGTGAAGAAGTTTGCCAGGAAAAAGAATTCTGCTGTGCTACTACCAGGAGTAAAGACTGCTGTGCTATGAGGATTGACTCTCTGTGTGAGTTTGGGCAATAGGGTTGTCATTGGAACATCGGCTTGAAATAGAGTGCTTGACAAGAGCAATTCGGATACCATTTGGTATCGTAACCGGAACGAGTGTGTTTCGAAACAGATAAGGGACACTAAGTTGAGACCAGTAAGGGTTTTACATTTCCTTAGCTAACATGCTTTAGTAACAAAAGGGATGTTTAAGCGTGAAACGCTCCCCGTGTCATTGAATTTATGATGAGTTTTTTGACACGATTGTTATGTGGTTGAGTTTTGATCTGAATTATTCTCTCCACAGAATGCGCAAAGTACAAGAGGGTTTGTGAAATACAGGATCACTGAAAAAATTACAGTGCCTGTTTGACACGGTGTCGAGCTGGTATGAAAAACCTTGGCTGACAACGGGTAATGATAACCTATGAGGTTGTTTTTAATATATACGTGAATAGTTGAATACAGTGGCCTTGAGGTATTCTGTTTTGGCGCTCAGTGCATAATGACAAGAACCTTTCCTTTTGTTTTTTGCAGTCACAAATAGTTCTTTACAAGTGTGCTGATAAGGTGGATGAAGTCCTGGTGCCCTGAAGAAATTGCCATAAGAGTAAGGCAATGAAACATGTCGGCTAAATGGCTTTCTGTCTGTTAAGATACAGCACTTTTTACCTTTGAACTGACCCATGAGCTAAGAATAAATTGATGGTGGCCATGGCTCTTTATCAATTTTAACTCGGGACTATGGTGTGTGATGTTCACATATTTTCACCTTTGTTGATTAATTAATTTTTTTCTGGTATATTTTCCCAGTTTTTTTTGCCCAAGGTAGTAACCTATAATGAGAAACGTGGCGGTACTGGTGATAATCTAACCAGTGTCAGCCCGCTGTGGTGTTGCGCACGTGAGGTTCTACCTTGTTTTGCACACATTTGTTAACTGATATTCACGGTGTGGGTTTTGTATCCCTGTGATTATACTGGTTTTTTCACATATTAATTTTTTGAACAGAGTGACTGCTACACTGGTTTAAGGTTCTTGCAGATTTTATATCAGTACAGTATCTGGTGAATTAGGAACCCCTCTCACAATTCTATATGGTGGGGAGCGGGTCAGAAGAAGTTAATTTGATACTTCTCAATTCCTTCTTTACACAGTGTGGAAAGTTTTTCTGTACTAAGTAGATTGGTTCTTTTTGCAGTAAAACTGATTTGAGTGGGGGATGACCCAATCTCGTACTTTTCCCCTTTAGCTCCTTGTTGATATGTCACTTTTTCAGCGGGACCTGCGCGAGTCCTTTAGCCGGCCTGTCCTACATCGTGGTCAGCCTGAACTTTGTATTTACCCCGGTCCAGCGTGACCTCAAGTAACCCGCTATTTGACTGTAAGCACTACTTTTTGATCTATTCGTTAAAAATTCATGAAGAAGTTTATGAAGGTGAAAGAAGCGCATTGGCTGGGGCTGTATCAATTTCAATATGAAAAAAAAGAAGTTCTTGAACACGAAGTAAAGAAAAAACAAGAATTAAGGATGTTTGATTGGCTCTTTTTTGGATGTACCACTCATTTATATATTGATGTGACAATCTTGCTGGTGTGAAAAGAAAGACTGTGTGAAGTCATTTTCTTTTAACAAACAACAACATTTAAATACCCATAAATAAACTGTACAAATAATGAAAAATGAGTAAAGAGTTAGGAAAGCACAAATGAAGCTAATTTTTCTAATTCTGATGTGTCATGGAGACAAATATTTTAATAGGATCAAAACAAATCAAGACACTTTACTTGGTGATGTGCAATGACAAATATTTGCTGGAAACCAATCACTTCACATTATCGTTTGTGTAGTATTTGGTTTCATTAAAACTGTATGAATGTGCGCATTTAGTGGTCAAATGAATGGTAAATATGCTGTCTGTAAATGACAGTACACTACCACAGCATAGTAATATATTTGTGACAGTGCTCCTAAATGCACCACTGGCTGCATACTACACCCTTACCACTCTCCTGCAGAATGGACGCTGCTCATTTGTGATACTTGTTCTTTGTGTGATGCTTTCATTTTTCAGAATCCATATGAGTTCAGTGGTGTAACATTGATGGGCGTACCCCGAGTTTGAAACTGGTCCAGCACCACTCCAACAGTGTCCTGTGCAGTAAGTTATGTTGCCCACAGCCCAGCTAGTTATGTGACAGAGGTGCTACTCCATTCACTTTCATCCTCCTGGCAATTAGGCTACCGTTAGCCGCCTATCACTCAGAACAATGCTGGTTCCAGGTTGCACGAGATGCCAACGGCCTGGCTGCCAATGGCTTATGCAAGAAATGTCGGAAAGTGTCCTCCTCATGCCGTAAGAGGCAGACAGCAGTCAGTCTGTCAATGTTATGTGCTTGAAAAAGACTACAACATGAGACTGCCAGTGTTTGAATTACACCAGGGCATACCTTAGTAGGTGAGATTCGGGTGGGAATCTCAACATTTCAGACTAAAAAAGCAGTCGGCTGCAGTGTGAATTTGATTAGATGACCAAGGTCCGGTATGGATTGTTCCCACCTGAAGCAAGGTCAGTACTGATTTGCAGTAGGTGGGCCTCAGGGGCTGATTTAGAGTTTGACGAACAGGTACGCATTGTAACAATGACAGAGAACCTTATCTGCCAAACTCAATGTCAACCACCTGGATTTTGAGTCGGGCAGACAGCAAGTTTTACGCCAACAGAGTAGAATTTGCTCTGTTAGTAAAATTACTTCCAACACAGTAGCGTTGTCAGAGGTAAGCCATCCAACTTTCTGCCCTATTTATAGTGGACGATTGGATAGCTTTTTTTCTTTTTTTTAACTATCCGTCACCATCAGGTATATACTGGCCGTAAAAAAACAATTAAATAAAAAATAAAATAAAAGTGACCACCGGACCATTGAAGAAAACTCCCATGGTATGGGGGTCCTTAGTTTATTTTTTATTTTTCAGAAACAAACTCCTGCTTTAGGAGTTTGTTTTTAGGAAAAAAAACAGCTTTGAAAAGTTGGACGTCTGGCCATCATGTATGATGCAGCCATCCGTCAGACTTAGCCTACTATAACAGGAACCGCCATGATGGTGGTTCCTGCCAACAAAGAGCAGTCCACAGCACTGATGGACATCTCTAAATTTGGTGGGCAGAGTAGAAGCAGGGTGGCTGATGTAAAGACCTCTGTCACCTGTCTGCCTTCACTCCATCCACCCAGCCCTAAACCAGGCCCTGTGTCTAGAGTGGCACAGGGGGCGAAAAAGAATGGTTTGAAATACTACGATAAGCAATTGCCAGTTGTTAGACTATTTTCAAGCATTTGTCCCATCACCTTTTGGGCATTTAATTTATTGCCAGTAGTATGCCTGGAAACCTGAGACTAGCACAGCTTCCCAAACCTACTTCCTCCAATGTTTTTGAATTCCAAAAAGTAGGACATTTTCATCCATTCAAGGTGTACTTCTATGGGTGCATATTTATAGCTTTTTTGGTAAACCGACACTATATATATTTAAGTTCAGAATCCAAAAATAAACATATTCTAACCTCTTAGTGAAATCAGGATGATAAGAAATGACAACACAGATAAAGCAGACTCGACTCAGGGCCCCCAGACCTAACTACCAAGTAATAAAATGAATTTATTTGGGGTGTCTCACATCCCAAACACCCCCTTCCTGATGCTACGCCCCTGCAAGTAACATGTGTCTTAAAGAGTTTTGTGTGCAGGACCGGCCTTTCATCCATCATCTCTCTGAGCACAACCAAAATTGGTGTCCTTAGGAGCTGAAACAGTGCCCCATCCTCCATCCTGCCCCCTCACCCAGCCTCCACTCTCCTCAAGTCCCTTTTTCTTTTATTTGTCAAATAACTCTTTATGCCACTGGACAGAAGCTGAAGATTCAGTTAATGGACTTAAGTTGTACAGCTAACTTATTTTATTTATTTTAATTTACATTTTTCACTTAAAATGTTTCTGACCATCACACTTTATTTAGTGAATACTAGTTTAGATTTTATGTGTTTAAACTTCTCTATCACTCCTTGTGCTTGTACATGATATTATTGTTTGGGTGTGCAAGACTACCTCTTAACAATCCTTTGCAAAGCTGCTTTATTTGGATGATTTGGAAGTTGTGTTCTGTGTGAAGTTTGTATGGTTGTTTATCTGTTGAGGTCACCTTTTCTTGTTGTTAGTCTCAGCAGTGCGGGCACGTTATTGAATAAAATGAGGTCTGAGCTCCATTTTACCCTTCTGAGCAAGTACAGTGCACACTGGCATAGGGTGCAAGAAGCAGCCTCCTCTACTCATGTGTAGGAAAGTGCCACTTTTTGCATGGTTGCTCCCACTTTTTGCCTGATGTTGATGCTCTTTTGACTAAGTGTGCCCTGGGTTCCTGCCAACCAGGTACCCAGGGCATGTATCATTTCCCTAAAATGTTACTATTGTACACCCAATTGGCAACTCTCATGGCCACATGTAAGTGTAAAATGTATCATGGGTACCAAGGGCACTGTGACCAGGGAAGGCCTCCAGCACATATTGCGCCACCCTTAGAAGCCCTGTACTCTGAGAGAGAGACACACACACACACACACACACACACATGCATGCACGCACGCGCACACACACACACACACACACACACACACACACACACTCTCTCTCTCTCTCTTTCTCTCTCTCTCTCTCTCTCTCTCGCTCTCTCTCTATCTCTCTCTCTCTCTCTCTCTCTCTCTCATGTTCTTGTGCAGAACAAAGTGAAAAGTCAACATGGCACACATCCCTGTCTGCCATGCCTACAACCCTCTGCCTATGACATGGGTCAGCCACCCCTCTATCTGTGTGCACTATGCCACTGGTGAGGGTACAGGTGCATGAGTCCTGTACCCCTATAGTGTCTAAGTCCACTCTTAGACATTGTAAGTGCAGTAAAGCCATAAAGAGTATATGGTCTGAGAGTTTGTCATTATGAACTCCACAGCACCATAATGGCTTTACTGAAAACTGGGAAATTTGGTATCAAACTTCTCAGCACATTAAACCCACGCTGATGCCAGTGTGTAATTTAATGCAAAATGCACTCAGAGGGCATCTTAGAGATGTCCCCTGAAAAACGACCTGACTCTAGTGTCCTGGCTGACTGGCTGCTTGCTAGTTGCCACCCCCAGACATGTTTCTGTACCCCTGAGTCGAGAGCCTCCCACTCTTGGTGTCCTGAAACAAAGCACATCCTAGGCAGAGGTGCCAAGCCTCCTCCCCCAGGATGGGCAGGGTCCACGAAGTGGAAGCTTCAAAGGCTTCCTGCCTTTGTGATCTGACCCAGCCATTTTCTGCTCCCAGCAACTGGCCCCCACTGGTTCTGACCCCTACTTTGGGCAAGAGAATTGACAGGAAATCCAAGATAGGAGGAGAGGTGCACCCACCTTTGCCAACCCTACCCGTCAGGTGGGGGAGCCGAGGCGAAGCACAACTCTCAGTCCACGCCATTTTGAAGAGGGGGGGACCCAGCCAACCAGAGTGAGGCTTATGCCCCCGTCCCACTGGTGCGTGGCATAATAGGATTTGTACTCACCCCTAGGAAGGGACCCATTAGTCCCAACCTTTACCTATCTGAAACGCCCCTAAATGTAGTATTTAGGGGCAACCCTGAACCTTGCCTCGTCAGATAAGAAGAAAGAAGAGCTGTGCTGAAGGAAGACGAGGAGGACACCAACTGACTTGGCCCCAGCCCTACTGGCCTGTCCCGACGTTGACCTGTTCCAGTGGAATCCCAGTGTGTCCTACAGCCAGCAACCCCCCAGAACCCAGAAGACATGCCCTGCCTTTCCTAAAAAGACTTTGCCTCCCGTGAGAACCGGATTTGCTCGCCAACAGACTCTGGCTCCGGCCAAATCCATGAGTCTGCACCACTCTACACCTGACGCCCACGGCCGAGTTAGAGTGGCCCAACACCACAAGGAGGTCTCCCCAGTTATCCTGACCTGGGATCTGATGATTCCTGACCTACCTCAAGTCTCCTGATGATGCCTGCAGTCCCTTTCTGGAGGATCCCCAGACCGCGACCAGTAAGGAAAACCCAATGCCAAAAGACACCCTGCACCTGATGCCCCATGGCCTTGGGTGACCCAACCGATGGTGTCCAGACCGGAGCTTCCCCATTGAAATCAACAGGGATCCCAACATCGACCCATCAGCCTGCACCCAGCCGTCCCAGTGCCGCTGTGGGTGCACTTTGTGTGCTATCTTGAATCCCCCTTTGCTCTGAACTAAACCCCAGGAGCTTTGCTCCCACAACCAAGTGGCATGCCCGTGAGCAGCCACCAACCGGAGGCCCCCTAGCCCTCATTGGACAACATTGGGCCTCAGCACTTTGTACCCGGCCGCCCTAGTGCTGCTGAGGGTGTTTTTAGGTTACATCATTGACCCTGGGTGAACCCTGGTTCTAACCCCAGAAACCCAACTCCCACAACCAAGTACTTTCCTGTAAACCGATAACTTCATTTCCTCCCATAGGATTGCACTGACAGCTTTTCTGTGAAATAAGTTGTGTGAAGTTGGAAATTGCATGAGAACTTAAGAAACTGTGTATTTACAAAAAATGACTTACCTTTTATTTAGGAAATGTCCCAGTGTGATATCTAGGCATATTACACTTAGTAGAAAAAGTAATCTGAAAAGTAATTTAAAAAGTAATCACAAAGTAATTGCAAAGTAACTGAAAAGTAATTTCAACTGTTTCTGAACATTTGACCTACCGGTATCTACATTCAACAGCATTCAACTGTATTATCAGAAGCCTACTATTTTATCTAACAAGCACCAAGTCTGGATTGGTTCTAAAAATAAACTATAACAAATATATTTTTATACAAAACAATTGGTCGGAGTTCAGTCTTTGAGTGTGTGAAATCATTTCTTGCCTGAGTGTGGACAGTAAATGCTTAACACTACCCTCTGATAAAGCCTAACTGCTCGCCCACACTACCACAAATAAAGAGTAAGGTATTTTGTGCATGATTATGTATTTCTAGAGTGTGGATTCAAAATATGAGTCCAAGTATTAATGAATTTTGGGTTTTACTAAGGCAAATATATGAAATGGAATTAGCCGTTGCTAAAGCTAGAGGTCCACGATCATGGCTTACATTAAAAAAGGTATGGGCCAGTCCCCAATGGAATTGATTATTGATATGTAATGCTGTCTGATATCCCGGTTTGTTTGGCATTCTTTTTTTCCATCTATATAAGCTTTAATAAAATTATATTGTTTTCTTATTTCATATTTAGTTGCTTCCTCTTAGGTTATGTATGTCTAAACACGTGATCTGAGATGTCTCCCTTTTTTCATTGTTTCTTAAGTTGTTATTATGAATTAAACTTATGACAAAAAAAAGAGAGAGTAAGGTATTATCTGTGTTCACCTCTGTAAGCCTTTGGGGATCCACTGCACTCTGTGCACACTATACCTTACTTTGGTATAGTATATACAGAGCCAGCTTCCTACATCAGGTCTTTCAATGATACTGACGCTGACTCAGCAAAATAGGATGGAGCAATGGTTTCTCAGTAATGCAGCTATACCTTAAGCAATGCTGCAGCCTTTGTAATGAGATTGAATGGCCACTTCTCAGGGGGCTACTGCACGTTGAATCAGACAGACCTGGCCTGTCTCAGCAGAGCTTCTAGCAATTTAATGGGGGTATTAGCATCACTTCGTCGAAGACAGTCATGTTTCAATTTAGGACAGAGTGGGCATTTTTCAGCAGGGCTGTTATATTTTAACTGGAACTGTAAGAACACTTCTCAGCATGGCTGCTGTGTGTTTAATGGGGCTAAACTTTACTTGCTTAACAGCACTGCAGACCAGTCAATGGGACTGTACCTGCTCCTCCCAGCAGGAAGCTTATGTTGTAATGAGCCATTTTCAGAACGTCTAAGCATAGCTGCTGTGATTTTAGTGGGGCGCTGTCAACTCTCCTCTATAGAATTGCTATACATTGAATGGGGTAGTATGCTAAACATGAAACAAGACAGGATCAGAATCTCTCAGAAAGTCTGCTTGGCTTTTACGTTAATATTGTTATAATGTCTCCTCCAATAATATATATTATCAATAAAACATTACAGTAAACTCACGAGGGGTGTTTTATTTTAATTCAGCAACGATAGAACTTCTGGGCAAGTTTAGTGCGCGTGGGTGGGCAGAGTGTTCCAGGAGAAGAGCAAAGAGCAGTGTGGCAGGTTTGGAGAAATGCACTGGTTTGGGAGATTTGAGAAGCAGGTGAGAATTCAAAGACACAAGATGGAGCAATGGTTGAGAGCAAAGGGGGTGCAGCAGGGAAATGATAGGACAGGCTAGGTGCATATGTAAGTGCCGTGGGTTGGTGTTGTCGTTTTAGAATGAAGTCACTCCTGCTGCCTCAAATGAATATGTAAAAGAAGTGTCACGCATGTAGTCTTGGAGGTGGTCTGGGATACATTTCTAACCATATTACAAAGACATTTAGAAATCCTAACCTCTTGTCCGTAAATGTTTTTACACTTTACACCTTATATGAGCACCAGACTTGTCCAGCTGGGACTTTGTCCGCTGTCTTAACCACTATGGCCGGTACCTTTTCAATTACGTCATACTATAGTTATGGTAGGCAATGACTGGTTTCAGACGATGCCTCTAGGGTCAAGATGCCTCAAAACCATAGTAGGCACGTCCATTAATGGGTTTCATGTGCCTATTTTCAGTGGCCACAGAGACCATTCCTCTCTGGGATGAGATTATTCC
Organism: Triturus cristatus; assembly: GCF_964204655.1. Lineage (NCBI taxonomy): Eukaryota > Metazoa > Chordata > Amphibia > Caudata > Salamandridae > Triturus > Triturus cristatus. The sequence goes on along the minus strand of NC_140588.1, from coordinate 802,788,039 downwards.
ATATAGTGTGTCATTTAAAGGTATGTCACCCATATCACCTGCAAAAAACACTGGAAACTGGGAGGCGCAAAGGGAAATTGAAGGAGGGGCATATAGATCAACATGCAAATACAAAAACACACCTATAAAATGGTAAGCCGGTGTCCGTTCACAAAAGCTACCCACACATACCCACATCAACTCAAGTAATACTAGAGTCAAACAGTAGCAAATCTATTCCAAACAAGCCTTGGAACACTTGGCCACTCACAGGAAAGGAGTCCCCTATAGATGAATGGATAATGATAATGACAACACCCGTGCAAAGGCAAAGACACCCAAAAGTTACCAATTGTGAAATAACTACTTACAGGGCTTTAAGTGGGATGGAAAAACTGGGGGGGGGAGGGGTCTCTCAAAGGGGCGTAGCCAATGTAATTAAGGGCGTGGCTTAACAAAAGGTAAGCTAAAAATCTGTACTTAGCATAGTGTGCCGCCCGACTGGTATTTTGCTGTTTCTGTCATTACATCCAGATATATGATACAACAATTAACATCATGCCAACAACAAGTCAGGACTATTGGCTTTGTCAATGGTTGTTAGTTGCATAAGACAAGTAAGCAGCAACTATGGCTTGTATATAATATTGAAAAAGCTTCCACTTAAAGCCCTCGTGACACCAGGACAATGTTGCTGCTCTTGAGTTTGAAAAAGAGAAGGGAAACCCAGAGAGAAAATTACTCTCATTAAAGGATTTCCCTTCCCTTACAACACTCGCCTGGCACGGCACAAAACAGAGCCCGACAGAGACCCATTTCGAGCCCCTCTTTAAAAAACTGCCGGTGCTCAGCACCGGTGAGACCCGGCCCACTTAAAGCCCTGACTACTCACGTTGCAGACACCCATACAAGTCAAATTGAACTGCGTATGTGCAAATAAACACCAACATGCCTTAGAATGTACTCCTAACAGGGACACCATTCTCAAATGGGACATGACACCTGTTACTGAGATATGGCAACACTAGGGTGCCACACATGGCTCCATAATGCTGTCCTCTTTGCCCCTCCACTTTTCACAAGTATTTACTTTACGATTCGTGAATCTATCTAGCGTAGGTGGAGTTCTACGATAACTCTGACAAGCAGGTCCTACTGGCAGGGGTACAAGATAAAACAGATGAAAGGCCACCGTAGCGGCTGGCTTTTGATGGTTGCTTGTAAGCGAGAAACACTGTGACTGTGGGTCTTTTCTCACAGAGGACTCTGTTTTGGGGGTTTCACAGTGCATAGGAGCCCCCCCCACCGGAAACTAGCTGGGACCTTACTCTTCACAAGGTGCCAGCAGACCAATACCTGCACCATAACCATGATGGCCCCTCTGAGGCTCCCAGGACGCTCTTCCTCCTTCCCCTCTTTCCTCCCCCAAGTTTTTAGGATATACATGCCATCAAGTAAGGGTCTGAGACTTGTTATGTTAACTGTTTGTGTTCTTTCTGACCACAATGGGGAACATACGTTACCCGCTGAATTGAGTGCAGTACATTATGGAACAATTGCAAGATACTGTGGCGACTCGAATTGTAGGCCAGGGTAAGACCTGGGTTTGTCATATGCCAAGTTCATCTCGCCTCTATACGCTCAACAACTGTACCTAATGTTAGCAAAATGGTCACTACAAGTATTTTTTTTTAAAACCCTGACAAGCAGGAAGTAACATAGAGGAAGTGCACAAATGGCCATTTCAGAGCCATCTTTCCAGAGGATGACTACCCCCCTCCATTTGGCTGCTGAAAGGAGGTCCAGTGCCTCCAAAGCAGCTGAGGACAGAGGCCTCCAAATTGTATTCCAGAGAAAGTGGAGTTGATTGAAGAGGGTGTTTTCGAGCATTATCTGAGCTCCATGGGTGGGGGTAGGTAGCCAGCCGGTGAGGACTGTACACCTGGCCAGCTTGGAGGATATTACCAGACGTTGTACTGCTGGGGGGTTGCCACCTGCATGAGTGCCACAAGTGTTGGGAGGACCTTGTTTGCTGGGCTTGGGCCCAGAACATCCTTGGACGGTCCTCCCAGCCGAGCCTTAAACCAGGCGTCCATGGTTGAATTGACTACAGAGGAGGGATCCACAGACTACCTACCATATCTCTATCGCCAGCTGGGAAAGCATCAGCTGTAGCATGGCAGTAAGTATTGCGAAAGGATATTGAAATCCCATACCTGTAGACTGAATGATTTATCATGCCATGTGTTGCTGTTTGGTGTGCCATGTCTGTATTGTGATGAGGCCAGGCAGTAAGGCAGGAAAGGTCAAAATAATCAAGCCTTTTCCAAATAGCGTGATGCATTCTTACACTTGGCTCATTTTTAGAGTTACTTGCTTCTCCTTACATGCTGGCAGAAGACTGATTTTATTGGAACAGTTACCAAGTCATTATACACTATAGTCCTTATCAATCAATGGATTTATAGAGCACAGCTTGTTACCCGTGAAGGTATTCTGGTCCTGCCAGGGTCCAAGGTATCAGTTTAACAGCCAGGTCTTCAGCCTTCTTCGGAAATCCTGATGGGTTGGGGAGGTCCTTAGGTGCAGAGAGAGGTCATTCCATTTCTTGGCAGCAAGGTAGGAGAAGGCACATCCTTCCGCTCTGCTGAGGCAGATGTGGGGGGTGTGGGACAATGCGAGGGTGGAGGAGCGAAGGTCTCTGGTGGTTACGTGGAATTTCAGGTAGCGGTTGATATAGGTGGGTCCAATGTCCTGTAGTGCCTTGAATGAGTGGGTGTGGAGTTTAAAGAGGTATTTCCTCTGTACCGAGCCAGTGGAGTTCCTCAAGGCAGGGGGTGATGTGGGTGCAACAGGAGCAGCCCGTGCAGGTAAGAGCGGTGGGGTGGGGGGACTCGATAGACGACGCGGGAAAATTAAATAAAACATTTTCCATCGTCATCTGTCGAGTCATTCCCCACGGAAAACGACCTTTACAACACGGTCGTTACACCGCGGTATGCTTACATCGCGGGCATTACAACGCAAGTCGTTACAACGACTTGAGCTGGATGGCACTCTGCGCTACAGAATAATATGATTTACTATTCCAACACCTTCCCTACTGTTACGTAGGCTGGAGTTGGAATAGTAAATCATACTATTCCTAAGTCCAGCGCCCTCCAGCACAAGTCATTGTAACGACTTGCGTTGTAACGAACGTGATGTCAAATACTGCATTGTGAATGTATGTGTTGTAACGTTGTACATTCATTCCCCACACCGCACTTACCTGCACGTGGTGCTCCTGAATGTAATGCGTGAGTTCTTGGATGAGCCTTGCTGCAGCACTCTGGATTGTCTGGAGTCTTTTGATCAGGTGTGTGTTGATTTCTACTTAGAGTGTGATTCCGTAGTCGAGACGACTGGTGATGGTGCATCTGGTGCTTTGGGGGTGCCACTTGAAGATCTTGCGTACTATACACAGGATGTGGAAGCAGGCGGAGGTTACGGCGTTTACTTGAGGTTGCATTGGGAGTTTGTTGTCCAGGATGATGCATAAGTTGGCGTGTTCGATTGGAGTTGGGGTGGGTCCGAGTTCATTGGGCCAACATGAGGTGTCCCATGAGGATTCCTCGATGCAAAAGATTCTGACTTCAGTCTTGTCCATGTTGAGTTTAAGGCAGTTGGTTCTCATCCAGTCAGCGATGCTGGTCTTGCAGTTAATAATAATAGTGAAACTTGTAGAGCGGATAGGTACTTCGAAACGAAGTGCCCCAGTGCTAAGGTCCAAGTGCGCCTCTGTTACTGTAAAGGAGCTCAATCTGAATAGACAGGTTTTGATTTTTTTCTGGAAGAGGGATTCTGAGGCACCTGATGGACTGAAAGAGAAAGAGGGTTGCAGTGTTTGGGCGATAGATAGCTAAAAGAGCTATCCACCGATGCACAATCTTTTCACTTTGGGGATGCTAGTCAGCGTGCCATCAGTGGATCTTATGTTCCTAGATGGAACCTAAGGTTTGATAAAAGAATGCAGATGACATGGGCCAGTATAACACCTTGTAGCAATGGCAGAAGGCTTTGAAGGAAAGTCTCTGTTTCAGCAGAAGCCAATGCAAGTTGGAGAGCGCAGCCCCCATGGAGACACATTTAGGGAGAATCAGCAGAGGGCGAGTTGCGGCATTCTTCACTCTTTGGAGTCTCTTCACATAGGTCTGTAACACACCTAGGTATAGGACGTTACAGTAGCTCAGCTTGGACATAATTAGGGCCTGGACTAATGTTTTTGTTTGTAGACTCTGGCAGGAAGCAGATTTTGTGAGGGTCTATAGAAGCCAGAAACATTTCACTGCAAGAGCAGTGATTTGGCTGTCAAAGGAAAGAATCTCATCAAACCAAATATCCAGGTTTTTAACCTTGGTCTTGGGGAGAGGTAAAGGACCTCGGGTATCAAGTCACCAAGCAGTAGATCAGATGGTCCCCAGGATCAAAACCTCGGTCTTCCCAGCATTGAGCTTGAGACAATTTAGATCCATCCACGAGGCGTCCTCACATGACAGGAACTTAGAGAAGAGGCCATGCGGATGGAGTTCTGTGAAAGGTTGATGATTGGCTGAGTGTCCTCTGCGTATGTGATGATGGTGTATCCATGGCGTTCGATTACCGTTCTCAGCCAGGGAGTGCATGTATATATTAAATAAAGTTGAACTTAGTGAAGAGCCCTACGGCACTCCCTGCTGCAAAGGGAGCATCTGAGAGTGAAAAGGTTTTTGAAACACCTCGAAGGTCCGCTCCTGCAGAAAAGAGGCAACACACAGTAGGGCTTTGTAGCAGACACCACATTTCCACAAACGTTCGATCAAGACATTATGGGACACAGTGTCAAATGCAGCACTGAGATCTAACTTTAGAAGTGCTACAGTGTTGCCAATGTCCAGAATTTGGCGGATGGATTCTGTAGCTAGCAGCAAGGCAGACTCAATGCTGTAGGAGAGATGAAAGCCCAACTGCGTCCTGTAAAGTAGGTCCTTAGCCTCAATAAAGGTAGAGAGGTGCTGATTAACATACTTCTCGATGATCTTAGCGAAGAATGGTAACATCGAGATGGGACAATAAGTTTCGGGCTTGGTAGGGTCTAACAAAAGGTTTTTGACCATACCATAGCATGCTTCCACCGCGGGAAAACCAGGCCCATAGCCAGCGAGCCGTTTAATAACACGTGGAGCATTGGATAGACAGCTTCCAAACCCCGTTCCAAGATGGAGGTGGAAGTTTGTTTTTGTAGATGTGGAGTTGTTGGAGAGGGAGAGGATGAACTGTGTGTCGTCAGCATATGAGATGATCTTGAGTCCTTTCCAAGTATATTGTATAAAAATGACATGAGCAGTATGTCCATGCCTTGAGAAGTGAGGTTAGATTGTGATGATTGACACTTAGAACTTGATATATAATTCACTCAGAAAATGTGGAAATACTACATGGTCCATGGAATTGTCAGATGCCAACTGTGTATACCTTTATTTAGCAACTACTGCATGTGAAGCGCATAGCCATACCGCTCTCATCTGTTGTAACTTGCAGACCTCTGAGTAAGACCTACAGTGCCATCATAAGGAGGTTGGTGTTACACAGCTTGAGTGAGTGGAGCCATCTTATTTGTCAACATGACTTCTAACAATTGTGAATTTTTTAGAATAAGTATCTTAGATGTGAGGAAAACATGTACCATGGGTGCTCTTTTGTTGTCCAGGGGCATCCACTGGACAATGGGGCAAGTAGGAAATCCCCCAGAGCAGGGAGCAGGGGAGTGTTGAAGGTGGCCGTGGGAGTTAATCTCACAGAAACTAATATGAAATTGATTACTTGAACTTTGCCACACATGAAGTAGTGAACAAATGATCTTGTGACTCTTCCACATTCTCTATATACCTCTGTAGTGGGCAGGCAGCCCCTAGGCCTGGGTGCAATTAGACCAGGAATGTAACAGAAGATGGATCTTAAGTGCAAAGTGGGCATGAGACATTAGGAGTAAAATTATGACTCCACTGACAAAAAGCATGTGCCTACCTGGAGACAGGTACAGTCGCAAATTCTGAGTGGAGGCTATAGCCACAGAAGAAGGGTTGCCATCATTGACTCCACATGCCAGGAGGAGTCTGATTATGGGGTTCCTACTGGACATGACATGGCTTTGTGTCTTACCTGGCAATGCCATAGATGCTTGATGACTAGATGAACCCAGTAACAAAAGACAATGTGAATGACAACTGTGAGGATAGAGCCAATGGCCATGTATGGCAGAGGGTTTGCTGCAGATGTATCTTAATAAAATATTACTTTACTTGCAAAAAAGTTGAAACATTCACAGAAAAAATATTATATTATAGTGTTATATGTAAGTAAGACAGTACGGTTTCTAGTTATATAAAAAAATCATTTGAGAATTCACAGAAAAAAACAAAGGTAAAATTAGAGTTATACACTCTAATAATTCAGAATTCACCAGTTATTTATAACTAACATAAGTATAAAATGCACTGCTTTAATGCCCTGATTATGACCTGAAATATTACATCGGTGATGACATCTGAAACCTACAGTGGTTCATTTTCATTTTTATTAATATTAATTTAATTAACATTAATTATTATTAATCAATTACGTGTTAATTATTAAACAGTCAATGGCAAAGTCAATAGGTCTGAAGTTGAGGAGCAGCCTTTGGGCTTTGGTAATTCTTCTTTTTGCTCCACCATGGTTTCCACAAACCTTTATTGTTGGGGAAGCTGCCGGACACCCGTCAATCTATAAAAAATATTTGCTAAAGGCAAAAATATTTTGGGGGTCTCAAAAAAAGATCACTTTCCAATATAGTCCCTGGCACTGAGGGAACTAACTGAAGCATGGATGTGCTCCCTGTGAAAGAGTAGCATGCCGTAACTCACAGTGAAGTCAGACAATGGCTGAAGTTGGCTGGCTCATTTCCCCATGATGCATGCTAGATTGGGTGGAAGAAAGATATGAATGACACAACAAGAGACTAATGGATGAAATCTACATTAAAACCCCTATAAGTAAGTGTTATACCGGTCAGCCTTGAGGTGGTCTTCCCCCAAATGTTTTGCCTTACTCCTCCTTTTATTGATGAATTTGCTTTTGTTGGCCTTAGGATTCTGCACACTTTAGCACTACTAACAGTGCTAAAGGGCTTGTGCTCTCTCCTTTCAACATTGTGAAATTGTCTAACACCCAATTGGCACATTTAATTTACTTATAAGTCCATATTAAAGTGGTACTACATGTACCCAGGGCCTGAAAATTAAATGCAACTAGTGGGCCTGGAGCACATACTGTACCACCCACTTAGCTGTTTAAACAGTCTTAGGTCTGCCATTGTACTCTGTGTGTGCAGCTTTAAACTGCCATTCAAAATAAACCTTTTGCCAGGCCTAAACCTTTCTTTTAAATACATATGTCACCCCTACGGAATGCCCTAAACATCCCACAGTTGGACATGTACTTTTAAGTTTTACATGTGCTGGTAGTGAAAAACTCCTAAATGTGTTTTTCACTTCCTCTCCAACTGGATAACATTTGGTAACCTAATTGGGTTACCTTATTACATTTAATAAGTGATAACTTTCAATTGGGAGCAGGTAAGAAAGCCTAGTTTGGTCTCTAAAGGATTGTAATTTGATACTCCCTTGCACTAAAGTTGGATTTTAAGTCACAATTTCAAAAACGCTTGTTAGAAGGTGGTTTATTAGTAGGTGCAGGTAGGTACCTTCAACAAGTAATAACACCACAATCACAAATTTAGTCCAGTCAAGTCCTCAATAAATGAATCCTTGCTCAACACTTGGTAGCATGGCTGCGAGCAGACAGGCTTAATTTACGAGACAGGTGTGGAAAGCATTTAAAAAAACACCAATACATTTAATAAGAAAGACACAACACACAATAAAAATCCAACATTGATTTATTAAAATAGGAAACGAATTTAGGATTACAATGACACAAAAATGATAAAACTCCAATGTAGGGGAACCAGAGATATGAATGTTTAAAGATTAAACACTTTATAGTGCATGAAAGCCAAAAGTACCAACTTGGTACATCTGGTCATGCTTGACTGGGACAAAGTCAAAGTTTCACACGGGTCGGATACAGTGAGCGGTAGGGCCCAGTCAAGTTTTTACCTTCTGACTTAGTCACTTTTTTAAAGCTTTTTCTCTCGATGTCGAGTGGGTCTCCTCAGCAGGCCGGTTTTCGGTTCGACGTCAGCTGCTTGGTCCAGCCTTGGTGAACCCCTGTAAGTCTCGTTGTTGATGAAAAGCTCTGGAGTTTCAGCAGGACAAACCTAGATTTCAGGCTGGGTTGCAGTTCGATATTGCCTGCTTGACTCTCGACGATGGGTCGGTAAACTTATGGATCTTTTTAACAGAAATTCCCCAAATGGTCTCAAACTTCTGGATCTTCTTTCAGAAGGTTCTTTTGGGCTTCCAAAGTGTCCACTACACTAATCCCAGGTTCCAGAATCTCCGAGTTGCTACTTGTGATGTTTAGACTTCAATTTCCACAATTAACCTTGCCAAATTCTTAAAAATCCAGTTTAAGGTAGTCAGCTGGGTTCCTTTTGGTGGAGATGATGCAGGTGGAGCTCTTTTGACTTGTTGCTTTTAGGGAGTCCACTCCTTCAACTTTCACAGCAAGGAAATGTCCTTTTTGGTCTGAAGAACAACGTGTGAAGCAGGTGCAGCCCTTATGAATGCAGTCCTCTCTGGTGTCTTTGCCTTTGCTCTGCAGCAGCAGCAGATCTCTTCCCAGCAGATGTCCCCTTTGTCTCAGTCCAGACCACTTCACACCCAATCAAGAGTGTTTGACTCAGCCTGTCAAAGTCTACCCAATCAGAAGAGGCTGCTATAACTTCTTTTCTGTAATAGTTATAATAAATCCAAACCTGACAAGTTGCTGTATTTATTGCAAGTATCATGTTCATACTTTGAAGCATTATTTTAGCTCACTTCTGTCAATAGTTAGACTTTATTAAAGTTTAATAAAGCCTTTCCATGTTAGCCTGTGGACCTAATATACTACAATGGGGAAATGTGAAATTGGCAGCTCTTCCCTCACCATGGCTTATAAAACACCGTATATAATGTCCCTGCTTATTTTAACATAACACCCTACTCTTGGGGCACCTAGGGTCGAGCTTAGAGTGACTTATGTGTAAAACCAAGGTAGTTTCAGACTTTGGAAGTACCTTTAATTCCAAAGTCGAATTTGGACATCGTTTTATTCTAAATGCACTCTGCAAAGCAGGTCCGGCTTTTAAAATGACAGCAGGCAACACAGCAGTTCACACCTAAGTGCATTAAATCTACAGGGCTTCTAATCCTACATGGCCTACCATATACTAGGGAATTACATGTAGGTTGGCAGTACCAATTGTAATTATACATAATTACCATGTACCTTTTACACAGAACACAGGCCCTGGGTCTGGTTAGCAGAGCCCAGGGCACAATCAGAGTCAGAAAACCAGCACGGAGTAGTCAAAATATGGGCAAACAGTGGGGGGGTCACTGCAAAAATCCCTGGTTTCTCACAACGCCACTTTTGGAAAGCTTGCATTTTCTTGCCTGACCATTTGGTGCCTGCAGTCTGTATCCAAGGTCACATGACTAGGTGTAGCTGGACGTTGGTTTTTGTGCATTACTTCCAGACAGTGAGACAAAGGGGGAATGGGTGTTGGCAGGATGGGCCATCTCTGACTTCATAGAGGGGAGGAGCTGTCACCAACCACACTTGCACTTCACAAAGACTCTGCCTCAGCACAATCACAAAGTGTTCACACCAGTCTATTGTGCCCCCAGACAAGCTGGGGCCAGGGCAGGGAGGCAGGAAATTCCAAATTCCTCTGTGGTAGAAACCACTTGATACATTCAAAAACTTCAAAGCTGGCACCAACTATAAATATTGAACCCTCAGACCCAACTCTTTAGTACCCTTTTGGATCTGTGGATACTACAGAAGAAGGACACCCTGCTGCAATGCTTCTTGACACCTGCCCTAGTTGTTGAGAAGGAAGACTGGATCTGCACTCTTCAGACCAGGCTCAATTGACTCCTAGGATCAGCTGACTGATCACCTGTTCTGAGCAGCAGAGACATTGCAAGCTGCAGATGCCTCCTTGCATCTGCCCAGCTTACCTGCTGCCTGGACCTGCTGCCTGGAACTGCCTGAGCTCTGCTGGAGTGAGCTCCTGATCCCCAAGAGGTGCCCCTCAGGCCCTGGACCCCTGCTGTGGCATCGGTTGAGCTCCCACTCCTAGAAAAAGAGAAACCCTAAAGTTTTGGGTTCTTCACAACCCTGAACAGGCCCGTTCGTGCCAAGATCTTGCTGACCGCACCGACCTCCAACGCAAAGTTCTTGCAGACCTAAATCTTTGCGCTACCGCTACCACCAGAGGCAACTGGCAATGCAAGATCTGCACTTGACGCTACAGCATCGATAGCTTGCGGTGACTGCTAATACAAATCTCCAGCAATGACAGTCCGTGACGCCCAACATGATCTTTGTGCTATGGCGATGACTGTTGACAACACCTAGCCTGCTCTTCAAGCTACGGCAACAACCATTCACAACTCTCTCCTTGCTCCTGACAGTCTCCTCCACCACAACCAGAACTCTTTGCGATGGACTTTATAAGGTAACTCTGTTGTGTGTTTCCTGCATGGCCCATTGTAGTTTTCCCTATGTTAGCTTAACTGTGCATATTATAGGCCTCATTTTCTTTTGCACACGCTACTATATAAACACACTGGCTTTCGGACCCCATTGTACTTTCACAGGGAACCTGCATATGTTTTTGTGTTCTGTTCTTTTCCCGGGATTTGGTCTGAATATCATAGACAAGGTCAAATAACAATGTCCCTTGTTGTTCTTTCTTGCCAGACACTATCACCTAGACACAACACAGAAATGCAGCTGTTGTTTAAGTTCACACATGTCTTGTCATATAGATGAGCACAGGAGCCAAAACTCACACATGGAGTGAGAGTTCTGAGAGAAGATCACTGTTTCTGCTGATATGTAGAGCATCCATCTGTGTATGTTGAGGTATGAGGTCTGCCACTAATCCCAGAGATCTTTTATATATACTTATTTAGATTCAGGCTACCCTGTTCTATATAATGACGGGGATTTTCATGCAACATGATTTATTAACCATGCTAACAGTATTTTTAGAATGCATTTGTTTTCTAATTGTGGCACGAATACTGTATTTCAGAGCATGATAGTTTAAATAAACATTCTAAACATCCTTCATGTTTCCCGTTTATCTTAATATGGATGAGTATCAGTGATAGAGCGAAAGGGTGTGTCTTGTTACCACGATCCCTGAGAGGGTTGGGAGTGTTGTATTCTGGGGTGCCAATTCACTTTCTTTTCTGGTAAGGTTAGGAGGGTAAGTGAGGCACAATAGCTATTCAGACTTGGGCTCATAGGTACTCAGATGGTATGGTAAGTTAGTCCCTACACACCAATGTTCTATGATCCCAAGCATAGTTCTGTTCCTGAGCAGAATCTCTGCAACATGGTGCCTCCAACATTTGGTCTGGTACTTACTTTTGGGAACCCCGAGTAGTGCTTGTGCTTGTCTATAATACCCTCCCACCTTTTCCCGGAGACAACCACACTGTTAGGGATCTTTCCTCCACAGTTTTTAGGGAGCACCTAGTGCTGTCAGTTTTTCAAACTTGAATATTAAAAGGTTTACACCCTGATTGTGCTACACTTTGAATCTTTTTTGGGTTGCGCCTAGACAGCGCTTGCGCTGTCACTTCGCAACCTGTTATAGATGATTTGTGGAGTTCCAACTCCGCCCATCACTTGGCTTAGCTTTTTATTTTTCTAGGTCAGTCTCCTTTAAAAAATCCTTGCTTGCTAGTGGTCAGTTCTGTCTCTTTGTCCCTCTTTTTCCTCTTCCTTTCCTCCCACGGAGCAGAGACTAAGGTGCCGATTAGGATCCTGGAAAAAATTTCCCCGTACGACTCGTATCCGGTCTTTTTACCGTACGAATCGTACAAGTGCCGTACGATTCGCATGGGAAAAAGTCCATACGAATCGCATTGGGAATAATTCCCCACACGTCCTCGGGTCGGAAAATGTGTCCGACACGTCCCCGGACGATTTACCATACAAATGTGAAAAGTGAAGTCCGACCGCGCAAGTACGATCCATCCCGTGCGTCCGATGTTACAACCGTATGGAAAAAACACCGTCCGCACCGAACTCCCATAGCAACCATGAGACATGTGCCCGCATACGCGCCGAACACCCCCCCCCAGCCCCCGTATGTACGCGCCCAACCACCCCCCCAGCCCTCGTATGTACGCGCCGAACCCCCACCCGTGCATGTACACCCCCGTACGTACGGACCGTACACCCACCCGTGTATATACACCCGTGTACGTACGGCCCGTACCCCCACCCGTGTATGTATGGAGCGTACCCCCACCCCAACAGTGGATGTACGGACCGTACCCTCACCCGCGTATGTATGGAGCATACCCCCACCCCAACAGTGGATGTACGGACCGTACCCTCACCCGCGTATGTATGGAGCGTACCCCCACCCCAACCGTGTATGTACGGACCGTACCCTTACCCGCGTATGTATGGAGCGTACCCCCACCCCAACAGTGAATGTACAGACCGTACCCCCACCCGCGTATGTATGGAGCGTACCCCCACCCCAACAGTGAATGTACGGACCGTACCCCCACCTGCATATGTATGGAGCATACCCCCACCCCAACAGTGTATGTACAGACCGTACCCCCACCCGCGTATGTATGGAGCATACCCCCACCCCAACAGTGTATGTACGGACCGTACCCTCACCCGCATATGTATGGAGCGTACCCCCACCGCAACAGTGAATGTACGGACCGTACCCCCACCCGTGTATGTATGGAGCGTACCCCCACCCCAACAGTGAATGTACGGACCGTACCCGCACCTGCGTATGTATGGAGCGTACCCCCACCCCAACAGTGTATGTACGGACCGTACCCTCACCCGCGTATGTATGGAGCGTACCCCCACCCCAACAGTGTATGTATGGACCGTACCCTCACCCGCGTATGTATGGAGCGTACCCCCACCCCAACCGTGTATGTACGGACCGTACCCTCACCCGCGTATGTATGGAGCGTACCCCCACCCCAACAGTGAATGTACGGACCGTACCCTCACCCGCGTATGTATGGAGCGTACCCCCACCCCAACAGTGTATGTACGGACCGTACCCCCACCCGCGTATGTATGGAGCGTACCCCCACCCCAACAGTGTATGTACGGAGCGTACCCCCACCCGTGTATGTACGGAGCGAACACACACCCCACCAGTCTAAGTACGGAGCGCACCCCAGGCCCCAACACCATTACCCTCACCCAACATCGCGCATGTACGAGTCGTACCAAGCCAGAGACAAGGACAGCACTGTACAACAAAATGGCTGATGTACGCACCGTACAGACGCTAAAAACACACTTACACAACCAGGACAAAGCAAAACAACACAAGAAGACTCCATTCGAATCGCACAAAGCCACAAAACATGTCCAACAAGCACAAATACAACCTATTCACTGACCTGCAACTGCCAAACTCCCAAACAGAGGCCCAAAACACAACCACTCCTTATAACACACCCACCCAAAGTTCAAACACAGTCACACCCACCAATGGACCAATAAAAAGAAAGGCCCAACACACACAAACCATGATCCTTTGCAACAGGCCCACTGCTGCCAGACCACACAGAGAAACAACTGCACCATACTATAACCTCCACTACACCTTACACCTGCACACCTTCACACAACCACCTTCACAAACACCCCCTCATCACATTCACACACACACCTGCACAACCACACCCACACACCCACAACCATCCACACCCAGACCCCCCACAACCATCCACACCCACACCCCCACAACCATCCACACCCACACCCCTCACCATGCCCACTAACAAGAATCCAAAGTTCCCTAGCTAAGAGTTGGAGGTCCTTGTCGACGAAATCATCAGAGTCGAGCCACACCTCTTTGGAACATTGGTCAGACAGACCAGCATTTCCGAAAAAACAGCCATGTGGCAGACGATTGTCGATGCTGTGAATGCTGTTGCGTCCACCAGAAGGACCAGGCATGAATGCCAAGCCAGGTGGTACGATCTGCGGAGGACGGTCCGCCGCAAAATGACCGACGACCACAACCAGGCCAACATCACTGGAGGAGGGCCGCCCCGCAGACGCGTACAATACCATCCCTGGGAGGAGAAGGTGATGGCCATACTGCCGCTGGTGGGAGTGGAGGGAGTAGAAGGACTCAGAGAGCCTGGTGAGTACACAAACAACTCACCTCACATGGGGGGAACGTCATCCACAACCAAACTCACAATCATGCACGCAACCACCCCAAAGCTATCGCATGACTCAACCACACTCCATAAACACTCACATGCCACTAGCGCCACCATGCCCCATGCACCCAGCTAGACAATGCCAAGTCACAGGCCACAGAAAACACCAACACAAGACACGGTAACCCGGATGGCGGGAGTGTGGGCCTCAAAAATCACATAGTGCAACTCAGAAGCAGAGAACAATGCCCTCTGCCCATATGGCCTAGGTCACAGCCAGACAAACAGTGTGTCCCCACACAGGAAAGACTTGCCTGCAAATGGCGGATGCCTTGCATGAAGACATGGGGGTGAAGGCACTTTTTGCACATGACAGCAGCTAATGAACAGCCAACACTGTGAAAGAGTGGCAGCACACACCACCACAGCAGCAGCGCAGACACAGACACTACACCCAATGGGTGCCTGGATATCAGAAACAAACTCACATGAACAAGCCAAGGGCCATTCAAAGATCTGCAAAAAGTGTGTGCCTAGGAAGCTGGGCTGAGGTGACAGAGGGTGACACACAGAGGGAGGGAGAGGGGGAGAGAGAGGGAGGGATACTCAGGGAGACCAATTCAGCCTTGGGTGGTGTGGGAATGTCTGCTCGTCAGCAGGTGGACTGCGTGCATGTAGACAAGGGTGGCCAGTGCCTGAATCCCCCTCTCTTCTCCATGGCAAAACACTGGGCCATGTCTCAACCTGTGCACGAGCACAACGCCAGCTACCTGCATTATATAAGTGTGTGGAACAACTCCATGTGCCCACGTAGAGTGCAACACGGAAGGCGCCAATGCATGGCTCGCCACACCTGCTCACTCCACTGCTGACTGCAGTCACAATTGACGCAGCAAGTAAGACTGTGTCACACATAGGTAAAGTCTCAAAAGCTGTGGCCAAGGGACATACCCATGCACAAGTGCACTGTGAGTGGAATGCAAGACATATCCAAATACCCAGAGGAAATGTGCCAACTTTGAAACGAATGAAACATGGATGTTGCATGGAACAAAAATAACATTGTCTCTCTCACACACAGGTCAACGTCGTGGATCACCCCCCAACACTGGGGGGAAAGACTCACAGGACCTGGCTCTGCGGGATGACGATCCCACCGGCAGCGACGACTCTCACCACTCTGTGGACGACCCCGACCAACCTGGCCCCTCTGGTGTCCAACCACCTGCAGCACCTGCGTCAGGTACAACTGGACCAACCACCACCCCCACTCCTGCCACATCCCAGGAGACACCCAGGATCCCTGCCCCACCACCACAACGCAGCCAGGCTGACCAGGAGGAACACGGTGTACCGGGCACCCAGGAGGAGGCAGGCGACAACGCAAATGCCACCCCTCAGGGGTCCCGGAGACCCGATGTGCCCACAAGGGCAGGCCAGGTGCAAGTGGGCAGGGGTGGTGGGAGTGGAGGACGGCGGAGGCGCGAGCCTGACCAGTTGGCTGCGGAACCGGTATATTCCCATGTAAGAAACATCCTGGACACATACCGGCAGGACACCACGGGCATGAGCCAGGTTGTGTCCACCCTCAACTAGATGAAGGGGACCCTCGAGGAGATCAAGATCCAGCAGGCCCAGCAACATGCGGAGCAACATGCCTGTCAACAGCGACACCAAGGACGGATGGAGGACAGACAGGCTGAGCTTGTGACGGTGCTCACGGGAATTAACCGTTCACTCCGTCGGATAGCCGACAACATGGGCAACCCTCCCTGTGCCACCAGGCAAAGAACATCACCACCCACAGGGAGGGATCAGGAGGAGGAGGATACATCCGACGGAGCATCCCAAACATCGTCACGGCCTGCTTCTGAGGGTTCCAGCAGGAGGGCGGGTCGTCCACGGAAAAGACCGTGAGGGTCGGCGCAACAGCACCATCTCCCAGGACACCTGGCCTGGCACCTGGCCCACTGGCCCAACAGCAGCACATCAGCAAATGACATTCTCTGCCACATGGACTTGCTGGTCACTGTCTGACCAATGTTGACAAAGACTGTGGCATGGACTCTGATGATTTCCAATGGCAAGGATACCAACTCCCCCAGTGAACTTTGGATTCCACACACCCGGAAAGCCCCTCTTGTCATACCCCCCCACAACACGTACCCCAACACAAATAAAAACTTACACGATCAAGAGCTGATGCCTACATTTTGCATTATTACCTTACATGTGTCTTGTAAAGTCTAACCATGCCTGAGTTCTCATATGACTTCAACCATCCATACCCTGGGGCCTGAGTCTGGCACAGGACACACATGGGTCACAATGTATTAGGCAAGACAGACATGGAGCACCATACACACCCGTGATGGGCCCAACCAGCTGACGGGGTGGCCGCACAACCGTGCCGACAGACATATTGAGTACAGCAACAGTCATGCGCAGAGGTCAGGGATCATGTGGAGTGTCCTGGGGGGCACCCAGGTATGTGTAGACAGGTGGCAGAACCATGTCCTGCAAGCTTGAGTCAGGTGGATGCAGATATGGTGGTCTGGCCAACGTTGGATGCATGGGGATGGCACATGTCACAATACCCACCCAGTCATGGACATCATGCACAATACAGAGTCTAATCCCAGACAAACAGCTTGCATCTTGCTACTCTACACATAGACACATAGCCACTATCACTGAAAACCATGCCAGACATGCCGTATGCACCATGGCAACACACCAGCATTGAAGAGGCACCTTGGAGGCATAGGGACACCTTTATTAGTCATGTATTCCGGAATGCAGAGGCAACTCGGAGTACATATACACAGGTCATGTGGAGTAACATGTGGGTCCAACACTGGCACCCCCCTTCTGCACCACAAATGCTTGATATCCATGGAACTGGCACACAAGTGTCGGGTAACAGCTAAACACCCCCTGCTGCTCACGGAGAGGCTGCCATACACCATTGATCCTCTGATGTGGAAGTCCCACACCATGTCAAGCCAATGCAAACCGTATGTGTCCGAGGGCAGTGTTACACACATTGATGCCATCATCACAATCCACTATCCCATTACAGATGACTGTCAACAAGTCTGACCATCTATTCAGGTGTATCCAGCTACATGTCATGTGTCCCATGGTGATGCGACATGTCTGCAGAGGAACCAAACATCGACAGGGGCAGTGTGCACACATCGTAAACAACTGCCACACCCAATACACCCCTGATGCATCCCTTACCCTAAGGAGACTTCCAAACTTGTCCGTGCGTGTAACGCTGAGTCAGCACACGATGACGTGTCCATGAGGAATAGCAGTGCCACAACAATGCAACCAGCAGACGGCATGCGCAAGTACCTGGGGATGAGAGACACACAAGAAGTCAGCCACAAAAAGCACATCCACTTGCATGTGCATGTACTCGACACATGTAAGGATGACAACATGCTAGGTCACAATTATGACTGTGGAAATACACTCATCACTGGCACCATCACTCGAGTGACACATCCACACACACCTCTGACTCACGTGGCATACATGCAGATGGACACACACATTGCAACACATGCCACACAAGGACCAATGCGTGCACACTCAGACACTGGTACTCACCACTAAGCAAAGAAGTCGCGTATGAGCCGACTCCGGATGTCCTCTTGCGGAACCACATCCTCCACATCACTAGCCCCATTGTCAAGCCCTTCGTCCTCCACGGGTGGATGGTCCTGATCATCTTGATCCAGGATGAGTGGCACAGCTTTCTCAACTGCCATGTTGTGCAGCATGCAGCAGACCATGAAGATTTTGCAGACCTTCGCCGGGGCATATGGGAGGGCGCCGCCGGTCTTGTGCAGGCACCTGAATCGGCTCTTCAGGAGGCCAAATGTCCTCTCTATCACTCGCCTTGTCCGGCCATGGGCGGTGTTGTAGCGGAGCTGGGCCGGCGTGCTGGGGTTGCGGAGAGGTGTGATCAGCCATGGCATGTTGGGATAGCCAGCGTCCCCTACATGGAAACCACATGGACATAAGTAGGACAGGAGAAGCAGTCGGGCTGGAAGTCTACGCAAAATACAGGACAGACAGAGTGTACCCACCAACAACACATGCTCGTTCGTTGCGCAGCTGCGTCATCATTTCAGGCGCCCTGCTACGCCTCATGATGTAGGCATCGTATGCTGATCCTGGAAAACGAGCACAGACATGTGAAATCACCATGTTGGACAGACACACCACAAGGGCATTGATGGAGTGGTAGTGCTTGCGATTCCTGTACGCTACCTCCTGTGCCTGTGGTGGTACCAAAGCCACATGTGTCCCATCTATGGACCCAATGACATGGGGCATCCCTCCCAGGGAATAGAATCCACGCTTGACACCTGTCAACTGTTCAGGAATTGGGAAATGGATGAACTCATCCAGGTGAAGCAACATGGCCTCTAAAAAATCATGCAGCACACGGCTGAACATGCTCTGGGACATGCCACCAACATGAGCTATGGTATATTGAAAGGTACCCGTGGCAAAAAAATGTAGGGCTGCCATTACCTTCAGCTTGGGTGTCAGTGCCGTAGGATACCTGTGCAGCGGTTGCAGGTGTGGTGCCAGTCTTGCCGTCAACTCCTCAATCAATGGTTGGGGGAAGCGGTAGCAGCGTATACAGTCATTCTCCCGCATGTCAGCCAAGTCCGGAATTGGTCGGGGAAGAGGCGGCGCTCTGCAGTAATTTGGAAGTGACAAGGAAGAGTGAGTGCACTACAACAACAATTTATATGTACTGAGCACATGTTAATCTGTCAATACACATATGCTACATACGGAGTCAGGTATGTGCTACATGCCCTGGACACGTATGGCTGCCAGGTGACACTCCTACCAAGACCCAGCTACACATGGGGATTGTGAACCTCCACATCCCATGGCATGGGACTAGCTGTGTCCCAGTGTAAGTGAACAGCCAGACGCAATACAGGAGTGACATACATCAACATATCAGCAGAAGTAGGATGTTGATTGCAGAGACAGGTAGCGGAACACTAGAGCCACAGGTCACATGACATTACACTAGGACAGCCCACACACCTTGCCATGAAGGTGTACATGTCATGACTGACCACACATACATTGAGAGGATGCAGACAGGTCCTGGTTACGCTATTCCGTGTCCCATGCATACATACACACCTTACATCCGATACCACATGTGGCCTGGTGTGCGTAACAGTGTGCCATGGCCATCTACACACAGCCACATGTTGGTTGCAGCAACTGCAGATGCATTTGAGGGAACACCAACATCAAGCTAATGGGAACACACCACACATACATGACATAGTCACATCGTGCAACGTGGGTAGTCACATGTCAGGTGTGGTAACCCCTGTAGCGGGCATCAGGGGACACTTGCATGTGTTGTTGACTGTGCCATGCCAGTGACGCTCATCTCAAGTGTTCTGTACGACATGCACACATGTCAAAGGAGTGAAGGGCATGTCTGGCACATAGTGCACCATCACACATAACATCTGTACACATCTCATCATACATCTATTGCCTTCACAACTCAGGAGTAATGTGCCACATCACAGCCTTTCACACCTGTGCCCCACACATGTAGTACTGCCCAGACAATGCCTTGATGTCCATCCATGGACAAGTATGTCAGCTCTATTCCATTCTGTGTGCTGCCTGTCACCACTGTTATGTGTGAAAGGCACCGTACATTCACTCTGAGGGCGTGTGTACGTTCCCTATCACTATGGGAGTGCTGCCGTAGGCCTACCTATAGTGATAGTGAGTGTACAGGCGTGTGTACGGTCCGTATCACTATGGGTACGCATACGCGAGCACACCCATAGTGATAGTGAGCGTACACGCGTGTGTACGGTCCGTATCACTATGGGTACGCATATGCGAGCACACCCATAGTGATAGTGAGCGTACACGCGTGTGTACGGTCCGAGCACACCCATAGTGATAGTGAGCGTACAGGCGTGTGTACGGTCCGTATCACTATGGGTACGCATACGCGAGCACACCAATAGTGATAGTGAGCGTACACGCGTGTGTACGGTCCGTATCACAATGGGTACGCATACGCGAGCACACCCATAGTGATAGTGAGCGTACAGGCGAGTGTACGGTCCGTATCACTATGGGTACGCATACGCGAGCACACCCATAGTGATAGTGAGCGTACACGCGTGTGTACGGTCCGTATCACTATAGGTACGCATACGCGAGCACACCCATAGTGATAGTGAGCGTACATGCGTGTGTACGGTCCGTATCACTATGGGTTTGCTCACGTATGCGTACCCATAGTGATACGGACCGTACACATGCCTGTACGGCCCGTTGCTATGCATTTGGGGTGCCCTAGGGCCCCGGAATGCACCGTACCTGTGTGTGAATCTACAAATTACATAGGGGACACATAAGGGACAAGTATAAAGCCCTACATGCATGCTGGTTGTCATGGAGGCCAAGTTTAAAGTTTGAATTTTTTTCATCAGGTGCCCAGCAAAAGTCGGTTTGAAAGAATCTACTTTGTTGCAAAGTGGTTGTGGAGTTGACATCATGCTCAAGAAAAAAAACAATACAAACCCACTGACTGTGCTAAGTTTAAAGGGATTGGAGGAAACATAGGATGCAAATGTGAGTGACCAATCACTCTGTACTCCTGTGCATGAAACAGGCCAGCAAGGCAGATATAAGGCAGCCAGGTCCCATGAGAGAGCACTTGCCTGCACATCTTTTGATTCTACAACACTGCTGCTGGTCGTGATTCCCTGGCACCATGTCAAGGTCTGTGGAGAGGGCCCAGCCTTTCACCCTGGAGGAGAATCTGCCATTGCTGGATGTGATCCTCCCACAGTACCCCATGCTGTATGGGCGACCAGGGTTTCAGGTGAGTGCAGAGTCCACTAGCACAGACTGTGTCCCTTTTTTGTGACTGGGACTTCTGGCATTGTGTTCAGGTGTGACACACATGCATTGTACTGTAGAGTGGGTCCCGGGGGGGGACTGCCTGATGTCTCCCAGCCAGAGCATGCTGTGGTGCATGTCTGCCGTCCTCACTTGCATTGTGTTTACTGTGACAATCACTGCATGGTGCATGCCACATTCTGCCTGTCTAATCCTCCTAGGAATGTGATTCTGTGGTCACCCCAGTGTGACAGGTGACTGTACCGACAGATGTGTGTTTGTACAGTGTACCTGTGCTGAGAGTGTCCACATGATGTGGGCGTACCCTGGACATCGGTGTGTGTGTAAGTCCCCTGTCATGTGGGTGGGTGCATATGTGGAGTGTAGCACCCCAGCTGCATGAGGGATGGATATACCCTGCCCATCTGATGCGAGCAGGGAGCAGTGCTGTGTGTCTGACGTGCAGAGCCAGCCCCACACCTGTGAGCCCCCCCAGTCTAGTGGCACATGTGCAGAGTGAGGTTTGTAGCTGCATTTGGCAATGGCAGGAGTATGTCCTGTGCCTGTGTGTGTCTGTGTACTCTGCTGAGGTAGCGTCAGTGGCCTGTGGCATGTGACTGCTTTGAGGTGCTGCACATAATCCTGGTGTACCTTCTGATGCACAGTGTGAGTCTGGATCATTTATTGTGTCGTACCCCTCATGCCACCTGTGTACAATGGCACGTGGTGCATTTGCCCTTACACAGAGAAAAAAGTCCCTATGACAAAGGTGCAATGCTTTGGCTGCATACTGTGTGTCTCTGTGACATGTGGCAGGTGTATTGATGTAGTCTCACTTTTTCAACCCCACAGGTAGGCGCCTCTGCCAAGGAGCAGATCTGGAGGGACGCCGTCAGTGCCGTGAGGAGGACGGAGGGTCGCAAGCGGCGCCTGGCCCAGGTGACAAAACGCTGGCAGGATATCCGGTGCTGGACGCGGAGGATCGCACGGGTCCTGCTGGGGGACTCACCTGTGGGCCCTAAGAACCATGGGCGTCGCCGTCTGACCCACATCCACAAGCGTGTGCTGGCGGTGGTCTTTCCAGACATGGACAGGCGCTTACGGGAGAAGCAGCAGCAGGAAGGGGGTAGGTACATGTGTGTTTGTTGTGTGTCACCAGCATTTGTAAGTGCGCAGTTGCATAGATACACTGCCAGTGTTTAAATGTGCGGTGCAGGTCCTGTCACCCACAGTATAGCGGTGCTGTCCTTCCTCCCTTCCCCTCCTTGCCATGTGTTCCCTGGTCTGTGTGTAGTCACTCTTTCACAAGGTCATCTGGGCTGGCAGTTTATCCACGTGACCAATGCTTGCAGCATCATGTGTGGGGGTGGTGTGTAACAGGTTTTGGGACCTTGCCTGAGCCCTGTCCAGTTCAGTACTTGTGGGGTCCATGTCAATTGGCACTGATGCTGAGTCCAGACATAGGAGTATGTCTCTGAAGTGTAATGCCTTACAGCAAGCATGTCCTATGTTGTGGCCTGTGACATGATGTGCATGAGTGTGCGATACACAGAGTGCAGGGATGGTGGCCTGTGTTGCAGTCATTACCATTCAGGACCATGGAATATTGTGGCCACTACTGTCCCCTGGGGCATATTTTGCTAGGTATCATGTGTGTCATCACAATATATGGACACTCTCAGTGTCTACAGCATAGGATGTGCTCTGTGCCATTGTCCCCTGGCACCATGTATATTTCCGTAACGTGTTCTACAAGTGTCCACTGTACAGCCTGACCTAATTTTCCTCGTTCATACTCATGGTGGCCAGTGCCTGTGTGTCTTGTTACAATTATCTGATGATGGCCATTTGTAAATGAGATCGTTGTACAGACGCACATGGGGTATTTTGGGTCCAATATAGGTTTCTGGCAGCCCATGTGTATTTCTCCCAGACTAAGAGATGCAAGTGCTTCCTGTGTCTCATCAAATTGTCGCATGTAGGGGGTGGTTGGTGCGGGCAAGGCCTACATGTCGACACCTGAAATCTCATTGCTCGGTCTGGCCAGTGTGTGATGTTTGTCTGGACATACACTCAAGGTGCAGTGTCCCATTCATGTTGGGCATGTTTTTAAGTATTACCTTTGCAGCATGTGCCTCAAGTTCATGGAGATGGTCCCTGCTCATCCCTAGTTACGGCAACGCTGTGTGGTGCAGATGCAGTGCTGGATTGGCCCCAGAGCCTGGCTCCTCTGTCCAAATCCATATCATGTCATTTGCAAATGTGTCATGCTCTCCATAGTTTCTCAGTGGCATGGTGGGTGAACCAACTGTGTGTTGCAGGGCCTAGATATGTACCTTGTATTGTAGATGTTACTCATCTTTCATTTCAGGCTATGCACTGTAACCTATGTAGATTTGACTCATGTGACATATGTATACAGGTGTCTGATTAATTCCTGTTTATTCACCTTGCCCACAGCATCGTCGGGGGACACGGATGGAGACACCGCCACGGACCGTGCGGAGGGACCGGGCACCAGTGCCAGCAGTGACATCTTAGCTGGCACATCGAGTGGAACTGAGGCCGAGGGGAGTGAGCCGGAGGACCTGTCCACTGCCACCACAGAATATGAAGCTGACGGGTCCGAGGCTGACCTTTCCAAGGGGGCGGAGGCTGCTCCAACAGCTGACAGCAGCACAACATCTCTCCCCGCCCCCTCCATTGCCATCACCGGCCTCCCACTTGCTCGTGTCCCTTCCTGGCGTGCTAGGTCACCACGTGTCTCCTTCCTTCCAGGCACCGCACCCCCTGCCCCTGTCTCCACTGCTGCCGCCAATGCCGAGTCTGTGGACATCCTGTGGCAGTTGCAGGTTGGTCAGGCTGCGATGCTTAATGTCCTCCATGGCCACAGCCGAGTGCTCAACAACATGGAGGCAGACTTGGAGAGCATTTCAGCATCGCAGGCTGACCAACGCAACTTGCTGCGGTATATTGACTCGACACTGACTGCAGCAGTGGATCTCCTGCAGCACTTCGTCCCACCCCCTACCCATGCCCCATCCACACTTCCCACTCCCATGCCTGTCCCACGTACTCCCAGATGTCAGCATGCACACACCCCACCAGACACAGGCACCACACCAGCAGGGAAGGCAAAGCGCACACCTCCTGGCACGCACACACAGGGTGAAGTAGGCACACCCACTGGGTCGAGGGGGAAACGGAAGACACGCAGCCAGAGTGGGAGTCCACATTCCTCACGACCACCACCCTCCAAATCCGCTCCCCTCAGCTCTCCTGGCCAAGAGTCAGACACAGGGTCAGTCCTGCCCAGTCTGTCCATCAGCCCTAGTGTGGCACCACCCCGCAAGCGGTGGAGGCAGGACACCAGCAGGGGAGTTGAGTCCCCCCCCCGTCCACACCCCCCTCCCAGTAGCGCTGCGACCCATCCCTCCAACCCCCCCCCCCTCCTTGGGGCCTGTGGTTCCTTCGGGTGCAGGGGAGACGCTGGGCGACCTGGCAGTAGTGTGCAGCGCCGTGCTCGAATCCACCTTTGGCGCTGCCCCACCCCCTGTGTTGGAGTCATCCGTCCCTGCACCCACAACACCTCCCCTTGCCCCTCCTGTCCCTGCGGTGCCTGGTCCTTCCCCCCAACATGATGCCCCCCCCCCTGTGGAAGACAATGGAGTTTGACTGTGCAGGCAAGCTAGGGGACACACGTACCACTGTGTCCCCCATCCGGATTGGAGTCATGGACTGCCCTATGGGCCTTGTATATATTGACATTTATGATGATTATTACTTACATCCTGCTGAAAGAAAGCAATTTGTTTTTTCCTTGGAACACTACTGTTTATCTGGTATTGCTGTTGGTGGACCAGCTCCATGATTTTGGGTGGTGATAATGTGTTGGGTGTGTGGGAAATGTAGTCTTGTGCTGGTCATAGGGTGGACCCTGGTATCTGTGTGCCATCACAAGCTGTTGGCTAAATTACTTTGTTCATGTAAGCAGTTACTGCATGGTGACATCGTCCCAAGGTGTGTTCCTTCCTCTGTGTAACCTGACATCTTCCCTGCAGGGTGTTTCCACTATGTGGTGCTGAGCTGTGTCTACATCAGCTGGGTGTGTGACGGACTCCTTCAACTTTGCACATGCATGCTGAGCGATGTCTCCACCTGCATCATTCGTGGCATCCTTGGTGGTCACTGTACTTGTGTATGTAGACTGTTGACATGACTTCATGTGGACATGTTCTCTTTTAGGCACTATGCATGTGTGTACTCCCAGCCTCGCACACATGTGGTACATGTACTGCAGGGTCTTTGTGCACCTGACTGACATTTGTGGGCATTGTATCTGTGGCTACTCCACCCTTTGCGTTCCATGGGCACTGCTGGGAGGACTCTGCACACACCCCTCCTGTGTCTGGGCACTGCTGGGAGGACTCTGCACCCACCCCTCCTGCGTCTGGGCACTGCTGGGAATGATAGGCACCCACCCCTCCTGTGTCTGGGCACTGCTGGGAGGACTCTGCACACACCCCTCTTGTGTCTGGGCACTGCTGGGAGTGATAGGCACACACCCCTCCTGTGTCTGGGCACTGCTGGGAGGACTCTGCACCCACCCCTCCTGTGTCTGGGCACTGCTGGGAGTGATAGGCACCCACCCCTCCTGCGTCTGGGCACTGCTGGGAGTGATAGGCACCCACCCCTCCTGCGTCTGGGCACTGCTGGGGGGACTCTGCACCCATCCCTCCTGCGTCTGGGCACTGCTGGGAGAACTCTGCACACACCCCTCCTGTGTCTTGGCACTGCTGGGAGGACTCTGCACCCACCCCTCCTGCGTGTGGGCACTGCTGGGAAGGATAGGCACACACCCCTCCTGTGTCTGGGCACTGCTGGGAGGACTCTGCACACACCCCTCTTGTGTCTGGGCACTGCTGGGAGTGATAGGCACACACCCCTCCTGTGTCTGGGCACTGCTGGGAGGACTCTGCACCCACCCCTCCTGTGTCTGGGCACTGCTGGGAGTGATAGGCACCCACCCCTCCTGTGTCTGGGCACTGCTGGGGGGACTCTGCACCCACCCCTCCTGCGTCTGGGCACTGCTGGGAGGACTCTGCACACACCCCTCCTGTGTCTGGGCACTGCTGGGAGTGATAGGCACACACCCCTCCTGTGTCTGGGCACTGCTGGGAGTGATAGGCACACATCCCTCCTGTGTCTGGGCACTGCTGGGAGGACTCTGCACACACCCCTCCTGTGTCTGGGCACTGCTGGGGAGACTCTGCACCCACCCCTCCTTCGTCTGGGCACTGCTGGGAATGATAGGCACACACCCCTCCTGTGTCTGGGCACTGCTGGGAGGACTCTACACCCACCCCTCCTGCGTCTGGGCACTGCTGGGAGGACTCTGCACCCACCCCTCCTGTGTCTGGGCACTGCTGGGAGGACTCTGCACACACCCCTCCTGTGTCTGGGCACTGCTG
The DNA here is from genome assembly GCF_964204655.1 of Triturus cristatus. Classification (NCBI taxonomy): domain Eukaryota; kingdom Metazoa; phylum Chordata; class Amphibia; order Caudata; family Salamandridae; genus Triturus; species Triturus cristatus. The sequence continues at coordinate 802,761,239 of NC_140588.1, read as the reverse complement.
GGAGGACTCTACACCCACCCCTCCTGCGTCTGGGCATGTACGCTCCATACATACACTGTTGGGGTGGGGGTACGCTCCATACATACGCGGGTGGGGGTACGCTCCATACATACGCGGGTGTGGGTACGGTCCGTACATACACTGTTGGGGTGGGGGTACGCTCCATACATACGCGGGTGTGGGTACGGTCCGTACATACACTGTTGGGGTGGGGGTACGCTCCATACATACGCGGGTGGGGGTACGGTCCGTACATACACTGGTGTACATACACGGGTGGGGGTACGGTCTGTACATACACTGTTGGGGTGGGGGTACGCTCCATACATACGCGGGTGAGGGTACGGTCCGTACATACACTGGTGTACCATACACGGGTGGGGGTACGGTCCGTACATACACTGTTGGGGTGGGGGTACGCTCCATACATATGCGGGTGTGGGTACATTCCGTACATACACTGTTGGGGTGGGGGTACGCTCCATACATACGCGGGTGTGGGTACGGTCCGTACATACACTGGTGTACATACATGGGTGGGGGTACGGTCCATACATACACTGTTGGGGTGGGGGTACGCTCCATACATATGCGGGTGGGGGTACGCTCCATACATACGCGGGTGGGGGTACACTCCATACATACGCGGGTGTGGGTACGGTCCGTACATACACTGTTGGGGTGGGGGTACGCTCCATACATACGCGGGTGGGGGTACGGTCCATACATACACTGTTGGAGTGGGGGTACGCTCCATACATATGCGGGTGGGGGTACGCTCCATACATACGCGGGTGGGGGTACGGTCCGTACATACACTGTTGGGGTGGGGGTACGCTCCATACATACGCGGGTGAGGGTACGGTCTATACGTACCCGTGCCCACGCTGTGGAATGCTTGTGCGGCCCGTACCCAGGCCTTTGGCACATGGGTACGGGCCGTACCGCCATTGTTGGGGTGACGTGGGTGTGGGCGTGGTACGACTCGTACCCACGCTCTTAAGGCGTGGGTACGGTACGTACCTGTATTGTTGTGTTGCCGGTTCGCGTCGTCGCCCACTTCCGTTGTGGCGGACGCTGGCGTTGCTGGACACGCCCCCACCCCCTCGAAGTGACCAGGGCCTGGAGGTCAGGTATGTCCAGGGCATGTGTGCTGTGTGACTTGGGTGGGGGTTTTGTGTCCTGCCCCTGCCCCCCCCCTTTGCCCCTGGGTGTTGTTCTGACCTTCTGCGGCGTCTGCGTCGGTACCTGTAGAGGAGGTCGACTGCTATGAGGGCCGGGATGACACGTAGGTTCGGGTCCATGTCTGTCCGTCGCGTACAGGTACTCCTTGTGCGCGTCGTCCTGATTTCCCGGCAGTTTTTGGCTGCCGGAAAATATTCTCCGTGCGGGATGACGTCGGTGCGAATCGTACTTCCTGGTCCGTGGAACGCAGGCTGCATACGTCCCGACGTCACGTCGGCGCTTTTCCGGATGTCATTTGTATGTTTATTTTCCTCGGTTGGTGTTTTGTACGAATCGTACATAAATAGTGTTTCCGTGCGAATCGTACTTGCATGTTTGTAAAGTTTTACAACTGGGTACGAGTCGGACGGAGAAAAGCCTCCGTCCGACGGTTCGTACCCGGTTTCTCCAGGATCCTAATCGGCACCTAAGTGTTGTCGCATTACTCTCTGGTTCTTTATCTGTTCTTTGTGGGACTCTTTTATTCTTGGTTTCCTGCTCTGTTACTGTTTGCCTATGTTCAGCTTCCATTCAGTAGCTGCTTACATTAAAATATAGCATTCCTCCTTACCACCTCCTCTAAATGCCACAGTTGTGTTAGTGCTGCCTCCTGCACCGTGCCTTCCGCTCTGTTCATTGTATTTTTTAGCCTTTATGCAATTTTTGATATCGCCCATTAGTTGGGCTTTTTTGGTAGGATATCCATTTGGTTTTTGGGCTTCCTTTTAAGGGGGGATTGGGTTTGTTTTTTTGCTTCTTCCTTTTCTTGCACTGATGTGGATGAATATAGTGAGCTTTTTATATTCATCAATATTACAGAGTGATAAAAGAAGGTCTAATATGACTGATCTTTGCAGTTATTCCAAAACATTCCAGGGGCCACCACAAAATGGTAATGCTTGTCCCGATTTTCACGCACATTTTGAACTGCTACTAAAATAAACATAATAAAGCTGCATTCTCTGTTGTAAAACAGATATATTTTATATGATGCAGTTAGATTGATGATGTATGTGGCTAATAATGTGCAAAATATCTGCATGTTTATACCATTTTAAAGATGGGCAAGAAACACTTATGGTTATGGTACTCTTATTTGAACCGGAGCTATTTATTTAGGTTTCGCTACACAACAAGAGCGCCACACCAATAGGACCGCTGAGTTTACACAGAACACAGGGCTGCTTGCTATTTTGGAAGTATTTTCTTGGTCAAGGGTTGCTTAGCGTGTGTCCATCTGTGACACTCGACGTCACCCTCATTCTATCATGATATATTGTAAACAGCAGCTAAAGGTGCTCTGTACGGGGTGAGATGGGGGCTTTGCGGCTATCCTCCTGAGGTCAGGCATGCTTGAGCTCAGCCATGGCCTCAGCGGGAGAGGCTGACACTGCCTCCAATGCCACCTTGGACAAGCAGGCTGCTAAGGGAGGTGGAGGAGGCGCCGCTGAACCTTCCGGGCCCTACCATCGACAGCCTATGCACAACTGGCAGGATACCAAGAGTTCTCCGCAAGAGCACTTCACCTTCCTCTTTTGAGTGGCGTGCACTTCTTAGTGGGCAAGGATCACACAGCGCAGGTTATCCCGACGCACAGGTTCATGTTGGCTGCTGGCAGTGCTGTTTTTGATTCCATGTAGAATTGTGGCATGGCCACCACTTCCGCCTAGATTGAGCTGCCTGATGTGGAGCCTGCTACCTTCCCTGCGTTGCGCATGAGCTAAACTTCTGAGGTAAGAAGGGAGGGCTGCGCTGCTGACTGCCTGATCCAGCTCCGGGGTGGCAGCCATATTCATAGAGCCAACGTCCGGCCTTATTTACCACCTGGTGGACCGCCTGTAACTGCCCCAAAGTGCTGCGCTTCGATGCCGGGAATGGCAATGCATGAAAAACTACCTGTGGCATTTAGGAAGCAACCTAGGTTCAAAATAGTCTTGATGAAAGGGCTTTAAATACACACATTTTAGCTATACATTAGAGCGTGAATAAAAGGGTTCTCTGGGTTTGTTTATTAGAGAATTGGGGTCGGCTGGATTTGAACCTTAACCCAACTTGTGAGCTGAGATGACTTTAGTTAGAAACAAAGGAGGACTTTGGCAGTGTGCTGCAGGGGGGAAGTATGGAGTTACGTTGGGTCTGTTAGTCACTAAAATGACTTTATCCTAAACATACTGTAATTTGGAGGCCTCCTCTTTTCTCTGCTTTATATACCGTAGTTTGTATCTAGTTTTAGCAGAGGATTATTAGCTTTTGGCTTTGTGTCTGCATTGTTTTGTAGTGCATTGCTGTGTGCTGCCGAAAGATTCACATGCTCTTGATACAGCACCAAGTTAATATTTGCACTGTACACAGTCATTAAACAGAACCTCACTAGGTTAGAGATTTGCCGTGATAATTTTATTTGTTTTACTCCCAGCTTGTAGGCAATTTATCAAATGTCAAGTAAGGCGTTCTTGTTGGCCATACCAGCCGAGTCCTCATGATTGCTAGCCTTAATCAATATCAAGACTGCACTGTTTCCAGCACTGAGGACTGAATTGCAATCTCTCTGCACTGTTCCCCATTAGCACTTCATATTGTCCGCACCCGTATTGCACTCTTATCCTTGAAGGTCCCCAAGTGCTCTACTAGCCTGGGCACTACCAATGCAGAATGTGCACTGGTGGCTCTGCACACTACCTGTCAATCCATCACACAAGCAGAACTATCAGCTCTGCACTCCTGCTGCCAGGAGTATATAGAGACAGGAGTATAATATAATATTAACACACCTAAATACAAAATGGCAACTCCCTTCAGCATACTTTTTACTATCTATTACACCAAAGCAAATATGCGTTAACAAATCAATGGCTCTGCACCCACATAGGTTAGACCTATAGACTTTGCCTGTGTTTGTTTTAATAAGAGTGCACTTCGATGAGATTTTGCAAAATAAATTTGAACCCCCACTGTGTGATAATTTAGACGTTGGTTTTTATTTTTAGTGCAGCAATATTATGAGAAACTAACTGAATGAATTGAGGTATTGGGGGTTGAGGAGAGAGCAAGTAGAAACAATTGTGACATTTCTTGCTGAAAAGTGGACTGAGGTGCCGACATTATACACAAAAGATGAAACAGCGGCATTTCAGTTTTTAATGGTGTTGAAAGCTGATTTTTGTATTTCATTTTGTATTGTGGATCAAGACTAATTTATAGTGCGGTTCTCTATAAACTAATATTGGCCCACAATACAAATCACCTGCTCTCTCCTTTCTCTCTTTCTCACACACTCTTTCTGCTCCTCCGTCTGGAGTTCACTCACCACTTTGTGCAAAATCTACCTATCCCTCTCTATCTTCCTTTTTATCTATTCTGTGCAGCTCTTACCACATCTATTCACCATACCACATAATTCTACTATACAAATACACTACACACAACACAATTCCACTCCACACAATTCCACAACTAACAATTCAAACCACATAATTCCACTTCAAACCACATACATCCACTCCAAAGTAAAACACATGGGTAAAAGACATTTTCATTTACAACACCAATAACTCTAACTCTCGCAAATGCAAGACTGAATGTATTTCAAATGCTTGTTGGTTTAGTTATGGCTCAACCCATAGCTATTGCAGTTAATTGCAGCCGGGCAGTAACTCAGCATTTAATGCAACACGGAGTTCCTAATGGAGGAGCTGCTGTGATTTTTGTAATTGAAGTGGACACAGTATTCCGCTTTGAAGTTTATTATTCCTGGGTCACTTTCCCGGCTGTGGACGCTAAAGATCATACTTACTATGAATACACCATACCCCTAGTTTCTAATGCCTATCGACCATAAGCACTTGTTGAAATTCCTCTTAGCATCTGGAAGCACCAGACGTGGTTCAATGGCACCCTTCCCCTCATGCTTAGCACTGTCTGAATGGACCCCTTAAGTATTGAAGTGGCCACGTGGGTGGCACTGGTAGGCTCTACTCCGTATCCAGATTTTGCTAATATAAATCTATTACAAACTTGCCCTTTATGCAATGTTCTTGTTATCTTATATAGACACTTGAACCAATTCATTGCACGTGTCTTGCTGGCTGGTCCGGCTAGAGTTGTTCTGCAAGGACAACCTGAGGTGCCTGCAGCTCATGTTATAAGTCCTGTAATGGTTTGTTCAGCTATGGGCAAATGATTCACAAATCGTGAAGAAATACCCTTTTGGATTTTCCCAAAAATAGATCAACTTGAGGCTGTGTTTCCCCTTATGGGACCACAATACAAGTACATAATTTTAACTATGTGCTTACTCAGTGGTCTGGTTCCACCTCTAGCCGACTTAAATACCTGGGGGACTATATTTGACACATTTTACACTCTTTGTCATGACACTCCCTCGATGGCTGTTCTACCAAACATCTTCAAACAAATACAGAATGAGCATGGGGCAGGTCCTACACTTGATTTGAGGATGAAACTTGTCAGAAATGTTCTCGTTATCCCCTAAATGATTCTTCCTAATGTTAAAGGTGAAGCAGTGTCTTTGGCTAATGACCAGCGACTTGCCATCGTGGCGGTAACCGACCCCGAATGCGAATTGCCCATCATTATTGCTAATGTATATACGTCTTTAGGACGTAATAGTTTGGGAACCAGTCCTTCGGTAGCACCGTTTGGCAGGCCTAGTTCCAACAAGGATGCCAGACCCACCTGTAAGTTTCCTAAGAAACCCTGGGCCAATTCTATACAACAACAGCAGAAAAGTAAACCACGTGGAGGTTCTCCGCCCCCAGAATCCTTTGAAAGTTGATGCATTTTAAGTGATCACACTAAAATCAAAATTCCTTACAGGTATCAAATTCCTGATTACCGTTCTCCTAGTTCCTTTCAAGACTCGTCTGACCATCAGTACAACAGAGGAGAGTGATCTGACCGCAGACAAGAAGAGTACATGAAACCGAAAAGGGAGACACAACGCTCGTCTAACGTGAAGATAAAGAAAGAGGATAGACCACCCCCTTATAAAGCCACTTTTCAGAAAATAAAAGTTGCAGACTTAACAGCTAAATATGCCGAAGATGGTGAGAACCCTCCTCTTGAACAGGAGTTGGGTAGTGATTCTCCTCGACAGTGCGGCAGAAGTCAACATAGTATGCCGCAATCTGAACCAATTTCTGGTACTAAAAGCAACTGAAGTATTTATTACAGTTCGCACACAGGACACCCACGTGGCCACACCATACAGACTATCGGGCTTATTTACAAGTGCTTTGCGCCGCCGGTACAGCACTTTTTCCCATATTAAAAGAGATGCACCTGTAGTGCACGGGGCTTGTAAATAAGCCTCTATATCACTTGGACATTCAAATTGAAGGTAACTTTAAACGCACCATCAAAACAATCTTCTGGGGCAATTTAACTACGTCTTATGACATTCTCTTGGCGGACGTCAATTGGCCCCCACCTCTTGTTCGTGCATGCCCCCAGGGTGAGGATGTCATTCTACCTTCTTTCCTGCATCTTCTCAGACAAAGTCAAACAAGCTCATGCTTCTGAATGGGCTCTCGAATTGGCCCCCACACTTTATCGTAACCATACTGGTTGGGATAAGGATTCTCCTTACCATGTTACTCCCATAAGGGCTACATTTCAGTAGCACCACATTATCCCATTAAACAGGATGCTAAAGCACTCATCACAGAAATTCTTTCCCAACTAGAATACCAGGGAGTAATAGAACCATGAGTAAAAACACAGACTGGAAAGTCATGAACTGGAGAGGGAAAATTTAAACCTGCTTCAGTGTAAATGAATGAGTGAGTTGTGTGTGTGACCCCCTGCACAACTCACTTATACATTTAAACTGAAGCTGGTTTAATTTTTCCCTCTCTAGTTCACGACTTTCCAGTCGGTGTTTTTACTCATGGCACAGGTACCCCAAGAATAGACTTCCATTGGAGAATCCTGTAGCTATTTTTAACCACACGCACACCATCCCACTTCTACTCACTGCACATAAGCTCCCTCCACAACATCTTTAAGCTTCACAAAGGCAAACCAAGAATACTTCCGGCAAGGAACCCCCTGCGGGACCCTTTGGGCATTGCAGCGCCAGCCCACCGAGGAGCTGCCCTATGATGAAGCATGACACCCTTTGGGGTGTGTGAGGGTCCTTGCTCCTTATTGGAGCTATCCACAGCACCTGATCATCACTAACATAACATTCCCTACCTGCCACCCAGGTTTTCTTCTCGTCCTCCCCCTTCCACTCCCTTTTTCATTTCCCTAATAGGAACAGTGTATTCTCTTGTTTACCACACTTCAGAACCCACGTCATAGTATTTTAAATTAACTCCAACACCACCAAAGAAATATCTGCTTACTCTTAAAGGCTATGATTACTCTAAGGACACTTCTGATTTGAAATCAGTTTGGGGTACAAAGTCCTGGCAGGTTCACGATACAGAAACCTTATTTTGAGCCTGTTTAGTTCCAGCCCAGATGATGTTCCTGAATGAAACAATTCAGCAGACTACTTCTTTGGGAATGGCAAAAATTAAAGAACTGAATGCCCGATCATTCCCTCAGTGGCCTGCTTTAATAGTTGGCAGAGTTTAACAAATTACACAGAAGAACAATTAAATAATATGATACAGAATGGTATATTTAATTCTTCATATTCGAGTCCTGGCGGGTGGTTGCTGTGGCAAGTGGAAATAAATGGTTGTCATACTCGTTTTCTGCGTTCCACGTCTGGGTATAAATCAAGCGGACCTGATCCCCAATACTCTCAGTCAAAACATTCTTGTATTGTAACCACCGATTCAGCAGAAAAGTTATGTTAACAATGGTTAAAACAACATCTTTCTCTTTTGTCTGAGGACATGAATTTATCAGATTTTCTTTTATGTCCCAAATCTTGATATTCTAAAAGATTTATACATGCTACCTATAATAAAATTTGGAAATTATCTCAGATGGAAGCTGCTGCACGTTTAAGACAAATTGAACCAAGATAATTTGGACAAAGTGCTTGCTGATAATAGTATTAATACGTTGTCATCTTGTATTTACAATTTAAATAACATTGTGTCGTCTGTTAGTGATATCGTGCAAAATGCCATGTCAACATTGCATCATGGGTAAAGTCAGCTTAGATCCATCATGCTGTTTAGCATGGCGCTTTAAACACTCAAAAATGGGAGCGTTCCTGGCATTACTTGAATTTCAGCGATTTGTTTCTGCCTTTCAATTAAACACACGGAGAACAATTAATGGCCATGAACGACGCAATCTACACAATGCAGCATTTAGAAAAATTAGAACTCCCGTTCACCATATGGCTGAAAGGCCGTTGGTGGTGTGGTTAATACATGGAGTTATTTCACTGCCCATCTCGACATTTCAATTCACAGCAGGCATGAAACATTTTCCAGTAGATAGATATGAGCCCCTAGGCCACAGTTACATACATGAATTATGGTCACTCCTCTTTACTTATCGTTGTGAACGTACCAACAAGGACGTTAATATCCCAGGTAAAGATTACCACTCTACTGTCAGATATTCACTTGTTTGTAAACACGTTAAAATCCACTGCACATGTAATACTTCAGTGCTGAATTTGGATTGTTATTTAAAAGGAATTCCGGTTCCCACAATTCTCCTTTTCATTACAATACTCTCTAACGGGAATTATCTCATGCTTAGCGATCAAGACTGTTGCAGAATGCGGGCTGTAGACCCATTTATTTTTTCCATTTTCCAGTTAGTCATTTGTTGCAGTAACGTCTTGTTTCCCCCTCCACGTAGGATTGTAGATAGCTCATTGTGGCCTTCCATTCCATCTTTGAAGGCAGATTTCAACAAGCTGAGCAAACTGAAAGCATTACTGTTTCAACAAGAAGTAGCTTGTGCATCTGCTTGCGAGATCTTCAAATTACAGGGAGTTAGAACTCAGCCACGGTCCGTGCAGGTAACAGCGAAGGGCGGTGGGACCGAATAATGGGGGGATTTCGAGGGATGATGTAGAGGGAAAATGTATTATTTATTTAATTTTCCTTCAACATTGTCCCTCGATATATCCCTTTACCCTGCCCCACCACCCCAACGCTGTTACATGCACGGACCACGGCTGCTAGAACTTCTATCGAAATAAAGTCAGTATTAAATACAAACCTTCCCCTGCATTTCGGAGAATTAGTACATCAAATCTTTAATTCCTCTAGAATGGCCGGCCTTGCCCACTTTTACAAAGATGTAGGATCTGGGCTCATTAGTTCTTTTCAGACCATCTTTGCAGTAATCCAGACTCTTATCCACTCCATTTTCTCTAGTCTTTTCGGAGGATTCCTATTGCTGTTATTCCTCATTTGCGGCAGTCTCATCCTGTTCCTGCTTCTTCGCAATGAATGCTCCTTTTGCGGTTGCTCCGGAACTGGCATCACTCCAACACTACTGTGAGCGTATGTTTCAGATCTTTGGAATGCTTCTACTACAGGAACTGGCTCTTGATGGGTCTTTGACATTTTGGCCTGCCTGGTTTACCTGCGTGCACTGGAAATATATCTGGCTTTGCAGATGCCTGCTGCCTTGGACTTTAGACTGCTGATGAGTCCTTTGGCGACCACATTTCAGAATTGCCTTTTAGGCTTGCGACTTCTTCACAATGTGAGGTTTGAGCCTTTGGCCTATGAGGAAAACATGCGCATGGGTGCATGGACTACAAGATACAGGCTCTATGAACACAAATGCAAGTTGCCCAGTAACTGTCTCAGCATCGACTGAGACCAGAGAGCATGTTTGTTCATTGCAGCTCATCACTTGGGCTGTTGACCAATCATCATGTGCGGAGTCATATTCCTTCAAAGATTCTTTGGCCTAAGAAATGGCTATTGGCGCCAGGGATTCCTCAAAGTACCTTAATTTGATTATTTTGCCAAATTGACATTTCCTTCTCATTTTTCTTTTTAGTCAATTTCATTTCTGAAACAATTATTTGAGTATTTTAACTTTCTGATTACATTTATTATATCTAGTATCACCTCTAGTGCTATTATCCTGATCACAGGGAGGGTGTTATGTGTTTCCTGCATGGCCCATTGTAGCTTTCCCTATGTTAGCCTAACTGTGCACTTTTATAGGCCTCATTTTCTTTTGCACACGTTACTATATAAACATGCAGCTTTTGTGCCACATTGTACTTTCACACCGAACCTGCATATGTTTTCGTGTTCTGTTTTTTTCCTGGAGATTGGTCTGAACATCATAGACAAGGTCAAACAACAATGTCTCTTCTTCTATACCACCTACGCTCAAACCCTGGCACCGAAGTTAAAAGAGTTGTACGCAGCGGCTTGGGAAAAGGGGGAATTGCCCTTCTCGACCAGGGACGCGCTACTTGTGCCTCTCCACCAAACTAAAAACCACACCCACAGGTATCGGACTTTTGTCCATTCGATGCTAAACGTAGATTTTAAAATTTGGAGCAAAATCTTAGCCACACGTCTCTTACCATATATGACCAGCTTAATACACACAGTCCAAAATGGGTTTGTGTCGACCAGATCCACCTCAGGGAACCTACGGAGGTTATTCTCTGAGCTGCACCATCCAGACCGAGACCAGTACCCGGATGCACTCTTAGTATCCATAGACATAGAAAAGGCATCTGATTCGGTAAGATGGGGCTTTCTTGAAAGTACAATGGAACAAATGGAACTAGGGTAAGATTGGATTAGATGGGTAAAAATATTATATATGCTCCCACTGCGCGAGTTAGGACAAATGGAGTCATCTTGGAACCCTATAACATATACAGAGGTACTAGACAGGGGTGCCCCCTGTACCGGCTGTTTGCTATTGCGATTGAGCCTTTAGCAACAGTCTTTTGGCAACAGGAACATCTTATTGGTATTCGGTTGGGACATAGGCCTCATGTGATTTCCCTCTATGCAGATGATCTGTTACTGTATTTGAGAGACCGGGGTGGGAGCTCAACGGGCTTTGGGCAAGCTAGATGAGTATGCAAACCTAGCAGGGCTCAGAATTAATACATCTAAGTCCTATGCCTTCCCATTAAGGGAAGACCAAATGTAGCCGGGGGCACTCCCGCCAGGTCTGGTGAGGGCCCCCCATTCGTTCAAATAACTGGGAGTCCAGATCTACCATAGTAAAGAGGGCTTGCGAGAGGGCAACCTTAACCCGATTATTAGATCATTGAGGATGTCCATACAGTTCTGGCGCTCCCTCAAGCTGTCACTGATGGCCAGAGTAGCACTCTCAAAAATGATTATGTTACCCAGATTTTTGTACCACTTTGTGAATCTTCCGATGGTGATACCCCCAAGTTGATTCTCGGACCTTAATCAATTACTTCGGGAATTGTTTTGGGACGGAGGACAAAATAAGATAGCCCTAGAAATAGTACAAAGGGCAGCTGAAAATTGTGGATTATGAGCCCCAGATTTGAGCTATACTACGTGGCAGCAAATATTCAATGGCTGGCCCAGTGGTGAATGACCGGCGTCTGGCACTATTGGGTGAGATGAGTGGGAGAAACAGTTGGGGATGGTTGGTGGCTAAATTATTACATCAGATAATGATCATCCCACACTCCAATATACTGTTGAAAGCAACTCTATACTGCTGGAAGAGGTGTTTCTAGCGTACGGAGAAAGGCCACCCGTACGCTCCGGAAATACCACTCATAGGAATCCTGCACAGGAAGTCACTGGCCCCCCATTCTGGACCTCAATGTCGCAGTCCAACGTCCTCAGGGTCGCACGATGCTGTAAGGGGTCCACCTCCCGATAGCCCCTTGGTCTGGTATGTATATGACAGACACAAAAGGGTGATCAGGCGAGGGAAGGAAAGGAAGGGGACTGCGGGGAGGGAGATCTGAAAGAAAGAGCACAAGGCAATATGGTTAGGACAACCCCTAGATTCCCGTACTCAATGTTTCCCCTATTTTCCCCTGCTGTACCTGTAAAGGAAAGAAAGCACTCCTGACTGGGAGACCTGGAGAGCCGAGGAACAAAGCAGTTCGTGACCACAATTCCTGAACCTCGGGTATAACAGGGGGTGGGGAAGGACGTATGTCCGAAGTCCTCTCCGCCCCTGTTGGATACAAAATAAACAATTGAGGTGCAGCGAAGCTTAAGCCCTGTTCGGTGCCTGCAGCTCCGTCACCAGCTTCTGTACAAACTCAGAACGCTACTCCCATACTCCTGGGATAGCATGAACTAAAGAGAACCCCAGCGGGTGGGCCTACTATCGTTCTCCGAGAAGGTTTCCCTCTGACAGGAGGAAAAATAGGAAAGGCTCCAATCCTTGGAGTCGCTGGTATGCAATTACCATAAGCACAGTGCAATGTCTCACCGCTCGGGCGATCCCGCAATGCCTTGGAAAGGCGTCCAACGGAACCGCAGCGGTTCTATTTCACCCTCGGATTTTTAGCACGGACCGCACACACACTAGTGCGCGACAAAGGCAGCGAGAAGTCAAGGCTGGTGCGAAGCACCCCTACCAGAACGCCACTTATCGTCCGCACTCGATCTCGTCCGCACTCGAACCTGGAAATCCAAAATAACCGGCACCCGCTTGATGCCGGAAGTTCCTTTTCATCGTCTTCGTGCCGTGCGCGATGACGTCGGAGCGTCATCTCGCAAAGCGCGCTGGGATATGTAGTTCATTACGCCCGTCTCCTACGGGCCTGTCGCCCTCGGGCTGTCAGTGCTCTACGGTGAGCCACAACAGTACATCCCTCCCCCGAAGAGCACTGACATAAGCACGCTTTCGTGGGATGTTTCTTGTGGAACAGGGCAACGAGTTTAGGAGCGTGGACCTGGGAGGCAGGTTCCCAAGAATTTTCCTCCTCCCCGTAACCCTCCCACGCAAGGAGGTACCACAACCTGTTGCGGTAAATCTTGGAGTCCAACACACCCCTCACCTCGTACTCTGCCTCGCTCTGTACTACCACTGGTGCAGGCTTTCGATCGGGCCCTACCCGTGCGGGCTTCACTAGGGATACATGAAATGCAGGATGGATGCGTAACGTTGAAGGTAGGGATAACTTCACTACCACAGGGTTTACCAATTGAAGCACCCGATAAGGACCGATGAATTTGGGATTAAAACTGCTGAAGCGTTTAAAACGTATGTGTCTTGTGGACAACCATACGTAGTCACCTACTTTATAGACATGCCCTGACCTTCTGTGCTTGTCCGCGGATGCCTTGTAGTTGCGCTTCGCAGCCCTTAGATTGCTTTTTGCTACGAGTAAGTTTGCCTGTATGCGTTCTATCCTACTCTGCGCCTCGGGGATCTTGGTAACCTGCGCTGGATTCAGGAAAGGGGAAAACCAAGGATGGAACCCATAAGAGCAATAAAAAGGTGTAAGTTTGGTGGACGTGTGCGTAGCGCTGTTATATGCTACCTCCGCCAACCATAGGAAATCCACCCACTCGTTATCAGAAGCGTTGGAGTAACACCGAAGGTATTGTTTAAGGGTTTGGTTAACCCGCTCTGTCTGCCCATCCGTCTGGGGGTGGAAGCTGGTGGATATGTTGGATTCGATTCCCAAGGCTGAACACCAGGCCTTCCAGAAATGAGCAGTGAACTGGCCGCCTCTATCGGAAATAATCTTTCTAGGCAATCCGTGTAAGCGTACCACGTTCTCCAAGAGCAAGTGCGCCAACTGGCCTGACGAGGGCAGAGCTTTACAGGCGACGAAGTGCGCCATCTTCGTTAAATAATCCACCACCACCGTGATCACTGTGCATCCCTTATCACGCGGCATACCCACAATAAAGTCTACCGAGATGTTCTCCCAAGGGAGGTCGGGTGTGGGAAGAGGTTGCAATAAACCTGCTTGTTTGGTATGGGAAGCCTTCATTTGATTGCAAACCCCGCAGTCCTGGACCCATGTGATCACATCCTTCCGAACCGACGGCCACCAGAACTGTCTTAGGATTCTGTCAAGTGTTTTTTCCCTGCCGTTGTGACCTGCACAGGGCAGTTGATGGCACCATTTGAACGCTTGTAGCCTTAATGATCTGATGGGCAGGAGCAGTTGATTTCCTCTTATCGGTAGCCCCTGTACTAGTTTCCAATCAGGATTGTCTTTCAGCCAGTTCTTCCACTTTGGTGTCCGCACGTTCAGTGATACGCTCTTTAAGAATGGATCCGTGCAAGTCGCCCCAATCACGTGTTCTGGGCTGATTATGGCTCCTGTAGTATCAGCTGAGGTGATGTCTTGGGATGCTTGCCGGGATAAAGCGTCTGCTTTCTTGTTATCCTTTCCGGGTCTGTAAGTGACAAGAAAGTTGTACCCTGCGAAAAAGAGTGTCCACCTCATTTGACGGGGTGTAAGGTGTCTGGCTGCAGTCATAAACTGTAAATTTCTATGGTCTGTGTAGACCGTAAATACATGTCGGGCGCCCATCAAGTGATGCCTCCATTCACTGAAGGCATTCTTGATGGCTAGCAGCTCCTTTTCTGCAATATTGTAGTTGCATTCAGCGGGGTTCAGTTTTCTGGACATGTAGGCCACCGGATGTAAACGTCCTGTCTCGCAATGTCTTTGTGACAAGACTGCTCCCACCGCGGTGTCGGAAGCGTCCGCCTCCACAATGAAGGGGTATTCCGGGTGAGCATGAGCCAATACCGGGGCTGTCGAAAAGGCTTCCTTTAGCTCTTCGAATCCTTTTTGGGCTTTTTCAGTCCACTGAAACGTCGACTGTTTAAGCAGCAGTTGCGTGAGAGGGCTGGCCACTTCCGAAAAGCGGTCGATGAAACGACGATAAAAATTTGCAAACCCCAGGAAACACTGCACATCCCTAAGGTTACGTGGGGTTGGCCACTCTTTTACGGCCATTACCTTTCTTTCCGACATTTCCTGACCCCAAGGGGTGAGGTTTACTCCTAAGAATTCTACCGATGTTACCCCAAATTCACATTTACTGATCTTACAGAAGAGGTGATGTCGTCGCAGGGTTTGCAGAATGGTCTTGACATGTTGTGGATGATCTTTGGTGTCCGTAGAGTAGATCAGGATGTCGTCTATATATACGACGACGAAGCGGTCAAGGTGTTCACGAAGGACATCATTTAAGAAGAACTGAAACGCCGCTGGGGCGTTACACAGCCCAAACGGCATAACCAGATATTCGTAGAGACCGAAGCGCGTTTTAAATGCGGTCTTCCACTCGTCTCCTCTCCTCATACGGACCAGATGGTATGCCCCCTTTAGGTCAAGACGTGTGTATATCACTGCCTCTTTGACCTGCTCCAGCAAGACGTTGATTAATGGAAGGGGATACCGGTTCTTCACCGTAACGGCGTTCAAGGCCCTGAAATCCACACACGCGCGCAGCTCGCCGTTCGCCTTAGGGATAAAAAAGAGAGGCGATGCAGCGGGGGATTTCGACACTCGTATAAAGCCCAAGCTCAAGTATTTATCCAAATACTCCCTGAGGTGTTTATTTTCGGGTTCCGTTAGGGCATATACGCGTCCAGCTGGAATGACCGCTCCGGGGATCAGGTCGATTTGACAGTCGTACGACCGATGCGGTGGTAAGACTTCTGCCTTGTCCTCATTAAAGACGTCCTCGTATTCCTTGTATGCGTCTGGTAAGGTGACTGCGTGTTCTACTGCAGTCGCTACTTGATAACAGATAGCTAATGATGAGGCTGGGTTCTTGGGTGAGCCATTGCAATTAGCCAAGCAGTAGCCTGAGGTATAAAATATGGTCTTCTCCTGCCAATTGATGAGAGGGTTGTGGAGACGCAGCCACGGCAACCCCAGGATTAATCCATAATGGGGTGCCGGTATGACATTGAAGGAAAGACGTTCCTGATGCTCAGTCCCCTGTCTCATCGTTAATGGCTCGGTATGATATCTCACCGGACCGGACTCCAACATCTTCCCATCTACGGCGAACACCATTTCAGGCTTGTCTTTCTCTTGCAAGGTGATCCCTAGCCTTACCACCTGGGCTTGATCCATAAAACAACCCGTGGCCCCCGAATCCACCAATGCACTAACCGGAATCCACTCCTCGTCCACCAGGATGTGTACTTCGACATAGAAGTGGTTTTTGTTGTGTAGAGGTAAATCCTCCAAAGAAGGGATGTACATTGCGCTCAAAGGACTCCCTTCCTCCTCCTTTAAGCAGAGTCGTTTCCCGCAGTAGAGCTGTTTGTGCGAGTTACCGCGGCCTTTTGTTCTGGACGGGGGACCTTCGGCCTTAGGCTGCATTCTCGTATAAAATGACCCTTTCGACCACAGTACAGGCACAGCCCTCGCTTCCTCCGGTAGTCTCTTTCTTCCGCCGATAGCGGGGAACGAACAGCGCCTATTTCCATGGGCTCTGTCTTGTTCTGTACCCCGGAGTTCGTAGATCGAGAGTATTCCACGCTTGGCACGGGTTTCTCCCTCTTTCGGTGCTCCCCTTTACGTTCGCTCATGCGATGGTCCAGCCTTAGGACCAAACTAATGAGATCTTCACAGGAGGAGGGTTGCGGGTCGATCTGAGCCAACACATCTTTCATGTCTTCACTCAGACCCTGGTGGAAGATTGCCGCATGTTTCCCTTCAGGCCACTCAGTTTCCGTAATCAGTCTCCTAAAATCGTTGAGATAGGAGATGACGTCCCGATTGCCCTGACGCAATTCCAGGAGATCTCTGTCGGCTGAGAGCGTGGCCGCTCGTCGATTAAAGGTCTTCTCAAATTCTATCAAAAAGGCGTTCCAATCATACAAGATATGATCGTCTCTTCTCACCAATGGAACGGCCCATTGTGCAGCGTCCCCGGATAAATAGGAGAGCAAGAAGGCGACTTTCGAATGGTTGGTGTTAAATGCCCGGGCCTTACAGGTGAAGTGTAGCATTACCTGTGTGAGAAAGACCTGTAATTTCCCGCTATCCCCGTTATATCTTTCGGGAGTGGCTAACGGAACAGGCGTGGGGATTTCTACCACCACAGGAGCAGCTGGGATAGCGCGGGGGTGCCAGCGTCAAAGGGGTTACGCTCCAAGCGGTCTACCTGCGCCTGTAGTGTGGCAGTTTCTGTTCTAGAGGTGACTACCTCGGCCTGTAACAGGGCCAAAGCAGCCAACACGTCCTCTAAGGTGGCCATCCCACCGTGCGACTGGGAGGACTGCTATTCGTGGGCCGGTTATTTTGTCGCAGTCCAACGTCCTCAGGGTCGCACGATGCTGTAAGGGGTCCACCTCCCGATAGCCCCTTGGTCTGGTATGTATATGACAGACACAAAAGGGTGATCAGGCGAGGGAAGGAAAGGAAGGGGACTGCGGGGAGGGAGATCTGAAAGAAAGAGCACAATGCAATATGGTTAGGACAACCCCTAGATTCCCGTACTCAATGTTTCCCCTATTTTCCCCTGCTGTACCTGTAAAGGAAAGAAAGCACTCCTGACTGGGAGACCTGGAGAGCCGAGGAACAAAGCAGTTCGTGACCACAATTCCTGAACCTCGGGTATAACAGGGGGTGGGGAAGGACGTATGTCCGAAGTCCTCTCCGCCCCTGTTGGATACAAAATAAACAATTGAGGTGCAGCGAAGCTTAAGCCCTGTTCGGTGCCTGCAGCTCCGTCACCAGCTTCTGTACAAACTCAGAACGCTACTCCCATACTCCTGGGATAGCATGAACTAAATAGAACCCCAGCGGGTGGGCCTACTATCGTTCTCCGAGAAGGTTTCCCTCTGACAGGAGGAAAAATAGGAAAGGCTCCAATCCTTGGAGTCGCTGGTATGCAATTACCATAAGCACAGTGCAATGTCTCACCGCTCGGGCGATCCCGCAATGCCTTGGAAAGGCGTCCAATGGAACCGCAGCGGTTCTATTTCACCCTCGGATTTTTAGCACGGACCGCACACACACTAGTGCGCGACAAAGGCAGCGAGAAGTCAAGGCTGGTGCGAAGCACCCCTACCAGAACGCCACTTATCGTCCGCACTCGATCTCGTCCGCACTCGAACCTGGAAATCCAAAATAACCGGCACCCGCTTGATGCCGGAAGTTCCTTTTCATCGTCTTCGTGCCGTGCGCGATGACGTCGGAGCGTCATCTCGCAAAGCGCGCTGGGATATGTAGTTCATTACGCCCGTCTCCTACGGGCCTGTCGCCCTCGGGCTGTCAGTGCTCTACGGTGAGCCACAACACTCAACTGGTAGGGTGGACGGAGGCCGAGATTACATCGGTGGGGGACTGTTACTACCTGGGGACACTGATACCCATACATTACCTAATGTCTCAGCATGATTTACCACATGGGAAATATTTGACTTATTACTCACTGATACAAACTTTCCAAGACCTGTGGCCGGGTGGTTCCACCGAACCCCCCACACATAGAGTGCTTCATGTACTACTGTCTTTAGGGG
Source organism: Triturus cristatus (assembly GCF_964204655.1). Lineage (NCBI taxonomy): Eukaryota > Metazoa > Chordata > Amphibia > Caudata > Salamandridae > Triturus > Triturus cristatus. The sequence continues at coordinate 802,742,624 of NC_140588.1, read as the reverse complement.
CTGTCCAGCATCTAGTGAAGTGGTTATACCAGGCACTTCATGAATCGGTTGCAAAACCACTTGACCGTACAAGAGGGAAATGAGAGGAGATTATCGGGAACCACTAACGGACAAGGAATGGACACGAATTTTGATGGGCCCAAAAAAAGTATCAAGAAACTCCAACTTCAAAACGATTCAATTTAACTATACACATGTGGCATATCTAACCCCTCATAGATTAAACATAATAGGTGGGGAGGGAGACCGATCATGTGCTTGATGTGAATTAAGAGACGCCGCCTTCATGCACATGACATGGAACTGCACACTCCTGCGAGGTTACAGGGAGAAAGTCCTGGCCGCGATTGGGAAAACATTAGCACGCTCACTCGCGAACACACCCGAGATTTGCTTGTTGGGCCTATTTCTCAGGCTGAAAGCCAGGAAAATAGGGAATAGATTAATAGATTTAGCGCTAGTTCTAGCAAGAAAACACTTGGAACAAGAGTTTTGAGACAAAATCACTGCTTCTGCTTAGATGTAGAGCATCCATCTGTGTATGCTAAGGTATGGGGTCCGCCACTAATCCCAGAGATTTTTTTTCATATACAGTCATTTAGCTACAGTAGCAAGGGAGGGGTGTTTAGGACACTCTGCTCTATATAATGACAGGGTTTTTCATGGTATACGGTTTATTAACCATGCTAACAGTATTTTTAGTATGCATCTCTTTTCTAATTGTGGCACGCATACTGCATTTCATAGCACAATATTTTAAATACATATTCTAAACTTCCTTCGTTTGTCCTGTTTATCTTATTGTGGACGAGTGTGAATGAAAGAGCGAAAGGGTGTGTCCTGTTACCGCGATCCCTGAGAGGGTCAGGAGTATTGTGTCCTGGGGTGCCAATTCACTTGCTTCTCTGGTAATATTAGGAGGGCAATAGCGACACTATGGCTAGTCGGACTCGGGCTCACAGGCACTGAGTTGGTATGGTGACTCAGTCCCTACACGCCAATGTTCTATGATCCCAACCATAGTTCTATTCCTGAGCAGAATCCCTACAACTCTTTCAGTGGGACTAACCCAGTCCCTGTGTTTCTGGCCCACGCTCCATCGTGCTCTGCCTGAACTTATGTCTTTTCACTAGTCTCGCACGACCAGTGGCGCTTTGTGCTTTTAGGTGCTATACTTAACTGAAACTTTTAAATCTGAATATCTCCAGATCCACTAATTGGACCTTTGTTGTTTTGATGTTAAAAAGTTCATTCCACTTTGCTCTATTGTTCTAAATTGGTGTGGGAATTTTCTTGTGTTGCCACCAGAGGGTTTAAAACAGGTTCAGTTGGACTTTGTTTGCATTTTACCCTGACAAGAATTGTGGTTACAGTTTGAGTAGGGTTATATCCCTCCCCAACCAGTCACCCAATTTCCTACAGTTACTATATTATGCACATAATTCTAGTAAAAATCAAAAGGTCCTGGCGAACACAAGACCTAAAAAAGTAAATCAGTCTGGCATTGGCTGCCCCCAATTTGTCTTTGTATTGTGTATATATATGAATATATCATGCTCGTTGGGGAGGTGTCCAAGAAATGAGCCGCACTCAAGTGTAAGGAGCTTTTCCCCATTTGCTTTATTTAGTCTGGACAGGAGCGTTAACTGGTGATTACAAGCACCTGACAACCTGACGCGTTTCGATATCCATCTTCCTCATAGGTTAAAAGTCAGGAAGGAGCGTGAAAGTTCTCCAATAGCCTGGTTCGGCTCTATCGTGAGCCCCAATGGGCTGTACCAATCCTTCACGTTGCCTTGTGGGAATTGGAGTCCTTTTAATTCCAACATGGACGCTCCCTCAATGCGTGCCGATTAAAAGCTCTAACATGAGCCCCAGAAGTCACCTTTGTCCGCAATCCATCCTTACACCCCACATCTGGAATCGTTGATATCAGCGGTTCCGTGGCCCCCCTTACTTTCACGGGGTGGTGCGACTCGGCGGCAGGACGGCCGCCAAAACATCATGCTCGTTGGGGAGGTGTCCAAGAAATGAGCCGCACTCGAGTGTAAGGAGCTTTTCCCCATTCGCTTTATTTGGTCTGGACAGGAGCGTTAACTGGTGATTACAAGCACCTGACAACCTGACGCGTTTCGATATCCATCTTCCTCATAGGTTAAAAGTCAGGAAGGAGCGTGAAAGTTCTCCAATAGCCTGGTTCGGCTCTATCGTGAGCCCCAATGGGCTGTACCAATCCTTCACGTTGCCTTGTGGGAATTGGAGTCCTTTTAATTCCAACATGGACGCTCCCTCAATGCGTGCCCATTAAAAGCTCTAACATGAGCCCCAGAAGTCACCTTTGTCCGCAATCCATCCTTACACCCCACATCTGGAATCGTTGATATCAGCGGTTCTGTGGCCCCCCTTACTTTCACGGGGTGGTGCGACTCGGCGGTAGGACGGCCGCCAAAACATCATGCTCGTTGGGGAGGTGTCCAAGAAATGAGCCGCACTCGAGTGTAAGGAGCTTTTCCCCATTCGCTTTATTTGGTCTGGACAGGAGCGTTAACTGGTGATTACAAGCACCTGACAACCTGACGCGTTTCGATATCCATCTTCCTCATAGGTTAAAAGTCAGGAAGGAGCGTGAAAGTTCTCCAATAGCCTGGTTCGGCTCTATCGTGAGCCCCAATGGGCTGTACCAATCCTTCACGTTGCCTTGTGGGAATTGGAGTCCTTTTAATTCCAACATGGACGCTCCCTCAATGCGTGCCCATTAAAAGCTCTAACATGAGCCCCAGAAGTCACCTTTGTCCGCAATCCATCCTTACACCCCACATCTGGAATCGTTGATATCAGCGGTTCTGTGGCCCCCCTTACTTTCACGGGGTGGTGCGACTCGGCGGTAGGACGGCCGCCAAAACATCATGCTCGTTGGGGAGGTGTCCAAGAAATGAGCCGCACTCGAGTGTAAGGAGCTTTTCCCAATTCGCTTTATTTGGTCTGGACAGGAGCGTTAACTGGTGATTACAAGCACCTGACAACCTGACGCGTTTCGATATCCATCTTCCTCATAGGTTAAAAGTCAGGAAGGAGCGTGAAAGTTCTCCAATAGCCTGGTTCGGCTCTATCGTGAGCCCCAATGGGCTGTACCAATCCTTCACGTTGCCTTGTGGGAATTGGAGTCCTTTAAATTCCAACATGGACGCTCCCTCAATGCGTGCCGATTAAAAGCTCTAACATGAGCCCCAGAAGTCACCTTTGTCCGCAATCCATCCTTACACCCCACATCTGGAATCGTTGATATCAGCGGTTCCGTGGCCCCCCTTACTTTCACGGGGTGGTGCGACTCGGCGGCAGGACGGCCGCCAAAACATCATGCTCGTTGGGGAGGTGTCCAAGAAATGAGCCGCACTTGAGTGTAAGGAGCTTTTCCCCATTCGCTTTATTTGGTCTGGACAGGAGCATTAACTGGTGATTACAAGCACCTGACAACCTGACGCGTTTCGATATCCATTTTCCTCATAGGTTAAAAGTCAGAAAGGAGCGTGAAAGTTCTCCAATAGCCTGGTTCGGCTCTATCGTGAGCCCCAATGGGCTGTACCAATCCTTCACGTTGCCTTGTGGGAATTGGAGTCCTTTTAATTCCAACATGGACGCTCCCTCAATGCGTGCCGATTAAAAGCTCTAACATGAGCCCCAGAAGTCACCTTTGTCCGCAATCCATCCTTACACCCCACATCTGGAATCGTTGATATCAGCGGTTCCGTGGCCCCCTTACTTTCACAGGGTGGTGCGACTCGGCGGCAGGACGGCCGCCAAAACATCATGCTCGTTGGGGAGGTGTCCAAGAAATGAGCCGCACTCGAGTGTAAGGAGCTTTTCCCCATTCGCTTTATTTGGTCTGGACAGGAGCGTTAACTGGTGATTACAAGCACCTGACAACCTGACGCGTTTCGATATCCATCTTCCTCATAGGTTAAAAGTCAGGAAGGAGCGTGAAAGTTCTCCAATAGCCTGGTTCGGCTCTATCGTGAGCCCCAATGGGCTGTACCAATCCTTCACGTTGCCTTGTGGGAATTGGAGTCCTTTTAATTCCAACATGGACGCTCCCTCAATGCGTGCCCATTAAAAGCTCTAACATGAGCCCCAGAAGTCACCTTTGTCCGCAATCCATCCTTACACCCCACATCTGGAATCGTTGATATCAGCGGTTCCGTGGCCCCCCTTACTTTCACGGGGTGGTGCGACTCGGCGGCAGGACGGCCGCCAAAACATCATGCTCGTTGGGGAGGTGTCCAAGAAATGAGCCGCACTCGAGTGTAAGGAGCTTTTCCCCATTCGCTTTATTTGGTCTGGACAGGAGCGTTAACTGGTGATTACAAGCACCTGACAACCTGACGCGTTTCGATATCCATCTTCCTCATAGGTTAAAAGTCAGGAAGGAGCGTGAAAGTTCTCCAATAGCCTGGTTCGGCTCTATCGTGAGCCCCAATGGGCTGTACCAATCCTTCACGTTGCCTTGTGGGAATTGGAGTCCTTTTAATTCCAACATGGACGCTCCCTCAATGCGTGCCCATTAAAAGCTCTAACATGAGCCCCAGAAGTCACCTTTGTCCGCAATCCATCCTTACACCCCACATCTGGAATCGTTGATATCAGCGGTTCCGTGGCCCCCCTTACTTTCACGGGGTGGTGCGACTCGGCGGCAGGACGGCCGCCAAAACATCATGCTCGTTGGGGAGGTGTCCAAGAAATGAGCCGCACTTGAGTGTAAGGAGCTTTTCCCCATTCGCTTTATTTGGTCTGGACAGGAGCGTTAACTGGTGATTACAAGCACCTGACAACCTGACGCGTTTCGATATCCATCTTCCTCATAGGTTAAAAGTCAGAAAGGAGCGTGAAAGTTCTCCAATAGCCTGGTTCGGCTCTATCGTGAGCCCCAATGGGCTGTACCAATCCTTCACGTTGCCTTGTAGGAATTGGAGTCCTTTTAATTCCAACATGGACGCTCCCTCAATGCGTGCCGATTAAAAGTTCTAACATGAGCCCCAGAAGTCACCTTTGTCCGCAATCCATCCTTACACCCCACATCTGGAATCGTTGATATCAGCGGTTCCGTGGCCCCCTTACTTTCACGGGGTGGTGCGACTCGGCGGCAGGACGGCCGCCAAAACATCATGCTCGTTGGGGAGGTGTCCAAGAAATGAGCCGCACTCGAGTGTAAGGAGCTTCAGGTTGTCAGGTGCTTGTAATCACCAGTTAACGCTCCTGTCCAGACCAAATAAAGCGAATGGGGAAAAGCTCCTTACACTCGAGTGCGGCTCATTTCTTGGACACCTCCCCAACGAGCATGATGTTTCAGCGGCCGTCCTGTCGCCGAGTCGCACCACCCCGTGAAAGTAAGGGGGGCCACGGAACCGCTGATATCAACGATTCCAGATGTGGGGTGTAAGGATGGATTGCAGACAAAGGTGACTTCTGGGGCTCATGTTAGAGCTTTTAATCGGCACGCATTGAGGGAGCGTCCATGTTGGAATTAAAAGGACTCCAATTCCCACAAGGCAACGTGAAGGATTGGTACAGCCCATTGGGGCTCACGATAGAGCCGAACCAGGCTATTGGAGAACTTTCACGCTCCTTCCTGACTTTTAACCTATGAGGAAGATGGATATCGAAACGCGTCAGGTTGTCAGGTGCTTGTAATCACCAGTTAACGCTCCTGTCCAGACCAAATAAAGCGAATGGGGAAAAGCTCCTTACACTAGAGTGCGGCTCATTTCTTGGACACCTCCCCAACGAGCATGATGTTTTGGCGGCCGTCCTGCCGCCGAGTCGCACCACCCCGTGAAAGTAAGGGGGGCCACGGAACCGCTGATATCAACGATTCCAGATGTGGGGTGTAAGGATGGATTGCGGACAAAGGTGACTTCTGGGGCTCATGTTAGAGCTTTTAATGGGCACGCATTGAGGGAGCGTCCATGTTGGAATTAAAAGGACTCCAATTCCCACAAGGCAACGTGAAGGATTGGTACAGCCCATTGGGGCTCACGATAGAGCCGGACCAGGCTATTGGAGAACTTTCACGCTCCTTCCTGACTTTTAACCTATGAGGAAGATGGATATCGAAACGCGTCAGGTTGTCAGGTGCTTGTAATCACCAGTTAACGCTCCTGTCCAGACCAAATAAAGCGAATGGGGAAAAGCTCCTTACACTCGAGTGCGGCTCATTTCTTGGACACCTCCCCAACGAGCATGATGTTTTGGCGGCCGTCCTGCCGCCGAGTCGCACCACCCCGTGAAAGTAAGGGGGGCCACGGAACCGCTGATATCAACGATTCCAGATGTGGGGTGTAAGGATGGATTGCGGACAAAGGTGACTTCTGGGGCTCATGTTAGAGCTTTTAATCGGCACGCATTGAGGGAGCGTCCATGTTGGAATTAAAAGGACTCCAATTCCCACAAGGCAACGTGAAGGATTGGTACAGCCCATTGGGGCTCACGATAGAGCCGAACCAGGCTATTGGAGAACTTTCACGCTCCTTCCTGACTTTTAACCTATGAGGAAGATGGATATCGAAACGCGTCAGGTTGTCAGGTGCTTGTAATCACCAGTTAACGCTCCTGTCCAGACCAAATAAAGCGAATGGGGAAAAGCTCCTTACACTCGAGTGCGGCTCATTTCTTGGACACCTCCCCAACGAGCATGATGTTTTGGCGGCCGTCCTGCCGCCGAGTCGCACCACCCCGTGAAAGTAAGGGGGGCCACGGAACCGCTGATATCAACGATTCCAGATGTGGGGTGTAAGGATGGATTGCGGACAAAGGTGACTTCTGGGGCTCATGTTAGAGCTTTTAATCGGCACGCATTGAGGGAGCGTCCATGTTGGAATTAAAAGGACTCCAATTCCCACAAGGCAACGTGAAGGATTGGTACAGCCCATTGGGGCTCACGATAGAGCCGAACCAGGCTATTGGAGAACTTTCACGCTCCTTCCTGACTTTTAACCTCTGAAGAAGATGGATATCGAAACGCGTCAGGTTGTCAGGCGCTTGTAATCACCAGTTAACGCTCCTGTCCAGACCAAATAAAGCGAATGGGGAAAAGCTCCTTACACTCGAGTGTGGCTCATTTCTTGGACACCTCCCCAACGAGCATGATGTTTTGGCGGCCGTCCTGCCGCCGAGTCGCACCACCCCGTGAAAGTAAGGGGGGCCACGGAACCGCTGATATCAACGATTCCAGATGTGGGGTGTAAGGATGGATTGCAGACAAAGGTGACTTCTGGGGCTCATGTTAGAGCTTTTAATCGGCACGCATTGAGGGAGCGTCCATGTTGGAATTAAAAGGACTCCAATTCCCACAAGGCAACGTGAAGGATTGGTACAGCCCATTGGGGCTCACGATAGAGCCGAACCAGGCTATTGGAGAACTTTCATGCTCCTTCCTGACTTTTAACCTATGAGGAAGATGGATATCGAAACGCGTCAGGTTGTCAGGTGCTTGTAATCACCAGTTAACGCTCCTGTCCAGACCAAATAAAGCGAATGGGGAAAAGCTCCTTACACTCGAGTGCGGCTCATTTCTTGGACACCTCCCCAACGAGCATGATGTTTTGGCGGCTGTCCTGCCGCCGAGTCGCACCACCCCGTGAAAGTAAGGGGGGCCACGGAACCGCTGATATCAACGATTCCAGATGTGGGGTGTAAGGATGGATTGCGGACAAAGGTGACTTCTGGGGCTCATTTTAGAGCTTTTAATCGGCACGCATTGAGGGAGCGTCCATGTTGGAATTTAAAGGACTCCAATTCCCACAAGGCAACGTGAAGGATTGGTACAGCCCATTGGGGCTCACGATAGAGCCGAACCAGGCTATTGGAGAACTTTCACGCTCCTTCCTGACTTTTAACCTATGAGGAAGATGGATATCGAAACGCGTCAGGTTGTCAGGTGCTTGTAATCACCAGTTAACGCTCCTGTCCAGACCAAATAAAGCGAATGGGGAAAAGCTCCTTACACTCGAGTGCGGCTCATTTCTTGGACACCTCCCCAACGAGCATGATGTTTTGGCGGCCGTCCTGCCGCCGAGTCGCACCACCCCGTGAAAGTAAAGGGGGCCACGGAACCGCTGATATCAACGATTCCAGATGTGGGGTGTAAGGATGGATTGCGGACAAAGGTGACTTCTGGGGCTCATGTTAGAGCTTTTAATCGGCACGCATTGAGGGAGCGTCCATGTTGGAATTTAAAGGACTCCAATTCCCACAAGGCAACGTGAAGGATTGGTACAGCCCATTGGGGCTCACGATAGAGCCGAACCAGGCTATTGGAGAACTTTCACGCTCCTTCCTGACTTTTAACCTATGAGGAAGATGGATATCGAAACGCGTCAGGTTGTCAGGTGCTTGTAATCACCAGTTAACGCTCCTGTCCAGACCAAATAAAGCGAATGGGGAAAAGCTCCTTACACTCGAGTGCGGCTCATTTCTTGGACACCTCCCCAACGAGCATGATGTTTTGGCGGCCGTCCTGCCGCCGAGTCGCACCACCCCGTGATAGTAAGGGGGGCCACGGAACCGCTGATATCAACGATTCCAGATGTGGGGTGTAAAGATGGATTGCAGACAAAGGTGACTTCTGAGGCTCATGTTAGAGCTTTTAATCGGCACGCATTGAGGGAGCGTCCATGTTGGAATTAAAAGGACTCCAATTCCCACAAGGCAACGTGAAGGATTGGTACAGCCCATTGGGGCTCACGATAGAGCCGAACCAGGCTATTGGAGAACTTTCACGCTCCTTCCTGACTTTTAACCTATGAGGAAGATGGATATCGAAACGCGTCAGGTTGTCAGGTGCTTGTAATCACCAGTTAACGCTCCTGTCCAGACCAAATAAAGCGAATGGGGAAAAGCTCCTTACACTAGAGTGCGGCTCATTTCTTGGACACCTCCCCAAAGAGCATGATGTTTTGGCGGCCGTCCTGCCGCCGAGTCGCACCACCCCGTGAAAGTAAGGGGGGCCACGGAACCGCTGATATCAACGATTCCAGATGTGGGGGTGTAAGGATGGATTGCGGACAAAGGTGACTTCTGGGGCTCATTTTAGAGCTTTTAATCGGCACGCATTGAGGGAGCGTCCATGTTGGAATTTAAAGGACTCCAATTCCCACAAGGCAACGTGAAGGATTGGTACAGCCCATTGGGGCTCACGATAGAGCCGAACCAGGCTATTGGAGAACTTTCACGCTCCTTCCTGACTTTTAACCTATGAGGAAGATGGATATCGAAACACGTCAGGTTGTCAGGTGCTTGTAATCACCAGTTAACGCTCCTGTCCAGACCAAATAAAGCGAATGGGGAAAAGCTCCTTACACTCGAGTGCGGCTCATTTCTTGGACACCTCCCCAACGAGCATGATGTTTTGGCGGCCGTCCTGCCGCCGAGTCGCACCACCCCGTGAAAGTAAGGGGGGCCACGGAACCGCTGATATCAACGATTCCAGATGTGGGGTGTAAGGATGGATTGCAGACAAAGGTGACTTCTGGGGCTCATGTTAGAGCTTTTAATCGGCACGCATTGAGGGAGCGTCCATGTTGGAATTAAAAGGACTCCAATTCCCACAAGGCAACGTGAAGGATTGGTACAGCCCATTGGGGCTCACGATAGAGCCGAACCAGGCTATTGGAGAACTTTCACGCTCCTTCCTGACTTTTAACCTATGAGGAAGATGGATATCGAAACGCGTCAGGTTGTCAGGTGCTTGTAATCACCAGTTAACGCTCCTGTCCAGACCAAATAAAGCGAATGGGGAAAAGCTCCTTACACTCGAGTGCGGCTCATTTCTTGGACACCTCCCCAACGAGCATGATGTTTTGGCGGCCGTCCTGCCGCCGAGTCGCACCACCCCGTGAAAGTAAAGGGGGCCACGGAACCGCTGATATCAACGATTCCAGATGTGGGGTGTAAGGATGGATTGCGGACAAAGGTGACTTCTGGGGCTCATGTTAGAGCTTTTAATCGGCACGCATTGAGGGAGCGTCCATGTTGGAATTTAAAGGACTCCAATTCCCACAAGGCAACGTGAAGGATTGGTACAGCCCATTGGGGCTCACGATAGAGCCGAACCAGGCTATTGGAGAACTTTCACGCTCCTTCCTGACTTTTAACCTATGAGGAAGATGGATATCGAAACGCGTCAGGTTGTCAGGTGCTTGTAATCACCAGTTAACGCTCCTGTCCAGACCAAATAAAGCGAATGGGGAAAAGCTCCTTACACTCGAGTGCGGCTCATTTCTTGGACACCTCCCCAACGAGCATGATGTTTTGGCGGCCGTCCTGCCGCCGAGTCGCACCACCCCGTGAAAGTAAGGGGGGCCACGGAACCGCTGATATCAACGATTCCAGATGTGGGGTGTAAAGATGGATTGCAGACAAAGGTGACTTCTGAGGCTCATGTTAGAGCTTTTAATCGGCACGCATTGAGGGAGCGTCCATGTTGGAATTAAAAGGACTCCAATTCCCACAAGGCAACGTGAAGGATTGGTACAGCCCATTGGGGCTCACGATAGAGCCGAACCAGGCTATTGGAGAACTTTCACGCTCCTTCCTGACTTTTAACCTATGAGGAAGATGGATATCGAAACGCGTCAGGTTGTCAGGTGCTTGTAATCACCAGTTAACGCTCCTGTCCAGACCAAATAAAGCGAATGGGGAAAAGCTCCTTACACTCGAGTGCGGCTCATTTCTTGGACACCTCCCCAAAGAGCATGATGTTTTGGCGGCCGTCCTGCCGCCGAGTCGCACCACCCCGTGAAAGTAAGGGGGGCCACGGAACCGCTGATATCAACGATTCCAGATGTGGGGTGTAAGGATGGATTGCGGACAAAGGTGAATTCTGGGGCTCATGTTAGAGCTTTTAATGGGCACGCATTGAGGGAGCGTCCATGTTGGAATTAAAAGGACTCCAATTCCCACAAGGCAACGTGAAGGATTGGTACAGCCCATTGGGGCTCACGATAGAGCCGAACCAGGCTATTGGAGAACTTTCACGCTCCTTCCTGACTTTTAACCTATGAGGAAGATGGATATCGAAACGCGTCAGGTTGTCAGGTGCTTGTAATCACCAGTTAACGCTCCTGTCCAGACCAGATAAAGCGAATGGGGAAAAGCTCCTTACACTCGAGTGCGGCTCATTTCTTGGACACCTCCCCAACGAGCATGATGTTTTGGCGGCCGTCCTGCCGCCGAGTCGCACCACCCCGTGAAAGTAAGGGGGGCCACGGAACCGCTGATATCAACGATTCCAGATGTGGGGTGTAAGGATGGATTGCGGACAAAGGTGAATTCTGGGGCTCATGTTAGAGCTTTTAATCGGCACGCATTGAGGGAGCGTCCATGTTGGAATTAAAAGGACTCCAATTCCCACAAGGCAACGTGAAGGATTGGTACAGCCCATTGGGGCTCACGATAGAGCCGAACCAGGCTATTGGAGAACTTTCACGCTCCTTCCTGACTTTTAACCTATGAGGAAGATGGATATCGAAACGCGTCAGGTTGTCAGGTGCTTGTAATCACCAGTTAACGCTCCTGTCCAGACCAAATAAAGCGAATGGGGAAAAGCTCCTTACACTCGAGTGCGGCTCATTTCTTGGACACCTCCCCAACGAGCATGATGTTTTGGCGGCCGTCCTGCCGCCGAGTCGCACCACCCCGTGAAAGTAAGGGGGGCCACGGAACCGCTGATATCAACGATTCCAGATGTGGGGTGTAAGGATGGATTGCGGACAAAGGTGAATTCTGGGGATCATGTTAGAGCTTTTAATCGGCACGCATTGAGGGAGCGTCCATGTTGGAATTAAAAGGACTCCAATTCCCACAAGGCAACGTGAAGGATTGGTACAGCCCATTGGGGCTCACGATAGAGCCGAACCAGGCTATTGGAGAACTTTCACGCTCCTTCCTGACTTTTAACCTATGAGGAAGATGGATATCGAAACGCGTCAGGTTGTCAGGTGCTTGTAATCACCAGTTAACGCTCCTGTCCAGACCAGATAAAGCGAATGGGGAAAAGCTCCTTACACTCGAGTGCGGCTCATTTCTTGGACACCTCCCCAACGAGCATGATGTTTTGGCGGCCGTCCTGCCGCCGAGTCGCACCACCCCGTGAAAGTAAGGGGGGCCACGGAACCGCTGATATCAACGATTTCAGATGTAGGGTGTAAGGATGGATTGCGGACAAAGGTGACTTCTGGGGCTCATGTTAGAGCTTTTAATCGGCACGCATTGAGGGAGCGTCCATGTTGGAATTAAAAGGACTCCAATTCCCACAAGGCAACGTGAAGGATTGGTACAGCCCATTGGGGCTCACGATAGAGCCGAACCAGGCTATTGGAGAACTTTCACGCTCCTTCCTGACTTTTAACCTATGAGGAAGATGGATATCGAAACGCGTCAGGTTGTCAGGTGCTTGTAATCACCAGTTAACGCTCCTGTCCAGACCAGATAAAGCGAATGGGGAAAAGCTCCTTACACTCGAGTGCGGCTCATTTCTTGGACACCTCCCCAACGAGCATGATGTTTTGGCGGCCGTCCTGCCGCCGAGTCGCACCACCCCGTGAAAGTAAGGGGGGCCACGGAACCGCTGATATCAACGATTTCAGATGTAGGGTGTAAGGATGGATTGCGGACAAAGGTGACTTCTGGGGCTCATGTTAGAGCTTTTAATCGGCACGCATTGAGGGAGCGTCCATGTTGGAATTAAAAGGACTCCAATTCCCACAAGGCAACGTGAAGGATTGGTACAGCCCATTGGGGCTCACGATAGAGCCGAACCAGGCTATTGGAGAACTTTCACGCTCCTTCCTGACTTTTAACCTATGAGGAAGATGGATATCGAAACGCGTCAGGTTGTCAGGTGCTTGTAATCACCAGTTAACGCTCCTGTCCAGACCAAATAAAGCGAATGGGGAAAAGCTCCTTACACTCGAGTGCGGCTCATTTCTTGGACACCTCCCCAACGAGCATGATGTTTTGGCGGCCGTCCTGCCGCCGAGTCGCACCACCCCGTGAAAGTAAGGGGGGCCACGGAACCGCTGATATCAACGATTCCAGATGTGGGGTGTAAGGATGGATTGCGGACAAAGGTGACTTCTGGGGCTCATGTTAGAGCTTTTAATCGGCACGCATTGAGGGAGCGTCCATGTTGGAATTAAAAGGACTCCAATTCCCACAAGGCAACGTGAAGCATTGGTACAGCCCATTGGGGCTCACGATAGAGCCGAACCAGGCTATTGGAGAACTTTCACGCTCCTTCCTGACTTTTAACCTATGAGGAAGATGGATATCGAAACGCATCAGGTTGTCAGGTGCTTGTAATCACCAGTTAACGCTCCTGTCCAGACCAAATAAAGCGAATGGGGAAAAGCTCCTTACACTCGAGTGCGGCTCATTTCTTGGACACCTCCCCAACGAGCATGATATATGAATATATATATATATATATATATATATATATATATATATATATATATATATATTCACTGAAAAAAACACAGGTTTCAGGGACGTTATAGTTAGTTGGACATTTGACTCATATAAAACCAGAGAAATTCGCCTGTTATAGTTAGTTGAGCTAACTATAACTCGCGCCCCGGCAATGCACTGCTGATGACGTCACATATTATGACATGGTCAGTGACATCTCAAATGACATCACTGATGACATCATCCAGTGAATGTGTGTTTCTGTAAAGTTTAAATATGTTTTATAAATATATATATGCCAAGGTGTATTGAAGAATGAATGAGTGTATAAGACTCAGGATGGATGATTAAGTAGGTGTGTGACTAACTGTATAAGTGACTAATTAATTGTGTCTTGCTTAATGCATGTGTTAGCGACTGATATAGACATTCACACAGTTTAGGTTGTTAGTTGGTGTGTAAGCAGTTCCATGGTTTGATTAGCAACTAAATGAGGATCTATATGAGCTATTCATTGCTTGTCTGACTACCTGTATGAGTACCTGAGTGTCTGCGTGGGTGGGTGGGGGGTGTGACTCTCTGCATAGATGTGTGAGTGGCTAATTCACTAGGTATATGTGTTCAAGTCTGTATCTGTGAAGGTCTGTATGGCTGAGTGAGTGTGTGTATGAGTGTCTCGGTGAGAGAATGGATGCCTCAGTGGTACATGTGAGTAACTCCATATGTGAAAGGCAGTATATATGAGTGTTGGGATATATAAATGACTATATGTGAGAATGAGTGATTGTGAGAGTGCCTGTATGGATCAGTGTGTCCTTGTATTAGTTATTGTATTAGAGTGTAAGTATGTGTTAGTATATGTTTAAATAAGTGACGTGGTATGTGTATAACTGTACAGGTGAGTAAATGAAAGTGTTATTGATTATTTCCATTACTGACTAGGTGAGTGAATAACTCTAAGAATGAGAGGCAGTGTGGGAGTGTCTGTATAGATATGTGTCTGTATATGATAATGCTGTATTGATGGCTGACTGTATGTATGAGTGAGTGTATAGGTGAATGAATGGATGTGTGTAGACCTACAAATTAGAGAGTGGATATGCACTAACTGGTATTGGTGTGTTCACGGTTTCGAAAATTATAGGCTGTATTTTAGACTGGGTGTATCAAGTGTTCTTTTAGGGTCCGATCAGGTGCATCTGATTTTCACGTGGATGATGTCATCAGTGATATCATTTGAGATGTCATCAGTGATGTCATCACTGATGTCACTGACCATGTCATTAGTGATGTAATATGTGATGTCATCAGCAGTGCATTGCGGGGGCGCGAGTTATAGTTAGCTCAACTAACTATAACAGGCGAATTTCTCTGGTTTTATATGAGTCAAATGTCCAACTAACTATAACGTCCCTGAAACCTATGGTTTTTTCAGTGAACTTCTAAGGTTTTTTTAAATGCTAATTCCTAACTATAACGTCCCTGAAACCTATGGTTTTTTTCAGTGAATTTCTAAGGTTTTTTAAATGCTAATTTCTAACTATAACGTGCATGAAACCTATGGTTTTTCAGAGAATTTCAAAGGTTTTTTAAATGCTAATTTTTATTTATAATGTTCATTAAACCTATCTTTTTTTCTGTGTTTTTTTAATCATTAACCCATTCTCAACTTGGTGAAAACTGCAAATCTCACCACTCTTCCATCAATACCTTACACCAACAAAATCACCACAGACAAGAGCCACATCTAACGCTAATGAAATGCACAGTAAGCGTTCCTGTGCAAAAAAAACACGAAAACACCACTTCCCCATATTTTCAACAAACAGCCAAATCTGCAATGTGATCCAAAAAGCAGGCGATAAGCCGAGTTAGCAGTAACAAATTAACATCAACCTTTAACTGGTGTAAGGAGGTCGACTATCTACTCCGTTATTTCGTCAGGTACTACTAGCTCACTGCACCATAAGTCATCGCCACGTGGCCTTATCAACGCAGAATTCATTAGACAAAACACATTGCTCCCAGTGCAGCCGCCGGGACCACGTCTCATCGCAGGGTGTGCACACGCTGAGTATTCCAGGTGCCACTAACTGTGCAGCTCAACTCAACGCCACGTGGCTGTGTGCCCATCCTGACCGCTGCCTCCGCCCTACACTGGAGTTACATGGTTCACAATTCAACATTAGTAGCGACGCAAATTGTGTAAGAGACTATAATGCATTAAGAAGACCAAATGCTCCCAATCTGTGCAGCTCAAGTCAACGTCACCTGCCTGTGGGCCTTTGCTGACCGCTGCCTCCGGCCTACACTGTGGAAGACCGGCGACACTTGGTGCCAACTAACCCTGTTCAACACAAGCCAATCCCACCTGTGTAACTGTGTCCTGAGTCCTCAATGGCAGCGACCACAGCACCAGACTCCCTTCGATCACCGAGGGGCAATCCACATGGAAGACCGGCGACACGTGGTGCCACTGAACCTGTACTACGTAAGGTTTGTTTGGGTCACCAACGCATGCACGTGGCTGTGGACCCTAGCTCACCGCTACCTCTGCCCTACACTGTGGGCGACTGGCGACAAATGGTACCACTAACCGCCTTCAACACAAACCGATGCCACATGAGGAACTGTGTCCTGAGTCCTGAATGGCAGTGACCCCAACTTGCCAGCGACCACAGCACCAGACTCCCTTCGATTAGTGTGGCGTATTTGCATATCGAAGTCATCAATGTGGAAAGTATTGCAGACAAAAAGATAACGCAAAAGATAAATTTTACACAAACTGTCGATTTCCCTTTCCACGTCCAGTAATTTCCAAAGGATGAGTGAACAGTTTTATGTCAGCAATGAGGCATACCATCACTCGAAAATCACCCCAAAATACGTATAATTTAAAAAGAACAGAAGCATCGAAGTACAATAATGATTACAATACGGAGATTTTGAAGATGTGAAATGCAAATATGAACATACAATATGATGCCAATAACTCAATTGCTGTTTCTCACTATGTCACGTCATATATTACCAACTCTTAGAAGACAGAATTGAAATAAACGTGGGAAGAAATTTCACAGGAGAAGACACTTAGGAAAAAAATGTACAGCTTCAGTTTGAAGATACTTTCACATCGAGAAATTGGATCCTACCACTGTTCAGATCGATACACATCTGCAAGTTTATATTCAAAGTCAACAGGAACCATCTGGATAAGTCTAGGTTTTCCTGCGGCACGAAATCGAGTTTTAATATAAATGTTATAAAACAAATTTGTGATAATATAGACTTATGTTTCTTTGCTAGTCAAGAGAACTGTACCGAAAATAACAGTTGGATATGCCTAGGTGTTGATCAACAAATGAAAGATAATACTGTTGTGAAGTTTGAAAAAGAAATAACAAAGTTTAATGTAGTTTCTGGTAAAAATCCCAACTATGTTTATATTTATTGCCGACGTACTCATTATAAAATTCAAACTCGGAATGTAGATGTACTACCACTAACCCTGTTCAACACAAGTCGATCCCACATTTCTAACTGTGTCCTGAGTCCTGAATGGCAGTCACCCCAAGTCCGTGGGAGCGACCACAGCACCACACTCCCTTCGACCACTGAGGCATATTTTGATATGCAAGGCCAGCGACACGTAGTCCCACTAACCCTCTTTAACACAAACCGATTCCACATGTGTACCTGTGTCCTGAATGGCAGTGACCCCAAGTCCGTGGCAGCAACCACAGCAGCATACTCTCTTTGATCAGTTAGACATATTTCCATATGCAACGGCAGCGACACGTGGTGCCAATAACTCTGTTCAACACAAGCCAATCCCACATGTGTAACTGTGTCCTGAGTCCTGAATGGCAGTGACCTCAACTCCGTACCACCACACTCCCTTTGATCAGTGAGGGGTATTTCCATAAGCAACTACAGACTCCAGTAGGCAAGTAAGTATCACAGTCTTACACCCAACATATTATCCTTTTAGTACCCTTGCTTCAAGAACTTTTTTTATATCAGTTATAGATTTACTACAATGACCAAATTATTCTTCAAATGAAAACTAAAATGGAATAGCAGTCTACACTGCAGGCAGTACAGCTCGCAATTCCATGTTTCAATGCTAATTTCTAACAACAAGATTGTACTCAGAAAATACAACACTTCGTCCGTGTATTCAATACTTATTTCATATTTTCATCATACGCCTACACTGCACTCACTAGGGCTCCCAATGGAAATTATTTCTTCATTCATTAACTACAGAGTCCACTAGGCAAGTAACTATGACAGGCCTCAAATCTACATAATATCCTTTTAGTATCCTTTCTTCATGAACATTTTTTATATTAGTTATATCTTTAGTACAATCACAAAAATTAATTTTCAAGCACAAACAAACACTCAGCAGTCTACACTGCGGGCAGCAGACCTCGCAATTTGAATTTTGGACACGTGGTGCCAACTAACACTGTCCAACACAAGCCGATCCCACATATGTAACTGTATCCTGAGTCCTGAATGGCAGTGACCCCAAGTCCGTGGCAGCGACCACAGCACCAGACTCCCTATGATCAGTGAAGCATATATCCATATGCAAGGCCGGCGACACCTAGTCTCACTAACCCTGTTCAAACCAAGCCGATCCCACATGTGTAACTGTGTCCTGAGTCCTTAATGGCAGTGACCCCAAATCCATGGCAGCCACCACAGCAGCAAACTTTCTTTGATCAGTTAGACATATTTCCATATGCAGTGATGCAAAAATTCATGGCAGCGACCACACCACCACACTCCCTTTGATTAGTGAGGAGTATTTTCTTATTGAAGGCTGGCGACAAGTGGTGCCACTAAACCTGCACTACGCAGGCCGGTGAGGCCACCAACGTATGCACGTGGCTATGGGCCCTTGCTCACCGCTACCTCTGGCCTACACTACGATCAGCAGGCCTCACAATTCAGATAGAGTCGTGATTCCACATGATGCTGTCCTATAGCCAAGACACATTGCTCCCAGTGCGGCCCGTCCACAACAAGCATCATCACAGCCTCATACACTCTCAATACCTCTGGTGACACTAACCCTCTTTAACAGAAGCCGATCCCACATGTGTAACTGTGTCCTGAGTCCTGAATGGCAGTGACCCCAAGTCCGAGACAGTAACCACAAAACATACTCCCTTCGATTTGTGAGGCATATTTCGATATGCAAGGCCTGCGACACATAGTCCCACTAACCCACTTTAACACAAACCAGTCCCAAATGTGTAACTGTGTCCTGAATCCTGAATGGCAGTCACCCCAACTTCGTGGCAGCGACCACAGCACCAGACTCCCTTCAGACTTATTTGTTGTTCTTCTCTTTAAATAATGTTTTTATATGTAAATCTATACATGTCTAAGACTCTTCTTTGTCCAACCGCACAGGGACACTTCCGGGCCCAAGAAGGTTGTTGGGGGTATGATGGTAATGTGGGAAGAGGGTGCGTTACCTGCTGATGTGGGGAGAGGCAGCGTCAAAGGGGTATCTATCACAGAAAGAACTCCAATATGTTTTCACAAATATCTCGGACAAATGCCAGCTGACGAACTGAATCACAAAATTATTTTTCAATACTTATGTAGTGTGAGTTATGAACAGTTCGCACCCAGACTTGCAGAGGGACAGCTGCGGCCCGTCCACTCCACTCACAGACGCAGTACTATGAGCCGTCTGCGCCATTGTAACTATCCCTGCCCTGTTCCATCGTATGTCATGCCACCCCATGCCACCCAGATTACGTTTCGACGATGGTCCCACATACCTACCTGTTGCATGCGTACTCGCTGTTCCTGTGCAGGTCAGTGGTCTAGTACTCCACATGTCCCGCCCACTCCATGAGGGCAGCTTTACCCACACACCACACCCGTCTGGCACATGCGTCACAGGCCATGTGACCATGCAAATATAATAGATCGACAACGTCACATCCTTTATTGCCGGTGCTGACTAGATGCCGGACGCTCCACGTGTCTCAACCATAAAGAGTCTTTCAAAAGCTTGCACAGAAGGTTACTCGCACCCTAATCTGTATAGCCCTCAGGGGCCTACCACCCCCTTGGCGCGGACTTCAGATGCACAGGGTTAGTGCCGCCCAAAGCTCATATGGCCATCAGGGGCCTACCACCACGTGGCACGAACTTAGCTTCCACAGGCTTAGCGGCCCCAAAATCTGATGTGGTCTCCGCCATTCATGACTCAGGACTCAGCGACATCTGTGCGATCCGCCAAGCACCTGATGTGGTCTCTGCCATTCATTACTCAGGACTCAGAGACATATCTGGGATGAGGTTTGACGGGCACGTGGAGTGCCCACTGCTGCACACTCCGGTGGCACCAGGTAATTATTTGCTCATGGATGCGCAGGGGTGGCAGTGTCTCTCTCTCTCTCTCTCTGTCTCTGTCTCTGTCTCTCTCTCTCTCTCTCTCTCTCTCTCTCTCCCCCCTTTCTCCCCCTCTCTCTATCTCTCTCTCTCCCTCTATCTCTCTCTCTCTCTCTCTTCCTTCTTTTCCTTCCATACCTCTCTAACTCTCTCTCTTCCTTCTCCCTTTCTCACTCCCTTTCTTTTCTTCCCTCCCTTTTTCTCTCTGGCTTTTTTTTCCTTCTCTTTTTCTCTATGTCTCTCTCCTTTGATATGCGCATTACACACGTCCTTATTTTGTGCTTTATTTTCCAGGCTCTGTCGTCCACATCCATGGTCCCCACAGCAGTGTTCCACCTTGTTATTTTGTATTTTTTTTAATACATTTTATTTATTACTTTATCGTTGATATATGTTAATAAAAAAATGAAGTTTGGAAAAAATAATAATAACGTTTCTGGTTGTTTTCTTAACTGCTGTGTAACTCTTTCTTGTTCTTATTACTATTATTTGATGAAGTCCACCATGGTTTTAAATTTTGGAGGACTTATCGCGGGAATACTGGTGATGTCTGCTGTTTCCACCAACTTCTGAATAGTGTGTTAAATTTATCTCAACTTTACCATTAAACTGCTGATAATGAAATGCAGACTAGCCGTTCCCGTGCAAAAAAACACGAGGTGCACCTTTGCGATTTATTCTAAATACTAAAATCCTGTATTGAATTGCACTGACGTAGTGGCTGCACTCACAGTGTACACACAAAATCATTTACGAAACCTCATTGTATTTATATTGATTGGGAATCGGGCATCAGGTGCTGGATCTTGACGAGATACACTGCCCAGTTCGTATATTGTCCTGCACACACAAAAAATCATATCACAACTTTCACACCAACTGCAATGTGAACCAAATTCCGGCGATACGCCACATTAGCACCAGGGATTTTACACCTGCGTTCTGATGGTGTTAAGCAAGACGACTACCTGCACCATGAAAGAGAACACAGCCAAGAGCCACACTAGAACACCCACAGGTGCCATAGAATAAATGAGCATGAAACAGGGATACCCATGAGGGCCACAAGACTCTTCGGAACAACTCCGGGACCGCCAACGCCCCCTTAAACACTAATCTGAACAAGTGTGTCGCTCTGGTCATTGTGTTAGCATGATAGGCACCAGCCCTGCAACATCACAGTGTGCTATCACCTCAGCGTTGGCAGTGAGCCTGGACATGTAGCTATGCACGCATCCTCCTGCATGCACAACCGGAGTGTGCTGGTCCGGAGTACACAGGTCAGCGCAGGGGTGTGCCTATCCGACAACGGGAACGGGGTGTCTCGGACATCTCCGTGTACAGGAAGTGCGGTAAGTGTGTCTCTGTTTTCTGGTGTGGCCTGCCACAAGGGCCGCAGCAGTCGATGTTGTAAAGTGGCATGCACCACCTCCAAACGGCACTGTGATGGTGTTGTTGGAATGCAGCAGCACATGCGCAAATAGGCATTACAATGGTGTGCCGTACGAGTGCACGAGATACAACAGCGCACCGTACAAAAGTGTGGGAGCTCGTGGGAGGGAGGAGCAGCTGTTTGCAACGTAACAGAAAGTGAACCTCGCCCATGTGCCACGTGCTGGGCATCTCATCCATGATGACCACGGTCGCAGACATTCCACAACACCAACGACCCGCCTTTGTACACATCCTCAATGAATGCAGTGTGGTTTTCACTTCTATGCTCGTTCACTGGTGTGATGTTGGCGAGTTGTGTAACTTGTGCTCCTTGTTGGTGTGTTTCATTTTGGCCATTGTTTGTCTATACTTGTGCTATACTTAATTGTGCATGTCTGCCATTCTGCCCAATTCCTCCCGTCCCCCCACTCCCTGCTTCTTCCTCTTTCTGGTGCTGTTCTGTCTATAATTTTGATGCTCCACACATAAATACATGTAAATAACAAATTAGAATAGTTCCTTGATTCTTTTAGGTTTCAAAACTTCTCTCTCTTGGTTTCTTTTTAATTTTCCACATAAACAGTTTTTTTTAATATTCAACAACACATAGAAGTCAGAAGTGCAACGTATTCTATCAACACACTTTCTAGAACATTCTACAACACGTGCAGGCTAAAAGTTCATCAATCTTTTTAAACTTAACCATATTTTTTTCCAACATTTTACTGAACATTTAACGGCACGTGCAGGTTAAAAGTTCACAATTGTTTTAAGTTCGAACAGTGCCTTCCAAATGCAAGTAGCAGGTGTGGTTGAGTTGACAACTTTTATCCTATGATATGTACTCCACGTTGAAACTGCTTTTTCTTAACCAATCACAAAGATGCTTTTCCCCAAAACGAATGTGCACCCTACTTTTAAAAAAGAATGCTTTTCGTCTCCCAATCACGTATCGTTTTGTATGGCAATAAAAAGTTGTTCCCCATCTTTAAACATATCTCTTATTTTACTAAGGAACTGCATGAGCTACAGACATCTTTCCATACCTTCCAGCCATACCTTCAAAATGCTAGTGTGGATCGTAGGACATAGCTATATTTTCTGGTGCAAGAGGTATGCAGAACAGAGACGTATTGACTTAGACCTAGGTTTACAAAATGTGGACATTAAATGGTTTGCACAGAGAGGATTGAAGTGGCACCAATTGTTGCCTTTGATTAAAACTTGCTTGCATCTCCAACACCCTGACCTCATGATTGTGCACTGTTGTGGAAATGGCCTAGGCACATTGACTGGGGTAGGTTTGGAAATGCTTATGAAGGACACCTTTGGACAATTGATGTTACTTTTCCCTCAAACTGTCTTTGTATATTCCAATATATGCTAAAGACAGAAGTGGAAATGGTCAAAACAATTTTGTCCTCAGATTGAAAAATCAAGGAAGAAACACAACAAAGCCGTGTCTGCATACCTCAGAGACCACAAAATGGGGTCCATCTACAACAACAACATACATTTTGATATGGCTGATATCTACAGAAGTGATGGAGTACACTTCACAGATCACGAAAATCGAGTTTTCCTGAATAACTTGAAGCTGTGCCTCCGCAATTATATGTAGCTCCAACTGATCAACACAAGGGCTCTTTTTAGAGCCATCCTATAACTGACAACTTAGGCCCGCTATTTTAGGGCCAAGTAACGGCAACTCCTGGACCCTCGCCAAAATGTATTCTCCACACAGCTGTGACGCAGCGGCCAGACCATCTGACTTTGCAGCACAGAGCACTCGCTTTGATCACCACCTGTACTCCCCCATAGGGGTGAGTAGTTTGCGCTTTACATAGTATTGATTTACCTTCGCACTTCCTGTACAACACCACCTAAGCACCATATACAAGTTGGACAAATGTGGTACAGCGCCCAGAGCACATGACTTCACAGCATAGCAAAAACAGGCTCACGGTTTCATTCCCGAGTCCAGCAGCAGCTCAATTTAGCAGCATGACACTCTAGACAATACCTCACTTAATTTCTGTACCCAGCACTTTCAGACCAGTAGGGGTCAGTAGTTCACCGGCTTTACCCCGAGTCCGTCAGCAGCTCAGCTTACACCCCCAGCACCATCAGACCCGTAGGAGTGAGTAGTTTGCACTTTACAAATACCAAATTGATTTGATACGTGTGAATTTACCTTCGCACTCCCTGTATAACACCCCCTAAGCACCATACACAAGTTACAGTGTTCGAAACAAAAGTTCCTCCGAGTAGGTATAACTACATACTGACACTACTTGGACAGATGTGGCACAACGGCCAGAGCACATGACTTCACAGCATATGACACGCTGTTTGGACTCACGCTTTCATCCCCGAGTCCGGCAGCAGCTCAGCCAAGCACCATGAGACTGTACACAATACCTCAAATATTTTCCGTACCCCAGGACTTCCAGACCAGTACGGGTCAGTAGTTCGTCCTAGTAGGTATAAACACATGCTGACACTACTTCCACAGGTGTAGTGCAGCGGCCACAGCACATGACTTCACAGCATAAGACACACAATTTGGGCTCACGCTTTAATCCCCGACTCCCTCACCAGCTCACCTTAGCATCATCAGACTCTAGGCAATACCTCACTTAATTTCCATAGTCCAGCACTTTCACACCGCTAGGGATGAATACTTCGCTTCACACCCCGTCTATAGCACACCCTAAACACCCCACAGAGGTTACAGTGCTCCTACCCTACTCTTTCCCACTTATTTCACCCTTTTTTCCCCTTACTCGCTTCGACGGAATCACAAAATGGCAGCCAACACTTCCTAGTTGCAACTGCTCGCAGCGCTCACAACCAATAAGCAGCAAGCTCGTTCTCGTAACGCCTCAGCCAATCAGATGGCAGAATTCCCAAATATCGATATCTGTAAATTTCGATATTTCTCAAAAGCTACTAAACAGATTTACACCAAATAAACAAAAGAGTGCTTTCTAGACCAAGACCCTTCTCCCTGCCAAATTTGGGGTAAGTCCGTTCACCCGTTCGACCTGTAGCCTAAAGTGTCCCATGGAAATTAACATGGAGAAAACACGTTTTGGGACCCCCCTTTTTTCTCAGGCCCCCCTTGATGAATCACCCCCAAAATTCCCACATAGGAGCTGATATGAACAAAGAATTAGTTTGGAACATTTCATGAAGATTCATCAAACGACGCCAAAGTTATAAGCAAAACAAAAAATGCTCTTCCTCTGGAAACTTGGTCCTAACCATAACTACCTACTGGCGATTGCCAGTAGGTTATATATATATATATATATATATGTAACCTCAAATTGCCCACAGCATTAAGAACGCACTCACTTCAAAAGAAATCTTCCGATTTATTCATATGGAAAGCAAACTGCAACATTCATATTTGTTCTTGTTCTTGATCCGACGCGTTTCAAGGCTCCTGCCTCTTAATCATGGATCTGTTTGCACGTTAAGCAGATGACGCTGATCCAGCCTCCTAATTTCAACCCTCAGTGGGCGTTGCATTCAGTGCGTGATTGCAAGCAGGGCAGGCTGGTACTTGAAGTCAAGCTCAGTTGGTTGTTGTCACCCTCCAGTGGGCTCTGCTTTCCGTGTATAATTTTAAAAAACCTCGTAGTAGGCCATGCGTTTGCAGCGCAATTATTAAGTCCTCATTTGAAGCACTGAACAAAATAGGCACAGTTCCTATTTCCAGCCTCCCACTCGTGACTCTGGGGATGGTGCAGTTCTCCACGTCCGGGCCGCCGTGCATTTAAATGTAACCTCAAATTGCCCACAGCATTAAGAACGCACTCACTTCACCATCCCCAGAGTCACGAGTGGGAGGCTGGAAATAGGAACTGTGCCTATTTTGTTCAGTGCTTCAAATGAGGACTTAATAATTGCGCTGCAAATGCATGGCCTACTACGAGGTTTTTTAAAAGTAAACACAGAAAGCAGAGCCCACTGGAGGGTGACAACAACCAACTGAGCTTGACTTCAAGTACCAGCCTGCCCTGCTTGCAATCACGCACTGAATGCAACGCCCACTGAGGGTTGAAATTAGGAGGCTGGATCAGCGTCATCTGCTTAACGTGCAAACAGATCCATGATTAAGAGGCAGGAGCCTTGAAACGCGTCGGATCAAGAACAAGAACAAACATGAAGCTGCTGGATTGACATTGGCGAGCTTGGAAGCGGCTCTTTCATTTCGTGTGCCCACTTGGGTAAGACATTTGAGTGAACTCTTCAATTTGCAAAGTGGTACCCAACCGGGTTTTGGATGGAATTGTGTCAGATACTATGGGCGCGACTACATTGACCAGCATGCCCGGTTCTGCCACGCCCACATGGGCGGGACTATGAATTTAAATAAATCAGTGTTCCACTTTAAACCGCTTTGCATACTTCATTTGATGAGAGCCAGTGAACAAGAGCATTCATGCTCGAAACGCGTTTGGCAGTCACACAACAGGAATTGGAGAGCTAGCTGAAGGGTCTGCTACCGGTGACTGTGTGCGTAACCCCTTCATAGTGCGACATCCTCAATTGGGGCAACCTGTGTTTTTTTGTGTAGAGCGGCAGCCTAGCCGCGAGGATGTCCCGCCGCCATCTCTGCGGTTCCAAGGCGTTTTATATGCTGAGCGCTGTCAGGAGTGAAGGGGGCCTAGCTGCTGGATTGACATTGGCGAGCTTGGAAGCGGCTCTTTCATTTCGTGTGCCCACTTGGGTAAGACATTTGAGTGAACTCTTCAATTTGCAAAGTGGTACCCAACCGGGTTTTGGATGGAATTGTGTCAGATACTATGGGCGCGACTACATTGACCAGCATGCCCGGTTCTGCCACGCCCACATGGGCGGGACTATGAATTTAAATAAATCAGTGTTCCACTTTAAACCGCTTTGCATACTTCATTTGATGAGAGCCAGTGAACAAGAGCATTCATGCTCGAAACGCGTTTGGCAGTCACACAACAGGAATTGGAGAGCTAGCTGAAGGGTCTGCTACCGGTGACTGTGTGCGTAACCCCTTCATAGTGCGACATCCTCAATTGGGGCAACCTGTGTTTTTTTTTATATATATATATATATATATATATATATATATATATATATATATATATATATATATATATATATTATCTACTGGCGGTCGCCAGTAGATAGTTATAGTTAGGACCGAGTTTCCATAGGAAATCTCAAAATTCTATTTTGAATAACTTTGGCGCCGATTGACGAATCTTCGCGAAATTTTCAAAACTAATGGGGCACTCCGCTCCGCTCCTACCCTGAAAGTCTCGGGGTGATTCGTCAAGCGGGGGCCGAGAAAAAAGGGGGGTCCCAAAACACGTTTTCCCCATGGATTTTTCCAGAGGGACTTTAGTCGCAGCTACAGCCCGAACGGCTGAACAGAATTACGTGAAATTTGGCAGAGAGGTAGCCATAAGGTCCGTTTGGTGACTTTTGCAGGTTTGGTGTAAATCTGTTCAGTATTTTCTGAGAAAATATCATTTAAATCAATAAATATATCTGTACGCGCGCAGCGTGCGCGCAGAGTGCGCGCACTCGGCCGTCCGCGAGCGCACTTCTGATTGGTTGTTACATCTTAGTAAACATTCGAATCGGTCGAAACCAGGAAGTGTCGGTCGCCATTTTGTCTCTCGCACTGAGAGGGTGTTGAAACATAAAGGAGAAAAACATGTAAAGGGGGCAAGCTGAACAGTTCCTGACCCCCTAGCAGGGGTCAAGGGGTCCCAGGAGGTCCCCCTAGGGCAATTAAATTTTTTCGGAAAATCACCGAGTGCGCGAAGCGTGTGCGCACTATCGAAATGAAAAAAATTCTGCAAGGTTCGCGCAGCGTGCGCGCACGGTATATATGCTTTAAAAAAAAATGTCAATATCCACCCCCCGTGTGCACATGCTGTGCGCAGCACAGCATGTGTGCATGCCTTAACATATATGTAGCAAAGTATACCACAACCCTTAACAACAAAGCGTATCATGTGTCCTCCTTGTGCGGATGGAGCGCGAAGTGCACCGTGCGTACATGGCCCATTAAGCGTAACGTGGGCGCGCGGTGCGCATAGCGCACTGTGTGCCCACCGCGCGTGCACGGTGCGCAAAGTGCACCGTGCGTGCACGGCACTAACTGCGTAAAGTGGGCGCGAGGTGCGCAAAGCGCACCGCGTGCTCACCGTGCGCGCACGGAACGAACTGCGTGAAGTGGGCGCACGGTGCACAAAGCGCACCGCGTGCCCACCGTGCGCGCACCGTGCGCGAAGCGCACCGTGCGCGCACGGCACGAACGGCGTAAAGTAACTTACCATTTAAAAAAAACGTACAAATTCACTGAAAAAACCATAGGTTTCACACACGTTATAGTTAGGAATTAGCATTTAAAAAACCTTGCAAATTCACTTAAAAAACCATAGGTTTCACACATGTTATAGTTAGCTGGGCATTTTCCTCATGAAAAACCAATGAAATTCCCCCGTTATAGTTAGTGCAGGCAACTATAACTCACGCGACCGTAATCCGCTGCTGATGACGTCAGATATTACATCACTGATGACATAATTGTCTTTCTGAAAAAAATAAAATAAATATATGTATAGCTAAAAAAAAAGGAAGAAGACATGGGTATATAAATGTGTAAATACAGTGATGTAATATCTGACGTCATCAGCAGCGGATTACGGTCGCGTGAGTTATAGTTGCCTGCACTAACTATAACGGGGGAATTTCATTGGTTTTTCATGAGGAAAATGCCCAGCTAACTATAACATGTGTGAAACCTATGGTTTTTTAAGTGAATATATATATATATATATATATTATCTACTGGCAGTCGCCAGTAGATAGTTATAGTTAGGACCTTTTTTCCATGGGAAATCCGCAACATTCTATTGGGAATATCTTTGGCGCTGGTTGACGAATCCTCGCAAAATTTTCCAAACTTTTGGCCAGCTCCGCTCCTACCCTGAAAGTTTTGTGGTGATCCGTCAAGCGGGGGCCGAGAAAAAAGGGGGGTCCCAAAACGCATTTTCCCCATGTAATTTCCCATAGGATCTGTTGTCGCAGCTACAGCCCGAACCGCTGAACGGAATGACACCAAATTTGGCAAAGAGGTTGTCCTCAGTTCGGACTCGTGCCTTTTGCATATATGGTGTGAATCTGTTCAGTAGTTCCTGAGAAAATTAAGGTAAAAAAGTTAGTGATATCTATGGCCGGGGAGGGTCCGCGGACCGTACCCGCACCGTAAGCGCACCCTCCCCGAACCGAGCGCGCACCCTCCCGATCGCGCGCTGAATGCTAATTGGCTGTCGAGTGTCTCTCTACATTCGAAACCAGGAACTGTTGGTGGCCATTTTCTGCCTCGGTAGAAGCGAGGCTGAAGAAGCAAGGGGAATAAGTGTGTAAAACATATAAAGGGGGCAGAGTGGAAATACTCTGACCCTCTAGAGGTGCTTAGGGGGTCCCAGAAGGACCCCCTGGGGCCCCCCTTTTTAAAAAAAAAAAACGGCGAAATGCGCGCACGGTGCGCGCATCCTATCACGTTGGATGCACGGATTCTCTCGCGGTGGGTGCGCGGATCCACGGCAACGTTTATTTAAAAACAACAAGAAATGATTGGTTGTATGACAACTTTCTACACTGAAAGGTAAGGTGTATATTTTTGTTTTTTAAAGGTATGATTGTTATTGGTTAACAAAAACAGATTGTAAGGAACATTATATATGATAAGCTGATATGTTGAAAAGTCAAGCACACTTCCTGTCTTGTGTAGGAACATTGTGTGCTCAGTGCAGTGTTCCATGACCTGTTTCTATGGTAACAGGCAGAAGGCAGATTGGGGGAAGGGTTGAATTGTATTTCAGTTGGAAAGGGTTGAAATGTTTAACCAATAGAAATGTGTGTTTGCTTTTGAGTTTATGTGCGAAGGATTGTGATTTGATGTTTACATGTATATGTGTGGAAAATGAAATGGAAACTTTTTCATTCTTTGCTTTTGCTGAGAGGTGCACTGTGCAGAGATTCTGTAAAAGAAAATATGGTGAGTGATTGATATACTCCTTAATCTACAAAAGAACTTGAAAGATGAGTTATTTAATTGTGAGGGGATGTATGTAGACTATTTTGATTTTAATCAGACTAATGTATTTTTCCTGCTAAAGTGTAGGGAGTACTTTTTTTCTCTACAATGTGTGTGCATGTAGAAACCATTCAGTGATAAGCATTTGTGTTTTTCATGTGTTTGTAAACAGATTACTGTGCAGTTTTTATATTTTGGTAGAATTAGAAACCAGTCATTGTTTATGAATTTGTGAAATGAGTTATGTTATGTTTCTATACTAAAATGTAGTACTACTTCTAGATGAAGAAATGTGTTTTGATATAGTGCAAGGGATAGTGTTGTTTGTCTAGAATCACACAGTGAGTCTGTGTGCATTTGGGAACCACTGTCAGAGAAGCATTTGGTAACATCGTTTATTTGCTGACAGATAACTGTTTAACTTGTCATGTTGTGAAGATTTAGTAGCATTAGAAGACAGTTATGGCTTATGATTTGATTACATGAGTCAGGCTTTGACAGAAAAGTGCAATCCTGAAATATGTAGATTGTGTGCAGTTCCCTTACCAGTTGCACTGTAGTGAATGAGTTTTGGTAAACTCCTAGGGATAGTTGTGCATGTCTGGAATCACAGTGTGAGTTAGTGTGTATTTGAGATTAGTGTGAGAGAAGCATTTGGTGATATCATGTATTTGCTTACAGATGACTGTTTTAAAACCTGTCATGTTGTGAACTTTTAGTAGCATTAGAATCCAGTCTTTGCTTATGCGTTGATTAAATGAGTCATGCTTTGACACTGATGTGCTATAATTAAATATGTAGATTGTGTTCAGTCCCGTTAACTCTTCCAGACTAGTGAATGAGCTTTGGTAAACTCCTAGGATAGTGTTGATTGTCTAAAAGCACACTGTGAGTCTGTGTGCTTTTGGGTAAGGATTGTGAGAGAAGCATTTGGTAACATGGTGTATTTGCTGACAGATAACTGTTTTAAAACCAGTCAGGTTGTCAAGTTTTAGTAGCATTAGAAGACAGTTATGGCTTATGCTTTCATTAAATGAGTGAGGCATTGACAGTAAATTGTAGTCGTGAAATATGTAGATTGTGTGCAGTTCCCTTACCACTTGCACTGTAGTGAATGAGTTTTGGTAAGCTCATAGGGATAGTGGTGCTTGTCTAGAATCACGCTGTAAGTTAGTGTGTATTTGGGATCAGTGTGAGAGAATCATTTGGTAACATCATGTATTTGCTGACAGATAAATGTTTTAAAATCTGTCATGCTGTGAAGTTTTAGTAGCATTAGAATCCAGTCTTTGCTTATATGTTGATTAAATGAGTCATGCTTTGACACTGATGTGCTGTACTTAAATATGTAGATTGTGTGCAGTACCATTAACTCTTCCAGACTAGTGAATGAGTTTTGGTAAACTCCTAGGATAGTGTTGCTTGTCTAAAAGCACACTGTGAGTCTGTGTGCATTTGGGTAAAGATTGTGAGAGAAGCATTTGGTAACATGGTGTATTTGCTGACAGATAACTGTTTTAAAACCAGTCAGGATGTCAAGTTTTAGTAGCATTAGAAGACAGTTATGGCTTATGCTTTTATTAAATGAGTCAGGCATTGACAGTAAATTGCAGTCGTGAAATATGTAGATTGTGTGCAGTTCCCTTACCAATTGCACTGTAGTGAATGAGTTTTGGTAAACTCATAGGGATAGTGGTGCTTGTCTAGAATCACACTGTGAGTTAGTGTGTATTTGGGATCAGTGTGAGAGAATCATTTGGTAACATCATGTATTTGCTGACAGATAACTGTTTTAAAATCTGTCATATTGTGAAGTTTTAGTAGCATTAGAATCCAGTCTTTGCTTATATGTTGATTAAATGAGTCATGCTTTGACACTGATGTGCTGTACTTAAATATGTAGATTGTGTGCAGTCCCCTTACCCCTTCCACAGTAGTGAATGAGTTTTGGTAAAGTCCTAGGATAGTGTTGATTGTCTAAAATCACACTGTGAGTCTGTGTGCATTTGGGTAAGGATTGTGAGAGAAGCATTTGGTAACATCGTGTATTTACTGACAGATAACTGTTTTAAAGCCTGTCATGTTGTCAAGTTTTAGTAGCATTAGAAGCCAGTCTTTGCTTATGCGTTGATTAAATTAGTCAGGCATTGACATTAAAGTGTAGTTGTGAAATATGTAGATTGTGTGCAGTTACTTTACCACTTCCACTGTAGTGAATGAGTTTTGGTAAACTCCTAGGGATAGTGTTGTTTGTCTAGAATCACACTGTGAGTCTGTGTGCATTTGGGAACCACTGTGAGAGAAGTGTTTGGTAACATCGTGTATTTGCTGACAGATAAGTGTTGTAAAACATGTCATGTTGTCAAGTTTTAGTAGCATTAGAAGACAGTTATGGCTTATGCTTTCATTATATATATATATATGTTGTGAAGTTTTAGTAGGATTAGAATCCAGTCTTTGCTTATGCGTTGATTAAATGAGTCATGCTTTGACACTGATGTGGTGTACTTAAATATGTAGATTGTGTGCAGTACCATTAACTCTTCCAGAGTAGTGAATGAGTTTTGGTAAACTCCTAGGATAGTGTTGCTTGTCTAAAATCACACTGTGAGTCTGTGTGCATTTGGATAAGGATTGTGAGAGAAGCATTTGGTAACATCGTGTATTTGCTGACATATACCTGTTTTAAAACCGGTCATGTTGTGAAGTTTTAGTAGCATTAGAAGCCAGTCTTTGCTTATGCTTTGATTATATGAGTCAGGCTTTGACATAAAAGTGCAGTCCTGAAATATGAAGATTGTGTGCAGTTCGCTTACCACTTCCACAGTAGTGAATGATTTTTGGTAAACTCCTAGGTATAGTGGTTGTTGTCTAGAATCACACTGTGAGTCTGTGTGCATTTGAGAACCACTGTGAGAGAAGCATTTGGGAACATCGTCTACAGATAACTAATTTAAAACCTCTAACCAATCAATAACCCATATATACACTCATATAGCTATTCAAAAAACCATGCAGCCACTTATACACCAACACACAGACACATACAGACATTCACACAGTTTAGTCACTAGTCTGCAGTAAGATACATTTAATGACTCACTGTGGGAGGGCAGGTCGGATAAACAGACGCGGAGGCCGTATATAGGAAGACAAGGGTCGAGTTTTATTTAAGGCTGCGCTTAAGGGTGTTGGAGATAAGGTAAAGTTCTCTGTATCCTCTATCTTCGCTGTCTTTTCTTCTTCTTCCCTCCGTGTGTTTGGGTCCGTGAATCCCTCGCTTGTTGATTCTTCTTCTGGACGTATGGTGTTCCCCCAGAGGCTCATGAGCATGAAAAGAAAAAGGGAGCCGTCAGTTTATTATGAAATGGCACCTTTTTAGAGGATAGTTCCTACACCAAACCCGGGAGTGACTGTGTGCTGCTTTCTGAGGGGGAAGTGCCGCTCGTGAGGAAGAAAAACCGTAATGATATAGCAGGAGCCCCGATATCCTACAGACAGGGGTATATTGTCCCTCGTCTTACTTGTTAGGCTAGCATGGTTGATCGTAGTCATAAGGAAGGTTTAGTGCATGAGGAATAGGTGAGTTACAGGGAAGGTTTAGTGCACGAGGAATAGGTGAGTCACAGGGAAGGTTATTCTTCTCCCCCCCCCTCCCTTTCTAGTCTCTACCCCACCCTTGTCTCCCTTCCCCCGTCCCGCACCACTCACCGGCTCCGCCGCAACTCTTCTCCCGAGTTGCGGCCGCTCTCCAGCCCCCTCCTGAGGTGTCCACCACTCTTCGCACCACCTCTCGTCTTCTTCGTCCTCTTGGCCTTGGGTGTCTTCGGGTTCCTCGTCTTCTCCGTACTCCGTGGTTCCTGTTCTCGTCGTCTCGTCCTCCGTATACTTCCTCCTTTCTCCGGCTTCCTCGTCGCGCCCTCTGTTCGGGGATTGGTCTCTTTTATTCTCGTTCTCGTGACTGTTTCCGGGTTCTCCCCTCTCGTCTCGCAGGACCTGGAGAAGCGGTTCCTGTAGGGGCGGCATACGGAGGGGATTGTTTACTGCTCCGAGGATGGCTTGCCGGGTTTCCGGTCTCAGGGTCCTAATGCCTGTAGGTGGGGGTTCGGGGATGCGGAATACTGGCCAGGGGGAAGAGTCGCTCGGCTCTTCTCGACATCCCCTTTCCCTTGCTGTCTTACTAGTGGGGGGAGGCCCAAGAGGATACCGGGAGAGGAAATCCGCATTTATCTGTTCTGTACCTTTCCGATGTTTGGTTTGGAAATTGTAGGGCTGTAGTGCCAAAAACCATCGTAAAACCCTTTCGTTATTCCCTTTGTTGCGGGCCAACCATTCCAAAGGTGCGTGATCGGTATAGAGGGTGAATTCACGGCCCTCCAAATAGTATTTCAGAGATTCAATGGCCCATTTGATGGCAAGGGCTTTTTTTTCAATGACTGCGTAATTACGTTCGCGGGGAAACAACTTCCTGCTAATGTACAATATTGGTCGTTCCTCACCTTGTTCATTCCTTTGGGATAGGACGGCCCCTAACCCGTGGTCGGAGGCGTCTGTTTGTAGAACAAAGGGTAAGGAATAGTCTGGACTGGCGAGTACTGTATCAGAGGTGAGGGACGTTTTAAAGTTTTCGAATGCTTGGACTGTCTCTGGGGTGGGGTTTCGGAGTCTACTTTCTGTGTGTATTGTCTTCCGTAACAGGTCCGTAAGGGGGGCCGCTATTTGTGAGAATCGGGGAATAAACCTACGATAGTAGCCAAGTAACCCTAGAAAGGCACGGAGGTCTTTTGCTGTCTGTGGAAATGGTATTTGGGATATTGCTGCTAATTTCTGACTTTGTGGGCGTATTACCCCCTCCCCCAACAGATAACCCAAATATCTCACTGTTTGGGCAGTCAAATGGCTTTTGGCAGGGTTGATATTCAAGCCATAGGTTCCCAGGGAACGGATTACTTGGGACAGGTGAGAAAGGTGGTCACTCCATGTGTCGCTAAAAATGATGATATCATCAATGTAAGCCCCGGCATATTGTTCATGAGGCCGTAAGATAATGTTCATGGCTTTTTGAAATGTAGCGGGGGCTCCATGCAACCCAAAAGGTAATACCCTGAATTGGAACAGGCCATCCGGGGTGGAGAAGGCCGTCTTTTCTCTGTCTTCTGCTCTCAAGGGTATCTGCCAGTACCCTTTGCATAAATCTAGGGTGCTGATGTACTTCGCTTTCCCTATCCGTTCGATCATTTCATCTACCCTCGGAAGTGGATAGGTATCGAACTCGGAGATCTTGTTGACTTCCCTAAAATCAATACAGAAACGCACCGAGCCGTCAGGTTTAGGCTCCAGTACGATAGGGGAATTCCACTCACTGGTAGAAGGTTCTATTATACCCATTTTTAACATCTGTTGCACTTCTTCCCGTATGGTGTTCCTACGGGCTTCCAGAATCCGATACGGTCGGAGACGTACCCTCCTGCCGGGACGGGTTTTAATGGAATGTTCTAGTAGCGTGGTTCTTCCCGGGGTCAGAGAAAAGATGTCCTGTAACGGTTTTAAGACATTGACTAGGTCAGTCTTAAAGGGAGGCGGCAGATCATGATCAATGCATTGTTCGAATAGGGGTATAACCCCTCCTGCACACCCTATAAGAGTCGGAAGGGGTCCCTCCCATTTCTTTAGGAGGTTTACGTGATATACCTGGGATGTCCCTCTGTTTTTATCCAGTTCTATTCGATAAGTAACGGGAGTTACTTGCTCTAGAATGGTATAGGGACCCTGCCATTGTCCTAAAAGTTTGTGGTCAGAGGATGCCATCATTAACAACACCGCATCTCCCACGGCGAAAACTCGAGTCTTGGTTTTCCTATCGTAATGTGCTTTTTGTGCCTCTTGTGCTCTCTCCATATTGTCCCTGACTATGGCCCTTATCTGGTGTAGATGAGTTTTTAGTTGACTCACGTAGTCTATGAGGGGGGTGGAGTTATTTGGTTCGGCTTCCCATTTCTCACGTGTCATATCCAACAAAGAGCGGGGTTGATGCCCATAAAGCAGCTCAAACGAAGAAAACCCCGTGCTTTTTTGGATTTTGCAACGAATCGCATATAAAGCTAAGGGTAGTAGGTCTTCCCATCGCCTCGATTCGAGAGATAAGAGTTTTTTTAATGTGAGTTTAAGGGTGGCGTTATAACGCTCCACCAAGCCATCCGTCTGGGGGTGATATGCCGCCGTTCGTATCTGTTTGATGCCCAATTGGGTACACACCTGTTTCATCAATTTAGAGACGAACGGGGTCCCTTGATCGGTTAAGATCTCTTTTGGGAAACCGACTCGTGAAAAAACAGTGATCATGGCTTTAGCTATAGCAGACGCATTTGGGTTTCTCAAGGCGATTGCCTCTGGGAATCGCGTGGCGTAATCTACCAAGACTAGAACGTAGCGACAGCCGCTACGAGAAGGCAAAAGAGGACCTATAATATCCATCCCTATTCTATGGAAGGGTTCATCTATAATAGGCAGGGGATGGAGCGGGGCTTTAGGGGGCCTGTATCGGCTGTTTTTTTGGCAAATGGGACATTCCCTGCAGTATTGTTTTACCTGACTGTATATCCCTGGCCAATAGAATCGCTCTGTAATTGAGTGTTCGGTTTTCTCATTACTAAAGTGACCCCCTAGGAGATGACTGTGGGCCATATATAGGACTTGTCCCCAAAAAGGGCCGGGAACCAATAACTGGGGTATTGAGCCGGTCTCGGCCTTTCGGTACAACAATCCCTTGTTGATAAAAAAATATGGCTATACATGTGAGGGGTCCTCTTGTTGTAAGGCTTGATTCCAAGCTTCTTGTAGAACGGGGTCTTCTCTTTGTGCAGCATGGAAGTTTCTATCTTCTTCCCAGGGGTTGTTCTCCACTTGTACTGGTAAACCTAGGAGAGGGTTCTTCCTTTCTTTACGCCTTTGGTTTTTAGATTTCCTCATCTTTGAGGGAGGCCATTCAGGGGCCTCGTCTTGGGAAAAAGGTGCTTCGGCCCACCAGTCCTGTCCATCTGGTTTTGTTTGTTCAAGTAACTGAGACAGCTGCGGATAGTCATTTCCTAAAATGACCTGTTCAGGAAGTTTCGGAATAAGGCCAACCTTTAGTTGTGATCCTGGATCAGTGGGGTGTTGTATATGCACGTAGTTCGTGGGATACGGCTTAGTGTCTCCGTGTACACATTTGATGTTCACGATCTCTTTGGAAGTCTTGAGATTAGGTCCCAGTTCCTGAGGGCGTATCACGCTCTGTCGACATCCAGTGTCGGCCAACGCTGTCATTGGGCGGCCGTTCACGAGGACATCACAACGATAGGGTGGTGATGGAACAGTTTGTGATACACAACAATAATTTCTCGCTACCCCTATCTCCATGGGTTCCTCTTTTTGCGGACAGAATCTAGCGATGTGTCCCAATCCACCGCAATGAAAACATTGAGGGTCAGGTAGTGGTGTTCTTACTACAGGGGGACCGGGAACCCTGAATACCGGGGTTCCAGGAACAAGAACCGCTGGTTCCGGTTTTCGAATCAGGGGTGGTCTTGGTGAACGATGGGGCCCGCTGACCCCAGCTCTCCATGGCATGTCCTCCCGCCCTTTGTGTACTTCTTGGGCTCTATTATATGCACTTGCGATCTCTACAGCTGTTGCTAATGTAAGATTGGCATGCTGTCGTACCCATTTCTGAATGGAAGGATGTAGTGAGGACAAATACTGCTCCAAATATACTTTTTCCATAATCTCGTCCTTGGTGGAGGTGGCCGGCTTCAGCCATCTATCGGCCATATCCTTTACTTGGAAGTGTAAGTCTCTGGGGGTTTCTTGGGGACCCTCCTTGATTTGTCGGAACCGTATCCTATAGGTATCGTCGTCTACCCCTAATCTTTCCAGGATGCAACGCTTAATCTCGGCGTAGGGAGTAGTTCCTTGGATTTTGGCTGCTTGGTAAGACGCCTGTAGTTCTCCCGATAGCAAAGGCCCTAAATATTGCCCCCATTTCTCTGCTGGCCAAGCCGCCGCCATTGCCATCCTCTCGAAATTATTAAAAAAATAATCCGGATCTTCTCCTGTAACGTTTTTTTGCAAAATTACCGACGGTAGGGTGCTTGGTGTCCTCTGTTGTCCCATAACGTCTGTAAGCTTTCCCATGGCGGCATCGTGTGATTGACCTTGTTCGGACAACACCTGTTGGAGCTTCCCTCTGTCCTGCTCTACTACTGTCAAGAACTTTTCCATAGCCTTACCCAGGCTCTCTTGGTTTTCGGCCATCTTGGTGAGTACAGCCTCCATGTCTCCCGAAGATCCCACTTCTGACACCACTTGTGGGAGGGCAGGTCGGATAAACAGACGTGGAGGCCGTATATATGAAGACAAGGGTCGAGTTTTATTTAAGGCTGCGCTTAAGGGTGTTGGAGATAAGGTAAAGTTCTCTGTATCCTCTATCTTCGCTGTCTTTTCTTCTTCTTCCCTCCGTGTGTTTGGGTCCGTGAATCCCTCGCTTGTTGATTCTTCTTCTGGACGTATGGTGTTCCCCCGGAGGCTCATGAGCATGAAAAGAAAAAGGGAGCCGTCAGTTTATTATGAAATGGCACCTTTTTAGAGGATAGTTCCTTCACCAAACCCGGGAGTGACTGTGTGCTGCTTTCTGAGGGGGAAGTGCCGCTCGTGAGGAAGAAAAACCGTAATGATATAGCAGGAGCCCCGATATCCTACAGACAGGGGTATCTTGTCCCTCGTCTTACTTGTTAGGCTAGCATGGTTGATCGTGGTCATAGGGAAGGTTTAGTGCACGAGGAATAGGTGAGTTACAGGGAAGGTTTAGTGCACGAGGAATAGGTGAGTCACAGGGAAGGTTATTCTTCTCCCCCCCTCCCTTTCCAGTCTCTACCCCACCCTTGTCTCCCTTCCCCCGTCCCGCACCACTCACCGGCTCCGCCGCAACTCTTCTCCCGAGTTGCGGCCGCTCTCCAGCCTCCTCCTGAGGTGTCCACCACTCTTCGCACCACCGCTCGTCTTCTTCGTCCTCTTGGCCTTGGGTGTCTTCGGGTTCCTCGTCTTCTCCGTACTCCGTGGTTCCTGTTCTCGTCGTCTCGTCCTCCGTATACTTCCTCCTTTCTCCGGCTTCCTCGTCGCGCCCTCTGTTCGGGGATTGGTCTCTTTTATTCTCGTTCTCGTGACTGTTTCCGGGTTCTCCCCTCTCGTCTCGCGGGACCTGGAGAAGCGGTTCCTGTAGGGGCGGCATACGGAGGGGATTGTTTACTGCTCCGAGGATGGTTTGCCGGGTTTCCGGTCTCAGGGTCCTAATGCCGGTAGGTGGGGGTTCAGGGATGCGGAATACTGGCCAGGGGGAAGAGTCGCTCGGCTCTTCCCGACACTCACTTATAGAGTCAGTTACGCACCTAGAAAATCATCCATTCACACACTTGTACACCCACTTATTTTTCAACAGGCCTTTCCCTATATATATTAAACATAATAAAACTGTTCAGAAACACATACTCAATGGATGATGTCATCAGTGATGTCATCAGTGATGTCATTTGAGATGTCATCAGTGATGTCATGAGTGATGTCACTGACCATGTCATGAGTGATGTAATATGTGACGTCATCAGCAGTGCATTGCGGGCGCGCGAGTTATAGTTAGCTGAACTAACTATAACGGGGGAATTTCAATGGTTTTGTACGAGTGAAAAGTCCAGCTAACTATAACGCCCCTGAAACCTATGTTTTTTTCAGTGAATTTCTAAGGTTTTTTAAATGCTAATTCCTAACTATAACGTGCCTGAAACCTATGGTTTTTTCAGTGAATTTCAAAGGTTTTTTAAATGCTAATTTCTAACTATGCCTACAGAGATAGGACATGTGAAGAAAGAAGAAAAAACGCACAGAAAGAAAAAAAAGAAATGCAGAAAGAAGCAACAGAAGTCCTCAAAGACGAAGAAAAGTGCAGGAAGAAGGATAACGTGCAGAAAGAACAAACAGAAGAGCAGAAAGAAGCCTTGTTGCAAAATCATCCTGTACCTTCCACTTTTTCAGATGGATACTGGTGGTAACTGAGTCTGACTAACCAGTCCTAGAGCCAGTGCTATGTTAAAAGACACTCAGAATACAGTGAAAACATCTACATGCACTAGGGAACACTATGCGTTGGGGTCCCCCTGTGATCAGCATGACCTCCTCTGTAAGCCCCTAGTATATAATAGGGCAGGGGATTAAAACTACCTCTTAAAATGCGCCACAGGGCGTGTTTGCACACGTCACCTCAGGCCCCGTCCCCTCACTTTCCCACTGTGTAAACACGCCCTGTGGCCATTTTAAGTTGGGAGATTAAGTCCCCTTGAATCCTGAGGGTCCCTAGGGTCCAACTAGACCACTAGGTACCTCCAGTAAGCGCCCCAGAGCTGCGTTGCAGAGATGTAAAAAGGGGCACGGCCTAGACCACCTCTCTGCAACGTAGCGGAGTGGTGCTTACTGGAAGCACCTGGTGGGCTAGTTGGCCCCCAGGGTCCCTCAGGATTGAAGGGGAATTATTTCCCCAACTTAAAACGCGCCACAGGGCTTGTTTGCACACGTTAACTCAGGCCCCGTCCCCTCCCTTCACTACTGTGTAAACACGCCCTGTGGCCGTTTTTAGTTGGGAGATTAAGTTCATTTGAATCCTGGGGGTCCCTAGGGTCCAACTAGCCCACTGGGTACCTCCAGTATGCGCCACAGAGCTGCGTTGCAGAGAGGTGTAAAAAGTGGCACGGCCTGGACCACCTCTCTGCAACGCAGCTCAGTGGTGCTTACTGGAAGCACCTGGTGGGCTAGTTAGCCCCCAGGGGCCCTCAGGATTGAAGGGGAATTATTTCCCCAACTTAAAACGTGCCACAGGGATTGTTTGCACACGTTAACTCAGGCCCCGTCCCCTCCCTTCACCACTGTGTAAACACGCCCTGTGGCCGTTTTTAGTTGGGATATTACGTTAATTTGAATCCTGAGAGTCCCTACGGTCCAACTAGCCCACTAGGTACCTCCAGTATGCACCACAGAGCTGCGTTGCAGAGAGGTGTAAAAAGTGGCACGGCCTGGACCACCTCTCTGCAACGCAGCTCAGTGGCACTTACTGGAAGCACCTGGTGGGCTAGTTAGCCCTCAGGGGCCCTCAGGATTGAAGGGGAATTATTTCCCCAACTTAAAACGCGACATAGGGCGTGTTTGCACACGTCACCTCAGGCCCCGTCCTCTTCCTTCCCCACTGTGTAAACATGCCCTGTGGCCGTTTTTTAAGTTGGGAGATTAAGTCCCCTTGAATCCTGAGGATCCCTAGGGGCAAAATAGCCCACTAGGTACGTCCAGTAAGTGCCATTGCAGAGAGGTGTAAAAAGGGGCACGGCCAGCACCACCTCTCTGCAACGCAGAGCAGTGGCACTTACTGGAAGCACCTGGTGGGCTAGTTGGCCCCCAGGGTCCCTCAGGATTGAAAGGGAATTATTTCCCCAACTTAAAACGCGCCACAGGGCGCGTTTGCACACGTCACCTCAGGCCCCGTCCCCTCCCTTCACCACTGTGTAAACGCGCCCTGTGGCCGTTCTAAGTTGAGAGAGTAAGTCCCCTTGAATCCTAAGGGTCCCTAGGGTCAAACTAGCCCACTAGGTACCTCCAGTAAGCGCCACAGAGCTGCGTTGCATAGAGGTGTAAAAAGGGGCGTGGCCTCAGAACACCTGTCTGCAACGCAGCTCCCTGGCGCACACTGGAGATACCTGTTGGGCTAGTTGGCCCTCAGGGACCCTCAGTATTGAAGGGGAATTAATTCCCCAACTTACAACTGGCCAGGGGGCGCGTTTGCAGAGTGCTGCAAGGAGGGGGCGTGGCCTCCAGCGCGATGCCGGTCTTTTATTTATTTAATTTTTTTAAGAAGGAGGGCTGTGTGGCCCCCCTTCTTTTTCTAATTTACTGGCCCTGGGGACCCCATCCCCCAGGGCCTGCACCCTAATTTTTTTTGTGGAAAAAATAAATTTGGCCCTCCCAAGGTCTTAATCGGCCCCGGGGACCCCAACCCCTTTTTTTAATTTAAATTCTTTAGGAGGGGGCTGCTTTGCCCCCCTCCTCAGGCCACTTATGGCTCCGGGGACCCCATCCCCCGGTGCCGGCCTTTGATTTTTATTATTTTAAAAATATATATATTTATAGAAACACCTAGGACATGCTGGACAAACCGCATGTACCTATCACCATGACGATTTGCGTGATATTCATTAAAAGGCGACTATGCATAGAATGAATCCACATGGAATGTATTTACACCGCTAGTGAAGCTCTGACGTGTCTGACGCCCTACCGTGCCTAATCCCGGCGCCCCCGCCGGTGGGTACTCTCCAAGTAGTCAAGTAGACACCCTTGTTGTTTATTTATACAAACATGGGTAGCTATTGACGGGCACATTTAATATACACGCACACCAAGCCATTCAAAGGGGATTCGACAAAAATTTGACCAAACTATGCAAGAAACCCTCTCACGGTTAATAAAAAACACATCCACCGCCGGATGTGTAATACTTTTTATTTTACTCTCTGGAAAGGAGACAAACCTCACTTGAGAGTCACAGCGTGCTCCTGGCTGAGCCCAATGCTGTGTTACACCCACCAGTGCCCGCCGATTGCCTCACACCTCTGTGTTGTATTCCACCAGCTAGTGCGTATGCTATGACACTCTCTAGCCCATGTGCACTGTAACACCACCCCGTGAATATGTCATGCCACACTTGCCTTCGCACGGGTTATATTGCCCCATTATTATTAATATTATTATTATTATTACATGACATTTGA
Source organism: Triturus cristatus (assembly GCF_964204655.1). Classification (NCBI taxonomy): domain Eukaryota; kingdom Metazoa; phylum Chordata; class Amphibia; order Caudata; family Salamandridae; genus Triturus; species Triturus cristatus. Next base: position 802,700,360 of record NC_140588.1, on the reverse strand, counting down.
TTAAGCGCGTGGCTACCCCCAACGGGGGTGTCCCGGCGCTGCGGACAACAGCGGTAAGGAGCAGAGAAGGCTAGCAACTAGCAAATAGCCAGGTCTTCAGGCTCCGTCTAAAAAGGGATTCGGAGTCAGTCATACGGATGTGGAGAGGGAGGGCATTCCATAGCCTTGCCGTGATTACTGCAAAGGCTCTTCCACCACTCCTTGCATTATGGTATCTAGGGGGAAGCAGTAGTCGAAGGTGATTGGATCTGAGCGTCCGAAGGAAGTGAACTTGCTTCAGCCTGTGTCTAAGATATCCTGGCCCCCTACCGTTTAAGGCCCTGAAGGTAAGGACCAGGGCCTTAAACTGGATCCGAGAGGAGATCGGAAGCCAGTGAAGTTTTTTAAGATGAGGAGAGATTGAATGACGGTAAGGGATATTACAAATCAACCTGGCCGCCGCGTTTTGGACCAGTTGGAGTCGGTGGAGGAGATAAGCTGGTGTCCCCACATAGAGGCTATTACAATAGTCCAGGTGGGATGTGATGAGAGCATGAACAATAGTTTTCAAGGAATCCCGAGGTAGATAAGGAGACATCTTTTTTATCATACGTAGTTTGCCAAAGCAGGCTGAGGTAACTTTAAGGATTTGGGTCTTGCCAGATAGCTCATTATCCAATTGGAAGCCCAGATTGCGGGCCGTATTGACCGGGGCGGGGGGATGGTTTAGTTCTGAAGGCCACCATAAAGATGGGGGAAGAGGAGATTTTTGGTTAAAAAAAAGCACCTCGGTTTTGTCCGTATTAAGCTTCAGAGTATTGGAGGTCATCCAGGATACAATGTTAGAGAGGCAGGTTTTGAAATTGGAAAGTCTTTCGTCAGAGTGGTCTCTGAAGGAAAAGATAAGCTGAGCATCATCCGCATAGGAGACCACTCTGACTCCAGAGGCCTCTACCACGTTTGTCAAAGGGGAGACATAGACGTTGAAGAAGAGAGGGCTAAGCGCCGACCCCTGAGGGACTCCGCAGCTGAGGGTTTTTTGTCTTTCGACATAAAGGGGTTGCACCATACCTGTTGGGTTCTGTTAGATAGAAAGGATTTAATCCAAGATAATGGTGTATCACGAATCCCAACGTCATAGAGTCTATCTAGCAGTATGGCATGTGAAACAGTGTCGAAAGCCGCGGACAGGTCGAGGAGTACCAACATGGCCACCTCGCCTCTGTCCACGCTTTCCCTAATGGTTTCCGAGACCTCTAGTAGTGCAGTCTCCGTACTGTAGCCGGATCTGAATCCGGATTGAGAGTCGTGAAGTCGATTTTGGGCCTCCAGGTAGGCAGTAAGCTGTTCCTGCACTACCTTTTCTAATATTTGGGCTGGTTTGGGAAGAAGTGATATCGGACGATAGTTAGAATAGATTAAAGGATCAGCGTCCGCTTTTTTTAGAATAGGAATTAACATGGCCTGTTTCCAAGAAATAGGAAATATGCCTGTGCCTTCCTCGATGTGTCTGTTATAACGCACAGCGCTATGCCATACATATTACAATCTGGGATCCATATCTTTGTCACAGTGCATATGCAACGTTACACTCCCCAGCACATATTTTATATTACAACTTTAGAGACTAGTTATGTTACACAACACTGCCCTGTGCATATTACACTCCAAGGCGCATATCGCATACCACGCGCTAGTGCCTGTGCTATCTCGCGCTCTCCAATGAATCTGTCATTGCGCACACTGTATTGCATGTGATATTTCACGCCCCGGTTCATCTTATATCACACTTTTTGGTGCATAGTTTATACCATATACTACATCTAGTTTTCATTTTCAATCGTGCTCTCAGGACTATGTTCTATATAACACTGCGTCCACCTACCCTTTTCACGGACATTACATTTTGCGATGGGGTGGAGGGTCAGGGGGTGTTTCTGCCAAGTGAGCCCAGAGTCACAGTCACAAACGTCCTCTTCTTCCTGAATAAAAGTGAGATTATGCTGCATACTTGTTCATATTTTAAGTGGTTCGCACAGACATACATTTTAAAAACAATAACGTTCCTAATACCCACCTTCTCTGAACAGTTAGCTTACTGCCCCATCCACCTCCTCCCTATCCTCTGTTGTCTGAATCCATGGACTAGCCTCCTCCCTCCTGCCATGCATATTCTGATGTGCTGCCACTGCCCTCCATTTAGCATGATGTACCAGTCCACTCCTCCTGCCCTCCATTGCCCAATTCTATGGCCCATCATTGACCTCCTGCTTAGCCTCTGTGCTTAGCTTGCTGCCCCTATTCTCCTTCCCCCTGCCCTCCGATGTCTTTGTGCATGCCCCTGCTCCATCCTTTTTGCCCACTATGTTCCATGGACCTGCCACTCCTATCTACTCTGAGTGTTCTGTTGAGCTGCCACTCCCCTCCCACCTGCCTAGCATTGTCAGATGACTGTAACCTGTCCCTGCCACCTCCACCCTGCCTGTCCACATGCCATGCCCCATCCCCTTCCTCCTGTCCTCCATGGTCCATTGTACTGCCACACCCTTCTGCCCTCCCTGATCTGTTGTGCTGCAACTGCTCCTCCTGCCTGCCCCACACGGTCTGTTGTGAGGCCCCTTCCCCTGAACTCTCTTGTCTGTGCCCAGGTCCTGACCCCTCCCTTCTATCCTCCATGGTCCTTTGTGCATGCCCCTGCACCCTCCTTCTTGCCCATCATAGCCATTGTGCTGCCACTAACCCTCCCGCTTGCCATGCATGGTCTTCTGTGCTGCCATGGCCCCTCCCACCTTCCCTGTGTGGTCAGCTAGCTGCCCCTGACCCCCTCCCACCTTCCCTCCATGGTCTGTGTGTATGCCACCATAGTCTCATTGTTGCTCTCCATGGTGTGTCTTGTTTCTAGTGCCCATCCTACCTGACCTCCATGGTCATCTTGCTGCTCCTGCCCTGCCACCTTGCCCCCAGTCCTCTGTTTCCATGTGCAGACCCCCTATTCCCTCCCTCCTGGCTTGTCTGTTCCATTGTAATGCCCCTGATCCGTCCCTCCTGCCCTTTATGGTCTGTTATGTTATGTTATGTTAGGCACATTTGTAGTGCGCTCAGCTGCCCCAGCTAAGGGGCGTCCTGGCGCATGACAAGGTAAGACATAACTAACACTCAACAGAAAAAAGAGAACAACCAGAAAAGGAAAAGTCAAAACAGAAAGGTTTTGATAGCTTTCCGAAACAATAAAAGGTCTTCCATCAAACGAATCTCAATCGGAAGAGAGTTCCAAAGCCCTGCTGCTATGACCCGAAAGGACCGGCCACCAGCACGGCTAAGCTTAAACCTCGGGACCACAGCAAGCGCTTGGCCCGATGATCTCAAAGAACGGGTCGGGACATACCAAGACAAGAGATTAGAGAGGATCTGGGGAGCTGATCCCTTCAAGATCTTAAAAGCGAAACATAGGACTTTGAAATGAATTCTTGTCTTAATCAGCAGCCAATGCAAAGATCGAAGAGTGCTAGAGAGAGAGCAGGACCTGGGCAGGCCAACTATGGCTCTAGCTGCAGCATTTTGGACACGTTGAAGGCGGATGATTTCTGCCTGGTTGACCCCTACCAGGAGTGAGCTTGCATAGTCCAGGCGAGATATTACTGTTGCCTGAACCACCAGCTGCCTGGTAGGGGGGTCAAAAAACTTCAGGACAGGTCTTAATCTCCGAAGGACCCCAAAACAACAAGCCGCGGTCTTCTTAGTGTGCCCGACGAAGCTAAGAGTGGGATCCAGCCACACTCCCAAGTTTCTCAACTCCGTTACCGGAATTGGGGACGGCCCAAGCTCCGGAGGCCACCATCTATCACCCCAGAGTTCCATCCCCTTCCCGACCACCATGACCTCGGTCTTCTTAGTGTTGAGCTGGAGACAGTTGGTATTCATCCAGCTCGCCACCGCCCTCAGTCCACTCTGGAACCGAGGGGCATCCTGCCCAGCATCCCCACTGATAGTAACCGCTAGCTGAGTGTCGTCGGCATATGAGACCATAGTCATGCCCCACTGCTTGGCGACATCAGCCAGCGGTCTCACGTAAACATTGAATAACGTGGGACTCAGTGAGGAACCCTGCGGCACCCCCAGGCCCAGCGGATGGAATTTGGACTGATACGGTGGTATAGCAACACAGAAGGAACGCTCGTCGAGAAAGGAACGGAACCACTGTAGGGCAAGCCCAGCAATGCCTATCTCCTCCAGGCGGTGCAGAAGGATGCGGTGTGAGACAGTATCGAAGGCTGCAGCTTTCTCTCCTGTCTGTCCATTATGGTCAGCTAGCTACCATTGCCTCTTTCCCATCTGTTCTCTGTTGTCCATGTGCATGGTCCTGTCCCCTCCCTATTGCTTTCTATGGATTGTTGTGCTGCACTCCCGTCCCGCATGTGCTGTGTGGTGTATTGTGCTGCTGCAAACCCTGATGCCTGCCCTGTAGGGTCAGTTTGGTGCACCTCTCCATGTCCCTCCTGTCCTCTGTTATCCGAGTCCATGTCCCTACCCCAATTCCTCCTGCCTACCATGATTCAATGTACCATACTTGCGAACATTTTGAACTTGGTAAGAGGGAGATTTTGAAAAAAAAACTGGGGTATTGATTTTCCCCTTTGAGTTACATTGAAAAAGAGGAGATTGTAGACAGGAGACAGATAAAATAAAGCCCATTTGAGCTTAAAAACATTGGACGTTTCCTGGCTGAAACGGGTCTGTTGGCATGTATGGTTGTACTACCACTGCCTCTTCCTTCTGCCCACAATGGTCTATTTATATTGCCACAGCCTCTCTTGCCAGTCCTGTATTGTTGGTTTGTTGCCCCTGCCCCCCTTTCCATTGCCCTCCATAGTCTGTTGTGCTGCCACTGCCATTCCTGCCTGCCCAGTGTGGTCAAATTGTTGCCTCTGCACTCTCCTACCTGCCTTCAATTTTCAGAGACCGTGCCCCTGGCCTCTGCCTCTCAACAGTATCCCAATGAACAACTAGATTGCTAACATTCTATATTTATTACAAAAGTGTGGAACGCCTGACGTCATCTTGATGTAATCAAAATTGTAATACCTAGAGTATTTCCTTTAGAAATTACATATATGAGAGGGTCTTATTTGCATCAAAATTATGGTTAGTGCTCTCAAAAACTAAAATGAGGACATATTTTCTGAGTTTTCAAATAGCGACAAAGAACTTTTACATTATTTGTAATCTTTATGTTTTTTTATCCAGTTGACCACTTGATTAAATGTTGCACCTTGGCGAGAGGATGTGGTGTTACTTCCAGAGCTGCAGACTTTGCAACTGGGGAACCAGGTTGGAGTTTCTGCTTCAGCTCAACATTCTGTGATTGTGGTCAAATCACTTAATCTCCCCATGTCTACAACCAAAATGAATTTGATCTTGTGTGATGTAACCAATGCTCATGTAAAGCATTCCAATACCTGACAAGTCTGCACTATATAAAACTGCAAATACACAAAAAATAAGTGTTTTGCACACTTCTGTCATTGGGCTACATGTGGGCTACATCTGGGTGATATTTGTGCTGCATTTAGGCTCTTTTGTGTCTGGTGGCCATCTTGGGAGATTTATTTGTTATGAAGTTTCCTAATTTCCTCATTTACTGCAGTCTCCTCAGTAGGAAATGCTCTCAGTTTTTTACTTTGATTCCATCAAGAAGGTATTCAGATATGTCACACTTTTTGCCACAAATTCTGAATGTTAGCACTCTAGTTGCTCATTAGATCACTGTAGTAAAGCTACTGCTCACCACGGAAGTCTGCTGCTGGTATTAAAAGTGCATGTTTCAGTCTGCATATCAGAATTTGTTTAATGAAATAGAAGAGGATTTGAGAAGTCACTCAAAATGTGCCCTCATTTTTCTTTCTTCAGCACTAATCATAATTTCTATGGCAAAACGAACCCCCTCATTGTGTTCCTTTTTAAATTAAATGTTTTAAGTGTTACCAGTTTATTCCAATCGAGATGGCTTCAGGTGTGCCATACTTTTGTCATAAGTAAGACAGTAAGCGCTCTAGTTGTTCTTAAGAACACTCTGGGAAATTCTGTCATTAGGCCATACTTGGGCTACATCTGGGTGATATTTGGGCTACATTAGGGCTCTTTTGTCTCTGGTGGCCATCTTGGGAGATTTATTTGTTATGAAGTTTCCTAATTTCCTCATTTACTGCAGTCTCCTCAGTGGGAATACTTTCAGTTTTTTATTTTGGTTCCATCAAGAAGGCATTCAGATGTGTCACACATTTGCGTTAAATTCTGAATGTTAGCACTCTAGTTGCTCATTAGATCACTGTAGTAAAACTACTGCTCACCAGGGAAGTCTGCTGCTGGTATTCAAAGTGCATGTTTCAGTCTGCATGTCAGAATTTATTTATGAAATAGAAGAGGATTTGAGAAGTCAAAATGTGCCCTAATTTTTCTTTCTGCAGAACTAATCATAATTTCTATGGCAAAATGAACCCCCTCATTTTGTTCCTTTGTAAATTAAATGTTTTAAGTGTTACCACTTTATTCCAATCAAGATGGCTTCAGGTGTGCCATACTTTTGTCATAAGTAAGACTGTTAGCGCTCTAGTTGTTCGTTAGAACACTCTGGGACATTCTGTCATTGGGCTATACTTAGGCTACATCTGGGTGATATTTGGGCTAAATTTGGGCTCTTTTGTCTCTGGTGGCCATTTTGGGAGACTTATTTGTTATGATGTTTCCTAATTTCCTCATTTACTACAGTCTCCTCAGTAGGCAATACTTTCAGTTTTTTACTTTGATTCCATCAAGAAGGCATTCAGATGTGTCACAAATTTGCCATACATTCAGAATGTTAGCACTCTAGTTGCTTATTAGATGACTGTAGTAAAGCTACTGCTCACCAGGGCTCTATACCCATTCAGGGCTCTATTGTCGTATATAAGGAGATGACAGATTAGGCAACATGGGTGAGGTGTAAATTGGATATTTATCCGCACCGTAAAACAAAGATAAATATATATTTTTCTTTTTCTTTGACATAAATTGTTTTTTCCCCGTACGGCGCTAATCTGGAGAAATATGTAACATGTTCCTGTTAATTTAGGACATATACATTTATATACATGGGAAATGTATGTAAGTTTTGAATATTATCATTAACCATCTGCTTTTCTCTCCTAATCTCCTCGACGAGAAAGACATTTGCCATATTGCATTGCTGTCCAATTTTTAACTTGTAAATATATTGTCTGTATTAATGAAAGGCACATTACCTTGTAATATTTGTCACTATCAGATGGCCGCCATGGATTCACGAACAATGCTGCTGAAAGTCCATCTTCTATGTTAATATCTCACCATGTGACATGTGACCTAAGTTTAAATGTGCCCGCGAAATGTAAGGGAAACTGACATTGAAAAAGCCAGTCGGCGAAACGCGTCTGTCAGCGTTTCGGGGAAAGGGAGGGCAACTTGCTAAATAAAGCATTCATGCTTTAAGAAACATCTTTCCTGGATTTTGCTTGGAGTGCTCTCCGTTTTACGTGTTTGGTTGTTTCATATATATATATATATATATATATATATATATATATATATATATATATATATATATATATTACCTACTGGCGGTCGCCAGTAGGTAGTTATAGTTAGGACCCTGTTTCCATAGGAAAACCGCAACATTCTATTTGGAATAACTTTGGCGCCGGTCGACGAATCCTCGCGAAATTTTCAAAACTAATGGGGCGCTACGCTCCGCTCCTACCCTGAAAGTCTCGGGGGGATTCGTCAAGCGGGGGCTGAGAAAAAAGGGGGGTCCCAAAACGCGTTTTTCCCATGCATTTTTCCATAGGACCTTTAGACACAGCTACAGCCCGAACGGCTGAACAGAGTTACTTGAAATTTGGCAGAGAGGTAGTCTACAGGTCAAGGAAGTGCCTTTTGTAGGTCTGGTGTAAATCTGTTCAGTAGTTCCTGAGAAAATAGCATTTAAATCAATATATATATCTGTGGCAGCTTACGGTGCGCTTACCGTGCGCTTACGGTAAGCTTACCGTACGCGTACGGTGCCGTGCGCGAGCGCGATTCTGATTGGCTATTAGATCTTAGTAAACATTCGAATCGGTCGAAACCAGGAAGCGGCGGCCGCCATTTTCTCTCTCGCACTCTGAGGGGGGGAGGAAAAACAAAGGCTGAAAACATGTAAAGGGGCAGGTTAGACAACTCCACCTAGCCACCTAGCCCTGATTATGGTGTCCCAAAAGAACCCCCAAGGCAAAAAATTCAATTTTATTTTTATTCGAAAAAACGCCGATTACGCTTACCGTACGCGTACGGTAAAAATTAATTATAAAAAACAAATTATCCACCATTTCCCATCCAGCGTAACGTGGGCACGCGGTGCACGTAGTGTGCACGGCACTAACTGCGTAAAGTGGGCGCGTGGTGCGCGAAGCGCACCGCGTGCTCACTGTGCGCGCACGGTGCGCTTTGCGCACCGTGCGCGCACGGAACGAACTGCGTTAAGTGGGCGCGCACGCCATGAACGGCGTAAAGTAACTTAGCATTTAAAAAACCGTACAAATTCACTGAAAAAAACAGGTTTTTTAAATGCTAATTCCTAACTATAACGTGTGTGAAACCTATGGTTTTTTTAGTGAATTTGTACGTTTTTTTAAATGCTAAGTTACTTTACGCCATTCGTGGCGTGCGCGCCCACTTAACGCAGTTCGTTCCGTGCGCGCACGGTGCGCTTCGCGCACCGCGCGCCCACTTTACGCAGTTAGTGCCGTGCACGCACGGTGGGCACGCGGTGCGCTACGTGCACCGCGTGCCCACGTTACGCTAGATGGGCCATGTACGCACGATGCGCTTCGCGCACCGTGCGCACATGGAGGACATATGATGCACTTCGTTTTGAAAGGTAATATTTTAATTTTTCAGGCCTGTAATAAGCCATGCACAAATGGTGCCCTTCGGGCACCATTTGCACACGGGGTGGGGAGAGTGTGGATAATTTTTTTTTAAAAATGTTTTTTTACCGTACGCGTACGGTAAGCGTACTCGGCGAAATTAGCGAAAAAATAAAAATTCAGTTTTTGGCCTTGGGGGATCTTTGGGGACTCCCTCAACATGGCTAGGTGCTTTGGAGCTGTCCAAACAGCCCCTTTACATGTTTTTGTGCTTTGTATTTTAATCCACACTCTCAGTGCGAGAGAGAAAATGGCGGCCGCCGCTTCCTGGTTTCGGCCGATTCGAATGTTTACTAAGATCTAAGAGCCGATCAGTAATATATATATATATATATATATATATATATATATATATATATATATTACCTACTGGCGGTCGCCAGTAGGTAGTTATAGTTAGGACCCCTTTTCCATAGGAAATCCGCAACATTCTATTTTGAATAACTTTGGCGCCGGTCGACGAATCCTCGCGAATTTCTCAAAATAGGTGGGGCGCTCCGCTCCGCTCCTACCCTGAAAGTCTCGGGAGGATTCGTCAAGCGGGGGCTGAGATAAAAGGGGGGTCCCAAAACGCGTTTTTCCCATGCATTTTTCCATAGGACCTTTAGACAGGGCTACAGCCCGAACGGCTGAACAGAATTACTTGAAATTTGGCAGAGAGGTAGTCCTCAGGTCAAGGAAGTGCCTTTTGTAGGTTTGGTGTAAATCTGTTCAGTAGATTCTGAGAAAATAGCCTTTAAATCAATATATATATCTGAGCCAGCTTACGGTACGCTTACCGTAAGCTTACCGTACGCGTACGGTGGCGTGCGCGAGCGCGATTCTGATTGGCTCTTAGATCTTAGTAAACATTCGAATCGGCCGAAACCAGGAAGCGGCGGCCGCCATTTTCTGTCTCGCACTGAGAGTTAGATAGTTAAATAAAACCAATACACATGTAAAGGAGCTGTTTTGACAGCTCACACACACATAGCCATGATGAGGGAGTCCCCCAAGACCCCCCAAGGCCAAAAATGCCATTTTTATTTTTTCGCTAATTTCGCCGATTACGCTTACCGTACGCGTAGGGTAAAAAATGTTTAAAAAAAAACACTATCCACACTCTCCCCACCCCCTGTGCTTTTGGTGGCCGCAGGTCACCAAATGCGCTGGGCTTATCCGAGGTGTGGAAAACCACAATATTTTTAACAAAAATAATAAAAGAAAAAATTATCCACACTCTCTCCACCCCGTGTGCAAATGGTGCCCGAAGGGCACCATTTGTGCATGGCTTATAAGCACCGTAAGCACAGTAAGCACCGCGTGCTTACTGTGCGCGCACGGTGCGCGAAGCGCACCGTGCGCGCACGGAACGAACTGTGTTAAGTGGGCGCGCACGCCACGAATGGCGTAAAGTAACTTAGCATTTATAAAACCGTACAAATTCACTGAAAAAACCATAGGTTTCACACACGTTATAGTTAGGAATTAGCATTTAAAAAACCTTGCAAATTCACTGAAAAAACCATAGGTTTCACACATGTTATAGTTAGCGGAAATTTTACTGATAAAAAACCAGTGAAATTCCCCCGTTATAGTTAGTGCAGGCAACTATAACTCACGCGACCGCAATCTTCTGCTGATGACATATGTGTCTTTATGAAAAAAAAATATTTTTAATATATGTATAGCTAAAAATGTATGGAAGAAGACATGGGCAAATAAGTGTCTAAATACAGTATTAGCATCAGCAGAGGATTGCGGTCGCGTGAGTTATAGTTGCCTGCACTAACTATAACGGGGGAATTTCACTGGTTTTTTATCAGTAAAATTTCCGCTAACTATAACATGTGTGAAACCTATTGTTTTTTCAGTTAATATATATATATATATATATTATATACAGATATATCGATATATAGCCTGGCTACCAACGATGGACGGCGACTTCGCAGGGGACGCACTGCTTACTTAACCGGTGTGCACAGGCTAACGTCGGGAGTTATGGCGGTTATCGAAATGATGCAGGCAGTTCAAAGGGAGGGCGGGAGAACCGTGAATTGTTTGGCAGCATTTGAGAAAGCTACTATAGCGAAACGTGTCATGCAAAGCCAATTGGGGAATAAAAGCAGTTTGAACTGAAAATCCTGAGTGTGCTCTGCTTCCTTCACACAGAGGGGAGAATTGGTGGATGTTGTTGGTGCGAGCCACGAGCACCTTGAGAGTACCAACCCCTAAGTGTCCAGCGGTTATGTGGCAAACTTTGGTGAAACTACAGACGTTGTGGTAGACGCTGGAGCACCGCTTACCTGAATAGTGCCTGGCTACCAACGATGGACGGCGACTTCGCAGGGGACGCACTGCTTACTTAAGCAGTGTGCACAGGCTAACGTCGGGAGTTATGGCGGTGGGGTGAAGGATTCAGGACAATGCTACCCCGCTCATATTCACATCGTAGCCTTCATGAACTAGGCGCCCATGGGGAGATGGGAGCAGACACCGCCCACTGGGGCATGTACTTACATTGGTGTCTGCTCCGCTTGGACCTGGATTCCTGGGTTCGGCTTTTCCCGGTGGCATGACGTCAGTACTGCATCAACCAATCGAAATGATGCAGGCAGTTTAAAGGGAGGGCGGGAGAACCGTGAATTGTTTGGCAGCATTTGAGAAAGCTACTATAGCGAAACGCATCATGCAAAGCCAATTGGGGAATAAAAGCAGTTTGAACTGAAAATCCTGAGTGTGCTCTGCTTCCTTCACACAGAGGGGAGAATTGGTGGATATATTTATATATATACATATTTATATACATATATATTCATTCATCAAAACAAACCACTCTTGTATGCCTGAATCAATTAATCAATCAAGAAGGCCAATGATTTCTCTAGAGATGTGGCCCTATGCAATAAAAGTTCCAAAGCAGCCATTGTAGTTGGTGAGGACAATGTATCCACAAGATTAGTTCTGACATACAACAAGCAACACCAGGCTTTATGTAAAATCTTCAAAAAGAATTGGAGCTTGGTGCGTAACGATCCAGTTATTGGTAGTCTTATGTCAGTTAGTCCTGACATCACATTCAGAAAACCCAGGTCGATGAGCGACACACTGGTTAAGAGTAGCCCAGAACTGGTAGTTGCTAAATCTTGGATAAGCTGTAGGAAGGAATTTGTGAAATGCGCTGCCTGGAAGGCATGCAGACAGGGTGTTAGTAAAACATCTTACAGAGTCCCCTTCAAACGCAGGCATCTCTTTGCTAACCCAAGAATCAGCAGTTGCAGGCCAGCAGTTGGTGCAGCCTCTCTTGCCAGGTCCAGGGAACAACAGTGCAGTCCTTCTTCGGTCCTCTCTCCAGTCCAGATGTGAGCTGAGGTCGGGGTGACAGGGGTGCCATATATGTGCCCAGAATGAGCCCTTGGGGGATGTGGCAGGTACTAGCCAATGGGCTACCAGGACCTTTCCTGCTTGATGATGACTTTCTGCAATGTGTGGCATCTAGTTATCCCCGAGTGCACTATTATGCTCACTCCCAAGATGGCAGTGCCATTCTTTCCCTGTATGGAGCGTGGTAGCCCACTCTAGAGGTATGGGTATCTGAGGGCTACATGCTGACTTAAAAAAAAGTTTGGCCACTTGTCCCCCCCTTTTCCCAAACATGCACCTGCCTACCTGAACAAAAGAGTAGCCCCTCTCATGTGACCTTCAAATGTGGCTTACCCTTTGAAGGTCGCCGTTTGGACACTCTGTGTGGCTTCCTGCCAGGGAGTGATAACACCTCTTCCAATGGTGGGTCTCTATTTTCCTCGCTCCTGCGAATCAATCACACTTCTTCCAAGGAGGTCAGAATGATGTCTTGTGGCCAGCTTCTGCAAATGGCAACTGAGAAACATGAGCAACAAGGTGACAACTTTCTAAAAGTTGCATTTCTTTAAAAGTTACATTAAATTCAACTTGAGCATCAAGTCGGGTTTAATGTAATGATTATTTTTATACCAACTTTAGTAGTCCCATTAAGAAGTTATCACAGCTGAGTTGTCAGCCTGTAACCCTGTAGTCTCCTGTGGGGCTACTAGCCTTTCTGCAGTAAAACGGCAATGTGGGGTATTTACTGTTAGTACATATAAAAATACTTGTCCTACTTTTTAATATACAGTGCAGTGTCTTAGGACTCAACAGGCCTGAAGTTCGGGTTACTTATATTTATTAAAAACGGGAGTTTGGTTTTGCCATTAGTCTAAATAGCAAAGTCGAGTTAACAGTTGAAATTTGCTCTATCAGTGTGGATTGGCAGGCTGGGAGACCGTTTTTTATGTTGTCACATCCGGGGTAGCACAATAGGTGCTACACCCCTGGTGGGACACCTTTACCTACAGGCACTGGGTACCCCTGGTACCATGTACTAGGGACTTATAACTAAGTAACGTTATACCAATTGAGTATAAGCAAATCAGAAATATATTTTTAATGGTCAGAGTACTGGCACCGAGGACTGATTAACATACCTCAATGTACTGTGAGAGTCAAAAACCAGCATCATCAGTCCCAAACTTTGGGGAAAAAGAAGGATTTCCTTACTAATATATAAAAGGAAAACATATGGTTTTTGTCAATAAATATTTCAATAAAGGATTTAAAATAAAAATAAATTAAATGTGTGAATCTTTTTGTAAAATCAACCACAAGGGGTCCTTATATTCCTAAGCTGAAGAGCAAAATCTCCAGCTCTAGGAACTTAAAAAAATATCAAGTACTTAAAAAATACCAATTACTTTTTACTGATGCCATATTCTGTAGACACCAGGAAACATAGGGTTATTTTGTAAGTATTTGTTAGGCACTGCTGCACTCCATGTAGCCCCCACAACACTAATTGAACATTATGGTGGTGCCCCTGCCCAGACTGAGGGCACCACCAGCAGCAATATATGTATAAATTAGCCCATGAAGGGAATTATCGGGTGCTCCTTGTTAGGAGCATTGAATAATAAATGGCTGCTCCGTACACTGATTTATCATTCCCCCTTTTTTTTATTTAAATGAAAAAAATGTGTGGATGTCTAGGTGACACATGGGACACCCATGGCTTTCATTATTGATTAGGGCTGCGGGGGGAGCCCCAGAGCCCCCCGCCTTCATGCAAGGAGCCCTTTTTTTTTCTTTTAATTTGTAAGGCCAACAGCTACCCAAAAAGGGTTTCCCAGCCCTATTTTATGGGGCCTCGCAAGCAACACTAATTAAAAAAAAAACACTGGGGTGCCCCGGTGCCAGACCAGGGCACGCTACAACATTTTTTATGTTGTGGGTTATGTAGGCCCGCAGGCTCCATGCAATGAGCCTCATTCCATGGGGCAGCACCACACCCTGACACTTTTTTGTTTTCCCCCAGTGGAGTGCTCACCTAGCATGTCCCACAATATTAGCCATGTTAGGAGCTGCACAGGGGTCCCATGGGCCCCCCAAACCTGCTGGCTCTCCTACCAGCACACATCCCACGTACAGTGAGAGCCTGTATTTCTTCCACCCGGCAGGGGCAGCTTTTTTTCCGCTCTAGCTGGCAAAGAGCAATTCTAAGATTCCCTGATCAGGAGAGCACAGGCAGGGAGAAACAATTGCGCTACCACCGGGCACGGGAGCCTTTCTTTAATCATTCCCCTTCCCACACCCAAACACATCAATCTCCTTTTGTCCCTGCCTAGCTCAGTGAGACCCTAGACACTATTGTTTTCTAATAAATAAGTCATTGATTGCTCTGTAATATGGAGTATTCATGGCTCAGTGTCAAATGATGGATCTCTACAAGGAAACCATTTGAAACCAAGACATACCAAATACTATATATATAGCGTTGTATAGTGTCTGTATATTTGGTAGGGATCCCCACAAGAACAGGATGTGAAACCTTGTGTAATATTGTAAAACATTCAGCAATCTCCTCTCAAATAAAAAGCAATTTCAACTGATGTGACCCTTCAAAAGTAGAGGATACAATATATTATAGTGAAGTGCATGCAATAATATTTGTTGTCCCCAGTCAAAATAAATATTGGAAAACACAAGGAGAGACACTGTTTTCTTTTGTTTTAACAGTAGAGAAGGTATTTTTTATAAATAAAATTGCGAAATACATAACCAACATTTTGAATGTACTGGGTATCCCACAAATCTATAACTGATGTTTATAAAACAAAGGGCCAGATGTACTCACCATTTTTTGTCTCAAACCCGACAAGAAAGTGTAGTTTTTGAATGCCCTAAACCCATTTAACGATTTAGTAACATGTTTTCAAATTGCTAAATGGGTTTAAGAAATCATTAATTGGAAGGGGCTTGTTTTTAGGGCATTTCTCCCAAATAGTAATTTCTTATGGTATGTATTAATGTTTTGCAACCGAAAAGCAGATGCAAAACATTATTTTACCTACATGTCAAAAGAGGTGGTAAACCATTCGCAAATGGGAAGGGGGTCCCCTTCCCCTTTGTGAATGGTCCCAAAAGCATTTCATTTTTTAAGAGTAGGCAGTGGTTCATGGGATCACTTCATACTAATAAAAATAGTTTTACAAACTCGTCTCTTGTTTTTTTAAACACAACTAATTTTTTAAGGAAAAGGGGCTGCATTAAAAAAAAAAATCTTTATTTAAAAGCAATAACTGACATGGTGATCTTCTGACCCACTTAGGCCACCATTCCTGTCATGGCCGCGTATTGTAGTGGGTTGCAATGTGAGACCTACCTCATTAATGTTCACGAGGTAGGTCAAATTGTGACCCACTGAGATTCTGTATTTTATCAATCGGCTTATTAGTACATAGGTCAGGTTTGAAAAATGCAGTTGAATTCACTCAAAGTCAGTGCACAAATTGTGACCAATTTTAGTGAATCAAATATACGTACATCTGGCCCAAAATGTTGTGCGGTCACTTAGTATGTAGACAATTTATGTATTAGAACGATTTATCATCTTTTTTGTATGGTTTTAATTAACTACCAATAAAAAAGTAAATAGTAGGTTTTCCACGAAGAAGGGCGCAATTTGGCAGAAAAATACTGGATTTACAAAAGCCAATAGGTGACTATATCTAATTGTATACTAGTAAGTGATAAACCTTGAAACCTTCGGGATACAAAATATTAGTGTCCAGTATAAGCGTTTCCATTTGGTGTCCCCAAAAGGAAACTGATGTGAAAGCTTGTGGACTGATATAAAAGGTGTGTAAGTACACTGTAATCTCCTATTAGATAAAAGGTAACTTCAACCTCTCTATAGCTAAAAGGTCACTCTAGAAAAGTAGTGGATGCAAGATATTACAGTGACAAATATTTGGTATTCCAATACAAAAAGATATTGGAAATCATAAGGAAGGGTGCTGTTTGGACAGAAACATACTGTATTCACCTAGGAAACTTAAGACCATGTCAATTTGTATAATAATAAGTGTTAATCCTTTAAACCTGGATACCAAATGTTGTAGCTCCTTATGAGCCATTATATTTGAGGTTGTAATTTTGGGCACAAAATACTGTAATCATCTAACTAACATAAGTGCATGTCAATATGTATCATGGTCAGTGTTAACCCTTGAAACCTGTGGGATGTCGGAAATGACCATCTTTTTTGTGGTGTGTACCCAGATTGTTGTCTTAACTGTTTCTCATGACTGTAGAACTCTGTACACTTTACACCTGGTAACCAGTGGTAATGTCCCTCTACTCTTACCTTCAACATGATAGTAACACTCTTAGGGCATCATTACGATGGCGGGCGGACAAAGTCCGCCTGCCACCGTAACAGAATGCGGGACAGTCCGCCAGGGGGCAACGGTCCCGCATCTGCAATTAGGATGCCACTGCCACCGTGGCGGTGGCATCCCCCATTCCCATCATTGTGGCGGGCAGAGCTCACAGCACCGCCCGCCACAATGTTGGGAATGCACGTTGTGCATTGACATGCACAAGGTGACAGGCACTGCGCGGTGCCTGCCACCTTGTCCATGCCAATGTAGGGGGGTACCATAGGTACCGGCCATGTGCGCCCCCTACCCCCCAACACCCTGGGGGCCCGCTACGGGCCCCCTATAGCGAAGACCGCTAGCCTCGTTGCCATGGTAGGGCTGCTTTCCACTGTCATCATAATATGGATGGTGGTGTCTTGCAGACACCGCCACCATGTTATGCATGTTTTCCGCCCGGTCGACGAGTCGACCGGCGGAAAAGCGGAGGATGGTCTTTCCGTCCGGCACGGACCACCCAGCCATCCTAATATGGCGGGGGTCTTTGAGGTGTGGATGGCGGGCAGATCGCCCCCGCCAGGGCAGCAGTGACTACCGCTGGCCCAGCGGGGACGATCCACCCGCCATCTTAATGGGCCCCTTAATTGACATTCATAGAAAGTGTACCCAGAACCTGTAAGATAGAATTTGTACTGCAGCACACAATCTGCCACCACTAGAGTGACAGTGCAAAAAATGAATGCCATAGCCTGTTTGTGCAGTTTTCAAACTGCAAATTCAACTTGTCAAAATAACTTCTCATGACAGGCCTAAACCCTCCTTTTAAATATTAATAAGTCACCACTATGTAAGCTTCAATGCCCAATAAGTCAGATTGCATGATATGTAAGAGTAAGACATGTAAAGGAATATTTTAAAATATCCCCTTAAATTGACAAAGCCCCAAGAGCCATTTTTACTGTAGTAGGGTTAGCTGTTCCATAAGAAAGCATTTGGATAATGTCAAAATTAAATAATGTTATCTCTGCTTAGGAAACACCTATAAAGTTTATTTGTGGACTTTTTAAAATATTTATTAGAAGCGCCATTCACTGGTAAAGCCAGATATGTAAAAAAATAGTTTACAAAAGTACTTTTAAAAGGTCACCTTGTACCTGCCTAACACCTACAGACGTCCATTTGATTGAGCTTCCAACTATTACCCAGGAACTGAATAGCTCCTTTGATGAGATGTGAACTTGGTCCCAGAGTTGAGACAAAGGCCTTGGATGCAGCGAGATGTACTGTTCCTCTGCCAGGATGACCATCTAGGCAGTACCCGGGAACGTAATTAACTTCAAAGATGCCTACTCTGTCACAAGCAGATATTGCTAATACCTGAACTGCCCCTTCCTTTGTTCCACTAGTCAGTGGGCACCAGTTCCAGTGAAATAGGAGCGGCCTTCCAGAACCGGTTGTGAGTGGGTCAAGTACTCTGGGGTAAGCACTGGAGCTCTGCACAGGGGAAGGAAGGTTCTGCCAGGTTGGACTTAGGTAGAGAGGAGTACTGTGGGACTGTTTGCAATCGGGCACACACACTGCTGGTGTAATAATACCTCCGGGGACTTTTTTCCTATTGTTAGGGAGGGGCCAGGAGTCACTCCTTCTCAGAGGCTAGTGTCTGGCTTAAATGTATAACCCCTGGCCACCCTCCTCAGAACACTGATGGACCTGTGGAAGACAAAGGACTGCACCTGCTGTGGAGTCCTCTGAGGAGACCTAAAAGGCTGGACCTGCTCCCACTTTTACCCATGACAAAGAAGCTAACTAAAAGGGTCAGTTGTCTGATCTCCTGCTAAGCTACAGGGACACAACAAGTTGCTAGAAGCTCTTTTTTGTAAGAAGTCAGCTGACCAGTTCAAACTGGACCTGCCATGGACCCTGCTGGTGGCTTTTGCTACAGTGAATCTTGACCCCAAGTGCTGTTCCTGGGGCTCTGGGACCCTTGGCTGTGTCAAAGTGTACTCCTCCTTACATCCTGGAAAAACTAGGATTTACAAATTTTTTGGCTCCAAATACCTCCAGAGGACCAGGACAAACCTGCCAATCAGACGAAGGTGTCTTACTGCTGGGCCAAAGATTCAGGTTGCTCCAGCTCAGAGCTTTTCCACAGCAGCAAATCTATTTCACCGGGACATCGCCGTCAAGGAATATCACCTTATGGAGCTCCGTTCGTCTATAGCATTAAGCTTTGCCATGCTGGAGAAATCCAAGCTCCAAAAACAGTGACTAAGTCCAACGGTAGAAATCTTCAGCAGATGAAGGCGTTAAAAGTATCCTTCTTCGAGTTTTTCCGTCAAAAGTCAATCGCTTAGTTGGGACTAGGTATGACCACTATCCGGCCTCGTGAAACCCATCTCAGCTAGAGCTTTCTGCCTTGCTCCTCTATGGATTTTTGCCTTCCATTTCAGAGACTAAGTCAGAAGGTAAAACTTCCAACTAGGACAAACTTGGTTTCTTTATCCGACCCATGCTCCATTGCCGTCAGCATTAAATCGCATCTAGTTTCCGGTCAATCACAACCAGATGAAAGTAGTTGATGCATAATGCTTTATGGCGCTCATTTTTTTATTTATAAGTCTAAATATTCATATCTCCAGTTCCACTTATTGGATTTTGGATGTGTTGGAGTCATTTTGTTCAGGATTTATATTGTGTTGTGTTTTTGTCTATTGAACTGTTTGGGTACTTCTGAATGTGTTACACATTTTCTTAAGTTAAGCCTGTCTGCTATGTGCATTGCCACCAGGGGTTAGCCTCAGGTTTAAATTCCTGAAGCCTTTACTGGCCCTAAAAAGAACAGTGACATTACTGCTTATAATGGACTACCATCTACCCTAACTATTAATCCAGTTTCTCATGCTCATTTTTTTTACACTTTTTTGCGTTTTTTTCTCTCTCTTACTCTCTGAAATTCTGATGATGAAAAATAAAATAAGACAAAATCAGTCATGGTCCCTGTAAAATGAGTGCAGGTGCCAACCACCTGCAACCTTCAGAACAGATTAAGCATTGTAGCTGGTCTCATGCAACCTTTTTTTATTCCCAATGGCTATATGTAGATGAATAAGTGAGTCTGCATATGTGCTTTCTTCCAAGGACGCTTCTTGGCACTAAACACATGAGCGGCACTGTGGTCCTCATGATCCTGAGGTGATAATCTGCATGGGGCAAACATTGACCTTTGAGTTCCTGAGTGGCTGTGCATATATTCAGGTTGCATTGTTCATGACTACGAGTTAAAAATCGTCACGTACCCCGGACAGCATGTGAAAAGTACAGCTGCCTGAATTTCCCCATTATTAATCTTGCATGGAAATAAACATAATTACAAGTAAAGTGAACTATAGTGATCTAACATGTAATTACTTTATACCAATCAAAATAACAGCATAGACAATAGAATTAGCAAAAAGATTTCCTGCCTGTGTATGAGCAAAGACAGTCCACATTATGTTTTTTTGGATGGAGTTGGACAAAACATGGCTTACCTTTTATGGACTCCTTTCCATGACAGCACTGGCCAAACTCTCTGTAACCTGGTCCTGATAATGAACTGAATTATAGGTTGAAACGCCGTCGACCACTCAGCACATCCTTGGGTATTTTTATTATTCGCTGCATCAGTGGATTATTTCTTGTACTATCATTATACTGTTTTGTTACCATTCTTCAAATCATAATTTTTGCACCGTTTTTCACTGTTCCTCACATTACTTAACGTCTCACTTGCACCGTTCATTTTTTGCATGAGCACTTATGTGCATGCAAATGTTTGGGTTACACCCCCATACAATGCAATAGTGCTGATTTAACTACTGCTGTTCATATACTGTTTTAATTCAGACCACTACACACATATCATACACATTTTTGTTCTCTCCCTTTCTTTACTTGTAACTGTAATTGATATTTTACATTTTATGAAACTGCCTACTAAATATTACCTGTTGAGACACTGTTGATTGCTGTTAGGAATGGGGGTCTCTAGTTGGCAATGGTTTGCACCTTTGTCCAAGTAGGGACCTTTCTTTCTAGTCAGGATAAGGGGGATACACTACTGAAATAGCTCCTGCTCACCCCCTTGGTAGCTTGGCACGAGCAGTCAGGCTTGTCTCAGAGCCAGTGTGTGAAGCATTTGCAAATAACCAATAGTAAAACAAAAGGACACCACACCAGTTTAGAAAAATATCCAATACTTTATATATTTAAAACAAGACCAAAACGATCCAACATACAAATCTTAAAAATATGCACTTTGCAAGAATAACCTTAATAATGCAGTTCCTTGGAGTTGGTAGCTCCGTTTGGTGCTACTGCGATACTGAAAACAACAGAATCCACCAGTTCAGTCTGACCGCATCAGTCAAGGTGTCGGCAGACCCGTAAATAGTACCTTTTCATTGCAGCCAATCATGTTGGTGCAAGTCGATCATGGCAACTGTCGCGGTTGTGATGCGAAGTGTAGTGGTGCGGCGTGCAGGGCCCTCAAGGCGCGGTGCAGGCAATAGCTCGGTGACGGTCACCCAGCAGTGTCCGTGAGACCAGGGCTGCGATCGGGAGTGAGGCGGTGCTCGTTGCAGTGCTGTCAGGTCACGGTGCAATCAACAGAGCCGGTTACCAGGAGCTGGCGTTGGTCGGCCCAGACCGCGGTGTGGGACGAGGCGGTGCATCGTGAGACTTATGAGCAGTGCCCCCAGCCACGATGCGGACATGGGTGTCAAAGTCAGCCGACAGCGATGGCATCAGTGAGACCAGGGCGGTGTAGTGAAGTGAGGCGGTGCGGACTGTGGTGCCCACAGGTCACAATGCAAGCAGTGGCTCGGTGACAGCAGTGGCGGTCATCGTGAGACCAGGGTTGCAGTGTGAGAAGCGGCGGTGCCCTCTTCGGTGCCTTCAGGACACGGAGCCAAAGATAGAGTCATGACTGAGTCGGTTGCTTTTCCCCCTCTTTGGCAACTGATACCACAGTTCCAAAGGCAGTACCCAGAGGTCGGTGAAGTCTTTGCGGTCCCTGAGACTTCAGAACAGGAGGCAAGCTCTACTTCAAGCCCTTGGAGAAAACTTTACCAGCAGGATGATGAAAGTACAATTCAGTCCTTCCCCTATCCAAGACAAAAGCAGCAAGCAGCAGGCCAATACAGCAGAGCACGCAGCAAAGTGGTAGTTCCTCCTGACAGCTTTTCCAGCTCTTCTTCCTGGCAGGTTCCTTAGTTCAGCAGTAATCTAAAGCTCTGGGGTCGGGCCCCAATATTTATACCCAGTTTTTCTTTGTGGTTTTGGGCAGAGAGTGTCTGTACTCAGCACAAACCAGTTCTGTTCTCTCTGGGCCAGCTTCCTGGCAGGAGGTGGAGACAGCATTGTCCAAGCCAGACAAGGCCTATTCAGGTGCAAGGGAAATCTCTTCCAATCACTCTAAATTCAGACCAGGCCTATTCAGGTGCTAGTGACAACTCCTCCCACTACTCTGGATGCAACCCAGGTCTATTAAGCCCAGCCCTGACTCATTCAGGAATGGCAGGACACACATCAACCACTGTGGCTGTCTGAGAGAATGCACATCCCCAGCCCCTGTCACTCTAAAGCCAGACAGTCAATCGACAAACCAGCAGAGGCACACAGGATGGCTAAGCAAGAAAATACCCACACAATATAAAAATCATCTTTAATAAAAGATGCATTTTTATATTCTGAGTTAAGGCATACTAAACTCCAACTTTCTATCTTGTCTCAATGGGAAGTTATATTCATAAGATGTCATAAGTAAACTCCCATTCTATCCTATGGGACAGATAGCCTTTCAATAGTGAAAAACGAAATACACTGTATTTCACTATTCGGACACGTCACACTCTCAGTGCATGTCATACCTTTCACATACACTGCACCCTGCCCATGGGGCGACTCCTGCCCATGAGGCTACCATGGGCCTACCTTAGGGGTGTCGTACATGTAATAAAAGGGAAGGTTAGGGCTTGACAAGTGGGTTCACTTGCCAGGTTGACATTGCAGTACAAAACTGCACACAGACAATACAGTGGCAGGTCTGAGTTACATTTAGAGGCTGCTCACATGGGCACAATCAGTGCTGCAGGCCCACTAAAAGCCGCATCAGAACTCATAGCAAAAACTCTCCTCTTGCGTCCCATTGGCATGAATCATGTCACTCCATATCACAACTTAGATTTCAACTTAGATTTCAAATCATTGAACATGTGGAGCAACAACAAGGTATCAATAACCACTTGAGACTCCTACAAAGGGAAGTCTTTTGGATCAAACTCATGGATACCATGGCACCAACTGGTCTTAATGACAGGTTGGATATGTCGTGCTTCATCTGATTATTAGTTCAATTATCAGTCAGCGAATCCTTGAGCTAGATTCTTATCCACAGAACTAGTCACCACCACTATAGTTAAATAAATATCACTATATCCTGTCATATATACACCAATATCCAGTGCACCACTTTCTTTGTTACAATACACACTATAGAATCACAGGTGGCCCCTTGTGTTTGTTCACACACTTCGGTATTTACTTTTTCATCACATTCTTTACTTGGTCCATTCCGCAACACACTATTGTCAGCATTGCCTATCGGGTCTACTACTCCCCATATCGCTACTTATGGTAGATTATCTCCGCACTACTAATGTTCAAGCTGCTCATCATTTTCAGTTTGAATGACACCGTTTTATTAGTTTTTGACTTAAATATTGTGAATATTAACGTTCACGAAGCGCATTTCCGTTTTTTACTATTATGTCTCCCTTTCGCTCCCACGTCGTCATTATTCCATCCATTTTGACATTCCCCACTATATTTTTTAGTCTTATTCACTCCGTTTCAACATGGCATCCATGTATGCCTTTAGAATATGAAGCAAATCCGGCTGACTACCTAGTCTCCCATAGTGCATCGTTTATGTCGTACACTTCCGGTTCACGTCCCGGTCTGTGCTTCCTTAAAACACCCTCACATCTGACACCTCGTATTCGCTCATTCGTGTAGAAACGTCGGTTATTCCTACCTCGCAGTACTTCCAAAGGTGAGGTTTCTTCTCAATGTTCTATGCTGGTCGAGTACGCTGTTTACAACGATCACACCACTTTGCTAAAAATTCTTCTACTCTAAAATACGTTGCTTTTCTTTCTTTTCGCAGCCTTTTACAAACCTTTCTGGAGGTAAGATTCATACCCGCTGAGCAATGCACGTAACTTCCTTTAAATTGCACCACTGTAAGTTCCGTTAGCTCCGTATTTCTTACCCGGCACGTTATTCATTGACACAATGCAATTATTTTCCACACAGCTTTGATTCAAACATCTTGCGAAAGGTAAGATTCACAAACCTTTTTTACTATCGAAAGCATGCATTGGACGCCTAGTCTGATCAATTCCACTAACCCGATCTGGTTCGCTTACACAGTTTCAGAACCACGAGTTTCCCACACCCAGGTAAGCGCGATTATGGCAATGTTACACTGTCATCTTTCACGCACATTTTTATCACCTTAGTCTTTGCTGACTCGGTCATGTTTCCATCTATTTCAGAGAACAATTAACAAAACACACAAACAGGTAACCCGTTGTCAGACATGCCCGTTCTATATTCAGAGTTACAGAGATTGAGCCCTTAAAAATATTTTCCTAACTAGCGACATGGTTCATTTTGTATTTTCCAGATTGGCCCCTGACGAAGGAACCGGCTGGTTCCGAAATGCATTGGGCATTTAAAAGTTCTGTTGTGTTGTATTCTTTGTTATATTGCATCATGTTTAAAACATGTAAATTGAATTTGTGCTATATATGAAACACTGTTTGTAACCAAGTTGTTCATGTACAAATGGTATTAATTTGTATTGTTACAAACTGCTAAATCTTTATTTGTTATCTCACATGAAAACATTGAGAAAAGCTCTAGAAAATGTTTGGTTTCTATGCTGAAAATTAAACATATATTTTCTTCAAACTAATCAGTGTCAGATAGGACACTTTGTGAACAGTGCTCAGTTATATACAGGCTCTCAACCTGTCAATACCCGGTCTTTATCTCAGTAGGAGAGGACAAACTCCTACATAACTGACGCACCGCTGTCTTTTCCTACGGAGAATCATTGATTAAACTGTTACATCATAGGAGTGCTCTCCCCACACAACCGCTGTTTCAGCAGGCCCACTAGCAGCATTTGATTTACAGGTCCTGGGCACACACAGTTCACTGTACTAGGGACTTACCAGTAAATGAAATATGCCAATCATGGAATCACTAATCCATAAACACAATTTACATGGAAAGCATATGCACTTTAGCACTGATTAGCAGTGTTAAAGTGCCCAGAGCCCTAATGTCAACAAAACAAGTTCAAAAACAGGAGGCCAAAAAGCGAAAAGGTCTGGAGGTAAACGCACAGAAAAAGCCAAGTCTAACAATTGTTATACACTTCCTCCCCTAGCACTCCACAGAAGCTCAGAAACTTTAAATACCCCCAAAAATAACAGGGGTCAGTAAAATTGAAAACCAAACCTGTTCGTCTTCACTTGTACATATCACATGTAAACTCTGAAGCACCCCACAGGGTATTCCCAAAGTCAGCAGTCTTCTCTTCAGCCCAGAGCAACCAGCCTCTCTAGCCCACCCTTCCAGTATCTGGTTCCCCAGCTCCCAATCCGTTGGGGTATAACCCAAGAGGACTTTACTCATGAATGAAATGCCAGCTAGCATACCTGCAATTATAACCCCGGACTGTCCTTTCTCAATCAAAGACAGCAAGAACTGAACTATATCTTCTGTCCAAACCCAGACCTTCCTCCTTTACTGCACCCCGCCATTCAAAATTCAACCCATGTCTGGTTATAAGCCTGTCTAGTCGACACAGCCAGTGATTCTAGCACCAGCTGCAGCATCCTCTGCAACCTCATGTCCACAACTCCTGTGGCATCCTGCCGCTGACTATGTCTGCCTCTGCGGCCAGCCCATGGAATTTCTCCCACTGTGAAACTTGACAAAGCATCCAGAATATCATTGTCCACTCCTGGTACCTGTCGTGCTCTAAAAAAAGTCAAATACAAGACCCTTCAACACAAAAATGTGCGTACCTTGTTGACTAACTGTTCACCACCTGTACAACTGCCATGTTGTCGATACTAAAAAGAACTTTATTATGTGCCAACTGCTCTCCCCATGTGGACACAGCTACAACTAGAGGAAAAAATTAAAAGAAGGCTATACTCCTTTCCCCATGCTTGCATCCCATTGGCCACTCCTCTGCACACCACTGTCCCTTTCAACAGAGCCTGAAACCTATCCGCCTCGCTACATTGGAAAAGACCTGTGCATTCTCACTCAAGTTCAGTCATGCCACTAAAGGCACTACATTGAAAGAGTCCTAAAAGAAGTGCCACATCTTTAAAACCTCTCTCATGCCTGCTGACAACCTAATATTTTGGTGCGGTAATGGCAAACCCAAGAGTGACAACCCCTGCCTCCTACAAAATGTCCTCCCTGCCCTCACCACTCTGAGTGCAAAATTCCGGTGGCCCAACAGCACCTGAACCTCCTTATCCGTAACTTTGTCTTTGGACAACATTACATTTAGCAGCAGTTGCATTATTATTTTCTTTATCTGTGGTAGACAGGCTTCTATTGCCCGCAAAAAATCAATTTCAATGCCTAGGAAGGCCAGCATCATGCTGGGCCTGACTGCCTTCTCTGGTGCCAACGGAACTCCCAGGTCGTCCATAATTTCCTGAAAACCAAGTAGCATCCTCTGTCAATCCATTGCCCCAGGTTTGTCCACAAACAAAAAGTAATCGCATTATTTTCTTTCCTCTGGTATTTGGCCTTCCACTGCCCCCAAATCAATTTTAATGCTTAGGAAGGACAGCGCCTGCTGGGTCTGAGTGTCTTCTCTGCCACCAACGGGACCCCCTCGTCCCCCACGATTTCTTGAAAACCAAGTAGCATTCTCTGGTAATAGATTGCCCCAGGTTTTTACTCTTTCAAGAATTTCTCCTGTACCACGTGTTTGAGGGGTCTAACTGATTTGAGATTATTGGCCCATCTCTGCACCCTTGGTTCCTGGTACCTCAAGCGAAACCTCGCAAGTGAACCCTTCCTCCAACAACTTAGCATTGTCCCGCTGATCATATCGCACTAACCAAAACTTGAGCCGCTCCAGTTCACGGGGAGTACGAGCTCTTGATTCCAGGTCCTTATGCCCCACGTCCGCCCCTGAAACCAGCGGACTGGCCTTGCTGTTTATTGCTAGGCTGCCATTGCTGCTGCTGCCACTATCCTGGGGAAGTACTGGATTGTCCTCCCGCCCCTAGCAATTAATAAGTGAGTGCCTGCCTCCATATTTGGAGCATTCATTCCAAAACTTACAGTACTCCCTGATGCTTAATTTCTAATGAAAAATCCCACCACTCTCCCGGCTACCCAGGTTGTCCTCTTCCTCTTGACCCCACCCCTCCCCGGGTGGGGAGCCCTTGAAAGGGGTGGTACAAAATAGGGAGCCCGCTGGCCGTGAAGACTGTTGGCCAAACTTGGAAAGGCCCATCGTGTGGTGCCAGAGATCAGAGTCCACTTCCCCCCAATGTATTTTGGGATCCAATGCCATGCGTGCCCAAAACTTATCATCATATAAGTCTCTGGCAAAGCCCCCATAATCTATTTGTGCCTTTCGGATTGTGTCCACATATTGAAACAGCGCAACACACCTCTCAGATTGTTCCCAATTACAATGGCGTAAATAAGGAAGACCGCTGTCCAATTCTGTATTGTCAGCAGTAACGTGAGATGCTTGGCCAGCTCATATTCCTCCTCTTTGGAACCCTCCTTTGTCCTCAACTCTCTGTGTAACAGTTTCAACATTTTCACATATTCTCCATTCCGTATTTTCCTTGGTTGCCAACATGAGGTGTGCCCCTAACGGCTTTGAAACTCTCATGTAGGTGAGCTTCTTAATTTTAATTCCTTTGTGAACAATGGAGCGGTGCACTCCCAGATACGTATGTTTCAATAATCAAGACTGGTCGATTGCTTTGTGAAAAAGTCATTCTTTATTTCAAAATCCATCAAATTGTGCAAAGCCTCAGCCAACGTGTTTCGTTCAAAAGATTGAACTTCGTCAGGGCAAATAAAGTGATGGGCGAATCTTAATTGCTGATAAATATGGTTTAGAGTAGACCAAAAAGGGAACAAATGAGTCCAAAACCAAGGTATGAAGCGATGTAATAAGATATCCATCGGTGACTGTGTAAACAGCGTGGGCCTCCTTGATAAGGGCTTGGTTATTAGACCTGGAGCAGAGGAGGTTGCGTGCTCCCTTCTCGTGTCACTTCATGATAAAGTGCACTTCATGATAAAGACACGAGAAGGGAGCATGCAACCTCCATGTAGTGCCATATAGACGTTGAACAGCGTTGGGCTGAGGGATGAGCCTTGGGGTACGCTGCAGATGATCTCGGTGGCTTCGGAGCAGAAGGGGGAGGCGGACGCTCTGTGTTCTGCCGGAGAGGAAGGAGATGGTCCTGTCCAGGGCCTTCTCTTGGATTCCGGTGTTGTAGAGGCGTGTGCGTAGTGTGCGGTGGCAGACCGTGTCGAAGGTGGCTGACAGGTCCAGGAGGATGAGGGCCATGATTTCTCTGTTGTCCTGATGTCATCGGTGGCGGCGATGAGGGCAGTTTCGGTGCTGTGGTTGCTGCGGAACCCGGACTGGGACGGGTCCAGGATGCTGTTCTCCTTGAGGAAGCTGGTCAGTTGTTTGGTGACAGCTTTTTCGATGACCTTCCGCGGGAACGGGAGCAGGGAGATGGGTCGGAAGTTATTGAGGTCCTTGGGGTAGGCCTTGGGTTTCTTGAGTAGGGCATTGATCTCTGCGTGCTTCCAGCTCTCCGGGAAGGTCGCTGTATCGAAGGAGATATTGATGGTTTTCCGGAGGTGGGGTGCAATGGTGCTGCTTGCTTTGTTGAAGATGTGGTGTGGGCAGGGGTCTTCCGGGGATCCGGAGTGAATGGTGTTCATGATCTTAATGGTGTTGTCGTCGGTGATGTCGGTCCAGGCGAGCAGGCGGTTGGTGCGGGTGGTGGTCGTGGGAGCGGGGGTTCCAGCGGCTGCCAGGGTGGTGACGGCATCGAAGCTATCGTGGATGTCTGCGATCTTGTGATGGAAGAAGGTGGCCAGCGATTTGCACAGATCTTGTGACGGTGTGATGTTGTTGGAGTTGGAGCTGGGGTTGGAGAGTTCCTTCACGATGTTGAAGAGCTCTTTGCTGTTGTGTGCGTTGTTGTCTAGGTAGTCTTTGAAGGAGGTCCTTTTGGCAGATCTGATGAGGTGGTGGTATCTGCGGGTGGTGCTCTTGTGGGCCTTGTAGCTTTCCGGTGTTTGTTCACGGATTCAGTTTTTCTCGAGTTTTCAGCAGGTTCGCTTGGAGGCCTGGAGATCTTCGGTGAACCAGCTGGCTCTCTTGCTGGTGTGGGCATTGGAGGGCTTCTTGAGCAGGGCGAGGGTGTTGGCATAGTCGTCGATCCGCTGTCGAAGGCTACAGGCTGCAGCATCAGCGACGGTCGGGTCTGCGGGTGGGCTCTGGGCGAGGGCGGTGGTTAGCTGGTCCTCAGTGACTTTACTCCAGCGGCGTCAAGGCATCTGCTGGGTGCCGTTGTGCGTGGTAGGTTTCCGGAAGGTGAAGTGGATGCAGCGGTGGTCGGTCCAGTGGAGTTCGGTGGTGCGGTTGAAGAAGACGTGGGAGCTTATTGAGAAGATGGGGTCAAGCGTGTGGCCAGCAGTGTGGGTGGGTGTAGTGACGAGTTGTCTGAGTCCGAGGTTGGTGAGGTTGGCGATCAGGGTGGAGGAGTTGGGGTCGTTGTTGTTCTCGAAGTGGAAGTTCAGGTCCCCAAGAAGGATGTAGTCCGTGGAGGCGAGGGCGTGTGTGCTGATGAAGTCGGCGATGGAGTCGCTGAACTGCTGTCAGGGTCCGGGGGGTCTGTAGATGAGGGTCCCTCTGAGGGTGGTGTTGGGGTCGGTGTGGATCTGGAAGTGCAGGTGTTCGGCGGTGCTCAGGGTGTCATCGGTGTCTGTCGAGATTTTGAGTGTTCTTTTGGACGATGGCGATTCCTCCTCCTACTCCGTTGGTGCGGTCTTTGCAGGTGATCTGGTAGCCTTCCGGGATGGCTATGGCAATGTCGGGTGCCGAGGAAAGGTTCAGCCAGGTCTCCGTCAGAAAGGTGACCTCTGGGGCGTTAGTGTTGAGTAGGTCCCAGAGTTCGACGGCATGTCTGCAGGCGGAGCGGGTGTTGAGCAGGATGCATCTGAGGAAGTTGGGTTCTTCGGTGGGTGGGTGGGCTGGCAGGCCGGATGCTGGTGAAGCTGCCGTTCTGGCAGGAGAAGGTGCATGATTATCTGGCGTTGAGTGCGTGGAGGGTGCTGGAGTCGTAGCAGAGGCGGGTGTCGTGGCATTCGCGGGGGGCCAGGCACGGACGGGCGCAGATGGGCTTGCCTTAGGCACGCCTTCGGAGCGTCAGCAGCGTGACCTCCATAAGAGGGGATGTGGGAAGGAGGAGTAGCTGGGAGGCGGGAGCGGGGCGGCGAATGGGAATGCGGGAGGACGGGGCCACAGCGACGCAGCGGCGGGAAAAAGAGCGGTAGGAGTATGGCGGTGAGGTGGGGGGAAAAATTGAACAATCACAACAAGGGCACAGAATAAAGAAAATGCAGGGGAAAAGAACTATTAGAATGTCAGGAGGAAGAGAGGAACAACAATTTAGGCAGTGCGCAGACAGGAAAAACACAGCAGTAATCACAATAGTAGTCACAAGATAACCACAACGACAGTACAATAGCAACAGCAGTGCAAGGACTATCAGATCTGGCTGTGCGGCAGTGTGGGGAGCGACCTGCCTGCGAGCAGGGTCAGAGGTCACTCCTTTCACTGCTGCGCGGCCTCCATAAGAGGGGATGCGGGAGAGAGGAGTAGCTGGGAGGCGGGAGCGGGGCGGCAAATGTGAATGCGGGGGTGTGGGGCCGCAGGGACACAGCAGCGGGAAAAAGAGCGGGTGGAGTACGGCGGTGAGGCGGGGGGAAAAAATAGAACAATCACAACAAGGGCACAGAATAAAGAAAAGGCAGGGGTAAAAGAACTATTAGAATGTCAGGAGGGAGAGAGGAACAACAATTTAGGCAGTGCGCAGACAGGAACAACACAGCAGTAATCATAATGGTAGTCACAAGATAACCACAACGACAGTACAATAGCAACAGCAGTGCAAGGACAGTCAGACCTGGCCGTGCGGGGAGCGACCTGCCTGCGAGCAGGGTCAGAGGTCGCATGGAGGTCAGAGGCACACGGGGAGGACAAGGCAATGCTTCAGTTAGATCCACCCCATCCCAGCTTTTCAGATCTGGTTACAGAAAGTTTTAAGTCCCCGATATCACAAATCCGTTGTTATTTTATTAAAGTGATACAAGACAAGAAAAACTGCATTCCAGACACACATCACATCCCTTCACATGCAGGCCTTCAAAATAAAAATCACTTTCGCAGTTGTCGCTCGAGAGGTAGGTCTCGAACGAGCAGGATCACAACACAGAGCTCCCCCCCCCTCCCAATGCCTGGTCTGTGTAACATCAGGAGCATGGGGTCTGGATCCAGTTAGTGAGGGAGCCCGGAGTCTGCACCACACGTGCACAGCATGGAGTCCACCACCCACACAGACGTGCAGACACGGAAACAGGAAAGACGGCCTCTCACGGCCACAAGACTAAACCATAGGGCACGTGGATGCACTAATGAGCAGCGGGTGCAAATCAAAGCCACACGGTGTGGGTGTGTGGCGAGAGCAAGCCAACCCACGTGTATGCACCGACTGGTACCACAGGAGGCCACAGGACAGATGGTGACCCACAGAGGCAAGAGAGACATCACTACTCGTGCCTGCACCGACTGGTGCAACAGCAAACCACAGGAGAGACGGTGACCCACTCAGCTGCACAAGAGTCACTGCTCGTGCCTGCACAAACGGGTGCCACAGCAAACCACAGGACAGATGGCAAACCCACTGAGAGGCGTGAGAGAGAGTCACTGCTCGTGCCTGCACTGACTGGTGCCACAGAACACCACAGGAGAGATGGTGACCAACTGAGAGGCAAGAGCGAGTCACTGAGCGTGCACCGACCGGTGCCACAGCAAACCACAGGGCAGATGGTGACCCACTGAGAGGCGGGAGGGAGAGTCACTACTCTCTATTACTCTCTACTACTCACTCCCTACTACTCACTCTCTACTACTCTCTCTCTACTACTCTCTACTACTCACTCACTACTACTCACTCACTACTACTCACTCTCTACTACTCTTTACTACTCTCTACTCTCTACTACTCTCTCTCTACTACTCACTCACTACTACTCACTCTCTACTTCTCACTCTACTTCTCACTCTCTACTTCTCACTCTCTACTACTCACTCTCTACTACTCTCTCTACTACTCTCTCTCTCTACTACTCTGTACTACTCTACCACTCTCTACTGCTCACTCTCTACTACTCTACTACTCTCTACTACTCTCTCTCTACTACTCACTCTCTACTACTCACTCTCTTCTACTTTCTCCTACTCTCTACTACTCTATACTATTCTCTACTACTCTCTACTCTACTACTCTCCACTACTCTCTTATACTCTCTCTCTACTACTCACTCACTACTACTCACTCTCTACTAATCTCTACTACTCTCTACTCTCTACTACTCTCTCTCTACTACTCACTCACTACTACTCACTCTCTACTACTCTCTACTATTCACTCTCTACTACTCACTCTACTACTCTCTTTCTACTACTCTCTCTCTACTACTTACTCTCTACTACTCTCTACTACTCTCTACTACTCACTCTCTACTACTCACTCTCTACTGTTCTCTAGTACTCTCTATTCTCTACTACTCTCTACTACTCACTCTCTACTACTATCTACAACTCACTCTCTACTACTCAACTCTAATACTCTCTACTGCTCACTCACTAGTACTCAGTCTCTACTACTCAGTCTCTACTACTCTCTACTACTCTCTAGTACTCTACTCTCTACTACTCTCTACTACTCTCTACTACTCTCAACTACTCACTCTCTACTCTCCACTCCTCACCCTCTACTATTCACTCTCTACTACTTTCTACTACTCTCTCCTACTCAATCTCCACTATCTACTACTCACTCTCTGCTACTCACTCTCTACCACTCATTCTCTAATACTCACTCTCTACCACTCTCTACTACTCTCTCTACTACTCTCTACTCTCTACTCACTCTCTACTCTCTCTACTACTCACTCTCTACTACTCTCTACTCACTCTTTACTACTCTCTACTCACTGTCTACTACTTTCTACTCTAATCACTCTCTACTCAAGTCAAGTCAAGTCAATAATCTTTATTCGGATAAAAGACAAGATATCCATAAAAGATACAATTCATACAACAATATTAGACTCCAATAAAAATGATATGAGTCAATTATATACATTTCCAGTAAAATAAATAATATAAAATCCCTATATAAAAACAAGTTAAAAACGAACAATCCAATGCAGAAATCCTTTAAATACGACAATCTTACATGAAAGGGGGTAAAATATATCTGTGTGTATCACTCTCTACTCACTCTCTACTACTCACTGTCATTTACTCACTCTACTACTCTCTACCACTCTTTACTACTCACTCTCTACTATTCACTCTCTACTACTCACTCTCTACTACCCTCTACTACTCACTCTCTACTACTCACTCTACCACTTTCTACTACTCTCTAGTCTCTCATCACTCTCTACTCACTCTCTACTACTCACTCTACTACTCTTTCCTACTCTTTACTACTCACTCTCGGCTACTCACTCTCTACCACTCTCTACTACTCACTCTCTACTACTCTCTCTACTACTCTCTCTCTACTACTCTGTACTACTCCACTACTCTCTACTGCTCACTCTCTACTACTCTCTACTACTCTACTACTCTCTACTACGCTCTATCCCTATTACTCACTCTCTACTACTCTCTCTCTACAACTCGCTCTCTACTACTCTCTACTATGCACTCTCTACTACTCACTTTCTACCACTCTCTACTACTCACTCTCTACTACTCTCTACTCTACTACTCTCTACTATAGTACTCTCTAGTACTCTCTCTACTACTCTATACTACTCGCTCACTACTACTCACTCTCTACTACTCTCTACTACTCTCTACTACTCTCTACTCTCTACTACTCTCTCTCTACTACTCACTCACTACTACTCACTCTCTACTACTCTCTACTACTCACTCTCCACTACTCACTCTACTACTCTATTTCTCCTACTCTCTCTCTACTACTCACTCTCTACTACTCTCTACTACTCACTCTCTACTACTCACTCTCTACTGCTCTCTACTCTTCTTTACTCTCTACTACTCTCTACTACTCACTCTCTACTACTATCTACTACTCACTCTCTACTACTCAACTCTAATACTCTCTACTGCTCACTCACTACTACTCACTATCTACTACTCACTCTCTACTTCTCACTCTCTACTACTCTCTACTACTCTCTAGTACTCTACTCTCTACTACTCTCAACTACTCACTCTCTACTCTCCACTACTCACTCTCTACTACTCACTCTCTACTACTTTCTACTACTCTCTACTACTCAACTCTAATACTCACTACTGCTCACTCACTACTACTCACTATCTACTACTCTCACTACTA
This sequence comes from Triturus cristatus, assembly GCF_964204655.1. Classification (NCBI taxonomy): domain Eukaryota; kingdom Metazoa; phylum Chordata; class Amphibia; order Caudata; family Salamandridae; genus Triturus; species Triturus cristatus. Next base: position 802,665,887 of record NC_140588.1, on the reverse strand, counting down.
CTCACTATCTACTACTCTCTACCACTCTCTAGTACTCTACTCTCTACTACTCTCAACTACTCACTCTCTACTCTCCACTACTCACTCTCTGCTACTCACTCTCTACTACTCTCTACTACTCACTCTCTACTACTCTCTACTCTCTCTACTACTGGTTCTCTACTATTCTCTACCCACTCTTTACTACTCTCTACTCACTGTCTACTACTCTCTACTCTAATCACTCTCTACTCACTCTCTACTACTCACTCTCATTTACTCACTCTTCTACTCTCTACTACTCTTTACTACTCACTCTCTACCACTCACTCTCTACTACTCACTCTCTACTACTCAATCTCTGCTACTCTCTACTACTCACTCTCTCCTACTCACTCTACCACTCTCTACTACACTCTAGTCTCTCATCACTCTCTACTCACTCTCTACTACTCACTCTACTACTCTTTCCTACTCCGTCCTACTCACTCTCTACTACTCACTCTCTACTACTCGCTCTCTACTACTCTCTGCTACTCTCTACTACTCACTCTCTACTACTCACTCTACTACTCTCTACTACACTCTACTACTCACTCTCTACAACTCTCTACTACTCACTCTCTACTACTCACTCTCTACTGCTCTCAACTACTCACTCTCTACTACTCTCTACTCTCTAGTCACTCTCTACTACTCACTCTCTACTACTAACTCTACCACTCTCTATTTCTCTCTACTACTCTCTAATCACTCTCTACTCACTCTCTACTACACACTCTACTACTCTCTACTACTCTTTACTACTCACTCTCACCACTGTCTACTACTCACTCTCTACTACTCACTCTACTACTCTCTACTGCTCTTTACTACTCACTCTCTACTACTCACTCTCTACTACTCTCTACTACTCACTCTCTGCTACTCAGTCTCTACCACTCTCTACTACTCACTCTCTACTACTCTTTACTCTCTACTCACTCTCTACTCTCTCTACTACTCACTCTCTACTACTCTCTACTACTCTCTAATCACTCACTACTCACTCTCTACTCACTCTCTACTACTCTCTACTCTAATCACTCTCTACTCTATCTACTACTCACTCTCTACTACACTCTACTACTCCCTACTCACTCTCTACTCACTCTTTACTACTCACTCTCTACTACTCACTCTACTTCTCTCTACTACTCTTTACTACTCACTCTCTACCACTCACTCTCTATCACTCTCTACTACTCACTCTACCACTCTCTACTACTCTCTACTCTCTAATCACTCTCTTCTCACTCTACTACTCTCTGCTACTCTTTACTACTCACTCTCTACCACTCTCTACTACTCACTCTCTACTACTCACTCTGCTATTCTCTACTACTCTTTACTACTCACTCTCTACTGCTCACTCTCTGTTACTCTACTACTCACTCTCTACTACTCTCTACTATACTCTACTACTCTCTACTACACTCTACTACTCACTCTCTACTACTCACTCTCTACCACTCTCTACTACTCACTCTCTGCTACCCACTCTCTACTATTCACTCTCTACTACTCACTCTCTACTATTCTCTACTCTCTACTCACTCTCTAGTACTCACTCTAATCACTCTCCTCACTCTACCACTCTCTAATACTCTCTACCACTCTCTACCACTCACTCTCTACTACTCACTAGCTACTACTCTCCACTACTCTCTACTCTCTACTCACTCTCTATTCACTCTCTACTACTCACTCTCTACTACTCACTCTACTACTCTCTACTACTCACTCTCTACTCTCTACTACTCACTCTATACTACTCACTCTCTACTCTCTACCTCTCTCACTACCTCCCTCTCTGCCTCTCTCTCTACTACTCTCTACGTATCTACCACTCTCTACCCCTCTCCAACCCTCTCTCCCTCTCTCTACCACTCTCTACCTCCCTACCTCTACCTCTCTACCGCTCTACCTCTACTTCTCTACCTCTACCTCTCTACCTCTTCCTCTTTCTACCTCTCTATGCGCACACATATGCATATATATATATATGAATATATATACATATGCATTTATATACATGTATGTGTATATATTTACATACATACATATATAAACATATATGTACATCTGCATATCTATATAAATACAAATATAAATGCATGCATATATATACATATACATATATGCATACATATGCATGTTATGTACATTAAAGTTTGAAAACCACTAATAAAAGCAAAGCTAAAAAGCCACCTAATTACAAACAGAATTGCTTTAATTTTAACGAGGCCGAGACCTATTGCATTTTCAATGCATGTTGATTGTTTGGAAGCAGGGTACTAGGAAACATCAAGTTGTTGGCAAAATTCTTATCTGACATCACCTTCAATGGTTTACGGTCTGCTTCAACATCTGTGGGGACCCCAATAGCTGCAAGAAGGTTACTATGGCTGAAAATGTAAACATGGAAAGTGGCCTAGAGAGCATTGATCCAGAAACTCCCTTTTCTGGCCAAATATTGTTTGAGGAAGAACTCAACGATGTAGTAAAACAAAAACATCGGAAAGAAAGATTCTTCCAACCATTAAAGCCATTCTTGACAGGAAAAACTTTTTTTTTTTTTTTTTTTTAAATAGCAGAGGTAGCCCAGAATACATGATCCTTTTGTGGCTAGCCCCGAGGTCGGGGGGCTGTCCAGGGTGCTGGAACCCAACCGCAAATACCTCAGAACCAAAGTTGGAAATCCTGACTATGCCCATGAGACGGTAGGAGCAAGCTTATCAGCTTTTACATGAAATGAAAATCACAAATAAGCCACAAATGCGTAGGAAAAAGAGGACAAGGTGTTTCTGTATTCTATTTATAGGGCCAAAACCAGACAGGACATTCCATCCAGCAATGTATTTGAAAGGGTTGAATCATTTTGTTCAAAAGGTGACGTTCAGGATGATGACTCATCAGGAGGTGATCACAATGTTGTCAGAAGGAAATCTGTTATTGACCACATGACGATACATTCAGCTCTTCTATGCTTTGCAGTAGCTGGAAGCCATTAGCAGTTCAAAGCTCTGCCGGTTGGTTTAACAACTTCGCCAACAGTATTTACAGTTGTGGCTGTTCTTCATTTACAAGTTGTTCAACTCTTACCTTATCTCGACGATTGAATAATTGTCTCTTCTACTTTTTCTAAAAAGCACCTCGATGTGAAGAAGGTAGTAATTTATGTCTTTGATATGGGATTTCTTCTCAACCTCAAAAAGTCTCGACTAGAATCATACCAGAAACTTGCTCTGTTAAACACCATGCAGGCGAAAGTGTTTCTACCAGAGGCAAGGATCCAGATGTTTCAGAAATCTGTGAGAACTGTCCTTACCTCTCCAGAAGCTTTAGAAGGAACTTTCTAAAAGTCCAAGAATTTATGTGAGCAACAACCGCGGTGGTTCCGTGGGCAGCGCCCCATCTGAAGTCTTTAGTCAATCACCGGCTGGCTCATTGGTCCCCAGTTTTCTCAGATATACGAAACAAAGATTACAATAACGTAGTCTCTAGCCTGGTGGTTTGATGCAGAACATTTATGAAATGGTATATCCCTACGACCTACAATTCTGTGGGTAATCACCACGGATGGCAGTCATTGGGGCTGGGAGCAATTTTGGGGGAGGAAAATGGTCGATGATCAGTGGTGGAAGCGCTCCAAACTTCCAATTTCAGAGAATTAGTGGTCATAGAAAAAACCCTTCTGTATTTCTCTCCTCAGGTTTGCCACCAAGGGGTGCTAGTGAGGCCCGACAACCAAGTGGTAAAAAGTTATATAAAAGTCAAGAGGGGACAAAGGTGAATTCTCTAAGATCTCTAGCATACATAATGTGTTTTTGGGTGGAGAATCATTTGTTGTCCCTCAAAACATGCCCTCCTGGGTATGTGGAGAGGTGTGGGGCAGCGGCCAGGGCAGCTGACTTGGAGCACAGGGTTCAGCTCAGCTCAGCACCATGTGACTCTGGGCAATAGCTCACTTAATTTCCACAGATGGCCCCCAGCACCTTGAGACCCATAAGGGTGAGTAGTTCCCGCTTTACGAAACGGATTTACAGATTGGTGAATTTCACACTGAGTCAGATTGTGAAAACGTTCAGCCAACCGCAGCTGGACCTTTCCCAAGTATAGAATGAACACTCACAGCTGCAAAGGGGAGAACTACATAAATTGAAAGGTTTATAAAAAATAAATGAAAGTGCTAAAAAGGATGTAAACCAACCATAACCTAAAAGCATATAACAGCATAGAATTTCTACAAACGTTCCCCTTTCCCTTAAAATGCACCATCAATAACTATCATAAAAGGCACTCTCAACATGAGGTTAACCCATAACACGTGAATCTGGCACCCAACTTAGAATGAGGATAGAAAACATAAAACTAATAGACAGCAAACCTCCTAAGGCCCAACTAAATTGCTATCTATAATGGTTGCAAAGGTAAAGATTTCTGCTTCAAACGTGCTTTTTTACCTGTTAACTGCTGACCTTTAATTCTGGAAGTGGTTTGTGGAACCTTCTAGGCTTGGTAACTGAATAACGGAATACCTTGGTAAGACTTTCACCTTGGAGTTCTGCAAACTAAGCCCTCAGAAAATGTACCGCATAATGACTATCTGCAGCCGACACCGTGATTGGAGAGCTGGTCTAACTACAGTTACCAATGCCAAACACTCTTTTCAACAGCCTTTCAGAACTCCATTGGATCTTTGTCCGCCATGCAAAACATTTTGAGCACTAACTTTACTCATGGAGTATATATCGAAGGAGTGGAATAATCTGACCAGGGGTCGAAGTACCAGCCAGAGTAACTCGGACTCACACAAGTGGCTGATATATGAACTGCAAACTCTCTCTCTGGCCTCTCCCTATCGCAAAGCAACAATGTATAGAATAATTTATAGAATAAATCTGAAGCACGTGCCAGTGGCTACAGGACGTGGTACCAGTGGCCAAACAGTTGTGAACTCATTTTCCCCTCTCCCCAGGTAATTGTCTAACCTCTAGTCAGAAACATAGTTTGTGCATGTGGCAGAGTGATCTTACTTTTGAGACCCCAATTCTCTGGGATGAGTTCTGGAACTTCTTGCATGGAAATAAACAAAGAAACGAGAGAGAGAGAGAGAGAGAAAGAGAAAACGTTAATAAAGAGGAAAGGCTAACAAAGGAAGGGACGACACTACCAGCATATAAAAAGAACGGAAGACTAGAGTGGGACAGGCAGGTAAAAAAAAAAAAAACAAAGAGACGGAAAGCGTATTACCAGGATATAACAAGTATTGGTAATGCATGGGTTTCGCCTATGCAAGAGCTGTTTTCATCAATCATCGTCCAGGAGAAGGAAAGAGCTCCCTGACAGATAACACGGGAACTGGGGAGAATGTGGCGCAGCAGCCAGAGCGGTTGACTTGAGAGCTGGGGACCCCTGTTCAAGTCTTGGAGGCACCACACTACATCCTGTGATTCTATGCAAATCACTTAATCTCTCCAGGTGATAAATTATTCTATAAATATGCTGCAATAGTAAATGGCAAAATTTTATGGAAATATAGTTCCACCAAAGTGGATGTTAACAGTATTTTGGTTGCGGGAAACTGATAAGAGAACCAGATAAGGAACAAGCATTGGTAAATGCAGGAAAATATGCTACAGCCAGTAGAAATGGAGGAAAGGTAAGTGCCATGCACAGGAACTAATGACAAGCCAGGAAAGAGAGGAGGTGGGATGTAAGTTCAGTTTAAGTTTATATTAAAAACAATAGCTTTCTCAAACACAGCGCAAGTGCTGTGCAGGTGAAACCTAAAATGGGAGGCAGGACTATTTAGTTGCTGACAGACAGGAGGAACAAGACGGGGACTGCAGGACACCAATTGAAACCACCACATTATTGAAGATCCTAACCTTGCCAGGAACCCCAAGGACCTGTGAATCCTGATGCAGTCCCAGAAAAAAGAGAGAACTCCAGCTGAGAGTACACAGGGGAGACTTGGAGTGAGGAATGACAGAATCCCTTCCCAACTGGGGGACCTGTATGCATTGAGTGTCTTGCTCACCTTGCAGGAGACTAGGGAAGCATTTAAAATCCATTCAGGTCAGTTTCTGGCCTACATGAGAGAGATCTGAGTGGCACCAAATATGGAACCAAGAACTAAGAACTAAGAGAACGTGAGTTTTAAAGTGTTCAGAGGATATTACTGACACATTGGCTAGTCTGTCACTTAGTGGTATCACTATGTACATCTTTGCTCCAATCCAGTTGGTGTGATTTCCCAGACATGGGATACAGATGGGCACCTTATCTGGGCTGTAAGATGTTGAATGAGAAATGGGCCAGAGTGTGAGAAGATGTCAAGACAGTGTTACACAATCCCAGGTGAAACCTTTTTAGTTCAATCATCTGCACCAGAACCTATTTGACTCAAGGACATTACATAGGATGATTGATACTATTAAAGACGCATGCTCCAGATGCAGGCAGTCGAATGCTAGTTTTTACAATATGTTTTTTATAGTCTTTAATTAGACAGCATTTTAAAATAATAGTAAACGAATAAATCATCGACTTGTACAATATATCATTACAGAATATAACATCCCAACCCCTAAAATTGATATGTACTCGAGCCGAAAACAGCAATCTCACATTATAGTCCCCATATCCCCATACCCTACATTTATATGTAATAAATGCACAGCAACACAAACAAGAGCAATCTGTGTAATTATTTGTTGATGTTAGATACTTTCAGTTTCGGGTCTGTGAGGCGACGGTATCCACAGAAAGCAAGTAGATGAGGTCATTGAGCCAGACTTTATCGCTGGGGGTGGAGCCTTTTCCCCCATTTTATCACAGCTCTGAATTTTGCAAGGAGGAAAGTGAGTGCCCAGGGATATTTTTAACAAAACCCAACAAGGCCTGGAGTGGGGAGGGGGAAGAAGAGATATTTCAATAATTTCCAAAGGGGGGGCGAGCAAGATGGTGTCAGTTTGAATCTGTGCCGCACAGCCACGCATCTCGACTATCGGCTATGCGGATTGACTAATGATGCTGAATCCGCGAGGGAGCAGGACGCGAGGGCAGCAGCTCCGATTTCAAACCCAGAGAGACATCCCGATATACCTGAAACATACCACGCCAGGCCGAGCGCTACATTCTCTTTTCTTTCATCGGACAGGGTGCAACTTTGTATCCTCAGCGCTTGCTCCGGGACCGAAGACAACGATAAAATCGAGTGAAAGTGAAAGCAGGACGCAAGGACAGCTGTTCTGCTTCCAAGCTCGTGGAAGCTTGAAAGTTAATTTCCCTGCTGGGAGAAAGCCAACGCGAGGAAAAGTGAGACGTTTCTTCGCCTACCTCCGGACTGTATACTGCAATATTTCAGTGGTGCTCATGTCTATTCTGAGACTCCTGCTGGTGACGCTGAGCCCGAGAGAGTGCAGACCGCGGGGGCTGTGCCTCTGCTCTGATATCCTCGGAAACACGAAAGCCATCGCTGCCTGTGGGAAGTGTTTCGTGCTGGGAAGTACGTTAGGAAAAACGCCGTATTTCCCCTCCTGCGGTTTGATATTGTGCCACTTTGATCCCTCGGTGCCCGTGTCTTCTCCGGGACTTCTTCCATCTATACGGGAAAGGGGTTTTCACCTGAGGATATCGACCAGGGGCTCCAGGGCTGGGAAAACCAACAAGCCAAAGGCCGCCCAGCCCATGCCGAGCAACATCGCGTCTGGCGACACAGCACTGCTGGACCACTCACTTAGGGGTAAACATGAGTCCAATTGCCTTAAATGAGTCACAGGAAAAATCGGGGGAGGCGGGGACACTGGGGGTGCTAAGGAGGGTTTTCAACCCACGATAGTAGAAATGCTTTCTGGCTCCAAGGCACTGTCCTGCAACCCTTATACTGCTCTGGGTGGCACGTCAAGTCCTTTTTCTCCGGTTGTGCCAGAACTAGCTCATCTGCCCGGAGAGGCCCGGGAGAGTTTGATCTCTAAACCTGAACTTAATCTGGGTGGCCCCCAAGAAAGCGGCATTCTCACTGGAAAGGAGATTCTTCAACCACTTAACGAGCAGCAGGTAGATCGAAGCAGCATAGAGGGTTTGGAGGCCTCAGCAAGCTTTACTAACAATTTGATTATTATCACCCCTCTTCCTGAGGAGGCTGTCAGACATACACAAGGCTCAGGCTTAATTCCCCTCCTGGACCCTGCCTTATCGACCGCTCTACACGTAAGTTCCACCAAGCTGCTGGGAGAAGTTGCTACTCGGTCAAAACACCTAGTAACAGGCATCACGGATTACATACTCAGAGCCGAACCCAATCCCGGTCTTAGAGCCTCCTAGACCCCCAGAGATCAGTGGGGAACACTTCTACTCTGTCTCAGATGACTCTTTATCATCTTCTGACAGAGATCAAACCAGCTCCAGTGAAGATATTAGTGTCGATCTCTCTAAAATACAGGGACGATACAACGCCAGAAGAAAAGTAGAAATCCTAAGAGACACAGCCAACTAAAATGGGACTAATCAGACTCACAAATGTCCTTCTCCCCATGCGATGAAGATGAGCAGGTGTCTATTTGGGAAAATACCAAAACAACAACAACAACAGAACCCATGACAGAATCATCCTTATCCGCAATCCTGACCTCGATTAAAGAATTTCAAGAAGAGGTTCGCTCCAACAACCGTGCCGCCAAGCGGGCAGCTAAAAAGCTACAAGGGGATCTGCGAAAATTAAATAAGATATGCACCAACATCTGCGACCGGGTTAGCATGGTTGAAGGCCGCACAGAGAGCCTAGAAATGGTGCTAACCACCTTAAAGAACCAGGGGTCTGCTCACCAAGCATGCCCAGCAGATGTCAGGATGAAAATGGATGAACAATCTCCGACTACTAGGTATCCCGGAAGGAGTCGAAGGAGACCACTCAAGGCGCTACATTGTACAACTGCCACGCGAAACCTTCCCAGCTCAAACGAACTGGAACTGGGACTATGAAGTCCAGCGAATGCACAGATTCCCCTTCAATATAAAACCGAGTCGAAGTGGCAGTAGTCCTTCCGATGGAAAGCCTAGAGCTATCTTAGTGTTCTTTGGGCCTTAGACAGCTTGTGTATGACTAGGCCCATCCGAATTCACCGAAGGGAGCTAATGGTGTGATGTTTTTTGCCAAACCGGACTTATGCCATACAACCGTAGAGCGCAGATGGCACCTGCGCCAATTATTCACCTCATTTCAACAGTTAGGCGCCCACGTGTTTTTAATGAATCCTGCCAGACTGAAAGTTATTCTGAATGGGTCCACACAAATCTTCATGTCCGAGGTCAAGGCAGGGGAATATCTGGGGGAGATTAAGGCAAAAGAAGGATAGGAAGTAAAGTCTAGAGGTGGGAAAAAATTACCAGCAGAAGTGTAACCTGATAAGCCATGAAATTAACTCTAGTTCAATGGTACATCTCCCTCTTAGTACATTAGTTTGATGGGAAAGGTACCCACAGGCTATATATGGTGGTATAATTTTATTTATTTTTGTTTTTGGGTGGTCCGTCCCTTTGGACTCAAGAAGGAAAACAAATAAAAAAAAATAAAAACAATTGAAGCATAATAGTCCAAGGCCGATAATGCCGATAAAGCCACCTGTTAAATTTAAGGCGTGGCCTAGCAGCGATGCACCCTAACTGATAACCATCATTCAGGGTCTCCCTGATTGCTCCATCTATGGGGGGGAGGGGAGGGTGGGAAGGGGGGTCACGAAACGGTGGTGATGGGGTTCACAATAGTGGCAAGTGTAATATTGGTTGGTGAAATCAAAAAACAAAAAAAGAACGGTAGGATACAAAACAAAAGAAAAGAAAATAGGAAAGGGGGAAAAAATGTACAAACAAGTAAAATACTAGAATATTGTGGGATACCCCAAATGCATGACGATACAAGATGTACACCTAAGAGAGAAGTAAAAGGAAAAGAAAAAAAAATGCAAACAATATGAATAATCAATGCTCCTTAAAAATTGTATCTGTTAACAACTGCGGTTTAAACGACGCCCTGAAAAGACAGAAAGTAGCTCAGGGTCTATGTTTTTGAGGAGCTGAAGTTATTACCCTACAGGAAACACATGTGGAAGGATCCCAGAAGCACCTATTAAACTCATTAGGCTATAGGGTCATTGGGGAAACCTCCCAGGGGGCAAGGACAAGAGGGGTTGGAGTTCTGGGTCAAAATAAACACCCATTGATTTCCAGTAGGGTGAAATCTGATCCTCTAGGCAGGTGGGTTATCGCAGAATGCCATCTTCTCCCAATACGGTCTTTACAGTGTGCTCCATCTATGGGAGCAATACTGACGACACTGGGGTCATTAACTGGATTTCGGGCGAACTTACCCACTGGCCTCTACCACTGGTAATTTCTGGGGATCTAAACATCAACCAACCCAGTAACTGGAAAGCAACCGTTCACTGGCCTTATACAGGAAGGAAGCCTAAGGTCCATCAGGCCCTACTCAATCTAATACAAACACATGGGTTCAGTGATATCTGGGCCACTTTAAAATCAACTCATCCGGAGCATACTTACTTCTGAGCTCCACATCTCTCCCTTGCTAGATTAGATTATTTTCTTGTATCTTCTTCAATACTCCAAAATGGCTCTATTGAGATTTATGTTGGATCACAATCCTCTTATTTTGAGCATCAGTGGGTTAGGGTGTAGGGGGGAAAACTCGAACTGGAGTTGTGAAAAAGCCTTATTGTACGATGAGGGCTACCAACAATAGATGCAGGGGTGGATCAAAGAGTTTTTGGAAATCAATATAGGATCAGCAGCTGTGAGAACAGTATGGGACACTATGAAGGCGGGCATTTGAGGTGAGACCTTGCGGTACTCCATAAGAAAGAACAAAAAAGATAAAGCACAGCTAGCAAGGGCACAAGACAAGATAAAAAAAAGCAGAGGAAAAACTAATTTTAGCATCAAATTGGGTGCTGAAATCGAAAATGCTCAGCTAGACGTGAGAGCCAGCAAGGCAGAAATAGGGTCTATATTTGCTGAGACACCCGCTAGGAAATGGGCTTCTGCTAGGTAAAAAATATATGAATGTGGTGATAACATCGACCATCAACTTGCTCTTAGAATTAGACAACAGGTGTCTGCTAGCAAAATTCTGTCAATCCAGCTCAACACTGGCGAGATCACAAAGGATGCAATTAAGATCCGTAATGCATTCTGTGAGTTTTACCAGAATCTCTATTCTGAAGACAATACAGGGCCCTTAGAACTGAGAGAGGATGAAAGTCTGAAATATCTAGACCAAATCACCCTGGCGGCACTTAGTCCTGAAGATCATGACCAACTTGAGGAATTTCCCGGATGGGATGAGATAGCTAAAGCCCTGGCAAGTCTTCCAGATGGGAAAGCGACTGGTGCAGACCACATACCGGTGGAGTTTTATCAAATATTTACCCCTCAGTTAAAAACTCTCCTTACTTTACTGGTAGCCTCTATTTTTAATGGTGCACCCCCTCCGGATTCTTGGTCCAATGCCAAGATAGTAATTTTTCCAAAAAAAGAAAAATCTCCTCTAGAAATGGGATCATATCGACCAATAACCCTAATTAACTGTGACTCTAAGATATATGCCAAAATATTCGCGATTAGACTATCTACGAGAATAGAGTCTCTGGTATCACAGTGGCAACACAGGTTCATCCCCAAAAAGAGTACGACGGAGCATATCCGTAGAGCTATCACCCTTTTCGACGCAGCTCAAGTAACAGGAGACCCAATCTCATTAATTCTACTTGATGCCGAGAAAGCGTTTGATCGGGTCTCCTGGTTATTTCTCTGGGCCGTCATGAGAAAAATGCACTTTGGACCTAAGACAATACAAGCCCTCTACAATAATCCCACAGCAAACATATTAGTTAATGGGATAATGACGGAACTGATTAAAATCTCACGGGGGACCCGCCAAGGCTGCCCGTGCTCACCTCTACTCTTCGCTCTCTACATAGATCCTTTTATAAAGGCTATAGAAAACAGTCGATCTATTCGAGCGGTGAGCAGATTTGGGCTAGACACTAAAATCATGGCTTACGCCGACGACCTGGCAGTGGTTACCCCTGACCCTGCGAGCGCCATCAATTCTCTAGAACTAGAGACCCAAAAATTTGGGAAAATTTCAGGCTATGCCCTTAACCAAGGCAAAACCCAGATTATTAACATCAGCCAAATTGACTGGGCAGATGCCAGGGTGGTACAGTCTGCTAAATAACTGCTGATATCGACCTAATAGTATGGAGAAACCTGACCCCATTGGCTACTGAAACCGAACGTGCACTTAAACAACTAAATAACTTACAGCTTACCATCATAGGGAGATGCAATGTTATCAAAATGACCTATTTTCCTAAGCTAGTATATTTCTTTAGGGCAATCCCCTTGGAGATTGGCAAAGCATTGTTACAGAAATTTGATCATATTTTTTCCCAATTTATCTGGGCATATTCTCGGCCAAGGCGAGCTTTTAAATTGCTTTCTCTTCCCCGAGAGAGGGGCGGCTTGGCGCTACCTAACCTGAGATTTTATTACTGGGCCTCTGCTATGCAATATAGCGCAGAACTGCTTCAAGAACACTTACACACCCCAATTATAGGCCTACCATCACCCTATCAATTGCTTCTGGGGGAAGAGACCCTCTGGAGGCAGCTCTCCTTCGGATACTACAAACGGGTAAGATTTAAGACCTTAATGAGCGCCTATAAAATCTTCTCCAACATACGTAAAACTTTTGGACTGGGTAACCTAAACTATTACTCCTCTCTTAATAATAACCCTAATCTACCATCGATATTCGGGACTTCTTATATACACGAATGGCACCGAGCAGGTATACTAAAAATGGGAGACTTGATAACCACTGATGGTATTAAATCCTTCTATGCATTAAAAACTGAATTCCATCTGGGGGAACATCAGTTCATTAAATATATGGCTATAAGAGACTTTTTGACCCGTGAGACCAGAGGGACAGCTGGCTTTTCTAGGGTAGACCTTATTGATAAATTAAAAAACTCCACCCTGCCCAGGATCGGATACATATATACTAAATTAGTCAGTTTAATGCCTGACGATATGCTTGACACCGCCAATAAGTGGCAAAGCAAATTAAATATCTCTTTTAACATATTTAACCAGTCTGTGCAATCCTCCAGGAGTGATTTACTATCAGCTAAATTACAGGCACAATTTTTTAAAACCGCCTTCTTTTATAATACACCGGACCGAGTTGCGAAATGCGGAACGGGGACGGGAACGTTCTGTCCTAGATGTGCAGAGTTCAGTGCAGACTCGATACATATGTTTGCAACATGTCCCCAACTTACACCTTTATTGGGTCAGATACAAGACTTTTTTACTAAAGTTCTTGTGCAGGAATTCCAACTAACCCCCCCGATTGTTTTATTAGGCACACAAGACAAGATCAGCAGAAAGACCTGAGGGGCACTTGTCTATGACCATCTTACGTCTCTGCATAGCTTCATCTTGGAAGGACCCCGACCCTCCATTATTCTCTCATTGGCTAGCTTGTCTGCTATCTACATGTCATATGGAAAGGGCTATATTTGCAACAATGGGCAGCCAGGGGGAAAATAAAGGGTCTTGCAATCTGGCAACCCTTATCCGCTTGGCTTAGATAGATGGATTAAAAAGGAGTTTTAGACATATAAGCCACAAATCATGCTTCCCTCCTTAGGATGGATACACCCTGAATTTAGAAATACAGGCAATATCCAAGTAGAGGAAAGTCTTGGTGGGGGGAATTTTAGTGAACCCACAATTACATCTGATCTCGTCTGATCTCAGATGCGACATCTCGCTATCTATATTGTTAACGCTATAAATAAGTCTTAATGTTATAAGCTATAATGCACTGTTATGTTAACTGTTTATTCAGTATTTTTCTCTCTTTTCTGTCTTTTTTTTCTCTCTTTCTCCCTTTATCCACTGTTTTATCAATTCTTGAAACATTGAATATTTGTAATAGGTCATTCATCACCAAGTGCCTATCCTGATGTTTTAATGGTCGGGGTGGAGGGAGGGTAGGGGGGAGGCATCTGTTCAAAATGGTTTCTTATCCCTGTATTTGACTTTTGTACTTTAAATTAAAAAAAAAAGTTTAACTAATAATTCCCAAAAGAATTTTGAATATTGATTCCCCAAAGGCGCTGATAGGTGGGCAAGTCCAGGTCAAGTAATGTATTTACATCGAGAGCAGCAGGGACCAGTCGTCAAACCCATTGCGTGTAGCCGTGTAGTCTATGCATGCATTTGAAATGCTTCTAGAGTTGTGTTAGATTGCCTCTTAATTAAGCCTCGAGGAGGTAGTTAGAAGCAAGAACAAGTTTTAAAGCTGGGTGGGGTTTTTTGGAATTGTGGAAAGCGGGTTTGTAATGTTTTTGTATACACCAATATATTATTATTATTATATTTTTTATGCAGTTTTATATAGCGAAGTCGACTCAAAGGTATCAGAGCGCTTTACATGAGCACCAGTTGCACTACTGATGGACACATTCATTTCTAGGCATGGTAGATTGAGTGATTTGCCCAGAATCACAGGATGTTTGAGCCTCCAGCCAGGCTCCAACCTGGTCTCCCAGCTTCATAGTCAGCTGCTGTAGCCATTAAGCCACATCATATGTCTAACGGAGCAATTCCTTCCATCTGCTTAAACATGTCCAGCATCCATTATTTTCCATCAATGAATAAGTCCCCAATTGTGATAACCCCCAATGCCGTCTGGGATTTCAGTTTGTCATATAACGGTACGTTGGGGTTGCTCTGAAGTGCAAACCACAGAGAGAAGAACTCTCCCACACCAGCCATACGTGCTAAGGTGTGTCAAGTGTAGAATGGGCATGTTATGGTGTCAGTGTTTATCGATGGGCGATAGATATTCCCAGCCATGAAAGTGATCAAAGGGGGTACCTGTCATATCCTGCTTGATGGTGTGTGATTGAAGGTGGGATGCAGGGTATATCGTTGGAAAAGTATTTGGCCAGGGCTACCAGGTAATAGCACAATATTGGGGCCACCCTTGGAAATAAAATATGGTTGCGTTACTAAATTCTGGACTGTTTATTTGCCCATATTAAGCCAATAAAAATTGACCGTATTGCAGCAGATTTATTTTTTTGTGGGAGATAGCGGGATATTCAGAAATAAGTGAAAGAGTCTGGAGAGAAAACTAATTTTTAGGACTGCAATCTGCACTGAAAGGGAAGAGTGGAAATGGAGGCCAACTCTGTGACAGCTGTTTTATTTTTGGGATTTTTGGATCATAATTAGCTCGGAACGCTTGTGCGGGTCTTGTGTATTTTTATTCCCGGATAACGTGTCATGGTGTCGCATCACCGGAGTGGGAAGTCAGCTGCTGACTGGGAGGAGATTACTGTTACGTGGGTCATTATTTACTGGCCTAAATTTATTTGAAGGGCTGAAAATTGCCCAAATTCAATTCTCTCTCTAAGACTAGGGGAGAGGTTGTCAGCAGGTTCTTAACATAAAGTAAGATGTCAACCCCATATAACGATATAGGGAAGCTCTTCACTGTAATGTATCACCCCCGATGTCTTTGCCTGTCCTTTAGGGTTTCCGTCGCTATAGTAAATAAAAGTGGGTGCAGTGGACATCCCTGGTGAGTCCTGAAAACTATAGTAAGCGCAGGAGACAGAAGCTCATCTAGGCTAAACCTCACTCTTGGGAGGGAATATAGTAACTGGAGCCCCCGCAGAAGTCCATTCCCACCCCCCACCTGGGAGAATTTTTCAAACATATATGCCCATGAAAAAGAATTAAACACCATTTGGGCGTCTAGGAGTATCATAACCCCATGGCTCCACCTGTTGTGATTGCGCGAAGAATGTCCATAAGTTATCTCATGTGGATCGTCCAGGGATAAATCCGGACTGTTCTGCAGACACCACTCCCCGCATATATGGATGGAGCATTCTGGGAATAAATTTAGCCAGGATCTTGGTGTCTACATCAGACAGTCACACAGGAGTGTAATCCATTCAGACTTAGACAGCACCATGATGACCGCATCACGAAGGGTGGAGGAAGTGTGCCCTGTGTGCAAGTTTCTTTGTATACCTCAAGAAGCTGTTGTGCCCTTAAAGAACAATATTCTTTATAGAGTTATGAAGTTAGGCCATCCAATCCTAGCGCCTTTCTTCCTGCCAGATATATAATAAGTCTACTATTTCCTCTATTGTGAGAGGAGCATTTAGTATATCTCACTCAGCACTTTCAAGCCAAGGATAGCTTTGGTTAGGTAATCACTTGGAGGGGGGTGGGGTCTTCAGTGTCCTCTGAATTGTATAGTGTGACATAACAGTTTGTAAAAGTGACGTAATGTCTGCGGACATGGTGTATCTTGATCCCTCAGAGTTTAGCACACTTAATACTACTTCTTTATTTGTTCGATTATTTAAAATCATTACAAATAAAAGCCACAAAAAGTTCATTAGACAACACATCAATACAATAAATTAAAATTAAAACCTTTTCAAGGAGATCAATATAAATACACATGTAATAGGGATAAATACCTTTGCTCATACGTCTCCTGCATCAAGTTATCGTAACCAAGTAACCGATTGATCTAATTAGTTGCCAAATACTTATATATAAGAATCCAGCTCTGCTAGAAGTAAAGTGCAAGTGCATTAAATATTAATCTGAGTGATCTGATTAATCTAATTAACACAATACCTTTCCGGCGCTGGGGTCGATATTGGGTAATCCGCAGAACGGTGCTGAGGGAGCCCGGCTGCAGAAGTATCAGTGGGCCTCAGAAGCAGAGCCCACTTCATTGAATCCTGGAGTTCCCTGCATGTTACACTCACTGTGCTGATCCGAGGAGAGAGCTGGGCTGATGAGCCTTGTGTTCCTGGCCCGCCCCTGGCTGTTTGGCAACAAGTTACTGGTGAAGCGCATTGAGAGGCAGTCCTTCTGGCAATGTGCAGATGTAGACCTAACAGCATCTGGTTACAGGTCCCACGCAGTGTCTGACTAGATGGGGTCAGATACCCAGTACGTATACTCAAAAGTGCCTTTGATGTGGAGGGTGAAT
Source organism: Triturus cristatus (assembly GCF_964204655.1). NCBI lineage: Eukaryota > Metazoa > Chordata > Amphibia > Caudata > Salamandridae > Triturus > Triturus cristatus. The sequence goes on along the minus strand of NC_140588.1, from coordinate 802,648,738 downwards.
ACTAAAGAACTGTCTCAAGTGCACAGCTCCCCTTTCAGCCCAGTCCAGTCAACCAGCCTTGCTATAGGGGGTAAATCAACCCTGTGTGTGGAGACAGGACACAACCTATTCAAGTAAAGTGTTATCTCCTCTCGTCCCTTCTGCTCAGGATGACCCATCAGTATGCAGATGACTGCAGATGCAGTTGAGTGTCCTGTGTTGTGGCAGACTAGAGTAAATGCACAAATGTAGCTGTCAACCAGCCCAGCCCAAACATGTATTGGAGACAGGCTGTCAAGCACACAAAGCAGTAAGTGCAGAGAAATGTCCACTTCCTAAAAGTGTCTAACAACGGAGGGTCTGGCTCTAATCAGCAAGGCTGAGCCTCTTATCAAAATACAACAAACACCTTGCCTGTACTAATACTTTTTTGAGGGCAAATCCCAAGGTAACCAAATTAATGTCACACAAATTCAAAGTTTTATCACAAAATATATTTTTTACTTTTCAAAAATCATTTTATATACATCTTATCACATGTAACATATATCACAGTTCCAAATATTTTTTGCAAAATACACTACAAGACCAATATTTGGCCACAACAGACACTTAATGACTCTGGGTCTTGGCAACCTTAAAAGACAACATCAATACGACTAACTCACAGACAACACATGTAAAACATAACAAACAACCAAGTAATCTTTTTTGTTCCACAATTTTTTAACATTGGTTTATCAATCCAAAAAAAAGAGTGTGAGTTCTTAGAAAGAACAATTTCTGCACTGCGCCAATTAATGGACACAATTTTTACAATTTGTCTAATCAGGCAGAAAAAAATTATATTAATGACACTTGTTTTTACAAAACACAAACAAAAAGGTCAACGTGTTTCGAACCCCACTATTGCTGGCTGGGGGTTCTCTTCAGGACCAGGCACTATTTAGCTAAATCAACCGATTTCGCATTTGGACTCAGTCAAATCTTATCTTATGAATATTTAATGTCTGTAGAGCCTGTCTGAATTCATGGTGGCTCTTGGAGATGAGGTGGGCGGGGTGGTCGCCTTTAGGCGTTCTTCTTCTGATCGTGAGGTGTTGCGTCAACTCCGACCGCGATTCATCCCGGACGTGCGTAAAAGAAATATTCGGAACAGCCAGTTTGTACAGAAGGGAAAGTTGGTCCCGCAACGAGGCTGAACACACCTCACGATCAGAAGAAGAACGCCTAAAGGCGACCCCCCCTAAGGCTCATTAATTGATTTATAGACTCATTTCCAAAAAAGATCCTACAGTTATTGTTAAAACATGAGCTCTCCATCCTCAATGGCCCCTTTCCTGTTCATCCCTCCCCATCGAAAACTACCCATCATGCAGCTGCAAGATTTATTACAGACACTTGGAAATTAGACCATATCACACCAACAATCATTGGTCACAACTAGCACCCACTAGAAACCTGTTGTACTTTCTGGCTTGCCTGCATCATATACAAATCTATGAGGCGCAACACGCCCCATTCCCAGAAACCTAGATGCTAACTCATGCTGAAAGAGGTACCTCTAAAGCACGTGGAAACAACTGTTCCCACTCTAACTTGGCCTGTCTCCGGTTCTGCTCTGAAAATACATCCCTGCAAGTGTCAGACATGACTCTTCTTTCTCATGTTTTAAAATCGCTTGAAAATCATTATTCTACTCTGTCACTTTGCTGCTGCCACTCTTATTGCTCAGCCTAGATTTTGAGATACATCAAGCCTAATTTGTTTAATTCTGGTCTTACATAAGGTCTTCCTGAGACATTTTTTCTGATTGCTTCTAAGACATACGCATGATTCATTTTTAATTATCCCCCTAAGATGTATACGGTAACTGTAAGAAATGTTGCGTGCACCGAAAAGGCAACCAGAAGATGGCAACGTAATCCAGTAAACTCTGTTTATTTCAGTGTCCAAGTCACAAGTCTGAAGTACAAATGAATGGCCATAACAGTCACCCACAATCTTATATAACCCATAACCTTCCAACCCACGCGCCCATCATTTTTATAATCAAAGAAGTACAAAAGAGCAAGTGCAGATCTTTCTAGTTTCGCACTCCATAATTACAACAAACATGCATTTTATAAACTAGACACGATCACAACTTGTGTATCAGTCTCCTGTGCATTTTACAGCTAGAACACAAGCACAACACTAATCGATGTTGCACTTGGGTTAACACGCTGCAGTTTACAAGGACGTAATAGTTAGGATCAGATTTCACTCATACAAAACCAGTGAAATTCAGCAGTTGTAGTTAGCTGAGCTAACTATAACTTGCGACCCCGCAATGCACTGCTTTTGACCTCACATATTACATTACACATGAAATGGTCAGTGACATCACTCATGACATCACTGTTGACGTCTCAAATAACATCACTCATGACATTACTGATGACATCATCTACAACATTACAAATCCACCTACTCACACTCCCATAGAACCTTTCATACACCCACTCCCACACAACCATTCACAAACCCATTTACGGACCCATATGAGTACTTACATACCCACTCACTGATTCAGAGATCCACACACAAATCCACTCACTCACCCATACAGCCACTCATACACCCACTCTCTCACTGATTCAGTCACTGGCATATCCACCCATACAGCCATTCACACACTGAGTCAGTCACCCATAGAGCTACTCACACACCTACTCACTCAGCCATAGAGTCAATCACACAGCTACTTACTCACCCATACAGTTACACACACATACCCACTTACTTACTCACACAGATACAAACACATACTCACTCACCTATACATCCACTGTCAGAAGCACACACTCACCCAGTCACTCATATTCATTCACTCACCCATACAGTCACTCACCCATACAGTCACTCATATACTCCATCACTCACCTAGGCTGTCTTTCACATACCAAGTTACTGACCCATATACTACTGACAAATTCCCTCGCCCACACAGCCATACACACTCACTCACCCAAACAGCCACTCACACACACTCAATAACCCATACAGCCACTGACTCACCCAATCATTCTTCCATACAGTCACACAACCCCTCACCCACCCACACAATCAGACATCCATACAGGTACTCAGATAACCAATCACACAAACAGCCACTCATGTACCCATTCACACACCCATACAGCCACTTAGACATCAACTACCAGACTGACACAAACATTCACACAACCAGTCACTCACCCATACATTCACTGAGACACATAATCACTCACCTATACAGTCAGTAACACACCCACTGAATCATCCACACAGGCATTCATACACCCACTATACACCTTGGTAAATACATTTAACACTCATAAACTTATTAAAACACTCACAGTCAATAGATGATGTCATCAGTCATGACATTGAAATGTCATCGGTGATGTCACTGACCATGTCATGAGTGATGTAATATGTTAGGTTATAAGCAGTGCATTATGAGGGCGCGAGTTATAGCTAACTATAACAGCTGAATTTCACGGGTTTTGTACCAGTAAAATCTGACCCTAACTATAAAGTCCCTGTAACCTTTGTTTTTTCAGTGAATTTCTAAGGTTTTGTAAATCCTAATTCCTAGCTATTACGTCCCTGTAACCTTTGTTTTTTTCAGTGAATTTCTAAGGTTTTCTAAATATTAGTCTCATTTGCAGAGTGGTGCAGAAAGGGGGACTGGGCCTCCGACCAGTTCTCAGAAATCCTGCTGTGTAGGACTTACAAGGGGTACCAGGAGGGCTTCTTGGCCCCCTCAGCAGTAAAGTGGACATCATGCCCCAACCAGTAGTGCACCACGAGCTACCTTTGCAGAGTGGTGGAGAAAGGGGGCATGGCCTCCAAAGACCTTATAGCAATCCTGCTGTGTGAGATTTATTGGAGATAACAGGAGGGGTAGTTGGCTCCCAAGGATGTCCTTGGGAGCCAACTACCCATCCTGTTACCTCCAGTAAGTCCCACACAGCAGGATTGCTAAGACCTGGTAGGAAACCATGCTCCCTTTCTCTACCACTCTGCGAATGCACCTCCTGGTGCACTACTAGTTGGGGGATGAAGTTCCCTTGGCTCTTGAGAGTCCTTGGGGGCCCAATAGCACTGCTGTTATCTCCAGTAGGACCCACACAGCTGGATTTCTGAGAGGTGGTCAGGGGTTATGCCCCCTTTACCCACACTGGTGCACTGCTGCTTGGGGCAAGAAGTCTACTTTAGTCGTGAGGCCCTCAGGAGACCAGTGGACCTTATCCCCCCACCATCAGTGTGCCGGGAGGTGCATTTGCAGAGTGGTGGAGAAAGGGGGCGTGGCCTCTGACTACCTCTCAGCAATCCCACTGTGTGGGGCTTAGTGGAGGTAATAGGAGGTCTTGTTGACCCAAAAGGACCATCAGCAGCCTAGCAAACTTCATCACCCAACCAGCAGCGTACCAGGAGGTGCGTTTGCAGAGTAGTGGAGAAAGGGGGTAGGGCCTCTGGTGAGTTACTGGCTTTCAGTCCCAGGCTTTCATTATTTAAAAAAAGGAAGGGGCTACGCAGACCCCCTTCTGAGACCATTTACGGCCCCAGGGACCCCATCCCCTGGGCCAGGCCTCTTCCTTGGGGACCGCGGGGGAGCCTGAAGGCTCCCACGGCCCCACCCAGCTCTTGCGGGAGCCGGCATAGCTTGCTGACATGCAGCTCCCTGTGTGTAAAAAGCAAAGTGCTATACTTTCAGCAAGCAAGAGCGAAATGCTCTTGCTTTCTGAAACAGGAGCACTTGTTTGCTATGCTCTTACCGTGCCATAGCAAACTGCAATGTCCTGAGGGTGGGCACCCCGGCACAATGCTTTCTGAGTGAGTGTGTGAGTCCCTCCTGAGGCGGAAGCCGGGAGGTTGTTGTGCGCTGTGACTCTGTGACCATTTTATATACTTTATTGCCTCTATTATCGACGTATTTTAAATAAAGCGCTTGATTTCTTTGCACATTGCACATCGTTTTAATCTGCTCATAATTTCAAACTTGACGTGGTATCCTACCTAAATTGTTTTCCCCCGCACTGCCTTGCTCCCTGAGCCTACCTCGGTCGATTTTGGGGCTGGGAGGCTCTCCCTCGAATCGGCAGAAGCGCGGCGACCATTTTGGGTAGGGGAAGCGTCCAGTCACCAGCATAAAAGGCAACGGTCATGTCTCTGCGCAGTGTACGCGGTCAGTGGACGCGCCGGATCTGCGTCGGAGTCGTGCCAGAGTCCTGCCCGTCTGCGTCCGTCCGCGATCAGGACGCGGCCGAGGCCAGGTACTCTGTGGAAACCCCAACATCTTGCTTCAAAACATATAGTAAGGAGTCTCTTGTTTCGATACAACACAAATGCTGTGCTCTCACTGTTTCTCTTCAAAGGGACTTAGCCCTATATCCAGAGTTGGGCATACCTTGCAATATGCTGAATGACACATTGGTCCCGTGCCCCTTTGATCAGCCGCCGTCTCAGGCCCCTAAAGACACCAGCAATTTCTCTATGAAGGCTGGCCTAATTAATTGTCGCTCCCTGCCTAAACATTCTCTCGATATCGCCCAGTCTCTGATGGACAATAACTGGGATTTACTTTTTCTTACGGAAACATGGCTGGAGGTTGAATCTAATCCGTCTTTATGCCTGGCCATTCCCCCGGAATATAATATCCTATGCGCCAATAGAGCGGGTCGCAATCGGGGAGGTGGGGTAGCTATGATTTATAGATCCCAATGGACGATCTCTTCCTTCCCTTACACACAAATTGAACTGATTGAAGCCCTTCCCTTCTGTATTAAATTAGCTGAACACACCACACTGACAGGGCTACTGGTCTATCGCCCTCCTAAATCTAAGGCTTCCTACTTGGCTACATTTTTGGACTATGTCCTTCAGGCTAGCCTACGCTATGCCAATTTTACTTTACTAGGAGACCTAAATTTACACGCAGAGGACTCTTCTGACAAGCTTTGCCTTAACTTTCTTTCTACTTTAAAAGATGCTGGATTAAGCCAATTGGTTTCTCAACCTACGCACAAAGCTGGTCATACTCTTGATCTTGTTTGCTCGAATTTCTCAAACATCCTGATTGAGGATCCCTATCCGGTGATTTGGTAGGACCACTTTTTTATCCCTTTTGCTATTCATCTTTGCCAGCATGTGAGACCTAGAATTCCCCCTAAGGCGGTAGGAGGTAATTGGAGTAAGATCTCCCCTGACAGTGTTGCCCTACATCTTGTAAATACCACTCCCAAAGACGCCCCTGATTTAGATTCACGCCTGACTAACCTCAACTGCTGGGTCACCTCTGCTATTGACTCGCTCGCTCCTATGCGACCGATTAAAACCTTTCGAGCAGCTCCCTCCGCCCCATGGTACTCCGACGAGCTTCGGAAATATAAATCTTCTTGTAAGCTGTTGGAGCGCCGGTGGAGGTCATCCTATTCTATTGACACAAAACTTAAATATAAACTGGCCCTCAAAGAATACCGTAGGAAAATGATTGAGCATAAAAAACGTTACCTGGAAGAGAAAATTAATAGAGCGCATGCCTCGGCCAGGGAAATTTTTAACACAGTGAAGACTTTCACAGATCCCTTGGCTCTTAAACAGTGTCTCCCAGTCTCTCAGGCCATTTGCTCCCGCCTCTCTGACTTCTTTGAAGACAAGATCGCGAAGATCCATGACACCTTCCCCAAGAATAATGATCTAGGTAGTGATACGCCTTTACCTGACCGCATCGAGTCTTCTTCCACCTTTTCAGACTTTGAGGCAATCTCACTGGAACACTCACTGATGGAACTGTCTAGATGCCGCTCCGGCTCACCACTTGACCCTTGGCCAGCCAAGCAATATAAATTATTGGCCTCTTTTCTTAATCCCTTCCTCAACTACATCTGGAATGACTCGCTCAAAACCGGAATTTTCCCGGAGTCTTGGAAACATGCCCAACTGGTCCCGATTTTAAAGAAAGCTAATACAGATCCTAATGAGCCGGTGAACTATCGACCCATTTCTCTGCTCCCAGCCCCTGCCAAGGTCCTTGAAAAGCTAGCTCAGCAACAACTGGCAGGTTTTCTTGAATCCCACGGCCTACTTCATGAATCCCAACATGGTTTTAGAAATTGCCATAGCACTGAGTCTGCCCTTATAGAAATGGCCGACTCTGTGCGGTGGAAACTGGATGGGGGTTCCAGAGCGGTGCTGGTGCTGCCCGACTTGTCGGCAGCATTCGACACCGTCTCTCACCCCATCCTGATTGACCGTCTTCGGTCAAATGGCATTCAGGGGAAGGCCCTGGAGTGGCTGACCTCTTTTTTGTCTAATCGCACCCAGGCAGTCTATACTCACCCTTTTACCTCTGTTAGCCGTACCCTGAAATGGGGTGTCCCTCAAGGCTCGGCTTTGAGCCCACTCTTGTTCAATGTCTATTTTTCTCCTCTGGCTGAACTCATTGCTAGGTCGGGCATCATAGCTACTGCCTATGCAGATGATGTTCAGCTGCTTTTCTCCTATGAGTGTGCCACGCAGACTACTTTTGATCCTCTGAAGGATTGTCTGTGGGACATTTCAAAATGGATGGATCATAACTGCCTCCGCATGAATGCGGCGAAAACGGAGGTTCTCTTTTTCCATCAACCCTCCCCTCTTGATGCAACTCTCTGGTGGCCACATGAACATAGCCTTCCCCCTGTCCCCAAGGACTCTGTAAAAAATCTAGGGGTCAAGTGGAACTCAAATCTTTCTTTTAGCAACCAAATACAGACCGTTTCAGCCGCTTGTTTTTCCAAGATCAGGATGATTAGGAAATTCATCACCTATCTCCCTAGTGACACCAGGAAAACTATAGTCCAGGCATTGATTACATCTCACCTGGACTATGCGAACGGCCTGTATTTAGGGTTGCCCGCGGGCCTCCTACATCGGCTCCAGACAGTCCAGAATGCGGCTGTTCGGCTGGTCTGCGGGGTTTCCCTATGCACCCATATTTCGCCTCATCGCAGAGCATTACATTGGCTACCAATCCATCAAAGAGCTGCATTCAAAGCCATGACCTTAGCCCATCGAGCAACTAGGGGTAGGGGATCGGCCTACCTCTCTGTTAGTATCCGTCCTTACTGTAACTCTCGGAACCTCCGTTCCAACTCCCAACATCTGCTTTCCATACCAAGATTCAGGAAAGCACGTTCTGGAGGTAAAACCTTCCAGGTCTGTGCCACAACTCTCTGGAACGAACTCCCGATCGCAATTAGGATGATCCAGGAAGAATTACCCTTCCGTAAGGTACTAAAAACTTTTCTCTTTTGTTAACCCCCCCAGGACTATCACTCTGCTTTCACTCAGAAGCGCCGGGACACCCCGTTGGGGTAGCTGCGCACTATATAAAATACACAAATAATAATGCTGAATCTGGCCCTGGGGGGTGGCGGTCCCATGAGCCATCTACGGCTCTATGAGGGGTGGCACGTGGCCCCTCATCCTTCATTCAGTAGGGGCCTGCCTCAGGGGAGGTGATGGTCCCTGAGGCCCAGAACAGCCCAGGATGGGGGCTATGCGGTCCCTCAGGGCGGGGAGGGGTCCAGGAGACCCCCCCCACATCAAAATGTTAAAGCCTCTTGGAGGTGGTGGTCCTCAGGGCTGGAGGGGTCCTAGTGCTTGATATAACCATGTGTCCTTCATTAGCGATATTAACAATGGCTTTCCTAAATTAAAAAGGTGGTACAAATGTGTCGCCCCTTACAATTATTCCATTCTCCACAACCAACTCTTCTCGCTCTTTAAAACAACCCATTTACTCTCCTGATATCTTCCTGTCGCCTGGCCAACCATTCTGTTTTTTTAAACTCTGTTTATTTAACATAAATAAACCTTGGTCATGTTATACAGTTTCGTATCTCACAGAGTATAATTGCATCAGTTTGGCCAACCATTCTTAACAAAGGTAATCACTTGATTCAATTCAGAGTCTTTACCCATCTCATTTTTCCACGTGGTTTCCTGTACCATTGGATGCTCAAAATCCAATAAATTGATATCCTGTAAAGTGAAAGCTTCCTCATATTCATCGCTGTCAGCATCCATATGATCATCCTCTGGAAAAGGTAGTCTGGACATACAATCTGCATGCACATTAATTTTCCCAGGAATGTACTCCATACGATATTGAAAATTCTGCACCCAAGAAGCTAGTCCAGCTAACCATGCCATCATGGCATGGAAACCCCAGGTGCCATCATATGCACTAAAAGTTTATGATCTGTTTTCATGGTGAATTTTGTGCCCCACAAGAAAGACCTAAAATTCTCTGCTCCCCTCACAAGCCAATAGATCCCTCTCAATTACTGAATGATTATTTTTAGCCTCAAGCAAAGCTCTTGACGCATACGATACAATCCACTCCTTTCCACAATCCCTTTCCATTAAAACACCAGGCAAGCCACAATTACAGACATCAACCATCACAACACATTCCTTGCCTATTACAAATGGTTTGAGACAAGGTGCCTCAATAATCAATCATTTAAATGCTATAACAGCTGCAGTCATGCTATCTTTCAATTCGAACTTTGCATTTGTTTTAACAGACATATGAAAGGTTCTACCTTGGAAGCATAATTAGGAATAAACTTCGCATACAATTCTGTTAGACCCAGAAATGCAACTGAGGCAGTGTTTAAAATCTTGGTATTCTCCTAAGTTATCACTAATAACATCAGGATATTTTCCTTGTATCCCTTGCATAAAATCATCTGATTGTGTACATTTTTTTCTCCTCCAGTAGCTTCACCAGAGTTTCAAATGATGTACAAAGGAGGATCAGCACAAGGGTCCAGTTTAATACCCAACTCCTCTTGATACGGCCAACCCAATAAGGATTGTCCATTTCTTGCCATGTACACCTTACCATAAGCATGTCTTAAAAAAATATATATATATATCTGCCCAAAGTAACCCACTAAATCGATTTTATGACTTCTGTACCCACCAGGAGCTACACCAGGTGGTAATACGATTTTGTTAGGCCATTTCTCTTTCCCTGTAGTCTGTGAAATGATTGTGTAGCACACGCAAGAATCCACTAAATCAGTAAAATGTTCTCCATATATAACTTTGTTACATGACAGAAACTTCCTCTTATTCTTCTCGTCACTTAATTCAGTATTAGGATCCTAACAATCACAGTCTCTATCACCATAGTCTTGTACAAAGTGAACTTTTCTGGGATACAATCTGCAAACTTTATTGAAATGTCCTTTCTCATTACATTTTGACCAAATCCTATCAAAAACCGAACATAAAGATTAGTACAACTCAAAATTTTGCACCGAATCTACATCACGGGGCCAGGGATGGTATTAATGGGGAGAGCACCTGATGGTAAGTGCAGGCGGGACTGTGGGAGTGAAGGTACATTCCTCCATATATTGTGGGAGTGCCCACATATCCAGAGGTACTGGAAGAAAATACATGAGATACTGAGTGAAGTGTTAAACCATACACTCCCACTGGAGGCTAAGAAATGTCTCCTAAATGTGTGGGAACCAACGGACCTAAATAGTACACGCATGACCTGGGTCACGCTGGGACTAATGATAGCCAAAAGAAACATCGCCAAGAAGTGGGGGGCATCACTTGCACCGAGTGTGAGGGCCTGGGAGAAAGACATGGACTGGTGCATGTTTCGGGAGAAGTATGTCTATGTAGCCAGAGGATGTCCCAAAAAGTGGTCCCACATATGGAAAGACTGGAATGTTTATAGGGGAAGTATCTGTTCCCCGCCATTGACCCCAGCTCAAGATGAAATGTTGCGGACATGACACGAATCACCAGCTAACTGCGTATTGTGTACTTGCAACTAACTGAGAACCATGTAAAGATAAGACACTATAATAATACTGTACTATGCCTTGTGTTGTTGATTCCTATTGTTAATAAAAAGAAATTAAAAAAAAAAAACGAAATTTTGAGTTACCTAAATGTGACCCACTGGCACATCTATAACACAAGGCTACTTCTCTCTTCCCATCAGGTTTTTGCCACACAGGTTTTGTCTCATTTCTTTGCCCTACATTTTTCAACATTTATCCCCATTGTTTTTTGGTACTACATGGATATCACTATCTGAATTGCTTCTTATATCTTGTACAAATGTTTCAGAGGGCTCAATAGCTTTTAAAATTTCAATAGCGGCATTAAGAAACATGTCAGTAGTAGTCCACAGTCTCTCTTGTATCTTTTTATTGGTTCTCATCAAAATTTGATCTCTTAATACTTGTTAGTAGGTGATATGTTCAAAACTACATGTTACAGCCAAAGATCTAGGCGTGGATTCATATTCTTCTTTGGATTCATCAGCAATTTTCGTTCTAGAATGAAACTTTTATCTTTCCATTGCTATATTAGTTTTCTTACCATATTGTACATATAACTGTTTATAAGCATACTGATTCACATCATTGTTGCCCGGAGTAGTTGATAGTGGTAAATTCTTAAGTTCTTTCAATTCTATGCCTCCTAAACAGCCACACTCATCCCTCCAAGATTCTGCTCAGGCTAAAAACACCGCCTCCCATGTCTTCCAATACATTGGTGGTTGCCCTGCTGCAGTGAGAAATGAGGGAGGTAGAACAATTTCTGACATTGTTTTAAATGAATATCACACACAAATAACCCAAGAAATATGGCAATGTTACTATAAAATAATAAAAGTGGTCATCGTTGTCATGTGTTTAATGGAGGTGTGCACATCACTGTGTTGAAATGCACCAAAGTTTGTCCAAGGTGCTCCAATTTAAGGTCCATGTGACAGATCTAGGATACAGTGAGCAAACACCCGCTGGGTTAATAGAATGCGATGTGACACACACTGCGTTAATTGCACTAAGGATTGTGCCATTGACTACAGACAACCACAAATGCAATGTAAGTATAGAAGAGTTGGTTGTGTTGCGCTTACAGTTAGAACAACTAATGAAATTGCTGATTCGCCAGTACCAATCAGCAGCAGAGGAGTAGATGAATACAGCCAATCCCCACTCGAGATAGCCTGATTCGGCCAATGATAAAGCCACTTGGACCTGAAACATGGTTCACAGTTGTCAGGCTGGAAAGCACGCTAGCTCAGAAATCACTGTCATATCTGGCTAGGACTGAAAGATGTTTACATGGAGGGGGAGGATCTAGGAGTTCTCCACCAAGGAAATATTAAGAAACGTTGAGGAAAATTGTTCATTGCAAGCACCTAAGGTCGATAGCATAGGCCAAATTTGGACAACCATGAACAGCGATTTTACAGAGAGCGTTAAATGTTGGTCCCAAGAAACGTCTTAAAAAAGTGGAAACAATTAGTTAAATAGTAACTTTCTAAAGTATATTGTACTAGTTACATATGTCAACATTACATTAAAGTTAAAGATACATTTACAGATAGGTTTGGGGGGTCTACCCTAAGGAAATCTTAATACAGGCTGAGGCAAATGGTGCCTTTAGCATGATAAAAAAATACCACCTCTTTAGAATCCATGGTTTTACATAATAATGTTTATATGATGCTCGTCTTGTCCTCACCAAAGAGTAACAGTGGATAAATCTACCTCACTGACCAAACCACCCAAAGAAATATATATTTGTCAACACTAATTAAACAAAGAAGTGTGCGCACCATTCATGTTTTCATATCAGTTAAGAAAATAACTATAATCAGGTGCTGCTAAAGAAAATTCAAGATTACTTAATCATCAGGAAGTGCTACCAACTGTAACTATAATCAAATGTTTTGTCTATTTGGTCTGGAGCAGTCAGATTACAGTACCAACCCATGCCTAAGTCAAACTATCTGTGATTGTTGCAGTGAAAGAATTGTTGTTGCTCTATATTCTAGGAAAGCTTATGAAGCAATTTCCAAACATCATTAAGTCCATTATTGCACAGTAGGATAAATTCTTCACAAATGGCAAAGGCCAAGACAGTTGACAATACACCCAGCAAATTCACTCAAGGAGCTGACCACATGATTTTTCTAGAGATCACAAAGATGCCCAATGCTACATCCAAGGATGTACAGTCCTCTGTCAATATGGTAAACATGATCATGATTCTGTCATTAGAAAAAGGCACAACAAGTGCCTTTTCTCCAAAAGGAAAATTACTACTTGGCTTAGGTTTGCAAACAGCCCCTGAAAGACTTCTGGAACTCTGTGGCGTGGTCGCAAAAGACCAAAGTGGAGTTGTTTGGCCATAATGTAAAATGGCATGTTTTATGTAAAAAAAAACTATGGATAACATCTAGTATCATCCCAATCATTAAGCAGAGTGGTGAAGGAGCCTTGATTTGGTCATGCTTTGCTGTCAAAGGACCTACATGCCTTACAGTCATTGACACCACTATCAAATCCTCTCTATATCTCTTCTTTTCTAGAGGGAAATGAGAGACCATTTGTTCAACAGCTAAAGTTTAGCCAAAATTAGACCATGCAACAGGGCAATGATCCTAAACACATCTGTACAGCTGCAAATGAATGACTGAAAAACAATATAATCTGGTTGTTCAAACAGCCATGTTAAAGTGCAGACCTCAACCGAGGTTGAGCATAAATGAATGCCCTCAAACATCACCAAGCTTCAGTAGATTGGTAAGAAGGTGTAGTCCAGAAATCCCCCTCCTTATTTATTTATGCATTTTTATACAGCGCGAACGTTACACGAAGGAGTGCTTTACAATTGAACCAGTTCCATTACATAAGGACTTCGGAATACATGACTTACATTTAAAAAACTGATAAACTCTAAATTTACATAAGTATATAAGTCTACCTCAGATACTAGTGTTTAGAGTACAAGTTGCAAATCACTAAAGGTTACATTTTAGGAACAGTTGAAGCAATTAGGGTTGGACAAATATATTACATATCCACACAGGATGATCTTCTCACCATTGCTGGGGTTCTTGCTTTCAGCCCAGCCTTCTGGGTGTTGTTGCTCTCATGGGTGGTGAGCTTGGGCCTGGAGGGATCCCCGAGCTGGTGATGAGCAGATGTCCTCCATGCATACATAGGGAGGTGCAAGCCAGGCTGTAGTTAACGTGCCCCAGGCAGGACAACCTTCCCGGTTGTCCGCCCGGCATTCGACCTGGCATCGATTGAGCGTCGCAGGCTGGGTGAAGCTGAATCGCAGAGGTACACAGCGATGGTCTCCTCACCTCCAATATGGAGACCATAATATATACTATATACTATTTAGTCCACGGGGCACTCCTCTCTATTCACCTGGCCGCTCCCAAACAGTCGAAGTGTGCACCGGGCGACACAAGGAACCAGTTAGCTCGTGCAAACCCACTAAAAGCACCGGGGGATCGCCGCTGCATTCACCTGCACAGGGCCCTCCAGGCGCATGTACGGTACGGAACCCAAGGCAGTGGAGTTCAAAAAGAGACTGATAAACTCTTGTAAGACAAGTGCACTTCAAGTTACCGCTGCTGATGGGGGCTCTGCATGTTACTGGGCTGCATTTGACCCTGAAGGCTACTCAATGTTGATGCATTTTTTGATAATGACAAAGTTACATTCGTATGTGTTATTGGTCAAATTATGTATCAAATGTCATAAATCGGAGTCAAGCAAGAAGGGGAATGATGATTAATGAAGGAAAAGTGGAGAAGATAAGATAGAATTAAAATTATCAGAAAGAGTATATAGATAGAATAGGGCTAGAATGACAGAGTCACAGGCTTGGTTGACAAAAGAGGGGTAAAATGAAGCAATATACAGAGCTTAGAGTGTAAGGAGCGACGGATACCAAGAGTGCCAGCAAAGTGATTGGCGCAGAGGATGGGTGGTGGGACATAATGGAGAAGAAAATGACGATTAAGACAAAGGAGATGATACAGAGCGGAGAGTTAAGTATTGAAATGAAGACCGAGATCTACACAGCAAAGAAAGATAAAGAGAGGTTTTAGAGTGTGCCTCTTTAAGTGCATGCTCTAGGAAAACATTTCTAGTTTTCGGTTTTCATTTAATGAATACGTGCGTCCTGGGAACTGCAATCTTTGTTTGCTTTACTTGACCTCATTGGACTAAACTCAGTGGCAATGATTTGCAAACGACTGCTCAGGACTAGAGACGTGTTGTGAAGTGGACAAGCAGCCATCTGGTAACTGGAAATGTAACGAATGTTCATCCCAGCGAGAGGGAGTGGCCAAACGGATGTGCTGCCTTTCAACGATCATAGCAAATAGGCCAGGCCTGGAAAGAGCTTGGAAAGTACAATTTATCTTTCGGATGTAGGTGTTCATCACAATGAAGGAAACGATTAGATGGTGAATACAACTGAACTCCTGCATCACTCAGTGGAAGAGGTATTTCAAGGAGAGACACGGGACCGAGTAGGCATTGAAAATCCCCTGATTTCTCCATCTCAAATATGGATTTCCTCCACAGAATGGCTACTTAGGCATCCATCTATCCATCTGTCCATCCATACATACATCTGTCCAGCCCTGTATCTTTCTGCCTGACTCCTCTCTACGTGAACCTGTGTGTTTCCTGTCTGACGGCGAGTTTGAGAGTTGTGTGGGACTGTCTGTGTGTCTGTAACTGTGTGTTGTGTGTGCCTGTCTCTTTGTGTGTTGGGCTCCATATCTGTCAGTCAGTGTTCTGCAGTGGCTGTGTGTCTGATAGCCTGCGCGCATGGGAGTATGCATTTCTGGTGATCCATGCGCATAGGTGTATGTAGGTCTGGCGGTTGTGTGTGGGGAGGATCGTTGTACATGGCTTGGTTGGAATGTGCATGTGTATCTATGGTTTTGTCTGTAAATTTGCCTGTGACCTTTGCAAAGTGTGCATGAATGTTGTGTCTCCCTGAGTGCATGTACCATAATAAAGAGACATTTACTAGCTTTGTCGATGCGTGTTTCCCTTAGTACTATCCTCTTGAATATAATTAGATTAAAAGTCTTGGCTTAATTCTTACCAAATGCAGGTGATACTAAATGTTTCTATTCACACTGATCATACAGAGTACAAGTCTATACTGAAGTCAAGTTTTTGTATAAAAGTATGCATCTATTGACAATGCATCACACAATTGCACATGTCTATAATGAGCCATTGTTCCTGGTGCACAGGTCGCTCTGAGTTTCACATACGGCGGCTTGCTCATGCAATGAATCCCTCCTCCTGTAGGCCTGCAGTGACAAGTCCTGCAAGGAAACTGAAGGCATCCTGGCAGTAACATCAGGACCACACCTCTTCCGAAGTTACCATGCGCCCTACAAACGTCCTTGGAATCATTCCAGGCCGAGCTGCAGCCGCCCAGCACAGCTAAATGAACAGGTTTGCCCCCTGAGCATCAGAGCACAAAAGTGTGATAAGTGGAAGCCAGAATCCAATTGAAAACATCAAACATGCTGCTGGGGAATTGCAACCCAAGCACCTGCAGAAAACATGCGAACTAGCTAACATGTGTCATAGTACATTGCATCACAGCCAGTGCCTGGAGCACTGGGTGTCTACTCTGCCAATTAAATTGCTTGTATAAAAACAACATAAATAGGAACTAATAGAAATTCTGGGAACGCTATCAGCAAATACAGAAAAGAGACAACAAACCTGGACATGGTAGTTATAAGCCTCACGGCGAACACTGTCATTGAGAGAAAGCACCACAACAGTGAGACAATCCTTCTAACCACAGTGCTACAGGAGTAGCTGCAAACACCTCAGACTTACCAGACTGCCTGTCACTCACTCATTCACTGTACTGTCTTCCTTCCTCCCACACCACTAATGACCTCCTCACAGACCTCACTAACAACTGCTTGCCATTCAAGTAGACCAGCCCAACAGGGGCGGCTCCTACGCAATGGCGGAGGAGCGTCGCCTCACCGAGTCAGTCAGCGAAAAATAGAACGCTAATAAAACAATATTATCATCCACTGAATGACTGTGCCAGAGAGTCTTGAGTGGGGCGGAGCATGGCTGGGCCATGGCAGACAGGAGGAGTGGTAGGTGCACTGTCTTAGGCCAGCCAAACAGACATGCACACTTAAGTTTATCCAACCCAGCTATGTTGAACACCCAGGTTGGAGAATCAGCACAGACTCCCAGGCACTATCTGAGCAGCAAACCAGACTGCTTAGACCAATCCTAATGCTGCTCTCATGCTATTGAGTGCAGCACAAGGGTTGGGTGGGGAGCCTGTGCTGGTGTCCCAGGGACTGCTGGGACACCCTCAGGAGCAGGAGAGAAGAGAACCACCGAGGTAGCCCATGGCATCGGCAGCAGGACAGGTACGTTTTCTTTTTAATTATTTCCCTAATCCCCTGTCACACCACTTGAGTTCTGCAGCGCCCGCCACTGCAGCCCAACCCCCATTTATAACCTAAGAGCCACACTTAGCATAGGGAGTTTGTATCTTAGACATGCCAGGAGGTACTCACTCACACCCTGCACTGAAAGCAAATAATCAAATGCTGTTTGCCTAACATGCTCTAGTATGATTACACTCTAGTCATTTTCATTATCCAGGCTTTATGCATACAATCTCTGATTTTCCTTGCCTTTATTCAAAATCGTTTTATAATACATGGGAGTCTGTAAACTGTGTATAAATGCCATTTACTAATTTCTTCATAATGGGCGTCTTGTGATGCAGCCAGTCACCGATTATAAAGGAAAGATATCAGAACTCGACCATTATAACTTATAACAGTCGAGTTCTGACGTCACCTGGCCGGCTGCCAGAGCCATCAGCCAAGGTAAAAGGCAGGTCAGGTCAAGGAGCATAAATGAAGCAGCTGTTTAAAGCACCCACAACACTTGCTTTTCTTTCTTCTGCTCTATTTTTTAGCTTACAATGACAATCAGAGAGAACATGTTTATTTTTTGCTCTCCTTAGATAGTTAGAGAAACTCAAGAATCTTTATGCATGTTTCTACACATTCCGAGCTAGTGCAGCTTTTAATTGAAAAAATAAAAAAGCTGAATTGTTTTGAACTGTTGTTTTTAATATCTGTTTGCAACAAATAACTAACATGTTTAACTTTGCACTAGATGTATTCTTCATGTTTGTAAATATGCCTGCTCCTTCATTCGAAAGAGCGGCACAGCAAGATTAGAAGTGGTTTGTGAGGAAGGAGGTGTGACTATGTGTAATATGGGATAAAGTACACCCTGACCTACATGATAAGGATATTGCAAGTCACCTTGGACTTTCTTATTGGAGGAACTTGGCCTTCTGGCTCGTTCCTGTATATGGTTATGGAGTTCCTTGGTGCTTTGTAATATTTTTATACTGTATGGCTCGAGGTGCTTTATCCCTTTGATAACCCGCTTTGTTTTTTCTTTTATGCAGGCAAGAACGGGAATCAGAGATTTCTATCTCCTTTCATTTTACCTGATTTAAACCAAGATACTTTTCTTTCCAGCTCCTTTGAATCAATCCTATCTTTCCCTACTAATCTTTTTGCCACCCCTTTTTCTGCTCCTGCTGTGCCTGATCTAGGCTTACTTTGACCCCTTTATGTTATTGCTTACATATTCTCTGTTTGTCACCATAGACAAATTTCAATGTATTTTCAAAGATGTATATTCATTGGAATGGGTGCCAGAATGTGGCATAACCACAGACACCAGAACGTATGTCAAGCTGGGAGAATCACACTTTACAATAAACAATGACCTATCTCTAAAAACACAAGTAGGCTCTGTGATCTTCACCTGCTTCTTCCAACTGCGTAAGATTAGAAAGGTAAGCAGGCTACTCACCCAAGCAGCTTTGATACAGGTCTTGATAGCCATGGTTCTGTCACACATAGACTACGCCAACGCAGTCTATCTCCGTATGCCACTTTTTCTTACTAAACGGTTACAGATGGTACAGAATCAAGCGGCCAGACTGATTTACCAGCAACCTAGGTGGCAACATGCCTCCTCCTGAGGAAGCTGCATTGGCTCCCTATTCGTCAACGCTGTGCATTCAAAGTTGGCTGTCTGGTGTTTAAACCCCTGCATAGCTGGAGCCCTAAATTCATAGACAACCTTATATCACGGTACACCCCCTCAAGCAACCTCCGCTCGGCTCACCGCCAACTTCTGGCAATCCCTACCTTTAAGCTGAAGCAACAAGGGGGATGCAGGTTTGTAACTCTGGCTCCCAGACTATGGAGTTCCCTTCCCCTAGAAATTAGGTCAAGTACTGACTTATTGAGATTCAGAAAATCCCTCAAAAACATGGTTGTACATCCAGGGCTACGAATAAACTGCCACCTGGCTCGGCATCTCCTAGAATCAGCGCCATGAAACCAACCTGTGTACGAGCGCTTTTTAAAACCCTTTTAACATTAACATTAACATTTAACATTCCATGCATGAGTGTATCTTACTCAATAATGTTGGGTTTGAATCTCAGATCTCCCAAGAAACAACTTGGCGCATCCAAATAAAATGTGAAGGACATGGGCTGGGGTGTATAAAGAGAAGTAGTGGGTGAGGCTAGGGGCTTTATTTCAGAGTTATTTGGAAAAATAAGGCCATGCTATTGAGCCATGTCATAAAACACAACACAAATTAACACAGCATCTAGATGGGTTGGGGCCACGCTGTATACATAATGGTGCCAGAAGCTGTGAATAAGGTTTTATTTTAGTATGTCATGGAGAAGCCTAATGCCTAATCAGCTGGTGTGTGTGATGAATATAGCACGTTACTACGCGTGCTATTACCACGCAGTAGGTTACAACGCAGTTGTTACAACAACCGCGTTGTTACCACGTGTGGCTTTACATGGCAAGTCGTTTCTACGACTTGCGCTAGGTGGCGCGCTGGACTTAGGAATAGTATAAATTACTATTCCTACTCCAGTTAGCACAACAGCAGGGAATGTGTTGGGTTTAAAATCCAACACAATCCCTGGTGTTGCACGCCACCTAGCGCAAGTCGTAGAAATGACTTGCGATGTAAAGCCACGCGTGGTAACAACGCGGTCATTGTAACGACCGCGTTGTTACCTACCTGCGTGGTAATAGCAGCGTTGTAAACGCTGTTTCCCGTGTGTGAATGACCTAGCAGCTTGTTTAAAGTGTATTGTGGGTATGGTGTAGGACAGGTTGTCAGAATCCCACCTTATTTTCCGCAGGAGCGAGAGGAAGCCACAATGCTAGCTCCCAACTTCACCCTTGACCAAGTTAACCCAACAATTGGCAAAACCAACCAGGATCGATGGGGAAGAGGGGAAGAGAATAGAAAAAAACAAGTGCCCCTCGGAGACTGTGCTGTGGTGCAAGTGTCTACCTGGGCTATACAAGACTCCTCCTAAATGAAACATCAGAAGAGAAAGAGGGTGGAAGTGATGTAGCTAATTCAGGGGAGTGTCTGTGATATATGACTCTTTTACATGATTATGATGATGATGATGATGATGATGATGATGATGAAGCAACTTGTAAGGTTCAACAGCTACTCCAAAGAGTTTCCCAGCACCAAGCACAG
This sequence comes from Triturus cristatus, assembly GCF_964204655.1. NCBI lineage: Eukaryota > Metazoa > Chordata > Amphibia > Caudata > Salamandridae > Triturus > Triturus cristatus. The sequence goes on along the minus strand of NC_140588.1, from coordinate 802,628,258 downwards.
GTTACAAAATAAAGTAAAATTTGGTTGTTTCACACCTGGACAAATAGCCAAGTTTTCAACCTCTTTTTAAACATTGCCAGATTGCTAACAGCGCGAATCTCTAGAGGGAATTTGTTCCAAGCTAAGGATCCCAAATAGACAAGAGAACTTAGTCCAAACTGATTCTGCGATCATCATCATCATCATAGTTAAGCATACCTCATGTTTTACTGTTCTAGTCAAAAGAAGGCTCAAACGTTCTGACTAGAAATTTAGACAAAAGAAAGAAATGAAGAAAAAGAGAAGATGTACATTCCACATATTTAATTTCTAGTCATAAAACAAAAGCCAAAAGAGCAAAAATATAGAGCCTTAACAAATAGTGCACGCATAAAAAAATGTGTGAAACGTATTTCTTTTCCTTTACAAACAAGCATATTCATTAATTACATTATTTTGTCCATAGGTATTGTTTTCAGAGACTAGAGTTCAAAATACGGAATCGACAGACACAATTCAATTGCAGATAAGTATTGTAGATATCACTTTAAAATATGAGAGCGCACAGAGTGCGGTACCCCCAACTTGAATTTGCAGAGCGTCGATGCTGTAAATGGTTTTTTAGGTCTCGCCTAGCGTTGCTGCGCACATGCGCAGCTTGCTCAGCGAGATTTATTGCTAATGAGGAGTTTGAGAAAAGGGCTTGAAGCCCCGCCCCTTATTTCCATTGGCTTGCGTCACCGTTTATGGTAAACGGTGGGCTGCCATTGGAAATAAGCTTTCTGGGGTGCCTCCTTTTTGCTTTTTTGTCCGGCCCACCCGGACTGGCTCACCTGCTTTCCATCTGTCGTGAAGCAATTCCTTATCTTCACGAGGCATGTTGTATAAGCAAGCTGTGTGATCCAGTCCGGATGGGCCGTCCAAAGGAAGAAAGAGCGCGCGTGTTTATTTTTGCATCGTGCTTTCACTTTAAAGTGAAAGCGCGATGCAAAAATAAAAAGCGGGAATGGCGAGCGCTTGGTTAGAGTTGTGTGTGTCTGTGACTGTTTTGCCTGAAAGAGGTCTTTGACAGTTTAGCTGCTTTGAGAGATTTCTGTGTCTTTTAAGCCTCAATGATAAACATCTGCCTGTGATTGCTTAAACTCTGAGAAGTGTATGTCGGTAATTGCTGTATACCTTTGAGAGGTCCATTTCCAAGATGATTTTGCTTCCTAAAGAGAGGTCTGTCCGTGATTGTTTAACGCCTTTGAGAGGTAAGTCTTTGATTTCTGAAGCTGCCTGAGAGATGGTTGTTTGAATGTTTAGTATCTTTATGAGATGCTTCACACCAGTTCAGATATATACTCATAGAAGTACAGACAAAGATAACGCGCAGGGGCGGGAGAGGGTAAATTCGCTGCCTCTCCCTTTGACCTCGTTCGCTGGCATAGAGGGGGTTAAACCCTCACCATTATCCGGGAGTGGGCGGGGCTTTAACTCGATTGCAGCAGAGCCCGAGATCAGAGTCCACCCCGCACCCAATTTATCTCTCACATCAGAGCCCCCAGGACCCCCTCCCCGATCCCGAAATACCACATCATCTCAGACCGCCAACAATACCCCGCCATCCACATCCTCGCATTCTCGAACCGCTCGTCACAGGCTGCTCTCCCTCACCTTGGGTCTTTGCAGACCCCCTTAATGTCCGCTACATCCCCTCACCCCGACCATCACAGACCTCCACCTTTTCTTCATGGACCCTTCAAAACACCAGATCCCATCGCCCTATAGCCCTACGAAATTACCCAGCTCCTCGTCTCCCTCCAACTACCCAGACTCATTCACAACCCTTACCCTCAGTCCTTGTTCCCACCCTGACCTCCAGCTCACAATCCCCTTCAGACTCCAGCAGTGTCTTAAAATTCCCCTCCGCGCATGACTCCCCCACCCCCCAGTGCTCCGAGACCCGCTAAAACAAATTCGGCTCCATTCCAGCCTACCTTCTTACATCCATCTCCTATCCTGCTTAGCGCTTGGCGCGCTTCAGACGCTACACAAATGTTTAACATAGATATCTTCTCAGAACCCATCAGATCGGTTCCGATCCCCTCAGCCCCTCCATACCACACCTTCCCCTGCCCGCTCTCTTACAGACTCCTCAGGTTAAGTCTATCTACAAACCCTCTCATGCTCCTTCAAGCCAACTCCAGTCTCACACAGACGCCACGCACCACAGATCGCTCAAGTCCTCTGAATCCACAGACCAGTCACACAAACCTTCCCACCTAAGATGCTTTGGATAGCTTTCTTATAGAGGCCAGACCCCCTCAGACTCCCTCAAACCATATCTGCTCTCATCCACTCCATACACCCCTGCCCCCAGACCCTCTCACTCTTCAGCCCCCTCCATAATCTTTCATACGTCCCAGCTCTCTCAGACACCTCACCCCACAGAGTCCTAGGCACTTTCAACTACAAATCCACCTTCAAACCCTCAGACATACTTAAACCCGTGCCCTCTGGCACTCTTAATCTGCACCCCATCCACCTCCACAGACACCCCAAGCACTTCCACCGTCCACTACTACGGACACCCCAAGCTCTCCCCGTACACCTCCAGAGACACCCTAAGCTCTCCCCCGTACACCTCCACAGACACCCCAAGCGTTGCTCCCCCTTGCTCCACACTTCCAGTCATCCCGGAGCTGGGAACAGGCCATGGACCTGTCGGCGGAAGTGGACCGCTTCAACTCCTCGCTGGGAGCCAACCTCAGCACGGCCCGTGAGTATGGGGTCTGTGATATTCCACCTGCTGCTCCCCCCTCCCCACCGGGCACTCGCTCTGTATAGGAAATAAAATATAAATGCCATAGAACAGGGAGGCCTAATTAAGTCTAGATGTCTTTAATTTTCGATTTTTATTTTTTGCCAATAGTATTCATATTTATTTTATGTTTCACAAACGGATACATCATACCTAGTGTATTTCCACACCTTCCAACTCACACTGTGCCACCCTGTGTCACATCATATATCGGATTCTTGGCACAGTCATCTCATAGGGAGCCCCTATCATACGGTGAACACAAAGTTATTTGGAAACTTCTGCAGAGAGCAGGTTTCCAGCTAATTCTTTGGAGGCTCTGTGCAGCCGATGTTCATCCGAGGATGTGAAACGTTGCAAGGACATTGGTCGCTGCATCTAAGCTTTGTGTTTTTTTGGTGTGGTAAGAGGGAGGCAGTGACTCAAAGTGCGTCAGATTGTGCTCAGCACAAACCCCAACCCCCTCCAAAACCCTACCCCCTATACAGTAAAAAAAAAAAAGCAGCTCTGTATATGTGAACTCTTCCTTTAATGTTTATCAAGATTTAGCGTTATAAGTACCTAAATATATTATCAAAATACACTCAAGAAAACATTAACAGTGTAGTATAAGCAAGCGCACATATAAAGTAATGTAAGACTATGTCAACACTTTTTACTCTTGCCTACTAGACTGCACATGCTTGTTTTGTCGTAGTTTGTCATAGATTTTGTAAAAAAAAGTATTTATAAGTGAGTTGTGAACCCCTCGCCAATGTAAAAATAATTAGATAAAAGCGAAAAATATTTTGGGTCTTAAAAAGCACACTTTGTCACCACAGTAGTCCTTGGCACTGAAGGAAACTACTTTGCGTGTGGATGTGCTTACTGTCGGATATAATCAGACTTAATCCAACTTTGTGGGCACAAATCCTGGCTCCAGTGTTTGGTGTGATAATAAGGGGAGGTGATCTACCAGAACCTGGAAAGGTATCTTCAGGGTCCCGTTGTATAAAAAAAGTGAAAGGGACCTGCCCTCGGGTTACCAAATGATTACTCTGTTGGACATTCCCAGTAAAATGTACGCGAAACACCCGCTGTGTTTATTGGAGGTCTGGGTAAGCAGTGCTAGAGTTTTACCAAAGGTTGAAATGCTGTCTATTCTTAAATCTTCTAGCTGAAGAATACGCCTTTAATAGAAAATAGCCCCTCTATGTGTCATGGGTACCCCTTTAAGTCCTTCCCCCAAGAAGCAGCATTTTAGCAGTACTCCTAGTGAAAGCCTCTCATCTAATATAAGAGTGTCTGTTTCCACAGAACAATGCCTCGGCACACATTCTTTGTGTAATCATCTTGGAAGCAAGAATCTTTTGTATGACACGCTTAGTTGCTTAGAATGTGTCCTTTTCTTCTAATGGAGAAATCTGTGAATAACTCTGAGCACATCCAGGATTCTCTCTTGTCTTTAACTACATTTTTAATTTTTGATCAAAGAAATTTAGTAGAAAAGCTACATCCGCCCACTGTGGTTAAATCTGGTACCTCCAAGAGTGAATGCTCGTCTGAACGCTATCACTGCAACCCCACCTTGAGTAACCCTTGTGGGGCGGATGCTGCTCCTGACTATGGTTGTAAGGATTCAAGGGGCATATCAGCAAGCTGGCAATGAAAAATTATCGCCGCTTTAGCGTCCGTTTTCGGGCGAAAAGCGGCGATAATTTTATCGCTTAATCTGCAAGGTCACGCTACCTGTAATGATTGGACTATCTCATGCGCTGGTGGCCTCTCTCGCGACCAGCGCGTGATACTGGTTCTGCCAGGAGTTTAGTTGTGTATATTAGAATGTCATTGGAGATTTAGTATGGAGCACCGCTGCTGCAGGGTTCGGGGAAAGTCAGTTAATGATCCGGACGGCTGTATGGCTGGACGCTCCGTGTAACGGGTGGATGGATGATTAATAAAACGATTCCTACATCTACCGACAACGTCTACTGGTGTGAATCTGATCCTGTTTCATCTGGCGACGACTGGGGAATCATCCACCCGTATGCCCATGCTCACACCTCGCAACAACTTCGTGGACCGCATAAAAGCAAAGATTCAAACTGAATGAAGTTTACCTGCAAGTAGGTCCTTTCCTTTAAGGTACGTGTGCCAGTTAGCCATCGGAGCTTCCGGATTCGCCTGTGGTAGCCAGCGCATATTTCGCATTTGCCTGCTGTAATCTTTCATCGGAGCCAAAGCGTGTCACTGCGAACGTCATCACGTTACTGTACGCGACGCCATCTTGGATTGGGCTCGTGTACAAGTAACACAATTGACTATACAGCATGTGAGCCTCACTTTGGATTTAACTCCGTATATTTGCCAACGATGCTCGTCAATTTCTCGCAAATGCGCAAACCACATTAATCGATGACACGCACGTCTTGGTTAATTTCATACGCGTGTTGTCAACTATTGGTCACGACAATACGCACGTCATCTGGATTTATTTAAATGTGAAATGTCATCTGCTTTTTAGCGTGTAGCAGGTCATTTGATCTAGTTATTTTGATTAAGGTTACTGTTGCAAGTGAATACATTCACGATATATTTATTTTAAGTGAAATTAAAGCGCGTCCAGACACAGCTTCAGCGACGCGCACGCTTTTGATCACCTGCCATTATCGATTCATCGCATTTGCATATTTAAGCAAGATTTTTTACTACAGGGATTACAGTCAGCAATTTTCTTTGATCAATTAATTAGCTATGGCCTCTAATATTAACCCCATCACTCAGCCACCTCTCTTCCTGAGCAAACCAGGCAGCCCACCTATCATCTGGAACGAATGGTTCAGACTGTTCGAGAACCATTTAGTAGCAATAGACGCTGTAGGCTATTCAGCAGCCCGCAAGTTCGCTTTATTATTTGGTTGTCTGGGGCAAGCTGCACAGAGAATTTTTGACAGTGTGGTTCCAATCCCTCCTCCAGCTTCCCAGTCTGGTGACAGCCAATGGAATGTGTACATGGAAGCCGTTGCTCGTCTTAAAAAGCAATTTTCAGATGAACCTAACATCATGCTGGAGCACTACAACTTCTACAAAAGAAAGCAAAAAGAAGATGAGAAAGTGGAAGAATATATTTCGGCTCTTAGAGTACTGGCGACTACGTGCGGATTCGGTCCACTTACGGATAATTATATTAGAGACCAGTTTGTATTTAACTGTGCATCCAAGAAAATCAGGCAGAGGATCCTAAGCTGTAAAAACCCGCCTTTGTCTGAGGTGATTGACTTAGCGTTGAGTATCGAACGCTCTACAATCTCAAGTAAAGTCATGCAAGAGGATAAATCCACAGTTAATTCTGTGACTTCAATCGACAACGACCACGAGAACTCTCTGGCAGCGGTAAACGTTAAGAGTAGGCCATCCAGGTTTCCTCAAAAGAAACAACCTCTGTTCTGCTACAGATGTGGCTCAAAGAATCATATTGGGAATCACCCTGGTTGTCCAGCCTTAAACAAACGCTGTGTTATTTGTAAGAAAATCGGTCATTTTCAGGGGGTATGCAGAAATGCTAGGAAGGCAGTCAACGTCCGAGACATTGAGACGGAGGTTGAATCTTGCTCTGACTCCTTAAATAATATTGTTGTCACTTTAGACTGTGAAGGGGACGCTATATCTATAAAAGGCCCTCTCTGTCAAGCAATCATTGACAACATCAATCTACAGGTCATGGCAGATTCCGGCTCGCCGATTACTATTCTCCGGGATTCCACATTCTACGATTTGTGGAAGGATAAACAATTACTGCATTCAGACGTATACCCAAAAGCCTTTGGCGAGAAAGACATTAATATGATTGGATATTTTCTTTGGGTTGTACAATGTCTTGGTAGAGAGACTTCAACAAAAATTTACGTTGCTGAAAAAGGGAAAAACATTATTGGGTGGAAGGACTTAGCACGTATGGGTCTATATTTGGTCCCAGGGGATGAGAATCCGATAAAAGTGGGGGATCTACCTGTTTGCAATGTCGATTATGCTGATTCTGTTACCAATGTGAAGATGGTTGATGAAATAATTGCTGAATTTAAATCTGTGTTTAGTGACAAAGTAGGTAAAGTTAAAGGTGTGGAACACCGTATCAAATTAGTTCCGGACGCACAGCCTGTTTCGCATAAGGTACGCTCAATCCCTATGAGTGTAAGGGAAGAGCTCAAGCTTACTTTAAAAAATTTAAGCGAGCAAGGCATAATTGAAACCACAGATTCGTCTCAGTGGGTGGCTCCCATCGTAGTCGCGCGGAAAAAGTCTGGCGAGGTCAGACTTTGCGCGGACTTGCGGTCTCTAAATAAAAATATTTTGGTTGATTGCCACCCACTGCCAAGAATCCATGAACTCCTAGCGAATATAGGGGGGGCTAAGTGGTTCTCCTTAATTGATCTGCGATCAGCATACCACCAGGTGTCCCTTTCCAAAGAGTCTCAGGAGTTGACTACATTTGTCACCCCTTTTGGAGCGTACAAGTTCCTCCGGCTTCCGTTTGGGTTGGCGTCAGCCGGTAGTGTGTTCCAAAAATTAATGGATACGCTGTTTCATGATGTTAAGGGGGTCCAAGCGTATTTGGATGATATTCTTATTTTTGCTGAGTCATTTGAGGAACACAATGATATACTCAAACGAGTTCTAACAATCTTAAAATCTAAGGAAATGACTTTGAGACCTGACAAATGTAAATTTGCAGTGCAAGAGCTGGAGTACCTAGGTCATAATGTCTCTAGTCAAGTGATTAAGCCTAAATATTCTGTGATAAGAGCTATCGAAAATGCTAAAGCACCTAAGGATAAAGACACCTTACGCTCCTTTCTCGGCTTAGCAGAATATTATGCGAGATTTGTGCCGTGTTACACTCAAGCCGTAGAACCTCTGAGGGTGTTACTTAGAAAAGGTCAGAATTTTGTATGGTCTGAGGATTTGGAGGCTGCTTTTAAGAATGTGAAAACATTGATTGTTTCAGCCCAAGCACTTCATGCGTTCAGGGATGACTGTATGTCCATGATTACTGTAGATGCTAGCATGTTTGGTCTTGGTGCGGTTCTCAGCCAAAGGGTGGATGGACGTGAGCTCACCGTGGCATTTGCTTCTAGAGCTCTTAAACATTTCGAACAGCAATACAGCACGATCGAGCGTGAAGCTTTAGCGTGCGCGTGGGCTGTCCAGAAATTTAAAATGTACATCTGGGGACGCAAATTTGAATTGATAACCGACCATAAACCCTTGGTATATATTTTCAACAAAGTTAACTCAACTAATATGTCTGCAAGATTGATGAGACTGGTATCTAAGCTGCAAGAGTATAACTTTGTGGTTAAACATATTCAAGGGGGGAGGAATTTCAGGGCGGATTGTTTGTCCAGATTGCTGATGGACAAGGACGATGAGGAGGATTTCGCATTGGAGGATATTGAATGTGTGGCGGTAATTGACGCAGTTCATGAATATGATTCTGTGTTGACTGAGAATGATTGGAAAGCAGCTTGTGAGAAGGATGGTATTTTGAAAAAGGTGTTAGAGTACTCAACACAGGTTTGGCCTGAGTCTAGGTGTCTGAATGGTGATTTGCGTGTTTTCGCACAAGTTTCAGACGAATTGTCGGTGGAGAATGGTATTGTCCGTCGGGGGGATAAGTTTGTTCCACCGGCAGGGGTACGGCCTTTAATCATCAATAAGGCACACATTGGACATCTAGGGTCCACCAAGACTATAATGAAAATTAAGCTTCACTATTGGTGGCGTTCTTTGGATTCACAGGTCAAGAGCGTCATTGATAATTGCCCGGAATGTATCCTATCAGACAAGCATTGGCGGACACTTAAAACGCCTTTGCATCCTACAGAGTTTCCGAAAGGCCCATGGGAGATGTTGGACCCGGCCTCGTGGCGTGGTCCTTACCCCCGTGGGTTGTGCCCGTTTACCGCCCGGGCCTTCACGGGCCACCCTCCTGAACTGCACCGAGGCCCTTCATCCTGAGCTGCACGAGGTCGCATACCCCTCGTGGCTCCGCCATCTTGTGGGCATCCACGTGACTCTGTGCGCCAGCCAGCGCGACCCCGCTCAACCCGGCCTCGACCCCAGCGAAGCCCCGACATCGAGGCACCACGAACTGGCCAGGGGGTGCCGCAGGAACCATTCATCGCCCCCGGCGGAGGACAGTATCGATGGGACCCCCCAACTCTCCTCCCCTCTCTAGGTGTGATCGCCCTGCAACTCTCTTGGGCCTGGAGCCTCTCCTGCTGGGCGTCTGGCCACCTCCACCCGGCCTCTCCGCCCCCCCGGGCGCCTAGGTCCGGACATCAAAGGGCTCCAGACCTATATCTGGGGCGACCCCGCCACAGATCGGCAGTTGTATCCCGGAGTCGAGAGCCCTGCTGATTGAATCGCGGCTGACCCTACGGAGAAGAACTCTTGTCGGAACCATCACGAGCCCTGCTGACTGCGTCGCGGCTCCGTCTTGTGAACACTTTGAAGCCACCCGGAACATCGGAGCCCTGCTGACGCTGTCGCGGCCCAACCTCGCTGAAGCCTCCCTCGGAGCCCTGCTGACGACGTCGCGGCTCGGGCTGAGCAGAAACCATCTTGAGAGCCCTGCTGATTGGATCGCGGCTCTCCACGAACTGTACGCCAGAGCCCTGCTGACGCCGTCGCGGCTCGACCCCTCCGAGATCCGGAGGTCCTCCGGCTTGAGGATAAGAACTGGGCCCCAGGTACCTTCGTACCGCGCTCCTGCCAAAGACTGTCCCGCTACCCCTACCCTTCCAAAGAGACACTGAGACTTTTGGTGGATCCCTCGATCCCTTCGTGTAAATATTGACCTCGTAACCTTTTTATTGCTGATAAAGAATTGCTTGTCTTGAGACAACCTCCTTGAGTCCTGTGTGGTGGTGTTACTGTGCTAGTACGTGATAGGGGAAGGATCTCTCAGGGGACTTCTCGGCAGCGCTCGGCTACTTCGTGCAGTGTGAGGGCCCCCCCCTTGGTGGTCTCACCGACTCCTCGGGGTCCGCCTTCCAACAGGAGAAAATAGCATTGGATTTTTCTGGCCCTTATTGTATTTTAGACCATGAAAAGAAGTATGTTATACTAGCAGTTGATTATTTTTCGAAATGGATGTATCACTGTTTTGTTAGGTCCCCTGATACAAATTCCACAATTTCATTTTTAAAGAAAATATTTTCGTTAGAAGGTTCTCCCAAGACTATCGTAACTGATAACGGCACACACTTTGTTTCTGATAGAATGCGTAAATTTCTCAACAAGCTAGACATAAAACATCTTAAAGTGGCCCTATATTCTCCCACTTCAAACGGGTTAGTTGAACGAGGTAATAAGGTAGTGAAAGAAGGTATCCAAACTGCTCTAGCTTCAGGATTGGATGTTAGGGAATTCATGATTGAAAAGGTTTGGAGTTATAACACATCGCCTCACTGCACAACTGGAATACCACCTTTTACATTGTTGAGGGGTAGGGAGGCCAAAACACTGTTGTGTCCAACTTGGTTAAGGGATAGGTCGACCAACTCTAGAATCAATTTCGAGGACATTTGTCAGAGAGTACATGCCAAGCAGTTACTTATGAAAGAGAGTTTTGACAGGAAATGCCGTTTGAATGGTGAGGACGTGATGGTTGGGGATTGGGTCCTTATTAAAAAGCCTACCATGGTTAAAAAAGGGGAGTCAAAGTTCTCGTTCCCAGAACAGGTGTTCAAAGTCAGCAGAGGAGCTGCTTTTGTCCAAAACAGGGGTTGGTGGAACAAAAGACAACTTGTTAAAGTTTCGCCTGATCAAGTTAGGATATTACAAGGGAGACAAAAGAGTTGTGAGGATGACCTCGATTGGGATCACTGGTTGGTTCCTGGAGGTTCTGCCGGTCCCTACAATATGGTTCAGTCTTCTCAGGTGGCGAGTAGCAGCCAGTTAGCGTCTGGCTCTTCCTCTTTATCTGTGAATGCTAAAGGGGGCACTAATTCTTCCAGGGGCCGCGTTATAAACGCTCCGAAAAGGTTTGAGGATTACATCAGATATTAATTGTGTTCATCTTTACTTTAGTATGTGTATTACCTTGTTATTTGTAAAACCTTGTATTTGCTTTCAATGAGTTTTCTTGTGTTTTCCTTTAAGGGGGAAGGTGTTGTAATGGTTGGACTATCTCACGCGCTGGTGGCCTCTCTCGCGACCAGCGCATGATACTGGTTCTGCCAGGAGTTTAGTTGTGTATATTAGAATGCCATTGGAGCTCTAGAATGGAGCACCGCTGCTGCAGGGTTCGGGGAAAGTCAGTTAATGAGCCGGACGGCTGTATGGCTGGACGCTCCGTGTAACAGGTGGATGGATGATTAATAAAACGATTCCTACATCTACCGACAACGTCTACTGGTGTGAATCTGATCCTGTTTCACTAACGCGTTATTCCTTGCTTTAGCTCCCTTTCCCATAACGCCCACCTTTGCATCTCTAATGACATGCAAAGTAGGCGTTCCGTCCCAAAATAACTGGAGAAATGTCGCTAACCGACATTTCTCCAATTATCAAGGGAATCGCTAACAGGCATAGCGATAAGAAAAGTAGCGCTAACCACAGTTAACGTTACTTTCCTTATGCCTGCTTTCACCCTGACTTAGCCATTATATCCAATGTAAGGTGGATATAATGGCTAAGTATGCCATGCCTTATCAGCAAGCTAACGCCAAAATGTGTGAGATTATCGCTGGATTTCCAGCGATAATCTCACTTTTGGCTGTTAGCGCAAGGAATTTTATCGCTTTTGAGATGAGCGTTGCTGATAGCACGCTATCTCAGTGATAAAATTCCACGATAGCCGGCGATAATTATCCTAGCGCTAAGTGCGCTTAGCGATAATTATCGCTGGCCCTTGCTGATATGCCCCCAAGTTCTGAGGCTGGCCCACCTCAATGTAGGGAAAAAAGCAGAGAATGGGGACTTATTTGAGAAAGATCAGTCACTCTCCCTAAAGAAGTTCTTTATATCAGGGGATGGTTCGTCATTGCATTCAAATAAATGAAAAGAAAAAAATGTCCTCCACATTCTTCATAGTAAGGAGGCTACTGTAGCTCTGTTACCCTCAGTGGGGGAAAATAAGAATAAGATCAAGAACGTACATAGGAATGCAAGGAGGAGAAAACTCAGTAGAATGAATAACAAGCATTAAAAATGCAATAAATCTCGCCTTTTATTAAGTTAAAGCCATTTGCTTTGCTACACAATACCATTAGCAAAGCAAATGGCTTTAACTTAATCAAGACCTACTGCATTTTCAATGCTTGTTCTTCACTTGTGTTGCAAGAGATCCAGGTCTGAAAAGAGGGAGCAGCCGAAAGAGAATTCCGACAAGGTGGACAAGAGAAGCCAAATCGCGAGGGAAACCAATAAGGAGTCGCAGAGATCTCTGTATCAGCCTCAATGGATCCAGAAGCAAGGTAAGTTAAACTGATGGCGGGAAGCTGTCGGCAGGGAACAACTAGAACGCCAAGCAGCTTTCTGTCCGCCGGCACCCGTTTTATATTATGTTTGCTCTGCCCCTGCCTCATCCAGAACACGGATCGTGCACGCATGACACAGGTGTCAGGCAGTGGGGCACAGTGGAAGGTTGGCGGCACTGAGTGGGGAGAGACCCCCACCATGCATGTCAGCTGACCATAATCCTTATGACATCACAATCAGTGACATTGCTGAAGTTCCATAATGACTGCATGATTATGTAATAATGTAACACCGTAGGGTAGTAGAGCACTTTATGAATGTAATTTTTATTTCATTTCAACACGTACAAGATCATTTTCGATACCTCCTATAGTATGGTGTTGACACTTGAGAGTTCTGTGGCGTAATACTAGCCCTGAATTGTAGTGAATGAAGCAAGCGAGACAGACCTCTTCCAAGACGGTTATGGGGGACTACCCCAGAGAAAGTTTCGACACAAAATGAGCCAAATAGGGCATTTCAAAGCACAGGTATCACATAACTTTGTTATAAAGCCATAGGCTCTGACAGCACCTGAGATGTTCGAGACCTTTTTATAGAGACAAGGGGACCCTCCTATTGGGGCACCAGTATGGGTTTACCTGGGGTAATTGGGTGCAATCCTGTATATTTCCAGAATCCACAACAGCTCGGATCAAAATATATTTTATGTAGTGCTGGCCTTTTCACCATTTGTTCAAGCTTTGTCTTGAGTTATTCACTTCAGGGGGCACCAGTATGGGCTTACCTGGAAATACTGGCACTACGCATTGTACCCTAAGCACAATGGTACAGCTGCAAGTTATATGTTACGGACAGTGACTATCTCACTATGGTTGTTGTTTTTCTGTGTTGATAAAACTTGAAAATAAAACAGTTAAAAAATCCTTAGGCACTGAAAGGACACTCTAAATATTCAGGTCTTGCATGGTGTGCCAAGCCAATGGAACCCGGCACTCCCCAGGAGTTGACCCCATTATTTCAAAAAGTGATATGGGATACTCCATATGTCAGAAATTACCTCCATTGCACCAGGGCTAGCATTTTGTCATGAGTGCCCTCTTATGGCAAAATGACAAACTGAATGTTTGCTATTAATGCCATGCCATATGCCAAGAGTGAACCTTTTATAAAAAAAGAAATTCCCAAGTATTTCGGAGACAGCTTTTTGTAATGATTTTCCCTTTCATATGCCCAGTTGCCCTCACTCACAACCATAATTACCTCCAATGTGCTATTGCCAGCATTTTGCCACAGATACTCCCATGCCAAGAATTGCCTCAAGTATGTAATCTACCGCATTTTTCCTTGGGTGCCCCATATGCTAAGAATTTCCTCTAGTATGCCAGCACCAAAATTGTATCCTTATGCCTACCTTCAGAACTAATCGCCTCCAGCATGTCAGTTCCAGTATTATACTGTTATGCCGATAATTACCTCCAGGTAGCTAGTATTTTTCACAGGTGTCTGCCATGCTAAGGATATCCTCTAGAATGCCTGTGCCAGCATTTTGCAATGGGTACCCCCATAAGGCAAGATTTACCTTCAATATGCCATAGCAAGCAGCAGACTCACAAGCATAATACAACATTCTCACTCCCGCTCACTTGCATTTACTCACTCACACTCACTTATTCATTTTCACTAACTTGCACTCCCTCTTACTCTCAGTCCCTAATTCTCACTCACTTTCACTGATCACTCTCTGGCATACACATGCACTCACTCTTACTCTCATTCCCTAATTCTCACTCACTTTCACTAATCACTCACTCTGGCCACTCATTCACACTCACTCAAATTTACTTTGTGTGACTCAATCATACTTTTACTCACACGTTCACTCTTACTAACTTCTTTTTTCTCACTTAGTTACTGTCACTCTCGCTCATTCTCACTGGCATTGATTCTCACACTCTCTAACATTCCCTCACACATTCATTTTCACTCACTTCCTTCACTGACTGACACTTAATCTCACACATTATCACACACTACCTGCCATCTACTCTCTCTCACATTCACTCATATACACATGCTTACACACACACACATACATACCCTCTCTCTCACACAAGCACACTCTCGCCCACAATCACGCACACAACATACATTTAAATGCATTTTTCTTCTTACCACAGTTGCAAGGGAACGTCTCTTTCCAGCTAATTATACTCCATTTTTATTACACTAATAGCGACTAAGATAACATCATTCACAATTAGTGTAATAAACAAATAGTTAGAAAAACAAGAAAGTGGAGACCCAACTGACACCATAGCGATTGGTTGCCCCTCTATTCCTGGCACTGATTTTGCTAACTTTAAGTTCAGGGGTCGCAAAGGCAGTGCCAGGGGCGACCCATGATGTCCCCTTAATCATGTCCATGCCCTCGTGCCGATAGATAGAGTGGAGACTAGGGCAGAAGAATACAATGGTGTCCACAGTGCTCACACTTGTAATAGCTTGGGCTGTGTGAGTGGCTCCACATGCAGTTAGAGTAGGCATGCCCACGACACAGCCCACCCCGCCCTGAAGCAAAGGAGACACAGAGGTCAGGCCCAGATGAACTTTCCTTCCAGTTCATTGACTGCAACTCTGTGCTGCCTATGATTAAATATGAATATGTTAAGAAGTGGAGCCATTCTTTCAGGATTCTGGCAGGAGTAATGTGATTGGGTGTGTTAGTGTGAGACACCTTGCCTCCTGAGGACACACACTTTAACCCCAGCTGAGGACAGAGGGACACACCTCAAACCCACACTGAGGATAGACGGCAGGGAGACCAAGGCACCTGGCAACATGTTTTACACATTTAAAAGGAACAAACTGAAGAAATCAATCAATGAACGTAAAGATTGAAATAATGCAAATCAAAAAGGGCTCATAGGACTTTTTCTTGGCTAGGTAAGACACAGACAGCCTATTCACTTCCATTGGATTGCACGCGCTCCTCCGACACTTATGCGCTGTCATAGTCCTTGCTGCTTTTAGTTTATGACACATAGTTAAGTGATATGCCGGTGGTGGGCCACTATATCGAATGGGATATATTGCATGGGAATACTTTTAGAACCACTGCACTGTAAGGATATTTATATTTACTGTTCATAATTCCACTTATGTTTACCTCCTAAGGTAAGTGTGGTGGAGATTAGAACAGAAAATCTATAATGACTTCGCAATATAGTAGTAGGTCGATGCAATGGGTGCAACATTAATGCAGCCTGATAGTACCGAGTTCGTTGTAATGACATCAGTGGGCACAGAAAGTGCATCACCCCGTACCCTGTTCCTCATGCATACACATCCACGCTGGCATGCCAGACACAGTCTGAAGGGTGCTCCACACTGACTGGCTTCAAGGGAGACCTCTTTTATAATTATTTATTTAACACTTCATATCTGATGTTTCCCAGCTGAGCAAATACTAGGTATTGGTATTAAATTACTGTTATTCAGTTTATTGAACTTGGAAGTATGTAAGGTTGTTGACTTTGGTAGTGCTCCAATTCCTGAGTTGCAGATAATAGAAGTAGTGTTGCTCACTGAGCCATCTGGCGGGCTATTTATCACATCTCAGGGCATGGTCTAATTAATAAAATCACTCAGATCAGCTCCCACTCCCCCGATGCAGGTGCACATGTTTGCTCAAAGGATAGTCAGTAAACGTAAGCCTGAAGGTAGTCATGGCCCTCACTGCAGGTTGCATGGACCTTGGCGTGCAGTTCTTTTTCCCTATCACAAAACAGAAAGAGACACCAACAGGACGCTGTCAATTGATTCATTCTTAAAGGAAGTCGATTCAGCTTGATCCACTGAACTTGATTATTAAATCACTAAAAAGGGTTTTCTCTAAGTGGCTAGTGTAACAATTAATGCAAAAAATAATCCAATTTCTAAGAAGCAGTGAAAACCCACCTTCATTGTAGTTTTGTCTGGTGTAGAATGTTTTCATGGTAGGCTTGGTCTCCACCACATGGCATTGAGGAAATCCATTTACCTCAAATTTCAGCAGAGAAAGAACATTCACCATCATCTTCAATACCACCCTTCCTTACCCCTGCCCACGTTAGGCAGCTCTTGATTAGAAGGCCACCCCAGAATGACTTCACAAGCAAAGAGGGACTTATTTATGAGAGTCCACTGGAACGTCACTTTTTTTGATGCTTCGGCGACACAAGTATCTCAATCATATCTATGAGGCGACACAAGCCACTTTGCATGGCTTTGCATGGCCTCATAGATATGGAGTGAGACAAAGCAGCCCAAGTCACTGTCTTGCCTTGCTAGAGTCAAGCTATCCTGTCTGATGAGGGGTAAAACCCTGAAACTGGTCCTAGGATGCTTGCTTCCAGTCCAGGGAGGACCTGGCCTGGAAGTTCAGGCTGGACTGTTTCCATTGCGCGCAGGTTCCACACTGATTTGCATATGGCTGGGTTCAAAATGGAATGGCATGGGGAACAAAACCACAATGGATTTAGGCCCAGATCTCTGGACTGGGGTGAATATATGACATTGTTTTGCCTTCTGTCAATCAATTGTTGTTTTTGCATTTTTCACCCGAGTGGGATGGGTATGCCCAGACATGGGCCCCAAGCTCTCCATGCCACTGGAGTCAAGCTATCCTGGCTGATGAGGGGTGAATCCCCAAAACTAGTCCTAGAATGCTTGTTTCCAGTCCAGGGAGGACCTGGCCTGGCTGTTCGGGCTGGACTGTCCCATTTGGCACAGGGTCAAGACTGATTTGCATATGGCTGGGTTCAAATTTGAATGGCATAGGGAAAAAAACGATTTATTTAGGCCCAGATCTCTGTACTGGGGTGAATGTATGACATTGTTCTGCATTCTGTCCATCAATTGTTTTCGCATTTGTGAGCCCGAGAGGGACGGGTATGCCCAGACATGGGTCTTGTGCTCTCCATGCCACTGGAGTCAAGCTATCCTGGCTGATAAGGGGTGAAACCTCGAAACCGGTCCTATGATGCTTGTTTCCAGTCCAGGGAGGACCTGGCCTGGCATTTCGGGCTGGGCTGTTCCCATTGGGCGCAGGGTCAAGACTGATTTGCATAAGGCTGGGTTCAAATTGGAATGGCATGGGGAGCAAAAAAATGATGGATTTAGTCCCAGGGTCTCTGTACTGGGGTGAATGTGTGACATTGTTCTGCATGCTGTCCATCAATTGTTGTTTTTGCATTTGCCTACTCTGTGTCAAAGAGGCGTTCCATGGGCGTTGCAGAGGGGTTTTCCCACGAAACACTCATAGATTTTCCTGCTGCCCCAGATTTACTTAATCACGTAAACCTGAGGCAGTGGCTAAACCTTATGCCTCCCCAGATCAGGTGTAACAAGGAGAAATATATTTCTATTTCTCATTGTTTTTTCCTCTTTCCACCTGTGCTGCAGAAGGTAAAACGCCCCTGTTGTATATTTTTTGCACAGAAAGGTGCCGCTTACTGCACAAAAACAATCCTTCCTGAAATGTAGGCCCTCTTGCACCATTGTGCAAGCGTGCCTATGTTGGTGCTAGGCAGCAAATTGTGTGCTAGCGAAGGAGGAAAGGACAGAATGCACCGTTATTTCCAAAAATGGTGCATTCCAACCCTTTCACATTGGTGTAGGGCAGCACAACAAGAAGAGTTGTGGCTGCCCTATGCCAATGCCCCCGTAAATGAGGACCGGTAAATCCTTTTCCAGCTTCACTGCTTCCAAACAAAAGCTTGAAATATTAGAAATAAGACCATACACTGGTGGTAGTGTAAATGGCCTGGCCGAATCAGGATGGTGCTACTCGCTAGCTGATATGAATCAGCATAAAGGGTGGTCAGAAACGGTAACCTTGACAGATTTTTTTATTATTTTCTTTTCATACTGCGTGCTGTAGATGACAATCAGATGCTATTTGCAGCAATTTTAAAGACAAGTTGTGTCTGTGCCACCTTTCAATAAAAGGAGAAGAGCGGATATGAGAGCCCAAGTCCGCACCGATAGAGGCTACAGAATTAAATACCCTTTTTTGCGTTTTAATGACCGTGTAGCAGTGATGCTGAAACTATTTTAAACTGGAGGTGCTGCCATAAATGTTACATCCCTGAACTCAAAGGGATTCTGACAAATGCTAGCATCATATAAAGAAAAGTGTCAAAATGAGCTATGCCCATTCAGCAGAAGAGTAGTAAGAGTGTAGTATGTAGCTGGTGGTGCATTTAGGAGCACACTATCACAAATATATTACTAAAGAATGGCGTGGTAGTGCAGTCATTTACAGACAGCATGTTTTCCATTAAAATGGCCACTAAATTTGCACAAACATACAATTTTACAGATCAAACTATCTACTGCACAAATTATAATGTGTGCAAATTGTGGTTCAGTGAACATTTGATATTTTCACATCACTAAGTAAAGTGGCTTGATTTGTTTTGACCCTATTAAAATCGTTGTTTCCATCACTCTTCATAATTAGAAGAAAAGGGCTTCATCTGTGCTTTCCTGTTTGTTTATTTTGAATTATTCCTAAGGTTCATCTATAGGTATTTAAGTGCTGTTATTTGTTAGAAGAAAATGACTTCCTCCAGCCTTTCCTTTCACACCAGCAAGATTGTAACATAGTTCACTTTACAAAATCCTTACATTTTCCAGTAAGGGACAGAAAAGTAAATGGCAGTCTTCATGTTAGGAGAATAAGCAGCAATGTGTCAGAAGTCTAGAATGACATTTGACCGCTGTCTTTAAACACACAGCAAATGTGACAAGATAACAATAAAATGTAAAGTCCTCATTAATGTTCATTCACCTTCAAAACTCCAGCATGCTTCTTTTGGGAGTGCTGCAGCATCTCTACACTCCTACTTCCAGCGCCTGTGCCGCTTGGTGGATCTTTCATAAATAACATCAAACCTTGCGGCATCCACGAAGCGGTCATCAAAATGCCAAAAAGGGTATTTCTTTCTTTTAACATGACACATGGAATTTCTTTAACTTATGTATTAAAATACTCTTTTTTCCATTTCAACTGCCCTGGTCACACTCACGGCCCACAATGAGAATAAGAGCGAATGGGAGGGCTCATACTGATAATGGAGTCTAAATTAGAAGAACAGAAAATGACAATGGTGTTGTACAGTACTCAAACTTCAATCACTTTCTTGGGCTGTTTCTCAAGCCATGTGAATGGATTCATGTGCAGTTACACACAGGTGCTAAAGGTAGGCCCAGATGAACTTTCCTTTCAGTTCATTCTCTACACTGCCTAGATTAATATATTACAGAGTTGCGGTAGACACTCGGTAGTTATAGTTTGAATTCCAAGGTATAGAAATTCCTCTGAATGTTGATCGCTAATAACTTTGTCCCCTGTCTGACAGATCTTCACAAAGCTTTCAAGACCTATACCTTTTTCTACATTGGCAGAGGATGGAACGTTTTGCCGTAATTGATCAAGGGAGTGCAAACATTAATGGAGGGGTCTGTTCTAGAAGATGCTGGGCCCTTTTTCTTTGTCTGATTTATTTTTATGACTTAGTTCTTCAACCCTCACTTGATCCTCCGATGGATCTTGTTTTGTGCCAATAAGGGGATGAATATCGGAGATCTAATATCTGTATATCCAATGAGGATCAGGAATCGGATAACCGACATACAAACTATTTATTAGATTTATGGATATAACTCTCATAACCATACTATACAAGTAAAGTATTATCAACGCAAGTCCAAACCTTCTGAAGAAAATAAGTCGGACTAAAATCATGCAAACCAATAATTTTGCTAGGGCAATACAAAACGTTAACATTAGTATTTGATGCTTGGAGATTTCTCTAAGCTGATCGATCCTAGGCATTAATAAACCAATTTAGAATGCACAATCAACTCAAAGAGACAAGTCATGATGAACTATAGACTCAAATTTCTAGTCAAAGTTTAGTTGATCAAATATTTCAAATAAAAGTCATCACATTATTAGTAAACATTTGTCTCCTGAAGAGTACAGGGTAGTTTAGTTAGTTGGGCTTGTTATAAAGTGACAAAGGGTTCAAAATGTTCAGCCCAATCATTGGCCACAATAGCTCATAGGTAGTGTCCCATTAAGGTAGAGTCCAAGTATGGCACACACAGCGTATGCGTCAGTCTAAGGGAAAAGAGCAAGCAGAGTCTGCAAAGGCATGGGCATGAACGAAAATAGTTCCCATCAGAAAGATGCAGGAAAACCAAAAGCAGTCTCTCTAGAATCCTTCAGTCACTCTCACACATCAGATTAATCTATAATATAGTCCTCTAGATCAGGAGTGACACCTTCTTGGCCACCTCATCGTGTCAGGCCTATCAGTCTTTTTGTCAGTTCATATAGGATGGTTGTCATGAAGCATAAAGGAAGAAGCATATTTTAGAAAGAGGTGGTTCTAATCATGTAATTTGTAGGGTCATCCGGTACACGTAAACCTCCAAACAATGATCCTTCGGCAGTAGGCAAATGAGTGAGTTCAAGAGGACAGTTTCCCATAGGAAATGTTCCCAGAGTGTCAACTTTGTTCCAAGCAGTCCAGTTTGGGAAAGCTTCTCACAAGTTTAAGATAATGCTGAATAGTAAGAATGCAGGCCTAGAGTAAAGTCAATTTAAGAATATACAGGATAGAGTAGTGAAATATACATTTCATAAAGATAAATCAATATTCTAATAGACAATTTCAACTTATAAGCATTACAAAATGCTAATTATCTGTTTGCAAAAATCGCGTGTAACTATGTTATTCTACTGCAATTTCAAAGTGCCAACATGTACATTTATTTCAAATGATAAAATATTAATCTTGTTTCAGGTGTTCTATATTGACACATATATGAAGATTATTACCTGAATGTTTCATGATATTTACACTTATTAAGACTGTGTAGTACCATTTTAGTTTTTCTCATTTGGTGCACAATTTTACATATGCAGAAGATGTCATTCGGAATGAGACACATATATATATATATTTTTTTCTCATATGACCTCCATAGCAACTGTCGCCTCTCGACCTATCCCACCACTGGGGCAGATGACTATTTAGTGGTACTTACTCTTCAGCTGAAGTATTCCAAACAGGGGGATACCCGTTTATACTCAACTTGAGCTGATCCAGAGATGTTAATCATTGGAAAATACCTATAGAAAGTACAGGCCTTGGTTGACCCAGAAGCACTCAGGAGAGGTCATCCAAACAATTCCAAAATGAGCCGCTGTCGGGCCTTGCCCTGAAAACGTTAACCCTCTGATCTATAGCTCGGTAATACTTGACAGAGTTCCACCAAGCATTCCTGCTAGGGGGGATTCCTGACGCCTCAGCAAACAGATCTCTCTCCTGGCCAGTAAAGTCAAATAGAATATCAATTTATGTTGGGGTCCAAGGTGATCTCAAGACTCACCCAACTTAGGCACAAAACCAAAAAGAATAAGAATTGGGCTTACCTCCACTTCCGCACCCATGACCCTGGAAATAGTCTTACCCACATCTGACCAGAATTCAAGTATCTTAGGGCCGTATACAAATATGTGGACATCATCCGCCTTCTGAAATCCGCACCTCCAGGATTTAGCTTCTACTCCACCCTTCAGTTTAGAAATTTTAAAAGGGGTCCAGTATATCCTGTGGAGTGTGAAGAAATGATTCCTTCTGAGTGCAGCAGATTTAACCACGGAATAAAGCAGATCATTAGATACTTGCCATAACTCTTTCCAGTCCTCGCTTGGCAAGTAGTTCTCCCAGACCTGGTAAGGCTTTTCCGACCCCCGTTCTACTGCAGCCAGAAAATAGTTGTACCATAAAGCAACTTCTTTCTTCCTCGGACTCTGAATTTGCAGGTCACTTTCCATTAAGTTTTCCTCACAAGACAACCAGATTTGGGAACTACACCAAGAGGAGAGCTGGTAGTATTTGAATCTGGACAACGTTCCTTTTGTGATATGGTGCCAGACCTCCCAAGGAAGACATTTACTATCCACTACCAATTCTCCCCATTGGAGGACTCCTGCTACTATCAGGGGCTGAGCTAAAGCATCCAAGAGGCACTCGAGAGTTCCAGGTGAGTCCCACACCGGAGCCCATTCACTATAATAAGAAAGCCCCAAACAGGTTCGACAATCTGACCAAAGCTTGGCCGCCATACGTAGCGTCTTCAGCCGGACCTTTTTATGGTTTAAATGTTTTTATTGATTATTAGACAAAATTACATGCACCAAGCCGCTAATATACATTGCTATGATATAACTGCAAACCGGGTCTTCATTGTGCTCCGTATAATCAGAGTGTGCATAACTGAGGAATCACTTTGGTCGAACAGAACTCTTAAGTATAAAAGAAACCCAAAAAACTCAAGCCCCAAAAAGCTCCCACTCCCCCTATCCCCATCCCTCCCCCCCCCCCCCCCCCCCCCGGCTTTGCGTCTTCCCTGGGGTCCCGCTGAACTTCTAATGCCCACCTCCCTCCGGGATCTCTGCGATACGTAACAGTCTCAAATATCGAGGGCACGTGATTTCCCTAAATTCAGAGGCTAAGAGCGACAAGAAGGGCCGCCATAATTCCCCATATCTGTCCTCCTCTCCTGCCATGGTTAGTGCTAATTTGTTCTTACCCAAGACATACCACAAACGATGTAACCATCCTGTGAGGGTCGGTAATTGGGGTGTACGCCAGTGTGTGAGTATGTTTTGTATAGCTGACCCTAGCGCGATGGCCATCAGCCTACCCTTACGTGAACGCAATGGATAGGTCAGGGGATTGGGCAGTCCTAAGATTACATAAACTGGGAAGTGCGGTATCTCCGTCTTGAAGTGCTTGTCCACTTCATCCAACACCTGCTTCCAGTAAGATTGGAGATGTGTGCATTCCCACAGTACATGAGCTAGACTGCCCACTTGGCCGCAACCCCTCCAACACGTCGCCTCCCGAGAGTGATCCATCGCATGTAAGCACTCCGGGGTGTAGTACCAGTATGTCACAATCTTCGTGAGAGTCTCCGTGAGCTCCATGTGGTATGCAGAATGCCGCGCCCTGTAATAAATGCCCTCCCATTCTTTATGACTCAGTGTTCTTCCCAATTCTCTTTCCCACCGGTTTCTGCTAGAGTTATATGAGTGTTTGTATTTAATCTGCAGTTGTTTATAGAGATCGGAGATGAGGTGTTTGTCTGTTGTGCGTGTGATAAGCCATCGCTCATAGGGGGAGAGGCGCCTCTCCGCCCCGGAGCGAACCTGTGGCTGGAGCGCCCAGTGTCTCACCTGCATATACCGCAGCCTCTCTGTCTCCGGCAGCCCAAAGTCTCTCCACATCTGGGCGAACCCCCTCCTCCCCATAAACATGACACAGGGACCGGCAACCCGCAGCTCTCCGACTCGCAAAGGCGGCATCCTCCAGTCCAGGGGTAAAGTCGGGATTGCCTATTAACGGGGTAAGCGGAGACGGGAATGATGTGAGTTCATGCGTGAGGTTAGTGGCGTCCCAAACTTCAAGAGGGATCCGCGTAATATAAGAGGCATACAGGTTAGGAGGCCTGTGGGGTTTGCGTAAGAAAGGAATTTCCTGCAAAGGTCGTGCCGCTACCGCCTGGTCTTGAAATAACCAATGTTTCTGTGATTCCCATCTGCTCCATTCCACTGAATATCTCAGTTGGGCTGCTTGAAAGTAGAGTCCCAGATCTGGAACCCCCAGTCCCCCCGCTTCCGGTGCTAATACCACCAGCGCTCGCCGCATTCGCGGCTTCCGCCCGTTCCAGATAAACTGGGACAGATCCGACTGCATCGTTCGAATCAATCCACCGGGAGGACGGAGAGGTATAGTGCAGAAGAGGTATAGAATCTGTGGGAGAATGGTCATCTTGACCGCTGCAATCCTACCCAACCAAGAGAGGGGATAGTGCCGCCATCTGTCGAGTTCCCGGGGGATTCTGTTGCGTAGCAGTGTATAGTTCGTATGAACCACTTTAGAGAGCGATGGGGCCAATTGAATCCCTAGATACGGTATCGTGTCTGTCGCCCAACGGATGGGGAGCCGGGTTTGCAAATGATCTTGGGTAGACCGCGATAACGATAAGTCTAGGGCTAAGGATTTCCCTGCATTCACTTTGAACCCGGCAGCCTGGGCAAAAGCATCCAATTCCGCCCAACACGCTGGGAGAGCAGACCTCGAATCAGATAACGATAATAATACGTCATCCGCGTCAGCCGGACCTTTTTATAGAATTTTAGAGAACCGAATTTATACATAAAACCATGCTCCTCTGAGCCCACCAGCATAGCTTTAAACATTTTACCAATCATTGAAGTATCCGGTGTGTGCAGAAGCATCCTGACATTTTTCAGCTGATAGGCCCAACAGTAAAGCTGACAATCTGGTAAACCCATACCACCCTGTTTTAGTTTGCGCCTAAGTTTTTTCCAGGACAGCCTAATCCCTTTTCCTGCCCCAATAAAAGACAAAATCCGGCCCTGAATTTTAAGAATCTCGGCTCTTGGGACTTCTAAAGGGATATTATTAAAGAGATAGGCATACTTCGGAAGAATACACATTTTAACCAAATTGTCCCGGCCATAGTGGGATATAGGGATGTTCTGCCATCTTTTTAACAGAGAGTCAACTTCCTCTGAAACTCTATCAAGGTTAACCCTAGGAATTTTCCTGGGATCGTGAGTTATTATGATTCCGAGATATCTGAGTTCTATCGCAGATGGGTGAACCTGATTAACAAGGTTCCAAGCCATAACCTCAGTCTTATCTTTATTTATTTCATAGCCCGATAATTTCCCATAGTTTTGAGTTTCAAGTATAAGTTCATATAAGGTACTGTCCACATCAGAAGAGAACACAACGAGATCATCTGCATATAAGGCTAATTTCCTGCTATACCCACCAGATTCAAAAGGAGCAATTCTATTATTTGATCTTAAACTTTGAGCTAAAGGCTCTATATAAATATCAAATAAGATGGGGGATAGAGGGCAAACTTGCCTAGTACCACGTTCTATATTGACAATAGAGGAGAGATTACCATTGACTAATATCCGGGCCCAAGGAGTAGTATATATTTTTTTTTATAACATCTCTAAAGCCAGGAGTAAAATCCATAACCTTCAGGGTTCTATCTAAAAAGTGCCAATTCACACGATCGAAGGCTTTAGCCGCATCGACCGTGATGATTGACAAAGGAAGACCCTTGGATAAAGCCAGATCCACTGTACCAACTAAGGTATATACCAAATCTAACATTTGTCTACCTGGAAGGAAACCCTTTTGATCTTCATGGATTATTTGGGGTGCAATTTTACAAAGTCGTTTGTTCATTATACCTGCAAAAACCTTATAATCAACATTTAATAAGGAAATTGGGCGATACGATTGACACTGGAAGGGGTCCTTCCCAGGCTTCAAAATCAGGGTAATAACCGCGTCAGACCATGAATCTGGCAAAGGGGATGTACCCTTTAATATTTCATTGAACAGATTTAACCAAACTGGGATAATTTCATCCTTCAGAATCGAATACACCTCCATCGGGATCGCATCGGGGCCTGCTGCTTTCCCCTTTTTAACTACCTCAAACACTTGCAAAATCTCAGCCCCTGTTATTTCCGAAAGGAGGAATTGTTGACCAGCCTCAGTTAATCTCGGGAGGTGTTTTTGTTCCAGCCATTTATCAATGCACCCTTCTGACTCCTGGAGATCTTCGTGGTAAAGATTTTGAAAGTATCCCGTAAATGCCTGTTCTATTTTATCTTTTTCCACGATGAGTTATGAACCCACTTTAATCTTGCTAATACACGTACTAGCTCTATCGATTCGTGATTTAATAGCAAGGAGCTTACCACTGTTCTCCCCTTGATCGAACTCACGCCTTTTACTTATCTCCCACTTTTGATGTAAGATTTCTTCTGTCTTAAGTTTAAATTTTAACTGCAGCTCCTCCACTTTCTTTACCCAATATTCTCTCTCTGGATCGTCATGGGGTCTTACTTTTAAATCAGTTTCAGCCTTCGCTACCTGTTGCTCCAACTTAACCAAATCTTCCCTCTCTGACCTGGCCCACCCAATTACCGCCCCTTTTAAAACCCCCCTCAACCAGGCCTTGAAAGCGTCCCAGACGATATGTTGGGGGGCAGACCCTAAATTGTTATGGAAAAAGGTGTCAGTTTCAGACTTCAAAAGGCCAGGAGTGGAAGATAACAGGAGAAACCTTCTATTTAATGTCCATCTCCTTAAACAGTGATCCAGAGGGAACTATAACTTAAATGCCGTGGCTCCATGGTCCGATAAGTGAATGGGCAGATATTTAATTAAGCTCACCTTATGAGATTCCGCCTGATCGATAAACACATAGTCTATCCTGGAATAGTGGGAGTTCTTTTTACTATAGAAAGAGTACTGTCTAAGATCACCATGTTTTTTCCTCCACAAATCACATAAATTAAAAATTTTCAAAATATTCATCAAGTGAGCTTTAACCTCGATAGATCCTCCCCCCAAACTCATATTGCAGCCCCTCGGGTCAATGAGACACATATTACCACAAGTAAAGTTATCTAAATAACGTTATTTTCCAATAATTCTTCATACTATTTACTATTTCCATGAGGATGGTTAGAAATTTTAAAACACATGGGTACATCACTTTAACATTCTATTACACGTTGACATAATTAGGCTAAGGCTGATTAATACATTTAAACCGATATTATTCAAATGAATCTGATTACATTTACCCAACAATTATCTGCATGCTTTTATGATGCAGTAACTAAGTTCTCTCATGTTTATGTTTCATGTCTCTTTAACATATAGTTGGTGCACACTTATTCATGTGATACTTGAAATGTCTCAAAATCAGCTTATGTGTCACGTAAAGATTCTTACAGCTTTTCAGCTGCATCAGGCACAAAAAGCATTTTTCAACTAATGCATTTTCAATAGAGTTTTGTATCTCACATTGCGCGAAACCAGCCAAACTGATTGCCAGGATTACACACTATGGTGCGCAGATGATCCTTTGGGTACTACAGTTAAGTAGGGTAAATTGTTTAAAGGTATAAGGCATTTAACTTAGTGATATCTGTTATTGCAGTACTTTTGTGAAATTTTGCAGAATTTTGGGGTATTTCGCTGGGGTACCGCAGTACGTTGGGATGTGAATGGCTATTACAGCCTTTACAAACAATAAAGGCAGCCACGTTATTTTTAGATACAGGTAAGTATTAGGTGTATTATTTCTTGCCTACCTATTACCACTTTATTGAAGTGGTAATAGGTAGGGAAGAATATTTATGTTTCTTTATAGTTTTTTAAAAAATGTACAGAGTACCGTGGTATTTTCTTTGAAGTATAGTGATATTTAAAAAAATAAATAAATATGTTAAGAATTTAAAAATACACTGTAGTAGACTATATTTAAAAAAATATAGTGTACTACAGTGTATTTTCTATTTTAATATATTTAAATCTTCAAAACACAGCCAAACTGTGCTGAGAACAACATGGCTGCCTTTACGTTTGGTAAAGACATCCATTAGCCAACCACATACTGCCTTCTCATCAGTATTTATGGCAGTATACCACAAACATATCGCAGTATACTGTGGTACAACAGAAAACGAAGTATTTTAAAACTTATAACTTTAACACTACTCACACATACTTCCAAAAATTAACATTTACACCTCATATGTATATTCCAGACACTCTACATCCATTTACTTACTTTCATGCTGCATCTGTTTCAATTAGCACACTCCACTTTACGCCTCTCCACTCTTTGCTATTACACTCTTCGCCACTCCAGTCTATGTCACTCCACTTTACATAACTCCACTGTATGCTATTACACTCTATGTCACTCCGTTCTATGACATTCCAGTTTATGTCACTCCACTGTATGCCCCTCCAATATGCACTACTACACTCTACCCATTCTACGCAACTCTATTCTACGATACTACACACATTTTTCCACTGTATGCCACTCCCATGTATGCCACTTCTGTACATACCACTGCACTGTATGCTATTACATTGTGCACCACTCCACTCCACTCTACACCAATCCACTTCACTCCACTCCACTAAATGCCACTTCACTCTACGAAAATTCGCTGTAAGCAATTGCACTGTATACCACTGGATTCTACACCATTCCACTGTACACCACTCCAGTCTATGCTATTCCACTGTACCTCACTGCACTCTATGCCACTCTGCTGTCTGCTACTCCACTGCAAACCACTCTACTGTAGACTGTTTCACTCTACACCACTTTCCTGTACCCCCCTCCAGTGTACGCTAATCCCCTGTATACTACACAACTGCATGCGATTCCACTCTACACCACTCCACGCAATTACACCCTTCCCTTCCCCATTCCACTCTACGCCACTCCACTGTATGCCACTCCACTTTGCGCTAATCCACTGTATGCCAGTCCACTTGTGGGCAATCAAGAAGCAGGGATACGATAAGTAGTAGTTCAAAAGGTATTTATTGCAAGGGGGGGTTGTATATAGGGATCAAATAATAAATCACTTCTTATGTTATATCTTCTTTCTTCTTCTTTGCACAGTTTTTTATGAAGATATTGGTTACGCTTCCGTCAGTGGCTAATTTAGAATATGAATGTCCCGTTCATCGTTGTGTGTCTCTGCTCATTATCGTTCGTGAGTAGAGGAGGGACGCATGTAAAACAAAAAAAGAAAAAAAGACTATTGTCAGGATGATAGTCCGTCTGGACCCGGATAGAATTGGGAAGGGTAGTGAGGGAGTAACAGCGCACCACCATCCGTCACCTGTGCAATATACGTAATAGCACAAGAGAATATCGTGGCATTTACGAGCCTCCCTCTACCCGTTCTGCAGGCTTCCCACCTGGTGGACCTCTAGTGAACACACTCCGGAGGCGGGTACATACCTGCTGTAGCCATGCTCCTCCAGGAGCATGGCTCGTTTCTTCACAGTGTCGGATCGGGTCCGGCGCCCTCTCGAGTGGGGTTGTTCCTCTCTCGGTCGTCGCGTTCCCGGTGTCTCTACCAGCTGGAGCTGCGGCTCCATGTAGTGTGATGGGAAGGCTGGCTGGCGGTTCCGGGGTCTTGTCCCGGTCGGCTTGATCTTCCTCTTCCTCCTCCGGCCTCGTTTTCACACCGGAGGCTTGTATGGCTGGGCCAATGGGATGTAGAGTTCCGGGAAGGTGAGCGGGGCCAGGATCCTGCAACTCCAAGTTCTTAAAGGCCCACAGGACCTCGGAAGCCGTTTCGGACTGTAAAGAAAGGAGAGGTGAGAGGTATCGGGGAAACTCATCAACCTCATCCTCCCTTGTCATGTCGGTAGTTGGCACCTTGTGACACCACTCTACCCCACTCCACTCTTCACTATTAAACTCTACACCGCTCCATTCTATGACACTCCACTCCAGGCTACTCCACTGTATAGTATTCCACTGTGTCCAACTCCACTCTACGGCACTACACACTATGCTATTCCACTCTACCCCACTCAACTATATGCCACTCCACTGTACCCTATAACACTGTCCACCAGTCCATTGTATGCCACTCCACTCTATGCTACTACACTCTAAGCTATTCCATTTTACAGAAATTTACTCATCACAGTATGCTATAGCACCATACACCACTACAGTCTCCCCACTACCCTCTACTCTGCTCCACTTTACAACACTCCACTCTACAACACTTCACTCTACGCCACTCCACTTTATGCCACTCCAGTCTGCGCTAATCCACTCCACGCCACTCCACGCCACTTCAGTGTGTGGTATTTCACTGTACGCCATTGTACACCACTCTTCGTCACTCCTCTCTATGCCACTCCTTTCTATGCTATTGCACTGTATGCTACTCCACTGTACACTGTCTGCCACTCCAGTGTATGCCTCTACACTGTAGGCCAAGCCACTCTACGCTATTCCACTATATGCAACTACACTGTACGCCACTCCACTCTATGCCACTCCACTGTACCCACTCCACTGTCCGACATTCCATTGAATGAAACACCATTGTATGTCACTCTACTCTACCTCACTCCACACTACACCACTCCACACCACTCCACTCAACGCTATTCCACTCCACTGTACACTGTCTGCCACTCCAGTGTATGCCTCTACACTGTAGGCCAAGCCACTCTACGCTATTCCACTATATGCAACTACACTGTACGCCACTCCACTCTATGCCACTCCACTGTACCCACTCCACTGTCCGACATTCCATTGAATGAAACACCATTGTATGTCACTCTACTCTACCTCACTCCACACTACACCACTCCACACCACTCCACTCAACGCTATTCCACTGTACACAACTTCACTATTGCCACTTCACTATATGCTGTTCCACTCTATGCCACTCCATGTGCCTCCACTGTACATTATTCCACTCTGTACTATTTCACTATATGCCACTACACTGTACCTCATTCCACTGTGAGCCGCTCCACTCTACGTAACTGCACAATACGCTATTCCACTGTGTGCCACTCAACTCTGCGCCACTCCACTGTACGCTAATATACTCTGCGTCACTCCACTACTATACGCTATTCCAGTGTATGTAACTATTAGCAACTCAAGTCTATGCTATTCTACTTCATTCCACTCTACTGTACACCACTCCACTGTACGCTATTCCACTGTACGCTGCTCCACTATACCCCACACAACTATACGCCACTCCGCTTTATGCCACTCCACTCTATGCCACTCCATTGGACGCTACTCCCAACTATGCCACTCCACTCTATTCTCCTCCAGTATATGGCACTTCACTGTTTGCCGCTCTACTCTATGCTACACTTCTGTACACTATTTCAGATTACGCTACTCTACAGTAAGCTATTCCACTGTATGCCACTCTGTTCTATGCCACTCCACTGTATCCTATCAACTGTACCCCATTTCTCACTACACCACTCCACTCTATGCCACTTCACTCTACAACACTCACCACTCTATGCACTGCTGTCAACATCAATCCACTGTACGCCACCCCACTCTGCAACACTGTACTCTATGCTATTAATTTTTATTTTGACTATCCCTATCCAGACTGGTGCCCCTGTCTCACAGGACTGGACAGACTCCCTTTCTGACTTTTTTGAGGACAAGATCTCTGTAATCCATCGCTCTTTTCCATCTTCTGAATTTCTAAATACTCTGGGAGAGGACGTTATCGACTCTATTAGCCCTCCTCCTCTACTGGTAGATTTTTCCCAGTTTAATCCGGAGGATGTAGAAATGACCATGTCAAAAATCAAATCTGGCTCACCAGTGGACCCGATGCCACCCCGCTTTCTCTCTACCATTGCCCCTTTGCTTCTTGATAACCTCACTGACCTGTTTAATAGATCACTGTTACAATCAATGGTTCCTGTGATATGGAAGGCTGCTAGAGTCAGGCCAATCCTAAAAAAATCTTCTCAAGACCCTAAAATTCTGACCAACTATCGGCCGATTTCACTACTTCCCTATTTGGGGAAGGCGCTTGAGTCTTTAATGAACAGACAACTTGTAATCCATCTTGAAAGCAATGGCCTATTGGATCGATCACAGTCGGGTTTTAGGGCTGCGCACAGCACTGAAACAGTGCTGGTGGAAGCCGTGGACAATATCAGACTGGCACTGGATAAGGGACAGTCATCTATCCTTGTACTGTTAGATTTGTCGGCTGCCTTCGACACCATCTGCCACAGCATTCTGGAACAACGGTTCTGGGAGGCTGGTGTCAGAGGGAGGACTTTGAAGTGGCTTAAGAGTTATTTAACCGATTGAGCCACCGTAGTCCAGATCGGTAACATGGTTTCATGCAGTTGACCAGTAAGGATGGGAGTGTTCATGGCTCAATTTTGAGCCCAACGCTTTTCAATCTTTATGTAATCCCACTGGCCAGGGTGATCAGATCATATGGCTTTGATGTAGTGTCATACGCTGATGACACTCAGATTCTGATCACCCTCGGTCCTGACCCTAAGGATACAAAAACACGTTTTACTAACTGCATGCTGCACGTTGACAGATGGATGAGCACTAATCACCTGCAACTTAACAGTAATAAGACCGAGGTGATACTCTTTGGGAAAGCACATGAGCACTGGTCAAAAGACTGGTGGTTACCAAACTGGGCCACTGTCCAATTCCTAGGCAGCTAGTGCATAATCTTGGTTTTCTAATTGATGACCAACTAACAATGAAGAACCATTGATGCCATGGGAAACATTGAGTGTTGATGTCACAGGTCCTATTTGGGAAGGACCAGTGCAAGATGGCCGCCCTCCCTCTTCTCTTCTGGGCTATAGAGATTCACAGGGACTGACCGACTCGTCCCCACTGCCTGACTTCTTGATGGCCGACCCAGTAAGACCCTCTGCGATGCTCCTTCCTCCCCGGGTCTATAACCATTGATCATCGTTGGGACCTCGACCAGCCTTCACCCGACCCTGTTCCCGCCCACCCACCAGGACCTTTACTCTGCGAATTTCCCTCGACCGCTGAGACCAAACCATTTTGACTGATGCCCGGTGGAGCTACCTCGCGAGCTAAAGGGGAGATGGTCTTTGGATTCCCTCCTTGACCATCACCTACCCAGCCGGACTTAGGGCAAACTGTCCCGTGTCTCTCCTGACCATTTCTCCCTCCCACATTCCCCTACCCCCCACTCCCCTCCGCTCTACTCTTTCCAGCTACTGACCTTCGCTCTCACCTTTCCTTGCCCCTTGTCCCCACCCTGTCTTTCTGTGAATGTTTTCCCTCACCACTTGAGACCTAGCTAGTTTGTCTGCTGCCCGATGGAGTTACCTAGTTTAGCTATAGGGGAGACGGACCGTGGATTCCCTCCTTGGACGTCACCTACCCAGTCGGTCTTTAGACAGAGTTCCTTTTGTCTCTCCTGTTGTCTCTTCCCTCATCCTCCCTCTTCTCACCTCTCCTTCCCCCTTACACTATCCTTTTCTCTCTCCTTTCTCCCCTCTCTTAATGTATTGCTTATTTTTTGACGTAATGTGTAATTGTGATAATTTTCTGTTACATTGTGGAACCTAATGTAAAGCGCTCGGATACCTTCGGGTCTAGCCAGCGCTATATAAAACTCTTTAAATAAATAAATAAATAAACCAGGTTAACCAAACGATAGGCACCTACTTTGGCATCATGCACAGTTTGCGCAAAATCTTTAAATGGATCCCGATAGAAGCAAGGAAACCTCTAGTACAAGGACTGATCATCAGCCTGATGGATTATGGGAATGCCTTGCTAACACCAATAAATGAAGATCTGCTGTGCAGGCTACAGGTTTTGCAAAATACCGCGGCCAGGCTAGTGTTGAATCTCCCGTATAGATCACCCTCAGCACCAAGCTTTAACTCCTTCACTGGCTTCCTGTAAGGAAGAGAACCAGGTTTAAGGCTCTCTGCCTAGCACACAAGGTTATGTACGGTAGGTGCCCCAGCTACTTGCTAAAAATGGCGGAAAATCATTTTCCATCTTGGCGCCCACCCTTTGGAATGAATTGCCCCCCCACACTTACGCACTGCCACTGATCTCAACTGCTTCCGCAGCGAGTTAAAAAAATGACTGTTCGATCACTAAACCAGGAAGATCTTCTCTCTAGCCGGAAAGTTTACAAAAGGCGCCATGAGACCTTTGGGAGATATGTGCACTCAATAAATATCCCTGATTTGATTTGATTTGATTCCACTGTGCGTGATTCCACTCTGCCCTACTCCACTCTATGCTATTCCCTTTATGCCACTTCATTTTAGGGAGAGTTACAAGTTATAGTTAATATAGTGTGGCTACCAAGTTGAATACACTGTGTATGGAGGAGCACACGCTATAATAAAGTAAAAAGGTATAGCATCAATGAGAAATTAAAGGAATAAGTCTAAGTTTAAATTTTCAGTTTTTGTGTAGTTTGAAGTTTGGTTTGTAGTTAAAGAATAAATAAAGTTATATTAATTTAAAGGTGGTGCATAATGTATACATTTACGGTATAACTATAACCTTAGAATTGGTAATGTTTGTTTATTTTAAGTCTAGTTTGTATCATTTGTGTGTGTGTGTATACATATTACCTACTGGCAATAGCCAGTAGGTACATAAAGTTAGGAAAAATGTTTTTTGTTTTGCCAATAACTTTAGTGCTGCTTGACGAGTCTCCATGAACTTTTCCCAAAACGTCACCTATTTGGTTCAGCTGCTGTGTTGAAAAATGGGTGATCAGTCAAGTGGGGGCTGGGAAAAAGGGGGACCCCAAAACGCGTTTACCTATGTTGGGTCCATGGGTATTTTTCATTTTTTTAACACGACTACAGCTCGAATTGCTCAACAGAATTACACCAAAGTTTGCAGAAAGCTTGATGTTGGGCCGGAAAGTCTGCTTTTTGTGATTTGGTGTAAATCAGTTCAGTAGTTTTTGAGATATCTATATTTAAAAAGTATATATATCTGCTGACACGAGTCCTAGCACTGAACTCATGAATCCTACTAAAATTTGATTGGCTGTCAACACTTCAAACAGGAAGTGTTGACAGCCATCTTGGGATTCCGCTTCAAGCAGAGTCTCAGAAAAACTGTTTTAAGAAAAGAAAAGGGGGTAAGTTAGCAGTACCCTGACCCACCAGATATAGTGGAGGGGTCCCTCAGCAACCCCGCCGGGGGTAAAAAGCATTTTTTTAATGTTGCTGCAGACTCGCAGGTGGCTCCGTGAATCTGAGGCAAAAGTTTTTAAAAAATGAGGCATGGGCTCCCGTGTTTCGTTTGCTATAGACCCCTAGGTGGGCCAAGTCTCAGGGATATAATGGAAAAAGAGCAGGGGGCATGGGACCCCCTCCACAGGCTATTCAAAGCCCTGGGGACCGCCACCTCCCCAGGGCAGTGAACTAATTATATGCGGGGGAGCACCTGCTTCCCTTGGGGGCC
The DNA here is from genome assembly GCF_964204655.1 of Triturus cristatus. Lineage (NCBI taxonomy): Eukaryota > Metazoa > Chordata > Amphibia > Caudata > Salamandridae > Triturus > Triturus cristatus. The sequence goes on along the minus strand of NC_140588.1, from coordinate 802,593,019 downwards.
ACAACCTCCCTGTGGCACTCAAGCACATATACAATAATATGGGCAAGGCCCTATGGCCTCCCCCGCTGCCCTGGGGGATGCCACCTCCCAGGGGCTATAATGAAATAGTAAATTGTGGGGGTGCTCTGCCCCCCATGCAGCCCCGGGGACCACCACCTCCCCGGGGCAAAAATCAAATAATAAAGGGGGTCCATTGTGCGCCCCCGGGACTACCAACTCCCCGGGGCACATTTGATCAAAAAAGGGGGGCTGCCCCCCTCCAGGAGCCCTACATGGCCCTGGGGAACGCCACCCCCCTCAGGGCCAGCTACAGCAATGTCCCGGGGTGCCCACCCCCAGGACATTGCAGTTTGATATGGCTTGGCGGGAGCACTGCTCCCACCATGCCATAGCAAACAGTGTGCTCTGCTTTGAGCAAGCAAGAGCATTTTGCTCCCACTCGTTCAAAGCGGAGCACACTTTGCTTTTTACACACAGGCAGCTGCATATCTCAGCAGCTCCCTGTGTGTAAAAAACAAGGCTGGCTCCCGCAGGATGCGGGGAGCCAGGCAGGACAGCGGGGGCCTCATGTTCCCCCAGCGGTCCCCAACGATGTGGTCATGCCCCGGGCTGAAGTTGGTCCAGGGAGGGGATGCTCGGCCCTTCTCCCTAGGGAGAGGATGTGGTCTGACGGCTAGATTGCCAACTTTGGTGCTGGAAGCCAGGGTTCGAGCCTCGAGGTCCCATCCACATCCTGTGATTCTGGGCAAATCACTTAATCTCACCATGCCTTAATGTGTCCTTGTGTAACGTAACCGGTGCTCATGTAAAGCGCTCCAATACCTTCGGGTCGAGTTTGCGCTATATAAATCTGCATTAAAATAGAAAAAAAATGTTTTAAATATATATAGTTAGGCTCAGGTTTCACTCGTAAAAAAACGGAGAAATTCACCAGTTATATTATAGTTAGCTGAGCTAACTATAACTCGCACCCCTGCAGTACACTGCTTATGACTGCACACATTACATCACTCATGGCATGGTCAGTTATATCACTGATGACATCTGAAATGACATCACTGATGACATAATCCACATAATCTCTGACTCACCCACTCACAGCCCAATATAATCTTTCATACCCCACTCCAACTTCCACACTACCATTCTCAAAACCATTGACACACCCATACTAGTACTTACACACCCACTCACTGATTCATAGGTCTACACATACAGCCACTTGTAGACCAAGTCACTTACTAACACAGCCACTGATATATCAGCTAATACACTCATACAGCCACTCACACACCTACTCACTCACCCATAGTCAATCACACAGTCACTTACTCACCTATACAGTTATACACACACACACTCACCTATTCATACAGATACTAACACATACCCACTCACCTATACAATCACTGACAAAAGCACACACTCACCCATACAGCCACTCTCATAATCACTCACTTACACATACTGTCACTCATATACTCCAACACTCCCCTATACTGCCTTTCACATATGTGGTTGCCTGCCCATAAACCACTGACACATCCATTCACTCACTGACACAGCCATACACACACTCAGTCACTCATACAGCCCCTTACAGACTCACTCACTAACCCATACAGTCACTTACTCACCCACTCGCTCATCCATGCAGGCAGTCACACACCCCCTCACCCATCTATACAGACACTCATACACCCTTACAGGTACTTAGACAACCAATCAATCACCCATACAGCCACTCACATACCCACTGACCAACCCACTCAGTAACTTAGAGACCAACTGACTGACTGGTACAGACATTCACACAACCTAGTCACTCACCCATACATTCACTGAGACACCTAATAACTCACTTATACTGTCAGTCATACACCCACTGAATCATCCATATGGGCACTCATACACCCACTGATTCATCAATACTCCTTGGTATATATATTTAACACTAAAACATTTTTAAAACACAGTCACTGGATGATGTCATTAGTGATGTCATTTAGGATGTCATCAGTGATGTCATGAGTGATGGTACTGACCACGTCTTGAGTGATGTAATATGCAAGGTCATAAGCAGTGCATTGCGGGGCGCGAGTTACAGTTAGCTCAGTTAACCATAATTGCTGAATTTCTCTGGCTTTGAATGAGTGTAACCTGAGCCTATCTATAACGTCTCTGTAATCTTTGTTTTTTTCGGTGAATTTCTAAGTTCTTTATAATTCCATTTTCAAACTATAACGTCCTTGTAACCTTTGTTTTTTTCAGTGTATTCCTAAGGTTTTTTTAAATGCTAATTCCTAACTATAACAGCCCAGTAACCTTTGTTTTTTTCAGTGAATTTCTATGCTTTTTTTAACTAGTAGTCGCGTTCGCAGAGTGGTGGAGAAAGGGGGCTGGGCCTTCAACCAGCTCTCAGGAATTCCACTGTGTAGGACTAACAGGTGGTACGAGGAGGGCTTCTTGGCCCCCTAGGTCCCTCAGTGGTAAAAAGGACTTCATCCCCCAGCCAGTAGTGCACCAGAGCCATGTTTGCAGCGTGGTGGAGAAAGGGAGCCTCCGAAGACCTCTTAGAAATCCCGCTGTGTGGGACTTATTGGAGATAACAGGTGGGGTAGTTGGCCAACAGAGACCCACTAAGGACCCTCAGCAGTCAAGGGGACTTCATCCCCAACCAGGAGTGCGCCAGGAGGTGCATTTGCAGAGTATTGAAGAAAGGGGGAGTGGCCTCCGGCGAGTTGTGGCTTTTATATTTTTTATTTTTAGGAAGGGGGCTACGTGGCCCTCCTTCCCTGGACCACTTTGGGCCCCTGTGTCCCATCCCCCGGGGCCGTATCCATTTCTTATCATTTTAATTAAATAGAATGGGGGGGTGCGCGTGGCCCCCCTCCTGGGCTTATTTCGGCCCTGGGGACCCCATCCCCTGGGGCCCAACCTTTATTAATTATTTTTAATCGTCAAAGGTAGGGGAGTTGGGCAGTCCCTCTCCTGGGCCATTTTAGCAATAATTAGAGCACGTGTGGAAGGGGTTCGTGGAGGGGGAACATCCTTCTACGATCGTGCTGGTGGATGCAGTTTTTCCAGACCCACTGTAAATAACAGCATTACGCACATGTACTCAACTGACTATTTTTTTTCAATTCCACACCAACATCAGTGCTTGTGCCAACGTAAAGAGCTACCAATGATGGTGAAATATCTGAGGACTTCCAAACCGTGTATCTGCATAAACGTATAATGCACTATGGGATTTGTATTCTTTTACCAAGTCACGTGATGTAACAATTTTAAAGCACGCATGAATGCACTTTGTAATCTGACTGTCCACCTGTGAGCAAGGCCAATTAAGCGCCGAAACGTTAGAAAGGAAAGCCTGCTGTGCTGATGGGACACTGAATAAAGGCTTCACCTCCAGTATTGGGCCTCAAGGTTTCTTTGTGTGGAGTTAAATGGATGGGCTGCTCTGTGCCCATTGTTTGAGGCCGCCCTGAAGGGTCGGGGGCTCCGGAACGGGAGAAAAGGATTTGTGTTATTAATGGAGGAGCATGACCCACTCACGCGCCCAGCATCCCAAGGAATGCTAAATAGAGCACAAATGAGAGTGCGTGTGGAAGGGATTCGTGGAGGGGGAACATCCTTCTACGATTGTGCTGGTGGATGCAGTTTTTCCAGACCCACTGTAAATAATAGCATTACGCACATGTACTCACCTGACTATTTTTTTGAAATTCCACACCAACATCAGTGCTTGTGCCAACGTAAAGAACTACCAATGATGGTGAAATATCGGAGGACTTCCAGACCGTGTATCTGCATAAAGGTATAATGCACTGTGGGATTTGCATTCTTTCACCAAGTCACGTGATGTAACAATTTTAAAGCACGCATGAATGCACTTTGTAATCTGACTTTCCACCTGTGAGCAAGGCCAATTAAGCGCCGAAACGTTAGAAAGGAAAGCCTGCTGTGCTGATGGGACGCTGAATAAAGGCTTCACCTCCAGTATTGGGCCTCAAGGTTTCTTTATGTGGAATGAAATGGATGGGCTGCTCCGTGCCCATTGTTTGAGCCCGCCCTGACGGGTTGGGGGCTCCAGAACAGGAGACTAGGATTTGTGATAGATAGATATATGTATATATATATATATATATATATATTCACTGAAAAAACCATAGGTTTCACACACGTTATAGTTAGGAATTAGCATTTAAAAAACCTTGAAAATTCACTGAAAAAAACATAGGTTTCACACATGTTATAGTTAGCTGGTCATTTTACTCGTAAAAAACCAATGAAATTCCCCCGTTATAGTTAGTTCAGCTAACTATAACTCGCGCGCCCGCAATCCACTGCTGATGACGTCACATATTACATCACTCATGACATGGTCAGTGACATCACTCATGACATCACTGATGACATCTCAAATGACATCACTGATGACATCACTGATGACGTCATCTAGTGAGTATGTGGTTCTCAAGAATTTCAATATGTTTTGTATATATAGGGAAAGTCCTGTTGAATAATGAGTGTGTGTACAAGTGTGTAAATGGATGATTTTCTGTGGTGCATAACATTATTCTTTAAGTAAGTCATTAAATGTATCTTACTGCCGACTAGTGACTAAACTGTGTAAATGTGTGTATGTGTCTGTATGTTGGTGTATAAGTGGCTGCATGGTTTTGAGAACAGCTATATGAGTCTCTATATGGGTAATTGATTGGTTGTCTGAGTATCAGTATGGGTTCGTGAGTGTTTGTGTGGGTAGGGTGTGTGTCACTCTATGCATAGATGTGTGAGTTGGTGATTCTATGCGTGAATGGTTTTAGGAGTGCATCTGTGATGGACTGTATGGTTGAGCGAGTGTATGTATGGGTGTGTTCGGGATTGAATATATATTTCAGTAGTACATTTGTGACTAACTACATATGTGAAAGGCAGTATATGTGCGTGTAAGAGTATATAAGTGAGTAGATATGAGAGTGTATGATTGTGAAAGTGACTGTATGGATGAGTGTGTGCTTGTATCAATGATTCTATAAGAGTGTAAGAATGTGATACTATTTTTATGAGTAAGTGAACTTGAGTGTGTTTTACTGCATAGGTGATAAAATGGGAGTGTGATTATTTGCATGACTGAGTTGGTGTAACAGTAGCTCTATGGATACTTGTTAGTGTGTGAGTGTCTATATAAGTGTTTAAATGTATATTATAGTTTTGTATGGAGTGACTGTAAGTATGAGTGACTTTACAAGTGAGCAAGTGCAGGTATCTGAAGACCAAAGAGTTAATAAGTGGGTATGTAATGATTGGTATTGCAGTATATATGGTTTTGAGAATGGAACTCTTAAATTTTTACTCGGTGTATCAAAGGTTATATTATGGTGTGAGAAGATGTGGTAATTTTTCTCATGGATGACGTCATCAGTGATGTCATCAGTGATGTCATTTGAGATGTCATCAGTGATGTCATGAGTGATGTCACTGACCATGTCATGAGTGATGTAATATGTGACGTCATCAGCAGTGGATTGCGGGCGCGCGTGTTATAGTTAGCTGAACTAACTATAACGGGGGAATTTCATTGGTTTTTTACGAGTAAAATGACCAGCTAACTATAACATGTGTGAAACCTATGGTTTTTTCAGTGAATTTTCAAGGTTTTTTAAATGCTAATTCCTAACTATAATGTGTGTGAAACCTATGGTTTTTTCAGTGAATTTCAAAGGTTTTTTAAATGCTAATTTTTTATTTTTTAATTGTATTTTTTATATATTTCTTTTTCAAAAATTTCCCTATATATACATTTATAAATTATCTGTATCCTTTAATTTGGTGTGGCTCATTTTTTTTTTTACTTTGAATTTGGATAAAGTTGAACAGCATAGTTAATATCTTCTATGAAGTTATGTCCACTTTTTTTTTTTTTAATTCTTAGGGTGCGCGCTCAGAGCGCGCACCTAGTACGTTTGCGTACGTTTTTCATGTATGCAGGCGTACATTATCTACGTACGCATACATACGTTTTAGTGCGCGCTCGCAGCGCGCACCCAGTACGCATGCGTACGTACGTACGCATGCGTGCGTCGTACGTGCTCCACGCGGTACACTTCCGTATACGCGTAGAGTACGCGCGCTGACGTTCGCGCATACGCGCGTGCTGCGTATGCGCGTTACGTACGCACATAGTACGTATGTGCATGCGCGCGTACGCGTTCGCGCATGCGTAATTGCACCGTGCGTACTCGGAGCTTGCTCAGTGCGCGCACCTCGGGTTATGTGATTAATAAAACAACACTTTTAATTGGTTTTCATTACTTTCAGTTTCAGATTGTTTCAACTCCACACCCAATCCCCTCATGGCAACTCATGTGATCAAGAAACATCACTTTTCATTGGTTCAAAGTACTTTCAGTTCCAGATTCTTCCAAAATCACACCCACCCCCCTCATTGTTAGTTCTGATTCCCTTGGAGAAGGAGCTACTCTGTTTTTGTGAGACAATGGCAGAGCACCAGCCATCTTCTGAGAGTGAGCAGGACACTCTTGAGAGACAGAGGCAGAGGAAGCAGAAAGACTCCTTTATATGGCAGTTTTTCACTTTTCCTGAGGGACAAAAGAAGGTGAATGCACCAAAGGTCACCTGCATACTGTGTACAGTGGATGGAGCAAGTGATAGTTACTGAGACAGCCTGACACATTTCCCTTACATTTTAGAGAGGCAAAAAAGAGCACATCTCCTAACAGCTACTTGAGACCATCAGCATGTGTTACAGGGTGAGTGATTAGAGTAGAGCAAAGGAAATGAGCCTTGGTGACGTTGAATGTGTTTGCGTTACACACTGCTATCTGAAACACAACACAGAGCTGAGTATTATGCATAGGAGTATAGGAGAAGCTACTGAATGTGTGCAAACAGTGTGTTTCTGGTGACTGTGTATTGTCAGTTGCAAGAGAAATCTGCATGGAGACTTTTACAAGTGCATGAAGACTGCAGATATGTGTGTAAGAGTACATCTTTGGTAAAGGTCAATTAGAGTTTTTTACTTGTAGGAACTACCTCACAGATTACAAGATTGAAAGGAAAATCTACCCTGTTGATTTCTAATGTGTTAACATTTGCCTCTCATTTGTGAGATAGTGATTTCTGCTGAGTGCTAACCATCACATTTGAACAAAACAAGCTGGCCCTTTCCTGAAAGTGCAAGTTTTACAGAACAACAGCAACACAAATAAAATCTCTGACAACAATTCCTCTGTCCACACAGACTCATGCTGTGATTCTAGGCAGAAAACGATATTTCATTTGGCAATTTGAAAGCACATTTAGTACTGTGGATGGAGCAAGTGATAATTACTGAGACAGCCTGACACATTTCCCTTATATTTTAGAGAGGCAAAAAAGAGCACATGTCCTAATAGCTACTTGAGACCATCAGCATGTGTTACAGGGTGAGTGATTAGAGTAGAGCAAAGGAAATGAGCCTTGATGACGTTGAATGTGTTTGCGTTACACACTGCTATCTGAAATACAACACAGAGCTGAGTATTATGCATGGGAGTATAGGAGAAGCTGCTGCATGTGTGCAAACAGTGTGTTTCTGGTGACTGTGTATTGTCAGTTGCAAGAGAAATCTGCATGGAGACTTTTACAAGTGCATGAAGACTGCAGATATGTGTGTAAGAGTACATCTTTGGTAAAGGTCAATTAGAGTTTTTTACATGTAGGAACTACCTCACAGATTACAAGATTGAAAGGAAAATCTACCCTGTTGATTTCTAATGTGTTAACATTTGCCTCTCATTTGTGAGATAGTGATTTCTGCTGAGTGCTAACCATCACATTTGAACAAAACAAGCTGGCCCTTTCCTGAAAGTGCAAGTTTTACAGAACAACAGCAACACAAATAAAATCTCTGACAACAATTCCTCTGTCCACACAGACTCATGCTGTGATTCTAGGCAGAAAACGATATTTCATTTGGCAATTTGAAAGCACATTTAGTACTGTGGATGGAGCAAGTGATAATTACTGAGACAGCCTGACACATTTCCCTTATATTTTAGAGAGGCAAAAAAGAGCACATGTCCTAATAGCTACTTGAGACCATCAGCATGTGTTACAGGGTGAGTGATTAGAGTAGAGCAAAGGAAATGAGCCTTGATGACGTTGAATGTGTTTGCGTTACACACTGCTATCTGAAATACAACACAGAGCTGAGTATTATGCATGGGAGTATAGGAGAAGCTGCTGCATGTGTGCAAACAGTGTGTTTCTGGTGACTGTGTATTGCTAGTTGCAAGAGAAATCTGCATGGAGACTTTTACAAGTGCATGAAGACTGCAGATATGTGTGTAAGAGTACATCTTTGGTAAAGGTCAATTAGAGTTTTTTACATGTAGGAACTACCTCACAGATTACAAGATTGAAAGGAAAATCTACCCTGTTGATTTCTAATGTGTTAACATTTGCCTCTCATTTGTGAGATAGTGATTTCTGCTGAGTGCTAACCATCACATTTGAACAAAACAAGCTGGCCCTTTCCTGAAAGTGCAAGTTTCACAGAACAACAGCAACACAAATAAAATCTCTGACAACAATTCCTCTGTCCACACAGACTCATGCTGTGATTCTAGGCAGAAAACGATATTTCATTTGGCGATTTGAAAGCACATTTAGTACTGTGGATGGAGCAAGTGATAATTACTGAGACAGCCTGACACATTTCCCTTATATTTTAGAGAGGCAAAAAAGAGCACATGTCCTAATACCTACTTGAGACCATCAGCATGTGTTACAGGGTGAGTGATTAGAGTAGAGCAAAGGAAATGAGCCTTGATGACGTTGAATGTGTTTGCGTTACACACTGCTATCTGAAATACAACACAGAGCTGAGTATTATGCATGGGAGTATAGGAGAAGCTGCTGCATGTGTGCAAACAGTGTGTTTCTGGTGACTGTGTATTGTCAGTTGCAAGAGAAATCTGCATGGAGACTTTTACAAGTGTATGAAGACTGCAGATATGTGTGTAAGAGTACATCTTTGGTAAAGGTCAATTAGAGTTTTTTACATGTAGGAACTACCTCACAGATTACAAGATTGAAAGAAAAATCTACCCTGTTGATTTCTAATGTGTTAACATTTGCCTCTCATTTGTGAGATAGTGATTTCTGCTGAGTGCTAACCATCACGTTTGAACAAAAGAAGCTGGCCCTTTCCTGAAAGTACAAGTTTTACAGAACAACAGCAACACAAATAAAATCTCTGACAACAATTCCTCTGTCCACACAGACTCATGCTGTGATTCTAGGCAGAAAACGATAGCTGAGTACTAACCAACACATTTGAACAAAACAAGCTGCCCCTTTCCTACAAGTGCAAGGGTAATAGAGCAAGACCAACACGAATTAAATCTCTGATAACAATTCCTGTGTGCACACTGTGTCATGGTGTGATTCTAGGCAGAAAACAGTATTCCTGGGTGATAGCAGTACACCTTAACTTATAGTGAAGACATACTCCATAATATCTAACATGTTCAAGGCACTTAAATATCTTCCTTAACATAAAATGTAAAACACCACTTTTAAAGTGGTAGGAAAATGTACCATGCAATTTTCAAATGTGTTTCCATTTGCCTCTTTTTTGTGAGTAACTAATTTCTGCTGAATGCTAACCATCACACTTTAAGCAAACAAACTGCCGCTTTTCTGCGAGTGCAAGGCTAACAGAACAACAGCAACGCAAATTAAATCTCTGACAACAAATCCTGTGTGCAGACACACTCATGATGTGATTCTAGGCACAAAACAGTATTCCTCAGTGATACCACTACACCTTAACTTACAGTGAAAACATACTCCATAATATCTTACTAGTTCAAGACAGTTAAATTTCTCCTAAATCACAAAATGTAAAACACAACTTTAAAACAAGAATGACAATTCTATTATTTATATCAAAATACACCACATACTTCCCCTCTCAAACTCATAACTCACCATTAAAATTAATTAGTTGAGAAAGAAATGTGGCACTCAAACAGCAGATTATCAGAGCCAGAAACTCAGAGCTGTACACCTCTCTCCCCTCTCCACAACCAGTAAATGGCAATTTTTCCCTCTCTTTTTTCCCACATATACATGTTAATGTAAAATCACAGTCCTTCCCACATTTTTTCAAATGGAATCACACATTTCTATTGGTTGCAACTTTCAACCCCTTTCCAAATCATCCCTTCCCCCAACATGACTTCTGCCTGCTACCATAGCAACAGCTCATGGAACACATGTGTGAGCAGAGAGGTCAGAAGTTCAGCACACAATGTTTCAAATCCAAAGAGCAAGAGTGCTTGACTTTTCTAACCTAACAGCAAATCTAAAGTAATGTTCAGTGAGAACACATTTTTCTGTACCAATCCAAAACATGCTTTTAAAAATTTAAACATACAGCCTAGTTTTAACTGTAAAATGGGTTGAATCAGCCAATGAGTTCTTTTTATTAAAAAAAAGTATGTATGCCTCCATTTTTCAACTGTCTTTCTTTTCATATTGCCATTCTACTGAAAGACACCTCCTGAGTGCATCCTGTTCTCCTTGGAAGATGTTTACAGTGTGGATTGTAGGTCATAGCTATGTCTTCTGGAGTGAAAAGTATGCAGAAAAAAGAGGTATTTTCAAAGACCTTGCTTTGCCAAATGTAGACATTAAATGGATTGGTCAGAGAGGGTTAAAGTGGCACCAATTAATGCCTTTGGTGAAAACCTTTCTACATCTCCCACAGCCTAACCTCATTATTGTGCACTGTGGTGGAAATGACCTAGGCACTTTAACTGGGGTAGGTCTGGAAATGCTTATTAAGGACACCTTTCTGCAATTGATGTCACTTTTTCCACACACTGCCTTTGTATATTCTAATATATGCCAAAGGCAAAAGTGGAACTGGTCCAACCAATTTTGTCCGCAGATTGACAAAGCAAGAAAGCACATCAATAAGTCTGTTTCTGCTTTCCTCAGAGACTATGGTATGGGTTCTATATACCACAACAACTTGCGTTACAACATGCAAGACATTTATAGAGGAGACGGTGTACATTTCAATGATGAAGGGAACAGAGTCTTCCTCTTGAACTTTAGACTCTGCATCGGTACTTACTTGTAGGTACCGAAAAACTCTCAATAAACACAAGGGCTCTTTTTAGAGCCACCTAATATCTAAACACTTAAATGTGATTTTTAATTCTATTTTTTTTAATGTTTTTTTTCGGGTGCACGCACCTCGCAATATTTTTAAAAAAAATTAAAATCTATTTGTTTTGCCCTTCGTGGTCCTACTGTGACCCCCTTACAATGGCTAGGGGGTCAAGAACTTCCTACCCTGCCCCCTATTCATGGTCTCCACCTTTCCTTTTCAGTGCGACAGACAAAATGGCGGTCGACACTTCCTGATTTCGACCGATTCGAATGTTTACTGACATCTAACAACCAATCAGAATTACGCTCGCGCACGGCAGGGTGCGCGCACAGGGCTTGCACTGTGCGCGCACCCTGCGCGCGTATAGATATTGATATGCTTTTAAATGCTATTTTCTCAGGAAATACTGAACAGATTTACACCAGACCTGCAAAAGGCACTTCCTTGACCTTATGGCTACCTCTCTGCCAAATTTCAACTAATTCTGTTCAGCCGTTCGGGCTGTAGCTGTGTCTAAAGGTCCTATGGGAAAATGCATGGGGAAACCGCCAGTAGATAATATATATATATATATATATATATTCACTGAAAAAACCATAGGTTTCACACATGTTATAGTTAGCTGGACATTTTACTGATAAAAAACCAATGAAATTCCCCCGTTATAGTTAATGCAGGCAACTATAACTCACGCAACCGCAATCCTCTGCTGATGCTAATACTGTATTTAGACACTTATTTGCCCATGTCTTCTTCCATTAAATTTTAGCTATACATATATTGCAAATATTTTTTTTTCATAAAGACACATATGTCATCAGCAGAGGATTGCGGTTGCGTGAGTTATAGTTGCCTCCAGGTGTGAAACCTATGGTTTTTTCAGTGAATTTGCAAGGTTTTTTAAATGCTAATTCCTATCTATAACGTGTGTGAAACCTATGGTTTTTTCAGTGAATTTGTACGGTTTTTTAAATGCTAAGTTACTTTACGCCATTCGTGGCGTGCGCGCCCTCTTAACGCAGTTCGTTCCGTGCGCGCACGGTGCGCTTCGCGCACCGTGCGCGCACAGTGAGCACGCGGTGCGCTTTGCGCACCGCGCGCCCACTTTACGCAGTTAGTGCCGTGCACTTAGGGTGGGCACGAAAGGTAAGCTTTTACATTTTCTATATGTCAGATATGCCATGCACAAATGGTGCCCTTCAGACACCATTTGCACACGGGGTGGGGAAAGTGGGGATAATATTTTTTTTTTTTTTTTTTTACCGTAAAAAAATAAACATGGATTTTTGCCCATGGGGGAACTGTGGGGACCCATTAATCAAGGCTAGGTGGTAAGGAGCTGTCTAAACAGCCCGATTACATGTTTTTGGCCTTTGTTTTTCCTCACCCCTTAAGAGTGCGAGAGAGAAAATGGCGGCCGCCGCTTCCTGGTTTCGAACGATTCGAATGTTTACTAAGATCTAACAGCCAATCAGAATCGCGCTCGCGCACGTCACCGTACGCGTACGGTAAGCTTACCGTAAGCGCACCGTAAGCTGGCTCAGATATATATATTGATTTAAATGCTATTTTCTCAGGAACTACTGAACAGATTTACACCAGACCTACAAAAGGCACTTCCTTGACCTGAGGACTACCTCTCTGCCAAATTTCAAGTAACTCTGTTCAGCCGTTCGGGCTGTAGCTGTGTCTAAAGGTCCTATGGAAAAATGCATGGGAAAAACGCGTTTTGGGACCCCCCTTTTTTCTCAGCCCCCGCTTGACGAATCCCCCCGAGACTTTCAGGGTAGGAGCGGAGCGTAGCGCCCAATTAGTTTTGAAAATTTCGCGAGGATTCGTCGACCGGCGCCAAAGTTATTCCAAATAGAATGTTGCGGTTTTCCTATGGAAACAGGGTCCTAACTATAACTACCTACTGGCGACCGCCAGTAGGTAATATATATATATATATATATATATTATCTAGATAGTTATAGTTACAACCTAGTTTCCATAGGAAATCTCAAAATTCTATTTTGAATACCCTTGGCGCCGGTTGACGAATCCTCGCGAAATTTTCAAAACTAATGGGGTGCTCCGTTCAGCTCCTACCCTGAAAGTCTCGGGGTGATTCATCAAGCGCAATCCTCTGCTGATGACGTCAGATATTACATCACTGATGACATATGTGTCTTTCTGAAAAATAAATATTTGTAATATATGTATAGCTAAAGATTAATGGAAGAAGACATGGGTAAATAAGTGTCTAAATACAGTGATGTAATATGTGACGTCATCAGCAGAGGATTGCGGTCGCGTGAGTTATAGTTGCCTGCAGTAACTATAACGGGGGAATTTCATTGTTTTTTTACGAGTGAAATGTCCAGCTAACTATAACATGTGTGAAACCTATGGTTTTTTAAGTGAATTTGCAAGGTTTTTTAAATGCTAATTCGTAACTATAACGTGTGTGAAACCTATGGTTTTTTCAGTGAATATATATATATATATATACATATATATATATATATTTTTTTTTTTACAGGTTTTAGTTGACATTTGATTAGAATAATACAAACAGGCATTTACGAGCAACAATCAGTACATGATAACATGATACACAGATTTGAGTGTACCAGATTACACTTTCAACGCTTCCTTGAATCTACTGATAATATGGAGTGGTTAATGACATATAATAGTGTCTAAACAATCAAAGACCATCTCATGTTAACAATAGATTCATACAAACACCCAGGTTCAGTGAGTCTAATACTGTGTGTAGTACTAAATACTAGTGTAGACAAATGTTTATTGCAATTCTGTGGATTGTAACTATTTAGTGCTCTCTGCATATATTAACAATTGGAGTTGTAGATACGATTCCATCAATGCCCAAAGCAATAAACACATTAGGAAAAGAAAAATACTATAAAAAGGAAAAAGAAACCAATAACAAAGCTGTCCTGAGGATCTAAATATCAAAGAAGTGCAAAGGAACCTGTTTCAGTTCATGTATTTCTCAAGGTCCCAATTCATTCACATCTTTATGCTAGAGATAGGGAAGGAAAGGGAAGGCGCCACATGTCAGATCCCCCCAGTCAAACAGATTTTTATTAGATATGAAGACCACTTCAATGGGATTCTGCAGTACCCTCACCTTGTGGAGGGACATCCACAACTCCTCCCTTCCCTCAGTACCATTGTTCCTGCTCTCCCAAGCTCTGAGTACCTCAGCCCAAATGCCCGCCAGTGGGCGACATCTTATCCCCCATGCATCCTCTCTAATCAACGCGCTCTCTTCAACTCTGGCCAATATGTCAACATCCCTTTCCCATGTCACTACTGCTCGGCTAGTCTCGGCCCTCCATCACATTGGTATGCGTCTTCTTGCCAAGACCAAAGCCAGATCCACAAATCAATTGCCAACCTTGAGCACCTTGGGTCTAGGGAATAATTCTAAGAAGCAATCCTCCCCTGTGCAAGGTGGGGCAACTACTGTATTCCAGAGTACTTGCAACCCCGGGCAGCTTTAAGTCATGTGTTCGAAACCGGCCTCCGGCTCCATGAACCTGGGACAAGTCTGCCGGTCTCCTCCATACATTACCTGCAGTCTATGAGTAGTCAAATAATTAATGTATAAATAATTAAATTGGACATTTTTAAATTTAGTATTTCTAAAATATGCTTAGAGCTCCCCACAAGCTTGCCCCATTCCTTTTTCTGACTGATGTCTGCCCAGTAATGTTTCCCACCTCTCCTGAATCCTCACCATTGGTTTTGTGATTAAGTCGGGCGTAAAACTCCACTCCGCTTGTGGGCTTTGCGGAATTCAGCAATTCCGTGTTCCGGGGAGAATGCTGAGTTTTTTGGGAGTTAGCATGCTCAAATGCTCAAAATGACCTTTGGCACACGTGGGAGCAACATGCCGAGCGCTCGTGATTACCACTACATTTTCAGGGCCGTTCACGGGCACCTCGAGATTTGCTAGCTGGGCGCATGCTCCTGCGAGATTTTACGGTCGTCCCAATACATCATTCGGGCGTAGCAGCGACTTCCGGCAGATGTTTTCTACCATACACGATCCCGATCATGCAGGATCTACAGCGGTTGCAACCTGGGAAAGATTCTCTCCTCATGAAGCATCAAAATGTTCCAGAAATGACGATTTGGGGTTAAAAACCTCCCTAAATGGAGGTTTGGCTTTGGGTTTTTTGTACGAGTAGTCCATTTTTAAAATGTATTTTATTTCCACCAGAAAGGAAGTGCCCCAGAGTCTCCAACTTGCTGTTCCTGTCCAGCAGGCTCCTCCCGGTGCTTTGTCCATCTCCTGGTCACTTTTAATTTTGATTTGGAGCTGGAAAGATCACTCTTTAAGTCTTCTGCATTTCCCATAAGTTTAAAAACTTTTTGTTTGATTGCGGCGATGTACCTGGATTTATTTGTACTTTTAATGGACTTTGAAAATGTATTGTGGTGGGTGGTCTGTTGTTTCAGTAGGGGCCTAGTGATTTCTTTGCATTTAATTTTTCTTTTTTTGTAAAGGAAAAATGCTGCACAGTTTAATACATTTTCTCAAATTTCTTTTTTAAAAATATTTGCAATATTGATTTAATTCACTATGTGGCCTAGTCTGCCAATTGGCCTTACAGCCAGTAGGCCCAGTGTTAGTCATGAGTGCATGAAACAACTATTTCTGTGATATCTGTTGAACATCATTTATTCCATTGATGAATTTGGATGAAATACAAAATGTTTTTTGTTGTTGTAGTATTTCATGTTTTTTTCCCTGAAAACAGTGTTTAGGTGGGGTAATGCCTTTGAAGGATGTGTGATGTTGTTTTAGCCCTGTTAATTTTGGTTTTTGGCATCAATGAATTAATGCTGTGTACTCTGTTTTACCATGCCTCCTTTATCTTATGAGTGTGCGTGTGTGTTTGTGTGTTTGCCACATGCCACCATTTGCCTTTGTTCCACATGCCATGTGGCTACTGGCCAGGGGTCATTTTGTATAGTCAGTGGACTGTCCATAGACCTGCATGTGTTCTTTGTTTTCCAAGCCTCCTGCTTGTTCTTGTGACTATGTGGCTTGCGGCCATTTTGTGTAGGCAGCCAGTGTGCTTTTGCTATAGGCCTGCATGTGTTCTTTGTTTTCTAGGCCCCCTGCTTCCTGTTTTGACCATGTGGCTGGCAGCTATTTTGCATAGGCAGTCAGTGTGCATTTGCCATAGCCTTGCATTTGTTCTTTGTTTGTGGCCATGCCTCCTTGCTGGTTGCTGTTGTTGTTATGCATATCAGTTTTCTTATTTTGTACAGGAAAAATGTTGCACTGTTTAGTACATTTTCTCTATGTTTTCTACTACATGTGCAATATTCTTTTAGTTTAATTCACTATGTGGCCTAGTCTGCTAATGGGCCTTCCAGCCAGTAGGCCCAATACTAGTCATCGGTGGATGAAACAACTGTTTTTGTGTTGTCTGTTAGATGGAACAACTTTTTTAGGTAACGGATGTTATGGCATTAAAATGCAAAATGTGCTTTTTTTAGGGTATTTCAAGTTTTTTTCTCCTGCAAACAGTGTATATGTGGGGTAATGCCTTTTTGGAGGATGTGTGTTGTTGTAAACATTTTTTGCTCTCTTTCGTTTTTGGTATTGCTGAATTAATGCTGTTTTCTCTGTTTCACCATGCATCCTTTGTTTTTTTGATCAGTGTGCATTTATGTTTGCCATAAGCCTCCTTTGGCCTTTGCTTCACATGCCATTTGGCCAAGGGCCATTTTTTATACAGTCAGTGTCGAGGGCCTGCATGTGTTCTTTGTTTTCCAAGCCTCGCACTCCTGCCTCTTGTTGTTGTGACCATGTGACTGGTGGCAATTTTCTGTTACCACTAGCCAGCCGATGTGCTTTCCCCATAGGCCTGCATGTGTTCTCTTGTGACCATGTGGTTGGTGGGCATTTGGTAGGCAGCCAGTGTACTTTTCCCATAGGCCTGTATGTCTTCTCTTTGTTCCCAATGCCTTCCTGCTCAGTGTTGTTGTTGATGACAATGTGGCTCTGGCTGGCAGCTATTTTGTGTGTGCAGCCAGTGTGGCCCTTTGCTGTAGGCTGCATGGATGGTCACTTATTTTTATTATTGTTCATTTTTATTAATTGGTAAATTATTTATATGTTTATTTTTCAAAAACGTTTTTTTAAAACATTTTTTGTTTTTTTGTTCACACCATTTTCACTACATCTGGCATCAGTCAACCCCATGTCTGCTATAGGTGAACAACAGCATTCATTATCTAGGGATTATTCCTTCCATTGTCATCTTTCAGCTGCATCTCCCTGAGTGCCGCATTACATGTGAGTGACATCACGTGGCGCACATAAAGCAAACATTTTCACTGTTGTTGTTGTTTTTGCTCTCTCTAATCCTTTCTAATTGTGTACAGTCAGTCAACATGAAAGTTTATGTTGGTCTGGTTATCCATTTTACGAATAGCTACACTGTATTGTTAATTATTTATAATAAGAGTAACCAGTGACCACACTAAATGGTATTGTGTTTGTTTGTACTACTAATTGAACTGCAACAATGCCATGTTTCACTGATGTCTTTCTTGCTTCTTTTCTTTTAGGTGAACGACAGACAACATCACCCACAGTACTGCCAGAAAGAAGGCCTGTGCACGATGTGATGTGTGACCCACACATCACAGACACCTCTTCAACTTGTGAAGCTAAGTGCCAGTGCTAACTGACAGATTCAAGATGACCTCAAAGAAAGGTGCTACCAAGAAAGTGACCAATGAAAAGAAGAAGGATTTTACCAACACCTCTGGTATGTCGCCCCAGATCTTTTTGGGAAGAAAAAAAACTGTGCCTGCTGCACCATCCTCTGGGGAGCAAGCTGGGAGCAGCACCCCCACATCAGTGGAACCACCCCAATCTAGGCCCAAGCACAAGTCTGTCACAGAGGCAGCCAGTCTAATCACAGCAACGCAGACGAGCAGTGATGTTGAGATTGACTTATCACAAAGTAGTGCCGAATCGTTGCAGGAATCTCAGAGAAGTGGACAACAACAACAGACACAACCACCAGTGGGAGCAGTTCAAGAGCTTGAGCTTCATGCTGAGGAAGTAGAGGAATCTGCTTTTTTTTAGAAGATCCACTGTCTTCCAGAACTCTAGCTAGAAAAAAGAGGGTTAGTGGTGCATCATCTTCTTCATGCCCCCCTTCTGATGATCTAGACACCACTTGGATCCCGCCTCAGTATGAGAGTGAGACACACCAGGAAATGAGGCTAGGGAAAAGGAAGGTTCCAGGAAGCCTCAGAGTTCTGAAGGCAGATGTAGAAGAGGTTGATGACGAGCCAGTCATCATAGATGTCAGCCCAGCCACAATGGAGACCAAGGTTGCTCCATCTCAACTTCCCCGGGGGTATGTAGCAGTGGCACCACAGATTCAACCACCGCCAGTTGCCATATTTGCAAAGTCCCGGCAGTGACCTACATCCACAACCACCTCCGTAGAAGTAGGTACTGTAGAGAATCAAATGTCAAAATGCCCACCTACCACCAGTTCATCCGACATTGGCAGTGGCACCAGCATCAGAAAGTTGAGCTCCTCAGTTTGGGACTTCTTTTCCATTATCCGAAGACGAGCGTTACTTTCACTGTGAGTAATTTGGGTTTCTGTGAGTAAACGTAGCGAAGGCTATGGTGCAGAGTTTGTGCTGTATAATGTGATTTTTAATCGATTGTGAGCAGTACAGGACTATTTATACCAAGTTATTCACCCTACAATATATAATGTGTGGCTTTAGGCGTACCTGAACTTGGCGTGTTTTATAATGGCTGCCAACTTGGTCTTTTGGGCTCTGTACGTGTATGGCCCATGGGTATGTAATTCTCGGCATACTATTTTTTATTCCGCTTTTTGTGGGATGGTTCTTTGTGGGCTTTACTATCCTTCAAAAAAACTCTTATTTAACCAAAATATCTGTATATGGTATAAGCATTATACAGATGGTAGGAGATAATACGCAGTATATTTTTGTCATTAAGAAATAGTATTGACCACAATTTGGGCAATACGTGCGCTTTTTTGTGGTGTTGATTTTGTAAACGACTGAGATTGGCATATCATATGTGCGTATTAGATTAGCTAAATAAGGATGGTAAGCGATAATATGCGGAGATTATCGCTAGAAATAAAATGAACTGATGTTGTTTTTCTCGTTTTTCATAGAAATAAACATGATATGGGACATTAGCGTGCTGGCAATATTTTGAGTGAATACCTCTGATATGACCCTTGAAGATCTTTTATGTATTAATAATGGGTTTCCATCCCAGACACAACTGATACCGGAGCTATGCTCTTAATGAAAAGTAGATTGATAATTTTTGTAGTATATCATTTTTGGGACGGTGATGATGTCTCTTACATATGTTCTATTTACATTTTCTTTTTTAGGATACACCTATCTAAATCATGAGCCCTTTGAATTGACATGACTTCTATATTTGAATAAACATAGCTTTCAAGTAAGTTTTTCGATCTGTGTTTGTGATGGACATTGGTTTGAATAGCAAAAAAAAAAGGGCGTTTAGATTACATAATAAATTACGGGTATGGATATGTCATTGATTATAATAAGAGTACATTAAAAAAAACTACTACTGTCTATTGGAACAACAATACTGTGAGTTATGTTAGATTATTGATATTTAATTACATCTTATGGTGTATATATACACGTGTACTTTTTACATTTTTCTATAGATCTTTTTGGGTTGTATACTTTGCCCACAACTTTAGGAACGAGAACCCTTTACATTTTAAGGTATGTGCACTTTTTCTAAGTTGAGCAATCTAAGATGTAATACATCCAAAAAAAATGGGTCTGACAAAATGTATTCTCTAAACTTGATGTCTCCACCCTTCTTTTTAATTATGCAGGAAACTGAGAATTTAAGCAGTATCTGTACATACTTGACTTTAAGTCAGATTATATATACTCTCTAAAGACCATCTGCATAACATGTTCTATGCAAAAGTGTTTTCCCAATGTAATTAAATGATCTGGTTCTTATGTTTTAAACTGTTTGTATTCAATGTTGTAAAAAGCGTTTGTTTATGTACTTTTTTAGCCCTGAAGACGTCCGATTGAGCACGAAACGCGTTGGCGGTTTATATATTTTTTTTTTAAAGAAAATTAATAAAGAATGAATCTTAACAACTCAAGACTTCTCTGACTCTTTCTCCTGGGAAAACAATTACTGTTTGCAAATTGATTTCATTATGAACATGGCTTAATGATGACTTATACATGCAACTAACACATAGTAGTGTGCGGGCTATTCTGTTTAGGCATAATAGTATGCCTTAAAGTCTCACACCCCAGCCCTCCCCTGTGTACCTCTAGTTGCAGTTTTTTAAGACTCACCCTACGGCGACCAGACCCCCACAGAAGATCCAGCAATAAGGTATCAAGGGCGCGGCATGTGGACGGTGGGACCAGTATTGGCAAGTTTGCGAAATAGAACAATAAGCGCGGGAGCACCACTATTTTGGAACTAGCGACGCGCCCCATCGCCGACAATGGCAGTGATGACCAAAATGCTACTCTCGCACGCATTGCACTAATTGCTTTCATTAAATTACAGTCGAGCTGATCCGCGTGTGACCTATATATGTGGATACCGAGGTATTTGAATGTGGTATGTGCCACCGGTATATTATATTTGCCAAAACTAATTACGTCTGGGCGGGAACCTACATGCAAGAAATAGACATTCGACTTCCCTTCATTAATGTCTCGTCCCTCTGTGTACTGCGTATTCCTGAGATATATGACTGCCAGTGCGTGCTTTCGCAGTAGGGGCAGTATATAGCAGTCGCACCCAACTGAGGTATTCAGTGGGAAGCCCAAACCTCTTCAGGGCTGTGAACATGTATCCCCACGTGACGGTATCAAAAGCCTGGCACAGGCCCAGCGCTATGCAGCCAGCGTTAGCATACTCCGCAGGGGCAGTAGCCATTATGTGGTGTAGCCGTCTAATACTTAAAGATGTGCTATGCGCTGGCAGAAAGACGCAATGGTCTTTGTGTATCAGTTTGTGCAAGTGGGGTAGGAGCCGGTTCGCCAAGATCTTGCTTAGGATCTTATACTCCAACGCTAAGAGCGACAATGGGAGTCCCTTGATGGCCACCTTTATTTCCATTTTCGTACTTGGGCTCAAGAGGCTTTTCTGGGTGTCTGCTGTGAGTTGTGCACAGGGTAGTCCCTCTAGAAAGTTATCGACCATTGAGTCGTCAATGTGCGCGGGTTCGCTATATAGTGCGCTATAATAATTATAGAACCCATCATTTATGTTACGTTGCGAGTGGACCATGCCCACTCCTGGAACATTAATGTGGTGAATGACAGGTTGCATTGGATCATCTCACAGTATTCTAGCCAATAGTGTCCCAGATTTGTCAGCCTCTGTGTGCTTCAGCTTTGCGTACGCTCTATGATCTATTATCCGGAGAGTTTCTAGCAGTTCGGCATGCTGTATGCGCACTTCTAGTAGCAGATCCTGTTTAGTCGGATCGCTTGCTGCTGCCTGCTCCAATTCAGTCATTGATTTTACTACTCTAATGAGGTGTTTATGTGTTTCCCATCTGGCCCTTACGGTGTATCCTATTGCAGTGCCTCGCACCACCACCTTAAGCGCATTCCATTCAATCAGGTTGGAAGAGGCAGTGTTCCAGTTTTCTGAAAAAAAATGTGTGATGATTGTAGATAGCGCACCGCGAAATGGTGCATCCTCTAGCAATTGGCGCCAAAACTTCCATGTGGGGACCGTGGTGGGCTCTCTGCCCCATGTAAGGTGGATCTCCAGGGGGTTTTGATCAGAGAAGGTTTTGGCTAGGTATGTGGCATGAGTAACTTGGGCCGCAATATTAAGGGAGCAGAGGAATCTATCCGCGTGTGAAGTTGGTGGGCTGGCGAGAAAGGGAGGATTGCAAAAACAACAATTGATGGACAGAATGCAGAACAATGTCATACATTCACCCCAGTACAGAGATCTGGGCCTAAATCCATCGTTTTTTTGCTCACCATGCCGTTCCAGTTTGAACCCAGCCATATGCAAATCAGTCTTGACCCTGTGCCTCATGGGAACAGTCCAGCCCGAACTGCCAAGCCAGGTCCTCCCTGGACTGGAAACAAGCATCCTAGGACCGGTTTCTGGCATTTCAGCCGTCTTCAGCCAGGCTTGCTTGATTTCCAGTGGCATGGAGAGCAGGGGACCCACGTCTGGGCATACCCTTCCCACTCGGGGTGACAAATGCAAAAACAACAATTGATGGACAGAATGCAGAACAATGTCATACATTCACCCCAGTACAGAGATCTGGGCCTAAATCCATCGGTTTTTTGCTCACCATGCCGTTCCAGTTTGAACCCAGCCATATGCAAATCAGTCTTGACCCTGTGCCTCATGGGAACAGTCCAGCCCGAACTGCCAAGCCAGGTCCTCCCTGGACTGGAAACAAGCATCCTAGGACCGGTTTCTGGCATTTCAGCCGTCTTCAGCCAGGCTTGCTTGATTTCCAGTGGCATGGAGAGCAAGGGACCCACGTCTGGGCATACCCTTCCCACTCGGGGTGACAAGTGCTGTTCGCCCTATGTGGGAAGGGTATGCCCAGACGTGGGTCCCGTGCTCACTACGCCACTGGAGTCAAGCTATCCTGGCTGAAGAGGGGTGAAACCCCGAAACCGGTCCTAGGATGCTTGATTCCGGTCCAGGGAAGACATGGCTTGGCAGTTCGGGCTGGACTGTTCCCATGAGGCACAGGGTCAAGACTGATTTGCACATGGCCATGTCTGAACTGGGGTGCGTGGTGAGCAAAATAACGATGGATTAAACCCAGATCTGTGACTGGGGGTGAATGTTTTGCCATTGTGCAACATTCCGTCCATCATCCTGTGTGTTTTGAGAAAGGGAGTATTCCCTGCTTGCTGGATTCAGCATTCTCCAGACATCCCCCAGGGTCCAACCATCAGTCCAGCTGCACAGGGCCTCAGCTTGCTTTATAGTACCCGCTCGATTCAGGGGAGGGTGTCACCTGTCTAGTATAATATCCATCACTGAATTGCAACCCCCCCCCCCCCCCCCAGCAGCCACAGGTATGTGTCTCAGCCTGCCAACACTGTGCTTAGTCTGCTAAAAAATTTGTCTTGGTCAAAGTTTGGGGCATAAATGCTACATAATACCAATGGCAGGCCATTAAGCGTTCCTCGCAGCAATATATATCTACCTTGGTCATCAGTGCGTCGCTCCAATTCGGTAAATGGGACCCCATGCCTTATACAAATGGTTGCTCCCTTGCAAAGGCTGAGGAATTAATAGAAAATATCTACCTCTCCACTTCCTGCAAACTTTTCCTGCTTCTGACTCAGTGAGGTGTGATTCTTGCATGAAAACTATCTGCGTCTTATGCCTGAGGAGTTGCGCATGGACCCTTGTTTACTGATCCAAGCCCCCGCACATTACAGGATATTACGTTATAGGAGCCTAGTGTAGTGGAGCTGTGGTGCATATGTCAGTAATGTAAGTGTTGCTCCCCCCAACTTGGAGCCAATGTCCTGTCGCAGGCCTGAATTCCCAAATTCCCTTCAAACTTGTAATACACGGCTCAGTCAGGGAATTATGATGTGCCAAGCAAAGAACAGAAGCATACGAACAATGCAATACGGTGCGTACGCTTTGTGGGGGTGGTCACCACTGTCCATCATGTTGTTCGTATACAGATTTTAACTTTGTAAGCTCAATGGAGCCTGGGGAATAACTCATTACTCTATTAATATTAATCACTCTGAGTGTTGCATAAAGTAATAGGAGAAATGTATTTACGTGCCATATACGTAAACATCAATTAATAGCCAATACTATGGCATGCACATTAATATCAGGCACATTTTGCTTTAATAATGACCAGTTCCATAAACTCCCATATGGTCCGGTAGGCCCTAAGTGGCCTACACAATTACGGTGGTCATCGTGTTAATAGTGCATAAAAGAAAAGGATACAGTCAGTCACGAGGAGAGTACCCTGTGCAACCTCCACTCCTGTGACCTGGTAATCGATACTGGGTTCCAAGCCGTACTGTCCATCCCAGGAAATCATCGGCCGTCAGAGGTGTGGCCAATGGGAAGAGGTGTGATGCTGCGCTCATAGTCTGACTGAATGATGCTGTCATCTGACGAGTCAGTTGCGATCTGAAGGTTGTCGTGTCTGAAGAAGGTTGCAGCAGTCAATGCCTCTTTCTTGCTGGCCAAAGCCTGCTCATGTGTGGGGCCAGAGGTAGGTGGTTTTTGCAGCCCCTTGGCGGTGTGACGTGAACTGTGGCCCTGAGTTGGATTAGGAGTATTGGGTAACTTGCAGGACGAAGCGCCAGATCTTAAAACTGGGTCCATGATCTCAATCCATCCCTCCGCATATTCCAGACTATCGAAAAAATAAATTTTTTGCTCGTGAATTATTTTTAAACGGGCAGGGAATAACAGTGCATATTTGAGATGTAGGGCACACAGTTTCTTCTTTACTGCTTGAAAAGAGGACCTCTGGTGCTGCACCATCACTGTATAATCGGGTTACAGAGATATCTGATGATTTTCAAAGTGAATCTGAGACCCCTCTCGCACTTTTTGCAGCAATACGTCCTGGTCTCTGTAGTTCAGTATTTTGACTATTAAAGGTTGCGGTGGCATTCCAGCTTTTGGTGTTCCAGTAGGGATCCGGTGGGCTCTAGCCACGCAAAAAAAAGGCAAAAGGCCTTCCGGGGCACAAGTTCCCGAAACCAGCGTTCCAAGAACTCGGAGGCCTTGGGGCCCTCGCTGCGTTCTGGAAGCCCAAAGACCTGCACATTGTTCCGGCAATTTCTGCCCTCCACTTACTCGATCCTGTCCTGCAGGCCATTGACTTGCTGTTGCAATTGCTGCATGTGTGTCGCATGTTCTTTGACGTGGGGTTCAATTTCGCTCAGGGTTTTCCCATGAGTCTCCACCGTGTCGGCGAGTTTGGCGTGGTCGGCCCTAAGTAGCATGAAGCCAGTTGTCAGCAATCCAATCTGCTGTTCAATCGCCCTGCAGGAGTCTCTGACTTCCTGTAGGATCAAATCTAGCTTCTCTGGAGGTGCCTCCTAGTTGGTGGGAGTAATAAAACTAGGTGATGATGGCCTGGCAGGGTCCTTCACGAAGCGACTAGTAGTGGTGGTTGCGTCTAGGTTTTTCCTTTTAACCCGCCCCATTGTTCGTGTCTGCTCTCCCACTTAGTTGCAAGTAGGTACAGGAATGTGGAATGGTAGGCGATGTAGTTGGTGTGCTTCAGGTGGGGCAGACGTACCCCCCGGAGCACATAGATATCAACAAACATAGAAAGCTTCGAGCCTAGAGATGTCAGTCCGTGTAATGTAGCGGCAAGGTTCCTGCGTCAGCCTGTATTGTGCTGTGCACGCCGAGGTGAGACTATACTCAGGCAGGCTAATAAGTGGCCACAGTAGGTCTAAATTGGCAGCACTCCCCTCAGGACTCAGGCTGGCATCGCATAGATGCGTGCGTGATCCCCAGTTCCTCAGCCTCACTCTCACCTCAACCGGGCGCCCCTGCAGGTAGGCCAGCAAACAATGGAAAGAGGGGGGATCAGCAGGTCAGTCAGCGGCAAATGCACAACACCTGGAGTAGCCCAAACCAGTGTCTTGCCTGTACTCCCTCCTCCCCGGTGGGATCAGGCCGGCGTCTCCCAGTGCATGCCTGTCGTGCAGCTCCAGCAGAGGTCACGTAGCAGATGGGAGAGAAAAGGCAGCAAAGTTCACCTGGGGCACGCCGCCGCACCTCTTGTTAGTTATTGTTTAATGGTGTACTTGGCGCTCCCTTTCATGCAGCAGCTGCTGGGCAGAAGCTCACCCCAGGGCCCCGTAGCAAATCCGCACATCAGTGACTGCCTGCCACTCCGGCGGCCTTCTCGCCTCAATTGGCAATCGGGCCTCGCCATCCCATGTGCGTGGTGCACCGGAGTACAGACAGTCCAAATTCAGGGCACAGCGCAACGCAGCGTCACAGCCATCGCCGTCCGGTAAAGGCCATACTCAGCGCTCCTCACATCAGGCGGCCGCAGATAGTGCTTGCCCCCAGGGGGGACGCACCCAGCAGATCACGAGGGGATCCTTTCACTCCGCACACCAGGAGGCTCTTCCCGCACGTCAGTTGCTACAGCACTGTCTCACAGTGCCTATCTGGGTCGAAGCTGTTGGTATTGGGGTTGCCCAGTCACCACGCACTGTACTCTCCCTCCGCTTAGGGAACGATGATTACCAAAGGCCAACGGCAGGCACGCCGGGCACGCACTCACTAGGGATCAGTGATGTAAATGACTCAGCAGGCCGCCAGCTCCAGGGCGCGATCGCTTTCATGCACCACATCACCGCACTTCCCGTCCCTGGCAGACATCCACATTCAGGCAGGAGTGGTCTCAGCTCACAGCTCCAGCCATAAGCCTGCGTTGTCACTGAGGGCATTCAGGGAGCAGGCTCTGCCATCACACGTTGGTATTCAGCAGCTGGACCCGTCGTGGACAATCTTATCAGCAGCATCAATGTTGCAGGTGGGGGTATCGGCCAGAATTTCCACTAGGGTGCACAGCAGCATTAGGGCAGCAAGCGTAGGCCTGATACAGCACGTTGCACAGTAATATGTCAGGATTATTCTCCCGGGCTCCGGAGCCTCTCTAATCTGTGTCCGCCATATTAGGTGGTTGGCCATGCCCCACCTTGACCCACTGCTTTAATGCAATTTCCAACTGGGCATATATATAAAATACATGTTTGGTAGGCTTCATATCACGGCAAAGCTGGACTGCAATTGTTTTCTAAATGCCATTGTGAAGGGAGGGGGCGTAGCTGTTGCCATGGAAAGTTGTAGGTTTGTGTAGTTAAAGTGTGCATGACAGAATGGCCGGTCTCTGGATTCACCCAGCCTGTCATGTGTACTTCAGGTTTCTCACTCAGAATTCACTGTGTGTTGAGGCCGTGGGCTGGGGAAGTAATTGCAGCTCTCCGTGTTTTCACTGGGGCACTGTGATGAATTGCCTATCCATTCCTGGCACAGCCCTTATGCTATATAACATAATAAACTACATATGAACTGTGTCTGGATTGGCTCTCAGCACACAGCAAACCCAAGCTCTCACACAGTGGATTCAGATAGTGCGGGGGCAGGTGGAGCATGCAATATGGCCAATTATGGTGCCGCTTTATTTTATGGCACACAACAATTGACTGTGGTTTTTGATTATCTTCTGCCTGGGCTTCCTTCCTGGTAACTAGTGTGCGGGAAGATATGTACTGGTGAGATCTGTGCTAGAAGCTTACAACGGCCCTCATGCACATTTGGACATTGTAATGTGGCAAGCTGCCTTTTTAAGAAGCTTCCTGTTCTTCTGAAGATAAGCATCATTGAAGCACGGAGTACAATAAGACAATGTAGTGTCATGTTCAGAGCTGTTGATTTTGGAGTGGAGGAACTAGATTTGAGTCCCGGTGCTGGCTCATCATTCTGAGATTCTGGGCAAAAACATTTAATCTCCCAATATCTAAAGAAATAATAAACGTGACCTTGTCTAATGTAACTGATGCTCATGTAGGGGCTCCAAAGCCTTACGGTTGAGTCATGCTATATGAAAACAGCCCAAAAAATAACTGTAATTTGGCAGTTGTGTCTAAGTTGACAAATATTTCTTTTGTCCAATACAATTGTTTTCAAAATGAGGCGCTATATTACAGACTTAAAACACTGTTACCTCTCCATAGCGCAATAAAAATAACAGGCAAGAGTTCAAATGGCATTTTCCAATCCCTTCATGTATCATTGCGTTTTTTTCTTTCCTTATATCGCATATATTTATTATCTGAGTTAGTAATGACCAAATTTGGAAGTTCACATTTACATAGGTCATATTACAGAGGCATGCCTGAGAAAGTGTTCAGTGAAACAAGTGGACATGTGTTGCTGCTAGAAATATGTATGGCCAGGAAAGCTGTACTAATGTGCTGTGTTATTTCTCAATCACAGCTACCACAGATGGTTGAACCACAAAGGCCCTTTTACAATACCCAATGTGTACGTTTCTTTGCAGTGGGTGATGGGGGCAAGTGTGTGTGTGTGTGTGTGTGTTATGCAATCTTTGCTTGCCTTCTTTCTAACGCTTCTATGAGGTAACACTGCAGACAAGTTAAGCACCTGCGGCCGCAGAACCAATCAAGAACACAGTGCCAAGCTGTTATGCAATGAATGTGCAAGGAAAAAGACAATTTTGTGTGCATGTGGTAACTGGGTAAGTTATGACAAAAAGCTGAATATTATCCCTCATTGATTAAGTTCTTTAATGCAGTAATTGCCATTTGTCTTCCCATCCATTCAGAGTTATGTTTTGGGATTACGCTAATGTAAAAGCCATCTTCATACATTTGCCTTTTCTAGTGAATGTAAAGACAATGTCCTTTAACCTAAAACCCCCCTTGGGTTACTTGGTGTAACTCGTTTGCTCGCTTCGCTCACTTGGTGACAGTCAAAGATGTGTTTTACCCCTTACCACTTTCAAAAGCCACCAGCTGCCACTGACACCATTGTCAGTTAATATCGTGTAAGGATACCTCAAGTAAAAAAAAAGAATGACCGCATTAGTATTGGGTTCTGCCACACCATAAACTTCTACTCATCTAGAGAGATGGTCAATCATTATTATGAAATACCTCATATTGTGAGGCAACAGCTGAAAAGCTCCTAAAAAATCAATAGTAATTTTTTGCTATACCTTGCCTGGAGAAATTTCTGGAATCATGCCAGTAACAGCAGTGACTAAGGGGCTGAATTTAAATTTGGCGGTCTATAGACCGCCAATCTCACGGTGGTGCGGCAGTGGCAGTCCGGCCACCACAACACCGGCAGTCTGACCAGCATATAACAACTTTGGAACCACTTTCCCTGATGTTGTTGGGGCGTTCTGTGGCATCAATATGATTGACGGCGCCACTGTGGCACCCCAAGCATATTCTGGGTATCCCAGCCATTTCATGATGGTGAGCCCGCCATGAAAAGGCTGGTGGTAAGGAAATAAAGGGGGCCCGTGTACACTGGGATGCATGCAGGAGGGCACATGGTTTGCACCCCTGGGTGCATGGATGCCCAGCCCCAGCACTGCAAGGACTTAACAGTCCATACCATGCACGAACTTGCTTTGGCGTTCCTACTGTAGTGCCATTTTCAAAGGCATCCATGGGAATGCCAAAGAACCTCCCACCAGACCGGGAAAATCTCTTAATCTGGATTTGGCGATGCAGGAGTAGGGTGCTGGTGTGGCGGTCCGCTCCCGCACTGCCAAAGTAGCCCCTTCTTTCATTCTTTTGGAGGCAAAACCCACAGTTACTTGTTTGTTGCCATCTAACTTTGATAATACAGCACCTATGCCATAAACACTGGCATCTACAGCTACAAGTGTCTCCCTCCCTTCAACATAAGGTTTTAAGAAATGTAGCTGAAACAATGCTTTGTTTAATGCTTTCAAAACTTTGTTGACATGCAGAGAACCACTCAAAAGTAATATTTCTTTTTTGCAAGAACCTAAAACATTCAATCATGCTCACAAAATTCTTAATGAACTTAGAGTATAAATTCACAAACACCTAAGAAGCATATAAGCTGTTCTCTATCAGTGAGATGAGGAGCTTTGAGAATTCCATCAATGAAGTTTGGATTGGTTTTAATTCCCTCTGAAGGTAAAACATGTCCCAAGTACTCAACTTCATTCACTCCAAATATACACTTTTCATCTCTTGTAGTGACTCCATTGAGTCCCAATATGGGTAATAATTTTTCCACACACTCATTATGCATTTCTTCGTAATCTGCAAAAATCAAAATGTCGTCTTTAAAAAAAACTACATTAGGCACATTTCCGAACATTTTTGTCAGCACTTTCTGAAATACAGGTAAGGCCAACCCAAATGGAAAGCGGCAAAACTGGAATGTATCATCAGGTGTTACAAATGCTGTTGGATGAAAGCATGTTTGTCCAATTCCACCTTAGGATCCACTGCCCGAAGAGCCAGCTTTGAAAACCATTTGTACTGGCATGCAGTATTGATGAAGTTTCAATACGCGTCAATGGAAACATTTCTACCCAAATAGCATTGTTTACAGATCTTAAATCAATGCAAAATCGTAACTCTCCAGGTAACTTTTAGGCAGCACAACTATTGAAATCACAAGGTGACATCAACAGGTTCAATTATTCCATGATTTTGCATTTTTCTCGTAAAATTGTAGAAAATGTACGCCTCACACTATGAGGTACATTCTGAAACTTGTGTTTAACAGGTGTAACTCCCTCTTTGACCTTTATTTTATGTACACATTTTTTGATTTTGCCCACCTTGACTTAAAAAGCCCCTTTACATTTGCTTATCACCAACCTAACACATTAATACCTTTGTGGGCGACATAAACTTTTCCTTTGATGATTTTAGTTTCAAAGTAAATATCTGCCCAAAATTACCCAACCAAATTAATCCTGCTCCCTTCAAATACAGTTGTAATAACATCCAGAGGAAGAAGACCTTTGTCTTCCCAAAATTACATGTATTTTTCAATGGAAATATTTGTGATTCTTGCTTCAGAATCCAACAATAAAGGAATTAAAATGCCATCAATCAGTATCGGTATGTACAGATCACTTTACTTGTTACTATGTACACTCCCAATCTCAATACAATATACAGAGAGAACTAACTCGACCACTTTGTTACTAATTAATGTCACACTCATCATCCAAAGTTACACACCTTATTCCTACTCATGTACCACCTCTACACACTTTTCTGAAGTGTCCCACTTTTTTGCATCTCCAACATTCTTGTGTGATAGCTGAACAATTCCGAAAATGTAACAGATGAGTTAATGATCCACACCTCTAACATGCAGATTTCTTTGCACCCCAAACAGGACCTTTGCCTCTGTTTACACTAAAATTAGACTGTTGTGAAACTGACTGATTTGTGTAGGGAATATCTTGGTTATTGTGAGGATTAACATGAGACAAGGACATGTCATGCTCCAGCTGTTTGGCATCCTCAAGCGATCATTCAGTACTTTTTGAGATGTCTATCGCTTCATCAAGCGAGGGGTTCTTACACGCCAACAGTCTCTGTTGTATTTTGTTTTAGAATAACATCTGGACACAATTTGGTCTTGAATAATGTATGAAGTAACACCTTCAAAGACACCATAAGCTGCTAATACTTGTAAGTCTGGAACATATGAATAACTAGATTCATTGGGAGCCTGTACACCTATGAAACATTTGTGGCAATGCACCACTAAATTTACCTTTCCTTCAAAGAAATTTTCCAACTGTTTGACAGTGACTTCAAACTCATCATATTCTTCATCTTCAATACACACACATTCACGTAGGCAATCAAATACATTTTGGCCTTCTCTAGCTAAATAATAATAAAGTAAATTGCATTTTCTATCTGGCTTAAATTTTAAACCATCATAGCCCCTACGTATGCATTGAATGACCTAAACCAAATTCTCAATTTCCAGGGAGGTTCTCCAGGATCCTGCAGGAATGGAGCTGGAGGTGTAACCGCTTGCACCATGGTATATATGAAATATTAAAAACAATATCCAAATTTTTTCCACTTGAAAGATAAGTCAAATTAAGCAAACTACAAAACACTGTAGAGAAAAACAAAAATAAAATGCATTGTAGAAATGATCACAATAATGTCAGAAGCAAACAGTGTGATGATCACTGTGATAGACCATTACATTTCGGGTCAGCGTTCTAGTTGCTGAAACCCGACTCAAGGGATAAATTGACTGATGAAGCGCCCGCGCAGCGGGTTCTGAAATCGCTTAGCGGCCTTAGAAGAACTCTGGACTTTAGTCGCGAATACTGTGCTTTTATTTTTTAACCATTGTTAGCTGTCCCATGTGTTTAAACCAATGCTGCTTTTTAAAATTCATATGTGCGTTAGCTGCCTCACACTGCTCTAAAAACAAATGCTTCTTAAAAATCATACCTGTGATATTTTGCTGCCAAATTGTTGTATAGTCTTTGTTTGCACTCACCCTCCTGTGCCTGTATCGAGCTGTGTTCAATGCTCGTGGGGGGGACTTTAGCGCTACTCGGCTCCGTTTTGGTGGCCATTTTCGGGTCAGCGTTCTAGTTGCTGAAACCCGACTCAAGGGATAAATTGACTGATGAAGTGCCCGCGCAGCGGGTTCTGAAATCGCTTAGCGGCCTTAGAGGAACTCTGGACTTTAGTCGCGAATACTGTGCTTTTATTTTTTAACCATTGTTAGCTGTCTCATGTGTTTAAACCAACGCTGTTTTTTAAAATTCATATGTGTGTTAGCTGCCTCACGCTGCTCTAAAAACAAACGCTTCTTAAAAATCATACCTGTGATATTTTGCTGCCAAATTGTTGCATAGTCTTTGTTTGCACTCACCCTCCTGTGCCTGTATTGAGCTGTGTTCAATGCTCGTGGGGGGGACTTTAGTGCTACTCGGCTCAGTTTTGGCGGCCATTTTCGGGTCAGCATTCAAGTTGCTGAAACCCGACTCAAGGGATAAATTGACTGATGAAGCGCCCGCGCAGCGGACGCGCGCAGCGGGCGCGCCGAAGGCGCACCTAAGGGAAGCCCGTCTGCACCCGGCCGGGGCTAGGGGCCACGAGCCCTGGTCCCTCCACTCCAGTAAGATATTGTTACAGTTCGGATCAGCTATCTACTCTCAATATTATCCCGGAGATGAACTGCCTTCACTCACTTGACCCTCACAGCTCTGTTTTGACCTGCCAGCACTGCCCATTTGGGATACAGAAATTACTCTCCCCTCCTAATATCTTGGAATTTGTTGTAAAAACATTTAAGATATTTTCACTTAATTGCAGATCCCTACCTAAGCATATTGCCGAACTAAATATTCTATTATCCATTGAAAGTCCAGACCTGTTATTTCTTACTGAAACTTGGACTAATTCCAACTCTGGCCCTGATATTATTCAGACTCTCCCACAGGACTATCTAATACAAAGGCTGGATAGACCTATTGGGGTAGGAGGTGGAGTAGCCATTATCTATAAAAACAATCTGAGTTGTCGCACCTTTGGAAGTCCCTTGACTGTGTGTGAAAACTTCCATTTCTCTGTAGGTTTCACCCCCCTGCTTTCTCTTTCAGGTATTCTCATATACCGGCCCCCTGGACCCTCGGCTCAATTTCTTTCTTCCTTACCTGAAGCAATCACTAATTTAGCTTCCACAGCCTCTAATTTTATTATCTTAGGGGATTTGAATATTCACTTTTGACAACCTTGCAGCTCTCCAACTCTTACAAAGTGTACCTTATGCCACTCACGTGAAAGGACATCTTCTTGACCCTGTCTTTTCGAATCAGCAGGAGCTGCACTGTCGGAATCCTATACCTATTCCCTGGTCTGATCATCACTAGATTTCCCTTGACTGGTCCCCTAAAGTGTCTATTCCTAACACTCGGCCGGTAAAAAAAACTGCCCGTTTTTGGCGGAATTTACACTTAGAAGAATGGACCCTTTCTTTAGATAACAGCATTCCCCGAATGAATCCAAATCCGAAAGTGGCCAATGAGCAATTCAATCATTGGATGGAAGACACTTTAGACTTAGCTCTCCCTAAAAAGACTTGTAAAGTGAAGGTAAGCCCTAATAAATCGGCCTGGTACACCCCTCTGCTACGGAAACTAAACCAGATCTGTAAAAAGGCAGAGAGAGTCTGGAGGAAAGACTTCTCCCCCTCCAGGAAAAAAGAATATAGAGACACGCTTAAAGTCTATAAGGCCGAAATTAAAAAAGCTCAAGCTGGCTATTACAGCGGAAAAATCTCTTGCGCAGCAAACTCTTCCTGCGAAACCTTTCGTATTGTCAAGGAACTCACACAAGGTATGGCTGCCCCTGAGTCCCTTGAACTTACTGATGAACGCTGTAATGAGTTTGCGGACTATTTTCACAATAAAATCCAATCAATTCGAATGTTGTTCACTGAACCTGACTTTAATCTCCTTCCTGAAGTAATTACTGTCAGGAGGGAGTCTCACCTGCTGGAGGTATTTCCTCTTTTGAATAATGATACATTTCTAAATATCTCTGCCCTCGTTAGGAGTGGATCACCTCGAGATCCTGTTAACCCTAAAATTCTTAGATCCGTTGTTGGTTCGGTCAGTCCATTCCTCACGGACTTGATCAACTCTTCCTTCTCCTCCGGAGTGTTTCCTTCCTCATGGAAGAAGGCGTTGGTCAAAGCATTGTTGAAGAAGCCTGGCTTAGATCCAGACTGTCTTGCTAACTACCGTCCCATTTCGCTCTTACCATGGGTCGGTAAAATCGCAGAGAAGTTTGCGAACATGGTCCTCTCCATACATCTGGAGGAGGGTAAGCGCCTACATCCAACTCAAACGGGGTTTCGCCCCATGCAAGGGACCAAGACCTCCTTAATGGCCGTTGTAGAGGACTCAAGAAGAATCATGGATACAGGGGGGTCCTTAGCCATGATTCTGTTGGACCTCAGTGCAGCATTTGATACGTTAACCACCGTATCTTAATTCATCGACTTAAGAAGTTGGGTGTAATAAGACCAGCGCTCAACTGGTTGTGTTCCTTTCTGGAGGATAGATCTTATCAGGTCTTTGGGGGTGAGGCCATTTCAAGTCCAAGATCTCTGTATTGTGGAGTGCCTCAGGGGTCGTCCCTGAGTCCCACTCTTTTTAACGCCTATATGGCCCCCCTTGCGGAGATTGTCTTGCCTTTTGAGGTGCATATAATTACGTACGCAGATGACACCCAACTAGTGGTCGCATTCAACAATAAAAACGGCCCCTCAACCAGTCTGGGTCCCTGCCTCGAGGAGGTGATGAGATGGATATGTTATTCCCATCTTAAATTGAATGGTGATAAGACTGAGCTTATGCTGCTCAGTAATCCCTCCCCCCTCGAGGTTGCTTCCATCTGGCCAGCATGTATGGGCCCTCTGCCAGCTCCCAAATCTGAAATAAAGAGCCTGGGTTTCTGGCTTGACTTTGAACTCAGCTTCAAAACTCAAGCCAGGAAGGTAGTCGGCTCCTGTTTTGGCATCCTTAAACTACTTCGCAAAGTGCTGCCTCTGCTTCCCTCTTTAGCAAGGAAGCTTGTAGTCCAGGCGCTGATCTTATCTCGCCTCGACTATGGTAATGCTCTTTACCTCGGTGCCCCCGGTGCGGTTTTTAAAAAACTTCAAATTATGCAAATCTGCGCCGCCCGGTTGTTGGAGGGTGTCCCTAGCCGTCAATCAGCCAAACCCGCTCGTAGATCCTTACATTGGCTCCCTATTCAGGAAAGGGTTCATTTTAAAGCGCTGTGTACCACACACAAGATACTTGGAGGTAAGGGCCCCGACATTATCTCCTCTTTTGTTCAACCTTACAAAGCGCAAAGACAGTTACGCTCTAGTGATCTTCATCTGGCATTTGTTCCCAGAATTAAGAGGTCTAGAAGCGGCGGCCGCCTCTTTTCTTATAATGCCTCCAAACTTTGGAACACCTTGCCGCTGTATTTGCGTAAAGAATCAGATCACTCCGTCTTTCGTAAAAAGCTTAAGACCTGGCTTTTTTCACACTGATTGACTTAGTCTATTGCGGTTTCAACCCTAGCGCTGGGATGCCTCCGGGTAGCCATGCGCTTTACAAATGCTACTTCATTCATTCATTCACATACCAGTGGGGTAACCCAGCAATAACCAGAAGGACCTGGGTAAATTGTAATACACAACAATGGTCCAGTCGGAGAGACCAACAGAATGGACAAGACTAAACTAATCAGATTGTCCTAATTTATGTAGATCTACCGAAGGGAGTCAATAATTGTTCTGAGTAGCTGCCAGGACTTGAGCCAGACTATGATGTGTGATAAATTGCTGTCCAGTCATTAAAATAATGTGTCATAAAAAATAATAGTGTCTCCAAAGATAATTTTGTGCTCAGTCCATTGCTTCGATTAGTGTTGTCGATTTGTTTTTTTTTAACAAAGCGCATCTATAAAGTCAATATATAGACAATGGTTAAAACAAAAAGTGAATGCATATGTAAAAGATGGCTTATTATTTCCTAAAAAGGCTTTTCATTTACTATCAGATAAGATGCCAGCCTACAAATTAGTGTAATGATTCTAAATTGACGGGACATCCTGGAATTGGAAAGATTCTGTCAGCAGAAAGAAGATATTTTTAGTGGCCATGATGATTTTCTGATGTTACAGGCTATGTATAAACATGTCAAAACACAAAACCAAAGAAAAACTCTCTGAGGTGGGGAACTAGCGACTTAGGGCATAGTGGGTGGACCAGCCTCCAACACAATTCTTTAAAAAGGGGCACTCGAGTCAACTATGAACACAACCTCGGAACACTCAAACAGGGTTGTTTCACAGTCTTTATATATTAGTTTCTTTCTGTTTGTCTAATCCCTTTTTGAGACAGAAAAGAAATTGAAAGGATGTCCTCAAACACACCTGCCAGGTGTCATGCTTCATCATTTGACTACCCTACGCCCTCCAAAACCCTGGTTTGATAGCGACCGTATCCACATCCTGAGATCAGGGAGGCACTTTTTAAGCTAAGGATCCATAAAACAAGTTAACAACCAATGTGGTAACCCAGTGTGAATTTTACTTAGCGGTGTACCACTCAGTATTAAAGCCGGAGTGTGGTGTATAGGGAAATTGGTACCCCCAACCCAACTAAAGTGTCAATATGTTTCTGCCAAGGCAGCTCCTAAGAGTCCCTGGCATTCATCATGACATGCATGGGATCCTATTGAAGAATACACCACTTGCATACACATTTAGATCTAGAAAGATACTTGCATCTGCTGCTCTCAGGTCCTCTGGCGACCCAGGCTAAGGGTCAACTGAACCCCATGAAGGGAGGCCCCAGGGACCCCTTTAGCCACACTTACATCTAGGTGTGTTCCTCTCTGTTAGCCTAATGTTCACAGCTCTTCCTCCCAATGATTTATGGATCCGTGGCTTAACACTTACCTCCCTGATCTCAGGTAGTAGGTCTGCTCTCCATCAGACCAGGGTTTTGAAGAGAATTGGGTTGTCCAATGATGAAGCATGACAACTGGCAGGTGTATGAGCAGTGGCGGGTGGTGACTTTTGAAAGTTGTGAGGCGTAAAACTCATCTTTGACTGTCACCAAGTGAGCAAAGCGAGTAACACCAAGTGACCCAAGGGGGGTGTAAGTTAAAAAACACTGTCTTTACATTCTCTATACAGGGAAATGTCTGCAGATGGATTTTACATTAGTGTAATCCCAAAACATAACTCTGAAGGGATGGGAAGGCAAATTGTAATTAGTTGTTTAAAGAACTTGAGCAAATGATGGATAACATTTAGCCTTTTGTCATAATTTACCCAGTTACATCATGCACACAAAAGTGTCATATCACTTGCACAGTCATTACATAACAGCTTGGCACTGTGCGCTTGAACTGTACTGCAGCCATAGACGCCTTACTTGTCTGCAGTGTTACCTCAAAGAAGCATTAGAAGGAAGGCAAGCAAATCTTGCATGACACACACATGCATGCTTACACATACACAGCGTCACCCACTGCAAAGAAACTTTTACACTGGTAATTGTATATGGGGCTTTGTGGTTCAACCCTCTGTGGTAGCTCTGATTGGGAAATAGCACAGCACATTATTACAGCTTTCCTTGCCATACATATTCTAGCAGCAACACATGTCTACATGTTTCACTAAACACTTTCTTAGGCATGCCTATATGATCTGACCTGTTTAATTGTGAACTTCCAAATTTGGTAATTACTAACTGAGGTAATAAATATATGAGATATAAGGAAACAAGAAACAGCAATTAGACAAGAAGTGATCAGAAAATGCCAATTTGAGCTCTCTCCCATTTTTTTATGGTGCTATGGAGAGGTAACAGTGTTTGAAGTGTGCAATATAGTGCCTCATTTTGAAAACAATTGTATTGGATAAAAGTAATATTTGTCAACTTGGACACAACTGCCAGCTTACAGTTTTTCTTTTTTGCAGTTTTACTATAGCGCAACTCAACCGAAAGGCTTTCGAGCGCTTTACATGAGCATCGGTTACATTAGACATGGTCATGTTTATTATTTTTTTAGATACAGGGATATTAAATGTTTTTGCTCAGAATGATGAGCTGCACCTAGTACTCACGCTCCAAAGTAAGCAGCTCTGAACATGAAACCACATCGTCTTATTGTACTCCGTGCTTCAATGATGCTTGACTGCAGAAGAACAGGAAGCTTCATAAAAAGGCAGCTTGCCTCATAATAATGTCCAATTGTGCATGAGGGCCATTGTAAGCTGCCAGCATGGATCTCGCCTAGTACATATCTTCCTGCACAGTCGCTACCAAGAAGGAAGCCCGGGCAGAAGATAATCAAAAATCACAGCTAATTGTTGTGTGCTTTAAAATAAAGCAGCACCATAATTGGCCATATTGCATGCTCCACTCGCCCGCACTGTGTGAGAGCTTGGGGTTGCTTTGTGCTGAGAGCCAATCCAGACGCAGCTCTTATGAAGAATATTATGTAATATAGCATAAGAACTATGCCAGGATTGGATAGGCAAGTCATCACAGCGCCCCAGTGAAACCACGGAGAGCCGCTATTGCTGCCCC
Organism: Triturus cristatus; assembly: GCF_964204655.1. Taxonomy (NCBI): domain Eukaryota; kingdom Metazoa; phylum Chordata; class Amphibia; order Caudata; family Salamandridae; genus Triturus; species Triturus cristatus. Next base: position 802,554,050 of record NC_140588.1, on the reverse strand, counting down.
ATCCCACGGCCTCAACACACAGTGAATTTTGAGTGAAAAGCCAGAAGTACCCATCCATGTCAGATTGACCAAGTCCAGAGACTGGCCAGTCTGTCATGCGCACTTTAACTACACAGTGCTACAACTTTCTATGGCAACAGCCATGAACCCTCCCTTCACTTTGAAATTTAGAAAACAATTGCAGCCCAGCTCTTCCATGATATGAAGCATGTGTTTTATATATATCCCCAGCTGGGAAACGCATTAAAGCAGTGGGTCAGTGCCCTTCTGCCCCATGCAGGAGCCACCTCTGTGTATGAGGACATCCTGTCAACTTATTTTGTGTGTCAGATACTGATTAGACAGACAATAAAAAACTAATTGACAAAGACAGTAAAAAAACTCGGTTTGAGTGTTCCGGGGATGTGTTCATATGTACAAACATGCACAATTTGTTCTCAAATTAAGAGTACACATAGTAAGCCACTGGGTTTTTGAGACCTTTGCCTGTTCCACCGAGACCTTGGCATTCGGTATCAATGAATTTTATGGTAGAGTTGTCAAGTTTGTACAGTTATTCCGAGTGGCGGTGAATCATTTAATTAAGAAAGGCTATTATATAGCTCTGCCTGGTTCGTCCATATCCATAGAATTAACACAGATGTTTTCATGGCATGCTACCATGTTTACATAGTGTTCCATAAGGTACAATCACTGGTAAAGGTTCTCAGTTTATTACCAAATGTTGGTCTTCCATGTGTAAGAAATCTAGATATGTGGGTTTCTCTGCCCACCTCTTACTTTCCTTAGGCAGCTGGGCAGATTGAAAGATTGAATCAATCAATCAATCACATTATTTGTAAAGCGCACTACATACCCGGTAGGGTTTCAAGGCGCTGGGTGGGGTGTGGGGGGGTGGTGCTGTTACTGGTCGAAGAGCCAGGTCCTGAGTTGTCTCCTGAAAGTCAGCAGGTCTTCGGTTTGTCGCAGGTCGAGGGGGAGGGTGTTCCAGGTCTTGGCGGCGCAATGGGAGAAGGACCTGCCTCCGGAAGTGGTTCTCCGGATGCGTGGGACCATGGCCAGGGCGTGGTCAGCGGAGCAGAGATTCCTGTTGGGTACGTAGAAGGAGAGTTGACTGTTGAGATAGGCTGGGCGGGTTTTGTGGAGTGCCTTGTGTGCGTGGATCAGGAGCTTGAAGGAGATTCTTTTGTCGACTGGGAGCCAGTGCAGGTTCCTCAGGTGGGAGGTGATGTGGTCGCGGCGTGGGACGTCGAGGATCAGGTGTGCGGAGGTATTCTGGACTCTCTGTACTTTGCTGACGAGCTTGGACGGGGCTCCGGCGTAGAGGGCGTTTCCGTAGTCGAGTCTGCTGCTGACTAGGGCCTGGGTGAATGTTTTCCTCGTGTTAGTCGGAATCCACCTGTAGATCTTGCGGAGCATGCGGAGGGTGTTGAAACAGGTGGAGGAGACTGCGTTGACTTGTTTGGTCATGGAGAGTTTTGAGTCGAGGATGACACCCAGGTTGCGTGCGTGGTCGGGGGGACCCCAGTGATGTGGGCCACCAGGAGTCGTCCCATGCGGAGGGGTTGGATCCGACAATGAGGGTTTCCGTCTTGTCTGTGTTCAGTGTGAGGCAGCTGTCCTCCATCCAGTCGGCGACGGCCTTCATTCCCTGGTGGAGGTTGGATTTGGCGGTGAGGGCGTCCTTTGTGAGGGAGAGGATCAGCTGAGTGTCGTCGGCATAGGAGATTATGTTGAGGTCGTGCTGTCAATGTGTTGAATAGTATTTTTAAATATCAAGCCTTGGTGCAAGAGGATGACTGGAGCAAGATGTTGTGCTTAGCAGAGTTGTATAATAACACTGAGCACTCATCCATTGGGATGTTATATTTCTCATGCATGTATGGTCATCATCGTGTATATTTCCTTTGTCTAACTCAGTTGATTCTGTGCAAGAACATTTAACTCTGTTAATTGATATTCGCAAATCTAAAAAGGAGACCTTGGGAAAAGTCAATGGTTATAAGGTTTATGCTTATCATAAAGGAAATCCTGCACCTCAGTATATTGTATGTGAGAGGGTGTGGTTATTTACAGGAAAAAGTGCACTTGAAAAAAACTAAATTGTAGCCTACATTTGCGAGTCCATTTTTGATAGAACAGAATGTGAATGCGGCTGCTGTAAAATTAAAATCCCCTTTATCTAAGATTATCATCTGAGGTTTTTAGGTATGTTTGTTAAAACCGTATTATTGCTTCACATCCCATGCAGGTTCATTTAAATTTGGATAAGGAATAGAAGGTTTTGGAGGCAAGAATTGTAAGCAGAAAGATAAAATATTTGGTGGACTGGAAGGGGGTTTGGTCCAGAGGAATGTTCATGGGCTCGAGCTCCCAATCTTCATACTCCACGATTATTGCAATAGTTATATGAAAGACATTCTGGAGTGCATTGTCTGGAAGTGTGGCTCGAGGTAATGCTTATCACTTGTATGTGTAGAAGCTGTACACCACATCCATTAATGGTAGGTTCCTTTCAGCAAAGGAAAAGTTGGCAGTCATCACAGCGTGGTAGTGATAGGACTGAGGCTGCGCATGTGCGGAGGACACTGCTTGACAGCATGCTGGCAATTAACTACAATTCTCAGCAAGCCAAAAACTATTGTTTTCCTGAGAGTTGGTGGCCATCTTGTATTCGCAGGTATAACTTACTTGTGTTTTTTTCCATCCTTTGTTAGGCAGTCCTGCTACGTTGCTGTTCAAGCCAGGACCTCGCTAAACAAGTACCAGATTTTCCTTGCCAGATTATTTGTTTCCTAAAGAATTGTTTGATAAACATTAAGATTTCAGAGAATAATCGTGAAAGTTGTGTTAATCATAAAAATAAACTTTGAACTATTTATTTGATCCCTTACTTCAATTTATAAGAATGGGATTGTATATTTGCCTCAGATTATCCTGTGATGTAACACAAAAGAGTCTCAGAGCGGATTATTGTGTATATGAATGTGATGTACAAGATATTAGAGATCTAATGTGTGCATGTAATGTCCAAGAGTAGGCAATAACAGGATATTACCAGTTGAGTTTATTTTATAGTTCTATAGAACTCAAATTGAAACTCATCTCCACAAGAAAGAATGACATAAAGCATGATGTAGTTATCCAAGTACAAGGAAAAATTTGAGTGCTCATGTATGTTTGAGATACTTATTTTTCCTAGATTTAATCTTCAGGAATTATTAGTTTCATATAGAAGTACATAGTTGATTACACAGAGATAGACCTCATACACATACAGTCACAGTTATGCTTAGCACCATCAATGACAAGCTACATAAAATATCTATTTGTCTTGTAGTAATCCTCTACTTTCAGCAGACCTCATTGACCAGCAGAAGTGATGAGGCAGAGTGGTGGAGTACTGTGTCTCTGTTTTCTTTCTTATCCCATTGTCCTTTCTGTGTTTTTACCGTTGGCGTGTAGGTGGGCATCGGCAGCGGCGGAAAAAAGCTTTGCTCTCATTGGATCCTGCACACAAAGTTAGTGTAACCTCACATGCATGCTCCACTGAAACTAAGATGTTGATTTCACATATTCAATGGTCTGGTGCTAATCAGAAACATCTGAAAGTGGTTAACTTGAGGAGTAGAAGACTAGGTTGGGGCAATGCACCTGCATGACTGGGCTTTTTTTGTAATGTTTATGCTTTGGAGGAGGAATCTGCCTGAAAACTGGGGGCGAGACTACTTCTCTTGTTAACTCATCCAGCTGCCCCATCTCATCAACCATCTCCACCAGATGGTGCTAGAAGCAGGAATACACGGAGTGATTGTGTCCGCAAGAAATTCCAAGTATACTAATTTGACCGAGGAAGACCGATAAAGACTCATTTACAGGCCTCCCTGTTTTTTTCAAGCCACGGATAACTGCATCGCAGTCTACTTTTCGAGTGACTTTTGGGCCCTCATGTTGCTTGAATTTCTCCTACTGCTTGTTGTTGAAACTGACAGTTGCTCCACAATTATAATTGTCCTGATGATGACCTGCTAAATAACCATGGTCAAAACACCGTCAATGCCTTCCGTGGCAAAAAAAAATCAGAGGAAGCATTGAATGTCTTTTGTCTTTTGGTTAACATTGTCAATATCTTTTTCCTGTTTTTGCCATTATTATTTATGTTTACATTAAGTCTGTCCCTGTTAGTGACATATGTTGGTGTAACCTTTGGAGCACTCTTTTTATTGTCGTGTATTTATACAAAATTCACTTTTATTAAGGAAAAATAATGATCTTTTTTGATACAAGTTGTGAAGGGTACTGTCTCATTATTTACGTATTTTGATTATCGTGTAAAATTATTATTGTTCTTTGTTTTGATTACGTATTCGAACCATTGTAGCATACCCAAGAAGAAGCGGAAGGTTTGATTTCTCAGTGCAAAGCTAATTTCAGATCCCACTCCCAGACGAGGATTGAAGCTGGGCAACCCAAGTAGTGTAGACCCCGAACTAAGAGGCAGTTTGATCTCTATAGAAAACGTTGCTTGTCGGCACGTGATGCCCTTCACTGAACATTAAACATTGGATTTTCCTGAAAGAAGTTGTCGGGTATTTGAAAAAAGAAAGTTGTGTGACCTGGCACTTTCACGGAGATTAGGATTAGGCACACCCTTTTCATAGGACCATGTAAGGTGACCTACACATGGGAGCTTTCGGACACTCTATAGGGTTCTTAACTGCCTCATTACTGAGCCACTCTCCTCATCTCCTGAGTCCTGTTCCTAGGAATATAATATGATGTCTCCAACAAGATCGGTTTTACAGGTTTACCCTGCTCCGCTCTGTCTGAATGTGGTTAGGTACATATGGCTGCTTATTCACCATATCACACTGAGTATAAGTGTACAGTTGGCAACTGACCCCCAAATCTGAAATGCACAAGCCATTACGGCCATATATTGCAAACGCCTGGTCACATGATGCACACAGTTTAAAAACAGAGCACTGCAGCATATGCAAACTGAGGGGAGGGAGGAAGAGGAGCGGATACAAGAAACAGCACAGATCTAGATGGAAAACAGGGCATGGGCCCCGCGTAGGAAGTCACAGATTGAATGAGAAGCAAGGATGGATGGCAAAAGAAAACCTGTAGGGGTGTAAATATGCAATTGAATGAAGCCATACTCATTTCAAATGCATGTATGCGTGTGTGGAGCCATCCATATAAAGCTTTATTGGACAGCTATACATTTATTTAGCCGTCCCACCACCAGGTGGCTAGTATACACAGGATAAAAATGGAAGAGTAACTAACCTTACATGGAATCTACTTAGCACAAGTAGGATAGAAAATGGTTGCGGCTGGATGTATGATATTCTGCTTCCTTCCATCCCTCCCATACTTACCTTACATGCTGTGCTTACTGTTCAAGGAAATGCCTTGTGTGTTACATTGTTCACACACAGAGCGCAGGCCATTAAATGAGTGCTTTACATGGATAAAGGAATAGAAGCATGCATGTTGTCATGGTCCGTCTGTAGCCAAGTTTCATTCTCCACCCTCTCACTAACAGTGACGTAAGGCAGAATGATGGGTCCCCCTGCTTAATGTGTTAAAGGGCCCCAAGTCTCCTATATCACTCATATATTCATTGGCCTTGGGCTGAATGGGGTTTTCCTTAAAGAGTTGGGGCGCCCTGGAGGGCTGCCCCCCCCCGCGCTGGAGGGGCTGCATGGACCGGTGTTACACCCCTGCCCACCAGCTGTGATCCAAAGCGACGAGAGGGCAAGAATGCACATTATTCAAAACCAAGAGACTCGATATTGCTGAGCCAACGTGTAACGCTGATGTATCGGCCCTGACGACAGCCTATTTCATAGATGTCATGGCGGGTCTTCCTCCAGGCTAGGGAGTAGGTGTAGACAGCCCGAATTGAGGTCTGAATTTCTCAAATGAAACTCTTCTTCTTGAGTCTGATGAATATCTGATATGAATCAGTGACCAACGTAATCCTTATTTGCGCTATTGATGAAGACTGGGAACTAAATAAATTATCCCTTGTTCCAAAGGCGTGCAATTTCTAATGGTACGTCCTCCATGAAAGACAGACACTGTGGCGTGTCTCCCGCCCCGCTGCTGCCGCTAGTTCCCGCCACCAGGACTCTCCCTGGACATCTCCACTGTCGTCCCTGTAATTATTTTTCTGCCTTTTTCTGATTTAAACTGTCCTGCTGTATTCTGCTGATTGCATTCTGCCATTTCTTGCTGTTTAATTTAATTTAATTTAATTTAATTGTGGGTTTATATAGCGCTAGAATCGACTCCCGGAGGAGTATCTCCGCGCTTCGACCGCTGGGGAACCCGTCCTGGCTCACACTGAGAGATGGTCCCTAATGGGTATCTCTAGGGTGCGACCAAGCATCCCCGGCGGTCTGGGGGGGCCGTTGTGAAGATGAGGCAAGCTAATGCCCAGAGTTGCCGAGTGTGGTCCCTGACTGGAGTAGGCACCGAGGCGAGAATTATCGAGCCCGCTGACCCTGGTCCACGACCCTGCCGCGTCGGGAATCGAACCCTGGTCCCGGGCCGTCCTCTGCTTATGGGTCTGCCGCCTCTAACCAGTGAGCCACACCTCTCCGTTCTGCTGTTCTGCCTTCTCCGCCCTTGCCCTTGCCCTTAGATCATTCCCGCCGTCTTGCCTTTCCCGCCTGGTCGCCTTTCCCGCCCGCTCCCCTTCCTGCCAATGCATCCCCTGTGGCCCTGCCCCCCTTGCTCGCCCATACACCCCGCCTCCCAGCTGCTTCTCCCTCCCACCTCCCCTTCTTATTGCCAGCCGCATGCAGCGGGCGCGCCGCTGGCGGGCCAAAGGCAAGCCCATCTGCGCCTGTCCACACCTGGACCCCGCCCAGTGCCAGACCCCCTGGCACCCGCGATTGCCATGACACTCGACACCGCTACGACAACAACCTCCTCCATGAACTCAACCCCGGCCTATTATCCACCTGCTTCCAGGCTACCCCGAAGCTCACCCATGGACCCTTCACCTGCCGAAACTGCAGATTCACCAGCCAGCGAACTCCAGCACGGCCTGCCCCTCCCACCAGCGCAGGCCACAACCACCTCAGATGCATGCTACTCAACACCCGCTCAGTCCACAAGCATGCCGTCGAACTCTGGGACCTTCATGACTCATCCTTCGCCTTCCTGACGGAGACCTGGATGAACCCCTCCTCAGCGTCCGATATTGCCATATCCATCCCGGACGGCTACAAGATCACCCGCAGAGACCGCACCAACAAACCAGGAGGAGGAATTGCCATCGTCCACAGGAATACCCTCAGAATCTCGACCAGCACCGAAGACACCCTCAGCACAGCCGAACACCTGCACTTGCAGATCCACATCGATCACAACACCACCCTCCGATGAACCCTTGTTTACAGACCCCCTGGACCCTGAACACAGTTTAGCGATTCCATCACCGACGTCGTCAGCACGCACGCCCTTGCTTCCACAGACTACATTCTCCTCGGAGACATGAACTTCCACCTCGAGAACGCCAACGCAACTCCACCACCCTGCTCGACAACCTCGCCAACCTCGGACTCAAACAGCTCGTCACGACACCCACCCACTCCGCCGGACACACGTTTGACCCCATCTTTTCCGCCAGCAACCACGTCACCGTCAGCCACACCACCGAACTGCACTGGACCGACCACCGCTGCATCCACTTCTCCTACAAGAAACACACCTCGCAAAACCATCCACAACGAATCCCCCAGACCAGCTAATCACCACCCTCACCCGAGACCAACCAACCGACACAGCCGCCCACAACCTCAGGTAATGGATCGACGACTGCGCCAACACTCTTGCCCCGATCAGGAAACCCTCAAACAGACGCACCGACAGAAGAGCCATCTGGTTCCCCACCAGCCTCCAGGCATCTAAGCAGACTTGCTGAAGACTCGAGAAGAAGTGGTGCCACGAACTGACACCGGACAGCCATGCAGCCCTCAAGAACGCCAGCCGCAAGCACCACCAACTCATTTGAACCGCCAAAAGGACCTCCTTCAAGGAACGCATCAACAACAATGCACACAACAGCAAAGAACCCTTCAGCATCGTGAAAGAACTCGCCAATACTAGCTCCAGCTCCAACGACATCCCGCCGTCGCAAGACCTTTGCGACTCCCTAGCCACCTTCTTCCATCGCAAGATCGCAGACATCCACGACAGCTTCAACACCCAGACCCCCCGACAGATTCCGACACCTCAGACTCACCGCCCCCCAAGCACACATGCAACCTGCTCTCCTGGAATCACGTCAACGACAATGACACCATCAAAATCATGAACACCATCCACTCCGGCTCACCATCCGACCCTGCCCCCACCACATCTTCAACAAAGCGAGCTCCATCATTGCACCCCAACTCCGTAAGATCATCAACAGCTCCTTCGAGACCGCCGCCTTCCCGGAGAGCTGGAAACATGCCGAGATCAACGCCCTACTCAAGAAACCCAAGGCGGACCCACAGGACCTCAAGAACTTCCGGCCCGTCTCCCTGCTCCCGTTCCCGGCGAAAGTCATTGAGAAGATCGCCAACAGACAACTGACCCACTTCCTAGAGAAGAACAACATCCTGGACTCGTCCCAATCCAGTTTCCGTAGCAACCACAGCACCGAAATCGCCCTCATCTGCACCACCGATGACACAAGGGCCGTGCTGGACAACGGCGAAACCACGGCCCTCATCCTGCTGGACCTCTCGGCCGCCTTCGACACCGTCTGCCACCCCACCCTACGTACACGCCTCCATGATGCAGGGATCCATGACAAAGCCCTGGAATGGATCACCTCCTTCCTCACTGGCAAAACCCAGAGAGTCCGTCTCCCCCATTCTGATCTGAAGCCACCAAGATCACCTACGGCGTACCCCAGGGATCATCCCTCCCCCGACCCTTTTTAATGTCTACATGGCACCGCTCGCCAACATCGTCCAATCGCACGACCTCAACATCGTCTCATACGCCGACACCCAGCTGATCCTCTCCCTCACCAAAGACCCGCCCACCGTGAAAACCAACCTCCATGAATTAATGAAGGCCGTCGCAGAATGGATGAAGACCAGTCGCCTGAAGCTGAACTCTGACAAGACGGAGGTCCTCATCCTTGGCTCCACCCCCTCCGCCTGGGATGACTCCTGGTGGTCGGCCTCGCAGGGAGATGTACCGACACCCACCAACCACACACGCAACCTGGGGTTCATCCTGAACTCAACACTATCTATGACCCAGCAAGTCAACGCTGTCTCCTCCTTCTGTTTCAACACCCTCTGCATGCTCCGCAAGATCTACAGATGGATCCCCACTGGAACCAGAAAGACGGTCACCCAAGCCCTCGTCAGCAGCAGGCTTGACTACGGCAACACCCTCTATGCGGCAACCATGGCCAAACTCCAGAAAATACTTCAACGCATACAGAACGCCTCTGCATGCCTCATCCTTGACATTCCCCGCCACAGCCACATCACCGCTCACCTGAGAGACCTGCACTGCCTCCCCGTCAACAAGAGGATCACCTTCAAGCTCCTCACCCACTCTCACAAAGCACTCCACAACGCCGGACCAGCATACCTCAACGAGCGACTCACCTTCTACACCCCGAACCGCCAGCTTCGCTCCACTGACCTCGCCCTTGCCACCGTTCCACGCATCCACCGAACGACCACCGGCGGCAGATCATTCTCCTACCTCGCCGCCAAGACATGGAACACCCTCCCCACCCACCTGCGACAGACCCAGGACCTGCTGACCTTCAGAAGACTTCTCAAGACCAGGCTGTTCGATCAGTAGCAGCACTCCCCCCCCCCCCCCCCTTTTTTTTAGCGCCTTGAGACCCTCACGGGTGAGTAGTGCGCTCTATAAATGCTTTGATTGATTGATAGTCAGTGCCAGTCCTGACTGTTCCCTCTGCGTGACTGCCGAGACTGATTTTACCAGAACTGATTTCTCTGCCACCTCGGCCCTGTGGCTCCAGGCAGGAGCTGGCTCTGGCAATGTAACCTCTGAATCCATGAATAGCAGGGCTCGGTGCGCAGCATCACAGAGACATTGTGGGGCTGTGTGTTGTTTGTTGATGTAAAAAGAAACAAAAACGTTGGATAATACTGTTGTACATCCTTATAGGGGAAAGGACAGCAGTATGTTTGGAATAGCACAACTAGACACAAATGAATCATCTATTTATATATATATTCCCAAAAACATAGTTGCTCCGTTTTCTGAACGTGGCCTACTTTGTTCAGTGCCTTTGCAATCATTACATAAAAACATTTACAGTTCCACTAAGCCAGGACCCAGGAGGCGCGCATGCAGTATTTGAACTGAAATACGTGACGGTAATCGCCGGCATTTGTCCCTGTCGCCAGGACATCACAGGGCTCCTCTGGGCTGCCATCTGCTCCGGGGAATTCGGCTGGAACAGGTATAAAAATACTTTATTGACTAATGCAAGTCAACTGCTGACCAGATGGCGATGATGTATCCCAAATCGATATTTTTCGCAGTATCTGTATTCAAGCTCAACACTGGTCCTCGGCAATGATCGATGTATATACAAAGTGCACACATGCTCCAAGAACGAGTAAAATATATGCACACACAGGAATCATTCCATTCAGTTTCTGTTTTAAAGGCAGTTGGTGACAGGAATTGCAGTGAGCGTGCCTCACACTAAAATAAAAATACCTGTCTATGGGGGTGTAAAGGGGTGGATTAATGTATGATTGTCGTTCCCTGGATGAGGCTCAAATTAACGTGTATGAAATCAACAACTAATGCGTGAACTTTATCCACCCCGAGCAAGTACTCATGAAAGTGTGAAAACAAAACATGTTTTAATCCCAAATGTGCAAAATATACAAGTCAACTTCCAGAATGCAACGTGCGACTGTCCTGACAATTTCGGGGAAGCCGTTGAAAAAAAACCAACCAGTAACATTTATGAATGATCTTCCTCTGACCAAACAGAACGCCTGGTATTTGCTTCTTCAGAGCTGTGGGCTGCTGTTAAGTTTCCTTTTGATTTTCTCCCAATTCGAAATTTCGGCAGGCATCATGGTCATCATATTTGTGTGCCAACTTCTGCCAGTTTCTTAGAATCAAGCAAATGGAACATGCTCAGTTGACCAGATGATGGCTTGAAATATGGAGCCTTTGGTGAAGCTACAGGAGCAAGTGTGCGGGCTTGGAAGGCTGCAGGCCAGCGGGAGCTCTCCTCATAATATGCAAAAGACACTTTTATGGCCTTTTCAAGTAATTTGGCACAACTACTGAGCTCCGTGAGGGTGTAATGTTAAAGCGTGATGAGGGCATAGTTGTGTGTGAGGAGATACTAGAGGTAAGCAAAGCTGGTCATCAGCGCGGCTAGGTAAAGGCCGCCATCTTTTAAGTTTACCTGCTGAGCATTGACTGTTTAGGAAAAGACACCAAAATCAGCTTTGCAGGCATCCCCGAGAAAAAGGTACATTTCGCGACTGATTGCAGAAGGCAGGTTGTGCTCAGGTTGCAAATTCCTCCCTAGACTGCAATCTAGGGTGCAAAGAGGTGCGAGTTACGCACTTCTACCCTAAGTGGCTGCCAGCAGCCAGTCCGAACGGTCCTCACAAAGGGACCTTTAGCAGAGTGCATATCATAATTATTACCAGCATGTCTTGCTGTAGACTAAATCCCTTCCCCAGTTCATCATCATGTGATTTTACACCATCTCAGGCTGAGCACATCAATCAACAGTGGAAATGTGCACAGAAAAGTACCAGGCCGGGTGTTGCCAGTCCTGTGAATTCATTAGATTTCTCTGAGGCTATACTTTCTCCTGATTTCTGCAAACTTATTCTCCAGACTGTGGGCTTTGTGGCGTATTCGAACATTGATATTGGCAGGGAAAAGCCACAGCCGGAGAATCACTATTTTCATAGAGGCCCTAACTGAGGCTGAAGGTTTATAATACAGTGCCAATCCATGGTGCAAGACACAGTTCCAAAGATTTAACACAACAGACCACCAAAAGTGTCAGAAAGCTGTCAAGACCTTAGCCTCTGCTAAGCTTGAGGGTGTCAATGTAGCTAAATAAATAGGCAACTTCAATGGGCAATGGACTCTCTGTTAGTGGCCGTGTCATACATCACCACCCTTACATTTGTGAAACTTTGCTTGAAAATGCACAACTACATCCCAATTATTTTTCGAATGCCAGGGATCAAAGAGGTTGGAAGAGGGATTCAGAACCCTGCACCTTCCACTAAGTGAGAGGAAAGGACGATAAACAAGGTACTTTACATGAAGGTGGTAATTGTAGATCTCAAAATGGCCATTATACCTTACATGCTGCTGGCAATTGCGGTACTTTGATACAATTACGATGGTACTTAAAATCTGGGGGAAATATGTATCACTGGAATAGCATAACTACATCCTGGGGCCACTTGTGGAATGTAGGAATGGAAATGTTACTTCGTATATAAGTTGAGTGTAATAGCTAATACATTTATGACAAGTAGATAATTATATTTTTATCATCACATAAGAAAAAACCCAAGTTAATTGAATGTAGGACACTTCAATCTGACTAACAAATGTCCCACCGCGTCACTTATAAAATCATCTATCACTATTGCTAAGCAATTAATTACACTGTTTTGTTGGCATCCACATTCCTGACCTGGAGATGGCACCTTTCAAACAGGGAAATATGTGACGTATTATTATGGCATTAGTGCTTTACGTTCTTTAGCAGTGGGATAGTATCTGAAACTTGAAGAATACTTATTAGCCTGTGACAAGTTTTCAGCTGGTAAAATCAGTAGCCAGAGCTTGGTTAGTAGCATTCACAACTCCTATATCACTGAGTGACAGCCCTGGCCCACGGGTCCGGCAAGAAGCCAATGGCAAAATCAGCATCAATGTGGCAAACTTGACAGAAAAGACACAATGTGAACCAACTAAAATTTCAGGTACTAGAAATAGTTACTCCAGAGGCAGTAAAACCCTTATCTTAACCGTCTTCATATGATCACCCCATTTTGAGTTTTTCGTAAGAAGTAACCCTAGATATTTATAGGTGTTTGCTACATCAATTTTCTTAAGCTCAATCGCCCATTGGAAATGTGGTACTATTTACCAACAATCAGGATCTTCGTTTTTTCCAAATTTAGTTTTTAGAAAATTCTTCTTACAACAGATAGACAAAGCATCAAGTTTACTCTGAAAGCCTATCGCTATATCATCTGGATGTATCAGGTCATAGAGGAGGCACGGAATATGAATGGAGCCCATTTTAAGTGGAAAAGAATTAGTTGTTTTTAGGGAAAATCAGCAACATATAGATTAAAAAGAGATGGCGCCAGGAGACAGCCTTGACAAGCAGTTTATTATTTAGATTTTTCTCGAGAGGCGGCAGATACTATCTGATTCTACCTGTGCCCAATTCAAAGCGTGTGATGCCTGAATTAGGGATATTAGGCCAATAGGTATCTTACATGCTTTCAATTTCTCTTACAGGTAAATTCCTTCAATGTTATCAAACGCTGTGCGGACGTCTACTAAGCAACAACAAAGCCTCTGATTCAGTTCGAAGCATTTCTTAACAATTGCCCACAAGGTAAAGCAGTGGTTGAATTGCCCTCCAGGATCCTAGCCTGTTCAATAGGGAGTAGACTTATCTGAAACCTACTCTTCTAGGCAAGCCAATAGAAGTTTTGATAGCACTTACTCAGAAACATCTAACAAGTTTATAAGTCTATAATTTGTAGGTAAGCTTCTATCCCCTATTTTTAGAAAGAAAAGGGATGTACTGCATCTCCATGCGTCCAGTAGTAAGTCAGTTTTAACTATCGATTGAAACAAGGGTATGTAGACATTTGGCCACCAGTCACTATTTGTCTTAATAATAACTGCTGGGATATTGTCTGGACCGGCAGCTCTGACTGAGCTGCAATGGTATTCTTCATTTGTTTCTATAAAAACCAATTAGTTAGCTCATCATCATTAAAATGGGACTGGGGCAACATGCATTGCTGGTGAATCATACAGATCAGTGGTTCCCAAACTTTTTAGTACCACCACTCACTTTTTAGAATGATAAACTTTTGCGACTCATCTACCTTTATTGGCCATGAGAAGGGACGATAGTTTAATGTAACTAAAGCATCTTGTGATAGCGCACTGTCATTTACAGAGAGCACATTTTCCATTGAGATAGCCTCTAACTTTGCACAGACAGTTTTACTGCTAACACTATATAACACACAAATTATAATGTGTGGAAATTGGGATTCTGTCTGTGAATTGTTATCATTTGTGCATCACCAAGAGCAAAGTGTCATGATTTGTTTTAATCCTATTCAAATCTTTGTTTCCAGTACATTTCAGACTTACAAAAAATGTGTTTCTTTTTGCTTTCCTAACTGCAGAATGCATACAGTCCATTTTCAGGTACTTACATTTTGGTGAGTGTTGCAAACAAATGGCATCCTACAGCTTTTCCTTTCACACTCCATGTACTCCAGCAAGATTGCCACATAATTCACTTTAAACATTCCTCTCTTGCTGCAGTCAGAGAAAATAAGTAAACACCAATCCCCATGTTACAAAACTAAGCAGCAATTTGTGAGAAGACCTAGACTTTCCTAACTGCAGAATGCATACAGTCCATTTTCAGGTACTTACATTTTGGTGAGTGTTGCAAACAAATGGCATCCTATCCATCCAAGGTACATCACCAGTCAGCCTGACTTCATAGCTGCCACTGCTATGTTCTTCTCCACAGAAAATCCTGTTTAGCAGTCTTCAACTACAGCCTCCTGTCTCATACCACTGGAGATTTTTGACTTCCATAAAAACAACTAAGTCAGAATGTAGAAATCTTCACCGTGGCTACGACCTAAGGCTCCTCGATGACGACGCTTCCTCCTTGGACGCCACCTTCAGCCTTCCCCACCTGAACTTTACCTTCAAAGAACATTTTAATCACAATTTCTTCTAAGTCGGAAGGTAAGCGCTAACCAGGCAAATCCACTTCTTGTATTCGAATTTCGCTCCATTGCGGTTGGCCATCTTTTGACATGGTCTTGCTCACCTAGATATCCGCGGGTGGCGCTTTGAACTTTTATGTGCTAGTTTTTACTAAAAATGCAGAAAATCCATAACCCTGGTTCTATTGATTGTTTTTTGCCATTTTGATGTCAAATAATTTATTAAAATTAACTTTATTGTTCGAACTTGGCGTGGGATTTTTCTTGTGCTTTGTTTTCACTTTATTACTGTTTGTGTGCTGCACAAATATTTTAAACATTGCCTCTAAGAGGGCTTTTTGTGCCAAGCTAAGCAGGGTTAAGCACATGTTAATTTAGTGACAGACTGTTGCTTGACCTGGGTTCACACCCCAGTCAACTACAACCCAATTTCTTACAATGGTCCAATGTTCTGCAATCATATAGGGTAATATCCCAGGATAACAGTTAGAGACATCATTTACTGATTTCTAAAATTTCATTTGACTAAATTACCTCTATTGTTTCAACTCAACAATTATGTTTAAAAAAATCTTTTTTTTCTCTTTGATTTGTTATCTGTAGTCATTTTATTAGCTTATTAACTACTATTTTTGTATTTGATGTGTTGTTTGCAGTCATTTGTTTTGCTTATTAACTCTTCTTTTAGTAGTACTAGGTGAGTCTTTCCTGTATTTCTTTTGGGCTTTACATATATTGCATTTTAATTTTTGACATGATACTGTAGTGTGTTTCCTGCATGGCCCATTGTTATTTTCCTTATGTTGGCCAAGTTCCATTTGCACACATTAATATAATAAACACGGTTGCTTTTGCGCAATATTGGATTTTCACACAGAAACTGCATATGTTTTTGTGTTCTGTTCTTTTCCTGGGATTTAGTCTGAACACCATAGATAAAGTCAAACAACAATGCCCCTGGTTATTCTCTCTTCTCAGGCACTAGCACCTAGACATAACACGCAAATGCAGCTGCTGTTTATGTGTAAACATGTATTGTCATATAACTGAGGACAAGAGTTCTAAATGCACATTCTGAGCGAAGGTGCTGAACAAAGTTCACTGCATCAGCTGAGATGTAAAACATTTATTTATGGATGCTAAGGTACAGGGTTCGCCACTAATCCCAGAGATCTTTGATATATAATTATTTAGCTTGAGTAGGAAGGGGAGGGGGTTTGGGGTAATCTGTTTTATAACATGACAGGGTTTTTTATGGTTTGTGGTTTGTTAAACATGCTAACGATATTTTTGGTTTGCATTTGTTTTCTAATTGTGGTGCAAATATTGCATCTTAGAGTATGATAGTTTAAATAAATATTATACACTTCCTTCTTGTCTCTTGTTTATCTTATTGTGTGCAAGTATGAGTGAAAGAGCAAACAGGAGTGTCCTGTTACCCTGGTCACTGAGAGGTTTGAGAGGTTGCGTTCTGGGGTGCCAATTCACTTGTTTCTCTGGAATGGTTTGGAGGGCAAGTGCGGCACTATAGCCAGGAGTATAGGTGAAACAGGATAAGGTTTATTCCCAAGTTAGTAGTCTCAGGTTACAGATAGAAGATAGTAGTAAGGAAGCAGGAAGGACCCACTGGGAGCAGCATCCTTGCTGCTCATCCCACTCATTCTGACACTCACTCAAACCATGCACATATCAGCATTCTATTACCTCACAGTCACACTGGCTGAGCAGCAAGGCACATATAACTAAGGAGAGAATGCATGGCAAAGTCATGAAGATATATAAATCACACAGAAGTACTTTAGCCAAGTGTAAACAGAGGGGGGAAAAAGTCAGAAGGAAAGGAACTAAATACTCAAGAAGGACGAGTGCTATCTAGAAATTTATGAGAGGGGAGAGAGATCCCTCAGGACGAGAACCCTCACTCACCATTAGGTGACATGCTTCATCATATGGGTTCCCTCCTCACACCTTGGTTTGGGCTACGACTACCCAAAGGGAGGAGCAGAGGTGTTTTCTCAGAAGATGAGCGTTAAAAGATAGGGTGAGCAAGGGGCAGAGTGCAATAGAGCAAGAAAGCGTGATTTTAAAAAAGTCTGTCTGGATCCACTGAAAGTTTATTAAGTGGTTACAGCGACATGATTAAAATGCAAGAGAAGAAGTAGGGCGTTAACAGATATACCCTGGTCTTATAAGGTCAACATGTTTCTGCCAACAGGCATTTGTCAGGACCTATAACAACAGTCACTCTACAAATAGTGGTAAATAATAGAATATAATATAAACAATACAAGCCACCACTGAAGTTGTGTGGCCCGTTGTTCAATATCCCTCTTACTTTCAGAGGGGTTCGTGGAACTAATGTGCAACACAGTCACATGTACTCTCCAAGCTCATATACCATCCCCAGATGAAAGTCTGGTGCCCCAAGCTGTGTGAGAGGAGCCCATATGGTGATGCATGTCACCTAACGGTGAGTGAGGGTTCTCGTCCTGAGGGATCTCTCTCCCCTCTCACAAATTTCTACATAGCACTCGTCCTTCGAAGCCTGCCGCCACTTTGATCAGCAGTCCAGCAGGGTCCAGGACTCACAGCCCCATATCCCACCATGCTCCTTCCTTAGCGCGCACCATCATCCTCGTGCCCGGATGCACTGCATTTAAACGCCAGCGTGCTTCCGCAGCACGGGACACCCGCTCAAAGAAGCCTGAAGCCACTTTGATCAGCAGTCCAGCAGTGGCCAGGACTCACAGCCCCATATTCCGCCGCCCTCCTTCCTTAGCGCGCACCGTCATCCTCATGCCCAGAGGCACTGTATTTAAACACCAGCGGGCTCCCGCAGCGCAGGACGCCCGCTCAACGAAGCCTGCCACCACTTTGATCAGCAGTCCAGCAGGGGCCAGGACTCACAGCCCCATATTCCACCGCACTCCTTCCTTAGCGCACATCGTCTTCCTCGTGCCCGGAGGTGCTGAATTTAAACGCCAGCGGGCTCCCGCAGCGCGGGACGCCTGCTCAACGAAGCCTGCCGCTACTTTGATCGGCAGTCCAGCAGGGGCCAGGACTCACAGCCCCATATTCCACCACGCTCCTTTCTTAGCACCCACCATCATCCTCGCGCCCAAAGGTGCTGCATTTCAACGTTAGCGGGATCCCGCAGCGCAGGACGCGTCCGGGCAACGCCCGGGCGAAGCCCAGGCCAAGGGCGAGCCCGTCCTTGCCAGGAAGAGGCAGGGCCACCCCCCTTTTGCCCCAGGACTTGGGCTCTTGTTCAGCATCTGGAGTCGGCTAACAGGTACTGTGTGCTTCCTCATCTTGTCGCCTCTATTATTTGCATCGGCCTGCAGCAATTGTACCCTACCGCTATCAGCGAAACTCACATGTTCTATGGTCTAACGGATTAGGTGTGACTAAACTTTTCATATTGAACCTGATTCTACTGGATTTCCGGGTCCAGCCTTTTCCGAACTAGGGCACTGTACCGCACACTGCACATTACTTTGTCCAAACGTCTTTATTGTTATTTGCTGCTAAAAACTTATTTGCACGTTGTACTTTTACCAATAATATAAGGCTTTTTGATAGTTTTAATACTTGGCATTTTATGGTTTGTGATCAAGTGCCGTATTGTATTTTGCACATTGCATATTGCACCTTGTCCTATAAGCTGTGAAGCACTTTAGCAGGGATTTGATAATATAACAGCGTGTACATATACGGCTAACATGAGTAAACGTAAGCCGAGTATAGGTAAAAGTGTGGCAGGAACCTTAGATGCTCTCTTATTGAGGGCAGAATCAGCCCTCATTAATGAGTTAAAGCTTACTGAACGAAAGTTATCTCTTGAGCCCCAACCTTCGTAAGGTAGACTCTCTTTAACTCCCGCAATCTCTGAATCTTTGGTGGTATCCAACCATGATGTATCCCCTTCCCGGCTTAGTCAGTCCCCATATGTTGTTCCGGATTCAGTGACAAATCTTGTCTCCTGTTCATCTTCTGACCAAGAATCCGGCTCTGTTAAACCTAAAGTTCCGACTAGAGGGCAGAAAGCTAAATTGAGGCCAACCCATACTAATGAATCCCCTTCCAGAAAAAGGAAGAGCCGAGGAATATTGAAACCAAATAAACCTGCCAAGAGAACAACTAGAAAGAAAACACTACCTGTCATCTCTGTAAATGATCCCAAAGAGGGCCCCCTCACTCCTACGATCCAGACGACGATAGGACAGTTCGCTGATAGCACACAGGAGGGGAACTTCTGGGGCAGGCTTGAAACTATGATGTCTACCTTATTGGATCCTATTCTGCAGAAAATAAGCCCAGTAGAAGCCAGATTATTAAAACTAGAGGGGACGGTTACACCGGTAGTTAGTTCAAATATTAGTAGAGATCATTTAGCTACTAGGGGAACAGGTACGGGGTAGGTTCACCTGCGAGCTCTGCTGCAAACAGAGAGGTGACAGATAAGAGTAGCTCCAACAACATTATGCCTAGTAGTGTTGATATTCCAGCTCGCACCTGTCAGTCCCCTACAAGAGCAGGGTCCTCTGTGCCTTCAAGGGTTAGGAGGTTAGAAAGAAGGGAGTTACAGCCAACGAGTCTCCCAGTTATCGACCTCCCACCGGAATCCACTCCTTATGTAGTGGTTTTGGGGAGCGTTCCCTCCCTCCCCCGAGGGGCTAGCGAGAACTATGGGCAGCTGATAAACAAACTACCTCATTGGTTCACTTATAACACCACTTTTGGTGCCGTGTGGCTGAAAACATTCTTATGGTCCGCAGGGTGAGTTGGATTGGGAGCTCGCGAAAAATGGGCACGGGTGACTGTATTATTGTAAACTTCGATAACCTCCACACTGCGGGCAGGATCTTATCTAGGGACATCTGCCTCACTACCCTTTCTGGATCTGTCATCAGCGTTTTTCCTCTGGGCTTTTTTTTATAAACCAGTCTCTCTCAGGGATATGTTTGAGGAAATCCCCAGGGCACTTCCCCGAGGTGGGTGGTTAAATAGAATAGCATCTAGGCAACAGCCTACTTCTATGGCCCACTCATCCTTTGTAACAGATGGTCAGACTGGTGTTGACCCCTCACTGGAACTAAATAATAGATTTTCTGTTTTATCCGGGTTGGAGGAGTGTGACTGACTAAGGATCTCCACGCCCTCTGAGATTGAGCCTGTTGTACTTACCCAGTCCCCAGCAGAGGTAGTTGAGGGGCTCATAGGTTAGAGACCCAACAACTTTTTATCTTGGAATATCGCAGGGCTGGTAAATAAGCTCCAAGACCCATTGTGGGTGCGATTTGTGAAGCAATTTTCGGTAATTAGCTTTCAAGAAACATCGTCAGTGGATTGCAACCTATTCTTGGAAGGTTATAAGGCTTTTTTTGTCCCAGCAACTCCTTCGGTGAGTTGAAGACCCAAGGGTGGTCTAGTTGTATACATATCTGTGGCTGTCGATTGCCAGATTCAGGTTGTGTCATCCACAAACCCAGGAATTCTGGCATTGTCAGCCAAAAGGGGGGACATTAGATGGGGCCATATTAACTTCTACAATTCGGTGGACTGTCCTCATAGTGCTTGTAATATTACCACCTTGGGAGCATTTTTAAGACAATCTTTTGGCCCTATCCTACATAATCTTTTGGTTTCTGGCGATTTTAACATACATCCCTGTGGTAACCTAATACTATCCTGTATTTCTGAGTTGGGATGCCCCCGTATGAGGGGGTTTCACTTTGAACATCATGCCCAGGGGGAACTGTTGAATAATATGATAAATGAAATGGACATGGTGGCCTTGATGTCCTTAACTGCCCCGCAAACTAAAATCTCTGTGCCAACTTTTAAAGGGCGTGGTAGGGGGTCGTATATAGATTTTATTTTAATTTCCTCTTCCTTGCAATCCTTATTTCATGGTTTTCATATTATGGAGAGCGAATTTAGTGACCACAACCCACTATGTGTTCACATGTTGGGCTCTTTATTAGTTCAAATTGGGGAAGTTTCAACCAGGGATGCACTGAGACCGACTGATGGCAAGCGAAGACTCAAATAGTCTCAGATTTCCTCAGATACATTTTACAGCGAAGTAAATGTATCTTGTGTCCCCGAGCTAGCACTATGGACAGCTGCAGGTTCCTCCCCTAATGAGATTATTGGCGCATAGGAATCAATAGCTCGTAAAGTTGGTGAAATCTTAAGTGTCCCGGCTAGCAGAACTGTCATTCACAGCCCCAGATGGTTTGACTCTCATTGCTCTAAGGCAGCAAAGAAGCTGAGGGAAGCTCTGTCAGCCAAACCAAGAATTCAAACCGAGGTATGCGTTCGTCGGAAAGAATATAAGTATGCTCTGGTCAGACAGAAGGGTGCCCTGAAGGAGGAGGCGTGGAGGGAGCTGATTGATTTAAGCACTCTTAGGCACTCTTAGGCACAGCTCCAAGTTCTGGAACGTTGTGAATCGACCCCTTTTTGGTCAGGAAGTGGGGGGGGGGCCTTAGACTCACACATCACTGAGGAGGAGTGGGTACTTCACTTTAAATCTATGTTTGACTGCCCTACGGAGCATAGTTGCCAAGAGAGTCGGGACACAAATGTCCCTGTAATACTTTTTAAAAAGGGTGAGGTTATGGATGGTATTGCAGGGCTATCCATTAATAAAGCGCCGGGCCCAGATGGGATTCCTTCAGATTTAAGTCTGACCCTCCATTCTGGGCGCCGATACTGGAGGCTGTATTTAACGCAGCGGCAAAGAATGGCTGTCCTCAGTCTTGGGCCTCTTCCATAATAGTTCCTGTTTTCAAGAAGGGTGACAGGAACAGTACCCACTGCTACAGGCCAATCTCCCTCATTGACTTAGTGGTTAAGGTGGTAGGACATATTCTTTTGCAGAGATTATCAACTTGGGCGGAGGAGCATGAGATCCTGTCGGAAGTCCAGTATGGATTCCAGTCGGGACGTTCTACTGTTGCTCAGTGTCTCAATCTATCTAAGATACTGAGCAAATATACTGTTGCACGCCCCGGCACTATCTACCTTGCCTTCATGGACCTGTCCTCCGCATTTGATTGCGTTAATAGGGTTAAATTGTGGCAGTCCTTGAGGGCAATGGGGGTGGATGACAGTATTGTTAATTTCCTAGAGGACCTGCAAAAATCAACCAAGGCTAATGTCAGGTTTTCTCAGGACCTTCGGGTCTCTAGGGATCTTGAGATTAAGCGGGGAGTACGGAAAGCATGCATTTTGGCTCAATTTTTGTTTAATTTGTACATTAATGATTTGGAGACTGTACTAAGAGCAACTGGAGTTGATTACCCATGTGTAGGGCGGCGTGGTATTCCCATCCTGCTATATGCGGACGACGCCGTCCTTATATCCAGGACTGCAATGGGCTTGCAATCTCTTTTAATAGCATTTTCTAGATTCATGACTGATCGGGACTTGGCAATTAATAATTCCAAATCCTATTTAATGAAAGTGGGCAGCATCCCAAAAAGAATTTCCAATTTAGTGTTGTCCCTGCTAAGATCCCCCGTACTAACGTATTTTCCTATTTAGGAGTTCTTTTTGATGACCAATTAAAATGGGGTCCTTTAATCGCGAGGAAAAAGGGGGACCCGTGCCCGGGTAAAGGCGGCAATTTTTAATTTTGCCTCCAAAATAGGGAAGAAACCAGCAGGAGTCAAAAGCATGGCCATAGCTACCTATGGTAGTGAAATCTGGGGATATACTGCTGCGGATTCCCTTCAGGTGGCAGAGAACTACTTTCTGAAGCGCCTATTGTGTGTTCCGCGTGGAACCTCTAACATAGCGGTCCATGAGGAACTGGGGGTCCCCTACTTAAGCGATGTCCTTGCACTGCACCCCTTGCTTTTTGGCTGAAGTGCTGGCTGAACAAAGATTTAACTCTCAACCATTTAAGTTTAAGAGAGTGCATGTCTCTCGACAATGTATCCCGAATTCCTAGGCTTAAGTATGTTAAAAGTAGTCTGGTAGGGGTAGGGCGCGGCGATTTATTTTGTAAGCCTCAATCCATTGTCAAGAAGGATGTAGAATTAATCAGGGTAGCCTTCTTGACCTCAAGGAAAGTGGATAGGGAAGAGCTGGAGATGCTGAAACCTAGGGTCTGTATGTTTTTAATCCTCAAAACAACTCCGACAACGGAACCTTATCTTATGGGGTTTCTATCAACACACAAGAAGTTTTTATTAACTAGGTTTCGGATGAACATTTTCCATCTCTTGTCAGGCCTAAGGGATACAACAGAGGTCAAGTGCTAGCTCCCTGCGGCTGCGACGGACAGTCTCAGCAGGATCTGCTGCATTTTATGTTTCTATGTAAGTTGTATGAAACCACCCGAAGGAATTTTCTGGATCCCATTTTAAAAAGAATGAATTTTAGACAGGCCCGTCCTGCCCTTATTTATCTTCAGCTGCTGAAAGAGGACTGCCTTATTTTTATAGTAGGGTTTTTAAAAGCTTCTGTGAAATCTAGGGCCTGTATGGATGTGTAGACATTGGATGATCTAGGTATGTTTTATTGGTTTGGCTGATCTAGTTCACGGTATAAAGTAAATACAATTGGAAGTCATGCTTTTCTGGCACATTGCACCTTAAGGCCTCGAATAAATTTGGGTGGGTGGGTCTTTATTTATAAATTGCGTAAGAGGTTCTGACTTCTTAATCATGTTTTAATGAATTACTGTTTTTATGCACCTGTATCTGTGTAACTTTTATGGTTTTCCGAATAAAGTTTATTTGATTTATTGATTGATTGATTAATTAGTTCCTTTGCTTCTGACTTTTTTTCCCCTCTGTTTACACTTGGCCAAAGTACTTGTGTGTGATTTATATATCTTAGGGATCAGTACTTCCTGGCCTACACAGATCCCATTCGGTCCTATGTATGTATTTGACTAAAGACATGAAGATACCATTTACCTCCCTTCTGTATGGAAAAAATAGAAATATGAATCCAGGTAAGAAAGTAAACCATGAGAAGTGAGCACTTTTTTCCTTATTACGTAATCTTTTTTTAACATTTGAATATACCTAGTGCGCTAGTGCTGGGAGCCCTACCGCTTGAGTTCTGTTGTTAGTATTTGAGGGCGGAGTCACACAGGCAGAGAGACTTTTTGGTAAAACAATATAAACTGGTTTATTAGTAAGTGTTGAAGATGGAGGATGATCGCGAGAAATTGGCGGCTGAGTTTTTTGCTCAAACTAAACAACGTACTTCTGATGCTCAAAAGGACTCATCTAATGAGGGTTTAAAAGCAAAATTCCTCAAATAAGAAAGACTTAAAAAACTTGAATCATCTAAATGGTGGGATGGCATCACCCTTAAAAACTATATGGATCAGAAAAGAGTACCCAGGGGTTTAAGGATCTTAATTTTTCCAACCTATGATGACCTGGACGATGACTTACTTAAAGAATGGGAGGATAATCTGCATTCTTCATCATTTTGCATGATGGGTATATTAATCAAGAATGCAGAAAGGAAGGTGGAGAAACTGAAGGGCCAGATAGCGGAACTGGAAAAAGAAATCAAAGATATGAATCTAGTTGAACTGACCGAAAAAAACTATGCTATACTAAAAGATGTAATTAATAAACATCAGATACAAATCAAGAGAAAAAGTTGAGCAAAATAAGAAGAGACGAAAGAGATTACAACCAGGGAAGGGTGTTTACTTTTAGTAGAGGCTTTTATGAAGTGTTAAAACCCAAAGTTACCGGGGGTGTAGAGGAAATAGATGAATTAAGTTCAGTCAATTATAGCAGCTCAAGCATTTCATTTATTGAGGATGGGGGTGGTCCCAGCACAATGGGATCAAAACCAGTTAATACTTCTTCTTTTTCTAAGGAAATACAGCGAATCAAACGAGGGAAACAAAAATTGGCCAATCGGGTAAATCAATCAGGAGGGGCAAGCGGAGGCACCAACAATATAAGAATTGGCACCCGCAGCCAGTACAAAATAGAAAAATAGAACATATTTCGCTAGATGCGAGGGAGGCTATGAATCTAAAAGTGATTAATTTGTCGAATAGAACATTGAATGCTAATGAAATTTCTGTGTTACAAAGGGGTTTATCTTTTTGGCCCAGTTCAAAATATAATTTTACAGATATTGAAATTGATTTGTTTACGTTTGCTAGAAAATTAAAATTAAAACGTTTTTTTTCAACTTACGATAGATCTAAGTCTGTTAATTTGGAAAGTATACAGTCTACAACCTCTCTTGCTCACATTAGAGATGTGCAAATGCTTTTATCTATAACAGAAGGAGATACCTATAATGAACAAGACATCATCTCTTTATTAAAAATACCTGTGGATTATTCTTGCTCTAGTGGTTTGCAACCGGCGTCTACATTTACACCCCAAGGTACACAATTTACAGCAATAGATGATAATGTTATCTCAGACTTACACAAATTGGAAGATCAATTGCTATCTGGTAAGAATAAAAGTAGACATGTTAATAACTTAAGTAGGGATGAATGGATGGCCATTAACAGTTTAAAAAATGACATCAATATAGTAATTCGAGAGGCCGACAAGGGCGGCAACATTGTCATAATGAATAGGGAAGAATATTGTAATGAGAATAAACGACAACTGAACGACACAGAAACTTATCTTAAGCTTACTACTAGCCCACTGAAAGAAGCTAGCAGCCTAATTAATGAAAGTTTGTGCTCATGGAAAGAGCAGGGGTTGCTTGATGAGAAAGAGTTTAGATATCTGCAAGTTGCTAATCCTGTTGCGCCCTTTATTTACATCTTACCAAAGATACATAAATCTATACAAAACCTTCCTGGTCGACCTATATTCTCCGGTATATGGAGTTTAACGAAACATCTTTCGGAATTCGTGGATTTGTTTCTGAAACCTTTAGTTACGAATCTACCAGCATATCTACGAGACACAATGGATGTACTTAATAAATTGCAAGATCTAGTTTGGGATGAAAGTTTAAGTTTTGTGACTTTTGATGTCGTAGGGCTGAACACGTGCATTACGAATCAAAAAGGTCAGCAAGCGTTAAATCACTATTTAGGACAAAGAAGTGCGAGTTTAAGAGACCACTCCAAAATGTTGATAGATATGAGTTCATTAATTTTACAGAATAATTTTTTCATCTTTGAAGGAGAATGGTTTCAACAAATAAGAGGCACGGCTTTGGGCTCCAGGTTTGCTCCCTCGTATGCCAACCTATTTATGGGTTGGTTTGAGAGGGAGCATGCCTGGAGCAGAAGAGCGGCCTTATGGATGGATCAAATAGTTGACGTTTTATTGATGACGTTTTGGTCATCTGGAAAGGATCAGATACAGAATTGAGAGACTACCACCAGTTTTTGAACAATAATGATTTTAATGTAACACTAACAATGAGCCATCATCCGAGCAGGATTGAGTTTTTAGATATTGAATTGTTCATAGTCGAAAATCAGGTTTACAGTCAATTATTCAGAAAAAACCCAGCAACTAATTCTATTTTAGGAGCGGACAGCTCCCACCCCGCCTCAGTAGTGAAAGGTATCCCCGATGGGGAAATGATTCGTATTTGGAGAAACTGCAGCAGAGACACAGAATTTAAATTAGAATTAGATGCATTACAATGTAGATTGGAAAATAGAGGCTACCCTATAAGTAGCCTTGTACAGGCAAGACATCGAATTGAAAAGGTAAAAAGGGAAGATACATTGATTCAAAAAACGAGACCTCAGAATACACATATAATGCACACCAAAATCAGATTTTTAAGATCTTAAATAAGAATTGGAATTTGCTGAAGGGGATTCCGGGGTTGCTCGGTGTGATTGCTGACAAACCTAAAATGACATATAGAAGAAGTGATACTATTGGAAATCTTGTTACTAGAAACTATGTGGAACCTATCAGGTCAAAAGGTACTAATTGGCTGCCAAGCCAAGCCAAAGGTTTCTTCACATGTGGCAATTGTAACATATGTGATTTAGGCATTAATCGTATTAAAACATTTACCTATAACACTAAGAAATGCTATCATATATGAATTCATCAATTGTAATAGTGCGGGTGTAATATATGTTTTAATATGTGAGTGCACTAAAATATATATAGGTAGCACTAAACGTATCTTGAAACTCAGAATACAAGAGCATAGAAGAGCTATATTAAGCAGAGATACAAATTCACCCTTGTATCAACATGTGAAGCAGGATCACAAACATAGTGGTAGTTTTAAGTTTCATGGTTTACAGAAAATCACACTTAAAAGGAGAGGAGGGGATTGGGAACTAGAACTGCGACAGCAAGAGGCAAAATGGATTAGTAGATGTAGGGCCACGATCCTTGGCCTTAACAGTGACAACGAATTACATTATTTTTTATAGTTGTCATTAATCATTATGACAAAATAATTTCACTTACAGTATTTGCATGCAATCATAGGTTGGTAACAATGTATTGAGAAATCGCATATTTTTGAATTATTTTTATGGAAATATAGGAAATTGAATTAATTTTCTCTTACGTAGCAGAAGTCAATTATTAAGAAAATGTATTCAATATCAAAATGTAACGGAATAATATTCTTGTGCAGTATGAGAATTTAGTGATATTGTGTTACAAACATTTATTGTATTGTACATTGTTTTTTAAATGTCTCACAAATAGATTCTTCTTGTTAAATGATATATACAATCAGTTTTATTATATTCTTGTATTTCGATTCAAAGGCACCATTATGAATTAACAAACTAAGAATTAGGACTTTAAATGTTTTGTCTGCTTTTCTCAGTAGCAGGTTTGAACACATGGTATTGGGATTGCTTGGGTTAATAAACTGGGCATCTCTCCCTTGGGCTAATTGGATTTACAACAGTAATGGAATGTGTTCATGGACTTATTCTAACTAGCACGTTGATAATAGACGTGTTCTTTTCTTTGACTCCTCCCAACTATAAATCTCCTCTCCCTTAAATATAAATAGACGCCCCTTTTTTCAATAAACTTTTCCAACTTATAATCTTCCTTTCACCACATTATATTTCTTCTTTTTTCTGCATTATAAAAGGGGATATTGAGGGTTGGTGTGTTTTTGCTGTTCCTTACGGGTAGCAGAATAGAACCCATGAGGTTGATGATTCTGGGTTACGAAATAGGGCGCTTTAACCAATGGACTAACTCGGATCATGTTAACAGCATGATGTGTTGTTTGCCTCAACTTGATGCTGATAAATATCAATGACCACCATTGGCTTAGGGGACAACCAGTGGGAGTCAGGCTTTTTGTCAGATGGCATATTCTAGCCAATAGCAACGAGTTTTACAGCTACTGGCTTATGCAGAGAGGGAACAGTTTATTTTAATGAGGAATAGAATAACCATCTTTGGAATTGCACTCAAATTTAGTTATAAGTTAACATACAGTTTTGAATAATCTATTACTATTCAGAAATATTACCACTAAAATGCTTTATATGTTTATTTTTTGGAATTTCACATTATAGAAAGACTTGAATAAGATCGCTTGCTTGAAAAATAGACGCTCAAAAATAACAGAGATTAAATAGGTAAGAATTATTTGATTTAGAATATCAAATGCAACCAAATTGGTCTAACTTGACCAAACTCTTAAAATGTTCTATGTTTTCTTCTATTTCCCCCTTCATCATAATGAAACTCCTCTAAGAGTACTAGCACACTCAAAATTAGATTCATGCGATGCATTTGAACTTTTTAACGAGAAGATTCACCTTAAATTACTAGGGTACGAATTTAGTTCTAATTTAAAAGTGATTATCGGTTCTTCAACCCCTGTTGACCTTAAAATGAAGACTTTTTTCGATTGCCATAATTAATTAGATGTATAATGCTGTTTTAATTTATGGTAATTGGGATTTGTGTTAACTGTATAGGAATGCATTATCATTGGATATAGGCCTATCTCTATTGTATTAAGAATATAGAAATGTGTCTAGGTGATGAACTATTAGTGATGTAAAGATGCTTAATACATTGGAAATAATCCAAAACTACATTGCTTGAAATACAGTACCTCTATCTTATACTGGCACAACATTAGAATGGATATAGGCGGAGTTATACCTTTATTAAGATCATGTTTTTTTGAAGTTTCAATTGAATAGTTATATTTGTTTTTTCTATTATTTCAGCCCTGATTACGTCTTTTTAAGACGAAACGCGTTGGCTGAATTAAGTATCGCAACAAAGAATGATCAGATATATACAACAAAGCTGCAAGTCTTTAATTTGAAAAATCGAATGACCATTTCTAAGAAAAAACTTGATTCGAATGACCAGAAAGAAGAATGGATCTACATTAGGAACTATCTGCCTAATGACTTCTTTCGTTTTGAAGATTTGATTCTAATATAGACATTATTCTATTTAAATTGTGTTGCTCCTTCTTCTTGTAATTAAGTATTTGTTAGTGTGGGTGTTTAGCGGTAAACCACGAGAAGTGAGCACTTTTTTCCATATTACTTAATCTTTTTTTAACATTTGAATACGCATAGTGCGCTAGTGCCGGAAGCCCTACTGCTTGAGCTCTGTTGTTAAGAAAGTAATACATAACACCCATGGGATGAGCACAAAACATGGGAGTTAAAAAAAGATGTTAATACTCAACATCATGAAAAGAAAACATATAATGTAAGTAGAAATTTAATCATAAATACTTACAATAAACAGACCAGGGAAGGAAATAAGGATACAAAATCACGAATGACACATACATACATCACTCGGGAGAAACACCCACACTCTCCCCACAGTAGACAGTATAATATAGAGGAACAACAAAAGTGACACCTCATACTAAAGTCACCGACTCTACAGCATAGCACAAGGGTGCAATACATGTGCCCTAATGGGTGCCATACATCTGTCCCATCAACAACCCACACAAGAGGACATAAAAAAGTGCAAAATATATGTCACTGTGGGTGCAACACATATGCCGCAAAAGATTGGGTGCAATATTGTTTGAGTAGCAACTCACCAGCCCATCACAATGTAACGTTAGGGTGCAAGTAAAAATGCCCCAACACTTATAAACGTAAGTACGGTTTAGGCACGGTTTAGGCACAACGTAAATGACTATCACCAGCAACATAAATGTAAGTACACTTTGGGCTGCAGCTTCTCTGCCCCATAACAAGTAACTGAAAGAATTGTTTGGGATGCAAGAAGCATGCCCCAAAACAAGTAATAGTAAGCAACATTTGGGTGAAAAACAAAACTTCCGCAACAAAAGTAACATCTGCATAAGATGCAACACTCACAATTAAGGATACATTTCACTAATCAAATTATCAAACAGTAAATGCAGTACACAGCAGCCCAGCATGGATCAGACCATTAAGCACAGTATAAAGAAATAGGCAGAAAATCAAGAATAGCACCCAACAAGGGCATATGCACAGTCACGGGTGGAAATGAATTGTGATTCTGAAGTAGGCGTATTCAAAAGGAAGTGGCATACAAAATAAGGACAAGTACCAGGTCCCTTCAAATGTTAGTGCTGCTCAGCCCACCATTCCAACTGAAACTCACTCAAACCATGCACACATCATCATTCTATTACCTCGCAGTTACATTGACTGAGCATCAGGGGACATATAACTAGGGAGAGAATGCATGACAAAGATATGAAGATACCACAGTTTATTATTGGACAACTGACATTGGATTGAACAAGATTGCACATAATGAACGTTTTTTTATGTTTTGAGACTTGGCATATTTGGCACATTGAGTAGACTCTGTAATAAGTGAGTGTCACCATTGACATGCAGGCAGTTTTCATCTATCATTAACACTACCTTGGAATAATGGAAAAGATCCATATAATAACAGGCTGCATAATGCAATGCTTGAGGAACACAGATTTACATAATGGAAGCACATGACGATATGCTGGAAAAATCCCTGGCATATAATCAAACTTTTTCTGGAGGTATTCTATTACTGCCAAAAAAATGTTGATGGGTTAGTGCCTGTCATAGATGGAGCTTTGGGAATCATGGGACAGATGTGCAAAGCGACGATAGCAAACACTAATTTTCAAAGTTTGTAACAACAAAAATGCTTTTGTAAATGTACTGATCCCATTTTAGGTATTGCAACCACATATTGAGACAGTGTTTGGAAGGACATTTGTAAGTTTCCCTTCCAAATAGAGATGTAGAACATCCAAGTATGTATGCTCAGGTATGGGGTCCGCCACTAATCCCAGAGATCTTTGATATATAATCATTTAGCTTCAGTAGGAAGGGGGACGATTAGGCTAATCTGTTTTATAACATGACAGGGCTTTTTATGGTATATGATTTGTTAACCACAGTAATTATATTTTTGGTAGGCATTTGTTTTCTTATTGTGGCACAAATACTGCACCTTAGAGCACGATAGTTTAAATAAATATGACAAACTTCCTTTAAGTCTCTTATTTATAATATTGTGGACAAGTATAAATGAGAGCACAAAAGGGTGTGTACTGTTATCGCGATCCCTGAGAGGGTCGAGAATGTTGTGTTCTAGGGTGCCAATTCACTTGTTTCTGTGAAGGGCAAGTGAGGCACTATAGCCAGAAGTATAGGTGAAACAGGATAAGGTTTATTCCCAATTTAGTAGATTCAGATTACAGGTAGAAGATAGTCGTAGGGAAGCAGGAGGTGCCCACTGGGAGCAGCATCCTTGCTGCTCAGCCCACGCATTCCAAATGACACTCACTCAAACCATGCACTCATCAGCATTCTATTACCTCACAGTCACAATGGCTGAGCAGCAGGGGACATGTAACTAAGGATTGAAAGCGGGACAATGACATGAAGATACCAAACACCTCCCTTATTTATGGAAAAAATAGAAAATATGAATCCAGGTAAGAAAGTAATAAGCAACGCCCATGGGATGAGCACTAAACATGAGAGCAGAAAAAAGTGAATACAGAAGATGGTAATACTCAACATCATAAAAAGAAGACATATGGTGCAAGTAAAAATGTAATGATACAATACAAAAAATACATGGACCAGGGAGGGAAATAATGATTCAAGGTCATAAATGAGACACACATGCATCACTCTGGAGAAACACCCACACTCTCCCCCCACAGCAGACAAAATATACAGGAGCAACACAAGTGACACCTCACACTAAAGCCACTGACTCTATAGCGTAGCACAAGGGTGCAATATGTGTACCATGCATCTGCCCAATCAAAAAACAATACAAGAAGACCTAAGAAAGTGCAAAATATATGTCCCTGTAGGTGCAACACATATGCCCCAAAGCAAAAGATTTGGGCGCAATACCGGTGCCCCATCACCAGCACTAGTAAGAAGTTGAAATGTAATATTGTTTGGGTAGCAAATCACCAGCCCATCACAATGTAATGTTAGGGTGCAAGTAAAAATGCCCCAACACATATAAACGTAAGTACAGTTTAGGCGCAACGTAAATGCCTATTCCCAGCAACATAAATGTAAATACAGTTTGACCTGCAGATTCCCTGCCCCATCACAAGTAACTGAAAGAATTGTTTGGGATGCAATAAACATGCCCCAACACAAGTAATGGTAAGCAACATTTGGGTGAAAAACACAAACCCCACAACAAGCAACAAAAGAAACATTTGCATAAGGTGCAACATTCACAAATAAGGATAACATTCACTAATCAAATTATCAAATAGTAAATGCGGTACACAGCAGCCCAGCATAGATAAGAAAATTAAGCACAGTATAAAGAAATTGGCAGAAAATCAAGAATAGCACCCAACAAAGGAGGCCCTTCACAGCATATGCCTAGTCACAGGTGGAAATGAATTGAGATTCTGAAGTAGGCGTATTCAAAAGGAAGTGGCATACAAAATAAGGACAAGTACCAGGTCCCTTGAAATGTTGGTGCTGCTCAGCCCACGCATTCCAACTGACACTCACTCAAACCATGCACACATCAGCATTCTATTACCTCAGAGTCACACCGGCTGCACAGTAGGGGACATATAACTAACGAGAGAATGCATGGCAAAGATATGAAGATACCACAGTTTCTTATTGGACAACTGACATTGGCTTGAACAAGGTTGCACATAAGGAACTTTTTTTGTGTTTTGAGACTTGACAGTTTGGCGCATTGAGTAGACCCTGTAATAAGTGAGTGGTATCACTGACACGCAGGCACTTTTCATCATATCATTAGCACTACCTTGGAATAATTGCACAGATCCATATTATAACAGGCTGCATAATGGAATGCTTGAGCAACACAAATTTACATAATGGAAGCAGATGACTTAATGCTGGAAACGATCCTGGCATATAATCAACATTTTTCTGGAGGTATTTCAGTTACTACCAAAGAAATGTTGATGGTTTAGTGCCTGTCATAGATGGAGCTTTGGGAATCATGTGACAGAGGTGCAAAGCATTTTTACAGTAGCAAAACTGCAATTCAAAGTTTTCAACAACAAAAATTAGTTTGTAAATGTACTAATCCCATTTTAGAGATTTCAACCCCATACCAAATACTAGATAGGTATGCCATGTTACAATGTTTTGCCATTATCTTCTGGTCGCAAGACATAGAAAAGTTACAGACTCCTGAGTTGAGGTGGAGTGGTCATTAGGCAGCTCCTCCGCTAAGGCAGAGGAGCGTCGCCCCACTGCTTTGCAGCAGTGTAAATAAAGTAAAAGTAAAATGATAATAACTCGATGTTATTATCATTTTATTTTTTCCTGCTGTTGCAGCTTGGTGGGGCGGGCTGCTCTGCTCACAGAGCAGGGGGAGGAGTGGTGGGCACTATGTAAGTGCGCATGAATGTTTGTCTGTCTGTCTTGGGCCAGCCAAACAGTCATGCATACCCACCCAGGCTGTATTACACCTGGGTAAGAACATGCCCAGGCTCCTAGTCCCCATCGGAGCACCAAACCACAGCGCTCAGACCAATCACAGCAATGCATTGCAGCATTGTGATTGGCTTAGGGGATCCTGGGTGCTTCCTGTTGCTGCCGGATGCAGAGAGACGGCGGAGGGGAGATGGGGTGATGAGGTAAGTTTATTTTTCTTTACCTGCCCTCCGCCACCCGATCCGTGCCAGCCACCACTGGTGGTGGCAATTTTCATCTTGTGTGTTTGGTTTTCCGCACTGGTCTTTGCTGTGCTCCGTCTAATGGGGCGAGTGGATGGTGTAATGATCTAAAACCAGATTTTATATATTATTGTGGCTCTGTGGGTCTGTAGTATCACCTTAGCCTACATGGACTAAAATGTTTCATTTCAATCAGTCAATTAATCAATCAATCAATCAGGAGTTTGTAAAGTACAGCTAGTCACCTGTGAGGGTCTCAAGGCGCTGAGGAGGGGGGGCTGCTGATCTGGGCGCTTCAGTCGAAGAGCCTGGTCTTGAGGTCCTTCCTGAATTGGGTCAGCAAAGGGGATTGCCTGGGGTGGAGGGGCAGGGTGTTCTAGTTCTTGGCGGCGAGGTAGGAGAAGGATCTTCCTCCGGTTCTGGGCTTGTGAATCCATTGGACGGTGGCCAGGGCAAGTTGGGTGGAGCAAAGTTGTCTGTCAGGTATGTGGAAGGTGATACGGTGTGTCAGATATGCTGGTCCTGTGTCATGGAGAGCTTTGTAGGCATGTGTGAGGAGCTTGAATGTGATTCACTTTTTGATTGGGAGCCAGTGGAGTTGTTGGAGGTGTTGTGTTATGTGCCTGCCCATTTATTGAGTACTTAAGCTTATCCTTAAATTAACAGTCAAATCATATTTTACTTGCAGTGGGTATAAGAAATGGCACTCAACTATCTCATCACTCCTTACCGTCAATATTTTTCCTCCAGTCCTGATTTTGCTTGTTCATCTTTCCGATGTCTAGTGATGCAGAACCAGTCTAATGTGCAGGCCTGCAGCAGCCTGCAAATAGACACTGACTGCTTTTCAATCTCGCTGTTAGGCCTGATGTTAATTTCATCTTGTATATTTGGTCTTCTGCACTGGTCTTTCCTTAGCTCTTTCTAGCATGGGTGAGTGGGTGCTGTACTGAATGAAAACTGGATTTTTAAATGAATCTTGGCCCTGTGAATTTTTAACTCACCTGAATTCTCAGCTCCTACAGGGACTACAGTGTTCCACGTATTGATTTCTTGAGCTTATCCTTGAATTATTTGTCATATTATATTTTACTAGCTATGAGTGTAAGAAGCAGCCCTTTACTTATCTCACTACTCCCCACTGTCCATATTTTTGTCTGGCCTCCATTTTGTTTGTGGTCTGGTCAGCGGTCTAGTGCTTCTATTAGGCTGGTTTTCGTTCTTTGCATGCTACTGAAGCAGCTCTGTTTGCTGTCACAGTTGATATCCATATAATGTCGGACAGTGGGGCAGTGCTATTATTATATTTATTGTTGGATCCTAGAGTATCCCATGGTTACTAGAGACATTATCGACATCTTTAAGTTAGCATGAGCCCGGGAGCCATGATGGTGCTTTTGCACACGATACTCCTTATCTTTATTTTGCACTACTCTGTTTATGCCTTTCACATGAGAACTCTCTGCTGTGCTCATTCTCTGCCTGTTCCTATTTTAAACTATTTTCGTGTTTCTGTCAGATCTTATTGTGGAAAAGTACGAGAATGTGAGCGAAAAGGAGTGTCTTGTTACCGCGATTCCGGAGAGCTCAGGGAGTGTTGTGTTCTGGGGTGTCTAATCATTGGTTTCTCCATTTGTGAGTAGGAGAGCGAGTGAGACACTATAGCTAGTCGGTCCTGGGTTCGTGGGCACTAAGGTGGTGGAAAGACTTAGCCCCTATACACTGAGGTCCTATTTTCCTGCGCATAGTTCTGTGGATGTGCAGAATCCCTGCAACAAGAGCTTCTTTTGATACCATTTCTTATGCTGTCCCCATCAATTAGCTCTGGAATGCTGGTGTGATGAGTTTTTCTCTGCAGTGGTTTCATCTTTTCAGAGCAATTGAACCCAGGCGGTGTAACTTAAACCATTTAGATCAAGAGCCAAGCCTCAGCGGTGGGGAGTCCCCAGGCCTCGATTATGAGCCCATCACATTTTAACATTTATCTGACTCTCATTGCTAAACTGATTCAGTTTTGGCTTAGCACTTATGTATTATGCCCACAACACCCTGACTGTTATTTGTACAAAGTTGCTCCTAAAGATCAGTTTCTGATTTATATGTCTACAGTTGCAGATTGGATGCAGACAACTTTCTTAAACTTAATGTCGACAAAACTAGGGCGCATCTTTATGATGGTACCTCGGTGCCTTGGTTCAAGGAATAGAGGCCAGATGATTTTGGTTTTTGCCACCATCCCAAAGTATGTGGTTAAAAATCTGAGGGTGCAAATGGACATTTACTTAATTGTATTTTGGGAGCTTGATTAACTCAATGAGGTGTTCTTGCTTCTACCATCTGGATCTACTGTACAAGGCATTCCCTTTGCTTACAGAGTTAGCACCCAAGTCGTAGTCTGAGCCATTATCCTCTCCCGCATAGACTACTGTAATGCAAAATTATCTTGACCATCCCAAAAAAAAAAAAAATGATCTGCAGCAAAATCAAAATGTCACTGCAAGACTCCTTTTTTAATCGGCGGTGGCGGAAAATGCATTTTTCCGCACACCAGCAGTGGTCCTCATGGTTGCCATTAGTATGTCCAAACATAGCCCATTTCCCGACTGCCACAGTGCGACGCGAACCGCGATCAAAGTGCTCCCGCCACCACGGCAGTGGGAGCCAATGGAGACTCACCGTCGTGCGGAATGACGTCCCGTCCGCTGTACAAATCAGGATGCCCAAACAGCCAGTCACACCGCAGCGGAGAAACCGCCCAACCAGAGACAGTGGATGCTTGACAGCGGAGCGCGAAACCAGGGTCCTGGTTCCTTCCACCCGGTCCCGACCGCAATGGAACCAGCTCTACACGTCTTCCCGGTGCTGTACATGATACACTACCAGGAAGTTATTGACCGCCGCGGACGACGCCGCAGGTACACAATTACACAACTCTGCACACAACCACAACACACAACTCATGGGCTGATAGAGGGTTCCTGTCCACACCAGACACCCTGGTGGGGACATGAACACATCCACAAGTGTACCCACACCTGTCCTACCTGTCACCAAATCACCCCTCGCATCTAGGACACCCATCTACCGCGATATTAATGCAATATCCCAGGCACGTAACCGCTGCGATGAAGACGCGGGAAAACATGCGCACAATGCAGAAGGCAAGGCAGAAGGCAGGGCCTGCGCCAGGCATAGGCAGTGAACAAAGATCATAGGGCCACACATCCATCCTCCACAGCAGCACAACACACAGGGCCTATTGCAACACTCCATGACTGTCACACACGTGTAGGAATCTACACACATACCCCCATCACACCTGCAGCACACAATACCAGTGTTAGACACACAGAAGGGTGTCAACAATGTCCAGTCATTACACAGACAAACAATCACACTCCTTGGGGGGTATCGAGAAATATCACACACACACAGGGATGCCAGAACCAATGTCTACACAAAAACAACAGCCAAACACATAACACAACAAAAACACACACAGAACCACAGCAAGACCAGACATGACCTGTGCAGCAAAACTGTGGAAAGCACAGACAGAACAGGAGTGCACAACCCCATCAGTCAGGAACAATGCACAGACAACATACCACAACACAGACAAGAAGTGCACCATCACAAAACAATCATGGACACAAACTGGGAGAAATGGGCCTACAATGACACACACACAGACATACCACACCACCCATCAAGTCAACATGGTGTCATAGAGTACCACATGCCTGTACATGCACAAGAATGACAAGAGACAGCTCAAACATGAGATGCACCTAACACAAGCACGGGAACTAGAATAGACCTAAGTTAATGTGACAGACACACAAGTAAGGCACACCACACTGGCAACACACATCTGAATCAAACACACCACACCAACAAAACACACACACTGACATGCAAATAGTACACCACACACAGAGCATCTGTCAGCTGTAAGAGACAACACAGCCCAAGCACTGCACACAGCCACATTTAACAAACAACAGATGGACATGCCAATAAATCACGTTGCAAACACAGCAGGACATCAGGGGATGCACACCAGGCAAGGACAAGGCAACATACACCCACAGCACTGCATGCACACCAAGCAGTGTGTGCACACCAAACAAACCAGTCGTACACAGATATGAGTGAC
This sequence comes from Triturus cristatus, assembly GCF_964204655.1. Taxonomy (NCBI): domain Eukaryota; kingdom Metazoa; phylum Chordata; class Amphibia; order Caudata; family Salamandridae; genus Triturus; species Triturus cristatus. The sequence goes on along the minus strand of NC_140588.1, from coordinate 802,515,764 downwards.
ACACCATGAACACCCACAACAACAACCAAAACAGCACACAGACAACACCACACTCAGGGCGTGAAGCAGTACCTCAGCAAACACATATACACCTAACCCAACACACACAGATGCACAAGTTTGGGACACCAAAGTGGAAACAACCTGACCAGAGCACTGTGCAGCACAAACAGTTGAACTGCATATAAACAACCATGACTGCTAAACAGTACAAGAGAATAACATATAACCATGTGGCAAAATGTCCTGAGTGGCACATTGGACCTGCTCAAAGATCTGCACCACAAAGCACAGTGTCAAAAATTAAGTGATGGGGAGGCACACACACAGGCAACCCAAGGGGACAGCTGATATGAAAGGGAAGTGGTGTGTACATCAGTAGTGGACATGGCAGGAGTGTACCATACACAAATAGATGAAGTGCAGACTCACAATGACTAGGCATCTGAAGCACAGATGGGGGTGGTATGACACCACATCCCACATGCCATACTGGAGGCAATAAAGCCCCATGTGACAGCAATGCATGAGAAAACACACCCACAATGTCAGTGTGGCTGAGCAGGTATGCACAGTGACCACAAACAGCATCAAGACACATGGATGATCAACAAAACACAACACTGACTTGCCAGTCACATACTCTGCATAATCACAATTGCCAATAACAACAAGTAGGAGTCATCCAGAACTGCAAGGACACAACAACACACTGCACAGTGCACAATATAAAACACACACATGTGCACACAATCACACAAACAGGCGCTCTACTCCTGGGTGACACGTGTGTAGTTGACATTGCATGGGGCACACACCCAACAAATCCACCCCTTCACAGTGCACACTTCTAGACCACCCAAGTGCACACATTGAAAGTAACCCATTTGACTAGGATGACTGACCATCACAAGATGACTATACACCTACACTGCTGTGGAACATATAAAGTAAGATCACATATACATGTTGACCCTGGCCAGCCTGCCTGCAATCCTGTGGATAGAATCCCACTCTCTGCTGGCAGTGCCTCCAACCCAGACATGTGTACAATATAGCTAACATGAACAAAATATGATAATGACAACCGTATTTAAAATAAAACCACCATCATTGCACCCACAAGCATCGGAGTCATGACGAACTGAAGTCCCTGTCACCCCTGTAAAAACTAGAAAAAGTGACACAAGCCATTGGCAATGTTTAAGTGGCATACAGAGCATGTGGCACAGTAAACCATACACACACAGAAAAAACTTTAATCAGTAAGGACACTGACAAATCAGACAACAGGAGCAACTGTCTTTATTCACATATTGCATAGATAGGCACCAATATTAGACAACAGCATGGCCAGTGGTCAGCACAAAGTGCAGAGTATTTACATGAGAAGCTGCACAGGCAAGGGGTAACCAGCAGTGAACAACAAGGCCAGTGGCCAGCACAAAGTGCAGAGTAGTTACATGAGAAGCTGCACAGGCAAGGGGCAAACAGGAGTGAACAAGGAGGCCAGTGGCCAGTCCAATGTGCAGAGTGAGTCCATGAGAAGCTGAACAGGGAATGTGTGCGACTGAACCCTGCCATGGTCAGCAACACGGTCAGGGGGTAAGAATGGATAGTACAGGCACTGATGTAGGAGAGACAGGTGTGTGAGAGTGACTACCACTCAGACTTGGCTGTCAGTCAGACTGGGAGCTGGCGTGTGTCGGGGACAGTTGGAGGCCTGGCTCAGGGAGAGAGAGGCCCAGCTGAGGTAGAGGCATCAGTGGCTTGGGAAGCCAGAGGGCTGCTTGGACCAGGTGGTGTAGTGGCACGTGGAGGTGGAGTCATGCTGCCGTGAGACACAGTGTGGGTGGGAGATTGTGGAGGGGTGCCTTTCCACTTTTTGGGGACCTGAGATGGCTTCCCTGTCTTGGGATTAATGGGAAGTGGTGTGGACACAACAGGCACACTCACCACCAAAGCTGCATCAGGTGCAGACGGTGGCCCACCCTCGGGGACATGCTGGATCCTGCATTTCGCTTGGCCTGGCCTTGCCTTAGCACCTCCATCCCCTGTTTCCCAGGTGTTCCCCCTACAGTGCCCTCCTTCTCCTGCTTCACTGGGCTTTGGATGGGAGTCGAGGTTGTGGGTGAATCTGCCTTGGAGCTCTTCTTATGTGTACTCTTAGCAGGCACCACCTTCTCAGTGGGCACAGAAACTGTCTGCTTATCTCTGCGAGACGCTTTTGGGACAGGAGAGTCCTTGGCTGGGGATGCCTCTGAGGCATGTGACCCTGATGTCTGCTTTTTGGCTTTGTGGCCCTTGGTGTTGCCGGATGGGCTTTTGTCTTTGCCTTCTGGGTGGCTTTAGTTTTCTGTGGAGATGGTGTCCGTGCCCTGGACCGCTTGGGCTGCTGCTGCTGTGTGCTGCGTGTGCTGTATCTTGACCTTGATGTCTGTTGTGCATGGTCACTATCGTCAGATGTGGCCACTGGCAAGGGGGGTGGACAACGGGACTGGATCTGGACTCCGAGATTGTGCCAGTTGAAGATCTGCCGTCACTGCGGAGGACAACGACTGGATAGTCCGGTGTAGCCCACCCACGTCTGAATGTATGCCCTCCATGAAAGCTGTGCCAACTTTTTGTCATGGTCTATGAAGGCATTAAGGAGAGCTGTCTGGCCCACACACGGCTGGCGCAAAAGGTCCACAGACTCAGCACTGATGGCAGCAGGGGGGACAGGGGCAGGGGCAGGGGCAGCGGTCCCTGGGATGAAGGACACTCTTCCCTTCTTACTGGTGCGAACACGGGCAGCACTAGTGGAAGTAGTTGGGTTGGTGGGCACTGTATGCTGTGTGGTGGACGAGGAGGCATAGTCCCCGATCCCTGTGCCAGCCCACAAAGAGGTGTCACCGCCGTCATCAGATGACGTAGAGCTTTGCATCTCTGGCTGTGATTCCTCCAGCAGACTCCTGTCCCCCTCCAAGGCGCTGGTCACATCTGTGTCACTGTGCTCAAGTGCAGCTGATGTGCTTGATCCCTCACCACTGGTGTCCATCCCCTGTTCTTCCGTGCCCACGGGAGATGCTGCATGAGAGAGAGATGTAGGGTCAGTTCATCGGCATCAACAGAACAAACATGGAAACAAAGCCTCACTGAAGATGATGAAATCTACATGTTGCACACCACCCTGTGCAATAACATTGTGCGACCTCACTTTTTTACTCGAACAGTGCGTGTCAACAAGCAAATCAGGCATAAGTGAGCCATGTGATGACCACAAAGCACAATATCCTGCCGGTGGCTCTGTTCAAGCAGACACACAAATAGCTCGGAGCGCAACTAGGGCCCTGATGGGGGCAAGGATGGACCCCACAACATGTTGCCACTGTCAAGTCTGGATGAAGGAGACAACACAGATACAGACTCCAACATAACAGTCCACAATGGCCATTAGCTCATGCCATCAACCATGTTGTACTTTGGGGCAAAACTACTGTTGCACATTGGCAGCAGATGTCCAATCCTCACAAATGTAAGGTTAGGCAATGCACGCATTGATGAAAGCACACTCAGAACAGGCACACTGCCGTTCCCTTCCATGTGATTTACCAGACTAATCCAATGCAGACGATACCTGAAGCCCATGACTCAGGATGCAATGTAAATGCCCAGTAATCTAATTACATTAGAAAGTACAGGTAGGGGAAATGCATGACAGCTGCACCCAGCACAGAGGCCACTTACAAGCACTGCATAACACTACCAACATCACATAGCCCAGTACTGGCCCAGGCTGTGTACACATGCAGCCACTCACAGCCAAAGTCACCCTTCCCAGAATGCTCACCCCTGTTGATGCTCCTTCAAACGTGCGTCTAGCTCAGGCTGTGTCACGGCCAAGATGCGGGCCATTAGTGGTGTCATGCTACGCCGCGCCAACCTGCCAGTCCGAGGGATCAGTCCCAGTGTCATCTCGGCCACGTTCTTGCTCAGCTGGCAGATGTCATCCCACCTCTTGTGACAGTGGGTGCGCCATCGGTTGGCGACACCCAGAGCCCGCACATTGCATGCAATGGTCCTCCACACGGCCTTACGCTAGTGTACTTTGAGCTGCAGGCATGGGAGACAAGAGGGGGAAAACATCAGTGACACAGTGTTATGTACCAATATCTCTCAGTACAGTAGCATGATACTGTCTCATCACAAATCCACAGCAATGTCTCACAGAGACAAGAATGCATCTCATTTGAGAACCACACGTAAATGCATGCAGGTGTGAGGGTAGACACAGCACCTGCCAATTTCTATACACATGCAGGATGCCAGCACATAAAGCCATGTGTAGTCTGCCCACATCTACAGTCCATTTTTAAGTAGAGCAAGACATACATTACATATCAACATATGTTTGGGGGTAGACTCACTGTGTCCAACACTGTGCAGCCCTCAATGTCCTTGCCCTGTGAATGGCTCACTGTGTCATGGATGTCACATTGAGGGACATGATTTCACAAACCCACACCCTTCTCACAATTCCGGTTGTGTGCAATCTACAGGGCTGAGACAGCTCATTGATGGAGAGTAAGGAAAATAAGACACATGTCACACTCTGTGCATTCAGTGATGTCTCCTTGTCAGATTGGGCGGTGACTGTGCAGGCCAGGTGGGCTCACACTGAGAGGGACAACAGGGACCCACACAGCCATTCACACAAGCAATCACTGTTCTGACTCCTGCATTACCAACTTGCTGTGTCACTGTATGGCAGACAAGACAATACATGTACCTCAAATCTTGATGTGCAGGCAGGGAAACATGTGACATAGGCTACACACCCCTTCCCCCTGGAGAAAGCATGCTAGGCAGTGTATGACAAAACCCCACACTCTCAGGCACATTCTGCAGCATCTCAACTTCATGTGTGCCCCCCCTGCACTCTCACTCACACTGTTGAAGACTTACCATGACATTTGAGGCCCCTTATAGCCTCGGATACTGTGTGAGCACCTCATCCACCAGAACCTCCAGCTCCTCGCTGGTGAAGGGACTGGCCCGGATCTTTTCAGTCCTCACCATCACTGTGGCCTGGTGACAGCAGCTGCTACAGTTGGTGTTGAGGGGTGGCAGCCAGCAGTCCCAGGAGGCAGAAGCTGTTAGTGTTGAGGGGTGGCAGGCAGCAGTCCCTGGAGGCAGAAGCTATTGGTGTTGAGGGGTGGCAGGCAGCAGTCCCTGGAGGCAGCAGCAGCAGCGGCAGGTAAGGGGTCTCAGGCAGCAGGTACTGGAAGCTGTGGAAATGTGAGGGTCTCTCTCATACATATATAGCCCCCTGGGGTAGTTTCTGTGGTTCTAAGCTGCTGCAATTGGTGTTCCAGTTCAGACTTTTTCAAATGCATCCAATGACCGGCTCCGCGGTGGCGGAGCACCCTACCGCGATTTTCAAAATTGCATTAGGCTACCTCGATTGCACACCACACAGTTGACTAATCGTCATATTGTTTGTATGCACACTTCTGTGCCTCCTGAGATAATGTTGAGGTACATGCATTACTTGTCCATGGTGTGAGGTGTCAAAATATTCAATGCGCCACGTGCATATTTTGTGATTACAGGGACATGTTGCCATCTAGGAACTGGCGCAAAAAAAAAGATTTCCTGTGAAGCCTCTTTGTTCATTACTCTGCCCAGGCAGACGTTATATCTGGGCATGAACTGGCCATTGTCATCTCATGCATACCCTTGTCATGTCATGTGCATATCTGAATTTGTAACAGCAACCATGCTTTCTTTGTTTTCATATGGTCCTTGTTGCTCTGGCCCCATGGCACTTACACATGGCATTCAGTGCTGTGCATGATTGTGCACAGACTTTCTTCAGCATGTTAATTGGTGTGTCACACTTTGGTTGCTATGAAAGTTTAATTTGCTTAGCTGTCTGCACACTGTGAGTGACAATGGTATTTGTGTGTATATTTGTGCGATGAGAGGGCTGGTGTTGTCATATGGCACCATGCTTTTGAGAGGAATGGCTGGGTGCATGTACTGGCTACTTATCTGTTATGTTTTCACATTTGGGTGGGATTTGTGACACATCTGTGTATGTGTGGTGTAGGCATCCATCCTGCTCAGGGCTGGGACAAGAAAGCATAATATATCTGACTACCTGTTAGTTTGTAATGGAGAGTGAAATGACTGACACATGCATCTGGGTGGGAGGGAGTGCTACATCTTGATGGTCTGTGGAACAAGGGTGCCTGATGTGAGTTGTTGGGCAGGCCTCCCACCCACAGACAGCTCTCCCAGGGAAGAGGTCTACCCACCTGTTGGGTGAGTGTGAACCATTCAATGGCTTCCAAATGCTTCTGGGTGGGTGTGGAGTGCTACATCCTGCTCAGGGGTGGAACAAGGGGGCATGGTGGGAGTTGTAGTGCAGGCTTTCCACCCACAGATACCCCTCCCTGGGAAGTTGACTACCTACCTGTTAGCTTGATGTGAGCAATGCAATCTCTGCCACATGCTTCGGGGGGTGTGCTCCATCCTACTCAGGTGTGGAACAGGGGGCATGGTGGGAGTTGTGTTGCAGGCCGCCCACCCCCAAACAGCCCTCCCAGGGAAGAGGTCTACCTACCTGTAAGTTTGGTTGTGGTGATACAATGGCTGAGACAAGCTTCTGGGTGGGGAGTGTTACATCCTGCTCAGGGGTGGGACAGGGTGCATGGTGGGAGTTGTAGTGCAGGCTTCCCACCCACAAACAACCCTCCCTGGGAGGATGGCTACCCAACTGTCAATTTGTTTGTAGTGGGACAATGGCTTCCAAATGTTTCTGGGTGGGTGTGGAGTGCTACATCCTGCTCAGGGTTGGGACAGGGGGACAAGGAGTGAGTTGTAGTGCAGGCTTCCCACCCACAAACAGCCCTCTCAGGGAAGAGGTCTACCTACCTGTTAGGTGAGTGTGAACCTTTCAATGGCTTCCAAATGCTTCTGGGTGGGTGTGGAGTGCTACATGCTGCACAGGGGTGGGACAGAGGGGACCTGGTGGGAGTTGTAGTGCAGTCTTCCCACCCCAAAACAGCCCTCCCAGGGAAGAGGTCTACCTACCTGTTAGTTTGTTTGTAGTGGAACAATGGCTTCCAAATGCTTCTGGGTGGGTGTGGAGTTCTACATCCTGCTCAGAGGTGGGACAGGGGGCCTGGTGGGAGTTGTAGTGCCGTCTTCCCACCCCCAAACACCCCTCCCTGGGAAATTGGCTGCCTACCGGTTAGCTTGATGTGAGCAATGCAATCGCTGCCACATTGTTCGGGGGATGCTCCATCTTGCTCCGGTGTAGAACAGGGGGCATGGTGGGAGTTGTGTTGCAGGCCTCCTACCCCCAAACAGCCCTCCCAGGGAAGAGGTCAACCTACCTGTAAGTTTGGTTGTTGTGATACAATGGCTGAGACAAGCTTCTTAGAGTGCTACATCCTGCTCAGGGGTGGGACAGGGGGCATGGTGGGAGTTGTGTTGCAGGCTTCCCACCTCCAGACAGCACTTCCTGGGAAGATGGCTACCTACCTGTAAGTTTGGTTGTTGTGATACAATGGCTGCCACATGCTTCTGGCTGGGGGAAGTGTTCCATGTTTCTGAACTGTGGGACATGGGGGCCTGTTGGGAGTTGTAGTGCTGGCCTCCCACCCACAGACACCCCTCCCTGTTAAGATGGCTACCTACCTGTTAGTTTGATGAGGGTAATGTGATGGCTGCCACATGCTTCTGCCTCGGGGGAGGGGGTGCTCCATCTTGCTGAGCTGTGGAACAAGGAGGCCTGGTGGGAGTTGTGGTGCTGGCTGCCTGTACACATGCAACCCTGGGAATGTTGGTGGGCTGATTCAGATGGAGTGTATGTAACATCTGTGAGACCTGTTGGGTATTGTGGTGCTGATGGATGGAATTGGACCTAGGAGGTGTAGCTTTGTAGTTGTGCAAGTCAGTACATAGCAGTCTAATGGTGTACATTTGTTTGTACTTACCAGCCTGCACTCCCCCGGGTATTCCTGTGAGAATCTCTGGATGTAGTATGGCAAGCACCTTCTCCTCCCATGCAGTGAATGTTTTTGGTGGAATGGGAGGGCCACCGCCAGTCCTCTGAGCCAGCTCACAGTTATTGCTCCTCTTTTCTATCACAACCCTCTTCATGTCAGGCTACCGCTTCATGATTTTCTTTTTAGGTCTCGCCTATGCAGCGCGCATGCTCAGCATAGGAAAAAGACCTTTAGTAATCGGCACAGTTTTGCGAGCAAAAACGTGCACACGTTGCATTGCTTCCAATGGCAACGCGTGCACATCTGGCGATTCCCTTGCGGGAGCGAGCTTTTTTGCTATGTGTTATCAATTAACGCTCCTGGCACCGCTCGCTACCGCAAGGGAAACACTTTCACTTTTGCCGGGGCTTTAAGCTGAGTTTGTTTATAAATGTTGAAAGCGTGTTTCGCCTTTTTCAGAATCCAGGTTTTCTTTCAATTTTGTCGCGCGCTTGTTTTGTAATGCTACGGCTGTAAGCTGAGTTTGTTTATTTAGGAATGTTGAAAGCGTGTTTCCCCTTTTTTTGTTTGAATCTAGATTTTCTTTCACTTTTGCCGCGCGCTTGTTGTATGTGTGTGTGGTATCTATATGGAGCCTCTGCGTGCGAGTGCCTCGGAATGTGTCTGTATGCATGTATACTATGTTACATCATGTCATCTGGCACGTGTTTGCTTTCTTGTGTTTGTGTTCTTGTATACTCAATTGGCCTCCGCCCTCCACATCGAAACCTGGCATTTCACCGCTCACTAAAAGGGACAGAGAAGCCGTAGCTTTGAGGGCACGTGCACTCCACCAGCCTATGGCAGCGCAGTCTAGCTGCTGCTGCCACATAGTTCCCTGCATGCACATTGCTCATGGAAAAAGCCTGAAGAAAAACATTAAGATATAATTCGCAACACGAAGTCAGTGCCACCACAAGCAACCACAGGTACAAATGAAGTACTGGAAAGTTTGATCCCTAGGGCACTGAAGGCCCGCCACTTTAAGGCCCCAATTCCATCATATCCCCGCCGCAGCGAATACGCTTGAAACAGTGATTAGCACAGGGGGCTGACCAATTTTCCAGAAATAATGGCCCATATTTTAAAAGGTGCAGAGGGCTTAAAATAACCCGCTGCTTACAGCAAGCCAACAAGCACCTAGCGCGCAGAGCGAGAAATTGTCATATTTCGTCAGTTACTGGGTGCCAGATTTTTAAAATGTTGGAGGTTGGAAGTTATGGGCTCAAGTAAGGCCAGACTCACGCTTTCGGTGTGATTCATGCGTGACAGTGTACAGTATCAACTAAGCTCGGTAACCAGGGGCAGGCGGCCTAGTCAAAAGTGAGCGGCGCTGCCAGACATGCAGAATACAGCGCTATGAACTTTGCTTAGCAAGTAAATAAAATGACTTGGCTGACTATGTGTACTTTGCTCATATAGCACACCCACCTTTTATCCCTGAGCGCTTTGAAACGGTGGGAGGATAACAGAGTGGCGCCATGGAAACCACATTTTAAAAATAAATACACATACTGAGGAATTCTTTCTTGCTTTGTTTTAGAGGCGCCCCTGCACACGGTGCACGTGTCTCAGCACATATACAAGCTATTTGCACATATGTGCAAAGTGAACGATTAACTAGAGTTTAAATAATGTTTACACTCAGGGCTTTAAGTGGGATGAAAAAGCTGGGGGCATAACCTATGTGATTAAGGGCGTGGCTTAAAACATTTACGTTAAAAATCTGTACTTATCACAGTGTGCTGCCTCACTGGTATTTTGCTGCTTCTGTCCATACATTCAAATATATAACACAACAAGTAACATTACACCTACAAGCAATGACTATTGGCTTTGTCAATGGTTGTTAGGTGCGTAAGAGAAACAACAACTAGGACTTCCTTGTATATAATAATGAAAATGCTTCGGTTCTTGTGGGTGGGTCTGTGGTGTAAGGCTAGACTTTCGAGCTAAGAAAGCAGGTTAGAGCCTGACCTGAGCTCAACATTCTATGATTTTAAAAAAATATGTCCTTGTGCAATGTAACTGTTGCCCTGGTATAGCGCTCCAATACCTTCAGCCGACTTTGCGCTATATAAAACATACCAAAAAGTATATTTGAAGTTACATACAAGCAGTGAAGGGTGGTACTACTGCAGAGATATGGGTTTTTTTTTACCCTGAAGGCAAAAATGGACAGCCTGAGAGGGAGCCGTCTCAGCACCTGCTTTTAAGAACTGCCGGTGCTGAGCACCGGCAGGACCTGGCCCACTCAATGTCCTGTTTACACTCTTTCTCTCCTTCTCACAGTCTGCAGGTGTTATTGAGTTATATGATTTTGTTCATTCAGTATTAAAATGCACGCTGGAGTTAGCATTGGTATTTATTTACCACTAGTCACAGCTTGGCAGTATTTTTCTGTTTAAATCTAGGATCGAGTGAAAAAACCTCTTCTGATTGGCATGAAGGCTTAAACAGGAGTGTGTTGAATTATAACCGGACGCCAGTAATAATGAACAAGCATTGACATAGCCAATAGGTCTCGCCTTTGGGACCTTATAAGTGTTAACCATTAACAGTTGATGTTGTTGCACCAAGGATAGTGTGCTGCATAACTAACTACTTATAAAGTCCCAAAAGTGAGACCTATTGGCTATGCTAATGCTTGTTTGTTCTTGGGGTGGTCCCTACTGCATCGACTATCCTTGCCCACATTTGCGCTCTTGTGACTAATGGTGTCTGTTGGACCAGGGTACCAAACACTTGTGGTTCTACTCTTCTTATCTCATCTACCATTACTGTCAACTCACTCTCTGTGAATTTGGGCATTTTCGGTGTTGCCATGGTGTGTGATGTGCACAGGGGTTATAGGTGCAGGGGTGCAAGTGGTGGGGGTGGTGGTGATGTGCAGAGGGGTTAGAGGTGCAGGTGTGGAAGTGGTGGTGGTGCTGTGTGTAGTGTGAGTAGTGATGGTGTGTTGATTTGCCTCTCCTTTGTGCTCTGGTGTTGGGCCCTTCAGTTGTGGAGTATTGCAAAGGATTGTGGTCAGGGAAGAGGCTGGTTTTATACTCAGCTATGTGGGTGTGTCCAAATGGGTTATTGCTGTCAGGTGTGTTGTGTGGGTTGTCCTGGGATTTGTATTTTTGTAGTTGCCATGTGGTTGTGTCATTGGGGTGTGTTATGTGTTTTTGGGTGCAAGGCTAGTTTGCTGTGTGCACTTTGTGGTCTTGTTGTGGTTTTTTTTCTGTCTACTGCCATATTTATCACGGAGCGGCCGCAGCGGCGGCTTTGCTGCAGGTCTTCTGCCGGCTCTCCCATTCATTACTGTTGCCGAGCGCGGCGGTCGGAAACAGGGGAACGTGCTGCGGTCACATCAGGGATATCCTAATTTTCTGTGCAGTGTCTCCGCTGTGATGGCGGCGGTTTGGTGATTTTCTGCTGCAAATCCGACAGCTGCGGTCGGGTTTTGGCCTTCTCCGCCCGCTACGGGCGTTTTTTCTTTGCCTCGTTCCGTCGCGGTCGCTTTTTTGGGGCGGTTGTTCATAATTGTACCTCCGGTTTTTCAGCAGTCCCGGCGGGCGGTTGATTTGCACTACCATGGCGGGCGGGGTGGTTTTCCGCCCGCCATCCTAATGGGCCCCTAAGTGTTCTAGGTTGGGTGGCAGATCACTTTCTGTACTGGGTGCTTCCCTGAGAATTTCGTTGCCATGTGTTATAAGAACTGAAACTCGTCTACCTACCTTCCTTCCAAAAAAAGGCTTCAAACCTGGCTTTTTACCACGCAGTAATCTCTAGACGAGCCAACCCTCTGCACAGTCTTTATTGTTTTTGTGCCACAACATCCCTTTGAGCAGCTGCCACACTCTACAAATTTACATCATTCATTCTTCATTCAACCTATTAGCAAAAGGAAACGCCTAGTTATTTGTGGTCAGGGGCGTAGTGTTGCAGTATGTCATTACTTTTCTGACAGGCCGCTTGTAAAACCTCTTGCTTTTCAGCCAGTATATTTGGAAAATTGTGAGGCAAAATGGACGATTATTTACAAAACCCTTGAGCCACCAGTGCGTCACTTTTAAAATGGGGGAAAGTGACGTACTGGCGGCGCAAGGGCCTGGTAAATAAGCCCCTTTGTGTTTAATTATTTCCAAGAAAAGATCACCGTACCCACCACAGCTGTAAAGGGTTGGTTCGATGGTTTCCATGCTTGTTGTGATGTGTGAGGTGTTTGTGGTTCACATCCCAGCCCTGACGGAAAGGCATTCTATTCAAAGTCAGGTGTGCTCATGCCCCTAATAATCTCACGCCTGCCTGAGCGGACCATAATTAATTACTGCAAATGTTATCAACTATCACAGAGTGGCGCGCGCTACTGCGATCGGGTGACCCAGATCGCCCAAACTCAGATCGTGTTCTCATAAATAAATAAAATAAATAATTACTGCAAATATTATCAACTATCACAGAATTGCGCGTGCTAATGTGTAATGTGGCCCGTATTGGCCAGACACACATTGTGTTCTCATAAAACTTGGTGTTGTTCTGAACTCGTAAACCAGGTTGAATGACGCAGCCCAAGATGACGCTCCCCAGCTCATTAGAGTTGCAACAGCAGTAATTATGTTCTTATTGAAAGCCGTCACATTACGAGACAGGAACGATGAATAATATTTCAGTAAGTCTTTGGTCTCACCCTTCTTCGTTTTGTGACGTAAAGGTTGTAAATCGCAGCCAGAGATTAATTTGAGCCTGTGGCTGGCTGTGGGGGCCACCGGCACTCATTCTTGAGGACCAGCAGGTATTTTTCCACATCAGACATTTCCCGAGAGCAAGAGAGGGAGAATCACACACTCGGCAAAAAGGAGAGAGAGAGAGAAAAACCGCAAAACACTCATCAAGAGAGAAAGCAGGAACCTGAAAGAGTTAAATAGGAGAGCTGGGCAGGGAGTGTTCGGCAGTAGATTAAAGAGCCACGAGGGGATTCAGGACTACACAGCTTTGGTGTTCGCTGCCCTGACATTTAATAGCGCGACGCAGCTGCCGGCTTCTGAGCAGCGATTTGGGCACCGGCACTTATTATTTTCCAAATTAAGCACTGGCCCTGTGGCTGCAATTGGATGGGCCTGTAAACTCAAGTGATGGGACCCTGCTCCATCAATGGCCAGGTAGATACCTTGCTGAGGTTGCACACAGGATTGCTTCCAGGTGGGTACCCTGCTGAGGTTGCACACAGCATTGCTTCCAGGTAGATACCCTGCTGAGGTTGCGCACAGCATTGCTTCCAGGTAGATACCCTGCTGAGGTTGCGCCCAGGATTGCTTCCAGGTAGATACCCTGATGAGGTTGCGCACAGCATTGCTTCCAGGTAGATACCCTGCTGAGGTTGCGCACAGCATTGCTTCCAGTAAGATATACTCTGCTGAGGTTGGGTACAGCATTGCTTCCAGGTATATACCCTGCTGAGGTTGCGCACAGCATTGCTTCCAGGTAGATACCCTGCTGAGGTTGCGCCCAGGATTGCTTCCAGGTAGATATACTCTGCTGAGTTTGCGCCCAGAATTGCTTCCAGGTAGATATACTCTGCTGAGTTTGCGCACAGTATTGCTTCCAGGTAGATACCTTGCTGAGGTTGCGCACAGCATTGCTTCCAGGTAAATACCTTGCTGAGGTTGCGCACAGCATTGCTTCCAGGTAGGTACTCCGCTGAGGTTGCGCACAGTATTGCTTCCAGATAGATACCCTGCTGAGGTTGCGCACAGCATTGCTTCCAGTTAGATACCCTGCTGAGGATGCGCACAGCATTGCTTCCAGGTAGATACCCTGCTGAGGTTGCGCACAGCATTGCTTACAGGTAGATGCCTTGCTGAGATTGCGCACAGCATTGCTTCCACGTTGATACCCTGCTGAGGTTGCGCACAGCATTGCATCCAGGTAGATACCCTTCTGAGGTTGCGCACAGCATTGCTTCCAGGTAGATACCTTGCTGAGGTTGCGCACTGCATTGCTTCCAGGTAAATACCTTGCTGAGGTTGCGCACAGCATTGCTTCCAGGTAGGTACTCCGCTGAGGTTGCGCACAGCATTGCTTCCAGGTAGGTACCCTGCTGAGGTTGCGCACAGCATTGCTTCCAGGTAGATACCTTGCTGAGGTTGCGCACTGCATTGCTTCCAGGTAAAATACCTTGCTGAGGTTGCGCACAGCATTGCTTCCAGGTAGGTACTCCGCTGAGGTTGCGCACAGCATTGCTTCCAAGTAGGTACCCTGCTGAGGTTGCGCACAGTATTGCTTACAGGTAGATACCCTGCTGAGGTTGCGCACAGCATTGCTTCCAGGTAGATACCCTGCTGAGGTTGCACACAGCATTGCTTCCAGGTGGGTACCCTGCTGAGGTTGCACACAGCATTGCTTCCAGGTAGATACCCTGCTGAGGTTGCGCACAGAATTGCTTCCAGGTAGATACCCTGCTGAGGTTGCGCCCAGGATTGCTTCCAGGTAGATACCCTGATGAGGTTGCGCACAGCATTGCTTCCAGGTAGATACCCTGCTGAGGTTGCGCACAGCATTGCTTCCAGTAAGATATACTCTGCTGAGGTTGGGCACAGCATTGCTTCCAGGTATATACCCTGCTGAGGTTGCGCACAGCATTGCTTCCAGGTAGATACCCTGCTGAGGTTGCGCCCAGGATTGCTTCCAGGTAGATATACTCTGCTGAGTTTGCGCCCAGGATTGCTTCCAGGTAGATATACTCTGCTGAGTTTGCGCACAGTATTGCTTCCAGGTAGATACCTTGCTGAGGTTGCGCACAGCATTGCTTCCAGGTAAATACCTTGCTGAGGTTGCGCACAGCATTGCTTCCAGGTAGGTACTCCGCTGAGGTTGCGCACAGTATTGCTTCCAGGTAGATACCCTGCTGAGGTTGCGCACAGCATTGCTTCCAGTTAGATACCCTGCTGAGGATGCGCACAGCATTGCTTCCAGGTAGATACCCTGCTGAGGTTGCGCACAGCATTGCTTACAGGTAGATGCCTTGCTGAGATTGCGCACAGCATTGCTTCCACGTTGATACCCTGCTGAGGTTGCGCACAGCATTGCATCCAGGTAGATACCCTTCTGAGGTTGCGCACAGCATTGCTTCCAGGTAGATACCTTGCTGAGGTTGCGCACTGCATTGCTTCCAGGTAAATACCTTGCTGAGGTTGCGCACAGCATTGCTTCCAGGGAGGTACTCCACTGAGGTTGCGCACAGCATTGCTTCCAGGTAGGTACCCTGCTGAGGTTGCGCACAGCATTGCTTCCAGGTAGATACCTTGCTGAGGTTGCGCACTGCATTGCTTCCAGGTAAAATACCTTGCTGAGGTTGCGCACAGCATTGCTTCCAGGTAGGTACTCCGCTGAGGTTGCGCACAGCATTGCTTCCAAGTAGGTACCCTGCTGAGGTTGCACACAGCATTGCTTCCAGGTAGATACCTTGCTGAGGTTGCGCACAGCATTGCTTCCAGGTAAATACCTTGCTGAGGTTGCGCACAGCATTGCTTCCAGGTAGGTACTCCGCTGAGGTTGCGCACAGTATTGCTTCCAGGTAGATACCCTGCTGAGGTTGCGCACAGCATTGCTTCCAGTTAGATACCCTGCTGAGGATGCGCACAGCATTGCTTCCAGGTAGATACCCTGCTGAGGTTGCGCACAGCATTGCTTACAGGTAGATGCCTTGCTGAGATTGCGCACAGCATTGCTTCCACGTTGATACCCTGCTGAGGTTGCGCACAGCATTGCATCCAGGTAGATACCCTTCTGAGGTTGCGCACAGCATTGCTTCCAGGTAGATACTTTGCTGAGGTTGCGCACTGCATTGCTTCCAGGTAAATACCTTGCTGAGGTTGCGCACAGCATTGCTTCCAGGTAGGTACTCCGCTGAGGTTGCGCACAGCATTGCTTCCAGGTAGGTACCCTGCTGAGGTTGCGCACAGCATTGCTTCCAGGTAGATACCTTGCTGAGGTTGCGCACTGCATTGCTTCCAGGTAAAATACCTTGCTGAGGTTGCGCACAGCATTGCTTCCAGGTAGGTACTCCGCTGAGGTTGCGCACAGCATTGCTTCCAAGTAGGTACCCTGCTGAGGTTGCGCACAGTATTGCTTACAGGTAGATACCCTGCTGAGGTTGCGCACAGCATTGCTTCCAGGTAGATACCCTGCTGAGGTTGCGCACAGCATTGCTTCCAGGTGGGTACCCTGCTGAGGTTGCACACAGCATTGCTTCCAGGTAGATACCCTGCTGAGGTTGCGCACAGAATTGCTTCCAGGTAGATACCCTGCTGAGGTTGCGCCCAGGATTGCTTCCAGGTAGATACCCTGATGAGGTTGCGCACAGCATTGCTTCCAGGTAGATACCCTGCTGAGGTTGCGCACAGCATTGCTTCCAGTAAGATATACTCTGCTGAGGTTGGGCACAGCATTGCTTCCAGGTATATACCCTGCTGAGGTTGCGCACAGCATTGCTTTCAGGTAGATACCCTGCTGAGGTTGCGCCCAGGATTGCTTCCAGGTAGATATACTCTGCTGAGTTTGCGCCCAGGATTGCTTCCAGGTAGATATACTCTGCTGAGTTTGCGCACAGTATTGCTTCCAGGTAGATACCTTGCTGAGGTTGCGCACAGCATTGCTTCCAGGTAAATACCTTGCTGAGGTTGCGCACAGCATTGCTTCCAGGTAGGTACTCCGCTGAGGTTGCGCACAGTATTGCTTCCAGGTAGATACCCTGCTGAGGTTGCGCACAGCATTGCTTCCAGTTAGATACCCTGCTGAGGATGCGCACAGCATTGCTTCCAGGTAGATACCCTGCTGAGGTTGCGCACAGCATTGCTTACAGGTAGATGCCTTGCTGAGATTGCGCACAGCATTGCTTCCAGGTAGATACCTTGCTGAGGTTGCGCACTGCATTGCTTCCAGGTAAATACCTTGCTGAGGTTGCGCACAGCATTGCTTCCAGGTAGGTACTCCGCTGAGGTTGCGCACAGCATTGCTTCCAGGTAGGTACCCTGCTGAGGTTGCGCACAGCATTGCTTCCAGGTAGATACCTTGCTGAGGTTGCGCACTGCATTGCTTCCAGGTAAAATACCTTGCTGAGGTTGCGCACAGCATTGCTTCCAGGTAGGTACTCCGCTGAGGTTGCGCACAGCATTGCTTCCAAGTAGGTACCCTGCTGAGGTTGCACACAGCATTGCTTCCAGGTAGATACCTTGCTGAGGTTGCGCACAGCATTGCTTCCAGGTAAATACCTTGCTGAGGTTGCGCACAGCATTGCTTCCAGGTAGGTACTCCGCTGAGGTTGCGCACAGTATTGCTTCCAGGTAGATACCCTGCTGAGGTTGCGCACAGCAATGCTTCCAGTTAGATACCCTGCTGAGGATGCGCACAGCATTGCTTCCAGGTAGATACCCTGCTGAGGTTGCGCACAGCATTGCTTACAGGTAGATGCCTTGCTGAGATTGCGCACAGCATTGCTTCCACGTTGATACCCTGCTGAGGTTGCGCACAGCATTGCATCCAGGTAGATACCCTTCTGAGGTTGCGCACAGCATTGCTTCCAGGTAGATACCTTGCTGAGGTTGCGCACTGCATTGCTTCCAGGTAAATACCTTGCTGAGGTTGCGCACAGCATTGCTTCCAGGTAGGTACTCCGCTGAGGTTGCGCACAGTATTGCTTCCAGGTAGATACCCTGCTGAGGTTGCGCACAGCATTGCTTCCAGTTAGATACCCTGCTGAGGATGCGCTCAGCATTGCTTCCAGGTAGATACCCTGCTGAGGTTGCGCACAGCATTGCTTACAGGTAGATGCCTTGCTGAGATTGCGCACAGCATTGCTTCCACGTTGATACCCTGCTGAGGTTGCGCACAGCATTGCATCCAGGTAGATACCCTTCTGAGGTTGCGCACAGCATTGCTTCCAGGTAGATACCTTGCTGAGGTTGCGCACTGCATTGCTTCCAGATAAATACCTTGCTGAGGTTGCGCACAGCATTGCTTCCAGGTAGGTACTCCGCTGAGGTTGCGCACAGCATTGCTTCCAGGTAGGTACCCTGCTGAGGTTGCGCACAGCATTGCTTCCAGGTAGATACCTTGCTGAGGTTGCGCACTGCATTGCTTCCAGGTAAAATACCTTGCTGAGGTTGCGCACAGCATTGCTTCCAGGTAGGTACTCCGCTGAGGTTGCGCACAGTATTGCTTCCAGGTAGATACCCTGCTGAGGTTGCGCAGAGCATTGCTTCCAGTTAGATACCCTGCTGAGGATGCGCACAGCATTGCTTCCAGGTAGATACCCTGCTGAGGTTGCGCACAGCATTGCTTACAGGTAGATGCCTTGCTGAGATTGCGCACAGCATTGCTTCCACGTTGATACCCTGCTGAGGTTGCGCACAGCATTGCATCCAGGTAGATACCCTTCTGAGGTTGCGCACAGCATTGCTTCCAGGTAGATACCTTGCTGAGGTTGCGCACTGCATTGCTTCCAGGTAAATACCTTGCTGAGGTTGCGCACAGCATTGCTTCCAGGTAGGTACTCCGCTGAGGTTGCGCACAGCATTGCTTCCAGGTAGGTACCCTGCTGAGGTTGCGCACAGCATTGCTTCCAGGTAGATACCTTGCTGAGGTTGCGCACTGCATTGCTTCCAGGTAAAATACCTTGCTGAGGTTGCGCACAGCATTGCTTCCAGGTAGGTACTCCGCTGAGGTTGCGCACAGCATTGCTTCCAAGTAGGTACCCTGCTGAGGTTGCGCACAGTATTGCTTACAGGTAGATACCCTGCTGAGGTTGCGCACAGCATTGCTTCCAGGTAGATACCCTGCTGAGGTTGCGCACAGCATTGCTTCCAGGTGGGTACCCTGCTGAGGTTGCACACAGCATTGCTTCCAGGTAGATACCCTGCTGAGGTTGCGCACAGAATTGCTTCCAGGTAGATACCCTGCTGAGGTTGCGCCCAGGATTGCTTCCAGGTAGATACCCTGATGAGGTTGCGCACAGCATTGCTTCCAGGTAGATACCCTGCTGAGGTTGCGCACAGCATTGCTTCCAGTAAGATATACTCTGCTGAGGTTGGGCACAGCATTGCTTGCAGGTATATACCCTGCTGAGGTTGCGCACAGCATTGCTTCCAGGTAGATACCCTGCTGAGGTTGCGCCCAGGATTGCTTCCAGGTAGATATACTCTGCTGAGTTTGCGCCCAGGATTGCTTCCAGGTAGATATACTCTGCTGAGTTTGCGCACAGTATTGCTTCCAGGTAGATACCTTGCTGAGGTTGCGCACAGCATTGCTTCCAGGTAAATACCTTGCTGAGGTTGCGCACAGCATTGCTTCCAGGTAGGTACTCCTCTGAGGTTGCGCACAGTATTGCTTCCAGGTAGATACCCTGCTGAGGTTGCGCACAGCATTGCTTCCAGTTAGATACCCTACTGAGGATGCGCACAGCATTGCTTCCAGGTAGATACCCTGCTGAGGTTGCGCACAGCATTGCTTACAGGTAGATGCCTTGCTGAGATTGCGCACAGCATTGCTTCCACGTTGATACCCTGCTGAGGTTGCGCACAGCATTGCATCCAGGTAGATAGCCTTCTGAGGTTGCGCACAGCATTGCTTCCAGGTAGATACCTTGCTGAGGTTGCGCACTGCATTGCTTCCAGGTAAATACCTTGCTGAGGTTGCGCACAGCATTGCTTCCAGGTAGGTACTCCGCTGAGGTTGCGCACAGCATTGCTTCCAGGTAGGTACCCTGCTGAGGTTGCGCACAGCATTGCTTCCAGGTAGATACCTTGCTGAGTTTGCGCACTGCATTGCTTCCAGGTAAAATACCTTGCTGAGGTTGCGCACAGCATTGCTTCCAGGTAGGTACTCCGCTGAGGTTGCGCACAGCATTGCTTCCAAGTAGGTACCCTGCTGAGGTTGCGCACAGTATTGCTTACAGGTAGATACCCTGCTGAGGTTGCGCACAGCATTGCTTCCAGGTAGATACCCTGCTGAGGTTGCGCACAGCATTGCTTCCAGGTAGGTACTCCGCTGAGGTTGCGCACAGTATTGCTTCCAGGTAGATACCCTGCTGAGGTTGCGCACAGCATTGCTTCCAGTTAGATACCCTGCTGAGGATGCGCACAGCATTGCTTCCAGTTAGATACCCTGCTGAGGATGCGCACAGCATTGCTTCCAGGTAGATACCCTGCTGAGGTTGCGCACAGCATTGCTTCCAGTTAGATACCCTGCTGAGGATGCGCACAGCATTGCTTCCAGGTAGATACCCTGCTGAGGTTGCGCACAGCATTGCTTACAGGTAGATGCCTTGCTGAGATTGCGCACAGCATTGCTTCCACGTTGATACCCTGCTGAGGTTGCGCACAGCATTGCATCCAGGTAGATACCCTTCTGAGGTTGCGCACAGCATTGCTTCCAGGTAGATACCTTGCTGAGGTTGCGCACTGCATTGCTTCCAGGTAAATACCTTGCTGAGGTTGCGCACAGCATTGCTTCCAGGTAGGTACTCCGCTGAGGTTGCGCACAGTATTGCTTCCAGGTAGATACCCTGCTGAGGTTGCGCACAGCATTGCTTCCAGTTAGATACCCTGCTGAGGATGCGCACAGCATTGCTTCCAGGTAGATACCCTGCTGAGGATGCGCACAGCATTGCTTCCAGGTAGATACCCTGCTGAGGTTGCGCACAGCATTGCTTACAGGTAGATGCCTTGCTGAGATTGCGCACAGCATTGCTTCCACGTTGATACCCTGCTGAGGTTGCGCACAGCATTGCATCCAGGTAGATACCCTTCTGAGGTTGCGCACAGCATTGCTTCCAGGTAGATACCTTGCTGAGGTTGCGCACTGCATTGCTTCCAGGTAAATACCTTGCTGAGGTTGCGCACAGCATTGCTTCCAGGTAGGTACTCCGCTGAGGTTGCGCACAGCATTGCTTCCAGGTAGGTACCCTGCTGAGGTTGCGCACAGCATTGCTTCCAGGTAGATACCTTGCTGAGGTTGCGCACTGCATTGCTTCCAGGTAAAATACCTTGCTGAGGTTGCGCACAGCATTGCTTCCAGGTAGGTACTCCGCTGAGATTGCGCACAGCATTGCTTCCAAGTAGGTACCCTGCTGAGGTTGCGCACAGCATTGCTTCCAGGTAGATACCTTGCTGAGGTTGCGCACAGCATTGCTTCCAGGTAGGTACTCCGCTGAGGTTGCGCACAGTATTGCTTCCAGGTAGATACCCTGCTGAGGTTGCGCACAGCATTGCTTCCAGTTAGATACCCTGCTGAGGATGCGCACAGCATTGCTTCCAGGTAGATACCCTGCTGAGGTTGCGCACAGCATTGCTTACAGGTAGATGCCTTGCTGAGATTGCGCACAGCATTGCTTCCACGTTGATACCCTGCTGAGGTTGCGCACAGCATTGCATCCAGGTAGATACCCTTCTGAGGTTGCGCACAGCATTGCTTCCAGGTAGATACCTTGCTGAGGTTGCGCACTGCATTGCTTCCAGGTAAATACCTTGCTGAGGTTGCGCACAGCATTGCTTCCAGGTAGGTACTCCGCTGAGATTGCGCACAGCATTGCTTCCAAGTAGGTACCCTGCTGAGGTTGCGCACAGCATTGCTTCCAGGTAGATACCTTGCTGAGGTTGCGTACAGCATTGCTTCCAGGTAGGTACTCCGCTGAGGTTGCGCACAGTATTGCTTCCAGGTAGATACCCTGCTGAGGTTGCGCACAGCATTGCTTCCAGTTAGATACCCTGCTGAGGATGCGCACAGCATTGCTTCCAGGTAGATACCCTGCTGAGGTTGCGCACAGCATTGCTTACAGGTAGATGCCTTGCTGAGATTGCGCACAGCATTGCTTCCACGTTGATACCCTGCTGAGGTTGCGCACAGCATTGCATCCAGGTAGATACCCTTCTGAGGTTGCGCACAGCATTGCTTCCAGGTAGATACCTTGCTGAGGTTGCGCACTGCATTGCTTCCAGGTAAATACCTTGCTGAGGTTGCGCACAGCATTGCTTCCAGGTAGGTACTCCGCTGAGGTTGCGCACAGCATTGCTTCCAGGTAGGTACCCTGCTGAGGTTGCGCACAGCATTGCTTCCAGGTAGATACCTTGCTGAGGTTGCGCACTGCATTGCTTCCAGGTAAAATACCTTGCTGAGGTTGCGCACAGCATTGCTTCCAGGTAGGTACTCCGCTGAGGTTGCGCACAGCATTGCTTCCAAGTAGGTACCCTGCTGAGGTTGCGCACAGTATTGCTTACAGGTAGATACCCTGCTGAGGTTGCGCACAGCATTGCTTCCAGGTAGATACCCTGCTGAGGTTGCGCACAGCATTGCTTCCAGGTGGGTACCCTGCTGAGGTTGCACACAGCATTGCTTCCAGGTAGATACCCTGCTGAGGTTGCGCACAGAATTGCTTCCAGGTAGATACCCTGCTGAGGTTGCGCCCAGGATTGCTTCCAGGTAGATACCCTGATGAGGTTGCGCACAGCATTGCTTCCAGGTAGATACCCTGCTGAGGTTGCGCACAGCATTGCTTCCAGTAAGATATACTCTGCTGAGGTTGGGCACAGCATTGCTTCCAGGTATATACCCTGCTGAGGTTGCGCACAGCATTGCTTCCAGGTAGATACCCTGCTGAGGTTGCGCCCAGGATTGCTTCCAGGTAGATATACTCTGCTGAGTTTGCGCCCAGGATTGCTTCCAGGTAGATATACTCTGCTGAGTTTGCGCACAGTATTGCTTCCAGGTAGATACCTTGCTGAGGTTGCGCACAGCATTGCTTCCAGGTAAATACCTTGCTGAGGTTGCGCACAGCATTGCTTCCAGGTAGGTACTCCGCTGAGGTTGCGCACAGTATTGCTTCCAGGTAGATACCCTGCTGAGGTTGCGCACAGCATTGCTTCCAGTTAGATACCCTGCTGAGGATGCGCACAGCATTGCTTCCAGGTAGATACCCTGCTGAGGTTGCGCACAGCATTGCTTACAGGTAGATGCCTTGCTGAGATTGCGCACAGCATTGCTTCCACGTTGATACCCTGCTGAGGTTGCGCACAGCATTGCATCCAGGTAGATACCCTTCTGAGGTTGCGCACAGCATTGCTTCCAGGTAGATACCTTGCTGAGGTTGCGCACTGCATTGCTTCCAGGTAAATACCTTGCTGAGGTTGCGCACAGCATTGCTTCCAGGTAGGTACTCCGCTGATGTTGCGCACAGCATTGCTTCCAGGTAGGTACCCTGCTGAGGTTGCGCACAGCATTGCTTCCAGGTAGATACCCTGCTGAGGTTGCGCACAGTATTGCTTCCAGGTAGATACCCTGCTGAGGTTGCGCACAGCATTGCTCCCAGGTAGATACCCTGCTGAGGTTGCGCACAG
This sequence comes from Triturus cristatus, assembly GCF_964204655.1. Lineage (NCBI taxonomy): Eukaryota > Metazoa > Chordata > Amphibia > Caudata > Salamandridae > Triturus > Triturus cristatus. Next base: position 802,492,351 of record NC_140588.1, on the reverse strand, counting down.
CATTGCTTTCACCAGTGACCTCACTAGCGTCTTGCAGTTTCAACTCAAATAAATCTTATTTCCAAAACGCGCTACAATAATATTTTAATAAGGCCAGCTGGTGAACGATGCCAGCCCTTAGAAAATGTTGAAAAACAGAGGGCAAAACAGTCCTTTTTAGACTGCATTTTTACAAAGAAATTGGCTAAAAAAGGTATTGGTTTATAAGTGAACATTTGAATGGCTAATCTTGAAATGTTCACATTTTCAGAGCAGTAGACATTGTCTCACTCACAACAGTATATACATATTGACCAGTCTGCACAAAGCCCCAAGTACTGCATCAGCTGGTAAACATTGACATTAGGGATGCAGAGGTGGAAGACATCATGATCCCATATCGATGACTCGCAACAGCAGCTCTTACAAAACTGACATTTCATTTAAGTATTGGTCAAAAACCACCAAAAACAATATTTTTGAGCAAATCATGTGCTGTTGGACAGAAGCAATATTTAAAATGCGATTGTGTTTACATACATTTGTGTCTTACCAGTGAAAATAAATATGGCTCAATACATTTAGGACTAGTAGACAAAAAAATGAGCATTCCATGTATTATTACAGTGCAAAGGTCGAATCCATTCTTTTTCTGTTTTTATAACACTTTTTGAGTTTATTATAGTATACTAACACAAACAATAAAAGCGTCAAGCCCAAAGCTACGAGGGCCGGAGTTTAAGCATTGAGCAATACAAAGAATACACACATTCATACACAGCAGTAAAGATGACAGCCATCACTTGCACCATAGCAGGAGTGCACATGAATTCAGAGAATAACCATAGTCTCAACAAATTCACATCAAGTTCTCGGTCCACACCCCACCTATGCGGTTGAATTTCTGTGGGCTCCCCGCGCCTTATAGACCAGCTTTCAAGCGCTGTGCAAGAGTCCATTCCTCGAACCCACTCGTGTATGGACGGGGCATGTGCGTCCCTCCAATGTCGAGCAAGATCCCTTTTTACCACCATGTACGCTGTCGCAAGCAGGGAACAGACTGCTCTAGAATCACCCAGTGAGTCCTTCATCCCCAGCAGGACAATTTTGGGCTCAAGGGACAGAGGGAAACCCACCACCCACCACATAGGTCTTATGACTGCCAACCAATATGCCTGACCCCTGGGGCAAGTCCAGATAGTGTGGTAAAGGGTACACGGGCAGGACTCACATCATAAGCATGCAGAGCCCCGGGCCCGGCCAATTCGCCAAAGGAGCTCAGGATACTAATAAATCCAATGGGCACACTTGAATTGAATCAAGAGACGATGCACTGATATCGTGAGTTTCCTCAAGGCCATTTTTGTCTCGGCCCATTCCTCATCCACAAGGATCCCCGCATCGTCCTCCCAGCTAGACCTTAGTGCTTCCAGGGGGTCATGCACGCTGAAAACCAGGGATTTATAGAGTCTAAATGGTCAAATCCAATATCATCATATTGCAGTATAAAGACATCAGTTCTTGCTGTCTGACAGATAGTACATTACAATCACCTTATGGGAAAAAACAACTATGCCCATACTTAAAAGGCCTTTATAATGAGACTTTATTTTTCTAAACTGAATTAACCTTTAGCACAGGTTGCTTACATTTAAGACATGGTTTGTATTCAGTTTATAAGTACCTTTCAACCAATATATGGAAGTAGTTTAATCATTCAGTGAACCAAAACAAATGTGCTTAGGGAGAAAGGTATCCCATTCTGAATTTTCCATATAGTTCAAGCTACACCTCGCTGCCAAGACCCAAGTGGTTTGAAACTGGCCTGGGTTGTTTGTTCCTCTTCAGGGGGACCTGGTCTGGCAGTCTGGGCCCTTGGTGCAGCAGGACCAAGGTTCATTGGTATATGACTGACCTCTGTCTGAGGTGGCTTGATAGGTAAAAAAACAAATGGAACGAAGCTCTGACTAATTAGCAGTGGCTGAGATTAATTCAAGCTTTCCACCCATCACTTTTTTGTTTTTCTCAGTGTCATGCTCTAAATACTACTGATATGCCTAGATTTGGGTCCTGTGCTCACTGTGCCAAGCTATACAACACTGTCAAGGCCTAAGTAGTCTGAAACCCATCTACTGTTAGTTGTGTTCAGAGGGACCTGGCCTAGCCTGGCAGTACGGGCTGGACTGTTTTTATTGGAGCAGCTAATGCTTGGTGAGCAACAATGGAAGATCATTAAATGAACATTCTAATTTTCCCTTTTTAGGTCTGGGCATGAACCCCAGTAGACAAGTCTTTGGGCTACACAGGCCAGTTTTAATGTCACTTCAGAAAGCGATTTCTAGAGTGGTTTCCAAGAGCCTGCTATTCCCAGGCTCTCTCATATCTTGTGTTAAAACGCAGGTTCCTCCACCCTACAGCTATGGCAAATGCTAGGAACTTCCAGGTGTATATTGTGTAGGTGTTTAAGTGTCGGGTATGTTGGTGTTGTTAATTAAATTGTATATATTTGAATCAAACATTTGTAGATAACATTGCTGTGTATTCCCTCATTATCTCCCATTTGTCTTCAATAATGTTGAGTTTTATCTCTGCTTCCCATCTATTCTTGATGCCTATTGTCCACATGTCTAAACTTGCCGCAAGGCTCTGTGCATAACGACAGGATTATAGCACTAGCATATTGACAAAATCATACAGTTGTTTTTAGAGGACAATTGTAAGAAATTGAGTTATTGGTTGAAGAGGTTTGAAACCCTTTTCAAGCAACAACCACAATCCTTTTCAGGATGAACACCAAAGTCACAAAATTAAATTAACCTGTGCTTAACCCTCTGGGAGCTTGGCACAAAAGCAGTCAGGCTTAACTTAGAGGCAAGGTTTAAAACATTTATGCAGCAAAAAACACACAGTAATAATGTAAAAACACAACATTTAAAAAACCAATGTATTACAACAGAGTAAAATGCAATAAATTATTTGACACCAAAATGACCAAAATCCAGTCAGTAGAACTGAAGATATGCAATTTCAAAGTTTTAGGTAAGTATAGAACCTAAAAGCACAATGCGCCACTCATGGTCATGTGCTTGTGCTAACCGGGGGAAAGTCACAAGTTCAGGTCGGCCATGATGGAGTGTGGGCTTGATATAAGGGCTAGGTTAGCCCAGCTGAAAAAGATACCTTTGCAAAGTCCAGCACACAGAGTCCAGTTTGAAGCTGGAGCAGGACATGAGGAGCCCGTTGTGGATGGTCGTTGCTGTAACACGAAGACCAGGCCGGATGTCTCTGACGTTGGGCACTGTAACATGAAGATCCCTTTGGGCCTCATGGACGGTTGTTGCTGAAGCTTTGCATTGCAAGTCACCCCAGGCTGCTGATGCTGTAGTGCGAAGTGCAGATTTCACAGTGCCTGTCATCGCTGCATCACAAAGACCTAGTTATAAGCTGAGAACAAATGTCATTGGTGAAGCACCAAGAGATCTCTGGAATGCGTCACTGAGGTGTGAAAAAGCATGAATGAACACTTGTGTGCAAGTCAGTTTCATTTTGTACACTGGTGATGTCACATCTGGCAGGTGGAATCGTGGCTTGAGTCTCATGGCACCACTTTGTGGTACTGGAGAGCTACTCCTCGGAAAAGCTTTTTCAGACCAGTATGATACTTGGTGAACATTATAAAGGTGAGGAATCTGAAGGAAGCTCTCTATATAAGAACATGGCAGCAGAAAGTTATTTAATAACACTTTTTCACCGGTGATCTTCTCATTGAAGCAGAACCTGGATGATGGGAATTATGTTCATGCTCCTCCCGGGGTGCAACCACATTAAGGTGCTACCACATTGTTAACACATTAAGCAGGTACCTCCTAGCCCTTCTCCCTTTCTGACTTAGCTGTGCCTAGCCTTCTGACCAGCCTAGGCCTTTTGGGTCATGTTCCATTGTGTTAAAGGCACATACCCTGCTCCTGCCTCTCCTTGGTTCCTTGGTCTATCTCCCGCACTCCTCATATCTTTAAGGTTTGCTCTGACCTTTTGTTTATTGCTATTTCACTTTTATTTTGACTGTTCTTGTCTTTTCTCCAGTGTTGACACTGGCATCGGGACCTGCAGTACAGCCATGCAGTGGGCCTACTGTTTCTCACAGAGACTTGGCTGACCCATGCTTCGGCCCCTGACATCGCCACTGACATTCATGCCAGCTAAAGATTACCAAGCAAGACAGACAACACAAGCCGGGAGGCAGAAACTACATCATATAAAAGAACGCATTCGGTTACATCACCTCCACGAACACATCTCAACACCATGGAACACCTACTGTTCAAACTTCACATCACAGCCAACTTCACCATGAGCTGCACCATCATCGATAGACTACCGGAACCATGCACCAACTTCACAGACACCATTGGGGACTTTGTTTCCCTCATCCTCAACACAGAAGATTCATCCTCTTTGAAGGTCTGATTTTCCAGTGTTTGAACAAAATTTTGAGTTAAAAATATCAGAGCACGCAAATATCGACACAATATTGTGATTTAAAAATATTGTGCTATAGGATATCATTGTGAAAAACATCTTTTTTAAAACAAATAATATTGTTTTCAAGAATATTGTTTTTAATACCGTTTTTAGTAATTTTTAGGGGCTGATTTCGATATCGGGCAGAAAGCCTGCGACAAGCTGTCGGAGGCTTTCCGCCTGACATAGATGGTTTCCCTCCGACCACCGTAATATGATGCTGGCAGTCGAAGGGAAACCCACAGGGGATGCCCATTGGAGCATCAGAAGGACCCATAATCCCATAATGATGGCAGAGCCAGCCTCGGCTCCGCCGTTGGGATTATGATGTCACTTTCCGACAGCCTTTCCATGTCGCCCTTTCAGACATGGAAAGGCCGTCAGAAAATGACTTTGTGGGCCCCTTGCAGGGCCCTTTCCCTCCATTGCTTCTGCTACGGGGCCTGAGGGCACCTATGGTGCCCCCCTAAACATCCCTGCCTATGGTGCCTGTCACACGGTGCAGGGATATTTAAAATAAAATTTTCTTTCCGCACGCTGCACAAGCTGCCATTGCAAATTGGATGTTTCTGACCGCCCATAGGGTGGTCGCATCCTAATTGTGAGGTCAGAGTCGCTGACCTATGGTCAGGCGGTTCCAAACTGCAACACAGACAACGTAATGAGCCTCATAGTTGTAAAAAAAAAAAAAAACGTTTTTTAATGTTTTTTAGGTAATATATTAATTGTATGTGTTAGCATTGTTGACATAATTGTTATGAATTTGTTTTTAATATAATTTGCAATTATAAGTGATTTAGTATTTTTGTATTACTATAAGTAATTTATAGATTGGTAGCAGGTTGCTGGGTTTGCAGGGAAATAGGATGGGATGCAATTTAAATGAGAAATATGTATATTTTAATATTAATTTGTTTTCTATTGTTAATATTGTTTTAATTGATGAATTATGTAAAACATTTTAAGTGTTAAATTATATTTTGAATGTAAATTTGAAATGTTAATTTTATTTTAATTATTATTAGTAGTAAACTATATTTTAGTTTGTTGGGTGGGTAGGGATGTAGGGTGGGAAGTTAATTAACTATTAATCAATTAAAAATTATTGTTAATTCGTTTTTATATGTTAATTAATTGATTTTTTATGTTAATACTATAATACTGATTTATTTAAAGTATATTTTAGTTGTGGGCTGCTGGGTTTGTAAGGGAGTAGGGTGGGAAGTTAAATAGAATGAAATGTTATTTAATGCTAAATTTCTATAAATTAATTACTAATTATGTAAATTATGTAAATATATTAACAATTTTGTAATTGTTGTACCGTTATTTATTTTCATATGCATTTTAGTTTTTATATCTTTATTACACACATTTTTTAATAGTGTGCATGTTTAGGTGAGCTGGTTGGAAAGAATATAAATATGCAATTTTTTATAATATTTCATATGTATATGTAATTTTAATGGTAAGTGCTTGTACAATTTTGCTTGTAAAATGACATTTGTTACTTAAATTCTGTTTTCTATGTATCAATTCAAATTAAATACATCAGTAATGATTTCCAATTTTTTTCTTTGTGGTAGTTAGGGAAGTTGATAATATATGTAATTTTATTTTTTCCGTCTTTTGAATTTATAATTTAATTTTGTTTTATTTTTTCAACTTTTTAAACACACATATTATCTACTGGCGGTCGCCAGTAGATAGTTATAGTTAGGACCGTGTTTCCATAGGAAATCCGCAACATTCTATTTGGAATAACTTTGGCGCCGGTCGACGAATCCTCGCGAAATTTTCAAAACTAATGGGGCGCTACGCTCCGCTCCTACCCTGAAAGTCTCGGGGGATTCGTCAAGCGGGGGCTGAGAAAAAAGGGGGGTCCCAAAACGCATTTTCCCCATGCATTTTTCCATAGGACCTTTAGACACAGCTACAGCCCGAACGGCTGAACAGAATTACTTGAAATTTGGCAGAGAGGTAGTCCTCAGGTCAAGGATGTGCCTTTTGTAGGTCTGGTGTAAATCTGTTCAGTAGGTCCTGAGAAAATAGCATTTAAATCAATATATATATCTGTAAGCGCGCTCCGTGCGCTTACCGTACGCGTACGGTGCCGTGCGCGAGCTCAATTCTGATTGGTGGTTACATGACTGTAAACATTCGAATCGGTCGAAATCAGGAAGTGTCGGCCGCCATTTTCTGTCTCTCGCACTGAGAAACAAAGGTGGGGAACGTGAAACGGGGGCAACGAAGAGAGCTGCAGACCCCCTAGTGTTTGTCAGGGGGTCCAAGAAGGACCCAAAAGTACGAAAAATAAATGTAATAATTTAAAAAAAAAAAATAGCGGGGTACGCGTACGGTAAGCTTACCATACGCGCACGGCAAAAAAAAAAAAAAAACAATCACATTTATTAAATAAATTAAAGGACCCACAAGGGAGAAAAAAACAAATGTTAATGTCTAAAAAAAGGCGAGGCGCGCACGGCATGGACTGCGCAACGTGGGTGCTCGGTGCGCGAAGCGCACCGAGCGCCCACAGTGCGCGCACGGTGCGCGAAGCATTTACCACTTTACACTAGAAGTATATTGTAAAACAAAATTTTTGACAATATTATTGTCAACACTATTTTTGTCATTTTCATTGTAAGTATAGGAATACGATATTGTGGTAAACAATATTTTGAGACAATATTTATGTCAATGACATTGTTTACCACAATATTGTATCACTGATCCGCAATTTCCACCTGGAAGACCACGCTGACCCGAACTCAAAAGCACTACTCAACAACCTTGGAAACCTGGGCCTCACCCAACGAGTGAAAGGACCTACAGATGCTGCCGGACACCTCCTGGACCTTATATTTGCTTCTTTCGACAACATCTCATTTGGCAAGCCCTCACCAATTAACTGGACAGACTGGACTATTGCACTCAACATACACCAGCCCAAACAAAGTTGCAGCTTTGCTGAAGCCATCAACAAACTCAACAACTGGATTTCCAACATAACTGATACCCTGACCCTGTCAAACACAGCAAAACCACAAGATTCAGACCCTAAGCCAGTTAGTACAGTGAGGAACTCAGGATGGCAAAGTGCCACTGCAAACGACTGAAACACAGATGGTGAAGGAGCCAACACAAGCCAGATAGAAACGCCTTCAAATCTTCCCTGAGACACTACCACTAATAGATCTAGGCCACCGAATGCACCAATCTAGCAGACCACATCGACAGCAGCACCAACAGAAAGAAGGAGATCATCATCATGAAAGATTTCACCCCACCCGCAGAAGCCTCCAACATTGCCTCCCCTCCACAGGACCTCTGCAAAAAACTCTCAATTCCATTGCAGCAAGATAACATCCATATACAGCAATTCTGACCCTCAGCTGGATCCGAAAGACTTTGCAACACATCTCCCCATCTCATGCAAAGAAACAACGATGACCATGTGGCACGTCATCACCACTGCTATCATGCAGTCCAATAATTCCGGGTCCGCAATGGACCATTGCCCCATCACACCTTCACCAAAGAACTTCAGCCCGTCAGCGCAGTGCTCACACCTATTCTGAACTCCTCTATTTCATCAGCCACCTTCCCGAACACATAGAGACAAGCCACCATCCTTCTCAAGAAGCCCTCCAGAGACCCATCAATTCTTGCTAACTACTGACCGATCTCCTTGCAACCGTACCCTGCCAAAGTCTTAGAGAAGCTTATCAATAGATGCCTCACCAACAACCTCAGCAACCAACTGCTCCTTGATATGACACAGCCCTGGTTCAGATCCAACCAAAGCACAGAAACAGCCCGAATTACAGCCACAGACTACATCCACATGATCCTGGACAGAGGACATGGCTGCCCTCATTCTCCTGGGCCTCTCTGCAGTCTTTGACATGGTTTCCATCCGACGCCTGCATGTAATTGGAATACAAGGGCCTGCTCCCTGCTGGATCTGCTCTTTCCTGACAGGCAGAACTCAGCGAGTCTGCCTGTCCTACTCTTTTGACGTCTGCTACCTCATTTGTGGTGTACCACAAGAATCATCACTTAGCCCGACCCTCTTCAATGCATGCATGATGCCACTGGCATCATCCTCACCCATGACATCAATGCCCTTTTGTACACAGACGACACACAACTTATAGTCTCCTTCCGGAACAAGACTAACAACACCCAGAACAAGTTTACTGCCAGCATGGCAAAAGTCTCCATCTGGATAAAGAACAACTATTTCAAGCTGAACACCGGCAAAACAGAAGTTGTTGACCTTCGGAAAGAACACCTCACAGTGGGACTCCACCTGGTGGCCGGCCAAATTAGGACCCACACCCAACCCCTACCATCCATGCAAAGATCCTTGTGATCATCATCGGCAGCAAACTCAACATGACCTCTCAAGTACACACGTACAGCTTCCTGCTTCCACATCCTGAAGATGTGGAGAAAATCTTCAAAAGGCTACCAACCAGCACCCCCAAAACCAAGACACACACCCTCATCAGGCAAGCTGGACTATGAGAACACCCTCTACAGCGGGATAAGTAAGCAATTTACCAGACACCTGCAGTCAGAATGACTTTCAGCCTTCCATGGTGCACAAACATTACACCACATCTCAAGGAGCTCCACTCAAACTTTCAAAGCACTACATAACACTGGCCTAGCATACCTCAATAACCACATCTCCTTTCACAAACCATCCAGACTCCTACTTGCACACATCCCATGCATACGCAAAAGCAGATCTCAAAGTCAGGCTTTGTCCTACATCGCTCCCAAAGTGTGGAACAACTTGCCGTTATCTATAAGAGCATCCTCTTCGGTTCTTGAGTTCTGCAAAAACCTGAAGGCCTTGCTGTTCGGTTAGTTTCCCTTTGCCCTAAGCGTGGCTGGGCTCAACCTTCCCAGCATCAGGATACCCTCCAATACCAGGATTCTCCCAAGTGCACTACAGAAATCCTCATAACATACCACACAATGTTATACTGTTCAATTTCTTTTAAAGGGTCAGAAAATTAAGAATAAAACAGGTGAGGGTACAATCAAGAATATTTATTCTTGAACAAAGCCCATTTTACAGGCATAAGGGCATGTTGAGTTAGGATGACAGGTTGGATTTCTTTGTAATAAAATGTAAAATCACTTCACAATATATTTAAAGATTTATAACGAGATCCTGCCTTATGGTCATCTTAGAATAATGGTATGCAATTAAAAAGGGCTTCCCAGATTAAACAAACCTACTCACAAGATGCAGCTGGTACAAAAATGATCTACAAAGTTGTCTTTGCTACTTACTAACGTTCTCTGCAATATGAACAAGATGTGCTGGGAAGGACCCAGATCATTGTAAAACACGTGCACTTCACCACACTGTGACAGGAAATTAACATCAGGATATTCAAGGTCAGGCAACATACACAATGAAATGACCAACACATGGACAAGATCATTCCTATAAATAAAAGTTATTAGGATACAGGAAGCCCTTGTAGTCACTGTTCAGGCAGCATTTCACTAACCAAAAACAACCACAGTCAACCAAAAGGTCAGCGGGCAAACAAACTCTGAATACTTTCACCCTCCCACCCCATCCCTGCTCCCCATTGGAGGTCTGCCCACCGCATTTAGAGAGCACCTTTTGTCTGGAAGGGAACTCACTGATTAAAGTCCATGTGCTAGTGTGGCGAAAAATCAAAGTTAAGCAGTCCACCATGTTGTTTCAGGGTACTTGGCATGCTTTGTTGGTGTTCACGAATAACAGCAGTTTGTGAAAAAAGGAGGTAACTATCTTGGATTTATGTAATGTTTAAACCTTTGTTTTGTATTAAAGGAAAGGGTTTGCAGTTATGTATCCAATAAACACAATATTTTTTCATGCACTGTTCAACATCAAAAGTGGCTCCTCGCTATTGACTTCAACCCAAAACTAGAGGGTTCCAGTTGCAAACGGAATCAAGTCATGGTTGCACTGTTTGGAGATTTTCAATAGGCAGTATTTACCAAAACAGTGTAAGAGATGACAATCCGTATCTGCGTCCAGAGATAGTTTCCATCTTACTGATGTTGGTAACTCTACCGCACTTTGATATTTTGTAGAAATACATTGCATTACCTTGCAGCATTTTTCTAGCACTTTCTTACTTCTTGTCGAGGTCCCAAAATGCCTTGCAGCCTTGGGTAATGCTTCTGAGCCGAATGAGAGAAGAGAGTCAGTAGTGGTGACAGCTATTGTCGTGTGATGCTCATAGTGTGCTCCAAACTTGACAGATTGGAATGTGAACCTGTAGAGAACTCAGAGTTATGGCCTTAGAGGGTCTGGGTCTTAGTTATGGGTAATGCCAGGACTTTATGGCCTTCTGAAATGCAACTGGTCGCTGATATTTCTGATGTACTTAGGCAGTTAATTCCTTAAATGTCAGCTACCTCCTACACAGACTTTAGGGTACCTAGGATATTTCTGCAGTGGGACCATTTGTGATGTGAGGATTCTTCTTGATGCATGCTACTTAATCATCTCCACTAAAATCTCTTCATCAAACCCAAAGGCTGTTCTAAAAGCATTACTGTTAAAGTCATGTTTTTGTTATGTTATTTGAATTTTAGTTTTCTTTTTCAATATGTGCAATGTGTGTGAATATTATACTTATGTTCTCGGGCATTTCACTTCTAAAATAAGTATGTAAAAACAAAATATCATGCACTCATAAATCTATTGGTGACCCAAGAGAAGATCGCACAGAGAGGTGAGGTAAAGAAAAGTGAACACTATAAGATAAGTGGAAACATTAAAATGAATGCTGTTTATGGACAACAGCTTGATGTCACGAATGTGTCCGTCAAAATATGTGCAACATCCACAGGGATCAAAATGGACACAACAAAAGGGCCAATATCTCATGAGCCCGGTTTGTACTGCTGTTGCAGCGCAAGTGCCTGCCTTTAAGGCTTGTGCTACGGATTGCTTTTCTAAACTAGATCCACCCAAGTTCATACCTTCAGCACTTTGGTTCTCGTCCAGCACACACTGCTCTTAAGTGCTTCACTATTCTCAGCACGGTGTTCTCTGAAACGCAGAGCTAGCCACAGACATATTTAGCAAGAAATATAGTCAATGAAAAATTAAAAATTATTTATTACTGTAGTTGTGGCTAAATTGTGCGAACAATATTATGCATCACTTTTAAGGGCTTTACAACATTCCCAGCAGGTTCCCCTTTCCGCCTGCTTATCATTGGCACCATTCAAAGCTTCAAAGTCAGGCAGTCCAGACCAACCAACCACAGCTTCATGCTTCAATTCTTCGCTGTTCTGTGGATCAGATAACAAGGTTGCAAATTTTCGACTGTTACCCTGTTTAGGTTGCCTGTCCTCTGAGCCTTCATCAATCAGCATTAGACGCTATGCAACATCAGACTTAAATCTTAATTACAGTCAGCTTTCAACTCGCGTAGAAACTTGTGACTGAAATCAAACTGTTTAGCACCAGAAGAGAGCAACCGAAAGTGTTGTAGATATAAAAGGAGTGTTTTATAATGTGATGGTAAAAGGAATTTATTGGTACCATGTCCTGTTGCCATTGTGCATAGGGCTTTATTATGAGTTTGGCAGTGCAGAAACAGGCCCGGCTGCTCCTGCACCACCAAAGTCGTGGTTGAACCACCCACCAGATTAGGAGTTCTCTCCTGGTTCTTTTGCATTCCTACAGCAGTGCCTATGAAATAGGCACCGCAATAGGAAAGTCAAAATCAGTACCCACTCGGCATTTCCTGCTGCAGTCCATGCCATACAGGTACTGGGGCGCATGCACACAGGGGGTACAACATGTGCCCCCCTGCATGCACCCCATGGCACAGAGGTAATGGCCCCTCTCTGTTTCCTTACCGCCGCACTTTTCATGGCAGTCGCACCACCATAAAAAGTTTGCAGTGAGGAAACTCGTTATATGCTTGTGGGCCGCAGTGGCCCTGCCATGCATATTGCGGCCTCAAGACCGCTGCACCACCAAGGTTCTGATACCTGGCGATTGCAGCAGTTCCAGGGCAGCCCAACCACCATGGTCGTAATAGGACGGCGGAAGACTGCCACCGCCGACCCCACGAGTGGACCGCCAGACTCCTAATAAGGCCATTAGTCTCCAAAGAAGTTGCATTGTTTAGAAAGTCGACTGCAGAGTGATTTGTAATACTAAATGTTGAGTTCACTATCTTTTTCTGCAAACGTGTTTTCACTTTCTGAATTTGAAAGGAAAAAAATAAGTGAAAGTGTAATATATTTTAATATTTTGATTCTCTTTTGGGCCCTAACTTTATTAAGGAGAATATTTTTTTTCAATAACATGTACTTATGAAGTTCCAGCATTGTAACTTTTTCTAGACTGGTATGATGCATCTCTGAAGATGCAACATTGTATGCTTAAGTGTTCAATTTCTAATTAATTTCCTGAAACCTCTTTTTAACCCTTTAATTAGCAAACGCTTTTAATTTACAAAGTTAATGACATTTTACTATGTATTTTAGGTTAGGATCAACATATGTGTTGATTTAAAAGTATTGTTACTTCAAAAACACCTAAGTTCCTACAACGAAGATCCAAATTTTACTTTTAGAAGCTACACTGAGCAGGGTTATTTACACTGCAGAGGTACTGAACTATATTCTATTTGTATTATTCACAATTACATAGTCCATAGACAAGTAGATGCTGGAAACGGAAATGGTGAAGAAGATGCGGACAGAGATGCAGGACCTGCCACAGCTGTAACTCGTTTTGCACCCTTTGGATGAAGAGGCCCCATAACTCCTAAGCACTGACTCCATTTCACACAATGTGCAAATGTAGAACGTCAACTGATGGAATACTATGCTTGAAATGTATGTGTTGACATGTTGAGGCATAGTCACAAGTCCATACTTGTGGAGAGAGTCAAGGTAATGTTGCCCACTGTGGAGAAAATAATGGTGCTATTCTTGGTGCTTTTGTTGTGGTGCTCCCATGTGCAACTGTACAAACGATAGAGCTGGATGAAGAACCTTCTTCTATCTATTCCAACAGACAGCAATATAAATCACTTTAGTATCACTATATCGGTCGTCTGCAACTTCTGTTGAACTACACTCTGCTCAGATCACAAAAATGATGAGTAGAAAAATAGTATCTTCAACCATTGTCTCTTTTGTCCCACTAGCAATGACAGTGAGTGAAGCACTCATGTTCAAGGCAAAGACATAACAGACACACCCACATCTGCTAAGGGGCGGGAGGGGGCTCCCTGTCAATTAGACATAACGGGGGGCTTGTCAGCTCGAGGGTATGTGTATTTCGAGGAACCCCCTCACCATTCCTTGCAGGTAGTGGAGCCCTAAACTTTCCTTACAACACTGGTTCAAGGTCTCTCCTTTCAGTACAGCTTCTACCTGATTCCCCAGCACCCGCGGTGTCCTTTCGGACAACTTATTTTCTTTAAACACGGATAAATATTTTAACATTTTTATGTGTTACTTTAAATGTTTGAGACTATGTCACTGTTTTGGAACCTTGTTCACAAACAACAAAACATTTACAAAATGGTTCTTGCAAAGTGAAACTCAACATGTTCATGTGTGATGATGGTTGTTTCAAGAGGTGTGAGATAATGGGCCACCAAGGTATGGGCTTCACCCACGTTGACCTTGGGGTGTGTGTTGAGTATCCTAGTGTGTATTGTCCGTTCATATCTTAGGAACAACGATAATGGTGTGCACTATCAGTTGAAAACTGAAACTCCATATATCTGAATATGATGTAGTATGAGTCAAAGAATGTGCCATTATAGTCCGCCTTGGCACAGGCTTTGGCCATGCAGATATCAGGAAAAATGAACGCTAATAGTGTACTCGCTTTAATAGTCACATTTATGTTGTGTTCACAACCATACACCATTACTAGATGTACTGAATGCACACAAACTAATTATGCACATGCAGAGTCGGATGTTTGAAAATGGTTTGAAACATATACTTGCCACATGCACTAGGACCTCGGATTATGCCTTGCAGCTCCAAAACAGCTAAAGGGATTTTCCCCAAATGAAGAAAGCTGTCAAATGCCCGAAAGGCGACTGTACCATTTCTATCTGGTCTCGATTTATGTGGTGTGGGAAAAACAATTTTATGACTCACCCTACAACTTTCATATTGTTTTCTGATCAATGCTAAATTTGGCAATGTCTCAGATACCTCCCACACTCCTCCAAGACCGAAGTGAAGGGGTGCTAAAGTTACAAGATACAAAAATTGGATTTTATGTCAAGGAGGCTCTGATTATGGACAGTCTCCTTTAATGCTTTTTCCCTCAAACAGCATTGTTTTATAACAAAAAAGAGTACAAGCACAAACAACATTTTAAATCTTGAGGAGTGCAGTCTCCTTTAATGCTGCTTCCAGAAGAGATAAGCTGCTCCAATTAGCTCATTTGATTCATGTATGTATGTATTCGATTGTGTGAGGGATCGTAGTTTGAGTTGTGTTAATAGTAAATTATTCACTTTATTTTTTTTTATGTAGAGTAAACAAAAGAGGGACTTATTCATCCTGACAATGGCGGCTCTTTTTAAGTAGTCTTAGGGTAATGGAAATTACTCCCTCCAATTAGAATAAACCAGTCTACCATGTCATTCAAGAAAGAAGTCAAAAGGATATTGATTAACTAATTTCTGCTGCAGAGTCATTGAACTATTCTCCTGGACAGGCTCTATTCCTTAGTCTGCTCGCATGCTTATTTCTGTCAGACTATGTGCTCCTTTTTATAGGCTGTGGTTTACCTAGGACCTGTGGTGCTCTCACTTGGAGATTCATAGAATTGCCACCTCTGACGATGTTGTTATTTCTGTACGTAATGTGTTTTTTAATAATAGTATTTTATTGTAAAGCACTCTGATACCCGCAAGGGTCTTGTTCGTGCTATGTAAAACTCTATAAATAAATAAGTAGGCTATAATTATGTACCGACTTTACTTGAGTTGATTTATTAGCTCAAAGAACCCTGCTGCTTGGCCTAGGTGCTAATTTTTTGGGGAAGGATCGTTTAAAAAAAAATAGTTATATATCACTTGCAAAATATATATATTTTTTGTCTATCTTTAAATTGGAATCATCATAAAGAAATGAATATATATGAAAAACTAATGGGAAGAGAACTAAGGTTGATTCATATTGCAGCTGCATCATCGGGGCATCTCATGAAAAAGGAAAAAAGAGAACAATTGGGGCAATGTAATCCCCCATTGGAACATTGAGCCATGATAATTCGCAAATACTAACTGTAGCAATCATGTTTCCTTTTAATCAATGGAATTTAGAGTAATACATGAAGTTTAGAGTGATTTACAAATTAAGATCCAAGAGACATATGGTCAGTAGGCACAGTGTACTTTACAACTTATAACCATAGAAGAGAACATCACGATATATGCACTAGCACTTTAATAATGGAAAATAGAACTATCGCATGACCTTTTCTTCCTTTTTAAATTTACCTTCTTACAGTAAGTTTACTTAATGGAAGTCTCCAGAATTGTATAATGTTAATTTTAGAATATAAACTTATTAATCATGCACTTTACACTTTACATCATGTATTCGTTTACAACATCAATTTGAAAAAGATTTGCCAACTTTATGGAATCTCAAGGCAAAATCACAAGGACAATGACAAAGATATTTTTTACCATGTTCCAAAACATGTAACAACTTGCACCTTGTCCTAAAACTATTTTAAATGTCCTTTCTTAATAACCTTGCTCCTTTGCACAATTGATGCAACCATTCCAGCCAGAATAGAAAGTGGGTAATTGCATTGAGCACTTTAAATAAGACATTCTAGGCTCTGGGACTTTATTGTCCTGTAGAAGGCTGGGAGCCGAAACGCGTAGACCGTCCTCTACCATTTTGTTATTTGCACTATGGTTTAATAGAAAATAAAAATCACGTTCTTTGAGTACCTTCTGTGCGTGGTGCTGTAATCCTTCGCCGAATCCAACTAGAACGGAGGAATCTTGAGCATATATAAACTGAAAGGCCATTTCACATGCAGGAAGGACTATGCTTACTATGTTTTACAATGTGGCTGTGGATTCAAGTACGTAGGCAGTACTAAACTACAGGTTAATTTACGTATCTTACAGCACTTACGTACTATTGTCAATTCTGACCCAGCATACCCAGTGGCGCAACATTTTAAACAGGAACGTAATAACAATCTTGAAAGTTTCCAGTATTATGTGATTGATACTGTCCCCATTAACAAAAGAGGGGGTAATTGTGAGAAAAAACGGAGGCAACTTGAATCAAGATATATAGTTGAGTTCGACACTAAATACCCTCAGGGTATGAATACAGGGGAGGACTTACACAATTACCTGTGAAGTTTCATTACACAGTAGGTTATCAGTATTCACCATAGGCCTGGTTTTTTACAGTATCAACTTCAAAAATTATTCTCTAAATAGTGGTTTCTTATGTATGAAATTGTTAAGTAACACACTGTAGTCTCACTAGGAATCTTTATTAACCAACTATATCTGCATGCTTATGCCATGACATGTTTTGTTTTTAACTTTGCACGTTTAACACTTTTTTTACACTTAACAGTGATAAATTGGTATCACTCATTACTGAAGAAATCAGATGAATATCCTGACAATATGGACATATGATTACAACGTACTGTATAATGCAGTATTTGCAGTTTTATTGTTGTAATTAGAATGTAGGCTAACAGTGTATACACCACATGTAACAAGTAGCGTAAAAATGCCTATGATGTTCTCCTAATGATTTTATCCATTGAATCCAGCATTAGAACCTAAATGCATTTGTGCATTGGTATATATGCTTTCCTAATGTTGACCAATGTGGTTACAGAACACATTATACCATTAGCCTTTAATACCTAATGAGAGTCAATGAATTTGGATTCTGTTTGATTGTTATTTTGGGACTTCAAAATAATGCAGTATTTTGTTTATATCTATGCCTTTTGTGCGAGAAACCAGAGATCCTGTGATCAACCGTCAACCAATAAATGTATCCCTATCACGTAACACAGACAAGTGACCATGGCCACTGTGTTAGCCGAATCGCGTCTGTCTGGCTTGCACCCAACTTAAAAATAAAGCGCTACACTGGCACTAAGCGTATTTCGATGTCTGTATTACTCTATGTGTGATTGCTACATGCGGGAGTGGTAATTGGATGGAGATATACAATATATATATATATATACACACACCTACACACAAGAAATTCGCCCGATGCTCCAACAGTCATGGATAGACGAAACGGACCCAGGACTCTTTGTGCAAGGTAAGCCGCTTTTAAGTCCCCCGGAGCAGTGTCACACTCTTTTCCAGGAGGTAGGAGAGAGACTGGTAGCTATGTTATGCCAGCTAGCAGGTGCTGGCTTTGTGACCGCCCACTCGGTCTGGTGCTACGCGACCTTCCTGCTAACTCTTTGGTATTTTGCTGTTAACGGCATTTGCGTCGCCACGCCTGGTGCTGGATTCGGCGCAGGGGGAGAGAGGAGGCAGAATTTGTCTTCCTGATAAGGGGGACCTAAGAGGACTTTGTTACTTGTTTTTGCACTGCAGCGTCTGTGGAACGCCGACCAACGGTAGTTGGAAGCATCACTTGGTGTTCAGTGGGTCCCTTCACTGCATGGGTCCCTGCGGTGAACTACAATGTCCAGGATGCAGTGGAGGCGCAGGCACAGCACAAGGACCTTCGCACCTGTGAGGCAGAGGAGGGGCGTGCTCACGTGACTGGGAGTGGTCACAGCTGTTAAAACACCACAGCAAAGGACCCCTTACAAGGATAAAACTGAAACGGGCACTGAGGAATCCATTTGAAGGAAGAAACGCGTCTGCTGAGCGTTTCAGGGACCCTTTCTATGCTTGTGCACTGTCAGCAAATAAAGCCGCTTTTAAGTCCCCCGGAGCAGTGTCACACTCTTTTCCTTGAGGTGGGAGAGAGACTGGTAGCTATATATATATGTGATCAAGGCCTCTGGGTAGCCCGAAACGCGGAATGACAGCAAGAAGCAACAAATAAATATTGCAAGAACTGAGAAAAGTGGAGTCCGTTCCATTCTTTTACGAGGAGTCTTAAGAAAGGAGTATCGGAATATATATATATCTATATTCACTTAAAAAACCATAGATTTCACACAGGTTATAGTTCGGTGGATATTTCACTCGTAAAAAACCAATGAAATTCCCCCGTTATAGTTAGTTCAGATAACTATAACTCGCACGCCCGCAATCCACTGCTCATGACGTCACATATTACATCACTCATGACATGGTCAGTGGCATCACTCATGACATCACTGATGACATCATCCTTGTGATAGAGTGGCGGTCGGGCGAGTTATAGTTATCTGAGCTAACTATAACGGGGGAATTTCATTGGTTTTTTACGAGTGAAATATCCACCTAACTATAACCTGTGTGAAACCTATGGTTTTTTAAGTGAATTTGCAATGTTTTTTAAATGCTAATTCCTAACTATAACGTGTGTGAAACCTATGGTTTTTTAAGTGAATTTGTACGGTTTTTTAAATGCTAAGTTATGTTTTTATTTATTTATTTTTTTTCTCCAAGGTTTTTCACCGTGCGCGCACCGTGCGCGCGCTTTGGGCTCACGGTGCGCGCACCCCGCGATTTTTTTTGAAAAATATAAAATGTTTTTTCCCCTTGGGGGTCCTTCTGTGACCCCCTGACAAAGGCTAGGGGGTCAGGAACTCTCTTCCCTGCCCCCTTTTCACGTTTCCCACCTTTTTTCCCCCTTTCCTTTTCAGTGCGAGAGACAAAATGGCGGCCGACACTTCCTGATTACGACCGATTCCAATGTTTACCGATGCGGTGCGCGCGTATAGATATTTATATGCTTTTAAATGCTATTTTCTCAGGAAATACTGAACAGATTGACACCAGACCTGCAAAAGGCACTTCCCTGACCTGAGGACTACCTCTCTGCCAAATTTCAAGTAATTCTGTTCAGCCGTTCGGGCTGTACCTTCGACTAAAGGTCCTATGGAAAAATGCATGGGGAAAACCCATTTTGGGACCCCCCTTTTTTCTCGGCCCCCGCTTGACGAATCACCCCGAGACTTTCAGGGTAGGAGCTGAGCGGAGCGCTCCATTAGTTTTGAAAATTTCGCGAGGATTCGTCAACCGGCGCCAAAGTTATTCAAAATAGAATTTTGATATTTCCTATGGAAACCCGATCCTAACTATAACTATCTACTGGCGACCGCCAGTAGATAATAAATATATATATATATATATATATATATATACACACATACATACATACACAGGAAATTCGATCAATGCTCCAACAGTCATGGAAAGCAGAAACGGACCCAAGATTCTTCGTGCAAGGTAATTTATTTGATTGTTAAACCCAGCACACTGTCATGACGTGTTTCGGCCTTCAGAAGACCTTGATCACAAAACGCCATGAGAAGTGACTCACATTTTTAAAGTGATAGTGCAACACCATGGGACATACTGCCAATAGACATAGTAGAAATATTGCGCTATTCTGTGTGTAGTCTATACACTGTTAACACTGTAGCAGCAATCCAGTAAATTGTATGAACACGCTCATATCGTGCAAATTCGCAATAAATACTTCCAAATGCACATAAAAAACACTGTGTAGACGGTACAGAAATAAAATTACATTCTATACAGCCGGGCATTTAAAAGATGCAACAATGCTAGAAAATATCACCCCAGTGGGTACTTTCAAATATTGCAATCTAATAAGCCTTCTGTAGTTCCTGCCTGCCATTATAACTACCACAGTGCTATAATATACTAGTAGCAGCCCATTAATGAATTTGTGCAAAATAAGCAAATGTTGTGCAAATACGCAAATGGTCATTCATTAATATTGAAAATACAGGCGATACATTGGAGTCAGACTAGAATGGGTAGCCGCTCATTAATGAATTGTGCAATATAAGCAAATAGTGTGGAAATACGCAAATAATCATTCATTAATTTTTGGAAATACAGGGGATACCTTAAACTCAGACAGAAGTGAAAGTCACATGTAATGTCAGATGGAAAACATGGTTGCAGATGTGCCCTCATGGAACCTGATGGTACATGCCCTATGCCTCATACAACAACAAACCCCTGTACAGTCTGCTGCTGTGCACTAATGACTAGATCAATTAATTCTCGATCTCAGCCTCACAGTGAAAAACAATGTACACCCACTAATTAGTTAAAAGATTCTAATAACATCATATAACTAAAACCACAACAACCACAAATGCATACGTATAATAAACCTGAGTGGATGAGGTTAAATACTTAAAAAAAGGTTTTCATTGTTCCTTCCAAAGGTCTTGAAATAATATAAGCTTTAAATACCTATTACTGCATAAATATCTAAAATGTATATACATGTGCAATTGAGCCAATCTATTCTTTGTTAAATACAGTTTGAAAGATATGGCAAATTTGCTTGTGGAGACTGGCTTTTACACTGCTATCTACATTTAATATTTTAGCAGCGAAATACTAAATTCATACACTATAACATACCAGCATTATTCTTGTGAAATCAAGCCCTTGTGGGCCCTATGTCTAATCTGCATGGACTAAAGTGCTTGTGCAAAAAGTGCTGACTAAAAAAGTGTTAATAAAAAGATTCATTTCATTCCTATTTACATGCTAAGAGCACAGGTGTGTTAAATGTTCTCAAATGTGCATCCATCTTATATCCTGAGTCTAACGTTTTAAAGGCAGGTGCAAAAATCCTCACTGGAGTTGAGCCCATTGGGCGTCTTCGTGTCCAACTCCCGGATGTACCTTGTTTCCAATTTCCTGAGCAAAGCTTCACGGTCGCCACCATGCCTGAGTGGCGGAACCATGTCCACCACAAAGTAACTAAGGTGATCCAGGCAATTGCCATGGGCCTCCTTGAAGTGCCTGTCGACCGGATAAGATGCATCGCTATTACTGATGGCCCCCATGTGCTGGAGTATCCGTTTGTGTGCCTGCAACTTGGTGCTACCAACATATTGCAGGCCACACGAACAGTACAGCACATATATGGCAAATTCAGTTTTACATTTAGCCTTTTTGATATGCTAACGGGTCCATAATGAAAGGGGATCATATACATTGTTCTAATTCTCCCATACTTGCATGATTTGCATGTTAAACACCTGATGAATCCTTTGGTTGTTTGCAGCCATGATTTTCGAGTAACAACCTCTGGACTGCTTTTTACCGGCATGTCACTCATGGACTTTGCTGTTCTGAAGGTTAACATGGAAGACTCTGCCAATGTACTGCCAATGACTGGGTCATTGCGAACTACGACCCAATTTTTGTTAAATATTTTACGCAAGACTCCTTGTTGATGGTTGTATGTAACAATTAGTCTTGGAGGGTCAGTGGTGGGTAAAGGTAAAGTGCCTGATTTGGATGAATTACACAAGGCTGCTGATCTTGATATTGACTTGGTTTTGGTGATTGCTTTGTCAATCATCTCAGCCGAGTAGCCCCTAGCCAGGAACCTACTCCTGCTGTCATTTTGAGCCCTGATACAATCTTCATCCATGCTGCAGATGCGTCTGATACACAGCATCTCACCATAAGGGATGCTACGTATCAGATACTCTGGGTGGTGACTCGCAGCATGGAGAACCCTATTGCTGGCAGTTGGCTTTCGATGTAGTCTAGTCTCCAATTTGCTCTCATGTATGTAAACTTCCACATCCAGAAAATTAACTGCTTCATTGCTGATGTGTGCTGTGAACCGTAAATTTAAATCATTCTCATTGATTTGCTGAGAGAACATGACTGCTGCTTCCTCACTCCCTTTCCAGATAAGAAATAAATCATATATATAGCGATACCAAGCTATCACATTGGCAGCTAGCACGTTTGCAAACCTAGTACTGAGGACTTGCGTCTCCCACAATCCCATGTGCAGACAGGCATAGCTGGGGGAGAAGCAAGCCCCCATAGCTACACCTCTTATCTGCTGAAAAACCTGATTCTGGAAAAGGAAGAAGTTATTGTTTAAGCACATTAAAATCATGTCCAAAAGCATTTTGTTGTGGTTCAACATACACAACGGTTTAGACATCAGAAAAATGATCCACAACTTTGATGCCATCCAAGTGATGTATGCTGGTATACATAGCGCTGACATCTAATGTGATCAACCAACAGTCATCTTGCCATATCACATCATTGATTTTTCTCAGGAAGTCACCCGTATCTTGCAGGTAAGAGGGTAAACTTTTAAGATGCTCCTGCAAGAAGTAATCAACGTACCGCAAAGTGTTCTCCATGATGCTGTTTCTGGCTGAAATTATCGGCCTTCCCGGTGGTTTGGATGAGTTTTTATGTATTTTAGGAATAAGGTACATAACTGGGATTACAGGATGGTTGATCTTTAGAAATTTGAGCTCATCCGCACTCAATAACCCAGTGCTCTTCCATGCTATCAACTTGGCATATTAGTCGCTCCAAGCTATCTTGACGGTTTTCCAATCACTTCGTCTGTAGCATTGGCGATCATTTAAATGGAGAAGAGTTTCCTCTAGATATAGCTCTCGCGGCCATGGGACAACATTTCTGCCTTTGTCCGATTGACGGATGATTACATTGTCATTGCTTTGCAGCTTTTTCATAAGCTGCCCATAACAGTTATTCTGATGGACGAATTTGCGGCGAGCATGCAGGGTGGAGGCATGTAATTTTTTCAACTGGCTTGCCACAAGTTCATTATACACATCAATATTATCATGCAACATAATTGGGTTGAAGGTTGATTTAGCTTTGAACTGTGTCATTCCTGCCATGTCTAAACTGAGAAAGCTATCAATGCCAAATAACTCTGTATCCTTGCTTTCCTCACATAGTTCATGTAAACTGCGCATCAATTCATAGTCGTTTACAGTTAAGACAGGCGGACTCGGTAGTCCTGCAGGAGCCACCGCCTTTGGAATTGTCGGTTTTTTCCTTTGGAGTGCATGAAATTCGCACAATTTCAATTTCCTTGTGTATTTGTAGAAATCAATGCGTGTTTGTGTGTAATTAAAATCATTGGCTCGACTATACGAAAGTCCCAATGCTAAGATGTTTAATTCAGTCCCTGTCAACTGCATATCAGTGAGATTGATTACTGATAAAGTGTCTAACACATGGCTTCTGGCCTTATTGCTCATTTGTGATTCCATTTCATCTGAGGCTTTCTGTTGGTTGGCTTTCCCCCACTGTTTGCGCTTTCGGTTTTGTCTGCGCTCATGGCGCTTGATGTTTGCCCTCTGTTGTGTTTTGAGTTCTGTGCTCGGGCCGTAAGGTCTGTCTTCTGTCCTGCTGCAGGCAGTCCACCTCCTGCGCCAGGGAAAGCTTTGTAAACCCCAACCTTGAGCTCATCTGACCATGAAGAAACTGGACCAGAATCACCGACCAGCTAACCTCATCACTCAGCAACTCCACCCCAACTATCGCGGAAAACGACGATGCCAACACCGCAGCCCGAACCATGCACAGATGGCTCTCAGACAGCGCCAACACCATAGCCGCCCTCAAGAAAAACAACAACACCCACCCCAAGAAAGCTTTCTTGGTTCACCAATGAACTTCGAGAGTACAGACGCACTTGCCGCCACCTCAAGAAAGGCCTGGAGGAACACCAAATCCACAGAAGCCCACAACAACTTCAGAGTCGCAAACCAACGCCCACCACCAACTCGTCAGAAAAACGAGGAAAAAAGTGATTGAAGACAGAATCTTCACTCATGCACACAACAGCAAAAAACTCTTCAACATCATCAAGGAGTTCACCCAACCCACTAGCGAGTCCACCGACATCCCTCCCTCACAAGACCTCTACGACAAACTCAGCACCTTTTTCCACCACAAAACTAAAAAAGCATCTACGACAACTTCGACAAAGACAACCAACACACTGAACCCTCACCAACCACCCCGGACACCCTGAAGCCAGCGATGGACAACTGGACAGCCCTCACCACCGAAGGCACACTGAAGACGATGAAGTCAATGCACTCCGGGGCCCCCACGGACCCCTGCCCCCACCACATTTTCAACAGAGCCGCCAACACCATCGCACCCATGCTCTGCCACACCATCAACCGCTCTCTGGCAACCGCCTCGTTCCCTGACAACTGGAAACATGCTGAGATCAACCCACTCCTGAAGAAATCCTCGGCGGACCCCACCGACCTCAAAAACTACAGACCCATCTCCCTGCACCCGTTCCCAGCGAAAGTCATCGAGAAAGCCATCAACAGCCAACTCACCACATTCATCGAAGAGCACAACATCCTCGACTCAGAAAAAAACATAGTACGGAAACCGCCCTCCACGCCGCAACAGACGACATACGTACCTTACTGGACAAAGGAGAAACAGCAGCCCTCATCCTCCTCGACCTCTCAGCGGCGTTCGACACAGTCCCTCACCGCACCCTAATACGCTGACTCCATGACGCAGGGATGCAAGACAAGGCCCTCGACTGGATCCGCTCCTTCCTCACCGGCAGAACGCAGCGGGTCAGACTCCCCCCTTTCCTCTCAGACCCTGCACCTACCACCTGCAGAGTCCCCCAAGGGTCCTCTCTCAGCCCTACGCTCTTCAACATCTACATGGCTCCACTCGCCCCCATCGTCAGAACCTACGGACTCAACATTGTGTCATACGCAGGCGACACCCAACTCATCCTCTCCCTATCCAACGAACCCAACACCGCCAGACGCAACTTTCGAGAAGGCATGGAAGCCGTCGCCAAATGGATGAAAGAGCTGGCTACAACTAAACACCAACAAAATGGAAGTACTCATCATGGGCCCAAACCCAGATGCCTGGAATGACACCTGGTGGCCCCCCACCCTCGGAAGTCCGCCTACCCCCACGGACCACGCACGCATCCTGGGATTCATCCTGGACTCAGAGCTCAAAATGGACCGCCAGATCAACTCCGTCTCGTCCTCCTACTTCCACACCCTCCGCCACCTACACAAGACCTTCAAATGGATTCCCCCTCGAGCACAGAAAGACCGTCACTGACGCCCTGGTCACCAGCACGCGTATGCCGGAATAAACAAAAACCTCACCCGCAAGCTACAGAACATTCAAAATGCCGCCGCAAGACTGGTCCTCAACCTGCCAAGACACTGCCACATCTCCCAGCACCTGCAAACACTCCACTGGCTCCCCATCAAAGCTAGTCACCTTCAAGATGCTAACCCACGCTCACAAGGCCCTCCACGACACCGGACCAGCATACCTGAACAGCCGACTCAAATTCCACGCACCCCAAAGGACCCTACGATCAGCCCAGCTCTCCAACGCAGTGGTCCCCCGCACCAGAAAGACCAGATCGGGAGGCCGCTCATTCTCCTTCCTCGCGGCCAGAGCCTGGAACGACCTTTTGCTCCACCTCAGACAGATAACATCGCTCCCCATCTTCGCAAGAAACCTTAAAACCTGGCTCTTCGACAGATCCCCTCCTTGATGGACTGGAACCTGTGACCCCCCCCACACCTCCCTGCGACCCCCCCCCCCACACCTCCAGCACCTTGAGACCCTTACGGGTGAGTAGTCGCGCTTAACAAACACCTGATTTGATTTTATGCTCACTCTCAGATTCACTGCCGGCCACCGAGCTTAAATCGGACATAGAAGTGGATGATTGGACAGTATCATCGGTGGCCCTTGCCATTGCTGCTGCTTATATTGGTTTCTTTGCAGTTTTGAGGGAGTCAAACTTTTTTTTGCGAAGGTAAACACTTGCCCATTTTGATAGTCTAATTTATCTCTTTGGAATTTAAAAGCCTTACGCTTTTTAAAGACATCTTCCTCTTTATGCAGCCGATTTAGCATTTCCTCACAATACATTTTTTCACTATCCGATGTTACCCAATTTGCTAATCTCATCTTTCAACTCATTCCCTTAATTTCAAGGGCGGCCCGATCACTCTCTGCGTATTTCACCAGACTTCTCACTAATTTGCAGGAAGACTCTAAGTTGCATTCTGCCCACTCGGCTAACATATTGGGGTCCGGATTTTCGCAGCTGGGTGCCAACATAATGCACAACCCCCGCGGGATGCGCCTTACCTCCAAGTAGCGGGAAAGTGACCGGTGCTCCCACCCCTTAGATTGCTCCGCGCGCATCGTTTTTTCAAGCTTTTTGAATAGATTTCTCAGGTGGCTCCTCAAAGCATCGGCGGTCATTGTGCGTTGATTGAGTGAAGATTACAGTATATATATATATATTCACTGAAAAAACCATGGGTTTCACACACGTTATAGTTAGGAATTAGCATTTAAAAAACCTTGCTAATTCAATGAAAAAACCATAGGTTTCACACACGTTATAGTTAGGAATTAGCATTTAAAAAACCTTAGAAATTCAATGAAAAAACCAAAGGTTTCACACACGTTATAGTTAGCTGGACATTTTACTCGTAAAAAACCATTGAAATTCCCCCGTTATAGTTAGTTAAGCTAACTATAACTCGCGCGCCCGCAATGCACTGCTGATGACGTCACATATTACATCACTCATGACATGGTCAGTGACATCACTCATGACATCACTGATGACATCTCAAATGACATCACTGATGACATCATCCTTGTGATAGAGTGGCAGACCTCCTCTCACCCTAATATAACCTTTGATACACACATTTATAAATAGAGACTAAACTTTTCAAAACAATGGACATACCAATACCAGTTACAACAACCTCTTCAGTAATTCTAAGATCCACATACACATCCACTCATTCACCAACAGTCCTATACAGTCACTCATACATGTACTCACTCATCATATGTACTCATACACCTATACATCCTGTTACACAATGCCACTCATCCGTAGAGTTACTCACACACATAGTCACTCATGCTAATAAAGAATCAAACATCCATTTACTTGCATATACAGTTATACACACACCACCACACTTACTTCTACGGAAACTTGCATATACTTAGTCTTTTAAACAATCACTTATAGAAACACATACTTATTCACACAGGAACTCTTTCAATCTCTCACTCTCACATATACTCACTTATATACACCAATAGTCACATATACTAGTTTAAAACAAATGTAGTTACTCATAAAGACACTGTAGAGACAGTCATTCACTCACTAACACACCCATACACACACTCATCCACCCATGCAGTCCTGCATACATACTATCTTCAACACATACAAACAGTGAGTCACTCATTCATGCACCTATGCACTACGTAATACCCCCCACCGAACCATACAGACACTCAGACTCATACTCAAAAAAACAACTAATAACCCATATAAACACTCATGTAGCTGCTCACCAACCCATGCAGCCACTTATACACAAAGTGAAAGACTGATACAGATATATACATATTTAAACATTACTCACTAAGCCATGTATTCACTATGATACACCTAATCAGTCAGTTACACAATCAATTTTTCAAAAACAAATCATCCATTTATTCTTCCATCGACCTTGAGATATACATATATAAAACATATTTAATTTTCAGAAAAACACACATTCACGGGATGATGTCATCAGTGATGTCATCAGTGATGTCATTTGAGATGTCATCAGTGATGTCATGAGTGATGTCACTGACCATGTCATGAGTGATGTAATATGTGACGTCATCAGCAGTGCATTGCGGGAGCGCGAGTTATAGTTAGCTTAACTAACTATAACGGGGGAATTTCAATGGTTTTTTACGAGTAAAATGTCCAGCTAACTATAACGTGTGTGAAACCTTTGGTTTTTTCATTGAATTTCTAAGGTTTTTTAAATGCTAATTCCTAACTATAACGTGTGTGAAACCTATGGTTTTTTCATTGAATTAGCAAGGTTTTTTAAATGCTAATTCCTAACTATAACGTGTGTGAAACCCATGGTTTTTTCAGTGAATTTGCAAGGTTTTTTAAATGCTAATTTTTTTTTTTTCTTCTATTTTTTTAAACATATTTTTAATTTAATGTTCTAACCTTTTATAAAGACTATGGTTAAATTTTTAAAATTCTTTAATATGTTTTTTTAAATATATTTCATAAAATAAACATGTTATAATTTTTTCCAGTACATTTTTTCCTTTTTTATTAGTACGCATACCGTAAGCTTACGGTAAGCGTATGGTTTACGCAACGCCCGTAATTTATCTACGCTGTTTGCGTATAGTTACGCAATTTGCGTAGCCGCGTGTACTCCGCGTGGGACACGTACGCGTGTACGCAACACGCGCACGTTACGCGGAAGTGTCGGGTAGGGACTGTTATGCGCATGCGCGCAAACGCGTGTCTTTTTTACGCGCATGCGCACTTTTGCCGTAAGCGTACCGAAAGCGTACCGTAAGCGTACGGTAGGTCATGTGATCATGAAACACAACTTTTGATTGGTTGAAACTACTTTCAGTTCTAGAACTCTCCTACACCACACCCATTCCCCTCATTTCTGCTTGTGATCCCTTAGGAGAAGGAGCTGGGTTGTCTTTGTGATACGATGGCAGACCAGCAGAGCCCTTCTGAGAGTGAGGCTAGCACTAGCAGCACTACCTTGAGGCAGAGAGCGAGGAAACAAAAGACTTCTTATGTATGGGATTATTTTACTTTTCCTGAAGGCCAGCAAAAGGTAAATGCACCCTTAGTAACTTGTAGGCTGTGTAAGCGTGTACTTTCAAGAGGTAATCCTGACAGGAAGTATTCCTTTGGGAATCATACCATGATGAGGCACCTCAAGGATGTACACAAGAGGACACATGCTCGACTTACTGGAGGTAACCCTTCAGTAAGTGAACCAAGCACATCCACAGCAGCTCAGCCTGGACCATCATCTGCAGGGCTGACTCCTTCTTCTGCAGGTCAGGTGAGCCCTTCATCTGTGGGGGGAGCATCTCCTTTTGCTGGCCCTCTGGAAATTAACCCTCGATTTCGGAGGGTTGATATTCGATGCGCCTCTTGTAATGATCTAATTTGTCATAGGGAGACCAGTGTTTCCCTAGTGAACAACAAAATAGATCAGCACACTTGTCGCAGAGACTAATTTTCCCATTCTTTCTTTCCTCTGTCCCTGCATGAACACAACGGCTCTTTTAAGAGCCAACCTTATCTTTCATCTTTTTTTTATATATGTTTTTTAAAACTTTTTTTTTTTTTTTTTACCGCACGCGTACGGTGCGCGTAATTTTTTTTTTTTTTTTTTTAAAACCCTAAAAATCAATTATCACATTACAAGGTCCTTGAGAGACTACAATGAAAAACTGAAAATGTGATTGTAGAGAAGTAGAAAAAAAGGAACCATCATATTATTCACTTACCATACCCACTCAAAAAAATATTTATTCATTTTTTTTTAAAAAAAATTGCTTTAAAAATGGTTTTAGTTTTCGAAAATTTACTATATCAATCTGAAAAAAAAGAAAAAAGTATTAATATTTTTTAAAACATTTGATAATACAGGTACACATATTTACATATTTATCAAAAAATATTTTTGCCTTAATTTGAATGCACACTTACTGCTCTTTTTTTTGGCAAGTGAAAATCACTTTTACAGACTGACACATTATAAATCCACTTTTCAGATTTTTTTAAAAGCACATGTCCATACTGCTTTTTCAGACCACCACCATGTGTATCCTGGGTGACTGCCTACAGTCCAGCAAGGGCAACCAGCCTTAGTGATGCTGAATGTATTTGCATTACAGACTGAAACCTCAAAACCCCACTCGCTTGTAAATACTGTGCATGATTATACATGGAAAGGAGCTGGGTGTGTGCTAAGAGTCTGCTTCTGCACCAAAAAAATCGCTCCCCCTTTTTCCTACTAATGCAACTGTGAAATCACCAGAGCAAAACGCAATAAATCTCTGCCTGTAATTCCTATTTGCACACAGAGTCATGTTTTCACATTAGTCACAAAACGAAATTTCTTTGCCAATTTGAATGCACACTTACTGCTCTTTTTTTTTGGCAAGTGAAAATCACTTTAACAGACTGACACATTATAAATCCACTTTTCAGATTTTTTTAAAAGCACATGTCCATACTGCTTTTTCAGACCACCACCATGTGTATCCTGGGTGACTGCCTACAGTCCAGCAAGGGCAACCAGCCTTAGTGATGCTGAATGTATTTGCATTACAGACTGAAACCTCAAAACCCCACTCGCTTGTAAATACTGTGCATGATTATACATGGAAAGGAGCTGGGTGTGTGCTAAGAGTCTGCTTCTGCACCAAAAAAATCGCTCCCCCTTTTTCCTACTAATGCAACTGTGAAATCACCAGAGCAAAACGCAATAAATCTCTGCCTGTAATTCCTATTTGCACACAGAGTCATGTTTTCACATTAGTCACAAAACGAAATTTCTTTGCCAATTTGAATGCACACTTACTGCTCTTTTTTTTTTGGCAAGTGAAAATCACTTTTACAGACTGACACATTATAAATCCACTTTTCAGATTTTTTTAAAAGCACATGTCCATACTGCTTTTTCAGACCACCACCATGTGTATCCTGGGTGACTGCCTACAGTCCAGCAAGGGCAACCAGCCTTAGTGATGCTGAATGTATTTGCATTACAGACTGAAACCTCAAAACCCCACTCGCTTGTAAATACTGTGCATGATTATACATGGAAAGGAGCTGGGTGTGTGCTAAGAGTCTGCTTCTGCACCAAAAAATCGCTCCCCCTTTTTCCTACTAATGCAAATATAAAATTACCAGAGTTGTACACAATAAATCTCTGCCTATATTTCCCAACATGTGTAACCTGGGTGACTGCCTACATTCCACCAAGGGCAACCAGCCTTAGTGATGCTGAATGTATTTGCATTACTGAGTCCAACCTCAAACCCTTAAACTATTCTTTTTTTATACCAATACACCTTAATTTATCGTGTAAAAATAGTCCATATTATTTTACATGTTCCTCACATTTAAATTTCTCCCAAAACAGAAAATAATAAACACAACTTCAACAAAAAGAATTACATTTCTATTATTCATTTCTTAATTTACCATATACATCTCCTCTCAAACTCTAAACTCACCTTTAAAATTAGTTAGTTGTGAAAGAAATGTGGCACTCAAACAGCAGATTATCAGAGCCAGGATCTCTGTTCTCTACACCTCTCTCCTCTCAGCAGAACCAGATAATGGCAAAGTTTCCCTCTATTTTTCCACACATATACGTGTAAGTTTCAAATCTCAGTGCTTCCCCCTTTTTTTCAAATGTTATCACACATTTCTATTGGTTGAAAACCAACCCTTTTCCAAAAGTACCCTTCCCCCAACTTGACTTCTGCCTAGTACCCTTCCCCCAACTTGACTTCTGCCTGCTACCATAGCAACAGCTCATGGAACACTGCTGTGTGGAGTCAGGTCAGAAGTTCGCCAAACAATGTTTCAATTCCACAGAGCAAGAGTGCTTGACTTTTCAAACCTAACAGCAAATCCATAGTACTGTTCTTTGGTAACACATTTTTCTGTACCAATACAAAACATGCTTCTATTAATTTACACATACAGCCTAGTTTTTATTCTAGAATGGTATGAAACAGCTAATCAGTTCTTTTTTTTTTGAAAAAAATATGTATGCCTCCATTTCCAAACTGTCTTTCTTTTCATATTGCCATTCTACTGAAAGACACCTCCTGAGTGCATCCAGATCTCCTTTGAAGATGTTCACAGTGTGGATTGTAGGGCACAGCTATGTCTTCTGGAGTGAAAAGTTTGCAGAGAAAACAGGTATGGTGAGAGACCTTGCTTTGCCAAATGTAGACATTAAATGGATTGGTCAGAGAGGGTTAAAGTGGCACCAATTGATGCCATTGGTGAAATCTTTCATTCAAATCCAACACCCTGACCTCATAATAGTGCACTGTGGTGGCAATGACCTAGGCACTTTGACTGGGGTAGGTCTGGAAATGCTTATGAAGGACACCTTTGCACAACTGTTTTCACTTTTCCCTAAAACTGCCTTTGTGTTTTCTAACATATGCCAAAGGCAAAAATGGAACTGGTCCAATCATTTCTGTCCGCAGATTGACAAAGCAAGAAAGCACGTCAACAAATCTGTTTCTGCTTTCCTCCGTGACTATGGTATGGGTTCCATTTACCACAACAACTTGCGTTACGACATGCAAGACATTTATAGAGGAGATGGTGTGCACTTCAATGATGAAGGGAACAGAGTCTTCCTCTTGAACCTTAGACTCTGCATCGGTACTTACTTGTAGGTACCAATAAAAAATCACTTTATAAACACAACTGCTCTTTTTAGAGCCCCCTAATAACTAAACACTTAAATCTGAATTTCATTTCTTTTATTTATTTATTTTTGTTACCGTACGCTTACCGTACGTGTACCCCGTGTTTTTTTTTTTAAATCAATAAATGTTTTCTTTGTACTTTTCTATCCTTCTTTGACCCCCTCACAAATGTAAGGGGGTCTGTAACTCTCCTCCTTGCCCCCTTTTCTTGTTTTCACTCTTTTTTTTTCTGAGTGACACACACAAAATGGCGGCCGCCGCTTCCTGGTTTCGGCCGATTCGAATGTTTACTAAGATCTAAGAGCCAATCAGAATCGCGCTCGCGCACGCCACCGTACACGTACGGTAAGCTTACGGTAAGCGTACCGTAAGCTGGCTCAGATATATATATTGATTTAAAGGCTATTTTCTCAGAATCTACTGAACAGATTTACACCAAACCTACAAAAGGCACTTCCTTGACCTGAGGACTACCTCTCTGCCAAATTTCAAGTAATTCTGTTCAGCCGTTCGGGCTGTAGCCCTGTCTAAAGGTCCTATGGAAAAATGCATGGGAAAAACGCGTTTTGGGACACCCCTTTTATCTCAGCCCCCGCTTGACGAATCCCCCCGAGACTTTCAGGGTAGGAGCGGAGCGGAGCGCCCCACCTATTTTGAAAATTTTGCGAGGATTCGTCGTCCGGCGCCAAAGTTATTCAAAATAGAATGTTGCGGATTTCCTATGGAAACGTGGTCCTAACTATAACTACCTACTGGCGACCGCCAGTAGGTAATTATATATATATATATATATATATATATATATATATATATATATATATATATATTATATATATATATATATAAAAACGCAGTTGATACGGTGTAGTTATAGTTCGGAACAGGTTTTCATAAGAAATCAATTTTTGGGTTTGCTAATAACTGTGGCACTGTTTTACAAATTTCCACAAAACTTTCCCAAAAAAGGATTATCTGCCTCAGCTCCTTTTTGGAAAGCTTTGGGGTGATCTGACAAGTGGGGGCTGAGTAAAAGGAGGAGTGGGTGACGAGTGTCCCAAAACTAATCTTCCCTGTGCAATGTCCCATTAGATTTATAACAGGGCTACAACAAAAGCTGGCAAAAATTGGCAAATAGCTAGACCTTTCCCAGAAACCATTATATTTTGTGCTTTGATGTAAATCCATTCTGTTGTTTTTGAGAAATTAAGGTGCACAATGTATAGATATTTCAGGCTGCAGTAGTACCGCATGACAGCAGATCAAAAGATAGCATTTGATTGGTTGCCATCAATCTACAATGATGTTTGGCAACCATTTTAGGACTCAGGGTAGGATAGGGATACCCTGGTGTCCTAGACTTTTTGGGGGAGTGTCCCAGACGGACCCCCATGGCCAAAACCGGGGTACTGCGGTAGTATTAGAGTAAATTGTTTTTTTTTTTAAAGTGGGGGTCCCCGCCCTTTTAATTTATAACGCACCCGGGGTGGGCCAGGTCATGGGGGAAGGAGGTTTGCAAAGCTGTGCTTTTTTTTATATTTGGGGTAGGCGTGCAAGGGCTCCCAAAAAGCAACATTTGAGAAAGCCAGTGAATTTGCCTTACATGAAATTACATCACATAATGTTGTTACCTTTACAGTTTTAGAAAAACTTCGAAATTCAATGAAAAAACAAAACATAAACATATGTTATAGTCCGATCTGTTGCTAATATCTTACATTACATAAAAGAAAAAAAACAGAAGGTCACTGGTAAAAACATAGGTTAATGTGACATCATAGTTAGATGAAAATTTCAGCTAAAACGTAACACTTTAATCTTACAACGTTAAGATTTCGATTATAGCTTGCTAATGACGGTTGTTTATATTTTGGTAGTACTTTATTAAATGATCCCTCTTTTGTTTGTGATTGATTCTTGCTCTCCATTGAGCTGCTTAAAAATTTTGCACACCTTTTTTTTCCTCAGTCGTCATTCCATTGATTGTCCAATTCACGGATATACATGTAGCTCTTCATCCGGACGGAAACCCTTTGGGTCCAGGCTTTGGAGTAAAATTTGGTATTTTGATTCCACTTGATGCAATTTAGTCTCTCTGGCACCTCCTCCCTCGGTCTTTGGAATGTGATCAATTGCATAATACTGGTGGTTCTTTAAATTGCTGTCATGAAACTTCTCCATATGGTTTTGCAGTTGCATAGCTCCTTCAATTGTTTGAGGTTTATCTTTTTTTAGTGGATAGGTTGTGCTCCTAATATAATGCCGTTTAAATGGGCATATAATTACATATACTACATACTTGCTCTTGCATGCGATGTGGTGCCTGATAGTGTACTTCTGTCCTGTGTCATTTATAAATTCCTTTTGTTGATATCAATTTGGCAAGGTTTGCATTGTGCGCACTTCCAAAATCCATAGCATATCAGCCAATCGTGTTGCTGATCACTGGTGAAGTGCCTGTGTCTCAATTTGCCCCTCTGGCTTTAGGGCCTTCACTAGATTATAATTTGATAATTTCCGAGGTTTTCAGTGATGGCTGTGTCCAAATATATATATATGTACACACATATGGATTAGTTGCCTTCTACTAGTGGCTTCCCTATGGAAAAGCTTAGTTAGATTGCCTTTGATAGAAGTAAAATGGCTTGCAATAAATGCGAGGACAGCTTTCTGGGCAAAGCCTATTAGGTAGAATGGGATTAAGAGGAAAGATCAGTTAGATCAGTCTGAGGAAGAGCAATTTTTCTCTTTGTTGGATTCTTAAAAAGAATGGGTCATGAGAAAGAAAGAATAGTGGCAATCGAGGTAACATTAGTTTTCGTAGTTTGATTAGGAAAAATCCTATGATCCAGGATTTATCTAGGAAATACTGTCTTTTGAGAAAAAAGCAGAATGCGTTTTCTGCAAAGAGAGGCTTACAGAGTAGTAAGAATTCCACCTGTTAAGGGAGGAGGGGTGACTTTACAGGTCATCCTCTAGGGGCAGAGAAACCCAGTCATTAAGAGGAAATCTTTGTTTAGGAGGAAAATTACCTGCAAGATGTATTGACACTGCAGGACTCAGATAATATAGATGATGATCTCTTTGGAGAACGTTTGAGTTTTGATAAGGAGAATAAGGATGTGCTGAGAAACCCCTGGGTGGAGAAATATTTGATGGGAGAGGGTGGTGGGGGGGTATCCATCACCCTTGGTTGAGAGGCTGGTGGCCTATGGATCATGTATCAAAGCATTTATATTCAAAAATGGTAACCCTCTGGAGGCAGAGGAAAGAAACAAAATAAGGTCAAAATGTTCTGGACCAGTTATAGCGGACAATGTACCCCAAACAAGATCCAAAGATAAATTTCTGGATGTGATTGTCCTTTTTCTAGAGTTTTTGATATGACAGAGGAAGCAGTAGCAAATGCGGTCAGTGTGGATTTACATTGTTTGAGGAACTGGATTCAGTATAGGATTCAGCGCACAGTGTATTTGTTAAGTAATGCCAACGTGACCATTTCAGGCGGGAAGGAAAAAATCGATTTCCATGAGAATCAACTCCAAATTGGTGAATATGGCTCTTAAGGAAAATGGATTTAAGGCACAGGGTCTCTTGTTTGGGAATAACTGCCATCATCCTAATTCTAATAATCAGACGTATGTAGTATTCCAGTCGGGGAGCAGATGGTGGTGGTTTATTTGCTTGTCATTTTGGCTTTGTTCTGCTCTGTGGTGTTTTATCAAGTTATTTAGAGCACTGGTGTCCTTTTTGTGATTGCAAGTAGTATATCTAATTGTGTACATAGATGATAGCGAAATAATGAGCAGGACAGAAAAGTATTACTAGACCAGATTGATTTGACATTTTCATTCTTGGAAGATCTTGGTTACATGGTCAACAGGAAGAAACCAGCGTTGGTGCCGAAGGTGATCTTCAGAGCAAGGTCATTTTGGGAGGACGAGAGGTGGCTTTCATTCTACAGTCGGGAAATGGTTGAAATAGGAACAGTGACTACATATCAATTGCTTAGAATTAATCCCAGGTTAATTTGAGTGAAGAGTTTTGTCAGAAGTAGAGAAGAAGTCGTTTCTTCTGAGAATGGACAGTGTGTTAGTACACTAAACATGCATTCTAACATGTGCTTTTCAGCAGTCACTTCTGTCACCAGTATGGGAGGAACAAGGTGAACAGTTAGCAAATGAGTTTTGCCATTATTGTTTGGACTACTAGAGTTCAGTGAGGAGAGAGCACATTCCTAGGTATCTAAACGGAGAAGCAAAGTGGAACTCAAGGTATTTGACAGATTTGACTGAATGGATGCTACACAGGAAGGTATGTTTGGTTGTACCCATCAGATGGGGCCCTCTGCAGTTGGATCTCTTTGCTTCAAGACTCTCAAGACAGATTCAGAGACACTTCAGTTGGAAACGGGTCCACAAGGGTGGAGAATGCATTCTTGCAGGCTTTGCCAGAGACAGGAGCTTGCGCTTTTCCTCCTTTCTCCATAATCTCAAGAGGTTTGTTACAGGTGGAAAGATACTAGGCCTGTCTTGTTTTAATTACTCCCTGGAGGCTGACTTAGGCATGGATTGCAACCCTGATGGGTTTTAGTGTTCTACCTCTACTTTTGCTTCCCGTTTCCAAACCTTCTCAAGATTGCTCAATGGGAGTTACATGAGATGGCCCTAAAAGCCCATTTGCAGTTGATGGCATGGATGGTTTCAGGGTCTCTGGAGTGTCAACTGCCTTTCAAGAGAAGATTCAGAATTGGTCAGGGATACATGAGCATCACCAACTCGTCAGAGACGTTGTTCAGCATGTGTGGTGCAGGTGGCGAATTTTTTGGTGAGTCTTTACCTGAAAGTGTTGATTTATCAAACTATAAATGCATACAAGTAAGATATTTCTGCAGATCATTTTGAAGTTCATGCAAGAAATTGTGATTTGCTCTGCAAATTGATGAAAGCGCCCTAGGCCTAAATACTCGGTTTTGTGGGATGTGGGTGTGTTTTTTTTGTTTGTTGACAGAAAAGCCAGATAATAAATTTATATATGAAACTCTAGTCATGGACAATTTATGATGTTGCTTTGTTTAGTGTTTTTTAGACGAGTGTCAGATAAAAGGGTTCTAGATTTATCAAGCGGATTGTATACCCCAGAAAGGGTGGTATTCAATACAACTAGGGTTAAAACATCCTTTAGAGTGGTGGAGTATCCTATTTTTAGGGAAGGACTGAGATTTTGTGTGATGAGAGGTATTAAGGACTATGAGATTAGAACACATGATGTGAGACCCTGCGGTGTGAATCAACTTTTAATCTTGTATGTGAAGCCCTTTAGGACAGTGGCATTTATGACCACTGCAAGATGTGTAATGAAAGAAGAAAGTGTGAATGTGTGTGAATTTGGAGCACACTTTTCCAGAGAGGCGATGGTGAAGCATACATTTTAGGAGGATGCCGGAAGGACAGTCTGCTTTCTACTGATTGGTCTAATGTAGCCACGTTTTCTAAGTCTTATTTGAAACCATGTGCCTGATGTTACACATCGGGCCTCTTGTCTGATCAAATGGGCTTCATGGGAACAATAAAGTTTAAACAAGATGGCATGGTCTTTTGAGACGCTCCCTGTTCGAGGACTATGGAGGTGGAGTTTGCATACGCTCCCTCCATTAAATAGTGGGCGTCGCCCAGAAGCCAGTGCTTGGCTTTCAGTTCCTCGGATCCTGTTCCCTTGCTTGGTTATTCCTTATCTGTTCCAGATGTCCCTCGCATCTGATTGTTGATGTTTAGTAGTAGAGAGTCCCTGATGGTGTTTGTTCGATTCGCCTAGCGAGAGGATTGCTCCGCTTTCGAACGCACTACTATTGTCCTCGCAACCGCGCGGTAAGCTTGCTATATTGCCGCTGTTGTATTTGCTAGTTTCCCTCCCGTATCCGCTGTCCTTAAGGTTTTCCGGACCTCCATTCCCTCCATTTTGTACCCTTGAGAACTAGTAGAGACTGCTCCAGTCTCGGTAGTCCCTCCCCGCCTCCAGGGAAGTATTTAGTGGATTCTTTGTTGCCCGACCAGTATAGAAACTGGGAACGTGTATTTGTTGTCGCGACTGAGTACTAGGTACACAGTTCATGGTATAGAACTGTCTTGACACGCGCGGTGCACGTTATAGTTGCTGTGATTAGATTGCAACATTTTTTGTTTTGTAATTGTAGTGAAACGTGCGGTGCACGTTGGGAATCAAACGATTACTGTCTTGACATTTGCATATGCAGAGAGCAATTGACACGCGCGGTGCGCGCTAGAGGTTCTAAGACTGCATATTTTACATTTTGGTATACTTGTCAAGCTGACCTTTGAGAGGTATTTTCCCCTGGGGTTAGTGTTTCTACACTATAGGCATTTGGCTACATTGTTGGTAGTGTTTCTGGTCCTCTTCGTAGAAGGGTTCTCCTATTTTCCTTTCACCTCACGTTAATGTAGCCCCATTCCTCTATTAGGAGTCAACTCACCTTCTATTCCTCAAGGGGGCTTATTTGAGTGGAACCAGATTATTATGCCAACTCTTGTAAGGAACCACTACCCTGCTGCATCAGAGTCATTCCTTTGAAAGCCCATTGAGATGTCCAGCTGGTAAGACAAGAAAAAATGTACAGTAACAAAACCCTGTAAAATAGTGTGAGAGTAGTTAAAGGAGTGGGAGGGAAGGTTGGTCTTTAATGATATCCTATTTGTCTCCTCTATAGGTCCTTCCTCTACGCTATCCCTTGGATGGAAGCCAGCTGGGGGATCTGAAACTTATCCTTCCCCGTTTTGGGTCCCCACATCTCCCTGCGTCTTTCTGCAGACAGGGTGTTGTTAACTCACTCGTCCGTAGATAGGTGTAGGAAGTGTGGGAACATTCTCGTCGCTCCTGTGAATCAGAAGTTCACATCCTCCCGAGGTGGGTGTGTTCGGTAACACCTGAAAGTGTTGTGCATGGCCTTTGACCTTGCACATAATGAGATCCTTTGGAATTGACATAGAATTGTAATTTTCAAAACTGACAGTGTTAAAAAAAATTACATTTTTATTAAGGACATAAATATCACCTGAACTCTGAGATGGCAGTGAAGGACCATATTACGTATCGTACTTGGGTTCTTAATTGGTTTTAGCATTTTTTAGAAAGATTTCGAGCATATTGGCTCTATTCGTTGTTTTTCTGAAGCTACAGATATGTCTGGCAATATTTTCAGAAATTTGTGTTTTGTTGGGGATAATGTGCTAATATTCAAAAATTTGTTTTATTCCAATGTGCATTACTATAGATCAGATTGTAAATGCAAATCACTTTGTAAGGAGATGTAAAGACTCATGCCTTTCTTTTCCTTTTGTAGTACCTTGACACTCTAGAGTTGATTTAAAAAGAAACAGGTAAATCTATATGTAGAAGAAAATAAAGTGCAATGTGAAACTACGGAACTTTTGCCTACCGTGCTCTGCATTTACAATATTTATTTTTACACTTTGGGGAGGATTCACTGGTGGATGATTGCATTAACAATGGGCCTGCAAGGTTAAGCTCGTCAGGTGTGCTTATTAATGCTAAGAGGCCATTATAGAAAGATTATGCCTAAGAAGCCAATAACATATTGTGATACTAAAAGAGGATGTGGCGTAACAACCAGAGCTGCCGACCTTGGAACTGGGTAACCGGGTTAGAGTCTCGGCGTTGGCTGTGATTCTGGGCAAATCACTTTATCTCCTGGGCCTTCAATTTTTTTCTTAATGAATGTTTCCTTGAGTAATGTAACTGGTGCTCATGTAAAGTGCTTCAATACCTTCAGGATGAGTTTGCGCTAGATACAAAACTGCAAACAAAAATGCTATTTCAAGCAAGACAAATACAGGTATTAATTTACCATACAAAAATTTATTGTTTGCATTCAATAAAATCTTAAAGGTGACAAAGGAACAGACAGAAATGTATTCTTAGTCAATATTAATATGCAGTCTTTAGTTGTATAAAATAATACATTTACTGTATAAAACAGTAGGTGAAAACTCTGCTTGAAAAACTATCATTTTGACAGCTGAAAAGGGCTCAAATTATGTGACCTGAACATTATTTATACATTCTGAATGGGTATTCATAACGTTCTCAGCAAAGACATACAAGTTAGTATACTTTAAACTGGACACACCAAATGTAAAGAATTTCTTTGCTGAGTGTATGTGTAGTGACCCCTTAAATAAATATTTTACCACGCATCGATTGCCATTTGAAGTGCTGCACATCATTGGATGTATATTTCTTGTTATTAGACCAAACACTTAAAATAAATAAAATTCCTCTTCAATAATTATTTAGTGGTACAACAAACTCAACTATTTTAAAATGGGTTAAGGTCAAACTGGCTGTTTAATCATGTTCTCGTTGCTTTATTTAAGAGCTGTAATAATAACATATGCTGCTTACTGCCACTACCCTAACATACACGCTGTACTTTCATTTGATTCTCTCGGATTTTGTTTTGTTTGGCTCCTGTGATTTACAGTAAAGCAGACCTATTC
This sequence comes from Triturus cristatus, assembly GCF_964204655.1. Taxonomy (NCBI): domain Eukaryota; kingdom Metazoa; phylum Chordata; class Amphibia; order Caudata; family Salamandridae; genus Triturus; species Triturus cristatus. The sequence goes on along the minus strand of NC_140588.1, from coordinate 802,450,947 downwards.
AGGTTTCTTAATTAATTATTTTGTTGGGACAAAATTTATATTCTTATTGTGCCTTGCATATATACACTCGGTTGGAGCGGACATCTTGAGTGGGTGCATACAAGCAGAGCATGTGCCAAGTGCACACCTAAGTAAATCCTATATGCCCATTATCCCACCTGTACAACACCAGCTGGTGGTCATGCATCTCTGAATGCTGTGGATTCACATCTACTGGTCGACCGTAAATCAGGTTAAAGAAATCTTATTCCCCTGAATTTCTTCTGTCTCAATTTTCACCTAAGGCGAAATTCAGGTGCTAAAAAGTGAAGACTTGTATCACTCAACAAATCTAGACAATGTCCTCTTCATCTAAAACAAGTGAATCCATCTAAGTCAATACAGATAATGACTTACTTGCTTTCTTGTAAAATCAATAATCTTCCAGTCAACATATTACTGATTTATCAACCCCTAACAATCTTCTCTCCACATTACTCGTTTTAGTAGAAGAAACTGTGCAGCATAACACCAGAAAGCTAGGCAACCACAAACTATAGGAAGAGGATCCCAGTAGTGCAGCTCACAGATTTATTAACGATTTTGCAGTTTTTAATTTGAAGCTACTTAATACCAAGTGAACACATTTGCCAGGGCTCCTTCTAGATTTCATGTGGACAACAAGAGAAGTCACCTCCACTGAGGACCCAAGGGCTTTACTCTTCCCATAGCCAGCATCTCAGATAGCTTTCTCATCACAACTGGCGATTAAGTAGAAGAAATTTAAGTGCATGATACCATTGGTGACAAAGCCCCTTTTCAGGTTCCGATCCATTACTCAAAAAGTAAACAGCACCGCTATGATGAAATGCTTCACGAAAGGCAATACAGACTTCCACAACTAATACTTATCCATGATAAAAGGAAAACTCCTTGCTCATCCATCCAAAAAACAACTTCTGGTTCTCCTCTGAGTACAGGACATTAACACTTAACATTCATCAAAGAAAGAAGAAGTGAAAGAAAAACTATTAGCCAAACCTAAAGTATGCTTATGCCACCTTAGCATCTGTGTAGAATAATAAGACCAGAGAAGTAAATGCGGCATGTTTTTCTGAACACATTAACCAGACACCTAATTAAAGGAGCTCTTCCATGCTATCTTTGAGTTACAATGCACCAAAACCACTCAACCATATCACCCACACAAAATTCGAAGATGAACTCTTGGGTTTTTTCTTTTAAATGTTTGTGCGGACATAAGCTGTGAACATGTTCCTCGGGTGATAACTGCTATATTGACCTCATTTCCAAAGCACCTCCTACATGGCTGGAAACCTTTGAAGCAGTTTCAATCCCAATTTGAGATAAGGCCTTTCTGGAAACGGACCTTACCACTCTAGAAAAGATCTGTGTCCTTCCAGGATCATGAAATACCTTTGCCTATTTATAATAATTAGATTCTCTTGATGCTTAACAGCCTCCTTAGCCTTGGTGTTGTCCCAGCAATTTGAAAATCAGTATTGGTAAAACCAATCCTGAATAAAGCTCCTTAAACTCGGACAATGTGAGTAATTTCCACCCTATTTCTTGGCTACCCTTTATGGGCAAATTGCTAGAACAGCTTGCTTTTAGCCAGGTTTGGAAAATAAACTCCTGTAATCATTTTAAGAAGGTTTACAACCAGGTCATAGCATCAAAGTTGTGGTGCTCTCTGTTCTAATGATTTGGGAAGTCTTGTTAATGGTGGTGGTGTCAGCGCTGAGCCATTAAGATTGGTCAGCTACATTAGACACCACTGACCACAACATCTTGAACTGACTTTTATCCTTCCTACCCAAGAGGTGTAAGGCTGTTACTCTCTTGTCCTCTGAAGCCAGGGAATTGAGCAACGGTACTCATAAAAGCTTACTTCTAGCTTTCTTTTTGTTTCATCTGTACATGTGTCAACTGGTTAAACTTTTACAGCAAGTACAAGTTCCTCTTCTACATTTACATGGATGACACACGTCTCATCAATGGGCTATCTCACCATAAACACAATACTGCCTTAACATCAACCAGGACCTGGAGGCCATGACCAAGTGTTTGGCCATCCAGCAGTAGTGAATGTTTTCAGAACTTCCTGTCACTTAACTCAACACATCAGCACAACTAGCCAAAGTAGGAGGGAATCTGAACATTCACATTGACTCCAGTTTGTCTCTTGACACTAGGTGGCCAAGGTCAACAACAAATATTTGAAGCTAAGGAGCTTAATAAATGTACTTCTATTTATTAACACTCAATATCACAATGTGCAGACTACAACAACTCTATCCAGCATCCACAGAGAGAAATCTAAAACGTCTTCATCTATTACAAAATGCTGCTGCACATCTGGTATATGTGCTTTCAAGAATGGAACATATATCCTTGATACCTGTTTCAAAGCTCTGTCAATTGAGCACAATGCACCATATTTAAATACTCTTGTTTTACTGACAAATAAGATGAGTGGTACATCTTAAAATGTGCACTATGGTGTTTGAACCAATGTGGCGATTATCCAGGACAAAACAGTGACTTTTGGCAACAGAACTTTTTCTGTCACTGAAGCTTAATTTTAGGACTGTATGTCACAGTCTTTACGTGCAGGGCCTCATCTCAGAAATTGTAAAATAATTTTAAAAACCTGACTTTTTAACTAAATCTCGCCTATAATGCTGTCCATCTTACTTTTCTCTACCTGTGTTCCCAGCTTTTAGTTCAGTTTTAGTCAGAGCCAAGAAGATCTGAAAATGTGTGCTTTACAAACAAGATTACATAACACAAAACAAATCCACATTTTAAGCACAAATTATAAAGTCACAAATGTTTTTAAGTGCTTTCAGGTGAAGATATTACTATGGCACAACAATCTAAAGCACACATTTTCAAACTCAGTGTCCCCTATTACTTACATCATGTTTGCTGTGTTTAGTTATTGAAAACAAACTCAATTTCTATACTCTTTTTTTTTCATCTGAGCCTAACATCTGTATACAATTTGGTTTGGGGGCTGTGCATCCTTTATAGCATATGGTCATAATCGCTAGCACTTCTGATTCTGCAACTAGCCCATCCTAGTACCTACAAATCCCAATTTTAACTGGTAGAAGTAAGTGGATTCCTAGGACTCAGTGGTAGTATCCGATCCCCTCAGTTGTGTGCTACTATAGGCTACTACAGGCTTCCCTATCACATGCTACTGTTGCGCTAGACCTGCCTCTGACATGATTCCTCCTAGCTAGCGTCTATTCAAAACATTAAGCTACCACCACATTAGGACTTAGATGGGGGAGTATAGACCCATGCATCATGACATCTATCTGATTTTATGTCAGTGTTGTTAGTACTCCCCATCTGTGCAGCCCTCCTCCCAGTTGTCTGGACTCAGCAGAATATCCCTCGTGTTGCCTCTGGCTTCTATGGTCTCACCAGGAAGTCCCATTATTATGTAATGAGTCTTTAGCTGTGTGGCTATACCAGAAAAACACAATAAAATGAGTATATCATGCCTGCACTGTGCTGCTGCCTCCCAAAACACCATCGGCATCCCTGAATGGACTGATCACTAGTGGCGATCAGAATCGGTCTGCAATCATCTCTGCTTGCCTGTCAGCCAACTTTGGCACGAAGCAACCACAATGCTGTTTTATTAAGTTAGTTATCTAGGGTGCTACAAGGTTCATAAAGATGTGATTACTTTCTGTACTCTCTACCCCAAGACCTCACTCTATAGCCTCTGCAGAAAATAGTAGGTTGTTGAGGGGTAAAGGATGGGAGATGGGGGTGATCCCACTGTAAAAGAGAACTGATGTCGTTGGGGATCACAGGACATTTGATGTCACTTCCACTTCCCCTTAAACTTTATTGAATCAACTTCCATGATACAAAGTAGTGAAAGTTGATGCCGGAAGATGCCTTCTGGCACAGGACACCAGTGCACCCAGTTGCTGCAGTAATACATGACAGTGATGTTGTCCATGGGAACATGGACTTTTGATGGATGATAGGGAGGCCTTCAATGTCAATAAAATGGGCTGTATGTCCAACAGGTTGGTGTGGAGCAGAGTCTCTGCCAGATAGATACCGGAGTCCTCAGATCCCACCGCTCCCCAATCCAAACGTGATGCTTCTTTCACCATCATCAGCTCTGTGTAGGGAAGGGGGAGGGGCCTGCCACTGGTCCAATCACAGCCATGAAACCACCACTGAACGTATTTTGCAGTCTCCTCCGTAACCTGGGTGGAATCTGACAGGTTCTCTTTGGGCTGATGCAAAAACATCATGGGGCACAGGGTCAAGACTGATTTGCATATGGCTGGGTCCAAACTGGGGTGTCGTAGTGGGCAAAAGAACGATGGATTTAACCCAGATCTGTTGACTGGGGGAGAATGTTTGCATTGTCAGCATTCCGTCCGTCATTTGTTTGCTGTAACACTTTTCGCCCTAAGTGGGATGGGTATGCCCAGACGTGGGTCTCTTGCTCAATGTGCCACTGGATTCAAGCTATCCTGGCTGAAGAAGGGTGACATACCCTGAAACCGGTCCCAGGATGCTTGTTTCCGGTCCAGGGAGGACCTGGCCTGGCAGTTCAGTCTGGACTGTTCCCATGGGGCACAGGGTCAAGACTGATTTGCATATGGCTGGGTCCAAACTGGGGTGGCATAGTGGGCAAAAGAACGATGGATTTAACCCAGATCTGTTGACTGGGGGAGAATGTTTGCATTGTCAGCATTTCGTCCGTCATTTGTTTGCTGTAACTCTCTTTGGGCTGAGTCAACTGAGACTTCAGATCCCATAGCAGAGCGTGCATGTGTCATCAGGCGCAGATAACAAGAAGAATGCAAGAGGCCATGAAGTCTCAGAGCCACTCTCACAGAGACCCAGGACCAGAGCTGAAACATAACCATAGCTCAAATGTCCTGGACTTGTTGAACCAGAGGGAAGGCTCGAAGCTGCACCATATCCAGGATGGCTCAGATGAATGAGAGCTTCTGTGAAGGAGTCATGCGTGACTTTGGCATACCCCAAAGGTCTGCCGCTGTCTGGAGTGGATTTCTGACTGACTTTGGCGAGCCCACTTTCGACAGTCAGTTATGGAGGGAGGAGAAAGCTGTTATCACCAACTTCCAAAAAGGTGCAGCAACCTCCGCCATCACTTGCATGAACACCCTGGGGCACTGGTGAGGTCAAGGAGGAATCATGGAGAATAATAATGCTATTGGCTCACCATGAATCACAGGTAACATCTGTGTAACTGAAGGACGTAAAAATAGGCTCCTGCAGTTCCAACGCTACCATCCAGTCTTCTGGATCTAGGGAAAATAGAACTTTGGTGGGTAGGAGCATCTTGAAATTGTCCTTTTTAGGTCTCGCCTAGCGTTGCAGCGCATGGGCTGCTCGTTTTGCGAGGCATGCTGTATTAGGGTATTTTTTAGCAGTGGTGTGGAAGACCCGCCCATATTTTTCATTGGCTGGCGTCATCGTCCATGGTAAATGCTGGCTCCTGATTGAAAATGAGGCTTCTTTGTCCCTCCTTGTTACCGCCATGTCTCCTTTTGGGACTGCCCTTCAGGACTGGATTGTTTACTTGCGGCGTTATACTGTCTCCTTCAATTAGTGGGTAAGCACTTTCTTTTGGTCCTTCGCGCAAATGCGACAGCTTGTTTAGGAGACAATTGCGAGGATGAAAATCTAAAATAGAATAAATAACTACGTCCTTCTTCTGCACCAGCAAATAGTAGGAGTAATACCCAAGTCCCAATTTTTGAAGCTGGGACCCTCTCTATGGCTCCTTTGTCCAAAAGAGCCTTAAATTCCTGCCATAAAATGGACAAATGATTCTCGGACAGCTGCTCTGAGGTAGGTGGAATATGCATGCATTGGATCTGAAAGGAATGGTATGTCAGCTCCGTGCGGAGCTATTAAAGCACCCTGTCTGATGTGATTTCATCCTGACTCTAAGAGGGTGGCATTGAGCTACTGAGGTCAAGCTAAAGCGGCTTGGTGGTGGTAGCAGATGCAGAAGGGAACTAAGCAGTGTATAGCCTCTTAGGGCATGGATGTTGTTGCCCAGATCTTCAACCCCGGCCTTGAAAGGTCTGGGGGGCAGGGAGGGATGTTTGCTGTGAGGACAGACCTTTGCATTGTCTTTGTGCAAAGCCCCTTCTGAAGCCTCGAAAAGGGCAAAACTGTTGGGCATACTGCCACATGGGCACAAAATGTCTGAGGGACTGCGCTGTGGGCCTACTTTCCTTGAAGAGTTCCAGCGCAGTGTCTACCTTATCTTCTAAGACACAGGTATCATCAAAAAGGCATGGCCATTAGTGATGCCTGAACGTCAACTATGAATCTCATCCACACATGGCACCAAAGCATCACACTGGTTCTGACTGCCATGCTCAAGAAGTCAGAGTCCAGCCCACAGCAGATTCTGCTGTGCTCTTACCATCATGAAAGATCTGTGCAAGATTGGTATAATATTCATCAGGGACTGACAGCAAGATCTTGATGACCATATGCCATAATGCATGCAAGTATATCCCAGCAGGCAACTGGCATTTCTTGAGTGAAAAGTGAGGCTCACTGACAAAAACATTATCTTCTTGAATGCTTCCATGGATTTTGATCCGCTAACAGGAGGTGCAGTAGGGAATGAGTTAAGGTTTAGTATACTCTTGGAATGCCGGGACCACCAAGCTTTCAGACGTAGGGTGCTGCATGAGGAAAGCAGGGTCACCAGGGGCAGGCCTATGCCTTCTGGAGACTTGTCTATTCACTGGTAGACAAGAAAAAGGTTTGGCTCAAGTGCCCATTAATGTATCCGTCAGGGGTTCATTAAAAGGGAGAAGCTGTTTTTATAGAAGTCCATCTAGGTTGGAGGAGTTCCGTCAGGAAAACTGTATGAATTTCCACAAATGGAAGTTACAGGTCTGCAGTTAATCTGATCGCCACAGCAAAAGAGGCTGGCTCAATGGTGGAAGGGCCACAGGGAGAGTCAAACCCAGTGTCCGTGGAAGTGTTCGGGTCTACTGGCATTAAGCAGATCCATAAAATGATTGTCGCCATCATAATTATACATCATCTACGTAATCTCCAGTATTCCCGAATTGACTGCATTCCAAGTCTGAGGCAAAAGGCCACAACTTAGGTCTAGGTCATGCCAGGTACACTTCAGAGTCTGATAAGATGATGGGTTCTTCCTCAGGTGTCTGGGCTTGCATTAACTTGGGAGGGACTGGCGTGGATCGTGTCATTGAATTCAAAATCAGGTTGGCTGTCACCACTTGAGTCACGGTGGACCTGCAGCAGATTCTAAAGGCGCAGACAGCGTCACGGATGGATCTGCTTATGGTAGCCCATCTGGAGGTCTCCTTGGATCCTGGGATCCTAAAGGTGCACCAGAGGGATCCAAAGATGAGCATATGGCTTCTATAAAAGCCTCTATTTGTTGAAGTATCATTGATACACCTGGGAATTTAGGTTGCATCGGTATGAGCTGTGAATTCGATTCCTATGTAGATGACTAGGACAGAAACCAGGACGCACCCTGACATCCACGCAACTTCTCTGGGGAAGACTTCCTGGATGAGGGAGAGTCATGCTTTGACTTCTTGTGTTCCTCCTGTGACTTGGACTTAGCTGACGACATGGAATGTTAAGAGAACCTTTTGTGAGCACGCTTTCAGAATAGGAACAGGTCTGAGTCCTCAACTTTGACGTGGACTGGCCCTTTTGTGCTTTCCAAAGGTGTTTGGCAAAGGAGGGATTGGCTTTCTGGTCCTGAATCGCCTTAATATTCATCTGGGCGCAGTCTCCACAGGACCTGGGGTCTTGCGAAGACCTGAGACATACCTGGTGGTGATCTGTCATGTATATCGGCTTGTGACACTCCCCTACAAGGTTTAAACCTTGTATGCTTCAGAGGGGACATGTTCCCTTGCACATTGTCTGAAATTTTGAGGAAACAATTGAGAATGAGAAAACGTTGAGGGAGGAAGCTCCAGATCAGAGTCTTAAGGTGTGAAAATAAAGGAACTGACAACAGTGCAGAGGGGTGCTGCATGTATGTGGCTCAGGGGTCACTTCTGTGGTGGTACAAAGCCGCTGTGGAGCTGCACAACACCACCTGCTGGTATGCAGGAGCAATGCTGAGAAACATTTCAGGGCCCAATAAGGTGTTTGGGGGTATTACATGGTGAGTAATCTGCGGTTTGATGTACCTATCAGCAAGTAAGTGTCTGCAGGAGTAGTAACTGTGAGAAGAGAACTTTGTCTTTTTCTCTTACACTCGGTTTTGTCTTACAAATAGTAAACAAAGCAAAGAAGTACCAGTCAGGCTTGATGGTAAAAGGTTTTCAATATGGAATATGAGCTCCGGAGCTTGCTTTCAAAGAGAAGCAAACTGACACATTTGCCTAGCAGGGCTGATTAGAAGATGACAGACGCTATCTCAGTCTAGATACGACTATATGCTGACGTAGTCTTAAGAGGCAATGGCAGAAACAATACCACATAGTGTGAAAGAGCACGTGCCCAAAAAACAATGACTAAATTAAGTTTACCAAATTTCGTTCAATGTTTTGACAAAGTGTCTAAGTGCTCTTTCAGCATTTAGATTCAGCAAGTTGTTACCTGTGTAGTTTGGATGAGGTCTACAAAATACAATTGAGACAATCCTCTTCATTCCATGCGGATATTGTACAATTTTAAAAAGGCATTACGGTGAGTTTTTAATATCAACATGAGTTTATGGAAACTCTCTAAGGTTCCAAGGCTGACAGTTCGAGTAACTCACTAATCCTAGAGTTCAATGAAGCCAAGGTGAAATACACTCCAGGCAGAGAATGAGGATAAACCAGCAGAAAACAGCATGGGTCTGTCCCCCACATCTTCGGCCTGGGCATTGTGGCATCCAATCACCACAATTTGTTTTTTTAAACAGCGAAGATTAAATGCCGTTCGGGGCTGGACAAAGTGTTTGCTCTAATAAACAAACTGGAAAAGTGGTGGAGGCTGAGCATTAATAAACACACAATGCTAGCACCCCGGTCAGACAAGAGAAAATGTATACGGATATAAGGCTCTAAAGGTGTGTCTCCCACTCTTGGTTGAGATAAAAGCTGCTGAGCAGTGAAGACTGGGTTAAAAACAATTATTAACCAGGAATAATCAACCAGGGTTTTACTCTGCTTAAGCAATTGCATTAAAGCATTTATCTGGACTTCATGCCTGCAACTCTGCTTGTGTTGTGGTGTGCCCCACATTTCAAAGGGCCACAAATAATTAAAAAAAAAATACATTCATCAAAATCAGGGTAGTAATTAAAGCCTGGTCTTGAATGCCAACAGTTGCCATGTCTGCCAAGATGAAAAAAAAGCCAGGGTTCATATATAACTTAATCGGAGTAGCTGTTTGACATTGTAGAGGGCATTTCAAAGAGGGCACAGAGATCCACCAACAAGCAGGTGCAGTAAGGTCCATGGAACCCCATTTGCCCCTCCAGGGGACTGCCCTTGGAGAGATTACACTACCTCTTTGTGGCACACAATCTGTACACCTATTGAGGGCATCCTTGCGCTTATATCCATAAGAGGAAAGGGGTTTCCCTCAGTTGCATGGGGCACGGTGTCTTAAGATAGTGCTGGCGCTATGAGCATTACAGAAGGAGCTGTGCAAGTGTCTGCAATACGGCGGTGCCCTGGAGAGCAGAAAACACCTCTTCAGTGGTAGTAAGAGCTATATAAATACAATCACAATACAATACAAAAATAGGAGCAAACGCCTGCTTCACCATCTAGAGACCTGTATGCGATACAGTCCCTGAAAAGTGCAAGCCTTCCCTCTGGATCTATCGAATTGCAGCTTCCCAAAGCAAGGACAGCACTTCCAGAAAGACCAAACCACATTTTGGGTACAACATAAATATCTTCAGGCACACAAATAGTGTTCTCATAAAAGTTTTCTTATTACACTCCATAGGACTTTGGAAATACGACAGCCGTAAGTGAGCGACACTGAATAATGATCAGGTGCTCGTAGTAGAGCATGGACTTATCAAAACTTCACTCATGTGAAGTTGGGAGTGGACCCATAGAGGTGGAAGAACAATGTTTAACTCTCAAAGTGTCTCGTGGCTCAAATGTAATTTAAACCAAAAGATCGATTCACAGAAGAAATGGAAAGAAAGCAAGAAATGTATGTGCATTGCTTACTTCTTTCGTACCTCTTCTTTTTCACAAAGACACCCCATCTCTTACCCCATCTCCAAATTTGGGAAGGGTCACTTTATATTTCCACCAGGAAATCCAACTTCTCATCCTTGTGAGGAAAAACTACAATCAAACGTTTTGTTAATACCCAAAACCTGCGAGTTCGGAGTGGTCACCAACTGTTGCTAGTGGACCTGCCCAGAACTCTTATAAATCCACTCCTCACACTAGACTGGCTCCAATGGAAATTCCACCATCCTAGTGAAAAGTACCATGTGAAAATCCGATTCACAAGTACAAATCACACCATTGTTGATTCTGTGAATGATTAAAGAACAGGAATTTGCACTCATACAAGGTATCTGGGCATCTTGTGCCCCCATTAGTGTTTTATGGTAATCCAGGTTGGGCCATACACGTGTTTACCGCCGAAGGAAGACCCTTCATCTGGAAAACCAACACATTCAGAATTTTCTCATTAACATTTCACCAGCTAAACATTATGCAAAAAGTTAATTGGAAAAACTGCCCAGTATCTGGGGGGAAACTGCGAAACCCGGTGTGGTAATAATGACTTCCCTGGTTATTTCCCTTTTCCCACTCTTGAACTTGCAATCAGGAGTGAATCCTGGACCAAGGAGTTATTAATGGTCACAACATATGCAATCGTCGGTGCGGGATTCCCCACTAATTATTGTGTTATTTGTAATGAGCAAGTAACTTGACAAATTTGTTGTGGCTGGGCCCCAAAAACCAAATCAGAATAAAAACTGTATCACAAGTAAAACAGAAATATAACACAAGCAATCTTTGAACTGCAGCTTACTGAACTGTAAACACGTTTCCTTGTCTAATTATTCTCCAATAGCAGCACTGCCCCCTAGCCAATTGTAAAAATATGTTGCCATTGTCTCCCCACTATTAGGATTGGAAAGCAAATACAGATATCCATTTTAAAAAACTGAAATGTTTTAGATTTTACATCACTGAAATCTGTGTTATTGGAAAATGCACTGTAATAAAATCGGTTATCCAGACAATAGGCAAAATGATTTTTCATACACAATTTGAAGATATATACAATGGAATGTTTAGGTTTACTGGCAAAATAAAATATTAAACATAATAAAAAATAAAACGTGGTTAATGTATGAATACAAACAATTACTTTAGCATTACAGAACTGATTTCTTCTCCTACGCACACTAGCCATTATTTAGGCATTACTGACCTCTGTACACGGTGCTAAATGCTGTTAATTGCCCGCCGGCAAGCACAGGCCTGAGCCAAAGGTGCATGTTGAGTAAAAGGCAATTAATAGTTGTTAACGTCTTGACAACATGCAAGCAATAGGTGTATTAGATCACATTCCCCTAATCGTATCCAACATATGAAAAAAATCGGACACTAAGCCCATCTGCTTCTTGTCCCCGCCACAGAAAAATGAAGGCAGGCAAACAACCTAAGTCAGGGTCAACATTCCAAACATTCTGATTGGCTGAGTCAAACGTTGTGCTAATTAGGGTTAGAAGGAAGTAGTAACAATGTTCAATAAAAAAAGTGCTGAAAAGACAAATACATTGATTAGTTTTCCCCTAAGAACACCTGTCCCTTCAATGTATATCAAATCAGACACACTATATAAAAACATAATAAATATTAGGCATGTTGATTAGAAGGGCACATGATTAAGGAAAACTGCAATAAAATAATTAAAAATTAAGATTTCAGGATTTTATACAATCTAATTTAGATTTTCCACTAAAATGGCAAATATATTGGAAGGATATACTATTAACAGAGCAGAATACCTTGCAGCGGTTAACAAACTGTTCAGAAATACAGCTTAATTTATAAACGGTAAACAATAAACAGTTAGTTGACAACTGTATTGGCATTGACCAGAAAAGAAGGCTTTATCACTCTTAAAGTTTGGCACTTACCTGCTCGTCAGTCTACCAATCAATTAGACCCTCTACTACACCGACATATACAAAATAAACAATAAAAATGCTTCTGACACACACTTGCACATTAACTACGTTTCAGTCAATTTCCATGGTCAGTGCAACTTTAATGGCTGGCTGGCCACCACACGTCGCCCGCCATATCTCAGTAAATGGGACACCGCCTAATGGTGGCACAATGTCCGCTGTAGCTAATGACGCACATTAGGAATTATCCAGAAACAAATAAATAATACTGTGTGAATGCAATATTTGCTTAGTAACAAAATCAGTGTGCACAAGGATGAACAGGTGTATTCATAGATTTTCTCTCACTGAATCCTTTATAGCCAAACGAGCCATCACATGGTCGTGAGTTGCTTTACTGGCGGCATGCATAGTAAGATAGATCATACGATATTGCAGCATATAGCAGGATATCACACGTGGTCAGAAACTGTGTGATGTGGATTTGAAGTAGGAACTACAAGGCAGGGAGTTCCACGGTGAAATGATACCCCACCGCTGGGCTATGAAAATGTAACATTAGAGTTTCAGCAAAGATTATCTACGTTGCAACACATTTTGCATCTTTGTAGATAATTGAGTTTAAGGGATATTTCGAGACAGGAATTGTTTGGTGCCAAGTTCCATCTCAACACAAAGTTAGTTTTTGGTCAAGTATAAAAAAAAAGTAGCCTACATGCACTTATGCAGCAGAAAGATTGACTAAAGGTTCAGGCCAAATGGACTTGTAATATGTAACTGGGATCTAGAGACCCCTTTTCCTTAAACCTTGGCAAATATCAATAATTTAAGCTGGCTAAATTTGATGTATAGCAAGGGAAGCCTGATTTCAGTTGCCACATGTATCTTTGAACACTGTCGTGCAAGTCTGCTGTGGAGTCATGTTGGTGGATTATAACTGCATTGTTGTTGGTCGATGACACTTGTGATGATCAGGTCAACTTCATCCAGGCACTGATGGTCACTGAGATAGAACCACTTGCGGGAGGAACCCGCCCGCTCTCGCACGAGTGAGAGCTTCTTCTTGAGATCAGATCAGATTGAATTCTTGGTTGAGATTCGGGCAACGCTTCTTTCTTGTTCTTTTTTAATGGAACAACAATGCACAAAGTTGAGTATTACTTCCCCAACTGGTTCCTGAAGCCAACTTAAAATCAGATGCCATGTTCCTTTCTTTTTGCATTTCATTTCAAACGTGTTACACTTTTTAAGATGTTTCTAGTTACATGCTTTGGCTCAAGATTTCCATTAAGAAGAATAAATCATTTTCTAATTAACTGAAATGTGGGTGGAAACTGCCACTGTGTAAAATGGCGGCATCAGACGTACAAGGAGGCTTTGCCCTAATTGAAGGTACACTTCTCCCTCTGTATTTCCAGAGTGCACTCGTTCTCGGTATGCTTGTATGCAAGTAAGAATGGCTTCTTCAAGTGCCTGATCTGTAAGAAAACAAACAGCTTATTAAACTCACTTTATCTCAAGGAATCTACAATAACAAAGTGAAAACTAAACAAATCAAATATGTGAATTTAATAGTAAACGAGAATCAATGAACATCAAGACACTAAACATAAAAAAACTAAAGGATATGCAACTTTATTTTTAACTAGGGGAGAAAATGCGGCATTAAGGCGAGAACTGCCACCTTTGATACTGGAGAACCAGGCTCGAGTCTCCGCGTTGGCTCAACATCCTGTGATTCTGGGCAAATCACTTAATTTCCCCGTGTCCAATGTAAATCGTGCTCATGTAAAGCGCTCCAATCCCTTCGGCTCGAGTTCGCGATATATAATACTGCGAAAAAATAAAATATCAAAACCATGTAACAAGCTCAGAGCAGAGGCAGACCGTACTACGATTGTTCGTACTCAGTGGTAGCGGCTTTGAGTAGTAGAATGGAACCGGAAACTAGAAGGCTGATGGGTTAATCTGATGACTCTGTAGGAGTCCTCACTTATATCCTATGATGGCTGTAAGAAGTTAGTCTCTCAACAGGAGACTTGATCAGCAAGACATTTTGGATTTGAGTAAATGTCCTTGAAAGAACAGTCGTGGAGTGTGTTTATTCAGGAGTCGGTCATTAACAGCAGACATACTTATCTGCCATTAAGAGGAATGGCAATTCATTTGAAGCTGGTACACCACTTCTCTTCCTAAATGGACATGCACACAAACCCTTTCCTTACATGCCTGCTAGTTTCACTAGATTTCAATATCCCACGTCCGTGTTTCCTAAGACTGGTCTATACATTTCAAAATAGGTCTTTTATCCTCTCTTGATAGAGTAATACACTTCTACCACCCACCTGCAGCACGTGTACAAGCTTTGTGCTAAGGCAGGCATCCGTTCTCTTCTACTTAATCGTGGCGCACTTGGTGGCTTCGACGTCTGGCCTTTTACTGCAACGACCTTTGTGTTTGACTAATGTCCTTTCCGAATTCACATGAGGTGTGCACTTACACTTACCTCATAGTAAGAGCATTATCACAATCTTCCCAAACCACCACACTGCCTGGTGGAAAATGAACAATCAAGCCACGTGCTCAGTCAATACAATTAGTGCTAATTAATCAAGAGTCAATAACAGCTGCTATATACAGCAATATAAAACGGCAGAAACGGTGCCAGCAAGCACTACAGAAACACAACTCATCATTTCTCGAGGTTGTAGTGGTGAGCTGATCACCCAGCCATGAAATGGTACCTGCCCAGGAGGGCTACAACCTTGCGGAATGTTGTTGACAGTCTATAGGGAAATATCTGGGAGAGTGTCCTGGGCTGTGTCCAGGTGGGTGGGGCATTTTCTGGAAAATACTTTCAACTTCATCCCTGGAGCGTCTACTTTTATTACCCTGGAAATCACCTGGATGGAACTGTCAAGGAGAAGCCTCTAAAAGGATGGAGATTGGATTTCAACCCTAGTTATTATTGGATTGGGATTGAGTTCCTGAAGGTTTGCCCCACGCATGTCCTTTGGCCTGCCATCTTGACTTTGCTCCTTCTGATCTGGCCTACCCTGAGTCAAGGAGGACCTTGGTTTGTCAACTTGTTCTTGGAGGGTTCTGGTTGGTCCTTTAGGTCTCCAAGAGCCTCAGCCTTGGCCTAATCCTCAACTGAGGACCCAGTTTCCAACACTGGCCTTCTAGAGTTACAATAACATGCCCTTCAGAGTGTTTGTCATGTGGCGGCAAACAAGTAACTTGTTCATTCAGCAAGAACAGCCACTCCTGGATATGTCAGTGATGTTTGCAGACGCAATTTACAGTCACATATGACCACAACGGTATGTGGCTAAATACAGGAAACATAAGGAGATACATGATTAGAAAATACACTCATTTGAAAATGTTAGATTTAGAACTACAGCTTCCCCTTGTCCTACACAACCCACAATAAGCAACAATCAACAAATACCTACATACGAAATATTATGTAATCGAGGAAACTGCATTGCCACTGGATTTGGATCACGTCACCGCTGATAGTTAAAATGTTCAGTAGGTATTAGCTAAGGAATGTCCAGAGTAGCTCCATCGAGCCACATCTGTGCTAGATTTTCAGGATAACCGCTTACTGTCTAATTGATTTAAACTTCAATGTGGTCAAAGTTAATTTATCTTATCATAATATCCTCAAAATCCAGTATTGCTCTGGCCTCTTGGACCTAAGTCGGACGCCCAGTTCTAGTCACGCAATAAATGTTCTTTTAAAAAGCATACCAAATATTTGTAAGGTTTTTCATTAAAGGTTCTGCTACTGTGGTAGAGGTCATTGACTATGCTGAAAAGCATGTCCCAGTGCTGATCCAAAACACCAAGCTGTGTGAACAACACAACGCCTGTGGCAAAGCCAGGTCCCCAACTAGACATACTTCGTTGTGAATTGTTCAGATTAGGCAACAGTCAATCTCTCAGAATCTTTTGTATTGATTTGATGACCTCAGGAGTTAGAGGAATAATTAAAATCTACTTATATACCCAGCATGCATTAAATCTATATGTTGTAAGCGAAGATGAAAGAATCAACACCAGAAAATGAAAGAGAGGCATTTTTGATTGGGTGAAGATTTAAGACAGCATTAGGCTTCCACCCTAACCTTAGCAGGAACGGGTACCTGTTACAAAACATTAGACTCATCAGAGAACGTGCGTAAAAGAAGAGGTCGAACAGCAGATCTGGCTGAAGTGCCGCTCAACGTTTTCTGTAAAGGTGAGAGCACACGAGTGGTTTAACTTTTCCAGTGGTGAGCAACTACACTAACATCAAACAACCACATACTTTACATATCTTCCCTGTTGTAAGTTTAGACCACCTCCCATTCATATTGAAGAAAAATACATGCAGTACCATGTGGGACAAAGTGACCCAATAACACACGTGGCACTCACTTGGCATGGTGTGTCGACAGTTACGTTGAGTACACATACACATTTACTAAGCTAGCAGGATTAACCAAACACCAAGGTAGCAAGAGCCTGCCTCGACTAACCTCTACTTACAGCTCCATATCTTTTCATGAAGCCACAGGAGTTTAGACGCAGAGCACTAAACCAGAAGGCAATCTGTGAAGACAGCCAGTGCTGGAGGAAAGCGGCTAGAGTCGGATAGCCACTTCCCTAAATGGCACTTTATGTTATTCATTAATAATCAATCAACTTACCAACCCATACACTGAGAAATACTTAGAGCATCCTTAAGCATACTAATGAGGGCCAAACGGTTGCAAATGCAGCAAGCACTGGTAAATACACTTTTTTTTTTCTTGCTCTTTCTTAGTTAGACTTTGTCACACAATTTAACATTCCTCAGCAGGGACATTCATCTTGAAGCACATCAGAATAATATTTTAGTGTATGAGTTTTCAGGGGTAAGCCGAGCTGAACTGTTCAAATCATTAAGAGATCTATAAAGCAGAAATACGACTTGGATCCATCATTTATCCATTATGTTCAGATTATTGAGTATCAATCTTTTTTGTTTTGTTTGGTGACAGCTTTCTGCGCCTTAAACTTAGGGTCACCAAACAGAAGGGAACAGGCCTAGCAGGTACTGCCCCAGTCTTGCTCATGGTACACCTGCCTCAGCTTTTGGCCTCATGGGAGGTGAAGGTGGGAACAGGAGTAGAAAGTAGTTTGCGATCTAAAGGTAACTAGTACCATTATGCCATAGTCAACTGTCCCATCAATTCTCAAACCTGTTTCACTTAGTAAGGATGATTCCTGATCCTTTTCCCTGGTTGACCAGTTTATGTCCATCATCCGTACTCATTATGTCAACAAATGGAAACATGCACGCCTATAATGAAACGCTTTGCTGAAAAAAGCTTATTCTTGTGAGATGAGCATGTGATCTTTTAAAGTCAACACGTTGGCCATGGAGTCACAGATCATGTTCCACTCTGTTGTACTTTGCTGATGAGTATGAAGGTGAAGATGGTCAGTTGAGCTTTAACAAAAGATCACTACAAATCCTCTCTGTTTTCAGGGATGTGAATCATGACTCATAGTTGGTCAGTGGGGCTAGGTTCAAGTTGTATCACTTTAAAAACTCCCCTTTCTTGAGTTATTAGAGCCATGATCAAAAAGCCTAATCTTATACGGCCACAGAGTATACAGGTGCTCCTCAGTGAGTGCAAACTTCTGTAGGTGATTGCAACCTCTTCACTAGAGACACGCTTAGCCTATCATCAATTTCAGGACAGCAAGCTGTGTAGATTGTGTTCATATCAAGGAGTGAAGAAAATCTGGTTATGCTACATATGTTACATCTATTGGTGTTTTCAAAACCGTGAAATATGCCTTGCTTGTGAGCCATTTCGAAAATATTGCTGGGGTAGAAATGACAGTCCTAGTATAGCACTCCTAGTTATTTTGAAACACATGCGACATTGTCAAACATGTCACAAGCCACATAATCCCCTCTGCCCCAGAATCATCAACATAAGAATTCTCCAGGGTTCCACTCTGTTCCCATATATGTTAATATGTCTCTAAAGCCACAGTAAGACCTGGTTAAACAGCACAATTTAATTTCTGAATGGTACGTCGATGATGACCAGAATTTACTGAAAAGCACGCTCTCGTTAAGACTGTTGGCACATCTACCCTCTCGTTTCACCTGTTTTGCAACAATAGCGAGGAATAGTTTATAGGTAAATGTTCCAAAGACAAAAGCCATCTCTTTTGAGAACTGAGCCTGTCCTTACAAACAGCTGCACCTAAACAATTTGTTTAAAATATTTGGTTCAGCAGTCCCTTTGGCATACACATTCAATAATCTGAGTGTCTACTTTCACGAAAGGCTATCCAAAGGCTCCTGAACTGAGTGTTCAATAATATAATGTACCACCTCTCCTTTGTAAAGTGGGCCATACACATGCCAGTTGCCCAACGAAAATTGTTAGTTAGGCAGACTTGTTAAATCGAGAAGGGACTATGCCAGGGCACCTAACCTGAGAAATGTGAGAAAAATGAGCATGAAGCTGCTTAGAAGATATTTCCATCCGCATACAGATAACCAGTTCAAGTATTGGCTTACAATGAATCGCATGTTGCTAATATTTGAGCATGAGAGGAGTATTCGGGCTCTCACAGCTCACTTCCAATTTGAATAGGAGAGCATGGAGCAGAATTTCCAAGGTGTTCATATTTCTGAACTCGTTCTTGCTACCGGTTGCATCTTCCTATCTGCCCCAAGCTAATGAGACACTCTTTCTGGCCACCTTCTATTTTCTGGGGAACAACTCCGCAACAAGAATTGCCTACCCTCAGGCATCTACTGAGGGTTCCTCGCCACTTGCTGCAGTGGATCAGGTGCTATGTCTCTCCCTCTGCTTCTCTCTGCCTTCTAAGACCCATCCTCCCCACCTCCTCTCCCATCACTGCTGACCATTCAACCCAAGAAAGCAGATAGGAATGGACATGGATGGTAGGTGTTTGAGATGCTCCTTGGTTGCCTTCTTTCTTCTTCCTGATTCATTGTCTGGAAGGACCTCACTTCCTACCTCTCCTCCTCACCCTGTTCAACACACATTTTGTCCTCAGGCACAACGACACAATGGCCACAACTATATCTATTACTTTTCATTGTGTGGCAGCATCCTTCGCCTTTCACTAGAGATGGAGGCTCTTTAATCATCACCAGCATTACTGAGACTTGGCATATGTCATTTGTTGCTTGAAGTTGGGCACTGCCATTCCGATTTCTTTTCAACCACTTCACTGTACAACCCCTATTTTAATCCAAGAGGTTTTCTATTATTTCACACCTGACGTGGACATTTTTTCGTTTCAACTGCCCTTGTACTCTCGACTTCAAGTAAGCCTGTCTGTGTGATGCAGTCGTTAATTACACAGTGAACACAAAATGAATGTTATCTAATTCCCCGCTGACATAGGTTTGAATGATCATTTGTAGGGGATTACTAATGTGCATAGGGAAGAGTGATACTAGTAATATTATATTGCCATGTACATGATAATGTAGGATCATAATGGGGGGTACATTTAGACAGGATGTGTCAGCAATCTTCTTCAAAATTTACTGGCAATACAATGTTACTAGTATCACTCTTGCCTATGCACTCTGGTAATCGCCTTTAAATTCTCCATTGAAGGATTCTTCATAAACAATAATTGAAAGTAGTATGGTACCGGTCTGTGAGGATACAAATATGCATTGGTATCATGACGGGAAGGAGACTCAACTTAGCGACAACAGATAATGCCAAATGGGGCACGATAACTGCATAACGAATAGATTGTGGGCAACGTTTTGTATACAATGGCATAGTTTTGACTGTACGTGTTCTTTTAGAAGAATGATAATTATGGTCATGCCAAGTGTTATGGAGATTCACTTAGATTTATTTTGATTCATTATGTTCCGGATCTTCGAGGATGGTGGGCATATGCGGTAATATACATTTTGTGACAACCAACTGTATAAATTCCTCAACATACGTATTATTGACAATAAGGAAATTGGACCTTTACGAATTACACAAATTAATACATGTTAATTTTTCAATTACATGTATTGTTTTATTTTATAATATACTATGTACTGATAAATTGGTTAATGCTTGGAATTCCTTATTTGTATGCTGTAATTACGGAAGTTTCTTTCCCTGAGTATGATGTATATTAGTCTCTACAAATGGTGGTGCACGTTAAACAGAAGGCGGGACATATATCTTAGGTTTGAATTTAGCAACACCTTTGAGATATATTTAAATATATATATCTCAAAGGTCTTGACTAACGCCATATCTAAAAATGGTATTTAAATATGAGTTACTTGTTATATTGGCATTGTTCTGCCACGCAAATGGCAAAAAATATTTTGTGTGTAGAAACCAGACTGAAAAGACTCTAAAATGACTGAAAATTCTCTAGAAATAGTACTGAAATAGGTAACGCCACCAGATCAGATGTTGATTGAATTGTAACACGCACAACATGTGTTATTGTACGTCTAGATAATGACCGTCTAGACTGCTATCACGCCCGCATCAAGCTTTAGTACCACAGCAAACGCTAGAAGTCTTGTTGAGGTCAGGAATGCACCAAAACTGGAATAAAGGCAGCCAATGTTTTGTGTGGGATAGGGTTAGAGTACGGCATTGTAACTTGAAGCGTGACAGCCTACTAGAATGAATCAAAGACAAACATAATAAAAAAAAAGGGTGACAAAATTGAGTAGTAGTTGGAGGAACACCAGATAACAAGGTTTGTGGCATGGGGGTTCTGCTGTTGAGCTCGAAATTCACTTACGTCAATGACTCCATTGGAGCTACACTGTTGGCAGCACACCAGATGACCTAAGTGGAAAGAAATGTAGTTCGAAGCCTGAAAGATACTTCTAGATGAGTAATCAGTGGGAAAAATCCAATTAGAAATCTAGGTATCAATATACTTCTGATATGTCAGGGAAACATAAATATATAAGAAATACACACACATATCAAAACCTCTTTTTCAGAGACGACTCTTGCATAGCTAATCAGATGATGAAGTCCTTAGAGTGTTTCCAGTGAGAAAACAAACATGTTAGATTGTTAATTTACTTTACTAAGGTTTACAACACTGTAGTTATTTTACTACGTAGAGTCAGGGTCTGTGTATATGCAATAAAAAAAGATAGGTGGCATTGTTTTGCAAAGATAGAGTGCTCTGACCTAGTGAATTCCCAAACAGATCCAGTATCTCTATACTCAGGAGATACACAGGAGAATAAAGTGATTAATGATCTCTATTTAGCTGATCCGCTGATATGTCCCTGTGTGAGTGAGTCAGAGGAGAAAAGTTAGGTATACTCGTGAAAGAAAACGAAAACTTATTTCAGCACATGCATTATGTCCATCTATCACGACAAGAGAAGTTTGACATCCAACTGTTTAATCTCTAAGGTATTTCTAAGTCATACAATTTATTTTCACTCTTTTTTGGCTTGACTTTTTATAGTTATGGCACTGTTTCATCACACAGAAGATGCTCAACTTTAAGAAAAAAGTTTGGCCTGTTTGTCTAATATATAACTTCACTGTCACCCTACCTATCGGGGGATACAGAGACATGGTTCTCCTTCACTGACAATCTGGATATTACATGCCAATCTGGATATTTCCCTGCACTTCAATGTGTTGAAATTGAAGATCCTGCATACTCCACACGTTTGTGCTCATAGGTGGATGTCAATAAAAGTAGGCACTCACGTGGCCTGATTCAAAGGAAAAGCCTAGAGCCCGAGCACATATCCCACTAATCAGAAACATACAAAGAATCCCATACCTAGTCCTGGGAAGCGGCAACTGTTGCCTATCCAGGTGTAAACTGTTCCGCATTTTCAGGATGGGAAGCTACTTGCGAAACATTTGTGAACACTAACAAACTTTCACATTTGCATATGTTCAGCAGAAACCTCATACAGATTTGCTCAAGCAGAAATTGAACCATAATAGCAGATTTTACTGGTCAGTAAATCGATTGCACTACTGACTATCAAGGTTATGAATAACGTGGTAAAAGAATATGGTGGACAAAATACTGAAGACCAAATATAAAAATGTAAGTGCATATGAGGGAAGTATAGATTTATTATTCCTAACTTCACATCTATGCACGTTGAAGATGCATACATTGTCAAGATACATATTAGTGGAGTTAGGTATTGAAAATCTATACTTATTTACGTTTTGATATTTTGGTTTCAAAGATTTTGTTCTAGATATTTTCTCCTAAAAAGTTTATAAAACCTATTTCTATACAATGATGGTTGCAGGATAGAATTCCCTTGCTCAATAATTCTTTTTAAATACATTTTTTGCAACTTAATGTTTTACACAAAACCACAATATTAAGTTAGATAATCATTGGACAATATATTATATATATATAAATATATATATTGTATTATATATTAACGGCAGGTTACTCTTGATAGGAGCAATAGTGGAAATTGTAACAATAGATTTGACATTACTTTCCTCAGTTGGCAACACAATATTGTGTACTCTGTTGGTACCTATTCCTGAGTCTGACTTGGCCTAAAAAAATAAGATGGCAAAGCCAAGCTAGATGCAAGCTGTTTCCAACACCATTTGACCTCATACTATCTTTCCTAAGTTCTTAGACCCAGGGTCGATCAAATGTCTCTTGCCACAGACCAGTTAGAAAAGCCGCTCATTTCAATAGTTGGATCTGCTAACCACTGGCCCCATCTTCAGTGGTAACACAAAGCTGCTGTCCACTATGTGTGACTCAGAATTTTCATGATTTGCTGCAGTGGCTTCAGTGGCAAGACCAAATATTCTAGGGTTTATGTAAGAAAGATTACATAAATAAGTATACAAATCAGAAATTGGTGGCGAATCTGAAGTGACCCACAAGTGCAATAATGATTCCTTTGACAAGACAGTCCACTGTGAATGTATTAGTAAAGACGAGATCAGGGTAGAGAACATCCTCAAAGAATATGAATACGAAGAGCAATCCAGGTCAATATCTCAAAGGATTTTGAAACATGAAAATATGCAATATGCTGTCTAAATTGATTTTGAGGGTAGACTAATATAATTTATCATGGTTTGGAAGTCAAAAAGATTTGCTGTTATCCACTAACAACATCAATGGCTAAATATGACAACTGTTAAGAGAAACATAGTTGGAGACGGGGCGAATTAGGAAACTAGGTGCTCATGCACAGTACACAAATATTTTAACACATATTCAATGTATTGGCAGTCTTTAAAGAGGAGGGATGTCAACCCTACATCCCCAAAACCTGGACAGCTACAATTATAAAAAGCCCCCAAGCACGCACAAACTTATTCAATGTTACTTAAATTACTAATTGATCTACTGAGCGCAGCTATAGAGTTAAGAGTAACTATGCAGGCTGCAACCGGGACAGGCGCAGTACACCTGTTTGCTAAATTTTGGCTAGCAGGGATTAATACTGTAATTTTAAATGATTCTGTATAAGGAGTGAAAGGTACATACAGATTGGGGGCTGCTACCACACCCACACACTGAGTTGTGGCTAGCAAGGATTAATGGTGCAATTTTAAACCGTTCTGCATAATGAATGAACAGATTACAGTTGTGGCAGCCGATTTGTAAGTAATGGATTTGCCGTTGATGGCAGGTGTATGAAGTGCTTTGAATGAAGCGGACTCACTGGATTTGTCATGAGGTGTTTGGGGAACGTTGATGTACGTGTTACAACAATTTTAAATGGTTCTGCATAATGAGCGAACGGATTACAGTAGTGGCAGTCGATGTTTATGGAAAGAATTTGCCGTTAAGGGTAGGTATATGAAGGGACTTGAATAATGTATGGATTTATCTTCTAGTTTCTTAAGATATTTATTGAAATCTAAGCTCAATAGTAGACTCTCTCATTTTTTGTGAGGTGATTGGGGAATGCTGATATACATGTTATAACGCATGAGCCTTTGTTTTAAATATTCCGGCACTTATTTAAAAGATAATGACTGTTATGACCTTTTGTTGATTAAGATTTTGTTTGATTACAGATTACAGCCCTGGAGGATATGATGAAGGTATTTTCATAAGTGTGGTGGCTGGTATAACTATTTGATAACACACACTAATATTCTGCTCTTATTTCTAGATATATGCCTGGACCACTTAAGGTAACAATGTGTGTTTTGAGTAAAAGAGATGCTTGCTTTGGGTTGCGGATTTGTTATTGTACACTTTGGGTGTTGTATATTATGTTAAATCTTTAATTCATTTGAATTCCTTCTTTGATGTAGTGACAATAGACATAAGACACAGACGCTGCATGTATACTATGGTGCTCATAATGTTAGATGATGATTTTTATTTAGCCTATACCTTAAACACTTATGTGATAAATGATGCATGGGTTTCCACCATGTGTTGACCTTTGGCCCTTAAACATGTATATTTGGACTTATAAGTTACACTATTGTTCTATTCCAGCCCTGAGGAAGTTGTGGGGTGAATTCCCCAGCGACGAAACATGTGTTGGCTGGCTGTGGTCACTGAATAATAAAGAACGAACCTGAGAAATACATGAACTTCTGAGTTAATTATACTACTGCAGTTTGAATCAGTTTTTCGTGTGTTTGGAGGCTTGTTACAATTGTTAAGAGAAACATACTCAATTTATTTTTTAAGATTATTTTGTGCTATAACAGGTGAAACACAAAGCAGGACAAATCCATAAAGGTGCTGTGGTTTAGAAATATGCAAATATTCACACTGAGCAATGCTTCATCAGAGAAAATTTATTTATTGAAGTAAAGTTATGCTCCAACAAAATTGAATAGCTCAATATGTGCTGGTAGTACATACAAGGGAAAAGATCAAGTAAAAGTCAAGATGCATGCAAGAAATGTTATTTTGTTAGATAAGAAGTTAGGGATTATATATCCAACAATTTTTTTTTAAAGTATAGGAAAGTATTAGAAATGTAGGCAATAAGAAGGATTTAAGAAAGTATGTCACCTTAATCATTCCAAGAGACACTGTGACTGCTGGAAGTTTGAGAGAGCATGAAGACAGTAGAAATTCCAGAGGAAGGGAGGTATCTTTTTACCTAATGCAAAATAGCAAAAGAGAAGGAAACGAGGTAAGCAAAGAAAAATGTAGAAAAAAAATGTTCAGTAGAAATGAGAAATTCAGAGCAGGTAAAGTAGAGAGTGGATTCTAGCAAGACACTTACCTGTAACGAAGGTTCAACTTAATACTTGCAATTGAATATATTTGAGCTCCTTGAATATACATAATGTTTATTCGATAAATTCTAGAATTATTCTTTCTATTATTAATAATAGATTTACAATCTTTGAACTGATTCCTTATTCTTTAATGCAGGATGAGCCAGCGCTGCACGTGCTCCGGCACCAAACCTGCATAATAGACTCAACATAGATTTGAGTCATCATTGAGCGTTAGTAGGGTAACTAAGGATATCAAAGACATCTTTCTGCGAGGCCACCCTCTGATAGGAATCAGATCATTTATCCTTCAAGAAGGTTTAAGACAGTGTTAGTAAAGGTAACAGTGCGTGTTCACATGAACAGAGGCCACACCCTAAGCGTCCCCATTAAATCTGTAATTTACAGGGGCATGAGCACCATGACAAAGTAGCAGTGTAATATTTTTTCAACCCGGCACTGGACGCTAGTAGAGTTAGGGAACTAGCTGCCAGAAAAACCTCTGTTCCCTTCGATGTACTACATCTCTGAAAGACATGATTGTTATCCTGTTTTGGGACTACTGAGCTGGCTGGCAAGAGAATTCAAACTAGAAAACCCTGCTGAGCTACCTGGTGGGGACTGGTGTCAGGGTGGTGGTCAGCAGCACCAATGGCCAGAAGGTAGGAGTGCAGTACTGTTGTACTCAAAGGTAGCTGCAGGATGTTATGCAATACAAAAGAGAGTCATTACCACACCACACCAGAAAAGGGGACGAAAAGTAAGATAAAACTGAACCAGATGGGTCACTGGTGCTGGGCTTTAAATTAAAGAAAACATTCTCTGTGGTGCTCATGGGCTGGAAATATGTTATGCCAAATGTGTTAGTTTCTATGGTATGAGACCACTGGGGCTGTGAGATGCCCTTTCCGTAAAATAAATATATATTTTTATTGAAAACTGGAAGCAAACAATGATAAAGGTTATGGTCCTTATGGCATATATCTGGGGCTATGCAGGGAGAGTGACTATCAAAAAGGTATCCAAACTTATTGAAGGAGGAGAGGGGTGTGTGTCGATAGATAGATAGATAGATAGATAGATAGATAGATAGATAGATAGATAGATAGATAGATAGATAGATAGATAGATAGATAGATATGCTTTCTGGGAATTAAAAGAGAGTGTAAAACAAGGTAACATCACTTCCCTTAAGAGGCCATCCTCAGTCATAGGGACAGCGTTATTGTAGGGAACGGGGCGCTGTAGGCCTCCCTTGCCCAGACACCAACGCGGCCTCTATACCTCAGGGTGGTTCCAGGAGGACATCGTAGTAACTCACCTGCCGCCCCCCCCCCCCCCCCTCCTTCCTGCTGGCTTGGAGTGTTCAGGTGGAGGGGAGGCCCTTGTTGGGACCTACACAACGATCTGCCATTTGGGAGGCCCCAGCACGATTCCAGCAGTGACATGGGGGCGGGGCTACATCACCCCGCCTGATGCCAGTGCTGTGGCGCGACTGGAGCTTCCACTGGGCTGCCCTCCAGCCTTCGAGAACCTGAACTGGCCCCGTGGGCCCACGACTCTCCAATCTTCCACCAGGAATTTGTGCAGAGGGGTCTTTACTTTGGCCGACAGTTCCCAGCGGCTAAAGCATCCCAACGCCACCCCGTGGTCAGCAGCGCAACTTGAGGAGCGGGGCTTCAAGGGGGTCCTCCAAGTGGACATGCCGGGGTGGGCCTGGGACCCACTTGGTGTGTGGGTGAAGAGATCGGCTGTGCAATGGGCCAGCGACTTGTTTCCCACCCACTTTTTCCCCATTTGGCACCTGACGGAGGAGACTCTCCCTAGCTAGAGGAAGGTTAGTGATATAATCTCCTGGATCATCTCAGACGGTGGGCACAGCTGCTCGAGGGCTACCCCTGCATCGCCAGAGGCGTCGCCCGGTGCACCAATAGCCTCCTTGCCCAGGGAAAGGTGTTTTCTGGCAAATACTTACCCTTGGTTGGCAGTCTCCCCTGCTCTTGCACACGGTGACACTCCAGTCAGGGACTCAGGACCTGGACGTTAGAACCGTCTCAGCTGATGGGCCCACCTACCTGAGGGTTGTCTCTGCATCGCCGGAGGCATCCCCGGTGCACCTATAGCATACTCGCCCTGGGAGGAGGTTTTTTTATTGCACACTGCTACTGTTGGTTGGCAGTCTCACCTACTCTTGCGCATGGTGTCACCCCAGCGGGAGACTCAAGACCTAGACGCTAGCGAGTGCCTGCATGGGACAAGAGTGCCCTTTGGATAAGTCATGCCCCGCACGAAATCGGCGAAAGCTACTGGACCGCCATCCTCCAAAGAAACAACGGTGGCAACACTGTGAGCAAAATCTTCCTCTGCACCTAGCCGGCAGAATCTCACAATGGCGACCCCTCTGGAAAGCACTGAGAGTAATCCTATCACTCAGGCCTTTATGAAAAACTTTCTGCAGAAATCAACCCACTCAAATCTGAGGTTAAAATGTGCCTGAAAGATATTCAACGCGAGTGGAACCACCTCCAAATAGGACGGGACGAGGGGCAGGACCCTTGATGGCTGTTTGACTACAGGGCTACCCCGAAGAGCGTTGGTTCTCCACTAGGAGTTGAAACCCCTTCCAAAACGGGATGGAGTGATTACGTGAGACTAATTTGTCTTAAAAAATAAATAAGGAGCGCTAGCTGCCCTTATAACGAGTAGTGTAGGGAAATTCTCTTTATTACTCATACCAGGGGGCACATTACTCCGCCCTGAAGGAAGTCCAGCACCCTTTATGGGGCTTACAAGGACTGAAACATGTTGGCTATAGGGTCTTAGGACCATAATATCCCTACTGACCCTTACTTTGTATTTTATTATCACCCCCAGCAGATCCAAGAATAAAGGGAAACTGGGATCTGTTGGTGGGCTTTTAGTCTTTATCCCCCTGGCCAAAAATATCTTTCTAAGAGCTCCCTGAAAGACGGTTGAGCCCACCCTGACTTCTAGGCGTCGGGGTGTCCCTATGATGAGACATGACACCACTAGGGTGTGTGAGGGAATATAAAACAAAAGGATTTGCCTCCTTCCCCACTCAATAGTGGTGTCCTATTGTGACTTCACGTAGGGATCTCCACACTATCAGAATTCCAGGATTGTTCAAATGGATCCAACCACTCATTAGCGAGTCGGTAGTGGGGAGTACTTTGTGGTAAAGCAGTGTTAAAACACAGGAGGGTGCACTCCCCTCTTTAGTTCCTCTCGGCCCCCCCGTAAGTCTGGAAGCTTTTCCTACTTACATTGTGCATTACGACCGAAATTGGCACCAGAGTGGATGATCTAGAATGAACACTCGATACGAGAACAGAAGACCAGGAGGAACTCTGGCGCCGTGTGCAAACGCTTGAAGAACAACACGTGGAGCTCCAAATCAAGCAGGAGGATTTGGAGAACAGAAGCCGCCGGAATAACCTTCCCATCAGGGGAGTTCCACGAGGCGCGGAGGTGCAGGACATCTTGACCTTCACAGCGGACCTTTTCCAGGCTATCCGGGGAGATGATGATGCCTTGCCCTCTACACTGGACAGAGCCCATCGAGTGGCGCCTCCGCGTGGGAGTACGAACTTCGTCCCTGACATCCTGACCCAGGTGCATTTCTACACATAGAAGGAGGCGATCCTTCGGGCGGCTAGGAGCAGCACTGATCTGACTTATAAGGGCCACCATATCCAAATCTTTCAAGATCTCTCCCTGATCACCTTGCGATGGCGCAGAGAGTTTAAGCAGGTAACGGACTGACTGAGAGACTTGAACATTAAATACCAGTGGGGCCATCCTTTTGCCTGGACTTTCCAGTGGTAGGGCAAACGCAGATCACTGAGGTCGCTTAAAGAGGCTCTCCAACTGCTTCAACTTACACCGGACCCTCAGTCTTCCACTCCGACCTCGGCAGATGCTGAGTCCAGGGACCCTCTTTGCCCAGAGTGGTCGAAGGTACTTCCTCCCCGCAATAGAGCTTCCAGAGCGAGCGAGAGGTCACACCAGGCTAAACAGGACATCATTCACCACCTGAAATCTATAGAGGCATCACAATCTTCAGATCGGCTGGGGTCGTTGTCCAGCCCTCCCTCCCCCGCTGGGTCCTTAGTTGAGGTTGTAGATCCCTGATTTGGCTTAAGCTTTTCAAGGGAGGAGGGGGGTACCCTTCCATCTTGGTGTTACAGCCACTTGTACTATCTATGGGCCCCCGAATAGGTTAGAGACTGCTCTGAGAAACGAGGACCTATGTTATCCTTCTCCCGGCTGAGATGTGGGGCCCTGTCCCTGACATGGGAGCGGGGAATTCTGGATGTGCTTCTCTGGGAGGGGGCCTGTATTCCCCCATTAGCAACAGTATGGCGGGTCGGCCTCTAGGGGGCGGGCGGCAGCTACTATTCTGTATTTGCTGGCGCACCCCGCCGTTCCCTTAGTCCCTAGGAGGAGTGACTTCCTCAGAGATGCCCTGGTGTATACCTATGGGCCGCTCATGGACTGGAATGGTGTACATTGGCCTCCGTTGGCCTTTTGATTGCTCAGCTTGTAGCCCTTTTCTCTTTTCTTTCTTTGGCTTCCTGTGGAGGGTGGGGTGAGGGAAAGGCGCAATGTAACATTTTGTTCTTCCTGCACAAGAACCACCGGACACGGGGAGGGGAAGTTTTACTACTCACCCGAGTGAAACACGACCACCTTTTCACTCCATACTATACCAGACACCAATCCCGATTAGGCTGGGGCTCACCAGGGATGGGAATGGCAGATTGTACACCTGTTTCGCACACTATTCTATACGTAGTTAGCGATCGCCCAGCTTAAATACCTATCCCTCAATGTGAAAGGTCTCAATGCCCCCAATAAGAGAAGGCAGGTATGGCGCTATTGCCTTGCTCATGACCCGGACGTCATCTTTCTCCAAGAAACCCATCTCTTGTGAACCGATAAACAGCACATGGCACATCCTAAGTACCCTAATCAGTTTTGGGCACCTGCACTGACTAAAACAGAAGGGGTGGCTATTCTTCTTAAAGTGGGAAGCCATGTGTAAGTTACTCGAGTGCTACGTGACAAGGAGGGGCGTTATCTAAAGCTCACAGCACTCATCCATGGTAGGGCACACACGATGATTAATGTTTATGCTCCTAACCAAGCCCAAGACACATATCTTAGAACCTTGCTTATGGACCTGGTATCGCTCACTGGACTCTACCGCAATTTCGGATATATCTATCTCAGACCATGCCCACTTAGAGGTCACTCTAATGGGCATGGGCAGGGATCCTAGCTCTGGCCCTCAATGAAGACTTCCGCCGCACGTCTTGCGGGATCAGGTTGATGTGGCTGAAATACATCAGGCGATCCAGGCCTATTTTGTAGCGAATGACCTCCTGGAAACTAATGGGCAGGTTTTATGGGATGCATTTAAAGCCAACATTCGAGGCGTCATTACCTCCATCTCCATCGCCCGTATGTGTGAATCCCACTTGGTTGAAGCGAACCTAGCTCGGGATATTAAACTGTTGGAAAGGCAGGGACACAGTACACCCTCTAGACAGAATCAAAAGAGACTGGCCTCGCTCCGGGGCCAACTACGGGCGATTCGAGTTAACAAGGCAGAACACTCACTCCTTGCTTTGAAGCAGAAGTTTTATTATGGCGGCAACAAGGTGGGCTCCCTGCAGGCGCGCCGTATTCGTTTGCAGGTGTCCCGTAACCATATTCCCTAAGATTACGCTTGCGGGAGGGAAATGGGCAACCTCCGAGCCAGACAAGCAACAAGCATTTAGCGCTTTCTTTTCCGCTCTCTATGAGCAAGGTGACATCAATAAGAAAGGAATTGACCCATTCCTGGCCTCATGCCCTTGGACGCCGCTGGATCCCTCTCATGTGCAACAATTAGAAGAACCTATCACTGTAGAAGAACTTCAAAAGGCATTGAAAAGTTTCCCTTTAGGCAAATCTCCAGGTCCTGACAGCCTCACACTCCCCTTCTATCACCTTTTTCTCTCAGAGCTGCAGGCCCCGCTGCTGCGGCTCTTCAACTCCTTCGCAGACACACACAGCCGAAATAGCTCTTATACCCAAACCGGGGAAAGACCCCACCTCCTGCGCTTCTTACTGCCCTTTTTCTTTGCTAAATGTTGATGTTAAATTATATACCAAAATCTTGGCTCAACGCTTAGCACCCTTTTTGCCTGGTGTGATCGAGCCGGACCAAGTGGGCTTCATACAACAACGGCGAGGGGCGGACAATATCAGGCGAGTAGCCCACTTGGTGGAAAAGATCCATTGTCGCAATATCCTGGCCTTTCTAATTTCCCTTGATGCCAAGAAGGCTTTTGACTGGTCCTTTCTCAAAGCGGTGCTGGAGAAGATAGGTCTGGGCCCAGTCATGATTGCCCGTATCATGGCCCCTTATGCGGTTCCTTCAGGGCAGATCAGACTTAACAGTCTCCTTACCCGACCTTTTCCAATCCACCGGGGCACACGCCAGGGGTGCCCTTCATCGCCTTTACTTTTTGCTTTGGCTATAGAGCACCTGGCAACAGCAATACGCCAGTCGGAGGAAATTAAAGGCATTCCATTTGAGAGGGATGAGCACAAGATTGTTCTTTTGGCCGATGACTTACTCTTGACTCTTACTGACCCCAAGGGCTCCCTCCCAGCGCTGCTTGCTATACTCTCTCATTGAGCGGATATCGGGGCTCAAAATCAACCTTGCCAAAATCAAAGTCTCAGGTGCTCAATATTACCCTCTCACCGAAGCAGCTTGAGGAGCTCGGTGGCAGTATTCCCTTCCAGTGGGCCCCCCAATCAATTTGTTACTTGGGCTTCAATGTTACGGCCACTTTGGACTCTTGGACTCAGGCAAATTGGTCTGCTTGTAGAAACTCTGTCAGAGAGGACCTCCGGCGATGGAAATCGCTACCCATCTCATGGGTAGGCCGCCTCAACGCGGTCAAGATGTCTATTCTTCTTAAGATCCTATACCTCTTTCAAGCCCTCCCACCTCCTATCCCCCAAAGGGACATTTTGGGCCTTCAAAGGGAGGTCAACGCGTTCATCTAGGGTGGGGGGGGAGACCGAGATTTGCCACCAAGCTCTTAATGTTACTAAGGGACCGGGGGGGGGGGGGGGGCATTGTCTACTGCTGGTTGTCTCACCTACGCTTTGTCTCTGAGTGGATGGCTCGCGTAAGCGAGAAACACTGGTTTCATACAGAGCGGTAGCTTGCTGCCCACTCTGGGACTTGGTCTGGTTACCGAGGGGGGCGTGTCATCGCAGCGCCTATATAGCTACTCCAAAACGAATTGTTCTAGAGATATGGGACAAAATTGCAGTTACTCACGGCTTAACCACCTTCACCTCCCCTAACACGCCCCTGACCCGCAACCCGGGATATCCGCCAGCCCTCCAGCCTACATCCTTCCCAGCATGGGCAGCTGGAGAATGTCATACGATTGCAGATCTATTTGAGGGAGGGTCTTTTAAATCCTTTGATAACTGCAGGCAGGAATTTCACCTCCCCAACACAGCGCTTCTGGAATACGTTCAGATCCAACATTGGTTGCGTACTACCTCGTACATGGAGGGAGCCACACGTCAACTTACTCCACTCGAGTCTTTAGTCCGCTCCTTTGACAGCTCCTGGGGCTTGATTTCCAGGACTTATAAGGTCCTTCAGCACTCACATGTGTTGCCACCACACATCTATCAGCAACGTTGGCACACAGATATTGAGAAAGAAACAGTAATGGCGATGGAACTCCTCTCTCATTGCCTGGCGCATACCAACACTAAATTTAAGTGCATTTGGCAACCCCTGGTGTTACACCTATCTAAATTGGAAACTGCTCAATCTGTCCCTCCCCGCCCGCAGGCCCTCCAGCTGTTCGACAACCCCCTACTCCCTAGGGGGGTATCCTATGAGGAAGCGCTGGGGTAAAACTGGGTTAGGGTGTGCTGTTGTTGTTCGGGGTGGCTGTACCCGTGGGACCTTACCTCCTCTAACTCCGCCTGTTTCCGCAAACAAGGTGCTCTTCCACCTTTTCCCTCACACCTTTTTTCTCTCTTTTGCTCCTTCTTTTTTCACATTTAGTCTTTGCTATTTCTCGTTTCTTTCTTCTTTTGCAGGCTGTCAGAGCAGGAGACTTTCCCCTTATCTTTTGTTACAGGTTGAGTTATGTGCGATTAGGGGCTGTTGGTCCTTGAAGGGCTTGTTATAAAGCGACGGATAGGTTTTTTTGCTGTTCCATGCAGCTTATTGTACTCCAGCAGAGGCTGCAGTGGCTCTCCTCAGACATGTAATGCTACTGCTATCGTTACCCAAAAGTTTTATCTTTTTGCAATATCTCACTACTTGGTTGTATAGTACTAATCACCTAGATTTCACAATCAGACCACCACAGGCATCATAAGAAAGCAATAGTTGCGAGTGTAGTCGCCCAGGCATAATAAGCTCGTGAAACGGAGAGCCTCTCTTTGATTATCCAGCACAGGTATTTACGCACTGGGAGGCTTCTCACCCTCTTACTCATGTTTTGCCGAGTATCTATTTCACTGTATTATATGGCTAAGTGGCGTGTTGTGTATTACGTAACCTAATGAGGTTGACCAACATTGTATACACTGTTCTTTTGTCTGAAAAGCACTGCCTATTGCCCTGTGTTGTTAACTTCTTTTCTTTGTTTTAAAAATGTAATAAAAGAGATTCAAACAAAAGGGCAGCACACGCTATTTATCAGGAGAACAGTAGGACTTGACAGTGCATTTTTCATATAGACACTGTGGCAATTACCCAACGAAAAAGAAATATATATTCGAGATATTGGATACAACCAAAAACATGACTTCCACAGTAAGATAAACAGAATCGTTGTCCCCAGTAAACAAACAAAGAGAAATACAAAAAAACATAATTCACTGCGGACTGCGTTCGATATTGAATTATACTGCCTTATTGGTATGCACTGCGGGACTAAGCTCTTCTCGTGCATCTATTGTCAATCAGTTTTTCATGGTAGGGTAGAAATCCATATTTACTCCATTCAAGTTCAGCAGCTGCTGGCTGACTGAAGGTTACACAAACAATGGAAGCTGGTAAGGGTTACTTCTACAAAGTGGGCACACTCCAACAACCAGCAGGAAATGGAAGTGAAGCGTACAGGGGCAAACATGAAAGAGATCTTGAGTGTCACCAAGGGGGACTGGAGAAGTCTGGGTTTGCTCAGGGTGCACAGTTACTTTAAGGTTTATACCTCAGGTTTCCAGTGCTCTCATCTTATACATAGATTTTTGATAGCTGGAATTGTGAAAGATACAGACATGAGCCGTGAAGGATCAGGATGTTCAAGAGCTTCCACATCTTAACATGTTTAAAGTACACCAGAGATTTCTGAAGAGAGGAAAAAATGCAACCACGGGGACTTTTATTACAGATGAAATATAGACTGCAGCCAAAGACTAGCAGGCAACTGCTAAAATAATATTAAAACAAATCCCTCAAGAATATCACAAGAAAAAAACAAGCATATGGAGACAAACACTTAAAGTCAAGTTTCCTTTGCATTTCTACTTTGAATGTTTCCTTTTCAGTCTATAGTCTAGGTTTAGGTTTAATTAGCATTGCACAACTAATTAGTATGAAGATTTCCAGCTATACCTATTTCAAACATAATTTAATGGTAGGCTTTGTATGTGTATTTGGTGGAGATTTGAGTTTGGTTTCACGCTTTGAAAGGCAGGCAGAAGGCTACCTTCATGCCATTTTGGTAGCTCACTAGCATCACAATGATCTTGAGCGAGATCTCTGCAATGGTTTTGTTTAAAAATATTAGCTATGAAATTATATTGGCTAATGCGTGCCATCTAGGACCACCATCAGTTTCGTGTACGGCCAATGGTTCTTCTAGATGTTGAATGTGGTGAGCTGTGGAAGATACATATTTAGTAGCCATCGGTTTGTGCCATGGGGCATGTCACTGATTCCATGACAGTCCTGGTCTCCGCAGTAGAATTTACCATACATTGGTGGAGTTCACTAACAAAGGCAGGTAATGTGCCTTGCAAATGCACTTTATAGACCATGCGTTGCAAGTTAGAAATACAAACTTTGTACAGTAAACTTTCAAAAAGGATACTAAAGTCCTGTGTTGTTTTTTTACCTTTCTAAGTGTCAAATGTCTGGCACGTTTTCACTTACCTTTTGATCAGAACGTTTCAGATTGCTGAAAATAATTAGAAGAATCTCAGGGAAAAGGCTGACAAGTATCAGAAGAATTATCGTCAGCCACACTGAAACTGAAGTCAGCATGTGAGCAAATATGAAATACATTCTTTGCTGTTTGAGGAAAGGCCTGAAACAAAAGAAATGGAAATATTCATACATCTTAAACTTGATCAATTAAGTGCAGCGATGAATAATAACTAGACATCACAGTACATGGCGAACACAATATCATATTTGAGGCATTTACAAACATGCAACAAAAACAGGTCAATTGGGTACACAATGGATCGACTTGAAGCAATAATATTAATTGACTATTCTAGGATGCTAAGTTTGTAGTTCCTGTGACTTGTTTTATGCGGCACATATCACAAAAGATGGGGAGCATGCATCTTTCCTTAACACCCCAGAAAGTTTTCCTGTAACCCCCCCAATGCCAGCAGCCATCTACAAGACCATTGACGACTCTACCCGTTGCTACCATCGATGCAGCCGTGAACGAGACTTCTGACGACTTTACCCATTACCCCCATGCTAGCAGCTATACACAAGACCACTGATGACTCTACCCGTTACCCTCACCCCAGAAGCCATCAATGAGACTACTGATACTTATGTGGTGTTCCCATGAAGGACGACAGGCACCCGATAAAGGAAGGGTGAGCCTTTAATAATAACTCCTCAACCAACTGCTGTTCACTGCCAACTCATGCTCGCAACCTCTCTCATTCCAATTCCATTAACTCGCAAAGCTTTAGCATTTAATGATAACAGGATGAGATCACCTCATGCCACACATCTCTCTCACAAAGAACTGTAATAAATATTAATTATATGTTCTCACATGAAAATGATAATAAAACAGGAACTCCCACATATTCTCAAAAAACAGCATACAACAACTACACATGTCTTTAGACAATATAAATGTACATAAACAAGACTATAGCCTCATTGCAATAGAAAATCCTTTAGGTATAAAGGTTTCTTAACTTCCCTGTCACTATTCATCCTACTGTACGTAAATACC
Source organism: Triturus cristatus (assembly GCF_964204655.1). Taxonomy (NCBI): domain Eukaryota; kingdom Metazoa; phylum Chordata; class Amphibia; order Caudata; family Salamandridae; genus Triturus; species Triturus cristatus. Next base: position 802,414,270 of record NC_140588.1, on the reverse strand, counting down.
AAAGATGCTTTGACTTCGACTGATCTCCTATCCCCCTTCAAACTCCTCCTTTTCTCCATGTTGTGATTCACTATGAAAAGTTGAAGGTGCATGATGAAGAATGGCCATTCCCTTCTTATTCCAAACGCGACCATCATGAGGTCTGACTACATTTTTAAATATTTTAATCACTTCCAACACCCTAGTGAATTTTGGCCACCCTGCATGTTCCTTTGACGCTCTTATCTTTAAAAGATCTCCTAATTTACCTTCAACATTTTACAAAGTTTCTGTTTGTCATAACTCTCCTTTCTTTTCCCCTGTAGAACAATGTATTTTTCTCTAAACTCCCCCAGAGCAGTGTCTACACATCCTTTACTCCAAAACATCCACCCCGGACACATCTTTATGGAAGGAGCTCTGCCTTTGAATAACTCAATGGGGATTTTCCCGTGGTGGAGTGGGGAGACATGCGGTATCCTGCTATTCCCTTTGACAACTACCGTTTCCAATCCAGCCCCATTCACCCTAGCCAACTGTATACTTTCCTTCAGTGTTTTTATTACCCTCTCAATGGCACTGTTCGTTTGTGGGTGGTATAAGGCAGATGTTTTGTGCACATTTCCTCATTCTCTCAAATAATTTTCCATTTCTCGTGAACAGAACTGTACTTCATTACATGTGAGAATATAACACGGCTAATTCTCTTTTAAAATTGTTTTTAAAAACCTGATAACTGCAGAAGAAATATCATGCAAGCATGACACCTAAACCCATCTGGAATACAAATCCATAAGAACCAACACATACGGAGTGGCACGTTCTCCCCTTACTGGTCCTAGAATATTGATTGTGACTTCTTCACAGGGATATGATGGTAATTTCCTGCACACCATCAGTATGTTACTGGTCTTAAGATCTTTGTCACATACTCCACACAATCTCATACCATGCATTTCACATCCTTGTCCAACAATGGTCACCAGAAATCTCTTCTAAGCCTCCCTTTAGTTTTCACTATGCCCATGTGCCCTTCATGGGCAAGTTGCAATGCTTTCTTCCATAGACTTTCTGATGGCACTAATCTCATTCCTCTAAGCAAGAATCCTCTGTCAACTGCAAGTTCTTGTTCCAGTCTACTCCAAATGCTGTTCCTCATCTAAGAATCTTTTACATGTCAACTCCTATTGGACAGCCACTGAATTACATGTTTAAACTCATCTTTCTCTAATTCTACACACCATTCACTTTCAGCAATGCATCCCTAAGTGATCTCACAAATACTGATAACATCTTGTTCCACTATGTCATCTAGTTCTCCCCACCAAAGAGGTTCTCGTTCCCACTCACTAGACGTGATAAGCAATCTGCTGAGAAGTTGCTTACTCCCTGGATATATTGTACGAAAAACGATATTCTTGCAGACCCACTACACATCTCCTATTGCGTGAGGATATGCATATAAGTACCTTCCTTGTAAATACTTCCACCAAGGGTTTGTGATTAATTTGTACACCAAACTTCAATATCCAGAAAAATTGCTTGAATCTTGATGGCCCAATATACTGCCAGAGATTCTCTCTATGACAGAATAATTGCCCTCTAACACTATCAGAGCACGCAAAATACATGTAACTACACTCTCCTTAGCCATCTTTTGTTTGAATAAGAAGAGCTCCTAAGCCCTTGATGCTGGCATAATATACCACTTTGGTTTCACTCAATCGATCACATGGCTGTAATGAAGGGCATTACTCAATTCTTCTTTCCCCACTTGAATTCTTATGAACATTAATTTCCCCAGATAAATTCCACCTTTTTCGTTAACAGCTTCCTCATATCATATGTCTACCAAGCAAAACCTGTGACAAATTTACTGTAGTACTCAAACATTCCAAGAAAAGACGACAGTTCTTCCTTGGGTGTCGGTTCCTGAATAGACGTGATGGAGTCTACTAGCTCTGTGCACAAACTTGTTTTGGGCACATTTAAAGGGTACTTTTCTGCCATTACAGCTTTCTTGTGGTTGCCGGATCAGCCCTCCGGGTTTATGTCACTTTCATGGGCGTCTGCAGGGAGGAGCACTTGCCCCCCCCCCCAGATCGCTTGTGCAGGTCGTAGTGCCGTGGTGCAGGTGCCATTCTTTTTTGTAATGCTGGCACTCCAGCATCCTAGTGACTCACTGGGCTGCCGAAGTGCGAGCAATGTTACAAAAAAGAATGGCGCTCTTCCGCACCACAGGCCGTAACAAGAGTGTCTAGTATGGGCTACTGCTGGGCGGTGCGGGTGCCACTGTGCAGAGGCGGTGCTAGGTGCCTCACTGTGCCCGTCATTGGTAGCTGAGCGCTATACTACTACCAATGAAACTTAGCATAGCCCTCAGCTACTAATGACATCGGACTGCTCCCGGCCATGGGTCTCAATAGCCAGCCTGTGGCTCAGGCGTCTTTGCAGGCAGGCGAGGCAGCACTGTCATTAGGTAGCTGAGCGCTACCAATGATATCCGCCTGCCGCATTGCCTGACTTATGCAAGTTGAAAGCTGGTCTGAACTAATCATGGCCCGACTCCGACCTGCCCCCGCCCCAGCCCCCAGCAAGTGCACACTCCGCAGGAGCCTCTCCAGCAGTGTTGCCAGTTTGGGCTGTTTCCCTCACAAATGGGCGACATTTTTCCCATTTGTGCGGGAAAAAAACGTCCCTGGCGGGTTGCGGAAAGTTGGGTGACATTTGCTCATGTGTGCGCAAAATCCGTGGTTTCCTGTGGCACCCACAGTTGATCTATAACAATCTGGCCCGTCAATCATTCATAGCGCGAACACGCTACTTATGACGACCCGGTTTCTTGTTTTTGGCATGCGTCCAGAGAGAATGGACCAATGATCTCACGAGGGGCAGGCCTGTCATCATTTTTTTTTCTTCACTTATGAATCCCTGCATTTGCCTCTTTTGGCGCGGGCGCGCAGTAGTCTCCGAGTGCTGTGGTCTGGAGCTCGAGAGGCGAAGTTAGAACCATCAAGGCAAGGGTTGGTTGGCCGACCCTGCAGCCTGCTTCTGTGTTCTGTTGCGCATGGGAGTCCTTAGGTGCCAGCAGGTGTATTAAGGTAAGATTAGTGGTCAAAGTATTCACTTTTCCTACTCTGCCACTGTCAGCTGCCCCCTCTCTCTTTCTTACTCTTATTCCTTCACTTTTTTCTCTCTCTCGCAGCTCCTCACTTGCTGAAAACCGTGCTTCAATAAACGTGTCTTACCCTCTGTTTCCTCTACTTTCCTTGATTCCTTCCCCTGTGAAATGGATCCAAAGATGAAAGAAACACTTTTGTTGGAAATGTCCTCTTTTTATTAAATTTTTCTGTTACAAAGTGCAGCCTTGGGACCAAAAGAAAATAGGTGCACAGTACGAAAAATAAATAACTAAATAAATCATTACAGGTGGTCGCAAAGTGGCCAGATTGGGTTTATTCTCACCCAAACACATTAGTGCCACTTCACAGAGTTTGCCAGTGAAGCACTACTTTCTTTTTCTTGTCATTCTTTGAACAGCATTGTTTTTCCTGGGTGTGGAAGTGCACCATTCCTGGAGGTTCTGCAATACCTGGTTGATGACTGGAGTGGAAAACTTTTAATGTGATCCTTATCAGCTCTTTTCCTTATTTTAGTTTATAATGTGTACTGCTGCTCTTTGTTCAGGTATGTTGTCTTTTTAAACTATACTACTTATGTTTTGTAAAGATTTAAGCAATGGACATTGAAACGGGTCCCTTCTGGGCCCCGAAGTCATGTGCTTAACGTTTCAGGCAAAAACACTCATTGATTACTGAATAATGAGTGTAAAAGTGTTAATGTAAGCATGTTCTGCTTACATTTCACATGCTTTACTTAATCTTGCATTCCCTATGAGGGTTTGCGTTTTCAAGGATGTTGTTACTTTTTTTTATCTTGTGCCCCACCTGGCACACATCATGTCGGAGGTTGGTGATGATTTTAGAATTTTGCCCCCCATGGAATAACTTCTGCAGACGCCGATGTTCACTTTACGTGACTCGTTTCTTGAAAGGTTTGCAGCATATGTTCCCCTCTACGCCTTTCATTATGCCCCAATGGAATCCTAATTTAGTTTTCACCTTTCTAATGTGTTCACCATTTGAGCCTATGCACAGCTGCCCTCTGAGACGACTAACCATCAAAACAAGCTTGCTTGTGCTATAACATCTGCCAGGACACTTAGCGAATTACAGGAGCTTTCAATGAATCCTCCTTACACCTTCTATGTCCAGGATAAGCCAGTCCTTAGGATCCGCACCTCCTTCTTACCAAAGGGGGTTGGCCTTTCAAGTATGCTGAAAACGCGGAGGTGTCACTCAAGGAGATGAAATCTAGGCAGCTATGCAGAACGCTGCAAGTGAACATTTCGAAAAACCTATCAAGTAAACACAGATTAATAGGGGGACATAGTGGTCTGCCAAAAAGAAAACTTTGATACACAGTGCATGCTATTTGTAGTACAAGATGGATAAAAGACTACAAGGGCCTGTGTGGAGGAGTGGTCGGCCTGCTCTTTATCCAGACCTTTAGAGAGGTGATGTACGAAGGTTGGCGCGTACGCGGACCTTGCGGAAGCGCACACGATGCCGCATTCAGGGACTACCCGCTTTCGAGTTCAGAGCTGCCATGTCATTCTACTATTCACCTTTTGCCCTCGGTCTATGATTGTGCTTTCATGAATGGAGATGCTGAGGCCTGCAAACACGTTGCATGATCTTCCTCAAGTTAGGCATCTTTGCAGTACAGGAGGTTACCAGTTGCAGGGGGAGAAATTGCTGTAGCATCACTAGGGAAATGTTCTGTATTTTCACTCCTTGTTCTACTCTCTACCCAAGTTTGTCTTTCCCTTTTTTCTCCCCTCCATTTTCTCCATCTTCACTCGCGCTCCTACTCTCTTTCTTGCTCCATTTTCGTCTCCTCTTTGACCTTTGTCGTTATGAATACATTGTCTTCAAAATACTCATTATGGGCATTCTGCTGTCAATTTGAAACATAGAGCAGTGAGTTAACAAATAGGTCTCCCACTGCTGTATGGTGAATGTACCGCCCTGCCCTCATGCTGATGGAAAAACAGTAGGCATGCACTCGCATCCTGCAGTAAGGCATTCTGCCTCATGGGTGTTGCTACCTGGCCTTCTTCCAAGTGGTGCTAAAGGTCTGTAGCAAAAAGCTGCACGAACACAGTTGTTGATGAAGAACTATGATATTCCAATAAGGGTAAACAGAGTAAGGTGTGTATTCCACCCCTTATCAGTGGCTTATAGCATAGTTGGAGTAGTAGCAGCATTTACTGAAACAAAATCTAAATATAACTATAGAAAGGGATGTGTACCTTCACTGGAGTAAAGGAATGTAGCTCACTCTGGGAGGTATTCAGACAACATGTATTTGAGGTAGATACATGACTTAGGGCCTGGTTTATAGCTTTAAAGTGGGGTAAGTGCATTATAATTAGGAGGATGGGATATTCATCATCTTTGCGACAGAGTACTCGTTTGCCAAACTATTACTCAGGCCCTTAGTTTGACAATACTGAGGCCAATTAAACTCAAGCACAAGTGTCAAATTGGGCACAAATGGAGTTTGTCCACATGTTTACACTAACATCTTTCAGAAGATTAACCCAATCATGCTCTCTCTTGTGCTTTTGTGGGTAAAAAGTAACAGGTCCTAACCAAGGTTCAATTGCCAGGGGCTGGCATTACATGTTGAGCCTGAGGCCTCAAGAGGTGAGGTGAAAAGGAAGGACGATAACTGAGAATTTAAGATTGCAGTAAAGGACTGATAATGTTTTGTAGCTCTGTGTTGGAAATGTGGCCTTCCAGCAGACTCATCCCAGATTCCTACCTGCTGCTGCTGAACAGATTTTCTGTTGGCCATAGAACTCAGTACACTTTACCCTTGCCAACCTGAGGTAATGTGCTTGTGCTCTCCCTTTTAAACCTGGTAAGAACTGTCATATATCTACTTGCCACATTTAATTACTTCTACATCCCTAGTATACAGTCCTACATCTACCCAGGGCCTGTAGATTAAATGCTACTAATGGGCTGCAGCACTCGTTGTGCCACCCACTAAAGTAGCCATGGTAAAACATGTCTCAGACCTGCCACTGTAGTTTCTATTTAGTTTGAAAACTACTGTTTCGACCTGGCAAAAACTTTTTGTCAGACCTAAATCTTTATATTAGTCCACCCTTAAGGTGGGCCCTAAATGCCCATATGACGGGGTGCAGGGTATTTAAAAACTACAACGTTCTCTTTTACTGTGAGAAAAGCTGGCTCTCCCACAGCATAATAATGTTTTACACTCTTAATAAGTGCTACGTTCTGTTTGGGAGAAGGTAGAAAAAGGATTAAAGGTCTTGCTTCAATAGTAATTTAAAATCCAAGTCAGGTTGGATTTTATATTACTATTTTGGGAATTACACTTTTGAAAAGTTGTCATTTTCCGGCCTAAAACAAAAGCCTTTCCTATCAGTGTCTAGCTGTCACCTGTCCCCTGATGCCCCCCCCTGTGCTTAAAGTGTATTGCCTCTAGTGTACAAAGGACCACAGGAGTTGAGAGGTGGACTCCTCCCTTGACAGGATGACCTGGGGGACTGTGCCGAGACCCTTTCTGAGATTCACAGGTAGTCTACCTTGCCACTGGCATATGAAGTTCACACCAAGGCTAGCTTCCCCTTTGTCTCTCTGGTCAGGATGGTACCAAACCCAGTGGGGGTAGAGAAACTTGCCAGAACTGGTTTAAGGGGTGGGAAAAGACTTGCCCCCCCACCCACAGGCTCACACTGGGCATAAAACTGGACCCTGCAGACCTCTCTTCAGATCACTCCTGGACCTGTGAAAAATCAGAAGGATTCCTCTGCTGTCTGATGAACCTGAAGAAAGACTGGACATGCTTGCCTTGAATGTAGGACCCCAGAAGTGACTCCAAAGGTCAGTTGGCTGACCTCCAGTTTGAACTACAGGGATACAGCAAGCTTCCTGAGACCCTTTTCCTGCAACTGCCCAGCACCAACTGGACCTGAGGCCTGTGTTGGAATGAGTCCTAAGCTCCAAGTGATGCCTCCCAGGTTCTGGACCCTTTGCTGGTGTTAGAGTGTACTCCTCCTGTCACCAAACTGCAAAAAGTGGAACTTAGAAATTGTTTGCCTAGTTTCTGCCAGGAGAACCAACAGAGACTGAGATCACCATCAAAACCGCAGCTATCAAATCACTGGTCTGCATCAACTTGCTGGTTTGCCACGCTGACGGAGATCTGACTTCCAGAAAAGTTTATAAATCTGAAAGTACATGGTTTCATCAGGGTTAACACCGAGCAGCATCCCATCGACGTTGAGGCTTGCCTGGGCACGAACTCTGACCATTGTGAGCGTTCCCAACTTCATTAATGGCCGCATCAAGTCCCCACTCTTCAGCAACTGCCATCATAGAGTCCTGCTTTGGATCCAGATTGCCCCACAGAAGACTCATTATGACCACTTTTTTTTCCCATAAAAGTTTGTAAGTTCGAAGGTAAACTTTTCACAGGGACAAACCTGTACCTGCATCCAACCTGAGCTCCATCACGGTCAGACGTAACTTTTGACTTTCACACGATCTACTGTGCTTTTTTGAGCTATTTTTAATTCAATTTTTTAAACTTCATATCTACGGTTGTACGTATTGGGATTTTGTCATTTTGGTGTTCTTATATTTATTTAAAAGGCCTCTATTTTTCGAAATTGGTTTGGGATTTTTCTTGCACTGTGTTTTCACTTCATTACTGTTTGAGTGCTGTATAACTACTTTACACATTGCCTCTAAGGTAAGCCTGACTGCTTTGTGCCAAGCAACTAGAGGGTTAAGAAAAGATTTATTTGGTGACTTTAGTGGTTCATCCTGACAAAGATTGTAATTATTATTTGAGGTGGGTTCTCATCCCCCCTAACACCCCAACTAATACTCTGAATTCTTACACTCAGTGTAGAGCTTTACTGCCATAAAAGTAGCACTATTGACTTGATGCACTGTCTTGCACTCCTATTCTTTCACTTTCTTGGGTGCAGAGCTTCAAGACTTCTAGTCTGGTTTTAACAGCGTTAGCCACTCACCCTAAAAAAGCTGTCTGTTAAAATGTCTTCCCACATGAATTGTAATAGTATTCTACAATGCCAGAAGAAATTTCGAAAATGTCAGTGGCCTGGAGCTCAAGAAAGCCAAGTTCTGAAGACCACATCTATCACCTCTATGCCCCAAACCCAAAACCATTGGATTGAAGACACAAAGACAGAGGAAATTTAAGGCGAAGCTCCAACGCAAACTTGGCCAGTCAACAAAATCTGTAGCTAATTTCCCAATCCAAACAGTGGTCAAGCAGCCACAGAGCACATGGAGAAAGCCCTCAGAGAAAAGGAAAGCAGTGTGTTTTCATCCAACAAGTTTCCTAAACCTAAAAAGAAATAACAGGGCGAGAGGTTGCAGCTCGCGGACAGAAAAAAAAACTGACAAGCATAGGGGAGCTCTAAAGAAGGAAGTGCATCTGGTCATGGAAGGAGATAATAAAGAAAAGTGACACCAAAAGAAAAATAGTCATGGAGCCCTCAAAGACTTTGCTGATATATTTAGGACAAGCAAGTGAATGACACAGGCCCATCAAGAGCCTCTAAACCTATATTCTCCCACCTTTGATGTTGCTTACTCCTTTGCTCTATCCCCCACCATCCCAATGGGTGCTTTAGGCATAGTGCAGTCAGTTACTGTCAATTGTTGTGAAGGTCTCACTGTCTATCCTCATACTCCGTCCATCTAGTGTTGGGCCTGGATGTGTGCAAGTTGTTTTTCTTTGAAGAATTCTTTTTGAGTCACAAGGTATTGGGACTCCAAATTTTGCTTGTAATGCGCATGGTATTTGGTTCCATTGCTGGATTGTTTTACCGCATGGCAGATGAGGATAGCGCTGGGGCAAAGCAATACAGGAGAGCGAGATGACCATGCAAGAGAAGTAAGAAGGAATGATAACTGCAACAGTCAGAGGCTTCCAGGGAGGAGGGTGGGCACAGGTGAATCTACAGTACTACATGCTATGAACAGATGCAAACAAGGTAAGTAATATTTTACGTTCGAGGCATGTGTGGCTGTAGATTCACATGCTGCACATAGACTGTAAAGCAGTCAACCCATATGTGGTGGCTAGCATGTGGGTGTTACAGAAGACTGAAAAAGAATGTGGAGTACAGCTTGACCAATGTTGGCTTATTGGCATGCTAGTATATTCACTAGTTTAGCGAAAGTGTGCATGGTGTAGACCAAGTAGCTGCTTTACAAATGCCAGCTATTGGGATGTTTCCCAGGAAGCGCCATAGAGGCCCCTTTTTTCCTAGTAGAGTAGGCTCTCGGAGGAACAGGCAAAATCTCTTATCTTATGCGTAACGTGTCTGGATATATTTAACTATCCATCTGGCTATGCCCGACTTTGATAGAGCTTTCCCATTATGCGGTTCGAAAAAGCAACAATTAGTTGTTGAGTTTTTCAAAAGGGTTTCATCCTACCAACATAGAACATTCAGGCTTGTTTAACACCTAAGGTATGAAGAGCCCTTTCTGCAACTCAGTCAGGTAGAGGAAAGGAAACTGGTAGTTCTAAGGATTGGAAGAAACTTAGGGTTAGTACGAAGGGGAGCGCTATCCCCATGAATTTGCAGGAAGGGTTCTTCCAAGGTTAGAGCTTGAAGCTCACTAACACGTCTGAGTGATGTGATGGCCACAAGAAACGCAATCTTCCAAGAGAGGAATTGATGGGGGCATTCATAGAGGGGCACAAATGAAAGACCCACGAGTCTCGTAAGGAAAATGTTGAGATTCCACACTGAGACCGGAGGGACCCGAGAAGGAATGAACCTCTTGAGTTCCCCCATAAAAGTTTTAATGACTGGGATCATAAAGAGGGAAATGTGTTACCTATTTTGGAGATAAGAAGCCACAACAGCCAAGTGAAGCTAGAATGGAGGTAAAGGCTAGTCCACATGTTTGTAGGTGCAGTAGGCAGTAAGGAATATGCTACTTACCAGTATGCATCTGTTCTTGGCATGTAGAGCTGCAGATCTACACACTTTTGCATAGATCGCCATCTGGTGTTGGGCCCGGATGTTTGCAGTTTGTTTTTTCTCTTGGAAAGTCTTTGGAAGTCACGAGGTCGGTGACTCCTCCCTTGGATCGTATTGCGCATGAGCTTCGGCTCCATCCTCAGATTGTTTTTCGCCAACAGGGAAAGATGGAGCGTAGTAATAACAGTGAAGAAACCCATGTGTGTTGTATCTAAATAAGATAGACTGGAACAGATACAGGTAGCCGGGGAGGCGGGTGGGCGTGTGTAGAGCTGCAGTTCTACATGCCAAGAACAGATGCATACTGGTAAGTAGCATATTCCGTTCGAGGCATATGAGCTGCAGATTACACACTTTTGCATAGACTATATAGCAGTTCCCAACCTAGCGGCGACCACCAGTATCTGTTGCAGTGGTTTGAAATAGTGTTTTAGTACAGCCTTGCCCACACTAGCTTGTTGCTTGGTTTGCACATCTACACAGTAATGTTTAGTGAAAGTGTGCGGTGTTGAGCATGTGGCTGCTTTGCAGATATCATCTAATGGGATGTTCCCTAGAAAAGCCATAGAAGCCCCTATCTTTCGTGTAGAGTGGGCTTTAGGGGGAACAGATAGCGTTCGTTTTGCTTTGTGGTAGCAAATCTGTATGCATTTTACAATCCACCTAGCTATCCCTGATTTTGAGATGGGGTCGCCTTTGTGTGGTGGAGAGAAAGAGACAAATAGTTGTTTGGTCTTTCTGAAAGGTTGTGTTCTCTGGATATAGTAAAGTAAGGCCCGTTTAACATCTAGCGTGTGTAGAGCCCTTTCTGCAACAGTTTGAGGTTGCGAGAAAAATACCGGTAATTCTACCGATTGGTTTAGATGAAAGGGGGAAATGACTTTGGGTAGGAATTTTGGGTTGGTACGGAGAACAACCTTGTTCTGGTGCATTTGGAGAAAAGGTTCTTGTATAGTAAGTGCTTGTATCTCACTGACCCTTCTAAGGGAAGTGATGGCTACAAGAAAAGCTGTTTTCCATGTGAGAAACTGCAGTTCGCATTTATGCAAATGTTCGAAGGGCGGTCCCATTAGCCTTGTGAGAACTATATTTAAGTTCCACACAGGTGAGGGTGGCACTCTGGGGGGAATTATTCGTTTTAGGCCTTCCGTGAAGGCTTTAATGGCAGGCACTCTGAAAAGATTTAGGTGCTGTCTGTTGTGTAGGTAAGCGGCAATTGCTGCGAGTTGTAGCCGAATGGATGTATATGCTAGGTTACACCTTTGTAGATGGAGCAAGTAGCATATGATGTGCTGTATAGATACGTCTAGAGGATTGATTGTGTTGTTATGGCAATAAACAACAAATCTTTTCCACTTGGCGGCGTAGCAAGCTCTAGTGGTAGGGCGTCTAGCTTCTCTGATGACGTTCATACAGTCAGGGGGAAGGTTAAGACATCCGAATTCTAGGATCTCAGGAGCCAGATCGCAAGGTTGAGCTGAGCTGGGTCCGGGTGTCTGATCTCTCCATGGTTCTGGGTTAGGAGGCATGGTGAGAGATGTAGCTTTCGGTGTGGTACTACCGAGAGTTCCAGCAGTGTGGTGTACCACGGTTGTCTGGCCCACGTTGGAGCTAATAGGATCAGTGTGAGGGAATGCTGTTGTAGCTTTCGCACCACTAATGGAATTAGTGGGAGAGGTGGAAAGGCGTACGCAAATTTGCCTGACCAGTTCATCCATATCGCATTGCCTTTGGACAATGGGTGTGGGTATCTGGCGGCGAAGCTTGGGCATTTTTTGTTTTCGTGGGTGGCGAAGAGGTCTATCTGTGGATGCCCCCACATCTGAAAGAACGGGTGAAGAACCTGTGGGTGAAGTTCCCACTCATGGATCTGCTGCGTCTGTCTGCTGAGCAGATGTGCCATGGTGTTTTGGACTCTTGGGACATGTTGGGCTAGGAGAAAGATTTTGTGTGGAATTGCCCATCTCCATATGCTCTGTGCTAGTTGAGAGAGCTGTGGAGAGTGTGTGCCGCCTTGTTTTTGAATGTAGTACATACATGGCCGTCATGTTGTCTGTGCGAATGAGGACTGCCTTGCCAAAAATCTGTGTCTGAAAGGATTTTAGGGCTAGAAAGATTGCCAGTAACTCCAGATGGTTGATATGGAGTAACTTTTGTTGCGGCGTCCATGTGCCCTGCACTGTGAGGTGTAATAGATGAGCTCCCCAGCCGGAGAGCGATGCGTCTGTTGTTAGTATTATTTGTGGAACCGGGTCCAGGAACGGTCGACCTCTGGAAAGATTTGTGGTGATCCACCACTGCAGAGAGCGATGGGTGCGACCGTCTACCAACACCAGATCTGTCAGTTGCCCCTGGGTCTGGTTCCATTGGCGCGCTAAGCACTCTTGGAGTGGACGCATCTGGAGTCTTGCGTGAGGCACTATGAAAATGCAAGAGGCCATCATCCCTATCAGTTGCATAAACACTCTTGCTGGAAGAGAGTGTTGAGGTATGGATCTTTGACGCAAAGCCTGAATGCTTGCAATCCTGGCAGGATTGGGGTAGGCTATGGCTTTTGAGGTGTCTATGGTGGCACCGAGGTATTGCTTTATGTGGGATGGTGTTAGCTGGGACTTTTGGTGATTCACCGTGAAGCCTAGCTGGTGAAGTAGTTGGATTGTAGTGGCGGTGTGGTGTACACATTGGTTGTAGGACGTGGCTTTTATCAGCCAGTCGTCCAAATATGGGAAGACGTGAATGTGCTGTCTTCTGAGGTGTGCCGCCACTACCGCTAGCCACTTGGTGAATACCCTTGGTGCTGTTGTGACCCCGAATGGGAGCACCTTGAACTGGTAGTGTTGCCCGTCCACTACAAATCTGAGGTACTTTCTGTGAGCATGGTGTACCGGAATGTGAAAGTATGCGTCTTTCAAGTCCAGTGTGGTGAGAAAGTCGTTCTGGGAGAGGAGCGGAAGTACCTGCTGAAGTGTTACCATGTGAAAATGGTCCGAATGTATGGATGTGTTTAGAGGCCGGAGATCTAGAATAGGTCATAGAGTCTTGTCTCTTTTTGGTATTTGAAAATATAGGGAGTAGACCCCTAAATTTTGCTGATTGGCGGGAACTTGTTCTATTGCCTGTTTTTGTAGGAGGGAGATTACCTCCTGTTTTAGTAATGTGGAATGTTCTTGTGACATTGGGCGTTGCCTGGGTGGAATGTTTGGGGGGGTAGATGTCAATTCTAGGCAGTACCCTGAGCGAATAATTTGGGTCACCCATTTGTCTGAGGTGATGGTCTCCCAGACCTGAAGGAAATTTTGTAGCCTGCCCCCGACCGGAGTGGATTGGTCTGGAGGGAGCGGAGGGAAGTCATTGGGTAGGCGGTGTGGCAGAGCGGGCGGTATTTGTTTTGCCTTTATTGTTATTGCCCCTATAGCCGCCTCTTTGATAACCCCTTGTGAAGGTGGACTGAGCAGGGGATTTGTAGGAAGTGGACGAGCTATCTGAGGAGTAGCCTCTAGCCGTACCCCGAAAGGAAGAGCGGCGAAAGGAGCGCCTAGGAGGGTGTGACTGCAGGGCTCCCATAGATTTCGCCGTATCCGTGTCCTTCTTCATTTTCTCGAGGGCCTCATCTACCTTTGGGCCGAATAGGTGTTCTTGGTCAAAGGGATGATTTAGGATGGAGGCCTGTACCTCAGGTTTGAAGCCTGATACTCTCAGCCAAGCATGGCGACGGAGGAGGACACTAGTGTTAATGGCCCTGGAGGCTGTGTCTGCTGCGTCTAAGGCACAGCGTATGGAGGTGTTAGTTATAGTCTTACCCTCTTGAATTAATTCATTGGCCCTATTTTTGTATCTTTCTGGGAGGTGGTGCATTATGGTTTCTAATTCATCATAATGCGCTCTATCGTATCTGGCCAATAGCGCTTGAGTGTTGGCGATACGCCATATATGGCTGCCTGTGACGCAGTGCGCTTTCCTGACGCGTCCAGTAGCTTTGACTCTTTGTCAAGTGGTGGTGCTTCGCCTGACGCCTGGGAGTTTGACCTCTTCCGTGCAGTGGAAACCACTAGGGAATCCAGTGGCGCTGGCCCTTTGATATAGGCAGGATCTGTGGGGGCAGCTTTGTACTTTTTTTCTATGCGTGGGTTACTGACCCTAGCCCTGACTGGGTCCTTAAAAACCTCTGGCGCATGTTTTATCACCCCCTTGAGCATAGGTAGTATGGAGGTAGACCTATGTGCGGTATCAAAGGTGTCGAGGAGAAAATCCTCCTCTACTGGGTCAGTGTGTAGCTCTACCCCATGATAATGTGCTGCCCTCTGAAGTAGGTGGTGGAAACCTAATGAGTCTTCCGGTGGAGATGGCCTGGAAGGGTAAAGGTCATCTTGTGGGACGTCTGGATTATTGTAGTTGTCCCATGGATCTGGGGATCCTGTAGGGGTGGGGTCTTGGGGCACATCCTCTGGATCGTAATATGGGTCCCCCTGATCATCATCGTCTGGAGACGGGGTCGGGGAGCGATGAGGTGGGGGTGGAGAAGGCGGAGGGGGCGGAGGTGGAGAGGGTGGGGGAGGTGGAGGAGGTGGGGAAGGCATTCTGAAAGGGGAGGTAGCAGAGTCCTTCCTCTTTGGAGGTGGAGGTGGAGCCGGTTTGTCCAAATGTCTCTTTTTAGAAGAGAGTGCCAAATGTCCAGTTTTTGGATCCTTGGTAAGAGTCTTTTGCAAGGGATCCGGTGTAAACAGTTCCTGTGACAATGTTTGTTCCGTCGGCGCCGAAGGTTTCGGGCCGATGACTTTTTAGGCTTGTCCGTGCCGTGCTTAGCACTGGGCTTGGGAACCTCCGATTTCTTGGTCGCCGCCGAGGTGGGCTTCGGCGTAGAAGTGTCGGTGCCGAGGGCCTTATGGGGTTTGGTCGGTACCGAAAGGCTGGGTTTCGCCACCGAGGACTTTGGTGCGGAGCTCGGTGTCGAGGTAGAGGCCGGTCTCTTTTTCGGTGCTGAAGTGTGTTTCTCGGCACCGCTGGAGGGCTGGCTTGAGCCCGAGCCGCCGGAAGGCTTATTTGGCTTCTTCACCGGGCCCGAAGGTGGGGTGTTTGAAGCAGTGTCTCTGGTCTTGCCTAGGCCCGGAGGCGAAGGCGTGACCGAAGCCCTATTTGGGTGTCGGCGCGGGTGCGGGAGGGGGTATAGTACTCACGACCCTCTGCGCCGGGGTGATGTCCTCCACAGCTGAGTCGTCGGCTTCGGAAGCACTGACGAGGTCCTCTTCGGTGTGCTGCTGTCCTGGATCTTCAACGTCGTCCCCGAAGATGTCGACTGGAACGGAGGTCGAAGAGTGCGCCATGTTTCGTCTGGCCCTTCGATCTCGAATAGTCTTTTTCGATCTGAAAGACTTGCAGGCCGGACAGTCTCGAGCCTCGTGTTCAGGTCAGAGGCAGAGGTTGCACACCTCATGAAGATCGGTGTGGGGGAATTTGGACCCACATCGAGGGCACTTCTTGAAAGGAGTTCTTTCCATCAGCCGGGACCGGAGCTTGGGTAGGCCCGAAGGCCGCCGTCGACGACTGGAATCGAAGATGTGTCGAAGAGAAGGTGATTGAGGCGATCTGGATCTGAACAATACCGCGATGAGCGAGGATTCCGCTTCGATCGTCGAACTGGAAATGTTCGGAACCGGAGCGCGAAGTATTACATCCGAGCCCGATGGCGGAAAAAAACAATCTGAGGATGGAGCCGAAGCCCATGCGCAATACGATCCAAGGGAGGAGTCACCGACCTCGTGACTTCCAAAGACTTTCCAAGAGGAAAAAAAAACTGCAAACATCCGGGCCCAACACCAGATGGCGATCTATGCAAAAGTGTGTAATCTGCAGCTCATATGCCTCGAACACAATGTTTTGGATGCTAGCTGCTAAGAGGTCAATGTACTTTGAGAGGCAGTAGCAGACAAACATTTTCCATTTGGCAGCATAAAAGACACAAGTAGGAGGCCTGTGTCTCTCCCGGAGTATGTTTATGCATTCGGGAGGTAGGTTGAGGTAGACAACATCTAATACTTACAGAACCAGATTGCAAGGTTGACTCCTGGGGTCGGGTGCCTGATTTCTCCATGGTTCTACAAGAGGAAGTCTGGCTTGTTGGGGAGCTTCTCGTGGCGAACCACCGAAAGCTCAATGAGAGTGGTGTACCAAGGCTGTCTGGCCTAGAATGATGGCGAGGGAGGTCTGCTGTAGCCTCCAAACCACAAATGGTAGGTGGGGAGAGGCGGAAAAGCATAGGCAAATGTCCCTGACTAGTTCATCCATAGGGCATTGCCCAAGGACTGTGGATGTGGGAATCTGGAGGCAAAGTTTTTGCCATTTTGTGTTTTCTGCTGCGGCAAATAGGTCCACATCTGGAAACCCCAATTGTCTGAAGTACTGAAGGAAGACTCTTGAGTGGAGTTCCCACTCATGGAATTGTTGCTGCATCCTGCTGAAGAGGTCGGCAAAGTTGTTGTCCACTACCAGCAGGTGGATGTTGTGGCAGGAAGCCCAACACCAGATGGACTGGGCTTGTTGACAAAGCTGGAGAGAGCCAGTGCCTCCCTGCTTCTGTAGGTAATACATAGCTGTCATGTTGTCGGCCTGGACGAGGACAACCTTGCCCACTATGTGGGGAAGGAAGGCCTTGAGTATTAGATGGACATAACAGCTCCAAATAGCAGATGTGGAGGCCCCTGTGACTTGGATCTCACTGATCCTAAACAGTCAGGTTTTGTAGATGTGCACCCCACCCAGTGAGAAATATGCCCATTGTAACAGAATCTTAAGAACTGGGTGGAAAAAAAGGCTGTCCTTGCAACAAACTGTTGGTGTTTCACCACTGCAGAGAGTGACGAGTGTAGTGTCTGATCAACACTAGATCTGCTCAATGACTCTCCGCCTGTGACTATTGATGCGCTAAGCATTCTTGCAGAAGGTGCATGTGAAATCTTGATTGGGGCACTATGGCAATGCAGGAGGTAATTATGCCGAGGAGGAGCAGGGCCATCCGGACGGTGACCTGTTGATCAGGCTGAAAAAGAGGAAGCAACGCATGGAAGGACTGGACTCTTGCCGAACTGGGTAAGACTTTGACAACCTCTGCATTGAGAATGGCTCCTAAATAGGTTGGATTTGCTGGGATTGGAGGTGGGAGTTCACAGCGTTGATGGTAAAGCCCAGTTCGTACGCCAGGTTTATAGTGGCTTGTTTGTGTAGGCGACACTGCTGTTGCATTGTGTACTTTATCAGTCAATCGTCCACATATGGGAATACATGAATGCCCTGTTTTTGCAGGTGCGCGGCTACTACTTCAAGGAATTTTGTAAAAACTCAAGGTGCAGTGGTGAGCTTGAAGGGCAGCACTTAGAACTGATAGTGTTTGCCTCTTACCATAAACCGGAGGTAGCGCTGATGCGCTGGATGATTCAGGATGTGGAAGGAGGCATCTTTGAGGTTAAGTGCGGCAATGAAATTGCCTTGCTGCAGCAGCAGAATAATATCCTATAGAGTGACCATGTGGAAATGTTCTGACAGAATATATTCGTTGAGAGGTATGAGGTCCAGGTTGGACCTGAGGGACTGTCCTTCTTGGGAATGAGGAAGTAGAGGGAAGCTCTGCAGGTGTAGTGGCACAGACTCTATAGTCATTAGAGGAGGAGTGCTTCAACCTCTTCCCGAATCAGGCATTGGTGTTCCAAGGAGAGGACATGTCAGCAGGTGATATGTTGGGTGGTGTGGAAGTGAGCTCCATAGAGTAACTATGTTGAATGATGTCTAAAACCCACTAGTCTGAGGTGACGTGTTGCCAGGTGGGGAAGAACATCTGAACTCCTCCCCTGACAAGTGTTACGAGGTGGGGGTGGAGAAGTGGCAATTTATTGCTTGTTTGATGGTGCTCCTTTGAGGAGCCAGCTTTGCCTCCACCTTTGGTGCTGTTATCCCGGTAGGCAACTCTGAAGAAGCCTTTTGTGGAGGTTTCCTGGGCTGGCTGATGCTTAAAGGATGTGGAGCCTTCAGGGGAGGTGGTTTTGGAGCATCTGTGATAAGCTGAGCAGCGAAGGACACGAAAGGGATGGGGATTTGAAAGGCTTCCATGGCCTTCACCATCTCTGTGTCTTTCTTTATCTTCTCCAACATCTCATCAACCTGGGGCACAAAGAGATGTTCCCAGTCAACGGGTAGGGTGTCCAGTTTAAAGCCGGAGACACAGAGCCAGGAGTGTCTGCAGAGGACCAAGCTGGAATTGATGCCCCAAGCAGTCATGTCAGCAGCGTCTAAAGGGCATTGAATAGTGGTGTTTGAGATGAGCTTGCCCTCCTTAACCAGCTCATGCCCTGGGAGATGATGGAGGAGAGCCTCCATCTCGTCCCATTGGGTCCAGTTGTACCTGGAAAGAAGGCCCATGGAGTTGGCGATACACCAATGATTGGCAGACTGTGCTGCGACGTGCTTGCTAGCAGCATCTATGCACTTGCTTTCTTTATCCAGCAGAGGGCGTTGCGGTACCTTGCGCATTGGCCCATTTGTGGGCAGTATGCACTACCAAGGAATTGGGACGGAGTTGCACCTAAGGTAGAGGGTGACTGACAATGAAGCCATGAATTTCTTATTCACTAAGTGGGGCAATTACTCAAGCCTTAACCGGTTCCTTGTAAACGTCAGGAGAGGGTTTGAGAATTCTCTTTAGCATGGGCAGGTACTGCATGGCACGGTGAGCACAGGAAAGAGTTTTAAAGAGGAAGTCATCTTCAACAGGTTCCTTGCGTATGTCCACCCTAAGGCATGGTGCAGCCCTACCTAGAACCTCGTGGTAGGAGGTAGTGTCAGCTGGAGGGGTGAGTCAGGGAGGTCAGAGGTCTGGATCCCTAACCACTAGTGAATCCCCTCAACATGTTCACTCAGGACGGAATGTAGGGTGACCCCTGAGGTGTATAGGAAGGTGGGTCAGGTACTGAAGCAGGTGGGGATGGAGATTCTGGAGGCCTGGGTGGTGTGGTGGAGGGAACAGGTTGTAGAGCCCGAGTGAAGAGGACTGGTGGCCTTGTCTTGACTCTTCTGCTGCTTGGGTGGTGGTGTGGGCTTCAGAGCTTCCTCGAACCCAAACTGCCTCTTTGAAGGCTGAGTGTCTGACGCCAGAGGCTGTATGAGATTTTGGCCCATATGAGGGGGATGAAAATATAATTCTGGTGAGTGTCAAGTTCATACTGCAAATTTTGGAGGGTCCAATGTATGATTTTCCTGTCTGCACTGAATGCTTCAGCTTCGGTGGTGATTCTGGTTTTGACACCGACGGTTTTGGATCCAAAGGTCAGGTTGGCACTGAGCTGGAACTTCAGGATCTTCTTCAGTGCCGAGCCGAAGCTGGGCTTGGGATACAAAATTGATTAACTACGATGACTATGGCCCGAAGGCAGTGGCGGCCCAGAAGCCTGTCTCTGTAGGTCCAGAGTGGTTGAACGCCCCTTATGGGATGGAAGCTCAAAGGTTGGAGCCGTAGCCGGTGTCCAGAGTGAAAGCCTACTGGCTCCGGATGATGTTCCCTCTCAAGGTTCTGGGTGTCAAAGAGGTCTTGGGTGTCCTCAAACCTCCTAGGTGAGATTTTGAGTCGACGTGCCCGGAGGTCTCAAAGAGTCATTTTTGACCGGAAGAATCAGTAGGTGTAGCAAGAGGCCACGTAGTGCATACATTACAGACCTGGGGGAGGCCAGCCGAGGGATATTTTGCACGACACCGAGGGCAGTATCGAAAGGGCATTCATTCCATCACAGGAGGGCATGGTGACAGCAGAGCAAGTAGAAGGGAAAAGGGCAGCAAAGAGTGAGGCCCCACCGGGGGCCGAAGTTAACCAGAGGTCCGCCTCTAACAAACAGCAGGTGTCGACCCAATACAAAAGAAGGTGAAGATAGAAGACTATATCAACGGAGGGAGAGGAACTGTGAAGGCCGAAAGGAAAACTGCATTGATTCAGAGCATGGGTACCCACGTTCGAACCAGATGACGAAAAGATAGTGGAACCGAAGACGATGTGCATTACTTGGAAGAGCTGGAGTCACAATACCTCATCACTGAAGAAGAATTCTTCTAGAAAAACAACTTTCACACATCTGGGCTCAACACTAGATGGTAGGAGTATGGACAGCATATGCATCTATAGCCATAAATGCCTCTAACATACAGTTTGAGCCGCTGTACCACCTACTTATCTGTATAGCACTGGTACTTTCAAGATAGGTTTATACATATAGTTGGTTATCTGCATACAAAGAAAAAAAATGCTTGTAAAGAAACAGAGAAAGGAAATTCATAACCTATGAGTGGAGCTAAGCAGTGCAGCCAGTTCCAGAAGTACATCTCACTTTTTCATGGGCCAACTAACAAATGGAAAGCAGATAAACAGGTTTGAACAACTGAAGATTGGGAAGGACATCATTTGGCACACTGCAAGCAGAAGCTGAGTCAATCGATCTGGAGAGAATAACCACTGATGAATTGTCAAGGAATTTTAATCTGCATGGAAATGTACGGCAAACAAATGTTATTGTACATCCTTAATCTTTGTAATTTCTTCCGCAGTTACTTCGAAGTAAATTAATGATTTCTAAAACTTAGTTAATGTCAGAATTGAGTGGACAGTTGGCATGCTCCACTCCATTCAACTTACATCAGCTAATCCCCTGAAGCTTTTTATTGGGGCATCCTTTAAGATTACAGCCACTGCTGCATTATATAGTGATGCATGCACTATTGAAAAGTAGGGAGCACTCTGCTCGTGTTTCTGATATCAAGACATTTGTCACACGTTGACACGTCATGGAGTTTAGCTCATATGGCAGGAAGAAAACATGACAAATGTAGACGGATACATCTTATATGAGCCCACTGTTCATGGACCTTACCCTAACCAGAGAGGTATAAATGATTTGCTTCGTCTGAGCCATCCTGAATTAGAAAAAAAGAGGCCTTTATTTTGGCTCTATTGTTTTGGTTGTTTTTCCAAATTCTTTAAGGCATGAGAGAAATATGCCAAGAGGCACATAATACTGTTGCATGTTAGGGGACTGGAAACATCCACAATCCACTGCTTTAACATTTTTGCCTAGAAAAGGAAAGGATAAGAACTGAGCTTGGTAAGACCACTGGAACCAATGATCAAACTATTCTGGTGTTGAATGGCCCCAAGTTTATGGAGAATCTCAGTTGCTTGGTTTTGGTGACCATCATTTTGACCTCAATTAGATCTTGGACTATAAAGCCCACATCCGAACGCCTATGTGTTTTTGTACCAAACCTATGCTGTATCACTCTTCTACACCACGGTCAAGTGTACTTACTGTTGACACTTAACACTGATTTATGGCTGAGATTTCAGCGGGTTTACAACATTTTGAGAATACAAAAACAGATTCCCAGCTGTACTCATGGAAATCTATACAAATTGTAAATTTCTATGCTTGATACCACTTATGAATAGGTACTACTGTGACATGTTTAAAGCGCAGACAAAGGTCAAGACAAAGAATAAAGGATTTGCGACTAGGCCCAGCTAACTTTCATTTACTCCACCAAGATTTAATTGTTAATGAATGGTTCTTCAGCACCTTAAACCTGTGTATTCATATATATGGAAACCTTTTTAGAGTAGATTCACCTTCAATTCCATGGTAGGAATTGCCATGCTAAGGGTTTGTGTATACACAGAAAGATCTAACTTTGCAGGTGTTTTGAATGGCAGCTCTACCTAACATACCTCCTTTTCTGAACTTCTGACTAGTGGCTATCTACCACAGCAGCAGGCTTTCCCTAGCAGGAAGTTCCATCTAGTTCGTACATCTCAAGAGATTCTAATTCTGCAAAACTAAAATGCTGCTAATAAGGATCTAGTAAATTATACACACCACAATTTATTTTCACTACCAGGGTGAACTGAGATGCATAAGAAAAGTTTGCAGACCCATTTTTGTCAACAAGTTGACTGTGGTGTCAGATGCTTCGAAAATAAATTTCTTTGAACATTAGATATTAATTTATAGTAGATCACTTAAAAATGGCAGATAAGATATGGCTGAGTTTCTCTTTATCAAGGCAGCTGAAATATGTGCAGTCCCATATCTGAGCCGGATGGAGTATAGCTGGAAAAATAAGAACCCTACCTCACAGTAATGAACAACCTTTATTTAGCTGGGAGAATCATAATGTATTGCCTGTGATATGATCTGAAAGATATACCTCCCAGAGGAGATGTACCCATAACGATGTATTTTTGTGTCCAGAAGCCAGGTCACAATTGGCCAACATGCAAAAGAGTTCTCTTCAGAGAGGGGAGATTGTTTTCATAGGAGAGGATGAGGAGGGGTGGTGAAAATTATCGGAGTCCAACCAAAATGGCCGCTGTTCTTCAGTGACTAAGCTGTGGGCTTACTGCCAGATCTGCGATGAGCCTGCCTGGGAATGGTAACGGAGGCTGAATTGTTGGCAGTGTGTCAGTGGGCGGCTCCCAGCAGAGAGTGGCCCTGGAGGGCCGGCCTTGACATGGGCTACCAGTGAGCCTGAGGGTGTGCCTGTGCAGCATCCTGGACTAGTCGCACTGGAGAACCCTGGTGAGCTGTGATGGCACCGGAGGTCTTCACCCAGAAAGCTGTATGACAGGGATGGGAATGGGCCAGGTGGCCATTTTATGAAACAGATTGCGAGCATGGAGCAAGAGTTGTTGAGGTGGACTCATGCCTGTTGCCGCCTTTGCTGGCCACACTCAATGAGATGACAGCTTTTCAAGTATGATGGAGAGGTCTGCCGAGATGTCACCGGCCATGACACAGCAGCTACGCAGGCTAGAAGGTGAGAAATTGGAGATGCTGCTGGAGAGGTGGGCTGAATTGGAGAATCCAGCTTTGATACTAGACTAAGTAACATTATTCAGAGGATACTTTGTCACTGAGAGGATCAGTTGGTTTTGCTTTCTTTACATTTTTACTGGCTACTTGTCACAAACCACAGGGGTACTGTCAAGCATCTATTTGCTAAGCTGGTGATTTTCTGTTGGGTGTCCCCTGCTATATATGAGGAGACATACTAATTATTGAGGGAGACGCTGTGACAAGCCCCACAGAGTGCCTGCCTGTTGCGGACCTGGAACAATGGGTGATGCTGAAGGTACTTCAATCAGTTATACCTGACATATGACCATTGGATGTAAGTGCACCTCATGCCTCTACAGTCATAGCGTGGGAGGATCTCAAGCAAAACAGGCTTAATTGTGGGTCCAAGAAATCATCTTAGCTTTTGAAAACTATCAATGAGTAGTTATCATTGTAAATAACATGATGAATGGGATACAGCAAACAGCCAAAACTTTAGGCCCAGCACGTAAGTGATGAGGAATGACGAAGGTCATGAGAATGGACTATTGGTCAGGAGCTAAGACTATATTTCTCTCTGGGCCTCTATAGAGGACTAAGGCCACCTGCCCAGAACCCTCTTCAACCACTCTCCACTCTAGTTACATGTTGAAGTCTCCTGTGAAGGTTTTGAATGTTCCCTGAAGAGCTGAAAGGCATTGTTTTTAAACAAGACTTTCATGATGCCACTGAAGAGTGTTTTTATATTAATGTGGCCTCTGGTTTAGATATACTTTGGGAGGCATGTAAGGAACATATAAGAAGTGGAGCTTGTTTAAGCAAGCTGGTATTTCCCAAGATGAGCAATATAAAATTTGGTAGATTCCAATTTATTTTTGTTTAAGAGGAGAGGAATTTTGCGGACACTGGCTACAGCTAACGGCGAGCAGAACTGAACTCTAAATTGCTAACTTTAAGGAACATTTGGAGAGGGTAGATGTTGTTCTTCGATAAGCATTTGAGAACTAGAAAGCATGGTAAGGGGAGCACCAGGGAAAATATTGGCTAAAGAAATGAGTTAAAGGAGCAAGGGAAACATAATTCCAAATATGCCCCTTAGTATAGACATTTCCTCTTCCAGGAAATTAGGAAGACATGTTCATCAGTCTGTTAGAAACCTTTTGTATTAAATAAATTATCATTCTTGACCTAGTCCCAAACTTTTTCAGGGAGATCCACGATTAGTACACTTATTGAGGAGAAATATTGTATTTTTTCCCATCAACTTGCCAGTGTGGGACTGCCAACTTTAATTTTTCTTTGAATACCATTCCCCCATGCTAGCAAGAGATATGTTTGCTGAATAATCTTCTAAAGGATAAGACAACTTTCAGGGAGAAACTTACTTATCACTTGACTATGTTCTCAAGATCAGTTATTCCCATCTTAGGGCTGTGGATAAAGCTTGTTTCCCTGAAAGTCTTGAATAGGTAGGGTCTGACTAAGCCAAGTTGTGTGAAATCACTATGAGACCCTTTCAAACACTCCTCAATGCACATACACAAATAAAACACAAAGAAACACAGACAAGTTAGCGGCAGCCATTGTTGGAGGAGTACCCAATTGCTTTGTAGTTAATTTCATCTAACAAAAATTCCAATTCATTCAAGATTTTGAAATTTGGTGACAAACTCTACTTCTGATGGCCAGGTAAGAGAAGCATCTCTGACCAGTATTGTTTATGAGGCAGTAATCTTGACCTAATGTAAACCCCTGAAAACATCACCATGGAGATTGTTGTTGGCTTTTATCTACACCAGCAAACACAACAAGCCTTTTGAGTGCTAACAAGAGAACCACATGGGGAACCAATTAGGACCTACATCCTGTGCTGGCACCAGAAAACACCTTATTTCACCCTTAATTACTTATCAAAAGCACAAATTGAGCTTGCTACACACGCCTTTTTGAGAGGTCCTTGCTTGCCAAAAAGACTAAGGTTAATAAAATTCTACCTGGACAAAACAATTTGTGTCTTGACGGATCCAAGATATATAGGTAGGTAGTTATAGTTAGGACCTAGTTTCCATAGGAAGGGAAATGCTACTTACCAGTATGCATCTGTTTTTGGCATGTAGAGCCGCAGATCTACACACTATGCATAGATCGCCATCTGGTGTTGGGCCCGGATGTTTGCACTTGTTTTTGTCCTGGAACGTCTTTGGAAGTCACGGAGATAGGTGACTCCTCCTTAGGATCATAGTGCGCATGGGCATCGGCTTCATCCTCATCCTCAGATTGTTTTTCGCCAGCAGGGAAAAGATGGAGATTTGTAAGAAACAGGAAGATGCCCTTGTATGCTGTATCTGAATAAGATAATACTGGAACAGATAAAGGAAGCCGGGGAGGCGGGTGGGCATGTGTAGATCTGCAGCTCTACATGCCAAGAACAGATGCATACTGGTAAGTAGCATTTCCCGTTCGAGGCATATGAGCTGCAGATTACACACTATGCAACGATTGTATAGCAGTCCCCCTCCTTAGCGGCGGCCACCAGTATCTGTTGCAGTAGTCTGAAATAGGGTTTTGAGTACAGCTTGACTCACACTAGCTTGTTGTTTTGATTGCACATCTACACAATAGTGTTTTGTGAACGTGTGCGGTGTAGACCATGTAGCTGCTCTGCTAAATGCCATGGAAGCCCCTATGTTTTCTTGTAGAGTGGGCTATAGGAGGAACAGTTAAAGTACGTTTTGCTTTGTGGTAGCAAATCTGTAAGCATTTAACAATCCATCTGGCACTCCCGGACTTTGATATGGGATTGCCTTTGTGTGGTGGTGAGAAAGAAACGAAAAGCTGTTTAGTCTTTCGAAAAGGTTCTGTTCTCTAAATGTAATAGAGCAATGCTCTTTTAACATATAAAGCATGTAGAACCCTTTCTGTGTGGTTGCGAGAAGAATACGGGCAACTCCACAGATTGATTGAGTGGGAAGGGAGAAATGACTTTAGGGAGGAATTTAGGATTAGTTCGGAGAGGGGAACAACCTTTACAACGCAACTGTTACAACGCACTACACTTACAACGCATTTTTTACAACGCATAATCCATTACAACGCACTACACTTACAACGCATGACACTACAACGCATTTTAAAAAAATACCTTTACAACGCATACCATTACAACGCATAATATAACATTGCATTTAAGGTAAGTATTAGATAGTATAGGGGTAAAAATTACTTTTCTAACTCCAGGGGGTGCAACAGTAGGGTAAATGTTGGATAGTATAGGGGTAAAAGTTACTATTCTAACTCCAGGGGGTGCAACTGTAGGGCAAGTGTTGGATAGTATAGGGGTAAAAATTACTATTCTAACTCCAGGGGGTGCAACAGTAGGGCAAGTGTTGGATAGTATAGGGGTAAAAATTACTATTCTAACTCCAGGGGGTGCAACAGTAGGGTAAGTGTTGGATAGTATAGGGGTAAAAATTACTATTCTAACTCCAGGGGGTGCAACAGTAGGGCAAGTGTTGGATAGTATAGGGGTAAAAATTACTATTCTAACTCCAGGGGGTGCAACAGTAGGGCAAGTGTTGGATAGTATAGGGGTAAAAATTACTATTCTAACTCCAGGGGGTGCAACAGTAGGGCAAGTGTTGGATAGTATAGGGGTAAAAATTACTATTCTAACTCCAGGGGGTGCAACAGTAGGGTAAGTGTTGGATAGTATAGGGGTAAAAATTACTATTCTAACTCCAGGGGGTGCACTACACTTTCCAACACTTACCCTACTGTTGCACCCCCTGGAGTTAGAATAGTAATTTTTACCCCTATACTATCCAACACTTGCCCTACTGTTGCACCCCCTGGAGTTAGAATAGTAATTTTTACCCCTATACTATCCAACACTTGCCCTACTGTTGCACCCCCTGGAGTTAGAATAGTAATTTTTACCCCTATACTATCCAACACTTGCCCTACTGTTGCACCCCCTGGAGTTAGAATAGTAATTTTTACCCCTATACTATCCAACACTTACCCTACTGTTGCACCCCCTGGAGTTAGAATAGTAATTTTTACCCCTATACTATCCAACACTTGCCCTACTGTTGCACCCCCTGGAGTTAGAATAGTAATTTTTACCCCTATACTATCCAACACTTGCCCTACTGTTGCACCCCCTGGAGTTAGAATAGTAATTTTTACCCCTATACTATCCAACACTTGCCCTACTGTTGCACCCCCTGGAGTTAGAATAGTAATTTTTACCCCTATACTATCCAACACTTACCCTACTGTTGCACCCCCTGGAGTTAGAATAGTAATTTTTACCCCTATACTATCCAACACTTGCCCTACTGTTGCACCCCCTGGAGTTAGAATAGTAATTTTTACCCCTATACTATCCAACACTTGCCCTACAGTTGCACCCCCTGGAGTTAGAATAGTAACTTTTACCCCTATACTATCCAACATTTACCCTACTGTTGCACCCCCTGGAGTTAGAAAAGTAATTTTTACCCCTATACTATCTAATACTTACCTTAAATGCAATGTTATATTATGCGTTGTAATGGTATGCGTTGTAAAGGTATTTTTTTAAAATGCGTTGTAGTGTCATGCGTTGTAAGTGTAGTGCGTTGTAATGGATTATGCGTTGTAAAAAATGCGTTGTAAGTGCATGCGTTGTAAAAGTGTGCGTTGTAACGTCATACATCCGTTCGGAGAGGGGAACAACCTTATTGTGATGGATTTGTAAGAAAGGTTCCTGAATAGTTAATGCCTATAGCTCACTAACTCTTCTTAGAGAAGTTATGGCCACTAGGAAAGCAACCTTCCATGTTAAGAATTGTAGCTCACATTTATGTAGAGGTTCAAAGGGAGGTCCCATTAGTCTTGTGAGAACGATGTTTAAATTCCACACAGGTGAGGGTGGAACTCTGGGAGTAATTATCCTTATGAGTTCTTCCATAAAGGCTTTGATGGCAGGTATCCTGAATAGTGATAAATGTTGTCTATTTTGTAGATATGCTGCTATGGCAGCAAGGTGTGGCCTAATAGACGTATAGGCTAAGTTGCACCTTTGTAGGTGTAGTAGGTAGCTTATGATGTGTTGGATAGAAACATCTAGGGGATTGATGTTATTGTTATGAGAATATATCACAAATCGTTTCCACTTGGCTGCGTAGCAGGCTCTAGTGGTAGGGTGTCTAGCTTCCTTAATGACGTTCATACAGTCAGGAGGAAGGTTATGGTAACCGAATTCTAAGATTTCAGGAGCCAGATCGCAAGGTTGAGCTGAGCTGGGTCCGGGTGTCTGATCTCTCCAAGGTTCTGGGTTAAGAGGCGTGGTGAGAGGTGTAATCTTTGGTGTGGAACTACGGACAGTTCCAGCAATGTGGTGTGCCACGGTTGTCTGGTCCAAGTTGGAGCAACTAGAATGAGAGTCAGTGAGTGTTGCCGTAGTTTGCGCACCACCAGTGGTATGAGTGGGAGAGGCAGAAAGGCGTACGCAAATCTGCTTGACCAGTTCATCCATATCGCGTTGCCTTTGGCCAATGGGTGTGGGTATCTGGCGGCGAAGCTTGGGCATTTGGCGTTTTCGTGAGTGGCGAAGAGGTCTATCTGCGGTTGCCCCCACATTTGAAAGAATGGTTGAAGAACTTGTGGATGAAGTTCCCACTCGTGGATCTGTTGCGTTTGACGACTTAACAGATCGGCTATGGTGTTTTGGACTCCTGGGACATGTTGGGCTAGGAGAAAAATGTTCTGAGGTATAGCCCATCTCCATATGTTCTGTGCTAGCTGAGAGAGCTGCAGAGAGTGTGTCCTGCCTTGTTTCTGTATGTAGTACATGGCTGTCATGTTGTCCGTGCGGACTAGGACAGTCTTGCCTGATATTTGTTTTTGGAATGCTTTTAAGGCCAGGAATATGGCCAGTAATTCCAGGTGATTGATGTGGAATAGCTTTTGTTGAGGTGTCCACCTGCCCTGCATGGTGTGATGTAATAGGTGAGCTCTCCAGCCGGAGAGCGATGCGTCCGCTGTCATGACAATTTGAGGAACTGGCTCTAGAAACGGTCGCCCTTTGGAAAGGTTTTTGGTGTTCCACCACTGCAGAGAGCGATAAGTGCGACCGTCTACCAACACCAGATCTGTTAGCTGACCTTGAGCCTGGTTCCATTGGCGTGCTAAGCACTCTTGTATGGGACGCATCTGGAGTCTTGCGTGAGGCACTATGAATATGCAAGAGGCCATCATCCCTATGAGCTGCATGAACACTCGGGCTGGAATAGAGAGTGATGCGGTTGAAATTTGGTGAGGAGAGTGAGAATGCTTGCTATCCTGGCTGGACTGGGATAGGCTAGCACTTTTGAGGCGATATTGTTGCGCCGAGGTACTGTTGCGTGTGAGAGGGTTGCAGATGAGATATGGTGTGGTTTATTGTGAACCCCATGTCGTGGAGTAATTGGATAGTCGCGTGAGTGTGATGAACACACTGGTTGTACGAGCTGCCTTTTATGAGCCAGTCGTCGCGGTATGGGAAGACGTGAATGTGTTGTCTTCTTAGATGGGCTGTGACTACCGCTAGGCACTGCGTGAATACCCGTGGTGCTGTTGTGACTCCGAAAGGGAGTACTTTGAATTGATAGTGCTGCCCGTCCCCTACAAATCTGAGATATTTTCTGTGAGCTGCGTGAATGGGAATATGGAAATAGGCGTCCTTGAGATCTAAGGTAGCCAGGAAGTCGCCCTGTGAAAGTAGAGGGAGGACCTGCTGAAGTGTGACCATGTAGAAATGGTCTGATTGTATGTATAGGTTTAGTGGCCTGAGGTCTAGAATAGGTCTCAGAGAGCCGTCTTTCTTTTGTATGAGAAAATACAGGGAGCAAACTCCTGTGTTTTGTTGATGCAGGGGAACTAGTTCTATTGAACTTTTTTGTAGTAAGGAAATTACCTCTTGTTTCAGGAGTGACAATGTTCTGTTGACATTGGACGCTGTTTGGGTGGAATGTTTGGGGGTTAGAGGTAAGTTCGACACAGTAACCTGATTGCACTATTTGTCACACCCACCTGTCTGTGGTGATGTTGGTCCAGACAGGAAGGAACTGTTATAGTCTTTCCCCGACCGGAGTGGAATGGTCTGGGGGAAGCGGAGGGAAGTCATTGGGCAGGGGTGGAGGCAGAGCAGGTGTTGTTAGTCTTGCGTCTGCCCGTGTTATTGTTGCCTCTGTATCCTCCTCTCTGATAACCTCTGGTGAAGGTGGATTGGGTGGGAGCCTTGTAAGAGGTGGATTGGTTATCAGAAGAGTAGCCCATGGAGTTGCCCTTGTAGGATGAGCGACAAAAAGTACGTCTGGCAGCTTGCGATTGCATGGCTCCCATTGATTTGGCTGTGTCCATGTCCTTTTTCAACTTTTCAAGGCATGCATCAACATTAGGGCCAAAAAGGTGTTGCTGGTCGAATGGTTGGTTGAGGATAGAGCTTTGCACCTCAGGTTTAAAACCGGAAATGCGTAGCCACGCGTGCCTGCGGAGAAGGACACTTGTGTTTACTACTCTGGATGCTGTATCTGCCACATCGAGAGTGCACTGGATGGAGGTGTTGGTGATAATTTTACCCTCCTGTATGAGGTCGTTGGCCTTATTTTTGTATTTGTCCGGGAGGTGTTGTAGTAGGGACTTCAACTCATCATAGTGAGCCCCATTGTATCTGGCTAACAGGGCCTGAGTGTTTGCGATGCACCAAACGTTAGCTGCCTTTGACGCTGTTGTTTTGCCAGAGGCATCCAGGAGTTTAGACTCTTTGTCGGGCGGAGCTGCATCACCTGATGTTTGAGAGTTAGCCATCTTTCTAGCATTTGAGAGCACCATGGAGTCTAATGGAACAGGGCCCTTAATTTAAACTGGGTCTGTAGGGGCAGCTTTGTATTTTTTTCAATTCTAGGATAGATGACTCTAGCCCTAACAGGGTCCTTAAATACCTCTGTAGCGTGTTTAATAACTCCTTTGAGCATGGGTAAAGTGGATGTGGACCTTTGGGTGGTGTCAAAAGTGTCCATTAAAAAATCCTCTTCGACCGGTTCTGTATGTAGGTCGACCCCGTGGTACTGGGCAGCTCAGTGTACCAGCTGATTAAAACCCATGGTGTTTTCTGGTGGGGAAGGCCTAGAGGGGTAGATGTCATCTTGCGGGACATTAGGGACATCAGGCGTATTATAGTCATCCCAGGGGTCAGGGGAAGCTGGTGGACTGGGGCCCCCTAGTGGCAGGTCATCTGCACCGTCCCCTGTGTCATCATATGTGCCGTCATCGTCTACTGGTGTAGGGGATGGCGTAGGAGAACGAGGTGGTGGGGGAGGTGGAGGAGGAGGTAGAGGAGGGACTTTAAGAGGTGATGTGGCTATGTCCCTCTTTTTAGGTGGTGGAGCTGGTGCAGGCATGTCCAGTGGTCTTTTCCTGGAACTCAGAGTCAATTGACCAGTTTTAGGGTCTTTAGTTAGAGTTTTTTGTTGAGGGTCTGGTCGAAAAAGCTCTTCTGAAGAAGGTTGGGTGTTCGGTGTCGACTGCGTCGGTATCGAGGGCTTTTTCGGTGCCGGCTCCGGAGCGGTTTTGGGCTTGGAGCCGTGTGGTTTACCAGTCTCTGTGTGCTTCTTCGGTGTCGATGGTTTTTTCGGCTACGAAGAGTGTGAGTCCGAACTTTTGGGGAGTGGCTTCTTCGTCGGCTCCGAGTGTTTTCTCGGTGCTGGGGAGTCACTGCTTGGTGTCTTCGGTGCCGAGGGCTACGGGGTGGAAATAGCGGTCGGCATGGAGGCAGGCAGACTCGAGCCCGAGTCACCGGAAGGCTTGGTAGGCTTCTTTGCCGGGCCAGAGGGCAGGCATGGGAAGCAGTGTGTCGGTGTGCAACTGAGCCCGAAGGTGAAGGTGTGACCAAAGCCTTTGTTGTTGTAGGGAGTGGGTCGGGGTAGACGTCTCTACTTATGACCCGTTGAGCCGAAGTCACTTCTTCGACATCGGAGTCATCGGCTTCAGAGGCGCTGGTGAGGCCTTCTTCGACCCGCTCCTCTGTCACATCGATGTCCTCATGGAAGATGTCGTCAGGGATCGAACTCGACGAACGGGCCATGGTCCTTCGAGCTCGTCGATCTCGGATGGTCTTCTTCGAGGGGAAAGAGGCACAAGCTAGGCAGTCTCTGGCCTCGTGCTCCAGAGAGAGGCAGAGGTTACTCACCTCATACAGATCGGTGTGGGGAAACTTCGACCCACACAGAGGACACTTTTTGAAAGGCGTCCTTTCCATGAGCCAGATGCCAAGGCTCAGGTCGGCCCAAAGGCCTTCCTCGACGACCGGAATCGAAGACTTGTAGAGATGCGCGCCGATTAGGGTTTGCGATCGAGACAATACCGTTGAAAGGGTGAAGGATTGCGCGTCGAAACAGGAATCGGTAACGGTTCCGAACTGGAGCGCGAGAAACACATCCGAGCCCGATGGCGGAAAAAAACAATCTGAGGATGGAGCCGATGCCCATGCGCACTATGATCCTAAGGAGGAGTCACCTACCTCGTGACTTCCAAAGACTTTCCAGGACAAAAACAAGTGCAAACATCCGGGCCCAACAACAGATGGCGATCTATGCATAGTGGGTAATCTGCAGCTCATATGCTTCGAACAAGCATTTTTTGACTTGCCTATAACTTTGGCATCGTTTGACCAATCTTCATAAACATTTCCCCAAAAAGTGCCAAAGTAGGTTCTGTGTGTCATGGAAAGTTTTGGGTTGATCCGTGCAGTGGGGACCAAGAAACAGGGGCACAAAATAAGGGTCCATTTGTGATGTTAATTCCCATAGGAATGCATTGTCAAACCTACTGCCCGAACTGCTGGACAGAATTACACCAAGAATAAGGTTTCATGGCAAGCTGACTTCTAACACCATCCCAGCTGTAGGTTGCACCGAGCCAGAAACACCCCTCCCATCCCTGCCAATCAACTGTGAATACTGGAAATCTGCACACTAACTAGGATAGACAGGAATATCCAGTCAGAACAGGAACAAAGATATTGGGATGGAAATGTCCACTGCATGGTAAGGAACGTGTTCTCCTGCCCTGAGTGCCCAACAGTTTTGTTGCCTGGACACCTAATGCTGCTTTTTGTTGCTATTGGCAAGCACAGATCATGCATGTGCGACATGACGTAGACCCATTTTATGGGATTAAAACAGGATTAAAAAACTTTGTGACTGCCACTTTGGTACCTAATGTGTGAAAGGAAATTATATCATACTAGGACCCTAGCTTCAAACACCATTGCCCCTTTGTAAAAAGCGAACATCAACGAACAATGCAGTTTGCAGCCCAAAATTTTACATTTAGACAAATGTTCATGTTATTAACATAATATTAATTCAGGAAGCAGGAAATTTGGATACAGGTGTACAAAAATATGTGAAGCACAAAAGATGATGGGAGGAATACTTCCAAGCAGTCTAACCACTGACTACTGCTCAGGCAGCAATCCAACCCATCATTTTTTGCCCACCTTGCAACCTCAGATTAGATCCACCCATATGCAAATTAGGCCCAAAATGCCTAGCTAGGTCTTCTCTGAACCGGACGACACGCAATCCAAGACTGCTTTCAGCCTCTTCACTCAGGTGTAACTTGGTTCCAGCGGCACATTAAGCATGGAACCCACATCTGGGCATACCCTTCGCCACTTGGGGCGCTACAGCAAACACACAAAAAGTGACAGAAGGAATGCTTGTAAATAATCTAACCACTGGTAATCGCTTGGGTAACATTCAAACCCATCATAGTTTAAAACGATAATTTGTAGGCACTAAAAGTGAAGAAACTGGTAGTAAAATATCAGTGTTCTGCAACCAGCATATAGATCATCTGCAAATTGAAATTCTTTCCCTCAAGCAGCATGCTGAATCTAACTTTAATGTGGTACATAAATGAAAAACGTGCCGCCATATCCTCAATAGAAATATAAATAAAAAAATGAGTTATAGCAGAAACAAAGAACTCAATTTTCACAAATCTGACATTATCACATTGACGCCTGCCAGACAGAAACGCAATATCTTATCATCAGAGGGCAAGTGATTACATAGAAAGGTAAACAAAACCGCCCTGTGCAACTAGATGTAAATGGTAGTCAGTCACTCCTGCAGTGCAACAGCCAGCCTGTAGAATAATCCATCGCCCCTCCCCCGTCAGGACAATACCATAAAGTCCTCAAATGTCGCCGCTTTCTGTTAAGGGGAAACCCATAAAGTCTGCAGGCTAGGGAAGATTGAAGTCCGGATTCACAAGTGTTTTTACTTGTAAGTCACACCTAGATGAATGAAGACTTCTCTCTGTGACAGCAAATTCCCAGCCCTGATTCACAGAAACAAAACTGGCAGAATTTTGCATTTGCCAAGTGCATTCACAAATAGAGAAAAGCTGCCTCTGTGGGGGGTTTGTAAGAGGGTTATCCTGCAGTTAAAAGCAAACAGTTGCAGACTTGTGGATAGCCACCCCCCATTTACGCAATTCTGAACAGGTAACAAACACACATGTAACCCTGATAGGTGTGTGTGCAAGCGTCTCTGTCTTCCTCAATTCTTACAAGTTAATCAGTAAAAGGACCCGCAAACATTAACCTAAGAGCAGATTTGCTCACAAAAAAAATCTAACACACTGGCAGAGTTTCTGTGCGAGTAAACCCCATTAAGGATTCTGAGAATGACACATTGGATTTTCCCTCAAAAATGCCCACATCCCCATATGTATCTTCCACAAGGAGGTACTAATAACTTTGCTTCTTAGGCCCTATGTCTTTGAAGTTCAGCAGTACAAGGTAGTACTGGGTCATCATGGTGGACGTTCTGGCAACAGCAACATTTTAACTCAAACCAAAATAAATATAACAGCTACAAATGATCCTTCTCGCCCCCTCTGTGACAAAAGGTGGGGCTGATTTTCTGGGATTTGGTGGGGCAGGAGGTGATACTTTTATTTGTACCATAACAGAGAAGAGCACAACTGTCTAGACTGCATGCCCCATCATACTGGCAGGGGATAGGTATCATTGGAAGGTGCCCACCATACTCTGCTTTGTCACCTTACACACCAATGGAAAAAGGCCTTACATCTGATGGCCGACAGACATTCATTGATGGTACATAAATGAATAGAAAAAATAGTTACCAGATGATTCCTCCCCAAAAGAAAGAGAAAAATACATAGAATGCTAACGATCCCCAAATCACCAAGTGATTCATCCACGTCCAGAATCGAGTATCGAGCGCCAGCTGAAAGGAAAAAAAACACAAAATAAACAATAATTCATCACGGACGTGCGTTAATTGAAAAAGATAATAAAAAATAAAAAATGTTGTTGCAAAATGTAACCTACTGCAGAAAAGGTTAGTTGCACTCTTGGGCATTTAAATTCAACAATTAATTACTGCAACTCTAACGACAACCCCCCCCCCACCTCCTTCAGCCACTTGTATTTGTGTACACTTTGTGTTACAGCCCATGACCCAGTGTGTTTTTTCAAAGGATGTGTATAGGTAGGACATCTGTGCAACATGTTTTGAGTTAAATGTAGTTCTTGAGAAATAAACTTTTAGTTTTAAGTGGAAGGCAACTCGTGCAAGAAAGACAAAAAAAAAACACCACTGGTAAAGGCAAGAGGTCTTTGAAATAGCTTCTTGTGAGATTGTGTGTGCTTCTTCACTAACTGTGCGTGAGATTGTGTGGATAGGTGAGTAGATAAATGTGAGAATGAGACAATGGATGACTGGATAGACAAGTGAATAGATGTTGGATGGATGCATTAGTGTGTGAACACTGCATGGATGAAAGAATTAGTGTATGGATGGTTGGATTGGGTGAATGGCTAGTTGTAGAGGGAATTGTATTGATGGAAGAAGTGGGCAGGAGGTATGGGCCTGGGGCAGTGTGAGAGCATGGAGAGTACATGCGATAGGTGCAAAGAATACATTTGTGATTTAGTGCATGGATAGCCCAGTGAGTGGCCTGAACAAACTAGCAAATATAGGCATAAGGGCTTTGGGTCAGCCTTCTTTTGCCATTGCTTACTTTAAATGTCCTTGTAATGATAATATAGCAAAATCAACAAGGTGAAGAAAAGCTTAAATTAATCTTAGCCACTGGCAATCACCCTGGGCCGCATTCCAGACCATCTATTTTTTGCACATCGTGCCATTCTAGACAGAGACTGGCCATATGCAAATTAGGCTTGCTTCTGTCCCAATCGATTTTGGGCAGCACCTACATCGATAATATCACACCGTGCTAACTTGCATAACGCACTCGCACATTCACAAAACAAACAAATGAGGTCTAGGGCATTTTCACAAGCAGAGTAGTATGCCTTCCTTGTTAAACCCTGAATGCACTGCTCTACCTCCAGGGAGCTGATGTTAGCCTCCTGCAGGAATTGTGTACCCAATGCTATGCTATGCATATGCAAGGGGTAGACACAGCCTCCGGCATCTTTCTGCAAGGATCACGTGACGGCACTGAGCCGATCAGGGCTGTTTCCATGGTGGGTCACCAGGGTATGGACTGGTTTTGGACCCCTGTGGGACTGTTTTTGTTACCGGGGCGGGTTTTGCAGCATAGCTGCAATATCCGACGCCTGTAATAAAAGCGGCAGCGGTGAGATGGGAGTGATGCTTCCAACTAGCACCCTCTCTTCTCTGCCTCCCCCTCCTCTCCAAGGGGCCGGCCGAGCTGTTTGTCAGGGCCAGTTTCGGTTACCAGTCTGCCCGTGGAGCCGATGTGCAGGATGATTGCGGTTTGCCATCCAGTGGTGTGATGGGGCGTGCTTAATTTGTAAAACAATAAGTGCCTGGGTCCAAATTTCTCTTCAGCAGTCTGCATCTGGTGCTACAAATATTGGGGTTGCTGAATACCAAGGCTGCTTTTTGATAGCCTTTTTTATCCACTGCCAAGCACGCCCTATCCCTTTATCTCCCTCTTTCAGGTTCTTTTTCATTCCTCCTTTCTCCCTCTTTCTCCGTTTTTTCATCGTTTTTTTCCCACCATTTTGTGCTTTTCTCTCTCTGGCTCTGAGCAAACGTCTATTAAGGAAAAATGAGTGCCAAGCCACAAAAATGAATTTCAGTGGGCCCCACCTGCACCCCACCAGCTCAAATTAAGCACTAGTTGAAGGGACCCTGAGACTCCTGCATTGCACAGATATTCACAGACCGTAGGATGAATGGGGCCCCTTGGAAGGGTGAACACACTCCAGTTCAGCAGTGGCTCAAGAGGCCAGAGTTACACACCTGGAGGACTCCAAATCCTCTGTTTGCTTCACCGTCTTCTGAGGTACTAAATGTCTCTGTGAAGCCCAACTTTTATTTTAGTCCCTTAGTTTTTCTTCCACACTCAGAAGTACTGTGGAATCCATGGGCTTCCCTGTGAATCTTATAACAAATCAACAACAAGGCCACGGATACCATTTTCTCTGAGCATTGCCTCAGAAACAGTCAAACCTCTCAATTCTTCGCTCATCTCGACGGGACAGGTAACAATAGAAGTCTACAAACTAGGAATGCTATTCGAGCTGCGGCTCCTCAGTGTTTTCTGGCTTTGCTCTAAACCATCTTACAGTCTCCAGTCAGGCTGACTACTTATGCAAAAAAACCAAAGCTATCTGCCCTGTTCTAAGGTTCTTCGTTGGTTACCACTAAATGCTTGCTTCCCCTATAGCTATGCTACAAGCCAATACACCTCAACAGCTCTCTCTACCTTGATGCTCTGCTACCTATCACCAGGCATCAAAAACACCTACTAAGACGCACTGCCCTGACGACGGAGGGTGATGGGCTCCAAACTTCCTCCACTAGGAATCACTACTACGGAGATGCTGCCGCATCACCCTGGACCGCTCTTCCATGAAGCGTTAGATCCCAGCTCTCCAACATCGCCATCAGGAAGCAGCTGAAAACTCGCTGCTTCCACCTCTCCCTCCCTTCTCCTCTTACCCCCCTGATCACTCTGCAGCCATTCTTCCCTTGTAGCTATACTTCTGGTTTACTTTGCCTTCTGATTTTGTACTCGCTTACCTAACTACTTTTACTAGTTATCTGTTCACTGTGATGTGCCTAGTGATCTTCATATAGCTTGCTAGATGCAAATATTCAATAAATAAGGAGTGAGTGGGTGAGCGATGGTTAGTGAGGGAAGTTTGCAGAGAATAAATCAACAGGGGAAAAGAAGTGGAGGGACCCAGGCGGATCGCTAGGAGGGGGTTGTTAAGTGATGGAGGAGAGACAATGGGATTAGGCTGTCCAAGTTGGGAGAAGACAAGGAGAAGGGCCTGATGGAGTCAGAAGTTCCCCAAAAAAGATGACAGTTGTGACATTTAAGGGGTGCGTAGGTGGGATGGGGCACTGTGAGACGAATGGGGATGTTAAGGTGGATGGAGGGGGTTAGGTAGGTGAGGCCTGGGAACAGCCTTGGTAGATGGAGAAATGGGTAAGTGGGAGATGGCTAGGTTGTGGGGGGATAGGATGAAAGACGAGGGGTGGAGACTCCTGGGGTGGATTTGGGAGGGCGGCTCAAGGATGATACAAAGGAAAGATGGTCCGAAGAGAGGGGAAAATATTTTTTTAAAGGACTGAGAGAGGAAGGAGGAGGCTGATCCTTCTCCTACCTCGCTGCCAAATCCTGGTACAACCTGGTCCTCCACCTCTGGACCTCTGGACCTCCACAACCCTCTCTGACTTCAGGAGAGCACTCAAGACCTGGCTGTTAGACTAATCGGCCCATCCTCAGTGCCTGAATAACCCCCGGGGTGATAAATTGCGCTTTACAATTTCGGATTGATTGATTAATTGAGGTTACTGGAGAAGATGGGGAAGGAGGTGCATGGGGGAAGTAGGAGAATGATGCTGTTGGACAAGATCGAGTAGGGAGACGGTAAGGAAGGAGCACGCATAAGAAAGGAACCGCTGGGGTAGTCTGGAGATGGAGGTAGTGGAAGAAGGTGAAACAGAGAAGAGGAACTGAAAGAGGAGCGGGTCTGAGGGGACAGTTAGGTTAGAGTGGAGAGAAAGGTTGTGGAAGAAGGTGAAACAGAAGTCGCATAGGAGGAGGCGAGAGTTAGGAAGGCACTGAAAGGTCAGAGTGGAAAGGAAGGTTATATATGGAGGAGTAGGAGGAGATGCTGATGGAAGGCAGGGGTCCTTCAGAAAGGTGAGAAGGTGATCATAATGTAAAGATCATTCTGGGAAGCCGGAGCGGAAGCAAATGCATTCAGATGAGATGAAAAGTTTACATTTGGTGAAGGACATTGTAGGTTTGTGTCAGATCTGAAACACTTTGGAGGGTACTGAGCTGCTATTCCCACAGGCTCCAACAGAGAAGTCTCACTGGATCTTACATTTGACAATTCCACCCTTCACATGGTCCCCTGGGCTGGACACGCCATAAGAGGAGTTAGCAGGGAGAGGTATTCTGCGAGGGAAGAGAGGATGGGCACATGATCATCACTGACGCCAAAGGAACAGCATTGGACATGGAGCTAGCACTGCAAAGGATTCGGGGTACGGGGAAGTGAGGATGAAGAAGGAAGGGGCAACAGCAAAGCTCAGAGGGAGAAGGTATGCAGAACAGGAAGTGGTAGTTGGGGAGGGGGACAGCATTGCAACTGGTAGAAACTGGGCACAGGCAGGGAGCGCTTGCCGAGTTGTTACGGTGATGATTAACCACCACTCTTAGACACCTGGTATATCGGGCACCAGTCCAAAGTGAAAACTCATATTCTGGCTTGTGATTTATGCTACATGGAGGAAACATGTTGGAAAATGCACCAATGATTTCAGTTGAAATGAGAGGTTTGTGGCACCCACTGGGGGGGAGATTGCATTGGTTCTATTAGAAGTGTGATGACGGCATGAAGTTCATCATTGTCATGGTCCGTTATTTTACTAAAAGGACAGAGCTGTAGTTTATGTCAGCTCCCATTGTTAAGAGAGTGGTGTCCTGCCCGGGCCACCTATTCAGCTGGAAGGTGTTTATATCTGACACAGTCACAGAGAATGGGGCCTTATTCACGTCCCGTCAAATGGTTTGCTTTACGAAGAAGAGGATCATTAAGCATGTTACAGCAGTCTTTGATCACCCACAGGGTAATGGTTGAATGGAACACTGTGACGGAAGCAACCAAAATGGTCGAATTAGGTGGTACTTCAGTACAAGAGGAAGTGTAACCAAGGTTGGTGTTAATACTGACCAAGGGGAACTCAGAGGAGCATACAGGAAGTCCAAGTTATGGCTCTAAAGGTTTGCAACATAACTATGATTATTTGTTGTGATAACATAGCAATGCAGCACTTGATTTCTTTTCATTCCTAGAGTATTCTTCCCAGGTTAGGTAGTTGTGGTTACAATGATTTGGCCACACCTTGGCGGGTAAAAACAACAGTAGTTTAATTCGCATCCATGGCATGTGTTTTTGACTTAAGTGCATCAGTCATAGAGAAATACATGTGACACATTTTCATACATAGAGTAGAAATAGGCATGGCCCAGGTGTGTTGCCTACAATGCGATGGTTGAAGACATGCCTATGGTAGAGGTATAGTGTTTCCTATTATTGCATGAGGTCGTAATTGTAATTGAGTGGATAGTTTGATGGAAGATCGTAGTTGAGGCTAGTTGCGGAGGAAGTAGAGGTGTGTGCTTGTGTTGGAAAAGGCATTGTCGACAAGTTACTGAAGGAGCAGTACAATAAAGATAGTGGCTGTGGCAAGCATGGCTGTAGACTCTTGAAGAATGCGGCCATACTTCACAGATTTAAAGTTGTTATATGGATCATTTACTTTTCTGTAAGAGGGAAAGAGATGTGGTATTCTTTATAGCCTGTTGGTAGCGCAGTTACTGTATGTGCACGACAAAGACAGACAGGAGGCCTGAGGGGATAAATGTCAGTTTTTCTGCCTAAAATAAATAAACCACAAATATTATACTAACCTTTAGGGTAACTGTAAACACTAATATAGTGAAAACAAGCGTTCCAAATGTCCAGTTGCCAGATACCTAGAAAATAAAAAGGCTTTAATTCAGATCTCATTCAGAAAGTAATGAATGAATCACACATTTATTCAACAATATCTCTATTATGGAAGACAAGCACCGATTGGGGAAGAAGGG
Organism: Triturus cristatus; assembly: GCF_964204655.1. Taxonomy (NCBI): domain Eukaryota; kingdom Metazoa; phylum Chordata; class Amphibia; order Caudata; family Salamandridae; genus Triturus; species Triturus cristatus. The sequence goes on along the minus strand of NC_140588.1, from coordinate 802,373,131 downwards.
AAAACTACAAAATGTGCAGAATTTTGCAGCGGGAAAAAAATAATTTGCTAAAATGTTGATATAGTTTAACATTTTCACCTGATAAAATGTACTTGGGTTATTGTTTGCACTTTGCAGGTACATCGTAGCGAGAAGCCAGAGAAGGCATGCCAGGGACAGATCTCAAACTCTTAGGATCTCACTATCAGGGGCCGCATTACACATACGGCGCACTGTTTAAAGCGGCGCACTGTGCGCCCGGTGCAATGAAGGAAAGTGCGCTGGATTATGGTGAATGCGCTGCCCCTAGGGCAGCCGCAAACTCGTGCTGCCCTGGAGGCAGCGCATTCATGTGAAATACGGAGCGGCCACTTTACAGTCGGTCCCAGTTTCACTGTGCAGGCAGCAACCCGCCTGCACATTTAAAGGAGAAAAGTGATCACCTTGCAGGCGGGTGCAGTGAGTGACTGCACCCAACTCCAAGGAATGTCTGCGGGGTCTATGGGATCCATTTGCCCCCTGCAGAGGCCTGCTCCCAGGAGGCGCATGGACAGTGCACCACCTTTTAGGTGGCACACTGTCAGTGCGTCTCCTGAGGGCTTCTTTGCCTCTGCACCCGCGTCGGTAATACGGTTCGGGTGCAGAGGCAAAGGATTCCCTCATTTGCATGGGGCACACCCTCATGCAAATGAGGGAACGTCCCCTTGACGATAGCGCTGGCGCTTTGTACATACCAGCGCTATTGGTATTACAGAAGGGGCGCGCAAGCGTCTGCGGACCCTTCTGTAATACCAAAGTGCCCGGGGCACGCAAAACGGGTGCAAATGCCCATTGCGCCTACGGTGCACTTTATGTAATACGGACCCTGGTCTCTGGTAAACCCACCCAGTTACTTCACCCCCATGAGTTAATGATACTAAGGGCATCTTTAAAACCATGAGGACAGACTTATCGGTGAGTAAAAGTGGGCCCCTGAGCGTCCTTTAGAAATGAGGAAAATAGTGAAAAATGATAATTTCGGTCTAGATTCAACTGGTTATTCCTCATTTCATGCAGAGACCCTACCTGTATTTAGAATGTAGCATGTGATTGCGAAAGACATTCAATAGGTCATGTTTCTGCAGGTTCCTAATTCCGATGGGGCAGTTAACTTCCATTACTGTCACCATTGGAATTTAAATGGGACTCCAAATCAACCTCCAAGAGTCTTGGGTAGCAGGACTCCAGGGGCCATAATATGTATTAGGGCGCAAATATGGAGAGGCTGCTTTACAGTCGCTCTGTGTTTCACTGTGCAGGCGGCAACCTGCCTGCACATTTAATGGAGAATAGAGATCCCCTTGCAGGTGGGTGCAGTCAGTGGCTGCACCCACCTCCATGGGGATGTCGAGGGGGTCCATGGGACCCCCTTTACCTCCTGCAGAGGGCTGCTCCTAGGAGGCGCACTGACAGCGTGCCTCCTAGGGGCTTCTTTGCCTCTGCGCCCACATCGGTAATACTGCACGCGCATATAGGCAAAGGGATTCCCTCATATGCATGGGGCACGCCCCCATGCAAATGAGGGAACAGCCCCTGAAGATAGCAGAAGGGGCCGCGGACAAGTGTCTGTGGCCTCTTCTGTAATACCAAGGTGCTCCGGGGGGGTGCACAAAGCAGGCGCAAACACCCATTTTGTCCCCGGGGCACTTTCTGTAATACGGCCACAGGTTGGAAGAAGGTGATGCACCAGTGTAAAGTCTTGGCTTTGGAGTGGGGTTTTAAACTTTTGTGGAATTTCGAGTTAGATGAGAAGATGGAGAATCTCTGTAGGTGATACCTGAATGGGTTTGTATCAGGTGACCATATTCCACTCACTCTACACACTACTGATCCATAACCCTCATTTCCCACCTGCTCTGTAAGGAGATAAGTTCCGGAAGTGGAGTGGAGGGGCGTGTTGGTTGCCGAAAGATCTTTTTGTTAAAGGTACCTCAAGTCTTTTGAAGCCTGGAATAGAAAGTTCTCACTAGACAAATTGGAAAGACTAAATTTGAGAAGCTTTTTCAATGTTTAGGTCAATTAGAGGTCGCATCTCTAATATATATTTCCTGCTGACAGATATGGACACGGACCCCATTTGACCCTAAATGAATAAATAGGAGAAAATGTTGTGTACAAAAACTGACACACCTTGATGGCAGAGACTATGGAAGGACATCCCAAAGTTAGCGCGAAGCGTCCAAAATAGAGCGATAATGCAGAAGCACATGTTCCTTTGGTAGCTAACCCCTAATTAATTGGAACACATCAGCTGATATGATCATTATGTAATGAAGAAAATGTGCGATGGAGAGCAATGAACTGGCTTTCTGGCGGTAATATCCAGTAATAGAGACATACTGGAAAGAGGTGCTAAGACACATATGGAGGAACCAAGGATACCTGCTACCACAGGATTCTTCTAAAGTGACTTTGGGTTTAAAAAAGAGCTTTCTTGCAGAAAAGACTAGGATGACATACATAACACTAGGAGCTAAACAGATTTACCAAGTCACAGTAAATAAACGCACCCTCCCCCTGGGCTTTAAGTGGGCCGGGTCCTGCTGGTGCAGAGCACCGGCAGTTCTTAAAAGTAGGTGCGGAGACGGGTCCCTATCGGGCTCTCCATTTTTGCCCTCACCCCCGGGAAGAAAAAAAAATCTTAATCTGCAGCAATACCACCCTTCACTGTCTTTTATGTAACTTCAAAGAGACTTGTTATAGTACTTTCACAGTCTCATCATTTGAGAATGGATGCATTTTCAGCATGCTATAACACGAAGCCATGGTTGTTCCTTATTTATCTTATGTAACTAGCAAGCACTGGCAAAGCCAATAGTCCTGGCTTGTTGCAGGTGTAATGTTACTTGTATTATATATCTGGAGGCAATGACAAGCAGCAAATTACTAGTCGGGCAGCACACTATGCTCAGCACAGCTTTTTAGATTACTTTTTAAGCCATGCCCTAATTACTTCGGCCACGCCCTTTTGAGAGATCCTCTAGTTTATTTCATCTCACTTAAAGCCCTGCCCTGCCCTCCCCACAACACCCCACACAGTGCCTGAATGGTTAGAGAGACTGTGGCCAGTGATGGCCATGGAACTATCGATATCAGACTGCAGGGACATGGGTGATTTACATGCAGGGACTCAATATGAGATATTAGGGATGTTCTCACCGGGGATCCCAGCTGGGCAGAGAAGAGAGGGCCCTACCCTTGCAATCGATGCTTTAATGAGGCCAGTGCTTCATATATCATTTGTATGAAAAGGCATGTTCTTTTGTATGGGGTCAAAATGAGAGTGCTAAAAACATCAACAATGGCCATCCTTGACTGCTCCTCTAATGTTTTAAGAAACCCATTTAAAGATAACCACTGCAGATGCGTGGGCATTTGCAGCAGCTATCTAAAACAAACAAGCATTGGATAAGCCAGAAGGTTTCACTGTTCTAAACAGTCAGCCATCCAATCACGTGTTGCCCACATGCGATAGGTGTGAACACTTTGAAGGAGCGCTTTTAGTAAATTGTCAGCGGTGTGATAGTGTGCCAGTGTTGCCGTAATTGGCATCAAGGTCTGTTTCAATATGAAAGAAGCATAAGATGGCTGATGCGAAGGTTCACCTCCTCTTCCTCAGTGGAGGACCAAAAACAATGTACAGATGAGCTAAGAGTCTAGGGTTTTTACTGAGCAGATTGGATCACTTATGTCTAGCACATGCAGGATGAATATGCATCTGAAATACAACTGACAGTCACCAATATGAACCAACCAAGGATTCCTAACAGTGGACACAAATGCAAAAAGTCATAGCACTTCCCTCTTCCAAAAACACCTTTGCATTCATGGACTCTCTAATTCTAGACATTCGTCACTTGGAAATTGAAACAAAGAAATATTTTGAGCTGTTCATTCCCTTATCCTTGAGTCTCTTGTTCAGCTAAATTCCTTTTGCTGAAACTTTCAATTTGCCCTTACCTTACCCCAAGTATCCCTGATCAATTTTTATGCATTTTTCAAGTACCTTTTACCTTTCGAATAGTAAAATAACTGTAGGTGCAGGTCTTAAACTGCTGTCTTGGAACAAAAAGTTAGAACTACCCTTTGTAATCAACTCCACTGAAAGTAAAAAGTTTAAGCTGAGGTGAGAAGCAATGGACAACTCAGATAAGCGTTTAATGCCTAGAATTCTCACAGTTCAGACAGACCCAAGGAAGGCGTCTGTCGAGGTGATGGGTGGGTCAAGTGGTAGCGGAGGCGGCAAGAAATGAAATTCTAGGGCTGTTGCTGCACTCCACCATCAACACCCAGTGTTAGTATTTATCTGAAAAGATGGGTTTCAGCCATTCACAAATGGCCGACAAACTTTGACAAACCCTTTAGATTGGCCCCATTTTCCAAAAGAGTATCAATTTTATCTGATATGAAACATCTTTTGCAGAATTTTACGTGGTTCCTTCGTTCAATATACAGTTTAACATTTGCCCCAAATACACATATCAGTTTATTATTTCACTATTTAAAATACTACATAAATAGAATTTTATGATCCATTATGCTGACAACTGACAAGATATTGATCATAACCACGAGCATTCACTCAACACAGATTGAAAAGACATAATAAGCAGTAAGAACCATGGCCCTCGTGCAGGCCAGAGACGAGGCAGGAGCACTCCTTTGTTTACCTGCCCGTTGTCTTCTAAAGATGGGTTCAGGAACAGGAAGTAGACTCCAAAGAAAAACACAAGTCCTTCAAAAGCACCAAGGCAGGTCCAGTACAGGAAAGGCCTCCACTGCAGCATGGCATTATCCGAAATTGTCCTGCCGTGAAAAGAAATCAAAGGAAAGCCCGATTGTATTTCTGTTTAATAAGCAATGACATACACTTTGGCCAAAGAAGTACAGTGGGCCAAGTTCACAAAAATGTATAAAAAAGGACACCATATTTGCATACCAACTACATGTATTTTTAAATGTTTTCCTATTCACAAACATTCCCAGAAGAACCAATGGCAAGGTGTTTAGGGAGAGCCGGACTGGAAGCCAAAAGCAACCACGGCAAAAATATTCAAACAAACCCCTGCTCGTGTGTTAAAACGTGCCCACTCTCACTTCCTGTCTCTTTCTTTACAGTCTCCCTGACTCTTTCTCGGCCCCTCTCGCTCAGTCTCTCTCTCGTTTTCCCTGCTGCCATAAACCCCAGGTAGCGACCATCCACCTTCAAGAACAGGCCTTCAATGGCCCCAGCCCACTCAGAGAAATGCAAAATGGAATAAACGCCCAATCCGTCCCCGAGTGTAAGGCACAGGTTTAGAGGCTTACTTCTGGGAATGTAATGCAACTTCTTCCAATAACTCCTCCTTGCTTTGTGGGGGGGTTCTCTGTAACGGAGACTTTTTCACCGAGGAATGGTGCGTATTTTCGCAGCAGTAAAACATTTTGAAAGTGGAGAAAACTCTACCTCCACGCCCCCAGCAAGTCTGTACGCCTCCCATCATTCCGAACGTGAAAAGGTGCCATATCAACATTTGGAAATGCTCACATACTCAGATCTTCGGGGGAGCTCCCAAACATACAAGGTAAGCCATGCCTTTGAAAGCCCACTTCCAGATTCTCGAGTGGGTTTTACTAATGCGGCCGTCTCCACACTCACGACAGAGAAATGTCACAAAATGGTGAAGGCACTACAGTAAGGGCTGCAGGTGCAACCAGGCCCACGGAACTGTGAAGACAGAGGCCGCCATGTGACTTTGCACCTCCATCCACTGAAACAAATTGGCAGTCTTCTGAGATAACTGAGATGTCAGCAGGCATTGTAGACGCTGGATCCTGGACTGAGGAAGGACAACTTTGCACAGAGCAGAGTCTAATTCCGCCACTATGAATGTCCTATGTGTTGAGGGATGGAGATGGCATTTTGGAACATTCAACAGAAAACCATGTCTCTTTAGCAAAAGTATGGTCAAATCCAGATGTTGCTGCATCACCTGAACAAATGGGGCCTAGAGCAGCCAATCATCCAGGTAAGGAAACACTACGATCCCCTGAAGATAAAGGTGAGCCATTAGAGGCGCTACCACTTTTGTGAAGGCCCTGGGTGAGGACCGTAGGCCATACGGTAGTACACAGTACTGTCAATGACGACCCATCAGAGAGAATATCAGATACTGCTCGAATCTCTACACCATTGGAACATGGAGATATGCATCCATGAGATCCAATGTAGCCATCACAAAGCCTGCCTGAATTAAGGGAATGATCCATTGCAGGGTCTCCGTTGTGAACAGAACGTTTCAAACGTATATGTTCAGAGACTTGAGGTTGATCAAGATACTGAAACACCTTTTCACCTTCGGGACTAGGAACACAATTGAATAAATGCCTTGTCCCCTCTGCTCTTTTTTTGGTTTGGATCAATTGCTTTCTTCAGGAGAAGCAACAAAGAGGCCTCTGAATCGTCACTGATGATGTGAGAAAGGACATAAACTATCTTATAACCTCCTTCCAGAATATTCAGCACCCACTTGTTGGATGTTGTGCAATGAAAATTCTCCAGGAAATTACGAAGTCTCACACCAACCTCTGGTATCTCGCAAATTCCGTGTACATATACCAGAACGAATGGTGAGATCTGAGCCAGGAAAAGTGCCTTCTGCAATTAAGAGTCAATTTTCTTGTCCACCCCATCTTTAAGGACATTTTATTCAGCATTTGACCTGCCCCCCCCTCCCCTCCCCCCACCAGACTGGTCAAAATCCACATGGACTGTCACTGAGAGTTTATCCTCTATGTCTCTCAATGGATAAAGTGTTGACATGAAGCGAGGCCCAACAATCCATTATAAATCCTTCCACTCATTTAAAGGAACGTCCATCACAAATGGATGAATGGGCAGGGTTTACACTCTCCGACCTCTCTCCCCTCTATCCAGGGGGCCGTTTTATAACCATACAGGACACTTCTGAGTTGTTTGGACTTGGACAAGGGCAATGTTCTACAGTATGTCAAAATAGGGGACACTGCTAAGCAGCTATGGTAATCCTTTTCCCAGGCCTCAGAGCCCATGCAAACCGATGTTACCATACTCTCCCAAGCCAGAGGCCGTAAACATATAATGCATATATATATCAGGTGCTTAGGGCGGATCAGCAAGTAGCACCACTGGGATTGGAGGAGACCTGGCAATAGGTCTGCGAAGAACCAATAACACCTAAGGAATGGGGCAACATTCATGACGCTGTGCGTGGGGCTTCCATAAACACTTGGTTCAAACTGATACAATATAACTACGTATACCTAGCCTATTTGTCCCCGAAGAGGTTGCACGCTATATACCCCAATAGGTCTCCTATGTGCTCTAGATGTGGCAGCGTCAATGCTAACTTTATTCACGTTGTGTGATGCTGTTCGGTTATCATAATATACTGGGTGGAGGTGTTGTCCCACATTAAATCCATCACAGGATGGGAGATTCACAGTGCTATCAAGCAATGCTTGTTGCATTTGATCCCGGAAAATGCCAAGAGAAAACTAAGCAGGTGGTTTGCAGTGCTAGGCCTTGTAGTGGGGCAGAGACGTATTGCAATAGGGTGGTTGAGTACCAGCCATCCAACAATTCGGGCCTGGAGAAACGACTTGCTGGAAGGGGCAGGTGCAAAAGAGGCCCACATGTGATGGACAAGATGGGATGAAAGGGTGGCAGATGATCGACTCTCTTGGGGGCTGATGGCACAGGCATTGGCTGCAATCTTGGAGGATGCCTTAACGGATTAAATGTAGATTACGCTAGATCATGCAAGACGGGTCTTGGAACTAGAAAGTAATCACAAACTGTGAGACCTTGTTCTACAGGTGCATTGATAATCCCACTGCCTGGGGTATGTCCTATATGATATGTGAACACGCTGGTAGGTCATCCATCTCTTATCTCTGATAGCATTTGCGGTGATAGATGTCTAGATTAAAGCCTGAGGGGGGATGGGGGAGTGGGTGGGGGGAGTTGCATTAAAAGTATCTGTTCTTACTATAGAAAGTTGATTAGGAGTATGAGAATCCGATGAATGATGCATCACTAGTGTTTTTGTTGACTTACCAGTTTTTGACATGTGTAAGTCTGGATCTGTAAACAGATGTATGTAAAAGTATGGTCTTATACAAAAAAAAAACAATTTTATCATGAAAACATATTTATGCAGTCATACTTGTTGAAATGCTAATTTAAAAAAAATGTAACAAGGAGTATATTATCCCTATGCAGGTGGAGAAGCACCTTTTGGGTGATACGACTTTCTAGGGCATCTACAATAAGAGTCATGAAGAACGGCTTCCATATAAAATGCCATGAGGGCCATTTGATAATCTGGATTGTAAAGCAGGCAAGAAAAGAAAAAGAGTTGGGGTTTTGTGAGACAGAGAACAAAGTAGGCCATAAAAGTTAATGAGACTGTTTCTATTCGCTCTCTTTCTGAGAACTACATTTATTTGCATTGCCTTGGGGAAAGTCAGGTCTTGCCAGTTGGTGACAAATAGAATAGTTTCAGTAAGGGAATTTTTGTTATATTTAATGACAAAATTGAGACATTAGGAAGAGCTAGAAACTATTGGTGAAGTTGCTGGATGAGTGACACTCCAGATGGAAGAGTAGTCAACTCTTAGGTGAAATTGTTGCTAGATGCTATGAAGGGCCAGTAGCTGTAGCTAGTTGTTTGTTGTTGCTCGACGGAATTAGAAAAAACAGTCTGTGCTTAGTATTATTGCAAACACAGAATTGAATAACAGATAGCTAACCCTGGAAGCATGCTGTGGAGTGAACTGAAAACAAAGAGGGGCATGCAGTTAACTAAGGGAAAGGAAAAAATAATCCCATGTCGTGGACAGCTGGGGCTAAAGAGTGACTGGTACAATCACAATTTGAGTAGATGTAATAGTCTTTCGCAATTATAGTAGGGATTGCCAAGGGACAAGCTCGGCTGATTGCACAAGAGCTTTAGCAGACTTGTTGAGAGGGCTAGAAGATGTACAGTATGAGGTTCAGCCAGCAGAGAAAAGAAATGAAAACCAGAAATGTAAAGTGCAAGAATTCCTGTTTTCAAGATGGTGCTGGTAAACCAAGTCATATTGGAAAGATGATGTTTTTTGCAGTGGGGGATTATGCACAGTGGAAGTTGCGTGGCTCCTCGGAGTGAGGCCAAGACAAGAAGATGAAATGGTTACTTACTGAGGCAGTTGATTGGAGTGAGGAAGGTGAACCGAACAGTGTCAATTCCTGATAATACCTCTGTGTAGTGATCAGTGAGACTTAGGTGAAGAGTGCACAAGATGTAGAGACCTTTCTAATGCAGTTTGGAATAGTTTTGAGTACAAGGCAGAATAATGGGACACCAGAGCAGAGTTTGGTCGCTTTCGTTTGATGTTTTAGGTAGATGTGATGATCTTTGATATGGCCCCTCTGAAGCAACTGGAGAGATGGAGCAGCACAAGTGTAAAGTGCAAGAATTCCTGTTTTCAAGATGGTGCTGATGGACCAAGTCATATAGGAAAGATGAAGTTTTTCACCGTGGGGGATGATGCACAATGCAAGTTACATCTGCAACTGAAGAGATGGGAGTGGCACGCGCTATTTTATAATAGTGAGGGGTCCAGTATCAAATATGGAGCACTTCTACTGGTGCATCACCAGTGTTGCTGCTTTAAAAAAATTCTATTCAGCTTGCGATTTAAGGGGCGTTCTTTGAGTTGTACAGCTGGACCCACCAGAACCAAGGGCAAAGAATGATCTCAGATATTTGAGTCCACTCTAAATGAGAGAACTGCAAATCCAGAAACATATTGTGCTTAGGTGGGTCTCAGCCAGGCTGAGAACATTATGACATATGTACATTCCTGCGATGACATTTGAGGGTTCGTAGGTGAATGGTGCCGGATGACAGTTGAAAGGTTGTCTGCGCCTGGCTGGGGCAGTTGGGTTTTGTGCTTATTTCTGACTGGAAATAAAGTCCAAGTAACTCAAGTATTGCTGCTCCAACTCCATTATTACAATTTTGGCGACAATCTTAACTGGCCAGGAGGTAAGGTTAGAGATAAGCAACCTAAGAAGAACCCACATCGTTTGAAACTACATTGCCGCAAGAGAAGGGGCATTGGAAAAAATGTTTTAAGCGAGTGTGCTGGTGAGACAGGGCCACACTCATGGCCCCTAAGCAGCACATAAAATAGATGCATGTGTTTGACAGGCATCATTCTGGTGGTGTATGGAGTACAACATGCGCGTTGTGGCAGTGAGGATTGCTGACCATGTACTGAGGACTGCGCCGCACAATGCGAGAGAGTGTTTTTCCCTATGATCGCCTGTCCTGGAGATCAGCGCGCTTCGTTAATATACCTCTGAGGCAGCATGAGGTTTGGTGGAGTCTGTGGGGACTAACATTGCTTGGGACTGTAGCGGTGCAGGTCCCCAGCACGTGCCATTGATTATTGGGTACGCACGAGTACAGTTTAGTATGTGATTTAACTTACTTGGCCGTACTAGCTCGGCTTTCCTATGCAACTATTTTATCCCTGCGGGCACACTTTAACAGTTGTCCGCATGGGATTTGGGCAGCGTTCTGTTGGCTGCATTCTGGGAAAGTCACTTTTTGGGCGTTTTTTGGGCCGATTAACTAACGTAATGTAATGCCCAAGGAGAAAGAAGGTCTACAGTGTGTGGTGCTGTTTAACAAAGGAATTACTGACACCTTCAGGCTGGGAGTCAAACTGCATGCTATTGAGCAGTTTAGTGTGAAAAGTACTTAAAGGAGAATGTACCTTCATCAGTGATTAGCACACTCTCATGGAGACCTAAGTGGTCTTCTACTGTTCTGCAGTGGTACCTTTATCAGTTATTAGCACACTCTCATGCAGTGCTAAGTTGATGTCTACTGTTATACTTCATTGCTGTGTTCATTTGCTGTACAGCATCTTTATAAAGAAATGTAAACTATAAGCTGCTATCCCCATTTGGTAATTAAAGCAGTAAATGTTCATCAGCTTCATTTGAAAACTATTTTGTGGCTCTGGATGGTACCAGGTGCCCAGCAATATCTAAAAAAGGCATTGTTGTAGGGAGATTTAGGCAAGAAGGGGGGCATGTTTTCAAATACCTTCCACACCTGTCCCACACCTGTTGAAGGAAGTGGATAATGTATAGAAGGATTCTAACCTGTGCCTACTCGCTAGGCTTGCTAAGCAGGAAATTGGTATGTGCCGCCACAAAATGTATTCACTGCTGGAAAGAGCTACAGAAACTGTGAATGAATTTGTTGCCAGATTACGGGAACTTTCATCCAAATGTCAGTTTGGCCAAATGACTGATGAAATGGAGAGAGACCAATTAACTGTTCAGAGCAACAGCAAAAAGACAGAATCCAACTTTGAAAGAGGCCATTAAGATGGCAAAAGTCATGGAAGAAGAGGAAAGGTGAATGAAAGAGATGAAAATTATCTCTCAGGAAAAAGGAACAAATGTGTCGGTGATGCACAGTGACAATGAGTCAATTAACATGGTAAAAAGGAAGACTCACATGGTGGGAGGGAGCACTGGCAAGTCCAAGAATACTAAAGGTACTATGGCAAATAGTATTCCGGGTAGGAGTGCTTCACGAGTTTGTCACAGATGTGGCAGTAAATCTAATTTAGCCAATTCTAAAAATTGCTTTGCGCAAAGTAAAGAGTGTTTTAAATGTGGGAAAAAGTCATTATGCACGTATGTGCAGAGGAAATGAAAAGAAAATACCTTTGGTGGAAGAGGAAGAAAATGATCATAGAGTATTGGTCACCAAAGAGGGGAAAGCTGAAACACCAATTGAAAGGAAGGAACCGTCCCAGGGCTGACTTTGAAGTAAATGGAGAGGTAGTTTCTTTGATGGTTGACACGGGTTCCTTGTACACCATAATTCCAAATTGGCTATATGTTCAAACATAGCAAGGGGATGAGCTAGTAGATTCGGATGTCATCCTTAAAGGTTACCACAGGACCGATATTGGCATTTTGGGTTTTTTCATGGCATCTATTAAGTTTGCAGGAAGACATACAAAGGGTAACGTGTAGGTTTCGCCTGATGGTCCACCTATTTGAGGAGGAGTTACACATCAATGTTGACCCCAAAGTATTAGGTCATGGTTGTGGAAAAGTATGATTTAGCTACCATCCTACAACAAAATGCAAAACTGTTTGAGAATAAGTTAGGTGAGGCTAAGGGTTATTTACATGAAATCAAACTTAAGGAAAATGCTGTCCCAGTTAAGCATGTGGCAAGGAAAATTCCTATGGCAGCATGTACTCAAGTGAAAGAGATAATACAGCAGTTGTTAGAGAAAGAGGTCATAGAACCGGTAGAAGCTACGGAGTGGCTTGCTCTGGTCGTAATTAAAAAAAAAACAGATGAGTCACTTTGCTTCTGTGTGGACTTGAATGAGAGTGTGATTATGGACAACTTTCCCTTACTCAATATTAATGAGATAATTTTGATGCTCTCAAGGGAGACATTTAAAGTGAGCATACCACCAGGTAAAGCTCCATCCACACAGTAGGCATTTCATGCTATTCATTACCTCAGAAGGAACATTTCAGTTCAATAGATTTCCCTTTGGATTGTGCTCGGCATCTAATGCCTTTCAACGAATCATGACACAGATTTCAAGTGGGATTGCTAAAGTTGTGTTTTCCAGGATGATAACCTGGTTTTGGGGATAATGAGACTGAACACAACAAAACCCTGGATGGAGTTTTAAAAAGAATAAGTGAGGCTGGTTTGACTTTGAGGAAGTATGTCTTTGGAACACAGGAGGTTTACTACTTAGGCTACCACATTGTTAACGATGGCATAAAACCAAAACAAAACTTGGTTAGTGCAATTGTCAATGTGCAGGCGCCGTGTGATCAAGATCAGTTGAGATCTTTTATGGGCTTAGTGGGGTAGTACGCCAAATTTGTATAAGAGTTTGCAGATAAGACTGAGCCTTTAAGAGAATTATTGTGCAAGGGGAAGAAATTTGTGTAGGGTGAAGCCCTCAAGACGCTATCATGCCGATCAAGGATAATAATATAGCTCATGCAAGGGTTTTGGTACCATTTCAACCAGAACTCAAGACCATAGTGACTACTGATGCCAGTGGAGTGGGTATTGGTGCAATGTTGGCGCGGATGCATGGTAATGTGGAAAAGACAGTGGTGTTTGTTACAAGTTCTTTGACTGACACTGAAACGAGGTACTCTATCATTGAGTGAGAAGCATTGGCTGCAGCATGGGCAAGCAGCTACTTTTGAGTGTTTCTGCAGGGAACAGCTTTCACTTTAAGAACAGATCACAAACCCCTTCTTAAAGTTTTGGGTCCGGATGGGAAAAAATATTGTTCTGGGAGGTTGGCTCGTCTGGCAGTCAAACTGCAAGAGTACAACTATAATGTACAGTTTGTACCGGTTGGAAAAACACTGTGGCAGACTGCCTGTCATGGTTACCTGATAAAAGAGGGAACACTCTTGAGCTACAGTTTGAGGATGGTGTCGCCAATTTGGATGATGTCACAGAAGGATTAGAGAATGCCACATCCAAACAGGATTGATTACAGGCATGAAGTGATGACACACCTAAAGGTGCGGTTAAACTTATTTTGTGTGATGCTAGGGGGAAAAGTACTGTACCTATGCCGTTGAGGCCATTTTTAAAGATAAAAGATGAATTTTTTGTCCTGTGTGATTGGTTAGTGCTGAGGGGGGGAACGTTTCATACCACCTGTATCACGGCGATACACACTGATAAAGTTAGCTCAAGAGGGACATCTAGGCCAAACAAAAAAAGATTTTGGTGGCCACTCATGGACAAACAAATTAAAGATTGGGTGGAGAAATGTCAGTCTTGCCAGAAATCAGAAAAGAGATTGCATGTAGGGATTGGGAAAGACTAAGAGGGTCAACATGTGGTGGAAGTGGAGGATGTATGGAGAGAATTTGTTTGGATTTTATAGGCCTGTTTCAATGTTTTCATGAACATGAGAAGTATGGGACAGTCTTGGTGGATGCAAAGTCGAGATGGGTGGAAGTGGTCTTTATTACTACGGATGCAACCATTAATGCGTTGAGTGAAGCGTATAGATATGAAGGTATTTCAACGGTGATCCTCACTGATAATGGGACACAGTTAACATCTCTTGAGATGCAATTTTCTTTTTACAAAACTGAGTATAAGACATGCTTGTACCTCTCTTTACAATCCGCAAGGCAATGGTCTGTGTGGAAGGATCAACAAGATGGTTAAAGGTAGTATGCAGTTGGCATGCACTATAGGCGTTCAAGTGCAGGTGGCGGTAAAAGAAATGTTGTGGGCATAACGCACAACTATAGATGTGGGACTGGCAAGAGTCCATTTTAGATGAAGGTCAGACGGCCAGGCACCAAGATAGTGCCATCATGGAGGCGGGAAAGGTTTACAGGAAAAGATACGGTGCCTTGGAAAGAAAGGAGCCATGATTTTTTCATTCAGGTAGGAGATCGGGTGAAAATCAAACCGGGTGAAGTTGGTAAGGGTTTGTCTAAATTTAGAGGCGCATATCAAGTGAGTCAGGTGGGTGGTAATTGGGTTAAAAATGGAAAATGGTCAGACATAGAATTTAAGGAGAGTGGCTTTGTATCAAAAAGGAAACAGTAGGGAAAGCATACCAAGTGAAAGTGAAGACCCAGGTTTGCCATGGTTGCCGTTGGATGACTATTGTCGTAACAAAGAGCAATTCAACAAGGATACTCAGGAAAGGTAAGGTCATTGTGTTCCTGAGAACAGAATGCACACAGAATGGGAAGTAAGGACAAGGAAAGCTCCTGTGTATTTGGGGGATTTTGTATGTCGGTGAGTTAGTGTAATAGGGGGCTCTTACCACAACATTGTTTAAAAAAAAAAAACAGAAAGGAATTGAGGTAATTACCTTTATTCTGGTTTTCTTTTCCGTATATATTCTTATTATATGCCTATTGGTTTAATGATACATGGTATGTCGGCACACATCCATTATATCGCACTGTGGCAACGTTTTTTATAGACATTTGTTTTCATTAATGTTGTTGCATTTGATTTGTACACTTAACATCATATTTTACATATATTTCCACCTTATCTTAAGCAGTGTATTTCATTTGTCAGCTGTAAAGAAAGGAGATGTGTCATATTCCGCTTAGCTGGGTCTCAACCAGGCTGAAACCATTATGGCATATGTACATTCCTGCGATGACATGTTAGGGTTCGGAGGAGAGCAGAGCCGGACGACAGTTGAAAGGTTGTCTGCACCTGGCTGGGGCAGTTGGATTTTGTGCTTGTATCTGACTGGAAATAAAATCACAGTAACTCAGGTATTCCTGCTCGATCTCCATTATTACAATAACATCAGGACACTACAAAAGGCTGGTGATATTGGGTTTCTCTTCCAGATCACAAAATGTCTATTTCAGATGAGGGTAAGGACGAATTGGGGAGAGCGGAGGAGAAGAGAAGAGGGAGTGATATTGCTTTTCTAAAAGGGTGATGATTAGATGGTGGTGCAGAGTGAGGGAGCTACTCCTCATCATACCATTAATAATAACTTATAATGTGAAACATTTTTGCTTGAAAAGATGAATCTTCACCTCCATCTGGTATAGAGATATGGCCTTCCAAATATGAACTGGGATAATATACCATACTCTGAGCTTGTAGCAGACGAACGATTGGCATCTCATTTCCTAAAGTAATTTCCAGTCTTTCGATGCTACTGTTGTACATTGCGCTTGTTCTGCCAGACATCTTGGAATCAAGGTATGTTGGATTGGTATTGACAGCCTCGTAGATGATTCAGTTGATCTTTTGCGTTATGCGTGTGGGCAGTTGAAACTAGTGATATTCTATGAGTATCAGAGTTTTTGTCACATTTGTGCAGGCTTTTCATGAGACAAGCTGTAGCATGAAAAACACTCTTCAGAAGTGTTAGGTGAGTCACTGCGATGCTGCCCAGCAAGGTGTTAGATGGTTTGTGTGCTGTGTAGGTCTTGAAGCTAAGGTTGGTGTCAATGTGGAATCCCAGGGACTTTGCACAACAGGAAAGTCATGGATGGAAACCGTACAGATTATTCTTTGAGAGCATTCTTTGCACTGGCTGTTTGCTGTCATGGGTGAGGCGCAAAATCAGCATGTAAAAACTAGAGTTGGACTTGCCATCCAATAAACTTCTTATTTATAAAGAAGGCTTCAGGCTTGAGTGCGATGCAACCTTGAAAGCCACCACTGCCTCACCTCAATCGATCCACAGCCTACTGATTGTGGCACATAGACTGACTCAAAGTATAACCCCATTTTCCAGGCTGAAAAAGATAGCAACCTGTAAAATACTGCTACAGCAAATGTACATGTAAAAGCTTAAATAAGGATTAATCTGCTGGTGACTGTAGCAGAAGCAGTAGACTGGAAGAGAAGTCTGTTTGATCACAGGATTGAAAACGGAAGAAGGAAGTGCAGGTATCATTCGATCTGTGCGGCAGTATACTTAGTAGCTAGCATTCGGGTGAGTTATGGATGGACAACACTGCAGTTCCAAGTGGATGCCTCTTCAGCCTCCAGCCTCTGGTTCAGCCCGGCCAGTTTGAGTACAAAATTGATAAGGGAAGAAGAGGTGAGACAGGGTTTTGGGTGTTGATCATGTTAGCATGCAAGATTGAACTAAAATGAGGCTTTAAATAACAGGGAGATTTGGTTTATGACATGACAGTGGTGTTGTGCATTCCTGTGCAATGCAAATGTTGGCAGAGCAATGATAGTGTACACCGATGTGCAGAATGGATTCTGGCATGACTGGCAAGGGTATTTAACAAACCAGCAAAATGTGGATGCTTGCATCTTAGTGGTGCTTTATATACTGGGGCAATTTGATTTCTGGCATGACAGTGATGCTGTACATATCTTCGGGAAATACATTTGTGAACGGCATTTTTGCGTGTCATACTAGGGCAATATGAGTTTTGACTTGAAAGTGATGGTCTCAAAATCCCACAATGCGTTTCTGACAATGTGTTCTACACACTGGGGCAATGAAAAATCTCCTGACATGGTGTGATTGTATTCTAAGGCAATGTTAACAAAGGCATCATTATGATCTATCAGATAATTCTTGTATTTGAGGCCTTATTCATACTGATAAACATGTTATGCCATAACTGCTGGTGAGTTTCCCTTATGTGCTGCAGTAGTCACTACTGTTACTGTGCTGCAACTGCACCAATGTGGCCCAGTTTAAATCTTTTGATTTTGGGGGCATTACCCCCGCCACATACATCCATGAAAAAGGGTCGGAATCACTCACTTGACTGGTGCAATCCAGGCCTGGTTTGAAAAATGTTACCTGCTCCTGACTTTGAATCTCAGTCTAGAAACAAATAAGAATTTGTCAATAATGTGTATACGTTTCTGATCACACTGGACCAGAGGAAGGTGCCAGAGTTCTTTCTTTCTGTGAAACGCATATACATAGATTGACTTCAATTAGGACCTCAAAGATTTGGTATTATCGCATGCAATAATTATCACACATGATAAAAAATGACACCATGGTGTTCGGTATTTATAGAGTGTGATAAATATCACTTATTACACATTTTTGGGGGATGACGTGCAGAACTTGCGGATTGCCACACCAACAGCCACATGTTCTAGTGTTTACCAGACATATTTCCCCTGATAAATATCAGCATGTTTGACCTGTTAAAATGTATACAGGAGAAGCATTATTTAAAACAGAGCTCAGAATTCCAATAGGTTCTGTAACACGCGTTATTGCACATATCAGAATTTGTCGGCCCACTCGTCATGAGGGCCTTTCTAACATTCCACAGACGCAAGAACTGTGGATGTAGTACTTACATGTAGAGTTTCGGGTCGGCCATTAGTGTTTCAATGGTGAGGTGCTGCTCCAGCAGGCTGAAGGCCAGGATAGGCAAGGAGGTGAAGCAGATGTTGTACATTGTAAGGTAAGCTGCATCATAGAGCGGCTTTCTCCGCAAAGAGACAAAGAAGAAGAGTTGGACAATTCAAATGTGATACGAGGTAAACTAAAGAGACACATCAAACAGATTTATTACAGTTTACTATTCTATGAAACTATACAACTAAAACTGACCCAACACACTAGCTGAAAAAGCAAACTGTCTATACTTCCGGAGACTCTGACACACATGTTCATAAAATAAAAAACTTTTCTACACATTCTACTGAAAGCAGTATTTCAGAAAGTACAGTGGATACATTTGGATGCTTATAAGCATATGTTTAGTTTCATAACATACAGAAACAAATTAGAAGAAAAGGCAGCGTTTACCATCTTGAACTGCACAGCATAGGACATCATAGAAATGGAAGGGTACCTTCATAGTTCTCTAATAATATGAAGAGTAGGATACCACCAGGAGATGGGTATTTATTTTTATGTGGCTCGGATGCATGGGCATTGTTGCACGTGGCTTTCATTCATTCCTGTGTACAGCTAAGCAGCTTTGTTGTTCTTTCTTTCATGGCTATATGGTTTTAGCAAGGCGTGTATCTTTAGGGGGAGGGTGGTTAGAGGCGTCACCCCGCTCCTCCACCCCATCCCCACTTCCCGCACCCCAACAATAAACACTTTTGCAGGTTGGTAGTTGGGTCTGGGGGCTCGGAGTTGGGTCTGCTAGTACCCGTGTTAGATTTTGTCATGGGATCAACAGTTACCTAGGGACGTATGACACCCTGAACCTAACGCCCTCACCCCACAACGCGATACAGGGTGGTGACTCTTTGAGACATGACAACTCTTTAGCGATCTGGTGCAGAGTAGACATTCATTCCCGGGTAAAAGCATACTTTTCATCCTTTTTTCTAAAAAACAAATAGGTTTCCTCTTAGTGTTCACAACATAAAACGTCAAAATAACTTGCCTGTGACGAGAAGGGAGAGTGCAATGTAAAGACCAATTGGCCTCTTTTCTACAACTGTTGTAGTTTTTGGGCGGGAGGACCATGCGAGCAGAACAAAAGACCTCAACATCTTTCCTTGCATTTTCATGCTTTAAATCACAAAGTTGCATGAGTAGCTAAAACCAAACCTAGAAAAGTTGTCATTCCAGTTCTTTTTTCTACAGAACGGTTTTGGCACTACCATTCAGAATTCAAATTAATATAATTGAATAATTAAAATTGGGTAGGGTTATTGATAGTCATCATGAGTGTATTACTTATCGTAAAATAAGGTGGTATACATTTAATTTAATTAAAAATAATATAAAAATAAATCTCAAAATAACTGAATATTTTATTGGTATAAAATTGGATTAGGGTTTGGCATTAGAGATGAGATAACGATAAAAAAGAGGAGATTCAGGACTGACTGAGAATGTTATACTTAAAACTCTCATGAACTTAGTCATTGCCAAGAGGAAAGTTTCTATATTGTATGTGGCAGCTATCTAATCGAAAAGACGTCCGGCAATGCCTGACATAAACTAGTGAAATTCTGATCAATAGCACATATCTAATTCCTTTCATATTATATGAGATGACAGGCACCTTCTCTGATTAATTTTTGTGTTTGTTTTGTATATAACTATTGTAAGTTGGTTTCAGTCGGCTTTAAAGTTTGTTTTGGGTTTCCTTGTGCTTACATTGCCAATAAAAGTTCATAAAAAAAGACTGAGTTAATAGTAAATGTAATGTTAGAAATATGCTGATGAGGTAGTCGGTAACAGTATTGAGGTATTGGTAGAGGAGGTAATGGCAGCAGAAACAGCCATGTGTATTTGTTTTTATCAAATATTTATCAAGCTAAGTTTTCTTGTTGCGAGTACTTGACATGACAGGAGGAGTGAAGACATGTTGGTGAAACAGGACCTGTGCTTTGAAAGAAAATTGTTGCAGCTTTAAGAGTTAGCCATCTGACCATTAGAAAAGTGGCTCAAGGGCAATCCTGAGAACAAAGAAATGATGATCACATCATTTAAAATCCAAATTAGTGGCCAGAGGGAGTGAGAGCCACTGTTAACTAAGCAAGGTTATTCTGTGGTCTCTCTGTTCTTCCCACAGTGGTAATAAGTGATGCTGAGGGAAAAGAGCTCTTCCCTCTCTTATTTTTTTAACAGACCTTAATCCACTTATGCCACACTATCCATTTAAATATGTTATGTTATGTTATTTTTAATTTATTGAGCGCACAGCTACTCGGAAGTGTCCCGGCGCTAACAACAAACAAGGCGGCCAAGCAGCAGATGTCCATTAAAATAGCAATGTCTTCAGGGATTTTCGAAACAGGTACGGATCACAGATAGCCCTCAAAGCCAAGGGAAGAGAGTTCCACGCAAGGCAGGCTCTGCGGGCAAACGAATTGCCCCCCATACGTACAAGCTTAAATTTGGCGGTCTCCATAAGCAGTAAAGCAGATGACCTCAACTTTCTCCTAGGAATGTAGAAGGAGAATCTGTCCTGCAGATACTTAGGGCCCAAACCATAAAGGGCCTGTTGAACAATGGAGAGCATTTTGAATTTAAGACGAGATTCCACGGGGAGCCAGTGAAGTGTCCGAAGATGGGCCCGAGCACTTTGCCAGGGGGACAGACCGCCCAGGAGTCTGGCTGCCGAGTTTTGGACCACCTGCAGTTTCGAAAGCAGGTAGCCCGGGCAACCTACCAGGAGGGCATTAGCATAATCAAGGCGGGAGAGAAGCAGGGCACGTACCACCGTCTCTCTGTCCCTAGCTGGAAGCAAGGGTAGAAACTTCCTAAGGCTCTTCAGAAGCCCAAAGCAGGTGCCGGCAAGTTTTTTTATGTGCGAGGCAAAGTTCAGATTTTCATCGAACCATACGCCAAGATTTTTGACAGCTCCATTGATTGCCGGAGGACAAGGAAAGCCGGAAGGCCAGAGTCTCGCTCTGAACTCAGAAGGAAAAGAGCCAAAAAGCAGGACCTCCGACTTTGCCTCGTTACATTTCAACTGTGCATTGGCCAGCCACTGAAAGACGGAAGATAGACATTGATGAGGTCTAACCACAGAATCGTCCACCTTATTCCATGTGAACAGTAACTGGGTATCATCCGCGTAGGCCATCACTTTAGCCCCCAGAGACTCCGCCAGAAAAACAAGCGGAGTCAAATAGATGTTAAAAAGCAGAGGGCTAAGTGATGACCCCTGCGGTACCCCCGTGGTAACCCTCAAAGGGACCGAAGCACAAGGAGGAATCCAAACCTGCTGCATCCTACCCTCCAAAAAAGAGCTGATCCAAAGCAGAGCATTCCCAGAGACTCCGACGTCAGAGAGGCGGTCGAGGAGCAGAGCATGAGGCACCGTGTCGAACGCCGCCGAGAGATCAAGCAGTATCAAAGCTGCTCTCCCACCGGCGTCCAAGCACTCTCGAATGGATTCCGAAACCTCCAGCAACGCGGATTCGGTACTGTAGGAGGCACGGAAGCCAGACTGCGCCGGATGAAGGACGCCTGCCACCTCGACAAAATTGGTCAGTTGGAACGTGACCGCCTTCTCGCAGACTTTAGCCAGACTAGGCAAAAGCGAGATAGGTCGGTAATTTTCGGGGAGCAGCGGATCAAGGGATGGCTTTTTAAGCAGTGGCAAAATTAAAGCATGTTTCCATGCCCTGGGAACATGTGCTTTCCTAAGTGATTGGTTGACCAAGAAATTAACCTCAGAGTTTACGGTATCTGCCACGTCCGAGAGTAATCTGGCCGCGCAAGGATCATTTGGCGAGCCAGACTTGAGGGCTCTGAGAATTTTGAGGGAGTTGGACAAGTCAATCGGACAGAACTCAGAGAAGACCCTGGTCGAAGAAGCCCTGGGCAGGAAGGGAATTTGTTCAGGACTAGTCGACTTCATTGAAGGTCGAAATGTCTCCTGAATGCTAATAATTTTGTCCTTGAAGAAAGATGCCAGAGTGTTACACCAGGCTTCCGAAACAGGGGCCACAGCTACCTGGGCATTAGGAGCCAAAAAACTCTGCCCTATAGAAAAGATCTCTTTAGTGTTGTTATTTGCACGTTCAATACGTGCAGCATAGTAAAGGCCCTTGGCTATATGTGCTATAATCGGTTCCTTTTTCCTCTATTCCCATTAGTGCCTCCTTTCGTCATTTAATTTGTTGGTTACTCCATCCTTTGCCGAATTCCCATATTTGATATATCCTTTTGATTTCTGATTTTGCCACTCATAAAATCTTGTGTCTCCTTCTTTTTACCCTGTGAAACCAGTGTGCTATCTTTGCAAGAACACTCGTATTGACGTTTTTCTCCTAACCTAGTTTCTGTACATTGTCAATTACCTCCTTTTTTTTTTAAACTACTTAAGCAACGTCCTAATTCTTTGCTACCCTACTACTTTGCTTTTCAGGGTTGGACTGTCTGATAGGGCAATCAGGTGGTGTCCATTGGGCTGGTTTAACAGATCAGTGTGTGGGGGCCGTTTTTTTTAGCAGTGTATGAGCCTCTTCTGTAACCATATGGCCGTTTTTTAGGTCTCGCCGGAGCCAGGGCTTTAGCGCTGCTCTGGCGAGAGCTATAGAAAGCAGGATTTGGAAGTGCAAACGAGTGCTTTTCAGGCCGCCAACTACAGTGCATGTGCGCCGGGCGCGCGCACCATTTGGTAGCCTGCTGATCACTTTCGCGGCCGCTTTGATGTTCTCAGTGAGCCGCGCGGCCACTAAGAACATCAAAGCGGCCGCGAAAGTGCTCACCATATGCCAGCCTTCCCTGTGTTGCTTTAGCACTCACCGACCCCCCCCCCCCTTCCATGTTCTTTTGTGTCTGCAGTTACTTTTGAAGCTGGAAGCGCTGCAGGGCCTATGCTTGCTAACGGAGCAGTGCTCTTCCACCCTTAGAATCTTCAACTGTAGTGCCTCAATAAACAAGCATTGGCATAGTCAATAGGTCTCGCTTTTGGGACCTTATAAGTATTTAGTTATGCAACTGTTGCATGGCTAAACACTTATAAGGTCCCAAAAGCGAGACCTATTGGCTCTGCCAATGCTTGTTACTGTTTATTACTTCAATACTGGTCTGATTTGCAAATGTGGACCACTTATTTGTAGCTATTAGCTTCACTGATGGGGCCACTTTTATATTGATGCCCAGGCCTATTTTTTGTCGCTTTCTGACCACGTTGCTGTTATCACTCTTTGCTGTCTCCTCTTCCAACCAGTTTCCTCTTCTGATTGTTTCTTTCATCTTTGGCAAATAATGTATCAATAGCCTTTGCTGTAAACACTTGCACAATATATGTTCTTTTATCAATAATGCACTTTATTATGTACTATTGTATTTGAATATCATTGTGTCTATTCTTCATAGCCATGTTCTCATCCTTTCCAACCACTCAGCATTACCATACCATTTGGGTTTTCCCTTTACTTGTTTTCTCCATCTCCACTTGATGGCTTGACCCTCAGCTCATTCTTCTTACTCCTCTCATTCCTTATTTGACTTTCTATCTCATTTCAAGACCTTGGCTTTCAAATCTTCAGCTTTCCCTTTCCTTTTGAAAACCTGTCCATAACTGCCTTTCCAACTGACACAAAACAGTTGAATGTCCTAATACTCCAATCAATTCAACTCTACTAACACCAAATTTAACTTCTTCTCTGCTTCACCAGCCTGTCCCCATCTGCTCAACTGTCAGAAAGTTTATTGGGTTTTTGATGTTGCGCTGTCACTTGCTCATTCGCTCACTCAGTTTTATTTCGCCGGGCTCTCGTACAGTACCATAGCTGCCAACATCATTGTTTGATGCTTCCTACATATTGTCCTCTACATCTTATGTGACAATGTGCACCACCTCCTAAGTTCTCTGCCCTCGGTTTCATCCTCTGCCTAGCATAAAGTAAACTGTGTACCTCCATCTCCTAGTTTCATTCTCCATGCTTTTAATCCTCCTCCTCTTCCTCTCGTGCACATTGGTGTTGTGGCTGAACTGCTGATCCAGTTTCGACTTATGACCAAAACATTATGTCAACTAGGCAGAGCATTTGATCTGCCTTAACAAACTGAATGTTTTGTCTGTAATGTAAATGTGGAAAACTAAACTGTACAGGGAGTTTTCTTGTACTGTAATGTTTACATTTGCCCAGCCATAACCCATTATATTCTGCTTCGTGCAATCTGGTCTAAGCTTAACCCTTTACACTTTAATGATCTCTCTAGAGAATCTCATGTTACACAAGCCTTTGATACAAAGAGAAAATCTGTTGACGGGTCTATTGTTCCTTTGGAGATGTGTCTGCACCGTATCACATACTGTAAGAAAATGGGTTATTAGTTTGGTAGGATGTTAGACTTACCCAAGGAACAGGTCCCAAATTCCAGTAAGGTTAAACACACAATAACAATCATTTAAACCTTGACTCAGCCCCTGACAGCTACGGCACAGCGCAGTCAGGCTTAACTTAGGAAACTGTGTAAAGTATTCATCAACACTAAATCAATTAAGAGGTCAGAAAAACATAATAAACCCCCTACAACCAATTTCTAAAACTTAAGAATATTTTAATAAGATACATGACACCAAAACAACTAAAATCCAATAAGGGGAAGAGATATATGAAATGTTTAGGTTTTAAGACAAACAGTGTCAAGAAAAAGTAAAGCCCCAATCAGAAATCACTGTTCATGGTTGTTTCAAGCCTGATGGAGCGAGGTCAGATACAGCAAGTGGGTTGCCCTGGTCAACTTTTTTATACTTTGATTTAGTTTTTGTTATTGAAGTCGAAAGCCTTTATAGTGGCTCAAGGTTGCAGTATGAATCTGACAAAGTCCTCTTGAATCCAGATAGTCGCTTGATGAGATCCAACTGAAGCCATTGAGGTTTTCCACTGTTAGAGTTAGTTTCTTTTTGGAGCCCAACATTTTCTTGGACAAGCCAGAGGCTGTATCCAACAAAGTCCTTAAAAAAATCAGGCACCTTTAGCACAAGGTCCCGTTGAAACTCTAGAGGTTTTGGAAGCCCACAAATTGCCAAGTACCAACTTTTTAGACTTTCTGGAACAGTTCCTCTTATCAACTTCTATGGCTTCCAGGATCTCAGTGACAGAATTCAGGGAGAAAGGACACACTCTAGCCGAGGCCACCAGCAAGGTCCAGTTCCAAATTGTCATGCCAGGAAAAATGCCTTTTGCAGCTTTTGAGGTCACTGTAGCCACACTGAAGGTCAGCTACCTGACCCTTGAAATACATTACTTAGTCCTGGGTATAAGTGGGAGAAGGTCCAGCAGGTCTCCACACAGTTACAGACAGCAGGTTCAGACCTCTTCAAGTATGTCACATGGCCAGAAAGTGTTCTGAGATATTGGGGTTGAGATGCTACATTTTTCAACTCACTATCCAGTGGTTGGTTAACTCCTGTACACCCCCTGGTCAATGGGAAAAATGTTTCTAAGGGCAAACCTTGTTTCTTTTGCAGAACTGTATACTGACTTTGTTCCTACAGAGGGACATTTGGATGCCAGCACTGCAGCGCCTAATTAAATAGCATTGCAGTTAAAGGTGTGAAAAGCCTATCAGCTGGTAAGGAAGGTGAGAGGGTGTACGGGGGCAACCCTGTTATAAAATAAAAATAAAAGCAGCAATGACTGGGAATCAAACACTTGTGATGAGAGTGAGACAGTGTTTGCCATGCAGTGAAATGTTCACAAATCTTGCAGCACATCCTGTTTGCCTCATTGTAAAGTATCCCACAGTGCATCATTCTAATTAAAATTCAACATGACATCATTTTCTGCCTTTGGAGAGAGCTTATGGCACACCTAGGGGCATGTTTAAGGTAATGAGTAGTCCCATTCAAATACTCTAAACAAGTTCTGGGGCCAACTCCCTCCTGCACTGATACTAAAGCCAGAAGCTAAAGTGAGTTTTAGGATCAAAAGACCATTCTTCTCTAGGCTTCTCTTATCTCTAAACAATAAAGTCCCTTTTAAGTTAGTGCGGTTTCAGGAAACTCCTAACTGCCCTGCTTGGGTTAAGCTGATATCTGTCCCCCAAGCCAGCCTGCCAGACCCAGGTCATTTCCTCTACTCTGCGAGCAGCATTTCAAACTTCCTTAAAGCCACACTGACAGGCTAGCTGCAGGCACACCAGTGCTAATTAGCTAGCAGTGGCTTCGGGCAGAGAAAGTATAGCTTTTAAAAATTTACTTTTGCAATATATTTAGCAAGTGTCACACTTCACCTTTGAATGTGATTTTTAATAAAAAATAAAACAGGAATTGAATACATCTCTGTAACTTATTCCAAACCAAAAATACTCAGTTACCAAATTAATTATGCTTCAGCTTTTTCTTCATAGAACCAGTTACAGCCCTAACACTGAAAATAGTTTTTGGAGGCTGGTCATTGTAGGAACATACAAACATTAAAATCTAACATGTTCCACTTCTGTTTTTTAGAAAATTGTTGAAAACATGGCTATTTTCATCCTAGTTGACCGTTCCGTGTTTTTCTCTTCTCTTCCGTCTGCCCAACGCCTTGACACCCTCAGGTATAAGTGCACTTTACAAATATTATCCTATCCTCTTAAATACCAGGAACCCTATCTTGTGGACTACAGGGTCTACTTAGTGCTAACTTATTTCATATGTAACAGTAGAGTTTCCCTCCTGCCAAAATGTTTATTTTATCAGGTCTGCCTGCAAGTCAGCCTTCAGATGTAGGCCTGAAGCCACGTTTTCTTTGTCAGCATAGTGCAGGGGTCTCCAGCGGTTTCTGTAATATAAGCTACTTATGGTCAATGAAAATTCTCCTGAACTGCTAATATTATTTGAGATATAATAGACCACATTAGACAAGATTACATTAGCGGCCATCTTATGCAAATTTAGCAGCAGCGATCACCTCAGTGCATCAGGCACGGGTGCTAGCAGTAATGTGAAAATGCTTTGTCAATGTGGATTGCCTCTACCTTGATAATACATAACAGCCATAGGTGCAATACCCTGCCAGCAAGTTAATAATATTAGCAAAAAATCTCAACACCATTTCCCATTCAAATATCAGCTTTAAATATATGTTGGCAACATAACAATTTTTCTCCACACATCAGCTTATGAGTTCAGAAAATAAACACATTTACGTCTCAAATACATGCTGTTTAATTTTGATACACATATATCAATTTAACTACGCACAAGCTTCTAATTTAGTTGACTAGGCTGCACACAGGAGAGTTACTCACAGGTACCTGGAGACCTACCAGTAGCTCAAGAGCTACTCGATGGAGAAGCCTGGCCTAGTGAATAGACTGAAGGTGCTGAAATCCACAAGTGACCTTCAACTTTCTATGCCATTGGTGTATTTTCTTACACAATATACTGTAGACTTAAAGGAAAGTTAAATATGCCAATTTGGAATTAGCCAATTTTAGCACATTTTAGTGGTCACAGCACATTCTTGGCGTCCGTCCCGCGAGTAAAGAGAGCGCGCGCGGGAGGTCGCTCTTTTGGACTACTGGCGCCACAGCTGTGGAACTCTTTGCCCCTTACACTTCGGGGAGCCACCAGCTTACTTGCTTTTAGAAAGGATCTTAAATCCTGGTTGTTTATTCAGTAGGCCTTGTCTCGTTCGTTGTCTTTCTTTCTGTCTGTGTCACTTTCTGTCTTTTTAATGTGTTATGTTAATACACTGTAGTCGACCTTAAATAAAAGCGCCGGGACACTCTTTTTGAGTAGCCGTGCGCTCTATAAAAACCATTTTAACATAACATAACATAACATACACAGGGGGCAGGGCAGCAGTACCACAGTAGCAGACTTAAAACAACAGCTAGAAATCTGTGTGGGGGAGTCTGATTTGCATGGTTCATGTGGACCATCCTGCTGCGTGAAAATACCAATTTAGTATTATGGAGCCGGTGATGTGAGGACAAACACCACCCAAATTTAAACCAGCCTTGTAGTCCAAATAAGGGTGGTGTATAAAAAAGCTGCTTGAGGTGGACTAACTATTGGGCAAGCCTGAGAGGCTGCATCCTTCTTTAAGGAAGTGGCCACAGACATTGCTTCCCCGGTGACAAGCTCTAAGACTAGGGCTCTGATGAAATGGCTGGGTGAGTGGCTAGGAATGAGTAGTTGGAGAAAATAGTCTGCTCTGCCTTTTTTTCTGCCACCCTCTAGGGTATGGATTGAAGTGGACAATGTTTTTCAGAAATAAGGTAACCTGTGCCCAAAATTTCTGCTTTACTTCTATTGCTTTCCATGATGCACAGTATGGACTTCCACATTCCATGCACAGTCTTTCTCTGTCGTTCTCACGCATAAGGGCATCGTACTCATAGTATTTTTTCCTCTGGTTTTACTCTTTCTCAAGACCATGTGTGACATGCTGCAAGATATATAGCAATTACCAGAGAGGTCAACACAAAACAATTTCTATGGCATCTCTAGAAAGTTCATGGTTTGACTGTTTTTATACATTTAAATCCTTGCTCACGTTTTGCAAGATACATTAGCATAGGCAAACATTTTGTAATATGAGTTTTGTTATTTGTACACAATTAATTACCTGTTGCGAGAATCCACAAAAGAATTGGTACAAAAACTGAGGTAAAATGAAGCAGAGATTCTGAAACACAATAATGAAAATTGTCTGAATCAATATAGATTTTCTAACTTTTCATACAAGCAAGTTTTACTTCAAGCTTCATTTGATCAACAAATTTTGCAATGAGATTACAGGTGAAAGAAATGTAGACATTAAGCATGATTTGTACGATATATACTGCGAATAGTATTTATGTACGTTTGCTAAGTCATACCTTATAAAAGAAATACTGCACAAGGTGGGCAATTCTCACATAGTATAAATGCCCATGTGCTAACAGCAATCTCTTTAAGTGTTTAAACTTTGGAACAGCATAATCGCTGTTTCTTGCTGCTTGGCGGCCTTCTTTTCCTTTTATACCTAAACAGAAAAAAGGATTGCATTAATGTGATGAACTATTTAGAATAGCAAACAGTTAAAAAGTGTCACTTTTGTGGATTTGCAGAGCTTAATGATTCATCACTGGCAGTGCTAATAAGTTATCCCAGTGGAACTTATTTTTTTCCCTAAACAGAGGAGATTTGGGGGATGGCACTGTTGGCTTTACCACCCATCAATTAACACCCCCACACTGTCCTGCACCAACACTGCATCATTGTTGAACATCATGAGCTATTATATTGATATTCAGTTTCTTAGGTGACTGCCACGTTGGGGAAAAGGGCACTCATAAGTAACTTTGGTACCAGAGATGAGTACATTTTTGAGTCACGCTAATCTCTATCTGCACAATTCTTGTGCTACTCAGAGTCCACCTTCACTCCATCCCACCTCCCACCCACTTCGTTTAAGACCCTACATTCATTTCATCTACCAAGGGAAAAGGAAAAAGCTGCTTTCACCTTCATCTTGATATTAAAATCTCTGTAGAGCTACATTGTGGTATTGTTTGTGAACGTCTAGGCTTCCTGGGTCATGTAGCTCTAGACTATTAATGTCTGCAACATTACAACATGTTTCTGCCTCACTGCACTCTCTATCATCGACAGCGATGTTACCTTGTTAACAATAGCAACTTCTCACACTGACTCTACAGAGCCAGTTGGGCAGCTGTAGACTGCCTATGTGAAGCAGTCCTTCCCTGGTGACTGACCTGCCTCTCAGGGAACCGGGACAGCATGGCCACTAACTGCCATAACTCCAAGTGGCTCATCATTCCTAAACACACCAAAAGAAGCAGCAGTAAATATTGCTGCAAACCTTTACACTGGTTATCCCAGCAGACTGTGCATTTTCAAAGTTGCATTTTGAATCCCTCCCTTATCCACATTTAAAATGCCATAAGAACCACAATGCTACAATTCAGTCCCCAACCAAACGTGATTCCATGAACTACGCTATCTGAAGATTCTAATTAAGAAATACAACTCAGTTGTAATAAATTATCACAAGTTAGTCCTGAGACTCCTCCCTTCTGTTTTAATCAGAAGTGAGACGACTCGAGGCCCAGATGCCCTACTCTTGCGGCAGAGGCGGCATGGTCTGTTGGTGCCGCTCTGCTGAGGAGCAAAGGAGAGCATTCCTTGAGTGCCTTGCCTTCTTTCGGGCCATATATGTCTGCTCTATTTTGTAAGAAGTAATTTCTTGAACGGCTTGAATCAGGGTAGGGAGCAAGTTGACGACTCAGCAAGAGCAGCGATTTTTGGGAACCTGTCGTGGTGGCCACACTCTAACCTTCCCAGTATAGCATGGTTGGCATTCAAATATTTTGCACCTGAGCTTCCATATTCAAGATGGTGCCTACCTCATTTCTTGTGGTGTTGCGTACTGCCTAGGCCATTTATAAGGAGGCCTTTTTTTGAGATGGACGTGTCACAATGCATTTAAACCCTACATTTTATCCCCTCACTACCTACTTAGATGGGTTTTGTCCCAGATTTTCTGCTCTTCTAATACAGCTGAACACTTTAAGGAGTTTCATGCTCAGAATCTGCAGGGCTCTTTCTCTACTCTTAATTACAGAAGATTTGGTGCCTTCCTTCTCAGTTCTATTTGTTCTTCCTCTCCAATCAGGTGGCAGCTTGTTGTCAAAGAAGATTTTGCCCTTTGGCTTTTTCCACCTAACTGTGACCTTCTTCAGGAGACACTTAAAACCTTTCATGTGTAAATTCAAATGGAAGGTTTTACCGTAGCTACTGAAAAGATTCACCCCTTCCATAGGCAATCCAGAGAGACAAGAGGGTCCTTCACAGCGTCCCATAGACTCAATGGTGTAAGACACTTCCAAGCCAGGTAAGACTGGCATAGTTTCAGCAACAACATTTTCAGAAATATCTTACATAGGAAAACCAAAAACTTAAAGTATACCTGTCAAACCCTTTGGTAGTTTTGCACCTATATGCTATGAAGGGTGCAAGGATCCAATTGTCAAAACAAGTAAAACAGTTATGAAAATAAAAGATTTAACGTCCAAACCTATTTAATGAAGTATAAAAATGTATTAATTATCTAACGATTGTTCAAGCCATCGACTCATGGTGTAAGACACTCCCAAGCCAGGTAAGACTGGCATAGTTTCAGCAACATGTTCAGAAATATCTTACATAGGAAAGCCAAAAACTTAAAGTATAGCTGTCAAACCCTTTGGTAGTTTTGCACCTATATGCTATGAAGGGTGCAATGATCCAATTGTCAAAACAATGAAAACAGTTATGAAAATAAATGATTTAATGTCCAAACCTATTTAATGAAGTGTAAAATGTTATCTAACGATTGTTATGCAATTAAAAAAATTGTAAATTGCAGATATTGGACTATGTCACTATTAATCAAACATTTCAAAAGGTAGGGCATTGGCTGCCAGCCTACTTTTACAAACACATTTGAAAAAAAAATGGTTGCATGTGCATACACACTTGTGCCCCTGTGCAGGAGGCCATCTTTATATGTTTTTGCAATAAAGGTTTACAAAAACATAAAAAGATGGCTGCCCATGTATGCATGCACGTGTACAGGCAGATGTATTTTAATGTTTCTCAAATAAAGGTTTACAGAAAACTGAAAGATGACTTTCTTGTGTGCACATTGACATCCATGGGCATGCGACTATCTTTTTATTTTATTATTTATTTTATTTAGCATTTCCAGAAACATACAACTTCTGCATACTGCACGCAACAATTACCCCCCCCCCCCCACCGCGACAACAGGATACATTGATTTTACAGTATACCATCGTACAAACAGATTCATTGCATTAACCCACACCTTCTTACGCTACACTACAAAGTCTTCTAGGGTGAACCCATGTCATCTGTGACATCCTGAGGGCTAGACAGTAAATAGGCTGTTAGTAGGAACCATACATGCTTAGGCCTAGAAGGCGCTGGAAGTTCTTCGGCATAGTATGCCAGTTGATCTCTGCAAAACACCAAGTTTAGTAGCCAGTTTTTAAAGTTCAGTGCCTTTTTACTGTCCCATGATTGTGCTACTTTTCTCTTGGCCAGTAGTAATGTGATCAGCACCAGACGCCTATTCTCTGTTTTTAAGCGCTTCACAAGCCCCAGCAAGCACATCCGTTTGGAGCAATCCACTTTCTTCAACATCATGACTATTAATGCTTGTGTAACCAACATCCAGAATTCATTGACCCTGACACAATCCCATGCAAGCTGAAAGAAATCAGCTTCCTGTATCCCACACCGTTTGCATCTAGCCGTCTCTCTCAGGCCATACCTATGTAATTGTAGGGGAGTAGAATATAACTGCTGTAAGTATTTAAAATTAATTATGCGTTGATTACAATTGGCCAACAGACATCTGGTCATGGAGCAGCTGAACTCCCATTCCTCCTCGCTAAAAGCGTTACCCAATGCCTGTTCCCATCGCTCTCGTGCCTGGCTAAAAACAGGCGCAGTGTCAGATTGCATGGTGTAATACAGTCCGGTGGCCAACTTACCCCGCAATGGGCCTGCCAATAATGTTTGTGAGTGGCTCAGAGTGACTGGTTCAGTGTGGTGTGTCATTAAAGGCCTTGAGTGCCACACGTAACCTGTAATACGTGAAAATTGACATTAGCGCACAGTGATGTCGGTCGCGTGTCTCCCCCATCAAGATGAAGGTGCCCTCCGGGTAGACATCGCCCATTGTAACTATACCCATATTTGCCAGTATTTCCAACGCCTTTTTGTCTTGAGTCACCGAAAGTTTAGGATGGTGTGCTATTGGAAGAGCCGCGGCATATACAAGTTGCCTGCCTGCGCGTTTTGCCATAGCACGCCATGCTTGTGCTGTACAGTCTGCAATGCACATGTCTCTAAATGGATAGGTAGAATTTGCCTTAGAAATTAATGACACTAAATGTTCAGGGGCCATATTGTCCGTCTCCACCGCCACATGTGGAATAAAGGGCAGGGGGAAGAACCAGTAGTGTGCAAATTGCGCCTGTGCACATAAATAATACAAATACACATCAGGCGCCGCAAACTCCCTCTGTGAATACGGCCTTGTAAGAGTGCTCCAGCTACATCTGGATTTCTTGCTTGCCCAGACCAGGTGTATTAATATCGAACGCAGCCGTGAGAAGAAAACCCTCGTTAATTTGATAGGAACATTAGTGAAGAGGTACAGAAACCGAGGAAGGATGACCATTTTTATTACGGCTTTTCTATCTACTAAGGAGAGAGGCAGGCCAATCCATCTATTCACCTGTTCTTCCGTGGAGGTCAGAGCTCTACCAAAGTTTTCTCTCAGCACTATCTCGGGATCAGAGTGCACCCACACCCCCAGATTGTTGACAGGCTCTGTCGACCATTCGAGTGGGTATTCCATTTGGAACTGCATTGTACTAGATGTTAGCCCCGATAAGTGTTCGTATTTAATGTATTCCCGGATATCCAAATGCAAGTTCTCCTCCGGGTTTCGAATATATAAAACCATGTCATTCGCATACATGGAGTTTATAAAGGGACGCTGACTGCATTGTAGGGCCGCTCTCGCGTATATCTGTCGCACAACACAGGCCAGAGGCTCCATCAGGATGGCAAAAAGAATAGGGGAGAGTGGACACCCCTGTCTGGTCCCTTTGTGTATTTTAAAAGGTTTAGAGTGATAGTTGTTGATTCGCACCCTCGCCACCAGTGCATTATAGAGAATCTCTATCCACCGTATGAATTGGAACGCCAGATCCATCCTCCTTAAAGTATCAAACAAATAACCCCATCTAACCGAATCAAAAGCCTTAGCGGTGTCGAGCAGCACAGCCACTGCTCTGTGTTCCGGATCGAGTTGGTGTAAGACCGCAAATAAGGTGAGCAGATTATGAGATGTAGACCGGGATGGTACAAAGCCCGAATGATCTGGGAGGACCAAGGCGGACCAACACATGTGACCATCTTTGAGTGGACATAGACAGATGGCCGCCAATGCAAATGCAATGATGAGCACGCAACAGTGGCCATCTTTAAATGGATTAGAAGCCCATTCACAAAGATGGGCCTCACACATGTGAATGGTCAGAACAACATTAAGATCGCCATCTGACTCTTAAGCGGCAGGTGCTGAGAAATGAACAAAGGGGCAAGCAGAGGCAGGAGGACTCTTTTTAGTGAGTGGGAAACGGGAGGAGGTATAAAAGAAGGGGATGGTTGTAGCAGAGGTCAGATAGGGAGAGGGAGAATAAATGGTCCCTTCCCTAGCACTGTAAAGTAAAGTCTGTTACAAGCAGTTGAAGGATATATCAGTTGATGAAAACACCAAGACTAAAATTCTCCTTGGTGGTACAAAAACAAGAATAGGGAGGAAAGCCATTTCAGCAGGAGCAGAGAATTGAGATAGACAATAATGCCACCCAATCATGAGCAAGGGGCTGACTGAAAGCTCACTGTAAGAGTTTGTAATGTATTGGACACAATAGGTTTAAGACAGACCTCCTTCAAATGATGTATTAGCGGATTCATCTATTCTGGAGCCTATATTGAGTAAAGTAAATTCAGACAGGACACAGCTAAAATTCTAACAACACGGTCATAAGGGGCTTTGTAGGTAGCCTAGGTTCACACAATTCAAATTCATCGTAAAACTCAAGAATTAATGGTCTAAAGTCTTTTATCTTAGAAACAAAATAACCTGCTAAAGTATCACTATTTCTGGGTGGTAAATATGACCTGCAAAAGCACTGATGAGCATTAAGTGTCTTCATTCATTGAAAAGACCTTATACAAACTCCTGGAGAGCTGAGTAGTTTTTCCCCCTCTACTGTGCATATATTAAATCGAATATCTCAGAGTTAGTCCATGAGGTGCTTACAGCAGCGCTCGGAGACACAAAGAAGCATCTACTCCCCTCAGTGTCTGAGCTCTGCTGTTCATGCACTAACTTAGAGATGTTTAAAATGAATTTGTGCACTAAAGATTGGAAAAACAAATCACAGAGCCCTAACCCCTAACCCGGAGCCCTGAGCCCGAGCACGGAGTCCTAAACCCTAAGCCCTCAGCCCTAAGCCCTAATGCCCAAGCCCTAAATCCCAGCACGGAGCCCTAACCCGGAGCCCTGAGCACGGAGCCCTAAACCCTAAGCCCTCAGCCCTAAGCGCTAATGCCCAAGCCCTAAACCCCAGCACAGAGCCCTAACCCCTAACCCGGAGCCCTGAGCCCGAGCACGGAGTCCTAAACCCTAAGCCCTCAGCCCTAAGCCCTTTCTACATCGGCATAGCGCACAGAATGAGATATTGATACAGCCCCCTTTGTCAATAAATAAATTACAGCACTTGTGATGGCAAAGTAACCTTTATTTTTACTGTTGATAATATAATGGTCAAACTTGCCCCAGTAAATATTAGATACTGACCTTTTTTTCTCACCTTATACAAACCTCACTTTATCAAGTGGAAGAGTCAAAGATTGAAAACACGCATACACTATATGGAGAAGGGATTCTTAAAATTTTACAACTAAATTTTTTTTTACTGTCCTCAGAATCCTTCTTTATATCCTGCATTACACTAATAATTTCAATGATAAAGACCTACTTACCTATACCGACATGTGCTTCTAAGATCATACTAACATCGTTTGCACCATCACCTATAGATAACGTAATAGGGCTGCCCTTTGTGTTTTTCACCATCTTCACGATCTATTGAAAACAAAATAAAACATATATATAAATATGTAAAAAAAGAAACACCCGAGTAGATTCACACTGCCCGCACCCTCCATTCCTGGCACACAAAGGCGTTCAGGTAGCACCCAATATTTCAACCAAGATGCTCATCGGGCAAATAAACGTCAGCACTGCAGAGGGGGACGTCCTGCAAAATTATCTGCTGTAGGCAAAAAAATAACATAAATGAATAAACATGTTTCAGCAAAAGCCTTGTTGATACCTATGGTATAGGTGACCTCAACTCAGATGAAGAGTTACTGGTATACAGAATCAACTGCTAGCTGTGTAGTCAGTATCCATCATAGCTTTTTTCCTCTAGAATGGTTTTAATATGGATTTATTAATCAGTGTGCTTTAATTATTATTTTATTTTGTCTGTTTTCTGTGGGGATTGCATCTGCACATAATTCTCTGGAGTGCAATAGGACAGGATACGACTATTGTCTGATCAACTACAGAATGCAGATGACATGACCATGTGCTTTTCATTTCCCTTTTTGGTATTGGTTCTAGCTGTATTGCCCACTTGGGTTTGATTTACCTTCACGTCCTGTGCTTTATATTGATCAGTCGTAAAAGGACTGAAGAATGTTTTATTAGAGGATGGTGACTAATGTGCACTAGAGGATGGTGACTAATGTGCACTAGAGGAGGGTGACTGATGTGCACTACAAATTAATGTATTATTTTGTTGTTTTTAGTTTTGTATAGCACAAACTCGACCCAAAGGTTTCAGAGCACTATAAATGAGCACCAGTTTTGTTACAGAAGGACACATTCATTTTTGTTAGGCACGGGGAGATTAAGTGATTTGCCCAGAATCATAGGATATTGAGCGTCCCTGCCAAGACTCGAACCTGGTTCCCCAGCTTCGATGTTGACTGCTCAAGCCGTTAGGCACATCCTCTTTCCCATCAAAATATGAGATATGATGCTTGGACTTAATGCAGCATACCCAAACCCGTTAATTTATACATATAATGTTTGAACAAATGTAATGTAATATAGCCCACTTGGACAAAACAGCACCGATTATGAGCACATACATAAGAAAACATGTTCGATGTGAAACTGATATGACTAGGATAGTACATTGCCTACTCCACAGTCCCTCATACATGAAGCCCATGGTACGAATCCCTCGATGGACATACAAAAATCTTTTCTTTTAAATATTTGTTCTTTTATATTAATTGCCATAGTGTCCTACTTATATTTTGATACAAGGTATAAACAGAAGGTAGAAACATTGTTGCTTCAACTCCCCCCCACTGTATAGAAAATGTTACATAAGGCAAAGGGGACTACATGGTGTAGGATTCGCATGCCATCCATACTGGTAGGAACTTGGGAGACTGCTTGGTCTGGAGAAGCACAAACTCATGATTCAGAACATAACAGAGGTTAGGGCGGAATTTAATAATAAGAATGTATTTCCAACCAAACATTTTTTAGCAACATCAGGATAATAAAAATGGGAAAAACATACATTTCCAACCTGTACTATGCAGCTTGCATACAGCTCTTTAATGGCAATTCATAACTCACTGTTATAGATTAGGATTGTAATTTATAAACCGCACAGTAACAAAATAATCTCTTTGGCAAAAGCAGTAACCACTGAACTATGCACATAAAATATTGTTTTATGATATTCATGGCATTCGTTCTTTGCAGCAGGCATGTTAACCCACTGCACTAGGTGAGTCAAAACTGCCCTAGACAAAATTCTCATCTCTCTCCAGCAGGTACATTAATCATCAGAGTTAACTTGACACTTGTATTGTTGCTGGAAAACTGCTGCATACACAAGGAACTTTGCAGTGCTTGTAAAACTGCTGCACCACTACAAAACAGGCCTCCACTAACAAAATCGGCCCCCACCCTTCCAGCCTCCGACACTGACACTGCTGGTGTGACCTGTTGAGGAGATTTCTTGGTAGCATTGATGCTTCTTATTTGAAAAGTACCTGGATTATTGGTAGGCCCACGAAAACTTTAGTAGCATTCTGTAATGTGTAAGTATTTTGAAAAATGCCTGCCATTATGTCTTTTTGACACATGGTACAAGCAGACCAATGCCCATCAACCTAACCACCCACAAGTTTCTTAGCTACTGCAACTCATTTGCCTCTGACAACTCTACAGACCTGTCTTTGAAAGAAATGAAAATGTTTATCTTAGGAACTGAAGTTAAGATCACAAACTGTTTCAAATTCCTAGTGACCCATGTCTTTAGAGCTCTTTGAGAATGATGCCCTTGTAATGCTTTGACGCACGATTGTTTGTTTGGAAAGGAGGACCGAGAGCGCCTATCGGCTCGAGACCCTGCAACTGACCGGCAGGCAGTGGCTAACACCGGCTGAATTGTTTCACAGCGTCATTTTTACTTTTCGACAGAGAAGGGCTGTGACTTTGTATACAGGCGCCATTTAGGCGTTTTCCAGGCGCAGCTCTGGGTCATCATCAGTATATATATGACCTCTAGAGGATTGTATGACTATTGTTCCTTTGCCCTCATCCTGAGGAGGCCGAAAAGTTCACAAAGGCTGAAACGCGTCCGCGTCGGCGACATTCACTTTGGAGGAGTCTTCAATAAATTCATTAAGTGATATACAAAATATTGTTTGTGACACAAGAGAGCTACAGAAAGGGCACTTTTTGCCTCTGTGCACACACATTTTTTGACTACCTCCGAGTGGACTGCCCATAATAAATGGACAGACACCATTTATGGAAAAAATATTTCAGGGTATTGGCAACATAAAATTGTATGTATTTGTTTTTGTGTTGTATATAAATATATATACATATATATTCTTTATGTACATGTGTATGGTTTTTGTACTATTGAATGTTATTTTGTTCGTTTCAAGATCGGTCCTATTGTGTATGTGTTCCTTATATGAATTTCGGTAATACTTTTGCAAGAATTAAAAGACTTAAGTGAGGGTAATTGAATGTTCCCTACACTAAAATAAAAATAATATATTAATTCCTCTGTATCACTATTCCTTTATACATGCTTGTAATGCTTTAAAAAAACACAACTTCTGAGCACGTCTTAATTAGTAATTGGCCTGACCTCCAGCGAGTGCGATCCACCGGAGCGGCAACCTCTTTCTTTTGAATATGTGTGGCCAAGCCCAGCCCACGGCTTCGCACCACCACGAGACCTGAGTGGGTCTGCAGCAATGCACTCGCAATGCACAGCAGAGCTGGAGGGGCCGTTTTCACTGTCAGGGCACCTCTTTGAACTTTGTTTATCCCACGAGGATTATTATCACGCTTTGGAGGCCAGCGCCCACTTGGCTATGGTAATTAGGACTTCAAGTCCCATCATGCAACAGAACTACTCACCTGAATTTAATTGGGTTTGAATATGCAAAATAAAGAAGGGACTTCCACTAATAACTGCTGGTGCCTTTCATTTGTGTTTCATGCTGCCCAGAGGAAGGGAGGTGTCCCGAAACACGTAGGCGGCGTTTGTGTGGGGAGAAGACCTGAGAGAGCAGCCCAGTCACTGGCCTGACCTCCAGCGAGTGCGATCCACCGGAGCGGCAACCTCTTTCTTTTGAATAAATATATATACATATATATTCTTTATGTACATGTGTATGGTTTTTGTACTATTGATTGTTATTTTGTTCGTTTGAAGATCGGTCCTATTGTGTATGTGTTCCTTATATGAATTTAGGTAATACTTTTGCAAGAATTAAAAGACTTAAGTGAGGGTAATTGAATGTTCCCTACACTAAAATAAAAATAATATTTTAATTCCTCCGTATCGCTATTCCTTTATACATGCTTGTAATGCTTTGAGACACAACTTCTGAGCACGTCGTAATTAGAACATAGGTGTATAGAATTAATTAAAAGTAGCTTAATTAAATGTTAATAAAACAGGTTGTAAACATATTTAATAATTACATAATAAATATGTTTTATTTTTAGATTTCTTAACATTTACATATGTATTTATCTTTTTAATCATTGTAAAAAATTAAGCATGATTTTCTATAGGATTTCATTTTGAGTTCATATCACCATTATTTTCTGTGTGCGGGGTTGCACTATCAGTGGTTGACCATTGTCCTACTGATCTTACTATTGTTTCTTTTTGGCAGCAGTACCATACACTCTTAAATTTGGCTCCACCCCCTTTTTTCAGGCAGTGGAGACATGCAAGTCTACACTTTTGAGTATCTTTATACCCACATTTTTGAATATCCCAAAGTGGTTAAGTTACTCAAAAGTGCAAAGGTAAATTCCATGTGTAAATTACTTACAAGTGTAAGTTACCTTTGTAAATAGTCCCATTTATATCTACATAAAACAATTTTATTCCATTCACTTAGATATTCCTATACCTTGTTACCCACCCAGAGTAAACTGGTAAATTTGAGACGCAGCAAAACGTGGGTACTTGTAAGATCATGTTGCACAAAAGAAGACAGTTTGAATGGTTTCTTACAGCACAGCTTGAGTGATTTTTACAACAACACTTTACTATCCACAGTCTGTAAAAGTAAGACGTTGTTGTTGCAGCAATAATACCATATTTACCTGTGCTTTCTGTAAAGGAGCCATCCGACAACATAGAACAGCGGTACATTTCTGACAAATTTGTAGAAAAATATGTTTGTAGTTACTGGAACTGGAGTTCAAAGTTGAATTTAATATTAGGGATAACGTGAAGCCATCAATGATTAGGCCATATTCTTGGGTTACTGACCAGCTTCTATAACAATAAAAAAGATGCATTTAAGGTATTTGATCATCAACCAGAGATTAACAAGAAGAGAGGGCCCTTAAACCTAGATGCAAGCAACCATCTACACAAATTAAATATATATATATATATATATATACATATATATACACACACACACACACGCACACAGACACACACATACTTTTTGAAAACACATACTATATTAACACATTATACAGTTTTAGTGCTAAAATTCTTATGACAAAATGTTCAAATTAGGTGCATATATATATATATATATATATATATATCAGACTCTGTTTTCAACAGTAGAACCAGTGAGTAGTGAGTGTGAGTATTAGGAGAGGTGTGGCACAGCGGCTAGAGCAGCTGACAGTGGAGCACGGGACTCACAGTTTGATCCCCCGGGTCGACGGCAGCTCAGCTCACCAGCATGTGACTCTGGTCAATAGCTCAGCACAATAGACACAGCCAGGTGTAAGAGAAGTGGCACACCAGAAAAGTCTTCTGTTCTTTTACATCAGGATGTGATTTCCTCGCTTGTTTCCTATGGGTAAGCTTTGACATTAGGGGCTGCAGGCACTGTGCTTCTATGAGGTTAGAGATTCCCAATAGGTAATTTAGCAACTTAGAATATGAATCACTCATTTCATATTTTCAGTACCTCCTTGGCACTCTGCTCCCAGGTTACAACCTTACTCGTTCCAGACAAAACACATTGAAACCTATTGCCCTTTGCTTCACTTGCTTATATTTATCACTATTTCCCATGACTAATGCAAATGCTACAATGTCTCTTACTACTGCCTTCAAAAAGAAAACTCATAACAGTTATCCCAAGTCGTCTTAGATCACTACGCGCTCACTCAGAAATTTGTGGTGAAGCGGAAGAACATCAGTACGCTGTCGCCTCGTTACAACCTCATCAATCCACTTCAAATAAATTATTGCCACTTCAGCACAGGTCCCTGGTAAGCTGCTGGCCACCATTCAAAGGTATGAAAGTCAAAAATACAACATTCTACTACACACTAGACCACAACATCAATGTGAGGAAACAAATTAAAGTTAGGAAACAGTTTGCTGAAAACCTAGTCTGGCTGAAAACCTAGCCCTCTAAAGATCGCTCCACACTGGAAGACACTTCTTGCAAATGAGCCATCAATCACGTCTTCCTCCAAAGAATTTTAAAAATCTCACATCACCAAGTGTAAATATCTCTTTAAAACTACAAAGCCCTGAATCATCTTCTTCCCACCAAACAATATCCTCAACTGAGCTCAGAAATCTGAGCATTAAGCAATGTTTCATTGAATCCTCCATTGAGCTCAGAAATCCTAGCATGCAATGTTTCATTGAAAGAAATCTGCACAATTAGGCACAATCTTTTGATTCACAGCTCCTCTTATAACCCCAATGTGCCTATCACAGCATCATGCATGCATCCAGCACACTTGAATAGACTGATGTAGAATTTCCAAAATCAGGCAGCCATCAATATGACAACTTAGAGGTGTGAAATAACTCTTAATAAGTCACCACAGTATCTCTTCCAAAAATGCAAAATATATTCTCCACCTTTATTTTAAGTTTAAGTTAGAAATAAATAGTACCCTTAATACATTTTCTACAAACTACAGCAGCCTTAATTTATTTTTGTCTCCAAACTTGTGCATATTTCAAGCCACAAACAGGCCCAGCATAGGGGTTTAATAGAGTAATGTATAAAACCGAATTCAACAATGAGGAGCCACAAAATGCTGTCCATCAAGGGTCATTGATTACGCTATTAATGATAAGGTAAATTTCACCATTATGAAACTCCCAATCCAATCTCAACATTTGGACTTCAAAATGGCATCTCTTTCATTTAACACCTAAGTCATGGTAGCCAATCCTAGTGAAATTAAGTTACCTGCCTATGAAGGGAGATCAATTTTTGATTCATTGAGAGATTCTTTTTTTTTTTTAATTTTATTTAAGAATTTTTTCCCATATAATTAGTACAAGGCAAGACACATTACATAAACAACAGTAATTTATACACATTGTTCACTACTGTTTTCTTGAATCTTAATCAATTCTTACACAGTCATATATTATATACAGAACATAATACCAAGTAATTATAATCTAACAAAGTATATATACTCGCATGTCATTCTTTCCACTTAGTTATGGGCTCCCAGATTTGTCTGCCTAGTCTTCTTCCCTTTTTTCCCTTTCTTGCATAAATTGCCATCTCCAGATTATACATCTCTATTAGTCTAGCTAACCAATGGTGAAAGGTCGGGGGCAGGGGTGCAAGCCATTCCGAAGCGATACATAGTCTCAAGACTGCCATGGCAGTAAAAATAAAACAGTCATATTCAGGTTGCCTGTCACAGTTATTGACTCCTAACAGAATAGTCACTGGTGTTAGCTTGCTCACAAATCCTAGTGATCTAGAAAAGAAGACCTCAATATCTTTCTGTATTTTTTGCATGTGTGGGCACGTAGCAAAGATGTGGACGATGTCAGCCTCAAAGCTTCCACATTTTGGACAGTTAATACCTGTTGTCCCCCCCCATTGCGCTATTCTAGCAGGGGTATAGTATAATCTGTACAGAGTTTTGTAATGTTGTGCCTGGAGTGCCGCACAGCATAATAAATTCTGCCCCATTTCTAATGAAAGAAAAAAACATTCTTTCCCTACATCCAGCTTTTGTGCCCAATTTTCTGCTCCTTTTTCTAAATCATCCTGTTTAAATTCTATCAGTTCTGAATAGAGTCTTTTAATTATGCAGTCGGTTCCTCCCTGAATAAGTTCCATAATTGAGTTCTTCTTAAATCCTATCTGTCCTCCCTTTTTTGTTACCATGTAGCTTCTAACCTGTAAGTATTTGAAAAAATGTCTTGAATCCAATCCATATTTACGTTGTATATCCAGAAACTGCATTATCCCCTGTCCATCCAAAATATCACCAATCTTATTTATTCCCTTCCTCCCCCATTCTTTAAAAACAGAATCAGAAAAGATGTCTTGAGGCACCCCATTCTTGTA
This sequence comes from Triturus cristatus, assembly GCF_964204655.1. Taxonomy (NCBI): domain Eukaryota; kingdom Metazoa; phylum Chordata; class Amphibia; order Caudata; family Salamandridae; genus Triturus; species Triturus cristatus. The sequence goes on along the minus strand of NC_140588.1, from coordinate 802,329,654 downwards.
TACCGATTATACCTCCCAATGCCAAATTTCTTTGTAAACGCTTTCCAAATACCAAGTGCTGCTGTGACTGTCTTAAATCTGGTCCTTTTAAAATAACTTGAATCCATCTGCTTCAAAAATGCATTTTCTGCTGCTACTCCTAATGCTAACCCATATATAGCAATTGTACTAAAAGGCCCTTGTCCCTCGAATTCTGCCCCCCCCCAATTAACCCTGCCATGTACTGCAGGGCAGCTGCCCAATAGTAAAGTTTTAAATCGGGTAGCGCCCATCCCCCCCTATGTCGTGGGAGTGCCATAAACCTCAGTGCCCTCCTCGTCTTGCCCTTGGCCCAGATAAATCTATTTAACATATTCTCTAAAGTTTTAAACCACTTATCCTCAAACATTAGGGGAATTGCCCTGAATATATATACAAATTTCGGGAGAACCATCATTTTAATGATGTTTGTACGACCCATAATAGAGAGATGTAAGTTATGCAGCCTATCTAAATCTTTCCTCACCTTCAAAACTATTGGAGCTATATTTTTTTCCACGAGAGTCTCTAGAGCAGAAGTAATAGTTACACCCAAATAAACAGCTGACTCCACCACTCTGTGATCCAGGCAGTGCACATACTGGTTCTTAATTATTTGTGTTTTAGAACTATTCAGCGCATACCCCGATATCCGTCCAAATTTAGTAGCCTCAATCTCAATCTCTTTTATTGCCTCTGTTGGGTTTGGTGTTATAACTGCAACGTCATCGGCGTATGCTAATATCTTACAGTGTCCCAAACGTGTAGTTAGTGGCTCTATTCTTTCATTGATCTCCAGCCTACGTATTAACGGATCCATGTACATTGCAAACAATAGCGGTGAACAGGGACACCCCTGTCGTGTTCCCCGTCTTATCTTCACTGGGGCAGTAGAACCAGCATTTACTCTGATCGCGGCTACCGGAGCAATATACAAAGCCTGCAAAGCCCTGACATAGCCTTCCCTAATGCCTTCTCTCTTTAAAGTGTGCCACAGATAGTCCCAGGAGACCCGATCGAAAGCTTTCTCTGCATCTAGAAGCATTACCGCGATCGGTTCTCCTGTGACTTCTCCAACATCAAATAGTGTAATGACCTTCCGCGTGTGATGAGTTGTGCCCCTACTAGGTATAAAACCGTGTTGATTATCACTAACAAGGGTGTGTATTATGCTAGCAAATCTCGTGGCTAATACCTTTGAGTATATCTTTGTATCCGCATTCATTAAAGTTATCGGCCTATACGAGCCTGGTTCGGTGGGTGGTTTCCCTTTCTTTAAAATTATCACAATGTCCGCTCCTCCCCATGACGCCGGTATGGAATTTCCTGCCTGTGCCTGCTGTAATGTGACCAGAAAGTCTCTAGTTATCTCATTCCCGAATACCTTGTAAAATTCAATCGGGATTTGATCCGGGCCCGCTGCTTTGCCGGAGGGTAAGTTCTGAATAGCAGTTATGATTTCTAAGTTGTCTATGGGTACCTCTAAGATTTCAGCATCATCCTCACTTAATGTTATTGCTGGTATCTCCCGTAAGTATTTATCAATTGCCTGCTCCTCTTTACCAGATTGCTCATCATATAAGCTCGTATAGAACTGTCTAAATACTTCGCGAATCCCATCTGTGTCTGTATGTAACGTACCCATGTTATCTCTGATTTCCCTAACTTCCCCTATAGCCACCTTCTGTCTAGTACAAATGGCGAGTGTACGTCCCACTCTCTCACTGAACTCATGACATCTCTCTTTATTTGCTAGATATACCTTAGCAGCCCTATCTGCCTCAATTTCTTCTGCTTGCAATTTTGCCCTAGCAACTTTAATAAGGGCTTGTTCGGGCGCCTCCCCCAGCATAATACATTGCTCTAACTCCCTTTCGGCATCCAAAAGTGCTCTGGTTACTTCTAAATTTCTCAGGCGCTCTTGTTTCCTTTTATATGTGCTATAGCTGAGAGTCTCTCCCCGGGCTCCAGCCTTAAAGGCATCCCATACCATCCCTGTAGCAGCTGACCCCCTATTAATCTCAAAGAAGGACTTTATCCATTGTCTCATATGCTGAATATACTGTTCATCGTTTAATAACCCTCTTTCAAAAGTCCATACCCTCTCCTCTCGAGTAGGAGCATTTATAACACACTTTAAAATCAACGGGTTATGATCAGAAAATACTCTAGGGGACCTTTCAATTTCTAAGCTAGGGATCAATGAATTAGTTACAAAGTAATAATCCAGCCGTGCATAGGTCTTATGCGGAGCCGAATAGTATGTGAACCCCGTATCATCCGGTCTTAAGCTCCCCCATACATCTGTTAAAGCATTATTTTGAGTTAAACTATATAACGCCTGACATACTCTTTTTTTCCTGCCCCTATATAACCCAGGCCCCAATCCAGCTGACCCATTAATGTTAAAATCCCCAGCTAAGATAACACATGGTGCCCATGTAGCTAATTCCAGATCCAGGTATTCAAATATCTCTGGGTCATCATCGGTTGAGCCATAAATCGCCCCCAGCGTGATCCATTTTCCATTAAGTAAACACTCAATCAATGCCCACCTACCCCATTGATCTTCCAACTTTTTCCTTGTGATTATATCTTTTTTCCTTGATAAAATAGCCACACCTCTATTTTTTGCCCCTTGTTTGGAGTATGCTAGTACCTGAAAACCTAGCTGTCCCAGAAGATACCCTTGTGTCCCCATTATGTGTGTTTCTTGTAATAAAACATAGTCCACATTCATCCTTTTTAATACTTGTGCAATTGCCCGTCTCTTCCGATAATCGTTCAAACCACACACGTTCCACGTGACAAATCGAGTACCCATTAACTTATTTCTACTGTTTGTCTCAGCCAATAAATCCTACTGTTTTCCTTTAATTGTTTCTCAATTTTATTATTCATCTGCTTTCTTTTTTTATTCATACATGTTTTCATAACATCTATCTCTACCATTCCTTCTTCCCTACCTGTTGTGTTCATACATTCTCTCAGTGTGTCTTGCCATGCACCCGTGCCCACCCGTCCCTTCTCCAAGGATCCCACCCTAAGATCCCACCCCCCCCCCTTTACTGGCAAATAGGTCAATCCTGACCTATGCGTGTCCGCGGGTTCGCAGTTCGCAGCTCCCCCCCCACTCTCTCCTTTTCCTCCACCATTTCATATTCCCGTGGACTGCCAGGATTATGCTGCTGGTTTAATCTAACCTTATCAATCAGGATTTATTACCATATGTGATATTAAATTCTCGATCACATCCTGCTGTACTCTTTAATTATATTTACTTCTTCTTACTTCGTCTTGTTAACTGCCTGACCTTCTTGTCCTTTAGAAAGTTTTATTTCGTTAAGATACTCCTGGGCTTGTATTTCAGAATGGAATACCTTAAATTGACCACCAAGCCCTATTTTCAATCTAGACGGAAACATCAAATAAGCTTCACACCCTAGATCTTGAAAAGGTGTAATAAGCTGTCTCATCCGCCATCTCCTTTCCACAGTGGCATGGCAAAGATCAGGCTGGGCGAAGAAAGTTATGTCTCGAAAAGAGCGCTTAGCCACAGGTTTTGCTTTGCTCATGATCTCCTCCCTTAATAAAAAATTTCCCACATATAACAGAATTGCCCTAGGTTTGGCTGTCGCTTTTCCTTTCTTCTGAAATGTGGGGAAACGATGGACACGTTGGACTTCTTTTTCCCAGTCCCAGTTAGTTATCTCAGGGAGCCCTTCTCTGAGCAAGGCAATAACAAATGATCGAATATCTTGCCCTTCTTTCCCTTCCCCCACACCTAGCAATCTGATGTTATTGCGTCTTTGTCTGTTTTCAAACGCTTCAAGCTTCCATAAAACATCTGTTGTAGTTTTTTTCCTGTTCAAGCCTGTTATCTCTCCATTTAGCAACTTCATCTTCCAGTTTACTGGTTCGTTCTTCTACCTCCACAACCCTATCCACCATGTCTGCATAAAGTTTATTCACTTTTCGAAGTGATCCCTGTATCTTTTTGTTAGCCTGTCTGGCCCTTCGGCTTTCAATCCTCGCCTCGCCCTGCATCTGTTTCAGCGTCGAAAATAAAAGTTCAAGACTAGGATTCTGTGGCTGTGCTGGCTGGGCTGAAGCTTGAGCTTGGTCTTGTAATTGAAGCGAGTGCGGCTGTAATGGGCATTGAATATTATTTCCTTCCCCCTCGTGATATATCTGAGAGGTGGCAGAGTAGTCCCAATCCAATTTCTTCACAACCTCCGCCTGTTGGAGGCCTTGCGATTGTTTTACCCTGCTGCGTGCCCTTTCCTTCACACTTTTTAGCCTTCTTTGCGGGCAAGGCCTATTCACTGTGTTATCCTCTAGTTCTGAAGTATCAGACCCAAGCTCCGAGTCTTCTGTGTAACTTTCTGAGGACAGTGAACGGAGCCCTATGTCAGACCCAGGGACAGAGACAGAGACTGAATTATCTTCATCATTTCCCCCGTGGTCGTCCACCTCGTCATTGACTGAAAAAAAGACGTCATCGCCCGGGGAGCCAGGATTAAGGGTGTGAATATCTATCTCTAGCTCTGTAACTTTCTTTGAGACCGGTACTGTTATCTTACGATTTAAATCCAACTTTCCCATAGCTTGGGAATCTCTTACTGCAATAAGCTCTGTCAGTGTAACACCATTTCCCTTCAGTTGAAGGATTGGGGACCCGAGCCTGTCATTCGGCACGTCTGCAATTAACTCATTGTCATTACCCATAAGATCGCTACTCCGAGCGTGTGCACTGACCGATGTATGTATCTGCCCTCCCTCATGTCCTCCAATAGTTATTCCTACCTTACAGCTTGCTGGCGGCTGCTGTAGCTCCTGTAAATCTAAATCCAGTGCATAGTGCACATCTCTCGTAGAAGTTCCCCGTTTTTCCGGGGAGGCTGACTGCGCATCGCTCTGCATGCTGTCCTGGGCTAACCGTGCCTCCAGATGCTCTGAGCTCTCGATCGGTGCCCCTGACTGCGTGCACACGCCCTCGGCGATATCCGGAGCAGCTGAGAGCGGCTTCTGTAACTCAAGCGTTAGTATCGGTGTAGCCCCCGAGGAGGAAGCAAAGGATTCCATCAGTGTAGATTGGCGCAGAGATGCCTCTTTCCCCGAACAGTCGTCTCCTTGTCCTGCTTGGTTCGCCTTTCTTACAGGTAGTCCGGTTTCTTTATTCTTTTCTTTATCTCTGCCCTTCCTCACTCTTCCTTCGGTATTTTCATTATTCTGCCGTTCTTCACCAGCTTTCTCTGCTGCTCTCTCCATTGATCTCCTGGTTTGTGCTTTTGTTAAAGCTTTCCCCCTTTCAGTCTGTCCCTTATCCTTCAGAGCTTTCTGTATTTTCGGCGCCATGTTTTGCATCAGGCCGTCCCAGCGCTTCCTAATCGTCAAGGCAGATAAGATTGTTGCCTGCAGAGATTTTAAATAACTTCTCTCTGAACCGTATAGGTGGAATTTCATAAATGCAGTCATCTTTTCAGATATTTTCGTAAGCATTCTGCGATCCGCTTCTCGAAAAGACTGCCAAAACCTCCATCTCCAGCATATTCACCACCCAGCAGTATTTCTTCTGAGAGAGGGGGAGTGCGACTACTCCCTACAAGCTGTCAGCAGCCATCTTGCCCCCATTGAGAGATTCTTAAGAGTCAATCCCGAAGAAGGTAGTTCAAATAGTTTAAAACATAAACCCTCCTTTCATCTAGTTTAATTTCAAGGAAGAATTCCTCTCCCTCTAGATGCAATGCATCATTTTCTCTTTCCTCTTCACAACCTTTAAAAAGTAGCACTGTTTCAAAGAATAAAATATAGTATATAAAAATTGTTAAACCTCCCACATTATTCAAGCCTCTTGAAGACAATATTGAGAGGCAAATAATCCATTTAATTTATTTTAGTCCTCATGCCTAATGTTGGGCTTTATTCTTTTCATGATACAGAACTGCCATCCGTTCAATTTTCCTTCATGACTTTTCTTTAACATCTGTGATGGTATACAATTACTGTGACATCGATAATTGGGAGGTGCAGAAGTAGGAAACTCTCGATGTTAATAGCTCGATGTACTTTATCATGAACAATCTGCATTGATTCCAAATCTTTCCAAATATTTTGTAGCGATAAGTCCTCAAACGTTTTTAAAAGAAGTGGAAGTGAATCATTGCCATCATCACTACATGAAAGATTAACAAACAGTTGTTTTATTTCATCAATCCAATATGTGGAGCTTTATAGTAGCATTTCATATTTGCATTATTCAATCGCTACTGCAAAGTAAAGTCATATAGTGATAGTTGATTGGGGGGATACTTGCTTTTGGAGATGGATATAAATAAGTTGAGAAGTTGCTATATTTTGTTACTACCTTTAGATATCCTTTAGGTAATTTACTGTTTTATTGCTTACATCACAGTTCCTTTTAGTAGCTCCTACAGGTTTATCACTCAGGATCTTATCTTAGGGCATCATAATTTTCTGGAGCATAGCTGAAGCTGAGAGCGGTGCTCGGAGGGCCCTTAAGTGCCAGGACAGGTCATAGGGACTTCGCACAGGCTTGAAATATAGTGCTGATAAAAACAATTTCTCGGGCTTATAAACCCTATTAGAAGCTCTTGTTTATACTAGAAGCTCTGCTGATGGATGTGGGTAGCAGAGAATGTGGGAAAGAGCCTTCATCGCTATTGTGCTGGGTCAGACACTACTACATTTTGTGGGCATTCATGTTTCAGTGCTTTCCTCTCCTTTGTGGATGTGCATCCGCTTGCAGTGCCTTTGTGCTGCTGTACCACTGCATGATCATAAAGAAGTTAATTTATGCGGGGAACTCACGTGCCATGAAGACTTGTGAAAAGACCAACACTGCATGGAAAGTTTGCTGTTTTATGTCTGAAGCAGTGGTATTATGTTATTGTTAGTGTTTTGATTGTTCATGTTTAATTCAGATTAGTAACCATGCTGTTGAGGTGAGATGACAGAAATTGCCTGCTAATGTACAAGCAAACTAATAAACATACTAAATAAATTGTTTAGAGTACAGAGTTTTGAGGATGGCTAGATCCATTTACATCCCTCTAGTGGTCTGCTACTGTCATAAGCCTGCAAAATGCTGCTGACAGATTTAACCAGATGCAAGTGTCTGGTAATGATGAAAGACCAGTGGAACATGCACAACTCTGGGTGAGCTTTTGCAAGTCCTGTGTCCTGATGGACTAATCAGCTTGCTCCTCATTTTAAGCTGGTGCAAAGCCATGTCTAATGGTCTGACCATGATAAAAGGGGTCACTTTAAAAGACGATGAAAAAAGGCACAGGATAATGTTCAATCTTCTATTTCAACATAAACTGTGCATGTATTGATTAACACTGAACTGCTCATAAAAAGTGGTCAAAGCATACAAAGTCATGCAAGACCATTACTGATATGCAAATAAGCCATGCGATTACTTACATAGTTAGTAGGCACTGTTAACCTCCTACAAATTACATATGATCGATGTTGCCAATATTGATGGAATGCAGACAATGATAGTACGACATGGAAGGGACAGGTTGAAGCTCAACCACTGCTGTTATTACAATGCTTTCTAGTACAAAAAACTGCATATGGGCCCAAATCAGGGCCCCACCAGTGGGGTAGGCACACAGTGGTTTGGGGTCTTGTGGTAAGGGCAGATTTATTCAATTATCACTTAGTAAGAAGGAAAATAGCGTTGAACTTGTATTACTAGTTACTTACCTTCTGTAACGATCTTACCGGTGGATATTCTATCTGCTGTTTTCCTACCACATGAATATCCTCCAGGTGCCGCACTGGACCTCGACAATGTGCAATAGCTATTGTGTGTGGAAAGTGGTAAGACAGTCAAAAATTGGATGCAGCACATCACGGAACAGTTTGGTGCATTCTGTAGTTATAGTCAGTGAGAAGGCAAACAACAGAACCAAAGGTGTGAAGGACTCACAGTACAATCACCCACCAAGAAAAGGTCTCAGTCATGCACAACAGCAGCCTGGAGAGAAAGAACATAAGTCCCCAAGTTCCGCAGCAGGGTCCTAAGGCAGATATCTTAATGGGCAACAGAGTTACCAATGTAAATATTACAACGGCTGATCTGAATTTCTCACAAAAGATTCAATTAGAAAAAAACCTAACTGAGGAATGGTATCTAATGTCAGCTCAGGTGAGCAAGGTCTATGACAAGGCCTCCACACAAACCAGAGCCCTGTCCCCAAAAACATTAGGAACACCACTGATGGAAATGCTACAGCATACATGAAAAGACCATACTATAACCACATAAGCACTAGACTGATACAAAGCACAGGGTGAAGCCCAGTAGAAAAGTTCTAGAGCTATGGAAAGAATACTCAAGGCAAAACAGACCACTCAGGCACAAAGCCAAGGAACATGGAAGAGTGCACTGAAAAGCAACAAACAGCTGAGATCATATGACAGAGGTACGAACCTCTGTCACCTCTGAGGTCTCTGCAACCTCAAAATCCCCTCACAAAAGAAACCCACTACCTGGGGAAAGAGGCAATTTGCTCCTGTCTGTACCTTTCCAGAATTTGCTCAGCTCCTGTTCCAAAGAGACAGGAGCCATCAAAATGCAAGTCAAAGAAGTGCACCTGGACAGTCCATGAAAAACCGGAAGTACGCAAGCGAGCACTCAGGCATACGGATACTCAAGAACCCATTTATCTAGTCAATTAGTTCACAGTGTCAGGGCCAGACCCAAGTAGCTGGTTAGCCATATACCATAACCAGGGCAACTTGAATTACGTGATTGAGCAGCCATGGCGGTTTTCAAATTATTCTTGATTTGCCACATAATCCATCATCTGCCGCATAATCCACAGATTTTAACAAAACAAACTGTTTCTAGCTCAAATGGACCAAAATTTACTAAAAATGCAGCAACATCTGTTACTGAGCAGTGAAAGGCCTTTTGAATGGTTGAATGGTCACTTTTCTGTAGCTTATTGGTATATGTGGGTGATAACCTGGTACAAATGAGGTGCAACAAATGCCCAGTGTTAACAAATTTAAAAATGAAAACATGATGAAGGAATACTTTCCAAAATGTACCACATAAGTTACCTTTTCTTGCTGCATAATGTACTCAACCCGGCCGCATAATTTGGCCCTCCCCTGCTGAATAATTCCAGTGGCCTTAATCATGAACAACCTTTGCAAAGTAACCACTTCCATGATCTGGAAGCTGAAAAACCACAATCTGTACCATCTCCCAAAGAACATAGAAGAGTGGCTCAAGAAGGAAGAAGCTTTACAAGAACAAAGAGTTATAGCTTTCAATTAAATATTTTCTTCCTTATGGCATTAAGTTGCTTTCATACCACCTCCTGCAAGTTAGAAGAAAGAGACAATGGTGGACATAAGACACAGATCCTGTGCCCTAAGAAGAATCACCATATAACACAGTCAGATGCAGATTAGAAGAGAGAATATTAGGGCCCTCAGGAGCTAAGCCATGATATGCAAGGTCCAGCTGCCGACTGCTGGAGTGGCGATGGTCAGTTCCAAATACTCTTAATGGGCTTCCTCACTACCTCGTTAAATGGCAAAAAGAGTCCTGAAGAGGCAAGGCCAGTCTTGTGATTTTCAGTTAAAATTTCAGTAAGCAAGTTGATTTTAACCTCTAGAGGAAAAATCAAGACTGCCACAGCCTTGCGCAGTCCCATGGTAATTCAAAATGTTATAAATGAGACTAGGCCCCATTAAAGATCAACTTCAGGCTCTAACTCAAAGCCACTAGCGTCATTAAAAGTCTAATAAAAACCTCCTTGTTACTCTGAAGAAGAAACAGTGCAAAACACTTCCCTGAAGTCATCCATGATCTCACACACCCCACCAAAGCTGATGATATGGAAGAGCGAGCCTGCCCACATTCCGAGGTCGAGTTCTTGATGTGCAAGGCGACATATCACCTACGGTAATGCCAAAGCTGCGATCTTTTCAAGTTGAGAGAACAATGATGTCTGAGAGGCTGGTGAGGTCTTTGCAAAGGTGCAGCCCACAATGTCATTGTTGATGCTGATTATGAGCCAGGTGGGCAGGCCTTTCAGATGCAAAAAGAATGGAAAGCGTTGGGGACAAAATGGAGATGACCAGGTGATCTAAGCTGACCAGCAATGAGGCAGAAGCAGTTGGTGGAGGGACATATGCCAGAACCAGGATGGAGCACACTCGCTGGCCAAGGCGAATCCAGGACAGCATTCGCCAGTGGGGAGTGGGCATATGCTGTGACTGGAAACTCTTTAGTGTCCAAAGGTGTGCCTGGAGGAGTTGGAGAAGGCCAAAGCCTCACAGGCAGAGCCTGACAAATGCGGTCACTTGAGCGGGGTCAGCAACAGGTGCCAGTAAAGCCATGAATGGTTCTGGCAACACTATGCAGGATGCTGGAACAGAGCCAGGCACTGGCACCAGGACTCTGCTCAGCTTGGCAGATGCGAAATCTGAATATAACATCGAGACGAGGATGAAGTCTAGGAGTGACCGATACAAAAACCTACCCCGAGTCAGAGATGGATGGTGGATAAGAGGGACACGTCTCAACATGATGGAAGTACATTTTCCAAGTGAAGGAGGCCACAACTGGGAGAATGAATCTTCAAATAAATCTCAGGGGACAGATTCAGAGAAATACACTTACCACCCACTGGAGTCAGCAAGAACAGAAGCCTTGTCCAGCCGTGTGGATGCACCAGAGGAAGACACCGATAAGGGGACCAACAAGGGTGACTGTGACAGGATCCAAAACACTGTAAAAATTTGAAAAAACTTCAAAGAAGCACTGGAAATAGGGAACTGAAAAGAGAGCACCAGTTGGTGCCACATCCCAGGAGTCGTCTGGAAACCATGGCGCAATGTTCTGACACAGGGGAGCTTTTGCAAAATGTTTACATCCAGTCTGGCACATGGAAGAAATATATGAGGGTAGGAGTAGAATTATCCATCACAAGGGAAATAGTTTCATAATGATAACATTTTGGAACCAATATGCTCTTAATCCTCCTGCTACCACAAGTAATATGAGGGTTCTGTTACTTATACTACGCATTCAAACATTTTGCAGGGTTACAATCTCCCTACTCTAAGAACTGGAGTTAGTATTGGAGAATGACTGTTATTTAGTAAAGTTCTTGTTGCAAAGCTACTGTCCAATATTATTTTCAATGTAAGAATCAGAAAAGCATACAGGGAATCATGTAACGTTCAAAGGACGTCTATGCTAGACGGTGCTCCTATAAAAACATTTTCCTATGGGGTTATGGCTTGTAGCTACAATTTAAATAATGTTTGGTTAAATGTTTTTCCTTTGCTACATATACAAAAATAGCATATTTTCTACTAGGTTGCTTTGAAAAACACATCTACTTAAAATGTCCTTTGTGCAGATTAAACAAAGAAAAGTTTCAAGGAAAGATGCTGCATGTCTTACCTTTTCATGCTCCCTTTTAATTTGGGAACATCCTGCACCAACCTCTTATGAAAGTCAAGCAGCACTTCAAGCAATCGATCTTCCCTTCGTTCGTTACCTTCAGTTGTTTTTATAGTTAGTTCCAGTAGCTCAGTGTTGGTTTGGAAAAGCCTGCAGGCATAGCATGTGGACTTTGCCGTCTCCATCTTGTCTCCAGTGAGCACCCACACCTTCATGCCTGCAGCATGTAGAGACTCAATCGTCTCAGCCGCTCTTTCCTGAAGTCTGGGAAGGGAAGCAAATACGTTCAGAACTCTCAATCCAGTAAAATGGAGTCTCATTCTTCAAACATTAACCATCATTAAAAAAAACAAGCATTTATTTAGCTTGATATTACTAGAGTTCCCTCCTGGATTTGACAGAATTGATCAAAACATCTTGAGTGACAGACTAAAGACATATTTAGAAGTGAGCGACAAATTAGAATCAGTTGGTCAAGCTGGTTTCTTTCTTGTCCGTGACTACCTCCTTCATCGTGGAGTCCCTCAAGGTTACACTTGTTCTCCCAGCCTTTACAATGTACACTCGGAGATAATGACATAGACTGTGGATGCTCATAATCTCGGTTTTCACATATATGCGGTGGATACATGAATATTACTCAAACTAGCACATGCAATGGAATCAGGTTGAACACTGTCTGCATCAGGTACAAAACCGGATGCACCACAGTTGACTTTGCCTTAACAGTCAGAAGAGAGAAACATTACTTGTGGACCGAGTCGACCCTTCAAGTCTCCCTTTCTCACTGCCAGACCCCATGAGTCTGGCCTCAGCCAATCGCCAATTCAGAAGGATCGCAGCCTGGGTTTAAGTTCAACAATAATCGTAACCTTATTCTTCATGTGCACGAAGGCACCAAATGTACATTCTACCATTTACGCTACCATCAGGACATTCCCCACTACTTTTCTACAGTTCAGCTAAAAGGCTGCCCTAATCCTCATTATGTTATTATTTCACCTAAATTACTGAACAGCATTGAGCTCCTTACCTGACCAACAGCAAAACGTTCAAAATCATGCATCCCACCGACCCTCAGATCACTGCATTGGCTTCCTATTAAAGTGAGGTCCACTTTAAAGGCTGTGAATTGTACACAGGTCTGTTCAGAGTGGAGTGCCACATTACCTGACCAGAGCCTGCTCAGGGAGTATGCAATAGGACAAGGAAGGGGAAATGAGGGAAAGAAGAAATATTGCAGCAGAGCCATACAGACCTACAATAATCTCCACTCAAGCATCACCACCATTCTCCAGCATTTGCATGAGAAATATCCTTTTATATTCCAAAATTACTTGTAATCACGTAATCTCACCGCCTTAAAACATTAGGAAGGGATATCTGCATGTGCCATAAAACCAAACATAAAACCTGGATTTGTTACCTGGCAAAGAGGAATACAGTGATTTACCTCTGTAACATACCTCCATAACTGTAGGCAGAGAAACATACAAAGTAAATCGTCCCAGCATGCTTGAACCCTAGTACGGTGGCTTCAGAGTTATCTTTACTATCTGTATAAAGGAGGCTGAAGATTCACCTACGTGAGATGGGTGCCTAATTGGAGCATTTATATTAACACATTTTGCAGGTTTGAGAATGGGAGTAGCAATGTTCAAAACATTTGGCTCCAACATTTTGTAAGTCAATAAATACAGTTTCAGCCAAATGCAAAGGTCCAAGATAGTATTATATAAGCATTAGTGGAGTAAATAATACTGGCTGCCTTTTAAAGTGGAGGAGTAGAAGCAGCTGCTCAGAAACGACCAAGCAAAAAGCTAACTACTGACAAGCTTTAGGCGACCCTTCACCAAAGAATATTTTGGAAAGAAATCGGATTGTGTGTTCTTTTTCAAATAAACTGGTCAAAAAGCCACAGGTTTAACAAACAATTCAGAAGAGTTCAAATATTTCATGCATGCCTAACCCTTCATCATTGATTTTTTTGCGAAGGAGGGGGTTTAATGGATAGGGAGTTGAGGTTTCAGGTTTACGCCAGAAGAAAACTGTGACAACCGGGTGGCACAAAGGTACATTGTTAGCACTAATTCACTTAAATTCGTTCATACGCATTCCAAATGAGGGTAATACAGCCTTCTACCATGTTTTAAGTCACTTATCATATTACAGAAAATTATTTTGATTATGTAGCGTTTTAATGATGCATAGAGTTGTAACCAATGAACTAATGACATTGCACCTGAAACGAGTTACCTAGGTCGCTTAGAGGTGTAACTAATCCTATGAATTGTTATTCCACATTTTCATGTAATACGCCATTATGTTAAAATGGATGCAGTTTCTAGTATTCTGTTCAACTTTTCCTGCTCTTTTCCCCTTCCAATCAGTGTTGCGCTGCAAAGCCATCTCTCTCCCCTTTTTGGCAACAAATCAAGCTGAGGAAGCAAGTGGAAGATTTCTCTTACCTTACGAAATGGGTTATCGCTAAATGATTGCGTAGTTCTTAAATTGTTTCCAATTTACCAAAGGCGAACATAACCAGGATAATACCATGCTGAATTTGCAAAATCTATTACCAGCATGTGTGATTTGTCTATAAAACCTTTGGGATTCTGCCTTTCGGGGTTTCTTTTACAATTTACCTCGTAGGTGACAAGTCATGCTGTCAGTGCTCTTTAGGAGTCTGACACATTGTTTTTGCTTAGAATATGCCTAACTAGGGATTATGTAGTTTTATGATTTTGTATTTATTTGCACTTCTGTATTGGACCTTCAAGGCAATCCATGCACTTTCCCTCTAAACCGCATTTTTGACTATCCTGTAATAAATATCCTTTTTGCTCTATTGTTGATCTAGAGCTCAGTCCTTTGTGCATCTAATATTTTATTATGTTTAACTCTGCTAAATTGTGTTTACCCTGATAAGGAGTGTAGTCTTTATCCGCTAGATCAACTGGAGACTCTGGAGCAGAATTCTTTTGGCAAATATTTTGGGGTGATCAAATATTGGGGCTCATGTGATTATTGAGGTCCGGCCCCCCACAAAGTTGAGTTGGTAGCAGAGGTTGGTTAACCTTAAAGCACCTCCTCTTTAAGGGGTCCCCAAAAGATGTTTGGCAAATATTCTGCCTTCAAAGCCCAGATTGAAGGGAAAAGGAGTTTTGCCGACTTCCCGGTGCTGGAGTCTCCTGTGGGGTGACAAGCTGTATTGCTGTGAAGTCCTGAATTATTTTGTGTAAGTATGAATAAGGAGAACTTGAATGCATGAGTATGTTTGTTTTGTAATGGTGGATTTCTGTTCTGCTGTTGAGTTGTTTATTTATGTGATGATGATTATAGCTTCAATTGGTGGGCTCCCACACACTGTTCACTTACTTTCATTTTTTCACCTGCCTCTTCCAATTAGATGGTCAGTCATGTGTAAACGGTGAGAATCTTCTTGGAAGGAGCCAGGTCAGTAGATAAAAAGTTACACAGATTTCACAATCCCAGACTGTAGAAAAATCATCCCTCAGAGTAAACAAATCTTAGGGGTTTAGTTACTAGACTTAGACAGGCTCAAAATGCTCACAAAGCAGACATATCCATTAAGCCACCTGTGCTCAGACAGGGAGATGGGCTCCACCTGACGAGGCAAAGGAGTATCTGTAGCAGGAGATGGTTTTGTCCCAAGGGTGGCATTCTCCTCATGGGTGTTTTGTGCCGTTTCTTTGGACCGTGAAAACAGCCTGGTAAAGCTTGGGTACAGAGGAAACTGCTTCTTGTAACCGTGAGCTTTCAGCTTTCCTATGGTAGATATTGGTTTGTGTCGATTCTGTGTGGGTGGCTTACTGTTGGGATGTACAGCACTGGGCAAGCCACAGGGAAATGCCAGTGAATAAACAGGAAATCATACAGGCTGTAAGATGAGAATAACAAGGGAATTCGGACAGACTGGGTGTCTGCAAAGTCCTTATTAGTCTTATGACCCTTATGTACTGTTTCAATGAGTATTATTGTTCCAACCACAGCTTCTTGTTCCCTTGACACCTCATGATTCCCTAATCACTATCCACACTTGTTGTCATGGCTAGAAGGAGGCAGGCGCGCAGGGTAGGAACATATAACCCCGTTTGAATGAGAGACATAGAACTACCTATCCCATAATCCCTAGGGAGAGCAACACCTGACTGTAGTACATAAGCCCTGCCCTTGCTGGGCTCGGGGCTTGTCACTTGCGTCTTCTCGCACTGAGAGAAGAACGTGAAATACCTTGCCTGGTGAAGAGCCCGTTGTGTCCGGAGCAGCATCTACCACAGACCAGCTGCCTTCCTGCCTTCCCCGTGCGGGGATTAGCGATCACTGCCGGATTGTTGTTGGCGTCTCATACGCCTCCCGCCTCCATTCTTTGCTCGTCTTCACTTCCTCTCGAGAGCTTCACTGGCGGCGCCCGAACAGAGCAGCGTCCTCTACGTTCTCCGTGAGGTACGCTAACCTCCTTGTGGGCGTCGCGGCATAGACGCCGCGTTTGCAGCACACGCCGGCCCGACCCTAGCGCGCACGGAGCGCCTTCGTTTCTGGAACATAAACGTGCCGGCTTTCCGCTTTGAGGAACGCGTGAGTGCCGGGCCTTCTTGATCTCCATGCAGCACCTGTGGATTAAAAGATCGGAAGAGCGAGGCAGCGCTCCCCATTCGCTCGCTAAGGACCAACCATAGCTGCATTAACTAACGCAAAATATCTTAAAGGCACCTGGACGCTCTATCGTGAACATTGCTAGGTACAGAGCATACCAGGTGGATTGCAGAATTACAGACACTGAAGGATTATCGTCTGGCAGATAAGTACCTCTAGTCCGGGTGGACTATGTATTGTTCATGACATTTTACTTTATTTTCATCTCTTGTGTGCTTATACTAACATAGGAGGGATCAGCTGTCTGTTCAGTAAGTACCCTACATATAAGGGGATCTGGTGGGGGGGGGGATATGTTTAAGGAATGGCAACCTGATGTATGTTGTGTGATTCCCTTACAGGGAGGCTGGGGTGGAGTGCAGGAAAACAAGGTCCACAGCTACTGACAACATCCCTTATTGGCGCCTAGCAGCTGCAGTGTTATAGTTTCTTTTCTCCCTGTTTTCCCTTTCCCCTGTGGTGGCCTTATCCTTGCAGTGTTGTCCATTACTCATGGGTATTGCCATCTAGGGGGAAGGGGTTACGTGGTATCACCATCGTTCCCGCTGTATCCGGCTTAAAGGTTAGTGGCACCCATCTCGGTGCGACAGAGTGACAAGCCCACGGTTAACTACAGCCTGAACGATTGACACCAACACCATACTTACCTCGGTGTTGGAAACTTTAACCACCTTAAGACTAGAGGTTGATGCATTTAGGGGGGAAAACCTAGAGTTATGTAACGAAATGAGCACCATGAGACGGGAGGTTGCAGGGCTGTCTCGCTCCAGCCATACTACTACACAGGGGGCTTCGTACATCCGACAATGGACACTTCCACCTCCAGGAGGGCATGACACACAGACATGGGGAGGGAGCACAGGGCCTTCCACCATACAGGTCATTCAGCCCGCTCATTTACCACTAGCTCCTCCCGAAAGATTCTTTGGGGACCCAAAGAAATTTGGTATATTCCTGGGACAATGTAAATTACAC
Source organism: Triturus cristatus (assembly GCF_964204655.1). Taxonomy (NCBI): domain Eukaryota; kingdom Metazoa; phylum Chordata; class Amphibia; order Caudata; family Salamandridae; genus Triturus; species Triturus cristatus. The sequence continues at coordinate 802,312,520 of NC_140588.1, read as the reverse complement.
CTCATGTGTAAACCAGCAGTGTTCCCTAAAGATCAGAATAAAACCGCTTTTGTCATGTCATACCTTGGGGGCAATGCCGCTAGTTGGTCTTTTCCCCTCATCGAAAGAGACCCTGCCTTACGTAACTTCGATACTTTTTGCGATGAAATGCGCAAATTGTTCGATAGGATGGCCCACCTACTCTCATTCGACAGGGAATTACTCACACTCAAACAGGGCAATCAGCACTTATTATCCTACATAACCACCTTCAATAGGCTCATAGCCGAAACTGATTGGCCTATGGAAAAGAGAACCTCACTATACTACCAGGGATTGCGAAGGGACTTAAAGGATGTACTGGCTCAAGTGGTGCATATGCCGACCTCCTGCGACGAACTAATCTATCTCACGGTGCAGTTAGACCATAGATTGCAGGAAAGGAGAGGAGACAAACAACGTGTTGAGACCAAGTACCTGGCCCCTCGTTTACGAGCTGTACCTGAAGGACCATCTCCCAATCCAAACGGACCCGAACCTATGCAGATCAGTGGCATAAGAGGACCACTAAACCAAGAGGAAAGAGACCGAAGGAGGAAACAAAGGCTATGCATGTATTGTGGGAAACCACAGCATTTCATCAATGAATGCAAAGCCAAGGCTAAAACCCTGTATCGGGAGTTCAAGGGAGTCCAGAAGGCACCAGTGGTGGACTACTCGGGGGATCATTCGGAAAACTAGATGGCGCAAACAAGAACCAAACCCCTTGTTTGAGGCAACAGGAGGAAGAGGTCTGTCCTTCGGTGGTGAATACCATCCAAAACGCTGTGGCACACATGAATGTGTGCGTGCCATTGGAGATACCCAAGGCCAGAGTGGTATTCGTACATGCCTTATTAGACTCAGGAGCCGCAGGTTATTTTATGGATCAAGTTAAACCAGATTGGTCGCACACTGCTACACCTACCAGGCGTGTTCCCCCAATGAAAATGGTCCCTGAAGGTCAGCGTCGGCGGACACACCTATGCTCGAGTGTGAATGCAAGTATGCGTGGCGTGTGCCATCCCTGGACACGTGTTTCGAGGTAGTTGCCTCTCGTCAGCAGGGAGTAGGAAAATGTGTGGGGTTGCTGTGTAAGCTGCTAAAATCGTATCAGGTCTAGTACCTCTCGTAGCGCGCAGGTGCGTAACCATGAGTCCGTCGACTCCACCGGCTCAAAGGAGCCTGAATATAAAGTTAAACCAGATTGGTCGCACACTGCTACACCTACCAGGCGTGTTCCCCCAATGAAAATGGTCCCTGAAGGTCAGCGTCGGCGGATACACCTATGCTCGAGTGTGAATGCAAGTATGCGTGGCGTGTGCCATCCCTGGACACGTGTTTCGAGGTAGTTGCCTCTCGTCAGCAGGGAGTAGGAAAATGTGTGGGGTTGCTGTGTAAGCTGCTAAAATCGTATCAGGTCTAGTACCTCTCGTAGCGCGCAGGTGCGTAACCATGAGTCCGTCGACTCCACCAGCTCAAAGGAGCCTGAATATAAAGTTAAACCAGATTGGTCGCACACTGCTACACCTACCAGGCGTGTTCCCCCAATGAAAATGGTCCCTGAAGGTCAGCGTCGGCGGACACACCTATGCACACGCCACGCATACTTGCATTCACACTCTAGCATAGGTGTATCCGCCGACGCTGACCTTCAGGGACCATTTTCATTGGGGGAACACGCCTGGTAGGTGTAGCAGTGTGCGACCAATCTGGTTTAACTTTATATTCAGGCTCCTTTGAGCCGGTGGAGTCGACGGACTCATGGTTACGCACCTGCGCGCTACGAGAGGTACTAGACCTGATACGATTTTAGCAGCTTACACAGCAACCCCACACATTTTCCTACTCCCTGCTGACGAGAGGCAACTACCTCGAAACACGTGTCCAGGGATGGCACACGCCACGCATACTTGCATGCACACTCGAGCATAGGTGTATCCGCCGACGCTGACCTTCAGGGACCATTTTCATTGGGGGAACACGCCTGGTAGGTGTAGCAGTGTGCGACCAATCTGGTTTAACTTCATATTCAGGCTCCTTCGAGCCGGTGGAGTCGACGGACTCATGGTTACGCACCTGCGCGCTACGAGAGGTACTAGACCTGATACGATTTTAGCAGCTTACACAGCAACCCCACACATTTTCCTACTCCCTGCTGATGAGAGGCAACTACCTCGAAACACGTGTCCAGGGATGGCACACGCCACGCATACTTGCATTCACACTCGAGCATAGGTGTATCCGCCGACGCTGACCTTCAGGGACCATTTTCATTGGGGGAACACGCCTGGTAGGTGTAGCAGTGTGCGACCAATCTGGTTTAACTTTATATTCAGGCTCCTTTGAGCCGGTGGAGTCGACGGACTCATGGTTACGCACCTGCGCGCTACGAGAGGTACTAGACCTGATACGATTTTAGCAGCTTACACAGCAACCCCACACATTTTCCTACTCCCTGCTGACGAGAGGCAACTACCTCGAAACACGTGTCCAGGGATGGCACACGCCACGTATACTTGCATTCACACTCGAGCATAGGTGTATCCGCCGACGCTGACCTTCAGGGACCATTTTCATTGGGGGAACACGCCTGGTAGGTGTAGCAGTGTGCGACCAATCTGGTTTAACTTTATATTCAGGCTCCTTTGAGCCGGTGGAGTCGACGGACTCATGGTTACGCACCTGCGCGCTACGAGAGGTACTAGACCTGATACGATTTTAGCAGCTTACACAGCAACCCCACACATTTTCCTACTCCCTGCTGACGAGAGGCAACTACCTCGAAACACGTGTCCAGGGATGGCACACGCCACGCATACTTGCATTCACACTCTAGCATAGGTGTATCCGCCGACGCTGACCTTCAGGGACCATTTTCATTGGGGGAACACGCCTGGTAGGTGTAGCAGTGTGCGACCAATCTGGTTTAACTTTATATTCAGGCTCCTTTGAGCCGGTGGAGTCGACGGACTCATGGTTACGCACCTGCGCGCTACGAGAGGTACTAGACCGGATACGATTTTAGCAGCTTACACAGCAACCCCACACATTTTCCTACTCCCTGCTGACGAGAGGCAACTACCTCGAAACACGTGTCCAGGGATGGCACACGCCACGCATACTTGCATTCACACTCAAGCATAGGTGTATCCGCCGACGCTGACCTTCAGGGACCATTTTCATTGGAGGAACACGCCTGGTAGGTGTCGCAGTGTGCGACCAATCTGGTTTAACTTTATATTCAGGCTCCTTTGAGCCGGTGGAGTCGACGGACTCATGGTTACGCACCTGCGCGCTACGAGAGGTACTAGACCTGATACGATTTTAGCAGCTTACACAGCAACCCCACACATTTTCCTACTTCCTGCTGACGAGAGGCAACTACCTCGAAACACGTGTCCAGGGATGGCACACGCCACGCATACTTGCATTCACATTCGAGCATAGGTGTATCCGCCGACGCTGACCTTCAGGGACCATTTTCATTGGGGGAACACGCCTGGTAGGTGTAGCAGTGTGCGACCAATCTGGTTTAACTTTATATTCAGGCTCCTTTGAGCCGGTGGAGTCGACGGACTCATGGTTACGCACCTGCGCGCTACGAGAGGTACTAGACTTGATACGATTTTAGCAGCTTACACAGCAACCCCACACATTTTCCTACTCCCTGCTGACGAGAGGCAACTACCTCGAAACACGTGTCCAGGGATGGCACACGCCACGCATACTTGCATTCACACTCGAGCATAGGTGTATCCGCCGACGCTGACCTTCAGGGACCATTTTCATTGGGGGAACATGCCTGGTAAGTGTAGCAGTGTGCGACCAATCTGGTTTAACTTTATATTCAGGCTCCTTTGAGCCGGTGGAGTCGACGGACTCATGGTTACGCACCTGCGCGCTACGAGAGGTACTAGACCTGATACGATTTTAGCAGCTTACACAGCAACCCCACACATTTTCCTACTCCCTGCTGACGAGAGGCAACTACCTCGAAACACGTGTCCAGGGATGGCACACGCCACGCATACTTGCATTCACACTCGAGCATAGGTGTATCCGCCGACGCTGACCTTCAGGGACCATTTTCATTGGGGGAACACGCCTGGTAGGTGTAGCAGTGTGCGACCAATCTGGTTTAACTTTATATTCAGGCTCCTTTGAGCCGGTGGAGTCGACGGACTCATGGTTACGCACCTGCGCGCTACGAGAGGTACTAGACCTGATACGATTTTAGCAGCTTACACAGCAACCCCACACATTTTCCTACTCCCTGCTGACGAGAGGCAACTACCTCGAAACACGTGTCCAGGGATGGCACACGCCACGCATACTTGCATTCACACTCGAGCATAGGTGTATCCGCCGACGCTGACCTTCAGGGACCATTTTCATTGGGGGAACACGCCTGGTAGGTGTAGCAGTGTGCGACCAATCTGGTTTAACTTTATATTCAGGCTCCTTTGAGCCGGTGGAGTCGACGGACTCATGGTTACGCACCTGCGCGCTACGAGAGGTACTAGACCTGATACGATTTTAGCAGCTTACACAGCAACCCCACACATTTTCCTACTCCCTGCTGACGAGAGGCAACTACCTCGAAACACGTGTCCAGGGATGGCACACGCCACGAATACTTGCATTCACACTCGAGCATAGGTGTATCCGCCGACGCTGACCTTCAGGGACCATTTTCATTGGGGGAACACGCCTGGTAGGTGTAGCAGTGTGCGACCAATCTGGTTTAACTTTATATTCAGGCTCCTTTGAGCCGGTGGAGTCGACGGACTCATGGTTACGCACCTGCGCGCTACGAGAGGTACTAGACCTGATACGATTTTAGCAGCTTACACAGCAACCCCACACATTTTCCTACTCCCTGCTGACGAGAGGCAACTACCTCGAAACACGTGTCCAGGGATGGCACACGCCACGCATACTTGCATTCACACTCGAGCATAGGTGTATCCGCCGACGCTGACCTTCAGGGACCATTTTCATTGGGGAAACACGCCTGGTAGGTGTAGCAGTGTGCGACCAATCTGGTTTAACTTTATATTCAGGCTCCTTTGAGCCGGTGGAGTCGACGGACTCATGGTTACGCACCTGCGCGCTACGAGAGGTACTAGACCTGATACGATTTTAGCAGCTTACACAGCAACCCCACACATTTTCCTACTCCCTGCTGACGAGAGGCAACTACCTCGAAACACGTGTCCAGGGATGGCACACGCCACGCATACTTGCATTCACACTCGAGCATAGGTGTATCCGCCGACGCTGACCTTCAGGGACCATTTTCATTGGGGAACACGCCTGGTAGGTGTAGCAGTGTGCGACCAATCTGGTTTAACTTTATATTCAGACTCCTTTGAGCCGGTGGAGTCGACGGACTCATGGTTACGCACCTGCGCGCTACGAGAGGTACTAGACCTGATACGATTTTAGCAGCTTACACAGCAACCCCACACATTTTCCTACTCCCTGCTGACGAGAGGCAACTACCTCGAAACACGTGTCCAGGGATGGCACACGCCACGCATACTTGCATTCACACTCGAGCATAGGTGTATCCGCCGACGCTGACCTTCAGGGACCATTTTCATTGGGGGAACACGCCTGGTAGGTGTAGCAGTGTGCGACCAATCTGGTTTAATTTTATTTTATGGATCAAAGCTATGCTCAAGAAATCGGGATGCCATGCGTGAGAAAAAAGACCCCTGGAATGGTAAAAGCTGTAGACGGTACAGAACTGACGTCTGGCCCAGTCAAGTATCACACTCAGGCGATTCAAATGAAAGTGGACTCACACCATTATGAAGTCATTCAATTCGATTTGATAGACGCCCCCACCTACCCTCTTATATTAGGCATGCCATGGCTTACTCTGCATGACCCATATGTGCAGTGGTCGGCACGAACCGTGACATTGAATTCTCCGTTTTGCAAAGAACATTGTACACAGAACGGAATGAAAGAGGAACCTAAACAAACAAACACTGCAGGATTACTTGCCATTAGCACTCTCAAACCCAGCGTGGGATGCACTACCACACTACCCAAAGTAAACCAGGAATATCACAAGGTGTTTGACGAACAAGAAGCCAGCAAACTATCGCCACACCGGGCGTATGATTGTGTAATTGACCTGGAAGCAGGAGCCAGCATTCCATGTAGCTGCATTTACGCCCTCACAGAAGCCGAAACTTCTTATTTACAACAATACCTAACAAAACGTTTGGCTAACGGATTCATCCGCCCTTCCTCTTCCCCTGCGTCCTCGCCCCTTTTTTTTTTATTCCGAAACGCGAAGGAGGCCTAAGGACGTGTATTGATTACAGGGCAATCAATCGTGTTACCAAGAAAAACAGATACCCCCTGCCCTTGATTCCTGTCCTATTGGATCAATTGAAGGGAGCTACGGTTTTCACTAAATTGGACCTCCGTGGGGCGTATCATTTAGTAAGAATGCAGCAAGGGGATGAATGGAAGACAGCTTTCAGGACCAAGTTCGGCCTTTACGAATATCAAGTAATGCCTTTTGGGCTCTGTAACGCCCCTGCCGCTTTCCAGTACTTCATGGATGAGGTATTGAGGGGTTTATTGGACGTATCCTATATCGTTTATATAGACGATATACTTGTGTACTCTACTTCCTTAGAGGAACACGTCCCTCACGTGATGGCAGTGTTGGAGCGACTACGACGGTATTCGCTATACGCGAAATTCGAGAAATGTTTCTTCCACACCCAAGAAGTGGAATTCTTGGGATATGTCATTGGTCCCAAGGGATTGTGTATGGACCAAAAGAAGACCCAGGCTATCCGAGAATGGGAATCCCCCGTCGTGTGTGAAGGCCCTACAGAGCTTCTTGGGGTTCGCAAACTTCTATAGAAGATTCATGAAGGATTTCTCTAGCATCATACAGCCTCTAACGAGCCATTTTCAGATGGACCGAAGCAGCGGAGGAAGCCTTTAGAATGTTAAAACAGCGATTTACTAGTGCTCCTATACTGCGACACCCGGACGAATCACTACCATTTACCCTCGAGATAGACGCCTCGTACTACGCTTAAGGAGGGATTCTCTCCCAGCGACACCCCGACACTGGTCAACTGCATCCGGTGGCCTTCTTTTCAAAAATTTTAACCAGTTGCGAAGTGAATTACAGTATCACCGATAAGGAGTTATTGGCCATTAAACGCGCCTGTGAAGAATGGAGACACCATCTCCTAGGGGCCAGACATATGGTCGAAATCTACACGGATCACCGTAACTTACTGTTTTTACAGAGTGCACTCGCACCTAGACAACTGCGATGGTCGTTGTTTTTTGCGGATTTCGATTTTGTGATTAAGTATTCACCAGGCACCAAGAACGGAAAGGGTGACGCACTCTCCAGACCAATGCCGGCCCCTATGGAAGAGACTGATACCACAGAAGGGCCTCCCAGCATTCTACGACAGTCCTCCTTTCCTACAATGTCCGCAGCCCTAAGCACCACACATGCCTTTCTCAACGAAGTAAAAAACCAAACCGCAGAGGTCGATACATATGCATGGGTGATGAAGGAAGCCCTACACCGATCTGTGAAAGAAGACCTGATGTTCCGAGACAATAGACTATACGTTCCGGAAGGGCCGTTGCAGCAGCAAGCCCTACACTGGATTCACGACACCCCCTTGGGTGGTCACATGGGAATACAAAAAACATTACAGACTATGAACCGATACTTCTGGTGGGAGACACTCCGAAAAGACACTGAAAAATATGTAGCAGAGTGTTCAGTATGTACACAATCCAAGACGCAACACCAGAAACCCAGCGGGTTACTCAGACCAATACCCACACCACCGGCACCCTGGCACACCGTGTCTATGGATTAAATTGTTGACATGCCGCCTAGCTTGGGTTGTAATACCATCCTGGTGGTCGTAGACCATCTCACGAAAATGGGACACTTCATAGCGCTGAACAAACTACCTACATCAGCTGAATTGGCCTCCGTCTTCTTACAACACATCATCAGATTACACAGCATCCCTTCCGTCCTCATTACGGACAGAGGAACCCAGTTTACTTCCAGGTTCTGGAAGGCCCTATGTGAGATTGTGAAGATAGATGCCAGGCTCTCTACAGGTTACCACCCGCAAACGGATGGTAAAACAGAAAGATTAAACCAGACGTTAGAGCAATATCTCCGATGTTTTACGTTGGCAGAAGAAAACGAATGGAGCACGCTCTTGTGGACGGCAGCGTTCGCCTACAACAACACCAACCATGCTTCATTGGGGTGTTCTCCCTTCTACTGTCTCCAAGGGTTCCATCCCAATACGTTACCCTTTGAACAGCCGGTATCGTCAAAACTCCCGTCTGTTCAAGAGCATCATGCACATATCAAAACAGTCCTAAACACTGCCAAGACGCACCTCGCGGAGGCACAAACACGGGACAAGCAACAGGCGGATAAAAAGAGAACCCCTGAAGCCTTGCATGAAATAGGAGACCGGGTGTGGCTTAGCACTAAGCATCTTACATTCAGGGGAAGCAATAGGCTACAGCCTAAATTCGTAGGACCATATCCCATAGAAAAGGTGGTGAATCCGGTAGCGATGAAACTCACACTTCCGCCTGCTTGGCGCATACACCCCGTGTTCCATGTGTCCCTTTTGAGAGCGTGCCTTCAGGGCACCCGCTTACCTATTAAACCTCAGGCCGTCGAGGGGGGAGGAGGAATATGAAGTACAGGGCATACTGGACTCAAAGCACCTGCGGGGTAGAGGGCACTATCTGATAGACTGGAAGGGCTACGGTCCGGAGGACCGGTCATGGGAACCCAAGGCTAATTTACGTTGCCCCAGGCTTTTGAGGCTTTTCCACACACGTTACCCCAATAAACCTGGTGGTCCGTCAAGACGGCGGATGTTGGGAGGGGGTACTGTTATGGCTAGAAGGAGGCAGGCGCGCAGGCAAGGAACACATTACCCCGTATGAATGAGAGACATAGAACTACCTCTCCCATAATCCCTAGGGAGAGCAACACCTGACTGTAGTACATAAGCCCTGCCCTTGCTGGGCTCGGGGCTTGTCACTTGCGTCTTCTCGCACTGAGAGAAGAACGTGAAATACCTTGCCTGGTGAAGAGCCCGTTGTGTCCGGAGCAGCATCTACCACAGACCGGCTGCCTTCCTGCCTTCCCCGTGCGGGGATTAGCGATCACTGCTGGATTGTTGTTGGCGTCTCATACGCCTCCCGCTTTCATTCTTTGTTTGTCTTCAACTCCTCTCCGGAGTCGGCGCATGTCTGAGTGCGCGACCCGAGAGCTTCACTGGCGGCGCCCGAACAGAGCAGCGTCCCCTACATTCTCCGTGAGGTACGCTAACCTCCTTGTGGGTGTCGCGGCATTGACGCCGCGTTTGCAGCACACGCCGGCCCGACCCTAGCACGCACGGAGCGCCTTCGTTTCTGGAACATAAACGTACCGGCTTTCCGCTTTAAGGAACGCGGGAGTGCCAGGCCTTCTTGATCTCCATGCAGCACCTGTGGATTAAAAGATCGGAAGAGCCAGCCAGCGCTCCCCATTCGCTCGCTAAGGACCAACCATAGCTGCATTAACTAACGCAAAATATCTTAAAGGCACCTGGACGCTCTATCGTGAACCTTGCTAGGAACAGAGCATACCAGGTGGATTGCAGAATTACAGACACTGAAGGATTATCGTCTGGCAGATAAGTACCTCTAGTCCGGGTGGACTATGTATTGTTCATGACATTTTACTTTATTTTCATCTCTTGTGTGCTTATACTAACATAGGAGGGAGCAGCTGTCTGTTCAGTAAGTACCCTACACATAAGGGGATCTGGTGGGGGCGAATATGTTTAAGGAATGGCAACCTGATGTATGTTGTGTGATTCCCTTACAGGGCGGCTGGGGTGGAGTGCAGGAAAGGAAGGTCCACAGCTACTGACAACATCCCTTATTGGCGCCTAGCAGCTGAAGTGTTATTGTTTCTTTTCTCCCTTTTTTCCCTTTCCCCTGTGGTGGCCTTATCCTTGCAGTGTTGTCCATTACTCATGGGTATTGCCATCTAGGGGGAAGGGGTTACGTGGCATCACCATTGTTCCCGCTGTATCCGGCTTAAAGGTTAGTGGCACCCTTCTCGGTGCGACATTTGTTCACTACGAAACTCGTGTTGCTCAGCAGAATTTTAGGTAGGAGGTTTAAGTTGGGTAATTTCTTCTTCTGACTCAGTGATAGAAGTGGAAATGAGTGTTTCGGAATCTCAAACTATACCATGTTTGGAACTGAGTACTAGTATAACAATAGATGATGCATTGGAAAAGCTGTGTGGCATAGCAGAAGGTGATGCTGTCCAGAACTGAGGTGCACTGCTAGAGCTGGGTGTAAGTCACAGCACTGGAAGAAAAGGTAGGAACCACACGTAGAACTGAAGGGAATTGATAGAGCTCTGTGTATGCCATGTACTAGAACTGCAAGAGGTGCCTCATGCCAGGACTGATGTGCACTGGTGGAGCTGTGTCTTAGTCACAGTACTTGTGTGCTCAGGGCATCTGCCGGTCACGAATTGGGTGCGCTGGCAAAGATTCTTGTTTGGACCCTAACACTTCAGAAGCATGCAGATCAAGGCGAAAGCCCAATGACACAATGTGTGTGGGTTCCAATAATGAAATAGCAGGTTGGGCAGCAGGTCAGAATTGGAGTGTGCAGGTAAAGTCATAAATAGGTTGCTAGAGGTCAGACCTCAGGTGCTTTTTCGGAGTTGGGAATGTATTGAAATACTGCCACAGCACGTGGCATTTCTGCTTGACAGATAGGGAGATAAAGACCGAATGTGGAGAGAAAAAAGAAAGCTAACAAAAGAGAAATATGGGCCTAGAGGGAAAAAGAAGATTTGTGAGGGAGGGAAGAAAGAGCGACAAAAAAGCCATGAGACAGTAGTGAAATACGTGAATAAGCAATAAGGATCAGACTGGGGGAAAAGAGAACCCCAAGAGCAAACAGGAAGGTATAGGCCGAATACAACAGACAGGTGGTTGAAACAAGCATTGGCATAGCCAATAGGTCTCGCCTTTGGGACCTTGTAAGTGTTTAGTTATCCAGCACAATATCCTTGGTGCAACAACATCAACTGTTGCATGGCTAAACACTTTTAAGGTCCCAAAGGCGAGACCTATTGGCTATGCCAATGCTTGTTTTCTCCTGCTGTTGACTTAATGTCCCTTACAAAGGAAAGGCAAAGACACCATCTACTTTCCTTGGCTATAACTATTTCACAACTGTGGTTTTAGACAACTTTGTGCTGGGGTGTGCTGAATAGCCAATTTCACATCAAGGCCCAAGAGTGTGACCAGTATAGGTCGTTGGCTCAGGGTAGTTTTGTTAGGTCTACGAGAGGAGTAGCAGAAAGGGTATGTGTTAGTAAACAGGTTTAGGCTCAGAAGACCAATGTGTATTGGTGACTGTTAAGGGTGAAGGAAGGTTTTGGAGTACGTGCTATATTCATTGTGCATGTTATTCTAGGTAGTGAATAAAGCACGCAATGCTAGATTTACCAATTCATTCATGCATGTACATAAATGTGGTTTCTTTTCAACAAAAGATTAGTCCATTTCACTGCCATCCAGCCATCCACCAGACTACTTGGCTCTTGCCACACAGTAATCTATGGCAATATAAAAATTAATATGGACTCTAAGATTATGCCCTATTTGCAAATACCAACTAATAACTGGTGAAGAGTGGGTACAATTTCACTGTATGAATGAATGAAATGAATTTTGTAAAGCGCACGTAGCTGCCCTGGGGCGTCCAAGCGCTGGGAAATACCAACTGAGGCTAAAATTGCTTGAGGGAAGAAAACCAACCTAACTATTAATTAATAAACAAAAGCGTTTTCAGCTGTTTACGGAACGAACTAAGGTCGGGGTTGGATCTTAAATGTTGGGGAAGAGCATTCCACAATTTGGCCACGTTAAAAGAAAAAGAGCGGCCTCCCGATCTTGATTTCTTTATCTTCGGAACAATAGCCAGATTGGCAGAGGATGAGCGCAGATGTCTGACAGGCTGATAAGGTGTAATAAGGGGAAAGTTAATTGCTGGGCCTGAGGACCAAAAGGCCTGATGTGCAATACAAAGTGATTTGAAATTAACTCTTTCCCTAACGGGAAGCCAATGCAGTCTCCTTAGGCCGGACTTTACTGATGATCTGCGGGGGATTTGTAGAAGAGTCCGTGCTGCGCAATTCTGTATCAACTGCAGTTTGCGTAGAGTAAAGTCCGGAGCTCCCAGAAATAAAGCATTCCCGAAATCCAACCGTGATTGGATCATGCCCAGAACCACGGTCTTTCTTGCTTCGAAAGGGAGTAGAGGAAGGACCTTCCTGATGACTCTAAGAATGCCGAAACAGATAGCAGATAGTCTTATTGCCTGCTGATCAAATGACAGGGACCTATCCAGCCAAACACCAAGGCTCTTGATGGTATCTTTAGGCACCGGGGCCGGTCCCAAACTGGGTGGCCAAAGAGTATCAATGGAAGAAGGAGCGAGACGACCTAGGAGCATGAGCTCAGTCTTGTCTCCGTTGAGCTTGAGACAAGACTTGGTCATCCAACTCTTAACCATCTCCAGACAGACTGCAAGATCCGCACACACTAAGGATCCCCCTTCCTGTGCCAGAGAGACCACCAGCTGAGTATCGTCCGCGTAGGTAATGATCTTAATGCCATACGGCTGGACGATCTCAGCTAGTGGCCTCATGTAGACGTTAAATAACGTCGGGCTCAACGATGATCCCTGTGGGACTCCACATGGGCCATTAGTACATCACACAGTGGTGTAACCGGGAGAATACTGGCACTTCTGAGGCGGAAGCACGCATGACAGATTATGGGCACCTCCTGGACGGCACCGTCAGCTGTGCGTGAGAAAGAACTCGGGATCAGAAAATGTCTCGCTGCAAACAGTTTCCGTCTAGGCGGGGCATCCTGGCAATATTGGCCAAAAGGAGTAAGACTAATTTGCTGTAAATGGCACCTGGCAAGTTTGCCTCTAGTTAATCTGTGGGTGGGTATGAAAATGCTCCGAATAATCCATCCGTTTTATTTATGTATCGCTGAACATTTAGTAAGGTTAACTAGCCGCCGACGAGTAACCTTGATAGCAGATGCCGAGGAGAGAATGATAACTCACAAAATTTAAATAAAGTAGCATATTTCAACGGAACATAGGGCCAGGGCCCCGAAACGGGTAATTATGTTTTTATAACCGGGCTGTGGGATTTGAAAAGACAAATTACTATTGCTGCAGTGCATGCTTGTTCTCTGCCTGAGGAAGGCTATCCTGAGAACTCAACGTTGAAAATACACCGTTGCTATAGCTAGCTGTTGCCACAACAATTGTGCCCTTGGAAACCTACATGTACCTCCTGGTTTCTGAGAACACCCTGCGGACCTGAGGTCATTTATCTTGCTGCATTCCCGCCCACTGGATCAGCATGAGGGCAAATGTATCAATCAGGGTAATGGAAAGGCCCAACAAGAGATGGCACGGAGTGGCTCTCTAGAAAATTAAAGTTCGAGACCTGAGAACAGTAACCTACCAAGTAGCACCTCCTCAACCAACACCTTTCTCTCTCCTCAGTGTAACGTGCCAGTGTAAAACAGAGAAACCAAATGAATGTGTCATATTTCCGAAAACTGATTCCCAATTGACGTGATCAACAGTCAAGAAACATAATACAAATTTTGTTCATGTGCTATTTTTCAAAAGAAAAGTCCTGCGTGGGCTGCTTGAATCCAAACTGACATATGACAAACTGACATGTGGGTGCACGGACCTCTGTGGAGAGCAGAAAAGCAATATACACACAGTATGTGACCTCACGGCGCCAAGGCAGGCTGTACTAATTGAGGTCTCTTTTAGGAGGATGCGGGGCTGTTGGGTGCTAGGAAGCCCCAAAGGACTGGGCCTGAGACAGTCACTTAGGACGGGAACTTACGATGTTTTCAGTGCCTCTCAGGCATTGCAGGATTATCGCCTCATTCTGAGTGAAAATGTGGATCTGATATTGACAACAATCAGCATTTGCAGTAAAATTCAGAGTCCGAGAAGTGTGCAAACTGTGCTGCTTCACTGGATTTTGCTAGCACGAATTCCTCAGTGTATTAACTGGAGAAATGTGTTCCTCTAAAACTCAGTGGGTCTGATTACACCTGGCCGGATTTGGATGCAGCATCAGATTTTAAAAAAGCACGCGAGTGGTGCGCGCGCCACAGCGAGACATCTGTTTTGCATTATCTCGCACGCGTCTGTGCACGATAATGGAAAACAGATGTGCCCCGTGCGGGTAACCACAAGCAATAGGCCGTGGGCGGAGCAAAGGCGGGACATGCATCCGCCTTTGCCCAATTGCGTGCTGTCTTTTTTAGAAAGACGCACGCAAAGCCCAATAGCCTATAAAAACCAAAAACACACGCACGAGCATGTGGCGAGCTTTCTCAAGCTCCTTACAAGAAGTCTCGCAAGAGCAGCGCATGCGCGCTGCTACAGGCTCGACCTAAGAACACAAAGTCTGGGAATAAAGAGTTTAAATCTGCAGTAAAAAAATATGGAAGAGCAGGCTGTTGGGAAGAGATATGAAAAAATACAAGGAAGAGAAAGAAAAAGTAAGGCAATGTGGTAAGAGAGCTACAGAAAGAGAGGGGTCAAAAGAAGAGAGGCGAACTGCAGAAAAATAGATGGGAAACAAGGAGACGAGAAAAGGAGAGGTAAAAAAGTGACTACAGAGCAAGGTAGGAGAGATACAAAATGACATAGGAAAATGATATTGGGAAAAAGACAATAGCTACCGAAATACAAGAAGAAAGTGGCAGAGATAGAAAAAAATATAATCAGAGAAAGAAATAAGGATTGGTTTGAGACCGAAAGGGAAGGGCTGCTTAGAAACCGCTGCCAAGCCCGATAACCCACCCTTCAGACAACAAGAAAAATAGCAATGGTGGTAACTAGGTGCTTGACCTAGCCCTCTGCAGCCCTATGGTGCAAAGGGATTCCTACTGTTCAGGAGTCTCCTTCCCAGCCCAAGGACTTTGAATATGCATAAGGTTCAGGAATCTCAGGAGCTCCCAAATACATTTTGCAGAGGTCCCTGTCATTGTGTGCTGTGTCACCGATGGGTGCACGATGTGGAATCCAATGGCCAGGAAGGCAGAAGCATGAATCCGAATATCAATGAACAAGGCACTAGGAGAGGGCTCCATGATGCTCAAGAAGCACAAGTACCACTAGAGAGGCTGGGTTGGATGCAATCACTAGCTGTCTGCTCTGTAGCCAAGTACCTCCTACTTGTTGCTCTCTGCTACCTACTACTCCTTCGAATAATCGGCCAGCATCCTATAACATCAGACAATCCTTCTCAGGCCCTTTGAGCTCTCCTGGACTTTAGCCACTTAATCACATAGGACCACCTTTAATATCGCTAAAGCAAGGGTCAGTATGCCTTAGTAACAAGAGAAAGTAATACCAAATGTGAGTGGAAAACAATAAAATCATCAAATTGTCTTAGAAAAGAACTGCAGAATGTGTTGTACACTTCAAAGTGTGAATATCCATGATTCTTTCTCCTACACACCATCGGTAGAAAGCTGATGGCGTATTGAGGCCCCCCTCTTACCTGCTAGTGCTTTGTGTTCCTGCCTGCGGATTGTTGGTCCCTTTCACCGCCCTTTCAGTGCCGAGTTTGTGCCCGTCTCCCGCCGCCGCGTTACCAGCCATCGCGGCCGCGGAGGGGAGACGGGAACTACACACCCCAGCAGCCCTAGCGGCTGGAGACCCGCTGACCTGCTGACGCTGATTTTCGCGCCAGGAGGCGCATAAAAGATAGTTGCAGACCCGGCAGAGCGGGCCCCCCTCTTACCTGCTAGTGCTTTGTGTTCCGGCCTGCGGATTGTTGGTCCCTTTCACCGCCCTTGCAGTGCCGAGTTTGTGCCCGTCTCCCGCCGCCGCGTTACCAGCCATCGCGGCCGCGGAGGGGAGACGGGAACTACACACCCCAGCAGCCCTAGCGGCTGGAGACCCGCTGACCCGCTGACGCTGATTTTCGCGCCAGGAGGCGCCAGGAGGCGCATAAAAGATCGTTGCAGACCCGGCAGAGCGGGCCCCCCTCTTACCTGCTAGTGCTTTGTGTTCCTGCCTGCGGATTGTTGGTCCCTTTCACCGCCCTTGCAGTGCCGAGTTTGTGCCCGTCTCCCGCCGCCGCGTTACCAGCCATCGCGGCCGCGGAGGAGAGACGGGAACTACACACCCCAGCAGCCCTAGCGGCTGGAGACCCGCTGACGCTGATTTTCGCGCCAGGAGGCGCATATAAGATCGTTGCAGACCCCGCGACGCGGGATCGCGCTCGGGTGGCGCCGGGTTAAGCCCGGGACAAGGGCGGGACCGTCTGTGGCTGTCAGGGGCCAGAGGAGGCCGGGCCGGGCCACCCCCTTTATATTTTGTGATAAGACCACTATCGCAAGGTACTGTGACATTTACATTTGTTGGGACTATTAGTGTTGCTGTTGCAAGTTGTGGATTGAAGTTTGTTGCACAACATTGTGCACTTCGTACCCTATCGTCCCAGGAATATTGGTGAATCACAGACTTGTGCTGATATACAATCCTTACTAATTTGTGTTTTAAATAAGGGTTGTGTCGTGGTCTATTCTTGTCTTTTAGCGCACGTGTTACGTGTAATGTTTAAATAATTGAAACCATTTCATAGTAAGTGCTATTTTAATTTCAATTGGCTGTTTTTGTTTGTCATATATTTTATCTATTGTATTCTTAGGCAACATGTCCAAGTCAACTGGGACCCCTCGCCCCACTGTATCGACACTTGATAATTATTTGGTCAAAGTTTTAGACAAGATCAACAGGGAACGGAGATTATCTCTGGGTCTAGCTAGTAACGACAGACCGGAGATAACGAGCCAATCAGTTCTTGCTGAGATCCACCCTTTTGATGATATCCAAGTCTTGGCCCCTATAGTCTCTCCAGTGAGGGAGGGTACTTGTGTTATTGAGCCAACTCAGGTCTCCCCGCTAGAAGCTGATGTCGCAGGGGTGTCTGATACTCTTAGGTCTTCCAATGATATCGTTGTTGTGACCCCCGTGGTTCCTAATATACATAGGGTGTTAAGATCAGGGTCACATCTCAACAGACCGTTTTTTTCTAAAAAAGGGGACCGCAAAAGAAAAAAGAACATTGTTTCTGTTTCTAACACAGGCCCCTCTGAACATATCTGTTCTAATAATGAGGTTCATTCTACCCATTTGACATTAGCTCCCGACCAGCTCGAGCTGCTAATTGGTATGATTGACAGTAAGTTAAATAATATTATCATACCTCTTTTAGATAAACTCGAGGCTTTATCTAGGGAAGTGAGCAGATTAGGCGAAATGGTACAATCCGGTTTAAACTCTAACAATAGCCCCCAATTGCCCGTTGTGGCAAACGGGAATGTAGGCTTGACCGGTAAAAGCATGCAACCCCCTAATAAGCAATCTAGTAGTGGCCAGCTAAGCGCGGGCACTAATACTTCCACACAGTCAAAGAGTAGGATTATTCCTGCTACTGAACGACAAGGTTGTGTTGGCAATGTAACACGATCTGTTTCTGGGAGTGAACTTAGTGTTATCCAAGCTATACCTGCTTGTCCTATTGGTATCACCCCAAACGTAGATACACATGCCCCGGGAAGTATGACAAGGACATCTGGAAGGGGGATTCTTAATAATCAAAGCCTTTCGCAACCAATTCTGCCCCCTGATTGCGCACCATATGTGGCACTCCTGACTAACGTACCACCCATCAGAGAGGACAGGCCCTACCACTCTGTGGAATCACATGATTCCCTTAAGAACAAAACTGTGGCATGGCTTAACCGTGAATGTGGTTTTCCGGTGGCTATAGCGGATCAGATTTTGGCTACTACTAGAACTAACTGGATTGGAATGTCCCCTAAAAACATTCCTGGGGATTGTGTTATTATAAATTTTAGTTCTCCCCACCTTGCCACGACAGCTTTGATTAGAGCTACGTCCCGCCCTAGTATTGACCAGGGGATTACACTCCGCCCCCTTGGTTTTTTCTATAGTCAGCATATAGAACACTTTTCAATGCACCGAGGGGGAGGGAAAATAAGGAGGGAAGGGGTGTCTAGCTTGGTAAACAGTTTTCAGATAGATACTGCTAACCGTTTTCAATGCTTAAGTGGCTTGGACCAAAATGATTGACAGGAGGACAGTGTTGTTTTAGGATTAATAGAAGAGCCCATATTAATGGACAAGATGGACGTCACTGAAGTCTGTTTGGATTCTGAAATAGAGGCGGGTGTGGTACCACCGGTAACCCAGGGGAACCAAGTCCTATTGGATATAGGCCCAACTGTATGTTTGCCTGGGGTGGAAGAGGCAATTCCTGGGTCAAGTATAATTTGTACGACTAAGGGTAAAGGGGGAGATCCAGTAGGCCACCCTGAGTTACCCAAGGATACCCCCATCACCGTTGCTCCCCAACAGGGCGGTAATTGTATTAATTTGGGATCAGGTATCCACGGCTCCTCCGGATGTTATATTGTAAGTTGGAATATCGCGGGAATTAGATCAAAATGATATAGTCTGGGGTGGACGGAATTTTTAGATCTTTTTGATGTTATCTGTCTACAGGAAACTTGGTGCACCGACTTTAAAGGCTATTGTGGTTTTAATTCATATCAGTTACCCGCTGCTGCCTCAGTATCTGGAAGAGCCAAAGGGGGTCTACTCATTTTGATCTCAGTTAAAGCCCCTTTGTCGGTTATTGAATATGTTCAGGTTGGGGCTCACTCCCAGCTTTTATGGCTGCACATAAGTCGAGGTAGGAACATTCTTTTAATTAATTTTTACAATAATATTTTTAATGATTCAAGGGATCAGCCGGTTAAGGATCTTTTAAGGGCTCTGGTAGACTTCTTTAAGGAATCTAATGAAGCCTTTGATTTGTTTTTGGCCGGGGACTTTAATATTACTACCTGTCCTTTCTTAGAGGTTAAAGTCTGCGGGTTGGTGGACGATCACGAGGATGGGATTCTTCATTTTCAACATAATCAATACGGAGACGCCCTAAATAACCTTCTTGCTACATAGAATATGTGTATTATGGCCAATGAGATAAATTCAAAGGGGGAGATTTGTCCTACCTTTACAGGTCGGGGAACGAATTCAATAATAGATTTTATTTGTATCTCCCCGGGTCTTGAGGCTTGGATTACGGCCCCTAAAGTAATAGACATCCAACTTAGTGACCATAACTGCCTGGTAGTAAAGGCTACGTTATGGGATAAGGATGATGCCAGTACTCTGGGCCGTATTATCACTAGTATTGAGGCCGAACGCCCCAATGGCACAAGACTTAGATGGAAGGGGGACAAGGCCGACATTACGTCTGATTTGATCATCCACAGTTGCCTAGAAGATATTATCGCGATCCTAGAAGATAACTCTGGTTCCCTTGGTTCTATAGAGCATTTATCAATATCAATGCGGCCATCAACTCCAAACTTACAAGTACATGTAAGCACAAGGAGGATCGACCGCGGGGTTGGTTCAACTCAACTTGTACCCTGGCCTTGAGGGAATTGAAATCTGCCCTATCAACCAAACCTAGAGATAGGGGTCTGGTCGTAGACTTAAGAGCCAGATATAAAGAAACCCTCAAACGCAGGAAATTAGAACTCCAGCAGGAGGCATGGGACAACCTGACTAAGGCAGCTGAACTGAATAATTGTTCCCTGTTCTGGAAAACTGTTAATTCTCCATTCCTTAAAGATGACAAAATTCCGGAACTAACCTCGAACGTTATGCAGGCAGAATGGGTCTCGCATTTCTCTAAAATTTTTCAGTCAGATGGTGCTTCTCATGTTTTGGAGAACAGATGGCCGCATCTTTTATTAAATTTTACGGTACCAGAAGTTTTAAATAGCATTCGGGACAGTAAAGGGAGTAAAGCTCAAGGCCCAGATGGGGTACCAATTGATGTATACAAGTTGGTCCCAGAAATATGGGGGCCTTTGCTCACCAATATTTTTAATTCAGCTGTTGGTAATGAAATGCCCCCGACTTGGGAAGAATCTATTTTAGTTCCAATTTTTAAGAAAGGTAATCGTGGGGAAGCCAAGAACTACCGACCAATTTCCCTGCTGGATTCCTCCGTAAAAGTCATGAGCCGAGTGCTCTTAGTGAGATTGGAGGAATGGGTGGAGGAAAACGGTATTTTAGCTGAGAGTCAGTTTGGTTTTAGGAAAGGTCGTGGCACGATTGAGCAGTGTTTAAATTTAGAGCTGCTCATTAGTAAATATACTTTGGCCAAGACTAGCACGATTTACCTCTGCTTTGCAGATCTAAGTAGTGCCTTTGATCTGGTGGATCACGGCATTCTGTGGGCAAAGTTGTTAGAAATGGGGGCCCCGGATGGTATTGTCTTCTTTTTAGCACGCCTATATACCAAACTGAGAGCATGTGTCCGTTATGGATCACAAGGCGAATGTACTCCCATGTTTAAGATCGGTCGGGGAATACGCCAGGGATGTGTGCTAGCCCCACTGCTTTTTATACTTTTTATTAATGAGATTGATTCCTTTCTGAAATCCTTGTCAGTGGATGCTCCCAAAATTAACAATGAATATGTCCCCGTGCTACTTTACGCGGATGACGCGGTTTTAATCTCACGTACACCCTACGGTCTCCAACAGTTGCTGGATGGTTTTATGCAATTTATCAAAAGCAGAAAGTTAGTTTTAAACAAATCTAAAACTTATGTAATGGAATATGGGCGCAGGCAAGGAAAGAAACAGCCCTCCTTTTATATAGAGGGCCATAAGGTCCAGGCTGTGGATAACTTTTCGTATTTGGGGGTTACTTTTTCAAACAAAAATTCTTGGGTAAATGAGCATAAGAATGTATGGTCTAAAATGGCCAGGAGCGCGTATGGAATTTTTACCATGGCAACCAAATTGGGAGATAGGCGGGTAAATGACATGCTGAAAATATTCCAATCACGGTGTGTTTCAATTGCCTTATACGGAGCTGGTATATGGGGCTATGCCCCGGCAGGATCTCTCCAGGTAGAGGAAAATGATTTTTTGAAGAAACTTTTGTGCCTACCAACCTCTGTCTCAAACGCCTTAGTGCATAATGAATTAGGCATTGACTACCTTTCCGATTTGATTTTACTTAGACCATTGACCTTATGGCGCTCCATATGGACCAAAGAAGAGACCTTTCTGTGTAGAGCTATTATCTCTGATTCTTACACTTTGGACCACTACACCAAAATCCCATGGTTAAAGTATGTAACCGATAAATTTCGGAAGATCTACAATATTAACATTACTATGGATCACCATGGGGCAGATATGTTGTCCAAATTTGATCTTAAGCGGTGTTTTCTACACCAGGCTTCTACCAAACGACACCATATTAGCCTTAAGCTTTCATCTTATGTCTATTACCATGAAATGAATGAAGTTGTGGGTTATCAACCTTATTTATCTCAAGTTACCTGGAAGGCACACCGGTATGTATTAACCAGGTTTAGAATGGGAGTAGCCCACAACCTGGTTGCCTTCCCGTTTTTGAACCTACCCCCAGCTGGTCCATGTCCATGTGACAACTCTACCCCCCAAAGCACTGTGCACTTTCTTCTGCTTTGTCAGCTGTATAAATACCATCGGATAGCATATTTAAAACCCTTGTTTGTCAAATTCGGGGTCAAATCATTACGTGACTGTATGTGTTTACTTTTTAATTTGTATCACCCAGATGTGTGTTTTTATACGGCTACTTTTCTTCTTAAATCCATTAATGTCAGGAAAAGTATGCTTTTTTAACTATTTTAAACAATGTTACACTGTTGACTTTTCTACCTCTGTTGTCTTTAATCATGTTGTCTTTTTAACTGTGCTTTTATGAACTTATTTTATGTTCGAATAAAGCCTAATGAAATGAAATGAATGAGTACTTTGATAATTAAGTTTTTTATATTTCACACAACTCCGCCAATACAAACCAGAATTAAATTGCTGGAGAACTGAACATTGTTCCTTGATTTACAGTATTTCAAAAAATGTGCTTTAAAAGTTACCTGTCTTCTACTGCAGTTGCCCCAATCAAATGCATGTCAGTCTCGATGTCGTCGAAAACTTTTGCCATCTTCTCCTCTCTGTCCTGCAGAGCCATCTTGGCATCATCGAGCTGTTTGTTAATTTTTTCGTATTCATTTGGAGACAGTTCTTTGAAAGCCACACACAGTGTCCTGTAGCCATCCTTATTAGGGGAGAAAAGTAGAAGTACTATGTTTACAGACACAGCAAACAGTTTTTTCAGAGCAAATTCAATCTGTTTCTAATGTAAGCCATGAAATGTTCGTTTTTTTTTAATTGGGGGAAAATGTGTTATATAGGCCATACATTTTTTGACATATTAAAATTTAAAGCACAAGATTAGGAACCCCTCAAGGGCGGGGTCTCAACTATCCATAATGTCCCACTAACAGAGGCTCAATGGAATAAATAGAAATTAGAAAAGAAAACACTACAACTGCAGAGTCATCATGTACCCCTAGCAGGTAATAAAACACAGGAATAAAAACAATCATTACACTTCCTATATGTGGGGCTGGAGGCAGGGGGGGGGCAGCGAAGAGGAAGGCACAACCAAGGAAAGCCGGGGGACGCCCATCAAATCATTCAAATGCTGAACGTACAATCATAGCAGAGGTGTTGTAGCTCATGTGCCACTGACCACAGCACATAATACTTGGGTCCTTATGGTCATTTTAAAACCAATTTAAATCCAAAATGAAACATGCTCTAGACAAAATCTTATGTAGTGTAAGGAAATTGGGTGTACTATATGATGTGGTTGAGCAACCTCACCATGTAATCAGGGGCGGCTCCTCCGATATGGCAGAGGACAGCCACTCCAGTGAAAAATAAAATGATAATAAAATAGTTTCCTTATTTTTCTTACCATATTGCCAGCTGAGATTAGAGCAGGGGTGAGGCTATGCTGATGAGTGGCACATCAGCAGAAGAGAGGAGTGGCAGGCACGTATAAGTGGCTTCCTGAGGAGGGTGGTAACACCTTCCTAGCCTACAATCCCTCCTTGTTCTCCTTCATGAGAGTCATTGGTATGTCTCTCCAGGAGGGCAGAAAGCTGTCTCATGGAGCAGGCCTCATTTGTGCCTGGGGAGGTGTACTGCTTGATTTTCCCGGTCTCTCCGTATTGAAGAAGCGACCAATATGACTTCAGTCTCTTTCCATCCATGTCTAAGGACTAGAGTAGTGAATAGGGCCTACCTATCAGACACTTTTGACACAATCCCGTGCTCTTACCCCTAGCTTAAGGCCTATATACATAGCCTAGGGGATAGATTCGTTAGCATTAGGGGTAATCTGTTCTGTAGTAAGGGTATTTCATGGGGCTGAATTCAGGCCTGGTAGGCCTTAAACGGGAGAGATATCATTCACTTCAACATGATCCTGTGTTCTTCCCCATAGATCAGGGTTTGCATACATAGCCTAGGGGATAGATTCGTTAGCATTAGGGGTAATCTGTTCTGTAGTAAGGGTATTTCATGGAGCTGAATTCAGGCCTGGTAGGCCTTAAACGGGAGAGATATTATTCTTCCACTGATGTCAGTTCCATATAGTAAGATGTATAATAGACTGAAGTCAAGGGTGTAATGTAGTGCTTGATTTTCCCGGCTCTTCTGTATTGTAAAGTGACCAATATGACTTCAGTCTCTTTCCATCTATGTCTAAGGACTAGAGTAGTGAATAGGGCCTATCTATTAGACACTTTTGACACAATCCCGTGCTCCTACCCATAGCTTAGGGCCTATATACATAGCCTAGGGGATAGATTCGTTAGCATTAGGGGTAATCTGTTCTGTAGTAAGGGTATTTCATGGAGCTGAATTCAGGCCTGGTAGGCCTTAAACGGGAGAGATATCATTCACTTCAACATGATCCTGTGTTCTTCCCCATAGATCAGGGTTTGCATACATATCCTAGGGGATAGATTCGTTAGCCTTGAGAATAACTTGCCCTATAGTGAGGGTATTTCATAGAGCTGTGTTGAATTCAGGCCTGGTAGGCCTTAAACGGGAGAGACTCCATCTTTCCTCCTGCTCTGGCAGCTTGGGAAGTTTCTAGGTCATAGGCAGTGTTTTAGTTAGGAGGTGTTATTCGCTTGGAGAGAACCGGTTCAGGCCGGCCCTTATCGAAGGATTGTATTCTCCTTCATGCCGAAGACACTACAACAGGCCGGCCGGCTGGGAACGTGTCCTTGGCACGGGGAGGTACAGGAATTTGGTGGGCGGCAGGTTTCGAGCTGGAAATTTCCATGAGAGAATGCACATCTATATTAGTGAAAGTCTGAGGCAGATACTGGCACTTGCTTCTAGACCATAGGCGGCATCTGGCCGTTAGCAGTAAAGCTACTACTTATTCCAGGGAAGACAGATGATGAACCTGAATCTAAAGAGGAGAGAATAGCTGATGAGGAAGAGGTTCCAGTGACTCGGAGAAAAAGAGAAGGGAGTAGATTTGTGACTGCAGAGGTGTGACTTCCAGGCGAAGCCGAGGCGCAGACGGGAAGGGAACCTAGATGACCTTTGAGTACAGACTGCATATAATCAGGTGAAGTCAACCCCTTACTACTAGAGTATACAACTTAACCTTTCACTTTCCTTGCAGGTTGTCTATATATATAATGTATTCTGCGAATGTGCATGTGGCATTTAAATAAAGTATTTAGCTTGTTGTACGTTAGCATGTGTTGTGTACTTTTGTATAGGAGGATAGTCTATTCTTTTAGTTAGAGTTGCCTCAAAATGAACAGAGGTTAATCCTGGTCAGGTAAGTGGTAACTGGATGAGGGGGAAAACAAGCCCCTCGAACTAGAGAACAGGTTGTGTTCAACTAATAGTCTTTGTGTGATCTGATATATGGTAATCCCGATTCCCCTGTCGTGTATCACGGTAATAATAGGATGAGCTTGTGCTAAGGCTGCCGGACTGGTAGGGGATTCTGGGCCTGATTGAGGTCGCGAGATTGTGTGTGTCGCTACCGGATGGGTAGGAGATTCTGGGTCTGACTGAGGCCGCGAGACTGTGTGTGTCGCTACCGGATGGGTAGGAGATTCTGGGCCTGACTGAGGCCGCGAGACTGTGTGTGTCGCTACCGGATGGGTAGGAGATTCTGGGTCTGACTGAGGCCGCGAGACTGTGTGTGTCGCTACCGGATGGGTAGGAGATTCTGGGTCTGACTGAGGCCGCGAGACTGTGTGTGTCGCTACCGGATGGGTAGGAGATTCTGGGTCTGACTGAGGCCGCGAGACTGTGTGTGTCGCTACCGGATGGGTAGGAGATTCTGGGTCTGACTGAGGCCGCGAGACTGTGTGTGTCGCTACCGAATGGGTAGGAGATTCTGGGTCTGACTGAGGCCGCGAGACTGTGTGTGTCGCTACCGGATGGGTAGGAGATTCTGGGTCTGACTGAGGCCGCGAGACTGTGTGTGTCGCTACCGGATGGGTAGGAGATTCTGGGTCTGACTGCGGCCGCGAGACTGTGTGTGTGTTGTTGCGATCGCAAGGCTGTGAAGCCTTGGTATAAATATATAATAGGAATTCCCTGTCCTTAGGTGGTACATATATATATGTGGTTATTTAGGTGTAAAAAGACCCTAGGGAGGGGGGTAACGTTCTGATTTGGGTCAGAAGGGCTCTGTAGAGCGGGTTCTATCTGGAGGAAAAACCAAAGCAGAACAGGAGGGACAGGAGTTTTAACAGCAACAGAGTGGCAGCTTTGAAAAAGCTGCACACTGCAACAAGTTAAATTAATATCAACTTGAGATACAAGTCATACTTAATGTAATGAGTTATTTGATACCTTGGAGTGCCTACTTTGGTCGCACCATTCAGGAGTTAGCACAGGCGAGGGGGCAGCATGTAACCCTGCACAGTAAAACTGCAGTTTTGAGTGTTTTACTGTCCAGACATGCAAAGTACATGTCCTGCCTGTGTCACATGTTGCACCCTGTCTTTAGGGCTCAGTAGGCGTCCCAGAGGAGTGACTTACACACGTTCAGGGGAAGTGGTGGCTTTACCATTGCTTTCAATAGCACAGTTGCGCTTGCAGTGGACAACTGCTCCACAAGTCTGCAGTGGCGGACTTGTTTTACTCAAGTAACCTCCTGAGTGGCACAATCAGTGCTGGACGTCCTAGGGTACCACTCTAACAAACATGTACTTGGTACCAGGGTACCATTTACTAGGAACGTACAGGTAAGTTAGCCATTTCCAATTGGGTATAGCCAATTCCATATACACTTTAAGGTCAGGGCACTAGCATAGAGGTCAGGATAGCAGACCACAGTACACTCTGAGACTAACAACCAGCAGCATCAGTCGAAAAATACTAGGGGGAGACCAAACAAAAATAGGCATTTCCTTACATGTAGCAAGACTGGTAGAAAAGGCTTCTCTTCTGCAGGATTTAACACATTTTGAAAATTAATTCAAAGCGTTCTGTGTATCTCTCTCTGTGTTCAAATACTGTATTCCATGTAATGGTATCCACTGTGATGCCGTAGCTGCAGGGCTTAGGTGTTCAATTCATATTACAGAGAAACTCTAAGGAATAAGAAGCCTGGGCGTTAACAGCAATGTGCTGTGCGTATCAGCCTAATCTACTCTTTTGAGCCAGTGAACAATGAGGTGCATCTGCTAGCCATGGCGGTGACCACAGAATCGGGATGTGGGTGACTTTGAACATAAGTTGAATAAAGAATCCTCCTTTATATATTGGTATGAGCAGAATCATTAATTCTCTTACAGCAACTCTTCTTGACTACATCTCAAGAGAAAGTCAACATTCCCTTGCTGACAACTGTTGAAGAAGTCTTCAACTGTTAGGAACAAAAGCATGTTTCCACATCATGTGTATAATGATGAAACTTCTTGACTACCACAGAAGAGTGGCTAGATTAAGAACATACCAAATCAACGTCAATGGCACAATCTTTAGAAGGAGGGAGTCAAAAGAATATGTTCCTCCTCAGAAATCAATGTCATTGGGACTGATGTATGAGACAAGGCCAGCACTTAGCTTAACGCTGACAGTATTGTGAGGCTTCTTCCCTTGTTGAAGAAGCCTAACCTAGATGCCAAGGAGACTACTAATTATAGGCCAATATCCAGACTCCCGTTCCCAGCAAAAGTGATTGAAAAGGCAATGAACACTGAAGTTTCGGTCTTTATCAACGATAACACCATTCTTGACTCCTCCCAGTTTGGCTTTCGTGCTCAACATAGCACCGAGTAGGCCCTTATCGCTGCTACGGAAGAACTGGATGGTGGGGGAAAAGCGGCTCTGATCCTTCTAGATCTGTCAGCAGCCTTTGATACGGTCAATCATGGGCTGCTGCAGGAGCGACTCACCTCCATTGGGATAAGGGGAAATGCGTTGTCACTGCTGGGCTCTTTCCTGTCGGAACGTTCCCAGGAGGTGGCCCTGGGTACAGTTGTGTCAGCACCCTTTACACTGCCTTGTGGAGTTCTGCAGGGCTCTTCTTTAAGCCCAACATTGTTTAATCTTTATGTCACCCCTTTGGCCAGACTAGTAAGAAGCCATGGTTTTACCCTGGTGTCATATGCAGACGACACGCAGATCGTCGTCTCGGTTAGCAGCCCAGCCAGTCAGACAGCTACCAGGTTCCACAATTGTATGAGTAACATCGCCAACTAGATGTCAGAAAATTGTCTGAAGTTAAACTCAGCTAAGACTGAGGTTTTGTTGCTGGGGAATAATCCAACTTTCTGGACAGACAGCAGGTGGCCGGTTCAACTTGTCACCCTGCCGAAACCAGTGCAAAAAGCTTAAAACCTTGGAGTTATTTTTGATACTAAGCTGTCATTTGAAGCACAAATCAATGCAACTACCGCAGCTTGTTTTTTCATTTTGAAAATACTGAGGAAAATAATTCCGGCATTACCACTAGACCTCAGAAAGACAGTGGTAAAAGTGCTTATAGCTTCAAGACTGGACTACTGCAACGCCTTATTTTCCAGCGCCTCAAAATGCAGTATCAATAAACTACAGACAGTACAGAATGCGGCTGCTAGAGTATTGTTGGCAATCCCCAAATATGACTCAATTTCATCGTCCTTGGCCCAACTTCACTGGCTACCCTTAGCCAAAAGGATTCAATTTAAATCTCAGTGCATCGCATTTAAAGCCCTCAACAACAGGGAGGCAAACCATTTGGCGAAATTTCCAAAACCCTACACACCTGCCAGACCCCTCAGATCTACTAATTTTGGAAATCTAATGGTACCTAGAGCTAGCAGAGGCAGATGGGGCGGCAAGAGTTTCACAGCCACTACGGCAAGCTTATGGAACTCCTTACCTATCTTATTAAAAAAGGAGACCAGTCTACTCAAATTTAGGAAAGGCCTAGAAACATGGTAGTTTTCAGCCAAACTGAACTTTTAGTGTCCACCCGAGTAACATTTATCAAAGGCAGCGCCTAGACACCTCAGGGTATTTGTAGTGCTTTATAAATCACTCATCATCATCATCAGCATCACTACTGCTCATCAGTTTTCCATCATCCATCTACACAGGAGCCATCATCAATCTGCACATTACCAAAGCTCACGAGTTTTCCATCATCCATTTGCACAGGAAGTGATATCACAGGATTTCCCAACATTTATCTGCACAGAAAGTGGCATCACTCCTCCCCCTCCCAGGACCTACTTAATGGTATCCACAGCGCAGACATAAAGCAGATGTGGGCAGCCGGCTTGCCAAAAGCAAGACCATCTGCGCTCATTCATGCCTGGACTATGCGCCAGGAACCCTGGTTCTCCCACATCCTGCCGTTACCTTGCAGCGACCCTCTGCACCATCAACCCCAGTCACCACTGCCCATACTGCCGTCTCGCAGCCCCACACAACCATCAAGGAGCATTCTCCTGCGCTTTCTGCGAGTTTTCATGCACTTACCCACACACAACACTCACCACAACACCCCGCTCACTCAAACAATCCTGCAACCACTCACACAACACTCTGCACTCACATGCATGCTCCTCAATCCCGCTCACTCACCAAACATGCCACAGATCTTGGACCTGCTGCATGACAATGCCTGGGCCTACTTTTCCTTACGGAAACCTGGCTGGTCACAAGACCAGAGGCGGAATCGCCATCATCCACAAAAATGCCATCAACTTCAACACTCCTCGGACATGTCATCCTCCAACTTTAGAAACCTGTTGTTCAAGCTTCACGTCAAAGTCAACTTCACCCTAATCAGCACACTCAGCTACATACCACCTGGACCGCACACCAACTTCCCCAACACCATCGGGGACTTTGTTGCACCACTTACCCTCAATGCTAGCATTTACATCCTACTTGGAGACCTAAACTTTCACCTGGAAGACCATACCGATCCCAACTCAACAGCACTGATCAAAGACCTTGGAAGCCTGGGCCTCAACCAACGAGTAAAGGAGCCTACCTACGTTAGGGGACTCTTTCTGGATCCTCTACTAACCACCTTCGACAACATCAAAGTAGAACAGCTCACACCAGTCTCCTGGATAGACCACAATCTCATCAAGTTCAACATCCCCATCCCAGTACAATGCACACACACACCCCCGCCAGACCAGCCAGCCACAACTGGAGGCATCCCTGACAAGGACTGGAACACTGCTCACAACAACTACTGACCTGAACACAGCAACAGCCTCCCTAAAGTCACCAAGAATTTCAACAACTGGATCACCTCCTGCGCCAACTCCCTGGCACGACTCAAACACACCTATACAATAAAATCTGGGGTCATATGTACAAGTCATACGACCGCATAAAGGCTTTTTTAAATGTACAAAAGCCCAAATTGGGATTTAGTAACACCTTACCGAATAACAATTTGTGTTAGCGATTAAGTATTTGGAAGGGGTGTGTTGCGGACGTCCCTTCCAAATACTGAATTGCAGTATGAATGTTCTGCGACCAAATTACAGTTGGAAAACATTCATTTTTTACTAGCACTTCGAAGGACACTGTAACCATTGGCAAATGGGAAGGTGTGGGAAGTGCCCTCAAGGGACACCTTCCCTTTTGAGAATGTTACACAAAATATTTGTTAAAAGCTGGCAGTAATCCAACGGACCACTGCCTACTCTTAAAAAAAGAAACTGAAAACTTTCAATTTCTTTTTTTAAACACATCTGTTTTCCATTGAGGAAAAAGGCGACATTTAAAAAACACAAAGATTTCTTTATTCAAAAGCAATCACAAGCCTGGTGGTATGCGGACTCCAGCAGGCCACCACCCCGTGATGGCTATCATTCCTAATCAGTCGCAAGCTACGACCTACCTCATTAATATTCACCAGGTAGGTCAATTTGCCACCAACTAAGAATCGCTATTTAAAAGATGGAAGTTTTTGAACATCATCAGGAACTGCGATTCGGTAAAAATCGTAATTAGGCGGTCACAATTGTGCACTTTTTAACATATGGCCCCTAGATCCTAGACCAGCTGGTACACAGAATAGTTCAGCCTAAGGAAACACCACTCAAACAACTGGAGCACAAACCGGGAATGCGTCAACACAATGCAGGTAGGGGCACATTTAAATCCACCCTGAGACTCTACCAAATGATCCAGACCACAAAATCTGTCACTCAGGCAGACTGCATTGATGCCAGCACCAACAGAAGCAAATAAATATTCGCCATTGTAAAGGATTTCACCTTACCAGTGGCTGCCTCCAACTCCATCAGCTCCTCGCAAGACCTCAGCAACAATCATTCTCAACTTTTCAGTAACAAAATCAGTGCCATTTACAGAAACTTCAACCCACAACCGGACCCGACAAACCTTGTCAAGTGCCTCCCAATCTTATCCAAACTACCAATGCTAACCACATGACCCATCATCACCCCAGAAGAAACCACTGCTACCATGAGGTCCATTGGCTCAAGAGCCCCATTGGACCTCTGCCCCCATTATGCCTACTCCAGAGGACTGCAACCCATCAGTGCAATGCTCATACCCATTCTGAATGCCTCCATCGTTCCACGAACTTCCTAGCGACTGGGAAACACGCAACCATAATCCCTTTACTGAAGAAAGTCTCCACAGATCCTTCAATGCTTGCCAAATGAAGACAGATCTCCCTTCTATCCTTCCCAGCTAAGGTCTTAGAGAAAACCATCAACAGATGCCTAACCGAATCACTCAATGACCATCAACTCCTCGACACCACTCATTCTGGATTTAGACCCAACCACAGCACAGAAACTGCCCTCATCACCACCATGGATGACTTCTGAATGACTCTTGATGGAGAAGACACAGTGGCCCTCCTCCTCCTGGACCTTTCCACAGCATCTGACATGGTCTGCCACCCTATCCTCAACCAATGCCTAGAAAACATTGGAATTCAACGACATGCACTTCGATGGATCTGCTCCTTCCTGACTGGACAAATCCAGTCATTTTGCCTGGCACTGTACCCCTCAGACACCCGCAAACTCATCTGTGGTGTTCTGCAACGATCCTCCGCCTTCAACACAGATATGACCCCTCTAGCCAGCATCATACGCTCTCACAACATCAAAGTCCTCACCTATGCTGATGACACACAGCTCATTCTTTTCCTCACGGACAAGACGCCTAGTACCCGGATCAAGTTCAACGCCTGCTTGACTGAAATCACCCACTGGAAGAAGCCCTGCAAACTTCCTATATTCAGACGACATTCAATATTAGCTACATTCCGAGAGACAACTTATTCAACTTTTCACAATAGAATAAAATGTGAATTGAGCCCCAAGACAAAACTATATGTCAGGCAAGACTGCAGAGAGTCTACTTAGATAGAAATCAGACTTACAAGATTTTTGCGACTAGCTGACAAGAGTTTTTATATAGAAGGCCATGACTCCATCAAGCCCCAATCAGAACACACTCGGTATGAGTCAGCAACTCAGGATAGTGAGTCTCTTAATGGAAAATGCATAACTGATTCCTACCTTTCTCTGAATGAATCTAAGACTGAAACACTGCCTACGGAACTCAATTGTAATTCAATGGATAAAACATGCCCCGTCTCAACTTAAAAAAAAATCTGCACGCTCCTATCATTCTGGTATTACTCAGATTTTAAACTTCATTTTCAGTGGTGAAAAGTCAATTATTAAACCCTTGATAGAATAATGTAACCTACACCCACTGGATGTAGCTAACAATATGCCTCTTTATCTCCTTCCTACAATAATCAAGATGACCGAAAAATACTCATTCACTTGGTTATTTTAACACTTGAAGGAAAGGCTTTTAGATGACACTCAGTTCATCCTGCACTTAGACAAATTTTCTTTGACTATTCAAGATCAACTGGCAGGTTGTGTCTGTTCAACATTAGACTGGGTGAACCACAATTTGTTAAAACCAAATAAAGCCAAAACCAAGGTGCTGTTCCTTAGTAAAAGCAACCTCTGATCCCCTACATTATGGTCTACTGTCCTTGCCATGCCCTTAATTATGTTAAGAACTGTTTCCCTCAGTGCGGGAAGCTAAGAAAGATCCTGCTATCAATCCCCCCCAAGACCTTTGTACCTATGTTAATGTGGTCATTGCCCCTCGGCAGGACTACGCAGATGCATGCTAATTAGGCCTTCCAACTTAATCAGTACAAAAGCTGCAGAAGGTCCAAAATCAGGCAGTAACGAGGCATCATGAACAGATGTTAACATATATATCAGAAGTCCACTGTGCTTTATATTGGTTACCAGTATGAATGGAGCCTTCACTTCAAGGTATTATACTATTCTTACAGAGAGTACCACGCAAAAACCCCTACGTTTTTTTAAGCTTTGCTCCCAAGATAGACGTCTTAAGGTCACTTTGATCAAACAACTTGCCATTATTGTACATCCCTCACATCACCAAAACAAGTATGGGTGGTAGAGCCTTTTCCTTACTCGCTCCCATCTTGTGGAACTCCCTTCCGGAATCAATTCAGTTCACGGGAAACCTTTCGTCTTTTAGTAGGTTTCCTAAAGCATATTTATTCTCTTAGTACAGTTTCAGCATTGCTTTTTGTATGGGCCATCTTTTCAATTTTAGCACCATGAACCCATTTTGGCACACGTTAGCACTATAAAAAAAAATACAGTCAATCATTCATAAG
Source organism: Triturus cristatus (assembly GCF_964204655.1). Taxonomy (NCBI): domain Eukaryota; kingdom Metazoa; phylum Chordata; class Amphibia; order Caudata; family Salamandridae; genus Triturus; species Triturus cristatus. The sequence goes on along the minus strand of NC_140588.1, from coordinate 802,279,178 downwards.
GTCTGAAAATAAAAAAAAATGGAAAAAGGCTTCTCTGGGCTGAACCACAAGGTGGAACAATAGTTAACAATATTTCAGTCTATGCAGAACGTCTATTGCATAAATTATTATCCCTGAAAACTCATACTTTGAGAGCTAATAAATAGATCTATAAATATTTTGGATTGGGGACTATAGTAGTTCAATATAAAAAAATACAGCTGTAAAAGGATTATGAAGAAGCAAACAACCAAATCTGTAATAAAAATGAATATCTGTTCTAAGGTATATAGAACCACCCAGCATATATCTTGCAATGACACTACTATAACAAGTAGTCTTGTCTGACCATCTATTAGTTTATTTGCTTGGAAGAGGGAAGCAGAAGGTGTGATTTTGTGTAAGAGTTGACGGTAGTGGCTCAGAAGCTATGGTTAAGACATCCGCACAAAATGGATTTATGTTTTTTTCTGACAAGTCTTTTGGAACATGTCCTCTAGTTTGCATCCAAAGGGTAGTTTATGAATAGACCCTCTTTTTGAATTCCGTTGTTGACATCAACAAGTAAACAAAGAAGAACATCAGCTTGTCATGATCACGATTACAGAATCGAAATTTCTAGGTCACATATAACATAAGATGAATAAAATGGTCTTAACATTTATTTTTAATTTTGGGAGCCCTGGATTATCTTCCAGCAATACTTCTACACTTCAAGAGCTCACCAGAAAGACAACAATCTCCTCAAGATAAGAACACATACTGCTGAAGGAACTTTAACCACGGGATAACAAAGGAAGCTTCTAACGTTGAAGCTTCTACATTTGGGCAGCCATTCCCAATCCCCTTCAAGTGAGTTATATGCTGAGTTTGGACTGTACTTTGAATAAGGGCCATAATTTATGATGACGGTATGTATACTCCGTCGCAGCGGTGACAAAGTATACATACCGCCAACATAATGGTCTGCCTGACAATTTTATTGACTATGGCGGTGACTACTTCGTCACTGCATAGCCAAACCTATCCGATAGCCAGACGAAGTCACGGTCGTTAGAAAAATGGCTGTATTTCTGCTCACCCAATCAGGATGGGCAGGCATATAGCCATTTTTTTAACTGTCAATCACCACCAGGCAAACCCTGTCAGTGACAGGCAGGAAAAAGTCAAATAATGATGCCCCCCACCATGGGAGAAGACCCCCATGGCGAAGGAAGCAATACTTTTTTCTATGTAAAAAGAAAATCCCTGTTCAGGATTTTCTTTTTGAAAATAAAATAAGATGACTATTTTGTAGAGGGCTGCGTCATGCTGACACAGTCTTGTACCAAAGTGCAATATGCATTGATAGGAACAGCTGTGAAAGCGGCTTCTGCCAATGATTTGAAAGTGACTGATAACTTAGGGGTCATTAATTAATTTGTGGGTGGTCTCTTCACCATGGGGACAGAGTAATTTACTCCGTCCCTATGGTGGAATGACGGGCCCTCCGCCAAAATATAAATCACGCCCTCAGTTCCATAAGGATTCTACTGAAGCTGCCAACCTTCTGCACAACTTACTTTGCAAGTAAAGCACCTACAAAGTTAGCAGAGTAGGGAGTAGCATATAGCAAAGATACAGAATGAGTACAGAGACAGTTCAGTCAAATCAGAGGCCACTGCTGGGATACAGCTCCAGACCACTGACAGTGCATGCACACGTTTGTGTGTATGCGTTAGACCTGGCATCATTGGTGTGGGTTCTCCTGTATTTTTGCCTTTGCCTCCTGTTATGTTGCTGTATGTTGGACTTTGTTTTGCTGGTCTATATATTTAGGGCACTTTGCAACTGCTGGTAGAAGCCAAAGTGCAAGTGTTCCCCGTAAATTGTTATTATGGATTGGCGATTCCATGATTGGCATATTTGATTTACTAGTTAGTCCCTAGTACAGTGCACTGTGTGTGCCCAGGGCCTGTAAATCAAATGCCGCTAGTGGGCCTGCAGCACTGATTGTGCCACCCACATTAGCAGCATGTAAAAGTAACTCAGACCTGCCACTGCAGTGTCTGTACGCATTTTGTACTGCCATGTTGACCTGGCAAGTGCACCCACTTGCAAGGCCCTAGCCGTCTCTTTCTAACATGTTAGACATCACTAAGGTAAGCCCAATGTACCCCTGTGGGAAGGGTGCAGTGAATGTGAAAGGTAGGACATGCACTGGTGTGTGTGGTATGTCCAATTAGTGAAATACTGCCAAATGTGTTTTAGTATTATTGGAATGCTATCTGTCCGATAGGATAGAACGGGAGTATCTTTATAACATCTTATAAATATAACTTACCATTGGGACAAGATGGGAAAGTAAAGTTTGATATGCTTGAACTCAGAATGATAAGATGCATTTAGTGAGGGTGCTTTTTACATTCTGGGTTTGAAAATAACACTTTTAGAAAGTAGTATTTTCTTGCCTAACCACCCAGTTAGATGGGGTGGTAAGAGCTTTTCCCACCGAGCAGCCAAACTGTGGAACTCCCTCCTGACGACTATCAGACTACAATCCAATAAGTCTCTTTTTAGGAAACAGGTTAAGACCTGGCTTTTCCCTTAACTTAACTGCTCAGACCTGCGAGCCTGTGCATCGGTATCAACTCACCTTAGCGCCAAGACGCCTCGGCAATTGAGCGCTTTATACGAATGTCAGTCAGTCAGTCAGTGTGCCTCTGCTGGATTGTGTATTGACTGTCTGGCTTTGGAGGGATAGGAACTGGGGATGTGCATTCTGTTCAGACAGCCACGTTGGGGGAGGGGGGGGGGGGGGGGTTAGGTGTGTTCTGCCTTTCCAGGGCCGGGCTGAATGGACCTTGGCTGCATTAAGAGAAGGGGGAGGGGGTTTCTTTCACATCTGAATGGGCTTGGTCTGCCTTAGACAATGCTGTCTCCACCTTCTGCCAGGAAGCTGCACCAGAGAGGACAGAACTGGTTTTAGCTGGGCAAATAGCTTCTCTGCCACAAAGAACAAAGGATTTTGTATTATAAAAAGAGGAGCCTAGACCCCAGACTTTTAGGTCACTTCTGGGAATCAAGAGGAACCTTTGCAAAGGAGAACAGCTGGAGAAACTGAGAAGGAATACTGTCCCTGTGCTGTTTGCTGTATGGGGTTGGCCTGCAGTGGATACTTTTTGCCAAGTAAAGGAGAAGAAGAAATTTATGATGCATCGCCGCAGCCAAACAATGGATGCAGAGCCTGCTCACAGCTGAAGTGTCTGCCGTGTGACGAATCCTGTGCACCGATCTCTGATGTCGAGATTACCGCACCGATTCTGACGTAGGCCCTATTGTGGAAAAACCGACGCATCAAGGGGACGTGGCTGAAAATCAATGCAGCGCATCCCGGGACTTCACACATCGCATCATACCAGATCGTCACGCATCGCATCACAGTGTCAAGTCTGTCGCATCCTTGGAGGATGCAGTAAGAACCGACGCTTCACCTCCCCATGCAGTAACAAACTGACACATCACTTCCCCTGTGCAGCAGTAAGGAACGGACGCATCACCTCCCCCGGAGCAAGAAACTGATGTATCACCTTCCCTGAGTGTAAGGAACCGATGCATCACCTTCCCTGCGACCCTTTTTGCTTACCTTTTTCAAACCATCCAAGGTACTTTGTGTAAAAGTGTCTGTCAGAAAGCATCAGAGGAGTACACTGACAGGCTCCGCGTGAAGGAGCAGGCACGAACGGAGTTGGGAACTTCAATTTCCAGCAGTATTGGGAAAAGTGACGTCAGACGCACCGTAGTGCACGACGTCAAGAAACCCATATATAGACGGGGACTCGGCAGACAGAGCTGACGAATATTCGTTTCCTATGGCGTTTTGTGGCCGTTCCTGGTCCGGTAAGGGTGCTGTACACACCATTTCTTATCTGCATCAAGGTCCTTGTGTCTATGGGTGTACTTAGCTGGAGTTACTGATTTGTAGTGGTTTATACGTATATCTCCCTACGTTGGCGGGTTCTTTGAAAGAAGGGGCTCATGTGAGGGAGGAAGGTGTATTCTGTTTTCAAGTGCTTCATGTTCGTACATTTACTGGGCCAGTTCATTACTTGTTTTCTTCCCGGTTGGCGAGTCATGTCCTGTGGCTTATGCAAGAAAGATAATTTACAGACATTACTGTTCATCCTGATAAGGAGAGTGATGACAACTCTCTGAATTTGTGGCACCATCTACTAAGTGTGCTAGGATAATAAGACTGGATAGGTGTGATTCCAGGAGGGAAACTGAGTCATACCAACGTATTTGTTTTCTTTGATGGAATTTATTAATAACTGTTAGGGGAAACATTTTCCTTGCATTTACTTTGCTGATATTACTCCCAACTTATATAATCAGCATTTGGCGAATCTTTGTGTTTCCTTCAACAGGGGTGGTCGGTAGCAGGTGATTTTACCATGAGAATTCTATGCTCTCTTTGGTCTTCTCCACCTGATACTAAGGGTATGTGTGATAGGAACTGTATTCACTCAGGAGATGTATGGAGCTCATATAGACATGTAGGTACTTACAAATCTCCTTTGTTTCCTTCTTACAGTATTGGTGCTGAGAAGTTGTCATCACCTGCTCACCTCCCTGTTAAAAGGTCACATCTTTTTTCCTCTACAGGTAGTTACAGGGGTTTAAATGACTTCCATGAGCATTCAGAGTAGTAGTTTTGTTTCCAGAGAAGAGTATCACTATATTCACTTTTCATTTTCACAGGTCTCCCTCCCTGCAGTCCCCATCCTTTCCTTCCCCGCTTGACCATCCTAAAGTCTGCATATATATCTATTCCAGACTTGGGGCTGTCGAGAGGTGGACCCCTCTGAGCATCAATTCGACCCTGAGGATACATTTGGAACTGGACAGTGTCACATCCCACATTTTCGTGGAACAAAACTTTTTCTACCTTTTTAAGAATCATATTTTTAGTACTGTATTGTGGATTTTTGTCGCTTTTGTTTTTTTTTGGTTTAGATAAAGATTACTTATTTTTCATAACTGGTGTGGGCTCCATTTGTAGTGCTTACACTGTATTACTGTATGTGTTCACAAGTGCTTTACACACTGCTTCTGAAATAAGCCTGTCTGCTCGTGCCAGGCTACCAAGGGGGTGGACAGGGGTTATTTTAGAAGTGCATCCCCCTTACACTGACTAGGAAGAAGGGTCCCTACTTGGAAAAAGGTACCTATCTCTGCAAACTAGAGACCCCCATTTTGAACAGTATGTACGTATGTATGTATGTAGTATCTGTATCGCCAAAGGACAGCAGAGCAATAGATGATGCACTCTGCAGGCACATTTTTGATAGAGAGGCTTGAAAACTGCAAGAAAATTTGGGACATTTTATATAAGGACAACCACAAAGATAGCATCAAGATTGGATTCAACAGGTGCCACATAGAGAAAGTATGGCTGATAGTGATTAACACCGAATTCAGGTGTTGTCACATATAGTACTTCAGTCTTTACAGGAAGTAGAGTGCGTTGTCTTTCAGTACATACCAACGCGTTGCGCTCCACATGTGCTTTTGTCCGCTCCACTTCATCCTGCTGGACTCGATGAAAAATAGAAGAATCTGCCCCTTTGCAGAAGAGTAAGGTCTTTCCTGAAGGAAGAGATAACAAACCACAATGACAACATGTAGAACTCAGACCCAACTGCTTCCTCATGCACACCAATTGGCAAGAACTACACCCGCTTGTTATTCAAAGAATATTATTCAAAGAACATGCCATTGCAATGAACAAGGAGAGGTTAACTTATCCAATAATTCTGTAACTGTCTTGCATTCCAAATTGGTATTTATTCAGGGCTTTAAGTGGGATGAAAAACCTGGGGGTCTCTCAAAAGGGGGATGGCCAATATTATAAAAGGCATGGCTTAAAAATACGTAAGCTAAAAATCTGTGCTTAGCATAGTGTGCCGCCCAACTTGTATTTTGCTGTTTCTGTCATTGCATCCAGATATATAATACAACAAGTAACATCATACCTACAACAAGTGAGGACTATTGGTTTTGTCAATGGTTGTTAGTTGCATAAGATTAATAAGCAGCAACTAAGGCTTGTATACAATATTGAAAAAGCTTCCACTTAAAGCCCTGGTGACACCACGATAATGTTGCTGCGCCTGAGTTTCAAAAAGGGAAGGGAAATCTAGAGAGAAAATGGCTCTCTTTAAAGGATTTCCCTTCCCTTACAAAACTCACCTGGCATGACGTCATGCCGTAACTTCTCCACTAGTGAGAAGTGAGCAGTGCGAGCATGCACAGATCGATGTGCCTGCTGTCACTGTAGTCCAGAAAAAGCAGACCGCCTGTGCCAGGGCACAAAACAGAGCTCGATAGAGACCCGTTTTGACGCCCCCCTTAAAAAACTGCTGATGCTCAGCACCGGTGAGACCCGGCCACTTAAAGCCCTGTATCCATTCATTCATTCTATCTTTCCTAGATGGACAATCCTCTGCCACAAACATGACTAACATACCTATTTTTAGAGAGTACGTCCTTTGCTCTATTGCCAGATATTAAGTGTTTATTGTTACCCAACTAAATTATTTTTATTTTATTGACCTTGGAAGATGGAAGGCTGAGTGGATACGCTGGGATTTGAACCTGTAACCTAGGAGTTAAGCACAGATCCCTGTAATGGATGCATCAGTTAATTGAGCCACCAGTGGCGGCTGCTACCTGGAAGCAGCAGTGAGGCAGGGTGGGGGGGAAGGGATGGGTTGAAAAAAAAATCACTTACCTCCCGGCTGGCCAGCCGCTGCCGCCTCTCCTGCGTCTTATTCTTGGCTTCTTGGGGGAAACAGGAAGCACCAGGGCTCCCATGCTCCCCACAGTCAATCACAATGCTGCAATGCAGCATAAAGCATTGTGATTGGTCTGAGCGCTGTGACATGGCGCTCAGCCAGGAGCTAGAGGGAAGGGCATATTCTCCATGCAGGCTGTAATGCAGCCTGCAAGAGAACATGCTATGTGCACATGATTTTTTGGCCTGCCCAAGAGGGCAGGCCAATCACATGCTCACATAGGGAGTGCAAACCACTCCTCCCCCTGCTCTGAGAGCAACCCCGCCCTACAAAGACGCCGCAAAGGGAAAAAACAAAATGATAATAAACTTGAGTAATTATCATTTTATTTTTCCTTTATTTACTCTGCATAAAGCAATAAGGCGACACTCCTCCGCCACTGTGAGCCACCAGATCCAGCATTCAAGAGACACACTAACCGTGCAGGAACTCAACTCTCCTGTACACCAGAGGAACACAAACAAATCAGCAGTCAATGGAAAAGACACAGGAATGTGTATTGTTTCACTGGAAACCTGGGAGCAGACTTTCAATGGAGGGGATAGGATAATCTCTTCATGCCTTTGGTTTGAGAGATCTCACTCCTCTGACACCGACCGTCCTTTAAAGATCTCTGCAGCATTTGTTGATATGTTCTGAACAGAGTCTGGCATATAATCAGCCTGGCTCGTCCCTGTCGATCTCCTAAGACCTCCCAATGAACGGACTTTGATTTCTTGCAAACTTGCCACGGTCTCGGCTCGGAAACCTGAGATCGAGACCTGGATTTCTGCACCAGCACCAGACCTTGGCTTAGCTCGCTCCCACGCTGCCGGCACTGGACGCAGGACATTCAGAGGCTGCGCTTACTGCAGGAGTCACTGTGCACGCGATATTAAGATTTATTCATTTGCTTGGATACATACACCGAGTTAGTACTAACTGCAGCACATCACAAACAATCAAGTGCTCATGACCGGCTAGGCGTGGCGCTCTGTGAGAACTCACATCATCTCGCGTGTTTTCTACATTCCCCATAGACACCTCGTAGCACGGCCGTGTTGGGCGCTGTGACCGGACTTTCACAGGGCCGAACCAATGCCACCCTATGGGAGGCTCCCCGACTCGCCTCCAGCAGCTTGACCAAGAGCAAGACTTTCCCCAGAGAAAGCCATGCAGTAACAGGGTACACCTAAACAGAACAGCACTAAGGTATAAATGACGAACGCAAAGGTCCAAACCAAGTTACTGAAAAAGCCATGTGACAAAAAAGGAATGAAATCTGATGTATGGATCAAATGGAAAGGGGGGGCCCTTGGCCCCTCCGCCTGCATGGCAGTGCGGCGACCTCCCCCGGACTCCTCGGTGGTGGGGCGTGTTCACTGGGGGCGCGCCCTACCACCGATTGGCTGCCTACGTGACCCGGATGACGTTAATCGACATCCGGGTCGGAGGGGAGGGGGAGGGGGGGGGGCGGGCCTCTGGGGGGATAAAGCGGCGGGGAGCGCCCAGGTGACCCCCTTGTTCCCTGGACGCTCCCCCACATCGGACGTGCCCTGGCGCGCAGGGCGGCAAATTTTCCCCACCCACCATCCCTGGAGTACGTGGTTGATGCGTTGCTAGTCCAACTAGCGGGCATTGGGCGCGTGAAACTGTTATGAGATGTTAGTTTCTGATGAGGTTTCCTTTTAGGACTTTTTCTCCCATTGTAGTGATCAATATGGTATTGTGCAGTTATGTTCTTGTTTATGCTTTCTTGTAGGCCTTGTTCTCCCAAGGTAGTGAATGATACTGTATTATGTGTAACTGATGCAGTCGTGTTTAGGCCTTTTCTTTCCCTTGTAGCTTTATGGTGTTATACATGACGTGTGATTTTAGTCAGTGTAGTTGTCCTTTAGAATTTTCTCCCATAGGTCGTCGTATTTATTAGGTATGGGGGCATGCGGTAAGGTCATGACCGGTGAGCAACTATTTGAAGGTCTGAGGGGGCGGGCATCATCCTACGGAGGTGCCCGCCCAGGGGGAGGGGCCATTGGCTCCTCCTAGAACTTCAGGGGCAAGGTAACTGGTGCTTCAAAGGAGCGCGGGTTGGGGAGTCACGCTTTCCTTAGGCTGGTAGCCACCCCGCGCGCGCATACTCATGACGTCACCGGATGGCGCAGAGTAAGGGCCCTCCTTCAGTGGGTAAATGGAGTTCACGGCGTGGACCGGGTAATTACCGGGCCCGGCTGCGCATGCGCACACCTGTAGGGGAGGCGCAGCTAGTAGGACCTGACACCGGTTAGCGACCTTGCCATATGGCCCAGAAATGTTAGTATACAAAAATGCAGAGGAGGATGTTAGACTCGGTTAGGAAACAATCTGTATTAGAGTCTTTGTTAAGGATAGTCACTCACACCTGTTGACAATAATGTATCTAATGTCCTGCTGAATTTTTGTATAATTGTTTATCATGCAAATTTAAAATTTATTGTTTTTGTACTTAATAAATACGGCCGGGGGGTCTCTCGACCTCCCGCCTTCCAAAGATACCACGTCTGGGTGCTGTGTCCGGGGGTGGTGTGGACATAGGGGGAGGGCGGTAGCCAGTCACTGACCATGCATCAAAGCGAGAAGAAACTGAGGTACTTTGCAGGTAAAACAAAGCTCTCTTCAGTCACAACAAATAGTTGATCTCTCAGAATGGCCAGAAGGGGGCAGCAGTGTATTTGTTTTTGGTCACTGAAGGGTACTGTGCTCACAAAGACAGCAGTGGAAGAAAATGTTTAGGAAAGATATATTTAAAATTCAAGTTCTCCTTCAGAAGAATTACCCAACTTCAGACTAAGTGCTCTTCCTTAACAGTATCTTACTGAAATATGTCAAATGATTAGGGCTGGTTTACAGCTGTGGTGTTCTTTTCATCATCCGGTAGTCACTGTTCTCTACATACCTTTGTAAAATAGACTTCAGTTGCTTCTCAATTCCCTGCAACCACTTGGATGTTGTGCCCACTCGGTCAAAATGTCTTGGCCTAGGTACACCATTAATGTATGCTTACAGTACCACATATTCTACTGCATTTCAAGAAATAACCAAACACCACAGCCTGCCCTGTTAATCCTAATGTATGCTGCGCTTTAGATGTGGCCTGTCCTCATCATCCTTACTTTGGTACAGGGCTTGCACACCGTGAAGAGCCTCCTCACTGCCAAAGAAACACTCAGCTCTGAATGCCCATTACACACGTAATGGTCCTATGAGCCATACAGACTAGAAGGATGGCTTCTTTTGTGACAAGATATTCAAATAAGAAAGCAACAGAAGCAACGAATCATCTTTCAGTAAAGCTGAGAAAACCAAGACACCATAAACCCTCTGACAACAAACATGTCTGTGATAAGCGTACTGCACTTGATAGCAAGTGAGTCACAGGCAGGGCTGGACTGGGAACAGCAACCAGCCCTGGCGGACTGCTGCTCGACTGACCCTTGGAGGGGGGGGTGGGGGGGGGGGCGGGGCTGGTGCTAGCAAAAAGCACCGCTCCTGCTTTTGTTACAGGGGTGTGGATATTGCAGCACTGCTGCGAAACCGGCCCCCACGGGCACAAAACCGGCATCCACCCCTCCGGCCCACCGGGAAACGCCCGGTGCCCGCAACAGCCCTGGTCACAGGGACACATTAGGGCACCTGGAGAATTCAAGAGAGGGCTGCTGAACATGGACACGGATTTCACCGCCTCCCTTAAAAAACAGAACACAACTAGGATCTTCTGTTGTACAGGTGCTGAAACTCTGGTTACTGTGTTGTATAGTGGGGAGGCTACAAAACAACCTACTGTTATATGAACCAAAGAAAGGCTTACTGCACAACAGTTCCATAAGCTGAACCGAAAGAGCTAAAATACTCTTTATGTGGGATCTGCTTAGGAGGTTATGGGAAAGCGAGGCCGTAGCCTGAGCTCTAACAAAGCCTCTTCATTGGGAACTAACTAGTCTTTAGCTTTATGATATACCTTGGCTCCCCTTTGGCAGTTTGGTCTGGGCAAAAAGGCTAGCCTTGGGAGAGATATATAGGGGGCGTCATGTGACAAAATAGTAAAAATTAGTGGGGAGACAGGACATATCTCTTTATGTATAGGCTCGTCTCAATTAGCAAATCACTAAGGTCTGGAGGTAGAGGAGAGGCCTGGACTATAAAGCTGTCAGTTCTAGGGTCAGAACCCGTGCTCTGTCCTCCAAGTGGCTGCTCTACAAACCTCACAAATAAGAATGTTCCTTCTACGACCAGCAATGGCCTCCTCGCATGCTGTGGAATAAGCCCTAGGCTCACTGGCAAGGGGCGGATTAGCTTTTTACCAACAAGCTCCGATGCGGAATAGAATCCAGTTCTAGAAAGAAGATAGAGGGCAAAATCATAACAGGTAACTCTATACAATTCTCATGATTTGTGTATATCTTTGCCGTTTTCTCTCTAAAACATAGGCGTTCTCGTTATGTCCACTGTATGAAGTCTCCACTGAGGAGTGTGGATTTAGAAGGGAAGAGGTTAGTAATGCCGTCTGATTTAGGCAACGGTCTGAACTCCTTTCCAGATGGAGGAAGGTATATTACAATGAAATGATTCATATGAGCACAAGACCTGCATTGTAGTTCTCGGTTTAGATGCTGTAGTGGCCACCAAGAAAAAACACATTCAACAAGAGAAGTTGATGGGCAGCCAATGTTCAGCTGTAAAAGATGAGCCCATTCATTAGGTCTCGCCGAGGCAGTGCAAGCGCTCTCTCTTCGAGCCATGCTGGATTCACTCTGTGGGCTTACAGCCTGCCCGTTGCTCTTGATTCGTTTCTTCGTGTGTCCTTCCCAAATGCTTGCTCCTATGTGGGTAATCTGTGTGTTTTTGTCATTCTTCTTGTGTCTTGATCCCTCTCAAGGAGCAGTAGCCTATTACTTCTATCCTTTCACTTTTTTCAATTTCAGTTCGTGTATGCACACTATTTATTTTGTTTCTTTCAGCCCATGTTTTGGAAGGTACACTTTTCTTTCTTTGCAGTGGTCATGCTCCTAGCGCCGTCTTTGTGAACAGGCCTGTAAATCTTATCACATTTGCTGTTTTCTGAGTTCACCTGTTTCGTCCACCACCCAATTCCCTCATTGCTCCCTGCCCCCTCCGTCGTCGGCCGCTCTTTCCATCACCTCCCCTCTGAGTCCCGCTTTAGATTCCCGGCCCCTCGCTACAATTGTTTCCAATGGAGAGCTACAAGTGAGACTGCCAATCATCCCAAAAAGGCACATTGCATTAACAATAATTATGGCAACCATATATAAAAACCTAAAACTTTGCAGCTATGTATTTTATAAAAGGAACTGTTAGTGCACAGTCTTGCTGCTATTCTGAGTGTTCCAAAAGTTAACGTTCAGGAGCAAGGAAAGCAGTTGTGCGAGCAGTCTAATTCAACTTTTTCGCGCTGTATCACGTGACTCAAGTTCACCGACGGGTTGCGCAGAGATGAAGACGCGATTGAGTTACAGACGTTGATTCACCCTTTTAAGTCAAAGTGCATAAGCAATGCTCAACAAACCAGCTACCAATTCAATCATATGCTGTGATGGCTCTGCCTTGCCAGCATACAGAGCTCTGCTGCCCTTGAATTAGGTTTATATATAAATACCTTATTAATTTTTCAGCCGGTAAGAAAGAGCGAACGAGGTAAGGCTGTAGACACAGGATGACATAAAGCAGTGTGACATCCGATAACACGGATGAGAAACAACGTATGACAACGCAAGGAAAACTGAACCAGGAGGAAGCGGAGAAAAGGCAAAGATGTACAAACAGCAAACTAATGCTTCCCCCCTTTTCACTCAGCAGTCCCAATGCAATGTGAGATTGACATGCGTTCTACAAAATCTAACTTGAAACCTGTAAGAAAACAACATCAGTCAAGTGGACCCGAACACCTGATCCTCCTCAACTCCTAAGAACGAAGTGAGGAACACTTAGAATGAGACTATGACCCATTAGACGCCCTAGAATGGAGCCCAAGTAAATGTACATGGTTTAAAGCTCATAGATTAGTGCCCAGTATGGGGTAGCAGGGTGATAGTGGATGGGAACGTACCCCTAAGCGTACGGTGAACCCCAAAATGTCCAGAGTGTGCAAGGGAAGTGGCCACCCATTGCCCTCCCTGTGTAGGGGAAAGCATATAAAGACGCTTGAACTTCACCTGCTTCAGAGTGTCTTCTTTACAACAATAGACAAAAAACAGTTGCTCAGCCAATAGGTCTACCGAGGCGGACAAAACACCCAACCTACATCAATTAATCAGCAAAAAATTAAAACTTATTTTATTAGCGCAAAGACAAACAATCAACACTTACTATTCACACAACTACTGTAGAATGGAGAAAACAAAATAGAGCCTCTTGCAGAAGCAAGACCTATTGGCTTTGCCAGTGCTTCTTTTAGATGCCTACAAAGGACATTTTTGGTAACTGGAAGTTGCTTAGAACTATTCTCTTACAGATGAAAACAAATTCAGTGAACTCTTTGCCCTAGATATCAAGAAGGGAGACCATCCTGAATTGGGTCCTGGAACCATGGACGGCAAGCCCTATTCTAGGAACATGGGCCAGAAGAACTGATTCTCCTGAGCCTCATAATAAAATAAAAGGTATCAGAGTAACACCAGATTAACACAACACAAAAAACAGAGAGTGGAAACCAAAGCTCCTAATCAATTGAAAACGATGGTGCGGAACACAAATACCAATGGGCTAATTGGGAGACCCAAAGCTGAAATGCCAAAAATCAATGGTGCGTATATCAAGTTTTTTGCTCAAAGACAAGAGAAACAGACATTTCAAGAAAAATAATTATTAAAGTAAACACCCTAAAAAATACTGGTTTTAAGAAAAATCGAAACAGGGCAAGGCCTATTTTGATCTAAAGACTCCTGGATAACAAGTCCAAGTGTGCTAGATTACCCATTTTAACTTTTAAGTAATTTTTGCATCACGACCAACACAGAGATCAAGGGACTCAAAAGTATTCTTTGTATCTCATGGTTGTTCTATAACATTTTCATTTTTATGATGCACCAAGAGGCTGAATACCGCAAAAGGGATAGGAATAAAACCTGAAAAGGCATAATTGAAGATTAAGGGAGGAGGATTGTTCTTGGTAAAATTCTATAGAATGTGGGACAACAATGTGAGACTGAAATCGGTGACTTGTCCTCTTCTGTGGTCTTCAAAAATACCTGAAGGGGTTTGTGTAGCAACATGACATGAGCAACTAGAACTAATGTGCTATAAATGTGTGTTATAATTTCTGGTATTTGTTTTATCCAAATGATGAACGAGGCAGAAAAGTTAGCACGGGATCTGCCGTGGACACTACAGCCACGGTCCACGTCCTTCTACTTCCAACATCAGGGTTTACGACATCTCTACAGGAAAGATGTGATTGAAAGAACATCACAGTTTGATAGTCAATAGATGATTACTGATTATATGTCAAGGAAGCGGATAAAGACGGGCTCTAATATGTTTTGAACTTAGATGGTGCTTGCTTCACGTGAAATCTCTTGAGGACTGTTCAATGTTCAGGGGGAAATATACGGTGGAGAAGTAAGCTGTGTTTTGTACCAAACAATTTACACCTACAGTCTTACCTGCACTGTTTTTCACCAGAACGCTCATTCGTCGACGGACAGGGTCAAAGTTTAAAACATGGAGGAGCTGATACCTAAAAGGAATAACAGTCAATACAGAACTGATGTCAGAAATATACACTAGATAAAAACAATAAGGCAGCATGACATTCAGCAGATAAACAGAAAAATAGAAAGCATTTCAAAGTTTTCCTCACTGGTTAAAATGCAGACTTACTGAATTGGTATTGTATATAGTAACTCTGCAGTACAATGGTAATTCTGAAAAACAGCGGTGCTTTAAATGACCAAATGAGAAATGAGTTAAAAACTACATTGATATTCGAGTTACAGAAACAAATCACATTTTATATATGGGCAACTATTCAAACTAAAGGTCTGAGGTCATACATTCATTAAAATTAGGACCACCAGTGAGAGCCAGTGAATCTATACTTTTTTTTTTAAACAAACTTAATTATGTTTAACACATAAAATATAACAAAAGATGATCAGGGTACACACACAGCATGTGTCGCATTAGTGCCAATATAGTAACAACTTAAACTTGGTAGTTAAAAAACATTGCCCCAACCTAACCCGAACTAGCCCTCTGCCACTAGGCCTTCTTAGAAAGGGGTAGCAATGGGAGGGTCCTGGCAAACAGGGGGTGGGGGAGGAGGACGGAGACAATTTACAGTATACAGAGTCGACCTAGAGTACATCCGAACATCTGGGAGACACGGGTGCCCTAACATGTGAATGTGGCTCTGTAAGTTATGGGCTGTTTGCAGAGTCTAAACTTTTCATCCCTATGCAGTGCACAACCCTCCGCCATATCCCAGTGAATAACCTCCTCCGGCCAGCTGACCGCAAGGGGGGCTTTGGGGGACCTCCAGTGTATGGTAATCTGTCGCTTGGCGAGCAGGAACGCCAGGTCTGCAAAACGTGGCATGATTTTGGAGGTCTTGGGGATTGGAAGCAGGCCTAAGAGGCAGTGCTCCACTGTGCTTCAGTGTTAGACCCCTGCCAGTTCTGCCAGGGCGGAGTGAACATCTGCCCAGTACAACCTCAGGAAGGGCAGTCCCAGAGCATATGTAACAAGTCTGGGGGGTCTGCATAACATCTGGGGCAGTGGGGGGATACTGTAGGAAACAATCTATGCAGTTTCTGTGGTGTGAGGTATGCACTGAGCAGCAGTGATAATTGGATGAATTTAAATCGGGAGTTGCAGGAAATCAAACTGGGATATTCCAGGAGGAAGCGTCACTCCTTCTAATGCCGGACTTGGCCAAGATCTTCCTCCCACAAGCTTGTACGGCACCAATGAGAAGTGCAAGTGCATGTGTATGCCTTTATATAGCCATTTTACCAGGTTTCTACCTGTGCCCATTTCGTACACCGCCTGGATGAAGAAGTGGGTCTCTGGTTCTGACCCCGTTGGTGCCCAGGGTGTGTGAGAACGTAGTAGGAGATGTTGGCGTGGGCCTAAAACAGGGTGGCGTCCATCCCACCCTCCTCTAGCAAGAGTTGCAGCTTGGATAGGCCAACTCTGCGTCTCCCTGTGCCTCATACCAGATTAATGAGTAAAGAGTTGAGCAGCCTGAACTATACCGTAGGAACCCCCACTGGTAAGTTGATAAAATAATATATAGAAGGCAGGGCAGCATTACCATTTTGGAAAGTACCAAACGTCCTGCCACCGAGAGAGGGCAATGTAACCAAAAACCTTAAATTGTGAGCGGAGTGAAGTGATGGCCTTGTTTAGATTTTCATCCAACAGATCAGCCTTGGAACTATAAATCTGTATGTGAAGGTAACGGCAGGTGCGGGGCTACATGAATATTATGTGTACCCATGCATACAGTGTCCCCTGACGTACACTCCCGGAAGAAAAAAGCATGGAATTTGGCATGATTAACGTGGATGCCAGAGAATTCGCTAAAAGTATCAAGCAGGATGGCAAGGGGTGTAAGGTCCATGGTCAATTCAAGTATCTATATATGAACATATCGTCCGCACACAGGGAAACTGCATGTTGTAGCAGGCCATGTGATATGCACCAGTCTCCTACCCCATGTCCTATACTCTGTGCTCGTAGTTACACTGCAAGTAAGAAGAGAAGCGGAGACAGGAGGCATCCCAGCCTAGTGCCGCAATATATTGAGTAAGGGGGAGATATGTGTGGGCCCATCTGTGCAGTGGGATCTGTGCATAGGAGTTTGAACCAACTAATGTATGGTTGGGGAATCCCGAACCTCTTCAGTGTGGCGAACACATACTCCCTTCCCAGAGTATCAAACGCGTGCTGGAGGTCGAGCAAGAGGCATCTTTCGGTAGGGTAATGGGCCTTTGACACCTCCATGACCTAGAACAGTGGTTGGATATTTAAGGAGGTGCTTCGGCGTGGACCAACACATTTTGATTGGTGTGTATCAACTCCGGCAGAATAGGGAGCAGTCACCTCACCAGCACCTTCCTCAATATCTTATATTCGGTTGTTAACAAAGATAGGGGCCTGTAAGAGTGTCACGGCCTGGCTTAAGTTTTCTATAATGTTTCTAGGTGTGGCAGCAAATGGGATGGAAAAGTAGCATCAAATTCGACTGGTAAGCTGTGTAGTCTGGGTGTCTTATTGCAGAGGATTTTAGATATCTGAATGGAAGGCGGTGCAAATAATCCCCATCCAGAAAAATCTTAAGGCCCCCATGGACGATTTATCTAATTATTGTCCTATTTCACTGCTACTTCTCCTGAGCAAGATACTAGAAAAACACATCAATAAACATCTGTCTGACTTCGTCGAAGCTTCGAGCTGCCTCGATCCAGCCCAGTCGGGTTTCCGACCTAGGCACAGCACAGAGGCAGCTTTGATTGCTGTCACCGACAACATTAGACTGTCCCTGGACAACGGACAAGCAGTGCTTCTTGTGCTGCTTGATTTATCGGCGGCTTACGACACGATTTCTCACCAGACTCTGTTCAGGAGACTTAGGGTAATTGGCCTCCAAGGGAATGTCTTACAATGGATGTCGAGTTTTCCCTCAGGTTGAACTCAGACTATCAACCTAGGCCCTTTCCGCTCAAAGACTACAAGACTGACTAAGGGAGTAAGTACCTCAGGGCTCCGATCTTAGTCCCACCTTATTTAACATATACTTTGCTCCCTTAGAGGGATTACTCAGGAATTTAGGCTTTGCACCAATATCTTATGCTGATGATACTCAGCTCCTACTTTTCTTCGATAAAAACAATCCCAATGCCCAGTCTACCTTTTCGGAGGACATGGCGGCCATCGCTGGCTGGATGAGGGACAACTTCCTCCAGCTTAATGCAGGGAAAACTGAGATCATGTTGTTTGGAGATGCATTGGTGAGGTGGTCCCCAAGGTGGTGGCCAGAGGAATTGGGCACCGCAATGACTCCCAAACTGGTGGTTAAAAACCTGGGAGTCCGTCTGGATCAGAAATTGATAATGAAGGCGCATGCCGCAACCACTGTCAGTGCATGCTTCCATGTGATAAGTATTCTCCGTAGGGTATTCTCCTTCCTGCCTTTAACCTCTCAAAAAAACTCTCATCCAGGCACTGGTGTTAAGCCGCCGGGCCTACTGCAATGCTCTGCTGATCTCAGCTAATGAAGCCTCATTAATAGATTGCAAGTAGTCCAGAACACCGCAGCTCGCCTGGTCTCCAATGCTCCCCCTGAACTGCCTCCCTCCCTCTTTTGCAACAACTGCATTGGCTTCCGGTGCAAAAGCGGATCAGATTTAAGATATGTTGCATTGTTCACAAATCTTTGAATGGCAAAGGCCCCAGCTATCTGGCAGATAAACTTACCAAATATCTGCCACTCAAGTCCCTTCGATCAGGGACCAAATCTTTACTTCTTACTCCACGTTATAAAAAAGAATCGCACCGAGGTGGAAAAGCTTTCTCCCACCTAGCCCCCTTTTATTGGAACCAACTTCCTATTAATTTGCGACAATGCCCAGATCAATTACAGTTCAGAAGGCTCATTAAAACCACATTGTTCTAATCCGTTTTTCTTCTGTGGCCAGCTGTAGCAATTCCATAGCGCGGGCATACCTCTTGGGGGTGATTCAGGCGCTTTATAAATTAAAAAATATCAAATATCACACTGAGAATTTCATCCTGCGTCATGAGGGCCTGTAGCACCGGTGAGACAGTGGGACCTGGGGAATCCGCAGGCCTGTTTAGGAATCTTGCTGTGGCAGGCGGGGGAGAGTGATGGCCATACAGACAGGAGCAATAGTCCCTAAATGCTTCATTAATATCTTTTTGAGTAGTGCCGTGGGTGTACGTGGGCATGCGCACTGAGAGGATAGGGGTACGAGATAATTGTGGATGAAACATATGTGCCAGGAGCGCACCACCTTGGTCACCTACAGTGATCAATCTTTGTGTGTATTAACTATAATCTATGACCCGCAAACGCTCTAGCAATTCTGCATATGGAATGCAATACTCCTGGAGATTGTCCGTGTGAGAGTCGTAATGGGCTGTCTCGCGTTCAAGGATTCCCAGTCGTGCTTTTG
Organism: Triturus cristatus; assembly: GCF_964204655.1. Taxonomy (NCBI): domain Eukaryota; kingdom Metazoa; phylum Chordata; class Amphibia; order Caudata; family Salamandridae; genus Triturus; species Triturus cristatus. Next base: position 802,260,193 of record NC_140588.1, on the reverse strand, counting down.
TGCGTTTGATGCCACTCAGCACCGAATGTTGCGCCTCTGCTAGAGTAGATGTGGATGCTCTACGTATAGTCACCTTGAAGGCTTCCCACTCAATCAGTGGGGAGGAGGCAGTGCCTCTGTTTTCTGCAAAGTCATTTGTAATAGTTGTGGCCAAGGCATCTATATCCTCTAAACGTAGAGGATGTAATTACCATGTGGGGACCAGGGAAGGTATTTGGCCCCATGACACAACAAGCTCCAACGGATTGTGATGGAGCAGGGTTTTACCCACGTAAGTGGAATCAGTGAAATCCGCCAGAATATATGCAGGGCATAATATGCAGTCCTGGCGGGAATGTAATTTGTGTTGGGGGGGAATACAATAAATCTTATCTCATACCTGCATTAAGTTCCCTCCACGCATCAATTAAGGACTGCCCGTTACCTATTCATGTAGTCACCTTGCCTGTTTGAGTGAGGAAGCACTAAGAAAATGAGAATGGGAGTGATCCAGGTGCGTGTTCAGGACCGCATTGATGCCCCCCCTACAATCAACCAGGGGAGGTGAGAACAGTAAGCCAATACGGAGGACAGATGTGATAGGAATGCATCCTGGTCCGATTTAGGAGCTTAAACACTACCCAGTATCAGTTGCCTACCATCCAGACTCCCACTGACAAGCAGATAGAGGCCACCGGTCTCCAAAGACTCAAACAGTACACCAGCACGCACCCAGACTGCTGCTCTACGGGCAAAAGCAGAATAGGTAGTGGCAATCAGCTGTCCCCTCCATTTAATTCACAGTTTGAGGAACTCAGCAGCAGAGAGGTGGGTTTCTTAGAAGTAAACTATATGGGCCTTCTGGCGGATTAGATAAGTCGATTCGGAGCCCATCCCCCTAACAATCTACACCAAGACTTTAACCCCTTCGCTGCTGCGGACATTCCGCTGCAGCGCTGGGGGGGACAGGGGGGCAGCGCGGTGGGCCTGTGCTCATGACGGAGCCGCTCCGTCATGAGCCACAGTTGAGCTGTGCTCATGATGACGGAACGGTTCCGTCATGACTCCGCCCATTTGCGTTGTCCCCCCGCACAGGCGGGGAAACAGCGCCGCGCAGGCGGAGCGGCCGCCAACAGGATTGTCATGACGGAACCGTTCCGTCATGAGCACACGCCAACCGTGGCTCATGACGGAACGGTTCCGTCATGAGCAGGGAAGGGGTTAAAGGCGATTGCCATTGTCAACATAAAGTGAGGTAATGGAAAACATTACTGACCAAGCACCTCCTCCTCCGCACCCCCCCCCCCCCGCCGCAGGCCTCCCACAATACATGGATCAGGAGCAGAAAGTGTGTAGCAGAAGGTAAAAAATATAACAAAAATCTAACCCCAACACTCAGTCCAGCAAGGAACATACGTTTGACCAAAAATGTAAACATAACTCAATAGAGCATAAGCTGGAGCAACTGCTCAGGTGGACGACCAGTTGAGTGTGTCCACAGCAACAGGGTAAAAAACAACCCTTTTCCACAGGGCACGCCAGGAAGAACTCCATATAGTGGTACTGCATAACATATTACATACAATCGTTCAGTCCAGCTAAATGTCTTGGGACGTAAGAATAATACTTCATGACTGGAGGCAAGAAGGTGGGGTGGTCAGATCACCATGTCCGCCATTTGTGGTGTCACCGTGGGAAAGAGGCCATGCTCATATTAGACTCGGAGTCTGAGACAGCGCTGGTGAACAAGCTGGAGGGGGGGCGATGGGATCGTTGTAGTCTGGACGAAGTCATGGTGGCCAACACCACACATTGCTCCTCCAGTGCCTGCTGAGGAGAACAGGCTTCCCAGGAAGGGTGCACCCGAGGGGTCCCACGCCGTGGCGTCAAAGGAGCCCATGAGCAGGTCTTTGCGATGGCTCCTGGAGGGGGGCAGCGGGTATTTAGATATTGTGTCTCCATCCAGTCTCAGAAAGACTCAGGGGTGTCAAAGAACAATGGTTTTTGGTCGTGAACAATTCTTAGGCATGCTGGAAACATCAAAGCGTATGGCAGTACGTCCGATCAGAGCAGTCTCTTTGCTACAAGAAAGGAGGCATGCTTGCACTCAACAGCTAAAGTGCAGTAGGTCATGTTAGAGTTGTCAAAAAAATGGTTTATTCTCCCTAGCTTTCTGGTGCACTGTGTCACAGTCTCTGTAGTTCACGATGCGGGCTACAATGTGTCTGGGACGTAGCCCTGGTGGTCGCATGGAACCTGATGCGCTCTCTCTACAGTGAGCAGGTCAGAGAACCCTGCAGAGCTACACTGGTCATTAGCCAGTTTCCAACACACAGCGTGGCACTGGGCCCCTTCACACCTTCAGGTAGTCCTATTATACACACATTATTGCATCGTAATCGACCCTCTGAATCCTCCACCCCGTCAAGTAAGTGGCACAGTTTGGAGTGAAATTCATCCAATCCTGCCATGTGGGCCTTCTGTTGTTGAGCCGTAGTTGCTATTTCCGCTTCTGTGACTTTGACCCTGTCTGAGAGTTTGTGATGGTCTATGTTCAAAGCCAGTGTTTTGATGGGATGTTCTATGGCGGCCTAAGAGACGCGATTTTCTTGCAGGATGACGTTGAGCTTATCCGGAGCCGAGCACGCTGTAGTTGGTGGTGGTATATAATCCTCTGCCGTGTAGGCTAACAATCCGTTAGATTGTGACCGTCTCAACTGGGGACTTTCACGACCCAGAATTGGGGCAGGTTTTGTGCCCTTAGTACGACCCATGGTGTGCAGGGCGCAGCAGGGGTACAATGTTAGGGGTGCACATCTCAGGAAGGAGATGGGGTTAATAAGAGAATCATAAAGAGTAGGGCTGAGGGCCTGGGCTAACTTTTTTATACATATATTACTCTGGCTGATTCTAGTCACTCCCATGGCCTGTGTTTTGGGGCTAAAAGATTTGGGCCAGGCTTCTTTCAAGAAGAAGAGAAGGCGAAGAAGTGGGCACTTCAAAATGAAGCAGACCCCCAACATAAACTTCTAATACGCAGACCCTAAAATCAAATTTGGTGTCTGGAAATGGTCAGTAAGAAGGGGAGCTCAAGACCCCAAATATTGTCAACTGTCAAGCAGCCAGTTGGGCTGTGCGAGGAGGAGAAGGTCTGCAAGACTTCTGCTTGTGACCAGCGGCAAGGGACTGCTAACCACGTTGATGGGTGAGGGGACATCACCACGGGAATCCAAGCCTACATGTCCTGGAGCCTGGAGCACCAGTGCCTGCCTGCTTGCCAATGCAAATAGGCCCTGTAAGGAAGAGGTGAGCAAGATCGCGTGGGGAAATCGATTTTCTGAGCGAATTGTGAGGAAATAGCTGCTGCACTGATCAGGTCGTTGTCTGTGTGCAGGACAAAGTTGTCGACTCCCCGTATGCCAGAGGAGGCCAGCTGTAAAGTAAGCTTTGGACACCGCTGTGATGATCAAGCTGGAGCCCGTGTGCAGTGAGGAATCGGTGACACATATGCCAGGAGTGCAAGCCACAACGTAATTTGTCGATGTGCAGTGAGGAATCGTCTACCCCAGATGCCAGAAGGGACAGCTATGGATGGATTGTGAAACAGAGTTGGCCGTAGCCCTTGAGTGGTGAACAGCCAGCAACTCAGTATGCCAGGAGGGGATGCTGTACAGAAATCTGCTGTGCCAAGCGGGTCGGTGCTCTGTACATTAAAGATATGGTGACCCTGTATGCCGGAGCGGGTCGCCAGAACTAGCAAGAAGTGGGACCTGACCAGAAGCGTTGCCGGAGGAGTGAGGCCGCCATGGTAACCCATATGAGCCTGCACTGGGATGAGGGATCTGCATCAGGAAGTTTGCACCACCTTTCCCCCACAGTAGAATGGACCAAAGACTTACCCTGCCAGGAGGAGCCGCAACAAACCTGGGATTGCTACGGGTGCACAACTCGGTGTGAGGAACTTGGGGATCATCAAGTGCCGCCTGAGGGGCCCACATGCATTGAGCTTATCTGATCAACCACTGCCGCTCCAGCGCCCACAGAGGGTGTGCTCAGAAACTTCGGGCACTTCGATCCTGTAGGTGCAGGTATGACTGAATTCAGACCATCCGTCCAAAGGGGAGCTTGCTTGCTAGATATATCGTTGGTGCTGGAACACTTTGGACTCTAAAAAAGTGTCACAGTGGACTCTTGAGACTCTGACTACTAGTAGGGCTTACCCTGGAAGCTACCTATAGTGAATGGGGAATAACCACCATAACTGTACAAATAAAATTACTCTTTTACCATAACAGTAGGTTTTTGGCTGGTCATTAATTTACTGCTGCTACTGCGTGTATTGTGAGTGAGTGCATATATGCAGAGTGTGGAAATATGCTAATTATTAACATTGGATGGCAAGGAAGAGCCATTAATTATGAGTGAGTTATGATGCCATGACTCGAACAACAGTAATCAATAGCATATTATACTCTGTGCATCAGCATGCATGGCTTATTTAATTGTTTATACCATGGCATTTTTCATGTGAATTTGTTTTAAGAAAATACAATTAAATGAAGATGCAAGGGGTAACATTTGTGTAGTAAGGTAAAACCACATCGAAGATGCCTCCTCCCTTTAAGGGGAATTATTTCCCTGTGTAAAGAAATTGTTCCATATAAACAGAACATAGATTGTAGAACTCTTCAATGGCAAGGACTCGTGGACCAATGTTACCATTTTAAAATTGCTCTCTAGAGTCTGCTTCTGAGCCCGGCTGCCACTTGCTTATGTTTTGTATAAAGAGATTCTACCACTTTTCAATATATCCTTCCCTGTGTTGAAAGATATAATGAAGATGGTGGGAAAAAAATGTGTTTAAACCCAAGGAATTGTCATGGGAAACACTATGTGTTCTTAAAATACCCCTCACATACTAAGAATCCCTTAGTGTCAAGCTTCATCATGGGGGTCTTCCCGTCTCTGTACGGGGCGGGGCGTGCTGCAACCTACAGAGATGTGGGAGCATTTGATTAAAGTCAAAAAGGCTATGTGTGGTGCAGAGGTAGGAGTGGTAGGGTCGGGAAAGATAGTGGTGCAATTTTAAAAGTTGCCAGGCTAGTGGAAAAAATAAACTTTATTTGCTTCCCTAGCTGGAAATGTTAAAAAATTGGGGAAATGTAGTAGGTAAACTAGGAGTTGCCTCCTACTTGGTCAACATGTTTCAAAAGCCAGCCCCTTGGCTTTCTCTTCAGGACCCGATTGGCAGTAGGTCCAAATCCTCCAGTTCTTTCATAACTGCTTTCCCAAATGTGAGCAGTTCAATACGTAAAGTTGAATCCGGGGGGACAAAGGTAGGTTTAGATTTCAAACCTGTGTCCCCATCCTGTTTCTCAGTTTGTTGTAGATCTTTAAAGAAGACTTGCAATTTTAGTCTCCTCATAAATTATTGCAGTTCCTTGCACAGAAGAAATTTGTCCAAATTTGCAGTTGGCACAAAACCTAGTCCTTTTTCTAGGATTCTGGTTTGTGCATCTGTAACAGTGTGGTCCGTCAGATTCACCACAAGGTTAATTTCCTGCTTGTTGAAGCACCCATCATGCTCCTCGTTGATACTCTGGGTTGCTCTTCAATCGGGTTTTTCAAAACATCACAAAGGAAGAAAGAGCAGCCATCAAAGAGCTAACTAATAACACCAACCTGGTCATAAAGCCAGCTGACAAAGGAGGTGCTATTGTAATACAGTCAGCTGACCAATATGACCGTGAATGCAGGCGCCTCCTCCAAGACCAAAGAAATTACGAGATCATACATCATGATCCAACAAATCAAATAAAGGTACAGATAGCAAGTATGATAGAAGAAGCCCAGGCTCATGGACGGATATCGGAAAATGAAAGTGACTTCCTTACCAAAGACTCACCAAGGACACCATATCTGTACACAATCCCCCAGATACATAAGGACCTGAAGAATCCACCAGGACGCCCGATAGTGTCAGGAATAGGATCCATTTTAGAACCTGTCTCAAAATTTGCAGATGCCTACCTACGACCAATAGTACAAAAAACCTCCACATACTTGAAGGACACTAAGGATGTCCTGATACTTATTGAAGACATGCCTTTCGATCCCGAGCACCAACTAATGATTAGTTGTGATGTGGAGAGTCTGTACACCAGCCTTCCTCACAACGAGACCCTGACTATCATTGAGGAAGTGCTCTTTGATACAGACTGGGACTATCAAACACCACGAAAAATCATTATGGAGTGCTGCAGCCTGGCATTAAAGGAGAACTTTTTTGAGTACAACAAGACTCTGTACCTCCAAAAACACAGGACTAGCATGGGGAGCACTTTTGCTCCCAGCATAGCTGGTCTCTATGTCCACCATCTTTGAAAGACACAAAATTCTGCACACTGACAACCCTTTCCGAAACCATATAAACATATGGAAACGGTATATTGATGATATACTAATCATCTGGGATGGAGATTAAACTACAGCCAGACGTTTCATCACATGGCTAAACTACCAAGATTAATTTTTCAAATTCACCATGCCCCATTTCAAATAAAGAATTAGTCTTCCTCGATTTGAACGTATATCCAAAAGAAGGAAAACTTGTGACTACGACATATTTCAAACCCACTTCTAAAAATTGCTTGCTGTTATATCAAAGTTTCCATCCTAGACAGCTTCGGGACAATCTCCCCTATGGCCAATTTTTACGCCTAAGGAGGAATTGTACAAAAATCACTGACTTTAAACATCAGTCAGAAGATTTGAAAAAGAAACTGGAGAAAAGATTGTACCCAAGAAAGGTGATAGATCAGGCCTATAAAAGAGCACAGAACAACTGTAGGGATAGTCTGTTAGAACCTACGCCTCCAAAACAAGAAGACAAACGTTCTATTTGCATAACAACATTCAATACAAACTCCAATCAGAAAACCAAGATTGTCAACAAACACTGGCATATCTTAAACAGTGGTGGAATGGACCTCTCAAAACCAATCTTCTTCCCCCCAGGAGAGGAAAGAGTATCAGAGATATGGTCGTGCACACAAGACCACGTGAGAGTGAACATACAGGCCAACGAATATCACGGTCTCAAATCACAGGACACCACCTTTGCGGCATGTGCAAAGTTTACCGATTAACAAAAAAAGAGCAGAGAAATCACTGTCCGTAATTGCACAAAGTGGGAACAGAGAAAATTCACAACATGCAACAGCAAGAACGTTGTGTACCTGATTACTTGTCCTTGCTCGATGGAGTACGTGGGCATGACCACACGCCCATTGAAGACCAGGATAGGAGAGCCCAAGAGCAATGTCAAGTGCAAGAAGAGCACCACAAAAATGGCCTCACACTTTTTAGAAACAGGACACACGCACAAAGAAAATTTGTGGACAGTAATAGATTAAGTTACCAACGAAAAATATTTTTTTGAAAAGGAACAGAGGTGGGTGTTGCGTCTTAAAACGTGTGACACTGGACTGAACGACGATATTCCCTGGGGCAAACTGTAATTTTTCACTCTTTCAAGTGAAATAACTGAGAAGAATCAGAACATGCCACAAAGATCAGGTCACATGTATGTTAAATAATCAGACAAAATAAAAAATAAAAATAACAATGATTATTATAACAGTGAGTGCACGATCCAATCAGATCAGAAATAGACAGGAAATGTGTTTTTTTCTGGCACCGGGAACAGCACATTACCGGTGGCCATTTTGGTGAAAGGAAGCGCTCAAGTGGTTCTTTCACGAAAAACATCACACTAATTTGATTCTACTTAACAACATAATTCTTGCAAATAACTCCAATTCTTTCTGATAAACATCCATGTACAATTTTTGCTTCGGTGTTAAAATCAGATACAAACGAAGAGTTATCACTCTTTTGCATTCATACAGGAAGTGTAGCACATTATATAAATAATTACAGCATGTTACGATCAGCCATCTTTGATGGAGTAACACTCTAGTGTTTAACTATAGGCTTAGCGGGTAGCATTTAGGAAGTGTGGCCTTTCTAGGAACAGGAACAGCACATTCCCTGCGGCCATTTTGTGTAAAAAAGACAGCGCTCTAGTAGTATTTTCATGAAATAACAGTATGTCCATTGGGTTCCAACTAAACTAATTATCCATGCACTGCACAAAGCTCCTATTTAGACAACATTTCTGTTTCCAGGAGCCATTTGGATATAATCGGGCAGACAGCGTGCTATTGCGACCATACAGGAAGTGAGGCTTTTTTATTACAGAGAGCAGCACAATACGGGCGTCCATCTTTGGTGACTTTACATTCTAGTGGTTGACCCCTTGTTTAGCGGGCTTTCAAAGTGCTGGCAATACAAATAGGAGCTCCGAACGTTCAGATAACGTTGCATGGAGCCACGCGAAGGTATTTACGGGCGAGTGTGCAGCCTTGACGAAGTGAGTAAGACCTGGCGAGTCTTTAAATATTGCCTCCCCACGGTCTGTAAACGAACGACCACGGGAACTATCCTAATACTATATTATCTACCATCTTTCGCCGCAGTGTTTGACTACAGGCGCCCTTCCGTGACAGCTCAAGAAGCCTTAAAGTCTCTTAAAATAGTGTTATGTATCACTTATGATCGCAAGCAGAATCACGTGAGAGTGAAGAGTAATACGAGTGTAAAATGCCATTTAAAACACTAGGAGGCCCATAAGGATGGCGGGCGGACTTTAGTCCGCCCGCCAACCTAGTGGTGCTGGGACCGGCTGCCAGTGGTGCGGCGGTCCCTCACCGGCAATTAGGATGCCACCGCCACCGTGGCGGTCGCATCCTCCATTGAGCACCGCCCGCCACAATGCTGGGAATGCACTGCGTGCATTGTCATGCACAAGGTGACAGGCACCGCGAGGTGCCTGCCACCATGTCCATGACAATGCAGGAGGGTACCGTAGGTACCCCCCATGTGCACCCCCCACACCCCACTCCGCCAAAACCAGGGGGCCGCAAATGGCCCCCAGAAGAGAATTCCCCATGCCATTCCGTGGCAGCAATGCTGCCACGGAAAGGCAGGTTTCCGCCCCCATGCTAATATGGATGGCGGTGTCTAGCAGACACCGCCACCATATGAAACCCTTTTCCGCCCGGTCGACTTGTCGAACGGGCGGAAAAGCGGCGGATGGTCTTACTGTCCGCCGCGGTACCCCCGCCATACTAATATAGCGGAGGTAAATGGGAGGCAGGCGGGGAAGGATGTAGGGCTGATCGCCTCCACCATGCAGACGGTGGCGATCCGCAAAACATCCTAATGGCCCCCTAGGCATTTTTGTGTGTGCTATGTACATATATATATATATATATGTGTGTGTTTTTAAGTGTGTTTAAACAATGTGACGAGTGACTTGAAACTATCATTGGGCAGCACAGCACCCACTTTAAAAGTATAATTGTGGTGCACCTCGATCAATTTGAGAAAAATATATCACAGTGGTATTTACTGCCAACTCACTTGTTCCACATGATGGTGATATGTTTCAAACAATGCATTACTGTGTCATTTTTTCATTTCTTTCATTTTACAGGTCGTAAAAGATACCAAATAGGTATGGTTTTTTGGCATGCTTAATTTGAGCATGATTTGTGGCTGAACAAAGTTAGGCACATGTATTACATATAAATAATATGTGAGTGAAGTAGGGATCACGCACGGTCCTGAAGAGAAAGCCAAGGGGATGGCTTTTGAAACATGTTGACCAACTAAGAGGCAACTCATAGTAGTATACCTACTATGTTTCCCCAATTTTTTAACGTTTCCAGCTAGGGAAGCTGATCACGTTTAGTTTTTCCACTAGCCAGGCAACTTTTAAAATTGCACCACTATCTTTCCCGACCCTACCACTCCTACCTCTGCACTACACAGAGCCTTTCCCACTTTAATCAAGTGCTCCCACATCTCTGTAGGTTGCAGCACGCCCCGCCCCGTAGAGGAACGGGAAGACCCCCATGATGGAGCATGACACTAAGGGATTCTTAGTGTGTGAGGGGTATTTTAAGAACTAAGATAAACAAATGGGAGAGCTAGGACCTTGTGTGGGCCGTCCTTGTGCCTCTGTAACTATTAATAAACAACTGGGATGGACCTGTCTAGCAGTATGTCCAACACTGCAGTGCCTGGCACCGCAAGGGTTTTGTAGAAGAACGCTCACAACCCAACCTAGTTGGTGTCATGCTTCATCATTGGGTTCCCAGCTGAGTAGCCGAATGCTACTCAGCTGTGCTGCGACACCTGATTACAGTGGAGCTTTTATTTTTGTGTGTAAGTGTGATGAAGTGGTGTGTTAAAAATGCCTCTGGGTCTCTAACTGATAATTACTTTATTCCCAGTGGTCCAGGATATATTAAAAATAGACGAGTGGATAACAAAAAAGATTATTAGTTGTGTCTTAGTTATCAGCTAGGTCGACATGTTTCAGCCCATGAAAAAAATTGAATAGGGCTTTCATCAGGACCTTTCTCACAGTGAATTAAAATCGTGGTGTGGGGGGGGGGGCCGAGTCAATATGGCGACGGTGTAGGACGTTCTCCTCAGTCCCTCCGGCGCCAGTCCTGCAAAGCATTGTTTTAGCGGCCTCCCGAGGACTCCTACGACCTGCCTGGTGTAGCGCCTGGTTCCCTGCGGCAGCGGAGGCAGTTTGGGATCGCCGGCGGGCCCTCCCGTGGTGCTGGCTGTCCTGTCCTGGTTGCGGCCTGTGGCGCGGCTGGCGGAGGAGCCGGGACCTCGCCTACGAGTCGGGGCTGAAGCTGTGGAGCCCGGCCTCCCATCGGGGGTGGAGCTACGTGCCGGAGGTGGCGACGTTGTACAGTCGTCCGATGTGCGGAGGCTGCGCGGCCTGTCCAGCGGGTGGACTCAGCGGTGGTCGCTTGGGGGCATGGATCCCCGCTTTAGCAGAGGGGGCGAGGCCTGAGGGGATCCCCAGAGTGGAGAGCTGCAGCGCCTGAGCTTGAGCCTGCTGGGCCGTCCTGGTGACGCGCGTGCGGGGTGACGTCCGGACCCCTCCGGGTTCCAGCGAGGAGGTGAGCAGCGGAGACAGTGACGGTGCTGCGGCCATTGGAGGACACGACCTGAAGGCGCTCGTAGGGGCCTGGGGTGTGGGGCGTGGGGGCTCAGAGCATGATCCGCCCATGGTGTGCTGAAAGGCCTGTAGCCTCACGGAGCGTGTGAGGCCTGCTTCGTCCATAGCTGGACTCTTCGATCTGTTAAAAGCCTGCCTGTGTCTGCCTATCCCCCACGCTTGGCACGAACTGGGGAGTGGGACCTACCCGGAGACCGGCTGCCCCCGATTGGGGGGACACGTGGTGGGGCAGCGCCAGTGGTGGTGACGCGTAGCCTGGCAGCGTGTTGTGCCGAGCCACCCTTGAACGGGGCATGATGTCCGGCAAGACGCGGGGGGCAAGCCCGGACGGGATGGTCCGCAGCGGGGTGCCACCCCTTCGACGCCGCCTGGCGCTAGTGCCTCTTCTAAACCATCCGATGATGACGCGCCTGTCACCAAGGCATTTATGCTGGATCTCTTCAACGCCATCAAGGAGGATATCACCAGCCTCCGCTCTCAGCTGGCTTCTGACATCCGGGAGGTACGTCGGGATGTGGATGGTATTGGGGAGAGGGTGGCGACCCTGGAAGAGCACGACTTGGGGCTCGCCGGCGACGTCCATCAGCTCCAGCAAGATGTTCTTCGGCTCACGGAGCAGAACTTGGATCTCCAGGCCCATGCGGAGGACTTAGAAAATCGGTCCCGACGGAACAATATCTGCATTCGCGCGGTGCCATGGGATGGCGAGGCTGGGGACCTGCGGGGCTACGTGGAGGGTCTGTTTCTGCAGATTCTTGGAGAGGACGACATCCGCGAAGTCCGGATGGACAGGGTGCATCGCGTGGGGTTGCCAAGAGGGACGGGGGCTCCGACCCCCGACATCCTGGTTTGCGTCCACGATTACCAACTTAAGGAGCGTATACTTCGGAAGGCGAGAGGGATTCCATCACTGCTGTACCGGGACCATCATCCCCAGTTGTTTCAGGATCTGGCGGCGTCGACGCTGCAGAAGCGCCGTGACTTTCGCCCCGTGACATCCTTCTTGCGGGACCAGAATATCGCCTACTCATGGGGTCACCCGTTCCGGCTTATTTTCCGATGGCGGAACAGGCTGGTTCAGATCCGCTCTCTGCAGGCTGCCAAGGATCTCCTTGGTTTGGACGACGGGTTCCCCCCGCTGGGGGTTGGGGATTCGCCGGTGAGGCAGCGCCATCGCTCCTTCCCTTGGCAGCGAGTGGGGCGCCCTGCCGCCCCGGTTCGACCGGACCCTGAGACCAGCGTACAGGAGCGAGATGCCGCGGTTGCTTCAGTGGCGACTGTGACGGAGGCGGCCTTGCAGGACTCTTCTTCGGCTGCCTAGCCTCTCGGGAGGTCTCTGCTTGCTTGACGCCGGAGGGCCATCCTCCTTTCAGGTACCACTGGGTATTGATGTACTTTGTGAGGAGACACCCTGGGCCTGTTCACTGGAGGGGTGAGGGCGGAGACCCCACTTTATGGACTTGGGGGATAACCACAGTGGTCCCGGCTTTGGGGTTGTTGGGTTCTCTTGTGTTTCAGTTTATTCTTTGGTGGGACCTTGGTTGGGGGGGTTCCTGGAGAGGGTGGGGGGGGGAGGGTCGGTTGGGATTGGGGAAGGGAGGGTCCAGTGGTGGCGGCCGGGGGTGGCGTGTGCGAGCTATGTGGAGGTTGTTTGTTGCGTGGGGGATTGAGGGCGGTCCCGGGGTGAGTAGGTGTGCGCGACTTGGCTACAGGCGGGGGTGTGGGGGGTGGAATTGGCTAGGGTCCTTGTTCTACTTGCTATGGCGGGGCGTGAGGCGACAACTGGCTGGTGGGTCTGACGAGCCGCATGACAACTTAAGCCATGACCTGGAGTTTCCCTGTGCTGTGATTCAGGGGCGATGGCCCCGAGGTGCGCTACCAGTCCCAGTTTGGAGAGGGAGTTTTGATTGCGCTGGACGATGGGTGACGGTGCTGTGGTGTGAGGGGGGAGATCTGGCTGAGAAGAGTGAGGGGAGTGCTGTACGATGACTGTTACATTAGGTACTTGGAATGTGAAGGGGCTGAACTCTCCCCAGAAACGCCAGAAGGTCTGGAAATACATCCTGGATCATCACCTGGATGTGGTGGGGCTCCAGGAGACGCACCTGGCCCGGAGAGACGAGTCCCGTCTCAAACATAGGCAATTCCCTCTTATCTATAGGTCTTCAGCGGCGTCGAAGCACAGGGGAGTAGCCTTGATGTTTCATTCAACCCTTCAGTTTCAACCTTTGGGGGTGCGTGGCGATAAGGAGGGCAGATGGCTCATTGTGAAGGGAGTGCTCCTCGGCAGGACTTGCACGTTCCTAGTGGTGTATGCTCCTAACGCCGGGCAAAATCGGTTCCTCCTGGAATTGTTGCGCTCGGTGGAAGACTTTGTGGAGGGCGGCCTCTTTTTAATGGGCGATTTTAATTTGGTCTGGGACAGGGACTTGGACTGTTCTCACCAGCGGAGAGCCGAGGCCGGCCTCTTCTCTGAGGAGACACGTCAGCGTTTTGAGGAGCTCGGTCTGTTGGACGGGTGGCGTTCTCTGCACCCCCTCTCTCGTGATTACACCTTTTTTTCTCATGTGCACAAATCTTACTCCCGCCTTGACCACGTTTTTTATAGCCAGTCCCTCCAGGGGTCTCTGAGGGAAGCGAAGATCTTTCCCCTCTCCGTCTCTGATCATAGCTTACTGGCGCTGAGCCTCCAGTGGGCTCCGGAGGGGACTGCGCCGCGAAGATGGTTTTTCCCGGCGTCACTGGTGGGGACGAGTCTTCTTGCAACGACCTCCGTAAGGCGATTCGGGAGTTCTTTCAGCTCAACCCGGTACGGGACACCTCAATCTTCACTACCTGGGACGCCTTCAAGGCGTCGGTACGGGGTAGCTGCTTGGCCCTCAATGCGGCGCTCAATCGGCTGCGGAGGGTGGAGCGGGAGGCGCTGGAGAAGGAGCTCTCAACTCTGGAGCTGGCGCATAAGGCCAACCCGTCCAGGCAAACGTTGCGCTCCCTTACAGCTATCAGGGGTAAGCTTCAGGCCCACTATAACAACAGGGCTGAGTTCACTCTCCTGAAGCTCCGTCAGCTCTCTTACTCCCAGGGGAATAAGGTGGGGAGGCACTTAGCCCGTCAGCTACACCACAAGCGGGAGAGGGAGTATATAGGGGGCGTGAGGGATGCCGCCGGCTTGCTGCAGCAGCTCCCTCGCGTATCTTCCAAATGGAATGACCTGCTCTCTGCCGCCATCACTAGGGAGGAAGTGTTGGGCGCCATTAAATCTCTGAAGCCCCGCAAGGCACCTGGCGCGGACGGGTTCACGGCCCTTTTCTACCAGACATTTGCGGTGGAGGTCTGTGAGTTCCTGGTTTGCCTGTTTAATGAAATGGCTAACTCGGGGGTGTCCTCCGTCTCCATGGCGGAAGCGGTCATCTCGGTGATCCCCAAACCTGGCAAGGATCCCTCTGTTTGTTCGTCCTTCCGGCCAATAGCCCTTCTCAACCTCGATGCTAAACTCTACTCTTCTATTCTGGCGTCGCGCTTACAGGATTTGATGCCGGCACTGATTCACCTTGACCAATCCGGTTTCATCAAAGGGCGGCAGACTCATGATAACACCAGAAGGGTGGTCCACCTTATTGAGAAGGCCAACCGGTCTCATATTCCGGTGGTGTTGATTGGGCTGGATGCCGAGAAGGCGTTTGACCGGGTGGACTGGCAGTTCCTGTTCCGCACTCTTCAGGCCTTTGGCTTCTCGGACAGGTTTGTGACCATGCTTAAAGCCAACTATAGCGGCCCACGATCCAGGGTCGCGGTAAATGGGTACTTGTCCCCCTTCTTCTCGCATTCGCGGGGTATGCGGCAGGGTTGCCCTCTCTCCCCTTTGCTGTTTGCCCTGAGTATCGAGCCTCTCGCAATGGCAATCTGGGAACACCCGGACATTCGGGGACTGCCCTTCACGGGGGAGCAACATAAGATTTCTCTGTTCGCGGACGATGTCCTCCTTTCCCTTGCGGATCCGGCGCATTCCCTCCCCCATGTGCAGAAGGCCCTGGCGCAATTTGAGGAGGTTGCGGGGTTTCGGGTCAATTACGGCAAATCTTACATCCTAAATCTCACGCTCTCATCGGTGGAGGTGGACCGGCTTCGCCCGCTCTCGCCCCTATCGTGGTCCCACTCCTCTCTATTGTATCTGGGGGTCCACTTGACCCCCACGGTGGGCAAGCTGTACTCGGCCAATTTCCCTCCACTCCTGGCGTCTATCCAGTCAGATTTGCAGCGCTGGAAGCCGCTGTTTATCTCCTGGCTGGGCAGGATCCATGCGATCAAGATGACGCTCCTTCCGAAGCTATTATATCTGTTCCAGGCCCTTCCCATTGCACTTGACGGG
Source organism: Triturus cristatus (assembly GCF_964204655.1). NCBI lineage: Eukaryota > Metazoa > Chordata > Amphibia > Caudata > Salamandridae > Triturus > Triturus cristatus. The sequence continues at coordinate 802,244,735 of NC_140588.1, read as the reverse complement.
GACTTTTTTCGCCGCATAAAGACTCTCATGCTTCGCTTTGTGTGGCAGGGGGGCAGGGCACGTTTTTCCTTTACCACTCTTCGGCGGTCGCGGACAGAGGGAGGGGTGGGCCTCCCTGATATGCATCTTTACTATAAAGCAGCGCAACTGAGAGTCTTGGTGGAGTGGACCCAGCCCTCTTCAGAGAAGCACTGGCTCCACATGGATAGGAGTGTGGCGGGTCGCACAATCTGGGACCTGGTGTGGAAGCCTAAGGGGGACAGGCCCAAGAATGCTTATCTTAGCACCCCTACCGGCACCACCCTTAAGGTTTGGGATGCAGTTTCCGGTGACGAGCGATGGACTACTTTTCCATCGCCCTTCACACCCATACATTTCAATCCAGCTTTTCCGCCTGCGCTTCGAGAGGGCCCCTTTGACGCCTGGAGGGAGGGAGGCTGCCTAGCCCTCACGTATTTGTTCCACGGCTCTGCCCCGCTGACTTTCCCAACTTGTGGGCGGAACTATGGGATTGCCGAGAAGGAAAGGTTCCATCACGGCCAGTTGCTGCACTGGGCCCTAACTCCATCGGTTCGGGAGGCGGCGACTCGGCCGCCTACCCCCTTTGAAGCCATTCTTTCCCGCACCTCGACCATGCGTGGAGCTATCTCTTTCATCTATAGTCACCTCCTGACCACAGCTGTCTCGCCTAGGCCACGGTATATGGGTCAATGGGAGGGCCTTGTTGGGCGTGACATCACGGATGAGGAGTGGTCCCATCTATGGCAGGACATGGTCAGACATAATCATTCGATGGAACTTCGGGAGGCGCATACTAAAACTATGATGGATTGGTACCTCCCCCCTGCCAAGCTCCATCGCATTTTTCCTAACTCCTCAGATAGATGTTGGAGGGGCTGTGGTTTGTTGGGGGACTTCCGGCATATTTGGTGGGACTGCCCGGTTATCCGCCCCTATTGGGAAAAGATCTTGTCTCATATTAAGGACATCCTGGGGTATCCTATTATGGATTCCCTGGAGCATGTGTTGTTGGGCCTTAGGGACCCGCTTTTAGAACATCAGACGCGAGCGGACAAAAATATTTTCTGTCTCTGCATAGGGGCGGCTAAAATCACTTTGGCGGCGGCCTGGAAAAAGAGGGAGGCCCCAGCGATTTCTCTACGGCATGCGAGGTTGTGGAAGTTGCTGAGCATGGAGCGAATGGCGGACATATTTCTGGGGGACATCAAAAATGTTGTTTTCCGCTGGGGGTCTTTGGTGCGCTTCCTTTCTTGGGGGCTACCAGCTGCGGTGTGCCCGCCGTCGATCCGGGCTCTCCATCTGTTTCAAGTGTGAATAGTGTCGGAAGCGTGCTGTAGTGTGATTACGTGCTGCCACCACTGGAGGGTTGGGGGGGGGGAGATGGGTGGTTGTTGGGGTGGGGGGGGGGGGGGAGTTTTCCCGGTTTCATTTTTCGTTTTGGTGGATTATTGTGACAGTCCTAACCGACGAGAGGGGAGGGCCTGCGGCAATAAGATTGGCTGGTCCGGCCCTGGTAACTTGCCTGTTGTTGCTCATTCTAGAAGGGCGGACTCCCAACACTTGTATAGCCTCCGTACTGGCGGCCTGGACTTGGTCCTTTTTCGCCTCCTTTAGATTTGTTGCCCAGCTGGGCCGGACAACAGGACTTTTGCTATTTATAGCGGCCCCCTTCACCTTGTGCATCTCCCCTGCGTGGGAATTGTGGCGGGATTGCCGCGTGTTTCCTTTTTTCCTTTGTTTTTTCTTACCTTAATTCAATAAAAATACTTTTGAGAAAAAAAAAAATCGTGGTGTAAGTGAAAAAGTGAAAAGTGAGTGGCAAAAGATTTTAAGCCACGTGTATATGCATTTTGTAGCACAGGCGCTAAGGTGTGCTAATTTGCTCTGTGGACTGACCGTAAGTCGCGTCCACATCTGTATGAGTACCTGTAAAAGAAAATTACAAGACAGGACAATACCACACGTAACATGTATAATCAAGCAATGCATTATATGCTCATTCCATCATCCATTATGAATATGGTGGTGTTTTGTAGCACTCAGTGTCATTCGGACATGCGGTGTCAATCATACACAAATCATGCAATCCATATGCTATTATGAGTGAGGATAAACATGCTTGTGACAGAACTAGACAAGGCGCTGGATTGTAATTATTTTAATACAGTTTCAATCTGCGTGATTGGTGAGCGCAGAAAATACGTGAAGGCTCGGTAATTTACAGCCTGCCTGCGGCAATTGAGAAATCGCGTGCTGTCCGGTGAAAAATGCACCGTGCACGACTTAGCTCTATCAATCAATTACGTGATGAGCGCAGCCCGTGACTTTCATGTGGACCAAAGGGTCTGCTGTCCATGATATTAGGGAAAAAAGGGGGGGGGGGGTGGGGGGAGTATAATTACATTGTTTACGGTCCGCCTTGAGAATGAATAGGTCGTAATGACAGAGGGTTGCTGAGCACAGGTTTCTACAGGCCCCTCCACCCAGACAGACCATGAGCGTATTTTTGCCACAAAATAAATACTACGTGTTCAGAATCAACCGTATGTACGAAGTGGTACACAAAGGGCTGGTCCCTTTGTTGTCCTGAAGAAGAGGTTTAGGGGATACCTTGAAACATGTCGACACAATACTAGGGATTGTAATTACATAACAGTTATTTTTCCCTTTTATTAACCCTTTTTTATCCTTACCAACTAGGAGCAGGAATAAAACATTAGCTCACTAGTTAGGTAATTTTTAAAACATCACTTACACCACTCGCCCTACACTGCACTACACATATCCTCACAAAGTAAGTGCTCCTACGTAACTCCGCAAGTCGCAGCACGCCCCAAGCAGTAGATGTTTGGGATGGCCCCAATGATGAAGCATGTCACCTAGGGGCAACCCTGGGTGAGTGAGGGGACTCAAGAAAAGACATTTTTCTTTTATACCAGTAGAGGTGGTCTTTCACCCAATTTGTGAATCCCCGTTTTTTTGGCTAGGTTCTTTTGATCCGCCATCTACGGATTCTTTTTGCTGTACACTGATTCTACCTTCACACCTCGTCGCTCCCCCTCTTAATTTTTGCTTATGTTTTGTATATACATAGAACAGCAATAATGTTTACAAAGAAAAAACCACATACAGCACCTCACTGTGTCTCTGTACTAAAACAGTTTATTTACTTTTCACCTTGCCTCCACCCAGGACATAAGTCAGAGGTTGCTACAATTTTCCCACCATTTTTAGAAAAAGAATTTAATTCTCCTTAGACGGAGAGGTCATCAGTAAATGATAGGTTGGAACAGGACATTTGTTCAGTATCTTACGCTACGCTAGATGAAGCAGTGGACATGCTTAGGGCAGCCGGAAAGGGAGCAATGATGGCCAAAGCCGACATTGAATCGGCCTTCAGGCTTCACCCAGTGTACTCCATTAGCTTTCACCTTCTTGGCTTTTAACTGGGTGACCTCTTCTACTATGACTGGAATGAGGCCTAGGCGCAAGCCACCTGGTGGGCTGGCGGTTGCATTACCTTGATGATTTCCGCTTCATAGGGACCCAGCTCGACGCAATGCGGAATTTTGCTGGGCGAGTTTATGACCCCGACTGAAAAACTAGGAGTGCCATTAGCCCATGAAAAACAGATGGGCCCACAACCAAAATCACATGTTTGGGCAACAAGCTGGATAAGGTGGAATTGGTTTGGACAATACTTCACAAGAAAACTGCTAATGGAAGCGTTACTGGCTAAAAGAAAGGCAACACTGAGAAAGATTTAACACCGGCTACGAAAATTGAATATTGCAAGCCGTGTAATTCCTGCCGGGCGTCCTTTCAGGCACATGGCTTGGTTGACAAATGAACTGAGAAAAAACACCATAGGATCAGGCTTATGACTGGGGACAAAAAGAGATACTCAACAATGGCACACCTTTCTCACAACTTTCAATGGCACACTAGTGTGGCGCTAGCCCGGGATACCAGTGGAAAAGTTAGAGCTGTTCATGGATGCAGTGGGTAGCGAGGGCATTGGGAACATTAAGGGGACAGACTGGTGTGTAATCCTGTGGCTGGATAAGTGACATCATAAACGATGGACAAGAAATATAACGCTGCTGCAGCTTTTCCCCATTGTAGCAGCCTTCTGGTTGTGGCGGGACCAACTTTCGTGACACTGTAGTTCGATAACCACAATCTGGTGCAGGCACTGAATCTAGGTTCTGCGAAGTGCCCAAGGGGGTTGGGGCAGTTCGGCTACCTGGGTGGCTGCCAGCTGGGTACCTACATAGCAATTAGAGCCAGGCATATGCAGGGTTGCGATAACTCAGTTGCTGATGCTGATGCCCTGTTTCTCTTTCAGTGGACTAGGGTCCAGCAGCTGGTGCCTCGAGCACCACAAGAGATTACACCTTCCCGGAAGAATTATGGAAACTGGTAGACCTGACCTCACTCCACTAGTGGACCAGGCAATGACACCTAGGACTGCAGTCAAATACCGTATGTGCTGGGCATTTTTTCAGAAGGTAGTAGGTGGGGTGAAGGGCCACTGAAGTATAGGGAGAGGGGAAAGTGAAAGGTTCATACACTGGGCTTTTACACAAGGAGAAATTAGATCATGGGCTCAAGCACACCTAAGCGTAATTGCCTACTTTTCTAAGCTTCGCAGGAGGTCAGACCCGATAGGCTCTTATTGCCGGGCAGCAATACTGGGATAGGGGCGCATATACATGAGCATTAGCAGGCATAAGCACAACAGACGGTGAGATAAGCTTGTTCAGGGCAGCTTTTGCAGTAGCTTTCTTTGGGGCCTACAGGGTCAGAGAGCTGGTGGCCCCAGCAAAAAATAAACCAGCTGAAGCATTCATGCGACTGGAAGATGTCCACACGGGGCAGGGACACATGGTGTTAAGGCTGACACGGTCAAAGACGGACAAGGAAGGTAAAGGGAAGTTCATGCGCACTGACTGCATTGCAGCACATGGGGCCTGCCCAAATTGCCTAACATGGGCCTATCTGCAGGAGGGACTGCAAGGGGGCACCCTGCTGTTTGCACATCAGGATGGGACATATCTTAGCAGGTTTCAGTTCACTATGGTGCTTTGAAAAGGACTGCAGAAAGCAGGCTTTCCAGCTGGACAACTTTAGTCGCACTCCTTCCGCAGAGCGACTGCTGTATTGCACAGCCTGGGGGAAGACTGCGTTAAGTGGATTGGCTAGTGGAAATCATGGGCTTTCAGGATTACATCAGACCAGAGTGCAACTAAAGCAAGGCATTTCTTCCCATTGCAGGGCACCCAGAAAGGAGGAAAATGGTCTGGATGATGGGATACTTCTACATCGCAAGGGCAGGCCACTGGGCAGCTTTGCAGAAGGATTACAAAGGCATATGGCTACACAACACCAAAATGGTTTGGATGGGAACACCAGTCATGAAATGGACGCAGCTGCTGCCTATGGTACACTGAGCCCTACAAACTCGAGGCAGTGCTTATACACCTTGGTGGCAACGACCTTGCAGGGTTATGGCGACTGAGCCTCTTGGAAGCCATGAAGGCACGTATCACCGCAATCGCCAGGATAGTCCGACCCACTGATGTGGTATGGTCAGAAGTTATAGCACATTTCCAGTGGATGGGGACTCAGGACCAATGTGGCTCTGGAGAGGTCGAGGCAAAAACTGGACATACAAATGAGCAAGTTCTGCAAAGGCATGAGATAGGAATACATCAGACATGGCCTCATTAACCTTAGGCTACCTGGCAACTATGCGGAGGACAGGGTCTATTTATCTGGAGTAGGGATGGACATGTTCATTTAGAACATAGTGGGGTCCCTTGAGAGGATAGGTTTCTCCTAGGGTGAAGGCCGGCGGCAATGGGGGGGTGGGGGGAGTTTCCAGTGGTGGTGAAACCACTGGCAGCGTGGCAGAGACAGCATCAGTGACTGCTAATAACAACACAGCAGGCCAGGAACAAGACCCGCTCGAACAGGGTCCTTGGGATGTCTCACAGCAGGGACTCGCTGTAGCAGGAGCTAAGGGCCAGCAAAGGGTCAGCGCTAGGCAGACACAACACGTGCAGCCCAGGTATGACCAGAGGGCTGCGAACGTCGGACATCGGTAGCAAGGGCAAGGCTAGAAGCCGAGGTGCTTGACAACAATGGGCCCTCAAATAAAGTGCTGTCAGCCTAATGATGGACTAACTTACTGATTATACAGCAATGAGTGAATAGTAAACACAGATGATTCATGAACACCTAATGATCTGTTCCACAATGATTCAATGATTACGTCTACATGTCTATGTTATGTGTAATGCATGTTTCATACTAGTGACTGAAGTCTAGTGATGATATACGACCCAGCATGGTTTACGATGTAATAAACTGCGACCATTTACACTCCAGCAAATCTAAGGGCATCATTATAGACAGAGGGGAAAGAGAAAAGTAAATGGTTGGAGACCCGGAAGGGAAGCTCGCCAATCTGGGGTGGGTTAAGCACTGATTTCAGAAGACAAGCAGGTGCACAGCTTGGATTGTGTACCAATGTCAGGAAATGGATTACATTTATCTCAGAGGGTGGCAAGGAAGGGGTAGGGAGACTACCCAACACAGCCCAATCGTCACTACGGCTTTATAATTAAGGCTTTCAGTTTTCCGTTCTTACTGATTTTTACAGATTAATACAGACAGAAAATCATCTATTTCCAGTCTGTAATTATTTTTAAAAGCAGAAAAATACAGAAAATTGTGCTTCTTGTAACCTTCATGAATTCCATACCAACTGCTAAGCATAGAGACACCATGGGGATTTAAAATCAGGAAGAGAATCCCCTAAATACAGGCATGTCAACATATATTCGTATACATTGCTAATATTTACCCGTTGGTGTAATGTTTTGTTATATTTGGCTGCTTAACTTGCCAAAGCACAACAGGCATCAAAGTATGAGCACATGTTTAGCAGTTAAATAAATGTGGAAATATACCAATTTACAATTCAATTTATTCTCAAAACATAATATAAACATGGATAAATAACAACAAATATGGATAAATATGTTCGAGCAGTAGCAGCACCGCCCCCCTCCCCCCAGCGCCTTGAGACCGTCAGGGGTGAGTAGAGCGCTCTATAAATTGATTGATTGATTGATAAATACAGACGAAAATGTAAAATAAAAATAAAAAAGAAACCATAAAACCGGCAGCCCTATTTATAATATGTTCGTATTGCGAGAAAATCTAAAGTTATAGTTCCCTTCGTATTAGTCAATTAAAGGTCAATTAACACGAAAAGTAATAAGTATTTTTTTTTCCAAAAGTGCAATTTGTGACTGATCTAAATTTCAGGGGACACATTTCAAGCAACAGTGTCCTAGAACAGATCTGCAAAATTATGTATCTTAATACGTTCAACTCGCCTACGAGCGCCGTAATATTTAAAATACTGCACAGCACTACAGAGTTTTCTTCGTCAATCGGAGTTCATAGTCCATCCATGTGTAACTGTTATGTGACACCAGCTGCTATGAGCCTATGTAGAGCTCGGGTACAGGCTGTACGGGGTTTATTTCCATTTATTGGCCGAACGTCAACTCGTACCCTGGAAAGATGTACAGCTCCTCCCTGTACAGACCGAGGCAGCCATGTGACGATTTTCTTTGCCAGCTTCTTTGAACAACGAACATAAGCCAATCTGTCTTCCAGTTGTTATTTTTTTTAAAGTAATTTTTGTTCGAAATTCACTGCAAGCCCGGACCAGTTTTCAGACGTTTGAAATTTTGAATCATCGCCACTAGATGGCAGTATTACCCTTTACTTACCCTAAAACGGCGCACGCAGCTAACAGCGCCTACAATACAACAATGAACGTAATTTGAACACGGCGCTGGAAATGGAAAAACAATGCTCTGGGGTCCTATAAATTGGGTGTCAAGTGTGGCAGTGGATAGGAGGGGGGAGGGGGGTTCACAAGGGACGGAGTCATGAAGATCAGAGTCTGACAGTCACTTGTACATTTATTCTTCGAAAACTCTGCCACATATGACTTGGCAATAAAGGACAAATGTAACAAATCTGCTCTGGCTTTCTTAATTGGTCCCAAACAGGCTGCATTTAAAATATCTTACGGGGTTAAGGCATCAGCTGCATGGATTTTGGTTAGCTCAGCAACTTCCAGGCGATGTTAATATCGGGGAGATAACTTTAGTGGTTAAGGCAGATGATCTGTGTTTTGTCTCGTCATAGTTTTGACTCATCATAAAGAACCACAAAGGGGTTGTTAATGAGCCTGTACTGCATATCACAGTAGTTCATCTAACGCACCGCGCTCCTGCTTTTGTTACAGAAACCCTTTAGTTGATTGCAGCAGGGCTTTAAATGGAAAACAAATAAGTGCAGGAACTCACAAAAAAACAAGTAGTGGATTGGGGGCGGAGTTTGGGGCGGGGCTATGTTTTCCAATAAATGGCACACTGACGAATCAGTACTAGTACTGCAGTTTTTTTTTTTAAAGTATGAATGCATTGATGTAATCTAGAGGGCCGGGATTCTGTTTCATGCAAATCCCTCTCATTTAAATTGTTGATGGGCGAAGATTTGCGCGCGATTACACAATGGGCATAGCAACAAGCTGTGTCCCTGAACAATGTGGCCCACGCTCTGCCAATCAGGTTTTTTTGTCACCTTCAGACCCCCTCTGCAAGGGACCCTGCAGCGATACTCGTCCTTTCCCTCCAGAGATGCACACGCAGCTCTGTGCTCTACTGAAGGCGAGCCGCTCTGCTGGCGCTTTTGAACCTGCGCCGCCCAGACTTCAGCTTGGGTTGAAAGGCGCTTTAACCCATTGTAGGCCGTGCAGAAAGACCTGCCAAGGATGGAGCGCAGCATCAATCGCATCAAAACCGGGCCATTATGGTACCGGTACTCTCCTTTCCCGAGGAAAGGTCCCGGTACTCAAGGGGAGAAAATATAAAAGTGCCGGTACTCCGTACCGGTGAGTCCCCCCCCCATTTAAAGCACTGGATTGCAGTTTATAAGTTACAATTCTTCTACTACAGTACTGTGAGCTCTTAATTGGCATCAAATGTGGTTATGTCAAAGGTCAAAGGATTTACAAAGCGCCTGGTTACGTCAAGGAGTGTCCCCGCGCTAGTAAGGTAGCACCAGTCCGTAGTCAGGTAGAGTTGGTGTCCTCTGAAGAACCAGACGGTTCTACTTACTTTGCAAGTTCAGCAAGGGCCGGGCTTACGGCACGCCGTTTTGGAATTTTTAGCAGCATCCGGGCTGCAGCATTTTGTACTCTCTGAAGCATTCCCAGACTGCCCTTCGAGACCCCCAGATAGAGAACATTACAACAATCAAGCCGGGACACCAGAAGCGCCTGAATTATCGTCTTTTTTGCAGAGTCCGTTAGAAGCCCTAGAATCTTCCTTAGCAACTGTAACACGAGTGCCAGCCGTGGCCTTGATTTGGCTCTCAAAAGATAACTGCGCATCAAAATGGATGCCCAGATTTTTGACTTTCGGTTTAGGGTTTGGGGTGGGGCCCTGTTCACACTGCCACCACGCAGAGGACCACATTGAGGGCTTCAAGGAGCTGCAGGCAAACTGCAAGGGCTTAGAAACAATTTCCCCCCTCAATCTTTCGGCACTCTAAGTTTGCTTCTGTTGGGATCGTTTGGGAAGAAATAGAGTCTTATTAGTACAGACAAGCCCAACCACTGTCCTACGTTTTAAATCCTGACTCTCTTTCTTCCACCTAATGACTACCAGTGTTATATGTGATTCCTATACTTTGAAACCCTTCTTGTCTTATGTGACATTTTCTGTACATTGATTTACACACTTGTACGATTCGTTCTCTCTATATAACAGGTGTGATGTAAAGTGCTGTCACCCTACATCAGGATGAGTAGTGCTATGAAAGATATTTAAGTAAAAATTAATAAGTTCTAATTACACTGTTATTAGTGTAATAACTCATACAGATGCAGCTGACATTCTAATAGTGCATGCATACCTTTTATATGCAGGAGTGGAACAAACCCAAAAACCTGCCTCAAAATGATAGTTTGGAGAAAGACTTCCTGTTATTTGACTTTGCCCAAAAAAGAACAAACAATAAACAGTACAAACCTGGCTTAATGACATGCCAAGTCACTTGAATTCACCCTGGACATCAGCCTTACCCTCAAGGAACCCGTAGCCAAAAAACAAAGATGGCCTCATACCAGCTCTCTCTTCTAAAGTCAAACCTTTTTTTCCAGAAATAGACTTCAGAAATGCTATTCAAGCCCTTGCACTCTTAAAACTGGATGGTGGTAATGTCCTATTCCGTGGCCTCCCAGACTCCACACTTGCACCCCTTAGAAACATGATCACATCACCCCCATACTGATGGAACTCAATTGGCTCCTTTTGCCGGTCTACACCAATTTCAAAACAAGCTTTATCATTTACAAAGCCATCATGACCGGCATCCCTGCTTATTTTGCAGACATGGTAATTTCTGATGTTTCTCGATATACCTGCAGTCAGGACCCCCACCAACACACTGCAGACTATGGAATGTAAAAAAACAAAGAAAAGACAGCAAGCCTTTCTCGTCCATGCACCCAAGATCTAGAACAATAGCCCTGTATGCATCAGGACCAACCCAACCTGCTTCAATTTAGAAATGACTTGAAGACTCACCTCTTAAAAGAATGCTACATAACAATGCAGTAACCATCCACAACTCAACTTCCTCTCCTATTGAGCACACTGTTGTCTTTTAGCAAGGTGTGCGTTATAGAAATATCATATGCATTCATATATACACACTTTCTCTTGTACACTTGTGAAGTGGTAACAAGCTGAGTGTCTTTGCTTCCTTCCAGTGCATTGGCATTTAGGTGTTAGACTCCAGATAGCTCCCAGCTAGGACATAACTCAAACATATGGAGGGCTGGTGGCCTTTTAAGTGAGGCCATTGTGTTGGGCTCAGCTGGGAGTGAAAATAAGAAATCTCCTGTCACACCTTGCAGGTTACTGCTCCAAATTGAAAGCACATAATGTGTGAGCCCTGCTGATTGTGTCCCTGTCTTGGCAAATTACAACAGGACAAATTCTGCATATTTCACTGGAGCACCAGCTAGGAGATCTGTTCTGGCTAAAAAATAACTGGATCGCTTTATTCCCTGCACTGTTTATACTTCAAATATAAATTCACGCAAGGAACTATCAAAGCAGGAAATCTCGTTATATTCTACAACTCGGCTTATATTTATGTGGTGAATCTCCATTTGTGCCAAATCTATTGTCATGTAGTAAAAACAATCAAGTGACTTAAAAAAGTGCAAAACTTTTTTAGTACTAGACATTATGCAATCAACATAAATAATTTTAAGAAGCACTAACAGAGAGGGGATTTGCTCCATCCAAATGTTGACATTTACCGAAGTACAGATTTCAACTAGGCACAAGTTGTGTAGTATTGCACTTTTTGCCTTGTGAGAAAACTTGTGCTCAATACAGCAGGACTGAGTTGGATATAGTGACAAACCAATGATCGAGACTATAGACCTGATCTGTTTATTTTAGGGCTATCATGTTTATAGCGAAAAGCATATGTTAAAGGCAATTTACCTTTGAGGGTGAATTGTCATTACACTGTTTTAAAGATTGTATACAGTTAATATGCGACATAGAATCTCACCAATTATCATGGCACACAGAGGTTTGGTTGTTTTCTCCCTCAGACAACTCTCATACAAGCTTTGCACTTTGAGAATCGTTATGTCTTTTTAGCAAGACTTGTATATTGTTCTGCTAACTGTAACTTTGCACATGTTTGTGATTTTATGACTGTATACCAATAGCTGTCTTGTGGAAGGCTTTGCAAAAACCAATAGGCTTGTGCTGAACACTAGTCAGTGCTCAAGGCTACACGCCTGATTGGTTGATTGGAAAAGTTATATCAGATGCTGTAGGTTCAATCTTATTATTATTAAAATGTTATGACAAACACAGTAGGCCAGCCTTATTTCTTGTGAAGAGTGTATGTTAAAGCGAACAGGTCTTTTGTTATTTCATTGGGTTGAAACCTGTAGACAGGCACCGGGTTACATGAATTCTCAGATTACTATAGTGGGCAGGGGTTTTAGTATTGGGTACTGCCTCTGGTTTCCCCATCTGACAAACGCTGTGGGTAGAGCACCTTCACTTGGTGATCACTGTTAACCCCCTGTAATCTTCAGGCTTCAGACTCGCTGTACTGCAGTGCTCCCCAGATCATCCCTATTGACACCAGAGATAAGCGGATTCAACGACTGACACCAATAAGACCCCAGCATGCTCCCCAAGGCTCTTTGGGGTGAAGAGGGTTGTGGAGACTAGAGCCATCTGACTGAAAGCAAAGCCTGTCTCCAAAAAACGAGTAAATCATACCATGAAGACAACATGTGTCATGCTTGCAAACACTTAATTACTTCAGTGATGTCATTTCACCAAAACCATGGTGCAGTGGAGGTGACTTCACACATTCTGGGAGTCTCATAAAAAATAAATATGACATGAACTAAGTAATAAACACACTTTTAAGAGCAAAGAAACACCTTGACCACGCACAAATGAGACAAAATCATAGTCACGACTACTTATGCAGCCTAAATCCGAACTGTGATGTTTTTGTCTATGCATGCATCCCTCAACCACATCTCACTAGGTTCATAGGGTACATCTTGACAGTATTTTAATTGATGTTTATGCGATAAAGTGAACGCTTTTGCAAAATGTTATTACGATGTCAGTGTCCGACCTCCATCCTGACACATCCTCACCAGTGTGTGCTGCCTTCCGCCCACCCGGTTACTACTCCTTACCATTCTGCCACCTGCTCACCACCTAATCCTCAAGTCATAGCTGCCCTCATATCACCTGTTCCCCACTGTCGCCCTTCTACCACCAACCCGTCATGGTTGCTCACAGTACACTCCTAGCACTACACAGGACCCTGATATTGCTTGCTTATCTGTACCCTCTTACCTGCTTGCTACAAGCCTACCGCATGCTTACATAAAAGCTCCTGCCATCATGCCCACCAAGTCTATATGACCAACTCTTCCTCACGTCTACTACTGTAAGATCTGTTCATCACTATCACTCTACCAAAAGCACAGTTCACCCATATTCTTCTACCATCTCTTTATAGTGCCCTGCACACACCTGCTCAGCATTGCTACCCTTCTCACAACCAGTCACCATCTACTCATCACTGGTGCCCACCTAATACTTGCTCATCCCTACTCTCCGATCATCTGCTCATAACTATCCTCCTAAGTTCTGCTCAGCTCACCGCCACTCTCCAACTACTTGCCTACTATTATGCTTTGGACAACTGCTTGCCACTGCCATCCTCCCACCGCCTGCCCACCACTGCCTTCCTGCGACTACCTGCACGCTACTGCTTCCTTCTCCTAGTCTTTGCTCATGAATGCAAACACAAGCACGCACAAATGTGGACTTCGGTATGGTTATATGTTAGCACTTTAAAGCCACATCTATTGAAATGTTCAAAGTCTCATTGACTTGCCTAGGCTCACCCCTGACAGCCATTGGCTTGCCCTCGAATTTCTGGCTCACCCCACAGCATATTGCAGATGTTAACGTTTTTTAGTAATGTCTTTAATTAGAGTCCATGATGTTAAAGAGTCCTTCTTCCAGAAACAAGTGGACTTTGGACACAGCACACAACCTTTCTCAAATATGTACATATTTTGCACTAGAAAGGCATGCCAGCGAAAGCCTGAGGGGTGCAGTCCAAACAGCAGCCAGTCAGCTAGGAGTTATCTTCTGCCAATCACACCCTAAGGACTGTACATCGCTGCACCATGTACGGGTGTGGGAAGCGGTCAGACTGCGGCCCAAATCCTCCCATAAGTTCCAATGCCCGGCCCATTCATGCACTTTCAAGTTGTCCACGCTCCACCTGTGTCACTGCACATCGCCTTCCATGGAGCTTGCACTGACCTGTGAGGTTCAGCGGAGGGTGGCGTGTATGGAGGGAGCCACATGAACACAGAGCTTTAGCAGAGCCACACCTCATGCACCCTAAATTGCTGCATGCCTCTCGGCCTCTACACATGTTGTGCGTTAGATCTGCTTTCTGAGGCTTTCAGTCCCATGGGCTGGCACAACACATGTATTCAAGCAACTGGGAGAGATGCCAGAATAGCATACCTGCTGGCAGAGCCTCAAGCAGACCCAGAATCAAGGCCCTTTCGTCCCAATACAGGGGTACACATTCCCAGACTCATGCACTACGTCAGTCCATAATTCACACACACTATCCATTCGGTAGCACACCGATAACCCTTTACCACTTGGGGCTAGGTAGCAGCTGCTCCTTAGAGGCAGTCATAGTCAGTTATAGGACCAAAGGCATCTGTTACAGAAGTGGCAGTCTGTGCTCCTCGGACAACAGCATAGGGCCTGCTGCTCCCACACAGCCACCTTCATCCACCACTGAACATCAGACTACAGCCGCAACTAAACTAGACCGTTCTCAAGGGCATTTTCTTTCATCATCTGAAGTGGGTCATGTTTTAAGCACTGAGCCCAGCAAGCACTGCAACTGCTGAGCCCTCAAGGTCCCCACAATCCATATACCCAGTCTAATGTGTGCTTTTACATTTATTGAGGATCCAGGTGGCATTTCTCATTACGGTCTTCAGTAGTGCTGGAACAATTTTCAAACTGGACGTGCTGTCATCAATGTTACATCACTGAAGTCATAGGGATTGTGCAAAATCCAAGAATTGCACAAAGAACAAGTGCAGTAAATGTATCCAGCAAGACAGTGGTAAGGGTGTAGTATGCAGCAAGTGGTGCATTTTGGAGCACACTGTCGCAAATATATTACTAAAGAAGTTAGACAGTGGACCAAAAAACAACAAAGATGGCACCGATCACATACAATCACCATTCGAAGTCAAGAAAAACAAGCAAATTGCATGTGCAAATCTCCAAACGTGCCCCCTGTCCAAGAGCACTCCCCTATTACCAGGGCCAAAACAATGAAAAAACTAAATCAGAGCTGCACCACTTTACATAAATATTCAAATTCATTAGATTAGCAGATTTTTGATGAAGCCACGAAGTAGTTGAACAAGGATCAACATTATTCTTTTTTTCTTTCTCTTTCTCTTTATTCATTCATGTTTACAAGACAGACAACGTGTTTCGTCCTAAACATAGGACTTCTTCAGGGCAATGTTTAATACATTCAGAACATTAGATATAACGGAATGAGCTCTGATTTAGTTTTTTCATATTACTAAAGAATGCTGTGGTTGCACACCGTGATTAACAGACAGCAAGTACACTTTCTATTGAAATGGACACTAAATTTGCACAGACATACAGGTTTGCGGATAAAACGACACAGAGCACAAAAATAATGTTGGAAATGGAGTTTCAAAAAATATTGATCATTTGCGTATCACCACGTAAGTGTCTTGATTTGTTTTAATCCTTTTAAAATCTTTGTTTCCATCTCATTTTAGAATTACAAAACATGTATTTTATTTGTCCTTTCCCAACTGTTAATATATTCTGAAATATTTGGGCAGTTAATTTACAGGCATTTACTTTTTTGTGTGTGATATCCTACACCCTTTCCTTTTAGACTCCCTGTGCCCCAGCAAGATTATCACATAGTTCACTTGAAAAAATCCTCTCACTCTGCAGTTGGAGAAAGTTACCACCAATCTTGGTGTTAAAAAAATAAGCAGTGGTGGTGTCCTCTAGATACAGACTTATTCAAGTTAAATATGTTCACCGCCTCTATTATACACACCTTTGCCTCTGGAAGATGGGAATTATTACATCCCCTCACTGTTTATGTTGCGACAGGGAAGAGGGTTCTTTCTTTCACACTGTATGGAGTCGCATTGCACTCCAACCCTTCTGGAGTAGAGTTCTGATTTTGCCTTAAGGAGGTGCTGTCCTGGGACATCCCGCACGACCCTAGACTGTTCCTCCTTCATAGCGTAGATGAAATAGGAGGGAATCGCTACAAGCAACACCTACTCTTCCTTGCTCTCACACTCGCCAAACGGGATATCGCTCCGTCATGGAAAGGAATTTCTCCACCGACAATAGGGAAATGGAGATGATTGTATGGGTGCCGAAATTGCAGTCTTCCAAGCGAGGGGTTGCCCTCAAAGGCATAGGAAAATGTGGTCTTGATGGGCTACGTACAGGGGCATAGATCTCCCCCCCCTTCCTTCGCAAATCCCCTAAACATTAGCTTCCACGGGCGGCTAGCGGCCATATTACATGCCATGGTATACTCTCTTTCAGAAAGCTGTCATCAGCAAGATTGAAAAATCTATTAAGTTCGTTCCTGCCCCCTGTTTTAACACCTCCAAAGATGAGAATTCTACCCTCCTGTCTCTGAAAAATGACAGTAGTCTCACTATAAAACCGTGCGACAAGGGTGGCGGCATTGTTCTTTTTGATACTAAAAGATATAAGGAGAAGATGCTCGAGCTACTAAGCTCTGCTAGACACTACTGCAAAATCGCTCTCAACCCTGAATCAAGAATTAAGAAACGTATTCTACAGGAGGTAGAACAAGGGATAGAAAGAGGTGACATTTGCACGTCGGAAGCTCTCTTCCTCACACCTACCTACACCCGCATTCCCATTATCTATGGCCTACCAAAGACCCACAAGAACCAGCTTGATCCCCCACTGAGACCAATTGTGTCTACGATTGGTTCAGCAACGGAGCCGCTCTCGAAGTATCTTGACAGGTTTCTTCAGCCCTTGGTGGGTAGTCTGCCGTCATATGTCAAAGACACGGGACATTTTATCTCCAAAATTGAAGGTCTAGACTATAACTGTGAACATGAATTCCTTGTTACCCTGGATGTGGAATCCTTATATTCTAACATCCCCCAGGTTGAGGCAGCCAAAGTAGTCAGCAACATCATCCAATCTGACCCCTCATTGTCAAATAAAACTTTTTTGGTTAAAACTCTCGAAATTGTTTTGGAAGAAAACTTCTTCGAGTTTGACGGGCAGCTATACCAACAAGTTACAGGTGTCAGCATGGGGGCGGCATGCGCTCCAAGCATTGCCTGCCTATACATGGGGAACTTTGAGAGACTTAACATCTTTAATGAGGTCGCGCCATTTTTTGAAAATGTGCGACACTGGTCGCGGTTTATTGATGATGTCTTTTTTATTTGGGCTGGCGACCAAGACTCCCTGGAGGTATATATCGAATGGCTTAACGCGGCAGATTGCAACATCAAGTTTACTGCCCATTTTAGCACCATGAGACTTGAGTTCCTAGATGTTTGGGTGGAACACCATGATTCCAAACTGGCGGTGTCTCTCTACACCAAACCGACCGCCAGAAATACCCTCTTGCATTTTGAAAGCTTCCACCCTAGGAGCCAGAAAGATGGGATCCCTTTCAGCCAGTTTCTGCGTCTTCGCAGAAATTGTACTTCCATCAAGGACTATCTCGCCAACGCTGAAAGCATGAAACAAAAGTTCATTGACAGGGGGTATCCTCCAAGACTAGTTAGGAACGCCATGAAACGGGCTCGTTTCTATAACAGGGATTCTATGTTCCAGAGCAAAAGCCAGGAACCTATGGACAAACTTGTTTGTGTTACCAAACACTCTACATTCAACAATAAGATCAGACAGATCATCAACTCGGAGTGGCATCTCCTGAATCTGGGCGAGCAACCAGCAGCCATGCCCAAACCGGTTTTTGCCTTCCGCAGGAACAAGAATCTTAGGAACCATCTGATCAGAGCTAAGATCCCGAGTCAGGGAACATGGCTACAACGGTCTATCGAGGGAACCACCCCTGTAAGAGGAAACCACAAATGCGGCACTTGCCATGCCTGTGCCAATGCCATTGTAGGCACCTCTTTCTACACGAATGGCTTCACCGCTGGCCTTAAAGGTATTACCAACTGCCGAACATCGAACTGTGTTTATGCAATCCAGTGCCCCTGTCCATTGACCTATGTTGGCGAAACCTCGAGAGAGATCAGAGTGCGCATTGGCGAACATAAGTCCTGTATCAGACGTCTCAAACACTCTGCCCCTTTAGTAGGACATTGGGCGGAGAAGATGCACTCTGAGGAAGATCTACGGTGGACGATTTTGGAAAAAGTACAAGCCCAAAAGGGCACGAATCCAGAAGACCTACGTAAAAAACGTGAGGTTTTTTGGATTTTTGTCCTTGATACTAAGACCAGAGGACTGAATGAATCCTTACCATGGGAGAATGCCATAATTTAAGAACTTTTCTGTGCCCCCTTTTGTAATTGTTTGCATTACCTTTATTTTTTGAACATTCGAGTTTATTTTGTAATATACATATTCCTCCTTATTTAAATACATAATTCTTTCTCATGTTTGTTACCTTTTAGTCTCGTTTTCATGTTTGTTAATTCTACTTCGAATACTCTTCGTGTACTCGTTTTTGATGCTTTTCTATTTAGTATCCATGCGCCACTTCTCTCTTTGTTTGTTTCAATTTCACCTTATTTAATTATTTTTTGAGCATCTTTTAACCTGGATACCGTGTCGGCTTTGTTGCTTTAGGGCACTTACCGTGGCTCTTGTTCAGCCCCGTTTATTGGTTTACCCATTTATTCCGACCAAGCTAGTTGGTTGACAGTTTTTTGTGCCTCACCAGGTGATTGGCTGTTCAGCTGGGAAGGATTCTGACTCGTAGAGCTTAAATACCCGCTCTCCAATAGGATCTCCTCTTATGCGATCTTTTCCGCGAAAAGCTCTTGCCGTCTTGACCGCCGTTATCGAGAACGCTGACATTGAATATATCATTCAGGTAAACTGTTTATGTTCGTGTCTACTACGCTTTTATTTTCGTTGGCTGTATGCCTATATCTTAGGCTCGTCACTTTCATTATCATCTCTTTAGTTTGGCTTATTATATTTTTTTGCTTTTCAGCAATCTGAGCTCTGGATTCTTCATACCTAAAGAATCTCAACAAATCCGTTTACGCTTTTGATAGCTTCAGTATACTCTAGGAAAGGTCCGTTTGGACCCAGGTGAGCATATCTTTTTTCACTGGATATTCCCCCTGTATGATAGCGGCCTTTTATTGATATCATTGCAATTATTTGCCTTCTTAGTCTTTTGACTGAATATTCAGCCATGCATGCTTAGCCTACATATTCATTACTTCATTCCGTGACCCTCATAACCTGTCCGCTTTCCTTGCTTGTGGTATCTTGTTTTCCTAGACTCCATTTTAATT
The DNA here is from genome assembly GCF_964204655.1 of Triturus cristatus. NCBI lineage: Eukaryota > Metazoa > Chordata > Amphibia > Caudata > Salamandridae > Triturus > Triturus cristatus. The sequence continues at coordinate 802,225,429 of NC_140588.1, read as the reverse complement.
TCCTGTGGAGACTTTTCCGATCCGAGTATATATGCTACAAACACGGGAGCCTTGCAGGCGGATCAGTTTTTTCCCACAACACATGAATAATTTTGCTGCTGCACTGTCGACGGCTCTGAAATTTAGGTAAACCCGTTTGATAGCTTGTTTGCCTATCTTCATTTCCATCAATTTCCTTGCGAGATAATTTTGGGTCGCTTTAAGTGAGTGTTGCAATCCCTATTTTCTGACCACGACAGTTTCTCCTTGTTGGTCTCTATTATTCTTTTATATTCATTTTTGCTTCACCATTTTTCAAATCTTTAAGGTTTATGTATTCATGTGCATTGTTTTCTTTTCTTTTTTATTCTGTTTTAGAGAGCCATACGAAAGAGGTTCTTCATTAGTATAGATTTGCATTTTTCTTCCTTGATCATCACTTTTCACATACACAGGTAAACACATTTATTTATATTTTTGTTTGTAGTTCTCATTTTGGTTTTTTTTTTTTTTGAATTCTGTATTCTCTTAGTACTAGACTGTTTTTCTTTGTGTCCGGTTATGGATTGCTTGTAGAAATCCTTTAAGGGGTTTTCCTGTTTTATTGGTCTGTATTCATATTCTGTTTCTTTTTTGTCTACATTTTCCTTCTCTGTATTCCTAGGTGTGAATTATTCTGCATGCTTATATATTCGTTGTTGTTTTTAGCATTATAGCTTCCAAAATATAATAGAAAATTTATTTTCGAACAATAACGTGTTTCCTCCTTAGGGACTATGGCACTCAGTTTGTGGATTTGTCTGTTTGTTTAAAAACATTATTCTATCCTCATAGTTTTTTCTTTATTTCCATTTTTTCATTATTTCTTCTTATCCTTATAGGTCCCAGCCTGTGTGTGGGGGTCTGTCTGCTACGCCCTGAGGAAGGTGGTGCTCCTGGTTAGGAGTGGTTTCACCGAAACGCGCGTCGGCGTTTTTCTTTGGGCCTGCCATTCCCGCCCCTGAGACTCTCCATATAGCTTGATTTCTAGCTCATTGTTACCATCTTGACCTATTACCAGATTTCCCTGTGATCACCTCTCTGGGAATGGGCCCTTGAAAGGCTGTTTGGCCTATGTTGAATGATTTTTGGAATGATGTATGAATGTGAGCTGCTTGAAGTTGAGTGTATGTCTTTTTGATTGAAAATCGTTCCCCTTCTCCATACCTTCTTTTTTTTTTTCCCCCCCTGCCTGGGAACCTGTTTTTTGTGGCTTATTTTTGCATTATATTTCTGTTTTTTGAACAGCTTTTCAGTATGTCTTATGTGTTATTGACTTTCTATAAAAATACATAAGCGAGTCATCAAATGCTCATATTAATATGTTTCTAAATAAAAAGGAAACTATTTTCTATCCATTGTGATCGTTTTGTGTTGTGCTGCACTTGTATTGTTCATTTTACATTTTTCTGTTATTTTGTCACAATATCCTTTTCTTCTCCTTGAGTGCCATACCCTTCAGGGGTAAAATATATGATATTTAGTACTTTTCAAGCATTAGGGTAGAGTTTCTTGTGTTTTTTTGCTTATACTCTCTTTCAGGCCATGTGTCCATCTTTAATTATGCTTGCCGGGGTGGGTGGGGTGGTAATGCCTGCATACATTTTTTGTTTATACTTTTGTTACATATGCCAAATGTATCCAATGATTTGTCCCTCCTTGGTAAATTGTTATTATCCTGTTTCAAAATGGTATACATCGGGCGATTGCCCATATGGTATGGTGAAAATTCAATAAAATAGGTTTAAAAAAACAGAACAAGCAGTTTTTCAAAAGACACAGTCTGACATCTGACCTCCAACTTTGAAGCAAAGCAGATGTAACAAGATAAAAACATAATTTAAAGGCATCTTTCTTTCACATTCACCATCTGAACTCCAGACTGAGGGATTCTTGATCGCATAATGACACACAACAGACAGAGAGGGACCCTACAAAGCACCCAGAACATAAACACCAGCAGCAATCCCACACGTAATGCTCAACATGCCTACCAAACACACACACACACCATGTACCAATGGGCACTATAGGTATGAGTTGTCATTGAAAACGCAAGCAAGACTTATTGGTTTTGCCAGTGCTTGCTCTGCCTGACGCTGCATTGGAGTGTTGCGTGGAAACCTCTCGGATGGCACTGTGTGATTGTTATGTTGGTTGGAAGTGTCTCTTGTGAACAGTTTCTTCTGCTTTTGGAAGAAGTGGAAAGCGACTCCCTGCCACTGCATAATGGGATGGATGTAGGTCCCCAGTGGCAGTACAACCAGGTCCACTGGGGCAACAGCAGCCAAGCCATATACAATGAAGACCCGAAAACATACAACAGGCTTCTGAACATCAAGCCACGCCCATTATTGAATGCAATCTTTGTCCTAGGAAAGATGGGTCCACATTAGCATGTTTTTACAGTTCTATGAATCCATACTGAACAGGATGTATAGCATTATATACCGTAATCTAAATAAATATAGTTGTATACTGGGAGGAAAAAGCAGTATAAACAAATAAAAACTATTTTTGAAATCAACTGAAAGGTTAGTCTCAGGGTCACAGGAGGGTCGAGGCAATATTTTCATCAGCCAATAACGAACACAAAGAGGTTTTCAATAGAGAGATGTGTAGATCCCAAGGAAAGTACATCATCTTCACAGATGAATTAGAGGGCGCTAGGGCAGCCTTTTCAGTTATCAGCCACATGAATGAAATTAGCCGTTCTTTGCAGACTGTTTCTTTACCTGATTATTTTATGTAAATCAGCTTCCAGATTCACCCGGATATTACTGGGTTAAGGGCACTGCAATGCCATAAAACCGTTTTACAAATGAGATAGATAACATATGTAATAACACCATTCTTTAAATGCAAGATTAGTAGTTGCCATTACTTACATTTCAGTTTCTTGTTTTTGATTTTGTATTTTCATGTACTCATTCTCCAGCCCTAAATATGTAAAACCATATCTGTGCAGGAAAAAGATCAGACAAAACATTTTCAGGTTCACTTGATCATTTAACGATTACATTTTTTACAAAAACAAAATGTCATGTCGATTTTTCTTTAGGTCCCGAGTGCCTGGTGACCAGCTAATGAAAGGGGTTCCACTTGGTCTATCCCCTCCCATGATTAATCATCCTATGGGAAACTCCCCGAGCACAAAAGAATCCCAAGGCGTCGGTCGATTCACCAAAATGCCTGGGGTAGTGGAAGTGACATCACATGTTTTGACCCCAATGACATCACAGGAAGTGATGTCATGACTTTAGACACGCTGTCACCCTTCCCCCAGCTGTTTGGGATCTATCTAACTTTTCTATTATCTGCCACGTCTTACTCAGCTGTTGTTGACTCTTGTTCACCCCTCTTCCCTATCTTAACTGTCTTTCTCACTGATCTCCTTATAATACATGCTTTCCCCTCTCTCACTGTTCTCCTTTCCTACTTGTTCTGTCTCTTTTTTCACTCTATTTCTACCTCCTCTCCTACTCCCTTATCTGTCCTTTTTTTCACTTGTTTATGTCAGGGGTCACAGCTGCTACTCCTGGTGACCCCTAAATGACGTCCATGGGCAGAGGGTCTGTAAAGGACTCACTTCTACACTCGTAGGCAGGAACCAAAGGACTCTCTCAGAAAATGCACTTATGACAGCTACAGGGCTGTTGAATACAACCAATGCCAGCCACATAGTAGGGCCAGGGAATTGGCTCTCGTATGTGTTCCCGCCATCCCAGCGATCTTGCGCCCCTCATCATTACTGGATATAAAATGAATTTCAAGACCCTCCATAAAGTTGTCCAATCACACATGTTGTAGAACATATTGTTTTACCAGCTCGGAAGACATCTTTTACTGGTGAAAATAAGCAGTGACCACTGCAAGAGTCAAGGGAGTTGGACGCGTGGGTGCATTCTCCAATTAGTGGCCTGAGCACTAGAGTGTCTTCAAAACGAACATTGTTTCTAGGCTCCTTACTCTGGGCCACTTTGTGAAGCACCCACCCTCCAGTCCCGATCCAAATGCAAGATGAGCTATCCTTGCTGGGCGCGCTACCATGGAAGCCATTTAGGGACTGCCAGGGGTTGCAGCTGCGACCCCTGGCTTGCCCCTTGCTACTCCTTGACACTGCCTTTGAGACTCATGGCCTCAGAGGTGGCAACATCAGTGCCTGGAACACCGAAGCAGCTCACCCTAATGCACGTCCTTCGGAGCTCCATTTTCACGGTTTTCTGTCAAATTTTTATTACACAAATAGTGAATAATATTATTCACTATTAGTGTAATAAGAAAATTGAGAATAATTAGCTGGAATACGACACTATCTGACAGCTAAGTAAGAAAAAAATGCTTTTAAATTTATGTTGTATGCATGCTTGTAGGTGAGTGTGTTTATCGGAGTGTGTGCAAATGTGTGTGTATAGTTAAGCATGTGTGTGTGACTCAAAGTAAAGGTCAAATGGTGTCTGATGTCACTTCTACTACCCCAGTCATTTTGGTGAATTGACGCCCATGCGAGCTACCCTTACATTGAATGCATATCCTTTTGGCGTGCTTCTCTACACTAGCCGCAACGATACATGGAATATAGGAATTAATTCAACCAATACGCAAGGCAAAACTGGGTGAAAAAAACACTGGCATCCAACGAGTGGAGAAGCATCAACTTTCATGAAGAGAGTCAATCAAGACAGCACAATTGTAGGCATTTTTGGTATAACTCTATGTCCACACATCTGTATAGATCCCCATACCCTCTACGGTCAGATTTGCCCCCTCACCACACACGCGCATCACCCCTCTAGCAGTTTGCATCCATTCTGTCTTCCAGATGCTCTGAAGCTGCAATCCAGAAGCGCGTTGCGATATAGAAATCAAAACATGAATATAAAGAATCAATAAATACACATATGTTGATAAAGTCACGTGTCCTGGGTATTACAGAATATCTCAAAATAAAAGAATATTTCTAAGACGTGAGACATTCTTCAATGACGAGCTTACTTTTTAGCTCCTGTCACCAATGCAATTTCATCAGGGGAAGATGAAATGTAGGAATATTTCCGCTCCGACGATAAGGGCCGCCCATCAGTCTGATCGTGCTCTTTAATTCGAACAGTGTGGCATAAACACAGGGCACGCAAAAACAGCTCCTCCTTTTCCTAAAAATAAGAAAAAAAACACAGATTCAAGCCCCTTCTTTTTACTGCATCATCTCGTCACACACAGAGGATGAAGACTGTAACACAAGGAGTAAGCAAGACAAGACTGAGACCAGGACCTCCAATTAATACCGACATTTAGAAATGAACTCATGTCTCACTTGCTCATAACCACTCATAACTGTGAGACACCTTCCACTGCACAGGCCAGTTACCAACCAAAGTGGGGTGTCGGTAACACGTCAATGTTTGTGACCATCTTTGCAGTCTGAAACCACTGCGATAAACAGAAGGGCGACACTTTACAAACTGTGCTGTTTGTGATTCAGAATGAGTCACAAATGTTACTTTGCGATTGAAAATACTTTTATGACACACAAAATAAATTTTGGTCATTGCGACGTAGCTTTCGGTGGTCACAAAGCCTGTCATTTTGTGAACTGGAGGCTTTGCCAGGGTAAAGGGTACATTGACTCCACATCTGTTGAATCTTCTTTTGTTAGATATTTACACAGTTCCGAAATATTTAGTTATTATTGTCCTCAAAATGAGTTAAGGTTTGAATTTTTTGAGATCATATTTTGTCCTTACTTTTTATATTTGTGGTCAGGTTCATTACTTTGTTTTTAAAAGCCCCACCTCGGGCTATGATTCTCCTACTTAGGGCCAGATTACGATACCGTAGGAAACAGCTCTGACCCTTGGTCCGAGCTGTAACTACGGCATTGTAATCGGCTGTTTGGATTCCTTTCCAACGACCCCATTTTGATGGGGTCTGTCGGAAAGGAATCCAAAGCAGATTTACGAATGGCCTCTGACGGGCTCGGAGATCCCGTCTGCCATTTGGAAAGCCTCCAGTAATCCCACTTTCTGCCTGAGGGATTATGATGGCAGATTCCAACAGCCTTTCTGTGCAGGGCCCCATGGGAGCAAGGCCTCCGGATGGCGGCCTAGAGGGCACTTCTGGTGCCCCCTTGTTGATCCCTGGACCCGGTGGCAGGCACCTTGTGGTGCCTGCCACCGGGTGCAGGGATGAACTGCACCTCAGCTTTTTACAATGAGAGCATGCATTCCAGTCGGAAAGCACGCTCCCATTGTAAAGAATAGGAATGCGACCGGACAGTGTTCAATCGCATCCTAATTGCTGGGCTGAGACCGACGACAGGAGGTCATTCTGTCCCAGTTCCCAAACGATGTCGGACGGATCTGAGTCCGTCCAATATCGTAATTGGGCCCTAAATCTCTAAATAAATTATAAAAGTATATACTTAATGTAATGGAATTCGAAGAAAACTTTTACTTAGTGTAGTGGTGTTTAAAGAAAACTGATTTAGTGACTATGCGAAACTTGGATCTTTAGAGAAAGATTTCCACAATGATGAGTATCACAGATTTTGGAAACCTGTCCCACTCTTCTAGCTGAATGTTGAGCAAGTCTTATTTTTCTATTCTCTAGGCTTGTTCTCCTGCATCAGACCTCATCGTCTTGTCCCCGTTTATAGGAGTGTGTGTTGTGAAAGAGTACATAGGCGATGCGTCTATTGACCATAACTGATTCAATATATGAATGACCTTCTTATGCCCCATTAAATCAATGGCATTTGAATAGCTTATTATATATCATTTTAAAATTGCATAGAGTCATTTCCATATGGTTTTATAAATCCCAGGGAAAAAGACAAGGTGGTCTGATGTCATTGTGTTTGGCTAGTGTCAAGTGGCTTAGGGCCGATTTCACAAACTTAAACTTTTGTGTAAGTTAACAATTGTTCGATATTCACAAAGATGGTTCACTAGTAGTAATTTGATGACTACAGAGTCTTCGTACACAAAAACATAGGACTGTCCTATCTTTTTATTTGCAGAGACTCCGCAGTCGTAAAGATACTAATAGTACAAGTAGTTTATGACTGTGGAGTCTCCTCACATAAAAAGATAAGACAGTTGTTAGAAATGGGATTTCTGGTTGGCTAGGGCTTGCGCCAAAGCCAGGCAGAAACCACCACTCTAGTCAGGGCTGGGGAGTTACACGCCAAAGATAACCCCTGCTCACCCCCTTGGTAGCTTGGCACGAGCAGTCAGGCTTATCCCGGAGGCAATGTGTAAAGCGTTTGCGCGCGCACCCATCAACAACACCCAAGGCCCACCACAAAAGAAACTCCACACAAGGTATTATATAAAAATAGCCTTTGTATTATACCAAACACATTAGATAAAAACACACACTTTACAATATGCCAACAGGCACGGGCAGAATTTACAAGGGATTATATGTACAGGGCACAGGGCCACATGGACCACTGTCAGGAATTAGCACTTTTAGAACTTAGCACTTAGAACATAGGATAGAAAATTACTGTAGCACAAAATAACTCATGTAGCACACAACCAGTAACTACTGGTAACAGGTAAGTACCACCTACGCAACCCTAACCACCTTAGGAAAATGTCACGCAGGGAATCAGGACCTCGCTAGCACCACCTGTACTAGGAGAAAAACAACCACCTAAGTATCACAATCCCTGTAGGGGCATAAGCACATTACACATGACGCATAAACACATTCAGAGGTGTACACACAAGGCACATGACACATAAAAACACATTCAGAGGCGCAGGTTTAGGAACAATAGCGCAAAACTTACATTAGCCACCACCTGTGGCAGTCCCTAGGCCAACTGGCCTTGTAGGGGGGCTAGGACGCCCTATGTCCCAATGTCAGGGCAAGGCTGCGCAGGCTGCGCAAGCCCCAAGCGTGGAGGGCACAACCTACACGTTGCAGCTGCCCACGAAGTGCTGGGCAGCTGTGGAGGGAGCCTGGGACCACTGTGCCTGTATATCAATCTGTCACACTTGGAGCCTCTCTGGGCTCTGGGAAAACAAATATGCCCTGGGGCAATGGTGGAGCCTCGTGGGCTCTAAACAACCAATGTGCCCCGTCGTTGGAGCCTCGTGGGCTCTAGAACAAATGTGGGGGCGACGTTGGAGCGGCCCGCTGCCTTCTGGGGCCGCTCTTTTCACCAAAGGAAAAATGCCCCCGTAGTTGGAGCCTCGGTGGCCCTGTAAATAGTGGGGGCCCGTCGTTGGAGCCTCACAGGCTCTTTAAACAAACAGAACTGCCCCCGTATACGTCGGAGCGGCCCGCTGCCTTCCGGGGCCGCTCTGCTCACCAAGAAATGCCCCCGTATGGTGGAGCCACACTGGGCTCTACACAATTAAGCCACGTTGGAGCCTCTCGGGGCTCAAGGAAATCGACCGGCACCCCCAACACATGCGCGGAGTCCCCCAGCCCTTTGCACTTACTGGGCTGCTCTCCGGGAACTCCCGCGTCGTCTCCGCTCTCCGCCGGCTGCACACCGGACTTTTCCTGGCCAGTGCGAGGTGTCACCAGAGAGCTCCCGCTCCTCGGGGCTCTCTCGCTCTCTGTAGTTCTTCCTGCTTCGTGGACTGGAGAGCGGGGTAGGCTCCCGTCTGCTTCCGGGTTGAGGCCCCGCCCACGTCCCAGTCAGCGCTGCCTGACTTCCTGGGCTTCCCCGGCCGCGGCGGTGATTCTCTGGCAATAAGAGGGGTAGGCTCCCTCGTAATCAACGCAACTAAGCGGGGTGGGCACCCGCCAGTTAAATAATTAAATAAGCGGGGTAGGCACCCGCCGACGACCACGGCAATGTCCCTGGCAGGGTGGGCACCTGCCAGGGGACTTCAGGATCAGTCTAGAACAGGACAAATGCCGGGTGGGCACCGGCTTTCAGAAATAAAGCGCTCCGAGCGCTAAAGGCAAATAAAAGCGCTTCCAGGCGCTTAGGGATACAAATAAAGCACTCCCAGCGCTTTAGGTGAGAATACACACAAAGTCCAGCAAAGTTCTCCCCTACATACAGCAAGGCAGGGGTGGGGGCAAGGCTGGACCCAGAGCCAGCTCACTGGGCCTCCAGGCAGGGAGGTAGTCCAAGTGGCGGTCCTCTGGTCCAGCAGCAGCCCCCCTCAGGCAGGATCCTGGAAGAGAACAAATTGTAAGGGGACATAGCCCCTTCTTATACTGTAAAACCCTTTGTTCTTGGTTCAGGGTGAGGGGAAAACCAGTCGCAGCTGGTTGGGGAGCACCCTTGATGTGCTCAGCCCCTCACTCTATTCACTGGCAGGGCTAGGGTCATCAGTCGCACCACAGGGGGCGGAGCCAGCATTGTGTGGGGAAAGCCCTGCCCTATTCAGGTCCAAGGTGCACTCCTCCCCAGCCATCAGCATGCTAATCTCACACTATGGAACCAGGTCACTTCACAGACCCAACCAGACTCCTGGAGCCAGGCTCACCAGCCAGCTCCAGCCAATCACACGCCAGACACACTTTACACTAATATGCCAACTCCTAGAAGTGGCACTTCCGCACATGACATAATCACGCATTATAAATCATTGCGAAGCATTCAATCACACGAGTCCGCACATACCAAACTCGAGCCTGCACACCCCACGCATCAGGAACTACCAGGGACACATACATTCCCCATGCATTCCTATGGGAGGGCAGGCCTATCTCACCACATGCACTCAGAGTGCGCACGCACTTTACTCTGGGACACAGGGAAAGTGCGCAGAAACCAAAAATCACTACCACCAGGTCGCCAATAAAAACAAAAAGTTCAGGGGTGAACCTGCCAGAAGGGCCAAGTCCAACAACAGTCCTATCTTTTTGTGCGTGAAGACTCTACAGTCGTCAAGTTACTACTAGTAAATGCCTTTGTGAATAGAAAACAATCGTAAACTTAGACAAAAGTGTAACTTTACCTTAATAAACCAGGCCCTTATTGTTTAGAGATGGATTGTACAGTTAATGTTATGATATACATGTGTCTGATCCTGCCATAGATCCATGTAGTATGCCAAGTGCATGGGTGTGTGCTCCAAACGACTACCATTTATTTTCCCAATAGGATGCATGGATGTCTGTTGCCAGTTAATTATATAGCTTCAATGCTATGATGGGGAGCATGGTCACGCTAACTCATGATGAATATTTGCAGCTGGATAGAGAGGTGTAACGAAAACGACAGTGCTTTGACAACTGCTTTGCTTTGGTGACATGGTATGGAAGGGCTGAAAGGACGTCTGCCTAACGTGTTATGCATGTGTGGTTTAAATTAGGACTATGAATGTAGAGGACTGACGAAGATGCATAATTGAATAATAAGTGGTGTGTGCTTTTTAATGTATTTTGTTTACTTTTTACATTTTTATATAGCGCAGACATGGCCCAAATGCACCAGAGCGCTTTACAACAGCAGCAGGGTAGATGGGTTGCAGCGAGTTACAGCAATCAAACATTTACGTCGGTAGATGCGTGCAGGAGTTACCACAGGAGACAATTACAGCAGTTGGTCAAAGGTCGTACACAGTTAAAGCATCGGTTTAGATGGTGGGGTCACATAACAAAGGTAGATCAGATCCTGGTGGAGAGAGTATTTAAAGTATTGTTGAGGGTGATTAACCAAAGTGTCTGTCAAATAGGAGGAGCTTGAGGTCCTTTTTGAAGGGGAAAAAGCAGTTGTTTAGGCATAGAGAGGGAGACAGAGGGTTCCAGATTCTTGTGGCACTACCAGAGAATGACTGGCTCATGTCTCGTTCTTGACTGAAGATGGGGGGGTTCCAGGAGCAGGGATTGGGCATTTCTGGAACACCTATTTGCTCCAGAGATTGTGAGTTTCTCATTTAGATAGGAGGCCCATGTGTCATACCAGTGGTTTGATGGATACATTGATGGTCTGTGAACATAATGCAAGTCTGCGTAGGAAAGAGATATAGAATAGATAAAAGATAGTTAGTCACAAGTTATCACTGGATAAAGGATGATGGAATGCAACAAGCCCGTACACATGATGAAGGGCAGTTGACAGAAGGCCTTGGCAGTGGTGTCCATGAAACGTCATGGCACAGATACACACCCTATGCGTGCTGTCTGTCAAAAGTCAAACTAGCAATGTTTAGAATCAGCAAAAGGAATTACAGACTAGACGTGAAACCCTGGTGCAGCCCTGTCCCTATAGGATGGGTGGCAACAAGAGGTCCTTGAGCGAGCGGAAGAGGGTCTGGAGAGGATCACTGAAGGAGGAAAGAGCTGAAGGGATCAATTTGAGGAGCATAATCAGGGTCCACAGATCTCAACAGTTACAAAAGTGACAGTCCGATCCTGTTGCTAAACAAGTACAACAACGGAACAAACCATGGCGAAGGGTTCATCCAGATAAGACAACAGGTAACAGAGCAGTGAGTTTAGCACAAAGACTTCTTGGATGGGAGCTAAAGCTCCTGTAGCACAGTCTTTAAGGACAACACACTTAGAAGGGATGAGGGCACAAACAGCACTATTATCATACTGCAGGGCCCACCCAGACCCAAAGAGAACACAAAATCAGAACCATCACTGAGCATGGATATCCCAGATGTCATACGAATAACAGCAGTGACAGGAATTCAAAATTCAATCAGATACAAGGTGCAAAATTAGCACAACGACCGACAAATCAACGCATGGCATCAACCTAGAACAACAAAATAATCACAATGTAAGGTTAACACAAGAACAAAATGACAGCAAGAATAATCATAATGTCAGATCACCGAGAGAGAGAGGGTGAGAGTGTGTGGGCACGTATAACCCACGCTGCGGGGACATGTCTGGATCAGTCCTTGGATTGTGGGTGAACCCTGACAAAACCAGACAAACACCATCTTTGTGAGGACCGGTGTTCTTCGAGAATCCATCCTAGCAATGCGTTGAGGTACTTTCGAATGAGTGCATCATAAAACCTAAAAGTGCTGTTTTATTTGCCTAGGTCCGCAAACCTAACCCAGTATCAAAGCTTGCATGGAGTTAAAATAATAAATATACACTTCATTACGGTCAATGTTGGGTGTGTGTGTGTGTGTGTACTTAAACAAGAAGTGGCGAGTATGAGATTGTACTGTGGACATAGCAGTTATCCATCAGAATAATTACCTGCTTCACCCTGTATTAGTTTCTAACTCTCACCCGCCCCATAACCCCTTCCTTGGCCAGATCACAAAAAAGTGAGCCTGGGTAGTGCTGCTTTAAGGCATGGTCTGGGGCATGGTTTTGGGCTATTTTTTAAATATCTTCTAAATACATAGAGCTGGGATGGCAACATTTCACCACTTACACTGGTACTTTAACAGAATGTTCTGCTTTTGGATGGAACCGTAGCAGTTTTTGTTGTAGTTTGTTGAAGTTAGCAACATTACAAAAAAATAAAAAAAGTCAACGCACCACAACAGAACAACGAAGGTTAACACAACAGTTCAAAACAAGAACACAACCTCAGAACACAAATAAATCATCACTACAAACAAACTGCAACACAAAACATAACCGCAACATACCACGATACACAAAACAATGGAACACAAGAAAAAACAACATAAATATAACACAAAAGCACAATACAACCCAAGTTATCACAAACTGTGTCATAAAAACAGGACACAATTGTATGATGTTGTGGTCATCCTCCATCAGTGCTTGCTTTCAATTCTGCTCTACTCCAAGAAAATCACTTGACTGGTACACATTTAACACTGACTTCAGTGACTATCAGTCTTTCCCTGGGCCTGAAGTGGGTCTGTAACTTCTCCCGCAACTGAATTCAGGGCCTTCGTTGCCCTCCTAGGCTCCCAAAATATGTATTTCCATTCGAGTGATTCTGAGCTTATGGCTGCAGCATGCTGGTTTAGACGCCCTTGGCACAGAACCCCTTCTTGAACCGTGCTGGTGTTTCCTTCTCCCTAGAGTTATAGGAGCCGTTCTCCACTTCTAGTACCCCCTCCTTACCCACTGTATCTTGGTTTCAGTCTTGTCTCTCTCGTATGTTACTACGATTATAAGTCAACACCCCTAGTCCAAACATAGAGGTTGAGGCCTTACGGCCAGAGCTGCTGACTCTGAAGCTGGAGAACCAGGTTCGAGTCTCGGCGTCGGCTCAGCTTCTTGTGATTCTGGGAAAATTACTTAATCTCCCCGTGCTTACCAAAAAATGAATGTGTCCTTGTGTAACTTAACTGGTGCGCATGTAAAGTGCTCCAATACCTTCGGGTCGAGTTCACGCTATATAAATTTGCACTAAAAAATGATCCTTCACTGACTACTGTTTGTACACATCAGAGTTTAAGGCACACCGTGTGTAGCTGAGCTATGGATTGAAGGACGCCAATCCTAAATTAATGCGTCAACCTTGGTTCTTTGGAGGCCATGACCTCTGCCTTGATTTTGAGTAATGTGAGTAAGAGAAGTGGGCTCTGCCACGAGTTTATGCTTTCTGATCACCCTTTCAGTACTGGAAGGTGAGAGTCAATATTTTATTATTGTTTGTCGTTGCTGTGCTCCTTCAGAACCTATTAGTAACATCTGGGGGTCATTTGAGGGTGCAGTCGACGATGCTGTCCTTTGTCTGGTCTGGGAGACCCTCTGCCAGGGTGGAACTAGGGTAGAAAGTAGGCCCGGCACCAGAATAAAAGTGGCCACATTAGCTAATCAGAGCTAAAAACGTGGCCCAAATTTGCAAATCGGAGCAATTTTGAATTTGAAAAAACAAGCTGCGTAGTTGTTTTACCAGGTATGGGCGGCTGCATGGATTTGAGCTTGCATTTTGTAAAATCGAACAAGTTACTTACCTTCAGTAACGATATATCTGTAAGAAACATTAGTTGGTGATAGATTCCTTACCTTAGAATTACCCCCAGGCGTCAGACTGGATCTGCAAAGTTTTCGTCAGCAGTACGCCTGCACGTCGGAAGGTGGCGTCATGCGGCTCTGCATCAGTCGTTGGCGGCGTGGTCACCGAGATGACGTCGCGGCAGCTACTTAGACGCCGCCCTCGCGCACTGACGTCAGTTCCGTACACGACTTTCTGCGCCAGGAACGCAGAGCCATGCAAGATACTTACCACTGGTGCATTGAAACTAGGGCCCTGAAAGGGTTGACCTTAATCCTAGAAATCGGTCCGCAGAACGGGGAGGATGGGTGGGGCGGTAAGGAATCTATCACTAACTAACTATCGTTACCGAAGGTAAGTAACTTGTTCATCTGAAAGAAACACATAGTGTTAGATTCCTTACCTTAGAATAGATACCCCAGCAATGCCAACCCCGGTGGTGGGTCTGCGAACCAAGATCACATCAGGAAGTTTCGGAGAACAGAACAGCCAAAGAAGCAGTCTCACCAGACGTGGCTGTCCAGGCAATAGTGCTTAGTAAAAGTGTGCAGCGAGGCCCACGTAGCTGCCTGACAGATGTCTTGTAAGGGGACACCAAGTCCCAACGCCGTAGTAGCAGCCGTCGCCCTGGTGGAATGGGCGCGCAGCCCCACCGGAGGCTCCTTTTCAGCCAGAGAATAACAGGCTTTAATACACAAGACGACCCATCAGGAGATAGTCCACTTGTGTACGGCCCGACCTTTTTTGGCGCCAACGTAGCCAACAAAGAGCTGGTCATCCAGCTGGAACTGTTGTGTGCGATTTAGGTTAAAGGAGAGCGCACGTTTCGGGTCAAGAAGGTGGAGCCTCTCTTCCTCTCTGGAAGGATGCGGAGGCAGAAAGAAGGTGGGCAAAGTGATGGTCTGCCCGATGTGAAAGGCAGGGACAACCTTTGGCAGAAAGGATAGACGGATACTGAGCACAACCTTGTCTGGATGGACAGATAGAAAAGGACGTTTACAAGAAAGAGCCTGGAACTCACTCACTCTCCTGGCAGAGGTGATGGCAACCAGGAAAGCAGTCTTCAAAGTCAGTAGACGAAGAGGACAGGTGTGAAGAGGATCAAAGGGAGCGCACATTAAATAAGTAAGAACCAGGTTCAAGTCCCACTGTGGCATTATGAAAGGAATAGGAGGGAAAAGATGAATAATGCCTTTGAGGAATCTATTTACAACAGGGGACTTGAAAAGAGAGGGCTGATCAGGGAGCCTGAGAAAGGCCAAAATAGCATAAAGGCAGCCCTTGATAGTGACTTGAGCAGAGCCCTGCTGGGCCGAAGAAAAAAGGAACAGAAGAACTTCTGAAAGAGGGTCAGAAACGGGATCCACAGACTTTGCTATTAATGTCACAAATCTTTTCCACCTGCAGGCATATACCAACTTACTGGAGGGACACCTGGCTGCCAGAATGACATCACTGACTTCAGGAGGCAAGTCAAAAGAAATCAACTACCACAGCTCAATCTCCACGCAAAGAGGTGGATACTGGACAGGTTCAGGTGGAGGACCGTCGACTGCTTCTGCGACAGAAGATCCTCCTGAAGAGGCAGTCGGATCGGGGGATCGATCGTCATACTGAGTAGCTCGGGATACCAAACTCTTCAAGCCCAGTCCGGAAGCCACAAGAATGACTTGGGCCCAGTCGCGCCTGATCTTCAGCACTCTGGGCAGAAGTGGGATAGGCGGAAAGGCGTACAACAGACCGCAACTCCACTCACGACGAAAAGTGTCGCCTAGCAAGTGCCGCCTTGGAAATTCCAACGCGCAGAACTGCTGACATTGCACCTTCTCTTCGGTGGCGAATAGATCTAACCAAGGCTCTCCCCACTGTCTAAAGAGACCTTGCGCCACGTCAGAGTGAAGACAACATTCGTGATCAATCATGCACCTGTGGCTGAGTTCGTCCGCCCTGGCGTTCAGTGAACCTGCCAGGTGTTGAACCACTAGGGAAAAGCCCTGCTGTTCCAGCCATGTCCAGAGGCGCAGAGCCTCCTGACATAGGGTCCACGACCCCACCCCGCCCAGTTTGTTGCAGTACCACATTGCGGTGTTGTTGTCTGTGAACACCTGCACTACCTTCCCCTTGACAGAGGGAAGGAATGCCTTCAGAGCAAGTCAGAGTGCCCAAAGCTCCAGAAGGTTGATATGAAGCCTGGACTCCGCCAGAGACCAGAGGCCTCTGATCTCCGCCTCTCCCATGTGGCCCCCCATCCCAGGAGGGACGCATCCGTCACTACCATGTGCTCCGGTTAAGGAAGGGAGAGGGATCTGCCTTGGACCCAATGCCGGTTCATGAGCCACCACTGCAGCTGTTGTGCAGTGCCCTCCGTGATCTGGACGTAATCGGACAGGTTCCCCTGATGCTGCGCCCACTGGAACTTCAGGTCCCACTGCAGAGCCCGCATATGCCATCTGGCATGAGTGACCAGCGGGATGCAGGAGGACATGAGACCCAGCAGCCTCAGGGTTATCCTGACCAAAACCCAGGATAGAGGATGAAAGATCGTAAGCATAGCCTGAATATCCTGGACTCGCCGTTCGGGAGGATAGGCCCGAAACTGCGTCGTATCCAGAACCGCTCCGATGAAGAAGAGCTTCTGAGAGGGAATCAGGTGCGACTTCGGCACATTGATGGATAACCTCATTAAATGTAGGAGGTCGGCCGTAGTCTGGAGGTGGGAGACGACAGCCTGGGGCGTGCCCGCCTTCAACAGCCAGTTGTCGAGATAGAGAAAGATCGGAACTCCTGATCTGCGCAGATGAGCTGCAACCACCGCCATCACTTTCGTGAACACCCGAGGGGAGCTGGTAAGGCCAAAGGGGAGCACGGTAAACTGAAAGTGCTCGTGACCTACCGTGACGCGCAGGTAACGCCTGTGGGCCGGCAGGACGGGAATGTGGAAATAAGCATCCTGCAGGTCCAACGCTACGATCCAGTCTCCAGGGCAGACCAGACCTGAGCCAGGGTTAGCATCTTGAACTTCTCCTTCCGGAGGAAGCAATTGATATCCCTGAGGTCGAAGATACGACGCAGGCCCTTGTCCTTCTTGGGCACCAGAAAGTCGTGGGAATAACAACCACGTCCTACTTCTGGCGCAGGAACGCGCTTGCTGGCCCCCTTGGCCAAGAGGGACGCGACTTCCTGTTGAAGAAGTGCCAAATGATCCTCCGACATGCGGTGGTACTGGGGTGGCATGGCTGGAGGGGTAGTCTCGAAGGGGAGGGAGTAGCCCCTTTGGACTATTTGTAAAACCCACCTGTCCGAAGTGATGGTGCGCCAGTGGGGGAGGTGATGGCGAATCCTGCTGCCCACTGGCATTTGATGGGCCTGAAAGACCAGGCTAGGAAGGTTTGGGGACAGTGGTGTCCGGGGTGGAAGTGAACTGACCCGCCCGCTGGCCCCCTGACCCGCCTCTGCGAGTCCCACCTCCGCGGCCGCGCTGAGACTGCTGCAGCTGCGGCCTGTGGCTCTGAAGCGAATGCGTTGGGGCGCCCCTTCCGTGGCCACGAAAGGAGTGAAAAGCAGGAGGCAGAGGAGGGCGAGTGGCCGAAAGGCCCAAGGACTTGGCCGTAGCCCACGAGTCCTTAAAACGCTCCAACGCACTATCTGCCTTGTTGCCAAAAAGGTGAATGTCATCAAAGGGCATGTCAATCAGGATCTTATGGACATCCCCCGAGAAGCCAGTAGTCCTCAGCCAGGCGTGGCGGCGGAGCACCACTGTCGTGGAAATCGCTCTGCCCAGCGAGTCAGCGGTGTCAAGGCCACATCGCATTTTGAACTTCGCTGCATCTCTCCCCTCAGCAATAGCCTGAGAGAGCACTCTCCATGCCTCCTCTGGACACTGAGGCAGCACTTGCGCCACCGTATCCCACACAGAGTGGGAATAATGGCCCAAGAGGCATGCGGTGTTCACAGACTGCAGACCTGAACTGGCAGAAGAAAAAAATCTTCTTCCTAAACTGTTCCAGTCTCTTGGATTCCCTGTCCGGGGGTGCGGTAGGAAATGCGCTCTGGGACGTGGTAGCTTGAACAACCAAGCTCTCAGGGTTGAGGTGTTGGAAGAGGAAAAGGGGGTCGCCTGGGGCTGGGCGATCGCGTCAGGCCACGTTCCTATCCACAGGAGCCCCTGTGTTGGGCCTGGACGAGGTGCCCAAAAGAACGGAAAGTGCCTCATTAAAAGGCAGCAGTGGCTCCGCAGAGGTAGCCGCCGGCAGAAGCACTTCTGTCAGGAGGTTAGTCCTGACAGCCACTGTAGGGAGTTGGAGGTGGAGGGCCTCGGCCGCCCTACGCAACGCCACCGCATAACGTGCACCCTCCTCCGTAGCCACGTTAGTGAGCATGTCAAGGTCAGGAGAGGTGTCCAGACCACTGGCATCCCCCAGTTCCTGTGCCCTGTCCGGGTCATACTCACACTGTGCTGTGAGAGGGTCCTCAGGCCCCTCCCAGTCCTCCCCTTCCTCCGAAGGCTGATGAACAGGCCTAAAATAAGGAGGCTGGACATAGGTAAAGAAAGGTCCCATTGGTGTCGGAATCGGCGTTGAGTCACGCCGTACCTGCTCCGTGTCCACATCGGGGCTGAGACCGGGGGTGACGTTGCCCGCTGCCACGGGTGAGGTCGGAGGTGGTGCCTGTGGGGTCGACGTCAGTGGAGTTGTCACGAGGTCAACCGGGATCCAGGCCTAGATCCCTGGGGGCCCTGCGGCGCCATGGCCAAAGTCGACAGCGATGCCAGAGCTGGAGCCGCCGACAGCAAAGGGCGAGAACCCCCAGGCACGCTGGCGGGGCACGACGGTCTAAAGAGGCGGGCCATGGCTGACAGAAATTCCTGCAGCTGGGCTGGAGTCGCTGACGGAACCAGGAAGGGCGGGTAGGCCGACGGCGACACCGTAGGCTCCGCCAGAGCCGCAGGGGAAGCACCACCCACACCCTCAGCCGTGACAGGTGAGGGGAAGTCGGTGAGCGATGACGCTTCATCGACTTCTTGTGATGCTGCATCTTACCTGGTCCCGAGTGCGAAGACTTCGATGCCGACGAACGATGGTGATGGCTCCGCGACCGGTCCCTCGACCTCCCATGGGACCGGGACCTTGAGCGGCGCGGAGCCGACTGCCGGACTTCAAGTAACTTTCGGCACAGCTCCCACAAAGTCTTTGGCGCCATGGCCCAGCAGTCGGGGGACGACTTGGGGTTGTGGTTGCGCCCCAGGCAGTAGACACACACGCGGTTCGGTTTTGTCTCCGACATCATACGATGACAGTCCCTGCAAGACTTGAAGCCGGGCATCCATACGGCACCAGGAGTCGATCGACTCGAAAAAGAAGAGACAAAAGGCCTCGAAAAACTCAGTCAAAAAGTGACTGGGGGTACCGCTCTCTCCGGACCTGCGCTCGCTGGCGCGGAAAAATAAAGAACTGGCGTCAGCGCGCGAGGGTGGCGTCTAAGTAGCTGCCGCGACGTCATCTCGGCGACCACGACGGATGCAGCGCCGCACAACGCCACCTTCCGAAGCGCAGGGGTACTGCTGACAAAAACTTTCCGGATCCAGTCAGATGCCTGGGGATAATTCTAAGGTAAGGAATCTATCACTACGTGTTTCTTTCAGATATGGAAATCAATAGTAAAACCCGACTATCTGCCATAAAACTGGCCCAACAAACAGGTATAACTCCAGCATGCACACTGACCTGTCAGACCAGTCCTTCTAGTACTGCTAGATTGCCCTGCAGGCGTGTCCGACCCTGTCGGCTGCACCTGTACCTTTCCTCATCATGCTGATACAGAGGGCGCTTTCCCGCCGTGCCTTGGGTCACATGAGAGGGTCCTCTTCCTGCTGCAAACTGCAAAGCGGAAGAGCTATCGAACAACCGAGTGCGGTGGAAAATAGACTGCAGGGAAGTAGAGGTACACTTTTCATTAATTTAGGTCAGTTCTGCTGTTTACAAGTGCATTGGGGAGTGTCCAGTCCCCGGGTCCTGAAGTTATGCCTGTGCGGCGCGGCCTACTCCACAGCAGTAAAGTGCTCTAAGAATCTCAGCTCTGCACACATACTTACTGTGATACCTTTGGGACATCCGGAGAACTTTTGGTAAATAAAAAAAACACCATGTGCACCAGTTACTCTGATATGGGTTGTTTTCACCTGGTTCATGTTTGTACGATTATGGCTCGGAAATAATATTGTGTAGGCAAATAATTTTTTATCATATGTGATTGCTCGCTTTTACTGTGTTTACTCCCTTTGCTTAGCGTCTACAATGTAACAAAAATATGAATCTTTATCGCGCCAGCAAAGGAAGTCATATTTTAGTTTGTAATAATTTTATTAGTACGTGCTTCCTGTTCTACAGTTTGTTTTGGATCTGAATAAATTGTTCTATGCCAAAAACACTGTCTGCACAATGACTGTAGTGCAGGGGTGTCCACGTTAGGTCCATGACGATCGAATTCATGGCTGAATTTCATTGTATTTACTTTCATATAATTTCCATTTCAATTCACAGTATGGAATTTATTTTATGTGTATCCTGAAAATCTTGCATGGGTTCAGCCCTCCTGACTCTGCACTGGACACCCCTGTTGTGGCACTGGTAACCATCTTCCAGAAGATCGGGAGGGCGTCCACGCATTAGGAGATGTTTCCAGCTATGATGGGCTTTGTAACTAACTTGATTTTCTCTATACTTCTTTGGGTCCCTTGCTCACTTTGCCACTGGATTCAAGATAGCCTGGCTGATGAGGGTTATGAACCCGAAACCGGTCCCAGGATGCTTGTTTCCGGTCCAGGGAAGACATGGCTTGGCAGTTTGGGCTGGAATGTTCCCATGAGGCACTGGGGCAGACTGATTTGCATATGGCCATGTCTGAACTGGGGTGGTGGAGTGAGCTAAAGAATGATGACGGATTAAACCCAGATAAGTCGACTGGGGGTGAATGTTTGATTTGCTCAAACACTCCGTCCATAATCCCCTTTGGTATCGCTTTGTTCGCCGTAAATTGGCAGGGTATGCCCAGACGTGGGTCCCTTGCTCACTTTGCCACTGGATTCAAGATTGCCTGGCTGATGAGGGTTATGAACCCGAAACCGGTCCCAGGATCCTTGTTTCCGGTCCAGGGAAGAAATGGCTTGGCAGTCCGGGCTGGACTGTTCCCATGAGGCACAGGGTCAGACTGATGTGCATACGGACATGTCTGAACTGGGGTGGTGGAGTGAGCTAAAGAATGATGATGGATTAAACCCAGATCAGTTGACTGGGGGTGAGTGTTTGATTTGTTCAAACGCTCCTTCCATCATCCCCTTTGGTATCGCTAAGGCACAAATTGGGCATGAATAATATCGAAGCTATTGCTGTACTTAAAACCCATTTGTACTGGCACAGACTATGTCCCAAACCTTGCATCTTATCTCAAATCTGTCAGTGAAATCTGGCAAAACAGCATTTCAGAAAACATTCCATGGTTGAACCATATTACAAGGTCTTTAACTAGTATAAGATGTCAGATGTTTTGGACTAATCCAGTCACCATCATTCATTCGACACTGGCAGTAATTAAAGACAAGTATTGGCTATGAATGTTTAACTTACAGGAAGATAAGCTCTTTCTGTTGGTCCAGGAAATTGAAACTAGAGCTGAGCTTTGAGAAGTACCTGGATCAGCTTTTTCCTGGAATAAAGAGAGCTTTATTTATAAAGTTCACTTTAGTCCAACTCCCTGTAAAGACTTTCACGAGGAATTGGTTGAACAAAAATCAGCCTACTGTCTCCGCTTGCATTCAAGGCAGTGACAATGCAGTCCTGTATTTTATGCTATTATGCTCTTATTCCTTGCCAGCCAGAAGGCTACATCTATGCCCACTTTTTAAGAAACACAATATAAGACACTTTAAAGATGCTATGATTTATGTCTACGAACGGACTGTGAATCCATTTTTAATCCAGTGTCCTTTTATAATTGTAAAGCATGGAAACTTACACACAAGCAAGCGTATGCCTAAACTAAACATCTTATCACACTGCTTGCAGTATGAACTGTAAAAACGAGTTTAGTTATTCAGGTCCGAACTGTCTGAGATCACAATATACACTTGGTAGCCATTAGGTTATCCCCGGTGATTTTCGCATTACTGTGAAAATGTCCAGAGTCACATGGTATTGCTAGCAGGGCGAGGCGTGAGGCATTTATTCTATGCTCAAGAAACAAACCAGTGGTACTCATTATAAGATCTTAAATTGTTCTGAAGTTTAATGAGCTAATTGGAAAATTTGAAATCTCTTCAGTGCAAGGGATAGCCTAGGAGTACAACGTGTTTTTAATAGATTTCTGGTTAATCACACCTTCACTTTAGAAGAAAGCAATGTAAGTTTGTTCGCTCAGTTGGCATGTTTAATTTATGAACTCATGGGCGAACTGTAGAATTAGGTTTATATTTTAAAGTCCATCTAAGTATACTTGCATTGGAGGGTTATTGCGTCTTGGAGTCAGGTGGCTCTAGGATATAGTATAGGTTATTTGGGGTGCTATGAATTGCTATGCCAACATTTAATAGCACAACTGCAGCGTACATAGTGCATTGAGATGGCGTGAGTGATGGACTTATTTATTTAGTTTTACATAGACATTCATTGTTTTTATCTACATAAATATATTTAGAAGTTAGAATATTTTATAGTGTAGTTTTATTTTTTCTTGTATCATGTATTTTTATATTGTATGGCCAACAATTGTAAACCAAAGCAATACATTTGAGACTTTTCTTGACATAGGTGGAGTAGGTAAGCATTCTTTAAATTTTAAACCCTAAATATAAAAGAGTAACAACTTTAAGAAGATCACTAAATTACTACCCTAATCATTATTGTGGCAAATAAATAATCAGCTTCAAAAATAGCCATTAACCATAACAAATAAATAGCCTTCATCATTTACTACACTTACAATACTATGTTCAGTTCTGGACTCCTATGATCTCGTATATTCTGTGACGATTTGGCCCGATTACTGTCCGCCGGCCTTTTTGGGACCCACTGCATCTTGGTTAGCACTCGATCTCGATTTTTGTTCCTTTAATTCTTCCTTCCTGATATTTTGTAAAGCGCTCCGATACCCTCTTGGGTCATGTTCGAGCTATTTAAAACTTCACAAATATATAAATTCTAAGACAACTGCTGCATGTCATATAAAAAAAAACAGCTGCATTCCACACTGCTCATGTGGCAGCTTACTCAAATATGTTTTTACTGTTATTTGGAATATGTTGCTCGATTCAAAAGGACTTCATGCTACTGTAGTTACAGGGTACCTAAAGACATCTAAGCATCAACTAACTAGCTGTAGGGTAAGTCACTCCTTTTGAATGCTTTTGTTTTTTCATCCATGGTGTGTATGCTCGCATATTCAAAGTATAGTGGAAGACAGGGGCGGCTGGTGGCATGCATAAGTTGTGGGGCACACATATAAATCATTTTGACCCACTGACAGGCACTGTGAGCCATTGAGAGTGCCTTTAAGGTTAACCCCAGAGCTCTCCATCATGGCTTGTTATAAACAGTGTTTATAACAGACAATGACTGAAAGCCCTGGAGTTGAGGCACAAGGCAGTGTGAGTTTCTCACTGTGCCTGTCAGCGGCTCAGAACATTAAAAATGCTAAATGTACTTCCCCACTGACTCGTCTCCTCTGGTCCTCCTTGATGTTCTGTAGTCGTCGTAGAGCAGGTGGCTTGAGAGCCAACACCCTTAATCACTCCCGACACTGCTTCCAGGCCGCTGGTAATGTTAAGCAGCATGAAAGAAGTGCCATTGATTAGTTGGAGCGGGTTGGCTCGATGCTCCATCAGGCACTGGGGGCAGATGAGGCTGGAGAGCCAAAGTATGATGTGCACTTCAAACTGAAGTGCCCACCACTGCTTGCTGCTGCCAATTAGCAGCTATGGCCCTGCCCATCCCTGACACTCAGCTCATGAGTAGTGAAAAATAAAATGGTAATAAATTAATTTCATTACCATTTTATTTTTCAAGATTTCAGCATCTTAGCCAGTGGGACGACGCTCCTCTGCCCTAATGGAGGAGCCGCGGCTGGTGAAGGAGGCGCCAGAAGTACTTCACGTGCCACACTAATGTAACCTCAAGCTTTGATGTGAAGTCTATTGTTTCAACGTGGCGAGGGTCGGAGCTGCCTCCTGATGTGTACATTTTAGCCATCACTTCATGGGGTTACCTTGAGCGGTTTGCCATCACGGCAGGAAATGCAGTGCTGATGCTGGGAAGGCTACATTCACCATAGTAGCTCCAGTCTTAGAATAGTTTGGGCAAAATTTAACATTTCCAAAATAATATAAAGGAGCAAGTACATTTAGTAAATCTGTATCACAACACTATCCAGGCTACTACTGAGGGTGGGCACACCTGAAGGTGAAAACAAAATAGGAATGCCCTGCTTTGGTTCCTCAATCTGGGTTGGCAGAGGATTCCTGCTGTACCTTCCCTCATCTGTGGCTTGGTCTAGTGCTTCTCTCATACCTGATGGGTTTCTCCCTCTCAGATGATCTACGT
This sequence comes from Triturus cristatus, assembly GCF_964204655.1. NCBI lineage: Eukaryota > Metazoa > Chordata > Amphibia > Caudata > Salamandridae > Triturus > Triturus cristatus. The sequence continues at coordinate 802,200,949 of NC_140588.1, read as the reverse complement.
CTTATCTGTCTTTACCCTGCCCATCCTCCGCACAAGACCTGTTCATCAAACGGGATGGATGTGTATCTGCGGAGGCATACCTTTCAGGTACACTGTGCCATCTTAGGTGTTCCATTTAACTGCAGACATGTAGATTGGGTGGAGCTGGTGTGTGGTTTCCTCCATATGATTTTAATAATGTTAGCTGCATTTAGTTTAGACATTTGACACAAACACTTGTTTCAGTTTGTGCCGTAATTGAGTTCACCTCATTGAGTCAAAGGTGCACTTGTGGAGATGTCTATTTCACGTGCCTACAAATTCTAACAAAAACTCACTGCACACACATTTACCTTCTGATCTTTCCTGTAAACTCCAAGTTGTCCATCAGTTTCTGAAAATCCGTCAAATTCCGAAACCTGCTGGTTATATTTGAGTCCATCAATGCAACACTCAATAAACTCCATGCTGTTCTCTGTAAGGGTTCCAGTTTTATCTGTAAATACATACTCCACCTTGGGGAAAAAGGAAAATTAAACAATATTAACGTAAGCAAATATGATTTAAGACGTCTATTTGTGAACTGCATTTTGTGCCAAAAAGTTGTCTAAATATTTGCATGTTCAACAAGCAGAAGTGTGTAGCAGACAGTAAAATATTTTTGAAGGGTGCACTATGTCTCCCTCAGATTCCTCATCTGATACATACCACGAAATGTCAAGCAATCAGAAATGTTAATACTCAAGCTACGTTGCCAGGTAGAGCCTGCGATGCTTAGAGATAAACCCTCGTCTGATCATCATGTCATGAGAGGTGATCGCAAAGTAGGAAGACTGAGCCGTGCACACTGAAGGTAGATGTCTAGAAGCACTGAGTATTTCAAGTTGGGAGGACAGTGGATGAGAAAAAATAAGTATCCACCAGAAAAATACAACTACCTTTGAGTGTTTATATACTAAGGTGTGGTGGCTATCTAAAAAGTTCAGCGTTTGTAGATTTATTTTCTAATCAGTTCACTGCGAAAGCCTTTGTAGTTCATCCGTAAACCAAAACATCCATCTATCTCTCTCTCTCTCTCTCTCTCTCTCTCTCTCTCTGTATATAACTTTCTTTTTATTGCAACTTTCAGCAAGCCCTTTTCATCCATTGGCCTGCTGTTGAGTTATTCACATTACTACCTACCCACTACAGCATACAGAATGGAGTTATGCGTCAGCCCTATACAGCCATTGGCTAATTTCATTGTGAGTGGCAGCATTCTTAGCACATCCTAAGACAAACCAGGTACATTCAGTACCAGGGACTACTATGGAAGTTTTGTTTTCTGGAGCAAAAAATATTCTGTTTTTTAGACAATGTTTTCTTTTTTTGTTCTGGTGATGGCATCACAGCTCCCCCAACAATAAACAAACAAAGCAAGTAATGCCAAAGCCAAACGGCGTGCAGCCAAAGTCACACCTACTGAATTTGCCAATGATTGTTTTCAAATGAACCCATGCCAGTTATCCTTCAGTGTAAATATTCTTTGTGAAAAATGAAGGAAGGTTGTCAGGATATGTCTGCCTTCCACCACAACAACAACCTTAACGCCTACTTTACTCCCTTCTAAAAATCTATTACACCGGTCTGTGGAAAACATAGGAAGGCTATCAGAACATACCTGCATGAATAAGTACACTTTCCTGAGGAAGAGAATGGAAGCTTGTCAGGAACTGCTTACTTCCCTCAATGACCAACAAAGGGATGATCGGGAAGCTCTCTTTTAAATCCAATTCTCCTTCAAGATTCCTCCTTCATTGGGAAGCAGATTTTCTTTGCACTTTGTATGCACCTGGCTGTCTCAGGTTGTATGGCCATTTTATTTTTACATTTTCAGCATAGCGCTATACCAGCTTAAGCCATTTGCAGGTCAGGCCAGAGTATTTAAATCAACCACCTGCGTGACCATGCAGCGGGTGAGCCATTGGCACATCAAGAGCCAAAGGTAAGCCCTGGCCGGAATCATTGCTTGTTTGTTATCCAGTAGTTGCATGTTCTTTACTGAGGAGTTACTCCATCTAGCTCCTGCAGACATTGTGGTTATGGCTAAGAGATTTTACCTTGCTGACTATTCTGTAAGGGTAACTCACCTCTGATCTCTACTAAATATTTAATAGCTGGAGCAACATTCCACTCCATCCGCACGCACAGCTTATATTCCATAGTATCTTCACTCAAGTACTCCACAAAATTATCCATGTTTATGTGTTTTTATTCAGTGAATTCCAATAGTTCACTTTTTTTTATCTCCACAGTTATTTCTGTCACATGCGGGGCAGTATATGTATAAAAGCGTTTGATGCCACAGATATGCCTCTCCAGGCCTTTTTTTGGGACATGACGTTATACATCAAACATTCTTAAAAGTGGATCGCATAAACCCCAATGCATTTCGAGCTTTTAATTGCTCTTCCTCAGGGGTTCACTGTAAACATTAAAACATTGAAACAATAACATTAGTTCGTTGTTTTCAGACCACTTAAAAACAGCAGGCTTTAGAACGAATACCCATTAGCATATTTAACTAAATATCTAACGTTATCCCTCGAAACACAAAATTGTATACTCAACACGTTGTGCCCAGGGAAGCCATCTTAGCCATTATATGTTTAACCTTTACTCCGTGTCCCCAATTATCAGTATTTCAAAATGACTTATCCCCGTGGTTCACCCAGTACACCTGAATAGATCATACCTTCGTGCAACATTGTCATGTTCTCTTTCAAAGGCGTGTCAGCTTTCTAACGCCCACCGGTATTAAATACCCTCAAGCTGTTGCGTCTATTTAAAAAAGCGTGCACTTGACTCCACCCCTCCCTTTCAACCAATCCCGTCATGCAGACTACCTACATGACTACAATTCCCAACAGCCACTATTGAAAACATCTGATATCTCGCTTACTTCTGGACCTCTCCACAAAACAATCTTGTGTGCCCCGCCCACCTTTGTTTGTCAATTACACGTCAGTAACATATTTAATCTATACATGCAACATTCGCATTTTCAAAACGTGACTTAAAGCTAATGTGATAACGTGCTGTTTTTGTTGTTGTAAAGCGCTATTATTAAGTCCGAAAAATAAAACTGTTCTGTTTGTGCTTCTCCATTTTTGTTGATAATTTAAATGTTGCTGCCTTTATGCATGTGACTTGCGCGCTATTTATGCAAAGTTCTCCTTTAGGGTGCAATCTGGCTGAAGGGCAGTAATTCAATACAAAATTCACAGGGGGTTGCCACGTACACACCATTTTTCTTCATTTGATTCTTATTTCATCATGCTTGGTTAATCATGTTTAATCTTTGCAGCGTGCAGCCTCGGTAACGTGGCCTGCCCAAATGCCTCGTATAGGAATAAATATCGAAAAGCTGGAGCAACATTCCACTCCATCCGCACGCACAGCTTATATTCCATAGTATCTTCACTCAAGTACTCCACAAAATTATCCATGTTTACGTGTTTTTATTCAGTAAATTCCAATAATTCACTTTTTTTTATCTCCACAGTTATTTCTGTCACATGTGGGGCAGTATATGTATAAAAGCATTTCTGATGCCACAGATATGCCTATCCAGGCCTTTTTCTGGAACATGACGTTATACATCAAACATTCTTAAAAGCGGATCGCATAAACCCCAATGCATTTCGAGCTTTTAATTGCTCTTCCTCAGGGGTTCACTGTAAACATTAAAACATTGAAACAATAACATTAGTTTGTTGTTTTCAGACCACTTAAAAACAGCATACTAAATATTACCACAAGGTAGATCCTTTTGACAGGTCATGATGGATAATCCCTCCCCTATCAGATGACCTCCATTTGAGGATTCTCGACAGAATTCCTATCAGAAGGTCAATAAGGTGTCACGAAATATAAGACCACACTTAAAGCTTAAGGGTCAGCTGCACAAGCCCTGCTAAATATCCATTCTTTGATAAATCAATTGTACCTCATCTTTAATTTTATTCAGAATCACCATCTTGATATATTTTTGATTATTACGGCAATGTGTCGCAAGGACACTTGTGGCCCAGATATATTCCTAACAGAGCCACATGGTAATAAAATACTCAAGTTGGAAGGTATGAGCAAACCTGGAGTTAGTATTGCAGGTATTTACAGAGAACAGATAAAAGTAACAGTCTTAGAAATTGAGGTATTTCCCTATCCAGAAATATTATCCTTTTCCATCACTGCTTCGGTAACTTTGTTTGGTACTCCGCTTTACCTTCCCCCTAGAAGTCGACTTTTGTCAGACTTTTGGTAAATATATTGCCTAGACTCATCCAAATTTGTTTAGTGAAGGGAGTTCAATAACTGAGTTGATCCCTCTTCTTCATCTGCTTGTTTGAACTTTCTTTCCTCATACATATATTTAGGACTAACTTAACTAGTGTCTATACCACCCACTCATACTGCGGTAGGTATCACTAAACAGTATTTGTGTCCGGTAAATTCATTCTAGATACAAAAGATCTGTTTGTTGTTTGGTCAGAATATGTGGCACTCACGTTTAAGTTTCAATGTGATGCTCCGGACATAAAGCCCAATGCTACATCTTTATCATCTATTGCTAAGTGTGCACTTAGTAACAATTCCTCTGTCAAAATTGGTTCTTCACTAAAGAAGAGATCTTGTAACTTAGATAATAACAACCAGGGAAAGAACAACAATTTTACTGCTTAGATTGTATCTCCATTAGATGCAGTAGCTCAGATAGTCATTACTGTCTCCCATCATAGGTCCCCATCGGCCCCATGGTTTTCTAGTCAGTTAGCTAAAGCCAAACGTGCCTGTAAAGTCTTGTAAAGAAGGTGGCACAAAAAAAATATTCTATGGAAGATAAAATTAAATATAAAGTTTAAAGGGCACAGCTGAACCAAGCTAGTAATGCTTCTTTGGAATTTTTTTTATTGTTAAAGGATTTTCTACTGCTAACAGTATTAGTCCCCGTTCTGTTGTACTGACTTTCGAAGATCTATTAGTGATTTGTTTTTCACCTTCTTCGCTTAAAAGATTACCGCTGATGGTCTGGCCTCAATGTCAACTTAAGTTCTTTCTAATTCAAATCCGGGTCTATCGGAATTTAGCACCATTACTATGGACGAGCCACTGCAAGTTTTAATTGGTCATGATTTTTTGTTAAAGAGGCTGGGTGAAATTGGAGTAAGAGGGCTTACTTTAGATTGGTTACGTGTATTTCTTAATGGAAGGAGCCAAGCAGTGTTCACATCACTATTCAGATCTCTATCCAAATCTTTCAAGTGTGGTATCCAAAAGGGTTCATCTCTTAGTTCAACCCCATTTGTTCTGTTGGCCTGCTAACTAAACTCTTTAAGGACCTTTATGTTTACTGCATGTGCTACGCAGATGACTAGATGTGACTTGTGAAAATGCATAAAGCAGCGTTGTAATTGGATGAAAGGCAGTGGTGGATTGGATGTCTAATAATTGCCTGAAATAAAATTCGAACAAAATAGAGAAACTGACTGTAGGTAGATAGGTTGAACAGCCAAATGGAGCCCTACAGAGCTGGGGCACAGTACTGCCCCATTGATTTTATTAGCAATTTAGAGAATGCTACATCCTAGAGCTACTGATATTTAAAGAGCTTAAAGAATGCATAGTGGAAAGTGTATCTCTTAGAGCTCATCTCTCTTTTGGTTGGTTTGAACTATGCCAACACCCTTCAGTTGGGGCTACCAGCATAACAACTTCAGCATCTTCAGTTTAAGCAGAATCCTGAAATATGTTTCCTCACTAATTTACCATGCCACATTATCATCTCCTCTTTTCACACTTCCGTGGCTTTCTATTGAGTTCTCATGTTATGGTCCAGCAAAGTCTCTTTGCTCTGCTTGATTTCTTCAGGTCCACAAGATGAAAAACGCACCTCAAGGGGGGTAGATCATTTGCTTATCTGGTTAGCACAATGTAACTTGCTTCTGTACAATCTTAGTTAATTTAATCTTTTTAAATGTAGGAAACAGTGCAAAATCTGTTTGTTTCATAATAGTCCATTCTGCAGTTGTCGTTGGTTGTTGATATACTTTCTTGCACTACAATATCTATGGATAATTGTGTGTTTTGTAAATATCTTAAATAAATAAATAACCTCCTCTTCTGATATTCCTTTATTCTAGATAGAGTAGGAAACTTGTTTAAAATTCCTGGGATCAATATTCAATGAAGAATCTGGGATGGGTAGGTCAGGGTCCTATTGCTTACACAAAACTCGGTCAGTGAATCTCGTCCCTTTCCCCTTGGTCAGAGTTTATTTAAACACAGCCCTTAAGTTCCTCACCTGATACTTTGCCCACAAGTAAGCACAATTGGATCAAAATAAAGTTAGGGTTGGCCGTGTGCTAATGTTAAGGATAGGGTAACCATAGGGCCCATCAAGAATCTGCAGAGTGAAAATGTTATCCTGTGCACATGGGATGTACACTGCATGATCCAGGGGGATATACATTTGTACACGACCAGCTCTACATGGGAGCAGTCCATCCCAATTTACCACACACTCTCCTGACAAAGCTCAAGTAGGCCAAAACTGGACTGAGGATGCTTGTGTTCCTGTTCAGGGGGACCTCACTTGGTAATTGAGGCTGGACTGTTCTCATTGGAGCATGAAAAAGGCTGATTTGCCTACAGCCTATCTGAGGTGATATGGCAGGGGTGGGTTGGGGGGGGGGGTAGGACAATAGAACAATAGACTGGGATGCAATCCAAGTGGCTGAGATTAATTCAATTATTTCACCAGTCACTTTTCTGTATTCCTCGGTGAGAAGGGACAAATATGCCCAGAAGTGGATTCCTTGTTCACCATGTCAGTTGAGCCAAGCTGCACTGACCAGGCCCAAGTACGGTTAAACCGATCAGGGGTTGCTGGTGTTCCGGTTCAGAGGGGACCTGGCTTGGAAGCTTGAGCTGAACTGCTCCTAATGTAACAGGACCAAGGCTGATTTACATTTCCCTGGTTTCTGTCTGAGGTGGCATGGTGCACAAAAAACACAATGGGCAGGGATATAGCCCTAGTAATTATCAGTGGCTGGGATTAATTCAAGCATTAAACACACCACGTGTTGTATTCTAGCATCCTACAGCCCACCAGCATCCTATCAATTAGGGTGCTATTATTTTAGCTTTTCTGTAAAAATTGTCTTAAAAAGAAAAACAGATAAAGCACAGATAAGGAGTCTTGAAAACGCAATGGCTTCTTACAGTTCCAGCTTGGCAAGAAAACACGTGCAAGGCAAAGTAGATATAGTCACTCTAAGGATTTTGCAAATCGGAGTTTCCAGGTAGTAATTGTCATTTGACAAATTGGCACATTGTGGAAAAAATAATCAACTTTGAGGCACCATATACCACACAGTAATCCTGAATTACTAAAGGAATTAATTGGGGTTCCCAAGAACAGTAGTAGCCATTTCATGTTTCATTAAAAAAGTGATCAATTCTTGAGGGACCATATAGCAAACAGGAATATAGAGAGCAATCAATGAAACATCAATCAAACACTGGCAACTTGTTAATAGCTTATTTCTTGCAAGGTCCAACAAACCAGGACACGCATAAGGGGCCAAAAACACATCAATGGTACCAAATCTAAACTGATATCACAAAATATCAAAGTATAAAGTTCTGGAAAAATATATTTATTAGTCCTGCAAAACTTGCTAAGCTATCATAAACTTACATATAAAGATGTTCAAGGGTGTCATATCAGAAATAAAATCCATGTTGAGAAAGACAAGTAAAAGGTTCAGAGGATCAGTCATTCTATCTGAATAATTTGATACACTTGTTCTTCTAACAGGTGTTCAGGCCCAGTTCCTCAGTAATCACATCACCTGTGTCAGCCTTTCTCATTCAAAATAAAATTCATAAAATTAGTTCGAGGAAGATTATGTAACCTTTCTGTCAACCAGATACCATTCTGCCAATATCTCTCTTTCTCGTCCACACAGCCTTACCAAATGTACCAAACCAAAGGCAGATAAGTTCAGGATTTACCTAGGAACACTGCAAGTAAATGCATGTGAGCACACTGCACACAAATAACATAAATTCTAATGGTCATTATCTCCATTTGCATGATTCCTAGGAGACCACCACCTAGGTGCACAGAGACTAAGACAACTTCTGTTTTGCCTCTTTATGACTTGATAATGCCTAGAATGTTCAAGAGCCAAAACCCATACTTCTTACATACTCCGACCTCCCAGCATGATCAACAATCACTCACCCATCTATTAAGAGCATTGCTTCGACATCACCAAGCATTATCCCTATCTCACAACTCTGCAAACACCACAAGCACACCTGCCACCTAAACAACTTCAACATCCCAATTACCGCAACACATAATCATGCTATGAACACACTGCATTTCATCCTGTTCAACACATGCTTTGCAGTCCTGTGTACAGCAGAAAAAGCAAACTTGGTCATCACACACAAACACACAACTTCAACTCCATCTTCATCATGAAGGCCTAGCTTTCCTACCTCCACACATGCCCTGTTGTCTTGATCTTGCCAGTCTACAACATCCAGCATAAACCAATGTTATAGAACTGGTGGAAGCATCCTTATCATCCATAAAAAAATACATGACTGATTATCAGCAATGAACCTCGGCAAGTCAAATGTGTCACCGAATTTCCACATCAAAATCACTGTTGACGCCACGACTCACACTACTAAATGACATAGAATGCCTAGTACTAATTCACCATGCTCCACACAATAAAGGCTTTTCTCCCTGAGTCCAGAACAATCATTGCAGCATTGCTTCTATCACACCTTATCAGAGGCAATGCCCTCCTTGTCAGTGTCACAGATTCACACTTTATCCAACAGAAGAGTCTCTTTCAGAACACAGGCCGGCTGACAAAATGACTCAGTAAGTGCGATAGTATCTCTCTATTTACCAACTCCCTTTTACAGCCTGTATTACCTTCTCAGTGTTCTACATCGCCTTAAAGTAATTCAATCACTGTACCCTATCTCCAAGCAAGATCAAGATGTCTGGTGGGTAATGCATCACTCACACAGCAGCAATACCATCAGACTTGAAACAAGAAAATGCAGCAAAGGAATTACAAAATATACAGGTATTCATCAGCAAGGCCCAAAGGGTGTGGAACTTCCTCCTGACCCAGATCTGGCATAAGCATCACTTCTTACTGAAGACACTCCTCTTCAAACATAACTTTGTTCATATGTGATTCCTCCAGATGATGGACCCAGCCCCCACCTCATTCGGTAATGCCCCCACATCTTCTCTCACTTCCCTACTTCGGCCTGCAGTTCTCAAGCCCCCTACAATGATACAATTCTCTACCTATTCATTGATAGGATGCACTACATAAATTCCCGTACATTTCACTTCACAATAAAGTCATTTGATTGTTCCTACTCAAGACACAAAAATGCATTTGTAAATGGTTTACCTAGGATGTCAATTTAAAGCTCTTCATAGTCCGATCTAGGAGCAACAGCAGCTGTCAATTCTGAGAGTCCACTACAAAAAACTGATGATCATCTTTGCCTGGAAGAGTCTTACCCAGGAGATGACCACCCAGATGAAGGGTACTAGCGAAGTAATGTTACAGCTCGCAATTAGAGCATCACAACATAGCTGTTTTCATTGGACCAGAACAGCAATAACTTCCCCTTTGCCTGTAAAAACAAAACTACATGGCAAACTCTTGTTGATTAAAAATCCAGTGAGCCACATCCTCCTAAATTGCTCCAGGGCAGAGCCTGAATGGGAAAGAGGACCTTCCCTACAACCTGGGAGTGTATTACCACAGAGACCAACTGCCAGTAAAAATTAGCTCTGCCTTAAAAGTGAGCATGCAATGTGGTAGGTTTCCCTGCCCCTCCTCATCTGTGCGCAGGTCTCCCTTTAAGGACCATGGTGCCCAAGTGCACATGCTAACATAGAGCCCCACCACACTGACAATATCTGTACTTGGGCACCCTACCTTCCCTTTGGGATCGACTTGTGGTCCCACTAATTGGGATTTACTCAGAGACTGCATGCCACTCATGTTAGGTCCTCAAGAAGCTACGAGGGGTGCTTCATGCCCCCAAAGAAGGACTGGGAGGTAAAGAGTGCGGTTGCTAAATGTATGGTACCCACTGATTGGCAGGCATTCAGTGTGATTCTCTAGAGCTTTTTGCTCATCTGCATGTTTCAGAGGAATGGTGTAATCACAGTGGCAAAGGGGACTCCTTATTTGCATTTTGCCATACAATTCAAAAGAGAAAATGGCTTCTCTCGAATGTGTGCCCTCTGCAAGAGGAAGTTTAAATTCAGTATACAAAAGAAGCTCTGCAGTCAGTTCTGTAACCTCTTTCTGGGTTTTCTGTAGTGCAAAAACCCCACAGAGGTCCCGCTACAGTAATTTGCCCCTTTCAATTAAAAGATTAACCTATATTGATAATCACTGTCTAATTAGAAGCAACACATTCCTTCTCTTGTTCATGTATTTCACTGTTCCTAAGAGATCTTTTGGGATCAGTGAATTAGAATTCTCTATCACAGAGATGAATGAGCTAGAAGCCACATAGATAGCCCCAAGCTTTTCAAAGAAGCCTTTATTCTTGATTCTGGTGTGTTCTGAAAATCTGTGGTACCCGCAGGATGCTCTTTAAGACTCACTAAGGACATCAGGGTTAATCTAGGATGAAGGATGGTTCTGAATAATGCAAATGCAAGATGCCACAAGTCTAAGAAAAAATTAGAGGATGCCTCTCCAAAGAGGGCTTCAGCCTAACAAACGGGATATCTGTTGGTTCTGACTGACACCTTTTTAAAAAAAAAAAAAGAAAAACAGTGCTTTAGAGTTTTATTAAGAATTTAATTTGTGAATTTGAGGCAGAGAGCGTAGAAGGGAATATGCAAAGAAAAACCTCTCTACTGCCTTCATTGAACAATGTATGCGCCTGAAACATTTTAATTCCTTGGCAATGCATCTGAAATGAGTAATACAGCTGCCTTGTACAGACAGCCCACACTCTTGGGTACAAACAGCCTGACATTATCTAAAACTGTGCAGTAGGTAATTTAGAGGTGTTTTATCAAGATGAATTTTGAATCCAATGAGAAGGATATAATAATTGGAGGAATTTAAACTGACACTATGCCAGTACAGACAGGATGTTATGCTATTTGTATAGCACACAAAATATATGAAGTTGATGGATTGACTTGCTGTAATTTAAAAAAAAAAAAAAGAGTAGAAGCAAGCTATTAGCCAGATTGAACATGTCAATACCATTTTCACAGAACATGATAAACCAAAGTAGCCAAAAGGCTTGCAAATGAAGAACGGGATTTCAAGACTTGAGCAGAATGACCTGGGCAGACATTGCTGCTTTGGGGTCAGTGGCATGATATACGATATACAAACAAGATGTGCTTGCTGCCTGTTAGCTTCAGTGCACGAAGAAAGCAGGCGCTGCTTTCCCCTGCAAGACATAATTGTGAAGTGGAATTAGCTTGGCAATAAAATGTAAGTTATCAAGCAAATCGGCCTTAACTGAAATTACAGTAATTAAATGGAACACAAGCCCTGTACCATAAACAAACAAATCTGCAGTTTCTAATTCAGGCTTAACTCGCTGCTGCAGCAGTGAGAATAAAAAAGGGAGAATTACCATCACAATGCTGACACTGTCATCCAAAAGGTAAACACCACAATAAATATGATTTCTAACAAAAACCTGATAACAAGCATTTGCAATGCAATAGGTCTCGCATTTGCGAGAGTTTAAGCTATTGGTATTGTAAATGACCATGCATTTTGTTTATGCATAGTTTTTTAAAACTACAAAGGCATTGTTATTTACAATGGCAATAGCTTAAACTCTCGCAAATGTGAGACCTGTTGCATTGTAAATGCTTGTTTTGGCTGTTTGTGGGCCTGTTTTATGATCTTCTAGGCCGGTTTTTACTGTTAATTTCCCGGATATTAAAACAAACACTGCCTGTAAATCCACGCAGTCTTCCATACCTTGCGAAACAAATATACAGCGTCTCATTGCAAGTTCAGAATTGCCCCAAATTGCACCCATGACCCACTTTTTTAGCTTTTTACTACACTAATGGCGGCCACTTTTGTTTTGGTGCCGGGGCCTTTTCTGTCCCAATCCGACCCTGCTTGGAAACATAGGGTCTATAGTGGTGCAACGTGCAGTGGAGGGGGCAGACGTTGAGCCCAACAGACATTACTGCCCGTCAGTGTCTTTGGATAAACATTCACAAAGGACTACAGAAAGGTGAGGAAGATTCTCTGTGCCAAATGATTTGCTTATGGACTTTTGTTTGCACACAACCAGTGTTCGAATACCAGCTCGCACTTCGCTCAAGTCTACTTCCATGGAGAAGATGGGTTTGTATTTTTCCACTGAACGCTTGCTGTGTTCAACTGTCTCTATTTCTATTTAAGAAAAGTCACATTTCACACTTTCTCTTTGGACTGATTCAGAACAAGGCCCATCCCACTCCTTTATGGAAAACCACTCCAGAAAAGTGTGTAAGAAAAAATTAATAAGTGAGTTGGTGTGTGAAAGTGAGTGAGATGTTGGGTGAGGTGGTAGCTTGTGAATGAGTGGCTAGGTAAATGAGAGGAGGTGGGTCGATGGATCAGTGAGTGAATGTATCATTGAATGATTGGTCGGTGGGTGAGACAGATGTGTGAGTGAATAGTGGGTGGAGAAGCGAATAAGTGTTGGGTAAATGGGTTGGTTCTGAGTGAGTGACCAATTTGATGGTTCTGAGCGAGTTGACTTGTGTACCACACAGTGCCAACTGAATGGCCACTAGGTGCGTCTGTGAATCGGTGGTTTGTTTTTAGTGCTGGTGAAATGTGCTGGATTCAGTTTGAGACATTCATTTTAGGACCTGGAGTTGGACTGAATTCACAGATGACCTTGAGAGTTGCGGCCGCTATTCACTAAATGTAAAGGACGTTTATTTCTATATTTGTTTTACTTATAGCGCATTTAAGTTTCCACAGTTTTGGGTTTAAGTACGTTTTAGGTACGTACATGATGGTTGTCTGGAAAACCTACAACTGCTCCAGCCAGCCCTGTCCTTGTTTTTTTACGGGTTTGCCTGAGGAATGTAAACTTTTCAACATGGAGTCGACCATTAATAAGCTGGAGGCGATCGTGAGCTGTGCTGGAGTTTGGGGAGGCATGTGTATACTGTGTCAGTCTGTAGTCCCGGTGATTACGTTGGTAGTTTGAGGAGAAAGGAGAAGCATGCCAGAAACCCGATTAATACTGACGAACAGCCCCTCGTAGTGTAAAGAGAGGGACTGATCAGACATGTCGCGCCCTCGACGATTAGTTTGGGGGAGGGGCTGTGCTCCATTTAGTGTCACCCCTTGTTCTGGTGCTAACAATCTACGAACGTTTGGGAGCCGCGGGCACAAGAGTGAAAGATGTGCAGTCAGTGCACACTGGCAGCTGCAAAAATGGCGGGAGATGGCTGCAGGGGAACAGAAAGGGATGTCCGGCTATGTGTGCAGTTGGAAGAGTTGTCGAACAGGATTGGCCCTCGGTAACCACAACAGAAATCGTGGACCTTTCCTTTCAAGTGCTATGTTTACACCGGCTCCCCCATTTCGTTGTATTCAGTACTCTACATTACAGTATGGTGGTTAAGTATTTATTAGCTTTAACACCCTAGGTAGTCCACTTCCTAACCTAGGCATGCCCGTTTCCATTCAGTTTCATGCATTTGTTTCTTCGAGCAACTCTGTAAGTCTATCGCCTGCAAAGTGTTAAGGTTGACGTTTTTGTATAAAGCAGAATGTAGTTCCTCTTGTGAAAAGTGCCACGCTCTTAACAGTGATCCTTATAGTTTTTGTTTATTGTCATTTGTAGACCGCCAATTTGCATACAATTTGACATTAGTCTTGCAGTTTAGTAGTAACGTTAGCATACTATGCAGTGACCACGCTTCTGACTGGCAAACTATCGCCCAGCTGTGTTTTCTCAGAATTAACGTCTTCCCTTTAGCCGATCAATGATGGTCCTGGTCTGGAAGAAAGGTTGAATAGATTGCTTTGATTTGGTGTAGGTAAAACTAAACAAAAAACCTGCGAGGTGTCATGTTTACGTCTAGTGTATAGTTTTACAGAAACAAAAAAGATATGTAGAATGTCAATATCTTTATAATTCATGTGGCCTTAATTAGATTTTAAAATATATCTGTTTTTGTTTAGCTGTGCCGTTTAATGCTATAGCTTGTTCTTTTAGTTCATTTTTGTAATCTTATTTACAGATACAGGAAGTGTTACCTGCATTCTCAGGCTTGCTTGCATGTAAGGCTCCCTCCCACTGCCCGTGATAACTCTGACACATTGAGCCACTGCCCCCCTCGGCTCTCACTCTGGGGGGGTGGGGGGGCACGCGGAACGGTGGCGGCACAGCGCACTTCCTGCTGAGCGATGGGAAGCTACCGTGCTCGGACACTTCAAATGCGCCGCATCGGTACTACTCACAGAGGCGCTGGCACCGCAATGAAGGCTCCGCAGGACGCAGGCAGGCTGTCTCCGGGACCCCCGCTGCAGAGCTGAGAGGCCTGCCGCAGCCCGAGCCCACGGGACGGTGAACTCCGGGAGCCATCCCGGTATGCGAGGGAGACAGCAGGCGGCAGTGATGCACAGGAGCCCAGCTCTGTGCGGCCGCAGAGACCCCTTGGCTCCAGTCCCTACGGCCACATTCCTCAGCTGCGCGTCAGGCGCTCTGCCCGCCGGAATGTCAGCCCGGGGCTAAAGGAGTGGGTGGGACAGACTAGTTAGTCACTGTAGCTAGCTGTTAAACACAGCTGATGAACTCTCACTGTTTTGTTAGGACAACATTTATTAAACAGAATGTTCCCATAGCGTGATTGCTTGGAGTGCCTCATCTCCGCCTAGATGTTTCATGATGTTTCAGGCAAACAGCGTGCACGTAGAGAGGGAGCGAGCGGCTAGCCATAATAAATCAAGCGCGCGGTGGGAGACACAATTCGCGTTTACATCGCCTGTACGGGCGCGCACATGGTTTGTCTCCCTTCACGAACGAAAGCGACAACAATAGAGTCTCGCAAAGGCGAAGCAGCACATGCGCTGCGTTCGCTAGGCGAGACCTAAAAAAATGAGGGTGTTAGGAACACATGCTTAATCCGAGGACCAATGAAAGCAAACATTAACGAAGCTTGCCCAGTTGCTTCTTACTTGCTGTGATGCGTGACATTATAGATGGTTTGGGGCAGAGTTAATTCGGAGGGAGGCCCTCAGGATTCGTCTCTGTGAAGCCAACATGTTCGTAGAGCAAGTCAAGTACAAGTTGAGAGGTCTGACTTACAAACATTTCCCATCAGAGACTGTACAGCTAACATTAGTGGGACCGGCCACGGGGCTTACTGACGAAAGGAAAAAATGCTTTTTCATAGAAACCGAAACTTTGGGCTGGCTGGAAGTACTGCTGCACGACACGTTGCCGAAGATTCATAAAAACATGCATAACACACTGGGAAGGCCTATCGTATCAGGCTGTGGTTCTATGTTAGAGCCACTGTGTAGGCATATCGATTTTTTTCTTGAAGCCAATCGCAGAAACTACAGAGACATACTTGAGGGACACCCTCCAGACCATTAACCTCGTGGATCAACTTCCTTTTGACTCGGACAAACAACTTTTGGTGACGTGTGATATTGTATCACTTTTTACTAGCATCCCACATATGGCAGCCCTTTAAGGTATTAGGCACGTCCTTGACCTGCGACCAGCAATAATGGCTGTACCAAATGATTTCATAATTACCTTACTCTCCATCGCCATGATGAAAAATGTCTTCTTCTTTCAAGCGAGCTTCTACCTACAGACCAAGGGAGTGGCGATGGGGGCAGCATTCACACCTGACATGACCATCATTTTCATGGATGATTTTGAACGAGCATTTGTTCTCAATACGAATAATCCATATCGCCACCTGGTCACGATGTGGAGAAGATACATCGACGACGTGTTGATGCTGTGGACAGGTACCAGTGGGGCGCTGGGATCCTTCCATGATTGGCTCAACCAACGAAATTAAGATATTAAATTCACGATGCAGTCCGATTCGAACCAGATTGATTTCCTGGATATTACAATTTTCAATGAGGAAAACAGACTACATACAACCCTATACCGGAAACCAGCAGAGCAGAATTCACTCCTAAGATATAATAGCCACCACCCCGTGGCTTAAGAGACAACATACCTGTGGAACAATTCCTGCGTATCCGCAGGAATTGTTCCAGAAAAGAAGATTACATGATGAAGTCGATGACTTGAGTAAACGACTACTAGAGAGAGGCTACCACAAACGATTGATAAAGAAAGCACAAAAGAAGGCCTGGTATGGCCCTCGTGAAGTCCTAATCACTGTGAAGGACAAGAGTGACACTAGCCTACAAAGGATCATCTGTGTGACCACATATTGTACCCAGAGCAACGTTATCAAAAAGATAATAAATAGGCATTGGAGCCTTATATCGGATGACATCGAACAACCCACCCTACCTATGCACTCTTTCAGACGAGCGTGAGAGACCATGTGGTCCGCTCTTTCCTTGAGAGTCCAGAAACACCATCTTTGCAAACCCTCTGGAATCTACCAGTGACATTAGGACACTTTAAGTGTGGCCAGTGCAAAGCCTGTAAGATGACCATTCAAACAAAGAGGTTTGCATATAAAAAACACATCATTGATTTGAAGTTGTTTACCAACTGCAACACCAGTAATGTAATTTACGGTATTATATGTCCCTGTGGGCTCATTTATGTTGGTCAGACCCAGCAGGAAATCAAAGCACGGATACTGCAACACTGCAGCAGAATAAGGTGCGATGTGCAAGGGGCACCATTAGTGGAACACTTCAAAACTGCGACACATGCACCCGAAGAACTCCAGTGGGTAGTTCTTGAGAAAGCGACCCTTGGCCCAAGGGGAGGCAACATGGGATCGATCCTCAGCATAAGGGAATGTAAATGGATGACACGTCTGGACTCCATACATAATGGACTGAATGAACAAGATTCCAGCCATGCTCAGTTAGCGTGTCACACATCCGAATGAGGGTGGGTCTCTACTGAAGTCTTCAGACATAATGTATCTAGATTGGGCCTGCTGTCATGAATACAATGTGATATCTTTAGCCTGATATATTGCACTCTGTACCTGACCATGTCAGGCTGTATATTTATGTTGACCAGCCTAATCCAATTGTTCTACAATGGTCTGCTGTTTGTTAATGATAACTACCCTAACGTGAATAATTTTACTATGCCAGTGTTTTGGCTTAACATGTGACCTACCTGATATAACCATACTGTATATTCATGGCTTAATATGCAAACCTTTGTTTGTAATGTCACATGTATGATTGAATACATTGTTTCATTGCTGGATGGATAATCCCCGGTCATCGTACAAGCTACTAGCCGACATATCTGCAGGCTTTCAATACAAGCTGGAAGTGGGGCTTAACTGTTTATAAGACTATGGGTCATCTTACACTTATCGATGTTAACTTGACACATTTATTTATCGACAACACGGTTAGGATGTTCCCTTTTTTAATTGCATATGAGCCAGGATTAGGTTTTGAAACATTGTCGAGTCTATTGTCCCCGTCTATGCTAAGGACGGCATCGCTGTGATGCTGTTTGATCAGCATCCAGCGACTGCTACCGGGACGTGAGAATCGTGACGCTAGGGATGCATGCGTTTATTTAAGTGAAGCTGGGAGGCCGGCTCGTTTCCCTCCATCTTGATTCTGACAGCAGCCAGCGCTTAAGCGGTAAGCACCCATGAGCGATGCACTCCCCAATCCGTCTGACTTTGTCTGTGTGGCGTCTTTAATACGTCCTAATGCATGCCCCTTTGTGACCTCAGATTCCGCTTCGCGTGGCCCGACTTCTCCCTGATACAGTCCAGACCACCGAGGAGCAGTGAGTTTTTACAATTTAGACTGTTCTGGTTTACGTCTTTCGCAACGCGGTAGAGGGCTACAACTAATTTCCCTGTGCCCCTTCCTCTCTGTCCAGATTCAGTGCCCCCGTGGGATACAGTTTTGGGAGCAAGAGCAGGTAATTCTGATGCAGGATGTGGACGTGATGGGTGGTGGTCCATTTTATAATATAGTTTGAATTTTGCAAAGTCCTCTCCCGAATTTTTGGTTTTTATATGTAATTTTCCTTTACGCATCCTAGATTTGTATTCTGTGGCCCTAGCTGATGACTACGGCTGGCCTACTCCAAATAGTTTTGATGGGACATGTCAGAATATATCCGATGAGTGTAAGTGTTTAGCTTTCACTACTGCCGACACTACTTGGTCGCTCTTTGACCCTTGCCCCTATGTCATTATTTGAATGGGCAAATATGTGAAACTACACCTTACTCTTGCAGTTGCCCCGCTCCCAGTGCTTCGGAGCCCACGCACCCGATCTGTTCACGATTCAGCCCTCCGTGTAGGGCTGTATACGGTAAATTTGAGGACCAATGGCCTCTAGAGTGTGTTTTATTGTCTCCTTTGAGGCATTTATCTTTAATAATATTTCACTTGAACCCTAGGTGCCCACTCCCATATCATAGTCCTGAGGAAGACCCCTATGTAAGGTGGCTACTAACCTACAAGTCTTTGGGGTAGAAACGTCAACACTTCTCTACAAGCCAGCCTATAAACAACGAAGATTTTTCTACTGTGTTTTGCTATGTAGTTTGGCTATTACCAGTTATGCAAACCCGTGTGTAGTAGTGGCGAAATAACAAGCCCAATTGTGACGCCAAATGTGAATTAGTTATTTGCACCAATTTCCTTGCCTGTCCATGACACTTCATCCTCACATAAATCACCCACTTTTCCAGATACCCCCCTTCCTTTCTTCTGGGCAGAATGTGTATGTATTCTAAATTTGTTATTCATATATTTGTAAATACGACGGTGTGATTAAATAACACTGTTCAGTCATTGATTGTATGTATTGTTTTTTTACATATTGTGAGTACTTGTTCATTATATTCTCGTGCTAAAATACTGTTTACTGGGACCATCCCTTACTGTACTGCAAGTGTACCTACTGGCAAATTATTCATGAAGAAGATGGAGGGACTCAAGAACAAGTTACTTATCTTCGGTGATGCTCTTTTTGATGGATACTTTAACTGCAGATTTCTCACTGTTGGCATATCCTGGCACCTCAGTGGATCTAAAAAATTCTCCTGTGTGGCTAACCGGTAACCTTGTACCGTCCCAAAAGTGACAGAGCGGAGCCCCTGCAGGCTGATGTTAGTTCTTCATATTTTTTCTTCCATGCCCTCAGAAGCGATTACAAATTGTAGATGACAATGTGGTGAAATCTAGTGTGGGACATTTGTACAATGTGCAGATGTCCTTTCCACAGAACAGAGAGGTAGGAGAGCAGTGAGGAAACTGTGGTTAGATAGAGTGTCACCATAAAGAGTGTTACAGAAAGAAAGTAACTTGTTCTGCTAACCTCATATTTTTCACCTTTAGAATAGATACCAAAGAAGTACTTGCCGAAAGGTGGAGGGTATGTGGAGTGGACTCAAACCAAAACAAAAAGTCCTACAGGACCAAAAGGACAAAATGGAAAAATGGCCGCCTCTGCAGACCTCGCTGCCAGGACAGTAGTGCTTAGTGAACGTATGCACGGATGCTTACGTTGAAGTTTGGCAGATGTCTTGTGACAAGCACTTCACTTGCCAGTGCCATTCTTGCATGCTTGGGCCAGATGGAATAGGCCCACAAGTCTTAGGGGGCTATTTTCAGCCACTGTGCAACACATATTTATGCAGAGGACAATCTACAATGAAAGAGCCCTCTTCTGCACCGTTTTACCTTACATGGTTCCAGCGAAATGCACAGCAGTCCGATAGTATACATGGTGTTCTTGTAGTGAATAAAAAGTAGTCCAGTCCATGTAGGTTCTTCATGTAGATTTATTCAGGATAAGCTGTTAAGCAGAACCCCACCAGGAGCAGCCTTACTGCTGCTCAGCCCATCCACCAACTGACTCACACCCTCACCAACATTCTGTCACCACAGTCACACTGGCTGAGCAGCAGGTATAACATCTCCTTTCTTTATATTGATTACAAACGAACACAAATGGAATGACAATGAGATCTGATGCAAGCAAAAGATGACATAGAAACAATAGGAGGCAACAGAATGATAACAGAACCATTGTGTTGTGCAGAAGTAATCACAGTGAGGAAGCCTTTTTTGATTGTCAGGAACTGTAAGGAGCAACTATGCCTAAGTTTAAATGTGTTGCAGCAACAAATGATAGACATAAAGCTGAATGAATTAAACATTCACCCCAGTCAAGAGATCTAGGTTAAATCTATTGTTCTTTTGCTCACTATGCCACCCCAGTTTGGACCCTCAATATGCAAATCAGTCTTGACCCTTTTCCTCATGGGAACAATCCAGCCCGAACTGCCAAGCCGTGTCCTCCCTGGACCAGAAACAAGCATCCTGGGACAGGTTTCGGGGTAACACCCCTCATCAGTCAGGCTAGCTTGAATCCAGTGGCACAGAGAGCAAGGTACCAATGTCTGGTCATACCCATCCCACTTAGGGCGAAAAGTGCTTGCGCAAAAAATGCTTGTTTCTGCTGTTCTGTGCACTACCATTGGAAAAAAGCACTTTCTTCTATTGGTGAACCAGGTGGTGATTTCAGTTTGGTGTCTGGGGTGGTGTCTAGCCCACTGGCTTTCTACTGGTCTAGGTAAAGCCCTTCATCTGTGTAGTGAGGCGGAGTAGAGTAGCTTATTACCTCTGCATCATCGTCAGTGTTGTGGAGAAAATTATGCGGACTTTGGACCACGTCAGAATTGAAGTCAAATAGGACCCCCAACTTCTGATAATACTGACATCATGGAAGAGGCTGAGGATCTGGTTCAATGAATACTGCCTATACCTTTGTAATCTCTTAGCCTAATAAATATGAGATGAAGGCCGATGCCAGTTCAGGATAATCGAAGTGTCAGAATTAGATCCAGTATCAGCACTGGCAGAGTAGGTCCAGCCTGCAAAGGGTAGATGTAGACCTTGGAGTCACAGTAGAAGCCTGGACCAGAAATGGGTCCCAAGTGGATTGTTGGCATCAAGGGAGGGCTCCACTAGCAAAAGTCTGACTGGAGGACACTTTGGTTCCATAGGGCCCAAAGAAACTTCAGAGGGAGCTGGAAGCATCTGAAAGATCTATAGAATGGCTGTAAGGAAGTCCTTGGGGACCGGGAGTCGTTGAACAGTCAGGAAACTGACGTTTTGCTACTCTTTATGCAGGACGTGAGCGGCCCCTTTAATTCCTCATGGAAAGAGTGAGAGGTGGAGTTCGAGGGGATGATGTCAGCCCATGCCTTCCTATTAGGGACGGACGCCGACAAGAAGACGGATGGAGTCAGATGCAGAGGCGCGCATGCCGGGGAACCAGAGAGAGGAACCGTCCGACAGAGGAGGATGCCGAAGAGGAACGAGAGAGAATGCCGCACCGCCGAAGGTCCCGAAGCTCAACAGGGGGAGCCGGACAGCAGGAGTGAGCCAGGAGGCAAGCAACACGACACACCGCCTCTCTCCAGGAGGAGCGTGGCTGGAGCAGGTACATCACCGCATACGGGGGTTTTCTTTGTCACTGGGAGGGAACGGGTAGTATTTTGCGGGTGGACACCGTTTTGTTTCTTTTTTCTTCCACATGGTGGTAGCGCTCGGTGGTCCCTCACAGTCCCTTCCCTACAGTTTGAAGTCTGAAGGACTTCCCCACTGACCAGTGTTTTCTTCTTTTGTTACCTACACATCCCACGTCTTACGGGAGGATATGGAGCCCTGAATACCAGCCAGATTCTATGTAATAGTGGGAGAGACAAGACAAGAATCGCGTGATGGAATTTTACGTTCAGTTGCCTACAAATAAATAAAAAGCATACCCTAAAGACAGTCCAGGTGTCTGGCTTTATTACGAAAGGGTGGATCAATTGTATAGCGCCAACTCCCCAGGGTGTCCCGACAAATTTTGGTGGAGATGCGGGCATCCTCCATCCGATAAAAGATGGAAAACCTCATTTCACAGATGAGAGAAGGACAGAGCAAGCTGGAGTGGGCGGTGGAGAAGAACGCCAGCCAAGCTGAAAGGGATCGGGCTGTCTTCTCATCCGTAATCCAAACCCAGGCAGACAACCTGACCAAGCTGGCCGAAGGGCAGTCCCAGCTACTGATAGCGTTGGGTCAAGGAAAAGGGGCTGCCCTACCAGGAACAGTGATCCCTCTTCAGAAACATGTCCCAGGGGAAGACCCAGTCTCCTTTTTTATTAATTTTGAACGGGCAGCCAGGGCCTCCGCTTGGCCAGCAGATCGGTGGCCGTTCTATCTAGCGCCCCTGCTCACGGGTAAAGCCCAGGTGGCATATCAGATGGCCAACCGGGATAGCACCGCTGCCTATGGACATGTGAAGCAGTTCATCTTGGATCGTTTGGAGGTCGATGATGAGGCACACCGCCTTAGGTTCCGACAAGAGAGGAGTGCGCCAGGCGACACCCCAAAGACGCTTTTCTATAAACTAAAGGATGCCGCCAACCGGTGGCTCAAGCCCTTGGACTCTATCTGGGAAGAGATTAATAAGATCTACCTCAAACAATATCTTGAGGCATTACCTTATGGTACACAAAGATGGCTGCGCCAACATGCCGGTCTGACTCTTGAACATGCTGTAGAGATGGCCACCTCTTACGCCAGGGCACAAAACCGTAACATGATCAATGAACCTGAGAAAAACCTAAGACCACCCCAACCCGGGAAAGCCGAAAGAAAACCAACCAAAACCTCGGTTGAACCCATGAGACCGCGATATGGGAGACGGGAGGCTCTCCCTCCTTCTGGTCCCCAATGTTTTGAATGCAGCGAGTGGGGGTACATCGCCAAATTCTGCAGGAAAAGAAAGGAGAAAACCGAGGAAGAGCCGACGGACGTCAGCTACTTGCCCCGGTCCATCTTGTACGCTCAAGAAACGGGTCCAGTCTTATGTGGGTCTGAGCATGAATGGCCATCCGGTAACAGCCCTATTAGACTCAGGTTGTAGGCACTCAGTATTAAGAAAGGAGCTCATTCCCCAAACTTACCTACTTCCTGGGAGGTTGGTTAGTATTAGGTGTGTACATGGCGACATAAGGGACTACCCAGTAGCCAGAGTCAGTATCCAAACTGAACTCGGCATAGAAACCCAGCCAGAAGTAGGAGTCCTACCTTACCTTCCTGAACCCCTCATAATATGTATAGACAACCCCTGTTTTTCTAGCCTTCTTTTAGGGAACCTGAAGAGTACTCCCGGCCCCAAAAGCCCCATATTATAATTATTATTACTATTAATTAAATTTATAAGGCGCAACATCTACCCAAAAGGGTTTCCCGGCGCCAGACAGACCGCGGAAATTATAACTGCTTAAATGATTAATGGTTAAAAAGCCACGTTTTCAATGATAACAGACCCATAATGGTCTGTTGACTTCCAAACCCTGGGCCCTGGATACACATTTCAGGACCGCCCAACTAAACGACAGTAGTCTCAGTAAGCCTGGCAGAGCGCCAGAGATAAAGAATACCCCACGACAGACATATCCTTGCTTCAGAGAGCAAAATGGCCTTCTGTATAGAGTAGCACTGGAAGGTGAGGAGCCACAGCTGTTGGTACCTACAGGGTTCCGAGACCAGATCCTTTTCTTTGCTCATGCCCATCTCCTTGCGAGACATTGTGGGGCGGACAAAACAGCGCAGTCAATACTACAGAACTTCTTCTGGCCGGGGGTCCATGCTCAGATAAAGAAATATTGCCAAGAGTGCCCAATTTGCCAAAAAATAAACCCTTACATCCCTCCAAGAGTGCCATTGAACCTCCTTCCCATCATTGGCAAACTTTTGACTGCATTGGGATGGACCTCATAGGTCCTCTTCCCAAGTCCACTAGGGGTTACCAGTATGTTCTTGTCATAGTAGACTAGTCTACCCGGTATCCGGAAGCCCTTCCCTTACGCTCCGCTACGTCCACCACTATAGCCCAGCGACTGATAGAGGTCTTCTCAAGGATAGGGTTTCCCAGGGAGATTATCACGGACCAAGGGACCCCCTTTGTGTCCAGATTAATGAAACAGGTCTGTAGACAACTGAACATAAGACATATCAAAATGTCTGTGTACCACCCCCAGACTGATGGCCTTGTCGAACGCTACAACGGCAGTCTCAAGCTCACACTCAAGAAGATGTTGACTGAGGATAGGAGGAATTGGGACCAACTTCTTCCTTTGGCCCTATTTTTCCTCAGAAGCCAGGTACAAAGCAGCCATGGGGTTTCCCCTTTTGAGCTTCTCTTTGGGCGAAAACCCCATACGCTTCTGGAGATAACCAGGGAAATCTGGGAGAAGGATGGGGCCCAAGTAGCCCAGTCCCTATTAAACTACGCCAATCAAATAAAAGCCCGTCTACACAAACTGAGAACCCTGGCCCACAAGACCTTAGAGAAAGCCCAAGAGAATCAGAAATATTTCTACAATAAAGGGAAAAGGTGGAGAGAACTGAGCATAGGTTATTGGGCCTTGGCTTTACTTCGCTCCTCCACACATTAGTTGAAGAAGGAGTGGCAAGGACCCTTTCAAGTTTAGAGGAAAATAGGAAAAACCACGTATATCCTAGCCCTTTCCACCACCAAGACCCAGATGTACCATATAAACCTTTTAAAGAAATGGCTAGGTCCTCCACCTAAAGGTACACATAGTGTCTCCACTGTAGAAAACCTATCACCTACTGTTGACGCTACTATCATTAACACCGACTTGACAGACAATCAGAACGAGGCAATACACACCCTCCTTTCCTTTAAGGATGTATTTTCAGACCAGCCAGGAAGGACTCCTCTGACCATGCATTCCATCCCAACCCAAGAGGGGAAGATAGTTAAATAAAGGCCATACAGGGTCCCTGAAGCCCGCCGTATCGCCCCCAAAAAGAAGTGTCCCAGATGCTGGAAATGGGAGTTATAGTACCCTCCCATAGCAACTGTTGTCTTCCTGTTGTACTGGTGCCAAAACCGGATGAGAGCATCTGGTTCTTTATCGACTTTAGGGCGGTAAACCGGATATCGAAAAACGACATCTACCCCCTCCCCAGGGTTGACGAGTTGATAGAACGCCTAGGTGAAGCCTGTTACATCTCCACCATCAACCTCACCAAAGGGTATTGGCAAATTCCCCTGAATCCTAACGATCACGAAAAGATGGCTTTTACCACACCTGATGGC
Source organism: Triturus cristatus (assembly GCF_964204655.1). Lineage (NCBI taxonomy): Eukaryota > Metazoa > Chordata > Amphibia > Caudata > Salamandridae > Triturus > Triturus cristatus. The sequence goes on along the minus strand of NC_140588.1, from coordinate 802,175,558 downwards.
CTCTACCACTTCCCGGTACTACCCTTCGGGTTACACGGGGCCTCAGCCAGTTTCCAGAGACTGATGGATACAATGCTAGCACCTTACCTGACCTACTCCTCAGCCCACTTAGACGATATTGTCGTGTATAGTAAGTCATGGAAAGAACATCTGGCCCATCTTAGTGCTATCCTTTCTGAGCTTAGAGATGCCAGCTTGCACATCAACGCAAAAAAATCCAGATTCACATTTCAGAAAGTGAAATACTTAGGATACGTGTTGGGAAAAGGTCTAATAGAGCCACAGACCGAAAAAGTAAGGGCTAAACAGGACACACCATTTTCCACTACCAAACGTGAGCTGAGAGCCTTCTTGGGACTAGTAGGTTATTACCGGCATTTAATCCCGCAATTTTCGGAAATTGCCAATTCCCTCACGGACTTACTAAAGAAGACAACCTCAGCTTCCCCTCGGTCGCTGAGAAAACGGCCTTCCAGGACCTCAAAACGGCCTATCCACTTCCCCAATGTTAGTGACACCTGATTTCAAAAAGCCATTTCTCCTCCAAACAGATGCCTCTGGGGTGGGTATAGGAACAGTTCTGTCACAGCAATACAGCGGGGGTGTTGAAAGACCTGTCCTATACATCAACAGAAAACTGTTTCCAAGGGAAAGGGTCTATCCCACGATTGAAAAGGAGTGCCTGGCTGTGAAATGGGGAATAGAGAAGCTGTGGTATTACCTTGAGGGCTGGCCCTTTGTGTTATACACTGAGCATGCCCCCTTAACTTGGCTCCAATGGAACAAGGGGTGCAACAATCGAGTTCTCCGATGGTTCTTGACCCTCCAGTCTTTTCAGTTCGAGGTCCGTCACCGTAAGGGCACGGAGCAGGGGAATGCTGACTATCTGTCCCGTTATCCTCTTTCCCCTGATCGGGGAAATCCTAGGGGATGTGTAAGGAAATCCTTGGGGACCGGGAGTCGTTGGACAGTCAGGAAACTGACGTTTTGCTGCTCCGTATGCAGGACGTGAGCAGCCCCTTTAATTCCTCATGGAAAGGGCGACAGGTGGAGTTCGAGGGGATGACGTCAGCCCATGCCATCCTATCAGGGACGGACGCCGACAAGAAGACGGAAGGAGTTGGATGACGAGGCGCGCGTGAGGGGAACCAGAGAGAGGAACCGACCGAGGAAGATGCCTGAGAGGAACGAGAGAGACTGCCGAACCACCAAAGGTCCCAAAGCTCAACAGGAGGAGCCGGACAGCAGGAGTGAGCCAGTAGGCCAGCAACACCACGCGCAGCCCCGCCACTCTCCAGGAGGAGCATGGCTGGAGCAGGTACTTTGCCGCATAAAGGGGTTTTCTTTGTCACTGGGAGGGAACGGGTAGTATTTTGCGGGTGGACACCGTTTTGTTTCTTTTTTCTTCCACATGGAGGTAGCGCTCGGTGGTCCTTCACAATCCCTTCCCTGCTATTTGAAGTCTGAAAGACTTCCCCACTGACCAGTGGTTTCTTCTTTTGTTCTCCACATGTCCCACATCTTTCGGGAGGATACGGAGCCCTGAATAACCAGCCAGATTCTCCGTGACAGCGGGAGAGACAGGACAAGAACCGCGTGATGGACTTTTAAGTTCAGTTGCCTACAAATAAATAAAAAAGCATGCCCTAAAGACAGTCCAGGTGTACGGCTTTATTACGAAAGGGTAGATAAATTGTATAGCGCCAACTCCCCATGGTGTCCCGACAATGGCCTACTTGAAGGCTATCTTCTGCGGTGTCAACAATGGTTTATGGATTTCAGAGCACACTGGGATTCAGAATCAGTAGCCATTATGGGGTGAGGGTGACCTTTGGAATCAGACGAGAAGTACTGAAGGCAGCACTCAAAGTGCAAGAAGGGGTTGAATTCCATTTAGGCTTTTTCACTTAAGTCACGTCATCAACTTCGATTTAGGAATCCACGAGGGGACAGACCCCATGACCAACAGGGCCCCACAACTCGGAAGGAGAAGGTGAAGCTGTTTCAAACATGAGCTTTTCTTGTGCTCAGTAGTGTAATGCTCTGTCTCCCGCTTCATGATTGCCTTAAGGTGTATAAAGGCAAATATTTTGTACTACTATGAAGTGTGACCAGAGCACTGGCTCCAAAGACACATGAAAATGGGACTGTAACCAACATCTGCTTTCTGCAGGTATAGCACAACTTAAATACTGCTGTCTTTGGGGGAGCCATCTTCTCTAGGAAACTGACTGAAAATGTTTTAGAGTTGTGGAAAGACTGACAAACTAGGCAGCAGAACTCCAGATCCACTTTGAATAAAGGAAATGACATCAGCTTGAAGGCCTTGTTTTAACAAAAATGGACATGAGGCCTTACCCCATACTCTGCTGTGGATAAACAAACAAACAACTGGATGGGGTCAGCAGTCTTCTTTCTTTGCGATTCTGGATCCTTTGAAAGTTCCGTCCATCTCAACCTCTTCCACTAGGACAAACCTGGCCCTAAGCTTCATTAAGTTATGAGCCCTCATCCAGCCCCGGCTGTTTGGGTGCAGAATGTTCAGTTTCCAAGTTAGTGATTTAAGTCATTAATGGGTGTTCCTGCTCTGAATCGGTGGATTGGGGGTTGTCTCAAAAGTCCATAGCGAACACCCCTCTGTTTTGGGCCTGTAGTTTCCTCCTTACACTGTTGTGGGTGCCTTTCTCAATGTCTGAGGATAATCCAAGACGGAACAGGCTCCACTTGGGCAGGGGGTGGATTTCTCCTCAGGTGAGTGTTTTGAACTCTCGGTGCCTTCTCTCAATCTGTTGCAATTTTGGGACTCATCCCCAGCTGCCAATCCCTGAAGGTTTTGTTCCCTTCTGTTCTGTCTGGTCGCCGTGCAGGTGGTTCTTCTACCCATGTCCACGCCTCTTCTGGGATCTGGAAGAAGAGTGACCTATTTTCAAAGATGACCTTGAGTTTGGCTGGGAATACGAGCATGTATTGTATGTTCAGTGCACTGAGTTTGGGATTTACGGAGTCGAAAATGCGTCTTAGCTTTTCTACCTCCCTGGAGTAGTCGGGGAATATAATTTTTTTTGCCTTGGCATGACGAATTTCCCCAACCGTCTCGCCTCTCTTAAAATTAAGGAAGAGGCTTATTGGCGTGAAGTGTTCAAAGTAATTGGGGAAATGGTAGAACTGGAAATTGCACCAATTCCTGCACCTGCACTGCTCGGCTATGTTCTTGGTTTCCCGAAGGGGATCCGTAAATTTGTGGCAATTGGGTTATTACTGGCGAAGAGAGAGATAACTATTAAATGGGGCGTAAATCCCCCCCCCAACGTTAAAAGGCTGGCTCAAAAGCTTAACCTATTGCAAAACAAACGGCAATCTGTATGCTAGCACCCAGCCACGGCCGTCGCGCCTGAAAGATATCTGGGAGCCCTTCAAAAGTTATTAGCTAGCACTGAGTGCACCATCTGACGTGCAACAGACACACGGGATTGTTACTACTGGGGTGGGTTAGGCTGTTTCCGGCTGAGCTTTAGATCGTAAATCTACACAACTCATCAATAGTGTATGGTCGGTGGCTATGTGGGGCTCGGCTGGAAAGAGGGTTTTGTGATTGAACAAAGGAGGTCAGGTGTAGGGCAAAAGTTTTACAAAATGTAATAGTTGTCTATGCTGCATTGCGTATTGTTGAAATGCAAACTACAGTGAGCAACCAAGTATTGTATGCATCTCACATGAAACTTGTAAATAAAGATTTAAAAAAATAAAAATAAACAAAATTAAGGAAGTGGGCAATCAGGAAGCGTGATGCAACCCCTCCACAGATGGTCTGGCACTGTGTGCCCCCTCGAAGGAGGACAAAAATTGGGCTGTCAGGAAGGGATTCTCTCAACCATCCCCTCAGGAATTTCCACATGACCGAGCTCTCAATCCCTTCGGGGAATCCAACGAAGCGAAGGATGTTTTTGCCTCGCACGATTTTCTACATCATCCACTCTCCATGTCACTTCTTTCAAGGTTGTGTGCAGTTCGAGAACTTCCTTACTCATGGTGTGAGTCGTGTCCTCTACTGCAGAGATTCTACCCTATGCCTGTGTCACTCTTTCAGCACCGGTCCTGACACAGTAGGGTAATCTCCGATCAGACCTCGCCTAGCTTTCCCTCTAGTGTATCTCTAGAAGCATATATGGCCTGTATAAACATCGCGTTATCAGATATTGAGGGTCGATTTTCTACTTGCTCAGCCTGGGGGGGTGACTGTATTGCTATATCTATCCTTCTTGCCCTGTCTCTGTGGCTTGGTTTCTTGATCTTTGGCCACATTTATGAGGTGTGGAAGGGAAGTCTGCATTGCCGTGAATTGTTGACCAGTCTATTCATGGGGTCGGAGGAGATAATATCCGTGTGGGTCCAGGGGAAGTAATTAATTTCTATCCCCCTGCTGTGCCAGTTCTTCCTTGTCAGGGCTTGTGGTAGAGTATGCCTTACCTCCATTGATGAACCTGTTTTCTTGTTTGGAATTGTCAGAGTACGCCTTCCCAGATGTTATTCTGTGGTAGCAGTCACCCAGATGCACTCGGCTCTTGGGGGTATGGCAGTTCCAGTGTCTCTTCGTCAGGGGCAGATTCTCCCCAGTACGTGCTCTCCCTGTCTCTCCAGTTGTTTCAAGCCTCTGTGTGGTAGAACACAAAGGGGAAGAGGGGGAGCCTCGAACGTCCCCTGCTCTGTCTCAGGTCTCTTCTGTTGAGGGGCCAAAGTGGATGATGTGCCCTTCGCCTTGACTACTTTCGATCAGTCTGGGCCACTAGGGTGCAAGGAGGCACCCCCCCCGGGTTATGTGGCCCACTCCAGGGGTGTTCAGTGGGGGAGTGGGCCAAGTCTGCCTCTCAGTGCTCGCCTTAGGCCTCAGGACCCAAAGTGTGGCCCCCATCTGTGATGGCCAAGGTCCCTCCCAGGCTTTGGGGCTGCACCTTACAGGTATTTAGTGGTTCAGGTGTGGATGTCTCATACCTTTCTAAGGGTTCGCTGCCCAACCCAGGCCAACGAGGCGGCCCTCTCACTGCTGCTCAGCTGCTCTGTGCCCCGTTTTCGGAGCGCTGATGGGGGCCCGAGGCCACTTGGTCAGCATGAGTCCCGCCCTGATTCTTACTCGCTCAGGGGGCTCGCTGTCCCTCCATCCCCAGGTTCTGGGCTCACGGCCCAGAACCTGTTGCACCTCCAGGTCAGTGCCGCTGCCGCTCCTCTCTGCCCCCTGGGCCCCGCCATGGGTTCACCCCCTCCTTTCTCAGCACTGAGATCTAGGGACCTCCAGGGGTTCGGAACCACCCACGCGATGGTCCAGGGGCGGGTTGGTCTCCGCTGTTAGGCAGGCCTTCACCTTGTGACCACCGTCTTGTTAGATGAGGGAGACAATTGCTGCAATTTCTTCCATCCGGCCTCTCATGAATGGTGTTCCAGTTCAGGGTCGGCTCTATCCTCTCGACGGGTATTACTTAAGTTTCAGCAGTTGCATGCTGGGCTGGATACGGTGGAGGGAACAGGATTCAAGCACGGATAAAGTTGTGGGCTGGCGGAGCTGCTAGTCGGCCATCTTGTGGCTACTCCCGGCTAAGTCGGATTTTAGGTCACAATTCTGAAAATTTCACTTTTAGAAAGTTGGAATTTTTCTGGCCTAACCATTTGGTGCCTGTAGCCTGTTACAGGATTACATGACTAAGTGTAGTTGGCAATTGGCCTTTGTGTATTCCTCCCAGACAGTGTCACAAAGATAGACTGGGTGTGAGCATGATGGGCTATATCTAGCAGGAATGGGGGGTCAGGGATGTCACTTACCACACTTGCACCTCAAAGGAACTGCCCCAGCATACCCACAAAGGAATTCACACTAGTCTATTGTGACCCCAGACAATCTGGGGCCAGGTCATGGAGGAAGGAAATTACAGACATATCAGTGGGGGGGGGGGGGGGGGGGGGAAATCTCTTGAAGCTATTCTCACTTCAAAGTGGGCACCAGGTCTAAATATTGGACCTTCAGATCAAACACTTCGGATCACTTCTGGATCTGTGGAAACCTCAGAAGAAAGACTGCTCTGCTGCAAGAAGGACTGTCCAACAGCTCTGTGGCTCTGCTGCCCTGTTGTCCTCCTGCAGAAGGACTACTCTTCTGTTGCTGCATGTGGAAGCAGGACCTCAAGTAACTCCCTGGGCTAGTTGGCTGACAACCTGTTCCAAGCTACAGGGAAACAGGCTCTTTACGGTGATGCAACTCGATTGCACTTTCTGGTCGGCCGCTTCGCAAGCACTGACCCAGCATGATGCACCTCGATGCCGAAACCCATTCCAAATCGAAACATCCTGAGGCAGGACCGCATATCACAGCTCCTGTTCAGCGGCTTCACAAGCACTGACCCAGGGTAACGCATCTCGAGGCCAACTACTGGCCCAGCTCGACGCATCTCGACTAAGAGTAACACATTTCAACGCAAGTCCTCACAGCCCCAACGGGTTCATCAGCCTCAACTCATTGCAACGCATCTCAACCCGAGCACCATAGCTCCTGATCAACGGCTTCACCGACGCAGCACAACACACCTCGATGCAGGTCCTCGCACAGCAAACTCCAGCTGATGGCTTCTCAACAACCATGCAGGCCAATGCAAGGACTTTGCTACTGACACCCAGGACACAAGTACAGCAGACTGGACTCAGTCCTGTATATAGCCCATTGTGGGCGGCTCGCGTTTGTGACTTGGACCCTGTCCATTGTGACCAAATAACTGCAATTGGCACTTCTTGCTTCTAAGTGCTACTTTTCTGCAAAACCTTTTAAACTGCATATCTCCAACTCTACTAAGTGGATTTTTGATGTTTTGTTCTTAAATTATTTAAGTTTAATTTATTTTTCTAGATTGGTGTGGGTTTTTCTTATGTTATGCTCTCACTTTATCAGTGTTTGAAGTGGTGCATAAATAATTTATACATTGTCTCCAAATTAAACCTGACGATTTTGTGCCAGAGCGTTAAGCACAGGTTAATTTCAAAGAACTATTTAAAGTAATCCTGGAAGGTATACATTGTTCATTATTAATTGAGAACTAAGAGAAACTGGGAGGGATTGCTCTCAGATGTTTAATTGAATACAGAAGGGCTGCTGTCTTAGCGGGAAAAGCAATTACTGAGGCAAGAAGATTTCCTGAAGTATTTTCTCCAACGTTTAGTTCTGTTTATGTAATCATATATATTTTGTAAAAAAAAAAAAAAAAAAAGAGAATAAAACACAGAAAAACAATCTCCTTGTATGCGTCTTCTTGTTTGCTGGTATGGATTGTACAATATAATATTAATTAACAACATTCACTAGTTCTACATCCCATCTGTATTTCTAAAATATCTTAATTTGTTCATCAATGGCATACATAACTAAACTACAACTCACTGCATAGAAAATAGTACAATATGGTAAATATCATGCACAGGAGGTATGCAAAATGAGGTATTAACTTCATCCAGTAGGAAAGAATGGAAATCTGACCTGCCCAAGCTCTTCATTGAGGTCCGAAGTGTTAACAAGAGCACCTTCTTTTATTTCTTCATCATACATTTCTTTGTCCCAAGAAATAAAAAAGGATCCCAAAAACTTCTGCATCTCAACAGTTACATACATGGAGACTGGGATAATGAAGTTGAAGAGCACCATGAAGGATAAGAAGTCGGTGAAAATTTTCAAGACCTGAAGAACAAACATAATTTGTGCTGTTAAGAGGACACTGGTCAGGTTGGATTGTTAAAAGCTTGGGAAAAAAAGTTATATGTTCTGAAACTTTGTACAGAAAAAGTATTACAAAAAGTGTAGATCCAAACGAAAGACTATCAGTGGGAGTAACTGAATACCACTTTAGTACAAATGTGTACCACACTGGATAGTCCAACTATGGGGTAAATCAATCTGGATGAACAATAGTTTTTTTTTTCCACTCTAATGTATGCAAACCTGAACCTAAACCTAAATGCACGTAATCTCATCACATGCCAATCCCATAAGTCTTCAATTTGCTGTGATTTAACAAATTGTTCTTACTGTACTTTATCTTTAAATGTCATTTCATAACATAGTTTACAATAAATTGTGAAAACAAATGACAAAGTATAGTAACATAAGAGAAAGAAACTCTTACAAATTACACATAATTTGTCAATAGCAAAAATAGTACAATTCAAAGGCACTTCATAGAGAGCATGCTTTGATTGCCATATTTGTCAGATTGATAAATAAGTATAATCAATTTTTAACTTTTTAATTTTTTTATAATTCTTTTTATTAAATAGTTTCGACATAAATCACATCAAGTAATTAAGAGCAAGCGACTTCACCGTTCCATATTTCCATCATTAACATCACAAAACAGGTCACAATTATCATATTGGCTAAATCAAGGGGTTTCGAGAGTTTCAGTATTGATCTGTCGAGAAGGCGGGGGACAGATCTCCTCTGTATTGATTCCAAGCTCCCCACACCCTGCTCCACTTCCCAGGGCACCCTCTGGCCACGTAAACTGACTTTTCCCTAAACATGCACCAGTCTAGGTCTTCTTCCCACTTTCTCAATTGGGGTGGCTGGCTTGCTCCCCACTGCTGTGCCATGTTCCTTTTCGCTATCATGTATGCTAGTGTGGCCCATTGCGTAGTGTACGTGTTGAGATCTGTAGGCTCCCAAACATTTAGTATACACCTTCGAGCCTCCGGCTGTATGTCTATACCCAGGACTTCCTGCAGTGTGTGGTGTATGTCTTTCCAGTATGATTGTATATGCGGGCAGTTCCACAAAATGTGGATGAACGTCCCTATTTCCCCACACCCTCTTCTACACTCTCCACTCTCTACCTTACCCATCCGGACCAAGCAAGGCCCTGTGATGTAGATCCTTTGCAATATTTTGAGCTGCACCAACCTCAGCCTGGTCTGGATAGCAACTTTCTTCGGGGAGGAAACCGCCCCTTGCCAGTCCTCGTCATCAAGTTCTAAGCCATCACTGACCCATTTCTCCTTGAGGGCCTGTAGCGGGTCTGCCATGTTATTGATTAGTTTTCTATAAATGAGAGAAATGGTCTTTTCCAGGAGATGTCCGTCTAGCAATCTATCCTCCAGGGGGGAGGCTTCCGGGAGTGTTGTATTACCGGGCACCTGAGTAAGCAATGCATGCCGTACTTGGAGATACCGAGAATACTCGGTGTCTGCCAAGCTGTACTGCTGTTTGAGAGAAGTGAAGGGGAGAACCGTCCCCTCACCCCAGACAGCTTTAATCTGTGAAATTCCAATGAGGTACCATTTGTCAAAGCCCTTGGATTTCCAAAGGCTCCGCAGTCTCTCGGAGCTCCACAGTGGAGTAGCCAGAGTGAGCTAATCGTCCCATTTCAGGTGCTTATTGGCCGCATGCCATACACGGATGGAGTGTGCCGTAGGTCCAGTGAGAGGGAATCTACAGGGTCTGGCGTACAATGCTCTGCTGTAATCTCCCCCTGGGAGCAGCCATCTGTCCATGGTGTACCTGGCATCGTCGGGGCGGCCATAAATTCCATGGTTGATGGCCACGAGATGGGACGCCCAATAATATCGGGAAGACTAATGCCCCCGTCGTACCAGTTAAGGGTTAACTTGGAAAACGCAATTCGGGGCCTGCCGTCCCAAAGGAGTTCCCTTTGGAGATTCTCTATTTCTTTAAAATAGGACGCTGGGACTGGGTCCATCGTGTTCTGGAGAGCATACAAAAAACGAGGCAGGGCCATCATTTTGAAAAGGACCGCCCTGCCTAACAAGGAGAGGGGGAGGGATTTCCAGTGTTTGACATCGCTTTTCAGCCTCTGTATGGGCGGTTCTAAATTACGGGCAAAACGAAGCTCCGAGCTCAGCGTCTCGTAGATGCTGAGGTATCGGAAGCCGTCATGCGCTATCTGGACCGGGCAGTTCCGCGGCATGGTGGGTGGATCCCCTTGAAGGACATAAACTACCGACTTGGACCAATATAATCAATTTTCAATAAGAAACAGCTGCCATAAGAATGATTGCCAGGCACTCCAAATGTATAAATGCATCAAATAATGTACATAATACACAAACAATGCGCTAAATCAGCCTGGCTGACTAGAAACTTTCAATAACTAAGGAGCAATCACAGCTAAAATGTAATCTAGCTATGGGCTGAAGATTATTCAATCAATCACTGCTAGACGTTAATGTCCAGATTCACAAATATTTTGCACAGGAGTGATTTGCCAGTATGAAGGACTATTTTGGGTTGTGTGAATAAGGATTTGCAAAGATGTACACTTTCTGTTGGAATTTACTATCTGCTAGTGACTTTCTGCAGGAATGGGCTCATTGGTGAAAGTGGAAACATGGGTGTTCCCAGAGAAAGGATACATGAGTGGCTACTAGAAATGTGGTGAACATCCAACAAGTCGTAACTCTGTAGTTAATTAAAGGCAGTCCCACAAAAGACCCAACATCAATCAAGAGAAATGCTAAAGATATTAAAGGACATTCTAATGAGGCAGCACCATAAGTAATGTAATGAAGTTCTATTTTAGATGCAAGCTTTTGAGAGGAAACATGGGTTTCCTGCTGTCTATTGGCATATGCACTCTTCAAATTCTGTAACGGAGTGCATACACACAGCCAAATTCTCTGGTGCTTATCAATGGCCATGTCTTTTTCTCACTCTTCCAAATGAAATATATACTGCTGGAATACATTAAGATCACTGAGGGACCTAAAGTATTGCACCTATTCCTTTCAATTCTTATACTTTTTGTGAGCAAAACAAATCCTGTGGGACATTCAATTGACTATCTACATTTTTTTCGTTTTTTAAAACGTTCTTTGGGATTTATAACAATATAATCACGCAGTAGATCAGTAAGCAAAAACAGAATTCAGTGACAGTACATATTGAGCATTACCACACCCTAGAACCAGTGGCGGCTCCTCCGCTAAGGCAGAGGAGCATTGCCCCACTGCCAGGAAGCAGCAAGAGCAAGGAAAAATAAAATGATAATAACAATGTTATTATTATTTTATTTTGTCCTCCTGCTGCAGCAGCATGCGTGAGGGGGCAGTGCGGGGTTGTAGAGCAGGGGAGTAGTAGTAGAACACTCCAAATTGTGCAATGTCTGCTTGGCGGCCCACTCGGGCCGCCCAAAACAGTCATGCACACTTTCCCTGTTCTCCATGCAGGCTGCATTACAGTCTGCATGGAGAACATGCCCACCCCTCCAGCAGAGGAGCCGCAGCAGTTTTGGTGGTGTGTAAAGAAAGGAATGGACGTCAGTAGGTAGGAGTGGCACCTATACAAGCTCCGCACACCATTTCTAGAGCTGAATGGCATCAGTGGGGAGCCGCACGGCGCCACCTACCGGTGTACAGAGGTACTGCTGAAAGGTTTCTGCATCCAGTCTGACGCCTTGGGAATATTCAAAAGGTAAGAAATCTGCTGTTAGATGTCTCTTTCAGAATGTTATGTTTATGTCTTTTGCCCCGTTTTATCATTCATACTGTATAATACTCATTTACTTATTGTAACCGATTACTATTTAAACAGTCTCTGCACTGAGTAGTAACTGTGTACAGCACACATGGTAGAATGGCGAAACAAATAAATACAAATGAAGATTTAACAAGAGTCCATGGGCATCATGCAAAAGATAATCGAACGTGCATTTGTACCCAATGCAGAGTGGGTGCTGAAAAGCACTTCTTGAGGAAAGAAATATGGCATCAGATAGACGTATTCAGTTTAAAAGGGAGAAACCCCCAAGTAGTCAATTAAAACACAAAGATGTGGGGAACGCAACAACATATTTCCACAAATTTGCTGCATTAGTGCAAAAGCTGCTAGGAGGCGGCAAAATTTGACATAGAAATACTGACGATTGTCTCGGACTCCAGTTTTTTTTTTTTACCTGTACATGATTGTAAGATTAAAGCGCTGGCATAATCAATTCATGACGCCAGGTTTCCACGCGATGGAGAGCTCACGTACCTTCACAATACAAGGTTCATCTTTACTTAGGTGGGCGGAATGGCTCAAGTGACTACAAGCTCTGCAGCTAGCATTCCCGCAATACAGGAGATGGTGGCCCGCCATACCAATACCGCATGCCGGCAATCTCATTGATACTTGTGACAGCGATAACAGTAGCCTATGAGCCACAGTGATTCCAGTAGGCCAGAGATGCCTTTCCCCAATAAGAGGGTAAAAGTGTAGCTCCCCTTAGTGCAACCTGCGCAGTGGAATCTGAGACTTTGGGCGTCAGGGCCCCACAGCATCCCATGGCTGTTTTTTTATTGCGGTAAGGGCTGCATCCACGGCCATAACTCCATGGTTATCAAACACGACAATAAAATACTTCCCACATAGGATCAAAACAAGGACAATGTCCTTGCAACCATGCTCCCTACATGACTTAGGAAGCTACCTGTGTGAAAAAGTGCTTCATGGCCCCATCTATGAAGTAAGCACTATGTTAAATGCAATACTTAACCATGAAGCAAAGCGCTTTCTTTAGTGTACTTCGTACCCTGGTATTGTATTGATTTGTCCAATTTATATGCTCGCAACAAGATCAGGAAGCACTCATGTATGCGTCAGGCCCATGGACGCCACTGCCCAGTAAACTGCGATTCAGGCAGCTTCTGAGACTCCAATTCTAATAGCCAATGAAGCTCTTTAGATAAAAGGTTCAGTGAGGGTGACTGGCTGAACCCATGGAACTTTAACAACTTGAAAGAAGACACCTGCGGGAATTTGAGCTACCCTGGTCATATAAAGAGAGCAGGCACAAACGTCAATTAAAGCCTTTCAGCAGGCCATTAATGATGCAGAGGTGCCGTCTGTGCTTCAGGTCCCAGAGATCGAAAGTATACCTGTTCAGAACAAGAAAAGCCCACGCTCTGTGGACAGCAGATAGTGTCAGAGACAACACAGCCTGGAAGGTGCAATGGACAGGTGCGGTGGTCTGTCAGTGCTCGGCACCAGCTGGTGCTGCACTCTACAGCGCCTCCGGTGGAGGGGCGGTGCAAGTGGAGAGCTGGAATTGAGTTTCCCCTAATGCACTCATTCATCTCTATTGGGTGAGAGCTGAGTTTGCAACTAAACAGTCCAGCTTTAAATGAAGCAACCAGCTAAATACATAGGAATGAAGTGCTGTGGATGCACTGGTTTATCCTACTCTGTTAGACTATGCCATATCCAGAAAGGGCTCGAGGGTTAAGAGATTGTGTAGCAGGTATAACAAGTAAATTGTGCACTCAGCTTCAGCCTTATTCCTTAAAAGTCAAACTCCTCAATTTAAAAAGCCGCCGCCCCAAGTGGAAACCCTCGGGGTTTGTCCCCAAATCTCTGCGACTGAAGTTCACATTGGGGACAGAGGCAATTTTACATTGTTGCCAACATTTCCTCCAAGCACACAAAGCATTCCTGAAGTATTGCCATTGCATACAGTTAATCTTTGCAGCCTTATCTTCATTGGATAGTGCTCCTGCAGAAAATGTATGAACACACAAAATACAGTCTAATAAACTGTCCATTTTTGGCGAAAGTTTCCATTTTGGGAATGCTCTATCGACAAAATTGTGCATATGTATTTGAAAAGTGTTCACTCACTAGTAATCTTCCAAGTTAGGAAAACCAAACTGTATATGTGTGTATGTGCCTGATGTGAAGGCGCACTGAAGGAAAAAACAACTTCACTGTCACGGAGGAAACACTGCCAGGGCCTTAGGGGCTATAAGTAACAGCCAATGTGAGCTTAAGTCTGGCGAAATACTCAATAACTATTGGTGTCATTGTAATTTGAAAAGAAAATCTATAAAAAAGAACTCTCAACCGCAGAATAACTTTAAAAAGCAATTCATTTGGGTTACAATCAGTCCAGGAGGGTCCAACAGAATGTTGGTCTTCAAGGTGGTGATGGTATTTCACTATTCTTCGTTTACATAACATAAATATTAACTTGAACCGCATATACAAATGTGTCAAGTGCGCTTTTCACGTTGAGGCTGGCCACAGTTAATGATGTTCACGTGAAGTGAGCCATAGATAATATAGGCCTAAGTTTAAATGACTTGTGCTAAAATTAACATTTACTTTTGGCTGCTGTGCTCTTTCTTATTTTCTCTCATTTTAGGGTCCACACTGCAGTAGTTTGCATTAATTATATTGTTAAAAATGTTTTGGTTCCTGCGAGAATTGTTTATCTGAATGTGTTCTATAGAGAGTGAATGGTGAATTTCTACACCTGTGCCTGCGAAATGCTGACCGCTATGTATCATCGTGCTATCAGACATCTCTTGAAGGTTGTGCAGTTGAAACTTTCCATTGTGTGATGGCTGGGGACCAGTGTGCAACCAACTTATTGGGGAACATCCAATCTTGTTTGGTTTCTCCCCGAGAACCGTGAAGGCTGCTGCATCTTGTCAAGACACTGTATGATTTAATTGTGCATTGCTGAGCTAGTTAGAATCAGATGCTCCTTTCCACTCTCTTGAGACCAGATGCCTTAATTTGCACCTACTTTAAGAGTTAGACTCCTGAGAAAATCCATGCTTTGTTTCCTAGACTGAATCTTTATTTGATTATGCTTTTTAGAGACCTTGCTTGCTGGAACATTCTGCTTGACTTCTCTCACAAATTCCTGGTTTCCTATGACAACTTTAAGTAGTTTGCCTTTGCTATTTAGAATCGCTCTGAATTATGCTGACCAATGCATTTATATGATGATCATCGATTTATGAATAATTTTATAATTTGGTTTAGTAACTTTACTAATCTGCTAAGGAACTCTTATATTACTATCTGTCATCTTTGTGAGGCCTAATGTGCTTCTCTGTCCTTTATACATTGTTGATGTTAAACCTCAGCCCAGGACTATCAGTCCATCCACTTGCACACAGCTTGTACACAAGTTTGCACCAATAATCTGCACGGTGCAAATCCCATCATTGCTGCAACAAAGGTGACTCGACTATCTCTGATACTTATTGAAGGATTCAAGAGCAAATTGTTAAGGATTCTTGCTTTTGTATTATATGGAACAACATACGGTGCAACAAATGTTGCCTTGTCATATAGCACGATTATATATATATATATATATATATTTATATATATATATATATATATATATATTCACTGAAAAAAACATAGGTTTTAGGGAAAGTTCTAGTTAGATGGACATTTCACTAGTACAAAACCATAGAAATTTCCCCGTTATAGTTAGTTCAGCTAACTAGAACTTGCGCCCCCGCAATGCACTGCTGATGACGTCACATTTTACATCACTCATGACATGGTCAGTGACATCACTGATGACATCTCAAATGACATCACTGATGATATCATTGATGACATCATCCAGTGACTGTGTGTTTCTGTAAAGTTTAAATATGTTTAATATATATAGGGAAAGGTGTATTGAAGAATGAGAGGGTGTATAAGTGTCTGAATGGATGATTTAGTAGGTGCGTGACTGACTCTAAGTGAGTGATTAAACTTATCTTACTGAATGCATGGGTTAGTGAGTAAACTGTGTGAATGTCTGTATCCGTCTTTCTGTTGGTGTGTGAGCGGCTGCATGGGTTTGCGAATAGCTACATGAGTGTCTATATGGGTTATTGATTGGTTGTCTGAGTATCTGTATGGGTGCCTGAGTGTTTGTGTGGGTGGGGTGTGTGTGACTCAGTACTTAGATGTGTGAGTGGGTGATTAACTGGGTGCATGGTTTCAAGAGTGCATCTGTGATGGACTGTATGGGTGGGTGAGTGTGTGTATGGGTGTGTTAGTGAGTGAATGTATATCTCAGTTGTATATGTGTGAGTAACTACATATGTGAAGGGCAGTATATATGTGTGTTGGAGTATATAAATGGCTATAACTGAGAGTGTGTGATTGTGAGAGTGGCTGTATGGATGAGTCTGTTCTTGTATCAGTGATTGTATATGAGCGCAAGTATGTGCTAGTATTTGTATGAGTAAGTGAGCTGGTGTGTGTATAACTGTATAGGTTAGTAAATGGGAGTGTGATTAATTTTTTACATCACTGACTAGGTGTGTGAGTACCTCTATGGATGAGTGGCGGTGTGTGAGTGTCTATATAGGTGTATGTGTGCATATGATAGTCCTGTACTGAGTGACTGCAAGTATGAGTGACCGTATGGGTAAGTGAGTGGATGTGTGTGTAGACCTAAGAATCAGTGAGTGGGTATCTAGTTATTGGTCTTGGAGTGTTTATGGTTTTGAGAATGGCAGTCTGTAATTTAGAGTGGGTGTATCAAAAGTTATATTAGGGTGTGAGAAGATGCATCAAATAATCACATGGATGATGTCATCAGTGATGTCATCAGTGACGTCAGTGACCATGTCATGAGTGATGTAATATGTGACGTCAATAGCAGTGCATTGCGTGGGCGCGAGTTATAGTTAGCTGAACTAACTAGAACGGGGGAATTTCTATGGTTTTGTACGAGTGAAATGTCCATCCTTAAAAATAGGAACCGATTACATAAGTTTATTTTTGCGATGTATATACAAAACTATAGATATTGTTCGCGCTGTGCACTTTCTAAAAGTATCGAGAGAATTGACAGAGCATTTTATCTTGCCACAATGTCTTGTGGTGTGAATCATTCTGTAAAATAAACGTCCGTTTACTTTTTTCTTATGGAAATACATGATTTTATCGTATACGGATAAATACAACATCAAGTTATATCCGTTTTGAGCTCCTGAGCTTTTATAGTGGGAGTCTGCTTTGACATGTGATGTAACTAAAAGCGGTGGTATTGAAATATTATGCGCCCTCATTAACTATAGTCTCTCTCAAAATAGGAGCCGATCATTGTTACCTTATGCTTTGCGACATAAATACAAAATCGCATACATTTTGATGCATAGCATGCTTTCTGTAAACACTGAGAATTCAGGAGATACTTACCTTCCTTCATAATGATCCACATTGTGAGTGCGGCCTACGAGTTAATGTCCCACGGCATTTTTCTGTATCTACTAAGGCGGTATTAGCCGAAGTATGTTATACTGACTGCAGCCATAATATTGGCCTTGCCACTTATGAATGATAAGGATGGCAATAATATTGTTTTTGATTTGAATGTACTTTGAGAGTATTTCTGAAACAAGCATGTAGTATAGTCATATTGTTCAAAGCATAGATAGAAGTGTGCTGTGAAACATTCTATAATAACTGATGTAGGTTTTATCAGCCAATGTTCCTTTTTGTCAGGTTCTTGAAAAGCGACATTGATATACACTGTATGAATAAGCCAATTGTAATTTCGCTCTCTGTCTGGTCTTTGCAAGTGAAATTTTTTAGATATTATATTAATACCATCTCACGGCAAATTCTATCAATATGTATAAGTATTCCACAATGTCATGTACACGTATATATGTGCATTCAATGGCTAGAAATAGCTATGCCGTTATATTATATACGTCTATGGTTTTAGGTAATGCCTACTGTATTAAAGTCTCCTCAACTTGGACACTATGACAATTTGTTGGAACATACGTCTCTGAATACATTTATCTGTGACTTGAATAAGGTATGATATTAACAGCTATCATTCTCCAATTAAAAATGTTTTTCTTAGCTTAATCTTTGCATTCCAACAAAATGGTATCATTTGAACTCCTGTAATAGTTAATGAAATTGTCCCCATTGTGATAATAATTGTAAATAGGCCTAGGCACAGATCAAAGTGATATCAAATTGAATATTTTCAATCTTAATGAGGATATGGTGTCTTGTATATAAATGTGTAAATGCGTGTTTTTTAACAATATAAAAAATGTTTTTTGTACATATGAGAATGTGTTTTTAAAATTGTATTTGTATGTTTTTTTGATAGCCCTGAAGAAGTCTCGTTGTGAGACGAAACGCGTGGTCCTTTGATTTTCAATAAATGAACTCAATAAAGAACAATCCTTTTAAGAAACCAACATCTGGGATCTGGACATCTTCTTGTGTGCTCACTGTTTTGGACATTGGTTGTTGTAACTGTTGAAAGTGCTGAACCTTTTTGTGCTTAATGTTGATATAGGAATTCATTCCTAGGTGAGGAGCATAGAAGGGAGTGCTCCTTGGTTCTTTGCACTATCACGATATACTGAGACACACAACATTTGTCAGGTGCGGACTTTTATAGCCTCTACACTCAATCCACTCGTATGCCTTTTAGAAGGCACGGGAGATTAACTAATATGGCCAGAATCACACATTGGTAAGTCAACGCCGTGACTCGAACAACACCAGCTTCCGCACGCGATCATCATGCGTGATTAATCAATTCATCTCCCCATGGTCCCCCTGTTTACTAAAAACGGGGTGTTAGGGAGCATTCACATGCGCTATAAGAAGGGACCACCCTGGTAAATCTGTTTCGTGTTCTATCTACTCGCCGTTTTTTTGTATCTAATATTCGGACTCTTCTGCTCTCCCATGTTCCCCTTCGAGTTTCTCCTCTCCATCCGCATTCTGCTAGCACCCTTCTACTACCCAATAGTTGTCCACCACCACCACCACGTCCAACACCACCACCACGTTCACCACCACCACGTTCACCACCACCACGTCCACCACCACCACCATGTCCACCACCACGTTCACCAACAAATCCACCACCACCACGTCCATCACCACCACATCCATCAATGGTGAATTCCAATCTGATGTTGAGCATACGCAGTCATTGGACGATTGTACCGCACAGTTAGCAGAGCTACGTGCTCTGGTGCTTGCGCTGGAGTTTGCTGATTCTCGAGTCACTACCCTTATAGTCAGTGACTCGTTTTACTGTGTTCAATCCTTCAACGACAATCTATTCTTTTGGTCTCAAAATGAATACCGTGATTCCAGAGGTAGCACAATTAAGCATAAAATGCGTTGGGTTCGAGTGGCAGAACTTAAAGAACATCTGCCTCTCATGAATGTAATTCACACTCTTGGGCACCAGCGAGTTGGTGTCCACGCTGTCTGAAACAGCTTGGCTGACGAGGCAGCGAAAACTGCAGTGGCGACATATCTAGTAGCAGCAGTTACAAGATCCAAAAGTTAGATCGATGATGACATCTTGGCAGCTATTGCTGCTACAGAGAAGGGAAGTAATTATCCGAGAGGTTTCCCTTCTCATTACCATTATCACTTAAGTCCTGATAACGTCCCATTAGTGAGAATTAATGACGTTGGTGACAGATTGATTCCCAACGTGGACTGCAGACCATCCTTGATAACAGCAGCTCACGAGGGTATGGCCTCTGCCCACGCCGGCGTTGCAGCTACTGTTAATCTGTTACAACAACGTTACTGGTGGCGCGGGTTATATAAACAGGCTCGCACTTATGTTCTTGATTGTGACATATGCCAGCAGATTAAACCTTCAACTGCTGCGCGTCCACCACAAACTCAGTTGTACATATCCAATAAACCACTTGGGTGTGTTTATTTGGATCACTGTGGTCCTTTCTCCTCTGATACTGCGTACAAGTATATCTTAGTTGCAGTGGATTCGTGCACACGTTTTCAAAGGAGTGCTGATGCCCGTACTGTCATCAGGGATTGGCGTGTCTTTGTGGGAAATTTTGCGTGTGGTACCTTTCATTCTGATCAGGGCCCTGCGTTCGCCTCTAAGGCGTACAAAGAAGCTATGAAAAATTTGGGGGTCCAAGTCAAATTTTCGTCTCCCTACCGACCTGAGGGTAATAGTGTGTGGAGCGAATGAACCGTGACTTAAAGCAATCCTTGACAGGTAGGGTTTTAGGCACTGGCCGGAACTTGTTAGCCCATTTGTATGACGTCCAACGTGCACTTAATAATCTCCCTAGAAGGTCTCTGGGTGGGCGGACCCCATACATGATGCTCTTTGGCATAAGAATGTTTGTCCCGGACCTTGACGGTCTAGACAAGGCGGCGCCTGCCGCACCCTTTGATGTAGATGATCACTGTGCTGTATTGCAGACTCTACAAGAAGCCAGAGACAGTCTCGCGAAGGAACATATACCCTCCACATCTGATGCTGCGCTTCAGATTCCGGTAGTCGGCTGGCTACCTCGAGTTGGTGACCTGGTCCGTGAGAAGGTGGAGAACAAGAAGGAGTTTGGCCCCTCTTATCGTGCCCCAGTTCCAGTGCTCGGCGTGCAGGGTACAAGAACAGTCATTTTACCTCCACTTCCTGGTCGCAAGGATAACAGGTACATCTCCATTGACAATGTCAAGCTACAGCGAGTGGCCGATTCTTCTTAGTATGACTCCAGCGGTTTCTTGCCCTGCGATGCTGAGAAATTCTGTTTTGGCTCCGGCATCTACCACCTTGTCTGATATTGCCATTGAGATGCAGACGGTTGCTGATCCTTTGTTACTACCACCGGCTGGTGGTCCACGTGAAGATACTGAGTATGCTTATCCTGCAGATGTAACATTGCCCGTTTTACAATCAACCACAGTTACCCAGTCCCGTTTCTCCTTTGACACTAACTCAATGACTGCCAATGCCCCGTCCAAGGTTTCCATTTTTGCTGTTTGGTTCAAACGACATTTTTTAATTCCCCCTTGGACTTACATTTGGCTGATGCTCATATGTATCCTTCTGTTCATGTCCATGGGATTTGTAGTGGTATTTTTTCGTCTTGTGAATGGACACTACCTTAAAGAAAGATCTACAATTAGACTAATTGATGGAACTTTGGCCCCCCACTCCTCATCACACATCATGAAGAGGGACCAGACTTTTGTGAATATTACTGCCTGGCCAGTGTTAGATGGGATTGCGTGGGATGCTGTTAAATTTCAGATTCATGGTCCAACTGAGGTTATCAATGTACCAAATGTATTTTGTGTTTCTATGGGTGATGTAGTTAAACAAAACATCCGTTCTGATGATTGGGACGTTCAGGCCATAGAAGCACTGTTTTCTGATTTGAAATATTATGCCGCATTTGATGCTGAGGATTTGTATTTAGACACTTCTAATTATGGTGAACAGTTTTGCCATCAACATTATGGCAATCATTTTCTACACAAAGCAAATAAGTTTCGAAATTTTGTAAATTATACCCAGTGGGAACATTGTCCAACGCCAATCCTAGGAAGCTCCACCACGTTGGTGGAAAAATTCACATATTTTTCAGATTTTAGTGTTTCAAATCCTGCCTCCTTTTATTTTAAAGTGGCGGCTGAGTCTCCCTCAAAAGTCAGGCTGACACACACTAAATTGTTATATTCCAAGTCTTTTATGGATGATTTGTCAATCAGCGGTTATGATCTGTGGAAGGCTACTATTGATCTTAAATCGGTTTGGGGTTCCAAACCGTGACAGGTACAAGGAACAGAAGCTTTGCATCGTGCCTGCCTCATCCCGAACCACATGTTGTTCTTAAACTCAACAATCTTCCAGACCACCTGCTTTGGATTGGCTATTTCGAAAAAACTAAATTCTCCCTCTACTCCGGATCTGGGTGCTTATCCAAATTGGGGTAATCATACAGATCTGTCCCTTGATGCGTTGCAGTCATACGTTACTAACACATCCTTCAATATTTCCAAGTTGCATTCTGAGGGTTGACTTGGCAGACAAGTTCTGATTCTGGTCAACATCGTTTTCTGGGTTTAACACCTGGGTACACGCAGGTTCGCGTGGACCCTCGTTTTGAATCTTCTCATACTGTAACTACCTACTCTGTGGGGAAGTTATGCCAATCTTGGCTGCAACATTCCACCTTGGCATCTGTTAACCTTCATTTATCTAAATTATATGACAAAATAGATTTGAATGATTTTGTTAAGGGCCCTATAGGTGGCAGGTCCAAAAGATGGGTGTATGCTATTTATAACGAAGTTTGGAAGTTGTCACAGATTGAAGCTGCTTCCAGATTGAGGGCTATTGATCAAGCCAATATGGAAAAAGTGCTAGCTGTTATAGATAATAGCATTAACACCCTTTCTTCCAGAATTTACACTTTAGATAATATTGTTTCTTATATTGTAGATATTGTGAAAAATGATATGTCTGTTTTGTATCATGGTCAAAATCAATTACGTTCCATAATGCAATTTGCATGGACATTGCAAACGTTAAAGGCTGGGAAAGTTCCCTGGGACTACATGAATACATCATCTTTGTTCCTTCCCTTTAATCTCACTGCAAAACAACAAATCATGTCCATGAAAGATGCGACATATTCCTTACTGCATATTGAAAAGTTAGAACCTTTGCCTTTCTCTGTGGCCGAATTGAATTCCGCTGTGTGGCTTATCCACGGGTTAATCACATTGCCGTTTCCTTTGTTTAAATTCAGTTCATGCATGAAACATTATGCCCTAGGTAGATATGAACAACTGGGTACTGCTTTCCTGCATGAAGTTTGGTCACTCCCATTTACATACAGGTGCATGAGAGATGGTAAAGAGGTCTATTTGAAAGGTGAGGAATGCACTTCCACACCTGATCACTCTGTAGTTTGTAGGCACATTCAATTGCATGGCGCATGCAATGTGCACGCTCCTAATTTAGCTTGCGTCCTGAAAGGGATTCCAGTGCCAGCTATTATACCCTCTTTCACGCTGCTAGCCAACAATAGTTATTTGCTTTTAAATAATGAGGCTTGCTGCGGGATGCTAGTGGGAATTTCCTACATAGTGACTGTATCACAGAGAGTAGTCGGCTGTAAGAATGTCCTTTTCCCACCCCCGCATGGGCGGCTAGATGCATCCATCTGGCCTTCCATTCCAACCTTGAAAGCGGAGTTCAACAAGATGAGCAGAATAAGGGTTCTATTGTCTCAAAAAGAAGTCGCACTGACTTCTTCCAGGGAAACATTTGTCCTTCACGTAGCAAATACGCGCACCGAGGTGCAAGCGCTTGTGAAAACTGACCTCCCACTTCATTTTGGTGCCCTGATTCAAACTATCTTTAATGCCTCGTCAACAACGGGCTTGGCACATTTTTCCAAAATTGAGGGCTCCGGCCTCGTGACCTCCTTCCAAACTATTTTTGGTGTGATACCGGCATTTTTTCATTCTATTTTTTCCAGCGTCTTTGGCGGTCTCCCGTTGATTCTCTCCCTTGTGGCTGGGGTGCTGTTGTTGGTTTGCTTACTACGCAATGGTAGCACAGTTTATGTCACACAACGGCCTGGCCCGGCTGCTCTATCTTCGTAACCGGATGCTTGAATATTATGGAACATTGCCACTGGCAACCTTAAGCATAGCCTATGGATTGTCCTTCCGGTTTTCCTACTTTACATGCATACAACCTGTTTTTCATTGCCTAGATTGTCCATTCGAATGGGCCCTGGATTTGTGCTTGTCGAACTCGGCGTCTCCTGCCCCGGATTATGATCGACTAATGAGTCCCTTAGTGGCTCATGAGTTGGACTGTTCTGGCGTCAGGATTATGGCCTGTGGAGCGGCACATGGAGTCCTGGGGAATTGGTACATCGGTAAGGCTGAATATGACTTCCTGGCATGAAGTTATCTTGTCCTCTGATTGTACTAGAGGCACAATTGTTGAAGAACATGCATGCTCATTTGCTTTACTAAACTGGATGGCGGACACTTTTACAGAAAGGGGGTGGCCTAGTATGAAATTTACTAGGACTGCAATATGCACAGCTCTGAGATTTTTCAAACATTTAATTCATTTTGCATCAAAATAAACAATGATCATGTTCAATTTTTCACATGAATTTACACAAAATACATGATTCTTCAATGTGTATGCATTTATGCAGTAATAGACACAAGTAACTATCTGCGTAACTTTTCAAACACCCAATGCATTTCGGGACATTTGTGGTCCCTTCGTCAGGGGTAAACTGTTGGAAAAGAAAGGAGAGTATATATCAAAAATCTGCACGTTGCGTGAGCAGGAGGTCGTATTTTTTGAAATGTAAATAGGTATACGATACCTTGTCATAGTTCACATAAGTTACATGTTCATATATCTAAGGAAAAGATTCAAAATAATGGAAATATAAGAAATACTGATCTCACTATTGGTTGGTGATAATAAATAATGCAAGGAACCCCGATATCGTACCTGAATAGTTGTGTCATTTTACATAATGTTCATGTTGCAACGTAAAAAAATCTGCAAAAATAAAAACTATGTGTTAACTGTGCTGTATGAAGCACTATATCTGGGTACGCTCGATGCTTAAAAGCGGAGCTTACCTTGTTGTTGAAAATTCAGATGGCGGTAAATAACCGTTACTGAAGCTGAGTGTTGCTGATCTGGAAATGAAGGACAAAACCTTATGATCCAGTCAAATCTGCTACTGAAAACCCATAGAAATGGGGTCAAAAAATAGAATGTGCTTACCGATTCAGAAAAACGTTCGTGGAGCGGTGTATTTCCCCGAGCGCCCTCGATCGAGGTTGGTAGCTCGTCAGTTTCAGGTGAGTAAATAGTCGCGCTACGAGCGTGAGCTTAGAAACTAAAAAAAGACTATGAGAAAACATAGTCGGGAAGAGAGACTCAAGTGCTACTCGTATGATCGATGCGAGCCTAAAAAATCTATTAATTTTTCAGTGAGGTGTATATACAATCTTCATTAGAAATTAAATCTAATAAGAATCATTATTGGATAATTCGGCTGATTTACGAAATTGAATGAAAGCACTGTGAACGTGCTTATCGTGCACGGGTCGTTTGCCGATAAAGTTGTAAAAAAACGAACCTGAGCGGTTGCAGTAGGTGAATGTGATTGTAGGTGATGGATTCGGATGAATAAAGTTATGTAATCGCCAGGATTTGCATTACCTGGCTTCATAGAATAGTGTCAATAAACATAGTTTACACAATGAACTTTGGCAACAATATATCAATTCAAAACATGTTCTGGTGTTGCAAATCGTGTAAATTATCTGGTCATTTACAGCAGCAACAATTTAATACAATACATCATAATGAACAAAAAATTCTGTAGTCCTTTGCTAAGGATATTCAGACAAAAGGGAACTAATGTGTTTTAGAATGTGTAATGTCAGGTAGGAGATAAACGTGGGTGGAATGCATTCTAAGTGGAGTACTTTCTGATTGAGTCGGGATCCCAAAGCGGAATGCCAGTATCATATGTGAGTATTGTTTTTTAGAGAAAACAAGCCATCTCAAACTTATCATTGAGTCCGTGCGGAGTAAGAGTTTTCAGCTTCTTTATCCAAAATGCCTCTCTTTGTAAGAGGTACTTTGAATTGTCACGATCTGTGTGTTTTGGTACTTCTTCGATGATTTGGAATTTCAGTTGGGCAATTTGATGTCGTGATTCCTCCCAATGTGTCGCTATACTGGACGTCGTGCTTTTAGTACGTATTTTACTTTTATGTTCCGTCAGTCTGATTTTCATTTTCCTCTCAGTTTTTCCGACGTATAATAGCCCACAGGGGCATTTGATGGAGTAAATGACATTTTCCGAGTTGCATGTTGTGCTGCTGTGGATTTTGATTTTTTCACCCGTTAATGGATGCAGTAAAGTGTCGCCTGTAATTACATTATTACAGTGTGTGCAGTTCCAGCATTTTTGTGTGCCTTTACTTGGTTCAAGAATCCTTGTTGGTTTTTGTTTTTTGGATAGTAGTTCCTTCAAGTTTTGGGCTCTTGTGAAGGCGAATAATGGTTTCTCTTTGAAGAGATTTTTGAAGTCAGTTTCTAGTTGGAGTAAGTTCCAATGCTTGTTGATAGTTTGTTTGATCTTCTTGGATGCTGTAGAGTATTTAGAAACAAAAACTGTACGTGTGCTTGTCTCTTTTGGGATTTTCTTCAATAATTCTTCACGAGGTCGGATCTTAACTTTGTTGAGTTGTTCTATGAGGAGTTTCTCAGGATACCCTCTGTCTGCGTAATTCTTTATTTGTTGGTGCCATGTGGATTCACATGCCATATCTGTAGAAGAGATTCTTTTAGTTCTCAAAAATTGGGAAACTGGTAAATTCCGAATCAACGAAGGAGGATGAAAACTGCTGAAGAGCAGAGCATTATTTCTGTCTGTAGGTTTTTTGTGCACACTCGTTTGTATTTCGCCTTGTCCAATGTCAACCCATACATCTAAGAACGCGATTGATTTACGGCTTATTGTGTGAGTAAATTGAATTCGAGGATCTATCAAGTTGAGTGTCCGTATATTGTTGATAAGTTCTGGTTCTGACTGGTTCCAAATGAGGAAGATGTCGTCTATGAAACGTTTGAAAAATATGAGACCTTCTTTCCATGTAAGGTCCCGGAGGATGTAATCATTTTCAAATTTTGCCATATACGTGTTAGCGTATGCAGGCGCTCCTGGAAAACCCATAGATGTTCCATTTAATTGTATGTAATACTTTTCATCCCAGCAAAAATAACTGTTTTGTAAACAAAACTCCAACAATTGTAGAATGAAGTGTTTGGGTATTTGTGTATTTTCTTGTTGCAATAAAGCCCATTCTACTGCTTCAATTCCGCTAGCATGTGGTATCGAGGTGTATAATGCTACTACATCTATAGTGCATAAAATCCAATTTTCTGTGTTTAGGTGTTTAATCATTTGTAGATTTCTCAGGAAGTCCGTGGTGTCTTCAATATAAGTGTCCCAGTTCTGGACAAATGACTGTAGGAATCTATCGATGAACCTGCCTGGTTTTTCAAAAATTGAATCAAATCCAGAAACGATAGGTCTAAATGGAGGATCCATCAGGTTTTTGTGGATCTTTGGTAGTAAGTAGATTTTTGGTCTTCTTGGGAAATCAGTCCGAAGATATTTTTTAGTTGATGAATCAATCCAATTAAATTCTTCCGCTTTGTCCAACATGAGATTGAGATTGTTGGAAATTTCCTTTGTAGGGTCTTTGTCAAGTTTTCCGTAGGTAGCTTCATTAGTGATGTGTTCGAGAACTTTCCTTTGGTAATGCTCGGAATTCATGATTACTAATCCTCCCCCTTTATCTGCTTTCGAAATTGTGATCGTTGAGTTTCTCGCTAATGTAGTTAAAGCACTTTTTTCAGCTCTGCTCAAGTTTTTGATTTTGTTGGAATATTGTATCTTTTTTAGATCTTGTTGTACTAGTAATTCGAAAGTGTCCAAAGTTTTGTGAGACGCTGGAGCGACGAAAGTGCTTTTGGGTTTGAAGGTTGGAAGTGTTGGATCTGTAGTAGAATTATCCTTTGGATCTTGGGGACAAATGTTTGTGAAGAAATTACGGAGTCTCAAGACTCTCATGAATTTATAAAGGGCTACTTCTGTCTCTAATTCTGTGCTGTTGTAGGTGCTTACAAAGGACATTCCTTTGTTCAAGACATTTTCTTCAAACGATGTTAATTTTAGGGAAGAGATGTTTATGATGAGACTTTTGTTTGACTCCTCAGACCCTTTTTGCTTTTGTCTTTGTCTTTTTCCTCTCCTTGTTTTTCGATACCGCTGGTTGTTTTGGTTTGACTCTTGTCTGGGGGTCTCCCTTGTTCTCTGCTGGAGTCCAAAAAAGACGATGAAGAACCTGATGTGCTGGGTATTGCGCTTGGTAAGTCTTCTGCTGGTGCTTTCGTCGTAGTTTTAGAACTGGTGCTAGCTTTAAATGATGCTCGTTGGGTATCAATGTCTGAGTCGGACACAACACTTTCCTCTGATGATGCTTGGGTGGTTTTTTTGGTGGTAAATCTGCGTTGAGTATAAACGTCGGCCCAAGTATAAACTTCATTCAGCTTATAGTCAATTGTATCTCTCTTAAATTTTCGTAGTTTAGTCTCTTGTAGCTCTTTCCCATATTTGTCTAGTTTTAGGTTGAGGCTTTCTAGGAATTGTCCCCATGGTTCAACTTCCATTCTTGTTGATAATTCAGTTTTTAAAGTGTTTATTTCTTCTTCTAAGTCCCGGATTGTCTTAGACAGTTCCTCAATTATCAGCAGTATCAGATCCAGAGAACATTTATTTAAAATGGAATACCATTTTTCCATGAATTGTGGGTTGTTTTGGAGTCTGAAAAGCATTGGACGTATTGATAATCTTAGACCACGTGGGATCCGTTTGACTCGATGGTATTGTATTAATGTAGAAGCGTGTAAACGTTGGTTAAGTTCTCTTCTGGTGAGATATTCCAATTGGCGTAGTTGTTGTGTAACTGATCCGCTCTGTGCGTCAAATGATCTTGTCTCCTTTATTAGATTGTAAATTTCATTTGCGTCTTCTGTTGTGTAACCTTTAATTGTTGCTCGGTTTTCAGTAATGCTTGAAATGGATTCGAAAGACATTTTTGCGCGGTGCAGTCCACCGAAGTCGCACAAGTGATAACGTTAAAGATGGGTGGTGGGCGCACTCGAATTTTGAAGGATAAACAGAATTTTACCGGTAGGCGTGCAATATTGCCTTATGCTTGCGTGGCACGTGTTATGTAAGAAAGGGGGTGGCCTAGTATGAAATTTACTAGGACTGCAATATGCACAGCTCTGAGATTTTTCAAACATTTAATTCATTTTGCATCAAAATAAACAATGATCATGTTCAATTTTTCACATGAATTTACACAAAATACATGATTCTTCAATGTGTATGCATTTATGCAGTAATAGACACAAGTAACTATCTGCGTAACTTTTCAAACACCCAATGCATTTCGGGACATTTGTGGTCCCTTCGTCAGGGGTAAACTGTTGGAAAAGAAAGGAGAGTATATATCAAAAATCTGCACGTTGCGTGAGCAGGAGGTCGTATTTTTTGAAATTTAAATAGGTATACGATACCTTGTCATAGTTCACATAAGTTACATGTTCATATATCTAAGGAAAAGATTCAAAATAATGGAAATATAAGAAATACTGATCTCACTATTGGTTGGTGATAATAAATAATGCAAGGAACCCCGATATCGTATCTGAATAGTTCTGTCATTTTACATAATGGGGTCAAAAAATAGAATGTGCTTACCGATTCAGAAAAACGTTCGTGGAGCGGTGTATTTCCCCGAGCGCCCTCGATCGAGGTTGGTAGCTCGTCAGTTTCAGGTGAGTAAATAGTCGCGCTACGAGCGTGAGCTTAGAAACTAAAAAAAGACTATGAGAAAACATAGTCGGGAAGAGAGACTCAAGTGCTACTCGTATGATCGATGCGAGCCTAAAAAATCTATTAATTTTTCAGTGAGGTGTATATACAATCTTCATTAGAAATTAAATCTAATAAGAATCATTATTGGATAATTCGGCTGATTTACGAAATTGAATGAAAGCACTGTGAACGTGCTTATCGTGCACGGGTCGTTTGCCGATAAAGTTGTAAAAAAACGAACCTGAGCGGTTGCAGTAGGTGAATGTGATTGTAGGTGATGGATTCGGATGAATAAAGTTATGTAATCGCCAGGATTTGCATTACCTCGATCATACGAGTAGCACTTGAGTCTCTCTTCCCGACTATGTTTTCTCATAGTCTTTTTTTAGTTTCTAAGCTCACGCTCGTAGCGCGACTATTTACTCACCTGAAACTGACGAGCTACCAACCTCGATCGAGGGCGCTCGGGGAAATACACCGCTCCACGAACGTTTTTCTGAATCGGTAAGCACATTCTATTTTTTGACCCCATTTCTATGGGTTTTCAGTAGCAGATTTGACTGGATCATAAGGTTTTGTCCTTCATTTCCAGATCAGCAACACTCAGCTTCAGTAACGGTTATTTACCGCCATCTGAATTTTCAACAACAAGGTAAGCTCCGCTTTTAAGCATCGAGCGTACCCAGATATAGTGCTTCATACAGCACAGTTAACACATAGTTTTTATTTTTGCAGATTTTTTTACGTTGCAACATGAACATTATGTAAAATGACACAACTATTCAGGTACGATATCGGGGTTCCTTGCATTATTTATTATCACCAACCAATAGTGAGATCAGTATTTCTTATATTTCCATTATTTTGAATCTTTTCCTTAGATATATGAACATGTAACTTATGTGAACTATGACAAGGTATCGTATACCTATTTAAATTTCAAAAAATACGACCTCCTGCTCACGCAACGTGCAGATTTTTGATATATACTCTCCTTTCTTTTCCAACAGTTTACCCCTGACGAAGGGACCACAAATGTCCCGAAATGCATTGGGTGTTTGAAAAGTTACGCAGATAGTTACTTGTGTCCATTACTGCATAAATGCATACACATTGAAGAATCATGTATTTTGTGTAAATTCATGTGAAAAATTGAACATGATCATTGTTTATTTTGATGCAAAATGAATTAAATGTTTGAAAAATCTCAGAGCTGTGCATATTGCAGTCCTAGTAAATTTCATACTAGGCCACCCCCTTTCTTACATAACACGTGCCACGCAAGCATAAGGCAATATTGCACGCCTACCGGTAAAATTCTGTTTATCCTTCAAAATTCGAGTGCGCCCACCACCCATCTTTAACGTTATCACTTGTGCGACTTCGGTGGACTGCACCGCGCAAAAATGTCTTTCGAATCCATTTCAAGCATTACTGAAAACCGAGCAACAATTAAAGGTTACACAACAGAAGACGCAAATGAAATTTACAATCTAATAAAGGAGACAAGATCATTTGACGCACAGAGCGGATCAGTTACACAACAACTACGCCAATTGGAATATCTCACCAGAAGAGAACTTAACCAACGTTTACACGCTTCTACATTAATACAATACCATCGAGTCAAACGGATCCCACGTGGTCTAAGATTATCAATACGTCCAATGCTTTTCAGACTCCAAAACAACCCACAATTCATGGAAAAATGGTATTCCATTTTAAATAAATGTTCTCTGGATCTGATACTGCTGATAATTGAGGAACTGTCTAAGACAATCCGGGACTTAGAAGAAGAAATAAACACTTTAAAAACTGAATTATCAACAAGAATGGAAGTTGAACCATGGGGACAATTCCTAGAAAGCCTCAACCTAAAACTAGACAAATATGGGAAAGAGCTACAAGAGACTAAACTACGAAAATTTAAGAGAGATACAATTGACTATAAGCTGAATGAAGTTTATACTTGGGCCGACGTTTATACTCAACGCAGATTTACCACCAAAAAAACCACCCAAGCATCATCAGAGGAAAGTGTTGTGTCCGACTCAGACATTGATACCCAACGAGCATCATTTAAAGCTAGCACCAGTTCTAAAACTACGACGAAAGCACCAGCAGAAGACTTACCAAGCGCAATACCCAGCACATCAGGTTCTTCATCGTCTTTTTTGGACTCCAGCAGAGAACAAGGGAGACCCCCAGACAAGAGTCAAACCAAAACAACCAGCGGTATCGAAAAACAAGGAGAGGAAAAAGACAAAGACAAAAGCAAAAAGGGTCTGAGGAGTCAAACAAAAGTCTCATCATAAACATCTCTTCCCTAAAATTAACATCGTTTGAAGAAAATGTCTTGAACAAAGGAATGTCCTTTGTAAGCACCTACAACAGCACAGAATTAGAGACAGAAGTAGCCCTTTATAAATTCATGAGAGTCTTGAGACTCCGTAATTTCTTCACAAACATTTGTCCCCAAGATCCAAAGGATAATTCTACTACAGATCCAACACTTCCAACCTTCAAACCCAAAAGCACTTTCGTCGCTCCAGCGTCTCACAAAACTTTGGACACATTCGAATTACTAGTACAACAAGATCTAAAAAAGATACAATATTCCAACAAAATCAAAAACTTGAGCAGAGCTGAAAAAAGTGCTTTAACTACATTAGCGAGAAACTCAACGATCACAATTTCGAAAGCAGATAAAGGGGGAGGATTAGTAATCATGAATTCCGAGCATTACCAAAGGAAAGTTCTCGAACACATCACTAATGAAGCTACCTACGGAAAACTTGACAAAGACCCTACAAAGGAAATTTCCAACAATCTCAATCTCATGTTGGACAAAGCGGAAGAATTTAATTGGATTGATTCATCAACTAAAAAATATCTTCGGACTGATTTCCCAAGAAGACCAAAAATCTACTTACTACCAAAGATCCACAAAAACCTGATGGATCCTCCATTTAGACCTATCGTTTCTGGATGTGATTCAATTTTTGAAAAACCAGGCAGGTTCATCGATAGATTCCTACAGTCATTTGTCCAGAACTGGGACACTTATATTGAAGACACCACGGACTTCCTGAGAAATCTACAAATGATTAAACACCTAAACACAGAAAATTGGATTTTATGCACTATAGATGTAGTAGCATTATACACCTCGATACCACATGCTAGCGGAATTGAAGCAGTAGAATGGGCTTTATTGCAACAAGAAAATACACAAATACCCAAACACTTCATTCTACAATTGTTGGAGTTTTGTTTACAAAACAGTTATTTTTGCTGGGATGAAAAGTATTACATACAATTAAATGGAACATCTATGGGTTTTCCAGGAGCGCCTGCATACGCTAACACGTATATGGCAAAATTTGAAAATGATTACATCCTCCGGGACCTTACATGGAAAGAAGGTCTCATATTTTTCAAACGTTTCATAGACGACATCTTCCTCATTTGGAACCAGTCAGAACCAGAACTTATCAACAATATACGGACACTCAACTTGATAGATCCTCGAATTCAATTTACTCACACAATAAGCCGTAAATCAATCGCGTTCTTAGATGTATGGGTTGACATTGGACAAGGCGAAATACAAACGAGTGTGCACAAAAAACCTACAGACAGAAATAATGCTCTGCTCTTCAGCAGTTTTCATCCTCCTTCGTTGATTCGGAATTTACCAGTTTCCCAATTTTTGAGAACTAAAAGAATCTCTTCTACAGATATGGCATGTGAATCCACATGGCACCAACAAATAAAGAATTACGCAGACAGAGGGTATCCTGAGAAACTCCTCATAGAACAACTCAACAAAGTTAAGATCCGACCTCGTGAAGAATTATTGAAGAAAATCCCAAAAGAGACAAGCACACGTACAGTTTTTGTTTCTAAATACTCTACAGCATCCAAGAAGATCAAACAAACTATCAACAAGCATTGGAACTTACTCCAACTAGAAACTGACTTCAAAAATCTCTTCAAAGAGAAACCATTATTCGCCTTCACAAGAGCCCAAAACTTGAAGGAACTACTATCCAAAAAACAAAAACCAACAAGGATTCTTGAACCAAGTAAAGGCACACAAAAATGCTGGAACTGCACACACTGTAATAATGTAATTACAGGCGACACTTTACTGCATCCATTAACGGGTGAAAAAATCAAAATCCACAGCAGCACAACATGCAACTCGGAAAATGTCATTTACTCCATCAAATGCCCCTGTGGGCTATTATACGTCGGAAAAACTGAGAGGAAAATGAAAATCAGACTGACGGAACATAAAAGTAAAATACGTACTAAAAGCACGACGTCCAGTATAGCGACACATTGGGAGGAATCACGACATCAAATTGCCCAACTGAAATTCCAAATCATCGAAGAAGTACCAAAACACACAGATCGTGACAATTCAAAGTACCTCTTACAAAGAGAGGCATTTTGGATAAAGAAGCTGAAAACTCTTACTCCGCACGGACTCAATGATAAGTTTGAGATGGCTTGTTTTCTCTAAAAAACAATACTCACATATGATACTGGCATTCCGCTTTGGGATCCCGACTCAATCAGAAAGTACTCCACTTAGAATGCATTCCACCCACGTTTATCTCCTACCTGACATTACACATTCTAAAACACATTAGTTCCCTTTTGTCTGAATATCCTTAGCAAAGGACTACAGAATTTTTTGTTCATTATGATGTATTGTATTAAATTGTTGCTGCTGTAAATGACCAGATAATTTACACGATTTGCAACACCAGAACATGTTTTGAATTGATATATTGTTGCCAAAGTTCATTGTGTAAACTATGTTTATTGACACTATTCTATGAAGCCAGGTAATGCAAATCCTGGCGATTACATAACTTTATTCATCCGAATCCATCACCTACAATCACATTCACCTACTGCAACCGCTCAGGTTCGTTTTTTTACAACTTTATCGGCAAACGACCCGTGCACGATAAGCACGTTCACAGTGCTTTCATTCAATTTCGTAAATCAGCCGAATTATCCAATAATGATTCTTATTAGATTTAATTTCCAATGAAGATTGTATATACACCTCACTGAAAAATTAATAGATTTTTTAGGCTCGCATCGATCATACGAGTAGCACTTGAGTCTCTCTTCCCGACTATGTTTTCTCATAGTCTTTTTTTAGTTTCTAAGCTCACGCTCGTAGCGCGACTATTTACTCACCTGAAACTGACGAGCTACCAACCTCGATCGAGGGCGCTCGGGGAAATACACCGCTCCACGAACGTTTTTCTGAATCGGTAAGCACATTCTATTTTTTGACCCCATTTCTATGGGTTTTCAGTAGCAGATTTGACTGGATCATAAGGTTTTGTCCTTCATTTCCAGATCAGCAACACTCAGCTTCAGTAACGGTTATTTACCGCCATCTGAATTTTCAACAACAAGGTAAGCTCCGCTTTTAAGCATCGAGCGTACCCAGATATAGTGCTTCATACAGCACAGTTAACACATAGTTTTTATTTTTGCAGATTTTTTTACGTTGCAACATGAACATTATGTAAAATGACACAACTATTCAGGTACGATATCGGGGTTCCTTGCATTATTTATTATCACCAACCAATAGTGAGATCAGTATTTCTTATATTTCCATTATTTTGAATCTTTTCCTTAGATATATGAACATGTAACTTATGTGAACTATGACAAGGTATCGTATACCTATTTAAATTTCAAAAAATACGACCTCCTGCTCACGCAACGTGCAGATTTTTGATATATACTCTCCTTTCTTTTCCAACAGTTTACCCCTGACGAAGGGACCACAAATGTCCCGAAATGCATTGGGTGTTTGAAAAGTTACGCAGATAGTTACTTGTGTCTATTACTGCATAAATGCATACACATTGAAGAATCATGTATTTTGTGTAAATTCATGTGAAAAATTGAACATGATCATTGTTTATTTTGATGCAAAATGAATTAAATGTTTGAAAAATCTCAGAGCTGTGCATATTGCAGTCCTAGTAAATTTCATACTAGGCCACCCCCTTTCTTACATAACACGTGCCACGCAAGCATAAGGCAATATTGCACGCCTACCGGTAAAATTCTGTTTATCCTTCAAAATTCGAGTGCGCCCACCACCCATCTTTAACGGACACTTTTACAGGACACTCTAATTACTTCCTCTTGGAAGCTGTTGCTACTTACTGTGCTTATACATTGATGGATTAACTTGGATGTCGTCCAACTTTCCTTTGCACAAACTTTTTGGGTTTTTTTATTCAACATTTGGGCTCTCCGAGCCTTGGCGTTAATTTTTCCATTCACATTTTTTTTCCTTTTTTTTTTTCCTTTGAACCTTCACTGCTGTTTATATGGATTTCCAATTCGTGCCCTTAGTTCTGTTCTATCGAACTTTAACTCTGCGTCCCTTATTGTATCCCTATTTTGCTAGTGGTTCGATCAAGGGGGGGTGTAGTGAGGGCTGCGATTTAGATACATACATTGCTATGTTGGCATAAGTGCGTTAGATGTTAGAAAGCAATCTTGCCACTTTTGCTGCCTTTGCACACGACACTGCAGATACATGTTATTATTTGAAAACTGCTTGCTCGCCTTTTTCTTCACATGAGAACTGTCTGTTGTTCACATCCCTAGACGTGTGCTGCGACCTTGGTCTGAACATTGTGTAAAGAAACAGTCTGGGTCGCCAGACAATGCATGTTTTTGAGTTCAGGTTGATCGGCCGACTATTTAGCCATAACACGCACGCAGCTGCAAATACCTGAAAGTCGAGTGCTTTTAATATTGCAGACTGCATGCTTTACACACATTCGGAAGAAGAGCTTTCCCAGGAGCAGAGTACACCTGATCCTGTGATGTGATTCCACTAAGCTGATCTTTATGGTATGGGGTTCCCCATTCAAGCCTAGAGACCTTCTACTAGTCTAATAATATTAGTTTACTAGCGAAAGGAAGATGGCTGTATTCCACTGTCATTATATTATGATTTCTCCTTTCATTTTCTATGGTATTGTAACAATGCTGATGGTTTTGATTTTAATCATTTGTCTGCTTATGTTAGCCAAAGTACTGCATCTTAGGACACGTAGTTCATAAAATAAACCTTTTAAACTTTACAGTGTCTCTGATTACTCTTGTTGTGGACTGATATGAGAATAATTACGAACAGGTATTTCTGATTCCCACCATTTCTGAGAGTACTCCAAGTCGCTTGTTCTGGGTTGTCTATACATTGGGACCTCCGAGATAATACGGATAACGAATGGGACACTGATGCTGGTCGGATAGGGGTTCTGGGTTCTGAGGTGAGTTTTTGGTACACCACAATTCACTGAGGTCCTGGTTTCCTGCGCATAGTTCTGTGCATGAGCAGAATCCCTGCAACAAAACCATAGGTTTCAGGGGTGTTATAGTTAGCTGGCCATTTCACTTGTACAAAACCATAGAAATTCCTCCGTTATAGTAAATTCTGCTAACTATAACTCGCGCGCCCGCAATGCACTGCTGATGATGTCACATATTGCATCATTCATGACATGGTCAGTGACATCACTGA
The DNA here is from genome assembly GCF_964204655.1 of Triturus cristatus. Taxonomy (NCBI): domain Eukaryota; kingdom Metazoa; phylum Chordata; class Amphibia; order Caudata; family Salamandridae; genus Triturus; species Triturus cristatus. The sequence goes on along the minus strand of NC_140588.1, from coordinate 802,138,924 downwards.
TGACATCTCAAATGACATCACTGATGACATCATCCATGTGAAAATCCGATACACCTCATCATACACTAGTACAACCTTTCATCACTCACTGTAAAATACAGAGTACCTTATTTGAAACCATTGACACACCAATACCAGTTACTACATACCCACTCACTGATTCCTAAGTCTACACACACAACTACCCATTCAACAACAGAATCATTTATACGTGCAGTCACTAATTAATAGAACACTATCAAATGAACTTATACACATAGATAGACATTGACACATCAGCAGTCATCTTAGTCGGTTATGCAGTCATCCTACTCACTCATGAAAAAAATTAATCACAATTATATTTACTCACTTACACAATTATCCAACAACACCTCATTTATTCAAACACATAGTAACTCATAGTTAATGTTAAAAAAATCACCATTACAATTATACACTCATTCATATAGTTACTTTCACAATCACTAACTCTTACACATACTTATTTATATACACCAACTCTCACATACAATGCCTTTTATTTTTTTACTTTGTTGAAGATGTACAACTAAAACATATATTCGCTCACCAACACACAAATAAATACTCTCAGTCACCCAAACAACTGTTTCCACATGCACTCTTAAACCTATACACCTAGTCAATCAACCATTCACACATCTATGCATAGAGTTACACACACCCCATCCAACCACACACAAACTCAGTGTCCCATGCAAATACTCACCCAACTAATCAATAACTAATATACACACTCATGTAGTTAGTGACCAACGGATGCAGCATGTTATACAACAACAGAGACAGTGCTGCATACATTCACATGGTTTAGTTACTAATCCATGTATTAAGTGAGACACTTTTAATTACTCACTTAAACAGACAGTCAGACAGCTACTAAATCCTCCATCCAGACAGTTATATATCCACACAATCTTCAATACAGATTGGTATATATATAAAATACATATTTAAATTTCAAACAAAACCACATTCACTGGATGATGTCATCAGTGATGAAATTTGAGATGTCATCAGTGATGTCACTCACCATGTCATGAATGATGCAATATGTGACATCATCAGCAGTGCATTGCGGGCGCGCGAGTTATAGTTAACAGAACTAACTATAACTGAGAAATTTCTATGGTTTTGTACGAGTGAAATGGCCAGCTAACTATAACACCCCTGAAACCTATGGTTTTTTCTGTGAATATATATATTACCTACTGGCAGTCGCCAGTAGGTAGTTATAGTTAGGTCCTATTATCCATAGGAAATCCGCAACATTCTATATGGAATAACTTTGGCGCCGGTTGACGAATCTTCGCGAAATTTTCAAAACTGGTGGGGCGCTCCAGTCCGCTCCTATCCTGAAAGTCTCACAGTGATTCGTCAAGCGGGGGCTGAGAAAAAAGGGGGTCCCAAAATGAGTTTTCCCCATGCAATTTTCCATAGGAACCGTTAATCGCAGCTGCAGCCCGAACTGCTGAACGGAATTACACAAAATTTGGCAAAGAGGAAGCCCTTGGTTCACACTCGTGCCTTTTGGTTAAATGGTGTAAATCTGTTCAGTAGTTGCTGAGAAAATCAAAAGTAAAATCATAGATATATCTGGGCAGAGCCTAACCACACATCTCATCGTGAGATCTGATTGGCTGTCAACACTTCATGCAAGAAGTGTTGCCAGCCATCTTGGGACCAATATACATGATAGCACCTCATTAAAAAGCATTGCAGTTAATAGAAGGTTTTAAGACTTTAGTTACATTATAAATCATTTGTTGATGGTACCATATTCATTTTAGGAATTGTGGTGTGTTCTAAGGTGATTTTACCATGTGAAAAAGCCTTCTGCTGGGATATTATGAATCATGTTTGAGAGAAAACTAATTTCTCATGCTTTTCCCACAGAGGTTTGGAAAGTGATCTATAAGCTAAACTGAGAGCATATTTTATGTAAATTCACATTATCTTTCTCAGTCATGTGAGAATGAAGTCTGACATTCTCAGTCAAACATGTACATCCAACAAGCGCAGAGACTGTCAGTTGATTCCCATGTGTTCTACTGCAGCTTCCCAGAGTGTTCTAAAGAATAACTAGAGCGCTAACAGTCCTACTTATGACAAACGTATGGCACACCAGAAAGCCATCTTGATTGGAATTAAGTGGTAACTCTTCAAACATTTAATTTAAAAAGGAACAGAATGAGGGGGTTCATTTTGCCATAGAAATTATGATTAGTGCTGCAGAAAGAAAAATTAGGGCACATTTTGAGTGACTTCACAAATCCTCTTTTATTTCATTAAAATATTCTGACATGCAGATTGAAACATGCACTTTCAATACCAGCAGCAGACTTCCCTGGTGAGCAGTAGCTTTACTACAGTGATCTAATGAGCAACTAGAGTGCTAACATTCTGAATTTATGGCAAATGTGTGACACATCTGAATGCCTTCTTGATGGAATCAAAGTAAAAAAACTGAAAGTATTTCCTACTGAGGAGACTGTAGTAAATGAGGAAATTAGGAAACTTCATAACAAATAAGTCTCCCAATATTGCCACCAAAGACAAAAGAGCCCAAATGTAGCACAAATATCACCCAGATGTAGCCCAAATATAGCCCAATGACAGAATGTCCCAGAGTTTTCTAAAGAACAACTAGAGTGCTAACAGTCTTACTTATGACAAAAGTATGGCACACCTGAATCCATCTTGATTGGAATAAAGTGGTAACACTTAAAACATTTAATTTGCAAAGGATAAAAATGAGGGGGTTCATTTTGCCATAGAAATTATGATTAGTGCTGCAGAAAGAAAAATTAGGGCACATTTTTACTTCTCAAATCCTCTTCTATTTCATTAAAAAATTCTGACATGCAGACTGAAACATGCACTTTGAATACCAGCAGCACACTTCCCTGGTGAGCAGTAGCCTTACTACAGTGATCTAATGAGCAACTAGAGAGCTAACATTCAGAATGTATGGCAAATGTGTGACACATCTGAATGCCTTCTAGATGGAACCAAAGTAAACAAGCATTGAAAATGCAACAGGTCTCGCCCTCGTTTAAGTTAAGCGGTACAAAAGGGGGTGGTGATGGACGGAGCATCAGAACCAATCAAACACTCACATCCAGTCAACAGATCTGGGTTTGATCCATCACCGTTCTTTAGCCCACTCTGCCACCCCAGTTCAGACATGGCCATATGCAAATCAGTCTGATCCTGTGCCTCATGGGAACAGTCCAGCCCGAACTGCCAAGCCATGCCTTCCCTGGACCGGAAACAAGCTTCCTAGGACCGGTTTCTGGCATTTCAGCCGTCTTCAGCCAGGCTTGCTTGAATCCAGTGGCAAAGTGAGCAAGGGACTCACGTCTGAGCATACCCTGCCAACTTATGGCGAACAAAGCGGTACAAAAGGGGGTGGTGATGGACGGAGCATCAGAACCAATCAAACACTCACATCCAGTCAACAGATCTGGGTTTGATCCATCACCGTTCTTTAGCCCACTCTGCCACCCCAGTTCAGACATGGCCATATGCAAATCAGTCTGATCCTGTGCCTCATGGGAACAGTCCAGCCCGAACTGCCAAGCCATGCCTTCCCTGGACCGGAAACAAGCTTCCTAGGACCGGTTTCTGGCATTTCAGCCGTCTTCAGCCAGGCTTGCTTGAATCCAGTGGCAAAGTGAGCAAGGGACTCACGTCTGAGCATACCCTGCCAACTTATGGCGAACAAAGCGGTACAAAAGGGGGTGGTGATGGACGGAGCATCAGAACCAATCAAACACTCACATCCAGTCAACAGATCTGGGTTTGATCCATCACCGTTCTTTAGCCCACTCTGCCACCCCAGTTCAGACATGGCCATATGCAAATCAGTCTGATCCTGTGCCTCATGGGAACAGTCCAGCCCGAACTGCCAAGCCATGCCTTCCCTGGACCGGAAACAAGCTTCCTAGGACCGGTTTCTGGCATTTCAGCCGTCTTCAGCCAGGCTTGCTTGAATTCAGTGGCAAAGTGAGCAAGGGACTCACGTCTGAGCATACCCTGCCAACTTATGGCGAACAAAGCGGTACAAAAGGGGGTGGTGATGGACGGAGCATCAGAACCAATCAAACACTCACATCCAGTCAACAGATCTGGGTTTGATCCATCACCGTTCTTTAGCCCACTCTGCCACCCCAGTTCAGACATGGCCATATGCAAATCAGTCTGATCCTCTTCTATTTCATTAAAAAATTCTGACATGCAGACTGAAACATGCACTTTGAATACCAGCAGCACACTTCCCTGGTGAGCAGTAGCCTTACTACAGTGATCTAATGAGCAACTAGAGAGCTAACATTCAGAATGTATGGCAAATGTGTGACACATCTGAATGCCTTCTAGATGGAACCAAAGTAAACAAGCATTGAAAATGCAATAGGTCTCGCCCTCGTTTAAGTTAAAGCAATGCTGTTTGTAATTAGGTGTTTTTTTAGCTTTGCTTGTATTAGTGTTTTTCAAACTTTCATGTACATAACATGCATATGTATGCATATATGTATATGTATATTTATGCATGCATTTATATTTGTATTTATATAGATATGCAGATTATATATATGTTTATATATGTGTATATATATATATATATATATATACACATACATATATATAAATGCATATGCATATATATATATATGTGCATATGTGTGCGTGCAGAGAGGTGTAGAGAGAGGTAGAGGTGTAGAGGTAGAGAGGTAGAGGTAGAGAGTTAGAGGTAGAGCGGTAGAGGTAGAGCGGTAGAGAGTAGTAGAGGTAGAGAGGTAGAGAGTAGTAGAGAGAGAGATAGAGAGAGGTAGACAGTAGAGAGTGAGTAGTAGAGAGAGTAGTAGAGAGTAGTAGAGAGAGTAGCAGAGTGAGTAGTATAGAGTAGTAGAGTGAGTAGTAGAGAGTGAGTAGTTGACCGTGAGTAGTAGAGAGTAGTAGTGAGCAGTAGAGAGTGAGTAGTAGAGAGTGAGTACTAGAGAGTGAGTAGTAGAGTGAGTAGTGAATGAGTAGTAGAGAGTAGAAGAGAGAGAGTAGTGGAGAGTAGTAGAGTGAGTAGTAGAGTGAGTAGTAGAGAGAGTAGTGGAGAGAGTAGTGGAGAGAGTAGTGGAGAGAGAGTAGTGGAGAGAGAGTAGTAGAGAGCGAGTAGTAGAGAGAGTAGTAGAGAGTGAGTAGTAGAGAGAGAGTAGTAGAGAGTAGTGAGTGAGTAGTAGGGAGTAGTAGGGAGAGAAGTAGAGAGTAGCAGAGAGAGAGAGTAGTAGAGAGTGAGTAGAAGAGAGTAGTAGAGAGAGAGTAGTAGAGGGTGAGTAGTAGAGGGTTGTAGAGAGCGAGTTGTAGAGAGAGAGTAAGAGAGAGTAGTAGAGAGTGAGTAGTAGAGAAAGTAGTACAGAGTGAGTAGTAGAGAGAGTAGTAGAGAGAGTAGTAGAGAGTAGTATAAGAGTGAGTAGTAGAGAGTAGTAGAGAGAGAGTAGTAGAGAGTAGTAGAGAGTGAGTAGTAGAGAGTAGTGGGGTAGTAGAGAGTGAGTAGTAGAGAGTAGTAGAAGAGTGAGTAGTAGAGAGTAGTAGAGAGTAGTAGCGAGTGAGTAGTAGAGAGAGAGTAGTAGAGAGTGAGTAGTAGAGAGTGAGTAGTAGAGAGTGAGTAGTAGAGAGTTGTAGTGAGTGAGTTATAGAGAGTGAGTAGTAGAGAGAGTAGTAGGGAGTGAGTAGTAGAGAGTAGTAGAGAGTGAGTAGTAGAGAGAGAGTGGTAGAGAGTGAGTGGTAGAGAGTGAGTAGTAGAGAGTGAGTAGTAGAGGGTAGTGGAGTAGTAGAGAGTGAGTAGTAGAGAGTGAGTAGTAGAGAGTGAGTAGTAGAGAGTAGTAGAGAGTGAGTAGTAGAGAGCGATTAGTAGAGAGCAAGTAGTAGAGAGTGTGTAGCAGAGAGTGAGTAGAGAGTAGTAGAGAGTGAGTAGTAGAGAGTAGTAGAGAGAGTAGTAGAGAGTGAGTAGTAGAGAGTGAGTCGTAGAGAGTAGTAGAGAGTGAGTAGTAGAGTGAGTAGTAGAGTGAGTAGTAGAGAGAGAGTAGTGGAGAGAGAGTAGTAGAGAGAGAGTAGTAGAGAGCGAGTAGTATAGAGCGAGTAGTATAGAGCGAGTAGAGAGTGAGTAGTAGAGAGTGAGTAGTAGAGAGTGAGTAGTAGAGAGTAGTTGAATGAGTAATAGAGAGAGAGTAGTAGAGAGAGAGTAGTAGAGAGTGAGTAGTGGAGAGTGAGTAGTAGAGTAGTAGAGAGTGAGTGGTAGAGAGAAGTAGAGAGTAGTAGAATGAGTAGTAGAGAGAGTAGTAAAGAGTAGTAGAGTAGTAGAGAGTGAGCAGTAGAGAGTAGTAGAGTGAGTAGTAGATAGTAGAGACTGAGTAGTAGAGAGTGAGAAGTAGCGAGTGAGTAGTAGAGAGTGAGTAGTAGAGAGTGAGTAGTAGAGAGTGAGTAGTAGAGAGTGAGTAGTAGGGAGTGAGTAGTAGGGAGTGAGTAGTAGGGAGTGAGTAGAGAGCAAGTAGTAGAGAGTAGTAGAGTAGTAGAGAGTGAGTAGTAGAGAGAGAGTAGTCAGTCAGTGTCAGTCTGTGTCAGTCAGTGTCAGTCAGAATCAGTCAATCAGGGTCAGTCAATCAGGGTCAGTCAATCAGGGTCAGCCAAGCAGTGTCAGTCAGTCAGTGTCAGTCAGTCAGTGTCAGTCAGTCAGTGTCAGTTAGAGCAGCTCTGCTGACCTGGTTCTCTCCCTCTAAAGCAGCTCTGCTGACCTGGTTTCTCTGGTTCTACAGCAGGTCTGCTGATCTGGTTCTCTGGCTCTACAACAGCTCTGCTGACCTGGTTCTCCGGCTCTAAAGCAGCTCTGCTGACCCGGTTCTATGGCTCTAAAGCAGTTCTGCCGACATGATTCTCTGGCTCTAGAGCAGCTCTGCTGACCTGGTTCTCTCCCTCCAGAGCAGCTCTGCTGACCTGGTTCTCTCCCTCTAAAGCAGCTCTGCTGACCTGGTTCTCTCGCTCTAAAGCAGCTCTACTGACCTGGTTTCTCTGGCTCTACAGCAGCTCTGCTGACCTGGTTCTCTGGCTCTAGAGCAGCTCTGCTGACCTGGTTCTTAGGCTCTAGAGCAGCTCTGCTGACCTGGTTCTAAAGCTCTAAAGCAGCTCTGCTGACCTGGTTCTCTGGCTCTAAAGCAGCTCTGCTGACCTGGTTCTCTCCCTCTAAATCAGCTCTGCTGACCTGGTTCTCTGCCTCTAGAGAAGCTCTGCTGACCTGGTTTCTTTGGCTCCAAAGCAGCTCTGCTGATCTGGTTCTCTGGCTCTAAAGCAGCTCTGCTGACCTGGTTCTCTCCCTCTAAAGCAGCTCTGCTGACCTGGTTTCTCTGGCTCTAGAGCAGCTCTGCTGACCTGGTTCTCTGGCTCTTAAGCAGCTCTGCTGACAAGGTTCTCTCCCTCTAAAGCAGCTCTGCTGACCTGGTTTCCTGCCTCTAGAGCAGCTCCGCTGACCTGGTTCTCTGGCTCTAAAGCAGCTCTGCTGGCCTGGTTCTATGGCTCTAAAGCAGCTCTGCTGACCTGGTTCTCTCGCTCTAGAGCAGCTCTGCTGACCTGGTTCTCTGTCTCTAAAGCAGCTCTGCTGACCTGGTTCTCTCCCTCTAAAGAGCTCTGCTGACCTGGTTCTCTGGCTCTAAAGCAGCTCTGCTGACCTGGTTGTCTGCCTCTAGAGCAGCTCTGTTGACCTGGTTCTATGGCTCTAAAGCAGCTCTGCTGACCTGGTTCTCTGGCTCTAGAGTAGCTCTGCTGACCTGGTTCTCTTCCTCTAAAGCAGCTCTGCTGACCTGGTTTCTCTGGGTCTACAGCAGCTCTGCTGACCTGGTTTTCGGCCTCTAGAGCAGCTCTGCTGACCTGGGTCTCTGGCTCTAGAGCAGCTCTGCTGACCTGGGTCTCTGGCTCTAGAGCAGCTCTGCTGACCTGCTTCTTAAGCTCTAGAGCAGCTCTGCTGACCTGGTTCTCTGGCTCTACAACGGCTCTGCTGACCTGGTTTCTCTGACTCTACAGCAGCTCTGCTGACCTGGTTCTCTGCGCTCACGATGCACACACCCGATTTCGCAAAAATATATTTATAAATAATATACGTTTATTATAAGTACAAATATATTATTTTTATGGATATCTTGGATAATCTCTTGCCCTAATATGTATATTAAAGACACATACATATCATTTTGGATCATAATTGTTTTTTCGCAGGAGTCGCGCACCCAGCGTGCCCCAGCATGTATATGATGTCACGCGGGACCCGCCACCGCGTAAGCATCTCGTACCGTAATACGCATGTGTCGCGAATGCGCAGGAGCAGGAGTCGCGGACTGGTCGTATACCAATCGGGCACATCACGCAATAATAAATGTATATGATGTAACTGAAAAAAACGCAGCCGTCGCACACCGTATGCGGATCCTTCACAACTTTTCTAAAATGGTGGGTAGAATCCGTGCATCCACTGTGATGTGTACGCTTTGAGTGCGCAACTCTTTTGATTTTCTTTTTTAAATAATATAAATATATTAAAATAATAAATGAAAACAAAAAATGAATCAATATTTCAGTTTGAATGTTTATAAAAAAATTTTTTTTTGCAATTTTCAGAAAATTATATAGTTATTTAATGAATAAAATATTTATAAACAGTTAAAAAACTGTAGAAAATCAGTACAAAAAAATAGGTATAACTACTATCGCACTTAAAAATTAGCATTTAAAAAACCTTTGAAATTCACTGAAAAAACCACAGGTTTCAGAGATGTTATAGTTAGAAATTAGCATTTAAAAAAGCTTTGAAATTCACTGAAAAAAACATAGGTTTCAGAGACGTTATAGTTAGAAATTAGCATTTAAAAACCTTAGAAATTCACAGAAAAAAAACATAGGTTTCAGGGATTTTATAGTTAGCTGGCCATTTCACTCGTTCAAAACCATAGAAATTCCTCCGTTATAGTTAGTTCTGCTAACTATAACTTGCGCGCCCGCAATGCACTGCTGATGATGTCAGATATTGCAACATTCATGACATGGTCAGTGACATCACTGAAGACATCTCAAATATATATGACTGAGATTGTGCTTCTTGAAATTATTTTTAAAATAATTTTTTCTACGAATTTTCTTTTTTTTTTGAGAAAGTTCGTAGAAAAAAATATTTTACAAATAATTTCAAGAAGCACAATCTCAGTCAAGATTAATTTGATGCAAGCCAATCTTTGAAAAATGACAAGATCATAATCAAAAAATCTGACAAAGGGGGTAACGTGGTGGTTCTATCAAAGGAGATGTACCTACAAGAAGGACATCGCCAACTTAATGACAGGGACAACTACGAAATTACAACCAAAACTAAATATGAACAAGCGAATAAAGAATATCAAGAACTTTGGGGAGAATAGAGGGAACGAGGGCTGCTTGAGCAGGAAGAATATGAATTTCTCAACTGTAAGTACCCAAAACTCCCAGCTTTCTATTTACTCCTAAAATTACACAAAAATGTGACTAATCCCCCAGGAAGAACTATTGTATCTTCAAGGGGTAGCTGCCTAGAAAACACCTCACGTTATGTGGATTTCTATCTGCAACCGCTTGTTCAAAAACTCCCGTCCTTTATGAAGGACTCTAGTGATTTCTTAAGATTAATTGATCAGATTAAATGGGAGGACAATTTTCTTTTAATGACCCTCGATGTCACAAGCCTTTATACCTGTATCCCTCATGAGGCAGGGATCAGAGCTTGCCGTCATTTCCTTGGGCACAGGTCAATTTCATATCTGTTCCACATTGAAATGATTATCGACGATGTGTGGTGCCTCACACAAAACTTCTTAATTTTTGAGAAGGTCATATACCATCAGATACTCGGTACTGCGATGGGGACCTGCTTTGCTCCCAGCTTCGCGGGATTGTATCTCGGTTGGTCGGAGGAGCAGGTCACCACCGTACTTCCTTTGTACAAAGAATGTGTGGTTACATGCCAAGATATATAGACGATATCTTTGTGGTCTGGAATGGCAGCATAGAGCAAGCTAACCAGTTTGTTAAAACAATCAATGACAATACTCTCAATTTACAATTCAGTAGTAAAATTGAAAAAGAAATGATTGAATTTCTAGATTTAAAATTAGTGGTTGCATGACAGCGATTAGAAAGCTATCTATTCCGCAAGGAAACTGCTGGTAATAGCCTGCTGCATGCAGGAAGCTGCCATCCTACTAATCTTATACGTAGCATTCCCCTGGGAGAACTACTGCGGGCTAAAAGAAACTGCAGCAGTGCCGAGGGATATGAGACTGAAAAGGAGACAATGATCAAACATTTTCTTGAAAGGGGTTATTCTCAGAAAGATATTTCCAAAGAATGTGAAGAAGTAAATAAGAGAGCCAGAAATGAACTTCTTGAAGTTAAATCATCTGAGTCGAATAAAAATAATTCTGGAAACAAGATTAGGTTCATTTCCACCTATTCCAATCAGGCACATGAAGTCAGAGAATGTCTTCAAAAATATTGAAAAATTCTCAAAACAGACAATGATCTTGCTTCAGCAATCGAACACTATCCTCAGGTGACATACTGGAAGGCCAAATCATTAAAAGACACGCTATGTCAAAGTATGGTGATGTCTATGCCTAAGTCTATCAATCCGGTATATGGGTTCTACGCAGGTCATAAATGTAAGGCCTGTAAATATAGCAAGAACTGAAAACAGGTCAATTTGTCAGCTAATACAAACCCCTTTTTGATAACCAAACAGGTCTCATGCAACACCGATCATGCTGTGTATACCCTCAAGTGTCCATGTAACAAGTATTACATAGGCAGCACAATTCACCCTGCTAAAAAGAGGGTCCTTGAACACTTGAGGGCCATTACTAGAAAAGACAAACAATATCCAATAGCCGACATTTCAAAGCAGAACACCAACAAAATACTAGTCTACTTTCATTCTGCGTCTTAGACACTATTGCCATGAGAGCGAGAGGTGCTAAGAGTCCTCGAATTAAGACGGTTAGAGTCAAGAATTGTAATAGAATACCAGACAGTACAGCCTTTGGGACATAATATTGACAAAGAACTCTCTGTTCATTTAGGTTAATAATAGTGTAGGTGACCCCCTGACCTAATTGACTCATGGTTTATAAATAATTACGTGATATATTTGGTGGCTTTTTGTCCTCATCTGTCATTTGTATTTATGTGATTTTAATAGTACAGTATATCAGTCAGTTTGTGACACTGTTTTTATTATGTGTATTTTTTACAGATCTACTACCTTGTGAGTATTGACCAATGAGTAGGAACAGCTTTTACAAGACTAATGACCAACAGCGGCTCTTTACAAAATTAGATGCAGGTACTATTCCTGTCTGTCATCGGCTATTTTTGTTAAAAGTTTTTTCTTTTCCCTCGATAAAGAAGTTTCTCCCAAAAGAACACTCATGATTTTTGCCCACTGGGGCTTGATTCTGACCTAAATACATGTTTCCCTCGTATTTGAATAGCCCCGGCGCACTAGTGCAAAATATCATTTAGCCAGCAAGTCTACATGATTAAATAATTAAACAGCTCCGGCGTCGCTGGGGCGCACGATCATTATTGGTGTGGTGAAGTATATCCACGATTTGGGCATTGAGCTTTTGAAATAAAGCGAGGGAATTTCCAAGTAATGTTAAACACACGAGTGTTAAACAATGTCTTTCACGGAAGAGATTGGGATCAATAAAGTTTTGAATTGGAACATCGAGGACACAGTACGATTGAGAAAATATATAGACCCGCTATTCTGGTCCAACAATGATTGTCTTTGAACATTTCTAAATGTTTCCAACCTGACAAGATGGTTGCACGATTGACATGTAATATGAGGTAATATTGTGATGTCAATATAGTGAAATTAATTTTGTCTCGCAAATGGTAAAGTCTGTCTTCGTTTTTCACTCCAATCACAGGTCACGTGATGTGTATTTAATCATCTGTTTCACAATACCTCGGCACTCGTGAACAAGGAAACTGGTTTCCCGAATCGCGTTGCCGGAAAATAAAATCTGCTTAAAAGCATTTTGGGTGCCGTGGATCGTTGTTATTTTGAAAAGAATCACAATGGAATGTTGGATATATATATATATATATATATATGATCCCGTCAGAAAACACCCTCTTGAAGTTGGAAAAACAGTGGGAAAAGAAGCCATTCAAAGGGAAGGATAACAAAATAACCTTATCTCCAGGAAATACATGCATTCAGAATGAAATAGGAATACAAAAACACTGTCTGATAAAAATAAGCTGTGAACCGCGATAAACACCAAAAGGTCGAGAGCAGTGTAATTGGATCTTCTCCACAAGGTGGAAACATGTATTGGCAAATCCAAACGTTCTTGCTTTGTCTGTGCTTGTTTGCTACTGGTAATAGTTTTACCAATGCTTGTGAAACTGTGATGCAAGCTTTAGCAAAGCCAATATTGAAAAGTAGCCATTGTGTGCAATTACTTCATATACTTCGAAGATAGCCATCATATTTTCATTTCTAGTGGGTTTCAGTGCCCTCAATACGCATGCATTTATTCTGTGGTAAGACTACATACGGTAATGAAGGAATGGAATCAGTGGTTAATTTGTAAAAAACATAAGTGCTCTCATTAGGAGGCAGCTTGCACCAGCCTATTTCTCCTCTTACGCCACCTAAAACCGAGTCAACTACTAACCAGGAAGGGGGGCTAGGATGTTGCGTAATGGCCAGAGCTGCCGACATTGGAGCTGGGGAACCAGGTTCGAGTATCCGCATCGGCTCAACATCCTGTGATTTAGGGCAAATAACTTAATCTCCCCATGCCTACCAAAAATTAGTGCATCCATAGCGCTGGTGTTGATGATAAAGTGCCGGTGCTAAGCACCGGAAACCACCGGTTCAAGTTAAGCACTGATTTGAATACATTTCCATGCATACTCCCTCTAATTTTTGTTAATCCCATAAAATTCAAAAATCTTTGGGCACTGTAGGAGGAAACCTACTAGGGGCATTTACACATTTATAGGCTTGTTTGTGCTTCAAGTGCACTGGTGCATTCAGAGCAGGGGACATTCATCTACGGCTAGCACTATCTTATGAGCTTTGCTGCTTTTCAGATTCAAACCCAATTAAACCCCACTCCATTACTGTACCTAGCAGATTGGCAGCGATTAGTTACCGAAACAACAACTGACAAAGTAAAAATGAAACAATATATATGTGATGCTGTATTCTTAAGAGACCATTGTTGTGTAGTAATTACCACACAGAGTACTTGTAGAATAAAAGTTAATTACAACGGAGCAAACAAGTACAACAACCCCAGCTTGCCGCCAGAACCACTGGCGTAACGAACCTTGAGGGGGCCTCCCTGCAAAGCACCGTGGGGGGCCCCTCCAGGCTCAATCAGGAGCCCTGCAGCCAGGGTGCTGTGCTGTGGGGGCCGCCTGGAGCTTGGGGCCCTCCTGCACCGCGGGGGCTGCGGGGGCCTGTGTTACGCCCCTGGCCAGAACTGTCTCTCTGTCCCTATCTGTTCGCAGTGACATTCTATGCCTCCGTCATACATTCTCACATACTGCAATCCACATTCAACGCACCTGCATTCCACATATTCTATACATGAAGTAATACATTCCCCGTTATTAACAAGCTATTACCCTAACTAAATCTAAAATTGCATTAAGCACATCACCAGATACCATTGTCCAGTGATAGCAAACAATACTCTGCATTCATTACGCAGCAGGGCAGTTATCAATTCAGAAGGATGGCATTTTTTGGGCATTGGCAGATGCCATGTTTCAATGGTTAATGCACCACTTATTTGGTAAAATCAAGGGTGCAATGTTTGTTCAGGATGACATACTGGTGTATGGTAAAAGCACGATGAAGCATGATAGAGTCCTGGAGGAGGTTTTGAGAATTCTGGGTTCACAGCGTTTGACCACTGAATATTTGAAATGTACATTTGCAGAGAACAGCATTACCTATTTGGGACATGTAATCAATAATGAGGGAATTAAACCTAAGCTGACTTTGATCTACGTAATTAAAAATGCACCAGCCCCTAGCTGCAAAGACAAGGTGCGGTCGTTCATAGGGTTAGCAGACTATTGCTCGAAGTACATTTTAAACTTCACAGCAAGAACGTATAAGACAATGGTAAAGGAATAAGTACAAGTTTGCGTGGTCCAGAGTATGAGTCAGCTTTTTGTAGTGTGAAAGACTACATTGCTAATATGACCTCTTTGGAAAGTTTTGACCCGAAGACCCACAGTATAATCACTACAGGTGCAAGGCGTAAGGTTTGGGGTCTATTCTTTCCCAAGTAGGAAGTGATGGGAAGAAAATGTAATCAACTATCCTTGTAGATCACTTTAGCCTACGGCATAAAAATATTCCGTAAAAAGAGAAGGAAACATTGGCTTGTGTTTGGGCGACTAATCATTTTAGAGCGTTTGTGTAGGGGACATTTTTCATATTGAGATGTGACCACAAACCATTGGTAAAAGTACTTACCACTGACTGCATAATTAATACATCTGCTGGGTGGCGAGACTGTCGATTAAATTGCAAGGCTACAATTACACAGTGGAATTTGTTCCTGGCAAGGAAAATGTGATTTCTGATTTTTTATCAAGAATGCCCAAAAACACTAGAATTAAGTGAAGATAAAAAGTGGAATTCAGAACAAATTGCATATGTACATGACCTAGAAGACGAGTGTATTAGAAAAGAGTTATAGAATACGGAGTACACTAAGGATAACGTTTTAACCAAGATTAGGGAACATTTGGACGGGAGTGGTCAAGTAAAGCAGGAATGGGAAATTTGATCAAACCTTATTAGGAAGTTAGAAACAAACTGGGAGTGCAGGAACAGTCTGTATGGAGAGGAGAAAGAGTAATTCCTCCCACAAATTTGAGGAAATCAATAATGGACTTATGTCATGAAGCACATTTCGGCAGTGTTAGGACTAAACAAGCTGTGAAGGCATGATATTGGTGGCCTGGTATGGATGTGGAAATAGAGACATATGTTCGGGATTGTGAAGTTATTAAAAAATGCGGATACTTTTTTGGTCACATTGAGGCCTCCGATGGGAGCAAGTCATGTACCTAGTGTTCCATGGGAATGCATAGCTATTGACATAATGGGACCAATCGGCACGGGACGCAAGAATATCATAGTACTAATTGATATGTATTCCAGATGGCCCATTTTTAAGATTGTGGAAAAAGTGGACACCAATGAAGTGTTGCAATTTTGGATCAAGTATTTTTACTAGAGGGTTTTCCAGCGAATTTACTTTGTGATAATGGGGAGCAATTTACATCTGTTAAGACCACAGAATATTTGGAAAGGTTAGGTGTTAAACACAGAACAACTGCATTGTACAACCCCAGCAGTAATGGTGTGGTTGAGCGATTCAACCGTGTCATAAAAAACACCATTCAGTGGGCTGTGAAAAACAACAAAGATTGGGAGGTGCAGCTCGAGAAAATGGTTTGGGCATACAGGGTATCGGTACGTAAAGCCACGGGGTACTCTACTTTTGTTTTGATGAGAGGGAGGAACCTGAGGACCAAGTATACACCAGGATGGTTGCTCAAGTCCATTATTGTACAGTGGTCAGATGACTCTGTAAAAGGGAGGTTGGAATCACTGTCATCTAAAAGAAAAGAGTGCAAAAAAACATTGTCAAATTGTTGTGGGACAATTGGTAAGAGTAAAGAAGCCTGGAAGGGTCCTGAAAGAGGAAAGTACGTTTTATGAGCCTATGGAGGTTGTTGAAGTATTGAACAATCCCGTGCGATTGACTGATGGAAAGGTGTGAAACTTGAAAAGAATTGCTAAATGTTCTGTTCCTTCATCCATGAGAAATATTTTTCCAGGCCACAGGTTTGTAATGAATGAAGTATTTGATGAGAACCATGCTGAAAAAAAGGTTGTTGGAAATAATGTACCCGTACAAAATGATACTGATTGATCTAATGTGCCTGTTATTGCAGCTAGAGAAGTTAGAGAAAATGCATGTGTTACTCGAGAGTGTAACGACAATGGACATTCCTCTGTCCTTTAGAGGAAAACATCTAAGAAAGAGATGAGACCACCTGTGTGGTTGGAAGATTATATTTCAGAGGTTTCCTTTGTAATGGTATGGGGAATAATACTCCCGATCGTCACCAACTTTGTTGGGTAGTAATTACCACACAGAGTGATTGTAGAATAAAGGTTTATTACAACGGAGCAAACAGGTACAACCGACCCAGCTTGCCGCAGAACCGCCTCTCTGCCCCTAACGGTCCGCAGCGATATTCCATGCCCCCATCATACATTCTCACATCCTGCAATCCACCAGCCACCGACCTGCAGTACACATTTTCCATACATGACATAACAGCCATCCAGTGCATATCAGCACAATAGGTCTCAAAACCCATGAAGAAATCAACAAACAAAGGAACATCCTGGAATGCCCATTGTTTCTGATAGTTAAGAGCTTCAGGACAGGGTAAAATGAAGTGTTTGTTTTCTCTACAACAGATGGCCCCTATAAACATGTAAAGGATTTGAGTGGTACACTGCACAAGCCTCAGTGAAGCTCCCATTTACCTTAAATGAGTCCTTTTCTTTCCGCGTTTTTTCACTATACCAAGGCTCGTCATTGGCAGGGTCACTCTGCCAGACATACTTCAGAGTAGTGCACACGATGGCCTTGGAGAGCAGGATGCACAGATACACGATCAAAAAAGCATTAATAGACCTGAAATAAACAAAGAGCAGAATAGAAATGAATACGGACGTGGCTGCAATCCCCAGGCATAGCCAAGCCTTGAACTCTACATGAATGTCCTCATTTCAAGCCCCACATGCCTACTGCCAGCACTGGAAAGTGCAGCAAACTTGCTTACTCTCTGCAGGACGGGGGACATGGCCGTCAGAATCTAAGAACTATTACCAGAAAATGCTGTAAGAGAACGATGTCAATTGTGTTCATTTAGCTATCCCTTTAACCTAGTTCAAATAGTATACTTTAGATGATTGAGCATTAACTTTTCCTTGACATTCTTCTATTAACGCATAAAGAGAAACAGTAGACTGCACACATGGAATGCACGTTATCTCTGTGTATTGTATATGTTGGTCACATCAGCTGACAGAGGTTAGAGAACTGTAATAAAATAAGAGAGTTATCACCAGACCCATTAAACGGTTAGCAGAGATACAACACAATACAGAAATAATTGACCACAATATTTACTGTGTTCAGATGGCTCGCTTAAGAGTCCACCTAGAAAAAATACCCAAGTGGAGATTCCTGTTACAATGGAAGTGGAACTATCTGCACCAATGCACTAGTAGAGAACACTCGGATCATAAAATTAGCTGACCATTAACATTGAGTTGCTTAAGTATATCCTGCCTGATTGCTTCCTACCACGTCAATAAAACGTGTAGCTCAAGGAACAGCCATGAAGGTAGCATGACTTCTCATTTATACAGACATCTCGATTGGAGTTGAAAACATCAGAAAAACTCACCCATCAAAATGCAGAATTTTCACAGTATTTGAAACCAAGCTCTGGCGATGGGCATATGGACGACTCAAATTCCCTTTGATGCACCCTGAAACACCTTATTGACCGAACTCCCTTATGAATAACTTCATTAGATGATAAAACCGGCTTACACTGCGGTGTTGAGGATGTACATTTTTAAAGATAATGGGTAAGAAATTCTTGGATACCCTTACGATCAGCAGGGTTTGGGCAGGTGGTTGAGTATTACTTGGCCAGGCACGTGCACTGTACAGTTCTTTGCCAAAACACCTAACAATTGGGACTTTAGTCACAGATGTTGGCTTGGCCCTTAAATCAAGATTCTTGACCACAATCCAAGACTTGCTATCCAATATAAACAGTATATATTCAATCAAAAACTCACCACAAATGCAAAGCAAAAAAAATGTATGTGTCTTGTAAAGCGCACTGCTGCCCTGAGGCGTCCTGGCGCTGTAGACCGCTGGGGAACCCGTCCTGGCTATCCCTGTGAGATGGTCCCTCCTGGGTATCTCCAAGGTGAAACCAGGCATCGCCGGCGAATGTGGGGGGCCGTTGTGGAGATGAGGCAAGCTAATGCCCAGAGTTGCCGAGTGTGATCCCTGGTTAGAGTAGGCACCGAGGCGAGAATTATCGAGTCCGCTGGCCCTGGTCCACGACCCTGCCGCGCCGGGAATTTAACCCTGGTCCCGGGCCGTCCTCTGCTTCCGGGTCTGCTGCCTCCAACCAGTGAGCCACACCTTCCTACATGCCGAAAAACCTAACATCTTGGGAGGCCAACTGACCACAAACAGCTGGAAGTAAATAGGCAAGAAAAAGAGCCCCAGTACTACTGCTTCTTCAGTTATGCACTCAGAACCTCAAGGACGTTTCCATTACATACTGGGGACAAATAAACACTCCTGCAGATCAGAAAAGAACTGAAGACACATCTCTTCAAAGAGCACTTCATCCACCACAAACAAAGGCCTCTGCCGCAAGACCAAGTTCGATTTTACCCTATACCATCTTCTCAGCTGTACAGTGCTCCCATGTTCACTAGATTTGTTAAAACCTAACAAATACCAATACATTAGATAATAAAAACGTTATGACTGCCAATCTACAAGCTGAAATTACAGCAGGCTTCTGCATGCCTAGACTATTGGAAATCATTCACTTAATCTCAACTATTGCCATAAATTTACTTGGACCTGTGTGAATCAACCAATGTTGGTATATCTAGTGTGAAGTTGTGGTCAGCCCTTTTCACCCTGTTTAGGACTAAGCTTGAAGGTCCTGTTTAAGCTCTGCAGGACAGCCATGCTGCTACATTGCCTGCATAGAAGCACCCAGCAATCCACAGAGATTGGGAGAGCCGACCTACAAACTGGACACTGGCTTAACCTCTCATCAAGCGACCAGAGGCATGTTGTTGAAGAATCAACTTCTACAACACAGGTGTTCATGAACATCCACTGAAACCCTCACCAAAGATTGAGATGTGTTGCCTGAGACATTGACTGCCACATCTGCAAGTGAGAAGGTGGATGGTTATGTCTCTTTTGCACCATCATTTGTGATTTTTATCCTTTTTACGCTCCATTCACCTGCCAACTGTGACAATCAAGCACTCCGATGGCTATAGACTTAGCTGCACCCAGATACTGTTTACAGTCTGTAGCAAGTCAATGTGTTATTGGGTTTGACACTCAAAGGGCAATGAACTTCTATCATAGCCATCAATCTACACACAAACTCAAAACAACGGTTCTTGTCCTTAGTAGGCACCCTTGATGGAGTAGCTGCCACTGGATTTGCTTTGCTCCGTGTTGTTGATACGTTTATGAACATTAGCACTTCAAGAATACTAGAGCTGGGGTCGATTTCATCACTGTATAGTGTTTTATGGATTATTTGGTTACCAGTTTCTGTGGAGATTACTGTCATCATTGTGAGATGCCTCGTTCATTGTTTCAATACTGTGTTACATATGTCAGTGTTTTTGTGTGTGCCCTGTTTACTGCTTATATTCTTACTACATTTAATGAACAAGTTACTTACCTTTGGTAATGCTCACTCTAATGGATACTCTATATAGTCCCAGGTTACGCACCTATTGAATATACCATCAGGTGTCAGAATGGATCCGTAAACTCAAAAGCAGTACTCTGCACAGATGTCATTCTACTCCAGAAGTGATGAACAACAGGCATACAAGTGCCACCCTGGTGGGCAGATATCAGTTGCTAAGGCTTGTCCATTCCTACAGACACACAGCCCATAAACAAATTAGCTTGACCAATTAACAAATCTCCAAGTTTGGGCCGTTTTAAATGGAAAAAGAGCCACTTCACAGAAAGGGGATGTGGGAGAGTCGGTGAGTTATCTGCGTTTATAAGGTGTATCTACCAGAAAGAGCACTACTGAAGCTATGTAGCTTGGTCTTCTGATGGATACTAACCTCAGATTCCTGAATAGATAGCAAAGCAGTGCCTCCCCAGGTGGTGGGGCTGTGGAGTGACTCAGACCAAACATTTCTGCTGGACAAAAGAGTCAAATTACCATCCTGACAGATGCAATAGTGCTTTGTGAACGTGCACACTGATGTCCATGTAGCAACTTGACAGACATCCAGGACAGCAACTCTGTGTGCTAGCATAGTAGTAGCAGGCTTGGACCAAGAGAGATGATCCCTCAATCCTAAAGGAGACTGCTTCTTAGCCAGTTCATATCTATGGATTTTAATGCAGAGGACTATCCAACTGGAGATGGACAATTCCTGCACTGCCTTGCCCTTCTGTTCTGAGAAGTCCACAAAGAGTTGATTGTCCACCCAATGGTCCATGCTACGATCAATCATGAAAATGAGGTCCAAACGATGCAGCTTTTAATCCTCTTTTGAAGCATGAGGTGGGGCAAAGAATGGCGGAAAAGTGATAGATTGCCCGATATGGAAAAGTGTTACTACCTTTGTGAGAAATGGAACTCGAGTTCTCAACACCAGCTTGTCTGGGATGAGCTTTATATAAGGCGGCTGAATAGAGAGGGGCTGCCGCTCACTCACATGCTGAGCTGACGTGATCACACCCAGATAAAACGTTTCAAAAGTCAAGGGACATACTGGACAGCTGGGCATTGGCACAAATGGAGAACCCATTAGAAAAACGAGAACTAAATTGAAGTCCTACTGTGGCATAAAAAATGGTTGTGGTGGAAACATGGGTTGTACACCTTTAAGAAATCTCAACACAACAGATGATTCAAACTAAGAAGGCTGATCTGGCAACCTCAAAAAAAGACAAAAGAGCCAACAAATAGTCTTTAACAGTGCCAATCGCAAGTTCTTGCTAGAACAACGCCAAAATAAACAACAACACTTCAGACAGCTTAGATTGTCAATTCGCTAGGTGTCACGCAAAGCCGCTGACTTATCCCAGCTCACACTGTACACCAATTATGTAGATGGCGGCCTGACTGCCAGAATCACATTAACATCTTCAAGAGAAAGATCAAGGGAGACTATCTGCTGCTGCTCAATCTGTGCATATGGAGGTGCACAGTAGGTACCCCCGGGTGCATGACCCTGCCCTCCTGCAGCAACAGTAGGTCCTCCTGAAGCGTGAAGCGAAGCTCATGCCCAGTATTATTGGATGCCAAACACTCCTGGGCCAATTCGGAGCCATCAGAAATTACTTGGGCCTAGTTGGTCTTGTTCTTCTACAGAACTTAATCCATAGGGGCAAAGGCGGAAAAGGCAGACAGTAGTCCTGAGCTCCATTCAAGGCAAATCTTTCTCTAAGAGAGAGCTTTCTTGGGAACTCTTGGAAGGAAAAAGCTGTAATTGCACATTCTCTGTGGTGAACAGATCGAGACAGAGTCCCCCACATTGTTGGTAAAAGCCCTGCGCAACCCCCTGCTGTAACTGCCATTCGTGATCCGCTAGGCATCGGCGACTGAATTAGTCTGCCTTCCCATTTTAAGATCCAGCCAGGTGGTTCACAAACAGAGAAATGCCCTGGTGAGCCAGCCACTTCCAGAGGCACAAAGCCTTCACGCACAGTTTGATGCAGAACCACATGGTGGTAGTGTTGTCCATGAGGACATGTACCAGCTTCCCTCTGATAGATGGTAGCAAACCCTTCAACCTCAAGCAGATGGCCCGCAGCTCCAGCAAACTGATGCAGGGTCTGCCGGAGACCAGAGTTCTTTGATCTCCACCTTGTCCAGATGGCCTCCCCTTTACAGTAGTGAGGCAACCCTGACCCCTGTCAGCTCTGGGTGTGATAAGGAGAGGGGTCTGCTACTCAACCAAGCGGGGCCTAGCAGCCACCACTACAGACCCTTTAAATTCTCTGAAACCTGGTACCTGTACTGTGCCCACTAGGATTCTCAATACCGCTGTTGAGCCTGCATGTGCCATCTGGTGTGTTGCACTGACAGGTTGCCAAGAGTCCCAGTAGCCTCAACGCGACCCTCACTAAGATCCAGACCAGGGGCTGCAACATTGGGATTGGGGGAAGGTACGAAACTGCACCATTTTCAGGACAGCTCTGATGAATGGGAGTATCTGCGAAGTAGTCATGTGTGACTTCTGCATGTTTATAGAGAACCCCAATGAGGTGAGGTTTGAGCCTGTCTTCAACAGCCAGTCATAGAGGTATGGGAACAATGGCACCACTAACCTCTAAAGATGCGCTGCGACCACTGCCATCACTTTTGTGAACAGTCGAGAGGTAAAAGTAAGGCCAAAGGAGTACATTTCAAACTGCAAATGATCCTGGCACACCGTGAACCACAGGTATCATCTGTTGGCCTGCAGGATTGGAATATGGAAATAGAAGTCCTGTAGGTTCAATGTTACCGTCAGTCTCTGGGATCTAGGGCAGACAAGACCTGGGCCAGAATAAGCTCTGGAATTTTTCCTCCGCTGGAAGGCTTTGAAAGGGTGCAGATATAAAGTAGGATGAAACCGTCCATTGTTCTTCGGCACAAGGAAGTAGTGTAAATAACACTCAGTTCCTATTTCCAAGACCGTAAGCCTCTCTATGGCTAAATGTGCCAAAAAAGCCTGCTTTTCCTGTTGCAAAATGAACATGTGTTCCTCCATCAGCCGCACTGATGGTGTGGCAAGTGCAGCGAAGTAGAAAGAAATAGAAGGGTGTAGTCCCACTTGCCAAGTTGGAGGACCCATGGGTCTAAAGTGATTTCATGCTACCCTTGAAGGAAATATCTGATCCTAACTGCTACAGGGTGGGTGGGTGGTAACTAAAGCAGTTTTGTGGTTGTTGCTGGAGAGGCAGGTGACTAAGTTACATGTTGTTCCCGATACTCAGAACATTTCCTCTGGGTGCCGATACCTTAGCCAAGAAAAGGTGAGCAAGATGTTCTGCTGGTGGCGGGGTCTGGCATTAGTGGTACTCAAAACCCTTAGCATAGCCACAAAAGAGGTTAACTGCTGAGGAAGTTGTCTGGTAGCACACTTTGGCACAACCCTCTTTAAATTGCTACAGGGTTGAGCCCATTTTCTCATCAAAAAGGTGAGCGCCATCAAATGGCATGCTCATTAAAGATGCTTGAGTATTTCCAGAGAAGCCTGTAGGGCTAATCCAGGCGTGGCGTAGAAGCACCACACTTGTGTACATTACTCAACCCAAGCAGTTAGATGTATGGAGGCAAGACAGTATAACACATTTTGTTACATCCAGACCATTCTTCGTGGTTTTGGCTAAAGATGCCTGCAGGTCCTCTGGAACTGCCAGCAGGATTTGGCTAACTGCATACCATAAGGTAGGACTCTAGCGGCCTAGAAAGTGCTAGAAGTGATTGAGTGCAAAGCAAGACTATCAGGTGAAAACATCCCCTTGCCACAAGTTTCCATGAGCTTAGACTCATGGTCAGGAACATTCCACAGGAAAGGTGCTAGCATTGACTTTGCGGGTGAACACCTGGACCACAAGGCTCTCAATATAATCTGTTGTGTCAAAATGTTTGGATCACCCGAGGTCGGTCTTTTGCAATGAGCTACCCGTCCATTTACTGGGGGCCCAGAACATGGCTTTACCCAAGTGTCTAGGAAGGTATAAGTTCAGGTCTCACTGAATGGCAATAGAGGTTCAGCAGGTGCCGGGCCAGCCTCAAGAACCTATGTCAAGACATTACTTTAGACCTCCATTGGAAGGAGCTGTAGTTAAGGACCTCTGCAGCCCCCCTCATGGCCACAACAAAAGACGCCCTCTCTTCAGTGGCAGTACCTGGGAGAGAGACAATTCTAGTGTCTGGGGAAGTGTCCAGACCACTGGCATCCTGTAGTTCAGCGTACCTACTGTCCTCCGTGTATGGAAGGACAAGGTATCGGAGTTGAAGGATTGGTTATAGGCTGCGGCCAGTGAAATCAGCGTGCAGCTTTGGTCGAGTTGAAGCCAGCTCTACTCGGAGACCACTAAAAGTAATGGCACCTATTCTGGTGCTGGCGGAGTCAGGCCTGGCATCAATGATAAGGAAGCAGTGCAAGGAGTGGTGCCTAAAACAAAAGTTAACACCGAAGCCGGTGTAGAACAAAGTGGGGGATCAAGAGACACAGACAGAGCTGAGGGGGGAACCACTGGCAGGGCCAAGGAAAGCAGGCCTCTGCGGATTATTGGGGCCCAAAGGCTGGCCAGAGGTAGCTGGAACCATGCCAAATATGTGTAGCATGGCTCCCCTAAAGGCCTCCATTTACTGCCATGTTGAAAACAGTGCTGCACAAACAAATGATGGATGGAATGCTGAATGAATCATACATTCACTCCCAGTCAAGAAATCTGGGTTAAATCCATCGTTCTTTTGGTCACCATGCCACCCCAGTTTAGACCCAGCCATATGCAAATCAGTCTTGACCCTATGCCACATGGGAACAGTTCAGACCGAACTACCAAGCCAGGTCCTCCTTGGTCCGGAAACAAGCATCCTGGGACCAGTTTCGGGATATTACCCCTAATCAGCCAGGCTAGCTTGAATCCAGTGGCACAGTGAGCAAGGGAACCACAGCTGGGCATACCCAACACACTTATGGCGAAAAGTGCTATGCAAACAAATGGACGGAATGCTGAATGAATCATACATTCACCCCCAGTCAAGAGATCTGGGTTAAATCCAGCCTTCCTTTGCTCACCATGCCACCCCAGTTTAGACCCAGCCATATGCAAATCAGTCTTGATCTTGTGCCTCATGGGAACAGTCCAGACCGAACTGCCAAGCCAGGTCTTCCATTGACTGGAAACAAGCATCCTGGGACCGGTTTTGGGGTATTACCGCTCATCAGCCAGGCTAGCTTGAATCCAGTGACACAGTGAGCAAGGGAACCACGTCTGGCCATACCCATCCCACTTAGGGCAAAAAGTACTACGCAAACAAATGATGGGCGGAATGCTGAATGAATCATACATTCACCCCCAGTCAAGAGATCTGGGTTAACTCCATTGTTCATTTGCTCACCATGCCACCCCAGTTTAGACCCAGCCATATGCAAATCAGTCTTGACCCTGTGCCTCATGGGAAAAGTCCAGACCAAACTGCCAAGCCAGGTCCTCCCTGGACCGGAAACAAGCATCCTGGGACTGGTTTCAGGGTATTACCCCTCATTAGCCAGGCTAGCTTGAATCCAGAGGCACAGTGAGCAAAGGACCCACGTCTGGGCATACCCATCCCACTTAGGACAAAAAGTGCTACGCAAACAATTGATGGACGGAATGCTGAATGAATTATACATTCACCCCCAGTCAAGAGATCTGGGTTAAATCCATTGTTCTTGAAAGCAGGCCCGGAAATTCGGATTGGTTCAAATTTAAATTCGGCTCCTCAGGAGTTTGGGAGTAAGACCTGGAGGTACGCTGACACCACTGCAGCCTCTCTATGAAATGGAGGGCGGCAGAAAGGGGCTGATTACCGCTTTGACGTCTTCTGCTTCTTTTTAAGCTTCCGCAAACACTTCGATAAGGCGTGAGTCTTTGGATGCTTGTCGGAGTAAAGTTTCACCTCACAGTCCCATATGGCCTTCGGTTCATCTGGATACAGTCACTGCAGGCCCTGGAGTCCTGCTCCGATCCCACGCACCAAAGGCATACCTCACGGGGGTGTATTGAAGACATTTGTTTGTGACGCAGACTGTTGGCTGGACAGTGAAACTTTATCAACACTTGATAGATAACTGTGCTCACAGGTGAGAAAGCCTTCAGAATGTGATATTCCAAGATTATATTGTATAGTGTGAGAGGGGGATGGGTGGTAGAGGTGCTACTGGGGGGATGGGGGTACTCTTCTGTTGCCCAAGTGTTACATGGCATTTGTTTTGTCCCTATTTTACCAACAATTAACAGTATATTCCCTGTAAAAGGCAGCTGGGTGGCTAATGGGAAACACGCACCAGCAAACACTGTGCACAGAAGAGACATGGGACGGCCTGACACAGAAGAAAGCACAGCGGTAAAGACAAGAGAGAGAGGAGCGGATGGGATAGATCAAAAAAGAGGGAAAACCCCAGTTAAACAAAATAAAAGAGCAGGAGAGAGGAGAGCATATCAGGCACAGGGAAAGAGAAGGAGAGAGAAATATGGATGTAGAGCAAAGGAAAGACAGGAAAAAGCAGAAAAAAGACAGAGGAGGACTAGAGCAGAGGGCGAGTTGACGAGGGCTTATGGAGAGAAGGTAAAAAGCAAGTGGATGGAGAGAAGAAAGAGAGCAGGGGAAGAAGTGACAGAGGAGAGTTCTACTGATCTTAGTGGGAACCAAGAATTCCTTACCCATGGGGCTTAAAAGTCTACAACCCAACTCTGAGTTCTTTACTGTACGAAAGCGAAGGTTTACCCACACTGGACTCTGGCTATACCTACCGTAGTATACACTTGTTACATCAGCTAAGGAAGTTCTTCACAAGGGAATCAACGGGGATATGAGTCTTACAGATGCACCTCGCCTGTGTTTGGTCTCAAATACTGTGTAAAATTGCAAACCACGCATTTGTGATAAGTGTGTTTTTCTGATTTTGTTATCTCTGATTGAGATGATCGACAAACTGTGGGTAAAAAAGGAAAGACTGATAAGAGGTACAAAGTAGTGGAGACAGACAGCATGAGTGGAGCGGATAGAGATCAGGGGTAGCGGATGGAGAGGGGGACCGCGTCTGTTGTGGAAGTGGGCTATGCCCATGATGGAAGAGCGATGCTCAGAGGAAAAAAGCCGGCAGCAGTTTCCGCAGAAAAATTATGAGCTTATTTTTATTCTAAATTAAACATTGCAAATAACATAAAATCAATCAAAACAGAATACAGCAATTCCAAACAAATCAATTAACGCATCACATTTAAAATGTAATTCAGAAGTTTCATTGCTCATTCAAAAAATTCTACAACACCCACTTTGAAATGTTTCCGATTAGATCGAAAGCTAAAGACATGCAGAATGGCTTGGGATCGCTACTTGTAAAGCTACACGTTTGCTTCAATCCTATTTATATAAAACTTCTAAATGTGACGTTTTGTTCTGCAGGAAACAGATCTTTATAAAAATATTTTACCGCTATTTATATAACACCCAAAATATGTCAACAAAATGTATAACGTTTATTTTATCGAGTTTAAGGATATACGTACGAAACTAAATTAGGGCAGTTGAAAAGAGGTCAACTGGGAATTGCTTTCAAAGCTGAGCTAAAGTGAGCAACACACTGAGATTAAACTAAACAACACATCTTAAGTGTAAAGTAAACAACACACTTCAATACTAAACAGAAGTACTTACTTTTCCACCGCAGAGCGCTTCTGGGACTTCCCTTGGTAGTTCAAAGCCATTTTTGTTTCCATTCCAGTATAGATTGCCACCCCTGTACATCAAAGAGTTTAGGATTAGAGAGTTCATGGCGGAGTACAATGTCTTACAAAGCATTTTATGTTTGCGAAATAAATAAAATGTGAATTTGTTTGCTGTACATTTTTCTGTAGTTTTCTGTATTTTTTGGAGGTTCACTAGTGATTCAGTTGGAAATGGCCAATTTATTTGAAAACCCAACTTCCCCCTGTCACTCCACATCATACCATTCAGTGGATCATATTTCTGGCATTCCTAGACGTTTTATATTTTTATTCCAACCCTTCCAGAAAATTCTGTCAAGTCCCATGCCGTTCCATAGACACTGTCTTTATATTTTAGTATCCTAGGCTGAGAAGATGTATTAAACACTATTCCTGCTGTGACGGAAAAATTGTACTACTACTCTGCATATTTGTGAAGAACCCTTCCAGAAATTGAAAGCTGCTTTTGGTAGGTCTTGGCATTGAGGGATGAGTTCTAGAACGATTTCTGCAATGAATTGCACGTTTCTTCATATATTACACAGCACAACAATGCTTACCATAAACCTTCTTGGTATTCTTCAAAGTAGCACCCTTCAGCAGCAGGTTTTCAGGGCCCAGAGATCTAGAAACCAATACATTCCCAGTATTAATCAATATCCAATGCCTTCAAACATTGACATCAACGAATTTCACTAGTTTGCCCCATGGATTCTTTTGTCTGAAATAACAGCCATGCATCCAGATCATTCATAAGCATTACTGCCCTCTTCTTAGGGTGTTAACAAGTAATAATTGACAGTACAGTAGTTGGGCCGGACTGTATAATTAGAGATGGGTCAATCAACTGTTGCAAATGAAGCAACGAGTGAGCAATATTTTCAAAACATCCACACAACCTGATCCTAAATGCATTCGAAGAAGCCTACTGTGACCTTCTGCATCAGGACCTTTCCTCACTTTATTACTTGACTTAACATGCAGGCAAACAACTAGCTAATGCAAGCAACCCAGGCCTTTTTTATTGCCAGAGCCAATCTCATCGTTCCAAAGAGGAAGCCGTTTTGTTATTCATCCATCAAAATCAGACCTGTGAATTCCATATTAAGGGAAGGGACAGCTTCTTCCTATTTTGAGGGCAGTCAGCATTGCAACCGAACAATGCTGCGTTCCAGCTTTGGGTTCACCCTACGGGATAGTGCAGTGCTGATGGTGAAGTCTCCTTTGCAAATGGCTTACAGCAAAAAGTCCTTTTATACAAATTTAATGAAAAAATAATGTAAAAGTTCAAATACAATTCCCACAGATGGCATTTCTATCACAGGCAGGAGACCTGTGAAGGAAGGAAGTCTCTTTCAGCAAGACGGTTCGACCTGACATCCTTGGTGTGGTATTCCACCACACATTTTGTCTTCACTCTCTGATATTGGCCTAACTTGTTTTTGTTGGGATTAGGATTCTGTGCACGTTACTCCTGCCAATACGTGCTAAGGTGCTTGTGCCCTCTACTTGAAACATAGTAACATTGGCCTATATCACATTGGCATATTTAATTTACTTATAAGTCCCTGGTAAATGGTAATCCATGTACACAGGGCCCGTAAATTAAATGCTACTAGAGGGAAGCAGCACCCAGTGTGCCACCCACTAAAGTAGCCCTGCAAAACATGTCTTAGGCCTGCCACTGTAGCCTGCATAGCTGTTTTAATCTGCTATGGCACTGTTGTAAGGTCTATCCTCCCATAGACGAACACTGGGTTTCCTTATTACATTTAATTAAGTGCTAACTTCAGATTGGGAGCAGCTAAAGACATGCTGTTTCCATTTAAATGAATGGTAATTTTAAATCCTCTTTAATGGCGAAGACGGATTTAGAGCTACAACTTTAGTGTGCCTTTCTGCCACTGTCCCAAGTCACATAACTGTGAATGGCTCTGCTGTTGCAGGTTATGTATTTCTTCCAGCCAGTGAAACAAGGGAAGCCTAGGTATGAGGGGAAAGGATCCTCTTTACAGGATGGTTGGGGAAGAACTATGCTCTGCCGTGATTACACTTCAGAGGCTCTGCCGACAGCACACACACAGGAACCTGACACCAGACCTGCCCTTGCCTTGGTTGCCTTAGACAGTTTGGAGAAAGGACAAGGGGAAGAGGAAGAATGGAGCAGAACCAGTTTGAGGGTAAGTCAGGGATTTCTCCGACCCCACAAAAACCGGCACCAGGTATAAAAATGAGAACCTGAAAACCTCTCATCAGAACGCATCTGGACCTGAGGAAGATTCAGAAGAAGGACTCCCCACTGCCAGAAGGACTGCCCGCTGCTGGAAGGAATGCCCTGCTGTTTGAAGAAGCAAGATTTGATCTGCTTGCCTTCATCCCAGAGGGACTCCAAGGGTCAGTTGGCTGACTTCCTGTGTGAGGTACACAACAAGGTTCCAGAGGCTTTCCTGCAATGCTCAGCTGACCAGCACCAACTGGACCTGCCTGAGCCCTGCCGCTGGCCTGTGCTGGAGTGAGTCCCGATCCTAATGAGGTACCCCCCCCAGGTCCTGAACCTTTGGACTGCATCAGTTTGAACTCCTCCTCAAGAAAAAGTGAAAAGCCTGAAGCTTGGGCTCCTCATGACAGTAAAGTGATCTCTTAGCCCGAGAATCAACTGCCCAAGACAACAGTCAATGTGAAGCTCCAGCAAGACCTGCTCTTCCCACCGACAGAAACCGCTTGCTACAACCAGAAATAGCCTGTGACCAAGGCGTTGCTTCGCCAAAACGAATCAGGTGTTTTTGTTGCTAAATAAATCACGTTTCAGTTAACTTGCAATATTAGAGTGCGGGCCTTTCTTTTATGTGAAGAGAAGTTGTTCTGTATATACAGAAACGGGTTACGCTGACCAAGCAACAGCAATAAATCTTTGAAGCAACCATAGTGGTCTGTGTCTTTTTCTGCACCTTGTTGTGTATACAAGAAATCGATATAGAGATATATATATATATTCACTGAAAAAACCATAGGTTTCAGGCACGTTATAGTTAGAAATTAGCATTTAAAAAGCCTTAGAAATTCACTGAAAAAAACATAGGTTTTCGGGAAAGTTATAGTTAGTTGGACATTTCACTCGTATAAAACCATAGAAATTCCCCCGTTATAGTTAGTTCAGCTAACTATAACTCGCGCCCCGCAATGCACTGCTGATGACATCACATATTACATCACTCATGACATGGTCAGTGACATCACTGATGACATCATCCAGTAACTGTGTGTTTCTGTAAAGTTTAAATATGTTTAATATATATAGGGAAAGGCGTATTGAAGAATGAGTGGGTGTATAAGTGTCTGAATGGATGATTTAGTAGGTGCGTGACTGACCCTATAAGTGAGTAATTAAACTGATCTTACTGAATGCATGGGTTAGTGAGTAAACTGTGTGAATGTCTGTATCTGTCTGTCTGTTGGTGTGTAAGCGGCTGCATGGGTTAGTGAATAGCTACATGAGTGTCTATATGGGTAACTGATTGGTTGTCGGAGTATCTGTATGGGTGCCTGAGTGTTTGTGTGGGTGGGGTGTGTTTGACTCTGTACATAGATGTGTGAGTGGGTGATTCACTGGGTGCATGGCTTCAAGAGTGCATCTGTGATGGACTGTATGGGTGGATGAGTGTGTGTATGGGTGTGTTAGTGAGTGAATGTATATCTCAGTTGTATATGTGTGGGTAACTACATATGTGAAAGGCAGCATATATGTGTGCTGGAGTATATAAATCGATATAAGTGAGAGTGTGTGATTGTGAGAGTGGCTGTATGGATGAGTCTGTGCTTGTATCAGTGATTGTATAAGAGCGGAAGTATGTGCTAGTATTTGTACGAGTAAGTGAGCTGGTGTGTGTACAACTGTATAGGTGAGTAAATGGCAGTGTGATTAATTATTTGCATGACTGACTAGGTGTGTGAGTACCTCTATGGATGAGTGGGGGTGTGTGAGTTTCTATATAGGTGTATGAGTGCATATGATAGTCCTGTACTGAGTGACCATCAGTATGAATGACTGTACGGGTGAGTCAGTGGATGTGGATGTGTGTGTAAACCTAAGAATCAGTGAGTGTGTATGTAGTTATTGCTGTAGGAGTGTCTATGGTTTTGAGAATGGCAGTCTGTAATTTAGAGTGGGTGTATCAAAGGTTATATTAGGTTGTGAGAAGATGCATAAAATTATCACATGGATGATGTCATCAGTGATGTCATTTGAGATGTCATCAGTGATGTCACTGACCATGTCATGAGTGATGTAATATGTGTTGTCATCAGCAGTGCATTGCGGGGGCGCGAGTTATAGTTAGCTGAGCTAACTATAACGGGGGAATTTCTATGGTTTTATACGAGTGAAATGTCCAACTAACTATAACTTTCTCTAAAACCTATGGTTTTTCAGTGACTTTCGAAGGTTTTTTAACCCCTTCAGTGCCCATGACGAGCTGGACTCGTCATGGGCCGCGGTGGCGCTGTGCCCATGACGAGTCCAGCTCGTCATAGACCCCGCCCGCTAATGCAACGGCCGGCACTGGGCGGGGAAAGGGGCGGGCACTGAAGGGGTTAAATGCTAATTTCTAACTATAACGTGCCTGAAACCTATGTTTTTTTCAGTGTTTCTAACTAGCTAGTTTCTAACTATGCCTACAGAGGTAGGGCATGTGAAGAAAGAAGACAAAACGCAAAGAAAGAAGCAAAAGAAATGCAGAAAGAAACAACAGAAGTCCACGAAGACGAAGAAAAGTGCAGGAAGAAGCAGGACATGTACAGAAAGAACCAACAGAGGAGCAGAAAGAGGCCTTGTTGCAAAATCATCCTGTGCCCACAACTTTTTCAGACAGGTACTGGTGGTTACTGACTCTGACTAACCAGGCCTAGAGCCTGTGCTATGCTAAAAGACACTTAGGATACTGTGAAAACACCTACATACACTAGGGAACACTATGCGTTGGGGTACCCCTGTGATTAGCATGACCTTCTCTGTAAGGCCCTAGTACATAATAGGGCAGGGGGATTGAAACTACCTCTTAAAACACGCTACGGGCTTCAGTGGTGAAGGGAGGGGGGGGTCCTGAGGTGACATGTGCAAACACGCCCTGTGGCTGTTTTAAGTTGGGAGATTAAGTCCCCTTGAATCCTGATGATTCCTGGGGTCCAACTAGCCAACCAGGTACCTCCAGTAAGCGCCACAGAGCTGCGCTGCAGAGAGGTCTAAAAAGGGGCGTGGCCTGGCCCACCTCTCTGCAACGCAGTGCAGTGGCGCTTACTGGCGGTACCTAGTGGGGTTATTGACCCCCAGGGACCCTCAGGATTCAATAGGAATTAATTCCCCAACTTTCAATGCACCACAGGGCGTGTTTGCACACATGGCACCTCAGGCCCCACCCCCTCCCTTCACCACTGTGCAAACGCGCCCCATGGCGCGTTTTAAGTTGAGGGATAAAGTCCCCTTCAATCCTGAGGGCGCCTGGGGGCCAACTAGCCTACCAGGTACCTCCAGTAAGCACCACAGAGCTACGTTGCAGAGAGGTGTAAAAAGGGGCATGGCCTGGAACACCTCTCTGCAACGCAGCGCAGTAGCACTTACTGGAAGCACCTGGTGGGCTAGTTGGACCCCAGGGGCCCCCAGGATTGAAAGGGAATTAATTCCCCAACTTTAAACACGCCACAGGGAGTGTTTGCACACATGTCACCTCAGGCCCCGCCCCCTCCCTTCACCATTGTGCAAATGCGCCCCGTGGCGCGTTTTAAGTTGGGAGATTAAGTTGCCTTGAATCCTGAGGGTCCCTGGGGTCCAACTAGCTCACGCGGTACCTCCAGTAAGCGCCACAGAGCTGCGTTGCAGAGAGGTGTAAAAAGGGGCATGGCCTGGACCACCTCTCTGCAACGCAGCCCTGTGGCGCTTACTGGAGGGCTAGTTGTCCCCCAGGGACCCCCAGCATTAAAAGGGAATTAATTCCCCAACTTAAAACACTCCACAGGGCGCGTTTGCAGAGTGTTGCTGGGAGAGGGTGGGGACTCCGGCATGATCGCGAGTGTGTGGCCCCCCTTCTTTTTAGTGTTTTTGGGCCCTGGGGACCCCATTCCCCAGGGCCTGACCCCCAGTTTAAAAAAAATATATATATATTAACAGGAAGGGGGCTGCGAGGGCCCCCCTCCCCATGCCAATTCCTGGCCAATTCCGGGCCCCGGCACGGTCCCATCCAGCTCCCAGCCTCCTGCAGGAGCCAGCATTGCTTTTCCACACAGGGAGCTGCTAAGATGCAGCTCCCCGTGAGGAAAAGCAATCTGGTTTGAATTTTGGAAGAGAGAGCAGGTTTCCTGCTCTCTCTTCCAAAATCCAAAGCAGAGTTTGCTATGACAGGGCATGAGCCGCGAGTCTCCCGCCCTGCCATAGCAAGCTGCAGTGTCCCGGGGGTGGGCACCCCGGGACACTGCAGGAGCTGGCCCTGGGGAGTGGCGGTCCCCAGGGTCATCATAGGCTCCAGGAGGGGGTGCCGTGCGGCTCCCCTCCCGACATCTGAACAGCCAGCGGAGGTGGTGGTCCCCTGGGCTCGGGTGGCCGTTACGGACCCCCAAATTTAAATATTAGTGCCCTGGGGAGGTGGCGGTCCCTGGGACGTGTGGGGGGGCTCAAGCCCCCCCCCCCCACAGGTATATTTAAAAAAAAACAAAGAAGCCCCGGGGTTGGCGGTCCCCGGGGCTGCGGGGGGCAGTGTGCCCCCCGCAATTATAATTACTGAGAGACCAGAGGGTGGCGGTCCCCGGGGTATGGGGGGGCCTTAGAAGCCCCCCGACTTAAAAAAACAAGCCCCATGGGTGGCGGTCCCGGGGGCTGCGGGGGGGCCATGTGCCCCCCGCAAATATTTATGCAAAGCCCCAGAGGGTGGCGGAACCCGGGGCAGTGTGGGGGAGATTGGCCCCCCCACACACTTTTTTACTGCCTCCGGTACCTTCAATTAAACGAAGCGTGGGAGCCCGCGCTTTATTTTTATTAATTTTCGCGGCCGGATCCGCGGATCCTCCGCGCATCTTGCCTATTAAAAAAAAATTGCTTTTCTTGGCCCTGGGGGTCCTTGTGGGACCCCCTAAGCAGGCCTAAGGGGTCAGGGTGTTTCTACCCTGCCCCCTTTTCTTGTTTTACGCGTTTGTTTCCCTGGTTTCTTGTGCCTCGGTTCTACCGAGGCACAAGATGGCTGCCAACACTTCCTGGTTTGGCGTGTTGACAGCCAATTAGAATACAGCTCGTGGTCGGGAGGGTGCGCTGATCCTCCATACCTCTAAATATCAAAACTTTTATTTTTGCTTTTCTCAGCAACTACTGAACGGATTTACATCATTTAAAAAAAAGGATGCTTTCTGAAGCAAGCACTACCTTTTTGCCAAATTTGGTGTAATTCCGTTCAGCAGTTCCAGCTGTAGCCGTGTCTAAAGTTTCCTATGGGAAATTGATTTTCCGACTTCTATTTTTTTAATTTCTCAGGAACTACTGATAGGATTTACACCATTTAAAAAAAAAGGTCTCTTTCTGAACCAAGGGCTACCTTTTTGCCAAATGTGGTGTAATTCCGTTCAGCAGTTCGGGCTGTAGTCGTGTCTAAAGTTTCCTATGGGAAATAACATGAAGAAAACACGTTTTGGGACCCCCCTTTTTGCTCGGCCCCCGCTTGGCGAATCACCCCGAAACTTTTAGCATAAGAGCTGATCGGAGCAGGCCATAAGTTTTGAAAATTTTGCGAAGATTCGTCAGCCGGTGCCAAAGTTAATGTGAAAACAAAAACAGAGTTTCCTATGTAAACTAGGTCCTAACTACAACTACCTACTGGCGACCGCCAGTAGGTAATATATATATATACATATATCAAAATAACTTCTCTTCATATAAAGGAAAGCGCAAACTCTAATAGTGCTAGTGAAGCGAAATGTGATTTATTTACCAAGAAAAACACCTGATGCATTTCTATGAAGCAACGCCTTGGTGACGGGCCATTTCCGGTTGTCGCAGGCGATTGCGGTCAGTAAACCAGATGAACTACCCAGAGATAGAGATATATATATATATATATATCCAAGAAAGAAGCAGCAAAATCTGGGTAGTTCCCATCTTTAAATGGAGAGCAGCTCCTGAATAGAGCACCCTACAACACCAGCGACACCTTTATGTCAAAATCGTTAAGTATGTATTAGCACAGTGCCATCCACGCAGAGATAGAAAAAGAACAAAGTCTTTTGCCATTTCTACAGCAAAGTGTTTAAGCATAGCATTAGAACAGTGGCATCCACGCTGAGCTGTAAAATGACAAAAGCTTTTTACCACTCCAGGCACAGTATTGCAGTTTTAAATTGGTTAAATACCAACGAGTTAACCTGAAATTAATAAAGTTTCGCTATCATTATAGCTCTTAAGAGAGATTTAGCTTTGTCCAGACACAAGGGAGCAACCAGTATAGGTCAAAACAATACACTTTCAGGCAGATAACTCTGGGTAGTTCCCAATTTTAAGTGGAGAGCACCTCATGTATAGAGCACCCTACAACACCAGCAACACCCTAAATTTGCTCACCTCAAATATCAGCTTTTCTATCAAAATCTTTAAGCATAGGATTAGCACAGTGCCACCCACGCTGAGACAGAAAAGGAACAAAGTATTTTACCATTTCTACAGCAGTGTCAGGTGTTGCTTTTAATTATTTCAGGTTGTTTGGTTGTATTTTACCAATTGAAAGCTGTAATACTGTGCATGGAGTGGTAAAAGGCTTTTGGGATTTTATAGCTTAGCATGGAAGGTACTGTACCAAACCTAAGCTTAAACATTTTGCTGTCGAAATGGCAAAAGTCTTTGTCCCTTTTCTGTCTGTGCTAACGGTTGAGGGGGCCCTCACACTGCAGAATTCAGCACGGTGCAGCTGCTTAACACACAATGAAACCTCCTTTGAGGTATGCCTTCAGGGTGGGGGCAACCGAGGCAACCGAAGAGGCGCTTGATACGCGTTGTTCTCACAGGGAGCCATGCGCTGACCTTGGCTACAGCACCACGGTGTTTGTAGGATTCAAACGACAGGTCCCTCACTCGCCTTCCAAAGTATGCTGCTGATCAGGCATCCTTCTGGGCCATGGTTACATGTTACCAGACTCACCAGTGGCAGAGTCTCCTGGTAACGGTAAACACGGGGTGTCTTGTTCTTGCCCTGAGACTTCTTTAAGCAGGAGGACAAGTCAACAAGCCATTGGAGAATACTTGGGGGCACACATGAAGCAGTAGGCAGGCAGCCCAGCCCAAGAAGGTCCTTGGCAAAGTGGCAGGCCCTCCAGGAGCCCGACAGGCAGCAGGCTAGTACAACAAAGCAGGTAGTCCTTATGGTGGTTCCTCCTGGCAGCACAGCAGTCCTCTTGCAATGTGTAGCTTGTGTAACTAGCAGCGTCTAGTTACACCCCCAAGCAGTGTCTGAAAACATGGGGTCAGAGCCCCTGTACTTATACTCAAGATAGTTTTTGATCAAGGGATGACTTTAAAGGAACCCTTAGAAGTGTGCAACAATCCCTTTCAACCCAGCCTTGGCACCAGATAATCAGTATATGGTAAATCAGCCCTTTGTGTGAAGGCAGGACACAACCTATATAAATTTAAAGTGTGAACAACCTCTCCCTCTCCCAGGCCACGAAGTCCATTAGTATGCAGAGGAATGCAGATGTATCCCTGTCACACCCAGCCTTTCCTGTGTTGTGGCTGTCTGGAAAGTATGCACCAAGTGTAGCTGTCATCCTAGCTCGGACGTGTATTGAAGTCAGGCTACAAAGATGTTATATTCTATGTTCAAGTTTCAGTTATTGCTGAGTGGATCACTACAAAAGAGTCATAAGCACGGGTAAATGCCCACTTTCTAAAAGTGGCATTTCTAAAATAGTAATGTAATATCCAACTACACCAGCAAGCAAGGATTAATCACCACTATTCTAAATATACCAAACGTGGCAAAGCCACTCCTTTCTGATCAGGAATTACCACTTGCATGTGTATGAGGGAATTCCCAATATAAGTATATGAGAGGAGTAGGCTTCACAGCAGTGAAAAGCAAAATAGGCTGTTTGTCACTACTATGACATGCTACACATAAAGGCACATGTTCTACCTTTTACGTACACAGCACCCAGCCCACAGGGCTACCAGGGCCTACCTTAGAGGCGATCTATGTGTAATAAAAGTGGAGTTTAAAGCTTGGCAAGTACTTTTAAATGCCAAGTTGAAGTGGCAGTAAACTGCACATGCAGGCCCTGTGGTGGCAGACCTGAGACAGGTTTGAAAGGCTACTTTATGTGGGTGGCACAAGCAGTGCAGCAGGCCCTCTAGCAGCATTTAATTTACAGGCCCTGGGTATATGGGATACCACTTTACAAGGGACTTATAAGAAAATCAAATATGCCAAACAGGTGTAAACCAAACATACCATGTTTAGAGGAGAGAGCACATGCACTTTAGCACTGGTTAGCAGTGGTAAAGTGTCCAGAGTCCTAATGCCAACCAAAAAAAGGTCTGAAAATAGGTGGAGGAAGGCAAAAGGTTTGGGGATAGCCATGCAGAAAGGGCCAGGTCCAACACTCATCAACACAGATTCTCATATTCTGGCTTTCTATATTCTTTCAAAGCTACACAAGCCTCAGCGCCTGCCTCCGGGAAGCCCCACTGTATCCGGTATTAAATTGCTCAGATAGCCACTGCCACAATTTACAGATTTCTTCCTATGCAAAGCACTATTTCTCAACCAGCATATGTAAAGGGCATTATGGATGTCCTACAGTTGTTGCATCATTTGGATTTTGATACCTCACAACTATTTTAGGGGATTCTTAATATCAATCCCCTGTATATGAACATTCCCAGGATGCCACCAATGGGGGTGTAGCAAGGGCGCTTGCAGCACAAGAATGGTTCTATCCTTAGAGTGTTGTCTTACGGTGTGCAGAACTGGCACTAAAAACATTTTCTTTCAGTGTAAGGATCAGTGTTACCTCCAAGTCTTGTGGAAATCAATGGGTTCAAACTTTGATCCAAGTCTGGCCTGCATTTATATAGGAACATTTAAGTCTCATTACATATATAGTGAGTTCAATACATATGGTCAACAACTAACTGTGTGGAAACGATATATCGATGATGTGTTGTTCACTTGTGATGTACCAGAAACAGAATTACATGCTTTCCTTGAATAGTTGAATAGTATTGATTCTAATTTGCATTTCAAGTGGATCATCAGATGTTCACTTACTTGGACCTGGAAATTGAGGCGAGGGTCATGCACCTTGTAACATCTGTGCATCAGAAGCCAATGGATAGAAATTTTCTACAGCACCAATTGACAAATCATTGAAATGGGACCTCCCCCAGGGCTCTTCTCTGAGCCCCACCCTTGTTAAAGTTTATATGACCCCACTGGCCCACCTGGTCAAATCTTTTGGCTTCAAGATCGTATCATATGCAGATGATATGCCGCTTCTGCTCCCTTACAAAGGGGATTCTGTGAGCGCCAAATAATCTTTTGCCCTCTGTATGAAAGCACTGTTGAACTTGCTCTAGTCCAACACACTACAATGCAACCCAGACAAACTGAGATCCTATTGTTTGGGTTGAACCCTCTGCCAGGGTGGACCTCAGCTTGGCCTAGTGATGTGCCCCTTCTGCCCCCTATGACAGTGGCTTGAAATCTGGGCATGATGTTTGACTTGCAACTCTTTCAACGCCCAGGTTTCGGAGGTGGTTAGATTATGTCTCTGGATCGTCACTATGCCAAGAAATTTCTGTACCTTCTCCTTCACAATTATCAAGTAACGGTGGTCAGAGCATTCCTCTTACCCCAAAAGGATTATGTCAACGTCTGTACCTTGGTCGTCCTGACTACCTAGTCCAGCCAGGTCCTACAAGTTATATAGAACATGGCAGTATGCCTTATAGGCTAACTAAATATGCCTCAGTATATCATTTCCATGAGGAACTTCACTGGCTTCAAGTGCGCGATCGTATAGTGTTTTAAACCCTGATACTGGTCCACCAAGCCCTCTACAACAAAGGTCCGTCATACTTGAATGAGAGGATCAAGGAGTGCAGACCAGGAAAAATGCTATGCTCCAGCTGCACTGGTTTGTTAACAATTTCCTGTTTCCAAAAACAGCAGGGAGGGGTGGTGTCCTCCTTCATGGTCAGAGCTACAAGAATGTGGAACCAGCTACCAGGTCTTTTGAGATCAATAACCAAGGAATCACCCTTCAAAAATGCATTGAAGACATATCTCTTTAAGCTCTAAGGACTCTTAGACACCTCTGCCTCTCCTCACCTGGAATCTTATACAGAGCACCGAGACACTCGTTGGGTAGCTGTGTGCTATATAATTGGCACTCATTCATTCGACTTCCTTTCATCCGGAAGCATTGTGGGACAACCTCCTGGTGGGAAACTGCTTTCAATATAGACACAATTCTACGGAGACTGCTAAGTGCACATCCAAGACCAATTGTGAATCAAGCACGTAAACGAGCATTGAATGCTCCTAGATCTGCACTCCTGGATAGACAACTTAAATCAACATCAGAGTGTTTCACTGTGGTCATGACACGTGATCTTTTATGATGCTTTAGTCGCAACAATATCATAAAAAATTGCACTTTCTGGATGTTGGCTCTAATTCCACCCCACGCCCGCAGTTTGCCTTTTGTCGTTCAACAAATATGAAGAAAGAATTGGGCCATAAAAAAATCTAACCCAATAGCAAGAAATATGGATAATAATCTATACCTGCTATAAAAGGACATTTTCCGTGCAGGGGATGTAGTGTTTGTGAACTCACAAAGCCTTCTAACAAATTAGTTCTGCACGATGGAAGAACTTGGTTTCAAAATAACTGACTAATTGCAATTCCCGCTTTGCCATTTATAGACTGAATTGACATTTAAATGTTGAACATTGGTCTCAATGATTTAATTGAGTAGCACATACTTCTGGGGCTCCTAAGTTACTACACCAGGGACTGATATTTCTGCCTTGTAATGCATACTTGCCCGAAAGGTAGCAGTAACCTTTGACCTGCCTAGGTTTGTGCCCTGTCCACATTAGTAAGGTAGAACGTTGGGAGGTTCTCTGCATTGCCTGTACCTGCCTTGAAATAATGTTTTTCTTTAATGGCAGTGGAACCTTGGTAGGCAAAATTTATTTCTCTACCTTGTTTATTAGGCAACTTGGCCTTGAACAGCTACACAGAGGAGTGCACTAAGGGAACGTGGCAGTCTAGTAGCCTCCCTGAACTGCATGCTGGATAGCAGCCCCTGCGGGAATGAGGTTATCCTCGGCGTCAGATGCCTTTTTCTAAGATGCGCCCAGATAATGTGGCAGTCTAGAGTAGTATGTAGTCAACAGACTTCCAGGACAATGTTTTGGTTTATTATTGTCTTTATTTTTAGCCCATTGTCCGAGATGTTTGATCAGAACTATTATTATTTTTTTTTAAACTGTACTATTGAAATTATGGGTTTGTGTGTCCAGACCTTTTAGGGTGCAACAGGAGTTGACATAAAGTCCTCAAGAATCAAAGAAGTGCAACCACATCTAATTTTTTACGCGAGGTACAGACCAAAAGACAAGAGAACAGAACACAGCAAAGACAAGGTACACTGGACAGGATACCCGTAGAGGAAAGAGATCTGGCCAAAGAAGACTACAAAAAGAAATTGAGGTCAGGGGATGGGAAGAAACAGTAGCAAACATGGAAGAGGTCCAGGTTGTTAATCTCTCCTCCAAACCTCTTACCAACGACATGATTTCCTTATTAAGCAAAGGCCTGAACTTTAACCCCCACGAATCAGGTGACCTATGCAGAGTCAAAATTGATCTGTTCAAATTCATCAGGGGACTCAAACTGAGGAAACACTTTTCTGGGATCCCCAATGCCAATAATGACACTATGAACATCCATACTGGCAACCTCTCAACCTTTCAGAGTATTAAGAATATTAAGGACACACACTTACTCCTGTCACTTACTGACATAGATGATCCTCCTTACACCTTGGAACACCTCCTGTATGAACTAGACATGGACACTGACCTGACCATTGCCAGCGGCCTTAAAGTTAAGTCCAAATGGACTCCCACCTTGCCAGGTGGTAACCCTGTAGACACATTCTATAACTTGGTTTTAGAAGACATAGACAAATATGAAAACAAATCTGGCAAAACTAAACGGAGAACCAGAGACAATCTATCCAGAAATGAGCGACTAGCCCTCAAAACATTAACCACTGATCAGAAC
This sequence comes from Triturus cristatus, assembly GCF_964204655.1. NCBI lineage: Eukaryota > Metazoa > Chordata > Amphibia > Caudata > Salamandridae > Triturus > Triturus cristatus. Next base: position 802,097,154 of record NC_140588.1, on the reverse strand, counting down.
ATTATCATAAGAGAGGCGGACAAAGGAGGGAATGTGATTATTATGAATAGAACGGACTACCACAACGAGACACTTACACAATTGCAAGACACCACTTGTTACGAGCTTCTTAAGAGCAACCCCACAGGTGCGTTGACCCTCCTAATTAACAAACACCTGACTGATTGGCACACTTTAGGTCTCATAGATGAGGATGAGGTCCTTTATATTAGAGTAGTGAGACCAACATTTCCATGGATGTATACCCTCCCAAAAATACATAAACAGACTGCATTTCCACCAGGTAGACCCATCGTTTCTGGAATGGGGAGACCTACAGAAAGACTAGCAGAGTACGTCGACTTGTTCTTAAGCCCGATGGTTAAGAACCTTCCATCGTTTATTCCGGACACTAAGCACATTCTGGGCATCCTTACTGATGTTCAATGGCAACCGGGCATGATCATGGCAACCTTCGATGTGGTGTCTCTATACACCTCCATTAAACCTGATTTAGGTCTGAAGGCAGTAACACAATTCCTAGACAACAGGCCTGCAACCCTCTGGCAGCACACTAACATGTTGATATCCATGATGGACATCATACTCAACAATAATTTTTTCATGTATGACAGACAATGGTATAAGCAAATCAAGGGAGTAGCCATGGGCTCGAGATTCTCGCCCTCTTTTGCCAACCTATACATGGGCTCATTAGAATCAGAATGGATTTGGGGCAAGAAGGGTGCCCCTTGGACAGACTATCATATACTGGGGGTGCTACATTGATGACTGTCTTCTACTCTGATCAGGCACACAAATAAAATGTAAAGCCTTTTGCGACCACCGGAACTCCAATGACATGGACATGAGGTTCACATGCAACGCCAGCACATCCAAGGTCACATTCCTAGACGTAGAACTATATGTAAAAGAGAACATTTTACACAGTCGATTATATCGTAAGGAAACTGCATGCAATGCCATCCTACATGGGGATAGCTCCCACCCTATGCATCAGATTTAGGCCATCCCTTACGGCGAATTAGTCAGAGCCAGGAGGAACTGCAGCGAAGATGCAGAATTCCAAAACTGCTTTTCCGACATTAAAAAACAGATTCTTAAGAAGGGGATACAAGCAACACGCTATACACAAAGCCACACTAAGAATTGAGAAAACTAAGAGAGACACCACACTTCGGGAGAAGACCCGCAGTAAATCACAAACCCAACAGGTGAGACTGATTACAGATTACAATGATATGAGCGTTGTGATCAGAAAGAGCCTCAATAAACATTGGAACATTCTACTTGCTGACAAAACACTCAGTGAGATAATCACATCTAGACCCCAAATCACCTACAGACGTAGGAGAACCCTGAGGAACAGACTGAGCCCCACAGTTCCACGCACCACACCAACCTCCTCTTGGCTCACTCCACATATGAAGGGTTTCTTCAAATGCAGTTGCTGTGGTGTCTGCAAATGGGCTCATAATGGAATCAAAAAGTTTACCAGTTTCAACAAACTTAACTTTCAAATCAATCACAACATCAACTGCAACACCAAGAACGTGGTGTACATTCTGGAGTGTACCTGCAAGAGCCAATATGTTGAAAGTACCATCAGGCCCCTGAAAGAACGTATCAGTGAGCATGCCAGAGCCATCCGTCAACCGGATGCTAGCTATCCCATGGCTCTATATGTAGCATCATGTCCTTCACAGGGTCCACAGAAAAGGTTCTCATTGGTATAGATGTAACCCAACCAAACATAAGAGGTGGAAATCGTGAACTCAGATTGAGGCGTCTGGAAGCAACCTGGATAATGCGTCTCCATACCGTGAAATACGGCCAAAACACTGACCATGAGTTACAATATTTCCTGGGCACTTGATGCCCTAGCCTGTTCTTTCGACCGCTCCAAGATCCGAGTGCCTTTCACCCATATATACGATGAACCTATTCTCAATCTCTGTGCTTTCCATCTTTCTAAGATTTCAATCGCCACACTCCCGTAATGTACGATGAATCTGTTGACAGAGACTGCACTCTCCATCCTTAGGTTGTGGCCTTTTTTCAAATTCATACCACCTGATGTACAATATACCATGAACTACAAATATCCACAGACTACGATGTCCAATGTGAACTATCTCCTGCACTACCTGATTCTCTCTCCGGAATCACTACGACTAGCCAAACCCTCAATCTACGAACTTACTATGAACAACAAAATTACATGTTTTGTCAAAATTGTTTTTATTAGCATAAAAGAAAGAATGACAAACAGAACAGACCATGGCATTTGCATTATAACTGAGTGGACCAGCAAGCGATGATGGAGACAATAACAGAGTACCGACCCTAAACGATACCCAGAAGAGGCGAGCTTCCCCAATAGTAACATACGCTAATGGAGGGGTACAGTAGAGCTGAAATAGGGAGGGGAAGCAGGCCCGGAAACTACGCCCCGGGGAACTCCAGTGGGCGTCAATCGGGCTCTAACAGTCCGGCGCCGGTCGGGTACTCACAAAGCGAAGTCCAAACATCCTGCTGACACTGTGCCATGAAACTGCAAATCCGTTTTATAAACACCCCCAACTCCCCACAATCCCTCCCGCCCCACCCCATAAATCATAAGAGAGAAAAGGAGAAAAAGGAGAGAGAAGGAAAAGCAAGAGAGAGAGAGACAGGGGAGGGACTCAGGGAGGGAGCCCAAAGGCCCGGTGCTAGGGAGAGGGAGGGGAGAGGCCCATCCAGAGCGGAGACAGGACAGAGTCTCACCCAGGTGACCCTGCAACTTCGAAACATACGATCAGGAGATGCCACCCATAGCCGCTTCGGCCGACTACAGTTGGAACAGCCGTAAGCCCCTGAGCTGGGGCGGACAAACCGCCGCTGGCAAACCTCTAGAAAGGAAAGTGAAGATGTCCGCCATTCTTTCTAGACTCAGGAGTCTCCAGAGGCGGGCATGCCACATCGAGGCCGTGGGTGCCGCCTGCTTCTTCCAATTGGCGGCGATAGCTACCTTCGCCGCCCCCAAGCACAGCCACATCACGGCCTTATCCGCTCTGGTTTGGTAGTGCAGGGAGGGATCTCGAAGGCCCAACAGCGCTGTCGCAATGGAGGTGGGGATCGGATAGCCCAGCATAGATTTAATTTGCGCCAGGATCTCTTCCCAGAAGGGGCGGATCGTAGGACAGGTCCACCAGATGTGCTGAAAGTCCCCCAGCATCCCACAACCCCTCCAGCAGCGGTCAGATGTGCCTGGAAAAATACGCCGCACTTTAGCTGGATATATCCACCATTACTTTCATGTGAGCTTCTCGTAATTCTATCGAGTGGTTGTGCTTGGAAATGTCCGACCACAGGGCCTCCCACTCCCGTTCCTCAATCGGTCTAAGCATCACCTCTTCCCATTTAGCCTTAAATCGCGGGGACGGGGAGACCACAGTGGCCAGAAGGTGGCCATAAAGAAAGGAGATTGCCCCCTTCATGGTTGTGGTAGTGCGAACAAATTTTTCAAACGGTGTCTGGGGCCTGTGGATCGCTGCCTGAATCTCCTGTGATTGAAGCCAGTGCCGGAGCTGGAGGTATCTATAGTGTTCAGTTTGCGGATGGCTAAAGTCATTCCTACATTCGGAGAAAGTCATCAACCGAGACCCCCTAAAGAGATGTCCGATCATTAAACAGCCCCCCTCCTCCCAAGCTGCGAATGGCCCTCTAGTGAACGCTGGCGGGAAGGCCGCCAGCCCATGAATGGGGGTGTGAGGGGAAGGGAAAGTGGTCCACCGGTCGTCCGGAGACAGGGAGTCCCAGACCCGCAACGTTGTTCTGGTGGGCGTGCTGATGTACGCGTTATCCGGTCTATCTCGTTTCGGGCGCCACGCTAAATCCCAAATAGTCCGTCCCACCACCGATCTGTCCATATGCAGCCAATGTTTGTCCGATTCTCTTTTCGACCATTCTATCAACACGCGCAGTTGCGCCGCCTTATAGTAGAGGTGGAAGTCGGGGAGGCCCGCCCCGCCCGCAGAGCGAGGCCTCCGCAACATGGAAAATGACAGACTGGCTCTTCCCCCCTGCCAGATATAGCGGGAGCATAGGGAGCGCATGGTCGAGAAAAAGGAGAGGGGGACATCAATGGGAAGGGCTTGAAACAAGTGGAGCAGTTTCGGCAATATTGTCATTTTAAGCGAATGAATATGCCCCAGCCAGGAGATGAACAACGGCTTCCAGCGCGCTAAGTCAGCCTTAATGTGCGCAAGAAGGGGGGGGAAGTTGGCCTTATACAGATCTTCCACAGACGGAGTGAGCTGAACTCCCAGGTATTGGAGCGATGTAGTCGCCCATCGGAAAGTCGTGCTCTGTTGGAGGCGCGAGAGCTCCTCCCCCTGAAGCGTAAGATTGAGGATGTATGACTTGTCCAGGTTAATCTTGAACCCCGCCACCGGTTCAAAGCGCCGCAGCTCTGCATGGAGAGTCGGGAGCGACGTGGAAGGGTGAGTGAGGGAGAGGAGAACGTCATCAGCGAATAGGGAGATCTTGTGGTCCTCTCCCGCAAATGGAATACCCGTTATCTGTGTGTTGTGTCGAATGGCCATCGCCAGGGGCTCAATGCTCAGGGCAAACAAGAGGGGGGATAAAGGGCAACCTGGTCTAGTGCCCCTAGAGAGGGTAAACAGAGCCGAACAGGTCCCATTGACCTGAACACGTGACGTAGGAATCCGATAGTTGGCCTGAATCATTGCGATAAAGGCGTTGGCAAAGCCCATCCGACGCATGGTGGAGAAGAGAAAGCCCCAGTCCATCCGGTCGAACGCCTTTTCGGCATCAAGACCAACCAGGAGGGCTGGCAAGCGTCTTCTAGAGGCTTTTTCTATGAGATGTACAATACGTCGCGTGTTATCATGCGTTTGCCTCCCTGGAATAAAACCTGATTGGTCGGGATGTATCAGCGCTGCCATAAGAGGATTGAGCCTAGCGGCCAGGATAGAGGAATACAATTTAGCGTCCAAGTTCAACAGCGCGATTGGGCGGTAGGAGGAACATTGATCTTTGGGTTTCCCCGGTTTTGGGAGGACCGTGATAACCACCTCCGCCATGGACGGGGAGACCACCCCCTGAGTGATAACGGCGTTAAAAAGAGACTGCAGACGTGGAGCCAGGTCCGGCGCGAAGGTGCGGTAGAATAGGGCTGTGAGGCCATCGGGTCCGGGAGCTTTATTTAGTTTAAGCGCCATTATGGCTTTGGTGACTTCCTCCAACGAGATGGGGGCGCAGAGGTCCGTGTTAGTAGAAGCGGCAACCTGGGAAAGCGGTAACACCTGCAGATATTCCTCCTGCTCTGGGCCCTCTACAGAGTCCGACGAATACAGCGCGCTGTAGAAGGAGCAGAAACAGTCCGCCTTCCCTGCATCGGAGTGAATGACCACATCCGCAGCATCTCGTATCCCCTCAATATATTCCTTGTCCGTTTTAACTCAGAGTTGTCGGGCCAGGTGTCTCCCGATCTTATTCCCTTGGATATACGAGGTGTGGCGTAGGCGCAAGAGAGTAAGCTCGGCCCTGTTGGCATATATAGACTTCAGTTTGCCCCGCAAAGCCGTAAGAGGCCGCAAGGTGAGGCGAGAAGGCTTGGCCTTATGGGCCTGCTCCGCCGCCACCAGCTCCTCCTCCAGACGTTCCCGTTCCGCTGCTCTCTGCTGGTTGAGCGCGGAGTTAAGTGCAATGCACTTGCCCCTAAGGACCGCCTTAAAGGCGTCCCACTGTATCAGCTCCGAGGTCTCCTCCGCGCCATTGAGGGCAAAGTAGTCGTCTATAGCCTCCCGTAGAGATGCGCGCAGCACTATGTCCCTGGTGAGGGAGGCGGGGGAAGTACCACTTGCGCTGGCGATCCCGGGAGCCAGCCCAATTTAGTGTGATCGTGACCATACTATGGTCAGAAACGGAGAGGGGAAGGATCTGAGCATCTCGTATGGCCCCCGACAAAAAGCGATTAATAAAAATATAGTCTAAACGGGAATACGACTGATGGACATGTGAAAAATGGGTTTAATCCTTCGTGGAAGGATGAAGGGTGCGCCACGCATCGCAAAGGCCCAGATCAGATAAGCGTTGTTTGGAAGCCGTGGAAAAGGAACCCGAATCCGCCCTCTGCGAATGCGAACTATCCAGCTCCGTCTGCCAAACCAGATTAAAGTCCCCCATCAAAACCACCGAGCCTTCCGCAAACTGTTCCAATTTCGTGCAAAAAGTGGACAAGAACCCCGCCTGACCTGTGTTGGGCGCGTAGAGGTAAATGAAAGTGCAGGTCTGCCCCCTTAAAACCCCCTTCTTATCCGAGCATACCTCCAAGGGCTGAAACTTCACCCCGCTATGAAACATCAACACTACCCCCCTGTGCTTGGTGGTGGCTGAAGAACTGTACATGAGTGGGTATGACCTATGCCGCAACCTGTGGTCTTCCCCCTTACGCAGGTGTGTTTCTTGTAGTGCAACTATGTCTAGATGACGGTCTGATATGTACTTCTGCACCCTCTGTCGTTTCTGGGGGGAATTAAGCCCTTGCACATTCCAGGAGCCTATGGATAAAGCCATCGTGGGTTTGGATGAAAGCTACCATCATTAGCAAGGCCCAAGGTCTGCCCCCCCGCCCCTCCCCCGGAAGATCCCCCCGCCCTCCGTGTCAAGAAAAGAGAAAGATAGAAAGAAAAAATGGAAAGAAGAAAAAGGAATAGAAATAACCAAGATACCCCAGATCCACACAACATCCAAGTGTAAAAGACTCGGAGGGTCATGGCAACCCGCCCACCCCTACCCCGGCAGCAAATATATCTCTATGCAAAGAAAAGAGATGAGGAAAACATCCTCAACTGTTGCTCCCAGGCCCCCGACAAGCCCGAACCTGCAGTCCATTGCCCAGCGCTACCCCTGCTCCTGTACTGGCGGCATGAACTGGTGGGGCATTGTTCAAGCGAGGCCTCGTGGGCTTGCAGCAGGTGCACAAGGTCCCCTTCTGTTGGCTAAAGCAATCTCCAGATGGCATCGCCCGTGGAGTCATCTGGGAGGAGCACGACCCACCGTGGCCCACTCTCCGGTCTTTGCCCCGGCTCCGCCAGCCGTCGAAGCCCCCCCCTCTTCCTGCTCGTCTCCCGATGAGGAAAGTCCCAAAATGGCCCTGCCGGCCGCCAGGTCCACCACAGTCCGTTGCTTATTCTGGTATTCAAATGATAGGCCAAAGGGGAAAGTCCATCGGTACATAATGTGCTCCGCTCTCAATTTGGTAGTCAGTGGCCGAAAGGACTGGCGCCTCGCCAACGTCGCCGGGGACAGATCTTGATACAGCGCACATGTAAATCCCTGCAACGACACTTCCGAAGACGCCCGGGCCGCCGCCAGGACAGCCTCCTTGATTTTGTAGGAGTGAAATTTAGCCAGTACGTCTCTCGGCCTCCGTCTGTCTCCTGGCGCCAGGGAACCCACCCTATGCGCCCGGTCGAGCTTGATTTTGAGGGTTTGCGGCTTCACCACTTCCGCGAAGAGGCACTCCAAGAATGCTTCTAGGTCAGGGCCCTCCGCCCGCTCCTCCAAGTGGCGCACGCGTATGTTGTCGCGTCGAGCGCGGTTCTCCAGGTCCTCCGCCTTGAGCTGCGTCTGTGTCAGTTGATCCTGGAGGGCCTGAATCCGTCGCGAGTGGTCCGCGGACCTGCTGTCTAAGTCCTGATGGTGTGCCTCCAACTCCACCACTCGCGTGCCCACCGCGTCGACATCTTGTCTGAGGCCGGACAACTGGTCACGCTAGTCCGAGCGCAACTGGTCGATCGAGCGTTGGACATCCCGGCCTATCTCCTTCCGCAGCTCGACTTTGAAGTCCCGTAGCGAGGCCAGGAGGTCCTCCTTAGTTAACGCCATCGCACCCGGTGTGTCGGCCGGGGCCCCAGACGTCCCCTTATCCACTGGGCTGAAGAAGGCAGTCACTGAGGCGGTGCGTTTTGCCGGACCCTTCTTAGCAGGCATATGGCCGCCCCCGAACGGCTCAGCCTGCGATCAGTACGAGCAGGAGCCCCCCGAACAGCACCCGGGGTCTCAGACCACTCCAATTGCACACCTCAGCTGCTCTGGGCCCCCCTCGCTAAGGCCTCCGCTGGATCCCCGAAGACCTGCCAGTCGGTGCTCATGTAATGGGAGACCTCCTCCGGCCCCCCCGGCCAGTGCCCGCGTGCCCTCTGCCAAAGTCCCTCTCCTGCCCCCTGAGGGGGAGGCGCGTTGCAGACGGGGTGTAGCTGAGGGCCCTCGGCGTGTCCACGAGGGGACGGCCACCCACCAGCGCTTCAGGATCGCAGGGATTCGCATGGCGGCTCACCGGTAGCTCCACCTCCCGATCTTTCCAGGCTCGCGATCTCTCCCGGGGCCCCCTTGGCAGCTCTCACTCCCGCTCCTCACCGTGCATCCGCCGCTCGCGCTCCGCTCCCTCCTCAACGAAGCCGCCACATCCGGTGGGATCGCGGGTCCCGGTCGTCGCACAGCCCGCAGCCTCAGGGGGATTCCCAGCAGGTCGGCGCCTGGTCCGCGTCCCGCCCCATCGGGCCCGGGCCGCCACAAAAGCACCCAGGGAGAGTCAGCCGCACTCGCCCCCGGCCCAGGTGCACCGGACCGTCAGCCTCGCTCGGCGCGGAGCGCAGATCCGTCCTCGGGAGCCGCCATCTTGTTCGCCGTAGTCGCCGCCGCAGCCGCGGACCGCGGGCGCTTCATTCAGCCTCCGAGCGGGGTTCGCCCACTTCTACTGGTGCCCATCAGCTCGCCTTGGCATTCGGAAAGCGTTCGTCCTGCCCAGGGACCCAGGAACAGCGCTGCAGCCGGGGTAAGCCCGGGGTGGTGCGGGAGCCGACTCGGATTAGGTCCGATCGGCCATCTTGCCCAAGCCACGCCCCAAAATTACATGTTTTAATTGGTATCCTACTATGAACTTCCTTTTGGAATCAAGAACCATTAATTTGACCTGCCGCATGGTAAAATGCATTAAAAAAGTTTTTTTCTTGTCATTGCTTTTCACTCTTGCAATTTTTCACCACGCGTAATTTTTTCTGTTATCCGATGATACTGAACCTATCGTATTTATATTTATTACTGTTTCGTTTAGCTTGCATATCATTTCTTCTTCTTAGCTTTGTTCCTTTAAACAACCACTAGATTATGAAGTTGTAATGCCACAATTTTTTGTTCCAGACTCTATTTGCCTTTGATGTGTATACCACTAAGATGACCTGCCACACGGTCCAGCATAAACCATGCAACCAGTTATTATCCTACAATAGACATTTAAATGCATAACATTTTTATGTTGCTTGACTCTTTCAGTTATCCAACGAGACTGAACCTTTCGCATTTATATTAATTTATATTTTGTTTAGTTTGCATATCAGGTTCTCTTATTATTATTTTTTGCTCCTTTAATCGACTGCTAGATTGTAAAGTCGCATTACCACAATTCTTACGTTCCAGACTCTATTTACCTTTGACTTTTGTGTTTCTTTCCTGTCTCCTCTCTTATTTTTCACTCTTCCCTGTCTATTACTTATTAACTGTATGCTTTTGCATACTCACTTACGGGCGCCTACCTTCGCATGGAAGTTAGCGCTGCAGTTTACTGCCTGACTCAGGATTGCACTATAAAATAACACTTCCTGTCCCTTCCGCTCCTTCCACATTCGGAAAGCGAGACGTATCCTAGAACTTCCCTCCTGTTTCTTTCAGGTAAACTCGCCTCCCACGCTCCCTTATACTCGGGAGTCCTTGACTCTGAGTTTCCTTTTTTTTTAACCCCTTCGCTGCCAGGCCTTTTCCCCCTCCTGTGCCACGCCCTTTTTTGGCTATTTGGGGTAGTGCGCGCTGAGGCCCCTGTAACTTTTTGACCACATAAGGTATCCACGCCAAATTTGCGTCCTTTTCTTCCAACATCATGGGGATTCTGAAGGTACTCAGGGTTTGTGGATTCCCCTGGAGGGGTCACAGAAATGAGCCAAAATACAGCAAAATTTAGTTTTTGGGGGGGAAAATGGGAAAAACAGGCTGCAAATGAAAGCATCTGAGTTTTTCCCTGTAAGTGTTATCAAAAAAGGGTTTGTGGGGCTGAAATCACCATTTTCCCAGCTTTTAGGGGATACCAGACTTCCAGTTAATGGTAGAAATGGGTACAAAAGCAATAATGGATCCTGGAAAGCTTCTACATTATAGAGAAGTAGACACAATTCTGAATTCAGCAAGGGGTCATTTGTGTAGATCCATCAAGGTTTCTTTATAGAAACTAACAGTTAAATATAGGATAAATTGAAAATTTGTTGAAAAAAGCGCCTTTTGTGTCAACGTTTTCACCTGTAACTTCTTCTAATTATGACAGCTCTTTGAAAGCAATATACCGTTACATCCGCTGGACATTACTGGTTGTGGGGATATATAGGACTTGTAGGTTCACCAAGAACCCGATGAACCCAGAGCCAAAAACTGAGCAGCAACTTGCAATGGTTTTTTATTATGTACCGGGTATATAGTAATTATTCTGTAAAAATGTGTACATGAAAAAATCGGTATGAAAGACACCTATGTATTTCTGAAATGGGAACAAAATATAGAGTTTAGAAACAGTAGATATTTGCACATTTCCGAATTTGGGAATACTCATACTAGCATGAGAATTATCAGTCATTTTTTAGAATGACTTCTTTTTTACACAATGTCTTTCATTTGGAAGGCGGAAATGCATCGAAAGTTAATAGGTAATAACAGTTCCTTTACAAATCTGAATTACCCTAAGTCTCCCGATAAAAATGGTACCTCACTTGTAGGGGTAAGCATAGTGCCCACGACAGGAAATGGCTCAAAACCCAACGTGAACACACCACATTTTCACAATGCAAAATTACCCTTTTTTAGCAAAGTGCCTAACTGTAGTTTTTTAACCCTAGCTCTGCCGGCACATAGGGAAACCTAGCAAACCTATACATTTTTGAAAACTAGACACCCAGGGGAATCCAGGATGGGGTGACTTGACTGCCTCCCACCAGGTTCTGTTACCCAGAATCCCTTGCAAACCTAAAAAATTGCCAAAAAAACACTTTTTCCCCACATTTATCTGGTGGAAAGTTCTGGAATCTGCGTGGATCCACAAATTTCCACACACCCCGCGTTCCCCAAAGTCGTCTGAGAAAAATGGTACCTCACTTGTGTGGGTCAGCCTAGTGCCCGCGACAGGAAACGGCGCAAAACGTAACATGGACACACCTCAATTTCGTAGCGAAAAATGACCCTTTTTGGCAAAGTGCCTAGCTGTCGTTTTTGAACCATAGCTCTGCCGGCACCTAGGGAAACCTAGCAAATCTATACATTTTTGAAAACTAGACACCCAGGGGAATCCAGGATGGGGTGACTTCACTGTGTCCCACCAGGTTCTGTTACCCAGAATCCAGTGGTGTGGCTAGAGCTTCTGGCGCCCGGGGCTATCCCTCAGATTAGCGCCCATGGCATTTAGCGGGGGTACGTATTTGCTCTGAAATTTGTTTGCCAACCTACAGGATGTATACTTTACTCGATCAAACTTGACTCCCGGCCTTATCTGTGATGGTAATGGGCCAACCGCATTTCTACCACAGAACCTTTGGTTTATTTCTATTTCTTTCCTTTAATATATAACAAAATGGATTCAGATATCCTATGCCAATTTTTTGCTTTTATTCTACATGTCCTCTTTCAGGGAATAGCCCACGCTCCTTTATACTCTCACTATGATGGTGTTACTCTTTCTTTGGGTTTCCCAAAAAATGATTGCTTTATTCTTACATCAGCTTTAATAATATTCGACTTTTCGGTGTAAAGGATTTGTTCCCACGTTCAACCAATGAACGGGACCATCATCAGGACAGAAGAAGTGAATTAGGACTCATGTATGAAGGAAGGTTTAATACTTTGTTATATGACTAAACGCCCATTAATATCTTGGCAATGGGGAAGCAGAACACTGTCCTCTTCAAACCATAGAGTCAAGCAATGACAGGAGCAAACTGCTGCAGCTAAAGATACCAACCAAACCTATTCCCAATTTCGCTGCTGCTGAAACTAGAGGCACTTGGTCTGAGGTAGTTGGGAATGGAGCCCTGTCAAAAGAACTCTTTTGGGGTAATGTTCAGGGGCAGTTCTAAACCCCAAAATGAGGAGGTTCATCGCTCACCAAAGATCCTTTCCTCCCCTTATAACAACCATTTTTAGCTCTTGCCTCAGGCTCTTGTCGGTCGTGTGTAGAGTCCACAGTGTTGGCAGGGCCCCTACTGTAGGGGTTGTTCTGCTGCAAATCGCCCAACACTCCCATAGCTGCCAAGGTTTCAGATTGCTAAGTGTGACATTTTCAGAATTTCAGTGTAATTATGAGAGACATCTCAACTGTTAGGGACACTATCTCCGTCACCACTGACCAGAGTCACCCCACCAGCGAGTTAAGTGCGACTTAAACTATGTTGCGCAGCTCAGGGCTCCTGAAAAGTACTGTGCACTAGTAATGTACAATAAAGTAAGTTCTAATAAAATGTGCATCTGTCTACTGATGTGAACTCATCAGCTGAGCTGAAGCCATTCTGCCAGTCTCTACGGCGTGTATTTATAGCCCTGCACCCTTTAAAAGTGGCCTACCCGTATCGAAAGATAACTTGAATGCACCGACACATAGAAAGTGTGGGGTGTGATGTGATCTCTGATGACCAAAGTTTAGTAAAATGTGGAACAGGGGTCTAGGCGGTCAGGGTTTTTTTAGCCAGTTCCAAACACTACAAAGGCTGTGATGTTGACTTTTGTTCAGTGCAGTTTTTATAGTTGTGCACAAGCGGTGTCATTCTTTTGAACCATAAACACATTATAGTACCACCAGAATTTTCAGGGCCATTGCTCTCTACCTGTCAAAGTTGTGAGTCCCCTGACAATGAAATTGCAGGCCAAATCTAAATTAAGATTAAAATGTTTCTGCCAGCGCAATGAACTTTTAGGACCTTGAAATAAATTTAGTGGAGCCAGCTAGGCCCTCAAATGAAGGTCATGTGATTGCAGACCCACACAAACAAACGGGTGCAGGTGCAGGGTATCGCGGTTCACTCAGGGCACAGAGACAGCTTCACTCCGTCCACAAAAGTACCTGCATTCCTAGTTGTAAGAAAGTGCACTGTGTAGTTGAATTGACTGTCAGCCCCTGTCACCGTGGCTGCTACGACTCTTAACGCTGCAGCTGCATTATTCTTTCTCGCTCAACCCTGAGCAAACAGTCTCAGATGCGGTCGGTGGGGGGTCAGGTCCGGTTATGGATACCGAGTGCCAGCAGCTCTCTGCCATATTGCCGGGGCAGAAGTGTGTGCCACTGCAGGTAAGCAAAAGGCAACGGGGGTCAAGTCTGTGATGTCGCAGGATACTGTGGCGTGCCGAGAGCTGGTTACCATTCCCCTTCAGCAATTACACCAGGGCAGACTATAAAAACATTAGGAGTGCTGCCCCGACCACGCTCCTATCTCAGGAGGCAGTAGTAAATTAAAGAGTGCCTGGCTCGGCTCACAATGTAGTCACTAGTGATGTTCTAGCCACGTGGTTTCGGGTGCCTGACGCACAGATCACACCACGGCAGGCCTGTCACGGAGAGCCATCCAATGCTGCTCTGCTGAGTGACGCTGCTGACCAGTGTGAACTTCTGTTACAGGGCACAGGCAGGCAGGTGATCATGACCGCGCCACAGCTGCTGCTAACTTATAACACTAATACCATAGCCAACGAAAAAGCCAATAAATGATACAGATTATACAGGCACCAGAGCCTGATGTAGTGTACGTCACATCCTGAAGCTCTAGATTTCCAATCATCTTCTCCATTTTCAGCTACATTGCATAATGAGGTGTGTTACTGAAGACTACAGGGTTCAGTTTCCTGCATAGTGGCACACCTCTGCACTTTCCGAGTGTCACATGACATGCAGGGGTCTTAAAGCCTCCCTTCTTCACCTGTCTCAGCCACCTTGCTGCTGTGTCCTGCAGTCTGCCACTGCAGAGCCCCAGGTGAGACACCAAACAAAGCACTCTCCCTTGACTGCCTACTGACAGCCTTACAGCCACAGACAAAAGCAGCACATAGAGGCCTGGCATCAAAGCTCTGCTGCTTTGAAAAACATGACCTCTCTATTTTATTTTTATTCAGCGCGTCTAATGAGCACAGGGAATAAGTAACCCAGCAACACCTACAAAAGGATTTATCAAAGCCCATTATGTTTTAAAGTTACAGGTTCAAATACGCTAAAAAAAATAAACAAAATTGCCATTTTGTGGTCAGGAAAAACCGTCAATCTACTAGTAAAGTGAGTTTTGGAAGGATGCGAATATATTCTGACATGCCATTGCCAAGGTGCTGCAAAGCATTTTGGGGTAGGGATTTTGGGAAGTATCCTGGCTGGCCCTTTGAGCCACTAGGCTATGTGGACAGTGGAGGGCTTTGAATTTGATCCTTGCATTCCCTGGCAGCCGATGCGGAGCTTTCAGGGCTGGGTGGTGGTGGTGGTGGTAAGTTCAACACGCACAAAAGGGTTATTCATTAGCAAACCGAGGAACCGGGGGCATGCGTGACCCTCGCCCTACCGCCAGTACCATCTCTGCAGTTCGGGTTGGCTGCTCCTTCCAAAGGAATTGAAGTTGTTTGTTTGCGAACACCGCCGAGTTCCACAAACCTGCACGAAATATAGCTGTATTTCTTTTTCCCTTTTACTTACAAAGAGGTCATGTTGTAGTAAAATTGTTTGGGGTGATCTAGAAGTCCCACTTACCATTTTACATCCCATGGTTGTTTCCTCATGACGTGGAGACACAACCTCGCAAATAACCACGTTTGTGCGCTACTGTAAATGTATCTCGGCCACGGCGCCTAGGTTTAGTCTTGGACTTACACAACCTGCGCTGGATTTATGGACGGCAGGAAGAAATGCTCCTAAGAAGAATTAGTTTTGATTATTTTGAAAAGTTTTCACCTGCAGATAATTCAATAGAAAAGCATCGATTACCATAGGAAATTAACTTTTAGAAGCCACTGTGACTCGTGTTTAATGCTTAAAACTGTAAAACCACTGAATGTATTGACAGCAATACACAAATGTTCTTGTCTCCGCGTCAAGTCTGGTGTAATCACAGCAGTAGTGCGGGTCGACAGAAGTGTGTATGTGTGTAATTGTATATATATATATATATATCTCTCAGAGTGTTAGTTTATACCTCATAGGAGCATAAGGGATGATGCACATTCCTCCATAATTTACGAAAGTGACGTCAGGCCTGTGAATGCATTTAACCCATCGGGCCCTCGTCGGCTTTGCTTCCCTCAGCCTGCCAGCATGGAAGCATGGCAGTATATTTATAGACGGACGAGGCGTCCGTCTCTAAATATACTGCCATGCTTCCATGCTGGCAGGCTGAGGGAAGCAAAGCCGACTAGGGCACGATGGATTAAATGCATTCACAGGGCTCCTTCACCCTTCTTCCTGTCCAGCATTCAAACTGGGGACAGTAAACAAACAACAGTCAATACACACTGTGGTCTAAGTAGGTTACTACAGACTCGAAATAGCCGATAAATTAAACAGACTTCAGGGGGCACGGTCATGCACACTTACTTTGCGAGGCTAATTTGCAGCAATTCGGTTCCGGGCCGGGCCGCCTCGTGGCCGCAACAACTCCTGCTGCAACTCAAGCGCGCCGCGGCCTGTGCATTCTTTTCAGTCTCCCCAGACTCCATTCCACTCCCGAGAGCCGTAGAGGTGGCGCGCGTCCTTGCTGCATTTTCAGCGCGGCGTGGGGGCTGGCTGAAAACGATGCCCAGGGCCCTCAATGGTAGCGCTTACGCGCGCTACAAGATTGACGGCCCTGGGACCCACTGGGACTCTGACACTACTGTCCCGCCACGGGCCACCAGTGCAGTGAGGCCGCCGCCCCAAAAATAGTGCCGCCTGGGGCGGACCGCCCCGACCGCCCCCCCCCCTAGCTACGCCAGTGCCAGAATCCCTTGCAAACCTCAAAAATTGCCAAAAAAACCACATTTTCCCCATATTTCTGTGCTGGAAAGTTCTGGAATCTACTTGGATCCCCAAATTTCCACCCACCCAGTGTTCCCCAAAGTCTTCAGAGAAAAATGGTACCTCACTTGTGTGGGTCGGCCTAGTGCCCGCGACAGGAAACTGCGCAAAACGTAACGTGGACACCTCAATTTCGCTGTGAAAAATGACCCTTGTTTGGCAAAGTGCCTAGCTGTAGTTTTTGAACCATAGCTCTGCCGTCACCTAGGGAAACCTAGCAAACCTATACATTTTTGAAAACTAGACACCCAGGGGAATCCAGGATGGGGTGACTTGACTGCCTCCCACCAGGTTCTGTTACCCAGAATCCCTTGCAAACCTAAAATATTGCCAAAAAAAACAAATTTTCCCCACATTTCTCTGGTGGAAAGTTCTGGAATCTGCGTGGATCCACAAATTTCCACCCACCCCGCGTTCCCCAAAGTGTTCCGAGAAAAATGGTACCTCACTTGTGTGGGTCGGCCTAATGCCCGCGACAGGAAACGGCGCAAAACGCAACGTGGACACACCTCAATTTCGCTGTGAAAAATGACCCTTTTTTGGCAAAGTGCCTAGCTGTAGTTTTTGAACCCTAGCTCTGCCGGCACCTAGGGAAACCTACTAAACCCACACATTTCTGAAAACTAGACACCCTGGGGATTCCAGGGAGGTATGGCTTGCGTGGATCCCCTAACGTTTCCTTACCCAGAATGCCCTGCAAACCTCAATTTTAGCTGAAAAAAATCACCTTTTTCACACATTTTTGTGTGGGAAAGTTGTGGCATCACCGGGCTGACACAAATTCCCCACCACCCAGCGTTCCCCCGGGTCTTCCGATAAAAACGGTGCCTCACTCGTGTGGGAGGCCCAAGTACCCGCGACAGGCAAGGGCCCACAACATAGTGAGGCGACATGAAAATTGCCTATCTCAAAACGAGCTGGTTTTGCAAGGGGGTCACTTGGGTTTTTGGCCCGGTGCTCGGCGGCCACCTAGGGAAACCTACCAAACCCACACATTTCTGAAAACTAGACATCCGGGGGATTCCAGGGAGGTATGGCTTGCGTGGATCCCCCAACGTTTCCTTACCCAGAATGCACTGCAAACCTCAAATTTAGCTGAAAAAATCACCTTTTTGACACATTTTTGTGTGGGAAAGTTGTGGCATCACCGGGCTGACACAAATTTCCTACCACCCAGCGTTCCCCCAGGTCTCCCGATAAAAACGGTGCCTCACTCGTGTGGGAGGCCCAAGTACCCGCGACAGGCAAGGGCCCACAACACAGTGAGGCGACATGAAAATTGCCTATCTCAAAACGACCTGGTTTTGCAAGGCGGGTCACTTGGGTTTTTGGCCCGGTGCTCGGCGGCCACCTAGGGAAACCTACCAAACCCACACATTTCTGATAACTAGACATCCGGGGGATTCCAGGGAGGTATGGCTTGCGTGGATCACCCAATGTTTCCTTACTCAGAATGCACTGCAAACCTCAAATTTAGCTGAAAGAATCACCTTTTTGACACATTTTTGTGTGGGAAAGTTGTGGCATCACCGGGCTGACACAAATTTCCTACCACCCAGCGTTCCCCCGGGTCTCCCAATAAAAACGGTGCCTCACTCGTGTGGGAGGCCCAAGTACCCGCGACAGGCTGTAATGGTGGCGGGGGTGGGGGCATTGGCGTGCCCGTTTCGAGCAGCCTCCACCCTAAATAAAATCCATCACCCTAAAGAAAATAGCGCGAAAAAAATCCCTGGCGTCAAGTGGGCTTTCCGCCCTCCCCGAAGGGGCAGATTAGGGGCCAATGCCCCATCTGCCCCCCAGGGGGGGCAGAAAGGCTGTAATGGTGGCGGGTGAGTGGGGGCATTGGCGTGCCCGTTTCGGGCAGCCCCCACCCTAAAAAAAAAACTAAAAACTAATCCCTGGTATTTAGTGGGCTTTCTGCCCCCCCGAAGGGGCAGATTAGGGGCCAATGCCCCATCTGCCCCCCGGGGGGGCAGAAAGATTGTAGTAATTGGGGGGTGGGGTGGGGGCATGGGCCTGTCCGTTTTGGTCAGCCCCCACCCCTATTTTTTTTTTTTTTTTAATTCCCTGGTGTCTAGTGGGCTTTTTGCCCCCCCGGGGGGGGCAGATTGGGGGCAAAAAGACTCAATGGTGACAACGTTATTTGGGGGGAGCAAAGGCCCTTGCCCAAGGGGCCGCACCCCCTCCCTGGTGTCTAGTGGGTGGATCCCTGCTTGGGGATCGCAATCCTGTGGCGATCCCCAAGCAGGGATCCACTGGGGAGATTCTCCCCTTTCCAACGATACCTCTCCCGTCTTTCTACGTGCCCAGGGGGCTGAGATAGCCCCCTGAGCACGTAGAAAGTGAAACTGAAATGAGCCTCTTGGCTCATTTCAGTTTCACTTTCAGTTTCAGTTTCCTCCTTTCAGTGTA
The DNA here is from genome assembly GCF_964204655.1 of Triturus cristatus. Lineage (NCBI taxonomy): Eukaryota > Metazoa > Chordata > Amphibia > Caudata > Salamandridae > Triturus > Triturus cristatus. The sequence goes on along the minus strand of NC_140588.1, from coordinate 802,078,625 downwards.
ATGACGTCGGCGCGACGTGCGCGCCGATCGTCATTACACTGAAAGGAGGGGGGGGGCCTCGGGAGCTGGGGAAGCTCTTCCCCAGCCTCCGAGGCTATTTTTAATTAAAGGGAATCCCTCTGGTGCCCGCAGCCTCATGACGTGCTGGACTCGTCATGGGCACAGCGCGACTGTGCTCCATGACGAGTCCAGCACGTCATGGGCACAGAAGGGGTTAAATAATTTTTTTTAATTTAACTTACTCTGCCCGACAGGACCCTCGGAAGACGGACGCACCTGCCCGTTGTCCTTACTTTGGATTCATAACTGACGGGGCCAAGGATCCACCCATCCTTTCCAACCCACAACCCTCGTTGCTAAACTACCCTGATGTATTAATACCCGGATTCGACCGGGTTGGAATTATCACCGGTCTAGCGGTGAGTTCACACTAGAGTTTTCTATTTTTCTTGATCCTCCGGTTGACTTGCGTGTCTATATTTCTTAGCCCTAGACTTATTTGCTATGTCACTTACTTTGTTCCCTCTCCCCAGATCTCGCACGTACTTTATTGCTACCGTCAGGTATTTTACTACCTCCGCCTTCCTCTAATTGGCAAACCCCCGCATGTGCACGGTCACTCGCCTAGCATTTACAATATCTTTTCCTTTACACACTTTCCTATTTTTTCCTCTGAGACTCTTGGGACCTATGCACAAGTACAAATGTCCCTACAATGTTATGTTATATCACTTGATGTCACTATACTCTCACCCACTAACACGTTTTTACAATGTTGTGATTATGTCTTTAGGGATACAATGGAATATGTCCAGACGCACCAGGCGCACCTTGAGTTATTATTATTTGTCATTAATGTTGTTACTCACTCGCCCACGAGGAATTTCTATTGGGAGTGCTGTGAAGTCACTGATTTATGCTCCCCCTTTGTTTTTCACTATTCTTATAGGCAGGGGTCTTCAAACTGTGGGGCGCGACCCCCAGGGGGGCGTGAAGTGATACAAAGGGGGTCGCGCATTCCCAGTCACACTTCTGCCGAGGCCCATGGAACTACAGGGCTTCAGCCCCCCTCCTCCGGTCGTGTGTCTCAGCCGGGGCTGCTGCAGCTCGGCTGGGCAGTGTCTGGAGTCTTATCTCCGACACGCCCGAGTTTTTGACAGGTCGTTAAAGACCATTTGTATATTTACATGCCTTTGCAAGCAGCTTACTGAAGCTTAGTTTTTTTTTCTTGTTCCAGTACCCCCTGGGCTGCCACTCTGCCTATTCCTTACATTTAAACAGTTCTACGAAACTCAGCTGTGAATAAAACTCCAGGAATTTAAGAATGTCACAGTTCAACAACAAATGAAATTAACCAAGATCAAAAAATCGTTTAACGCTCTAGCGCTCAGAAGTGACAGAAGGATGGGATAGCGCTGTACAAATAAGTGAATAAATGTTCATACAGACTTCAAATCTCGTGAGCAAATCACGGAGGGATTGCACAGACTTTCCTTTATCTGAGGTCATTAAAGAGAAGGCTGTTTTAGCAGGGATCGTGTGCAGTAACACTTATTTTACATGGTGTTTATTGATACTGCTTGTCTGAAAACAGCACATAAGCAAGTTGTCCCTTAATGAAACAATTTATCTGTGCATTTGTAAAGCACTAATATTCGACCTTTCATCTAATTCCCAGGGCTTCATATATCTTAAAAAGTTTTTTTTCTGTACACAAAGTGTTTTCCACTTTTGCCAATTTCTATTATAAGAATAATGTATCTTATAAAAACATTATGTACAAGTCCCATTGCATTTCAGCACTCCAACTCGTGAGAATTTGGTCCTGTGGATGTGCTGGAGTTGTAAACATTTTAAAGCACTGAGGGTCAGATTTACAAGAAAGTGATGCATCTGTACAGATGCGTCACTTTCCCTGCGCCACCCTTAGAAACCCTTGTGCCACCATAGATGCGCCGTATTTACAATACGGCGCACTATGGCGCAAGGATTGACAGATGCGTCAGAAATTCTGACGCATCTGTTGGCGGAAAAGTCACACATTGATGGAGTCGTGTCGCAAGCACGATACAACTCCAGCAATGCGTGCTGAGGCCTATTCTCACTACACTGCGTCACTACTTACGCCTGCTTGAAGCAGGCGTAAGGTTTTGATGCAGTGGTGTCCTAAAAGTGGTGCAGTGAAATCTTGTAGATTTCTCTGAGCCACTTTTACGAGGCCTTCCTGCGTGGGAACGCCCACCCTGCATACTTTATACCTGGTGCAGGTATATTGTGACGCAGGGCTTTACAACGTGACGCATCTCCCTAGATGCATCACGTTGTAAATAGGCCGCATTGTTTGCGTCACTGTTGCGTCAAAAAAGTGACTCAACTGCAGCGCAAAAGTCAGGCAAGGGGCTTGTAAATCTGCCCCTGAGTATGTAGGCTTCGGGAACAGTTTGTTAACCTGCGCCATTGGCAGAGCCAAGAATCCAGGCTTTTTGCCCCCTCCTGCTCTGGGACCAAAACTTATTGTGCTGCCTGGACCAGAGCTTGAGTTTGATGAATATGCAGACTTAGATGTAGATTCTTGGTGGAGCGAAGCAAAGGAGGGTGCAAGTTCCATAACTGCGCGGCCTGCACCAAAACAGAGAGACAGACAATTCATGCCTTCTTGAATTAGGGAACAATAAGCAGAGTGGTACAGGCCGAGAGGAGCATACCGGTCCGACCCGTATGCTCCGTGAGGAGAGATGAGAGGATGAGAGAGGACGGCAAAGGAGTGAGAGAATTCGATTGAAGACGTCAGGGATGAGGAGAAATGTGAAGTGCCGAAGGGAAGTGCAGACACGCAAGAAGTGAGTGTGAGCAGAAGGTGAGGGCTACTGTTAAACTTTGAGAGAAGTAAGCTGAGAGATGATCTGTGGCCTAAAAAGATAATTTGATGCGACAGGGGTGAGGGACAGCAGCGATCGGGGAAGAGAGGGAGTGCTGGGGTGGGTGCTGAGCAGTGATTAATTTGTAATAAAACATGTTCCAGGGCCCTCACCAGTATTTATCTATTTGTACTCTTGTATAGCGCTGGAAGTCAACCCCCGAAAGGGTATCTCCGCGCTTACGCTTTACCAAGGAGCCAGGATCTTATACTAAACAGAGAAATGAAGGGGGAGAAACCTAGCAGGCAACAAATAAAAACGTTTTCAGGGACTTCTTGAAGGATTGAAAATTGATAATATTTTTGAGAGCAGGGGGCAGTGAGTTCCAAAGGATGGGGCCTTTGTAGGACAGGGCTCGCCCTCCCAGCCTAGCTTTTTTTATCCTAGGAACCTGGAGTTGTTGCTGACTGCTGGAGCGCAGAGTACGACTGGGTTTGTAGGGTTTGAATATTTCTTTTAAATATTTGGGTCCATTGCCAAACAAACAGCTGTGAATAGTGCAGCAGATTTTAAATTTCACACGCTGTCTAATTGGCAACCAGTGGAGTGTTATCAGGAGGGGGAATGATGGAGACCTTGGCTGAGCGTTGAGAACTAGTCTCGCAGCAGTGTTCTGGACCACCTGTAGTCTCTGTAGTTGTTCCTCATTTGCCGAGACCAGCAGGCCATTACAGTAGTCCAGTCTACTTATAACCAAGGCCTGGACGAGAGTCTTCCTATAAGAATCTGATAGAAATGGGAAGACTCGTCGTAGCAGTCCAATGACCTGGAAGCAGGAACCTGCTACTTGATTTGTGTGCTCTTTAAACAGAAGTGATTTGTCTAAGCGCACACCGAGATTTTTGACAATCTGTTTGGGGCTTGGGGTTGGTCCTAAATCTGGGGGCCACCAATCCGGGGACCACAAAAGTGTGGCCTCCCCAAACAGCATTACCTCAGTCTTGCCTACATTACACTGGAGGTGATTAGTGGCCATCCAGTAAGATATTGCCCTCATTCCGTCCGCAAAAGATTTTTGTATTGCGGGCATCAGGGTTTTAAAGGGGAACAAAAGCTGAGTGTCGTCAGCGTACGACACAGGGGTGAACCCATGAGATCTTACAATATCCGCCAAGGGGGCCACATACACGTTGAAGAGTGTGGGGCTTAGGCATGAGCCCTGTGGCACTCCCTTGGTGAGCTCCCTTGAGATAGAATGGTGGGAGCCCAATCTTACCTCTTGTTGGCGATCCGAAAGAAAGCTTTCCAGCCAAGAAAGAGCCACACCTTCTATTCCCCTCTCCCTCAGACGATCGAGAAGTATCTCATGAGACACAGTGTCGAAGGCAGCGGATAAGTCTAACAGCACTAGAATCATTGAGTTTCCTCCATCCAGTGACATCTTGATGTTATCAGTCACTGAGAGGAGGGCAGATTCTGTGCTGTGATTGGGCCTAAATCCAGATTGAGAGAAGTCTAGGCCCTCCGCTGCCTCGATGTATTTGGACAAGTGAGTGTTTACGTGTCTCTCGGTCATCTTGCTGAGAAGGGGTAGGAGGGAGATGGGTCGGAGGTTGGAAAGGTCGATCCATGGAATTGCTGCGTTCTTTCGGATAGGGTTCACCACTGCTTTTTTCCATTCTGTGGGCACAGATCCTTCTCTAAAAGAATGGTTGATCAGTGTTTGAATATGGGGCCTAAGCAGATTTTGCAGGGAGGCAGTTATTTTAGCTGATAAAAAATCATCTGGGGATCCAGATTTTATATGGCTCATAAGGGAGGTGAGATCTGAGTCATTGACTGCTGGGAATATCGTAAGTGTGGTTTTACTCCGTGTGGGCAGGATGGAAGGGGAGAGAGAGTTATTACTATTTTCATTGGAGACCAATAAAATTTTGTCGTAAATCAAATTGATTTTATTTTCAAAGAACAAGGAGATTTCATCGCATAATTGTTGGGAAAAGTCATCAGGGCTTTTGCATGCGGTAGGTTTTACAAACTCCTGAAGAATTTTAAATAATTCCTTGGATCGATTTCCCCTCTTCTGCGAGTTGTTGAGAGAGGCTATTCCTCCGAGCAAGTTTGATGTTTTTGTAATATTTAGTCTGGGCCTCATGATGTGCTTTCTTGTTTTTTTCGGTTCGTGTTTTTCTCCACTTCTTTTCCAACCTCCTACATTTTTGTTTTTCTGTTCTAAGCTCCTCAGTATACCATGTTTCCTGTTTGGTGGCAGGGTATTGTTTGTGTAATTTTAGAGGTGCTATTTTGTCAATTGCTTCTTTGAGGGAATTGTTGAATTTAGTTAAAACGGTCTCTATACTATCTGTCTCTGTGGGAATGGGCTGCTTCCATTCCTTTTGCAATTCCTCTACGGTGACTTTATGCCACTGTCGACGCCAGACAGGTGGTAGGGAGTTTTTATTGGAGGGCTTATCCGCCTTAGATATTGAGAATTTCACGATGAAGTGGTCGGACCAAATTATTTGAACCGGGGAAAGACATTGTACTTTGGGGAAATTGGTGAATACCAGGTCGAGAAGGTGACCACCTATATGGGTGGGCTCGTGGTTTTGCAGAGTCAGACCGAGGGAAGATAATTCATAGACCAGGGAGATTGTTTCAGGGAGTGCGGGATTATCAATGTGGACATTAAAATCGCCAAGAAGGAGGCCACTGCAACTTTAACCACCCACCCATTGCCTGGCCTGCATGGCCAATGACCATACCTATGCAACTACCAACCATAACACTTGTACAAGTGTGACTACTCAGACTATTTCAAGCCCCCAAAGCTATAAGAATGGCATGGGTGTCAGGAGGTTATCGTTTTTAATGTGTATTGAATTAATAAACAGCTGTTATGCTCATCTCTAAATTACACAGACAGAGCCACCATGTGGCAGACGGTCATAGTGCCAGTGCGCACAGTTAGGTGCCAGTGCAGAGCACCAGAAACCACCTGCTCAAATTAGGCACTGGCGCTGAGGTAACAGGGGAGAGGGACGTTGGTTCAAGAAGCTGTGGAAGAACAAAGGGTAGATGTGAAAGATTAATGGGGGGACTGGAGAGGTGTAAGATACAAATAGACACAAATTTGAATGGAGAGACTTGAGGTGAATGAGAAGTGCTGAGGGGCACGAGAGGTGATGGGGCCAAAGAGGCGATGAGATAAATGCGGGAGTCTGTTAGAGATGAGGACAGTGAAAATACAGAATGGCAAGGGGTGATTAAAGGTGAAGTGAGAGGTTGCATGGGGAGAGTTCAGAAGTTGTTAAAAGGGGTGAAAGAAAATGGCCTGCAAAGTGAGAGAGGGATCCTAGGTTGGGAGACGAGAGAGAAGAGAGGGATGGAAGGGAGGGGGTGAGAGGAAAGCAGCATGGGTAAACTGCATAACTCTGCACAAGACCGCCAGGGTTTTAAGGGACCCCTGCTGCTCATGGCCAGGGCCAGGTGACCTTCTAATGTGGCAGCACGTATTTCTGCGGAGTGGAAGGCCCTTCACAAATGTTGACTAGACATCTTTCTGATGTTAATTGCTGTATTTTGGTTATAAACTGGTACTGATGTGGTGAAATCTTTCCTCAGTGTTACTGTGTGTAAAAAATGTCAAAATAATGAAGCAATGCTATTCCAAAATACGCTGCATAACATAATATTATTTACAGTTTCTTTCCACACAATTTAGTCAAACCTGTCGTGTAATTTGGTCCTCATCTACCTCATAATTCCAGTAGCCCTGCCTACAGGTTTAGACATTTTTGTCAGGAGGGGGTCCTCACACCTGAAAATATTGACAGGGGGGTCTCCGCATCCAAAAGTTAGAAGACCTCTGTTATAGGGTTTCCACACTTAGAGAGGTGTTTCCTTTTGTCACCTCACTTATGTAACCCCTACATGTCATTATGATCGTGTACCGTTTACACTATACTATACTATACTATACATCTTGTGTCTTTCCCAGCCCTGAAGAGTCACGGGTTACCACCCAGGTGACGAAACACGTGTCGGCTGGTGTTCTTATTTGACCTACTCCAAGACTTGTATAAATATTACCTACTATAAGAATCTACTGGTGTCGACCTTTGCAACTCTTTCACATGAAGTACTATAGTTTGTGCATTGACATTCTGAATCATTACCTTGAACGTGTGCCCAGGACTTGGTCTCAATTATGCAGAATCATTGTCATGCCTGCCGTTAGACTAAAATGTCACCCAAATTTATCTTTCTAGGAACTGAGACAGCATCAAGTTCCTTAATTAATGACATAGCTACACCATCTAATGCGATATTCATCTCGGTCAAATGTCTACCGATCACCATATCCAGGTTAAATAAAAACTCATACAGATATGTTCATAAGGAAACATCTCAGATGCATACCTCGATGCACATAATCTATGTCAGGCTTTCCTAAACCGGCAATTCCAATTTCTGATAAGATTTAGTATAAAAGGATGGCTACTTGACCACTCGTCAAGTGAGGTAGTTTGCCCAGGTTATCACCTGAGAGTCTGCTAGAGAAGGGTTCAACAGCTGTCAGTACACTTCACATCTTGCAGATGTTACATCGCGCCTGAAGTTGATAAAGCCAAGCCCGGAAGAAAATCTGACCGACTGCCACCGCAGCGTGTGTTTGCCCTTTGCGGGGAACACTGTCTTCATGCCTCCACTGATAAAGAAAGCCTTTGGTGTCAACAAGCGATGCATTGCGTATCTTTTCCTAAGAAACTCTAGAATGCAAGTTGGTCTACCTTCTCTCATAGTATATCACATAGAAGTAGACATTAGAGCGTTAGGTTTTAGATAGGATTTTTAACAATGTTAGAAATGCTCATTTTATTCCCGTTATCAATAACCTTCCTGGTTGCTGTTTTTATAATATTCTGTACAGATGTTTTAGATTTACTGAGAAACAGTAGTAATAAATACGTCCAACTTAAGGTGTTCATTCTTCTTTGTGCAGTGTGTGTGTGACATTATGAATAACCAAATAGGTTGGTTATTGTTCCCACAGTGCCCCTGATCCCTTTAAGGGAATGTTTGTAAACCTACAGCAATAATTCTATGTCAAATATACATTGAATAGGATATTGCGGAGCTACATTAACCTCTTTTTCACATTCATCATGGTTGATTGAAGAAAGTTCACCTGTGTAACCCTTGTGTGGGAAAGCACCTCTTGTAGCGTTACGACAAAGAGTCTCATTACGATGTCAGGCGGAAACATTCTGCCAGACACCGTCTCGGATTCATAAATCGACCGACTCGCGGTCGGTGGTTCCGCCCGACACTGTTCAGTTGGAGTCCCATTGTTCCCTATGGGAGCCCGTCCGTGTTCTGCCCGGCAGCAAAGGATCCTATAGGGAAATGGGCTGTATGTGTAAAACCCTGCACCTTGTAGTGGGCACCCCATTGTGCCTGCCACACAGTGCAGAGTTTTTGAGAAGGGTCCCTTAGGCATCCCCTCGGCCCCCACACGGAGGTTTAAGGATGAAGTGGCCTTACTAGGAGCCCTCAAAGTCACTTTCCGACAGCCTTTTCGTGACGAACAGGCCGCCTGAGAAAGGCTGTTGGAAATCAATATCGTAATTGGTCAGTCAGAAATGCTGTTCATAGAAGTGCACAATGCGTTTCTGACTGATACGAATACTCTGAGAGCCAGTCGGAACCGATTCAAACTAACCACGCAATTTACTTTCTGACCGCGCACATCGTAATCGGTCGGGCGGATTGTAAATGACCGAGTCGGTAGGAAGGGTTCTGACACGGTCCAGGAAATTCTGACTGTCGGGCAGAGGCTTTCCACCCGACATCGCAATGAGGCCCAAAGTCGTAACTTGCGCAATAGATTCAGCTGTCAAATAGCCTCCCTGTATTACATGCTGACCAGCTTTCTGCAGCGTCAGATGTCTATTGCCAAGTTACCTGACGTTAGTGGACTAGTGTTTACGAAGCAGACGTTCTTTCTGGATATGCTTGGCTTCATTTAAGGTCAGCGTCTGCGTTCCTCATTATGGACTCCTTATTTGAAGAGCCAAGGACATCTTAGGAATGGCATATAGGTGCAAGGGCATCTTGCCTAAAGGGGATTTTGTGCCCAGTCCTTTAACTTTTGCTTTGAGAATGAGCAGGGCAGGAGTGAAATACGGGAGGTCTCCCTTCAGTTGCTTATTATAGTGAGTGATGTCCTTCAGTGAATATCTAGGCATACATAGGTGTGTTTGTTTTTTAAATCTCTCTTTGGCTTCAACAAACGTTTTTTTTCTATACTTCATGAGTCTATATACAATTGAGCTTGATGGCACTACCACCTGAATCTAGTGAATTTGTTTACAGTTTGTGTTTTTTTTTTCTTCTCCACTCCTGATGAGATGATGGTTTACGTTCTTTTTCAGGTGGCAAATCTAAAGTGTACATACCACATCTGAAGCTAATTTACACTGGTATGCTTTCACCCGATGGACTTTTGGTAAATATTCAAAATGTTGTGAATGTGCTTGATGGGAAAGATTCTCACCACCAAAATGGTTTAGGTTTAGAATTGTAGTCACTGTGTTTTCTTTTTTGTACGTGCAGTGCTTAAATTAGGTGATATTATGGTCCTATAGCCCTTATGAAATGGCCCACATTAAAATGTATTGCTGATTTGCACATTTGTACTTGTACTGTCCGTGGTGGCACGAAGGAACCAACCCCCGGTACGAGCTGTGTTCAATGCTCGGCGGGCAGGAAGGTCTTGTGCACCACTTCCGGCTGTAGCGCTTCAGACGCACGGGGCAGCGGTCTAGTTGCTGCACCCGGCGTCGGAAGAAGGCGCATAAATTGAACGCAGCGGAAGCGCGCAGCGGGCGCGCCGATGGCATCCCAAAGGCGCTCCTAAGGCAAGCCCGTCTGTTCCCGTCCGCAACAGAACCCCCGCACCTCTTCCCCCAGGACGACTTAGGTATTCTAGTGCACAACTGCTGCAGCTAAATCACCACCCCAGGGCTAACTGTCTTCATCATCTATATGCAGACAACCCGAGCTCCAAATGCCCTCACTGCCCCTTCACATTTCTCTCCCATTCCCGGCCACCCCCTTCCTCAAGCTCTGCTTATAGTATCTTCCTTTTAAATTGTAGATCCCTTCCCAAGCACTCCACGGAATTCTCGTTCCTCTTACAAGATTCCTCCCCTGAGGTGCTTTTCTTAACTGAAACCTGGCTTAGCGCTTGCTCTGATCCGGATATAGTACAAACTCTGCCCCAGGGGTATGTGATTCAAAGAATGGATAGAACATCAGGCAAAGGCATGGGAATCGCGATTATCTATAAGGACCACATTTCCTGCCGCCTACTCGGCAGCCCTCTCCTGGACTGCGAGAATGTTCGCTTCTCATTAGAACTCTCCCCTCTCCTCTCACTCTCAGGCATATTGATCTATCACCCACCGGGCGCAGTAGGTTCCTTTTGCAACTCCGTGGTAGAAACTACCATCAATTTAGCTAGCACTTCCGCGAACTTTAAGCTTCTGGGTGATCTCAATCTTCACTTTGATGATCCTAGATCCACAGTAGCAGCAGAACTTGCAAGGACCTTGCGTCTGTCCAGCTGGTGCAAAAAGTTCTTCTTCCTACACACTCGCAGGGACACTGCCTTGACCCAGTGTTCTCTAATCTTGAGACTATCCAGGGAAATGATCCTATCCCTATCCCCTGGTCCGACCACCTTCTGGTGCCCCTCTCCCTGCGCCCTCAAACTCCTACCCCCCAGTTCATCCTCTTTGGACCCTCACACGCCCCTGGCCCAAACTCCCCCAGGAGAATTGGATCCATGAACTCGAAAACAATAGACCGCAGTTGGTCCCCTGTCCAGACGCAATGTATAACAATCTCTGCAGCTGGATAGGTCCTCCCTAAAGTACACATCACCAAAAAGTATGGCTCACTTAAATCACCTTGGTACTCAGTTGAACTGCGCATTGTGAAGCAGAGATGTAAAATTCTAGAAAGGAACTGGAGGAAAGATTTTGCAGCCGACAGCAAGCTCATCTATAGGAACGCTATACACACATACAGAGAGAAAATGAAGAAAGCTCAGGCAGCCTACTACGAGGAAAAAATTCGGCTAGCCGCCAATTCCCTGAGAGAGACCTTTGTCATCATTAAAAGGCTTCTAAAAATCCCGGTCCCCCGTCCCCACAGACCCCCTTGGAACTCGCTGCGAAAACCAGGCCGAGTTCTTTGATAACTATTCAGAACATTATAAAAACTCTCCCCCAAATCGACCCTGTATCGATGAGCCTCCCAGTAGACTGCCCCCCCCCCCATCACTCACTGCCAAGAATGCTTCCCCCTCTCCCCTTGGAAACGTTCCTGACACTTATGCCTACAGTAAAAAGCGGTTCACCAAGAGACCCAGCGCCCATGCACATCTTAACCAAAGCTGCATCCATTATCGGTCCTACTATCACCCACACCATCAACTCCTCACTTTGAACAGGAATAGTTCCCCAACTTTGGAAAGAAGCAATGGTTAAGACCCTTCTCAAGAAGCCACACCTTGACCCCTTAGATTTGGGCAACTACCGCCCCATCTCTCTTCTACCTGGGATCTCAAAAATCGCTGAAAAATATGTAAATCAGACCCTCTCTAATCTCCTGGAAACCTCCAACTTGCTACATCCAACCCAAACAGGCTTCCGGCCTAGGCACAGTACGGAGACTGCTCTGCTGGTAGTTGTGGAGGAAATCAGGAAAATTCTAGATGCAGGAGGTGCGGCAGCCATCGTCCTTTTGGACTTGAGCGCAGCCTTCGATACGGTGAACCACCAGGTCCTGATACACCGTCTCGAAAATCTGGAAGTATTTGGAACCGCCCTGAGTTGGCTGCGCTCCTTCCTCATGGGACACTCGTTTCAGGTTTTTGAAGAGGGCATAAGCTCCAAACCCCGTCCCCTCCAGTGTGGCGTACCTCAGGACTCATCCCCGAGTCCTACGCTTTTTAACGCATATATGGTCCCTTTGGCATCAATTGTGGCTCCATTTGGGATCCATATGGTCACCTACGCCCACGACACCCAACTGGTCGTAGCCCTAAACCAATCTTCTCCATACTCTACGACCCTGAAAGCCTGTCTTTCGAAGGTGGTAAAATGGATGGGGTCTTCCCACCTGAAACTAAATGGAGGAAAGACCGAGGTCATGATCCTAGGTAATTTCGACTACACGTCATTCAGAACCTTCTGGCCAGCATGCATGGGCCCAGTTCCAACCCCTAAGCATGAAATTAAGAGTCTGGGCATCTGGCGAGACCATAACCTGACATTTCACGTGCAAGCCAGCAAGACTGTGACAATCTGCTTTGGCCTGCTCAGAATGGCAAGGAAGGTTCTCTCCCTGCTCCCTCCCCAAGCCAGGAAAATCATGGTCTAGTCTATTGTGCTCTCCAGACTGGATTATGGCAATGCGCTCTATCTGGGAGCCCCTACCTCAGTGATAAATAAACTACAGATCATCCAGAACTATGCAGCCAGACTGCTGTCAGGAACACCCAAATTTCTCTCCGCAAAACCAGCCCTTCGTCTCCTGCACTGGCTTCCCGTGAAAGAGCGAATAGGCTTCAAATCCCTCTGTATCGTCCATAGATCCCTACAGGGGATAGGCCCTCCCGTGATCTCAGCCATAGTTCATCCATACAAAGCAAGGAGAAAGCTTTGCTCGGATGACCTCCACCTCATCGAGATCCCCAGAATCAAACAAGCTAGAAATGGTGGCAGACTCTTCTCTTTGAATGCAGGCAGACTTTGGAACACTCTTTCGCTCCACCTCCGGAAAGAGGCTAGCCACTGCACCTTCAGGAAACACCTCAAAACCTTTCTATTCCCCTAAATCAATTCATCCTTCCGCGTCCACCCGTTAACCAGTCACGCCTAGCGCTGGGAGGCCTCCGGGTAGCCATGCGCTCTACAAGTGTACCTTTCATTTCATTATGGCAATGAAATATGTTGGTCACCCATAAAAATTGGTCAGTACATGTGATGTGGTCTTTAATCTTGTACCAAGGAATGGATTATTAAAAGGGTTAACAGTTCCCTATATGCATTTTTACTGTCGGGTCAAGTGGCTATGAGTGTGGGGTCGAATACCCCCTTCTTTTGAGGGCCTGATTCCATAATCAGCAGAGGGTTATTTTACGTGGTTCTCTCTGCGTGTAAGAATTGTATGGGGTTGACTTTTTTGCAAATGAAGGAGATACACCTATGAAGAAAGCAAGGCCAGTTGGGACAAGCAATCAAATAGGCTTACAGTGGTAACTGAAGTGATGCGCCTCTTTTCTCCCCACAAAAGCACTAAACCTTATCGAAGTTGCCAGATTTTTAAGAATTAGACACCCCAGAGGAACCAGGTAATGTAACTGGTCCATACCCCGCCAAAGAATATTTTTGTAGGTTGTTAATGTTTAGTGTATACTAGGGGTGTAGGAAGAAGGTTTCTCGTGTTGATATTGACAAAAGGTGGCATACCAAATCAAACCTCCCAGGCTTTTCAGAGCCCCTTCTTTGTTCTGCTTGAAATTAAAAATACTAAAAGGAGGTTAAACTTGCTAGTCCCTGCCACGTTTCATATAGATCCCTCACAAAAAGATGCCAAAGTTATTAGTAAATCAAAAATGTTTAATCCCATTCCCCTTTTTAGGTCTCGTGAGCCAAAGGCTCTAAGAGACATTTTATATCTGGGCTTTTCAAAGTGCTGCCGTGGCCTAAAGCTACAGTGCACGTGAACGTGCACGCGCGCAGCGCCATGTGCCCTTCGTAGCGATCGTGATCACTTTCACTTTCGCGGGCTCCTCTGTTGCTGGCATTCCCCCCTCCCCTCTCGTTTGTTTATTTTCTCTGGCTGCACGCATAGCCTGTTCCCACCTTCAATGAGCAATGGGTCGTTTTAAATTGCCCTGCCAAGCGCTCGCGCCACGCTCCGCCGGGCTTGTTTGTTTTCCTTTCACTGCTGTGTCACTTTCAGTGAAAGCCCCTCCCACTCCCTCCTCGTCAGCTTCATGTTTTTTTCCAGCGGCGGGCTTGTCTTGTGTTTTTTTACCCATTTCCCACGTCATTTGCCCCCGACTTGTATACGTGGGCAGAACTTCAGGTACTGACTGCCCCGTGCACGAGTGTCCGAAGACCTGATTACACCACTCATAGCGGATTGGCGCTTGCTTTCTGCTCTGCCCCACGTCTCTTCGTCACAATCGTTTACTTTGTCCATCTTCACTCTTTCATGTCAAAATGATAATCAAGCTGCTTCCCTTCTGCAGACACGACAGGGTAAACCCAAATAGGCAGTGCTTTGAAAATACACAAAAACGCATGTCTTTGCAACCCAGACACTTTTGTTATATGCACGGTCGAGCTGCTTTTCCACAAATGATAACCGTACAGGAACAGGGCTTTTGGAGTCTCACATTGCAATGTATTTTTTTTTTATTTCATTCAGTATAAAGGATAGGATTTTGAAACTAAGAGCTGCGCAAAACGGTACTTGTGCGGTCTCCTTCTGAAAGACACACTTCAGTGCAGAGCACACGTCGTAATGACATCACTTTTTTTTCTCCATATATCATCAATTGGGTACCAAAATATCTCAACGTTACAATATTTTGAACAGGCATATTAAACCCAGAAATTACACCCCGCTCTTACCTACTGCCGTCACGGGACAGCAAACGCAGGGACCACCATGGGCACCAAAAGATCTAGCTACGCCACTGGCTGGGATGTGAACTGGGTCAGAGGCAATTGACATGCACCCTCCATATGGAAGCGTCAAGGCCTGATGGATAGAGGATTGCAGTGACTTCAAAGCATATCTGTTTTTGTCAGGCTGTCACCGGTCCTGTCCTACCAGACATTAGCCTTGCAAAATTGCCCCTTTTCTCTTCCCTCACGTGCCCTTCCTTCTGGAGTATGCCCGGCTAGTTCATCATACGATGAACAGCTTTAAAGTTCACTTTTTCCTCTGGCTACACAAGAGTACCCAAAAGTCAACATGCTTTTATTGTAACTTGGATTTGCAGGCTTCGTCACTGGGACCCGAGGCCCACCGGCCGCCGGGATGTTCTTCAGAGGGTAATTTTCATATTGTCTCTTGGAAAAACATCTGTCTCTCGAGGCTAATATGCAAAGGGCGGGCACCGATTGAGAGTAGACGCGGGTCTTGTTTGTAACTGTACCATTATGCAAAGCACTTCACGTGGCGCCACGCGCTTCTCTGTGCACCCTGGCCGGTCGCGTGCATGGGATGTGCGTCATCAGCTCTGAGTCCAGGTGTTTCTGTAGGGAACGGGCCGGGGGCAGGGAGGGGTGCTTGGCGCGCAGATTTTAAAAGATAGAAAGCCCTGATGTTGATTTATACCCCATGACAGAGTAGGTGACTAGAATGTTATGTTACAGAGATCTGTGCAGCGTTGCATTGCACTAATATGACCTCGCAGCGCTGCCCGAGATGAATCTCATTGAAAGTGCCTGTTGGTTGCAAGGGGTGTTTAAATACATTAATCGAACGAAAAGCAGAAGAAGTGACACCTGGGCACATCTACCCGCCCTTCATCACCACGAAATCCCACCTAGAGCTGTATTGGCAGTACGAATTCGCAAGACCTGACAGATAGTCAGCGGCTCAAAGATTCCCAACATCTATGATATATGTGTATTGCAGCCAGCTTTCGCCTGGTTACCCTGTAATTCTAGCGGCCCGGCCGCCGCCGGGGTCACAGGCTTGTTATCAGCTGTGTACTTCAGCACAAAACCATCAGCGATCGGGGGGCGCGCGAGGCACTTCACAAGGCCACCCCCGCCATTCAGGTTGAGCTGAGGCCTTTAGCCAAATGCTTACTCGCGTGAGGAGGAGGCGCGAGGCTAGCGTAAGACGGGCTGATAATACAGGACAGAAGACTGGGGAGCGGTGTGTGCTAGGAGCATTAACCCCCTGCGCTGTAACCAGCATGCGGCATTTGTACACCTACCAGTGTGTCAGTGGGTGCACCGGGTGAGGCTGAGCCCCACACACACTCGGACCCCCTGCTCGCGCGGCTCAGAGGTGCACCTGGGCACAGGGTTTAGGGAAGACTCTTTGTATGGCACAGACCCCCTCGGAAGGGAGTGTGCATGAGGGGAGGCGAGGAGGGTGGGGCTGGCTCAATAAAAAGAATGGGTTTGCTTTTCTCATCACCACCCCAGCGAGGTATAAGCAGGCTCCCCACGGCCCTCATTGCCTATGCTCTTTGTGTACCCCTTGTGAGTTATGCTTAAGGAGTGCAGCGGGGCACGGAGGCGGGAAACCTGTCCTCTTCCGTGCGCTGTTCTGCATTTATCCTGACTATTTTTGACAACTTAGAAAAACAAGCATTTGCAATGCATTAGGTCTCGCATTTACGAGAGTTTGAGCTATTGACATTGCAAATAACAATGCCTATTGGCATTGTCATTTACAATGCCAATAGCTTTAACTCGTGTAATTGCGAGACCTATTGCATTGCAAATGCTTGTTAACTTTGTCCCCCAAATTAATTGGACATCCTCTCTTTAACGTTGCACCATCTTTATGGCGTGGCTCTAAACTTAGCATACTAATAGAAAACAAACCCTTCCTAGCTGCAGCCAAACTGCGTGCAGATTCATCACACACTACCACACTTATTAGCAAATGAACACTCCCTCCCTCTTTATTTGGAAAGCCTCCCTTCATTGACATTTACAAATCTGAAATTACCAATAGTAATCTGATCATACTAAGTGTCTACTAAATTTCAGGCATATTCTTCAAACGGTGTTATAACCAGCCAGGTTGCTCATCAACGGACACCTTTTATTAACCCTAAAAATCTCAAAAACTACTAAATGGATTTACACTTAATCAAAAATGCATGCTTTCTGAGTAAAGTTCTCCTTTCATGCCAAGTTTAGTGTTAATCTGTTCATTTTATTCTCTATCTTTCAGCAACATGTTTGTTCAAATTGGTCCACAGGGTCAAAAGCTGTAAGAAAATAAAAAAAACTGGCTTTTCCATGCAAAGGGCATCAGTTGAAGTGCAGTTTCACATTAATACCTAAAAACCACTGGTGAGGAGCACAATCCTTACTCACACAACAGCTATGCAAACCACAGATCACACACCAAATGCAATGCACCACAACTCCACTTTAAATGTGTTTTAGGTAAATTTCTAAGGTTTTTAAACATCCTTGGAAGTATTATAATCAAAGCTAACCTTAACTTTGGCTGTGCGCAGTGGGGCTGGCCGCAGGGCCTGGTCTCCTGGCCCTTTGGCCAATACTCCAGAGGTAACCAACCCCAACTGTGCACGGCTCCAACCAGGCCCTGTGTCGAACACCACGGGTGTGGCCAAACTGAGCTGCGCACTACCAAAGAGGAGGCCACAGGGCCTTGACCGCATTCAGACCCTGTTCCCACCAGGCAAATGCAACAGTAGTGTGCTCAATACTGGTTTTCATGTTTGGTAAAGGATTTGAGGTTCTAGGTTAGGTTTGAAAATCTGAAGGTCCAGGATATGAAAATCCAGTGAACAACTCCCAAACCCTGCAATAAAATTGTTTTTTGATAATCATTTTATTATTCATGAAGGGGAGGCGTAGACCCTTATGAACAAGGGCTCATGGTAGGCTCACTGTGCCCTTTTATGCCCCTTTTCTTTTTCCTCAAACAGTGCTTGATGCACTGCCTGCGGTGAGTAATGGCCGCCGCAAAAGTCATTTTTCTGGGATGGCAGCCTGTTCAATGTTCCGCAATGGACAACAGGAGAAAAAGCTCCATTGTCCAATGGTTTGTCTTTATTGTTTTAAATGGATTTGCAAATCCTTTGCAAATCCCTGGAGGATCCGCAAATGAACAGTCCAGATATATCTACAATTTAACCTCTGTAGTAAAAAAATTGAACATTTTTTTAATGGCGAATTTTTCTAAAAAATTCCCAAAATTACCAAAAGGATTTACACCAAGCCGAGTCAAGGCACTTCCTTGAGTGAAGTTTTATTTACTTCGCTGCCTCTATATATACACAAGTTCTTGCAGAAAATACCACAAAAAAGTATTTATCCTTTGATGGGTTAGGTAAATATCCATAGCGTTCTCAGTGAAAATAGTTTGAATATGTGTAAACAACAAGTTTTTATCTTATTTTGAAACAGCTGGTTCATTGTTTGTATACGCTAATACAGGAAAAGGTTGCAGTTTTAAGAAATTGTTTGCTGGATATAGTTTTTCGAATTTGAGGAAACGGTGGTAGAAAAAAATTGAAAACTTGATATTTTTTAAACCAGAAACATCATTAATATGTACAGCCAAAGCAAACACACCTTTCACTATTTACCGTTTATGTTTATGGAGGCACACATGTACTCACCAAGGTACATTAAAGCACAAAACACAGCAATATTGCAGCACTGCAACATAAATATATATATAGTATAACACATAAAAGAAAGAGAAAGGATAACTAGGCCCATTCATTTAATTTTCAAGCTATGGGAATTATTTGTGATGAGAGTTGGACCTTGGTTTTAACTCCCCGGTGTTATGTCTGTTTCCTCTGAACCCAATACCCTAGTTTGACTTTTATTACATTTTCTTTACTTTAAAAGTCTCTTACGATTAGCTTTGTATGTAGAAATCGGAAGGTATAGTTAAGGAAGATCTAGCACGAGATGTTATTATGAACTTTACAGACTTTTTTACATTGTGTTCACTGAATAATAAAAGCACAAAAAAGTTATTGCTTAATGCATATTCATGTTCATTTAGAAAAGACCGCCGGTTCCAACCACCAATCCACAGAGCACTCATCGGCGATAAAAAAAAAACACCGTCAACGCAATCTGCTACAAATACATTCTGCTGAGTCTTGTCGATCAGTTGTGTACACAGGTGTGTATCATTACTTTGATCCCAGTTCTTGCACCCTGGGCTCTAATACTGCAATCTTCCGCCTCTGTCCACATGGACACATCTTTGAATCAGGTTGCAATTAAAGGGACTGTGGCAAATTTCCAGGTCACTGCATTATTGCTTTGGGAAACGCGCTGACTAGATCAATCTCCCTGCGTTGGACCAGGACTTTCTTCAGTCTCCTCATGATGCCAAACAAGCAGATCCAGTGGCTGTGCAGGCCAGTCCTGCCCGTCCCCTAGGATAGCTCTCCGATCACTGCATGCCAAAAGGCTCCATTACGTGCAACTCCAAACCATTTGGTAAAAACAGTGTCATTATTATCACAACTAGGGCATTTACTGCATTCATTCAGATGTAGTTGACAGAAGCGCCTAGATGTCTAGTAAGTCTTGTGTGGGTTGTGCAACAGAAAGAGTGTGAACCGTACATTCCAAGACAAAGAGTGCTCAAAGCAAATATCATTCCACCGTTTTGCCCTGCCGTTGTTCATTATATCAAAAAATGAACTTGCAGAGGTAAATAAATGTCATGGTGTCATTTGGTGGTTAAGATGTTGAGGTAGCCTTTACAAGGTTTCTAAACAGCTTGAATCCTGGACACTGAACAAAGCAATGAGGTGGGTGTAAATGCACTCTTTACTAACTGTTAAAACAATACCATATCTGAAAGAAAACCCTCTTTGACGTTGTCTGCAGTGAAGGCTGAATGTGATAAACAAAACGCGTTCTGAAACTTTAAGATGACCATGAAAACGAGTCGAGAACAAGCATCACCGTGTAATATTCAACACAGTAAATGACAGCAATGGAGTTCTGCCAGGAGACTCACTGGAAGGCCATACCTGAGAAAACGGTGAAGAGATTACAAAGAATGTAAAGAAATATTTCACAGTCAGAAAGGATAAATAAGGCAACTGTAAAAGTGATGGAAAACCTGAGTGCAAAACCTACATGAAATAAAATGAACAGGGCTAGCACAACAATGCAGTTATTTGGACAAAAGCACTAAAGTACTCGTATCTACTAAATGACGGTAAATATTGCAAGGAAATATCAGAAATTATCCAGCTTCAACAAGTTCAACATTTTAAGGAGTACGAATGCATGGGTTTGAAGTGGGGATGGAGGTGAACCATATGTTACAGAAAAAGACCCCCATTTCTCAGGCCACACCTGTTAATCTATGACAACGATGTCTGAAATAGTAAGGCATACACGCATGAAACATAATGATGGACCATGCACTGGAGGAGCAAACTAACCTTGCAGTGACTGTTTGGTTATCTTCATAGATGTTCATTCGTCCAACAAACCTGCAACAAAATAATGAGAACATCTTATAAGGCTTCCCTTTCTGGTGTGCAATAAGTTAAACTCAGCAAACTCCAGGTACATCAGATATCAACTCTGGCATATTCCTATAGTATAGGGTGACCAGCTCCCTCTACATCATTAAAGGCACTGTCTCCAATCCTGAATTCTTCACCTAGAAATCATTCTTTTCAGGTGTGTTAGTCTACTTAGCATAATAGAAGCAACACAAGACTACAACACCCAGAATTCATTAGGATATCACATGAATGCCAAGAAATGGATATATTGTCCGCAACACCTGAAGGGAGGTGATTCCCCCTACGACATACTAGGATGTAGAAAAGACTGCATGTCACCTAATTCACATTAATTTGTCTTGACATACTGAACACAAGTCTGTGAACACGTATAAGAAGTTATAGACAATTTTTAGACCAACCTTTACTATAAAAGGAATTCAGGTCATTTTACATGACCAGGACGTTCTCTGAGCAGGCTATTACGTTAGTACTAACCCTTGATTACGATCTTAATCTAGTACATTCTGACCAGCATCCTGGTACAACCTGAACTTTGTAACATTATCTGATGTTCAATAGCCTTAGGGAAACTCTGCCTTAGATGTTCAAATAATGATGCACTAGGATGTAGACAGGTTCACTTGTCCCTTACTTGAAACGTGTTGGGGCGCAAACAGGGACAAAGCACCGGTAAAGTAATACAGGCCAAAATGTGCATTCTGATTTCCCAAAGGATGCGGACTGCAACATCACCCAAAATAAATGTTTTCCTGCTATCGAAAAATATGCAAAAAACATAACCGGAACTAGTATTTGAAGTCACTAATAGTATTTACGGTCTCATTGAATAAAGTGGTGATGTGTACAGTGAGGCAAAATGCTAGTTAAACATATAGCAATTCTACAAGCACAATAAACATTCGTCTTAAAAGAATGTTTTCTACTCCGATCTAGTATTGGCATATTTCAGAAAATGTGCAAAAGTTCACAAAGCATACTAATGAATCAAAATAATACCTTGATTCAATGATCAGGTTGACCAAAAGCAGGAATGAGGGAAAAGACGTAGTTCTCTATGAAGACACAAAACTCTAATGTGATTTGTACAACAATGGATGGCATGGACACGCCATCACCCCTCCTAACTCCTTCACAAATTATTGTCCTCTTTTTACTTCTAACGAGCTCATCAGACGGCGTATATGTAGCATAAATGTGTAACCTGTCACGTACAATAACTTAATTACAAGCTGAATTTTTTACTAACATGTTTTAGAAATTTACGCCACTGGTTATAGCAGGATTCTTCTGTAGCTCCACGGATCAGTTTTTTTCTCGTTTTGTAAACTCCAGAAAAATCCCATCAGTGACTCCGTATCAGGCAATCGGTGTGGATGTTTAGGGGAAGAAAAAGGCCATGAAGCTCAAAGGCTTCCTATTTACAGCCTAAGTGTCAGCTGCTGGTCCCCTCGAAAGCATGCATCGACGCTGCCTTTAGCCTCTGGCAGCAGGCTATATTTCACAACTCTACTGTCAATGATTATTACAGAAGAGCAAGTATGCCATTTTCTTATTACGGTGACTCCTGATGTCACAGGCACAGGTTTCCATGCTGCATAGGCTTAAACGCAAGAGCACTCAGGGGCAGCAGTTGCCAGTCATCCTCTGAGAAGTGGACCCCCTGGGAAGGATACATTTAGACTAAGGGTGGCTTGGTACCTGAAGTGTGACATGTGGACTCTGCCCCATTTCACGCACAGAACACTAGAGGCGTCACGGATCTAAAAACAGCCCCTCTCTGTAAGGCCACTGCGGATAAACATTAATGGAAGCCATCACTGGCATGTTAATGTTTAAAAGGGCATAAGCCTCAACACTTGTAAACCACAGAAGAATATACGATAGAGCATAGATGACGATGGCAAGGACACCTCCGTCTGCCATTGACAGATACACGCCGCACATAGAGAACTTGGTCATGCGAAGCTCCATTTCAAAACACTTCATTGGAGGATCGATTGTGAAGCAAGTAAAAAAATGCCAGGAAAATCACCCCATCAAACAACGCAAAGCACTAGAGGTGTGAGGTTAATTCCAAGAATCCTATTGAACCCTGCGATTCCATTTGCGGAAGGTTTGCTTTTCTTCGTGTTCCTTGATTGTATGTTCTGCCTTCATCCAAGGGTTTCTCAAAGCTGGCTGCAAGGTGATTGCAGTTCCCTCAACGAGGAGCCGCCATCCGCCTAAAGTAACAGGAGAGCTTTACATTGAACCATATCCAGTGTACCATGTGAGGATCTATGGTGTAACTCTAGCGCTTAGTGTGGCTGCTCCATAGCATTGGGACGAGAAGGAACCCTTGTTTCACTTCCTTAGTCTTATCATAATGACGCTTTTAACTTGCTTACTTTAGTACAAATATGATGCCTTCGTCCAAAGCAAAGAGTACTGTAATAGTTTGAAGTGTACATAAAGGGGGCACTTTTCCCTAGGAAGGAGACACCTGAATCGTTTTGTGGCTAAGCTCCAAAAACACAGAGGCTCTATCAGGTGCACCTTCCCTCATGAGCCCCTCCTCTCTTTCCAGCCTCCCCTTGCACTGGGGACCTTGCAGCTAAGTTGCACAGTACATTTGCTACATCACGACTAACACATTTCTAAATCCACAGGCAGGATCATAAATAGAGGCTGTGATTTCTCCGATGGAAGCGAAGCACTGGTACTGTAGCAGGCATTAGGGCAGACAACAGCCCCAGGATGTGCTCTGAAACTGGGGGTCGGAGGCCAAAGGGATAACTGCTAGTCCACTCACTTCATTGTCTACTTACATCATCACATATCTCAACGCAGCACTCCCCTCGAAGTGCACTATGTCACTATTACCACTACCCCTCAGTGAATCACCAGTCAATATGTGCTACCACCTCCAACGATAGGCGTACAACTGGCTGAGGCCCAGAGAAATGGAAGGCAGTTCTGAAAGCAGTGCCACCTGCATCTGGAACATGCACATGCTGCTAGAAGCCTAGGCTCAAAGACCTCCAGAGGAACAGAAAGAGACATCAAGACCCTTATGCTGATCCACAGTGGGGTAATGGCTGCATCATGGGACTATGCTTAAAAAAGTTTGGTTTTATACATTTCGGTCTCTGGCAGGTTTTAACCTATTGGAGTCACTTCCTTATCCATAATTTTGCACTATTAACGTGTACGCTTCTTACCGACAGAGTGAAAGCCCAGGTAGTGAAAGACATTTATGGTAGGTCAGCAGAGTAAGTGGCAATGGGGACAAGGTGCTGCTGGATCATGCTAGGAGAAGGGCCTGCTGATAGAAACCCTCTCCTAAAATCGGACGAGTAAAAGCAAGGACAGGAAGACAAATGCATGGCCATGTCCATGTGGAGAAAGCAACAAGGACACAGGAGCACACAAACATGTACAGAGAAACAAGAGCGGTACACTGGGACCAGGATACCTGGGCACACAGGGACAAAGAGAGAGAGGGAAAGAGAGTCTGGGTATGGAGATATGGACAGTCTGCACACAACAGATATAAACACCAGCTGGGAAAAGCAGGCGAAACACCTGTATGGAAATGCACAGACCCTGGTCCAGAAAGACCTAGCCTATGACTCACTGAGACCCACGCTCTTGTAAAACTGAATTAACAATTAAACAGAAAGTTAGTCCATTCCTTCCTGAAGTCTTTGATTGCTCCTTCAAGACTGGCATTTTTCTTCTGTAACTCAAATCGATTTGAACCTGTCAAAATTCACCTTTTTTTCAAAACACCCTCTTTAGATGTTAGCTATCTGGTTAATAGAGCAATCTTCCTTCTAACTAATCCAGCCAAATTGCTGCAAATCATAAAACTGCAAACATTTAGAGAAAATGATTACCTCAACAGTCACCAAGCTGGTTTACATCCTGTCAAGGGGAAGGAACACACTGTGATTTCCAGGAGGTGACCTAAGATTGATATAGATGAGGGATGTGGTTGTGCACTGTTCTTAATAGATGATAAAACTGAGTTTGATACAACCGACCGTCCTTCAAAAACGGTTAGCTGACTGCTTGTTACAGGAAGAAACACCCAAATGGATGGATTTTTTTTATCATAGAGAACTCAGGCAGTCCAACCTGTACTTTCCACCTCTTCGACTAATTTTGCTCAATACATCTGCCAGTTATAACATTTCTTTGGAGTCTTGTGAATGTATGTTCCTTGCTGTACCTGACTCTACCTTCAAGGCTGCTGCTACCCTCCTCAGTTTGTAACAACTGTATGCAATGCTCAATCAATTTCTCATGTATTCTTCGAGATATATACCAATTCATTGTCAAAGATGATCTTCATCATGAATAAGTAGCATGCCCAGTTAGCTGCCCTGTGCGTACATCACTTCCCTCTATGTCATTAAACCTTGACCAAGAAATAAACATGTACAAACTCTGGCTTTAAAAGCTTCAGAAGCTGGGTGGACATAAAGGACAGAGCTTTCCACATCTCTAATCCACCTGCAGAGTGGGTTCTAGGTTATTTTTCAAACCCAAATGTAGGCCTGAAGGCAAAATGAAAGAAACACGCATTAACAAACTTAATAGGACTCATCAGTGAAATCTACAGGCTTTATCAATATTTTTTGCATTAGATAACCAACACAAATTTACACACTTCTCAAAGAGCCTTCTTGGAACAGGATTTATTAAAATATTACAAATGCATTCAAAGATGCCTAATGTAGATGTGCGTGCATCCACGACCGCTGTCTTTGAATGTATATGCAGCTCAAAGGTGGGTACTGTGGTTACACACACGTTCACAGAGGCCATCTTTCAATGCATTTGTAATATTTTAATAAACCCAGCTCAACGATATCCTCAGTGGAAGCATGTGCATTTGCGCCGGCTGTCTTTGAATGGGTTTGTTAAAATTATATAAACCAATTTCTGGATGTCCACCACACATGCATGCCCATGTTCCTTACGGATGGACATCTTAAAATGATTTAAAAAATCATTTTATGATATACACCCACTGATAGTCTGTCAGGCGACAAATAGTAAAACAAAAAATGATATTGGAAAGGGTGGGGAAGGAAGCATCAAGTGAGGAGGTGCGGTAGTGACGGGAATATTATTTAAAAAATGAGCGGAAAGTGTAAGGGTGGGGAAGCAATGGACAAGCTTTGGGGGCAGGAGAGCGTATCACTGAGAGTGCAGGGGTTGATAAAGGGGGAAGCAACACACAGGGCAAATTACAGGAAAACACATGCACTCACATAGGGTGCTTAAAGTAAAAGAAAAAAAATAGTTTCATGAATGCAAGCAACATTAGAAGTGGAAGGATATAAGCCAACCAATCAGAACACTGAGAACAAAATGTCCCTGGGCAGGACAAACATGAATAAGGAAGGAAGCTCGTAATTCAAGAGAAGACATCTGAGATATACAACAAGGCCAACCAATCATGAGCAAGGGGCTACCCAAAGCGCATATTGGAAACAACAGGTCTGACCAATCAGTGACAGGTGAAGCGGTCTGAAGCTGTGGCTTAAAAAGGAGAAGTTCCACTAGTTTCACCTTTAGGCTAAACAATTGGACCACCACTACAGACTGCAGCAAAACAATCTACGGTATTTTTACATTATAACCCAAGTACTCTCAAATGACCTTCAAGTAACTGCACAGGAGATCTACGCCTGTCAAATAAAGAAATGTGTCTAAGGCACGGCGTTTCTTCAAGAAGAAGTATCTGCCACTTCTTGAGACCTTCTCTGGCTCTGGATGATGTTGCATCACTTCCACAATGTTGGCTGTTGAATTAAGCTTCTTGTAGTGCTTTAACCACCTAACTAAGCGCACCACCCTACGGAAGGAGGTCAGTTCACTGCTTAGCCTCCTGCAAACTAAAACTTTGCCTGCACCTCTCCTCAATCCCACAGAAAGCACGCAAATATGACACTCTTGAGGGGCTAGCTCACACCTTCATTGCCTGACACCAAGAGGGGCGTGGCGCTTGCCTTTGTGCTCAAGCCAAGGTTGGGTTGGGACTCTAAAACCTTGAAATGTGCAAAGGAATATCCTTCATCTGGGAGAGACTGGGGCATATTATATGCAAAGGCTGGATGTTTCTCCCATGGACCTGTGCAGGTACCTAGCACCAGATCATGTAGTATAAACGTAGAAAATCCATTTTCTTTTGTGATCTATACTTACCAAGGGAACCAATGCCTACTGTAGGATGTAAGACCAGTGAAGAGAACAGGACACATGCACCTGCAGCTAAGAGCTGCATAAAGGAATCAGAAGTCTGTGAAGCCTTACTTGTAGAGGTCAGGCTGAGGCTGCTCGCATTCAATGGTGGCATTAAGGCAATCCACAGTCTGGACCGTAGACAGGGCAGCGGTTTCACGCAGAGCGTAGTAGACCTAGGTGAGAAACAGGAACAATGAGGGGAAATCATTCATTCCACATGACACTGAGTTAACACTTGCACTGTGACCTGCTGGCAGGGGCTAGGGCTTGTATTACATGCATCCAGCTGTCGAGGAAGCATCATGGCTGTCTCTGTGGAGACATTCAAAGATTGTTTCCGCTGCAGAGGAATGGTTGAAGCCTTGCCAAGTAACCCTATACTTAGCATCAGCTGCTGCGATGGGCCATTTCGAAGTGTAGCCACAATCAAAGGAAAGGTTTGACATCAACCCAACAGTTTGTTTGCATTCAGCCAACAGGGAATCATACATTAGCAGTCACGGGACCACTGTCTTAATTGATTTTGATTAAACTAATCATAAAGCAGGCCTCCCCTCTCTCCAGACATCTAGTGCCACAGCCTTCGAATGAACAGAATGCACGGTGCAGGCGCTGTTTAATAAACACAGCTCTACAGCAATGCGCGTACAGTCATGGCCGCTTGCCTGGTGCGGCATTAGGATTCAGATTAGTGCACCGACAGCCCCATGCACGATTAAATATAGCACATCCTCTTAATCGGATGGCCAGATAATGCCATTCTCTCCACATTACCAGGCTGGGGTAACTCTATCCCATGATCCACTCAAGGGTTCCCTCTTGACTTCACCGGTGCAGCAAGGCGTGCTCACAACATCCCAGGTCATGTACCAGGCAATCGCTGGTGCCTGTCCTCCGATGTCTGCTTGACCATAAGGGCTGAGTGCAGCACAACCTACCGACCTCCTTGGTGAATTGTAAACATTTACCACATATTGTGAGGAAAAACATTTTCAATTTCATAAAAACGTCTACTTCGGATATAGGCACATTCATAAATAACGATGTAAAATTCAGATGTGGGCAACTTAAGGGAATACAGACAAATACATTGTTCTAAAGAATGCAGCAGATATTTGCTAATGGAACAGCACAAAATGAAAACAAACATTGACAATCCAATAAATCTGGCCTTGAAATGCTGGTGCACTTGCTACATTTTGTATTTGAACTATATGCAATACAATGAAATGGAACATGTGCAGCCCCCTAAATGTGGCCACCAAATGCTTGCAAGACCAACTGTAAAATTAAAAATATTTAGTGGTATGGCTGTTTTACAAGTGATGTTTTATAAAATACATGGCTATCAATTTTGCCATTATTTGATTCTAATTATTTGTAAAGGAGACAAAAATAAACCACCACAAACTGTAGGCAGCTCCAATATTACTTAAACACTTTATGCAAGCAACTTCAAAAATTGAATGGAAGATAAATCCTCATTTAACTGGGCACATTAAGTGCAAAATTAATATCTGGTAAATAAAGTTAATATACAAAATAAATACAATAAAACACAATGTGAACCAGAGTTGTCACAGAAAAGATAACTATTTTTAGGTATCTGAATAATGTACACAGGCTCAGTGCAGTTATACAAAGTGAAGGGCCACAATGCACACAGAGGTCTAACTCATCGCCCATAAGCAGTAGGCTATTGTGGATGGGAGCAAATGTGAATAACAATTTAATTGACCTGCAGATGAAGCTTGCTGACCAAAAAGTATGCATACTATGGCAGCAGCGGCCCCACTGATCGCTGAGCAGTATAAAAGGAAGAAAAACATTATAACACAACGTTAATAAGGTTAACTTATTATCATTTCATTTTTATTATGGAGCCAGGTTAGGGTGGCGGCGCTGGGCTATGTGAATTTGGAGCAGGGAGAAGGAGTAATAGGGGGCACCATAAATGTGCATGACGGTTTGGTCTTCCGTCTCGGGTCGGCCAAACCACCATACGCACTTAGCATTTCTCCATCTGGCTGTGTTGTACAGCTGGGTGGAGAACGGACAGGCTCCCAGTCCCTGTCTGAGTGCCGAACCAGGGCATTCAAACCAATCCCAGCGCTTCTCTCATACTATTTCCAGTATGGGAGAAGCACTGGGATTGGCATCTGGGAGCCTGCGCAGTGTGCACCAGCTGACAGAGTCGAGGATTGGGAGAGAGGAGCAAGGTGGTGGCAGCGGCTGCCGCCGGAGCGACAGGTAGTACAATTGTATTTATTTTTAATTATGTCTTCTTGTTTGTATTCCCCGTTCCCTACCTCACCACTTTGCAATGCTTGAAGCCGCTAATGATACTATGTATGATTTTTGGGGGAAAACCATAGTTGGAGCGAGACAGCAAAAGCGGTCAAGAATTGGCTCTTCCCCACATAACAAAAATAGTGAAACATAAATATACAGCATATCCCTCTATATATAAGCATTCATTTGGACTATAGATATGTACCTACACACGTGTATTGCTTTGCATAAACATGTATAATAATTATCTTTTAAAAAATATAGATATTTATTCGTTATGCTTAAAAATGTACATCTTACTTATAGTTACATTATTTTATGTTTTAACCTGTATATAAGCGACTGCATAAATAAGTACATCTTTTATCAAAACTGTTTATCTGCAATTGCTTCACTTTTGAATTACAAAAAAAAGAAAAAGTAAATGTTTGAGTGCAGCAACACTTGAAAGCCAGAGTTTGTTAAATGCAGCTTTGATCCACATATATTCCCTTCCTTGCACATGTAAATCCCTTCAGTATACTTGTGTCTCTTAATATTTGTTACTTTGCTTCTAATTTAGTATATCCAATGCACTACTCTATACTATATCTCACCCTGTATCTTTCGCATTATATCCTCTGGCTCCACTCTGATTCATCTCAAATCTCACTCTACTACTCTCTTCAATGCACCACCCTATTTCTCACCCTATATCACTCTCAGTATATCCTCTACATCAACTCTCTGACTCATCTCAAACCTTATTCTACTTCTCTTACCAATGCACTACCCTATTTCCCACCCCATATCTCTATCAATATATCCTCTACCTCCACTGTTCTCATTCACCCTAAACACCACATCACTACTATGATCCCCAAAATAACCCTTTCTAGACTTTTTCCTCCTCTACTCCTCCTTGCATCATTTCATACCTCTTTTACTATTCAGATCTCCCAAACAAGCCTTTCAAAACCCTTCCATCTGACTCATCCCCCTCCACCTCCCCTTTACTCATCCCAAACCCCTTACTACTGCTATGAACTCCAAAAATAAACTGTAGACCCTACCCTCTTCTATCCCTCCACTGTTGCTTTTCAATCCAAATAACAGACTAACATGTCCACCGCTCAAATCAATTTCATATTTCCCTATATTAATTTCCCAGTAATCCTGTTTGGGTTCCGGAGTAGCATGCTACTTGCCGAAAAGCGCTTCAACATCTCATCAGGGGTAGCAAGCGCTATATAAATTCAAACCTTTTCCCTATTCTATCCCTCCACTATCCTTCTCAATGCAAATAGCAGACTAATATATCCACCGCTCAAATTACTTTCATATTTTCACTATACTAATTCACCACTAATCCTATATGTGTTCCGGAGTAACATGCTACTAGCTGAAAAAGCACTTCAGCAACTTATCAGGGGTAGTAAGCGGATGTGGCCTAACGGCTAGGGATGTCGATCTCAAATCTGGGGAACCAGGTTCGAGACTCGGCAATGATGTTCAACATTTTGTGATTCTGGGCAAATCACTTAATCTCCTCTGCCTAACAAAAATGAATGTGTCCTTGTGTAATGCAACAGGTGCTGATGTAATGCGCTCTGATACCTTCGGGTCAAGTTCGCTATATTAAAATTCCGGAGAAAAATAAATTACAATACAATTAACTGTGGCCGTACAAAACTACAGAAAGGGTTCTTTTCTGCTTCATTCAAGATAAAACACCCTCCTGGTAACGGGTTCACAATTAATTTCTCCGGTTTGTAGGCTTAAAAAACTCCAATAAATGCAGTTATTGTCTGTATACCTATGAAAAAATGTTGATTCACATACTCTCACTCTATCCAGATAAAGGCACAAACCATTAGCCGCATAGAAACAACCCATTGCAAATGGCATGAAACAAATGTAGATTGGTTAATGCTTCAGAAGCAGTCAGCGCTGCTAAGGGAAGGTGGTTGGGGAATTTGGACATGAGCTCCAGGAGATGCGGAAGCAGGTAGACTATTGCTTACCAACAGGTATTAATATTTCAAAGAGCAGGATTCGCGCGAGCGCCCGAAACAAGATGGCCGCCGCAATGTGAGCGCCGTGTTTGGGGGCCGTTTTTAATCGCCGAATTTCAGCTATTTTCATCAGTTTTATTCCTAAAACAGTCCTGGCAGCTCTGTGAAGCCTACCTGCGGCTGTGAGGGTGTTATTCTGGTGCTGAAGACATCAAGGGCAGTGTTCTGTTCCCTCTGGTGGCTGCTTGGAGCTCATCATAAGGTACTGCCCAGATGTCCTGTCAGGGGGTCGGAGCAAGCTCTCATGAAAAGGCCTGGCTTTGGCCTAACCACTCCCACAGTCCACTTTAGCCTGCTGCACCAGCCTTTTCTCTGCTGCATTTTTCTGCATTTATCCTCTTTATTTGTACTTTGCAGTTATTTACTTCTTCATTTTATTTAAAATACAAATATGGAGAATAAAAATGCACAAAATCCCAATAATAAAAGGAAACAACAGATTTCTCCTCCTCCTGTTAAGCCTAAAGTGGTGGAATCAAGTGAACCTGCTTTGTCCTTAATTCTCGACGAACTTCATGCTCTACGTGCCAACACTGATAATATTGTGTCAGAAATAAAAAATCTGCGTAAAGATATGGCTAGCATGTCGATGAGGGTCTCGGATAACTCCATTAAAATACTGGATAACAAAGTTAAAATCGACGCCTTTACACCTCTTGTGGCTAAAATCTCCCCTATGTCTGCTCAATTGTTAGATATGGAAAATCGTAACAGACAATACAATCTATGTATTATTTATTTGCCAGAAGATGTTGAAGGCTCCAATTGCAGATTATATCTGGAGAATTTGATTCCTGGTCTCTTAAATGTTAAATTTCCAGAAAAATTAGACCTAGATAAAGCGCATAGGATTCCAACCCATCGCAATCCTCATTATACCAAACCACGACAAATGATTTTTAAGGTCCTTCGTCATCATCATTTGGTTTTGATAAGGAAAGCAGCACGTGAAATTCCATCCTTATTGGTAAATGGCAATAAAAGTTTTATCCATCAAGACTTCGCCAAAGAGACTGTTAAAATTCGCAAGGAATTCTCTGATTTGCGTCCTAAACTGCGTAGTCTTGGATTTAAGTATGGCTTATTTGATCCTTCAACGATGCGCATCTGGAGAGATACATTTTCTAAGTCCTTCCAACGACCAGAAGATTTCAAATCTTTTCTGGATCAGCAGTCACATCATTCGCAGCATTCTATGGATACGCATGACTCTGCTACTTGAATAATTATTTTAGCTTATATTTCTGACCTATTTTGTCACTCTCTACATGCTGGGCTCCAACGGTTTGGTCACGCTTGTTAAGTGCGTGTGCGTTTCACACTTGTTATTGATGTTGCTCTGTGTTTGTCATTTTTGCTGTCGTCTTTTGAAAGTTAGTCTGTATATTCTTTTTCCTACTCTTTCCTTTTTCGCCTGTTCTAGAGCTACTCTTCTTCATACTCTTTCCTTACTTTTTACTTTCCTCTTCTTGACCTTTTTCTCTTTCTCTTTTATCATGGCTAATGTTCATAACATTAAAGTAGTTTCATTAAATGTTAAAGGTTTACGTCATCCAGTTATCAAGACATCAAGAGCAGTGTTCTGTTCCCTCTAGTGGCTGCTTGGAGCTCCTCATAAGGTACTGCCCAGATTTCCTGTCAGGGGGGCGGAGCAAGCTCTCAGGAAAAGGCCTGGCTTTGGCCTAACCACTCCCACAGTTCACTTTAGCCTGCTGCACCAGCCTTTTCTCTGCTGCATTTTTCTGCATTTATCCTCTTTATTTGTACTTTTCAGTTATTTACTTCTTCATTTTATTTAAAATACGAATAACGAGAATAAAAATGCACAAAATCCCAATAATAAAAGGAAACAACAGATTTCTCCTCCTCTTGTTAAGCCTAAAGTGGTGGAATCAAGTGAACTCGCTTTTTCCTTAATTCTCGACGAACTTCATGCTCTACGTGCCAACACTGATAATATTGGGTCAGAAATAAAAAATGTGCGTAAAGATATGGCTAGCATGTTGATGAGGGTCTCGGATAACTCCATTAAAATACAGGATAACAAAGTTAAAATCGACGCCTTTACACCTCTTGTGGCTACAATCTCCCCTATGTCTGCTCAATTGTTAGATATGGAAAATCGTAACAGACAATACAATCTACATATTTTTTATTTGCCAGAAGATATTGAAGGCACCAATTGCAGATAATATCTGGAGAATTTGATTCCTGGTCTTTTAAATGTTAAATTATCAGAAAAATAGACATAGATAAAGCGCATAGGATTCCATCCCATCGCAATCCTCATCATACCAAACCACGACAAATGATTTTTAAGGTCCTTCATCATCATCATCATTTGGTTTTGATAAGGAAAGCGGCTTGTGAAATTCCATCCTTATTGGTAAATAGCAATACAATAAAAATGTTATCCCTCAAGACTTCGCCAAAGAGACTGTTAAAATTCGCAAGGAATTCTCTGATTTGCGTCCTAAACTGCGTAGTCTTGGATTTAAGTATGGCTTATTTGATCCTTCAACGATGCGCATCTGGAGAGATACATTTTCTAAGTCCTTCCAACGACCAGAAGATTTCAAATCTTTTCTGGATCAGCAGTCACATCATTCGCAGCATTCTATGGATACGCATGACTCTGCTACTTGAATAATTATTTTAGCTTATATTTCTGACCTATTTTGTCACTCTCTACATGCTGGGCTCCAACGGTTTGGTCACGCTTGTTAAGTGCGTGTGCGTTTCACACTTGTTATTGATGTTGCTCTGTGTTTGTCATTTTTGCTGTCGTCTTTTGAAAGTTAGTCTGTATATTCTTTTTCCTACTCTTTCCTTTTTCGCCTGTTCTAGAGCTACTCTTCTTCATACTCTTTCCTTACTTTTTACTTTCCTCTTCTTGACCTTTTTCTCTTTCTCTTTTATCATGGCTAATGTTCATAACATTAAAGTAGTTTCATTAAATGTTAAAGGTTTACGTCATCCAGTTATCAAGACATCAAGAGCAGTGTTCTGTTCCCTCTAGTGGCTGCTTGGAGCTCCTCATAAGGTACTGCCCAGATTTCCTGTCAGGGGGGCGGAGCAAGCTCTCAGGAAAAGGCCTGGCTTTGGCCTAACCACTCCCACAGTTCACTTTAGCCTGCTGCACCAGCCTTTTCTCTGCTGCATTTTTCTGCATTTATCCTCTTTATTTGTACTTTTCAGTTATTTACTTCTTCATTTTATTTAAAATACGAATAACGAGAATAAAAATGCACAAAATCCCAATAATAAAAGGAAACAACAGATTTCTCCTCCTCTTGTTAAGCCTAAAGTGGTGGAATCAAGTGAACTCGCTTTTTCCTTAATTCTCGACGAACTTCATGCTCTACGTGCCAACACTGATAATATTGGGTCAGAAATAAAAAATGTGCGTAAAGATATGGCTAGCATGTTGATGAGGGTCTCGGATAACTCCATTAAAATACAGGATAACAAAGTTAAAATCGACGCCTTTACACCTCTTGTGGCTACAATCTCCCCTATGTCTGCTCAATTGTTAGATATGGAAAATCGTAACAGACAATACAATCTACATATTTTTTATTTGCCAGAAGATATTGAAGGCACCAATTGCAGATTATATCTGGAGAATTTGATTCCTGGTCTTTTAAATGTTAAATTATCAGAAAAATTAGACATAGATAAAGCGCATAGGATTCCATCCCATCGCAATCCTCATCATACCAAACCACGACAAATGATTTTTAAGGTCCTTCATCATCATCATCATTTGGTTTTGATAAGGAAAGCGGCTTGTGAAATTCCATCCTTATTGGTAAATAGCAATAAAAATGTTATCCCTCAAGACTTCGCCAAAGAGACGGTTAAAATTCGCAAGGAATTCTCCGATTTGCGTCCTCAACTGCGTAGTCTTCGATTTAAGTATGGCTTATTTGATCCTTCAACGATACGCATCTGGAGAGATAATTTTTCTAAGTACTTCCAACGCCCAGAAGATTGAAAATCTTTTCTGGATCAGCAGTCACATCATTCGCAGCATTCTATGGATACGCATGACTCTGCTACTGTTTTAAAACTGTTAGAAATGAATTTTTAAGGATTTTATGATTCTTAATGCTTAAAAATATAACTTTGTAATGTATACATTTTTAAATGTTAATGTACAAGATGTGGTTTAAAGACCAAATGGTCTAAATAAACTTTATTTTTGAACTTGAACTTGACTCTGCTACTTGAATATTTATTTTAGCTGATATTTCTGACCAATTTTGTCACTCTCTACATGCTGGGCTCCAACAGTTTGGTCATGCTTGTTAAGTGCGTGTGCGTTTCACACTTGTTATTGATGTTGCTCTGTGTTTGTCATTTTTGCTGTCATCTTTTGAATGTTCTGGAGCTACTATTCTTCATACTCTTTCCTTACTTTTTACTTTCCTCTTCTTGATCTTTTTTCTCTTTCTCTTTTAGCATGACTAATGTTCATAACATTAAAGTAGTTTCATTAAATGTTAAAGGTTTACGTCATCCAGTTAAACGTAAATTTATTTTAGACTATTTAGGTAGTTGCAAATTAGATATTTGTTTTTTTACAGGAAACCCATATTGATGACAAAATCTTAGATTATATGAAAAAAGAGTGGGTTGATAATATTGTTTCTTCTCCTGCAGTTGGCAAAATAAATGGTGTAGCTATTCTTTTTTCAAAAAAAATACATTGCCCAATTTTGAGTATATGTCATAGTTAAAATTAAAGTTCATGAATCAGTTATATTTTTACTAAATGTTTATGGTCCTACTGCGGATGATCCTGCTTTTCTGTCTACTCTCACAACTGAAGTTTTAAAGTTGGAAAAAGTTCCTCTAATTGTTGGAGGTGATTTTAATGTTATATTTGATCCTTTATTAGATAGGTTATCTCTTAATAAATTTCGTCCTCCTAAGGTTTTTTATGCTTTTAAATCATTTATTCAAACCACACAGTTAGTTGATATTTGGCGACTACAATTCCCTACAGAAAAAAGTTTTACTTTCTTTTCTGACCCGCATAATTCTCATTCTAGGCTTGATTATTTGTTAGTCTCTAAGCAATTAATTAACTCTGTCATTAATCCTATGATTGGTAACATTGATATTTCGGATCATGCTTTGATTTCTTTTGTTTTGAATTTAAATTCTTCCTTTACAAAGTAATCTAGATGTCGAATGAATACTGACATTGTTCTTAATGAACGTAATAAGCCTAAGCTCTTAAATGCCATTCAGGAATAATTCCTTCTTAACCCTTAAGGTTCTACCTCTATGGTTAATATATGGGATGCTTTTAAAGCTTATATTAGAGGTGTAACTATTTCTCTTATGGCCCTCGAAAATAAAACCTTTAATGAAAATATTAAAAACTTGGAAAAGCAAATTGCAAAATTTGAGAGACTTTTTATTACTTCTAATGACTCTCAATATAGAATCAAATTACAAAAACTTCGATATGAGTTTAACTCAATCCTTAGCAAAAGAGCTGGTATTCAGATTTCTAATTCTAAAGCCAGGTATCGTTTCAATGCTAACAGATCCGGCAGACTTTTAGCTAATTATTTGTGTATAAAAAAATCAATTCAATTCATGGCTTTAATGGTAAAATTGCTTTATCCCACAATGATATTGTTAATGGATTTTGGGATTTGTATTCTACCCTCTAAAACAAACCCAATTTTGATTATGTCTCCTTGATTGATTTCTTTTTAACTAACTGTGGTTTACCCAAGATTTCACAATCAGATAAAAGTAGGCTTGACACTCCCATTACTCAAGATGAAATTCTATCAGCCAAAAAAATCTCTTTAAAATACATAAGTCTCCTGGTCCCGATGATATTCCTGCTGAGTTTTACAAAGAATTTCAATTTCAGCTTATTACTTTTTTATTTAAACTTTTTACCTTTTTTGGTTCTACAGGAATTACCTCAGGTTCTTTTACTGAGGTTTTAAATTATTGTACTTCCCAAATTATCGCCCTATATCTTTAATTAATCAAGATTGTAAATGATATGCTAAAATACTTGCTTCTAGATTGTCCCCTGTGTTAGATTCTATTATTCATCCAGACCAATCTGGTTTTATGAAGAATAGATATTCTGCTAACTATACAAGAACTCTGTTACATGTCATTGAACAAGCTTCCACTTCATCTTTACCATCGGGAATTCTCACATTAGTTGCTGAGAAAGCTTTTGACAAAATTCACTGGCAATTCTTATTCCAAACATTATTATCATTTAACTTTGGGGACACATTTATTCGCTTGATTTCTGCTCTGTATTTTGCTTCTACTGCTCATTTATTTATTAATGGCCAAATATCAAACCAATTTTCCCTTTTTAGAGGTACAAGACAAGGTTTCCCTCTCTCCCCACTTTTGTTTCTTATAGGTATTGAACCTTTACTTACTTCTATAAGAAATTGTGTTAATATTAAGGGAATCAATGTTAAGGACGGCATTATTAAAACCTTAGCTTATGCTGATGATATACTTTTATTTATTAGTGATCCTTTATATTCATTCCCTTCCCTATTAGAGATTATTTCGAAGTATTCCACAGTGTCTGACTATAAATTGAATACTA
Organism: Triturus cristatus; assembly: GCF_964204655.1. Taxonomy (NCBI): domain Eukaryota; kingdom Metazoa; phylum Chordata; class Amphibia; order Caudata; family Salamandridae; genus Triturus; species Triturus cristatus. The sequence continues at coordinate 802,041,236 of NC_140588.1, read as the reverse complement.
ATAAAACTGAAGTTTTTTCTTTAAATGTTTATTTTACTCCTGATATGTTACCTATGAATGAAATTATTTGGCAAAAGGATAAATTGAAGTATCTTGGTATTCTATTCACTTCATCCATAAAATCTACAATAACATTGAACTGTGACGTTAGCTTAAATTATATTAAAGACAAAACATCCAAATGGTCTTCACTTCACCTTTCATGGTGGGGAAGAATGTATTCTATTAAAATGACTAATGCTCCTAAAATCTTTTACACCCTAGCCATGCTTCCTACACAGTTTTCATTAAAAATTTTACAAAGATGTTGATAAACCTCTCTCCAAATTTCTTTGGAATAAAAAATCACCTCGTATTAGTTATATAAAATTAAAAATGCCCAAATGTAATGCAGGTTTTGGTCTACCTGACTTTTTTCTTTATCACAAAGCTTTCATTTTAAAACATAGTTCTATATGGTTTAACCATTCCTCTTTAAATAATCCACCTAAGTGGCTTCTTATCGAGAAATCAATAGTTACTCCATTTCCATTACCCACTTTGTTAACCATGTCTAATAAATCACAATTTTTTCATAAATCTGTTATTCTTAAATCCACTAAATTGATTTTTAATGATTTAGACTCAATTCTTTAATCTCCCATGTTTACTACAGAAGACATGTCATTATGGCATAGCACAGTCATTAAATTAAATAGAAATATACGTTTTTGGTATTCATGGATTAATGCTGGTATTTTTTATCTTAAAGAGGTCTATTACAACAATGCATTCATTTCATTTGATGTTCTACAAACAAAATTTAGTTTACCTCAGTCTGATATTACCAAATATGAATATTTATGTAATTTAATTTTAGATTCATTTCCTCATGTTATTCCTTCTAATGGTCAAGCTGAATTATCAATTTATATACAAACTGTTTCCGCATCATCTCATGGTGTTTCTATTTTATATATTTTTTTAAATCTAATTCTTTAGGAACCAACATTAATATGATTTCAGTATTTTGGAATAATTAACTTTCACTCTCCTTATCTGTTGATATATGGAAAGATATTTGGCTTAGCAATATATTTGGTTGGTTACCTGTCTCACTTTATCAAACTAAATCTTATATTTTATTCAACTGTTTATGGACTACATTACGTTTATTTCAAGCTAAACGTCTTCAATCTTCAACTTGTTGGCACTGTAAATTACATCCTGGTACATTAAAACATATGCTTTTTGCTTGTCCTTTAGTTGTTAAATTTTGGACTGACGTTTGGGATATTATAAAAAAGATATATTAACTATTCATAATGATGTTTCATTTAAAATGTTAATATGTAAATCTGCTGTTTTGTCACACAAATTAAATGACTTAGAAGGTAAACTTTTACATTTTTTAATATCAGCTGCTTTGAAATCCATTACATTCTGTTGGAAAGAGGTTTCGTTATTATCAGTGCATGCTTGGTGGGCATGGGTTATTTTTACAAGAAGAGGAGCTCAGTTATCTTTATCTGGTATTGGTCATAATTCTAACTCCTATCACTCTTTTTGGAAACCTGTTGATATATAGTTATCTTCTTAATTATATATTTATATCTATTTTTTTGTTTATTGCAATTATAATACACAATTGTTCTCGTTATAGTAGCTCTATATTTGCTAATTAATGCAATAGTTTTATAATTGTTTCCTTTCCCTCCCCCTTTTTATTTTTTCATTGAGTATTTGTAATGTTGTTACCTAAGGCAATTCATTTGATGCACCTCTATATTCGCTTAATAATTTTTTTTTCTTTATTGTCTTTATGTATTGCTTGATATGAAAACTCAAAATCTTTTGAACTTAATATTCCAAAGAGCAACGTCATGCTTTTCGGAAGCAGCACAAAAATAAAGAGAAATAAGTGTAGGCACTGCAATTCAAAGGCAACAGAAGACAAAGGCTTTGTCAGTGCTAAGGCATCTGGCTTGTACTGTAATTGGATTGCAGTTCTTGATGGGTTTGGGCTCTTAATAACTCATCATACATGCACTCTGTAACTCACCCCAGCTCTGATGCAACCATTCATCGACCCACTGATTCGTTCTTGCACCCATCCACTAATAAGGAAACACATAAAACTCAATAAGCATACTCAATGTGCATTCAAAGAATAAAAGTAGATAAAATAAACCATGAATCCATCTGAATGTGGCGGCCATATAACTGCAATAAAAAGAGTAAACTGCAAACATATCAGCCAGCCAGTGCTATCATGGACTGATGCTGTGCATAGTGTATTATTTTGTACTGGTTCAAGATGGTGGCTATCATGGAATGTCAAATCAATTAAACACTATCGACAACACCCTTTGAAGATGGCTGCATGGTTTAGAATGAGTGGCCGCGTGGATGCTGCTCAGTCCAGAGTAAATGAAAGGCGCTAAAAAAATATAACGGAAAAAAGAAGGAGGAATAGAATAAAAGGGGACCGTTAAAATGAGAAAATAGAAAACTAAAGTACTGGCTCACCAGTTCTGGCACTGAAGCTTACTCATTTTCATGCGGATCTAGATCTGTGATGTCACTCACAGAAAAATAAAGCCAAGGGCTGAAGTGGGTTGACCCATTATCTTATTTTCTATGCTGCCATGGGGTGAAGCAGAATGTGTGTGACTTTCGAACAGACCAATGGATGAATAGGGCTGATCCAAAGCCCCTCTTTTTTTAAGCATATGTATTTCTTTAATATAATTTTGGATAGCAAGAGTCTGGAAGACAGCTAAAGCTATCAAGCCAGACCTGAAATGTACTTCCATGTGCACCATGAACATTTGCTTACAAAAGTAGAGTTGGTAAAATAATATTTAACCCGGCCTAAGGGACCTCTGACAAGGATTTTCTCAGTGCAAATCTTCTACCCTCCAAGCTTTGTCAAAGGGAGTAACCAACACAAAAACCCTCACCTAATATGTTAATCTGTGAGATTCCAAGTAATAAAATAAGTGTCTATAGGCTTTAACTCAGGGTAAACACATCCACCTTTAAAGGACTATTGCCTTTAACCCCTTCAGTGCCAAGCCCTTTCCCCGCCCTGTGCCGGGCGTTACATTAGCGGGCGGGGTTCATGACGAGATAGTCTCGTCATGGGCACAGCGCAACCGCGCTCCATGACGAGACCATCTCGTCATGGGCACTGAAGCGGTTAATATGTGATTTTACAAATAAATATGCCAGGCACACTGTGTTTTTGTAACTTTTCATTCTTTAAATAGATAAGAACTATGGCATCTGACATAACTTTTCGCAATTAACTAATCAGGCGTACAGACATTATCATTGCCTTGTCACTATAACCAATTCAGGCCTACTGTACTAAGCAAAGGTTCACAGACAGCAACCATCAGGCACAAAGTCATAAATTATAAATATGCACCCAATTAACGTTGGAAAAACTATATAAAACCCTTTCAAATGGAGTTATCAGTGTGCAAAACCCCTTCCTCCAGGGTTTTTCAAAGGGAGTAACCAACACAAAAAACCTTGCTTGTCATAATAATTTGAGATTCCATGTAAAAAATGCATGTCTACAGGTTTTAGCACAGTGTATTAACAAGCCCCCTTTAAAGGCCTGTTACCTGTGATATACGATTTTCAAATCAATGTACAACAGGCCTGCTGTGCTCGTCATAACTTTTCATCATAAACAGATCAGACCTATGGCTGATCTAACTTTTCCTAATGAACCAATCAGACCAATGGCAGTTATCAGTGAGTTGTCACCATAGCCATCTGAGGCCTACTGTATTGAGTATAAAGTTTCATGTGCAGTGACTGTTGGGGCACGCACTGATAAACAGGAGTGCTCCTCTACTCTGAGTGCCTGACTGTATGTGAAATTTGTATCCCAGATTTTTATTTTTGGCCCTGGAATCACACTAATTCTGGGTAGACAAAGTGGGCCCTCATAATAGGCGCAGACTACTGCCCATGCCTGGAGTGAATCACATAAAGCAGTGGTGGCAAAATATCGAGTTTCTGTGAATCATTGGCATGACCAGACCTATTTCCCTTTCTCAGGAAGATGTGAATCTACTGACAACTCTCACATATAGTTCCTGTCTTATTCTCTTATGTGAACCTTAAAACCTTGTGTTAACATTCTGTGTCTGTGCGGAGTGCTTGTATGTGCAGTGGGTGTAGCACATCTACGGTAATAGGATTCTGTGTTGTGTAAGACCAAGTACAGGGCCCAATGGGATCCATTTTGGAAGGCCACTGGTTTAATACGGCATAAGCTAGCAGTGTTCCCGGCATGCAGACCACCCAGATGTTGCGGACTGCATTTGGAGGTGAAGCTGCAGTCATCCCAGCTTTTGAGGAATCTCCCTGTCATTCATGGAGGCCCAACAGTGAACTACATACAGAAATCAAGTCTGAGAAGTACACTTTTTAGCCCCACTGTAACTCTTAAAGGTGCTGCCCGACTCCAAGAGGTTCCAGTGGAGAAACCACCGTTGTCCAGAAGGCCACATCTGACTACAACTAACATGCTTCAGATCCCAGCTCAGAGGTAGCATCTGCCATGCATGGTGGTCCTAGACCACAGTGAAGCTGGCATCTCATTCTCATGTTAGCAGTGCCGCTGAAAGCATAGGCCAGGTGAACACCAGCCAGAGCTACACAACCGCAGTTATGTGAGGAGCAGGCAATGAAATCTCACACATGAAAGACTGAGACAGAGAAACAGACAGTGTTCCGCAGTGGGAACAATGACTGATACCTAAATAAACACATTTTTGGGTACAAACGGTTGAACTGAACTGAACTGAACTGAAATGCTCCACACGAGTATAGAGCTACTAAACCACACCTGTCCAATCTATGCTTATGCCCGCACATACAGAAAAAGTCGTATCCACACTAGAGAATTTCTTACAATGAGAAAAGGATACCATAGAGGGTGTGAATGCTTGCATGTAGTATTATGTTTTGTTGGGTTATTTAAATACTTTCATATTATTAAGATAAGCACTGAGCTTGGCAATGCATTCTTGTGTCAGTTTGACTGTTGAGTTTTGAGCTCTTGCCCACCACACTACCTCGCTCAGAGAAGCTTTCGTAGCTCACCCTAGTTACCTTGGGAGCAAAGTGTGAAAAGGGTGCACTTGCCCAGTTTGCAGCGTCATAGTAGGACGGATACATGGATACCAGTGATAAACTACTTAAACCCCCGCAGTTGGGGTCCAGCCTAGGTCTGTCTTGTTGCCCCTGAATTAGGTCGGACAGCAACCATTAAGTATACAGTCATGAAATATTACAAATATGTACACAATTATAGTCTATAGAACATACAACTCTTCCAAAGACAGGTTGACGGGGACTGTCACAGAGCAAATCGTCTACCCCGAGGGTATGTCAGAGGGGTAACCAACATTAAAACCCTTGCTTAATACAGTAAGTTGAGATTCCATGTCATGAAATGTATGCATTAAAGGCCTATCATCTCTTTAATAACATTTCATAATAAATAGGTAATTCACTCTGCATTATAACCAACTCATGACTACTGTACTGAGCTTAACCTTTCCGACAAGGTAAAAGTGCGATACTAACACCTTTTTCAGTGGAAGCACACACCTTCTGCCCAATCAAACCTTGTAGAGAGAAAGTTCAATGAACGGTTGAAGCCTAAGCCCATCTGAGCACTGCTCTCTAAAGCTCTTTTTAACATCAAGCAACAGCTGTGCCAGACATAAAAAGTATGCTTGCTCTTCATTTAGTATACCATGAATAATTATAGGTCCCAATCGGACCAATTTGGCTGATTCCACATCTCCTTATTTCACTATACAACCATGGGAGGCAGCAGCACAGACTTAGATGGGATACTGAAAGATAAACAACTGTATGAAAGCAAAACAATATATAATTTACAGATTTTCACACGTTCTAAATATGGGACTCAGAGCCCTATCTAACCTCTTCCACTACTCCAGTAACACCCACAGTGCACCTGGGTGGGTAACGATGTACCCGCATACACAGAGTTGGTAGAATGTACCAATACTGAGCCTCTATACCATTACCCTCAAGTGAGATAAACTACTGCCATGTAGTCTGAGACACGCAACACGGAATCGGCATAAGCAGCACAAAATGAAGGGAAAAAAAATAGGCTGCATATATACCTTGTAGTTGGATTCTCCGTCCAGACTTGCTGTAGTAACAGAGCAAGTGCCATCATCATTACTCGATGACAAGAATATCAGGTCACACGGGAAGGTTTCATTGTCTGCAACTTCTAAAATATCTCCAACCTGCAGTGATTAAGAAAATTGTTACTTTGCTGAATAGTAGTTAATCAATCGCCCAACATTTTCAAACATGAATTAAAATAAACCTCAACTGAATCCTATGGCTAAACATGGAGAAAAAGAAAGTAAGTGAGTCTGAATAACAGTCTAATTAAATCCACATACAACAAACCCAGAGCACTTAGTAATAGCCTTCTCTCAGCATGACCAAAACCCTTTACCAGGTAGCCCCTAAAATGATGTGTTTTTTAAAATTAGGTGCAAAACTACAAAACAAATGGCCCAATTCACAAAGGTAAATTTACATGTGTAGATTTACTCACTTGTAAATCTACTCCAGCACCTAAGAGTAGCTTTACACTTTTTTGCTGTTCACCATTTCTGAGAATGTAGTTACTAGGAGTACATTTACATTTCTCCACCCCATGGTACAGCCTCATAGAGCAGGATTTATGAGTGTAAAGTTACTACTCATAACATTTCACACATAGGTAGAGGTCTCTGTCACCGGGGCAGAGATCTTGCTATGGTAATGAACAGCAATCTTAACCAGCCTGCCGGTCCCTCCTAGCTGGGGCGACCAATAGTGAAGGGAAGGGGGAGAAGTTTCAGTCACGCATACGGCACAAATGCAGGCGAGAGCGAGGGAGCGCAGTGGGCGCGCTGGGGCAAGCCCATCTGCGCCCAACCGTGCCCAGGGCCCAGTCACAATGCCCAAACTCGTACATACTCCTCCTTAGAACTTAGAAAGCTTCACTCCACCCCTTTAGCACTAAACCTAGATACCAGCATGCATCTGGTGAATCACTCAATCTGGCTACCACGGAACTCCTTTTTCGGAGGTTAACAAACCCTTACATCACAGTGCAGAACACCATCAAAAATATAAGTGTTCAAAGCTTTCGATTTATTACTTGAACACGCGATCCCTGGTTAAGCACCAACTCGACATTTTCACCCTTCTGGATCTTAAAAAAATGGTTATTCTTCTACTTACGGAACATGGCTTACCCTTGACTCCTCTCTTGACATATTGGCAGCATTGCCAAACGAGTACTATATCCTCCACACTAACCGCCCTCAAGGTAAAATAGGGGGGGGGGAGGGGGGCCGAGTCGCAGCCATCATACGCCGAGAGTTTAAATTTAGCGGCCTTATCCCCCTCTGTCTCCCTGCAGTTGATAATACAGTAATTAAATTGGAATCAGACGTGGCCCCGTTAGAATGTATTCTTCTTTACAGACCTCCACAGCATATGCCCTTATTTCCGTACTCCTTGGCAATTGATCCAGCAAGAATTCTACTGATAGGAGACTTTAATTACTGGGCAAACGATACTCAGGGAGGGCCGCAATCTGTTGAGCTGACTTAATTGCTAAATAATTTGAACTTCGCTCAACAAGTATCATCAGCTACGCATGTCAAGGGACACACCTTGGACCAAATCTGGTCCATTAATTTGGTAGTATCTGACCTATCTGCAGCACCTTGTATTTGGTCTGATCATTACCTTATAAAATTTACTTTAGAGGCCCCATCAGGAACAAAACACAAACTAAAGGGGGGGTTGGGTACATAAATGGAATGTTATTGAAATGACTAACTTCAGTAGCACTCTAGCAAACACAATACCCAAGTATACTCACGACATTAACACCCAAGAGGAAAATATTTCAGCTTGGCTACTGGATGCTAGTAACAAACATGCACCGTTGAAAAAAGCAAAATTAACCAGCCGTTTCGAGGCTCAGAGGTGGTTCTCTCCTGAACTAAAAACTCAAAAATGTACGCTCCGCCAAATGGAGAAGAAGTGGAGGGTGAGCTACTCATCAAAAGATAAAGTATCCTATCAAACGGCTACGAGAAATATAAAAAATGCATCCTAAATGCAAAAGCTGTTCACTTCTCATCTAGAATTCTTACCTCCACCCCAACCAATCTAAAGAAATATTTAACATCGTAGGGGAACTGTCTAATCCAGGCAGAGTATTAAGTAACCCACCCTCACAAAATTTATGTGATAAACTGAACAACGTTTTTATTGAGAAAATCTCCCGTATCAAGGCTAGCATTCCTACTCATATAGCCCAAGAAGTTTCCCACTCCACATATAAAAACTCATATTCTTTGGACACTTTCTCCTCCATCGATTTTAAGACCTTTGATAGCCTTCTGCTTAAAGTCAGCTCTGGTTCTCCCACCGATCACTGCCCTCCACATGCCTTAATGGAGGTTCTTACTGACCTCCCAGGCCTTGCCCTTGCCCTGCTAAATGACTCTTTATCTCAGGGTTATGTATCTAAATCTTTTAAAGAAGCTACTGTGATCTATCTCTTGAAAAAAACGGGAACCAACCCCCTGACACTGTCCAACTATCGACCTATTTCCCTGCTCCCATATCTGGCTAAGTTGTTGGAGGCTCATGTGGCAAAGTGTTTGTCCAGTTTTCTGGAACAAACTAACTTTCTTGATCCTCACCAAGCGGGTTTCCGTCCCGGCCACTCCACGGAGCCAGTCATTACTGCAGTAATGGACGCCCTACGGGAGAAGGATGACAAGAGGACTCCTCAGGCCCTGGTGCTGCTGGACTTGTCCGCTGCTTTTGACACGGTCGACCACGGTATCTTGGTGGACCGTGTCAAGGATGCGGGCATCCAGGGGCCAGCTTTAAGCTGGATTTGCTCCTTTCGGGAGGATCGCTCCCAGGCTGTTCGCCTGGCTCAGTTTAAGGCGCCTAAGCAAAGTAGATGTGCGGGGTGCCACAAGGATCTTTGCTCTCTCCACTTTCATTCAACCTTTATCTTCTACCACTGATCAGGTCACTGAAAGAAAGAAAAACGGTTACTTTTAACCATGGTGATGACCTGCAGCTACTCTTCACCATTGATAATTCACCCCTCTCAGTCTCGGACTTTCAGTCAACTATGCGGTTTATTAGTCACTAGATGGACAGAAATCTTTAAAACTAAATCCAGGAAAGACTGAATTAATCTTGACAGGCGGCAGGCAGAAATTCTGGGGCTCTCACTATTGGCCAGGAGAACTGGGTCCATCTCCCACTCCCTCCTCTTCTGCCAAGAGCCTTGGAGTTATGATATCAAACGACCTGTCCCTAAAAAGGCAAGTGGGTTCTGTTATATCGTCTTGTACTTACCAGTTGCGAAAAATTAGAACGATAAACAGATTGCTGACTCAACCCGCACTGGTACAGGTTGTAATGGCCATGGTTCTATCGCGGCTCGACTACTGTAATGTAATCTCCCTTGGATTACCATCTGGTCTTATGAAACGGCTGCAGATAGTCCAAAACCAGGCAGCTAGACTGATATACCGGCAACCTAGGTGGCATCATGCTTCCCCCCTTCTGAGGGAATTGCACTGGCTTCCTATGCCCCAACGCTGTGCTTTTAAGATTTGCTGCTTGGTATTCAAATCACTGCATGGTCAGGGTCCTGGATTCATAGACAGCCTCATTTCTAGATACACCCCCTCACGAAACCTTCGATCAGTTCACCTTCAGCTACTATCAATTTCCACTTTCAAATTAAAGCCAACAAGGAGGTGTCAGGTTTGCTACCCTGGCCCCTAAGCTATGGAATTCTATCCCTCTGGATATCAGGTCCACTACTGACCTACTTAAATTCAGAAAACTGCTTAAAACTTGGTTGTATTGTCAGGCTTACAATTGAACTATCCATCTCTCTGCCATTTCTTAGATCCAGCGCCAAGAAACCAATCCGGTGAACGAGCGCTTTATAAAACACTACTAACATAACATAACATAACCAGGTAAAGTACAGCATGATTTATGAAACTAAAAAAAAATTACAAATGTGTTACTATAAAATATGAATGAAAATAATTGTATATATTATTTGAAATCTGGAATTAATAACAAGAAAATGTTACAGCACATTAACTTAAATGTGCATTAAAATTCATTAAATATATTTCTTTTATTTAAAAATAATATCCCTAAAGAACATTTTTTTTAAAAAAAAGACCACCTACATTAACATTTGTATTATGTATTGCAATTTATATGGTTTGTATATAATTAATTTTAAAAACTAATAATTATCAAACAAAAATGTATTGAACAGATTCTCTCTTCTACCTGCATGTTCTAATACCTGTTTTTAATTGCAACTCAGGGTTTGCTGAAATTACCTCTATCAGAATAAGGTCAAGCAAACAATATAAACCTGCAAGCAACGTTTAATAGAAGCTCAAAATAATACATTTTTATATCATCAACATATATAACAAATATCATTCATCTACACTACAGTCCCAAATTTTATAGCGGTGTCTCCAGCTTGATTTCAAATTCTTGCAAGGACTGTGGCCTGCATACCTGTCTCAGCCCTCATGCGTTTGTGTTAAAATGACTAGACTTTCCCTCATGGGTGAACTGTGAAAAGACTAACGTCACTCAGATCAATGGATATGTCACTGAATACTTTCATTCTTTAGTTTGCTTTTTAAGTGTGCCCTATCTGCAATGTTTTCTACCATTGTCAGCACAGGACGCCTTCAGGCTGCTATGTAATTAGTGTATATAGCATATTTAATAATATAGCTATGTATGTATTTAGTTAAGAAATATATATATTTTTTAATATTTCATTATTTTGAACACTTGTGTAGCATAACTAACTTACATATCAATGAACATTAATTGTGCTTACCCAGTAGAAACAGACAACCAGAACAAAGCAAAACATTACAAACATTGACAATGGGCATGGTTATATGATACTTCAAAGGCACAGGAATACATAGAAAAGAAGCACTACCTCCCTCGAGGAGAGAAATTAGGCAGTAAAAGTGACAATGTAGGTGCCTTAGGATAACATACTGTTCAGGGCATGAACACTTGTGATTACCATTGTCAGCCAGGGGAGGTGAACTTTGTTGAGCCGGTGAGCCAACCAACATAGCATATTGAGAGGTTAGGAAATAATAGTATGATATATTTATGATATTAATGTATACGTCACTATTGGTAGAATTTTGTAACCAATGTGGATCCATCAAACTTTATATTTATTTGGGGAGAATGTTTCTGAATTTGATATCATAAAATAAGCCATGAAATTTGGTCTGTATAAAGTAGTTGTGCGGTTCACCACTGACCTTTCATGAATGGTTCAACAGAGGTAATCACAAGGAGCTTTGCAGGCCTCTCCTTGGCCAGGAGTAACTGTTAGCTTTAATCACTTAAGATGGGATTGTTTGTCTTCACTGGGTCCAAGGCAGCCTTACTAGATCTAGGACCAGCAAGTGCGGCTGTCCCTCTGCCAAGCTTTACCCCAGGGGGCTCCCTTTAACATGAAACGAGATAAGAAAAAAGGGAAGCAGAGACCTTGTTCCTAATAAGAAACCTTAGGAGCTCATGGAATTTAGGAGGTCAATTGGTTATAACTTAACTGGGTATAACTGGATAATAAAAGATTTTCTGTTTCCTACGGACAAGACAGGAAACAGTTCTTACTTCAGCTAATGTCTTTGTAGGATGAATAATACAGATGTTCTAATTGTTTTTATATTATACATAATATTATACAATTCTCTATTTCGCCTTCTTCTTTTATTTGATATATAGGTGATTATGAAATCCCTAGCTGCCGCCTTGAAGTAGTGCCATATCACTTGTATAGAAACATCACTAGTAGGATCGAACTTGATGGTTAAGAATGGGGAAGATGGATGCTGGATCTAACATTAACCTGGTGCCATTGAGATACTTTGACTTCTGCTTTCCCCTTCTTCCTTGGTGTGGGAAGTTTATGTGCAGGAATGTCTTTGAGTTTTGGTAGTTGTGAAGCTCAACGCTGAACAGAGAAGTGACAGCCGGAGAGAGTGAGTTTCCTTAGCCGATCTGCCTGGACATGTACAGATGTAAAAAGGTCTTATGTGGCACTAGTTAGATCGATAGTGGGTCAGGGCATGGTGTCTGGCTTTCGGCCTAGAGAATCCTGAAAGAACACTAATCTAGCACTGCTAACCCATCTTCTATGCTTAAAGCATTGGTGGCCAAGCATACCAGTCTTCTTTGAAATATCTTTCATGCCACATGGCCTGTACCCCTAAAGCCTAGACCCTGTCCAATCTTCATTCACAGGGCCCAACTACACCTGGGTACAGAGCCACTGAAGACAATTCTTTGATAATACATTCCTCTTAACTTTTCATTTCAACCAGAATATGGAGTGACCTTAATCCCTATAAAGATCTTTCTCACAATTTGGTTACGTGTATTTACGTGTATTTCTGTTTGAGCAGTGTTGTCCTTGTTGGAACCCTCCCATGCAGATCCCGACTTGACAGCATGCAAGTGAAACCTTTCTTGACATTTTAACATTGGTACTGCTAGTACATATGATTCTACATACTGCCAAACTCAGAATAGAAAGTAAATAGGTGCCTTTAAGATGTTGAAGCTGGAGGTGGGTGGCTTGACATAGAGAGAAGATGACTGTCTGCTGATTCAGCTCTATGATGCCAGGAAAGAATTCCTCAATAAAAGCAGTGAATTTATTTTTCCCATACCAAAGCTAGAACATAACAAGATACGAGTCATCCCTTTCTATATTTCTGAAACTAAAACTGTTTTAGTGCTGCTACTGTGTTAAAGGCCTTTTGCATGAAGCAACCAGCTGTCTCTTCAGGTCACAATCACAACATAAGTTGCCAAATATACTTCTGACTTTCGTCTTTGACGCATTTCTATTTTTCACCTATTTTGTTTGCTTTAGTCATCTACATTAAAAGCTCTGACCCTGCTTAGATTAGTGTGCTGTCTAATTAAAAGGCAAATACAGACCAAGAAGAAAGATTGTATTCTTCACAAGCTGTGGACTAAAGTTAAGGGGCAGACCATAAATCTCCAGCAGTGGAAGCCACATTTCTAGCTTAAAATGAAATACAAATTGCAATGAGTTTACACTGAAAACACTAATTAGGAAAGCAACTAATGAAATGTAATAGTCAGCTCCTGCAGTGTTCTGTTGCCTTTTGAAAGGGGTCTGTACTTCACATATTTGTTACAGTCCTTTGCTTTTTGGATGCAATGTGGCAATTTATTTGTGCTTTTTGGCAGGCAACATGGCATTTAAGTGTGTGTACGCAAGTAAAATGTCCCAGAATGATATATATTTTTAAGCATAATTGTTTTCATTTTATTTGCCTGTTGTTACAGCAAGTACAGAGAATTACAAATGCCAAATGCTCTTTTCATTTTCTGCTATCACTTCAGTCATCCTTTGTATGATGAATTATACGCTTTCATTTTTGCTTATTGATAAACACCTTTATTCATGCGGATGGTGTAGGCTCGGTGAGAGCTGTTAATACCAACAAGTTTCTAGGCATTACTTTAGATTACTTTTGGTTAAGAAGCTGAGATATCTTTTGTCATTAACAGCCAGTAGTTCCTCAAATTCTGAGGTTTTCTGCATGGGCAAAATGAGGAAATTTAAATTAACTAACACTACTTGCTCTTCACAATCGTCTATGAACTCAGAAGGATATGCTCCTGAAAGTATGGAAGCGCCTCATAATGTCAAGCAAAATTCAAATGCTCCTACCTTGTAATTAAACTTGCCTCTAGCAGCAAACAATTGCAGCTCCCTTATACCTAAGGTGTCACTAAACCCTAGGGGCTCTATGCATAAGCGACCTATAAATGATTCTCCTTCACCAGTCAAAACACCTTTCTCTATATCAATGGAATTACTCCTAGAAGAGATCAGAGCTTTGAGACCATGTAGTGAAGAAACTAATAAGAGATTATAAACACTGATGACAGACGGGCTCACTAGGAATGAATATGCTACTTACCAGTATGCATCTGTTCTTGGCATGTAGGGCTGCTGACATTCATATCTGTGCATAGATCGCCGCCTAGTGTTGGGTCCGGATGTTTGCACGTTGTTGTCCTGGAAGAGTCTTCGAAGTATCCTGGGATAGGTGACTCCTCCCCTGGACTACAGTGCGCATGGGCATCCTCTCCATCCTCAGATTGTTTTTCGCCATTGTGGCAGTGATGGAGTAGATATAGAAAGTGATGACCATGCTTACAGTAATTCTGAGAGCTGCAGCTGCTACAGGCGCCGGGGAGGAGGGAGGGCGATATGAATGTCAGCAGCCCTACATGCCAAGAACAGATGCATACTGGTAAGTAGCATATTCAGTTCGAGGCATGTGGGCTGCTGAATTCATATCTGTGCATAGAATATATAGCAGTGCCCTCTTATTAGCGGCGGCTACCAGTGCCAGCTGCAGCGGTCTGAAAAAGAGTTTTGAGAACAGCCTGTCCTACAGCTGCCTGCTGTTTTGATTGCACATCTACACAATAGTGTTTGGTAAATGTTATGTGTAGTGGACCAGGTGGCTGCTCTACATATGTCATGCAAAGGAATGTTTCCTAGGAAAGCCATTGAGGCCCCTAACTTACGTGTTGAGTGGGCTTGTGGGGGAATCGTTAAAGTGCGTTTAGCCTTTTGATAGCAAATTTGAATACATTTAACGATCCATCTGGCTATTCCTGCTTTGGAGATAGCGTTACCTTTGTGGTGTGGGGCAAAGGCAACGAAAAGTTGTTGTGTTTTCCTAAAGGGTTTGGTCCTGTCGATATAATACATGAGGGCCCTTTTGACATCTAGTGTATGGAGTGCCCTTTCTGCGACAGTTTGTGGGTTTTGGAAGAAAACGGGCAGTTCAATGGTTTGATTCATGTGGAACTGCGATACCACCTTTGGCATGAATTTGTGGTTGGTACGTAGTACGACCCTGTTGGCGTGAACCTGTATAAACGGCTCTTGAACGGTTAGTGCCTGGAGTTCACTAACTCTTCTCAAAGAAGTGATCGCTACTAGGAAAGCTACTTTCCAGGTAAGGAATTGAATCTCGCATGAGTGTAGAGGTTCAAAGGGTGGACCCATCAGGCGTGTGAGGACCAAGTTGAGGTTCCACATCGGAGCCGGTGGGTGGCTTGGTGGAATGACTCGTTTGAGTCCTTCCAAGAATGCTTTGATGGCAGGCACTCTGAATAGAGAGAGGTGCTGCCTGGTCTGCAGATAGGCTGATATTGCGGTCAAATGGACACGTATAGAGGTGTACGCCAGATTGCATCGGTATAGGTGTAATAGGTAACAAATAATGTTTTGGATGGATGCATCTAGCGGGTTAATGTCATTATTATTGCAATAAATGACGAACCTCTTCCATTTTGCTGCATAGCAAGCTCTGGTAGTGGGTCTCCTGGCCTCCTTAATGATGTCCATACAGTCAGGTGGCAGGTTTAGGTAGCCAAACTCTAGGACTTCAGGAGCCAGATTGCCAGGTTCAGCTGTTGCGGATCTGGGTGCTGAATCTCTCCATGGTTCTGCGTCAAATGCTCGGGTTTGACCCGCAGCCTTTGATGTGGCACCACGGAAAGTTCGAGAAAGGTGGTGTACCACGGCTGGCGTGCCCACGTTGGAGCAACCAGGACGAGCGTCAGTGAGTGTTGACGCAGTTTGCGTGCCACCAGCGGTATCAGTGGTGCTGGGGGAAAAGCGTATGCAAATCTGCCGGACCAGTTCATCCATATCGCATTGCCCTGCGACTGCGGATGTGGGAACCTGGCGGCAAAGCTTTGGCATTTTGCGTTTTCGCTTGTGGCGAATAGGTCTATCTCTGGATGACCCCACTGCTGGAAGTACGGTTGGAGTACTGATGGGTGTAACTCCCACTCGTGCATCTGGTGGCTGTGTCTGCTGAGCAGATCCGCCATCTGGTTGTCCTTGCCGGGGAGGTGTTCTGCCATGAGGAACATGTTCCTTTGAATGGCCCACTTCCACATGCTCTGAGCCAGATGAGACAACTGTGGAGAGTGTGTTCCTCCCTGCTTCTGTATGTAGTACATGGCAGTCATGTTGTCCGTTCGGATCAACACGACTTTGTTGCACAAGTGTACTTTGAATGCTTTCATAGCGAGGAAGATTGCCATCAGCTCTAGAAGGTTGATGTGCATCTTCTTTTGTTGTTGTGTCCATAGTCCCTGCACTGTGTAATGGAGTACATGAGCTCCCCATCCCTGGAGAGACGCGTCCGCCGTCAGTATTATCTGTGGGACAGGCTCTTGGAACGGTCGGCCCTTGCAAAGGTTTTGTGGATTCCACCAATGCAGAGAGTTGTATGCCCGACCGCTCACCAACACTAGGTCTTTCAACTGTCCTTGAGCCTGATTCCACTGACGTGCTAAGCACTCCTGAAGCGGGCGCATATGTAGTCTCGCGTGGGGGACTATGAAGATGCAGGAGGCCATCATGCCTATCAACTGCATGAACACTCGCGTGGGAAGGGAGTGTTGTGGTTTGAACTTTGAAATCAGCATTTGCATGCTGTTGATTCTCACCAAATTTGGCTGAGCTGTGGCCGCCAGAGTGTCTATAGTCGCACCTAGGTACTGTTGTACGTGTGCGGGCTGTAGATGGGATTTTGGGTAATTTAGTGAGAACCCCAGACTGTGAAGGAGGTGAATGGTGCGGGACATGTGGCTGGCACATTGCTGGGCTGACTTCGCTTGAACGAGCCAGTCGTCCAGGTAAGGGTAGACGTGTATGTGCTGCCTCCGTAGATGTGCCGCCACAGTAGCTAGGCACTTTGTAAACACCCTTGGTGCCGTTGTGACGCCGAAGGGAAGGACTTTAAATTGGTAGTGCTGCCCTTGAACAGTGAACCTGAGGTATTTTTTGTGTGATGGGTGAATGGGTATGTGGAAATACGCATCCTTGAGGTCCAGTGTGGCTAGAAAGTCTCCCTGCTTGAGCAGCGGGAGGACTTGCTGTAGAGTGAGCATGTGAAAATGCTCGGAAAGAATGTATCTGTTTAGGGGTCTCAGGTCTAATATAGGTCTGAGTGACCCGTCCTTTTTCGGTATTAAAAAGTACAGGGAGTACACCCCCGTACCTTGCTCGTGGACGGGTACGACCTCTATTGCGCCTTTGAGAAGCATACTTTGCACCTCCTGCTGTAAGAGCGTTAAGTGCTCTGAGGACATAGGACGGTTTTTTGGAGGTATTGTGGGTGGAGTGGAGGTTAGTTCTAGACAGTAACCGTATTTGACAATATCTTTGACCCACCTGTCCGTGGTGATGGAGTTCCACGTGGACAGGAACCTTTGTAGCCTTCCCCCGACAGGTGTTATGTGGTCGGGAGGAAGGGAGAGGGCGTCACTGCTTGTTCTTGGGGGAGGACCTGGTGTTGCCGTAGCCGCGTCCTCTGCCCTTTGTACTGGAGCCACGATATCCACCCCGGGTGTTTTTATCGTAGGTGGTTTGTGTATTGCCCTTGTTGTATGTTTGCTGTGACCCCTGTCCTCTACCTGCTCCTCTATTTCCGGGGCGACGAAAGGAGCCGCTCCGAAAGGACTGAGTCTGGAGAGCCCCCATGGACTTTGCAGTGTCCGTGTCCTTCTTTATTTTCTCTAGTGAGGTGTCAACCTCCGGGCCGAATAAATAGTCGGGGTTGACAGGCTGGTTGAGTATGTTGTTTTGCACCTCAGGTTTGAATCCGGAGATTCGTAACCAGGCATGTCGTCGCAGCATGACGCTAGTGTTTATGGCCCTGGCAGCTGTGTCTGTGGCATCCAGCGCGCACTTGATGGATGCGTTTGTGAGGAGCTGTCCCTCCCTGATGAGGATCTCTGCACCTTCTCTGTATTGGTCAGGGAGATGTTGGATTAGTTGCTCTAATGTGTCGTAGTGCGCTCTATCGTAGCGAGCGAGGAGTGCTTGAGTATTGGCAATGCGCCATATGTTGGCTGCCTGGGCGGCAACCCGTTTGCCAGAGGTCTCTAACACCTTGGACTCTTTGTCCGGGGGAGGAGCATCACCTGTCGTTTGTGAGTGTGCCCTTTTGCGAGCATTCGCAACGACAATGGAATCCAGAGGTAATTGGTCTCTGATGTAAGTAGGGTCCCCAGGCGCTGATCTGTATTTCTTGTCGATCCTGGGGTTTATCACTCTTGCCCTGGTGGGTTCCTTGAAGATGTCCTTTGCTGGTTTGAGGACACCCTTCAACATGGGTAGAGTTTTTATATTCCTTTCTGAGGATGCAAAAGTATCCATAAGAAAGTCGTCCTCGAGGGTGTCCGAGTGAAGTTGCACCCCATGATTGGCCGCAGCACGTTCAATTAGAGCGTTGAACGCTGCCGTGTCCTCTGTGGGAGATGTTTTTGCTCCATAGAGTTGCGGGTCTTGTGCATCCATAGGTGCACCTGGGTCCACAGGGTCATCCCAAGTTTGATCAGGGTCCTGTTGGCCGTCAGGGTCCATGTCTCCGGGGTAGGGGACTTGGTCACCCATGTAGTCCACCAACGCATCCGTGTCGGAGTGTGTGGGAGAGAAGGATTGTGGATCCTGGTAGGGTGAGTGGAAAGGTTCGTAAAGAACTGGTTCTGAAGCCACAGGCAGCTTTCTTTTAAGTGGAATCCTGAAGGAGTCCAAAGCCGGCTCCGAAGTTATTTTCCGTTTGTGGATAATCATCCTGCCGGTGTCGGCGTCGATTAGATGCGATGGAGACGTCTGCGCAGAGCGTTCGGCAGGCGTGATTGTGGTATGGGTCACCCGTGTCCTGATTTGGAACAGTTTCGGGGCCGTGGATGGTGGCAGGCCAAAAGTAATGTTGGCTGGTGTCGAAGAGGCTGCTGGAGCTTTAATTGGCTCGGAGCCCGACGTGTCCTGGAGGACCATTTTCTTTTTGGTGCTTTGCGCAGCAATGGGTCGCGTCTGGAGCGCCCTTGAGTCTTTTGCACCGACCGGTTCTGTTGAGGCGGTCGTGGATTTTTTCGGCGCCGGTGGGTCATCGAGTCGAGGGGCGGGAATGGCCGTCGACTTCTTCGATGAGTGTGGCTTTGGTGTCGCCGTGGAAGCGGTGTGAGACGCTGCAGGCTGTTTGACCTTTGGGGTCGGAGTCGATTGCGTCGGTGCCGGGAGCCGAGCAGGTTTGGTGGTACCGAAGGCCTTCTTCCTTATGTCGACTCCGACGTCGGCCGCTTCGAGTTCGGCACCGAAGTCTCGTTTGGTGCGCTCGGTGCCGATGTGTTTTGCTGGCGTCGAAGGTGTGGAGGGCCTCGATCCGACCAGCGCCACTTTCGGTTTCGGTTTCAATTGAACCAATACAGCTTTCGGTTTCGGTTTTGAAGAAGGGAAACCAGCTGTTTTGGGCATTAATGGCTGCCGCTGAATGTCCGAGGCCGGGCCCGAGGGCGGGGCCGAAGAACTGCGGGATAGGTCTTGGGTAAGGCCCGAAGGCGATCCCTCGACCGGAGCCATAGACTGTTGCACTGGGCTTTCTTCAGTCTGAACGGGTAGGCCTTGCTCGTCACCGGAGCTACTCTCTTCGGCCCCTAAGGCCTCATTGTAGTCTCATACCTCGGTGTCGTCTTCATCTCTGCGAAAGAGTGTTTCGTAGACGTCTTCCGATCCGGAGTCATGTTCGGAAACGGGACTGGAGGGTAGGTTCTCCACTTCTTCGACATCTTCGGTCTCGGCGTTGAAGATGTCGGCCGGGGCCGGTGCCGCTTGCTGCGCCTCGAGTCTTGCCGCTCGTCGATTCCGTAGAGTCTTCTTGGATCGAAATCTGGCACAGGCTATGCATGTAGATTCGTCGTGATCCGGTGAAAGGCATTTGTTGCACACCGGATGGACGTCGACGTGGGGATATTTCGCATTGCATACCGGACACCTCTTGAACGGTGTCCTCGATTCCATCGTTGATGTCGAATCGACGGTCGGGTAAGATGCGAAAGTTTGTTCTGGAAGTTAGTAAACTAACAAAGATACTATCGATACCGATCGAGAACAGTACCGACGCGAACTAAAGGCCTTTTGGCCTGAAAAAAGATTTTCCTAACTTGAGTCAAGATAGCACATCCGAACCCAATGGCGGAAAAAAACAATCTGAGGATGGAGAGGATGCCCATGCGCACTGTAGTCCAGGGGAGGAGTCACCTATCCCAGGATACTTCGAAGACTCTTCCAGGACAACAACGTGCAAACATCCGGACCCAACACTAGGCGGCGATCTATGCACAGATATGAATTCAGCAGCCCACATGCCTCGAACAAAAGAGTGATTGATGTTGAACAACAGGTGAGCAACCTAGAGGACTCGAATGCAAAGATCAACAAAATTCAGTCACAAATACCTTTTCTTAAAAAACAAGCAAGGGATTTGGAAAATCGCAACAGGAGGAATATTCTTCAAATTTATGGCCTGCCAGAAAAAACTGAAGAGTGATCCTATTCAGTTCTTTCAGACCATTACACCTAAGGTGTTAGACTTTCCATCATCAGTTTCTTTAAATATTCAGAGGACACAGATGGGGGCATAAACCGTATTTCGCTTCTTTATCTAACAGACCCGGAGTTGTTATTATCCTTTTTCTCAACTATACCGACTTATTCAAGGTCATTAGGGCTCAAAGACAAAGAAACAAGTTTCATGAGCTGGTCATAAATTATATTTTTCTCAAGATATTGCTAAAACCACTGCCGACAGACAAAATACATTCTTAAAAATGCAACCAGAACTCAGAGCTCTTTATGCCAGATTTGGTCTTTTTCATATATGCCTTTTCAACGTTACATAAGATCCTACCAAACTGAGGAAACTTTGGGATGATTGTAAATGAAGACCTGGATACTTCTAAAGTTTCTAACTGACTGAAAGCTATTTACTGGTAGTTGTATGAATTCTGTTCACACACGTTGATGAAAAAGTTTATTTGATCCTTTACTCTTGCAGCATATTTCAGTCTCAACCTTTGTCACTGCGTCTTTATGTTCTATCATACATGGTCACATCTTGGAGTACAGGTATGTCGTCTTCATCATGTGGCCTCACCACCCTCAACCTTTTGTTTTGTTTGTAGATATGTTCCTTTTTTTCTTGTGTTTATTGCTTCTCTTTCATTCTCTTTTCTTTTTTATCTCCCTTTCTCATCTATATTCCCAACCTCTCATTTTCACCTCTAATCTAATTCTACTTTGCTTTCTTCATTAATGTAACAAAATCATGATGGATAGGTTTATATGCTTTCTCTTCAGCAACGCTTAGAAGTATAGCCTTAAAGATTTTAAGTTATTTTTTCAGTATGATACTTAGAGTAGTTTTATGCAAACTCAAGGGATTAGGCTCTCTCCGATTAAAAGACAGAGTTTTCGCTCAGCTTGCCAATCCTAAAGCAAGCATTGCTTTAGTGCAGGAGACCCATCTTGTTGAACAAGAAATATTGAAGCTTAAAATGTGCTGAGTGGGCTGTGTATCTTCCTCTCCAGGTTCGGGAAAAAGAAACAAAATGATCATTCTATGTGATAAACATCTTGACATTCAACTCATATCTCAAGAGAGTGATGATGAGAGAATGTGGGTGGCTGTTATGTTAGTTATCATGACTGTTGCTTTAACCATTTTCAATGTACATAGTCCAACTCAAATTGTCAATTCCTTTTGGTGTAAACCTTCTCAAACGCCCATGGAATGTTCTGATAAAAATGTAATACTTGGTGGAGACTGTAACCAGATATCTGAAACTTTTCTTGACAAGAATCCCAAATATACTTTTATCCCAAGTAAAATGGATAAACAATTTGTCAGCACAATAACACACATGACTTATTGATGAATGGAGACTGTGTAAGCCTACTATAAGGGAGTACACATTTTTCTATCCAGTTTATCTTTCATAGTCTAGAATTGATCATATATTTGTATCACAACATGTTTCACAAACCTAAATCAATGCTGAGATTATCACAATTCTAAAATCTGATCATGCTCCAAACAGTATTGATTCTTGATTTTTTTATGTGCTCCGAATGCAAACAAACAATGGAGATTTAACAAACCTCTTTTAATGGATGAATACTTCACACATGCCATTAAGAAATTTGCTAATGAGTTCTTTAATCTTAACTCTACTAGTGATGTTTCTATACAAGTGGTTTGGCACTACAAGGTGGTAGCTAGGGGATTTCATAATCACCTATGTATCAAATAAAAGAAGAATGTGAAATAGAGAAATGTTTATTATATTAAAGAAATTAGAACATCAGTATTATTCATCCAAATCCAAACCATGCTTAGATGAAATGATAAAAGGTAAATTCCAATGTAATAACATTTCCCTAAGAAAACCTTCTTCTCATCTTTTTAGGTCCGGTGTGAAACATTATGGTGGACAGAAAAAAAGCTGGAAAATGTTGGGCAAACTATCTCAAAATTAAAAAAGAAAGAATTAAGTTGGAATGTGTTTTAAAGAATGATAAAGACCCTATATCCAAGGATGATGATATTCTAAATTAATTTGCCCAAATTTATAATACTTTATACACTCCTGAACGGATACCTCAACATGAACGAACTGTGGAATATCTTGCCTTCATACAACAAAACACTGGGAAGGATATCAATTTTTATTCATTGGAGATTTGAAAACTAGTGAAGAGATTACTAAAGTACTTCATTTAATTAAAAAAGGCAAAGTACCAGGTCCAGATGTTTTTTCAATTGAATTGTATTCATTTTTTTCCCTACATTAATCTCAAAATTAGATGATTTGTTTAATTACTTTTCCAAAACATGGAGATCTCAGGGCACCTTTCAAGATGCATTGATTTGTTTGATCCCAAAAGGAGATAGAGAGCCTAGATGCTGTAAGAATTTTAGACCAATATCCCTGGTTAACCCCTTGCGTGCGCATGACGGAACCACGCCGTCATGAGCCACGGGCGGCGTGTGCTCATGACGGCGTGGTTCCGTCATGCTGCGGCCGCTCCTCCCACGCGGCACTGATTCCCCGCCTGTGCGGGCGAAATAGAGAGTGGGCGGAGTCGCCGCGGCGGAATTCGCGCCGCAGCGAAGGGGTTAATACTGAATACAAGATCTTTGCAAACATTATTGCTTTGTGTTTAAATCATCTCCTGCCAGATCTGTTGAAATGAAAACAATCAGGTTTTGTTAAAGGCAGATTTATCTCTGATAATATAAGTTTTTTTTTAGCAGCGGTTGCACTTTATGTTGAAAAAAGCCTTTGATCGTATGAATTGGCCTTTTATTTGTCTTGAAGTGGTTTGGCTTTGGTCCCAAAATAATCCGTTTATTATCACTTTTGTATTCCACACCACAAGTGTTAATATTTGTTAATGGTTTAATTTCCCCAGATTTCAAGTTAAAAAGAGGAGTTAGACAATTATCTCCTATATTATTCATATTGGTCCTTGAGCCTTTTTTTAAACTAAAATCAGAAAGAATAATGATATATTACATTTCATTTATGGTGAAAATGAAATCAAATTATCTGTGTATGCAGATGACATACTCCTATACATTCATAATCTAACTTTGTCACTTCTAGCTTTTCTAGATGAAGTGAATGATTTTTCCTAGTCTCAGGATACAAACTCAGTATTGAAAAATGTAAGATACTTCCTCTTAATAAATGGTGTTTAAAACATGATTTTATATCTCTGGGTTTCATTGGAGCCCACGTAAAATAAATATTTAGAGCTCTGGTTCTCCAATTCTGTGAAAGTTACGGTCAAAAAGAATTTACAAGAAACTATTATTAGCTAAGCTTATTAATAACTAGATGGAACCCATTATTTCTTTACTGGTGCAGTGTCCTGATTTTATTAAACTGTTGTTGGTTCCTGTTCTTTTATTTGTTCTATCAACATTTCCTACAAATATACCATCTTACTTTTTGAAGAAAATTAATTCCTTACTTACATCTTTCATGTGAAATAAACGAAAACCATGTATGTCCTTACTGAAGTTAAAAAAGGATAACCAGTATGGTGGAGCTAACTTTCTGGATTTTCAAACTTATCACAATACTTTTTGTTTGAAACAATTCCCTTATTGGCTATTAGATAACATTGATGATGATTGTCCTCTATGGGCTCAGATCAAAAATAAAAATATTTCTCCTTTTTTATGTCTTTTTCCCCACGACCCTCATGTATGTTGCAACCCATCCTTAAAATACATGCAGATTAATGTAGCCCTTAATATTTCCATGTTTGAATGACAGACATAATTTCTTAGATGTACCTATCTGGCATAGTACATTTATTAACATTAAAAATAGAACACTTTTTTGGCAACCATGTAGAGAGAAAGGGCTAATATGGGTTCATCAAGTCTTTAAGGACATTACAGTACTATCTTTCACTGATGCACAACTTATATTTCAGTTTCCAAATTCATTTAAATACACAAACTGTATCTGCTAAACGTCAGATCACTAATGCAGTCACGATATCGGATAGTCATCTTTTTGATACTCTTGTTTCAAGACCGTAGCATCCACACTATATAAAATTACTAGATATTCGGATACAGAGACTCATAAATCACAGATGGAACTGAAATGGGAAGAAGATCTCACCGTTAGCTGGTTTGTTAACCTGTGGAATAAAATTTGGCTCAAGATACAAAAATCTTCAAGAGCAGCAAACACTACCATAGTCATGCTTTTTGTAAATAATAGAATTCTTCTAACTCCTTACATTTTGTCTAAAATAACTCTCGATATTCTTCCCACATGCTGGTCATGTGATGAATGTAACGCAGACTACAAACAATTAATATTTAGGGCCTGATTACGACTTCGGCAGTGTGGCGCTGGGTCCGCCCCACCGCCGCATTGCCAAAGCAGTGGTCAGACTGCCCATCAGATTAGGAGTTTCCTCCTGTCTGGCCGGCTTTGTTTTTCACATCCCCACAGTGGTGCCCTGAAAATGAGCACCACAATGAGAATGCCTAAAACAGTTCCTGCACGACATAGACTACAAAGAACATGCTGTGTAGGAAATGGTGTCCGAGCACTAAGGAGGTCACATGCTGTACCCTCCTTTGTGCATTCACATGGCGCAGAAGCATAAATGGGCCTTTTAGGGTTCCCTTTGTTCCCTCTCTGCCACAGTTTTCGAAAACTGTGGCTGAGAGGAAATTTGTAATATGCTTGTGGGACCGCTGCGGTCTCGCCGAGCATATTACTTCCTCCTGAATGCCTAAACACCGAAAGGGAACGGCGGTTCCCTGGCGGCTGTGCAAATTGCGGTCCAACTGCCCTAGTTGTAATAGGGCGGTCGGGAGACCCCCGCGAATCTGGCAGCCTGTGTATCACCAGACTCGTAATCAAGGATTTAATTGTCATTCTACTCACCAGTTTTACATTAGGGTTTGGGAACAGATAAATTCTATATTTCAATCAAATGTTGGTTTTTCCTAAACCAATCGGTTCCTAGGCAGCTTATCAGAACATTGGAGTAATCGTATGTTCAATTTTAAAACAATTGACCTTATGTTAGCAGTTAGATTACAACAAATTAACAAAAACTGAAAGAACTCAAAAACATTTTCTTTCAAGCTTGGTGATGTGTCTATGTTATAAACAAAGTCTTGATAGAGCTTATATTACACCTCTCTCACTTGCTCTGAAAAGTGAAGCTCTATGGGCTCCTGTTACAAATAATCTAAATACTACTGCTATTTTGTATGCTTTACATCAATCTTTGATTGAAGACGAGCCTAAACCCCCTTGAAAATCTTTATTAATTCTGTGATTAGGTACAATTTATAATTCATTACCACATTTATCTAAAAACTATATATTTATATATAAACTCTCTATATGTTTATATATATATATATATATATATATATATATATATATATATACATATATATATATATATACATATATATACACACATATAAATATACATATACACATACTAACAAGACCAGAAAGCCAAGGAATTGGCCACGCCCACTGGGGCAGGACTTTGGAATAAATGTGTGCAGGAAATGCGGTGTGGCTTGAAGGGAATTGATGTCATTGAAGAAGGGAACGCTGTTCCCGAAACGCGTCTGGACGATATTTTTACTGATGGAACCACCAGTTGTCTTTTTGCCTGCAATTTGCTGCCAGCAATGAATATCGATTATTTTACGCACCTGTTGGTGTCTCTCACTGGGGCTAACCTTGTTTGACTGGATATGAGCGGCTAAGCCCAGCCGCAAAAGAGAGAGGCGCACCGCGAGGGAAGCGGGCCCGTGATGGAACCAGTATGGTTTCATTTGTACAACGGGAGGTGTGCTCGAGCTGGCAGCTGGTATGTAAGGCAGCCGAAGCATGGTGTTTGTCGTCGACCCACTGGGGTTATTATTCCGTTACAGACTTCATACCGAACCAACTCACATGAGGACACTAGTTGTGCACTACCAAGACCGTAAAAGGCCAAGGGATTGGCCACGCACACTGGGGCAGGACTTTGGGATAAATGTGTGCAGGAAATGCGGTTTGGCTTGAAGGGAATCTATGCCATTGAAGAAGGGAAAGCTGTTCCCGAAACGCGTCTGGCCGATATTTTTACTGATGGAGCTGCCAGTTGTCTTTGCCTGCAATTTGCTGCCACCAATAAATATTGATTATTTTACGCACCTGTTGGCGTCTCTCACTGGGGCTAACCTTGTTTTACTGGATACACACATATATATATACATATATATACATATATATATACATGCACATATATATATATATATATACATACACATATATATATACATATATATAATATATATATATATACACATACATACATACATACATATACGGTCTGAAAGCGTCACGCTCTTGCTGCTGGTGCCAGCATTAGGATATGACCAATATCTTCAAACATTTACAAAGCAAAAAATGATGACCCTGCGCTCTCATGGGCTCTGAGTTCCAGACAGATTTCATCAACATAAATATTCCACCAACACGTTCCAGCCATGATCACGGTGACACGTCTATTGTCCATTGCGATGTTAATTGCCTTTCCTTTTTATCCCCTGATGGGAATTCTGTTACTTGTAGTGTTATTATTATTTCAGCTCGAAGTGAAAGATGTATTGCTATTGTTATTAAGACCAACACAGTCCATGCTTGATATATAGTCTCTGTGTAAATATCACTTCAATATATAATAGAAATATTTATACAAGTTGCCAGTGCATCAGCACAAGGGAAATATTTGCCAGGTGTAATTGAAGTCCTTGCCTATCCAGACTGTTTCGTTTTCAAATGCATAGTACAAACCCAGGAGACTCGTGTCCCTTGTTTAGCCTCTGCAACGAACTTCAGATTTCACACAAACCCTTTCATGCTGGGCACCGCAGCCGCTATGTATTAAAACATTAAACAAAGATTTGCATAGCTTGGCGAAAACGAAAAGCCCATGGCGGTCCTCTTGATTTGCCTGTACATTTCTTTGTTGAACAAAAAGACATTGTTGAATAACCGCATTTTGATCATTTCATTCAGCATTTGGTTATTCTGAAAATAATCAATGTTCCTCCTTTTTGGAAAATAATCACACGCCCTTAGTCCAATCTCGTGTTCTATGCTTATATATAAGGAAATAACAACTGTGGTAACCGATTTGTAGGTGGCTTGCCAGGTTGTGTTGTTTATATATCATAGAAATAAGAAGATAGATCTTTCACTAATGATGCTAGACAGTGGTCTATGTAATGTGACCTGGGTTCCAACAAGGAACCATTTGCGGAAATGATTGGACTTCCTGGCGGATTGCGTTGATCCTTGTAAATTTTTTACAAGAAATATATTGTGGGATTCGCCACTGTCATATATTTCTGTTCATCTGTGTCGATTAGATTCTCTTCCAGCCAGTATTGTGGTATGTTTTGTAATTCCTTGTGCCTTAGAATAGGATTCTCTGTTACTTTCTCATAGCATGTAGAAACCGATAATTGTCGAATGGCTTATTTTATGTAGTCATTTTTATCAAAAATGATCACATTGCCCACTTATCTGCAGGTTTTATCTCTATTGTTTCATCCTGCTATAGTGTCAATAATGCTAGTCTTTCCTCAACTGATAAATTGTCTTTGCACTTGATTTTATAAAGTTTCTATAGGTCATGGATAACCATTTCATGAAAGGTATCACATTTATTGCCAGGTTGAAATCCTGAATAGTAAAAAGATTGCGTTTTTGCCACTGTGACTCTCCCCTAGAGGATGTTCTAAATATATACATATACTTTATAGCATGATGATTCTCAATGATTGTTATTTTCGATAGAATGCTCCATGTTTAATATTACATATGATTCACTTCTCATTTACTTTTTAAAATTTCTAACTTTAAATTCCCTACAATTCAATCCTTTTCCTCTTTCTTTTTCTTCTCTTTTCTTTTTACTTTTTTTCTTCTAAATTCCTTATTGATCATACATGGGTTTTGGTATATATTCCTATCATTACAGTTTTGAATCACTCGTAGGTCTACGTGTATTGTTCTATTTTACACTGTCTTCTATGTTAAAGCATAATTCTGTTCATTACTGACTGTTATATACTTCGTATAACTATGACCAATGAAGTCTTTCTAAAACTTAAAAAAAGATGTTCATACTGGGACAATACATCAATGCCTCTCCTAAAAAACTTTACACATCTCATAACTAGTAGAAAATATGCACAACCGAGGATCAAAGCAATTAGTGAAATGCATTTGCCTGTGTATCAATTGATTATAGATTTTTTTGTTCACCAGATACCTAACAGTTTGGAGTTTGAAAGACCTATACATTTCACACATGTAGCCTGATGGGAAAGAGGAATGCACTCCACAAGTCCAATTGAAAAGACCATCACAAAATTGTGTAATGCCATGTAGTAAACCTATTTTTCAATTCAGTAAAGCCTTTTCAATTCACAAAATGGATTTTATCAACTCATTCCGAACAGCAAAATAGGAGAGAGCTTGGAAGTGACATTCCCTCATATTTGTGATCTGCAAAGAGATGCAACAATTATTTGCAACTACAGTTGCAAACCACTGAAGTGTCACCGGCTCCTCAAAGGAGGTGGTAATAGGGTCGCATAGGGGAAGGTGTGCCTGTTGGGTGGCTTCCCCTTTGGGAATTGTATTGGGGGGGAGCAGTAATCGATGACTTGTTGCTCCCAATATCTTCCCAAATGTTTTTTTTTTTTTCTTTTAAAGCAGTGTCGATTCCTTTAAGAAACACAATTACTTTTTAAAAAAAATCTCTATTTGGGAATGCAAACTCAAGGATGGTTGTCTGCTGAACCTTGCAAGCCACCATTCCTTTATTTGAAGGAATCACAGGGGGCCACAAAAACAAACTGACCACTTACTATTCAGTACCCAGGTTGTTCTGCCCCATTGAAGTGACCAAATATTTTCTAAGGAGACCTATTAGTGCGTAGGTCCCATCTCAATATTTGTCTGAACGCAAAACATTGTGCGCTATTTATGACCACTTTCTGTGACCCGTCTATTTGTACATCTGACCCAATGTTCACTGATCCTCTTCAGTCAGAGAAAATAAATCTAAAATGGCACCATGGTTTATGAATGTTTCAGAACCCTAGAAATTGAGTGCTCCTAAGTAAGCTGCTTAACTCAGAACGCTACACATGCCTTAAGTCTTCTGCCATGACTCTTCAGAGGCAAGAAAATTCTATCAAGCATTAAGTGGATGTAAAGGAGATGCTGTACCGTGGAAACAATATTTTTAAAATAATGCATAGGTATATCTAAAGTAACTTTACTTTTGTTAATTAAAACCATTAAAACATCAACAGTGAAACTTTTCAATACATATAAAAAACTATACAAGTAATATCAAGATTAATCTGATAGTAAAACTTAGGAACATAATGAAACTGGATTTGGCTAAGATAAAGTAAGACCTAGGAGCTTTTAAAAAATTGTGTGTCAAAATTCTGTGAATCGGCAACGTTCAGTTATATCCTTGGCATTCAGGCAGTGTCATGCTTCTTCCTTGCAGGCCTTCGCATTGCTCGATAACATTGTGGGATTTATAGATATATCTTAATATACTGTTTTTTCATAATTGAATTTTAAAGGTGTTTATGTAGATACTTGCCTTAATTTTTTCACTCTCTTTTTTCACACACTTTGAAGATTCTACAATGAAGACGGTACTCTTATTGACTTCATGGTCAGCTCTGTGCCTGAGCCAGTCTTCATAACCCTGTAAACATATGGAAACCAATGGGCTTGTAAGAACATTTTCACACTACAGATATTTATCTTCAGGCGCCTATATTTTGACTTCAGAAACTTTTGCATTTGAAGAAACTTTGCATTTTAACCTTATTTAAACTTAATACCCCAATTTGACAGCAGCTGGAATTTTTTACTGGTATTTTCACTCGACAGATAACAACGCACAAGTTGCTTGACGTAAAGGTGAATCAGATTCTCAACCAATACCGACAACATATAGAACGGGGAAAGGAAAGGGACACAGAATGTTATTCTTTCCAAGCAGTGGTGTTTTTTCAGATGAAAATTGCTTATATATCACATTTTATTATAAAAGGTATATAGTTTTCCAGTGTAATAATTTTAATAGACATTTTTGAAAAAAACAAATGCATTACAGCTTCTGTGCAGACTAAACCTAAAAACGGAAGTGAATAAAAATACTAACTGCCAAGGAATTATGTAAAAATAGAAACTATCCAAAAGTACTAAAAACACAAACTGTAATGTGGCATTCATTTGCAAATGCAAAGTCTGAAGGCTAGCAGAGAGCAAAGGCAACATCTATGCGAAGGAATGACAGTGATTCCACTTGAAGGCACACCGAAATGCATGACTTCACGAATAACTCAATCGAAAGATAGCTGCTACCGATTCATGCGCACATGTTTGTAAAAGCGCGTCACCCCCCACCAAAGCAATGTCACGGCACAATGGCACACGTGCTGACATTGAAACATGATGTTAGTGGTTGGCACACCATGTGCAATGCATATTAATAATTGGGCAATGGGCACCCCTCACCCTCTCGCACTGATGGAAAATGAAGATATTACAATGGTAAAGTGTTAAGTATTGTACTATATCAGTACCAATAGCTAGTAGCAGGCCTTCCACACTTCAAGGTTCAACCAGGCTGTATCAGCTACGCATGCAACACAGCAAACTAATAAATGGCCAGCAGACACAGACAGTGAGACGAGAAATTAGGAAAAGCAGCTGACCGGTAAAACGATGCCTGGGCAAAAGCTCAGAAAGACGGTACTGACCGCTGGCCAAGTGAGAGCATTACAAGCGGGAAACAACAGCAGAATGAAGAAAGAGTGCTTAGGATGGGTGAAGGATTGCAGACAACTAGCCATATAACAGTAATGCAGTTCTCTGTTAACTAGCATTGCTGCACCCAAAAAGATCCACTCGTCTCTCGATGCATTCTGGGTCAAGACTGGCCAAAGAACAGATGGCGTAGTTCTGACGACATCAATTGAGCATGTTGAACAACTTCTGATATGTGGAAAGGGCCTCTCAACCAATGGACCAATAACGTTCCTAACTATAACATGACACCTTGTTTACTGCATCCTGTACAACATACACATTCAGACTGCCACCGAGACCTCACCCACATTTCTGGTGGAACAAATTCACAGGTAGACATTGCTGAATCCTGTGACCACAATAATCAGTGATGAAGAGACGTAAACACCAATACACCTTTTCTACTCAAGAACAGACATTCAGAGTGACCAAAATATCATGTTTAATTGTGAACATGAACCCGCAAAGAAAAGCTCCATACATTGTCATAATCACAGGCCTATCCACATATGCCTTTAGATATTTTAGATAGCTGGAATGTGGGGTGCATCCAAAAGCAGCCACATGCCTGCAAAGGCGCCAACTAGAACAAAAACACTTATAAAGGATTTGGTCACAGAGTGAACAGCTAACACTACTGCATGACTTTATCTGCAACAGAGAACCGGAGAGCCACAGCTACATAAAATATGGCACATCAGCATGTCACTCCAGGTGCCGGACTGTACATCTGAAGACTAGTAACAGGAGCTGACAGTAGGCATCAGATGAGAATTAATAATGAAAGGCAACCGAATACCAAGGCACATGCAGATAGAAGACAAATATGCCACAAAATTATGTAGATCTCTGCAAACCTAAAAACCCTAAAAACCACCCTAATTCAATGCAATAAGCCAATAAATGGGAGCATCCCGGATCAATCGATACAGCTATCCCTGCGTGGGCACAAGAAGCAGTCAATGGCCAACACCTGGCAGATGCAAAAGTAGAACATGCTGGTACTATCAAGATACGTAAAACCGCACTTCAAACTCCTCTATCTGTCTTGAAAGTCTCACGTGCAGCCAAAGAGAGTGAGTCCCTCAGGGCTGGACTGTCCTTAGTGGGCACTGTGCGTTACCCCGGTGGGTTGGAAGGGTGGGTGTCAGTTTTGGACTGGTGGGGGCCGGTTTTGTTACTGGGGGCCGGTCTTGCATCAGTGCTGCAAAATCAGCTGCTTGTAACAACAAGCACTGAAAATGCAAAAGGTCTCGCCTTTGATTACGTTGAAGCCATTTGGTTTGCTAATGGTGTTGTATAGCAAAGCAAATGGCTTTAACTTAATGAAAGGCAAGATCTATTGCATTCTTAATGCTGGTTCTATTTGTCTAACTCTCGCATGTCCTCTCCCCCTACAATCCTTGCCAAACATCCATCCTACCTTCACCTTCGACTATCTTTAGAGATGGCCGAACAGCCTTAATCTGCTCTGTAAAGCCTGGACGTGGTGGTGGTGGACGTGGTGGTGGTGGACGTGGTGGTGGTGGACGTGGAGGTGGTGGTGGACGTGGTGGTGGACGTGGTGGTGGACGTGGTGGTGGACGTGGTGGTAGACATGGTGGACGTGGTGGTGGTGGTGGTGGTGGAGGACGTGGTGGTGGTCGTGGTGGTGGTGGAGGACGTGGTGGAGGACATGGTGGTGGACGTGGTGGTGGACGTGATGGTGGTGCTATCTTACGTTATCCCCGGCTTTCCGTGGCTTATTTAATTAACGTGTATACATGTTGACGTTTTAAACGAGTGTTTTGGGGTACTTGCTTTATTTATAACGCAATCCTGGCTAGGGATGAAACCTTTGACATAAAAATCCCCGCATAGGTGGAGAGTGCCCATCTAGACAAAGTAACTCCAAGGTGAAAATCTCAAAAGAGACAACCGATACCACTAGAGAAATCGTACACAAAGAGCTCCCTTTTTCCATAAGGCAGCGCTCCGATTTAGAATTGACCCGAGGGAGAAGACGTCTCACTTCCCCCAAGGCAATGCGTGATCTCTGGTATGACAATGTCCCAGAACCCTGGGGCACGCAGTGTTCCTGGAGCCTACAACAACTTTCAAACCCTTGAATGACCACTCTGGGGAGGACGAAGTCTCATTCTGAGACAGTACGCGCCTCCTCCTCTCCAGTCAGTCTCCCCCTCCCATGCCCACATACACACACACCAATCCGGCCCGGATCTTGAACAGGATGTAAACACCATACACCCTTAATGCCCGACACCCAAGAACAAGAAGGGCTCCTTACGCTCCAGCTTTTAAAAGCACTTCTCACCGAGTCTGGGATATGACTAAAAGCCTCTAAATAACAAGGAGGCATACTGTGGAGGAATATGGCGCCGCACCAGCGCCTAGAGCTTCCTGACACCCCCGCACTGACAAGCGCAACTCTGGGAAGTTTGCTTTTGGGGGGGGGGGGGAAGGGAAGGGAGGTGCGGGTACAATTGCCAATGAGGAGCCAGCTTGTAGCATACCCGCTACACGGCTGTTGCGAAGACTTTTCTTATCTGCTTGTTAAATAAACAAGCAGATAAGAAAAGTCTTCACGACAGCCGCGAATCAGGCGAGCCAGTCCGGGTGGGCCAGATCAAAAAGCCAAACGGAGGCAATGAAATACCCTTCTTTCCAATGGGAAGCCAGCGTTTACCATGAACACTGACGCTACCCAATGGAAATGAGGGGCAGTCTTGAGTTCCCTTGAGCTCTCGCAGGCAAGGAGCGCATGCGCGCTCCAAAGCCAGGAGAGACCTAAAAATGCAATCAGCAGCAGTGTTCCCGCCAGCATCCTCCCTAATTGCAAGGGCTGGTTTGTGATCCCAGTCCTGCCTTGAGGGACCAGTCACACCACAGGAGGGGTTTAGCCACAAAATCAAAGATTAAGTACCAGGAGCTACACATGCCTGTCAACCGAGTGATGACTCACAAAAGAACGTGGAAAACTGTAACTGGCGCTAAACCAGAGGTGCTGGAAGTAGGAGGACCTGGGGTGCTGCAGCACTTCTTCATTTTAAGGATGAAGAGAAGATGAATATGAGGATTGAAGATAAAGGCGCCTATGAATCGCACCACCTTAGTTCCAAAACCTATCATGGAAAGGGAATTCTGGAGCGTAATTAGCTTTTAAACATGGAACAACGTATTTTTTTTAACTAACTACTGCGGTTAGATTTATAATGTTCGGCTATGTTTATGTATGAAAGAAAAATGTGAGCATTTTGTTATTTGAAACTAAGGGCACTGTGGCTGAGCCACAGAGCAGGGCCAATGGACAATGTTGGTTCAGAGGCTTCTTAAAACAGACCAAAGCAAATCTAGGTAGATCGACAGACAGACAGACAGACAGACAGACAGACAGACAGATGCAAGTTAAAACTACTCTTCTTTTGTAATGCTCTTTCATCTCTCAATCCGAGTTGCTTGGAAATGTTGAAAAGCAACATTGCCCAAGGAAATAACCATTACAATAACTTGCGTTTTTTCCCTGGGTGAACTATACCTTTCCATCCTGCGTTTGGACGTTGACATGAGAGTTAACATGCAGTTTTGATGTTACCACACACTAAAACTGCATGTTCCTCCCTTATCCAGAGCTACAAAACTCCAAATCTGGACTTCTTTTTCTTGCACAAATTTCACCGGGGTCTAAGTGCTCACTGCTTGGCACGTGTATGTCAAATTTGGTGCAAACACTGTTTTCTTCAGATTAGATATTTTCCTTGGATTCAGAAAGAGGCCCTATATATTATGTTTTTTATCCGTTATGTATTATGGGAGAGGAAATTCACAAACACTTTGTTACCTGGCCGGCTGTAGCAAAGCATGGACTTATTACAGACTGCCAATGGCAAACCACTAACTGAGAGTGTAAGCTGCCAATTTCTGAGAATTTACTGTCCGCATCCCGCGACTAAAAGCTTCGCAAAGCGCAAGCAATTAAAACAAAGGGCACAGTATTCTCCACTTAATGTTCCTCACACAATGGGCCTCTTTGTCTATTCCAAACCCTTTACCGCACAGGGTACATTTCAATACTGTGACGGAGGTCTGCCAGACTGTGCAGCTGCGTCCAAGCATTCGCTATAGTGAACTGGGGAGAGGGTGTGGCCTAAAGGCTAGAGCGGTCAACCTCGAAGCAGGGGAACCGGGTTAGAGTCTCGTTAAGGACGCTCAACATCCTGTGATTCTGGGTAAATTACAATCTCCTCGTCCCTAACAAAATGAAAGAATGTCTGTCTGTAACGCAACTGGTGCTCATGTAAAGCAACCTTTGGGTCGAGTTCGCACTATATAAAACTACCCCTCCCCAAACCCCTCCCCCCCAAAAACACAATGAAGTACACAATCGAATCCTTTATTTTAACCAGATAGGCAGTGTGTGCCTCACTACATACAGCCATCTACATATAGAAGGTGTAACAAAAGCTTCAAAGCACAAAACGGGAATGTGCTAGCATAGCAAGTAGGCTGTTCATGAATCTGGATAGTTATTATATATCAAGCGACTTTCAAATGTTCTATTTATAATTTCCCTTGGTTTGAGGCTTTGTGATCTGAGCAGTAGGCACATGTACCCAATGATATATGTTATCATTTAGGATACCCCTAACAATTCCTTTTTTAAAACAAACACAAGCCCCTCCACGAGCAAGGACCAGAATATCTGAACCACCACCTCATCTGCCACACACCCGCAATACAACTCCGAGCCACCTATCTCGCCCTGGAAGAACCGGAGGAAGACGCTTCACCTACCGCGCCGTCAAGACCTGGAACACCCTACCCCTCCACCTCAGGCAATCCGCGTCATTGACCCAGTTCAGGAAGAACCTCAGGACCAGACTCCTCGACTACACCTCCACAACCAGACGGTTCAGCAGTCCCATCCTCCCCCCAGTGCCTTGAGACCCTCACGGGTGAGTAGCCGTGTTCTACAAACCCCTGATGGATTGATTGATTGATTGATTGAAACACTGACAAAGTTAAAAAGACTGTCAAAAAAAGTCAATGCAAGACCAACTGGCTTTACCTATGCTTTTTAAAATTATAGTCTAGAGAAGGAAGCTCACAGACATGTTAGATGTTGAAAAGTTTCCAGTTCTATTATCAAATAATAATGAATACCACAAGCTCAATGTCACATGTTTTTCATAGCTGGCAGGCAATGGGCATGGCTCTGAAAGAGAAGCGCTCATTTGTGTGATCCAAATGTAATGAGTATTAACTCTAGCAAGCTCTTGCCTTTTTTAACTATTGGCGTTGACTTTGCTGATGCTGTATAGCATTAGCAAAAGAAATGGAGCAAAAACACAAACGCGTGTACGTGCACATACATAAAATGACGCTGCTGGTGTGCGGCTCATGTCTTATGCAGAGCATGAATGATAACGTATGTGTGCATGCGTCATCATGTATGCATGTGTATACGGAATGATGCAGGCAGAGTTTTATTCCTTCTTGTATTCTCCATTCCAGGATGCCAGATGCCACGTGGAGCAGTAATTAAAATAAAATAAAAATTCATGTGCATGAAAGATCTTTTATTGAAAACATAGTGGGCGGGCAGCAAATGGTAGCTGCTGAGCACTTCAAACAACTGGAAGGAAAACAGTCAGGCATGGGGAAGCAACAAAAAAAATCTGGGGTGGGCGAAACAATGGATGGAGGCAGTGGAGGATGGAGTAGCATTGGGTGCATGGAGTGCGGGCCAGTATTTGACGTGGGAAGGAGCACACATATAATAGAGATAGACTATGCATGCATTCTCACTGAGTGCTTCAAACAAAGGAATAACAAAAATAAAGTTGTTCTCTGAATGTGAGCAGTGAAAAGATACAAGTTGTCAAATCAAAAAGATGGTGAAGAAGCTATGCTTCCGGGAGGGGCAAATTCATGATGAGGAAGAAAACTCTTTGAATAGAAGCAAGCAAATGAGAGTAATAAGCAAGCCAACCAACGGTAAGCAAAGGGTTGGCTGTAAGCCCACTGTACATTTTTGCTATGGTCCACAACACTTCTTTCGCCAACAGAAACAGACAGCTAGCTACAAGCTGTCTGAACCCAAAACATAAAGGCAAGTTATTATAATTAATTTAAAGGGCTTTGAGAAATAGTTATCAATCTCAACAGAATAGCATAAAGGGCAGAGGAGGGCAACCATGTAGGAGATACCCAAAGGGAAGTTGGCTTTTGAAGTCTGCAATTTAGAACATACTTGTCATCTAAACAGAAGGGTTTGGTGGATGATGGCATCATATCTGGGATTTATCACTCTGGAATGCCATCCCTGCCCATCTGAGATTCAAAGTGAATTTGAGAAGTCCTAAAGGACTCAAGAGTTGTAGCTTTCTAACAGTTTATTACAAGTAGTGTCTCCAAACATGCATGAATCCTCCCTGTCACCTCAGTTATTTCCATCCCACTCTATTGTCCCTCCATGGCAAATCAGACCCAGGCCTAAGACCAGTAAACAACCCATTCACGTGTTGGTGGCTTTCATCCATGAAGATTCCATATCCAGCCTCCTAAGAAATTCCTTAGAGATATTGGAATATCACCACATTTGACACTGTTTGATCTCACCTGTGCAGCTACTTGATTCACTTGCGCATCCTGTGCCTTGATCCCCAACACTATGATTCTGTTATTATCAGCATGTAGAGCTTGAAATATCCTTAACAACTAATATGAACAATATGATGGGGATTCATCTGACACATTGAACAAACACAGTAAGAACTTAAGTCTTACTTGAAGTGAGTCTGGATACAGGCAAACACAATAAATAGACTCTGATATTATAAAGTAAGCATATATTGGCATGTTTAGGCCACTAGCCCTGTGTGACTTAATTTGTGTGAACATTTTCAGAGCACTGATCTCTAGGAATGGGGTATCATAATTAGCAACTGAGCAAGTCTGCGTGTTGTCAAGAGCAGAGCTTTTAGTGAGTTGATATATTTTCAAGATCTTAATTTGTAGAGATTCTTGTATCTTTAGGATCCCAACTCTTAGTAACCCCTGTTTTTTGGTACATAGCTACACAAGTCAAGCTACATAGTTTCAAGATCAGAGCTTTCAGTTACTTTAGATATTAACAAGAACAGTGCTCAGAGTGAGCAAGCCACTTTATCAAGAACAGATCCCTGAATTTATCAGAGTATTGTCTAGGATAGAAGTATGGGTGACTGTATTATTAAGATCAGATCTCTGAAGAAATCAAGTTATTCTAACTAGTAAAGTCATTGTAACAATTAAAAAAGAATTATGGAACTTTATACGGTCACAGTGCCGATCCTTTCAGAGTCTACTATATTTTCACAAAACATTGTGAGATAGCATATCAGAAAACACTTTATTGAACATCAGCAACCAGTGCTCAACATTACTCTAGATACTTGCAGATCGGATGGAGAAGCTGCATGTAGACAGAATGATGCATAGACATCTAATGTACTTTAAATTCCAAGGCCATATTATATAGAACAATGTTCTTAGGTTATGGACCTGTTTTTTAATATTCAGAAGGTTATTCTTCCATGGCACAATATTTTGAGGGGCACAACACCATGCATGTCACTATACTTAGAGAAAATGTGCATAGTATTCTTTGTGGCTATTATTTTTCCCTACACAATTTGTATAATGAATATTGTATCTGTTCTTGCTCAATGTTTTTACAGATGAATATTATATATGCTCTTGCTCAGTGTTATGGATCAACTGTATTTCTGCTGTTCGACAACATCCTTGCGTTTATCGTCTAAGGCTACTACTAATAGCACAATGTGCTCGATGGGCATATTTCAGTTTATCAATCTGCTGTACTGTGAAGCATTGTAAAGCATTATATGAATCTATGATGAAACATTTGAATGATTCTATGCACTATCAAGAACACAAACATGGGTGAATGATTCTCGGTGTTGTCAGTCACAGTGCTATCAGGAGTGGCATTTGTGCAGGTCTGTGTATGACCAAAAGAGTAAAGTTGAAACAGTGAGAGGCTGAATCAGCACTGCAACTTGGCACATGTGTGAATCTGAGCTCCAGGACCATGAACCCGAATCATACATGAAAAATAGGCATTAAATACCCATAAAGATACCCAGTCACATCAGGATGAAGGAGGAGGCAGGCGGCAGGGGATAACACTGTCGTGGGCAGTTTAGAGGCAAACCATGACACGGGAAAAGCTTCCGAGCAAACCACCCCAACCATAAACACAAGAGCAAAGGCTACGTGTATTCCCTGGACACAATGAAGGGGGGAGACGTCAATTCCCAGAAAAGTATTGATAGCAATGGAGGAAGAGAAAGAAGAGAGTGGACATGCCCGCTTACCAGCCCTTGTTCCCACTAAAAACTAATAGCCACACGAAAAACAAATGTACCCCTACATATATGGCTCTCAACTATGGATGCAAATCATTCTGAATTGGATAATTTGCTCACTAATAAGGATGTCCAGCTCCCATAGCGGAGAGCTATATTTGCAAGGGTATGTTTGTTTTTTGCGTGGATGATAATATAAGGGAAAGTACAAACATGTACCAATAAACTAGCTCTCTCATCCCCCCAGCCCTTGAATTGTTAAGAGCAGTGTGTATGACCTGCCAAACACTACCCATCAGGGTGGCAATTCACCATGCAAGGGGAGGCTGTACCGGCCCATCGAGTGGCCAGCTCAGAGGATCTGAGTTATCTGCCTGTGCGCGGGAATAAATCGACAGAAACCTAGGTAC
This sequence comes from Triturus cristatus, assembly GCF_964204655.1. Lineage (NCBI taxonomy): Eukaryota > Metazoa > Chordata > Amphibia > Caudata > Salamandridae > Triturus > Triturus cristatus. The sequence continues at coordinate 802,000,954 of NC_140588.1, read as the reverse complement.
CGGACATAAGACAGCAAGGAGAGAAAGCAACACCCCCAGCAGATTTAGAATAGGTGCTCCGTTATAACAAATGACGGTGGTAACAAAGGAAATCATGACTGGAGGTACTTAAGAAACAACATCCAAAACCACTGTAGCAAGAACCACCCCCCACTCAAGCTACAAGAGGCGCTTGCGTTCAAGAAAACTGAAACGTCATTGAAGATTTGCAGATTGTTTCAATCTCAGTATTCACCTTCACTGTCGCTCCTCTGAACCTCCCCTGAACTGTAATTCTTTACATGTCTGGTGGTCATGGCCAAGGTTAGCTAATCATTCGGGAACACAAGCTTGGAAACCGACATTAGTGGGCTCTGAGGAATTCTACAAGACATACTATGAACAATATATACAACGGGGAAAGGGTTCAAAACAATTGAGGTTTCAGTTATTGAACAAAAAGTTATGGTTTATTGTTTGAAATAAATGAGTGTGAGAAGAAGATAGCAGGGCAGGAATTTCCAAACGTATAATTGGCGGGTAGGCAGTTGCCTAACTCTCGCACAATGTTATGGTACATTATTTGTGATGACTGCTAAACAAAAAGTATTTGGAAAAAAATGCTGAAAGAGTCTGGATATTACCATGAACAAAGTTACTAGTCATACTTACTATTATAAGGAGCACAGTTCTGAGGTTAGGAGTTTAGAACAGCGCCTTTCACGTGGTTCAGGACATCCTAATGAATCACTTTCAGGTCTATTTTTAAAGATACAGCCATTTTCTTAATTTGTGAAAAGTAATTATGATCTAAGTATTTACTTAAGACTAACTAGGCTTTCAGATGGCTCTTTTTGTAGGTTTCACGGAGTCTTGTGGACATTCAGATCAAACATATGCCTTCTTTAAAGTATCATACCAATTCAAGTTCTTCTCGTGTTTTGAAGAAAGTTTTCTTTAAAAGGCACACTGTGTTCCATTTTTCAAAAATGTCAAAGGGAGTCAACAAAGGGGTCACCATTCTCTTATGGAAAGGTCTGGCTGTTTCTACGCTCACTTCTCGTAACACATGTGACTTTAAAGAGCTGCCATTGCAAGCCAACACCCTAACTCTAGAAATTATTCCAGCACCACTGTGTGAAACCATCTAATGAATTAACCAAAATCTCTTGCAAAGAGCCAAGTCACAACGAACTGGCTCAGTGAAATGACAGAACTTGCAGGAAAGTAAATGTAAATGACAGCCACAAACACATAAGAATTAAGAGCCTGAATACGAGGGCGGCGGTCATAAGACCGCCGCACTCGCGGTGGTCCGTCTGCCATATTACGACAATATGTAGTCGTAGCGGCAGAGAACCACTGGCTGGGCCAGAGAACAGCTGTTCCCTGGTGGTGGCGCAGAGGAGGCTCAATGCAATATGCTGTGTAGGACTGGCGCAGTACCACTCAGCATATTAAGAGTTCCGTCATCAACAGCCATTTCATGGCGGGAGCCCCGCCATGAAAAGGCTGGTGGTGGAGAAACATAGGGCCCTACAGGGCCCCCATGCCTCCCCTGAAATGGGAATACATTCAGGTGGGCACAACTTGTGCCCACCTGAAAGTTTCTCCCTCCCCCCCTTAGTTCCAGCACGGCATGGATGTCGCTGTCCATGCCGTATTGGAACATTTTTGCTGTTCCCATTGCGGGGTGCCCTTTTTCACTGCTGTGGGAACGGCAAAAGGACCATCTGCCTGTATGAGGGGGTCCTTGTGCCGCTTTGGTGGTGCTGTGTCGGCGGAGTCCCTAAGTAATTTAAACTTGTAAAAATATTACTTTGTCTTTGCAAATTTCACAGCAAAGCTATTGGGGGTCTACCTGTGTAGTGGAGGCAGCGTTTTACATACATACATTGCTATGTTAGAAACGCCATATTGCCACTTTTGCTGCTTTTGCACACGACACTGCAGATAGATGTTATTATTTTAAAACTGCTTGCTTGCCTTTTCTTCACATGAGAACTGTCTGTTGTTCACATCCCTAGACGTGCACTGCGACCTTGGTCTGAACATTGTGTACAGAAACAGTCTGAGCCACCAAACAATGTATGTTTTTGAGTTCAGGTTGATCGGCCCACGCTCTAGCCATAACACGCACACAGCTGCAAATATCTGAAAGTCAAGAGCCTTTAATATTGCAGTTTGCATGCATTAGACACACATTCTGGAGAAGAACTTTTCCAGGCGCAGAGCAAAGCTGATCCTGTGATGTGATTGACCTGAGCTGATCTTTACGGTATGGGGTTCCCCATTCAACCCTAGAGACCTTCTATCAGTCTAATAATACTAGCTTACTAGCGAAGGGAGGGTGGTTGTATTCCACTATCATTTGTAATATGATTTCTCCCTTCATTTTCTATGGTATTGTAACAATGCTGATGGTTTTAATTTTAATCATTTGACTGCTTATGTTAGCCAAAGTACTGCATCTTAGGACACGTAGTTTATAAAATAAACATTTTAAACTTTACTGTGTCTCTGAATACTCTTGTTGTGGACGGATATGAGAATAATATAATCTAAAGTCGCATGTTCTGGGTTGTCTAATCATTGGTAGCTTCTATATGGTATGAAGAGCGAATGAGACACTGATGCTGGTCAGATAGGGGTTCTGGGTACTGAGGTGTGTTTTTGGTACACCGCAATTCACTGAGGTCCTGGTTTCCTGCGCATAGTTCTGTGCATGAGCAGAATCCCTGCAACACCTGCTCTTTGTAACCGGAATCCAATCTTATGACTTACCTCTCAATGCAACTGGATGATGCAGTTTGCTACACAGAACAAATGAATTTTTCTTATGCTTTATATAAGCTTTGTAAGACAGCTAGAACAGTGTCTCCAGGCCGGTTCGGGAAAAAAAGATAAGAAGCTGCCTTCCCATGAGAGTAACTGAATCGAAAAGCAAAGGTACTGTTGACATGAAGTAGACTAGACTTTGCTAGGTACGGCTTTACTCTGAAGGAATGGGTGATTTCAGCAAACCCCTGCATCAGGAAGCTACAAGATAAATGCACATCAATATCAAACCCTTTAAAATTTTAAAGGCACCAGACTGACAGCAACGCCAAACACAAGACATGCCAACCTCTAACAGTATCAATGCCTTCAGGTTTCTATTTGAGGACGAATTTATGAAGTGTGAATTTGATTTCCATAAAGGACACGGACACTCTGAATCAGCTTCCACAATTGAGTGCTAATATATAAAAGACTGACTTGTTCTCAATATTTACAAATGCCACAACTGTGTCTGCTTTAAAAATAGAATGTTTTCAACCTTGTTGTCAAAGGTCCTACATCTGGACCTCAAACCTAATGTAAACTAGTAGCCTTTATAAAATGACCTGGCATGCCAGACCTTTCTTTTAACTGCAATACACATTCGATAAAACAAGGGCGTCTGGGGTGTAGCCAAGATGGCGGAGACTTAAGACGTGCTTTGCCTTCTCTCCTCCACCCATAGGCCAGCTTGCAGCACCGGCCTATGGCCTTGAAAAGCATCGGAGACGGCTGAATCAACTTCCTCGGCACCCAGGCACACTCCGTAGCGCACCGGGAGCTGCTCCCCAGGTCTCCGTGGCTGCGTTCCGTGCTCCCAGCACAGGCTGGGCCCGAGCAGCGGAGTGGAGACGTGCAGCGGCAGACTGCGAGACCGCGACATTGGGGACTGGAAATCTGAGCCCCTGACCATGGAGCACCATTGCTTTGCCAAGGACACTGGCTAGACCCGGAGGCGCTCCCCGCCAAGACTGATCAAAGGGCTGTGGCGGCCGGCGGCGGAGTGGTGGGCACCATTTTGCAGGACGCAGCGGACTCTCCTGCTGTGATACGGACCACGCAGTGACCTTGTACAGATGCACTGGGTCGGCAGCGATCAGAGTAGACGCTGAGAAGCACCACAGTTTTCGGCCCTGTGGAGTGCATTGCGGAGCTCCCGCGGTGAGTTGAACTATTGCTCTCACCCCTTGCTGCGGCTCAACCCCCATAGGACCTACCGGAGGCATTCGGGCAGGGGCAGATATAGACGCTTATTTAGCCCAGGCCCGTCTGCCTGCCCTAACACCGGAACAGGCGGCTCATATTGAGAGGGAGATCAGGCTGGAGGAAGTAATCGCTGCTATTGCCGGTTTGGAGCTGGGTAAGTCACCGGGCCCCGACGTGTACACCTGGGCCTTTTACAAACAGTTTTGTTCAATGCTTACCCCCTGCTCACTCGGCTCTTTAACTCCTTTGCGACGGCCGGAGCGATGCCCTCCTCCATGCTGGAGGCAGCAATTGCTGTTATCCCTAAGCAGGGAAAGGACAAGACGATCTGTGGGTCATACCGGCCTATCTCGCTCTTGAACATTGATCTGAAGCTGTACACTGGAATTTTGGCTACACGGCTTGCTCCTTATATGCTGGGGCTTGTGGACCTCGACCAAGCTGGATTCATCCCACAGAGGCAAACGAGTGACAACACCAAACGGGTCACACACCTTATAGAAAAGGCCTCCCGCATCCCTGGAGACTATATGCTCCTAACCAAAGATGCGGAGAAGGCCTTTGATCGGGTCCACTGGCCTTACCTCGAGCAGGCGCTGATCCACATCGGCATGGGAGACAAGAAGCGGACGCACATTTTTAATTGCTACCGCTCCCCCACAGCTACAGTACGAATTAACGGTCACACGTCCATACCATTCCCTATCAGTAGGGGTACGAGACAGGGGTGCCCTTTGTCACCCTTGCTCTTTGCCCTCTATATGGAACCTATGGCATAGAGGGTCAGGGACCACACTCGGATCACAGGCTTTCATTTCGGAAATAAGCCTATACGCGGCCGATATCTTGGTTACCCTAACGACCCCCTGCAACTGCTTTGGGAGCCTTTCTGGGGGAATTGGATTCCTTCACAAATGCCTCCAGCTTTAAGGTTAACCTGACGAAATCCATGGTGCTAAATCTCTCCTTGTCCCCTCAAGCGCGAGCAGACCTCCAGGCTCGACATCCCCTGCAATGGTCCGATGAAGTTGTCCCTTACCTCTGTATACAATTGCCCCCGACTTTGCAGGCTATGAAGAAGGCCAACTTCTCCCTACTTCACACATGCATTCGCACTGCGATACGGAGATGGAAACACTATCCGATTTCGTGGTTCGGGCACATCACGGCCATTAAGATGACGATCCTCCCCCAAATTCTGTACCTTTTTCAGAAGCTTCCCCTGCCGCCCCCTACATGCTGGCTACACAGGGTGCAGTCGGAACTCTCTTTTTATCTGGCAGGGGCGCAAACCGAGAATGAAACGGTTAGTCAGCTTTCTCCCACCTCACGAAGGGGGTCTTGGGATACCAGATCTCACGCTCTACTACAATGCCGCGCAGCTTCGACACTTGGTCGAATCGAGCCAAGCTGAATCCGAGAAACATTGGCTCTTTCAAGATCGTGCAGTCGCTGGCACATCTCTCATGAAAGTTCCCTTCCTCCGGAAATCCCAACGCCCGCCCAACCTATACACCTCGCAGGTTACATGTACAACCCTTAAGGTTTGGGACAGGACCAACACACGTCATGACCTAATGACTGTCCCTTCCCTGCTCACATCACTCTTTGATAATCCAGATTTTAGCCCCGGGATGGGTCCGCAGTCCTTTCCGTTGTGGAGAGCAGCTGGCTGCCGAGCCTTGGGCCTTCTATTTGACAAAGGCGATATTATCCCCTTCTCGCAACTCAAAGCTGACTACGGCCTCCTCGAATCCGAACGGCTGCGCTACCTACAGGTGCGACACTGGGCTATGCACCCGGGTAACCAAACGCAGTCGACTAGGCTTCTCACCCCTTATGAGCAGTGGCTTATCACACGGTCTTCGGACAAGAAGTTGATTTCGGATTTATATAAGATGCTCCTGTCCAGATACACCCACACTTACAACGCGGGGCGGGCCCCCCTGGAGAAAGACCTGGGGCGGGTCTTAGTCCCAAGGAGTGGGAGGTGTTATATTCTTGTCTACATGAACCTGTGCAGTAATGCTGGCTGTCCAATAGCGCTCTGCTGGCCTGAGGCAATGGACACACTTCCCAGAGCCGCCAGCATCGGGAGCACTGTCAGTACTTTGACATCTTGTCACCTGGGAGAAGCACAGCCCCGCTTGACTCCTCATACCTTCGCAGCCGGCATGGTCACTGTGCCAATTTTTTTTTTTTACAGTGTTTTGAGCGCGATCTATTGGGCATACCGTGCATCTATTTTTTTTTTTTCCTTGCACGTCAAATTTCAATGTTGAAGTCTACATTTTATAGTACAAGGAATACTTTTCTGAAAAGCACATTTGTTGCTAGTGTATTGTGTTGTTCATAGCGAGCCTTCATTTAGTTTGTGGAACCACTAATGTATCATAATCTTCTTGTACCATTTTAGATGTACATTAGTGGAATGTACGTGTGCACTATGTTGTGTGTTTTGCCTTGTTTTGCGTTTATGGTGTGTGTTTCGGGGGTCAAATACCCTTTAAATTGTGTCATGTGTTTTGTCTAGGCGTGCGTTCAGGGAGCCATGTATCCCGTGAGCGCTGGGGAGGCATGTACCCCTTAAAGTGGTTTTGCCTAGGCGTGCGTTTCGGGGGTTAAATACCCTTTAAAGTGTGTCATGTGTTTTGTCTAGGCGTGCGTTCAGGGAGTCATGTATCCCATGCGCGCTGGGGAGTCATGTACCCCTTTAAAGTGTGTTTTGCCTAGGCGTGCGTTTCGGGGGTCAGTTACCCTTTAAAGTGTGTCATGTGTTTTGTCTAGGCGTGCGTTTCAGGGAGTCATGTGTCCCGTGAGCGCTGGGGAGTCATGTACCCCTTAAAGTGGTTTTGCCTAGGCGTGCGTTTCGGGGGTCAAATACCCTTTAAAGTGTGTTGTTGTTTTGTCTAGGTGCGTTTCGGGGAGTCGCGTACCCTGTGCGTTGGGGGTCAAGTACCTTTTAAAGTGTGTTTTGCCTTGGCATATGTTTGAATAGTCATTTAACCTATGTGTTTTGAGGAGTCTTATACCCCATGCTGTGTGTGCTTAGTTTAGAAATGCTGCGTTCCTGTCCTTGTTATTCTTAGGGGCGCCATTTCTTTTAGTTTCGGTTCCCTGTTTATCGCTTTTTGGTGCTGGTCTGGCCAACTGGCATGATTTGTGATATTTTGGGTATTTTTGGTTTGGATGAGGGATGGAGGTTATGTGATGTTCTTGTGTGTGTCAGCTTGAACTGTTGAATTGTATGGTCATACGGTGTTTTTGCATTGGTTAATATCGGATGAGTCGTCATGTGGGGTTTCTGCATTGAGTTCTTGGATTGGATTGTCATGTGATGTTTTTACATTGGTTATTGTCGGATGAGTTGTCATGTGAGGTTTCTGCATTGAATTGTTGGATTGGATTGTCATGTATTGTTTTTGCTTTGGGTTGTGCTAGGTGAAATTGTGCCGCTCTTCATGTTTTGTGCGAGAGGTGTCGTCCTATCTTTCTTTTGAATTTAGTGTGAGTGGTGTTTTTTTATGTGGTGTGATACAATTAATCATACCGTTTTAAATTATTCACCGCGGTTTGAGTTCTAATAGTGTGCTGTATTGCTATTTCAAAATCTTATGTATAGTTATTCATACATTCTCGTTATTGCTTATTTGCTACTGTGTTATTTTCTCTTGTATTCTTTTGTTTTCATTGTTTAAAGGAGGGAGATGTGTTATATTCTTGTCTTCTTCTTCTCCCTGCTGCTCAGCCTGTGTGTGTGATGTCATCGGAATGTTCGTGGATGCATGGTTTGAAGTGTGGTCAGTTTAAGTGAGATGGGCTGAGCAGCTGGATGCTGCTCCCGGTGGGGCCTTTTTACCATGTAACTTATGACTAATAAACCTTCTAAATTATACCTACGGCTCCTGGATTACGTACCAGCTAGAGTACTTTTCATCAATGCAACAGGAGGGGGTGTGTTACAGGGCACGCCACACAGCGACACATGTCGGCCTAACCAAAACATTCACCAAACTTGCCTACTACTGGTATTACACCCCGGACCGCCTCCACCAAGCTGACGCCACACAGAGCCCTGACTGTTGGAGAGGGTGTGGGAAGAGGGGCACACTGGTCCACCTTCTGTGGGAATGAGACCATCTCCGGACCTAATGGACGCAAATAATTGACAAGCATCTCGACACAGAGCTCCCTAGGCTCCCAGCCTTTGTCTTACTGGAGGTACCAAATCCGCTCACTTACACTTTGAAATCCAGGCGAGGGAAGCAGATAGCCATAGCAATAGGCACAGCCATCCAGAACATATTAATACTTTGGAGAACCCCCCGAATTCCTACACACACAGGGTGGTTCCAGCAGTTATGGCATGTGCTGGGCATGGAAAAGATATCACTCACCCTGGCTGGGAAGGGCTCTTCTTTCAGTGACCTCTAGCAGCTGGGGCTTTGCTAGCTCAAGATTTCTGGGAGTTGTCTTGCCCTAGATACCTACGCCTTCTGCGCCTCACTACACCAGACCCCTCCACATAGATGGACCTAGCTTAATGTATGACATTCAGTTCCACACAGAGCTGTATCAAACTAATGGACCGGGGTTGTGGGGGGTAGTTCTCCTTGCTTTCTTTTCCTATTTTTCCTTCCTTTTCTCTTCGGGTGGTGGGTCGGAATGTATTTGTTATTTGTTGCTTTTTGAAAAGTCAATGCACTTATTAGTAACAGCGTTGGGCTTTGTACGGCCCGTTTTCTGCATTGTTCAATAAAAAGATTTAAACCATAAAACAAGAGCGTCTGCATTCATTAGATTAGCAATTCTTTATTTTCAAGGCAAGTATTTTCAAGGAGCACAGACAACAAAAACGACCATAGAATGAGACAAAACACATTTACCTGTTTTATAGCTGTAACAGTTATGACAAAAAACAGCGGCAACCCACTGGTTACTGGACTTGTTGGTGTGTCAACTATAACCTAAAACAAAAGAAGAAAACATTATTGTGTGAAAATACAATCAAAAGTCAATATCCTGGACCACTCATTAACCAAACTTCAACTAGTGGCTGAGCTAGTCTTCCTTCAGTAGAAACTCTGACTTTGAATATTCTCTTGCGAAGATCGAAGCTGTGACCCATTGAATATCGCTTTCACTCGTCCTTGGAGTGGGAGGGATACCTTTGTCCTGGGGTAAAATGATACAGTTCTCATAGGTATAGTCAATTTGCATGGTGACAGTGGCTGCCAACCACAGAGCAAACAACCACCTCAACACAGAGTCACTACTAGACTGCTCCTGCCACAGACGGCTTAGGCACTTTACAGACCTACTCAGAGACAGAGCTATGCCTGCCTGATGATGGAGCCTGGGTAAGAAGGAATCTAAGGGCCTGATTTACAGCTTGGCAGATGTGTACTCCATCACAAATGTGACTGATATCCCATTCACATTATTACAAGTGCAATGGAATATAAATCAGGCCCTGAGAAATCTATGAGCAGTGGAGTACAGAACAGAGGAACCAGCATGGAAGCTGCAGAATTATCAGCTCCGAGTCTCGGTCTTGACTTGACAAGTGGGAGAAAACGTTCCCTCAAGATCTCTGCCTGACTTGAATGACCAAATGCATCAAGCCCTCCACTCCAGGATTCCTGCAAGTGATATTCAGTACCAACTAAAATCCCAAGCACTTTTTCTGGAGTCCCCAGGAACATCCAGATGAAAGACCTTCATTATCTAGAGAAGACGTTGCTTCCCTGCACAGCTAATAACATTTTCACTTGTTCCAGAGTTCGTAACCGCAAGCTCTTCCAAGACCAATTCGACCTTTTAGAGCTCTGTTGATCCTGAACATGGACCACTGCTAGACCATGAGAGAAAACCTCCAGAGTGAAAGTGCTAAAGACAAATTACAGAGACTAGCAGGCATTTGATTTATTTTTGTTAGTTACTGACACCCATGTACACTCAAGCATTCCAGAGTATAATTTTTAAGGCTTTATATAATGCCAATTCGAGGGCAGAGTTCAGGTAAAAATATTATTGCTAATATAAAAACAATAGTAGAGATTGTGAATGAACGAAATGTCAAAAATATAATCTGTCGCAACGTATTACATTGTGAAGAGTTCTTGCTCATCTAACCCTAGCTAATAAACATATTACCACCAGAAATCTGCTATTCCATGAACGTTCAGTGTTTACATGTTGGTCATCGCTTTAATTTTGCAGCTGAAAAGCCTATCTGCAGGACCAGGGTGGATGGTGTCTATGTGGCAGTTTATTCATGGCATTGGCTTAGTACATCGAGAAATGCTCTACTCTTTCTGGAAACCGACACTCTTCTGTGCAGAGGGATCTGTGAATGATCATTTTATACAACTTGGTAGTATTATTTTCAACAAATACCATCATAATGTAAGTTGAGAAGAGAAGCATTGGCAATCACTTACGTATTCACTCTAAACCCAATATGCATTCCTTTAAATATTACAGATTATATGAATATATGAACTAAAAGCACACTATCAAAATACACAATACTTGCAGCACACATTGCACGACAATGACTATAAATGCATGTGAAACTATCACGGAGTAATGCCATTTGGGGCTTGAGGCCTTATTTAATAAAGGCACGGTATAAGGAGCTCTTAGTAGGTTCGTAAAGCTAAACAGATGACAGGGCGGCACCACATGACTGTTCAGCCATCTGAGAAGGATTCATCAAAGGAGGGAGAAGAGGCGGATACGCCATGTCTCTGTGATGAACAGAATGCAAGATCTACAATGCCTGCTGCATGATCAGTTGCACATTGTGCATGGAGAATGTGTGAAAGTGGTAAGATGAGCAGGATGTGGAGACAATGGATGGAGATGTGGTTCAGCTAATTTGGTTGTGAGGTGACGTTTGCACCGCTGTGGATATTTGAGTATTGGTTAGAGAGTGGGTACAGAGCTGTGAGTGCAGTGGTTGACGACAATTGGTGGGATCACGAGGAAGCTGCAGGGTAGGGTTTCTGGCTAAAAACTATCCTGGCTATTGCAGTGCTAGATGGGGGATGCCCACAGGTAATGCCCTTTGTAATTTTGGCTTTTCACTGTTAGTGATAAGGTTCTGGCTATGTTGAATGCAAAAAGGTTCTGGCCATGTTGCCAACTGGCCAATGGCTGACAAACAAGGTTCTAAAGCTATAGAGAGAAGCCACAGAAAGTGGAAATTGAGTGCTGTTGCCAGAGATCTCTCAGATGCTCATTTTGGGATCTTGTTTTGACAGTTTTGTATGCTAATCACCCATCCAAGTCACACCCACTTGCTGTGATATGGTTCTCTCTAGGCTATTGGTAGACATAGAGGCTACAGGGCCTGTTGTTAAATAATTAAGGTATGACAGGGAGCCAGTTTAGCTCACAGGGACCATAGGAACCACAGTGAAGTGTGAGGGTTCGGGTAAAGCTCTCACCAAGTTCAGCCAGTGCAAAACAGGGTTGCCGTTATGTTAGCGTATATTTTTAGTGGGCAGCAATCTAGGTCAGAGAACACTAGTCATGTGGCTGTCACTAGGCCAACTTGTCTAACAAACTCCCTCTCAGAGAACTATTCACTTCACTGAGCACAGCCTATTATTTTCACCATTTTCTGTATGTAGCTCAATTCCCGTTTAGGAACATAAAAATGAACACAATCATGATGCTTTATACTGGATGACACACCTTAATTTAGTTAGTAAGAAATCCTTGTAACTGTCCCTTAATATTTAACCGGTAAAACAAAAAGGTACTTCAGTTTTCCTTTAACAAATGCTTGATTTGACACAAACACTGGAACAAATGCAAGCTTACAGGCACTGCGGTCACAGCCTCCGACTCCAGTTTTTGTTTATTTTGAGACTTACAATTGTTTACTAAAGATACCAGATGTAGTGATTTCAAAACTCCAGACAGCAAGAATAGTATCAAATACATCTGTAGCATTTTTGTATTTGTATCACATCCGCTCTTGAATTGATTCTTTTTTCCAAGGAAGATAGGGGCCAAGTATATCTGAATCAAATTATTTTAAAATTGTGTTGCTTCGGATAGTCATCCTTTGTCTATTATCACATTTGAAATCTTAAAATCCTTGGCTTTAAACCCAAATGTTGGGACTAAAATTGGTCTGAAAAATACTCCATTATATCATCATATTTATAATAGGTTTTCAAATGGGGTGACTGCGCTAAAACTTCTGCGGGGGAACGGACTAGTAATGCACATCACAAACATATTAAAGTAATGCAGGAGAACCTCTTCTGAACTTCATGTAACCATATGGACTTTTTTGTCTAACTGATGTGAAAATGGTGCTATACAATGCAAAATCTCGTCAAGTTTATTTAAAAAATCCCTTCGTTCTTGGAGAGGTCAAGTCAAGTCAAGTCAGAGATACTTATATCGCGCACATATCACTCAGAGAGTCTAATGGCGCTTGCAGAAACTCCGAAAAGAAAGAGGACCACAGATTAATTGCCGAAGAGCCAGGTCTTTAACTTCTTACGGAAGTCACCGTGATCAGGCATGTTACGGAGATGATAAGGCATCTTCTTCCATGAAGAGGGGGCCAAATAGGAGACTCAGCTTTATTGGGTAATATTGGAGTCTTCAGATAATTTCATGAGCGCCCATTCAGAAATGCCAGGAAAAGTTGTAGATTTTAACCAAATTCTTATAAAAATTGTTCCATTTGGACCACTGGTTCTCAAACGTTTATCGTGGAACCTCACCCTTGGACATTTAAAAGGAGGGTTTGTCTTGCCCATCTACTCTTATATGGCAATGGTTCTAAATTGTGGTATTTCATATATTTAGATACTCTCTTGACAGGGAGACAGAGCGGGTTACCAACATTTTTGTTGAGTGACAAACCAAGTTAGAACCAAGGTCTCTGGGAGTTTCAAGTTCATTCACTTGGCCACTAATACCAAATCTCCTCACCTAGTCAATATTTTCTAGCAACCAACTATTTCAAAAGACTGCTTACGTTTCATTGCGCGCCTGAATACCGCTTATTAATTTTGTAACAAGGAAAAATAAATGAAGAAACATTTTCCTAAGAACTCAAGTATTTAAATGGATGTATGTTGTCAAAAGTTTCCTCTTGGATAAACAATGTCATAAAAAATGAACAGCAAATATAATGTTGCCACTGCATGCCACCTGCCATCATATGGCAGCAGGGGAGCGAGAAGTTGAAATCGACTTTAATACGCTGCCCATGGCCATGTCAAGCGAAAGAACAGTGTGACTGATCTGCAAACGAGGTTTTAAACCCTGTCAAACACGGGCATCCTGTTATGGTCTCTGTGAGGAACGAACTATCTCAGGTCTAACAATGACAGCTAATTTTAAACTGAAATGCCAAAATCTTTACAGGACAGTGAGGTTACCGTGAGAGGTAAGATCTGCAAATCTTGCTATCTTAACAATTCAAAACTATCTCGGTAAATCCTATAAGGTTATCAACGCACGTTCCTGAAAACAGGATTCAAATCTAACGAGTTGACGTCATCTGCTCTAATAACTCTTGGGGAAGAGCTCCCTAGAGTGCACTTGCGGCTACTGGCTTGCTTTCTGACAGTAAATACATAGCCACTGATTATTAAATGCTTCATTTTCATCATGCTTTTACCTATAGAAATACCTTACTATACAGAATGCTCCCCATAGCGCATTAGGGACATGAGGGGTAGAAAGAGGAACAAGAATTTGCAAAACCAAAAGGTGTGGCAGTCACTCACTCATCTATCCATCCACGCACTCAATCGTTCAACATTCATGCACTCGGCCAAGCATCCTGCATTCACTTATTCCAATATCACACAAACTCACTCGTCAGTAAAGAGGGGTTCTTATTTTATCAGCCAAACCTATTATCTTTGCCGCTAGCTTGCATTGAGGGTGGGAGTGATTCCAGTAGAATATGTGAATGTAAATCTGTGAGGAGTGTTGTGGTCTGTGGCTGCTAGTGAGGAGTGTAAAAATACTAGTCTACGCCCCTTGCCCCGGACGCGTTAGTGGTTGCAGACGGTAACCGTCTTCTTCTGGACACCGCCTCACATCACAACTCTGCAGGAGTTTCTTCAGCTGATGTCCCTGGCTGATGCCAGCCCCAGTGCACCAATCTCTAGTCTCTCCTGGAGATCTGTCTAAGAAGGTCTCTCAGTGCTAAAGCAAACCCCCTTCTTTTGATGTTCATTATAGAGTTCACAATAAAAAAAACATACTATTGTAACTGTCATAGAGTTCACAATGTGAAACCCTTCCTATAGTAGCTGTCTATTTATTTTATGGATGTATATAGCGCTTGAATCACCCCCTAAGGGGTATCTCAGCGCTCACGGACCCACAATAAGAAAGCTGTCACGAAGGAGCAAGAGCTAGAACAGAATCGTTTACAAAGCCTTTCTGAACTGCAGGTGGTCCGGGCACTGCCTCAGTAAAATGGGGAGCGGATTCCAGTAGAGAGTGTGCCAATTATGAAAAAGCTTTTGCCCCTGTCCTTAACTTCTTAACTTTAGGTATCCTGAGGATGGATTTCGAGCCAGAGCATAGATCTCCACAAGGAATGTAGCGGTTAAGTTTCTCCGCCAGTTAATAGGCCCTTTACCCCACACTGCTTTGTGTGCAATGCAGCAAACCTTAAATTGTATTCGTTTACGGACAGGCAGCCAATGGAGCTGTTGGATAAGGGGGAGTGAGGCCATTCTATAAGGGGCATTCAGTGCTAAGCGAGCCGCTGTGTTCTGCACTACCTTTAGGCGATCCAGAGAAGGCTCGTTGGCTGCAATCAGCAAGGCGTTCCAATAGTCAAATCTGCTCAAAACTAAAGTTTGAATGATAGACTTCCTTACAGAATCAGGAAGGAAGGGGAAGACTCTTCTTAGCAGGCTTAGCACATGGACGCACGAACCAACCGTGTGGGTCACATGCTGCTACATGGTCAGGGTCTGTTCAATACGAACCCCTACATTTTTTACCTTTTTCTTTGGTACTGGAATAATCCCCAGCTCTCCTGGCTACCACTCTGGAGTCCACAGCAGTGGAACCTCTCCAAATAGCATGATCTCAGTCTTTACGCCGTTTAGTTGTAGAAAGTTGTTACGCATCCATTGAGAGATAGCTAACATGCCATGTCTGTTAACTATGACAAACCCTTTTATATTGCATTCTTTTTACATCTACCACATAGAACCCAAGCCTTCAAAAACAGCAATACTTACAAGCTCAATACACCTGTTACAGTGAAAGTGTGGCCAAAGTCAGCTGACATTTGTTCTTTACTGAACAAATATGGCCCGAGAAAAAGAATTTGTTGAGTCACAGATTGGCTATGGTTTAAGTAGGAAAACAAAGCACAACAGCCAATAAAATAATCAAAGCTTGAAGGAAATCAGTGCATGCAGGAACAGAAGGTGAAGGTTGAAAGTCTCCGACCGGCTTTGAGTAATTGCAAGCACACTGCAGCAGGCACCTGTCAGAGGGTTTAAGCATAAGATTCCACATGGAGCAGAATCTAGGCTGAAAGAAATGTTTCAACCTCTAAAAAATAAATGATGAGCGAGTTAGAAAGGCTAAGGAATCACTTTAAATTGACAGTGGTCAGCAGACATGGAACAATCAGAAGTCATTCTTCACTTAGAGAACTGTCGGTATGCCAAACTCACCCTACGTTATTCTGCGAGTAGCAAGTCCGACAACTACAAGAAGGCAACGGAGGTTTGTGTCACAAGCTCTAAATAGTGAGGTCAAAGTGGCAGGTGAAGACGTCCCTTGTACCGACCGACTGCCTATGCATTCCATGCATGTGTCAACCCTCATTCACTGCACGCTGAACAGATAATGTTTCAGAGCAGTGTTATCCCAGCAGATCAGCTGCTTGAAAATAATGCTTCCGGGTTTCGACAGTATTGTGCCAACAAGGATGGAGTCATCCATCAAGCTACCTATGCAAGTCACGGTTTGTGAACCTCCAGACCAAAATGATCAGTTACTGAAATGTTTCTTGCAGTGGTGGCTGGTGACATTTGAAAGTGGTGAGGCGTAAAATTATTGCCGTACTACACTGCGACCCTGAACAACTTATGCGGTGTTCGGGGGGTTATCATCCCCCCCCCCCCCGGAAAATTTTGAAAAGAGTGGCTAAATGGTGCATTTTCAAGCAAATTTGAGGAAGGAGGAACCTTAATAAAGCAATACGACTGACTTATTTAGGAAATTGCCAATATTTATGAGCTATAGAGGACAATCTTTGCGTATGCTGATGTTATCATTTGCCCATATTAACTTTTGAACACACTGATTCACGTGTAATGGTTTTAAAAATACAATAAATACATTCATTGACTGTGCACTGATGTACATCAATAGGATGACACCATTTCCTTAAATTAATTTTCTGTTTTCATTAAAGAAACATCATTTTTTTTTTTAAAGTGCAACAGTGACTTCACTACAACATTCTGAATCTGTTTTAGGTGACACCGTTGCATAGCAGGAAGTCCACAATACAGACGTGACTATAGTGAAAGCAAAATTAAATATTAGGATTGATTACAGGTGACCTTCCCATCAGGAAGTGTCAGTTCCACTGCGCCACCCAAACTCCTAAATTGATTACTTAAGGAACAGGATGAACTATTACTGACTTGCCAACGTCCACTATGAGGGGACCCTTGCAGCAAAGTTAATGTCCTAAACTAAATATTCTAAAATGGCTGCAAGGGGACAGGTATAGGTAAAATACAAAGTTGTTAAGTCAACACATTTTATCAAGCACATAAAAAATGCTAGATCACTAAATTATTATAGTCACAGAATTAAGCAAAGGAGTAATGGGGGAGCCATACATAACATGGCCTCTACTGTGTCCCCCAAATGCGTGACAAAAAATCCCTGGCCTTCTGCCACATACCTCCACCACACACCATGCCTTCTCCATAAGCTGTGCCCCCTGGTTTCCAGTGCTGCTCTCAAGGGCTCACAAGGTGCCCAGACAGAACCGCCTGGCATTCCTTTATGAGGTAGCAACAGAGGGTAACATGTTTTCTTAACCACTGTTGCTAAGTCATAACAGTGAGTTACTGGATTTCTAGTGGCTTTCTACCATAGCCATTCATAACAAACCAATGGACACTGGCACTGGTTTTCGTGACCTTAGAAGGGTGCAAATCTGCATTGGGCCTATCATATTTGACTTTAAGACCTACAGACAACGCTCAGCAGACTAAGTACTATGTCCTCCCAGACATTCTAACGTTTACTAGATAATCTGGCAATTTAACAGTCTGGCACCCCCGCTTCCCCCCCACCGTTGGCAACCTACGTAGCCATCTGGTATACTATTGTCACTGATCAGCTGATGTGTTCCTGCCAGTACAATTGACTTGTACCATGAACCCTCAGATACAGTTATTTTATTTCTTGTTTTTATGAAGCGCAACTCACCTGAGTAGGTTTCAGGGTGCTGTACAACAGAACAGACGGGGATGGGTTCACTCCTTACATAGTACCACATCGTAACCAATGAAGGCATAAAGTCAAATGACAGATGTTCAAAATAGTCTCATATATGATCAAATTACCACATTACGTAAATCAGTCAGCGGCACACGTTGCTTCAGGCACATCCGGTGCGCGTGGACGGGGCAGGCGCTTCAACAGATCAAAGTAAGCCTTAGGCCGCCACATAGTGGCGGGGACCCGTCACTACACCCGGGCAGAGCTTATGAGAGCGCTCCAGGGTGTAAAATTCTATTTTGCTGGTAGTCACCTTTCTCGCCCTTAGGGGATTTGGAGGTGGCAGACCTTCTGTCTTGTTCAGGGACAGGAGCCGGGGTACACGCCCGCAGATGGACGAGGGAGGCGCGGATACGGAAGGAATTTTCATGCATTATTCATAGCCGAGAATAGGCTGCCAGGGATTTCGTGGCTATTTTTTTTTTTGTTTGGCACGGGAGATATAGGTGCACATGCATCAAGCCATTTTCCGTTCGCAAACCGGCCAATTCGCAGAATCGGACCGTTTGCAAACGGAAAAAGGCAATTTATAACGTATCAAAGGCTTGACATTCACAATTTAGGTAATTGCATTTTTTTGCGATTACCTAAAGTGCGAATGCAAATAGGCGCACATGCAGGACTGTGCATTTAGGAAACGGTAATTACCATCAACTTCAAGTTGATGGTAACCATGTGCATACTTCGAAAAATGCATTTTCAAAGTGCCATGTAGCGCACACATGCCCCTACGGCATGTGTGTGCTTTACATGTGCACACTTTCTTTTTTGGGGGTGATGCAGGGGTGCCTTAGGCCCCCAGGGCTTTGCATTAGCTAATTGTGTTTACCAATTTGGTAATCGCAAATTAGAAAATGCAAAACCATGCATTCCTATGGGCCTTTAGGCCCATAGTAACAAATGGAGTCATATTACCTAATAGCAATTTGCTATTTTCCGAATCGCTATTAGGTAATGTTAAGGAATCGCACTATAATTTGCGATTCCTACATGCATTGCATTTTGCGATTTCAAAGTAGCGATTCGGTAAAAATCAAGTTTTTAGAATCGCAAAATGTATGCTTGATGCATGTGTCCCTAAGTGATTTGCCCGGAATTACAGGATGTTGAGTGTCATTGACGAGACTCGAACCTGGTTTTCCAGATTTGGGATCGACCGCCCTAGCCGTTAGGCTACATCCTCTCCCCTGTTAGTCTCAGCTCCTTGTGGAAATAGTCTGTAATCATGTTTGGAGCTCAGGGAGTTCACTTGTTTACAACTTGTGTGCCCCTCCATCTGGCTTGAGTCAAGGATCCAATTGAGGAACCTGACTGTTTGTAGAAAGAAGAAGCAGTTCAATTTTGTCTGGGTTTTCGGAAATTGTTGGACAGTCATGCCTCAGTAACTTTGCTTAGGTCTGTGGCATCTAGTTAGGATCAAATCTTTAAATAAATCTGACTGCCTTTAACATATGAATGCATACTTCGGCTTGGTTCTCTAATTTCTTTGTTTTCATTGTTCCGCATACAAAAATATAGGTCCTTTGGAGAGGTTGGAGGTACAAGACGTAGTGAAGGTGTGGTTGACCTTTTCAAATGCTTCTCATTCAAGAAAAACTAGGATGCAAGAATGACCTTTATCATGACTACATCATCAGTCACTGTCAAGGTTGATGTATCTGTGCCGCACTCTTCTCTGAAGCTGCATTAGTTGGCATAAAGAAGGTTGTTTTCAATAATGTTGTTTTAATTGGATAGTAACTAGGTTCTTTAGTGTTTTGTAAGGGATGGACAGTTACCAGTCTGACATTGTTGAGCTCTTCAATGTATGAGGGTGGCTTCTATAATTGTGGTTTCACTCACAACTTTTTTAAAAACATTCTGGCAATGTTCTGGCTTCTGCAGTTCATGATTTTCAGCCAGAAACCCGAGATGCGAGTACCTATGGTTTTGGATAACCCAGCAGGTTTGGTTTTCCACCAGGAGAATAAGGGAATAGGTTCATCAGAGTTCTTTCTAGAGTGATTGTAATATTTGTCACAATATTACAGAGGTGTCAATGGCAAAATATTTGTCTTTTACCTCTATTTGTATGATCTGCAAAATCGTGTTAACATTTCTGTTCAGACCATTATTAAGATGTTGGCCTTCGTCGAATTTTTTTTTTTGTTTTTTGTTTTTTGGTTTCCTCATATACCATTATGGAATTCTTGAAGGGAGCTTAGGCAACTCAAGCTGAAAAGGTCGATCCTATCCGGCCAGCCTTTGTCGAATTTGATTATGGTGAACAACGGCTCTTGTGTTGTCACAGCAAAAACTCAGGGTGTTGACACGTGGGACATTACAGGTTAATGAAGGACCACTGGCGTGTACTTATTCCCTTTAGGTGAGAGAAAGTCTTTTTTAAATGATGAACGCCACCTTTATATATTTAAAGGGAGCTAAAAAAGCATCTTTGTGGATTACTCTGAAGAATATAAATACATAACTATGGTTTCTAATTTCACAATGACACAGCTTGTCATGCTTAAAAAAGATATATACTTTACGGGTCCTATTGGTCGATATGTGCAAGTAATGGAAGGGAAAAGTATTTTTGTAAGAGTAGTCTCAAAACTTGCAAGAATAATTTCAGATGTATGGCACTGTCCCCGCGTAAAGGTCAGAGGAGGATGAAAAGATGCATCATAATGACAAAAGGCCCACGGTTATGTACAGCACTGATTCATTCACTTCATCCTTCTATAGTATGTGATGTCATTCATATACTGTGTCTTTGGCTACTTTAACAAAAACATTAATTTTAAAAATGTTTACATTTTCAAAATAGGCCCACGTTACAAATAGTGATTTTCGGAAATATAACAACAGCTTTATTAGTCAAGTCTCCTGCAGGATCTGAGCTTGGAGTTCAGTGGGAACACATTGTCCAGGCCTTCACCCCACATGCAGCTGTAGTCAGTATCAGAGCCGAGGGTCTCATGTGGGTGACTTTGTCTCTAGAGGGCAGCTGAAAGGGATAAAAACATCCGGTGGACACAGTGCATCCAGTGATTTCAGGCAACCTCACAGGCTATGTCTGCATCGAATCAAAGACAAGAACAGAAACTGGGCCAGCATTCGATGAAAGAGGTTCCTTGTGAAACACGTCTGGCACAAATTCACTTTATTAGGGCCAAGAAATTGTGAACAAATTTGCAGTGTAGTTGCAGTGTGGGGGTTGGGAAAAAGCTGGATTTGATCAGCAACCTCAGAAGCGAGTGCCCCATTCGAACAATTCTTGAAGCTCCACAGTCGGCACTGAAGGCTGGCATCAAGTGGGTTCCAATTATAAGTGGAAGACTCCATTGGTTGTTCCCTACTTAATAAGAGGATTTTTTATCTGGAATGCTGGTTACTATGTGTTTATATCCAACGCATCACGGATATTGACAATGGCTTACATAAGCTGCATTAGGCTACCATCATTGTGATCATGTGCACCCTGAGGGGTGCTCCTCGTGGCTGGTAATATTGAAGTGAACGGAGGATTGCATTTGTAAGTTTTCAGTGGATACTTCCTGCTCAAGATGGCAGTCTCGAAAGCATTTGCTGCGGCACTGGAGCTGTATAGCATGTAGAGTGAGCATGACTATGCCCTGTGGGAGTAAACGAATGTACCTTGATGATTCAGAAGGGGAACTGAGGAGCTGAGATCTCAGGAAGGAATTCTGATGGTGCAGCAATGAAAAGGCAGATACTTAAGACGAGAACGGATAGAAAATGAAAGTGTATCCGCAAACAGTGATTCTGAATGCGGGAAGAAGCCGTACAGTAGGCAGAAGCATCTTTCATAGTGGGTGAAATGCTTTAGGTTGTACAGCATAGTGCTTCTGGGCGCTCTTAAGCGCTTAGGGAGGGAAGCATATCTGGATTCCAAAAGGATCCCATAAGTACTAATGAACTTTCTTCTGTTTCATTAGACCATATTCATACGACAGGGGGTGAGCAGGGTTAATGCAAAATTAGTATTTAGCATCTTAAATGAGGAATTGGAGAACATTTCGTGCGCTCCAAGTGATTCAAAAATGTTAGACTAGAATCTACTTTCCCTAAATTTTGTGCCCAAATTAGCCTGGTATTTCCACATTTCTCTTTTTTCAGAGGATCAGGCCACTCAAAGTACACTACTGTATCAATGACCTAAGGCCGCACACTTGAGCAGATGCCGTTCTAGTGGACCAGGCTAGGAATCATGACCAGTGAAGGAGCTCCCTCTGGCTGGCTGAAGTCTTGCTGGTGGTGTGACTGGCCCTGGTGGTAGCCGGCGAGCTCAAGGGAGGATACGGACATAGGCATGTGAGTCGGCTGCTCTAACGTTGCCAGAGCTAGGCAGTCAAACACCACTAAAGGAAGTGGCCAAAAAGCGTCTCCTATGGGTTTTGAGGTGACACAGGAAAAAGATTACATTTTCTTTTTTGACTAGGTCTGCTGTAGGATTGTTCTAAGTTATAGCTGTTTGGCACACATAACACTTAACCTATGTTTTAAACCCATAGATGGCTGTAAGACCCTTATATTAAGAACCTAATTGAATGTATAGTAGAGTTTTGCATACAATACATAAAAAAGCAACAGGGAGCCAGTGCCTATGCCACAGCACTTTAGTAAAATATAGTCTACTTGGTTTTCCAGTAACAAAAAAGGCTGCATAGTTTTCAATCTACTGAAGATAAAATGGACCAGGGTGTCAGACTGTGCCTGGCATTACAACACTTCTTGGCATACATAAGGGTTTAAATCACAAAAAGGAGCTAGAGGGGCAGAGAACAGGTCATCCCCCACTCAGAAGTCTGTAAACAATAAAGGACCTGTTCCCATAGTGAGCATTCGATTCATGTATCCATTGTAGTTGTCAGTAATTTTAGACAAACTATAGAGCAAGTGTTTCAATATCATCAATGCTGCTTCAAGGTATGACTCACTTATTCAAAGAAAAGAGGAAGTATTCAAACGAGATAAAGAAAAGACTGTCTTTTTATCCAACAATAGTAATATCTAAAACCAGCCCCATGTGAAGAAAGTGTAGGAAAGGAGTGATGGCGCCTCACGGTAGCAACACCATAGAGGATAAAGCAGGAAGGTACTCGCCTGCTACCTCAAGATCTCATCATCAGCTGCCACCACTCCGTAGAAAGGAAATGTGTGTGGGAAGGTGTAGACAAGAGACTGGGTAGTGACCCAGCACGTGAAGACTGCTAGGGTGTGTATAACAAAAGAAAGAAAGGTAGTGCAGAGAACCGTGCACCGTAATAAACCCCACAGTGTATGTACACAGATTTGAGTTGGTTCACACTAGCTTTCTACTTTTTATTCTATGCTGTGTGACCACTCATATATAAAATGCCGACATGTTTCATTGCCAATTGGAAAAACTCACGGCAACTTCTTCAGGGCGTGGGGTATTGTCATTTCACCCTTTAGCCTTGCTTGATCAGTTAAAAGCAGTTCTGTTGGAAAAAAGACAGACAAACAACACATATCCAAAATATTTGGCTTCTGGTTCAAAGGCGCCCATTACTGTATATACACCTTTCCCAAATGAATGTCCCCAAAATGTTTACCGGGATGTCGCCCATCGTGGGCATACCTTTACCCTCGGGCTTGTGTGTGTATAACAGCGGTCGCTTGTTCAGGGCTCATCCCCTCGACTCCTATCATGAGTCTATAAACACATAGTGAAAGACACAGTGAAAAGACACGTGCGGCTCTCCTAGAAAGAACTTCTAAACAAAAGGGCGACTGCATTCCTGTGGTGACCACTTTCGGCCCTTTATCCACCAAAATTAGGCAGATCATCCGTAGACACTGGCACCTGTTAAGCACTACGAGTATGCAAATGCCTCCACCACGCTTTGCATTTAAACGATCGGCAAACCTGCGCGATCAGCTGGTACACACCAGACCCAAATCTGACCCACGGGAAAATAACATTCCGCAAGGACATTATCCATGTGGAGGCTGTTCTGTATGCAGGCTTACAACAGCCACCAAAAGCGTCACTCTTGTAAATAATCGTATATGGCATCTGAATAAATTCAGCAATTGCAACACGTCCAACGTTATTTATAGATTGACCTGCCCTTGCGAGCTACATTATATCGGCCTTACCACCAGGAAGGTCAAAGTTAGGATTCAAGAACATCTGAGCACGTTACGTGCAGGTAAACTGAGTACAAAACTAGTCCAACACTTTCAGCATCACAAACATGATCCCAAAGATGTACGTTGGGTAGTACTAGAAAGAGTGATGGGGGACCAGTTTAATATGGAATCCAGACTGAGCAGCAAGGAAGCTCGTTGGATTTATCAGGAGGGTGTGGACCAGACTGGATTGAATGACTCCATCGAGTGGAATAAGGTTTACACATAATCCATGTACCATTCATCCATACCTCTTCCTTCCTTCCCCCTGATGGTCAGTATAAGTCCAGCCATTAGGGTCAGTGTATGAACATTGGAAAAGGAGGGCGCGATATGGGAATGTGGCATTTTATGAGAAACCAGGACCACAAAATGAGAAACCTAGGGGCACCCGGTATTGTTGACACCGCTCACTGCAGTATTGCAAAATACAGCTATGATTCAGATTACACTTGACGCCATACTGTATCTATGAAACAAGCCAATAGTTATAAACGGAACTCTGGGGTGAGGATATGCCTGAATTATTCATCTATGAGTTAAATTAACATCAAAAACGGGTGGACGGACGCTCGTATACTGAGAAGTTGATTGCCTGTAGAGGCACACATTACCATTCTAAGATGGCGCGTTCTGTCGGCCCAGCCTACAAGTACGATCTGAAATGGGCGGGACCGACATAGCGTTGCCACGTGATCCGGGAGGTTACGCTTTTAGTCACGGCTGACAACGGCTGCGTCGTTGCAGTGCTGAGTGAACGCCAGACACGGACAGAATATCGGTGAGTCCGATTATTTTCTTTTTCTTCCAAAACAGAGGGGGTTTTGTAAAAAGCGGTATAGACCATAGGCGAAGGGACACCTGCATTAGGAAACGTGACTCGGTCGGGGGGAACTCCTGTTTTCAAAAGGGTACGCACAGACCTGTCACGTAAACTAATTATCAATTAAGAGCTTGGCACTACTAAAATACAAGTAGACACACCAAGTATGAGCCACAGAGTAGGCACTAAAAAGCGTACCATGAGCAAGACATGGGAGGGATAATATCCCACACAGCGGGCAGAACTTAAAAGGAGCACCTCTTTTGATGTAAGATCAACCCCCGCTAACCCCGGCTAAGCAGGAGTTATACCTGAAGAGTCACACAACAGCAATACAGGGATGGATCTAGATAAAGAAAAACAGCTATTCATCTCATAGGGAATGGAGGGAAATCTATATCTGTTTCCTCTAGAAAACTTTTAACTTGATTTTTCCGATTCATGTCTTTTCACTGTGTCTTTCACTATGTGTTTATAGACTCATGATAGGAGTCGAGGGGATGAGCCCTGAACAAGCGACCGCTGTTATACACACACAAGCCCGAGGGTAAAGGTATGCCCACGATGGGCGACATCCCGGTAAACATTTTGGGGACATTCATTTGGGAAAGGTGTATATACAGTAATGGGCGCCTTTGAACCAGAAGCCAAATATTTTGGATATGTGTTGTTTGTCTGTCTTTTTTCCAACAGAACTGCTTTTAACTGATCAAGCAAGGCTAAAGGGTGAAATGACAATACCCCACGCCCTGAAGAAGTTGCCGTGAGTTTTTCCAATTGGCAATGAAACATGTCGGCATTTTATATATGAGTGGTCACACAGCATAGAATAAAAAGTAGAAAGCTAGTGTGAACCAACTCAAATCTGTGTACATACACTGTGGGGTTTATTACGGTGCACGGTTCTCTGCACTACCTTTCTTTCTTTTGTTATACACACCCTAGCAGTCTTCACGTGCTGGGTCACTACCCAGTCTCTTGTCTACACCTTCCCACACACATTTCCTTTCTACGGAGTGGTGGCAGCTGATGATGAGATCTTGAGGTAGCAGGCGAGTACCTTCCTGCTTTATCCTCTATGATGTTGCTACCGTGAGGCGCCATCACTCCTTTCCTACACTTTCTTCACATGGGGCTGGTTTTAGATATTACTATTGTTGGATAAAAAGACAGTCTTTTCTTTATCTCGTTTGAATACTTCCTCTTTTCTTTGAATAAGTGAGTCATACCTTGAAGCAGCATTCATGATATTGAAACACTTGCTCTATAGTTTGTCTAAAATTACTGACAACTACAATGGATACATGATTCGAATGCTCACTATGGGAACAGGTCCTTTATTGTTTACATACATAAGGGTTTTTCAGCACCATTATCAGATGTTTCACAGCAAATAGTTTGATAATGATACAGCCAAAGACCGGCCCTTCTTACCTACATACGATGTCCCAGATTCTAGTTGCCAACGTGTGCCACTGGGAAGTGTGTGGTCTAGAATGACATCTGTGTACATGCAGTGAGAGTGACTCAGAACAAGCTATCCGTTTTACACCTACATGTGATTTATTTGCTACACTCGTGCTGATGTTGCATCACGGGCAATGTTTTACCTCAGCGTGCAGTCAAGTAAATGTGATGCAATACAGATGCACGACTTTTACACTTAATTTGACATCTTACCTCTGCATTCCTCTCACTACTGTATGGTTTTGCACCCAAGTGTGAAATCTCGCCCCTGCTAACTTTGTATCAATTGTGGTTTTGCATCAAAAATGCTTGTGCCCGGATTGTGGTTTTCACTCCTGAATGTTTGTACACCTAAACAGGTTTTCACAATCCCGTTGACCTTAAGTAAGGTGAATTTGCACCTTAATGTAGTTTTGCATATAAAAATCTTTCCAGACTCCTTGATGACACACACAATGTTACTGTGCAGCTCGATGTGTTTTTACTGCTACAAGAGATACACTCCATCTACTGTGTTTTTGCATCTAAATGTGATCTGAGCTCTCGAAAGTGTTTCCAGACACCTATTGTCTTGCAAGAAGTCTGATAATGCACCTCACTGTGCTGTCATCTCATGTGATGTCAAATGCGGCATCTCTCTTACACCTAATGTGACATCTTACTAGCTCATACTCTCTCTCACTCTGAGTGATATTGCACAAAATGTGAAGGGTGAAGAATGCATTTACAGGTGGAAGATGGGGGCAGACCCGGCAGAGAGGGAAGTTCCTTAGATGTGTTTCATGAAACAGCAGAACCTCACTACATCCATGGAATGACAGGCATGTTAAGTTGCCCAGATGGAGACAAAGTCTTTCAGGAGTGGTTGTAGTGCATATGGTCACAGTTCTTTAGACCTTATTGGTGGGTGCCGATAAGGGGAATGTGGATGCTTAATTCTGCAGGCCACCAACAAGGTACAACGCTAAACTGTAAAGGAAGGGAGACGAGCGATGAACAAGTAATACGTATTGATGGGGTGGTACTGTCAAAAGTTTGTCATATCTGATAGTTTGGTTGCTTGATGTTACTTGTTCTGACACCCAAAAAAAAAAGTGCTGATGCACTCCTACTTATGCTTCATCAAGGTTGATTTTCAATCTAAATGTGATTTTGTTTCTTAGATTCCTTTTGATCCAAGAGTGATGTCAGCTGCTTTGAGTATTTGCACACACCTGTTGATAGTGCACCAGTGTGAATTTTCTTTTACCTAAATTGCAACTACATTTGATTTGTGCTCCTAGATATGTTTTCACATTCCTGTTGATTTTGCATCAAACTGCATTTTAGCATCTAAACGTGATTTAACTCCTAAATATGTATTTCTTCCTAAAAGCGATTTGGGTTCAAAAAGGTGTTTCCAAAGTGCTGTTGATGTTGCACACAGGGTGATTTTGCACCTAACTGTTTTTCTCCTGAATGTAATATCACAACTCTGTTTACTTTTAAAAGTGATTCTGTGTACAATGGAGCACTATTGAATACTTTTGTTAAAAGTGGAGAGGGAAGCTAGAGGGGTGTTAACTGTCCCCAATACTATTCGCTCAGGCCCTGGAGCCCCTGGCCTGATGGGTTCCAAGACATGCACTGGTGAGGGGGCTGAGTTGGGACTCAATGTGGGTGAGTGAATTTTGTTATACACAGATGACGTCCGGTTTTACGAAGCAGAACAGGAGACAACAACTGGCCGACTACTTCAGATATGAACACTCTTTGGGAGATAGGGTATATAATAAACTGGGTGAAGTCAGTATGTAAAATGGGGAAGGGGTTCCAACAAATGACACCCTATTATGGTAAACTGACATACTGAGGGAAGTAGGCACTCTGAAAGGGTTTCAATAATGGGATATGATAGGCATTAGTAAATTAGGAGTTGCAAGCAACCCATCACCCTTAAAAAGCTGAGGGGAAAATATAAGCTGGCAGACACAGAAACATATGGATACATACAACTCATTCCGCGAAACATCTGTTTGCTACTTCAGTGCTAGGACCACTCTTTTATCTCTTTTTAATGGTTACTTCAGGACTCTAATTGTTTAGACTTGTATAATGTAATGATTTATCTTTCCAAAAAACTGCTTCAAGTTTCGTTCAATTTTACAGCAAGAATTTTGACTGCTGTGTATTTGCCAATTGATGTTAGGCATGCTGTCACAATATTATGAAGTTGGCACGTGCCTTTTAAACCATTTTGTGATTCGCTATGACTAGAGAAAGTCGAGGGGTTTTATTTACACCACAGTCTTCTTATAGCAGGGATAACATCAATTGTCTTGTTAACTCTGGGGGTGTCAATGGTCGTAGGAACCAGACAGTGGTCTGACCAGGTCACTGGGATAGGAATGGAGATTTTAAGATTGGTAACGGTGGAGAACACAGGATCAAGCTAGTGTCCCACTACATGAATGAAATGTTCTACTAGCTGGATAAGTTGCACAGTAGCTAGGTCAGCAATAAAATCCTGAATTGCTTTGTCATTTAGTAGATCATAGTGTAGGTTAAAATTGATGTTAAAATTGAATAGTTTAAGTACGAACGAGGTGGTATACTCTACTAAAGATTCCTTGAACTTTTTTACCAGGCCAGGAGGTCTTTAAATCAAAAAGCCGGGGAAGTAAAGTGGTCATTGATATGCAGTTTAAATAGCGCACTTTCGCAGTCCTGGATGGAGTAAGGGGACATATTGCAACCAATACTATTGCTGTGAATAATTGCAATACCGCCTACCCTGCCAACAGGTCTATCGCATCTTTTGATTCCGTACCCTAGAGGGAGAGCCAGGATGCTTCTACATGTAGGGATTGAGTGAGTCATGTCTCCGTAAGAAAGACTGCGTCAGGCAGTTGGTCTAGATTAAGATCGTAGATATCGGTGCAATGGCGTGCCAGTGAATGGCAGTTAATATTGTATAGTTTCAAGGAGGCTGGCTTAGTGTTAGTGTTTATGGGCTTGCTGCAGGGATTGCCTCCCAGTGTCGGGGAGCAGCCGCAATGATTGCACCGGATCTCACCCCATTCTGTATGCCCAAAGATTAGGGAGTGTGCTCACACGTCATTGACTGGAGGTCGAAGAAGCAGCAAGTGAGAAGCAGAGTAAGTGTCTCTAGAAAGCACAGGAGTGGCAGGGGTTCTGGCCCCTGGTGCCATACGGGCGCAGATGGGCTTGCATTGGGCGCACCAGCGAAGCGCCTGCTGCATGTGTCTGCACTCGCATTCTGCTTTAAGGGACACTGCAGGAATGACGAGGCAGCACCAAAAACACCCTGCCCACACTCAGCAACTAGCGTGGGAGGTGGCTAAGATTGAAGGAGAGTGGCGCTAATTGTCCGCCATTAGTCAAAAATCGACAATTCAGAATAAATGCAGCAAAGGTAAGTAAACTGCCCACCAATTAAAACATTCCCCCCAGTGCAACAACAATTCGGGAATCGGCAAATTCAGAATAGAAGCAGCTAAAAATGAACATGGTCAAAAAGATGCCCACACCCATAAACATCAGCACCATGCAGTAACTCCCCACCAGTACCATGCAATTACAAGTTTATTCACATGCAATGGGGAATATCCAAGAAGATCAGGTGGTACCGGGAGCATATGTTCCATGCATGGTATTCCGTTTTCTGTGGGTGTTATAGGTCACATGTACCACCCGCTCTGGGCTGTTGTAATGGGGGAGGTTGTTGTGGGGCCGGAGGGAGGAGGGAAGATGGCAGGGAGGACAGGAGAGACGATAGCCTGATAGGCGAGCCTTACATACCTGTGTCCACTAAGCCTTGACAATCAGAGTAGCTACAGCAAAGCTTTTATATGATGGGAATGCTGCCATATTTGATCATCTCTCTGCACGGCAACACACGGGGCAGGTGGATTGTTTTAGTGGCTAAGTAGATTTCTGGAGCACCCCATCCTGTGGTAAGATTCCACACCCCTGCTTTTCTCCCCAAGGGGACTTTAGGACAATGGTGCAGAATACCTCTTAGCTTTTCTAACCTCGCTCTTGTCCCCTTGCGGATTGTGATACAAACTGCAGTCAGGTTAATATCATGAGGAACATTTCAGTCAAAATACCCAGATTTATGGAGACCTCCACCAGCTCTCAATGGAATCCTACATACAAAAATTGCTTGCCTAACCAACAGCAAAAGGAATTTTAAAGCCTGTTTATTTGGATGAATATGAAACAATATCTCCCAAACAACTACAAGCAAAGCTACACAACGGCTTGTGATTCCAAAATGTAATGAGAATTCTGACATAAAAAACAGTATTTCTAAATTTCTGCTCATTACTTTCAAACATATGTCTAATATATATTTTTGTCCCGTCTGCCATACAATCTAGGCCGTGCCAGTTTGCCAAGTGTTTCTGCAGGACACACCGTCCCAGGCGACGTCTCACTCCTTGATGATACTCCAATTAGTAAAACCATGGATAATTTATTTAGAACAGGACAGACTAGATGTCCCAAGGACAATATTATGAGCACCCAAGTTTGAGATATGGAATGAATACAACACATTGATATCCACTACACTGGGCTTCGTAAAAGGGAAGTGCATTGTTAAGTGGGTAGTGCAATAATGAATAAGAAACCCTTGGAAGGTGGGGCACTGTAAGAAGGTCTGGGCGAAATGTAAATGATGCAGCACAATTTCAGTGATTTTGCATTAAGCTTCTCTTTCAGTAATCTTGCATTAAGCTTCTTATGTGAAATTCCTGAAACCATGCCATTACGCCGCTTCGTATAATTACATGTCATTTGCTTTTACGTTTTACAGCGAATTGCACCATATGCAGTAACAATTTTTAGAGAATGTATAGATACAACAGAACACAAGGGGTTGTTCATGAAGCCTTAGTTTAAATGTATCCTTGCACCAACAATTGACATAAAGACACATTTTGAGCTAAAATATAGCGCCAAATGGCAGATTTGCATGTTGCCTAATTATGGGTAATTTCCGTCAATTTTGCTGAGATTTCACACAATTATGTGAAAGCAAATTACGCAAATTTCTTAAGGCTGTATAGAAACAAGACTCAGTGCAGGCACTGACGACATCAGGACCATTAAGGACAGAGGAGAAACAGCTGCCCTCATCCTGCTCAAACTCTCAGTGGCATTTGACACACTGTCCCACCACACACTCATCAGAAGACTTCATGAGTTCGGGATCCAAGGAGCAACGCTCAGATGGATCTGCTCCTTCCTCATGGGTACAACAACAAGTCAGACTGACACCTTTCACATCAGAGGGCAAGAACCTAATATGCAAAGACCCCCAAGGATCATCACTCAGCTCTTCAATGTATACATGGCCCCGCTCGCCAACATAATCAGATCTCAAAGCATCCCCATCATCTACTAACCAGATGACCCCCCACATTCAATAAAATCATCAATTAAATAAAAGAGATAAATTAATCCAGTAAATAGATAAATATCTGCTATAGTCACATGTCAAGTCCAAAGACAAAGAACTCACAAGAATGTTGTTGACCAGATATAGGGATAACAAATGATAAGGCAGCCATAAATTGGAGCTCAAATTAAGGAATTGTCATATACAATTCTCCACAGATGGTATTTGTTTTTTAAATGGTTTAATCGCTAAAACAAAACTGAAAAAGACCCGACTGACCCAAGCAAGACGTCAGTGACCGGACGTCTCGCATGCAAAAATTACTGGACTCCTATACTAAGCAGGATTCGCTTACACTACTCCATTTTCACGCCCTGAGGAAGTCCCTTGGCCTACTGGCCACGCGAGGGGGCGAAACACGTGTTGGATGTTCTATTTCTCATCTTTTCTATGATCTATGCTTGCTATTATTGACTCTGCCCACATATAAGAGATAAGCACCAAATAGATCCTTTAACTAAGCAATGAATTGGAATTGCTCCAGATAAAAGAGTGACTACTTCTACTTGTTCTGGCACTTCATCAAATTAATTATCCACAATGTGGAAGGGGACTCCCATTGCCGAGATCAAGTAAACCCTATAATTTTCAGCTCTATTACTACAGGCCGACTGGGGCATGGGACCCATTATCCCTTTTTCCCTTGACCTAACTTCAGGGTAGACCCTTCTGAAATTAAGGATTAATTCAAAGCTTTGACCCCTGAGAACAGAGATAACTGAATAGTGAGGACATCATTACATTTTGCCTAGCCACGTGATTGAAACCTCTCATGAAACTTTCTAAACAGGTTTATTAGTTCTCACTTAAAACACCTGTTCTTACCTGTACGAGGAAAATGATAAGAAAGTAAAAATTTGCAATTCTTCTGAACTGCTCAAAGAGGTTCTTCGGAATGAAGTTCCATATCGTATACTGCAGAAAAAGAGAAGAGGGAAACACATCACCCATCAGTTAAAAAGACTGTCTCGGTCTTACAGGCGGTGGTGGGATAATGAAAACATGACGCACAAGGGCACATTTGAAATAGTGACATTAAAGTTAGATTGCACAGCCAAAGAACAATACTTTATTACCAACTTTCGATGTGTAAATGTACGTACAGAAAAAAGAGAGGCAAATTATATCACACAAATCAAAAGAACAGCAAAACATCACATAAGAAATACAGTTACAGCGATGGCATGATCAAGTTTCAGAGTGCCTGATTAAATGTTATGGGACCGTGAAACAGCTTTGTTTCCCAATTCGGTATCAGCACTTGTCATTACCTCAAACCATGGATATATTGTGAACCATCACAGGATCCACAGCTATCTGGTCAATGGCCTGATGACAGGAGGGGAGATAGGGTTGATCGTAGTACTGTGTGGAAGTTTGTGTGTTTGGGTGTGGCTCCACCCGGCACAAAGAGCCCAGACACAGACCTCAAGCTTCTGGGTCCAGGTAGAACCCTATCCGGCCTGGTTCTGGACCATCCTCCCGCCCCAACTGTGGCTTACAGCAACTTTTTGGCTTTGGACCTGTATTTACACATGGAACTGGATTCACACCACTCCGGAAGAAGGCTCGTAGGTACTGGAAAACGGGTGCAGGGGGGTCCCAAACAAAGGAACAGACTAAAATGTTGGCAGAAGAGAGTGAGTGTGCTCAGTAGGCAGTCTCACAACTGAGTTCACCAGTTCACCTCCAAATAGGTCTTGGTTCTTTAATAAATAGTAGTGCCTGCTTCTTGAAAGGCAAAAAGAACAATTGATTGATCGAATGCAGAACAATGTCATACATTCACCCCAGTACAGAGATCTGGGCCTAAATCCATTGTTTTTTTGCTCCCCATGCCATTCCAATTTGAACCCAGCCATATGCAAATCAGTCTTGTCCCTGTGCCCAATGGGAACAGTCCAGCCCGAACTGCCAGGCTCTGCATTCCGTCCATAATCTGTGTGTCTTTTGCTTTCTTGACCTAAGTGCGCTGGGTATGCCTAGACGTGGGTCCTGGGCTCACCGTGCCAATGGATTCAAGCTAGCCTGGCTGATGAGGGGTGATGCCCCAAAACCAGTCCCAGGATGCTGGTTTTTGGCCCAGGGAGGAACGGGCTTGGCAATTCGGGCTGGACTGTTCCTATGAGGCACAGGGTCAAGACTGATTTGCATACGGCTGGGTCTAAACTGGGGTGGCATGGTGAGCAAAAGAACGATGGATTTAACCCAGATCTCTTGACTGGGGTGAATGATTGATTTGCTCTGCATTCCGTCCATCATCTGTGTGTCTTTTGCTTCTTGGAAGGGGCAGTTTCTCCATAAGACGTAACAATATTAAAGCAATGCCTGAAAATGGCCTTTTAACGAGGAGCTCTCCATCAAGCAACATTCTGTGCTCGAACTCCTTTCACTGTTCCGGCCCGGCACTCGGTTTCCACACCTCAAGGCTGGCAAGGTGCTTCCAGGCAGGCATGTTCAGCAGCAGCAGAGCTGCAGAGCTTCAGCAGAAATAGCACTAGTCTTGAGGTAAGGGATCACACACCGTTCCATATTCAGAAAGCAACACAGGAGGGTCGATGCAGGTCTGAGCTGGTGTAGATCTTGCAAATGCCGGAGTTGGGCTGCAGGGTGCATGTTCAGAGCTTGATAACTGGGCATTGGACCACTCCGAATCTCCAGCAGAGGGTGGTGAACTTAAAAAGGCGGGGTGTAAAATACCACTAAGCCTTTCATTCATCAAGGGAAGCAGGCAATGTAACCAACACTTTGGAGAGTGCTTCTGGGGCAGCTCTTCCCCAAGGAAAACATTGAATTTTACCAAGGAGTGTAACCAAAAATCTTATTTGGGAAAAAAGCAGCCATGAAGGCGCACTTATGGAATTACAGAGTGTTCTTTAGATGTTGCCACAGTGTATGTTCTGCACATGAGTGCTATTTGAATATTCCACAGCAATATCAAAAATGTGGTTGTGTTATAATTATACAAAATGTGCCAACCTAGTGTGATGTTGCTCAAACACCCTAGTCTCAACCCTAAGCCCTACCTTCTACAGGCACTAGGCATCAACAGCAACCAGGTTATTGCAGGCAGCAGCAGGCCTTAACAGTCACTATGATACTTGTTGAGGACCCTGGCATCTACCAACAAGTAACTTCTGGCACAAGGCTATAACAGTCACAACCCTAACACGCGTAGGCAGGTTTCAACAACCTGCCGCTGCAGTTGGTTCATATGGCTATCAGCCCATCACACAGCAGTCACCACTTTCTTGGACAACAGCATGATGCTATGCCAGTCACCATCACATCTTGGCTACTGCAATGTGACTTCATGAAACGGAGTCGCCATGTTTGGTCAAGCATGAGCCAGAGGAAAACCAAAGCTCAACTGGAAAAGAACATCCACTATAAATGTGAAAATCAGATTTCTTGCCGCTTTAAAGGGCTTCATTAAAAACGATATGGGATGTTTTCTCCATCAAATGGGTGACTGGAAAGTCCAGCTCTCAAAACACTAAGCATGAGTATTAACCTTCTCAGGACGAGCTCCAGGGTGGATTCGAAGTGTCCATGAGCTGTAGGGTTTCTAACCATAACTTGAAATCACAGAGAATGAGGACAGTGCGGTGCCCAGGTCCTCAGCAAGGATATACAGAGGCATGTAGGTCATAGAAAGAGTGCTGGAAAGAGGGGCTGCCCACCAGGAATCAGTGCTTAATTTGAAATATAATAAGTGCCAGGGCCCTGAGCAGGAGGCCACTGCAGCTTGCGCCATCCATCACCCCGTCATCGCTGTCAAAACAACTACTAACCATCTCGCTCGCCTGCAAGTGCGACGGTCCAGATTATTCCATGTCCCCAAAGCTAAAGGAATGGCTGGGGAGGCAGGTATTAGTAATTTTTAATGTATATTGTATTCACAAACAACCGTTGTTCTGCTCATCTCTAAATTAGTTGAGCAGCGCCACCATGTGGCAGACTGTCATAAGTGCTGAGTTGACAATTAAGTGCCTGTGCCAGCAGTGAAAACCAATTAAGTGCTGGTGTTAGAAACCACCGGCTCAAATTAAGCACTGCCAAGAATGACGCCTCAGCGATGGACAGTAATGGCTGGCAGTGCAGCAGCACCAGCTCAGTCTCCTCTTGGTGCTTCACAGACCAGTACTGAGGCCAAACATTTTATTCCCAAAATAAAAGCATCCTGCTTAGCTAGGATGGAAACCTAATATAGGAGGAGTTCGGGGACAAAAACATAATGAATTCAGGAACTGATCATAGAAACCTTTGCTAATTTAACACCCTCCAAAATTTAGAACAGTAACATTCAGGCTGCAGATCAAGAAATATACTCGGCTGCTGCACAGATTTAGATTGTTATTTATACAAATGTGATACATGTAATCAAAAACATTTTGATGAAGGCATGGGAATATTCTATCCTTAGGTAACACAATGCCATTAGGTGGCTTAAAACAGGGTTATTTGGGGATTACTACTCAGAGTGAAGCCTTACAAGAATGTAAACGTGGAACAGTCTAAGGACATCCTGACCTCTCAACCCAGATTTCCCAAAAATATCACTGTAGAAGCTGTATCAACCAGGGCCACTGGGATTCTGCGATTCTGCGGCTGAACCGTTTTCTCTATTCTGCATGAATTTGTTGCACCTGCCACATAATTCATCATTTTATGTACAAATTGCAGATTTTACCCAAAAACTGGTTTCTAACTCAAACGGATGAAAAGTTACTAATAATGCTACCACGCATGTTGCCACACAGTGGCAGGCCCTTTTCATCACGCAGAGACAGACCGCCTTTTAGATGTTGATTGCTGTATTTAGGTGTTAAACTCCCATTAAGGATCTGAAACATTTGTCCATACAGTGGTAACGTGTAAAAATGACAAAATACTGAATACTGCTTCCAAATGTGCTGCATTATGCTGAATAATTTGCTTCTCATTGCCACATAATTTAGTCTACCATGCCACATAATTTTGTCCAATTCCGCCACATAATTCTAGCAGCACGAAATCAACCTCAGTGGTGTGTTGCACCGTTACTCCTCGAACATTGTTTCCATTGTAACCATTTATTCATTTAATTATTACGATCGACTTAAACTAAGTTCTGTGTACAAGCTGACCTGCCACTGAATGGAGCCTCACCCTCCTATTCGGTAAACCAAGTGTGACACGAGACATTTTCCATATAGATCTAAACCTTCAGAAAAATAATGTTTGAACATATAATTAGGTGTAGAAAACGTTGACAGTGGAGTCGCGCGAGCGCGCAATCCAAGATGGCCACCAAGGTGTGAGCTCCACGATTTCTGCCCGTTTTTCGCCGCGTTGTCCGGTTTTGGTGGAGGTTGAAGGTGAAATGTGAGGAAGCTTCTTTCTGCTGTACTTCCACACAGGTATTGACGATTTTATCTGTCAGGAGGGTGGAACCACAGGCAGGAAAGGGTGCGACTGTGGCCTGGATACTCCCACAGCTGGTTTTAGCTGCTGCACAGTACGGCATTATTTCTAAGGGCTTGGAAATTATAATTTGAACAGATTACTGCCTCAAATAATTAACTTGTTACTATGGAGGGTAAAAATATTCCTCTGGTTCTTAACAATCGTAAGCAAAATACTACTTCACCTCCACCAGTCAAGTCTAAAATTGTAGACTCTTCTGAGCCTTCCTTATCTGATTTGTTAGATGAAATGCAGGCTATTCGTGCTAACACAGCTACTATTGCATCAGAATTGAAGGATTTGCGCAAAGATATGGCAGGTATTTCAATGAAAGTTTCTGACCCTTCAATTAAAATTCAAGACAACAAAACAAAATTAGATGCTCTTGCAGCGAAAATAGAACCAATGAATAAATTATTGCTTGATTTGGAAAATTGTAATCGTCAGAACAATTTAAGAATTTTCAAATTGACTGAAGATGTGGAAGGTAATGACTGCATAATGTATTTAGTAAACCTATTGCCTGGCGTGTTAAGACTACAATTTAAGGAAAATTTTGAGATTGACAAAGCTCATAGAATTACTTCGCATATCAGTGCAAATCAAACTAAACCTCGTCAAATGATATTCAAGGTGTTGCGTCATCACCATCTTGTATTAATACGGAATGTGTCTAGAGAAATTCCATCTTTAATGGTCAATGGTAATAAACATTTTATTCATCAAGACTTTGCTAAGGAAACTGTAAAAATCCGTAAAGAATTTACTGATCTTCGTCCACGACTGAGAAGATGTGGATTCAAATATGGGAATATCAAAAGATGACTTCACGAGGTCCTTTCAACATCCGGATGACCTTCGTCTGTACTTACACCAACACTCGCCACTCTCCATGGATACTAACGAAAATGTTACTTGAGTGACTAGATTATTAAGCATTTATAGTTAGCCTAAATTGATGTATTTCTTTACTGGGCACGTTTTGAGTGGTTATTCTTGAGATTCAACAATTATATTTCTGTCTATATGGTGTATTTGTTATATGTTGGTCCGTTTTTATTTTTAATTTATTTTCTTTCATTTCTACAGAACTACGTAATTTGGTCATTTCTTTAATTCCTTATTTTCTTCTCAACTTAATTTCTTTCAATGATGTCTAATATTCAGGGTATTAAACTTGTGTCTTTTAATGTTAAAGGGTTACGACATCTGGTTAAGCGTACTAAAGATTTGGATTATCTGGCTAGACATAAGGCTGATCTTTGTTTATTACAGGAAACTCATGTTGATGACACTATCCTAGCGTACATGAACAAAAAAATGGATTGGGTAATATTGTTTCCTCACCTGCTCTCAATAAGAAAAACGGAGTTGCTGTCTTATTTAAAAAAGATAAAAAATCTTCAAATATACATAAGTATTCCGATTCTAATGGTCGTTTTCTCATAGTTAAAATTAAAATTGAGGACATGGTCCTGCACTTGATTAATATATACGGTCCCATGAAGGATTACCCTGAGTTTTGGTCTCTTTTTAAGTCAGAAGTCTTAAAATTGGGTAATGTTCCACTTATTATTGGAGGTGACTTCAATCTTATAAATAATCCTTTATTAGATAGATGTGCTCAAATCAAATATCGTCCTCCCAAAGCCTTTTTTGTTCTTAATTTTTTTTTTTAATCAACTAAATTAGTGGATATCTGGCGTTTACATCATCCAAAGGACAAACAATTAACTTTTTTTTTCCAATCCTCATAATTCATATTCTAGATTAGATTTTTTATTAATATCCCGTCATTTATTCCTTCTATTTCTGAACCCACTATCCAAAATATTGATATTTCGGATTATGCGCTTGTTTCATGCGTTTTACATCCTACAGTATTTCAAGAATCTCGAGGAAGATGGCACATGAACACAAATCAGGGGCCCGATTCACAGAACTAACAAGACAAAATCCTAAACTTACTACTTTTGGTATTCACAGAAGGCATTTAGGGGCCGAGTCCGATCCAGGTCGGAAAGCACTCCGACCGATTTGGATCCTGAGTGTTTTCCGACCGAACCGGGCCCCTACAGTCCGACCGAGCGAGTACAATGCGCACGTATGCTGTCGGACTCGGTTCGGTCGGACTCCCATAGAAGTCAATGGGAGCCAGTTGTACGACGCGTACATGTGCTCCGATTGACTGAATGGGTACGTCTAGAACAAGTGCGCCCCCTACAGTCCTAACTTTACTACTACTAAATGCCTTCTGTGAATACCAAAAGTAGTAAGTTTAGGATTTTGTCTTAAGTTAGTTCTGTGAATCGGGCCCCAGGTTCTTAATAACGACAACAAACCCAAAATTCTATCATCAATTCATGAATATTTTAGGTTTAATTTCAATGGTTCTACATCAATTATAAACAGATGGGATGCCTTTAGGGCATACCTTAGGGGGGGGTACAATTTCCATTATGGCCCCTACAAATAAGACATTTAACACACAAATTAACGAATTAGACAAAAAATTGCTAGATATGAACGTCTTTTTACTACATCCAGTGACATTAAATACAAAATACACTTACAAAAACTTCGCTATGAACTAAACTCTATATTAAGTACAAGTGCAGGCACACAAATCTGTAATTCAAATGCTAAATTCTATTTTAATGCTAATAGATCTGGAAGATTTTTAGCAAACTATTTGGGTATTAAGAATGATAAAATTCAAATTAGTGCTATCCACAAACTGGAAGGACAAACAGCCATATCTCATACAGCAAAAGTGAATTAATGTATGAAGTATTATTCAGAGTTATATAATAAACCTCCCACAAGTGACTTTTAGAGAAGTGTCATTTACCTCAAATTTCTCAAACAGTTAAAGACAATTTGGATATGACAATTTCTATTGATGAAGTACACTCCGCTATTAAATCACTAAAGTTGCTTAAATCTCCAGGCCAGGATGGTATTCCTGCAGAGTTTTATAAAGATTTTGAAACTCTCCTGTCACCACATTTATTCAAATTATTTACTCATTTTAATCTTACAGGAACAACGTCAGGGTCTTTTACAGAAGCTTTAACTATAGTCCTTCCAAAACCAGATAAAGACCCCTCAATGGTTTCAAACTATCGTCCTATTTCTTTGATTAATCAGGATTGTAAGCTTTACGCAAAGATCCTGGCAACAAGATTAGCTTCAGTATTGCGTTCTATTGTGCATATTAATCAATCACGTTTAACGAAAAACAGACAGTCAATAAACAATGTAAGATTAATAGTCCATGCAATTGAAAGTGGTGCATCATTAACTCAAACTGCTGGCCTTCTAGCCTTAGATGCAGAAAAGGCTTTTGAAAAAGTACATTGGCAATATCCCTTCCATACATTGGCTGCATTTAATATGAGTTCCTCATTTATTCGTATGATTTCAGCTTTATATTCGGGTAGTCTACTCAACTTTTTATTAATGGTCAGAGATCCAATAAATATCTTCTTTACAGAGGTACAAGGCAAGGATGCCCGTTATCACCTTTACTTTTCTTACTTGTAATAGAACCTTTGTTACTTGTGAATAGAAATTCCAAAGAAATTGAAGGTCTTACTATTAACAATGTTCCTATTAAAACCTCTGCATACGCTGATGACGTGCTTCTCTATATTGGTAATCCAGATTCGTCAATTCCTTCATTATTAAATGTAATTAATGCATATTCTCAACTTTCAGGATACTCACTAAATACTAAAAAAAAAAGAAATTCCCCTTAAATGTTCATTGTTTACCAGTTATGGTTTCCAACAAAGATATAATTTGGGCGGCTGACAAAATCAAATACCTGGGTATATTATTTTCACATAATATAAACAATCTATTACATTAAACTGTGAATGTATTTTAAAATATATCAGAGAAAAGTTTCAAAAATGGTCTGCATTCCATTTAACCTGGTGGGGTAAGATAGATTCTATTAAAATGGTTATTGCTCCAAAAATCTTTTACTTTCTATCCATGATGCCTATACAGCTTCCTCTTAAATTCTATAAAAACTTGATAGCATTATTACCAGATTTAATTGGAATAACAAACCTCCTCGTATAAGCTATAAGAAACAATGGTGGTTTAGGTTTACCTGATTTTGTAAAGTATCATAAAGCTTTCATTTTAAAGCAAAGTACATTGTGGTTTCAAACTGTGACACCTAACAATACTCCTACTTGGCTTAGTATTGAACAAAGCTTTGTTGGTCCATTTCCGTTGCCGACATTAGTCACCATGTCTAATTCAACAAGTTTGTTCCGGGAATCAACTATTGTGAAATCTACAAAATTTACATTAAATGATCTTGATTCAGTTTTTCAATATACAATGGCATTTACATAACACTCATCATTATGATATAATCCTAGACTTGAGTTAAATAAATCCACAACATTTTGGAATACATGGATTAAAACTGATATTTTTTACTTGAAAGATATATACCATGACACTACTTTATCTTTTCAAGAACTACAACAATTGTTCAAACTAAAATCTACAGATAGTTATAAATATGATCTATTGTGTAATTCAATACTAGACCCTTTCCATAATAATTTCCACCAGAATGCAACATCTGATTTGGCTGTATACATACAATCCCTGACCTCCTCTTCCCATGCTGTATCTCTCTTTTATAAAAAATGAAGTGGAAGTACAAATGATAATATTAGTTTTCTAACTTCTTTTTGGAATAAAGAATTAGATATTGTATTATCCTTAGATATTTGGCGAAAAATCTGGCTGAATAACGTCTCAGGATGGTTGCACGTGTCTATATATCAAACAAATACATTTATTTTATTCAATTGCTTATGGACTCCTTTTAGGTTATTTAAAGCTAAAGTATTGAATTCTTGTATATGTTGGAATTGCTCTCAACAAGAAGGACTAATTAAACATATGCTCTTTGATTGTCCAAAGATTAGTAAATTTTGGAATGATGTTTGGAATATAGTAACGAAAATATTGAATGTTACTGATATATTGTCTTATACTATAATAATTTGTAAATCAGTCGTTATTGCAACAAAATTGACAGATCTTGAAGGCAAGCCTTTTGATTTTTTAATTTCAGCTGCGTTGAAATCTATTACTGCTAATTGGAAAAATGCTTCATTACTGTCAGTTCATACGTGGTGGGCATGGATAATTTTTTTCAGAAGAGGAGCCAATTTATCCCTTACAGGTGTTATTCATAACACTTCTAATTATCATTTATTTTGGAAACCAATTGATAATTGTATAGCTTTACAGCCGTGACTATATCTGATCTGCTGAGTAAATGAATAATTGTTTAATTATTCTTAATACAACTACGTGGTTCTACTCAAATTTTACTAGAGTCATATTAACTTGTAATCTTTCGTTCTATTAAAGGATTTATCCATTTTCAATCTTTTACTCTTTTCTTTTCCTTTTTTATTATTCTTGTCTTCCTTTTCTTGCTTTTCTTTTCTTTTATTACAGAATATAATTACATTTATGGTACTTAAGATTGTTTAGCTGATATTAAAATGTTAAATAACTGTTTGATAGTTCACTAGTTAGCAAACTATAACATATGTGTACCTTTTTCCTATGCTCTTTTTTGTATGGTCTTGTTTATATATGATCAAAATCAATAGAATATTTGAACACGAGAAATACGTTCACAGTAAGATAGAAATGACTGCCACATATGAGTCTAATGATTTACTTTTGTCAGCACACTGGATTCATATATTTCTTAGGAATGGTTGTGACTTGTCCCAGGTATCACAGGGTGCACTTATAGACACACCATCAGTGCGGAAAAATGCAGAATTAGAATATACGTCATAAAATATACAGAGGGCCGAACCATAGTTCAAATGTAAGCAAAGGAAAGACTTGAATAATAATTCAAACTGATAATCTTCAAA
This sequence comes from Triturus cristatus, assembly GCF_964204655.1. Taxonomy (NCBI): domain Eukaryota; kingdom Metazoa; phylum Chordata; class Amphibia; order Caudata; family Salamandridae; genus Triturus; species Triturus cristatus. The sequence goes on along the minus strand of NC_140588.1, from coordinate 801,958,101 downwards.
AGACTCCAAATCTTGACTTAATGAGAGCATTTAGTGAAAAGGCTGTAACAGGCCATTCCTCTAGGGCAGGTAGGTAAGAAGATCACAGGACTATGGTAGGCCAAAGTAAGTGCAGCCACCCGGGCTGGGGCACCTCTGTACCAGGCCGCCTCAGCCCAGAAGGCAAAGCTACTGCTTGCAGTTCTCTGCGTCCCGAGTCAATGGCGCTTGGATGGCAATGGATGCGCCCAGGAGCAGGCAGTCACGAGCACAAGACTCAACAAAGTCATTGTATTGCAGTCAAGAAGGCAACTGACAAATGGAACCATACAGACATTTTTTACTTTATAAGATTTCTACACCAACATTGCAGCAACCCTATAGATAAATATTGTATTAGGTAATCTAGAAACTGTTTTAAAGCTTTATACAGTCATCACATATTCAAAGTTCAATCTTTGCTTGGTGTACGTTATACAAGTAATGACAGACAAATCCATTATTCAAAGGAAAAATAGTTCCGTCACCACTCACCAGGTAGGAACGCCTGACTACAAATGCCCTGCTAATCAAATATACAAATCAATTGTTACTAGCTGGTTAAAGCAATGATCTACAATACAGATAGAACTGTATTTTAATTGCCACTGGGAAAGGAGCAAATGCATACTGATGGGCATACACCTCACTTATCTTGTGGTTCTCCTGGTCGCCCATGCCCCCCCCCCCCACCATTCCCTTCGGATAGGACAAGATCATCCTCGTACATACTGGAGCCCCTGGCACACTGAGCCCTGCTCAACCACTCCTTCTCTGATACTCATTCTTTGGGCTTAGTACCCCTCCCCCCGCCGAGACAGCTTGTTTTTCTTTTTATTCACATTCATGTCCGCGTTTTTCCCTCCTGGCCCGGGGTCTTCGGACCATGGGAAACATACCACTTTTATGTGATGACAATAGCTCTGCCTCAGCTGAGTAGGCGATCATGCAACTGGGACAGAGTGGTTCAGCCTGTTGCATTATTTGAGTTCAGTAGAAGACTTTTGACACCTCATGGGGGCTGATATTTTGTGACTATGTTTGATGCTTTCTTGTTTGTCATATAGTGACTATGTTTCACATGTTTACTGTATGCTATCGAACCGGCCTTACTGCATTATGGATCTGCACGATATATATTCGTTCTTACAAAAAGTGCCAATAAACATATCTTTAAATAAAAGGAACTTTAATTTAAGGCCTTGTATGGCGAAAATTGACAACAAGGCCCTAAAGCAAAAGCATTTCTGAAAGATCAAACATCCAGCCAAGATGCACTTCCAAGATGGTGTCTCTGTGACACCAAGCAGGTACATTCTCCAGGGGTCTGGTCTAGTGGGAAAGCTTCTGTGTGCTTTGCAGGAGGCCTGTCCATTCAAAGGAGTATGGGTGAGGAGGAACTGGAGGATGTGCTGCCCAGTCATACAAAGGATGCTAATAATCACCAATGGGTAACTTATCGACAGGTGTATCGAAGGTGATCGCAGTCAATGTCCGCGTTTCTCTGGTGGTTCAAATAATTATTGATAAAGCAATCTAGACACTGTTGAAAAACATTCACATTCAATTAAAAATGCAAACACAAAAGGGGTTCCATTTACCAGAGTTCACTCCACTAAATGTACAGGGAAAAGGCCAGTAGGCCATTCCATTGAACCTGTGAAGTTAATGTGCACAGTACAAATGTAATCATTTATTCAGACAGCCATGGATGCAGCTACTGCATCCAAAAAGCTTGCAAATGCAGCCACCATCCAGGACATTGGTAAATGGATCAAAAGGGCTTTGCCTTTAAAGCTGATTTAGGGTATCCCTAATCTTAGGACACACCAAAGATGTGCCTCAGGGGACTATATTTGTAGTTTGCTTGTCTTTACAACTGTACATTCATGCTTGGGTCTCTACGTCTCTAAACATCTCCTTTCTGAATAAGAATATCCCTAAAGAAGCAGCACCGACATAACAAAGTTTTCACTTGTATGCTGTGCATATGCCGAGCACACACTACAACAAATGACCTAAACGCACATCTCCAGACAAGGAAGGATTGGCCAACAGGGTAATCAGGCAGTTCCTGAAGGGTTGGTCTAACAGGTCAGTTGTGGGATGTTTTTTGGCTGTTTGTGGATGAGGGAAATGTCTTTAAAAATCAAATTCGACTTGTAAGCCATATTAGAATTGCACCTACGAATGTGTTTAAACTGCTGTAGAAATGTGTTCACAAAGAAAATGACATGTAGGAAAAGGTGCTTGCTTTTTAACATTAAAGAATCATTTTCAAATGCATTATTAATGTCACAAATAATTAATAAATTAATCACACATAAGGAAAATGTGCTTGCTTAAAAGTATATGAAATAAGGTTAAGAATTTTTTTTGTATTAAGCTATTATTCCTAAATGTGCCCCTTTAATAGGCCCAAAAGCCTTTTCTTTCGACTCTTGCTCATAGCTTAATAGACTTTTATTTAGAATAATTTGCCTAGCATTTGCATCCTGTTAAGAATGTGCTGACTTCAAGCTTATGTTTCCTTAGCTTCATCATGTCACATTAGCTCACTTAAACTGAACAAAGAGCTTTGCTGTGACTATTAGAATAAATCATGATTTCGATACATTTCATGTATGCCTCACCAGAACATTATTGCTAGTTTGGTTCAGCATATCCGACTATCTTTTGTATTCACAATGAACATAGAGCGCATCTTTTAGCTTAGGTAAGAAGGTTCTCATGAGAACTTTCCTCCATGTTACCAATATATGCAACATTGTTTTACTACATATCGGTGTGGATGTATACCATGGGTATCGGGAGAAGAAGTGTCGGAAGTTGACAACACCATCAGATGAGCGGTTTTCATTTGGGGAGAATTATTAACACTTGCTAAAGTTTGTTCCATTGTTGTGTGATTTTATATTAATGAGTGTTCCTAGCTAGTGAGAGAGTCCCTTCTTTCGTTAGAGACTTGACTTGAGAGTCTTCACACTCGATACCTTATGGCTCTGCAGAGGGTCACTTCTTATTCAAGCTCTTTATTAACGACAGCTACTGCTTGAAGGTGACTTTATTCTTTACCTTATCCAAACTTGTATCTGATCAATGCTACTGCAAAGCTAATTCCTTTCATTGCTGATATTTTGACGGATGCTGCTGCAATGGTAGGGAACTGGGCTGAGTTTCCAGGATGACTCTTTATGGGAAGTTCTACTTTGCTCTTTTCCAAAAAGGAACTCTTCATGGGTTCTATTCCGGGTAGATTTGGCTCTTAGCTACAATTTACCTTTATGGAACACTCTGTATTGCTTTATGCTATCACTAACACATTTTTTACTTTCCTATTTCTGTAAACTGAACCAATCTGAATGGCGCCTGGTGGTTCCTTGAGGCGTGGGGAGCTCGGTGCCCATGTTTCTAAAGCAGCCTTGGCTCCAGGAAGACTGAAACCCGGAGTTTGGAGCGGAGCGAAGGCGCCGAGCACAAGATGGCGCCCGCTTGACTCGCAGCTCCCCGCCCTGGCTACTGACCCGGAGGGGGCACGGGCGACGTGGGTGTACCGGAGGAGGTAATCCTGGACTTCCGACCTTGAGAGAGCTGCCTGGATGTTCCGGAGGACGGCAGGGACGATGTGGTGATTGTTCACTGGTGTCAGCGCCCTGCGTATGGCGGATGCCCCCCCCCCCTGCTTGGGGCTCACCGAAGACACACCGTGGACCACACGCGACAGGGGCAATCGGAGGCGCGCATCGTTGGGGAGCGCCGCCTCCACCTGAACTGGCCTGCGGGGAACGCATCGACTGTCGGCCTGGAAGGCCGTGCGGCGCACTCCTGGAGGTCTGGAGGCGGGTGTACTGCTGGACCCCGGGCGGCCGCCGGAACAGAGGTGAGCCCACGCAATGATGAGGGGGACTAAGGGCAGCACCGGGACAATGCTTCGCAGGAGCTGCTGTCCCTCGCGGCCACGAGGTGGCCTGCCTGACTCTAAGATGGAGGCCCACTGCACTCCAGCCTAGCGGCCTGCACGGGAGAGCGGAGGTCCTTGGTGGGCGGGGCGTCGATTACTGTGGCCCAGAGGTGTTGCCCCGGCACTCGCCTTCACTGAGACGGCCGCCATAGACTTTCTGGGAGCTGAGGGAGGCCGTGGAGGACTTATGGTGTGCTGACCCTGATCTGGCCTTGCAGCTGTGACATCGCCAGCCCAGGCGGGAAGACTTACCCTGGGGACAGAGTGAGGGACGGGGCCCCCGCCGGCGGGATTGGCCGCTGACATCCCGGTGGCTGCGTAGCGTCGGCGGCCTCCACCACCAGAACGGCCACATAATTTTCCACATCCCGCCTACCCAACGGGCGACACTCACCTGCAGTGGCACCTGACTGCGCAGCAACGGAGCATAGTGCCAGAGGGCCCACCATCGGCTACAAATACGCCTCGCCCCGCCAAAGAGTCCACTTCGCGCTCGTGGGGCCCCCAGCGGATAATATGGGCAAACCTAGAGCAGCGGCGCCGGCCCCGGGGGCTGCGTCGGAGGCCCCGGCCAGCCAATCCAGCGGGGCCTCCAAAGCCGCTGGATCGTCGGGGGAGCCCTCTCTATTGGCCATGCTCGACAAGGTACTGGCAGCGATAGAGCAGTCGCGGCTTTTCCTGGAGCACCAGCTGGGCACCCTCACTACGGATGTCAGCCTCCTCCGCGATGATCATCGTAAACTGTCGGATAAAGTCTGGGACAATGCGAAAGCGGTCGCCGACATCCAACCTATGGGGCGGTCACGGTGCTGCAACATTCTCGTCCTTGGGCTGCCGGAGGGAATTGAACGATCTGATGCAGTGGAGTATATGGAGACCTGGACTAAATCATTCACCCCCAGTGATGACCGCACAGTGTACTTCTCCGTCGAGAGGGTGCACCGTGTTCCGGCGCGTCGCCCACAGCCAGGAGCCCCGCCGCGTCCCATGCTGGCCAAATTCCTACACTTCAGAGACCGTGATGCGGTGCTCCGGGCGGCCCGGCAGATGGGACCGCTCCGAGTCGTGAATAAAACCATCATGATCTTTCCCGACTATTCACGAGTGGTCCAGCGCCAAAGGGCGTCCTTTCTGAAGGTGAAACGACGCCTACGGGCGGAGAAAATACAGTACTCCCTGCAGTTCCCGTCCCGTCTGAAAATCATACACGATGGCGTTACTCACTTCTTTACAACACCTGAAGAGGCGCACGACTGGGCGGACTAGAACTGTACTGCGGGCCACCGGGCAGAGCGCACCCAGGAACAACGCGTGAGAACAGCGGGCCCCAGGAGACAATGCTCGCGAAGACGACACCGTCCAGGTGCCCCCACACCGCTTCCACATACCTTGGGGTCCCCAGAACTGGAGCAGATAGTTCAGGAGCGGCGCCAGGCCCTGAAAGCGGCGGCGGGCCTTTGCCCTGCCTCCCCAGCAACAGACCTTGAACGCGCCCCCCACATATTTACGTCGGAGGAGGAAGGGGACAGTGAGGCGATGCAGTCCGGAGTGGACTCTGTGGCTCTGCCCTCGGTCACGCCGCGAACAGCGGACGACCTGATAGGACTGGACCCTTGCAGCATGTTGAGCATTTACAGCGTGGGGAGATGTCTTCAACCCATTGTTATTGCTAGCTCCCGCGCTGCGCGCGTCCCCTCGCTGCCTCTGGCCTTACCACCCCCAGGTGCGGATCGACTGACCAGAAGCTAGTCATAGATAGCGCGCATAGCCCGCACATTGAGCCCCTAGCAGACACGGGCCGACACCCCTAAATTATGTTGATGCTCTCGTACCAATTGAGAGCTAGTTTGGACGTATCGCCTCTGACGATAGGTCCCCCGCGTTGGGGAAGGTTATTTTCTCCTCACCCCAGTTTTCCCTTCCCCTAGTCCACAAGTCGCTGAGCAGCTGCACTGACACACTAGGGACGCGGGCATGGGGTAAATGGATCAAAGCCGGGTGCCTCCGGGGGAGCCTGCTGACCCATCCTGCGCCATGCGCTAGACATACGCACTGATGGCACACACTGGTAAAACCACAATTCTTACACTGAATGTGCGCGGCATGCATACTGCACGCAAGAGATACTTCATATATGCATACATTAAGTGCCACCAAGCACAAATTGCGCTTCTGCAGGAGACGCACCTTACAGCAGGGGAGGTAGCGAAATTGCGCAGGCGATGGCGGGGAACCATATGTGCCACAACTTATTCAGCCTTCGCCCAAGGCACCCTTATATGGGTACGTCCTGGGGTTCCCTTTCAGGAACAGTCTCATATAATAGATCCAGATGGTCGATACGTTTTATTGCTAGGCCGGTTGGATGGTCAGGCAGTACTTCTCGGCAGCATCTATGGGCCCAACGCAGAACAAAATAAATTTTGGGAAGCGCTGTCCACTCCCTTAAGCACATGCACACAGGCACCCTGGATCCTGGGTGGAGATTACAACTGTGTGCAAAACATAGCACTGGACAGGTCCCACCTACCCCTTCCGACATCCCCCATTGTAGTGCAGGCAAAGCAGTTTGCAACATGGGCACAGCACTGGTCCCTGGCGGATGCTTGGCGAACCCGGAACCCTACCACCAAACTCTACTCGTTCCACTCCAGACCACATGACCTTAGAGTGCGCCTGGACTGTTTCCTTTGCTCCCCTACCATCCTACCTATCGTCTCAGACACTGACTATTTAGGTAGAACCGTATCAGACCACGACGCCCACACAATAACGATCCGTTGGCGCCCGCCACATCCTCCTGTCCCTAACTGGCGCCTCCCTAGGGATAGTCTTGACGATCCGGTTTTTAAACAAACTCTAGCGGATCACATCCGCCATTATTTCCAGGAGAACACAGGCACGGCCACTACACGCGCACAGGAGTGGAATGCTTTCAAGGTTGTAATACGGGGTACCTGCATTCGCCACATCACAGGAGTCCAACGGGTCCTGGAGCGGGATATCCAGAAGGCGGAACGAGCGTTGGCCGAGCTCACCAAAGAGATCAACCCGGCTAACGCCACGCCGAGACTGCCTACGCAGAGACGCTGGCAAGTATGCGCCGGTATAATTTCGCGGCATATGCAGCTCGGGTCCACAAAGAAGGCGACCGGGCGGGCACGTTATTGGCTTGGCTTGTCAAGCAGGATTCGAGCCTTCCGCCCATCACGGCCATTCATAACGCTCAAGGCACTCTGTTATACTCGCAGGACTTAATCCTCAAGGCCTTCCAAGAGCACTACACAATATTATATGCCAGCCCCCTTCCCCCGGTATCGGATGATGTCCTTTCCGAGTTTCTAGACTGCTTCCGGCTACCCCGCATAGCCCATGACACACGCCAAGACCTCGACGGACCTATCAGGGCGACCGAGATTAGGGACGCAATGAAGGTGCTGGCTACCCACAAGGCTCCTGGTTTAGATGGCCTTCCACTAGAATTTTATCACGCCTTTGCGTCCCAATTAGTCCCTCAGTTGGAGTCACAATTCCAGGCAGCCCTAGACGTGGGGGCCTTACCCCAATCCATGCGCGAATCAGTCATAGTGTCCCTTCTCAAGCCGGATAGAGACCCACATCAACTGGGCTCCTATCGAACCATAGCCTTACTGCCAGCAGATTATAAAATTTAAGGGAAGGTCCTGGCGCATAGGTACGCTACGGTCCTCCCGCAGCTAATCCACCCGGATCAGAACGGATTCGTCCTAGGCAGGCATACCTCTTATAACATCCGGCGGCTGTTCCATGTACAGGACCAGATACGGGAGCGGTTTCCCCGGGCAGCGTGTCTGGTGCTGGACCTTGAAAAAGCTTTCAACACTCTCTCATGGGCCTACCTGTTTCGGGTCCTACAACGCATGGGCATAGGACCCAGACTGCAAGCCTATACTCAGCTCAGCTACTCCGCGCCCAGCTCCAGAGCGCGAATAGGCTCCCTTATTTCGGATTCCTTTCCAGTCCACCGTGGCACCAGACAAGGATGCCCACCCTCCCCCTTGCTTTTCGCAATGGCGATGGAGCCGTTGGCGACTCTGCTCCGCGCAGCGGGCGAGGAGTGGGGCATCCCAATAAGTGATTCTACCCACTCAGTATCGTTATACGCTGACGATGTACTTATATATGCCCGGGATATTACAGCTGACTTAACTCCTATATTGCGTATCCTACACGACTTTGCGGAGGTTGCGGGATTCAGGGTCAACTGGCCCAAATCCACTGTCTATCCCCTGGTGCAGGCTATGCCCCACTGTCAAATACGAATGGGTAACGTGGAAATCTCGTGGAGTCCCCAAGCGGTTCGCTATTTAGGAGTTAGACTATACCATACACCGCAGGATGTCTATGAGGGGAACTACCGCAAATTGATGGGTAGCATTCGATATTCTGTCCACTTTTGGAAAGATCTTCCACTGGCGGTCACGGGGAAGATAGCGGTCGCAAAAATTATCCTCGTCCCGCGCCTGCTATATCTCTTCTCCAATCTTTCGGTGGTCCCCCCACGATCTCTATTTCGCGAGCTCGACACCCTGCTGGGGACCCTCATCTGGGGCAATTGTCGTCGGCGTATTGCTCTGGCAAAACTGCAACTGCCCCTCGACCAAGGTGGGCTAGCGGCCCCATCGTTTGAGGTGTATTTCCTGGCCGCCCAATTGCAGTGGGTGTCACACTGGATGGCGGGCCGGGCACAGGGGGAGCTGATCACCACGACAGGGCACATTCAAACCCCTACTATTCACTGCATGTTGCTACCAGGGGCAGCGCCGCTGGCGACTAAGCCCCTCCAAGTAATGACTGCGCGCGCCTGCCTGGCATGTATTCATCGTATGGATCGGGATGTGGCCCTGTACTCCCCACTTCTGCCACTGATAGGGTTCCCCAGGGGCCGGGTGCATTATACGGAGAGAATGCTGCAAACATGGACGGATCACGCCGTGACGGAGGTGGGGATGATGTTTTTTGAGGGACACTTGCAGACTTTTGACGCACTGGTTGACGATTTCGAACTTCCCTGGGGACAGTTCCTACGGCATAGACAGCTCCTCATGGACTGCCGCAGGCAGTGGCGTGCGATTGACATGGAACCCCCCATGCACCCGGTCATCCATGCGATCCTACAGATGGGGCCTGGACGCCACTTAGTCACTTGGGTCTATAAAGCCATACGGACTCTAAAACAACCCACACTTGCACCCCTCAGAGAATACTGGGAAACCGACTACCGCAGACCACTACATGACAGGGAATGGGCCAGGGCCCTTGAGCACACCAAGAAGGTGTCCCGCAATTACCGCTTTAAGAATATACAATTGCACATCCTGCATAGGACATACCTCACTCCCGAAAAATTACAGAAATATTTCCCTGACAGCTCGTTTGCTTGCCCCAGGTGCCTGGAGCCCACTGCCTCTTTCATACACATGTTCTGGGATTGTCCGACACTTCACAGTTACTGGCACGCGATCCACACCGCCCTTCGCACGGTTACGGGGTTACAGGACTTATACACATGGGAGGCTAGCACCCTGGGCATCCATAGGCGGCACAAGCATATGAAGGTGGAGAGGCGATTTGCTTCCCTGGTGCTCCTCCTGGCCAAACGGTGCATCACCATGCACTGGAAGACACCGGAGGGGCCTCCTCTAGCGGCATGGGTGGGCACAGTCAAAAAGTGGGGTAAGGCGGAGGAAGCACTACTCAGAGCGGAGGAAGCCCAGGGACTTCGCAAACACCCGATTTCCCTGCCCTGGGCCATGCTAATGCATTCCTTCGCGCAGGAAACGATAACGGTGGCGGGCCCACGAACGATTGGTCCCCCAAGGGCCCCCATGGCCCATGAGCCCACCTGGGGAGACGTACAAGGGGTCCAGGCGCCCGGCGGGTCATAATTGTGGACTGCGACTATTCCTTCATTATGCCTTCACACGGGCAGCGATCAGCGCTCTCGCCTCCCTCCTCCCCCCCCGCACCCGCGAAACCCCAACAATATACCCTGCAATGGTATAGCTCTCAGGCGCAAGATTACTACTGCTCATCATCCACGACATAGTGCACCCCCCAGTTTATATATCCCCAGTTTGTTGATGGTTAGCATGTGGCTGCAATCCCATAGCCTCTATGATAAAGTACAAAGGGGAGTGAGCACACCTCGCAGCCCCTGCAAGGCGCGGCGACTACCACGTGTGCTAATTGGGTGTACTTAGGCATAGGCCCCAGAAGCCTGTCCCTAGCTTATAGACAGAATGGAGACCCACATACCCAAGGCTCACACGCTCAGAAGTCCACACAGGGCGCGATTGAGCGTTCCTGTTTGTAGGCCTATATCAATCGCATTACCAGATGTGCTATTATATGTACTGTTTTTATAAATGCCAAAAAAAAGTGTTTTAAAAAAAAAAAAAAAAACTGAGCCAATCTGAATAAAGATGACAAAAAACCAGACTAATCCTTTAATATAAATAAAGGTTTTGAAAACTCTATCAATCTCTCATCATTGACTAAACATTAAGAATAAGACAGTTGATGATTTATGCATGACTTGTATTCTCATTCCAGCTCCATTCAAAAACGGTGGCAAAGGTCCATTGACCTGAAAGGAAGTCGTCAGGATTTCCAAAGGACGAAATCTGTAAGTTGGGGTGTTAGGTCTTAATGACCCTTTGGAAACCCTCCTAGGATTTTCCAGAGTTTCTTGCAGGAGAGTTACGGTTCACACGCTGAATGGAGCATTACAAATCGTACCCAAGCTTTATTAAAATAATACCCAATTCCAGTTTCCAGTGTCCAGATCCAGACAGCGTGGAGAAGCAAAAATTGAAGGCATTGCTGTATTAGCGGTTGCGGTACTGAAGATGTGAGTATTAATAGAATGAAAATGTTGTGGTAGAGAGTATTGTGGTTGTGAGTGGTTTTTCTTTTCAGGTGTATGAGCGGGAGATAGAGGCATCAAGTTGTTTAAAAGGAGGAGTTGAGTTTAAAGCTCATTGAAGTTGAAAGATCCCAGGATAATAATAAATGTTTAAACTTGTTTGCAGGTGAATTAGATGTGGAGTGTAAGGTACCATCACTTCCATCGGTAACAATAGGGACAAGCTGTGGTCTTTGATTAATCTTTGTTAATGTAGTGGAATCTTATTCTGCAAACGCTGCCTTGAGACCCTCACAGGTGAGAAGCCGCAATTTACAAACCTCGATTGATTTAAACAGTTGAAGCTGTATTGATTTGTATGAATTTTTGCTGAGCGAGAAGTCACTTGCATTTGTACAATATTCTTGAGTTGTTGTGAAAACTTAATTTCCTTTAGAAAGAGCAAACAAGAAGTTGTTTTAAGAAGATATTGGAAAGGCTGTGTGGGAATGCGAAGAAATTGTAAAGGAGAGTGAGCGGCTGTGAGGAGTGAGTCATACGTCACAGTGTTTCACTCTGGGATTGGATGGTTGTGTACTTCCGCGCTGTCATTAGCTAGTGGATGTATCTGTGTCACACTGTAATTGGACATTGATGGTTTGAGTTCTGTCTTTGGGTTTGGTAAAGAATTACATGAAATCAAAAGCTGTCATTTAATTGGTGAACAAAAATTTGACTTATACGGAACTGAATCAAAACATTTAGTTTTATGTGAAAATTTGAAAGCTCAATTGTCATTATGAAATGTTTAAAGGATTTTAAGAAATATGTTAGAAGAGATGTCACTATACCTGTAGGCAAAGGTGAAGAGGCTCTTCCTTAGGGTACTTCGGCATACATTATGACTATTGAACATGGATTACATTTGTGTTTGTGGCTTCGACAATGGAGCCGGACTACTGAAAATGAGGGTGCTTTAAGTTTGCCGAGATATGGGAGATTCAATACCAGAATCCTAGATCATTTGAAGGGAAAATTGCCTGATATAAAGCCACCACCTTGACCGATGCAATATGAAGCTTTTAGTGCTTGGGGAAAGGTTGTGAGGGAAAAAGAAAAACAGAAATATCAGAGAAGGACAGGAAGAGCAATGCGGAATTATGCAAATGCTCTATGGGATGAGGAACAGCAAAGATGGGGGAAAGGTATAATTGACGGAACCAGATTACATGTGTAGGTGTACTTGTAAAGCGCACTGTGACTCCATGGAATATCCTGGCGCTGAAGACCGCTGGGGAACCCATCCTGGTTTTCCCTGTGAGATGGTCCCTTTCTGGGTATCTCCAAGGTGAAACCAGGCATCCCCGGCGTCTGTGGGGGGCCGTTGTAGAGATGAGGCAAGCTTAATGCCCAGAGTTGCCGAGTGTGTTCCTGGTTAGAGTAGGTACCGAAGCGAGAATTATCGAGTCCGTTTTGACCCTGGTCCACGACCCTGCCGCGTCGGGAATTGAACCCTGGTCCCTGGCCGATTCTCTGCTTACGGGTCTGCCCCCTCTAACCAGTGAGCCACACCTCTCCACATCCGGTTCTCACATCAGAGGGTACGAAAAGGAGTAAATATACTGCTAGGCAAGAGAGGAAATGAGTCAGATACTGATTCGGGGAACGAGGGATTAGAACAGATGTTGTCTTCCCGACCACTACAACCTGTCAAATATTTTGACCCAGAAGAGTCAAGCGCTAGTACCAGTCGGACCATAGTTACAGCTCCAGTGGATTCAGATCCACTTCCGATTGAACGACCCTTACAGGTTTTACAAATTGCTCTACCAGTTGTGACCACCAGCTGTGGTCCCCATTGATAATGTTCCCATTGCACCTCGGGAGGTTGCTAGTGCATCACCCCAAACTGAGAGAAGGCCAGAAGTCTTAACGACACCAGTTGTTGGAAATGTACCGACAACCCAGAATACACAGTTAGTTCTGTGGAAACCCCCACAAAATGTGCATGCTCTAGTAGATGGAGGATGGACCCTAGTCTTTACGACTCACTTAATTGTGAATTATGATTTAATTGGCAATGGAGATGGATATTTACCAGCATAGACTGAAGAGATTACTGGAGAAATAAGGATAGCAGTTATAGAGCCCCCAAAAGAATCTAAGACCAGAAAGGACAGATCCTTGGATATTCCTTAATTAAAAATATAGCTGCTATGATTCATGACAAATTAGCAGGGATAGTGAAAAGGTATGATGTGGATCTTACTAACAACATAAATCTGCACCGTAGTTACAGGGTTGAATTGGATGAAAACATGAGAATTACTGGAATGCGTTTGCACATTACTGAACTAGTCAAATGCATACACAGATGGAAGGATGTGGAGAAGTTGAAACTTAGATGGGCAAAGAAACACAAAAAGAAAAAGAGGGAAACAGACTGCAAACAGGATGAGTTGGATGAGGCAGCAGCATATCGATTGAGGAAGTAGTTGGAGGTACTTATTGACATATGCCATGAAATAGAGGGGATTTGACAGCATTTATGAGCAATTTTTCAAAATTGAGAGGCAAGCCGGTGCAGTGATACGCACAAGTAGAAAGGTTTATAAAGATTGTGGAGAGATTTGGATAAGTTTCTCAAAATTGTGGTGCCAGCTGATTTGTGGGCAGAGTTTAAGGTAGCCATACAATGACCGAAAGGAAAATCACCTAGAGAGAGAGGAACTGGCGCACCTTCACCATTGGTGATGGAAACATATGAAGCGGTTATGACTTTTTTAAAGGAAAAATTCCTCCCAGGGATACTGATTGGTTAAAGATTAAAAGAACCACACAAAAGCCGAAGGAGACAGTTCATGATTACTCTGAAAGGTTACTGCAGGTGTTTAGCAAACAGGATAAGATGATGGACGGAGTGCTGAAACTTTTCAGACACTCACCCCCAGTCACAGATCTGGGTTAAATCCTTCACTTTCTTCTGCACACTAAGCCAACCCAGTTTGGACCCAGCCATAAGCAAATCAGTCTTGACCCTGCTCCTCATGGGAACAGTCCAGCACGAACTGCCAGGCCAGGTTCTCGCTGGACTGGAAACAAGCATCCTTTGACCGGTTTTGGGGTATCAACCCTCTCCAGGCAGGCTAGCTAGCAGCGGCAAAATGAGCAAGGGACCAACATCTGGGTATACCCTGGTCACTTAGGGCGAACATAGCAAACACAATAAGATGATGGACGGAGTGCTGAAATGTTTCAGACACTCACAACCAGTCACAGATCTGGGTTAAATCCATCATCGTTCTGCTCACTAAGCCATCCCAGTTTGGACCCAGTCATATGCAAATAAGACAGTACCAACATTTTGAATTATATTTTGCAGGAAGTAAAAATACAATCAAATAGAGCACAGGGATAATATGGGGTTATAAAAAATGAATGAACAGAAACGGTGCCACCCACATTGCACAAGCACACTCAGTTACTCCACCTACAATATCTTTACAAAAGCCTGTCAAATGTATAACCATAGGTAAAAGTTCCGCAAATGTTTTGGCTCTACACGGAACACCAGGAAAAGACGAAGGGGCCATAACAGTTCAATTAGAAACGCAGCAAGAATCTCAAGAAAAAGACAGGAAATTTACGAGGGAAGGACCAACCCTAACAAAAAGGGACAGGATAAGACGGAGGAAAACCCGTAACATACATAAAGAAGGGCAACAACAAAGTATACGCAACCTATTCTCCCCTCCAAAAAAAAACAAGAGCCGGACACTGCTCAGTGGGTGAAAAGCCAGAGAACCTAGCTACATCTGTCCCAGCTCTAGACGAAGGTAAAAATAAGAGCTTTCACCACACAGAGCGATGCACAAACAAAAGGCACCAACACAAAGCAAAGACAGAGGACAGAGGACACACTAATACCAACAGCAGACATACCAAATGATAATAGCTTCCCAGAGCCCAATTTCGACAACCCGGTGAATATAAAGCATCATTCCCCAACAGAGAACCCTAAAGCCAGTTCAAAGAAAAGAGACGCTCAGTCACAAACTGGATATCAAGCTATGTGTAAGGGGGAGGTTCAAAATATTTTGCAGGCCAAGCGCTAAATTCAAGATACAAAGCAGGACAATCCTCTTCAGGAACAACTTCAGATACGACCAAAAAAGCAGGGGGATTTGTCCCAGTGGCACCTACAGCAGCCCCATCTATAAATCTCATGTTGAGTTCAAATTATTCTTCTAAAGGAGCATTTCACACTTTGAATAGAGGGGAGATTATCAAATTAATAAATGAAATAAATGTGTTGGCGCATATTAACTCATCACACCTAACTTCAATAGAATTTAAACCTCATCCCTGCCAAAAGGATAGAGAAGCAACCCTAACTACGTGGGCTACAAGCGAGACAGCGCACAGAGTGCTGGAACAGCAGGAACGTTTTCAATACTGGTGATAGAACGATGGAAGATAGAACCATCACGATATCTGGGCCCGTTACTCCTCACAGACAAGTCTGTCAACAACCAAGGCCCAGGTAGGCCTCAGTCTACTAGATCAGAGAACAGTCACAGGGTGCAAATGGGAGCGTTGGGAGCAGAACCTCCCTTGTTTAGGTTGGAAAAATGACCACTAGTGAAATCAACATCTAACGACAGCCCCAGACTAGCCCAACTGGCATCAACAGTGGAGAAAAAGCAGGAATGGTCTTGGCTACATCAAGCCTTAAACTCTAGCTGGTCTTGATGTCAATAAACCCCGACAAGAGAACAATTACAAGCTATGCTCCTGGAATGCACATGGATTTGGAAAAACACCGTACAACAGAAACACAGAAACACAATGATATTTCTCCAAAATTTTGATCTCATCTTTTTACAAGAAACATGGAGCCTAAACACAATACCAATAGTAGGCTACATGGAACATCACACCTCCGCTGAAAGGAATCCAAACTATGGGCATTCAAAGGGGAGTCTCTCTACATACATATCTACAAAATATAACTGGCTACATGAAACAATTGATTTAGGTGTTGAATGGCTACAAGCAAACAAAATAGAAATAAAACCCCAAATGACACACATGTAGTCACTACTTATGCTGAATGTGTATATTCAGCCAAGTAAAATCAGGAAGTCAGGAAAGATGCCAACCTGGGTTGAACTAATAAAGCCACTACAAAAAATTACATCAGCATTCGCACTTCATTATTTCAGGGGACTTTTGTTCCAATCTCAATCAGGAGCATAAAAACTCAAGCAGCAAAGACACAGCCGCCAATGCTCGCAGAAAGTTGGAAGATAAAGGTCTACAGATAGTGAATGGCACCTCAATTGAGGGTACCCCGGCAGCAATAATCTTCCTCATTGGGAGGCATCAATCAAACATTGAACTATACACATTAATGGTTAAAGAAGCATTTATTTAGTTAAAGTCATTCAAAATCATTCCCTTTCGGAAAGTGACCATTTCCTGCAAGCTTTTAGATTAGAATGCAACTCTCCAAAATTAAGCACAATGAACTACGAGTTGTAATATACAAGGACTAAAATGGCATGGCTCAGACACAGAACAAATTATGACTATGGTGTATAATAACATAGAAAAAGCAGGAGAGACAAACACAGCAGTGGGGCACCCCGATAAGGCCTGGGAAAGTCTCATTAGGATCCTATTGTCAATATTTCCAGTCAATTCAGCTTCATGATTCTGGACATGATAGAAAGCATTCAAACTGGTCTGTAATTACCCAAATTATCGGAGTCCAAGTTAGGTTTCTTTTAGAAGAGGCCGGACTGAGGCATGTTTACATTCCTGTGGCACATGTCCCTTCATTAAGGAACAGTTAATGAGCCCCACCAAAAGTTTAAAAATGACTGGACCTAAGGTACTGAGCTTGGCAGGGGAAAGAGGATCTATCAGAGTACCAGACCTTATTGATGACAAAAATGCCACAATTCCAGGCAAGTCCATCAAGTCCCAAGCCTTCATTTCCTGACTCACTTGAGTCAAATAATGACCCTGGTAATTCTCCAGTGGTTGGAGAACCCACAAATGTACTTGGCTGAGAAGCCTCCTTACCTCCTATCTTTAGAGAAATCTGATTATCTAACACCTTTTTAACAAAGAAAAGCACCAGTTCCTCACGTTAAGGTTGTGCCAATATTGGCACTGATGAGGTCCTACTAGGATCAGAGAGATCCTTGATCTAAAGAAAGTTTTCAGACAGTTTGAAGACAGTTTTGATCAGAAGTAATTTGCACTGAATAAAAAGTCCTCCGGGCATCTCTACAGTGACCATGATACTTTCTCAGTGCATTTTTACATATGCATTTACTCTCCTCATTGTAGGCCAGCCTCCAGGACCTCTCTAGACCCTTAAATCTAGATCTTTCCACATGTAGTGCCTCATTGAACAAAGGGGCCATAGGATGAATTCAGATTGGGTGGCTGATTTTAGCTGCCAAAACTATGTACAGCGCGTCTCGCAGTCAGTTGTTGATCCTAGGCTGGTCTAACTCAGCCACTTGAATTAGGCTGGGCACTGAGTTCCTCAGTTGGCTGTTGAGGCCTACTGTGTCAAGTTTTGTTCAAGCCCTGGTCTTAATTTGTGTCCTGCCCCTCATTCTGGCCATACTGTAGCCTGTTCAGACCGCTCAGAGTACCGCATAATTATCCGACAATATCAGTGATACAGGAGTAGCTGAATCCAGCAATTGTATATTGGCCAAGATCGGATCTAGAAGATGTCCCGCTTTATGTGTAGATGCAGCATTACTTAGATCCAGGCTTAGGGCTTTGAGGTCCTCAGTTGAGGTCTGACCAAAACAGCATGAGCTGTCCTCAAAATGGATGTTCAGGTCACCCAATAATACAAAACTCAAGCATCCCAGGATGCAGGGTGCAAGGAGATCCGGGAGCAATGTACACCAATTCCCAGCATAGCCTGGTGATCGGTACACCAAGCTGCCTGATAATGTGAACTTGTGTGTAAGTTCTAATGAAAAAAATATTGCTTCACAATTTGGTATTGTGAGTTCTTGAGTAGTGCATTTAAAACTGTTTTTAAATACAATGGTATGGAGTATGTTCCCTTTCCATGATGGTGGACATTATTCAATTGGAAGATTCGATTAAAGAAAGTTCTTAAATCACAAGCCCAGAAAGTGACATCATACTTAAGCTTATTTGGAAGTCCGTTTGGGCCCGGTTCTCCCTCTTCCTTCAACGTCTTTAAGATCTTCTTTAGGCTCTTATCATCTGTTAAGGCCTCCACATTGTCTAATTGGAGTATGAGTAAGCGTTGTATTTCAAGGTTACGTGACTGTTTGCTGTAGGTTACGGTACTTTGTTTTACCTCCTGGTTCCCAGCAACTGACTCATGCAGTGTCATTACGGGCCTTGGATTGTTATTGCGGGTATCCGTTAGCTGTTTGCTTGCTGGTCCGGAGTACATAGCATGGATGTGGGACACCTAAGCGTCTAATGAGATCCCGGCATTTTGATGTCTAGTTGTTCCGATACTAGCTTATTTATCACACCCCAAAATTCTTTACCGTTTGGTAGCTTGCTAGTCGTGAGGAGCTTAATCCATATTCCATCTTGATGTTTCTTTTTTGCCTTCCGACATCCTTTGTGATAAATTGACCTCATCTTCCGAAGTTGTGATTTTTCAGATTTGTTTTCCCTATTCTTGCACTTTTTTGGTAATTTGTTTTTTTTAGTTCCCGCAACTCCCTGGTGTACCAGTTCTGCCTTTCTGGGAACCGTGTAGCTTGGCTTTCTTCGTTCTTTCAGTGAGGAATGTTAATAGACATCTCTCCAGTGTTATTGAATCCCAGGGCTCCCTACACCCTTCACAATCTGGGTTTAAGGATGGGACACAGTACCTAATCCATCCTTCTAGGAGTCACCGAACATCTTAGACGACTCCTGGATGGGGGCAATCTTTATCTCAACATGGACTTCGACACTGTCTCATGAGACTCTCCCGGAGAGACTGGCTGTTGTGAGACTCCAAGGTACAGCCCTTTCCTGGATGACATCCTGTATAAAGTATTGTTCATTTTAGGTGCTCTCAGCCAGTACCTCCTCTGAGCGACACATCCTTACTGCAGGAATTCCTCAAGGTTCAGACCCAAGTCCGGCACTATTTAACATTAATGTGCGCCCACTGGCGAACTTAGTGGAAAGTTGTGTACTTACTTTATTTTCATACGCAGACTACACACAGATTATTTTCATCTGCTCGCAAATACATCTCTGAGGTATTGAACTCATGCTTGGTTGCAAGATGGATGAACAACTATTCACTAAAATTGAACGGAGATAAGACTGAGGTACTGGTACTGGGGAAAGAACCCCTCAATGTGGGGTCCTCAACACTGGCCAGAAACATTTGGTTCCATGCTGGAGCCAGTTACCAAGGTTAAGAACCTTGGTTTTTGATGGACAATGAGTTATCCATGAGACCGGATGAAGGAGGCTGCAATCTGTTTTGCCATCCTGACTAAAATGGCTGCGGAAAATCATCTGGCTTCTGCTATTACCAGCTGAAAGGACGGTAATTCAGGCACTTATTATGTAAGACTGGACTGGACTATGGTAATGTGCTTTATCTGGGGGTAGAAACAACTTCTATTAGACGGTTACAAGTGGTCCAGAATTTGGCAGTCAGAATGCTCTATAGATTCCCGAAAAGCACTTCAACTGCGCACCTCCCACGTGAACTCCACTACCTCAAGGTCGAGAAGCGAATTCAGTTCAAACCCTTGTGCTACTGCTACATGTACAGAGCAAGATCAGAGACTGGTCCAAGATATCTTCATGAATTTGCCAGACCTTATCATCCAGCCCATCCCTGCATTCCAGCAGACTTTTCCTCTGCGTTATTCCTAGAGCGAAATGTACTCGCACTGAGAAGCTGTTCCTCATTTACACTCTTCCACAAACAACTGAAGACCTGGTTGTTTTAATCTAATGTAACTTAGATAGGCCAAACCCGTCGTGTAAGCGCCGGGAAACCCCAAGTGGGTAGCTCAGCGCTATGTAATATTTCATTACAATAATAATAATATATAATAAAGGCAGTCATTCATTCCCGCTTAACTATATGCTAATAGAGTTAAAAGATGTATTAGCCAAATTTTATGCCTCTTGCATACTTCAAGACCTTCAAGCCTGGGTTAATGAACTGGGTTTAAACCAGGCATGGGGACAGTTACAAACCTGTCAGTCCTAACCATCTTAGCGGAATAGGCAATACAGCAAAAATCCCCTTTGTTCACATGCCTCATCAATCTCAAATCCGCATCTGATAGTCTCCTGTGGCCGTCTTTAGGCAAAATTTGCAGAATGGGCTATCCCAGGAAAACTGCTAAACGCAAAAATAGCAATGTACAGTGACCCATGGGCCCAGGTCAAAGTTGGAATGGTAGCAGAGTAGTCACAAAAATTCACACAACGAAGGTCTGAAACAGGGGAGCGTCTTAGCCCCAAGTCTATTCAACTTATACCTCACTGATTTAGATACCTACTTGACACAAGTGGAACTTCATTCACCAAAACTGGCAACAGAGAAAATCTCATCCTTGCAATATGCCAATGACATCGTCACCTTGAGCCCAACCCTCACTGGGCTTCAAAGGTCTATGGATGCATTAGCGGGTTACATAGAGCAGCAAGCTATGGAGATGAACCTAGGTAAAACAGAAGTGGTACGCCTTGTCAACTCAGAACGCAACTCATTCACTTGCTTTATAAAGGGCAAACAAGTTGAGACTGTATCGTCAAACAAGTATTTTGGCATTAACATGGAGCACCAGCTGACCTTTAAACATCTGGCAGTACAACGGGAGAGAGCGCATTCATTAACATTTGCACTTAAGCTGATGAAAAAGAAACTCAGCTGCCCTTCACACGAACACCTGCTAGCAATAATGTCAGCCAAACTTATTCCAACTGGAGATCATACACAGAAAGGAAACGACCACCCTGAATTTTTTACAAACGAATGCCTATAAAGCAGTTTTCAGCTTGCCAAAATCAACTTCCCCAGCCCAGGTCCGGCTCGAATTTGGCTTAAAACTATCAAAAGCAGCGCAGCATGAGTGCTTTTGTTAAATTATGTTGGAGACTCCGTGCCTCAGCAAGTGGCTCCCTGAAAACCCTATGCTGTCTGGAAAGCAAGGCTTGGATGAGGAAACAATTGAAAACATCTTGGGGGAGTACATAGGACTGTCAATAGACGAACTTGGTGTCAAAGAAGCATGGGCAAGCAGCATTGAAGGAACAGCCTCATTCAAATAATTAAGGCTCGTCAACAAAGCTTTGGTCTCAGCTATAGGACAAGAATACATTTGCAAAGAGACATGTGCCTGGAAAGTACTTAATACGTACAGGAGTTTGAGACCCCCAGCATATTTGACAGCCCATCTCTCCGTACCTTTAAAACATGTATTTATGCTATACCGCTTTGGGCACCTAGACACAAAAGATCTCATCCCTACATGGTAGGGCAGTCCCCCTCATCCAAAACGTCGTTATGAAACAGAGTCAATCCACCACATCTTTTGCACTTGCCCTGAAGTTTTGGGACAAAGAAAGAAGCTACTGAAACCATTGTTTTGAAACTCCACATCTGCACCTGTAGGCAAAATGTTATCACCTGGCTGAGTGGAGTTTCAATACCTCTAGCCTACCAGGGAACACCATTCTTGAAATTGGCAAAGAATCATCTCGGCAGCACACAAGGCTGGGGTCACTGATGAGGTTATATCATCCCCCAAACCCTCGCACATCTAGGATCATGAACAACTAACGAGGAAGTAGCAGGCATCAGGCACACATCATTCAGAGCACAAAAATCAGAGGGTTAAAAAGCAACTAAGAAACTACAAAGACTATGATTATTTGGTCAACCTATAGGCACTTTAAGAGCACGTCGATGGAGAATAACAAGGAAAAAGGAACTATAGACTCAGAAACAGAGACTTTTGCCCTAATTATAAGAACAGATGATTCACTCCGAATGTATTAGGTAAAGATTTTAACATTTTTCATGATATGTTGCACAAATTGTTTACACTTTCGAGCTTTACATGCAACTGTTTTATCAATATTGTTGGAGAGCAATAAGAAAATGGAAGCACAGGGCCAGACACTGAAAGATTAAGTGCCACCTGTAAGATCAGATGATTTGTATTTCATGTATTACGGATGTATTTCGTTTTGGTTGAAGTCGTATGACATGTTGCACGACTTGTTAGCACTTTGTGAGCTTCATATGTACTTTGTTTTTAATTAAGCAATAAAACCTACCTTACCATGGATGACATAATCAACAGAACCACTCACATACCCACACACACCACCACACAACCTCTCATACACCCACTTACTCATCCACAGAGCCACTCACTAACCCACTCACTAACCCATACACCTACTCACAGTCACTCACCCATTCAGCCACTCACACACCCACTCACTTATCAACACAGCTACTCACACACCCAGTCACTCACTCATACAGCCTGTCAACAGTCACTCACACAACCACTTAAATACCCATTCACACATGCATACAAGTACTCACATGTCTAATCACTCACTCATAACGCCACTCACACAGTCACTTTCCAATACTTTGTTTGAATTTCAGGTTGATATCAACAGACTCTATCCATCCACTTAATCACTCTTATTTTAAGTGCTACAGTACAGTCTTTAAATTTTCCAACCCCCAAACTCTTTTACCTCCATTTCTGAGACATTTGACATGGTCTCCCATCCCATTTTAATCCACAGGCTTCACAAGGCTGAGCTGCATGGCGGGGCACTACACTGGCTCTGCAACTTCCTTACAAATCGAACACAACAAGTCTACCTGGACTCCTTCAAGTCACATCTGATGCAATTGAACAAGGGAGTGGCCCAGGGCTCGTGCCTGACCCCAACCCTCTTTAATATCTACATGGCCCCACTTCTTTAATATCTTATCTACATAGCGCCACTTGCCCAGATAGTGAGAGCCTGCGGTGTGGAGATCGTGTCATACACTGACGACACCCAACTCCTTATTTCATTTGGCCCCGATCCAGACAAAGTGAAAAGCAAATTTGCTAATTGCATGAGGGAAGCCGCTGCTTGGATGACTAGGAACTGTCTCCAACTAAACAACAACAAGACTCAGATCATGCTTTTAGGAAAAGCGTCTGAGCTTTGGTCTGCTGACTGGTGGCCATCTGAACTTGGCCCTGCCCCTTCACCTAAGCAGGCAATGAAAAATCTTTGAGTGAAGTTCCATCAATCAAAAATGTGTCCTCACGTAACGCAACTGGTGCTTGTGTACAGCGCTCTGATACCTGATATCTTCGGGTTGAGTTTGCGCTATATAAAACTCTGTTAAAAAAATAAAAATTAAAAATCACTTGCCATAAAAGACCAAGTTAACGTCACCTGCGAGACTTGCTTTGCCACTATGAAGCTTCTTAAAAAGGCCCTCCCTAGGCTTCCCAACAGTGCTAGGAAAGCTCTTGTCCAGGCTCTCATCACCAGCCACCTGGACTAGGGAAATGCTCTGCTGACATCAGTAAACAGCACCCTGCTGACCAAGTTGTAGGTGGTTCAGAACACTGCCGCTAGACTTATCTGCAATCTTCCTTTTCGTTCCCCCTCCTCCCCTATTCTTCGGAAGCTTCATTGGCTGCCAATTAGAAAACAAGTAATTTTTAGGTCGAGCCTGCGCCAGTGCGCAAGCGCTGTTCTGCAAAGACGTGAGGTAGTTCAGTACGGAGAGAGAAGCTTCGCCCACTCCCCCGCCCTTATTTTTCATTGGCTTGTGTGTTTGTCCTTTGCAAATGCTGTCTTCTGAGTCATTATGAGGCTTGTTAGTCCCTCCTTAGTACAGCCATGTCATCATTTGTATCCTTCCATGGCTACTGGCCCCTTTACTTGGTTGTTACTCGGTACGTGCACTATTTTCGTCATTGAGTTTCTTCTAGATTAGGCACAACGTGCTGTGGTTACCTTCAGCGCGCCATGTGCGCTTTCATTTTTAAAGCAGCTGGCACAAAGACAGACGTTTTAAAAAAAAAATTGTGTACCCAATGCTCTTCTCATGTTTATTTTCCTGATAAAAGGAGAGACGGACGGCCCACACCCTGAGAAGCATTTGGATGAACGCCGGACATGACAGGGAGGTACATACCGTAGAAACCGAGTGTATTTCTGCTTTAAATAGCCAACACCGTGCCGGTTCTCTTTCTAATCTTTCACTTTCAGCTGTGTGTGTGTGACGCCTTTGCATTTCTCCCTGGTGTGGCGAGCAGAGCAGATCGCTGGAAGAAACCGGCGAGAGGCCGAGACAAGTTGGAGAGACCCGTCTGCCCCCGATGTTTCAGCTAAGTGCACGGCTTCCTCCGGGTTGTTGTTATTTGCTCTGCTATGGTTTAGACTGGGGACTTTTCGGGCACAGCTCTGCTGCTTTTACGCATGTGCCAGCAGCGGCAGACGCTTGTTTTGTATTAGAGTGACATAGGAACCTCCAAGTGGCAGCCAAACAACCCCAAAAGCTGTAGCTCTTGTGTAGCTGTTTGAGAATAAATACAGAGCTTCCTAAATTAATATTTGCATCTCACGGTTTACCTCACCAGCTGTATTGTTTAAGCATGTATTTATGTGGCATTCTGTTAGGAAGATAGCAATACAGTATGTTGTCTTTTAAAAGCCAACGTGCTTATTTGGTGCGACTCACTTTTAGGAACATTGTGCTACAGTAATGATCTATTGCTTTGCAGTTCATCGTAGTACCTCACATCTTCTAGTGAAATGTGTCGGATCTCACTCCTTCCTCCTTCAGATTTGTTTGTTGTTTAAGTCCCCTTGTTTAATGAAGACTCGTTGCAGTAGGAGTCTCCCAGGCCGCGCCAAGCTCAGGATGTCCCAGCCTGTGTTGCATGGGCCCGTGCCCTCCGGGGATGAGGGATCCAAGCCCTTTGAAGAGTGGGGTAAACAGACTCACGCAGCACCGAAGTAGGAGAGAGGGACTCATTAGCACCCTTCAGAACTGCCATGGGGCTCAGTTCTGAGATTTTACCCGAAAGCTTAGCTTCTATGGGTGCAGCAGGTGCAGTGGCAGTGGGGCCCACTGAATCCTGATTATTGTTGTGTTACAGACTGTTATTATTTTTCTTGGTGCAATATGTTAAACTGGCGCGGGGTCTCACTGTGATTTGTTGTCATTGTAATGGCGTGTGACCTGTTTTACTGTGGTCGGTTGCATTTCTTGGAGTTTCCTGTGATTGCTTTGTGTTATGCCTGTATTTCCCTGATAACAGACATAGTACTGAGAACTGGGAGCTGATGTTCCTTTGTGTAAGTTTGTTTTATAGGGCCTGTGCGAGGCATGGTGTCACCAAGCTATGAGCCTGCTGGTGACAGAGTGCATGCCAAGCGATCTATGACAAGGTTCACTAGCTAGCAAGGATACCTTGAACAATGGTGCAAACAAGAAATATGGCCCCTTTGACTGCTGTTGGGGGCAGCAAAATACAGCAGTGTCATGGTTCGGTGGGCCCCGGTGCCACTACACCTGCTGCACCAATGGTAGCTAAGCCACAGACTAGGAATTAGCACAGTCCATTTTCATGAACAGTGCTCTGGTGACGTATGATCTTGTACGTTTCTCCACGCTGGTGGCATAGGGACATTGTGCTACTATCCCCACAGTACATCCCCTACCCCGACCGCAGCAGACTCAGCCAGGGTGCACCGCTAACATCCAATCCTCTTAGGTAGGGAAGCATAAAATGGGCTCTGGCCTGTGCTCCGCAGTGAGAGTGGAGAGCGAGGCAGGGAAATCTTTCACGTCCGCTCCTTCACAAGGGGCGGCACATACGGTGAGCGGGGCATGGAGTAAGCAGTAGACCCAAGACGCTGCAGCACAGAGGGGGCACCCTAGGGGAAAACCAATGTGTTTTCTGGGTACTCACCAGTGCCACTAAAGTTGCTCCACAGCAGGGGGATTCGAATGGTGGTACTTGCCTCAATGCAAACATTGAAGATGCCCCCCCCCTCCCCCCATCAGGTACTAACAGCCAACCATTATTGGGGAACAGTTTCTCATATCTTTGTGCCACTGTACCTGCCCCACTATCCAACGCTATACCCCAGAACGCGGGCAGAACCCGTAAACAGATACCCTAGGCTAAGGACAGGGCGAAATTCTGTTACAACTCTACATACCATGACACATGTTTTTTGTTTCATAACGTTTTTATTAGCATTTAGAAAGGACACATAGTGCATTACATGATACAACAGCCTGTATATGGCTCGATATAATACTGAATCAGGCAGCGTAAAAAGAGAAAAATAATTTTCAGCGCCATAACATCTCATACCCAGCTAACCCTGTGGGCTTGAAATCACCGATGAAACTCCATAAAGCATTCAGGGCAGCCTCGCTAGTAGTGGCACATCTGCGCTGCGTCGCTATGGCATTGTTATGTCAATTTGCTGTGTATCATAGCTCGCAGATTAACAAAGAGAAACCAATCAATGTGGCGGGGGAGGATAAGCAGGGGGTAGTGGGGAATGGTGAACGAAAGCGGCGGGGGGGGAGGTGGCAGCTCCCTACAACCGCTATCTAGAACCACTGCAATACCAGAGAGTGCCGCTGTGGCTAAACCAGACTTCGCCTCCGGTAGAATGTGTAGTAAGGCTAGGGGCGGCAACAATGGTTTAAGCGTCGGAGGCAAAGGCGTCCAAGTCAGGAAGAGTGTCTGAGAGTGGCATATGGTGCAAGCAATCTGTAGGGTTCCAGAAGCCCCCTGGATCAGTGGGGCAAACTACATCATCGAACAACTGCAGGGCTCGAAGTCTAGGTGGCTGCAGTCTAGCGTTTTCCAGTCGCCCCAAATGGTCAATCAGGGGCTTCCAAAGTTTCCAGAATTTAGTATCTCGGAATTGAAGACGTGCCGTGAGCAACTCCATCGCCACCACATGCCACAAGCGGGTGAACCACACATTTATGGAGGGTGTTTCTGCTTTCTTCCAATAAAGGGCAACAGTTTGCTTCGCCGCGCCCAGCCTATGGAGGCTAAGATGCCAATCTCGACACGTCATAGCTCTCAGGTTCACCGGTTTAAGGCCCAGAACGATTGTGAGCGGGTCCTCGGGCAGCGGGTACCCCAGCACCCGTTTAATATGGCTACGGACCTCTTTCCAATAGGTAGTCAGGAGAGGGCACGCCCACCAAATATGTATAAAATCTCCCAGTGCTTGAGCGCAGCGCCAGCATAGGGGGGAAGCATTAGGGAACATTTTTTGGAGTCGAGCAGGGGTATAGTACCATTGAGTCATTACTTTGTAGGCAGATTCCTGTTGGGGAATGCTATGGAGGGTTTTGGGGATGTCTCGCCAGAGCCGTGCCCACTGAGAGGGACTGCCACCGCTGTTGATAAGGATGAGCATCCAAACGCTGTGAACGCTGGAGCATGTGGTATATGTGAGAAACTAGCCCCTTATAAGTGCCGAAGGTACGCGCCAACCGCTCGAACGGCGTGAAAGGCTGCGTGGCCGCCCGCGCCAAGGGGCAGCCCTGTATCCAGTGCCGGAGCTGGATATATTGAAATCTGTCCTTCTCTGTTAAACAGAATTCTTGCTTGCATTGAGCAAAGGTTTTGAAGTCGTCTCCCATAAATAAATCCCGTATCGTTCTACAACCGGTTTCTGTCCAAGGTGCAAAGTAGGGCGGGCGACACACAGGGGGGGAACTGCGGGTTGCGAGCAATTGGAGTATGCGGGGACGGATAAGAGGTAAGGCCCCTGCGGACAGCCACTTTGTCCCAAATCCCGAGCACTCTTTTAGTAGGAACTGCCATGTAGGCGCTGCGGTGACGCACCTCCCTAGGCAGCCAAGCATGGTCCCAAAGCGGGCGACAGGTGACCGCCCGATCCATATGAAACACACCTTCTCGCTCTCTCACGCTCCCCACTCCAGGATAAAGCGGAGGTGTGACGCCCAATAGTATTCGATCAGATTGGGGCAGGCAAGTCCGCCCCTGTCCCGGGGGAGCATTAAAATTTTACTAGAGAACCGTGGTTTCTTACCGCCCCAGATGAATGCAGTCAGTTTGTGTTGCAACCCTTGGATTTGGTGCTTTGGGATGGGCGTCGGTAAAGCTTGAAAAAGGTAAAGGAGCTTCGGCAATATGGACATTTTAACTGTGTTGAGGTGGCCTAGCCAAGAAAGCGTCAGGGCCTTCCACGCGCGCAAATCGGCTATAACGGCGTTTTTATATTCCTGCCAGTTGGCTTGCGACCAGGTGGCTAAGTCCGGCGTTAAGTTATGACCGAGATATCTTATGGACCTGGTCGCCCATTGATAAGGAACGAGAGTCTGCAAAGTTGTAATCTCCCCGTCCGGGATCGTATGGTTAAGAACCCATGATTTCGTATGGTTAATTTTAAGGCCGGAGGCCTGCTCGTATGTTTGGAGCATCGTATGCACCGCCGGAAGCGAACGCCGAGGGTCAGATAAAGTAAGAAGCAGATCGTCTGCAAATAGGGCAATCTTATGTTCAACACCCCCAAGAGAGATGCCGCGAATATCAGGGGACCGGCGCACCATAATGGCGAGAAGCTCTATCACAAGGGCAAACAATAGGGGCGACAGGGGGCAACCCTGCCGAGTGCCCCTGCAGATGGAGAAAGGCTGTGTAAGTTGACCATTGACTCGTACTCTGGCTAGCGGTGATATATAGGGAGCCATGATACGCACTATCATCATAGGACCTAGACCCACTTTCCGTAGCACTGCGCGAAGAAATATCCAGTCCACCCGATCAAACGCTTTTTCAGCGTCTAGCGAGAGCAGGCAGGCCGGAATCTTCCAGTGTTTAGCATTCCCAACAAGATGGGCCACTCGGCGCACATTATTGGCACCCTGGCGTTGGTGGATAAACCCCACCTGATCCGGGTCGATGAGATTGGGCAGGTGAGGGCTGAGCCGTTTGGCGAGAATTTTGGTGTAAAGCTTAAGATCTGTATTTAGCAGGGCAATAGGACGGTAGGAGGAGCAGAGTGCGTGGTCCTTCCCAGGTTTTGGGATGAGAGCAATTTCAGCCAACGCCATGTCTGGGGAAGGCCCTACCGATTCCGTGAACGAGTTGAAGAGGCGTAAGAGATAGGGTAGCAGTTGCGGTAGAAAGGCGCGATAAAAAGAAACCGGGAGTCCGTCGGGGCCAGGCGTTTTACCTAATGGAAGGTCCTTCAGAGCACTGGATATTTCTTCCAGAGTATTAGGCTCTTTCAGCAGCTTGGAATGATACTCGCTCAGAGGCTCCCAAGCACAGGTGTCCAAGGCGGCCGATATCAGATCAGGTGCAGGTCGATCATTAGTGTAAAGAGACGCATAATAGTCATGAAATTCCTGAAGTTTAGCCAGTTCTGTGACAGCCCACGACCCATTCCCGCTCCGTATTTTTGCAATGTGAGCCTTGGCCGCCCGCGTTCTCAAGCGACGCGCTAGGACATTTCCCACCTTGTCCCCACCGTCGTAATAGCGTTGTCATAATGCGAGTAGAGCATGTTCAGCCTTGTTTGTTCTGTGCACCCGGAGCTGGCCCCCAAGTACAGCCAGTCACCTTTTATGTGCCGCCAAAGGGCGCTCCTGGTCCATCCTCTCGAGCGTCTTAATTTCTTGCGTGAGCTTATTTTCGGATAACCGAGCTTCCCGTGCCCTAGCGATGGCCAATGACGTAAGGGTACCGTGTATCGTAGCTTTGAAAGCGTCCCATAAGACAGGGAGAGAGGTCTCCGATAAGTCATTAATTTCAAAATATGCGGAGATAGCCGCCTGAAGCTCTTCCCTGTCTACCGGTTCTCTTAGGACATAGACCAGGAACCGCCATCTATTAGGCCGTATTGAGCGGAAGAAATGCTCATGTAGAAGTAACTCCACGTGTGCATGATCAGAGATCGCAATACTGGAGTGAGACGCCGAAAGGGTATCCTTGATCAAAGAGTGGGACACAAAGATAAAATCAATGCGAGAATAGGAGCGGTGAGCATGGGAGTAGTAGGTGTAGTACCGCAGTCCAGGGGAGTGATAGCGCCAGGCATCAACCAGGTTTAGAGCAGTGAGGGATTTTTTCACTGCTGCGGACATAGCCCCCACCCCCATGGAAGGCGCCCCCACAGCGATCTAGGTCCGCGTCCCATACCAAGTTGAAGTCCCCTCCGACTATGAGGTCCGAGTTTACCAGCTCAAGGCGTTCCCTGAGAAAAATCCTGCGTAAGAAAGCGTCCTGGCCCTGATTGGGTGCGTATATATTACAGAGAGTAAGTGTACGGTGCCCTCTCCTTATCTCTACCCTCAGAAATCTGCCCTCGGTGTCCCGAATCACTTTGGTGTCTAACTGAATGATGCCCGCCCTGCATAGAATAGCTACACCCGCTGTCTTAGTGGCTGCTGAGGACCAGAACCGTTGGGGGAAACATGGGTGAGACTTACGTGTTACGTCATCCTTAAGGAGGTGGGTCTCTTGCAAGTAGATTATATCAGGATTCTGCAGTAGTAAATACCGCCATACTTGGCGTCTCTTGTTGGGAGAATTGAGCCCCTTCACATTAGGGGAAATAATCTTCCGACAAGGTGTTGTGGCCATCTTCACATATCGTCAAATACAGCTGCCGCCTCGTGACTCTCCCACGTGTCAGTGTACTCCCCCCGCCGAGAGGGTGTATAGAGAAGGGAAAGAGAAGGAAAGGGGTGGGAACGGGGAAAATAACTAAAGTACTGCAACGGCCAACATGGCCAACAGAGCCTATTCCAGTCAAGGGAGGAGCCAGGCACAACGGCACGGGCTGTCCCGGAGATGTCACTCTCCCAGAAATAGGAGTGGGGGGTCGGTCATCGCGTAAATCGTGAAGCCTGATCACTGGTAGACACCTCCAGGCCGCCACCCCAGGTTTGTAGACAAGGCGCCTGATAATGTGACGTCTGGAGCGCAGTGAAGGAGAGTGGAACAACCGCAGGTCAACCAGTCGGAGCGTGTCCCTAATCAGGAGACAGATGGTAGACAAGTCGCCCAGCATCAAGACGGTTCATTTGGGGGCAGACGCCTGCGATCCTGAGGGCGACGGGCCTCCCTCCAGAGATTTTATATGCCGTATGATGTCTTGCTTATCCCGCGATGATCTGCTACCATCAGGAGAAGAAGGGTGTCTGGGGCGACGCACCGTGGACCATTGAGGTTGTGACGGGACTCGGAGTTTGGCGGGCCGGCGCGCAGGGCTGGTGGGCGGGGTGTCCGGGATTTGAAGCAATTGAGCCGCCTCTCTATAGGATCTCAGCACGCGGTGTTGAGACTCACATTGGAACGGGAGGCCAAAGGGGTGACCCCATTGATAGCTTATGTTAAGTTCCCGGAGCTGGTCAGTAATGGGTCGGAAATCCCTCCGGCGTCGAAGAGTCGTGGGGGCCAAGTCCTGGAATAGCTGGATGGGCGCGCCTCCGCACAATATCTCAGGCTTGCCCCTGGCCGCCTTAAGAATGGCTTCTTTTTCAACGAAAAAGTGAACCCGTGTCAGAATATCAGGAGTGAGACCAGGTCTTCCAGGCGGTCCCGAGACTCTATGCGCACGGTCCAGTGTTGGCGGCGAGACATCGTCGTCACCTCTGATGTCATGAAGCAGGTCAGCCACGAACGACATTATGTCTGCACCTTCCGCCCCAATTGGTACGCCTCGTATGCGTATGTTGTTCCGGCGCCCCTTATTTTCCAAATCTTCCTGTTCGATCTGCAGTTCAACATGCTGTTCTTCCAATGTTGCGAGCCGCTGCCACAGATGTTCCTGGTCCTCTGTGCGGGCGTCTAGGGTCTTCTCCAGGTCATCTACTCGCCCCCCCAGTTCCCCCACGTCTCTCCGAAGGTCCTTAACACATGCTTGCACTTCCGTGCACAGAGACCCGATTTCCGACTTAAGCTCCTGCATAAACAAAATCATGAAGGATTGCGTGACCGGCTCAGAGGGGCCTCCAGCCCCCGCTGGCGCAGCAACCGTCTGGGCCGAGCCTGGCTTGCTCCACAGATCCATAACCGTAGCGTCTTTGGGGGTCGCCTGGGATTCCTTCCCTGTCTTGGAGCGTGTCATATTCTGTGGGCGCTGATAGTTGGTCCAATAATGTGCCGGAGGAGTTGTTGCCCCGCCGCCGGTCACCCACTTGCCCAGGCGCCGGGAGAGCCGCAGCGATCAGACCAGAGGTCCAGAGCACTATACTCCAGGGGACCCACGAAGGCCGGTACCGTGGGTATAGGGCGTGGCCACCGAAGGATCCCACAGCCAAAGGGAGGGCAACACAGGTCCCCAGCCCACCAAGCAACTCGAAGTCTCCAGGCCTCCAACAATCACCCAAAAGAGACCTCCAACGTGGCCAACCCCCCGCCTCCGGGGCCACCTGTTGCTCCGGCCCTGTCACTCGAGGGGGATGCAGAATATACAGACCAGCGCCGGAAGGGCCACAGGCTCACATGCAAGTGTTCAGGGGTCCAGCATCGAGGCGCCCACAGGCATAGCAGTCCGGGGCAGGCAACTTCACCAGCAGGGCAGCAGGGCCAAGGGGCGCCACCGCCGGTGAATAGAGCAGATGGCGGCTACAATGGCCCCCCCTCCCGTACAACCGGCTATACTTCGGGTCAGCTGTGCAGAATAAGTCCAACGAGGCCAGCAGGGGGTTGACAGACTCAGTCTCTCAGTCTACGGTGCAGTAGGTCTCTGCCAGTAACTAACCAGCGCTATCCAGGCAAGTCCTGCAGGTCGCTCATGCACTAAAATGGCGGCCCTAGTCACTCCCTCCGGAACCAGTTCTGCCACCTCTTACCGCCGATGGAGTTTGTCAGCAGGCCCACAGATCCAGGCGCTCTCCCTTTGTCTCCCGCTCAGCAGTGGCGTGAGCAGTGGGCCTGGCTTCGCGACAACTGCTCAGGAGGCCTCCCAGGGGCCCAGCAGCATCCAAAATGGCGGCCGCCACTCTGCAAAGAGTCTCTTTCCCGCTGGTGCGCTCTGTTCTCAGCTCCGTCGCCTCAGACTCTCAGAGCGGGGCCTCAGCTGTGATCCACCTCGGGGGCGCCTCCAGCGGCAAGCGCCCCACGCACCGGCACTCCAAAGCCCCTCTCGGATTCCCGTAGCAGTCCCCGAGGGGGTCGAGCTGCCCAGGCAGTGGGTGCTGCCCGGGGCGCGTCACCCAGCCCCCGGGCACAGTCTTCCAGGCAGCTGCGGTAGTGAGTGTCTGTCAGGCTCCGCTCTCACCTCCAAGGATGGAAGGTCTTCCCGCTGGCCTCAATCTCCCCCCGGGACGGCGATGGCAAGTCGGCGGGTGCCGAGGGATCAAAATGGCGGATGCGCGGTAAGGCCCCGAGTCGCTCCTCCCTCGTTGCCAGCTTTCACCACTGTCTTTCTCGTTGCGTCAAATGCACGGCGCGCAAACCGCTCTGCAGCTTCTCCGCCGCTATCATTCCGCAGCCGGGGGCCTTTCGGCGCCGCTGCCTTGCTGTATTCTACCGTAAGCTGTGGCGGCGGCCCAGAGGTGCAGCAACGCTCGTCTCACTCCATTCGCTGCGAGACCACGCCCCATGACACATGTTTTTAAAGCGCACTTTCATCTCAATCTGACTTTTGGAGTTATTTGGAACTCATTTTACCAGCATGTGAAAGGTTGAGTTGACCCCCTGGAACTTGTAAATGTGCCCATATAACACCGGTCTCTGTACAGCATGTATCAGGTATAGAAGAAACGCCACCTAAAAGGAACAAGTAAGGGGGCTTAAATTAAATTAATCCAAGTGACAATACAGGGTCTGTCAGCCAAGTAAACGAGCCTTCAGAAGATGGTATGCCTGGTCATGCTGTCCTCTGAAGAACAGTTAGTACATCAGCATGAGAACTATGTGCACAAGTGCAGGCTACCTGTGCACCAGCTCTATGTATCTCCAGGTCTCTGATGCATTGTAGGCACGCTAGCGTGGGTACTCGGTTACGGGTACTATCCTACTTTAACGGTCACCAAGGTTTTGAGAAACCCCGACTTGGTAAGCAGGCGTTGGAACTCCTGCAATTGTTAATAAAATCACTTCTCAATCTGCAAAATCATTTCCCTAATATTTGACAGTGACATTTTAAGTTCAGCAAGTTAAACGCCTGCCCTAGATGGATCTTATTGCATATCCTCCATGTTCAACTCTATACAGGGATGATTCGGCCATAATCTTTTCAAAGTCGAAAAAGGGGTACCAACATGTCCGCTAATATTAGCACTGTCTAATTACATGCTATAAAAGTGCAAGTGTGTAAATACAACAAGCATTTGCAATGCAATAGGTCTCGCATTTACGAGAGTTTAAGCTATTGGCATTGTAAATGACAATGCTATTTATTTAGGTTTCATAAACCAAAACATACATAAAAGGCATTGTCATTTACAATGCCAAAAGCTCAAACTCACGTAAATGCGAGACATGTTGCATTGCAAATGCTTGTTAAACTTTGCTGTCTGACACATAAGGCACTTCACAAATCCCGCCTTGCCTACTTGTCTATCCAATTAAAACCCTTTCTGCCTTCCAGATGTCTAAGGTCCTTGGATAAGTCTCTTCTGGCTATATCTCGCATACAGACCTCAAAACAGGGGGAAGAGGGGTGGTAGATTGTTTTCTTACGCTGCCCTCTATCACTGGAACCAGCTCCTTCTTAGTCTCTGCTCTTGCTCAGACTTTACCTCCTTTACGAAGGGGATGAAGACTAGGTTATTTTAGCAATATCGCCCTCTCTCAGCAGTGCAGCACCAAGATACTCCTTCGGGAGTTATTTGTGCGCTATATTAAATGTTTTTATCATATCATATCATATAATTAACATAGTAATCATGTTCAGAACACTCACAACTAGCAGCAGGCCAAAAATTCAAAACTCTTACTTTGAGCACCTCACCACCTTCGAATTGAACTGTAGCAGGTGTGGTTGACTGCTTGGAATAATAAGCATATACCAAACAGCATCACTTTTTTTTTTCCAAAGCCTATCGCAGACCTAATTACTTTTTTCTCAAAATCACTACCTACTTTTAACTATCTGCATATTAATAGCATCCAATCAAATATTTTCTTTTTTAATTTAGGTGTTGTCCTCCAGGAAGAAAGGGTATTGCGAGACTACACTGTCCTCTCCTGCTAAATGCTCCTGATCCCCTACAGGGTGTGCGTGTGGCCTGGGAAGGAGAGTTCGGAGAGATGGGTGGTAATAAGTGGTACGAGGCCAGAATGATGGTTCGGATACTGTTCATTCCTTTAAACATACAACTGGTCCAATTTAATTATTTTCACAGGATCAACTATAGCCAGAGCTATCTATGGATAATGGATAAGGCACCGAACCCCAGATGCAAAAGGTGTAGGCCCCAAAGGGGACCCTCTACCATATGATCTGGACATGCCCGTCAGGCCATTTAGCGATAATGGAGTGAGGTTCATGCAGCGCTGGCAGTCATCATTCATACACCTACAGTCCCGGATCCCACAGTGGCTTTACTGGGTGGAATGGAGGGCTGGGGGAGGGGGGGACTCCTGTCACACAGTAAGCTCTGGCTAGAATGAGGTTATTGACCGCGAAGCAAGACATTGCTAAGCATTGGGGACTGGGGCATGCTCAGCCACCCCTGTCCCCACCCCAATCATACGGTAAGGATCTGAAGGAACAGGCTACTGTGCTAGTGCAAAAAAGGCGGTCTATAGATGGAGAGACTGAGACCATAAGCATGAGAACATATGGAGCCCTTGGATCACAGGACAGCAAAATAATAGTGACACAAACTACCCTACATTTGCAACTTGTTTTTACAACTGTGGCTTGGGCACACTTATGTATGGTTCATTAAAATACCTACTGTGTTGTGTGCCATGCTTCATGGTTGTATTGTAAATGGTGTTTTTTTCTTCCTTTTTAAAATCAATTACAAAAATAAATCGAAAAAGTTCCTGCGATGGTACTGTGGCAGCATTCATGTCTCCGATCCGTCTTTGTTTGAAATAAGTCTTCAAGCAGGAAGCAGACCCAAGAGCCTATTGTGCACAATTGCTCTTTTCCGCCTGTTAAATGAGCTTCCTGCAGTATTTTAGATGTATGATTTATTTTCATGTATTTGAGGAATGACCGCACCTTACGTTTTAAGACAAGGAGAATATATTTGGTAGAAAAGAAAGACTGTGATGATGTCAGTCACGTGCTTGTGAACATTATCATGCACCAGATCTGCCTCAAGTCTACCTGCTACCATATATTTTTCCCAACTGGTACGACAGAACTCAAGCTGCCGAGGTTTCAGATTGCTATGTGTGATATTTTCATAACTTCAGAGTAATTATGACTGACATTTCAACGACTACGAGTGACACTTTCTCACGAGCAAAAGCAAGCAATGAAGATAAGGGAAACATAAATATCAGAAATTACACCCATTTGAGCAAACAGAAACTCCAAGAAGATCTTTAAACTGCTGCAACGCACAAGTAATGGAAGGGCACTAATCGGAGACAGACTGCGAAACTAGTTCTCAGTAACTGACATAGCTGCCAAGAGACATTTTTATGATTTTAGCATGTGCATGTGTGGCATTTCTAGCTTTAATGTTTGACACTTTGAGATTCACTTTATCTGAAGTGGAACAAACAGTTACGTTCCTGTAATGTAATAGAATGAAAGAATGAGCAATTGTCTACCTGCATTGTGAGATTCTAGATTTCCTTTGTGGACTTTTTCCAGGTTTTAATTACTGTCCTTTGCAGACTTTTTCCAAGCTTTAATTACTATCACACAGACCCGAGTAAGAGTACCACTTCTTTAACCACAAGGAAAGGAAAGGAGGAGGACTAGCAATCATATACAGAAATAAATACTTAGAAAGGACAGAGACAATCCCTACTACAACCTGTGAAGCCATCACGTTTACCATAATGCTTAATCACTCGCAAACCTTCAAAGGAACACTTCTTTACCGCCCCCCAGGCCCTCGAACCGACTTCCTCTCCGCCTTAAGTACCTTTTTAGAACCTCTAGCTGGAGAACCAGACTTCACCTTCCTGGGTGATTTCAATTTCCACCTGGAAACCCTAGACGACAATGACACCTTAACCCTTCTCACAGAACTGTAGGCAGTAAATTTACACCAGTTAGTGAACGGCCCTACTCACTCAGCTGGTCATACGCTTGACGGGCGCTTCACTAGCAATACCCAAAAATCACTAATAGAAACAATACCACTCACATGGTCTGACCACCAAGCAGTCCTGGTCAATATTCAGGTAAAAACAACCCGCCATCGTCACAGTATCCCAGCCCCACTAACACAATTTAAAGCCTGGGGCTGCCTGGGCCAGCTTCTCCTAAAAACGCACCTGGAATCGGCCAACTACGACCCCACTCCAGACCCTTTACTTGCCTCAGCAAATTACTCCGAATGGCTTAACAACGCCTTCAACCTCCTAGTACCACAGAAAAATGTCTAAAAAAACATAACAACCGCATCAGCCCCCTGGTTCTCTGAGGTTCTCAGGCTCGAAAAACAATGCTGCAGGAACCTAGAGAGACACTGGCCCAAAAACTACAATATCTCGGACAAAACCCGTTACAAGGAAGCAATGTCCAAATATAAGCACCTCATCATTCAGGAAAAAAGCAAATACTACCTCAATCAGATTGAATCAGCTCAAAATTCCACTAAGCATCTTTTCCAAGTGGTCACCAAATGATCAGGGTCTGCAATAAACTCTCAATTGCTCCCACCCAAGAACTTTGCAATGACCTGGCAAAATCCTTCTTTGAAAAAGTTAACATATACGTCAACTTCACTACCCAATCTAAAATTGACCATTCGACAGTCACCCCTGACAACAAAATAATCACCCCTTCCTTTCCACATTTAGCCAAGTGTCGTCAAAACAGATCGAGGACCTCATTTTAACCATCAAGTCTGGTTCCCCCACTGATCCATGCCCTTCATCGGTTTTAAAACTTATCCCTGATATTCTGGCCCCAAACCTAACAGACATCTGCAATGCCATATTTAACACTGGCATCTATCCCGCCACATGGAAAAGTTCTATCATTAGGCCACTACTGAAAAAGCAGCACCTCGACCCTCTAGATACAAAAAAACTATAGACCCATTACAAGCCTTCCTTTTCCAGCCAAAATATTTGAGAAATTAATGAACACACAATTGGCCCACTATATCGAAGACAGTAACCTCCTGGAGGAGGCTCAATTCGGTTTCAGGAAAGGCCATGGCACGGAAACAGCCCTCATTAAAGCAGCAGATGAAATCAGAGCCATCTTAGGCCAAGGTGGCACAGCAGTGCTAGTGCTGCTGGATTTGTCAGCGGCCTTTGACACAGTCGACCACTCCACTCTGATTGACCGTGTCTCGAACATTGGCATCAAACAGATGGCCAAAAAACTATTGACCTTATTTCTCTCGAACCGCACACAATTAGTGAGTCTTGACGACTACAAGTCCTCCCCTTTTACCCTCCCGTGTGGTGTGCCACAAGGCTCATCCTTGAGCCCGACACTCTTTAATATCTATGTGTCGGACCTGGCCAGGGTCATCAAATCCCACGGGATGGGTCTTACCTCCTACGCCGATGACACACAATTGGTGCTAGCAATCCATAATGATGGCGGAGCAATTGCTGCCAAATTCCAAACTGGTATGCTTGCAATCAGTACCTGGATGGCCAAAAATTGCCTAAAGTTAAATTCCAATGAAACAGAGGTTTTGATACTTGGCAAGCTCTATCCTGTCTGGTCCCCCATCTGGTGGCCCACCGAACTGGGCCCACCACCTCCCCCGGTGTCAAAAGTCAGAAAACTAGGTGTTATATTTGACGACAAATTGACTTTTACCCCACACACCAACGCTATCGTCTCACCATCCTTTTACACTCTAAGGATGATCGAAAAACTTTTACCCTTTCTCCCAACGCTGGAAAAAACCTTATTAACACACTAGTCATGTCCAAAATTGACTATCGCAATGGCCTTCTTATCAACGCCCAGAAAAAGGTAACCAACAGACTGCAGATGGTGCAGAACTCAGCCGCAAGACTGATAACAGGCACCCCCAAGTATTGAATATGCTACTTACCAGTATGCATCTGTTCTTGGCATGTAGGGCTGCTGACATTTATATCTGTGCATAGATCGCCGCCTAGTGTTGGGTCCGGATGTTTGCACGTTGTTGTCCTGGAAGAGTCTTCGAGGTATCCTGGGATAGGTGACTCCTCCCCTGGACTACAGTGCGCATGGGCATCCTCTCCATCCTCAGATTGTTTTTCGCCATTGTGGCAGTGATGGAGTAGATACAGAAAAGGGATGACCATGCTTACAGTAATTCTGAGAGCTGCAGCTGCTACAGGCACCGGGGAGGAGGGAGGGTGATATGAATGTCAGCAGCCCTACATGCCAAGAACAGATGCATACTGGTAAGTAGCATATTCAGTTCGAGGCATGTGGGCTGCTGAATTCATATCTGTGCATAGAATGTATAGCAGTGCCCTCTATTAGCGGCGGCTACCAGTGCCAGCTGCAGCAGTCTGAAAAAGGGTTTTGAGAACAGCCTGTCCTACAGCTGCCTGCTGTTTTGATTGCACATCTACACAATAGTGTTTGGTAAATGTGTGTGTGGTGGACCAGGAGGCTGCTCTACATAGATCATGCAGGGGAATATTTCCTAGAAAAGCCATGGAGGCCCCTAACTTACGTGTTGAGTGGGCTCGTGGGGGAATAGTTAATGTGCGTTTTGCCTTTTGATAGCAAATTTGAATACACTTAACTATCCATCTGGCTATCCCTGCTTTGGAGATGGCGTTACCCTTGTGGTGTGGGGCAAAGGCAACGAACAGTTGTTTTGTCTTCCTAAAGGGTTTAGTCCTGTCGATGTAGTACATGAGGGCCCTCCTTACGTCTAGTGTATGGAGTGCTCGTTCCGCGACAGTTTGTGGGTTTTGGAAGAAAACGGGCAGTTCAATAGTTTGATTCATGTGGAACTGCGAGATTACCTTGGGCATGAATTTGGGGTTGGTACGTAGTACGACCCTGTTGGCGTGAACCTGTATAAATGGCTCTTGAACTGTTAGTGCCTGGAGTTCACTAACCCTTCTTAAAGAAGTGATTGCTACCAGGAAAGCTACTTTCCAGGTGAGGAATTGAATCTCGCATGAGTGTAGAGGTTCAAAGGGTGGACCCATCAGGCGTGTGAGGACCAGGTTGAGGT
The DNA here is from genome assembly GCF_964204655.1 of Triturus cristatus. NCBI lineage: Eukaryota > Metazoa > Chordata > Amphibia > Caudata > Salamandridae > Triturus > Triturus cristatus. The sequence continues at coordinate 801,917,895 of NC_140588.1, read as the reverse complement.
TCCACATTGGAGCCGGTGGGTGGCTTGGTGGAATGACTCGTTTGAGTCCTTCCAAGAATGCTTTGATGGCAGGCACTCTGAATAGTGAGAGGTGCTGCCTGGTTTGCAGATAGGCTGATATTGCGGTCAAATGGACACGTATAGAGGTGTACGCCAGATTGCATCGGTATAGGTGTAAGAGGTAACAAATGATGTTTTGGATGGATGCGTCCAGCGGGTTAATGTCATTATTACTGCAATAAATGACGAACCTTTTCCATTTGGCTGCATAGCAAGCTCTTGTAGTGGGTCTCCTGGCCTCCTTGATGATGTCCATACAGTCAGGTGGCAGGTTGAGGTAGCCAAACTCTAGGACTTCAGGAGCCAGATTGCCAGGTTCAGCTGTTGCGGATCTGGGTGCTGAATCTCTCCATGGTTCTGCGTCAAATGCGCGGGTTTGATCCGCAGCCTTTGATGCGGCACCACGGAAAGTTCGAGGAAGGTGGTGTACCATGGCTGGCGTGCCCACGTAGGAGCAACTAGGACGAGTGTCAGGGAGTGTCGTCTGAGTTTGCGAGCCACCAGCGGTATCAACGGCGCTGGGGGAAAAGCGTACGCAAATCTGCCGGACCAGTTCATCCATATCGCATTGCCCTGCGACTGCGGATGTGGGAACCTGGCGGCAAAGCTTTGGCATTTTGCGTTTTCGCTTGTGGCGAATAGGTCTATCTCTGGATGACCCCATTGCTGGAAGTACGGTTGGAGTACTGATGGGTGTAACTCCCACTCGTGCATCTGGTGGCTGTGTCTGCTGAGCAGATCCGCCATCTGGTTGTCCTTGCCGGGGAGGTGTTCTGCCATGAGGAACATGTTCCTCTGAATGGCCCACTTCCACATGCTCTGAGCCAGATGAGACAACTGTGGAGAGTGTGTTCCTCCCTGCTTCTGTATGTAGTACATGGCAGTCATGTTGTCCGTCCGGATCAACACGACTTTGTTGCACAGATGTACTTTGAATGCCTTCATGGCCAGGAAGATTGCCATCAGTTCCAGAAGGTTGATGTGCATCTTCTTCTGTTGTGTCGTCCATAGTCCCTGCACTGTGTAGTGGAGTACATGAGCTCCCCATCCCTGGAGAGACGCGTCCGCTGTCAGTACTATTTGTGGAACAGGCTCTTGGAACGGTCGGCCCTTGCAAAGGTTTAGAGGATTCCACCAATGCAGAGAGTTGTATGCCCGACCGCTCACCAACACTAGGTCTTTCAACTGTCCTTGAGCCTGATTCCACTGACGTGCTAAGCACTCCTGAAGCGGGCGCATATGTAATCTCGCGTGTGGGACTATGAAAATGCAGGAGGCCATCATGCCTATCAACTGCATGAACACTCGTGCTGGAAGTGAGTGTTGGGGTTTGAACCTGGAGATCAGAATTTGTATGCTGTTGATCCTCACTAAATTTGGCTGAGCTGTGGCCGCCAGAGTGTCTATAGTCGCACCTAGGTACTGTTGTACGTGTGCGGGCTGGAGATGGGATTTTGGGTAATTTAGTGAGAACCCCAGACTGTGAAGGAGGTGAATGGTGCGGGACATGTGGCTGGCACATTGCTGGGCTGACTTCACTTGAACGAGCCAGTCGTCCAGGTAAGGGTAGACGTGTATGTGCTGCCTCCGTAGATGTGCCGCCACAGTAGCTAGGCACTTTGTAAACACCCTTGGTGCCGTTGTCACGCCGAAGGGAAGGACTCTGAATTGGTAGTGCTGTCCTTGAACAGTGAACCTGAGGTATTTTTTGTGTGATGGGTGAATGGGTATGTGGAAATACGCATCCTTGAGGTCCAGTGTGGCTAGAAAGTCTCCCTGCTTGAGCAGCGGGAGGACTTGCTGGAGAGTGAGCATGTGAAAATGCTCGGAAAGAATGTATCTGTTTAGGGGTATCAGGTCTAATATAGGTCTGAGTGACCCGTCCTTCTTCGGTACTAAAAAGTACAGGGAGTACACCCCCGTACCTTGCTCGTGGACGGGTACGACCTCTATTGCGCCTTTTAGAAGCATGCTTTGCACCTCCTGCTGTAAGAGCGTTAAGTGCTCTGAGGACATAGGACGGTTTCTTGGAGGAATTGTGGGTGGAGTGGAGGTTAGCTCTAGACAGTAACCGTATTTGACAATATCTTTGACCCACCTGTCTGTGGTGATGGAGTTCCACGTGGACAGGAACCTTTGTAGCCTTCCCCCGACAGGTGTTATGTGGTCGGGAGGAAGGGAGAGGGCGTCACTGCTTGTTCTTGGGGGAGGACCTGGTGTTGCCGTAGCCGCGTCCTCTTCCCTTTGTACTGGAGCCACGATATCCACCCCGGGTGTTTTTATCGTAGGTGGTTTGTGTATTGCCCTTGTTGTATGTCTGCTGTGACCCCTGTCCTCTACCTGCTCCTCTATTTCCGGGGCGACGAAAGGAGCTGCTCCGAAAGGACTGAGTCTGGAGAGCCCCCATGGACTTTGCGGTGTCCGTGTCCTTTTTTATTTTCTCAAGGGTGGTGTCAACCTCCGGTCCGAATAAATAGTCGGGGTTGACAGGCTGGTTGAGTATATTATTTTGCACCTCCGGTTTGAATCCGGAGATTCGCAACCAGGCATGTCGTCGCAGCATGACGCTTGTGTTAATGGCCCTGGCAGCCGTGTCTGCGGCATCTAGTGCACACTTGATGGAGGCATTTGTGAGTAGCTGTCCCTCTCTGATAAGAATTTCTGCACCTTCTTTGTACTGGTCAGGGAGATGTTGGAGTAGTTGTTCCAATGTGTCATAGTGCGCTCTATCGTAGCGAGCGAGGAGCGCTTGAGTGTTGGCTATGCGCCATATGTTGGCAGCCTGGGCGGCAACTCGCTTGCCGGAGGTCTCTAGAACCTTGGACTCTTTGTCCGGGGGAGGAGCGTCACCTGTCGTCTGCGAATGTGCCCTCTTGCGAGCATTCGCTACGACGATGGAGTCTAGTGGTAATTGGCCTCTGATGTAAGTAGGGTCCCCAGGCGCCGATCTGTATTTCTTATCGATCCTGGGGTTTATCACTCGTGCCCTGGTGGGTTCTTTGAAGATGTCCTTGGCTGGTTTGAGGACCCCTTTCAACATGGGCAGAGTTTTTACATGTCTTTCAGAGGATGCGAAGGTGTCCATAAGAAAGTCGTCCTCGATGGTGTCAGAGTGAAGCTGCACTCCATGATTATTTGCGGCACGTTCGATAAGAGCGTTGAATGCTGCAGTGTCCTCTGTGGGAGATGTTTTCGCCCCATAGAGTTGTGGGTCCTGTGCATCTAGAGGTGCACTTGGATCTACAGGGTCGCCCCAAGTTTGATCAGGGTCCTGTTGGTAATCAGGGTCTATGTCTCTGTGGTAGGGGAGTCGGTCATCCATGTAGTCCTCCAACACATCCGTGTCGGAGTGTGTGGGAGAGAATGATTGTGGATCCTGGTAGGGCGAGTGGTAAGATTCGCTTAGGAGAGGTTCTGAGTCCACAGGCAGCTTCCTTTTTAGTGGGATCCGGAAAGGGTCCAAAGGTAGCTCCGAAGTTATCCTCCGTTCGTGGATAACCATCCTGCCGGTGTTGGCGTCGATGACATGTGACGGAGACGCCTCAGCAGGTGTAGTTGTGGAGTGGGTGACCCGTGTCCTGAGTTGGAATATTTTTGGGATCGTGGACGGAGGCAGGCCAAAAGTAATGTTGGCTGGCGCCGAGGAGGCTGCTGGAGCTTTTATTGGGCCGGAGCCCGACGTGTCCTGGGGGACCGTTTTGGTTTTGCTGCTTTGTGCTGCACCAGGTCGCACTTGGAGCGGCTTTGAGGCGTTCGCGCCGACCAGGTCTGTAGTGGCGGTCGTCGACTTTTTCGGCGCCGGCGGGTCATCGAGTCGAGGGGCGGGAATGGCCGTCGACGTCTTCGATGCATGAAGCTTCGGTGTTGCCGTGGAAGCGATGTGAGACGCAGCCGGCAGTGTGCCCTTTGGTGTCGGAGTCGATGGCGTCGACGCCGGGAACCGATCAGGTTTGTTGGCACCGAAGGCCTTTTTCCGTATGCCGACTCCGACGTCGGCCGCTTCAAGTTCGGCACCGAAGTCTGGCTTGGTGCGCTCGGTGCCGACGCGCTTCGCTGGCGTCGAAGGTGTGGAAGGCCTCGATCCGACCAGCGCCACTTTTGGTTTCGGTTTCGAGTGAACCAGTGCAGCTTTCGGTTTCGGTTTGGAAGAAGGGAAACCAGCCGGTTTAGGTAATAATGGCTGCCGCTGAACGTCCGAGGCCGGGCCCGAGGGCGGGGCCGAAGAACTGCGGGATAGGTCTCGGGTAAGGCCCGAAGGCGATCCCTCGACCGGAGCCATAGACTGTGGCACTGGGCTCTCTTCAGTCTGAACGGGTAGGCCTTGCTCGTCATTGGAGCTACTCTCTTCGGCCCCTAAGGCCTCATCGTAGTCTCCTACCTCGGTGTCGTCTTCATCTCTGCGAAAGAGTGATTCGTCGACGTCGTTCGATCCGGAGTCATGTTCGGAAACTGGACTGGAGGGTAGGATCTCCAATTCTTCGACATCTTCGGTCTCGGCGTTGAAGATGTCTGCCGGGGCCGGTGCCGCGTGCTGCGCTTCGAGTCTTGCCGCTCGTCGATTCCGTAGAGTCTTCTTTGAACGGAACCGGGCACAGGCCATGCATGTCGATTCGTCGTGATCCGGCGAAAGGCATTTGTTGCACACCGGATGGACGTCGATGTGGGGATATTTCGCATTGCATACCGGACATCTTTTGAACGGTGTCCTCGATTCCATCGTCGATGTCGTCGATGGGCAGGTAAGAAGCGAAAAGTCGGTGCTGAAAGTTGTTAAACTAACAAAGGAGTATCGAAACCGATCGAGAAAACAGTACCGACGCGAACTAAAGGCCTTTTGGCCTCGATAAAGTTTTTCCTAACTTGAGCTAAGATAGCACATCCGAACCCAATGGCGGAAAAAAACAATCTGAGGATGGAGAGGATGCCCATGCGCACTGTAGTCCAGGGGAGGAGTCACCTATCCCAGGATACCTCGAAGACTCTTCCAGGACAACAACGTGCAAACATCCGGACCCAACACTAGGCGGCGATCTATGCACAGATATGAATTCAGCAGCCCACATGCCTCGAACCATCCAATTTCATGAGTAGTACGAAACCTTCATTGGCTACCTATAATAAGCCGTATTAAGTTCAAGGCCATTTGCATTGCCTTTAAAGCCATTCATAAAACCGGACCGCACTTTCTGAGGAAAGCCTTGTGTGGATACACTCCCAACAGAACCCTCCGCTCTTCATGGCCAACCTCTTGCACATCTCCCAAACAAGGAAAGCAGACAGGCGTGATAGACGATTCACAGTCGCCACTGCCAAACTATGGAACACCCATCCCTAGCATATCAAATCATGCCCAACCCTATTCGCCTTCAGAAAACTGATCAAGACTTGGCTTTTTATCAATAGGCACCTCATCTCTGGCTCCAACCTCTACTCAGTTCGCAGCATCGAGACGCCCTAGGGTATTTGCGCGCTCTATAAATCGCTTAATTAAAATAAATACAAACAACTAGTAGTTCAACCCAAAAGTAGATCACGGCACACATAGACGGTCCTGAAAAATTGCCATCGACTCGCTTTGAGTGCACCAAGCACGAAGCAAGTTGACCTCATTCCTTTCCTTATTGGTTAATAGTGTTTTTTTAAACCTTGGCATAGGTTTCATGAAACAATAAAACTTTGGATACTTGGCAACTCATAGCCAATTTTATCTTTCTTTCTCACAATCTAGCACATTCCCTCTTCAAGCTAGGTGCAGGGCATCACTCTACTGTTCAACTATCAGCAGTTTGAGTCAAAAGATCTTCGGCAAAGAGTTCCAGTTGGAGGGCCCACTGGGCATTAGAGCACCCACCCACTGAGGAGCACAGCCCGGTGATGAAGCATACCACCTTGCTGGGTGAGGGCCAGTGCATCCTATAAGTGATGCTCCCCATGTCTGACCTCTAAGACCAACACCAGTTAAGTGCTGATCGCACAATGGAACAGCACACCCTGAATGAAAATGGTCTACTTAGAAGGGCCGACGTGTGCTGGATCGCCCAATTGCCTCTCAAACCCCTCTAGTGTTTTTGATGTGCAGAATATGCCTGAAGGTGTGAAGGGAGTTGTTGAGGTACGATGGTGTACAAAGTGTGCCGCAGGGTATGCAAGGAGTTGTTCAGGAATGATAGTGTGAAGAATGTGCTGCAGGGTGTGCACGGAATTGCTGAGGTTTGATGGTGTACAGAGTGTGCCGCAGGGTATGCAGGGAGTTGCTGAGGTATGATGGTGTGCAGAATGTGCCGCAGGGAGGGCAGGAAGTTTCTGAGGTATGATGGTGGTGTGAAGAATGCGCCGCAGGGTGTGCACAGTGTTGCTGAGGTATAATGGCGTACAGAGTGCATGAGGTATGATGGTGTGCAGAATGTGCTGCAGGGAGTTGCTGAGGAATGATGGAGTGCAGAATGAACCCGAGGGTGTGCAGGGAGTTGCTGAGGTATGATGGTGTACAGAACGTGCCTAATGGTACGACGGGAGTTGCTGAGGTATTACGGTGTGAGCAATATGCCGTAGCTGGTGCAGGGAGTTGGTGAGGTCTGGTGATGTATAAAAAGGGACTCAGCATGTGCACGGAGTCATAGGCGCTGGAAGTAGGGGTGCTGGGGGTACTGCAGCACCCCCATTATAGCCATGCTACTGTTCAGAAGATGAATGAGTAATAAAGATACCTTTAACTTTTGTATACATCAGGTAATATATGCTGTGCTTCAAACCAAGGAACAATGTCAGGCAATGGCTTCTTGCACATGGCTGTTTATTATTTTAACATAGAGATTGGCGTTTGCTTTCTCTAACTGCAAAGCGAGGTGATTTTGTAAAGCGAGGTGATTTTGTAAAGTGAACTATGTGGCAATCTTGCAGGGATACAGTAGAAGTCGTTTTTTTCTAGCATATAATAAAATTTAAATTCCTTTAACTGAACTGCACAAATGTTTCAGACTACATCAGCAGTTCGGAAAACACAAATGAAGCACAATTTACTGTAATCTGGAAGTGTGATTGAAACAAAGATTTAAATCGGATCAAAATAAACCAAGAAATACTTATTTCCTGAAACCAAATTTGCACACAACGTTTGCGTGCTTTTTAACAGTAAAAAAACTGTCTGACCAAATTTAGTGGCCATTTCAACAGAAAATGTACGGTCTGTAAATGATACTACACTACCATGCTATAGTAATATATTTGCAACAGTGTTCTCCAAAACGCCCCAGCAGCTATATACTACACCTTTTTTTTTTTATTTTACGGAGTTTTATATAGCGCAAACGTGAACCGAAGTTATCGGGTATCAGAGACTTTACATGAACAACAGCAGCGTTACATGAGGACGCTTTCATTTTTGTTAGGCACTGGGAGATTAAGTGATTTGCCCAGAATCACATGATGTTGTGCGTCCTTGCTGAGACTCGAACCCGGTTCCCCAGATTTGAGGTCGACCGCACTAGCTGCTCGGCCAACTCCTCACCCTTACACCACGGTCCTGCTGAATACATTTGCCACACTCGTTCTTTGTGTGACGTTTGGAATTTTGTTAATCCCTAGGACTTCTGTGCGTAACCTTGACGTCAGTACCTCCCACACTCCCCTGAATGCACATCCAGCTCCACTGCCCGTGTTGCTGGGTGTGTGCAGAGTTCTGCTGGGGGTCTGCAGAGGTTGTGCAGCATCTTAGACGGTGTGTAGAGTGGATGAAACGCTCCCAATTTTGGCTAAGGTGGCAGAGTGTTGCTAACGGGGTCCAGAATGAGGCTGTGAATATTCGGGGTGGTTGAAGGTGTGCTTATAACACCTTTCACCACTTTCACCACCAACACTTGCTTCTGTTTTAAGTGGCGCTAACAAGAAAAATGGGATGGTGCCAGCTGCCTTCTGACCAGGGGCGGCTCTTCTGCTAATGCGAAGGAGCATCGCCCCACTGCCTTTTAGCACTGCAAAAAAGTACAAATAAAATGATGATAACGCAAGGTTATTATCATTTTATTTTTCCGTACTCAGGCAGTTTTGCGGGTGGGGCTGGCCAGCGCAGGAGGGAGGAGTGGTGGCACTCTCTTAGTGCCCATGACTGTTTGGCTGGCCGTCTTGGGCCGGCCAAACAGTCATGTGCACTTTGCATGTTCTCCACCCAGGCTGTAATACAGGCTCACATTCCCTGTCTGAGTGCTGAACCACAGCACTCAGACCAACCACAACACTGCATTGCAGCATCGTGATAGGCTTAGGAGAGCCTGGGTGCCTCCTTCTTCCTGTTTGCACAGAAGCCAGGAAAAGGACAGAGAGGATGGAGGAGAAGTGGTGGTAGAAGGGCGGCCGGCCGGCAGGCAAGTGTTTTTTTTTTTTTTTAAACCCCCGGCTACCCCCATTCCCCTTTTCCCCTCTACCTGCCCCACTACTGCTTCCCGGGAGCAGCCACCACTGCTCTTGACTAGAGCCCCACTACTGGCTGATAATATGTTCAGAGGACAGTTGAGGGTGTGAATGGAGCACGGCCTAGGATATTTTCAAAGCAAGCCTGGGAGGGTGCTCAAAGCAAGGCTGAGTGGCGTTCAGAGCATGGCCTGGGGTGTGCCTGAGCTGATGGCACAGAGCATAGTCATAGTTCAACGTGGATTACGTGCGCACAGAGGCAGTGGTTCATGGAGTTTGTCAAACATAAGCCATTTTTTAGATCATAAAACTGCAGGGCTCTTAACAGTAGAGGCAAAGGCGGTTAGTCATCTACTAGCAAAAGAATAATCATTTGTAAAACCGAGATGGCAAAGTCAACATTAGGTTTCTCCCAGGTAGTCTGATGCAACTAAAATATTGGTCACTATGGCTTCTGCTGTTTTGGTGAAAAACACCTTCACCAGCAAGGTGGAGATTATGTGTTATTTGCATGTAGGTTGTTTTAGTAAGTTGAGGCGTTCATCTTCGACTGTACTGACAAACAAATGGAAGTAAACAAATTCAAAATGATAGTTTTATGAACCTACTGCAAAAAAACAGCGCAATTAGTAGAGAAGTCAATAATGGCTGATGGATGAAGGAGCAGATGAAGGTTTCCTGAGCTGCTCCATCATGGACCTGCTCAATAAAACCCTTACTGTGGGTCCTATGTCCATCTCCGAAAGCACACCAGAAGGTGAGGTACCGCAGCAGTAGCAACTGGCTGAGAAGTCATCAATGTTGTAGTCAACCTGACACTGCTCATGGTGGCTGGAGACTAGCAAACATACAGGAACCTGGGTGTGTTTTCCTCTTTTTAAGTGCCCGTGCCCCAAGCTATTACTGCAGACCTCAGCAGAGACCCTCAGGTGCTTAGGCCCTCCTCTGCCATTGGTTTATTGCCGCATTAGGCTGATCGAGAGAATTTACAGGCTCTGGTAAGAAGCCTGGTAGCTATCAGAGGATACTAGCATTCAAGTAAAACGCCAATGACTATCGTGATACTCAAGGTGGTACAATGTCTACTGCAGACAATTCTTTACATTTGTCTTGTAGTTTGAGGGTTCATCTTGTAGGGGCTGAAAAGATGCCACAAGTTGATAGTGAGGTCCAACGCACTGGGCATAACACTGTGCTGATATTGCTCCTACCAGTGTGAGAGGACACCCATCAGAAACTACTGTCCATGGTGTCAGGAAGAAGGCCCACCCATACTCTATACCAGAGAATAATATGAGCAACTTTAAACTATACCATAAAATATAGTCCTTATTCTAGTATGACCGCGGGTATTGTAGCAGCTATGTATCAATCACAGGGACAATATCACGCCCAGAAGCAAACAAGATAGCTGCTCACGCCAAGGAGGTGTATTAATCACAGGGTTCAACATCATGACCAACAGCAAACAAGATGGCCCCACAAGTCAAGGATGAATATATAGAAATGATTCTTATAAGGCATTGGATTGTTTTCATCCCTCTTGGGAGTGTTTGCACAGAACTGGTTTGACTTTGTGCTTCCAGGCTTTGCACAAGACTAGAGAAGCGTTGCCACATGCTTGTTCCACAATCTTCAATGCCCGGTACTTGCTGGCTGCAAAGGGATGATTTACCTGGACAGATGTGTTGGTGACAGAGCTGGACGGGGGTGAAAAGAAGTCACCGAAAAAAGATGAACACCAATATTTCCCCTATTGGGCAACTGTAGTGAGTACACCAGTCCCTCTTTAAAGAGGTATGTGGAATTTGACAGGCTAATATATGTATTTCTTTAATGTGGCCAAATGTTTTATATTACAACATAAATCTCCTTATACAGTGGATAAAACAACCACATACTTGTCAGGGAGATCTGGAAAAAAATGAATTACATATAAAAAAGTGTCATGGGCAGAACTAATGAGCATCATTTCTCCGCAGCTGGCAATCCTCTGAATGCCTGTAGGAAAAATGTGGGCTACTCCCTCAGTGCTGATTTTGGGGCTTGGAAAGCTGAGTATTTCACAGCTTCTGCAGCTTCAATCCTTGAGCCTACCAAAGGGGCTTCCCTGTAACCTGCAAGGCTGGCTGCATCTGAGTTAGGAGAGTTAGTACACCGGAATGGACATGCACACTGACAGGCTAGCTTTCAAGAGGATGGAGGAAGGAATCAATGAGAGAAATGCTCAGATTCAGTTGTTGGAAGTACCACCCACTCCGAGCCCTAGTCAGGGTAATAAGAAAGAGCTGGGCTTGGTCTCTCTTGACTTTCCTTAGTACCCATGGGATCAATGGCAGTGGTGGGAAGGCATACAGTAGCCGGAGTTCAACCGAAGAAGAAACATCTCCCAGAGAGGAAACTCCAAGCCGCAGATGAATGGATAGTGAGCATTTTCAGAGGTAGCAAACAGATCTAGGGAGAGGACGCCCACCTGGGCAAAGATATCCCGACTAACTTCTGGGTTCAGATGGTGCCCGCAGATGAAAAGATGATGCAATTTTAGCTCATTCACCCTTATGTTGAGGCATCCCATCAGGTAACTGACTGGAAGGGGAAATCCCACGATGAGCATACCACCACCAGATCCCAGAGTCTCTAGACAAAGAACACAAGACCCCACATGTACTGCTCATTGCACTGCCAGATGGCGATCATGCTATCTGTCAACACCTGGACCGCCCCACCCCTCATAAAGCGCAGGAAGAATTTCAAGGGCAAATAAACTGGGCCAAAGAAGGTTTAGACAAGGCAGACTTGAGGGACTCAGTTAGGGCTTAGTTAAAAGGTAGAAAGAGCTGCAAAGTTGAAGTTTAAGGTTGTAAAACATCAGCCAACAGGCTTTCGTTTCTAATGCAGGCAATTGTACCGTTCACCGCCTGTGCAGCACTATGTACCATCACCGCAAAGGAAGTACTTTCTTCCAAAGGTGCCTCTAAATGTGAACAATGATTCGAGTGTAGTGCCTAAGTCACTTAAATTCTGTAAATCTAGATACAGTTCATCATAAGTGTATTGAGTGGGGAGAAAGTGGCATGCCCCCTCATTATCAACTTTTTTGTGAGGAACATTTTCCAGGCCTTGAATAGTATTTTACTCTGAGCAAAACAGCACCTTTATCTCGCTGCCATACTACCTCTGAGGCAAAAGGATAAGAGTGACAAGATAAAAGTCCTTTACATAGTGAGACTGCGCCTTGGTTATGGTGTATCATGTCAACGGAAGGCTCTGGATGAAGCTGGTTAGGGATCTGCAGCCAAAGGTGAAGTGGGGTCTGGGTGTCAGTGCCACCAGAGTTGGTGACACTGATGCCAAGGGAAAAATCAGTGGGTCCTGCGGCAATGGGGTCAAACCGCTGTGCAGCACCAGAGGCTGTGGTGCAACAGGGTCAGTTGGCACCAGGGAAGGACCTGCCAGTGGAAATCCAACTGGAGTGCCTGACTGATCCATGGGGCCTGCATGTGCACCAAAGAGGCCTGGGACCATATTGAACAGTTGCAGTATGACCTCCTTGAAGACTGCATTCTGTTGCGGAGTGGACCGAAACACGTTGAACTCTGGACGTATTGGTTCCAGTATAGAAACATGTTCCAAATCTGCCTCAAACTCACAGTCAGGTCTTTAATGGGCAGACTAAGGGACCTATCTCTGCAGTGTGAATGTAGAGAAGGCGAAGAACAGCATTTGGATTTCTTGTCCTTCATATCGGACTTCTCCCTCCACATTGGCTGGGACCAATCAGAAGACAAAGCAGGAACAGTTCGACAGACAACCTTGCAACTTGGAGTGGGACTAACCATGCTTCTTATGTTTGGTTACATAAAGCTTGGATTTCTGCTCCGTGATGTCATTTGGCTGCATCAGGGAGAACTTGTCACACTGCTCCGAATTATGTTTGGTGCCAACACACCAAAAGCAGACTTCCTGCGAGCCCTTCAATGACAGCTGCTCGTGACTGGTATGGCACGATCTAAAATAGAACTTCTTAGAGGGATATTGCCCTTCCACACAATGTCAGAATATTGTTGAAAACTTCAGCAAAAATTCAGAAAACTAAGAGTTGAACACTTGATCTTCATCGTAGGGTGCATAAAAAGAGGAACTGACATCATCTCGAAGGGGTGGTACCTATAGACAGCCCAAAGAAAGCACATCCAGAGGTAGATGGTGTTGAGTCAGAGGCAAATGGCTCTACTGGCCAGCAAGTGGAAATTCTCAGAAAAGTTTTCCAAATCCGGAGTAGTGCCTAGGGAAGTGCACATGGTGAAAAATCTGTGGTTAGAAGTAACCGTCTGAAAATATATTTTGGTTTGGAGACTTGGAGGAAGAAACTCTAGCATGGGTCCAGATAGAGCGGGCTCCTAATCTGCAGACAGTTAAATCACTACGGTTAGATGTGAATAAAGTGGACCAACTAATAAATTAACTTACCCTAGCGTCTGGAGTTGTCACATACGAAGTGTTAATAATACTGGAAGCAATGAATTCAGGTTGTGATTGTGCACTTGGGTCAGTCAACTATACGAAGCAAACAGTCATCTGATTTGTTTGGGGGAGAAGATAAAGTTTAATTTCCCTACCACAGAGTTCTGTAATTAAGTACATCTGATAACAGCTGTTAAAAAATAAGGTGGAGGTGCTGGGAGACCATTACCGCATGCGTCAAAGTTATTGTAAATCATATCGGCAATCTCAATGGGACTTTTGTGTTGCACAGGAGGATTGCATAATTTCAGTTGGAGCACTATGAAAAAAATATGGAGATTGTGAATAAGAACTGATGTGCCATAATGCTGTTCGAAGTTGGACTAGATGTTCTCATTGGATATAACAAAATTGGGCCAGAGAAGCAGTCATCAATCCTGAAGTTGAAGATATTTCTTCTAAGAATGCACTGGACCTCTCTAAAGATTTACAAATTGAGGATTAGATAGTCCTGACTGCTGGAGAAATGGTAGTCTAAGGGAGTGATATAAACATTTACCTTGGGAATATCAAACAGTCAGTGGCTGGAGGAAGGAGAGCCAGGAAGTAATTAATTCTATTCTTCTGTGACCTAAGATGGTCATCTTACAGTATGCGGGGACTTTGCCAAATATACATTGGGCCTTGGTGAAGGTGACAATAAGACGTGTCTCAGCTGCCAAAGAGATTACATTACACCACTGGAAGAGTAAAAGCCAACTAAATTTTGAAGATTCAGTTTGTGATCTGATTTTAGAAGCAGCTCTGGGAAGAGTATAGTAATGTGAACGATGAGGCTACTCTTTTTTTTTTACTATTTGGAAACATGATATAGCAGTATGTGATTAGTCTGCATTATATTAGGAATGTAATCTTTTCTTTGATATCTGTGCACTAAATAGGTGTTGTGCCATCTTTCTGGGTTCTTGTACACAGTACTGTTATGTTAATGTGGATATAAGAATGTTGTGAGCACTACTTAATTTGTGCTAGTGGTCGCTGGTGCCCAGACCTGCAACTATTTTGCGCACCGATATTTAGTTGGGATTCACCTGCATAGTCACACAGTAATAAATGCCTACAGATCACCACAAGTTGCTGTTCTCGGTCTGCTACTATGGTTAGGCTTTCCCATTTTCTGTGCTTTCAAAAACTCTATAGTCATACACTGCCTGCACTTCAGTATTCCGTACCATGTTACAGTCCAACCAATTTAAACAAACACTCACACATGTGAGTTACACAGTCTAAAAACAAATCTTGTGTTGGTAAATAACAGGCTGCGGCAGCAAATGATGCCTTCATAGTTGCAACAAAACAGAAAAAGGTTTACTTGCTAGTGAGTGGTTACTTTTTGAGTGGAAAGACCAAGGAACATCACTTGTAGTTGCAGTGCACTCACAGTACTATCCAGCTATACACTGGCTACTCCCTCGCACACACCGGGAGTTATGCTGGACATCTGAATGCATTAGAGAGTTGAAATTAATTTTTTTAAAAACATTTGGGATCGTTTTTAACTGAATTGCTATTTGTTCTTTTAAATTGTATTTTTGCACTGTGTTTGCTGCTTCACTGCTTGGAGGCACTGGGGGGCATCTTTGAGCCGTTTTAGGGCTCTGGGGTTGTGCTCGGCTGCCGACTAGCGTGACCGGACGCATCCGCCATCTTTGGTGAGGTGTTTGCTCGGTTGGCGGTCTAGTGCGAGGGCGTTTCCTGCCCCTCATGCTATAAATTGCCCAGACTTCTTTGGCCTCGATCTATACACTGGCTGCTCCCTCGCACACACCGGGAGTTATGCTGGACATCTGAATGCATTAGAGAGTTGAAATTTATTTTTTTAAAACATTTGGGATCGTTTTTATTTAACTGAATTGCTATTTGTTCTTTTAAATTGTATTTTTGCACTGTGTTTGCTGCTTCACTGCTTGGAGGCACTGGGGGGCATCTTTGAGCCGTTTTAGGGCTCTGGGGTTGTGCTCGGCTGCCGACTAGCGTGACCGGACGCATCCGCCATCTTTGGTGAGGTGTTTGCTCGGTTGGCGGTCTAGTGCGAGGGCGTTTCCTGCCCCTCACGCTATAAATTGCCCAGACTTCTTTGGCCTCGATCTATACACTGGCTGCTCCCTCGAACACACCGGGAGTTATGCTGGACATCTGAATGCATTAGAGAGTTGAAATTTATTTTTTTTAAACATTTGGGATCGTTTTTAACTGAATTGCTATTTGTTCTTTTAAATTGTATTTTTGCACTGTGTTTGCTGCTTCACTGCTTGGAGGCACTGGGGGGCATCTTTGAGCCGTTTTAGGGCTCTGGGGTTGTGCTCGGCTGCCGACTAGCGTGACCGGACGCATCCGCCATCTTTGGTGCGGTGTTTGCTCGGCTGGCGGTCTAGTGCGAGGGCGTTTCCTGCCCCTCGTGCTTTATATATGGCGGCGAACCCCCGTCCGCGCAGCGGGCGGGCGCAGCGGGCGCGCCGATGGCGCGCCAGAGGCAAGCCCGCCTGGGCCCGTCCGGGCCAGGACGGACCTAGGACCAGGGCCCCTGCCGGTTGTGGCAGGTAATCCCCCTAAATATTCGAAAGTAGACTTACTCCTGTTAAAGCCTTCTGACTCACGCTACTGCTTACATGGAGTCAGAACTGATGTTCCCTTTACATCTTGTGAGTATTGCCCCTTTAGGAACCAGGCTGGAGGTAACAAAACCCTTACTAAGGAGCCCCTTATGTTAGGACTACTTAATTGTAGGTCCTCACCGAAGCACTCCATACAAATCTCCGAGCTGATTCAAGACACTAACTTAGATATCCTGTATCTGACCGAAACTTGGACGTCAGCTTCTTCAGACTTTGACTTAGTTAACACTCTTCCTCCCGGCTATCTGATCCAGTGCCTCCATAGACCGCAAGGAAAAGGAGGTGGTTTAGCCATCATTTACAGGGACAAGTTTACGTGCAGAGTAGTCAGGGGTCCTATTCTGGACGCTGAAAGTGGTCATTTTCGGATACAGCTTTCTCCTAATTACTCTCTATCAGGACTGTTAGTTTATCGCCCCCCGGGGACGATTAAACAGTTCTCCAGCTCTATCTTGGACCATGTCCCCGTCCTAGCGGCATCTTCCCCTAATTTTGTGCTACTGGGGGACTTTAACCTTCATTTTGACCTGCAGGAAGACAAAAATGTAACTGACCTCAGATCTGAACTTAGGACAGCTAACCTTAATTTACACAACCTGGAACCTACGCATGTGAAGGGTCACTTGCTGGATTGTGTGTTCTCGAACATCGCGCACCTTCGAACAAGTTCCCCCCGCCCCCTGCCTTGGTCGGATCATTTACTGGTATCAGGGGAGTTGAATGTCAGCTTGGACCCTTTTCTCTCTCCGCACCAGAAGACACCTCCTATTTATAAGAGAATTTGGTCTCAACTCTCTATTGACAATCTCTCACGTACCCTTGCTGAGTCTACTCCATCCCCTGGACGTGGTCCTGTGGAAGCTGACATTGCTTTCCATGACTGGCTTTGCCAAGCTTTAGATGCTGTTTTGCCTTTCAAAAAGATCACAAATAAAAGTAACAGCCACAAGTCGTCTTGGTATACCCCAGAGCTGGGGAGGATGAGAAAGAATTGCAAAAGGCTTGAACGGGAATGGCGGAAGAACTGGGCCGCTAATAGCAAAGACAATTATCGTGAAGCCATAAGATCCTACAAGGCGGCCCGTAAATCAACTAAGGCCGTCCATTTTGAGGATAGAATAAGCAAGGCAGGCAATTCTTCAAGGGAAACCTATAAGATTCTTAAAGAACTTCTCACGGTCCCCACTCCCCCGTCCACTCAGGTGGTGAATTCTAACAAATGCAATCAGCTGGCTCAGTTTTTTTACACCAAAATACGGAACATCTTAGCCAGCCTTCCCCCTAGTTCGGGAAAGATGGGCATAGCAGCCCCTGAGGTGGTCTCAGTTGAGAAGGGGCTAGATATAATCTCTCCCATTTCAAGGGAGGATTTCTGTGAGGAGCTCTCAGCTCTGAAGAGTGGTTCCCCGTCGGACCCCATGCCCATCTGGATCCTCAAACAATTTGTGGATCTCATTGCCGATCCTGCAACTGACCTTCTGAATGCCTCTTTCACCCATGGCATAGTTCCACCTAGCTGGAAGCAGGCCACTGTCAAGGCACTCTTGAAAAAGCCTGACCTTGACCCTACTGATCTGGCAAATTACCGTCCCATCTCGCTTCTGCCTGGCCTGAATAAGATCGCTGAGAAGTATGTCAATCGCCAGCTCTCATGCTTCCTGGAAGCTAATAACTTGCTAGGTCGGACGCAGACTGGCTTCCGTCCAGGCCAGGGAACCGACTCGGCTTTGATATCGATGGTCGAGGAAGGCAGATGCATCTTAGATTCGGGAGGATCTGCGGCGATGGTCCTCCTGGATCTAAGCGCTGCATTCGACACGGTGGACCATAATATTCTGATCCACCGTCTGGGGGAGATTGGAGTTGGAGGGTCGGCCCTTCAATGGTTTAAGTCATATTTGAGTGGTCGTTCCTATCAGGTTTGCGATGGCAATTTTAGATCTTTGCCTACTCTCCTTCAGTGTGGAGTCCCGCAGGGCTCTTCACTGAGCCCTAAGCTCTTTAACGTCTATATGGCCCCACTGGAGGAGGTGGTTGCACCCTTTGGGGTGAAAATCGCAACCTACGCGGACGACACTCAATTGATTGTCTCTCTGTCCCTGTCTGAAAGCCAGGGGGTGAAGTTTGCCGCATGCCTTACCAACATCATGGCATGGATGTCGGATTCCCGGCTAAAATTGAATGGGACCAAAACGGAGCTGATGCTCCTTGGCAATCTGTGCACGTCACTGCCCAAATGTATGTGGCCGGCCAGTTTGGGTGTCCCCCCAGCCCCTAAGGAGGCCATAAAAAGTCTCGGGGTATGGCTGGAACCTGAGCGGTCTATGACTACTCAAGCCAAACGAGTGGCGGGGACGTGCTACGGACTGCTCCGTTCAGCACGGAAAATCTTGTCGCTTCTCCCTGATAATTCCAGGAAACTATTGGTGCAGGGATTGGTGCTCTCGAGGCTTGACTACAGTAATGCCCTTTTTCTTGCGGCACCTGAATCCACATTGAATGTGCTCCAAAGAGCGCAGAATGCAGCTGCGCGTATGCTCACTGGTACTGCCAAAAGATCTTCGGCTCGGCCTGCCTTGAAGGCCTTGCATTGGCTACCAATTCGAGCGCGCATTAAATTCAAATCCCTCTGTATAGTGTTTAAAGCTTTGCAAGGATCGGGTCCCCCCATTCTAAGAGATTTGGTCCGCTCCTATAAACCTGCGCGAGCCCTTCGCTCTGATGATGGGAACTTGGTAGTGATACCCAGGGCAAAAAAGGTGAAAACGGGTGGCCGCCGGTTTTCCATTAATGCGGGTCAATTATGGAATGCTTTACCGCTGGCCGGGCGTAAAGAACCAAATTTGGCAAAATTCCGTAAAGGATTGAAGACTTACCTTTTCCCTCTGTAGGTTCCTCTTGGTGTCCTGGAGTAGTGGCTTTGTGTATTGTTTAGCGCTGGGACGCTCAAGGGCAGCCATGCGCTTTAGAAATCCTTTTTCATTTCATTTCATTTCATTTACTGTCACTCAATAAATCAATCATCATTTGTTAAGCGCGGCACTGCCTTCCCTGGGGATATTTGAGCCCTGGAATGCGAGGTCTCTGTCCAAAATCCAGGTCGGGAAGAAACGGCGGGAAGAGACGAGCAGAAAAAGGTGAAACAGATGGCAGAAAAACGAACGGGTAGAAAAGGCAAAACAGACGGCAGAAAAACAAACAGAAAAGGCAAAACAGAGGGCAGAAAAACAAGCAGAAAGGGCAAAACAGAGGGCAGAAAAACGAGCAGAAAAGGCCAAATAGAGGTAAGAAAAACGAGCAGGAAAGGCACAACAGACAGCAGAAATGTAAAAATAGAGGGCAAAAGAATGAGCAGAAAGGCAAAACAGAGCAAAAAATGAGCAGTGGGGCACAAACAAAAGGCAGCAGGTAGACAGGCTGCACAGGGTAGAGGACTGCGGGCAAGCTGGGCAAGAGGGCTGTCGCCAGGGGAGGTGGCACAAGGAAATGGTAGCAGGTGACCTAGTGGGAGGGAGATTAGTTAGGGCATTTTTGGCATTAGTAGTACATATTAAGGCAAGGTGTCCTAAGCGTTACACCTATTGAGGGAGGCTGGTCACCTCGACCTCGTGGTGGCTGGCACAGAGGATGAGGCAGGCAGAGGGTGTCCGAGCACCTGGCAGACTCTGTATGGGCTTTGTCGTCACACACAAGGTAAGGGGAGTGGCAGGTGAGAAAGATCAGGTGAGTGAAGAGATGCTCAAAAACATGCAGAGTGGCCTCAAGAGGTGCAGGAGGGAGGGACGGGGCCATGAGAGCATAGGCGGATGCGGCCAGGAAGGCCTTGAGCACAGATATGGACAGCATTGAAGCTGGGGAAGTGCGAGCAAAGCTCGTGAACACTGGGAGGAGCAGGGAAGGTGGGAAGGAGGGCTCAGAAATACTGTTGCGACTGCGGCCACTGGGGCATAAATGTGTCAAAAGGTGCAACCCCTCTGCGTGTTCAGTGCGTGTACGGCACTGCGGGGAGAAGCCAGCGGTAATACGTGCGGCCATTTGGAGCCCACGCCGCTAAGGAGTCACGCGCACATCAGGAAGAGTGAAGGGGAGTGGAGGGAGTAGCAGATATGGCAGCAGGCTCTTCGGTTTTGGGACATAGTGAGAATGGTGTACTGGGGGTAGAGATTTAGGATGGCAAGGAGCTGGAGGGCTAGTTTGAGGAAGGGGAGGGCTGGCACAGTGGAAGGCATATTTGATGAAGGAGCACAGCTGGTTAGACAGGGTCCAGCAGGGTCTGCGCGGGCAGTGGGCAACAGAGGGGCCTTGGAAGGAGGTGGTGGTCCGAGGAGGCTCGTCAGGCCCACACACCTTATCCAGGGACAGAGGCGAGGGGCACTGAGCCACCAATGGGCAGGTTGGGGTGTCCTGCAGAGGTCTGGCGGCTGTGGTCTTAGAATAAAGCAACAAAGAAGATGGGTTGGTGCGGGAAGAGCGGGGAACAGGAATCAGGAAGCTTTGCTAAGCCCCAAATGAGGAGGGGTATGAGCAAGGGGGAGGAGAGTTGAGGAGCGGGCAAGGGGGAGGCAAGTTGAGGGGCGGGCAAGGGGGAGGAGAGTTGAGGAGGAAGCAGAGGAGGCAGATGTCTAAGAGAGAAAGTAGCAGGTGGTCCGCAAGGGGGGGGAGCGAACAGAGAAGTGCAGGCAAAGAGCAGGGCATATGGTTGTGGGTCCCAGACATAGATTCACGCCGGGCTACTAGAGCATAGTGCGCCAGTATACCAGTCCTGTCTTCTTCATTACAGGTAGAAAGGAGCAGCATGTTGGCAGACTCAGGAGAGTCCGGTGCAACTCGTACGTCCCGAGGGGAAGTCATGGCTGGACCTGGCAAAGTCTGCCGGAAGATGTAATGGGGCCAGGCAGCAACCAGCAGAAGAAGGTCCGGCGAGGCCTCATCGACATTACTGGCAGGAATTTTCAGGGCAGCCTCAGCAATCAACAGATTGGACGGGCGGCATGGCCGGAGCAATATGAAGGGGTTGTCACGACTCCCCTTGACATTGACCATTAGGCCCCTGCTCAGAGGAAGGCAGAGGTAACACAGCGAAGGGTAGCTGCTGGCCCTAATTGGGCAAAGGTAGAGGAAACTGCGGGAGATGATGTATGTATGTATGTATGTATGTATGTGAGTTCTTATATAGCGCTCGACTTACCCTTGGGCATCTCGGCGCTTGCATTGGGAACCCGTCCTGGCTTTTTCCCTGTGAGATAACCCGTACTGGGCATCCCCAAGGTGAAAGCCAGGCATCCTGCCGCAGGGGGGCCGCAGTGGAGATTAAGCAAGCTATTGCCCAGAGTTGCAGAGTGTGAACCCATGATTCGAGTAGGCACCGAAGTGAGAATTATCGAGTCCGTGGACACTTGGGCTCAGACCCTGCCGCGTCGGGAATTGAACCCTGGTCCCGGGTCTGACCTCTGCTTCAGGGTATGCCTCCTCTAACCAGTGAGCCACACTTCTCCACTAGTGAGCCACACTTCTCCACTCAGTTGTACTATGATGAGGATAGCTGGGAGGAAGGCGAGATGCCGGACGAGGAGATGGAGGAGCTGTGGTGGAATAAAGGTGCAAAACAGGTGGGGGGCATGTTAATGTCTCTATCTCTGATGTGTTACACGCAGCAGGTGATTTGCAACAGGCCGTGATGGAGAAGAAATGGAGTTAACTGACGAGGCGGCAAGCTTCAGAATGGGCAACAACCTTGACACCAGGTAAGAGCAACGGTGAAGCGGGCTCTGGTCCTGTGACGGTATCCGTGGGTGTGGATGCGTTGAGGGTCGAGGGTGGTGAGGGTGCACAGCTGAAGAAAGGCAGATACATCACAGACGTAGGAGTTGCTACAGAGGAAAGGAAAGTGAACACAAGGAGGCACAGGGTAAGACCAAGGATGTAAGTGTAGGCAATGGAAAAGGAGATGAGTGGACAATACAGGGACAAAAATTGGAGGTAATGAGGAGAAAGCGAATGGGCCGGAGAGCAAAGAATTAAAAATGTAAAACTTGCCTTTCATGTGAATGGCAAAGCCATTGGGGCGCGCTTGAAGCTGGCCACGAAGGAAAAAATTCAGGATGGGGAGTATGTGTAGATGTTCAAGTTGATGCACAGAGATCTGCGCTCTAAGGAGGGGTCCAAAGTGGAAGAGTATGAGCGTTCGGTTGCTCCTGACAATAGAGAATTGGACCGCAGTGTTTCTCATATACTCCAGTGTCTATTGCAAGAATTTTCCAGAACATTGTAGAACACTGTTCAAATATATGGACATCGTTAGTAAGGCCCAGATCACATATGGGGGTTAAGCCTGGGCACAATATTATGAGTTCAGAGCCAGAATGGCATTGGACAGGGCAGAAATTGAGAAGCGTGTTGGGAATATAACAAAGGGCGGTGCATACAGGAGTATTGCAAATTTCGGCACAAATGCTCAAAAATGTTCAGGGAGGCATGTGCTCATACACTGCTTTCAACCCATGGGGGACACCAAAGGCAGACAATAGGGCAGCGGCAGCGGTAGCAATATCCAGAGGACCCCAGTCCACACCAGTCACAGCAATTATTCGGCAACAGAGTGGGTCAGGAGCCACAGGGATCTGGGGCAAAAGGCTTGTATGCCAGTCAAACTGGACAGACTTGAATTTTGGCTGCAATCTTAAGATACAGAAGAGGATGCAGAGATACTGAGGGATGGTTCCTGCTTGGGTTTCCGACTGGGGCATGAGGGTACACAGGAGCAGAGATGGGCATATAACCGGAGGTCAGCCAAGGAACACAACCAGGTTGCAACTGGCCAATAGTAAATTTAATTGTGTCACCAAATGGGGTCCTGCCTATAAAAGAGAAAGGATTATTTTGGCTAATATAGCATTTTTCTTGGCCAGAAGGGGGGTGGTCGGTAAACGACTTCTTCTCAGAGGAATTGTCATCCATGTCTTACTTGTTGGTGGATGCACCGATGTCCAGGGTAGAGAGAGTAGGCAGTGGGGCAGAAATGGCAAAGTGCAATGTTAAGTCAGCTTTCCAGCTGCTACCGGTTCACCCAGATGACTTTCAATTGCTAGGAATGCAATTTAAAGTGGGCAGTGGTGCGTTGACAAGGCTTTGTCAATGGTATGCTCCATATCATGTGCACTATTTGAATGTTTCAGTTCTTTCCTTCAGTGGCTTTGTACTTAGCACATGGGACATGAGTTATTGACACACTACTTTGGCAAATTTTTCTTTGTTAGTCAACTCACCTCGGCGAGCAGCCAGCAACTGCTGCTAAGTTTTCAAGAGATCAGGGTTGACTAAGGAGTCCTTTTGGCACCAGAAAAGATGGTAGGTCTCAGTACGGGGTTATTGTTTCTGAGAATTGCAGGGGTTGCAAGTACGATTGCTGCACGACAATAAAAGAAAATGCAGGGCCTGTTGCTTAATATGTTGGGGAAGGAGAAAGTGAGGGTTAAGGAGGTGTAGGTGCATCTGGGGCATCTGTATATTATGTGCAGAGTGGTACAAGCAGGAAGGACTTTTAGCAGAAGGTTGGGCCTGGATATGTAGGGTATGTCATTGCCACATCATCATTTTTGCTTGTTGGCGGGGGTTAAAAAAGATCTCCCCATGTGAGGTTTCTTTTTAAATTTGTTCAACGGTATTCTACTGTGCAGCCCAGTAGACACTGAGTGGGATGTACAGATCTTTTGGGATGCAACAGGGGGTATGGGTTTAAGCCTGTATTGGCAAGGGTGGATGTGCACGGAAGAGTGGCTGGCGGACTGGAAGTCAGCGGCAGGATCACTGTGCTCTTGGAATTTTTCTCACTGGTGGTAGTGATCACATTGTGGGGTGCATAATTGGCACATCAAAGCAAAGAGTGTTGCTCAGGGTGGATAACATAGCTGTGGCCCAGATCAGGAACAGACAGCAAGGGCTGTGGAGGTGTTGAAGTTGTGAGTATTTGTGTTTGGATGTCTGAGACATGACATTTTGTTTAACCCCTTCGACGCTTATGACGGAACGGTTCCGTCATGCACGTCGGTTGGGCTGTGCTTATGACGGAACCGTTCCGTCATGGCCCCACCCGCGCTCAGAACCTTCAGCACTGCGCGGAAATCCGCGCAGCGCTGAAGGGGTTAAAGCACAACACGTGCCGGGAGTGAACAATTACAATGCAGATGCTTTGTCTCGTTCACAGTGGGAGAGATTCCATGGACTAGCCACGGAGGAGTCAGACACAAGACGCTCATGCCGGAGGAACTAGGAAACAAAGGATGTTACAACTCGTGGTAGGGTTGTTGGCTGAGTCCAGTGGTAGAGAATATGGACAGGTATGGTCAGAATTTCCAGAAACTGGGGCACAGACCAATGGGGTGGAGAGGGACAACAGAATGGTGCAATTTATACTGACTATGTCTGAACGGGGGTTCTCCCAGTTGGCCATAGCTGGGAGCTGCCGGAAATTGCCTTCAGGGGGAATTGGCATGTGGTTATGCGTCATCAGCAAGGGAACTAAGAAAGAGAATGCTCGAAGGTTGGGCAAGAGAGCAGGGTTGCGATGAACAGAAGAGGCAGCCCTTGTCATGGCAGTTATTTAGCAAGGTTATACATGTGTTTCCGACAGTATGCGGCGGAGACAAGGAGGCATGGTAGTTCGCCACGCTTGTGTCCTGGATGTTTTTTGGTGCCTTTTGGGTGTCAGCCTGTTAGGTGGAAGGAGATGGAAGGGGTTGTGCTGGAAGGATGTTGCTTGACAGGAGGACAGGCTGAAAATATGGCAACATAACTCTAAGATATCCCAGTCGTCGAAGGGCAGGAGCGTGGCTCTGCAAATTTACCCGGTACCTTCTAACTGCCCAGTATTTTAGGGTGACAAGTGCCGAGCGGCATCAGGAGCTGCAGGAGGGGAGGTTTTCAAGCAGGTGGGGGGTGCATTGGTTACAGCATTCCAGCTGCTGTTGGTTCCACGCAAGGCTTTAAGGAGTTTGGGGGTTCTGGAGGCAGCATATGGGGCCCATTCCTTCCGCATGGAGGCAGCAACTGAGGCCTGAAAGAGGGGATGAACTTGTGAGGATATTATGCCGCTGAGATGGTCTTCAGACTGATTTCAGAGATTTGTGCGGTTGGAAGGGTTGGATCTTTGAGATTTTAAAATTCTGATGGCTATCTCTTGCAGGTTCCGTTCCATTCCCCCAGCAGCAGAGGACATATACATTTAGGTAGTAGGACATTCATTCATAAAATGGGCAAAAAAGCAAGCAGCGCAGAGGGGACAAGGAGGGAACCTGGGCTTTGACCGTCATCTGTTCCCGGTTAAATGGTGGGATAAAAGGGGTATGGGGTGGAAAGTGTTATTGGGAGACTTAAACTGCATGTTGGCAGGCAGGAGATGACCATACGTGTTAGTTATTCTCTTTATGGAAAATTATCTAGTGGGAGTGGCGCTGTTGCGTGCAACGAAGCAGGATTAATTGGAAATTAGGAGACAGAGGGCAGGATGCTTCGTGATAGGGATGGAGTTTATTCCCAGACGAAACTAGAAAGTGGCCAACAAACTGGCAGCGATTGTCAGGGCTGGCAGGAAAGTTAACAGGGAGACGGGTTGTTTGCAGAGGTGAGGGCTTTGGGCGAATTGAGCATGCGGACAATAAATATGAAAAAACATTAAATATGACAATGTTGAGTTCTACTGGGGTGCATCTCTCCAGGTTTGGTATGAATTTATACTTGCTGGAATTAATGCTGGAGAGGATGCTGAATATTAGATGGTAATTGTGTCCTGAGAGACAGTGAGGTGCAGGGGGGGTAGAACATGTCAGCAAACAGGCCTTTTTCTGGGAGGTGTTGTCTTGGGAAGTTTTGCATGAGTTCACATACGCTTTATTGGCCTTGCCATTAGAAAA
This sequence comes from Triturus cristatus, assembly GCF_964204655.1. Taxonomy (NCBI): domain Eukaryota; kingdom Metazoa; phylum Chordata; class Amphibia; order Caudata; family Salamandridae; genus Triturus; species Triturus cristatus. The sequence continues at coordinate 801,892,382 of NC_140588.1, read as the reverse complement.
CCATGCTGACCTGGACTAGGCAAGAAGTTAAATGTTACGTATAGGAAGTTAAGAGTTTGATGTTATAGAGACAGTCATAGGCTGTAGGGAAAGGTTACAAACTGAAGAACTGCAGTACAATAGGTAGCAGATAGTTGCGGGTTAGGTATTTGGGGGACATTAAGGGTGGTGGGAGGGAAAATTGATAGTTGATGATTTTTATAGTGAGGTTTAGTTTTGTAAGGCGGAAGGCCCAGGGAAACATTTTGTGATGTGCACCTGTTTCAATAAAGTTGTATTTTTAACACAAAATCAAGTGGTCAGTGGTCTATGCTGCACCCCTCTCTCCCAATGTGGGTTTGGGGGCCGTAGACCAAAGGGAGGTCGCCCCCACCACCATGAATTTTGGAAAAGCTTTTGCTTAGGCACTCTGATTGGGACAGGTGCATGAAAGGGGGATGCTTTGCAAAAATAGTTGTTTGTCACTTGACAGGTGTTTAGCGGTGGCCTTGAAAGTTTTGCATGCGTTTGCATGAACTTTTTTGGCCTTACAGCTAACAAACAACGCTGAAAGGGAGGGGGGAATAACCTCTCACCTGGACTTGGCAGGAAGTTAAAGAAGTTAAGTGGTTAGATATCACTAGAGACAGTCATAGGGTGTAGGGGAAAGTAAAGGTTACAAACTGTACAACTGCAGTACAATAGATAGTAGATAGTTGCGGGATTAGGTATATGGGGTTCATGTTTTGTATAGTGAGGTTTTAGTTGTGTACGGTGGAAGGCCCAGGGAAGGTTTTGTGATGTGTACCAGTTTCAATGAGGCAGGCTTGCCTTTCTCACACAAAATCAAGTTGTAAGTGGTCTGTGCTGCGTCCCTCTCTGCCAAAATGACAGATCTTCCCAAATGTGCTGATAAAGTCTGATGATAGATGTGTTTGGCTCTGTAGTTGACCTGTTGTTACCAAGAGGAGCTGTTATACGGATTTACGCAAAACTATAACAAGCAGATGGCTCAACACAGCTGCTGTGGAACAGACCTACCTTGGATGAGACGATTCTATTGTCGCAGAACTTCTGGGGGACGTAAGCATCTGTTTCAGAGCCTGGCCGGTGTCCAACATACACCGTGCGGGTGCCAACTCGATTTTCTTCGCCCGGACACTGTTGAAAAATAAAGAGAGTAAACAATTTAAATTGGAGGCTTTTTGTTGATATAATTGCCTGTCGCCAGCAATTGATAACTCCTTGGTTAAAAGGAGATGACCTTGCATTCCAACGGTTTCCTGCAGCCTCGGGAGCCATTTATATCCACCTTCTAAGGGAGTTAGATGCAGTCGGAGGCTGTAGGAAACCAAGGTCCCCACCGCCCTTTACATCACTTTAAATGCAACCATTGGGCTTAGAGCAAACTCTCTCACGTGGCCAGGTCTCCCTCTTCACTGCAGTCCTTTTACTAAGAACAGAAACTGCCTTCAAGATGTGTTTGGTGACAACGGTCATTCAACACTAACTCCCATTTTGAGTAAATCTGTTTGCATCCAAAACATGGTTAAAGGGGGCAAATCGAGTAAGCAGTCATCACTTGTGCATTGTTTGCGCACCACAGAATGGGGAATTACGTGCACTACTGGCACAGTCCGCCCCATTCCAAGTGATTTGGGGGAAATGTCCAGGACGACAGATTGCAGGCACAATGATCTGGAATAAGAATGACAACTTCCTACTTCCGCCTTTTCTGCGACCTGTCAGACCTTCACCTCCTTCAGTATTACGGACATAAAGAGGAGCCCCCTTACAAGAGACCTTTGAAATATCTTGCTGGGCATCATCCTCAGTTATGAAAGTTTTGAAAGCCCAATAAAGGTGGTAGCAATGAAGGAAACACACTTGTGGCGTGCCGGAGTGGGTCGGCTTAGAGACTTATGTACTTAGTAGTCACTGTTGACTGAAAAGATCTCATCAAATTACACTTCAGTATGATTACTGATTCGACACCCGAGAGGGCCATAGTGGGGGAGTTGGGGGCTCTAGATTAACCCTAGCATGGCCTTACTTCGTGAGCATCGGTGCTCATGAGTGCAAAGCATGATACTGCCAATGAATGTGAGAGTGACACAACACCAGACATTGGGACATGTGTAGGGAGACCACTGGATTATTTCAGCTAAGACAGTGATACAGGAAAGAAGTAGGTGCCCCCAGAAATTTTTTAAAAATGCAGGGGCCTTGGAAGAAAAATTACTACTTGGAATGAATTTTAGGATTCTATGTTAGCTGAAGGCTTCATGTGGGAATTATATTTTTTTGGACTTTTAATGCAGAGAATCACTCACTGGTCCCAGCCTTAGAGCATGGATTGATAATGCACTCTTGCTCATACTAATACTAACAGCCTTGCTTTTTGTGTTTTTTCTTTAGTGTTGTTTTGTCATTTAATAAAACTAATAAACATTTTTTTTTTTATATTGTTTATTCTGGTCAACAAGAGGAAAGAAAACTATAAACACATTTCCACAGTGTAATGGTATTTGGCCTATACATTTTCGTATCCTAGAGATCATGTACACATTTCCGTATTTAGTTTATACAATATAGTATATATTTAACAATATATTATTTAAAAATTAAAACATTCTTTATGATTCCCACTATCAGGGGCACTTGTATCTCAACAAGGCGGAGATATCAGGGTGACCGGATGGTCCTCTAAGAAAGGAGGAATTACCAGGATAAGTTGATAATTTACTAGTCTGACTATCCTTAGAAGTGCAAACACAAGGAGATGATGGACGGAGCGGTGAAACTTTTCAAACACTTTCCTCCCCCCAGTCACATACCTGGGTTCAATCTATCATCGTTCTTTAGCTCACTTCGCCACCCCAGTTCAGACACAGCCATATGCAAATCAGTCTTGCCTCATGGCAACAGTCCAGCCCAAACTGCCAAGCCATCCCTTCCCTGGACCGGAAACAAGCATCCAGGGACCGGTTTCGGGGTAACATCCCTCATCAGCCAGGCAAGCTTGAATCCAGGGGCAAAGTGAGAGAGGGACCTACGTCTAAGCATACCCTGCCAACTTAGGGTAAACAAAGCACACACAAGGAGATGCTGGACGGACTGCTGAAACTTTTGAGACACTCACCCCCAGTCACAGATCTGGGTTCAATCCATCATCGTTCTTTAGCTCACTTCACCACCCCAGTTCAGACACAGCTATCCTTAGATGTGCTCAAATTTCCCCAGACTTTCTTTTATCAACTGAAATCCCCAGTTGAAAGTAAAGAGGTTGAAGTCTACCTGAAGATGTTGTAATGCCGATGGGACTGGAAACCAGAATCATGAGGCCATTTAAAATGAAGGCCTGTCTGCTATTGTTTTGAGCCCACGTATTGGACCCCGGGTTAAAAGGCTAAAGGCAAAAAACATAGACGTTTTTTCTAGCTGAAAGCTTTTTAACCGAAAACTTGAGGAGCAAAAGAGCGCTTCATAAATCAGCCTTCGTTTGCGTGAGCATTATTATACTCTGTTCTCCCAAACAGACTGTTCACTGGCACCAGAGTTCTGAAGTTCCCTCAACCAGTAGAATCGCATTCACATAGGAGCTCCCTGTGTCATTCAGTGTGGTGGTAACGCGTTACAAAGTGGTGCTTCTAATGGACGACACAACATCTCCATGCACTCACTATCTGCTCCACACCAGACCACCAGTCAGACAGTCACTGTCTGGAAGCCATGGTCTACCCGACTGGTATGTTTTTTTATTAACCACTTAAACAACTGCTTGCTTTAATAAGGCAGATGTATGGTTCTGATGTTGTCTTCTTGTTTATGCAATATATATTTTCCTGGAAGTCAGGCTCTGGAAGCAAGAAAGGCCATAAATCAATATTAAAGTGCACACCTTCCATTAGATTTATAAATAAAAAGCAAATAGGTGCATTTGGAGCTCTTTAGGAAGACGCTTCTGGTCTCTTTCCATGCTGATGGCAGGCACTTAAGGCCAGAGGATGACAGCGCTCCCTCCTTCCGTTTGGACCGATGATGGAGGCTATTTTGAACATGCATACGCAGGATGGATTTTACACAAATTCATCGCTTGACAAATGTACTTGGAGCAAATTTGAAAGGAATCAGCACATGGATTATCTGCCCGTTGCATTACGGAGATGTGCTGAGTCAAGTTACCAGAAGCATTTCATTTTACATACACAAGCTTTAAACAACCAGATTTGCTAATAACAGAGAAAAACATTAAAAAGGAAGGGGAAGAATTAAGAGAATGGATAGAAAATATACAATCATTCCTCAACTAATTAACATAAACCACCAGTTGCCAGGCAGTATGATTTCAGGTCCCTAAGGAAATCAGAATTTGGTACAATGTAAGGGCCCTACCTGGTCATTTAGAGTTTGGTGGAATCGTGCATCAGCCCTAAAATGCCGAAGCATGATTCAGCCAAATCTGTACTTCATCCACCTCATTTAGAGCTGGGGGAATCGCTGGGCTCCACGGTGAAGCCTCAACCAACTCTTCCGGTGGAGATGTTAGACCCAATGGTCTGTTCACCACAGGATCGTTAGGTCATGGGGTGGTTGCTTTGCCCTAGCTAGTGTGGGGCGGTCATCGCTAGTTTTCCCTACCTGGGCCAATGCTTAATTTGAGCTTGTTCCAAATGGGGCCCATTAGCACTTGTATTTGGGGATCAATCAGTTTGTTTATTCCAGACAGCATGTCCAAACCAAAATATAGTAAAGTTAATATGATTTAATTGTGCTATGCTTCAATTACACTTCTATCAGTAGGCTTGGCAACTCGAGATCCAAGATAGCAGCTCCATCCTGAGCTCTGTGCAGCCGAAATTTAGTCCTGCAGCTATCTCCTTTTGGGACAAGTGCCAAGATGCTTCAAGGGGTGAAATAGGGTTCGGAACCCCTCGTGCCTCAGATTTGGCATTGGTGCAAGTCCTTTGACCCTCCTCCAGTGAAATCTAGAGAGACGTGCCCCTCCACCTTCAACCTGAAGTGATCACCAAATGGCAAAAACCATCACCGAAATGGTCTTTGGCGCAATAAGAGCTTCCAACGCATGGGTTTCTATTGCGTTTAGGTCAAGGTTGGCTGAACCCAGCAGACGCTATTGGTGATCCAGCTATCGTAGGAGTTAATACCAGTCTGTGTTTGGACCACAAAATGCCACGATGGCTTAGTCTTTCCACCCTGCATCAGCTTTCGGGAGAATAAATATTTTGGATCCTAACTGAATACAAAAGTACTGTGTGATGTCTCTTGGTAACCTATAAATGGTGGAGGCATCGGACTACGTGATAAGAAATAGGCAATGAATGTGTTCCAAAGAGAGCACAGTACAAAAGCTAGAAGTAATACATTTTTGAAGTCTTGGTCCCCGCTTTAGGGCAGTGCAAAAGCTGTAAGCTTCAGGGAACCATACAGCAATGTCTCTATGGAAGGCCTAACACAGGTGGAAAGAGCCCTGATGACCTACGTAAACAGTCTTTATACAAAGGATTTATGGAACTATTTTAAGACAAAAATGACTTGTTGGAAGAGCAAAAGATGCAATTTATGTTAAATTGCCTTTCTGTTATGTCCACCAAAGCAACTCCAATTATTATTGTGATTTTTTTTTGCCCTGATGTGAAAAGTGATCAGAATGTTCACTGCTCACTTGCTAAGTAGATATTTAAAAAAAGTACAAATTAAGCATGGTAGGTGGTATTCACGTTGGCCTGCAAGCACGGACCTTACTTTTTGGACTGCTCGTCCATTCTCAGTGCATACCTGCGAACTTGAAAATAAATGTCACAGTGAGAGGATGTGGGGGTGGGATGGGGTGGGGGACTTGGAGGAGGCAGGGTCTCATGCCAAGAGTTACCTAAAAGGCATTCGGCCCTCTACCAAGCCCACCACTCCCTCCCCCCCCACCAAAAAAGAAATGCTGCTGAGGCTGCCATTGATGTCCCGAGTTGTTTTCGCACCTCTTAATGGACATAGGCTGCTCAGAGCTTCCAAACACGAACCGGAAATACACACTTTGCAGTCGTTCCCAGCTCGTCTTCCCTGCCAACATGTGATTTCGGCACCTCACTGGGTGACCATGTGGAGGCAGCCAAAATCGTGTGACACCCGGTGGCACCGTGTGAGTTAGCGGGTCTGTCAGTGGCTTTCAACTTTCAGTTGTGGTGATGAAAACTTATGTTTTCGCACTGAGTACTTACAGACAGCTTTCTGAATGTACTTCTTTCTTCTTATATCAGTAAAGAAGACTACTGCAAATGGGGAGGACACATTCAAGAGGATGGCTTTGACATGTAAGGGCAAATTAACTGAGGTCAAAACTGGAGGACACGAAAATTAAAAAGGCCAAGTTATAGCAGAATAGATACTCCCAAAACTCTGATTTCGAAACATTAGCCACGTTTAAGTCACACAGTTATTCAGGTTGAACTGGATCTCCCATAAAATGTTTTAACTCCACAAAACATCCATATCCTTAGCAACATTACTTACTGGTATTAAGAGGCACGTCACTACAGCTACTGTGGCTAGGACACTGCATGCAAATTTAAATTCCAGTAAAATATATTGGCCACAGCATAGGGGATATACAAACCATTTTCACATCTGATAACATCTGTATATGTCAAACTGAGACCCAGGATATGCAGGGTACATGTTCCACACATCTGCATCGTTACAAAAGCCATTTACACCTGCACCTATTTATAGCAGTTTTAAAACTTCTGGAATAAATCATTAGATGAATATAAAAAATATGAATTAAAAAACTCACTTCATGTTATCTTCTTGAACAGATTACGTAATTTTACTGGAAGCTAAGCAAGGTTTTTACGCAAAATATTCACTGTTCAAAGATATTTTTTGCTCTACTCCGATTAAAATGTTCGCCTGACAACATCAAATACTATGGAATTGCAAATGTAACCAAAATATTTCTCAAAATCAGAATATACTACTACGAAAGTAAGAGCTGTAATGACCACATAGTCCCTAGTAAAGCTATCCAAACTGAATTGCCTTGGAAAACTAGAATTAAATAATTTTTTATATTTATATTTTGCCCTATAAATTCCAAATAGCAGATACAGCTCAAAGGTTTACTACAGAAAGGCAAAGAAAGCAGCTACTGAAAAAGAAAAAACGTATAAGAGAGGTAGTGAATTAATATCTGAAAAATACACAAAACACACCTTAAAACCACATCTTCATCGACCACATACAATAATGCCTTTCATAGGAATCAATTTTAGGAAAACACTTTTTCTCCCATGCCATACAACTGTTTACAAAAGAATATTCTCTTATTGGACCTCTTCAGATTGATTACTATCAATATAATGGATATCAACAGTAGAGACATGTCATTTACAAAGGTTACAAGCGCAGTATGAAGCACTAAATAAAAAACTGTTTCATTATTACATGTAGGATGTTAAACTCCATGACAGTAATCAGCTAACTGCTCAACCTGTGTACCAAAGAGAAAACACTGCAGCTACACTGAATTACAGACTTGAATAGTAAAGCAATACATTAGAAGTAAAAGCAAAAAGCAGGAATTTAAGGTCTCATGCAGGTCAAGTGGGGATTAAACATTTGTTGATGTCCACTCATAATTTATTACATCCACCGGTCAGAACTGCTCTTAATTCTCACAAATATCAGAACTGTGCAATTTATGGTCAAACAAACAATTCATCTCCAAACCTTGCAGCACCTAGTTTCAATATATTGAAAACAAGGTTGAAAACTATTACTTAATCCTTCATGATCAGCATCAATAGCTCGAATAGTTTATTACATAACACTCCACAGTCCTCTGTAAAGATGGCTGTAAACACATAACATAAAACTTAACAATTAATAACCACGAATACTCCTAGATCACCAAATGTTAGTAGCTAAAGGCTTAAAAAGCACTACAGTATATTGGAAATTGTCCACATATATAAAATCGTCAGTCTGGTGGAAATCTGTATACTTGGTTAGATAAAATGAGTTTACAGACAATAATCTACTTATCATCAGGGTTTGGAAAGTAAAGTCTGCTTTATTGAGAAGAAAGAGGCATAACTGCAGTGTCAACAGGCGCAGCCCTCTAAAACATCAATGTATTTGCAGACGAATTAGTTATTTGTATAAATGTAGGCTATCACACAAACTGTAAACCAATGTCAATTGAGCAGTACAATAAGTAAACACTTTGAATTACAAAATGCTGTTTATTCCCCTAAGCGAGACGGGCTTGATATGAAGTGAAGAAACTGGCAATAAAGAAATAAGTGCATGAGCCATGGATAAATGGAAATAAAATCTAATTTGTTCCTCTTCCTCTGAATTCCATTCCACACGCTGAAACCCATTATCTTACAAAATATGCACAATATTCAAACACAAAAATGAAAGGCAACAGGAGGTTTATTCCTTAGTGGCAGGACTTCGAGAGAGTGGAGCTCAATGAGCATTTTTGTCACAGGGTGGCATACGCTAGTCTCCATGTCACCTCCAGACCATTTCAATGTAAGGCTATACTGACCTCAGAGGGAGTCTTATGTTCGGCATGGTTTTGGCTGCCGACGTTTGCTTTTGTTTTTATGAAACTGTTCAAGGGGGCTTGTGTGTAAGTGCACATTGGTCAACAGCAGAATGATCACTCACGGAGCTAAACCAGTGGCTGAAGTGGTTGACCTGTGCCCCATGCTGCGGGTGCAACAAAAATGTGAATGTCAGTCTGACAGACCAATGGGTGTAGAGAGCTGCCTGAGAGTCCCTAGAACCAAGTGTTTACATGTATCAATTATTATATTAAAATACAAAATTCTTGGCTAACTCCAGATCTAAAAACAGTCTGGGTAACCAGAAATAGCGGTACCGTCACAAGCACATATGCAAAATATAGTTCTGAAATCGTTAATATTTAGCAAGGTAGGATAGTGATTTGTGGTGCTGTATTGTTGTTATTGCCATTTCTAACAGATGGAAGTGGGTGCAGATGTTTGGCATATGGCCGGACTTGTGTCGGGATTGTACAATACTGGAGGGAGGTCACCGACAAATTGAGGGTTGTATCAGGGATCCCACTAGAGGTAGCAATTAAGCATGGTCTCCTAGGAGTGGTCCTTTTCCCCTAAAAATAAAAGGAACAGGAGCCGCTTTGTGCTGTTTGGGTTTCTGCTTCCAATGAGGCGGGGAGCCATGCAGCGGTTTGCAAATACTAGACCATCTGTGTAGGCCTGGGTCAGAGATATAGAGGAATGGGCGCTAGCCGAGGAAAGGCGTATGAGTGAAGTGCATACAGACAAGAAATCACAGAATGATTGTATGATATGGGATGGTCTATTGTGTCAGCTGGTGACATCTACACTTGCTGAAGGGCTTGAGCGCCTCAAGGTACTATTGATACACTCTCTTCCCTATAAATGGCACGGGTGTAACACAGTAAACCAGGAGAATGTTTTGCAGTGCAAGCCATTGGATGACGAATGGGCCATAGGTATATACTTACAAGTGAATGTGTAGCCTTGTGAAGAACACCATGTACTCTCTGATTGCAATATGGATTTCACGTTTATATACCCACAATAAAAGCAAATGTTTCAAAGAAGAAGTGATGTTTTTCGTGCTTGCAATCTGGCTAGTTAAGGGTTGAGGGCATTTATTACTCCCAAAAGATTTGTGTGCTGTTTATGGAAAAAATAAAGATACATGTACCCTTTCCAATGGATTTAAATAACAGGTGCTTCCCTCTATGTCTACCTTCCTGAAAAGATGCAAACAGTACGTTATTGGGAGTCCGGAACATAAACACCTACTGTTCAGGAAATGAAAATGTCTCCCTTCCCTTTACAATCTCCAGACACAAAAAGCATAGAACTGGAGCATGTCAGTGAACGTAAATATACCGAGATGCTGGGCTCTCCAGAGGGAGCAGACAGCTTTATTGGGAGCCATGAGGGAGAGCAGTGGTGCCGGGCATGTACAGTGGATTCCAACAGCCTGCTCTAGCTTCGACATCGGGGACGGAGAGCAGCAGCTGTGGCGTCCACTACATCAGATGGGAGCATCTCTTTTACCGTCGATCCCAGGCCTAGCCGAGGTAGCATCAATCTAGCTCAAGCGCTTTGCAGTGGGACTACATTCTCAACAACTACAGTTTTTAGGGCTAAGCGACGTAACAGTGATGCAATGCAGAATCAGAGTATTAAAACACTACTTAAACTCTCTGGACTGAAAAATACTAATTGACAAATATGCATAGAAGGTAAATGTTCGCTTTATGCCCACGTTTGTTCACAAAATTAAACACACAAGATGGATGACCACCCAGTCCGAAGTACATATGTAAATCTGATGTCTCTAACGAGCCTTTTATGTCTCTTTAAGGAGTGACAACATAAAATGTATCCAACTAAAACAACATATTACGTGAGAGGCAAACAACGACAAGGGTGTGTTCCTTGTTTTATTGACGAATACAAGAATCTCTTTTCCTTCACAAAGACTGAGCATATCTGCACGAAAAAGAAATGTGTGATCGTACATTTCACAGTCTAAGCCACAGATTCAGGAAATCATGATCTGTGGAATTTTATGATCATAAATTGCACTTACAATGGCGCAAAAACTGCCGGCGTGGGAGATTTTCCAATAACATACATTGAGCATTTTGGGGTATTTCAGAGGGTTGATCTACAAAAATGAAAAATTTAGTTAACACATACAAAATACCCAAGTGTGGTGGGTATTCCGAAACATTGTGCAGGTTGTTTCCCTGCCTTAAAACACAGATATTTACTCGTCTCAAAGGTAGGTGTAAGTGCCTTTTCAGAATGAGTAAGGGACTGTAACACCCCCATATTTAATAGGAGTGTAAGAGAAAAATACTTACCCGGTGGAGAAGTAAAAAGTTGCACACACAATTGCAGATTACCTCCTCATTTACTTATGGGGATTTTCAAGTAGGGGCTAAGTACATTTTGCAAAGTTGGAGTTCCACTGCATTTGCAAAGCCATAACCACCATCATGACACGCAACCCTGTTTTCATGAGGCAGAACGCCGGCAGATAGACCCCCTCCAACCTCATTATGAGTGGTCCGGTAACTAGAGGGATATTTATCGCACCTAATAAGGGCCACCTAATAGCGAGTTTTGGGGGAATAACATGTAGATTTTGATCCATGTGTTTCAGTTAATAAAGAGAATTTTTCCCCATGATAAACAGCGGATTTCATACAGCAGCAGATACACATATTGCAATTAACCGGGCCACTTGAAATAAGACCCCCCAAAGAGAATTTCTTTTATTTTTAAAGTAAAGCTGGCTTTTTTCATTTATGTACCCAGGATCTAGAACTACACCCCATATACAGCAGGACCACCCCAATCCTGCTCCAACTACGGAAAGAGGTGAAGGCACACGTCTTTAAAACACTTGTTGACTGCATCTTTGACCCTGACCAACGCTCCACTGTCTTTTGGCTGGGTTTGTGCTCTACAAATACCACATACATACATACATACATACATACATACATACATACATAAGCTGTCAAAGACTTGCAAGAGTTTTCGTGGGAGTATTTGAGAATCCCACAGAAGTCAGTAACCTTCTTCAAATGCAGGCAAAAAAACACAGAAGTAGATTTCTGGCATTTGTTTCATCACAGAAAATATCACATATATATTATACGGCCTAAGGGCAATACATGTTTGGGGGTAAATCTGGCCTTTGTAAGTGTTGGACTTGGCCCTTTTCCCCTGAAATTTTTCGCTTTTGTGGGAAATCGCATGTTATGTGAATGCAATTATTGAATACTGTTCAAAGATGTACGCAGACTGAGTTTTCCCATTTACATCTAAAACTTTTTAAATGGATGCCATAGCTGTGTGGTTGTGCCGTCTGACTGAACTGGGTTAACAGTCTAGTGGTTATTTCCCAGCAACCCCAGCTTTTGGAGGGAAGCCTGGCACCCACGGTGCTCTACCCCTCCCCATAGGCCAGTTAGACCCAGTTTCCCCAGACGCTTCTAGAAGCTTCTGGCACTGTCTGGAAGGTGGGGTGAGGGGCGTATAAAGGGCGGAGCTGGGCTGCCATGTGCTCAGTCAGAGGGTGGACCTGAGAGAGAGGGGACCTGTTGCCAGGCGTTACAACCACATGGGCCTGTGTGCTGGGCCCTGAGCTTACCTACACCCCTCTACTGTCCACAGGGCGAGGGAAAACTATAGTTGGGGCGAGGCTATCCTGGAGGAACCTACGCAGGAGTTTTAGGCGGTAGGGCCTAGTCAGGGACCTATGCCGCTGGAAGTGACAGGGCTTAGGCACTGCCTTTCAAGTTGAGTGAGGGATCCTGAACTAACCCACTGATCTGGCCCGGCGGGAGAAGAACCCAGGGACGACCTGCAGAGACTAATTAGTCCGCCTTCAGCCCCCAACTCAACTTCCCCCCTCAAGAGACCCTCAACGAAGGGCGCAGGAACCAGCAAGCGCCTCGTGGGACCCTGACTGCAGTCCCGGCAGAAAGAGAGCGCTAGATTCAAGCTGCCTGCGGAAGGAGAGCGCTATATTCGGTGGGCGCTACATTTTACTGGACTGTGCTCTGCTGGTGAGTGTTGCAATCCCAGCTGCCGGCCCCCCTCTAGCTTGTTCTGCTACTGGCGTGCGGCCTGCCACCTCCCAGCCTACCTGCCCTGAGCTGGGGCGTCATTGTGGGAGTAGGGGGCGCTGGGCGCCAAACCAATCGCCACCCCCCAAGCTGCGGGCCAACCCTTAATTTCTACCACCCCCGCTGGGGGTGCCCGACAGGAATCACTCACCGCTGCGGCCAGGGGCCAGGGCGACGATCCCTGTTATCTCCAGGGCCAGCGGGGAAGACCGGGGCCCGACGCTGTTGCCGCCGACCTCGCGAAGGCCTCGTTAGACCGAGCCAGCTTGTCGAGGCCGCGTACGCCTGAAGCCATCCAGCAAGGGCCGCGATAGGCCCGGAAGCCAAGGTCTGTGTCACCTGACGGGGGCGGACTCCTCAGCGCAGCCCCCGCCGGCCGCACTGCCATTGGCGGCTGCGGGCACGCCCTTCCCGGAGTCTGGAAGAATCCCCAAGCCCCGCGTCGGCCTCATCGGCCCGGACACTGCCGGGCGTCGGAGGCGGGAGGGGCCTGGAGGCGCGAGAGCCCCCGCCCAGCCGAGGAGCACCAGACAACCCGGAAAAGACCTCCCGTGACGGTAACCCCCAGGGGAGGCGGGCGGAGGGCCGGAGAGAGGCCCTGGACTCGCTCTTCCCCCGGGGACGTTTCTCCGTGAGCCTGGCGGGCCCCCACTGACCCCGAAGAGGGAAGAAGCTGGTCCCCGGCCCCCGGGATTCCCGCCCCATGCCGGGCTCATTAATTGTCAAATTCGCCGGGCATTGTGGGGCGCAGAGAGTCTGCCCAAGTTATCCTGGGGGGGAAGAGATAGAGGAATTGCCCCACGCACTGCTCTAATGTACTGCCATGAGTAGCGCCTGGACTCTTGCCAGGTTAATGCTTTGAATACTTGCCCTACTTAGCGCTTGGAGTAATTGCCAGGGGCAGCGCTCTGATTTCCTGCTCAATGATATGCAATGTTCAGCGCTCTGATTTCCTGCTCAATGATATGCAATGTTCAGCGCTCTGATTTCCGGCTCAATTATATGCTTTGTGCAGAGCTATGCTTAAGGGCCATGTTTTGAAGCGCTATTGATTGGTTATGTGCAGCGTTATGTTTATATGCCATGTTCTGAGCGCTATTGAATTGCTATGTGCAGCGCTATGTCAAAATGCTCCATTTGAAGCGCTATTGACTTGCTTTGTGCAGAGCTATGCTTAGAGGCCATGTTGGAAGCGCTAATGAGTTGCTATGTGCAGCGCTATCCCTAAATGTTATGTTTTGAAGCGCTATTGAATTGCTATGTGCAGCGCTATCCCTAAATGCCAAGTTTTGAAACGCTAATGCATTGCTATGCACGGCGCTATGTTTACATGCCAAGTTTGAAGCGCTAATGAATTACCCTGTACCGTGTTCTGCGTAAAGGCTGTGTTTGACGCCTTCCAGGATCGCCAGGTGCCGCGCTTTGATGCCATGCCAGGTTTTGATGTGTTAATGCTTTTGATCCTGATGTTGATCTAGATAAAACTGATTGGTTTTATTCAACCTACTGGTGTGTTGTCAATTATTGCGTGCGTTTCCTGTCTCAGTGGATGTGTGTGCTGTATGGTCACTTTACACGTAAGCCTTTGGTTGCCTACCTGCTCGCGCCACACTACCCCCATAGGGCCTGGTGACCCCCGGTCCTACATTGTTGGCCAGCGGTGGGATAAGGACCTGTGACTATACAGCACCCTCCAGTGAGACGGTGGGCGCCGCAATTGGACGCCTATTGTGATTGTGATTTCCTCCTAGAAGTGGTGTCTTAGAATTGAGTTCCCCTGTTGCACTGTGGGTGGTGTGTCCCGGGTGTACCTTGCCAGGATGGGGTTGACCTACGAGGAGGTTTGCCTTATGGAATACACGGAGCAGGAAGTGATGTATTTCTGCAGGGAGAGAGGGATACCCCCAGTAGGCAACACACGCCGGAAGCTATTTCTCTATGAGGCCCTCAAGAGGGGGGAACCCTTAGAGATCGGTGGGGACCTGTCAGATTACCCCTCCGCATATTTAAAGGGTGGCTTTAGTGGAGACCCGGAGGGGACCTCCAGAGAGGGGAGGACTCCGAGAGTGAGGGCGCCCAGTCCATAACCCCGGAGGGTGGTGACACTGACGAGGAGGAAGAAGATGATCGGGTGGAGACGCCAGTAGCGAGTGAGGACACCAGAGTTAGGGAGTCCCGCGCTGGGTCCAGTCCCGGTGGCACTGCCCCGTCCCTTTCCCTGTCCCCAGAAGAGTGGGTGGATAGGAGGAAAGGCTCAGAGTGGAGCTAGCGCGGCTGAGTGTGGAGGAGAGGAGGCTTGAGACTGAGAAGGTCCTAGCGCAGGAAAGGATGGCAGAGGCAGAGAGGGCCTTTGCCAGGGAGAGACTAGCTCGGGAGGGTAGATTGTCCCCTGAGAGTGGTTTTTGTGGTCTAGATTCACCAGTAAGGGTGGGATCCAGTGGTGGCAGCGAGAGTGAATCCAATGTAGGGTGTCCCACTCCCAGAGCCCGGGAGACGGTACCTGATTCCCAGGAGGAGGGGGGACAGGTTAGAGTTCAGGGGCAGGGGAAAACTGTCCCACCAGTCCTGGGGGGAGTTTGCGGAGGTATGTTGGACTGCATTGGAGGATTGGGTGGTGAGGAGTGCAGTGAATGATTGGGAAGGGCTGTGCCAGGTAGTCTTCAAGGAGCACATGCTCAGGAATTGTTTCCCAAGGTTGCGTCACCACCTGTTACAGTGTGGGTTCTCCGACCCCAGGGAGCTTGCACGGGAGGCGGACCTCTGGGTGAGTGCCAGGGTGTCTAAGGAGGCATTAGGGAGTGACCCTGAAGGGGGTGGTGCAGGGATCTTCCAACCCAGCGAGGTGGGAGAGGTGGCGAATAGCCCAGCTAGGTCCCAGGGAAGTGAGAGGGTTGTAGGGCCTCACGTCCTATCTACAGGAAGGAGTGAGACGGGGAGGTGTCCCGAGGTGCCCCAACCGCAGTCTCAGGGCCTGAAGAGTTCCATAAGGGAGCCCCAGGTTGGGAGCCTAGGCTGTCCTGATGTGCCGCCCAGTGAATGGGAGGCCTTAGTGTCAGGAGAACCAGGGGCGACTGTAATCAGAGCTCCTGAAGTTCTGGGGTCGGCCCAGTCGCAGGGTTTAGATCCTGGGCTGGGAGGCCAGGGATGGGTACTGCCTGACCTGGCGGGTGGGACATCTGTTAGCAGTGTCCCCCCAGAATTGACTTCCAGGGGTACTTCTCCAGGTGGGAGGGTGCGGAACTCTGGAAGGGGGTGCAGAGGGAGGAAGGTCTCACCTCGGGCACCGGCTCAGCCACAGGGCTTAGATCCTGGGCTGGGAGGCCAGGGATGGGTACTGCCTGACCTGGCGGGAGGGACATCTGTTAGCAGTGTCCCCCCAGAATTGACTTCCAGGGGTACTTCTCCAGGTGGGAGGGTGCGGAACTCTGGAAGGGGGTACAGAGGGAGGAAGGTCTCACCTCGGGCACCGGCTCAGCCACAGGGCTTAGATCCTGGGTTGGGAGGCCAGGGATGGGTACTGCCGGACCTGGCGGGTGGGACATCTGTTAGCAGTGTCCCCCCAGAATTTACTTCCAGGGGTACAACTCCCGTTGGGAGGGTCCGGAACTCTGGGAGGGGGTGCAGGGGGAGGGAGGACTCGCCCCTGGCACCGGTGCAGCCTAAGGGTTTAGACCCTAGGTTGGGGAACCAGTTGCAGGGTCAAGGCCCTGGACTGGGGAGAGAGTGGTGGTCTGAGGGTGCCTCGCATAGGGTGAGGAACCCCAGAAGGAGAGGTAGGGGGAGGAGAGCCTCGCCCCTGAGGGCTGGTCAGCCTGAGGGTGCGGACCCCAGGTGGGAGGACCAGTGGCAGTTTGGGACTGCAAGGGGGAGGAGGAGAGTGGTCAACGGGTACTACGGGCCTGGGGTTACTGCCCCCCACTCTGTGAGACCGCAAGGGCCAGAGACATTTGGATGGCCCAGGGGCCAGTCCTGGCCACAACCAGCTAGGGAACCCCCGGGTGGTGGCTTAGTCGGTCCAAGAAGGTTGGAGAGAGGGAACCATCGGGTTCCAGAGTGGAGGAGAACCTGCGGGTGCTCCTGCAGTTGCGGGCCTGCGTCCACCTTTTCTCGCCCCAAGCAGGGAAGCCCATCAAGGCATTGATCGGTCTACCCTGGCTTTTGGCTGGAAGGGGGTTGTGTTGGACTTGGCCCTTTTTCCCTGAAATTTTTCGCTTTTGTGGGAAATTGCATGTTATGTGAATGCAAATATTGAATACTGTTCAAAGATGTACGCAGACTGAGTTTTCCCATTTACACCTAAAGCTTTTAAAATGGATGCCATAGCTGTGTGGTTGTGCCGTCTGACTGAACTGGGTTAACAGTCTAGTGGTTATTTCCCAGCAACCCCAGCTTTTGGAGGGAAGCCTGGCATCCAGGGTGCTCTACCCCTCCCCCTAGGCCAGTTAGACCCAGTTTCCCCAGACGCTTCTAGAAGCTTCTGGCACTGTCTGGAAGGTGGGGTGAGGGGCGTATAAAGGGCGGAGCTGGGCTGCCATGTGCTCAGTCAGAGGGTGGACCTGAGAGAGAGGGGACCTGTTGCCAGGGGTTACCGCCACATGGGCCTGTGTGCTGGGCCCTGAGCTTACCTACACCCCTCTACTGTCCACAGGGCTAGGGAAAACTATAGTTGGGGCGAGGCTATCCTGGAGGAACCTACGCAGGAGTTTTAGGCGGTAGGGCCTAGTCAGGGACCTATGCCGCTGGAAGTGACAGGGCTTAGGCGCAGCCTTTCAAGTTGAGTGAGGGATCCTGAACTAACCCACTGATCTGGCCCGGCGGGAGAAGAACCCAGGGACGACCTGCAGAGACTAATTAGTCCGCCTTCAGCCCCCAACTCAACTTCCCCCCTCAAGAGACCCTCAACGAAGGGCGCAGGAACCAGCAAGCGCCTCGTGGGACCCTGACTGCAGTCCCGGCAGAAAGAGAGCGCTAGATTCAAGCTGCCTGCGGAAGGAGAGCGCTATATTCGGTGGGCGCTACATTTTACTGGACTGTGCTCTGCTGGTGAGTGTTGCAATCCCAGCTGCCGGCCCCCCTCTAGCTTGTTCTGCTACTGGCGTGCGGCCTGCCACCTCCCAGCCTACCTGCCCTGAGCTGGGGCGTCATTGTGGGAGTAGGGGGCGCTGGGCGCCAAACCAATCGCCACCCCCCAAGCTGCGGGCCAACCCTTAATTTCTACCACCCCCGCTTGGGGTGCCCGACAGGAATCACTCACCGCTGCGGCCAGGGGCCAGGGCGACGATCCCCGTTATCTCCAGGGCCCGCGGGAAAGACCGGGGCCCCGACGCAGTTGCCGCCGACCTCGCGACGCGGCCCTCCGCAAGGAGAGGGCAGCCAGAATCCCCGGGAAGGCCTCGTTAGGCCGAGCTAGCTTGTCGAGGCCGCGTAGGCCTGAAGCCATCCAGCAAGGGCCGCGCTTGGCCCGGAAGCCAAGGCCTGTGTCACCTGACGGGGGCGGACTCCTCAGCGCCGCCTCCGCCGCTTTGGGATTCGCGATCTGGGCCGCGCCCCCATAGGCCGCACTGCCATTGGCGGCTGCGGGCGCGCCCTTCCCGGAGTCCGGAAGAATCCCCAAGCCCCACGTCGGCCTCATCGGCCCGGACACCGCCGGGCATCGGAGGCGGCTGGCGGGAGGGGCCCGGAGGCGCGAGAGCCCCCGCCCAGCCGAGGAGCACCGGACAACCCGGAAAAGACCTCCCGTGAAGGTAACCCCCAGGGGAGGCGGGCGGAGGGCCGGAGAGAGGCCCTGGACTCGCCCCTCCCCCAGGGACGTTTCTCCGTGAGCCTGGCGGGCCCCCACTGACCCCGAAGAGGGAAGAAGCTGGTCCCTGGCCCCCGGGATTCCCGACCCATGCCTGGCTCATTAACTGTCAAATTCGCCGGGCATTGTGGGGCGCAGAGAGTCCGCCCAAGTTATCCTGGGGGGGAAGAGATAGAGGAATTGCCCCACGCACTGCTCTAATGTACTGCCATGAGTAGCGCCTGCACTCTTGCCAGGTTAATGCTTTGAATACTTGCCCTACTTAGCGCTTGGAGTAATTGCCAGGGGCAGCGCTCTGATTTCCTGCTCAATGATATGCAATGTTCAGCGCTCTGATTTTCTGTTCAATGATATGCAATGTTCAGCACTCTGATTTCCGGCTCAATGATATGCTTTGTGCAGCGCTATGCTTAAGGGCCATGTTTTGAAGCGCTATTGATTGGTTATGTGCAGCGCTATGTTTATATGCCATGTTCTGAGCGCTATTGAATTGCTATGTGCAGCGCTATGTTAAAATGCTCCATTTGAAGCGCTATTGACTTGCTTTGTGCAGCGCTATGCTTAGAGGCCATGTTGGAAGCGCTAATGAGTTGCTATGTGCAGCGCTATCCCTAAATGCTATGTTTTGAAGCGCTATTGAATTGCTATGTGCAGCGCTATCCCTAAATGCCAAGTTTTGAAGCGCTAATGCATTGCTATGTACGGCGCTATGTTTACATGCCATGTTTGAAGCGCTAATGAATTGCCCTGTACCGCGTTCTGCGTAAAGGCTGTGTTTGATGCCTTCCAGGATCGCCAGGTGCCGCGCTTTGATGCCATGCCAGGTTTTGGTGTGTTAATGCTTTTGATCCTGATGTTGATCTAGATAAAACGGATTGGTTTTATTCAACCTACTGGTGAGGTGTCAATTATTGCGTGCGTTTCCTGTCTCAGTGGATGTGTGTGCTGTATGGTCACTTTACACGTAAGCCTTTGGTTACCTACCTGCTCGCGCCACGCTACCCCCATAGGGCCTGGTGACCTCCGGTCCTACAGTAAGTCTGCGTAGAAAGAGATGTGGAAACTGCCAAAAAAGGGCTTTTCGTTTACAGCGGCGTGTCCATGTCTCACTGTGGAATAATCACAAGTTGAACTCGCATTTGAGCCACAGGTGAAACCTTTCCAACCAGGTGCAAAATAATTTGTTTTGTTTTTTATAATGCCACGAAAATAAGAAAGATAAAAAAAGAATATATGCTGACACCTAAAAAGCATCAATCATATGCTCGTAATACAAATTCGAAAGCTCAAAATAAATTAACCACTGCACAGAATTTTAATGGAGAAGTATAAACACTTCCTAGCAAGCATGTTGACTTAGAACAGGCATAGAAGTCTTTCTTGAAAGTCCTTTTTTAGTTTTAATGCACAATACAGGCAAATAGGATTCCAATTGGTGCAAGAAATTATACTATTGGCATTGAATATCTGTAAATGTAACCTGAAGACACAGTATAGACACATAAGGGTCAGTAAACAATATTAAGCATTGATAAAGCCAATAGGGCTTGCTATTATGTGCCACTACATGTAAACACTGGCATTCACAAATTCTGTTGGTAGGCTTTGAATTCACAAATGCCATTTACTAAATTAAAATCAGGGTTCTGGATTTGCGAATACTGTGAAAAAGTAGCAAAATATTTGCTTTTTGTATAGAATGCACCTAGGTGATAAAGTTCTGAATATGACAAACGGCATGATGATTAAGTGTACTTTTCAGATGTAAAATATCCCCTCATGCATTCACATAGAAACACTTGCAGGAAGGGGAGTTGTCAAAGAGCCAATTACCTGCAGTGAGAGAGTAACACAGCATTCACTAGAGCAAAAACCAGCTCGTATATTTTAAAGATTTGTTACCAGCACGTCTACAGACAGCTGCACTTTCAAGCCAGAACTAAAAGAGAATAAAGAATGATAATGGAAAATGTTTGGCAAAGTTGGCATCTTACAGGCGGATGTACACATGTGATCAGTCAAAATGTGGTTATTGGCACTGGAACAAGCAAGTGGTTGAAGGGGGCTGAGCCACTGGAATATGCTGTATGGATAGAAGCCAAATCTGAAGGACAGGTGAACAGATCGATGGATGAAGAAGGCTGACCTAAAGTTCCTCTGAAGTGTGTGTGTGTGTGTGTGTATATATATAATATATATATTATGTGAGATTATTTAATTTATTATTGTATTTTTTTATTATTAAATGTGGGTGGAGATCTAAAAATGATACAAATCTGTTGAAATTAATACTGGAAATTGCTATATATTTGTTCTGTATGGAACGTGTGGTCTGGTACAGAATGACTTGAGACTGAGTGACTTAGGAAGATATTTGTGCTGTTGGATCTGGAAAGTGGAGCTTGCAGGGTGTATTATCTTCAGAGGAAAAGTGACGCAATGTTTTCTTGAGTGAACTCTAGGTGCTCAAGTTATTGCTTCCAACAAAACTGTCTTAGAGTAAGAAGTTGCACTGGGAAACTATGTAGCAACTCAAATAGGGATGCCATCAAGAAAGTCAAAGTAAGATTTAGACCCTACTGGGCAGCAATACATGTTGTGGAAACAAGTAAAGCAATCGTTTGAAAAAGGTGCCACTGTTGGCAATCTAAACAGGGAAGGATGATCAGGCAGACGGGGCACCAGACATCTCATAACTTAAGATATTTCCAGATCCTGTTGTGCTAGAGATAAGGCAAACAGCAAGACATTGGAAAGCCAAAATGTAAAGGGGTTGATGCCTTTGAATCACACCGCTAAACAAACATATTCCACCGACCTGTGGAGACAGATTTGATAGCATGATTCCTAGCTGTTAAATGACATCTGCCTCCTCATCAGGAAGGCATAAGAACTCTTACTGGCTCTGCTCAATCTCCATGTGTGCAAACGCAGTATTTGAGAATTAAGGTGCTGGACCAGGCCATCCTACTGCGGGGGAAGGTCTGCCATTCATGGGAGATGATAGGGCGGCTGAGTGGCAACTGATTAATGTACCAGATCCACAATGCCCATTCTAGGATGATCACAACCAGTTATGCACAATCCTCCTGCACCTTCTGCAGTACTTTTGAGAAAAAGAGGTTAAGCGAAAACAAGGACAATAGGTCCTGAGGTGAGATGAACCTGAAAGCATCTCCCAGGGATGCGTTCAGAGAAGTGTATGAAACAAAACTAAGGACACTTCCTGTTCAGGACCCCAGCAAAGAATTCCACAAATGGAAACTCCAGTTTGTAAAAGAACACCTCTATCACTTCTGGGTACGGCTCCCACACATGGTCCTCTAGGGAGAGGTGGCTGAAGGAATCCATCCTCACACTGAAGAAGCCTGCTAGATGAGCCAGTATCAGGAAGATTCCCCACTGCTGTGCACACCTAAACAAGTGAACAGCCTACAAACTTTGGGTCCACCAAGCGCAGTCTGTTGATATAATAGACAACCGTGGTACTGTCTAATACAATCTGAATGTAGCTCCCGGACATGGATAGGAGAAACACTTTCACTGCATGACTGACTGCCAGCAGCTCAAACACTGTGACCTCAGATACCACAAGAGGGCCCTCATACACCACCTGGCATGAACAACATGTACAAGTCAGAGTCAGATTAGACTCACAATCATCTCCTGAATATATACGAATCTCTGAGGAGGAGAAAAGACCTTCACGTATCGATATTCCAGAAATGAGAATCTTTAAGCACTGTATTTATCGATGGCCCAAAGGGCCTTTTAATATTGAAAAGGATTCCAAGGTTTTTTTTGTTTTCATTGTTGGAGAACGGAGTGGTTCCAAGACTGAAAGCCAGGTGAAGAGTAGATTTATATTTGGACTACGCCCTATGTTGAATATCAGTTCTCAGTTTTCCCTCCGTTTGGGCAGAAGAAATTCTACTCATCCAGGAGAAAATGTGTTCTGAGCAGATAAGGATGCTCTTATAGTCATACATACTTCTTTCAAGATTAAGTAAAATACGATTGTCATTACCATGTAACTAGAACTCGAGCTGGTAATCTGAGTAAGAAGAAGCACATATACACTGAATATGAAAATGAAAAGATGGCGAACCTTATGAGACCCCACAACTGATGGGACACCAACTTAACTCTGAGGGGTTGATTGAGAGAAAATGTTCCTTTTTACGAGGTCACTCCCATTTTTTGCTCAATTTTATTGCTGGTTTTTAAAGTCTACACACTGGGGTGCTGTTGTACAGTGCCTAGTGTATGTGCTTTGACCCCTAAAAGATGTAGAAATTGGCTAGTCCCCGATAGACTTATTTAACTTTCTTATAAGGCCATAATATATGGTGGAGAAAATATACCTATGGCATAAAAAGTTTAAATGTCACCTATCAACAGCTGTACTTATTGTGTCATCCGGTGGTGTGACGAAGGAAATCATGGCTTCAGCCCTATAATTCTATTTTTACTGCTACAGTGTAAAACCCCATGCAGTGTGGCTTGGCAAACAAACACAAAAGGTTTTACAAGTAAATACCTCTTTTAAAGATTAATAAGTCACCCCTATGTAAACCTTCTTGCCCACAAGTTAGGGTGAGTGGTATTTAAAAGTGGGAAATGTAGAACATTCGTTTTACACCATGTCCCTACAGTGACAAGGCCATAAAGGCTTTATCCACTGAAGCAGTCCTGGCAGTCCTATGTAGAAAATCACAGTCCAGATGAAAATACTAATACTGTATCTTGGGAATGGGACAAGCTAGAAAAAAATTAAACTACAGTTATTAAAATGAAATTCAATGCCGACGTCAGACTTTTAATTAATATGCCCCTCCTGTTGAGACCGCAGTACATGCATGGCAGGTCTTTCTAAAAGCACAAGTATACGTTTTGAGCCCTTCAAAGCGACCAAACAGGATGCCAGGGGAGTTTGTGTGTATTCCTTGTCTGGTTGCAGAAGGACCCTGCTTTTGTACTAGCAGACGTCCATCTCTGTGTTTAATGTTACCCACTACCTGACACCCTGAAAGTCTCCGAGTACTCCCCCTAAGGTGCTCTGGGCTTTTTAGGTGTACTCCTGGGCAAGCTTGGGACCAGAGCTTCAAGGGGACCGTGAAAGGTAATGGGCCAGACTATCAACCAGAACTCTAAGCAGTGCATGGTTGCAGTGATTGAGATAAAAATGTTTTTATAGCTCAAACGGGCGATTTCCTTATGCCAGTAAAATTGTGCATTTTAATCTGCCAGTAAAATACACAATTTATATAGCTCATGTTCTCTTGTGAAAGGTAAACAAATGCCACATTTGCACAAGCTTTTTATGTTTTATTTTGCTTTACTGCATGAACAGTGCACACTTGTCCCCCTAAGAAAGGAACCATCTGTTTATTTTCTTAGAAAGTACTGCACGCACATTAAAATGTTGTGTTTGATTGCTAGCTGTGCTTAAGATTCCAGTCCGATTCACAACCTACTTCTGGAGTGCTGAGGCGACTTTTGGAGTAGATTTCCAGCTATTACGGCACTTACAAGGCCCAGGAACATTCTATTCCAGGCAATCATAGATTCGCAGAACTATCACAACATGCAAAATTTACTGAGACAGATTGTCCAAAAGGGTGGCATATTCGCATGGGTAAATTATATGGAAATAGGTTTCTTCCTCTTTTGCATTATGAAGATAGTTTCCATGTGGAGAACCATTATCCTACACCACTGTAAAATACGGAGGTATTCCTTTCCCTTTCCCACCCTGGACTGCAAGTTATGCCTGCCTTATACAGAA
Source organism: Triturus cristatus (assembly GCF_964204655.1). Classification (NCBI taxonomy): domain Eukaryota; kingdom Metazoa; phylum Chordata; class Amphibia; order Caudata; family Salamandridae; genus Triturus; species Triturus cristatus. The sequence continues at coordinate 801,868,112 of NC_140588.1, read as the reverse complement.
GAGTTTGCATGCTTTTAGAGTGGGAAACTATCTGCACATTGTTTGTGAATGTCAAGAGACCAAATAATTTCTTGGTGTTCCCTGCAATACGCATGACAACCCACAAAACGCCCACAACTCCACCCTTGCTTTTATGAATGTGGAAGTACTGATGCATGTTACAAGAGTGAAACTTTGGCAATCCCAGATCTGTGAACTGGAACAAGAAACGTAATCCTTCAAAAATATTTTGCTGTGCACCAAAGGAAAATCTAAGCTGTTAGTGAATCGAGCCAGTAATACTGATAAACATAAAGGGAAGCAGGTAACAGCCCAGTTTCTTAACATTCATTCCTCGTGTAAAGATGATTCTGACACCACTTTGAACTGAGTAAAACCGTAATACAACCACTTGCCACGGCAAACTCAACTTCATTGATCAAGTCACCTCAAGTATGTTATCGATAGTGAAAAAAAAAAAAAACTCATCACTGACTCACCTACTCATTTTTAGGTCTCACCTAGGCAGCGCTTGCACTGTCTCTTCAAGACATGCTGCATTCAGGATAAGGGCATAAAGCTCCGCCCACTTTCCGTCCATCTTTTTAATTGGCTCTGTCCCTGTCCTTTGTAAATGGTGGGTCTTCATTGGTCAATTGGCTTAGTAGTCCCTCCTTAGTACCACCTTCTCTCTTCTTATAACCTCCCATGAGGACAACCAGTTACATATGTTGTTGCTCCATAGGTTTTAATTACAGCCTCTAGGCACTATTTTCTTAAAAGGCTTCAGGCAGGACACACACTTGGTCCTTAAGCTAGGCTGGCAGTGGTTACTTCAATCAATAGAACATCTACCATTTATATGAGATCGTCTATAAATTGCCCTTCATCAGCTCCACACAGAGTACAAATTAATCTGAAATGAATGTAATAATTATTTTGTCACATTTCAAAGCTACTAATTGTATATATGGACATAGCTATTTGAATGTACTCGTAATAGTGTCTTGTATGCAATGTATTATGTGTAGGGTGGATTTACCATATCTTCTGCAAGGTGCAGTACTGTATGTGAGCAAAAGAGGTCCCCTTTTGGCCACATATGGTACAGCACCCTGCAACATGGCTAGGTAAAAAACACTGCCCTTTATAATGCCAAGAACTCCAACTTTGTAGACATGCAGTACTGGTGCCTTGCTCACTAGGGACCTCTAGGAGACTCTTGCGGTACTGCACCTAGACATGCAGTGCTGGTGCCTTGCTCACTAGAGACCTCTAGGAGCAGCTTGCAATACTGCACCTAGACAAGCAGTGCTGGGGCCTTGCTCACTAGGGACCTCTAGGAGCAGCTTGCGGTACTGCACCGAGACATGCAGTGCTGGTGCCTTGCTCACTAGGGACCTCTAGGAGCAGCTTGCGGTACTGCACCGAGACATGCAGTGCTGGTGCCTTGCTCACTAGGGACCTCTAGGAGCAGTGTGCGGTACTGCACCTAGACATGCAGTGTTGGTGCCTTGCTCACTAGGGACCTCTAGGAGCAGCTTGCAGTACTGCACTGAGACACACAATGCTGGTTCCTGGCTCACTACACAGGCATTTGTAATGCACCAGATCTCGCATTACTGAAAGTATGAGCTATTGGCTTTGCATTATTATTTGCAACGCGAATACCTCAAACTATCAGTAATGCGAAACCTATTGCTTTGCAAATGCTTGTTCTTGTTGTATCCAGGAAACTGCTAGGATATCCTACATCATCCCTTGTTCTTTCAATCTAATCCAAGATAGACTGCCGAATGATTGTCAGCTAAGGATATGGAGAATTAAAGTACCAACATTAAGGCATATTAACTATTTGGTCCATAAGGTTGATGTTTTACTGCAATGGGTAGTGAAATAACCTAGTTACGATTGTGCTGTAGCCTCACTCCCCTACCCCTGCAACCGAATAGTCTGGAGCAGCAGTTCTTAACCTCAGGTTCACAGACACCTGTCCGCGAAGCCTATTTAGGGGGTCGACAACTGTTCAGAAAATGAAATATTACCACATTCATAAAGTTCATAGCCAAAAAAATTGAAATCAAAAATATTAAATCTCTCTGTAAATGTGGAATTTGAAATTGGATGCTAAAAAATAAGTTGTTATCCTTTGTGGGAGCAGCACAAGTAGAGCAAATGGAATCTAGAGTGCATGGTTGGTGGCCTGAACTGAAGAAGCACTGCTGTGCTCCAGCAGAAAGCATTAGGAGCAAAAAAAGACAGAAATGCTAGTGTCTGTTTACCTTTTAGGAAAAACAGCTGCATTTTGAAAAGCTCGAACCTTTCCATTAAAATTAAATTTTTGACCTTTATAATTTTTTGTTTGTTAAATAAAATAATGTTTTTTGTATGTGTTTAATGTATACTTGTTTCTGTATTGTTGTATATTGTTTTGAGGTTCAAAATGTAGAAATAGCTTAGGCGGGAGACTGCTGTTTCTGGTAGTGATTTGTTGGGGGTCTACAGAAGTTAGAAGGTTAACAACTACAGAGAAGGGACTCAATGTTCTAAGCTCCGTTCACTAAATGTTCACTGAAACATTTGTGAACAAGGCTTAGTTTTTCTGATACGACTGATGTGGTAATCAGCTGCATCGCAACATGCACATTTTAAGGAGGTCGTAAAACCTTGTGTCTTATCGAAATTCATAAAGCAGGGGCAAATGCTCAACGCCTATAGGGGTAAAAGAGCTTTAGCCCCCCTCCCCCACTGTGTGTCTCCGCCTGGCTTTCTGCAGCTCGAGCTACTGTTGCATCGGCTGGGCAGTGTCTAGAGTCTTATCTCCACCACACCCAAGTTTTTCACAGGTCTTTTAGAAAACATTTAAATATTTACATGCCGTTTGTGAACTGGTTAACGAGGCTCTGTTTTATTTTTTACTGCTTCCAGTACCCCCTGGGTCTCCACTCTGCCTATTCCTTTCATTTGTATTTTATTTTTACTGCAACAGTGGGAGAATGCATTTAGTGAAAGGGCATCACATGAGTATGGATGCCACCTTTCCAAAAGAAAAATACCAGCCATTTCTTGTTGTTTAAAGAGTCTGGAAAGGCCTCGCCTTGACACCAAATAGGACTGTAAATAAAATGGAATGTGTTAATTTGTAACATGACTTTTCTGTGTTTGTTTCCTTTAATTATTAGTCATTTATCATTAATGCAGCCATAGAACACATTTAAAATTGCTTTGTATTTATATTTGATCTTTGAAGTATGCACAGATTAGCGCTAAAAATACCGGCTTTGTCATGATTTTACTAATATTTGTACTGGCTGGAACATCAAAATATCGGTGGTGCCAGTAGAAATCCGATCAGCTGGCAACCCTAATCACAAGACTGAAAGTTAATTGAAAGATCAGCAAATTATTTATTTTCTCCACCCTCCAACCCTGATTTATGCCATAATAGCAATAGTTTAACTTATATCTGAAACCCTACGCCAGCCATCAATACAATGCCAAGTTACTTCAGGTGTCTGGGAATACATCCTCCATCGAGACAACTCACTCCTCATTCACACTGCTCACCCTTCACTTTTATGCTCACCCGCACTCACAGCAACTCCCACTGCTCATCAAGCACTCACACCATTCACCCTCCTCCTACCCTGCACTCACACAAGCACAAGCACAAGGCTCACCCAGCACGCACATGGCACTCCACTCACTTGTAACTTTCACCGCTCACCCTACACTCACAGCGATAACACTGCACTCACGCTGTTACCCTGCACTTACACCGTTCATCCTCATCTTACCCTGCGCTCACACGAGCACCTCACTCATCCTGCACTCACAGCAACATCACTGAGCTCATGCCCCTCGCCCTTCTCCCTCTACTTATCCTGCGGTCACATGATCACACTGCTCAACCTGCGCTCACAGTGATCACACTGCACTCCCACCACTCACAATGCACTCACGCTTTTCACCCTGCACTTACACAAGCACATTACTCACCCTGCACTTATGTGACACTTCACTCACCTGTCACTTTCACGTCTCACTCTGCAATCTTTCTCAAACAAGCACATCACTTAGCATGCATTTGTTCCTCCCACTCGGCACTTTCACCCACAGCCAAACTCATCCGTCGCATCACTCACCCTGCAGTCACTCCTCTCACCCTACTCTCACACTGTCACATCGCTAGCTGTGCACTTATAGGCGCTCCTGTCACTCACACAGCTCACCCTTCACTCACAGACAATCACAGCACTCATCCTGGAGTCACACCACTTACCCTGCACTTCCTCCTCCCACCCTGCACTCACACAGACAAGCCTGCATCCATATAGGCACTCTGTTCATCCTGCCTGCACACAGAGACAATAGTCTGCCGGACCTCATAGGGACACACCACTCACTATGCACTAACTCTTCTCATCAAGCACTCACCAGTCACTCTCACAAATGACCCTTTACTCTCGCCACTCACCCTGCACGTCACACAGGCACACCATTCACCCTGCATTCACACCGCTCACACCACCCTGAACTCACTCCTCTCACTCTCATGGGCCTTCCTCTCACATTGCATTCATGCAGCTCACCCAACCACTCACATCAGCACATTTCTCACCCTACACTTGCGCCGCACATGTTGCACTCACTCACACTGTTCACCATCACCCAGCACTTACAAGAGCACACCTCTTACTCTGCACTTATACAAATTACACAACTTTCATGAATATACACATATTTCTACAAAGCCACCCACAAAATACCTTCCTTTTCCAAAGTACTAGATGCCTACTTAATTCCATCTGCAACAATGGGGTTGGTGCAAGAGGGGAGAGTGGACTGAGAATGTGGGATGGCACACAATCCTCAATCCAGCACCATTCCCCAAAGCCTCAGCCTTAAGGCTGAGGCTTTGGGCTATCATTGAGGATCATGTGCCATTCCTGGTTTTCCATTCACCGCAATACTTCCTTCATGGACATGTAGTTTTTTTACATTGTAAGTTGGGTCCCAAAAAACAAAAAATGGAAAGTGTTACTGGATAAAATTCATGGTTACGGAAGAAGACAAGCATTTCACAAGATCAGTTGGATGCTGTGAAATTACATTTTAGAATGTGAATAAGTTATTTTCCAATACTGTAACTGCTTGAGCCACATGTGAAACCAAATATTAGCCCCCCTAGAGCTATTTTAAGCATGTGCACTTTTCATTCACATCATACTTGTAACAAACATTGACAAAGCAATATATTATCATTTTTGAATCGGGTTTAGAGAATATGTTTTTCATTAAAAGGAAAAGCAGGTACAGCAGAAGCAGCAGGGCAAGCTTTTCTAGCATAATAAAAGCAGATTGACAAATGGAAGTGGGAGTAGCAGTGTGTCACTCTGTGAGTGTGACAGATTACAAATGTACGAAAGAGTGCAAGAGATATAGTGAGAATGTGCGTGTGAGACAATGTGTGTCTGTGCGCGTATATATGTGCTATGCGTACAAGTGTGCTGCTGGCCTGGTATCCTGGAGGTTATTCTTGCCTTATAGACAAGGGCACAAATAGCATATGGATAGCAGGTGTTACCTATGGCAAACAGCAGGCCCTGAAATGCTTCTCTTAACACATCATCATTGGCTGTGGGGACTTGAACTGTTTAACTGAGAAATCCGCTAGCCCAGCCATACATAGCGGCAGGGACACAGAACACAAGCCACCACACCAGGCCGTGATATGATGCACAAAATGTTGGACCTGATAGTTGAGGTAACTTGTCATAAGATTTCCTGTACTCATTTTATATGGGGTGTCAATAGCAAAATGCTGACCCGAGGATATTGGGTGAATTTTTAGAGGTACCCCTGATGTGAAATTTCTGGTGCTGTCATAATAAATGTACTCCTTGGCAAAAGGGACTCACCCATGAAAATAATGATGGCCGTAGTAAAGTGGAAGTAATTTCTGACTTAAGAGAATTGAAAAAAACAAGATCTACTCATAGGAAAGGCCAGGTTTCCCTGATGCACCATGGAAGTACTGGAATATTTCATGAATGCCCTATGAGGGCCTGCGGCGTTTTAGCAAATTTGATCCCAAAAGTCTCAAAATTTCTCAGAGGAGAAGTCTACTCTCCCTTAAACCATCTACAAGAAATATGTTAACTTGTTTTGCTTGCTGGAATTTGGGGGAAGTATCACACCTCACCACTTACATAAATCTTTTTCCTCATATAATGGCTATGAGGTTAACTCTGACCCCATTTCTGGAAAAGTTTGTACTGGCCGTTTGCTGGGAGCAGGACTGCCGCTGCCCGCGTCCCACGCAGTGGGACATCAGCAGGGCAGCTTTCTAGTGGCCGCCCGTCGCAGCCTCCCCCCTCCCCCTGTTCCGCCTCGCGAGCGAGGCCGCGCCCAGGGAGGGGATCTCCCAATGAGTGTGCCGGTAGGAGGCGGGCTGATAGGGGGGTGAGGCTAGCCCCCCCTACTTAGGCGTCCCTCTCGCCCAGTTCCTCCTCTGCTTCCTGCGCGCCGCTCCTGCCTGGACACGCGTATTGCCTTACCTCGCTGCATCGGTCCGTCGTCCGCTCCGTCCTCGTGCGCCTCCGGCCCCCGTGGCACTGCTGATTGTCGTCGCCTCCACGCTTCTTGTTCTGGTGAGTCTTGCTGTACCCACTCCGCCCCGGCCCGGTCCCTGGGCAGTACCAGGTCGACGGGGCCCTGTGGCGAGGATCGCCACGGGCGGAGGGGACGCAAGATGGGGGCATGGGGGGTTGGGGAGGCGGGGTTGGGCTAAAGAGCACGCTGTTTTGATTTCGCCCGGACCGTTGCGGAGGTTGGGGAGTGCGGGCCAAGCATGGCTGATGCCATTGAGTGCGGCCCCGGCCCCTGGTGTCGATGGTTGGGCCCTGCGGCCTGCCTGCTCCTGGGCGCTGCGACAATTCCTTCGGGTCGAGTGCCCGCTGGATAAGGAACAATGATAAGGAATCTGATTGCAAGGACTGAGGCGCAGGTCCTCAAACACAATCCGGTCGGGGTTTTCGAGTCGCGGGGCCGTGTCCGCAATCTTGGATTTCGGGGTAAATCACTTCATCTCCCCATGTTTAAAGATGTATGTAATATACGTTACGCCGCTACTTCGCGCCCATAACTGCGGCCTGTTTTCCCGCTACATAACGAATACAGGCATGCCCAGGTTAGCGATCTCAAGCGGCGTGGTGCGTTTGAATCCTGGGCCCGCGTCCGCATTCTGTGATACGGGGATTAATCCCGTGCCTAAATATTAATTTAATGACGGTGCTGCGCGCTACAATGTCTTTGGGTCGCGCGGTTGCTCGATAACGAATACAGACTTAGAGAGCAAACCTTCACAAGGGCCTGGCTCATGTCCTCAATCCGGGGGGGGGGCGGGGTTTTTCGAGCTCGGGCCCGCGGCCGCATCGTGCCTTGTAGGAGAGCGATTGTGGTCTGATAATGTAACCGGTGCTCATTTACTTCGCGCTGTACAAACTGCATTGAATGAATATGGTAACCGATGCTCATGTAAAGCTCCGTCATACCTTTGCGCAGTACAAACCTACATGAAATAAATATTTTGATGGCTGCTCATGTAAGCTTGTAACTGATGCTCATGTAAAGCGCCGTCATACCTTCGCGCTATTCAAACGTACATGAAATAAATAATATTGGGGGGGGGATAGGCACTCCTGCTCCCCCCCCCCTCCTCACAATTACAACAGCGCTTTAACCAGCGCTCACGTTAAGCACTCCCATTACCTTCGGGTTGGTCCAATGCTACATAGGGAGGCGCTTCTAGTGCGGGGGCTGCATGGTCGAGAATTGGCGCCGCTACATCTAGGCGGGTGGCGCCGGCTAAATTAGCATCCTCCAAGGCCGCAGTGCCGTACCAGGTGCCGCGGCTGGGGGGTCGTGGGGGTACAGGCGGGCGAGGCGGTATATTGAAAGAAGTGGTATGTATGACCGCCCGTTGGGCTCCCGTCTCTGTGCTATCCCCCCCCCCCTAGTGTACAGTCGCGCATGTGTTCTGGTTGCCCCGTTCTCTGGTACAGGAATACAGGGGGCGAGCCGCGAGGTCGCGTCCACATTCTGTGATTCGGAGCTAATCACTTAAAATCTCCCCGTGCCTAAAAATTTATGTAATACGGACGGTGATACGGGCTCCAATACCATCGGGTCGAGTTCGCGCTGGATAAAGAATATATGCATAAAGAGCGAAACGTATACAAGGACCGAGGCTCAGGTCCTCAATCTGGTTGGTGTTTCGCGTCTCGGGGCCGCGGCCGCATTCTTTGATTCGGGCCAAATCACTTAATCTCCCCGTGCCTAAATATGTATGTAAATACGGGGCTACGCGCTCCAATACCTTCGGGTCGAGTTCGCGCTAGATAAAGAAGATATGCATAAAGAGCTACATGTAGTCAAGGACCGAGGCTGAGGTCCTCGATCTCAATCTGGTTGGTGTTTTAGAGTCTCGGGGCCGCGTCCACTGCCCCCACAGCGCCCAGACCAGACCCCCCGTGGCGGGAAGCAGTGAGGTGCACAGCGGCTCCCGCGCTGCTCCTAATCCGTCTCCGGTGCGCCACTGCCCCCGACCCCACTCCACTCCAAGGTAACAGGATAACCCCTACTTTGCGGAGAGAGGTCCTCAGTAGAGCGCTCCAATATCTTCGGGTCCATTTCGTGCTTTTTTAAGCACGTACAATAAGAACCCTCCTGTCACCTTGTCAAAGAAAAGGGCAGGATTTGCTGGCTGCAGGCCTCTTTGGGATAGGGATCTGCGCCAGGGTTGATTCCAGGGTCGCGGTGGCGGCCTGCACCGCAGCTCGATTCCAGTGCTGCGCAAGACAACCCTCTCCCTCGCGATATGTTCTACCTGGCTGGGCCTCTGGCGCGATGCAGGCGGCAGCTGCCAGGCACCATTTCCAGTTAAATTAATACGCTGCGTCTTTCAGTTACTGTGGGGATGTCCAGCAAAGCACCATATCTTCCGGATCTGGCCATGGGCGAGGTGTGGGTCATGATGTCCTGATTCCTGTATCAGGAGCCCGTTTGACCATGAGTCAGCGTTGTTGAGGCCCCGTCTATAAAGAGGCAAGCTGCGGAAATCTATTTTCGGCATTGATTAGACTATCCCCTGCCCAAGCGTCGCAGCAGCGTGATGCCAACAGTCACTGTGGCCTAGTGTGGTGCGGTGGCCTTGGCACCCGACTTTGGAGCACAAAACTCACGGTTCGATCCCCGGTGACACCCTCAGCCCCATGTGACTTTGGACAAGGCCTCCAATTCCACAGTGGCCCCCGGCGCCTTGAGACCCGAAAGGGGGGGAATAGTTCGTATTCGGTCCGGCTTCGTGAGCAGAGTAAATTAAGGGGGGGCGGCCGGCTAAGAAGCCGCATACCCTGTGCCGTGGGAGCCGGTTGGAGATTAGCGTGGGTTCACGGCCCCAACACACCAGCACTGCACAGCTGGGAGCTGCCTGGGTCCCCGCTGATCGCGGGAGGTGCAACACCTGTGGCGCTCCCTGGTTAAGGTTATCGCCCCCCGTCGGCTACGCTGCCGTTGAGGGTGGGGGGGCTTGCAGTGGGCTGCGTGCGGCTGGCGCAATGGACCTGGCACGGGGATCGTTTAGTATGATACGAATCTTGTAAGCTCCCCGTGCTTGAATGTGTAATGTAAATAAGGTGCTCAGGTAAAGCGCTCCAACACCTTCAGGTCAGTTCGCGCTATATAATTCTGCAACATGTATTGCTGACTTCCTATATGGCAGATAAATGACACAAGTGCGTGCACTGTTCACATATGCGATCATGGGCATTAATAAACCCCCCGCACCTCAATGGAAAATCTGGTGCGGTGCTCGCGTGATCCGGTTTTGGGGATCGGGTAATATGATACAAATTTCTTAAGCACCCCCTGCGTGAGGATGTAATGTCAATACGGTGCTCATGTAAAGTGCTCCAAATGCCTTATTGTCGAGTTCGCACTATATAAATATGCATCATGTAATTCCAGGCTTCCGATGAGGCAGATGCATGATACCAGTACATGCACTGTTCTCATCAGGCGATTACGGGTATTACTAATCCCCCCCACGCACCTCAAGGGTTAATCTGGTGCGGTGCTCGCGTGACCTGGAATGGGGATCGTGTTCTATGGTACGAATCTCTCACACCCCCCGTGCCTGTATGTGTAACGTAAAGACATTACTCATGTGAAGCGGTGCAATACCTTTGGCGTCGAGTTCGCACTATACAATATGCAACATATATGTGCTGGCTTGCTATAAGGCAGATACTTGATACAAGTGCAGGCATAGTTCGCAAGTTTTGCTCCGATACCTTCGGGTCGAGTTCACGCTAGATAAATATGCAGCATGTATTGCTGGCTTCCTATAATGCAGACACATGATACAAGTGCACGTATTATTCACAAGAATTGCTTGTGCCCACATTCGCGCGCATTAGATGATTACGGGCATTACGACATCCCCTGCACCCGAATGGGTTATTCAGTCGGTGCTTGTGTCCGGCGCTCGATTAATTTCGCGCACATTACGGTTTGAGCTAATCACTAATCGACCGTGCCCGAATAGGTATGTTAATACCTATGGCTCATGTACTGCACTCCAACACCTTCGGGCGGGTCACGCTGGGACTTTGGGCAGATAATTTAATATCCACGTGCCCGATGATGCATGTATATACAGTGCTCATGAACGGCGCGCCATTACCTTCGGATCGAGTTCACGCTGGGTTGCGACGCTGGGTAAGTCAATGAATATCGCCGTGCCCGAATATGTATGCGAGCTGCTGGACCTGGTATGCCTGGGTTCCCGAGGGTCGTGGACCTGGCGGCTCATGATCTCACTCCCGTGCCCGAATATGTGTGTAAATATGTTGCTCATGCACAGTGTTGCCATACCTTCGGGTCGAGTTCGCGCGTCATAAAAGTGCTACTTACAGCAAGGGTCGCGCAGTCCGATCCCGACCACACGTGACCACGTGTCGCTCGTCTACAACCTTTTGCTGAAAGGGGGCTTGGGTCGTTTGTCATTGCTGTTTTTGTCTCGACACCCACCCCCCCATTCCTTACGGCCCCGCCCTCCCAGGTGCATCAGTCCTTGGGCAGGGCGGACCATGGGGAGATAGTCCTAACGTAGAACGGTCATTGCCATGTTAGTGACAGTTAAACACGGGTCGCTGCCGACAGTCTAAAAGAGGTATGCTTAAGCCTGCAACTCGGCCCCGCCAACATGCTTATGTGGGCCGCCTTCAACGGACACTGATATGGGGAACCCACACATATCTAACTGTAACCTAGACACCCGGGTGGGTGCCTAGTCGGGCGGGGCTACGCAACCGAGATAGAATGGTAGTTATTATCTAATGCTAAAGGAAGTCTGGTTTGAGCCACTAGATGGGTTAGATATGGGTGCAGCTCAGTGCCCCAATCGCATTGAATACGGGGACGCACTGACATAGCGGCAAAGAATAAGTGGTCACCACATAGCGCATCACTAGGGCCTAAATCACGGCACAAGGTTACCGGCGTGATTGTCCAAGTGGTTGCGGGTGCGCCGCTCGCGAGCGGATGGCAACCCGTGGTTTACCTCTGTCTCAAATCGACCGATAGTTCATGGTTAAGCCGATTAGCCTGCAGAACACTGAGCGGGGCACCATAACCAAGAGTTAGGCCTGCAGGAGGAGTAGCTGAAGGAACCATATAGGAATAGGTCCAGATGTACTTTGGGGGGCATTCCCCTGCAACCAAAGACAGATTTCGGGTTGCTTCAATGAAGACCTTCCACCCGGCTTGTGGGTGGTATAGTTGTTATATAGCAAGTGTGCGGTCGTTCAAAGTTTGGTAAAGACCACGTAGAGCCCCAGGGCGTCAGGGCATTATTGACCGTGCAGCATTCGCAACGTTCAGAATAGGGCCGGTATTTGCACCAAAGTTTCCGGTTGGTTCCCACAGACTTGTCTGCCCCCAAGGTTATCCTCTAGGGGTAGAACTTGAGACTAAGGGGGCATTGCCTGCTTCGGCGGCACAAATAAGCGAGAGCTACGATGGGATGGAGTTAACATGCAGGTCCTGCCACCACTGGGTTCCCCCCAGGCGATGGGATCAATTTAGGTGGGACCTCGAAGTCTACGTTTCCTGGGAAGCTTCCAGCGGTAGGGCATTTAGCAACAGATAAGGTACCAGCGTGTGGGTATCCGATACCTGCTTTCCAGCAGCACCGTGCCCTGGGAGCACGCGCGTTGCCCTAACTCTGAGGCCCACCCAGAAGGGGGCCCGAGTAGCAAAACAAGTGAATAGGCTCCAGAGGCGGGCCTCCGGCCTTCAGCTGGGTGAAATCACCATCATTTGGAGATAGGCCCAGGTAAAATAGTGCTTTTCGTAATGCCTAGAGGACCATTGCGGCGGGTGGCACTCTCCACCGGAATCACTGGTCGCGTACTGCAGCTGCAGGAGACTGGGATCCTGGTTACGGACACTTTTACCGTTTTCAGGGGGCGCCGCCAGCCAGCATATGGGGGCTGCTGTCCCAATAACTGGGGTGTCAGCGGGGCAAACACATGGGGACATTATGACAATAGAACATTGGTCACGCCCAGGGTGCACCGAATCTCTACTTCAACGGAGCAGGAATTTGGCACCGCTGGGGATGCTCTGGGTTGTGGTGGGGGGCACCCCCCCGCCACCCTCCTTCTGAGGAGCATGATGGGAAGGGCGTAGCAGGACTTAGTCAATCCTCAATGCGTGAACTTTACTGTCAGCGCGCAATGTTAAGCCGGACAGATTCCCGAAGCTGGTATGCCTAGGGGGTTACATCACTGAGTGATCGGTAGGGGCATAATTCCCATAAGGAATAGGGGATGGTGGGCAGGGGCAGGAGTCGCCCCTTGCCCATGGTCACGCGCAGGCACCGAGGAGCACTCCTGTGCTCCGGGTTTAGCAATCAGAGGGGCTGGCCAAAGGTTAAGTAAACCCCTTCTCGCCTTCATAGTCTAAGGGGGCAGGCCCAGAATTGTGAAGAGGGTAACCTGCCCGCATGGGGGGCGAATAGTTCTTGGCACATCTCCCCAGGCCCAATGGGTCCTTTATTTCAGCAGACCCTATTCCGATTAGGATAGCGTCTCGGGCCTTGGGGGCTTAGATGGGGCCATCTACAACACCAGGAGCTATAGCTCACTGGTTACAGAACAGGACCCATAATTTAGCCCACTAAAAGCTGGCTCGCGGGGGCAGGGCACCTATAACAGCGAAGGGAGGAAGGGGGGCTCTGGCAGCGACGGAAGCCTCCCCAGAGCTGTGGCGGAGTTACAGGGCGATCTGGAGGCAGACGGGTACAGTAAGGGTACCTCTGCGACAGGCGGTACAGTAAGGGTACCCCTGTCCGGCACAGTAAGGGTGCCCGAGCCAAGGTCCAGGAGCCGAAGGGGGTTCTGGGAAGACCGCGACGGCGCCCCGTTAGTCCTTCGGGCGGTTGGGGGGCCTGACCAACCGGGGGTGTGCCACAACACGCTCCGCCCCTGTCAAAAGGGGCGGGAGTAGGAGACAGATCACGTGACCCAGTGGATGATCTGAAAATAAATATGTGCCGCACTGTCGGGCATCGACCCACCGTGCGTGCTGGCTCACCAGGCGGGCGGAGCAGCGAGGGGCTGCTTGCCCTGGATCGCCCGTAAGATAACCCATTTATCGTCATACTTATGTTGTATGAAATAAACCTGCAGCAGTTCTTCACCCACAATTTAAGTGTCAGTGTAATCCTTTGGGTGACGTTTGTGCATGCGTGTTTAGTGGAGCGGATGACGGTGTGGTCACTATGCCGCTGCCCGCGTCCCACGCAGTGGGACATCAGCAGGGCAGCTTTCTAGTGGCCGCCCGTCGCAGCCTCCCCCCTCCCCCTGTTCCGCCTCGCGAGCGAGGCGGCGCCCAGGGAGGGGATCTCCCAATGAGTGTGCCGGTAGGAGGCGGGCCGATAGGGGGGGCGAGGCTAGCCCCCCCCTACTTAGGCGTCCCTCTCGCCCAGTTCCTCCTCTGCTTCCTGCGCGCCGCTCCTGCCTGGACACGCGTATTCCCACCCTTTCCGCTTACCCTGCGTGGCGGAGACAGCGCGTTATTGGAATGTTTTAATGTTTCTTTTTTTTGCGTTGCAGGCGGAGTTACAGGGCGATCTGGAGGCAGACGGGTACAGTAAGGGTACCTCTGCGACAGGCGATACAGTAAGGGTACCCCTGTCCGGCACAGTAAGGGTGCCCGCGCCAAGGTCCAGGAGCCGAAGGGGGTTCTGGGAAGACCGCGACGGCGCCCCGTTAGTCCTTCGGGCGGTTGGGGGGCCTGACCAACCGGGGGTGTGCCACAACACGCTCCGCCCCTGTCAAAAGGGGCGGGAGTAGGAGACAGATCACGTGACCCAGTGGATGATCTGAAAATAAATATGTGCCGCACTGTCGGGCATCGACCCACCGTGCGTGCTGGCTCACCAGGCGGGCGGAGCAGCGAGGGGCTGCTTGCCCTGGATCGCCCGTAAGATAACCCATTTATCGTCATACTTATGTTGTATGAAATAAACCTGCAGCAGTTCTTCACCCACAATGAAAGTGTCAGTGTAATCCTTTGGGTGACGTTTGTGCATGCGTGTTGAGTGGAGCGGATGACGGTGTGGTCACTATGGCTTTAGGGCGATGCAACCAGTGTAGCCACACCTGAAGCGGACTTTGGTGAGGGGTGCTGTGATTTTTATCTAGTGGAAGTATTGACTCATGGTAAAGTAGCATGGAGGATTAATGAGCCTGCTGCAAAGAACGTATACCATGCAGATCACGGAATTTTGTGTTAAGTGAACTATGAACAGCACTATAACAAATGGAATGTACATGAGAGAAAGGCTATGGAGAGATGAGGTGCACTGTTGGGGAGAGGTAGTGAGGGAATTCATGGAGAGGGAGGTTATGGGGGAGGAGAGCGCCAAAAAAGACTGTTGTAACAGCCACCACCAGTGCTCGAGCCTCACCTGGCTGGGAGTCTTAGCCAATCACCCCCACCCCCGAGTTCGGTTCTAGTTGCACCCCTTGGCAGGGGTCATTCTGCAGACCCTGCGATCATTGCTAAGGAACGGATAGAGGCATGAGCGGGGCAGCAGACCACTGCCATCCATTCACATTCCTTCCCAGTGAACATTTTCATTTGTAAGTAGCTCGAGTCTCCAATGTGACATTGGCTGATTTAAATCCGTTTTCAATTGGAAGGAATGACAAAGGGGGGCATGCCATGCAGCATAGTGGGCCCCTTGATCACTCTATGCTCTTCCCCCGAGGCCGCTCACTACCATTTCCAATGGGGAAGTTGTTACACAGGCACAATAAAACTTTGTGTATCGGCTACTAACCCGTGATACATTTCATTGGAACTAACAAAGAGGCGACACCCTTTCAATGCCCTCTCCTATTTGCTTTTCGGAATGAGTCACAAAAATTACTTTGTGAATCAGAAATACTTTTCCGACTCACAAACTAACTTTTGTACATTGAGACAAGGATGTTTGCAGTCACAAAGCTGCCAATCGCTGGCTTTGAGAATGCGAAAAGTTTTTTCACATCGAGTCCAAGGTTCCAAGCTGTATTTATTTGAATTAGTTGGAGTGTCCCATTTGGTAAGCGGGGGGGGGGGGGGGGGGGGGGGGTGAGGAGCAGTAGTATCCGGATGACAAATACAGTCATGAATGTTTTCAGCCGGCCCACCCATTGCTTCTGTTCTCAATAATTCACATGGAGCCTTACAGCTGCACGACAACATCCATATCCTTCAACAAAACACAAACTGTATGAACAATTATAAACCATTTTTATTTACTGACACACATGAATATCCTAACAATACCACACGGAGTCACTTCGCACGTATGATCAACTCTTCAGTTAAGAACATTAAAAAGTGTTCAGCTCACTCCTGGGATCCCTTCAACAACGTTAGATCCTTAATATGTACATCCGCCCCCAATGCATTTCAACTCCGCCACATACAAGTGTCCTCTTCTGCTGCCCGGGGGTCATCCGTGCAGCTCTCTTGATGCACGGTGCCTGGGTTCCCAGACAGCAACGTAGGGCAATGGTTGGGTTTCCTATGCTCACCTGCATTTATGCCAAGTAGATCATTCTAGACTATGTGCGGAGTCAAACTGCCTCTGAATGAACATGCCTCAACAAAATGTGTACAACACAAGTTGTAAGTAGTGTTTTTTGATTCGACCAACATAAAACACCAAACACTCCATTCTTTGAAATGCTATCTCTACTGCGTCTAGCTAGTTCTCACTAATGTCAAGAACAGAGAAAAAGACCTCCTCTAATTCGCTTGTGTACATTATCCTGGATGCCAGG
Source organism: Triturus cristatus (assembly GCF_964204655.1). Lineage (NCBI taxonomy): Eukaryota > Metazoa > Chordata > Amphibia > Caudata > Salamandridae > Triturus > Triturus cristatus. Next base: position 801,851,727 of record NC_140588.1, on the reverse strand, counting down.
AGAAGCTAACAGTTTCAAGTACACCCTATTACAGAAAAATAGAAAAACGAATTTTTCATCATAAGTGAAGGCCCACAACACTACCTACTCATGGTCACAGCAAAGCATTTCCATAGTTCTCCTTATGTCCTGTCTGTATACCAATACTGTAAAAGGGAGAAGAGAAAAAGGGATTTTGAGAGAAGAACTGAAAAGCAGGAAGAGAATCGTAGGGCAACTAGATTTAAGACTCTTGGTTTATTATATAGCCTTATAGCCAGCAGCTGAGGGCTATACCAGTTGCAGCACTGGGGTACTGCGTCTTACCAGGAGACAACATGAGTTTTCACCTGCTGTCTACTACTACAGGTGTTTTATTTCAACCACAGAGGTGTTAATCAAGAAATCAATAACCCGGATAGGGCACTGATGGATGCGACGTTGTCGCCTGACGAGATTGCTTTGGCCATTCGCTCGATCGCTTCTGGCAAGGCCATGGGTCCCAATGGCCTTCCCATTGAACTGCATAAACTGCGCCCGGACAAGATGGCGCCTCATCTCCGCGACATGTTTCTTGAGGCACGTGACGTGGGCTCCCTCCCCTATGATCAGCGTCTCGCTACCATAGTCATGATTCACAAGGAGGGGAAGCCGCGCGATCGGTGTATTTCTTACATGCCCATCTCCTTATTAAACGCTGAGCCTAAAATTCTTGCTAAGGTTTTAGCTAACCGTCTGGTTGGGGTCGTCGGCGACTTGATCCATCCGGACCAGTCCGGTTTCATACCTCACCGTAATACGGCCCTGAACCTGAGGCGTCTTCATGGAGTGCTCGCCAGAGCGGGGTACATACGCGAACCGTCCGTTTTGGCGTCCTTGGATGCCACTATGGCGTTCGATACCCTAGAATGGCCCTATCTTTGGGCGGTGCTTGCGAAATTTGGTTTTGGCCCCGGGTTTATCAGTTGGGTGAGGTTGCTGTATGAGGAACCGTTGGCTCAGGTAGTTGTGAATGGCAGAGTATCGGCGCCCTTCGGGTTGGGAAGAGGCACGCGGCAGGGCTGCCCGCTGTCAACCCTCCTTTTTGCGCTTGCTTTGGAACCTCTGGCTGCCTGGTTACGATGGGAGCCCTCATTGCGCGGCATTAGGTGGACGCCTGAATTTGAGGACCGCATTTCTCTTTACGCGGACGACATTCTCCTGTACCTCACATCTCCCCGGCAGTCTGATAGTACTGGTCGATGTTCTGAACTCATTTGGTCGCAACTCCGGCTTGGTCATTAACTGGGCCAAGTCATGCGTCTATGTTCTCTCAGGGGACGCTCCTCTCCTTCCGCGTGGCTGCCCTATCCAGATTGCGCTGTCAGGGTTTAAATACCTGGGAGTGTTCATAACTTTGGACCCTGTGGCCCGTTATGAGCGGAACCTACTCCCCCCACTCCAACGACTGAGGGCCGACGTCTCGAGGTGGCGACGGCTTCCGCTTTCGCCGGTCGGGCGCGCGGCGTTGTTTAAAATGATGTCGCTGCCACGATTCCTGTATGCACTGCAAAATTCACTCGACGTCATACCGGCCCGCTAGTTCCGTGAGGTGGAGAGCCTGCAGAGGCGGTTGTTCTGGGACGGGCGACCCCGAATCGCTCTCACAAAATTGACACTCCCTTGGTATGATGGAGGTATTGCACTCCCCGATATCAAGCGTTATTATTGGGCGTCCCAACTGGCGGCGGTGAACCACGGGATGTACGGGCCGGCCCTGAACCCGGCGTTCGAGATGGATAAAATGCTATTGCCTGGGGGGGGACTATAATAGAGCACTCTATTCGAAGTCTCCTGGTGTGCAGCTGACCGGCCCAACAAAGATAGCGGTACGGGTGTGGCATGCTGCTAATGCTGCGATGGGTTGGAAGGACCGCCTGACTCGAGCGACTCCACTGTATGCTTCTGAAAGGCTGGGCTGTTTGTGGAAAACCAAAGGGTTTGAGAAATGGGATATGATTGGCATATGTAAAGTGAGTGACCTCTGGGTGAAAGGGGAGTTTAAAACGTTTGAAATGCTGAAAGCGGAATATAAGCTATACGATAGGGAGTATTTCCGATATGCCCAGGTCCGTCACGCGTTGTGCTCGGTTTTCTGTGATGCCACCGCTATCCCGGAAAACTCCCCGCTGGAGGATAGGGTGCTCGATGGCTACGTGCCTGACAGCACAATCTCCTTGATCTATAAAAAGCTTATCAACGATCGGGCGGATCTGTTGACCCGCTTGAGGGAGATCTGGGTGGCTGACGGTTTGGAATTAGATGATGAGGACTGGGTTTCGGCAATAGCCTCCCCGCGGTAGGTGGCAATTCTGGCCCGCCTTCGGTTCGTACAACTAAAGATACTCCATAGAGTGTACGTCACTGGTCCCCGCCTGATGCGCATGGGTCTCTCCGTGGATGGGATGTGTAAGCGTGGCTGTGGTTCGCTGGGTACTTTCCTTCACGTTCTATGGGAATGCCCTGAGGTGGCGCTCTTTTGGCGTCGGGTGAATGCGGTGATGGAGGAAGTCACTCACGTTGCGCTGCTTCCAGAGGCTAGGAGATGCCTGCTGAACGTGTGGGAGCCAAACGATTATAATGTGGCTCAGACGCGGTGGGCGACTTTGGGAAATATGGTGGCCAAACGTAACATTGCTCAGTTATGGGGTTCCCAGAGGCCGCCCACGGTCTCGGTGTGGAAGGAAAATATGGATTGGTGCATGTTTAGAGAAAAGACGGTGTATGTAGCGAGAGGCAAGCCGCGGAAATGGACTGGGGTGTGGGGTCCGTGGAACGCTGATCGCGGAGACATCTGTGCCCCTCCCCTGGCTGTTGTACTGGATGCCCCTTCGTCCCCCCTAGCCGAGCATTCCTCGTCTGTTAAGTTACGAGTGTGTTACAGTTTGCTTTTTCCTCTGCTCCCGTGCCCCCCTCCCTTCTCTGCCGCTGATCATTGGTTCCCTACCCCGGGGAGCGCATCCTGCTATTCACAATGTCTATTGCCTTGTTTGTGTGTAATGTTTCTTAATTTTAAATTGAAAACTGAAACCTTATCTAATATTGTCACTCAACTGTTGCTTCTGCCTTCATTGGGTGCGATGATGGACTGACGGGCTCCCCGGATTGACCAATCTGTATAACGGTGAATGATACGTCTCATGCTACTTAGCGGCCGGCCCAAAGAGTTGTAGGCCCATGTTTGTAACCCCTTGAAGTCCAATAAAGGTTTCTTTAAAAAAAAAAAAAAAAGAAATCAATAACCGCCTGCTGCACAAAAGCAACATCTGGATATTAGGATCTGAGAAGCTGTATTTGCTAAATCAATTTGATAAATGTGTGAGGTAAGCGAGAAGCATAAGGAAGAAATGTATTAGCCACATATGAGTACTACATGAATATGATGACATGCAGGACTGGTATATCCCATTTATAAAGTTATTACTCCTGTACGAAGTTAGAATCAACTCTTGCAAATCTGGAAATATACAGAAAGACCACACAAAGCAGGCAAACACTTCTACCACAGGAGATAGATATTATGATCTAAGATTTTTAAATCCCTATAATTGAAGTGATATTAGATTGTTTTTGTCTTGCTAGTTTTAATGTTATCACAACAAAAGGGGGGACCAAGAGCTCATGAAGGTCCAGCATACATGCTCCAAAAGATAATGTAGTGTGGGTACTAGTTTACACGTTAGTCTTTGCGGGATGGAAAAATCTTAAACAAACAGGACAAGAGTTCATTCCCCAGGGGCCGTAATAAATACAAGGCACAATGTCCTTTAAATAGGTGCACTGGGTACAAACGAGGACAGTGCGCACTCTAAGGGTCTGTTTGTCTCTCAGCCCGCATCCACAATAAAACAGGGGTAAGTGGCAAACTCCAGCCCTAACTTAATTGGGGCTGAGCCCCAATGTAAAAGAGGGAACAACCTTCCCAAGAAAGCACTGCCACAAGTGTCTGCGACCCCTTCGGTAATGGGAAACGGCCACTACAACGCGGCAGTTTCCACGCATAACCATAACCACACATGCATTACAACGCATGCGTGCTTACAACGAAAAGCCTTTACCACGCATACCTTTACTACGAAATTCATAGTAAAGGCATGTGTGCCAAAGTTAAAAGAAAAAAAAAGGGGGGGTTGGGGCCCCCTCCCCCCCCAAAAAAAAAACGTGGGATTAAAAAAGAGGGCTTGGGGGGGCACCCCCAAAAATAAAATATAAAAACAAACGTACCAGATTCCATCAATTAAAAAGAGATATGGAGGCAATCCACGTCGTTAGAAAAAATGGAAGGACACTTCCGCTTCCTCTTAATGACGTGGAACGTCACCAAGGAAGATCGAGGAGAGGTAAGGGGGAATGAGGGGGTGGTGTCCCACAAGGGAAAAATTTAAAGAGTAGATAAGTGCAATATCCTTTAACAAGAAAATGCCATTAACATGCATAATTTAACAATGAAAATAGTTGTAAAAGTATGCGTGTTAAAGGCATTTTCGTGGTAAAGGATATTCGTGGTGATGGCATTCGCATTGTAACGCATGCGTGGTAAAGGCATGCGTTACAACAGAATGCGTTGTAAAGTCATACATTCTTCGGTAACACCATAGTGCCGTGGGGGCACATATGCCCATTGCGCCCTTGAGGCACTATGCAAAATTTGTCCAGGTATTTGTCTAAAACAGATTTAGGAATGAAAAAATGCTTGATTTATGCGAGGGTTAGTTCCACTTAACTTACCAAGGGGCAAGTCTCTAGGAAAAATGTACATATCTAACGCATCCTGATGAAATGTTTAATCTTTATGACAATTGTGGATGTTTCTGGTGTTATGGTGCAAGGGTTTGCAAGAAAATCTTACAAGCCTGGTAAACGCTCCTGGAGGTGTCTGAGTGGGTATGCACAAATATTAGGAATACAGTTCTCTAGCTTAAACAGCACATGGCAGCTACACCTGAAAGATCTGGATTCTCACTGTGGGAAAGTCATCGACACATGCTCTACGCCAGGGACTGAACTGCAGTGGTACAATTACGCTACCCTCTTCCCTTTCCTCCTCCAACCCTTGAGTGCACCTCTTCTTTTGGGTTGCGAGTCAGATGTCAAGCTGTGATGAGCTTCTGCAGCCTGCCCCTCTGTTGGGTTGGGATTTTTTTCTATATTTTCCAGTACCCTGCCTTTCTTTTCTAGTTTTCTGGGGAGGGGCGGCCCTCCTACTCCCACTCTAGCCTGTTTTCCTATGGTCTTGCATTTCCAGCGAGGCATTTACCCACCAGGAGCTGCTGTGTGCAGGTAAGCTCTGCTGATGGGGGAAGTGCCCAGGTACCCTAGACAAGCTACGGAACGTGTCTTAGAGTGCAATAAAAACAATAATGTAAAAGGTTTATTGCAAATGGGCTTTATGGTCTATCTCTTAGAATGAGTATGTTATACAATGCGCCTGGATGGGCATGTAGGAAGCCAGGAGTAAGAATGGTTTGTTGGTGAATATCATACACTTTCCCCTGTTCAATCAACCGGTCACAGATAATACCAAATTAAAAGGAAGGTTTTGTGAAAACTCAAACTGGTGTAATTTACAAACGTTTACATAAATTACGAGCGTTCTATTACTGTAGTCTTTTGTAGGAAACCCTTGCGAGAGATAGCCCTTCTAAATTGTGAAATGTTTGTTGAAAGGAGTTGGACTATAACAAAGCATTCAGACAAATATGCTGAAGTGTTAATATTCTATCAACATAAGCAAATGTCTTCCATGGTTGTAATAATACAGCAGCCACATCAGATATCTGTCGAAGATCTTTTGCTCAGTTTAAATTGTGATGAGGGTCGCAGAGTGTCCAGTATCTCACAGATATTCATTGACCTCGGACTGAATCGGGCCCCTGCATGGATAGGGCCCCTGGAGGGTGCCCCCAGGCAGGGGCTGCAGAGCCCCTGATCCTGGCAGCATTCACATGCACGGCTTTTTATAGCTGCCTTCTCTTAGTAGCTTTGCACCGGTCCAGTATTTTCAGCTGGTCATTAAATAAACGTGTCTAAACCCAACACCAGCTCTCTTTGAAGGTGAAGGGCGCCTGGCGGTGTTTAGTCGGACATGTCACCACTCAGCAGACACTCGGAGACGAGATTTCCGGATGCCCTGAAGTTTAGCTCGTGTGTCGCACTTACCCAGCGTGGCCAAAGGGCGTAGCAGGAGTCGTCTCTCAGATACGCTTCCATCCCTTCCAGTTGGGGCAGGGCAGCTGGTCACCCGCTCCGTCCGCGGGCCGGTCCCGGGGGATTACACGCTCCACGGGGCAGAACGTGCCACCTGCTGAGCCTGTACACGGGCGAAGGTCACCGACTCTGTTTGCCGAGCCCGGCGTGAGCGCCCAGACAGAACTTCAAAGGGGATGAGGCAAGGGAGCAGGGGACAGTTTACTTTTAGGGGGTAGGGGGGCGGTGAGTGGAAGAGATAAACTGAGCGTTAAACTTATCATTTTAGGCCAAAACACCTACTACCACACGCAAAAATAGGTATACGTTTCGACCAGAAAAAATAAGATAACTATTACGAGAATGGATGATTTGGGACCGTAAGGAGTGTAATAAGCAGGGCACAAGTCCTTAAAAAAAGAAGTGGGGGGACGCTGACGTCACAACAGGAAGTGTTGAAACGAAAGGTGGCTTGCACCATCAGGCTCATTGCCGCCCCTCGCTCACCCCTTAGCTGCGATTGCATCAGAGAAGCCAGCGTGTGAGCAGCGTTCTGAATGAGCTCCGATCACGCCCCAGAGAGGCCAAAGAGTGAATGTGTGGCTTCATTTGCTCCAGTTATGGAGCTCCCGGTAAAATAAGTGGGAGGACGTCATCCACCCACGTGGTACCCCGACTCAAGCCCTGGTAATAAGAGAGTAATAAAAAGCAATACAAAAATGAAAGACTCGTACTCATTCAGAGTGCCGAAGGAAGGAAGCGAGCCTACTCTAGCAGATGGGATCACATAGTGGCATTCCAGAGAGAAGCCTGTCTCAACCGGGCTTCTTGGCAAGGAGTTGGATTTGATGGCTCGTGAGTCGACCCATTCCAGTCTTTGGCCTTTGGGATTAACCATCATTTACATCTCCTACCCCTCCCACCCCTTTTGTGGGGCTCGTGGTTCTACAAGTGCACAGGGACAAACAAAGCTTATATCATCCTACTCTTCTGCCCCTCCAAATACTCCACTCGGTGTGCAGGTTTCCTTTCCTTTCCCAGGCTGTCCACTATTCTTTCCCGCCCGCATGCTTTCCTCTTAACTTTCTTCCTCCTCTCTTCTCGGCCTTGTCCACACTTTTCTTTTTCCCTTCCCATGAACTGCCGGGACACTCGGGACATCTCTTAATGTGTGAAGACGTCACCCGGCCTTTTTGGTGGCTAGAGACCCCAGGGAGCAAGAGGGGTGGTACACCCCCACCCACAACACTGAAAGAAAGAGGTGAACTTCACTGGAGGCCAAATGTGGTACGCGATTGATCATTTAGAATTGTGGTCATTGTCTATGTTGCTTGCCATTGCGTGCTTTTAAATGTAACTGCAAGCTTACTTGTGTAAGGAAGTACTGCAAGGTTTTCTTGGCACAAATAAAATAAAGACAACGTTACCAAAAAGAGTGTGTGAGAGCCAAATGTTCAAGGCTAAGGCATTGCATAACAGAGGCCTTGTACTGGACAAGACCAGACCACTCGTGAGGTAAGTTTATTTTTGGAGCCCAGAAAGTTATCCTGAGTTCTGCTGTTGCAAAATAACTGGGAGTCCTTTGATGCAGGAACGTGTACAAAATTAACCAGATGCACAAGTTACTTACCTTCGGTAACGATATATCTGTAAGAGACATTAGTTAGTGATAGATTCCTCACCTTAGAATTACCCCCAGGCGTCAGACTGGATCCGGAAAGATTTCATCAGCAGTACCCCTGCGCGTCGGAAGGTGGCGTCATTCGGCTTCGCGTCCGTCGTAGGGGTCGTGAACGCCGGGATGATGTCCCGGCAGCTACTTAGACACCGCCCTCGCCCGCAGACGTCAGTTCTGTACACGACTTTCCGCGCCAGGAACGCAGAGCCATGCAAGATACTGGACACTGGTGCATTGAAACTAGGGCCCTGAAAGAGATGACCTTAACCCTAGAAATCAGTTCGCTGAACGGGCAGGATGTGTGGGGCGGTAAGGAATCTATCACTAACTAATGTCTCTTACAGATATATCGTTACCGAAGGTAAGTAACTTGTGCATCTGAAAGAGACACGTTAGTGATAGATTCCTTACCTTAGAATAGATACCCCAGCAATACCAACCCCCGGTGGTGGGTCTGCGAACCAAGATCACATGAGAAAGTCACGGAGAACAGAACGTCCAAAGAAGTCGTCTTTCCAGACTTGACTGTCAAGGCAATAATGCTTAGTAAAAATGTGCAGCGAGGCCCACATGGCTGCCTGACAGATGTCTTGCAGGGGGACACCACGTCCCAATGCAGTAGTATCTGCTGTCACCCTGGTAGAATGGGCGCGCAACCCCACCGGAGGTTCTTTTTCAGCCAGAGAATAACAGGCTTTTATACACAAGACGACCCAGCGGGAGATCGTCCTCTTGTGTACAGCCCGGCCTTTCTTGGTGCCTAGGTAGCCAACAAAGAGCTGGTCATCCACCCAGCACTGTTGTGTGCGATTCAGGTAAAATGAGAGCGCACGTTTTGGGTCCAGAAGGTGGAGCCTTTCTTCCTCTCTGGAAGGATGCGGAGGCGGAAAGAAAGTGGGCAATGTGATAGTTTGCCCGATGTGGAAGGCAGTAACAACCTTTGGCAAGAAGGAAGGACGAGTGCGAAGCACAACCTTGTCCGGATGAACAGAGAGAAAAGGAGGTTTACAGGAAAGAGCCTGGACCTCACTCACGCGCCTAGCGGAGGTGATGGCCACCAGGAAAGCAGTCTTTAAAGTCAGTAAACGAAGAGGACAGTTGTGAAGCGGCTCAAAAGGAGTGCACATCAAATAAGTAAGAACCAGATTTAAGTCCTACTGCAACATCATAAACAGAATAGGAGGGAAAAGGTGAGCAATGCCTTTGAGAAATCTATTTACAACAGGGGACTTGAAAAGAGAGGGCTGATCAGGGAGCCTGAGAAAGGCTGAAATTGCAGAAAGGTTGTCCTTAATAGTGCCCAGAGCAGAGCCCTGCTGGGCCAAAGAGAGAAGGAACAAAAGGACTTCTGAAAGAGGGGCAGAAAGGGGATCCACAGCCTTTGCTGTGCACCATGCCACAAATTTGTTCCACCTGCAGGTGTATACCGATCTTGTGGAGGGACGCCTGGCTGCCAGAATGACATCACAGACTTCAGGAGGCAAGACAAAAGGAATCAACTGTCACCGCTCAATCTCCACGCAAGGAGGTGGCGGCTGGACAGGTTCGGGTGGAGGACCGTCTCCTGCTGCTGCGACAGAAGATCCTCCCGAAGAGGCAGATCCACGCTCATACTGAGTAGCTCAGGATACCAAACTCTTCAAGCCCAGTCCGGAGCCACAAGAAAAACTTGGGTCCGGTCACGCCTGATCTTCTTCAGCACTCTGGGTAGAAGTGGTATAGGCAGAAAGGCGTACAATAAACCGCAACTCCACTCACAACGAAAAGCATCGCCGAGCGAGTGCCGCCTTGGAAATTCCAACGCGCAGAACTGATGACATTGCACGTTCTCTTCGGTGGCAAATAGATATACCCAAGGCTCTCCTCACTGTTGAAAGAGACCTTGCGCCACCTCCGAGTTAAAAGCCATTCGTGATCCATCATGCACCTGCGGCTGAGTTCGTCCGCCCTGGCGTTCAAAGAACCTGCCAAGAGTTGAACCAGCAAGGAAATGCCTTGATGTTCCAGCGATGTCCAGAGACGCAGAGCCTCCTGACATAGGGTCCACGACCCCACCCGCCTTGCTTGTCGCAGTACCACATGACGTTGGTGTTGTCTGTGAACACCTCTACTGCTCTTCCCTTGAGACAGGGATGGAATGCCTTCAGTGCAAGTAGGATCGCCCAGAGTTCCAGAAGGTTGATATGGAGCCTGGACTCCGCTGGAGACCAGAGGCCTCTGATCTCCGCCTCTTCCATGTGGGCTCCCCATCCCAGAAGGGGCGCATCCGGCACCACTGTGTGCTCCGCTTGGGGAAGGGAGTGGGATGTGCCGCTGACCCAATGCTGGTTCGTGAGCCACCACTGCAATTGTCGTGCAGTGCCCTCCGAGATCTGGACGTAGTCGGACAGGTTCCCCTGATGCTGCGCCCACTCAAGTCCCACTGCAGAGCCCGCATATGCCACCTGGCATGATTGATCAGCAGGATGCAGGAGGCCATGAGGCCCGGCAGCCTCAAGGTCATCCTGACCGAAACCCAGGACAAGGGCTGAAAGATCGTAATCATAGCCCAAATGTCCCGGACTCGCTGCTCGGGAGGATAGACCCGAAACTGCGCTGTATCTAGAACCGCTCCGATGAAGAGGAGCTTCTGAGAGGGGATCAGGTGTGACTTCGGCATGTTGATGGAGAACCCCAGCAAATGCAGAAGGTCGGCCATAGTCTGGAGGTGGGAGACGACTGCCTGGGGTGAGCCTGCTGGAGCAGAGTTTTCAGTTTGAAAATTCGTTGGCTTTTGAAGCTCTGGCATGTCTATTCGTTATATTAATTTATTAATCATTAATAAATAATTATTTGTCTTGTGCAAGTGTGTTTATATTAATCAATCCGTTTGTTTTAATAAGAGAGAGTTACACGTGGGTACGCATAAATGTGCTGTTTAAAAATAACGTGCGTGTTTTCATGTTTAAACGTTGCTAGGTGCTGTTTATTTTTGAGCACAAAACGCTTTCCGAATTAATGCTTTTTTATGTTGCAAGAGCTAGATAAATACATACACATAAGGGTATTAGTGGGGTTAACACTGTTTGATCACTATGCTGTAGTAACGTTGTTTTTGTTTCTTTTAATTAAGATGGTCTATTGTGGCCTATGGAGGCCTAGATAAAGATGGCCGATTTTGTAAGCCTGGCCTCGATTTGTAATAGAAAACCGTGATGGGAGAGAGCCCTGCTGAATATGGTCCTGAAGTCAGCTGACCACAGTCCTTGCTTGCCTTGTTAAAATTTTCATGAGGACAACAGCAGCCTGGGTAATCTTCGAGTGAAATGGAACGTCCTTGGCAGTCTTGGGAAACAAAGGAGCCATAGAGAAAAACTCTGAACTGTGGCCTGATTGCCGAGGAGAAGTAAAACTGACAAGATACATTTTTTGTTTCTTGGTTCCTGTTCCGTAGTCTTTATTTTGTGATTTTTCCTGAGCGGAGATTTTCAAATGTAGCGATGTTACATCCTTTCCTTCTCGCTCTGCTCAGCAGGTCCGGCGGACATTACAACTTTTTTATGTTTCCAATGTATCTTTCCTTTGTTAGAGTTGCTATAAGAATTGTTAGCCTAGAGAGGGTTTTTGCCACTAGCCATTTGCCTTTGCCGCGTACCGAATCTGCGTTGGTGAGGATCGATGCTGAAGGGACTTCGTCTTGAGAGACTTTACCGAGAGACTTGTCCTGACCCGTTCTGACATTTAGCTAGAATAGGTAACTATGAGAAAAATGATTTATTTTGATTTACTTTCCTTGACTAATTTAGATAAAGTACCATACTTTTGAATACGGTGTTGGTTATCATTTCTTGTCGATTATTGTGTACACTATTTGATTATTGTTGTATAGATTGTTTAGATTATGTATCAGGACAGTCATAATAATCAGGTCTTATCGACCTCGATACAGATGCAGGGTGTTTAGGAGTTTTCCTTCCACAGGTTTAGTGCTAGTAGAGTATTTGAGCGAATGTTAGTGAAATGGGCCCTAGCGTATGATGAATGTATGTGCGTGTAACTGTGAAATTACTCTATCTGTGGTAGTGGGAATATTATACACATCCTGATCTCTATCAATTTCCTGGTAGCAGAGGATGGTTATTGATGGTTGTCTTGATCTGATAAGATTGCTTGTACATTAGCTTATTGATTATTGATTATTGGTTTATGTTGGAATATGTACTAATATTATATGTTGGACTCGTCTTGTTGAGTTATATGTAGTGCTTCTGGAATTTGGGAGCTAGTAGCAGTTCCGTAGTAGGGCAGAGGGAAGTATATGCTGCTCTCGGGAAAGACGGGATTGTAAGGAATAACGTGTGACAATTGAAGTTGCGCGTCACATTGTCTGGGTTCGGAATTAGTGACATTATTGTATGTTACTATTAGATATATTTCTAGTATATAAGGAGTGTGTATGGTAGTGAAGGTTATCTGTGAAACTCTGGTCTTAAGTCCCAGGGATCCGTAAGGTTTACCGTTAAAGCTTATCGCGGGAGGAGTAATAGGTATTCTCTGAGCTTGTTTGAGGAACTGGGCAGAGGTAAGCTGCTTAGTTGATGTGAGTTATAATTCTGTAGTGGGACAGATTGTTCGCTGTTCTCGGGAAGCAGGATTCTGTGTGTATGTACTATATTTTTCTTGTATGAATGTGCGTGGATGCATATACATTTAATTGATTGTAAGACTCTTTGGATAAGTCCTAGAGGAAACAGTTAAGGGATGTATGAAAGTTTGTTAATTCTTGTGAAATAGATTTCTTTTTACTATTCTGTGGTTAGCGAAGCAGACAATGGAGATGTTTTTATGTAGTAACTAATAGATTTTGTAGAGTTTTTGATACGAAGTCTACTGAGATTTTGTAAAGGAGGGGTAGACGAGTGACAGAAGACAGGAGACAAGCGACTGCAGCGACTGTTGACGTCAGAAAGACCGCGCTCTGATTGGATAGTGATCAGAATAGTGTTCGCGCTGGGACTGGTGCGTTGGTGTGAGCCGCGCAAGGATTGGAAGAGCTATTTAGTGACGTAAACGCTCCAGGATTGGTGTGTTAGTGTGAGTCGCGCTGTTATAGGTTGAAAATTCGTATTGTATATTTATAATACGGAAAGAGTAGAAAGTTTTGGGTAAACGCTAAAATGTATTACCAAGAAGAGAAAAAGAAGAAGACATTCTTTGGAAGAATAAAAAAGTGGTTTAACAAGGATAAAGATGTTAAGACGAGAGAGGGTGAATTATTACCTCCAGCGAAAACACCTGCATCCTTCATGGCTGCGAAATATGGGTTTCATACCTGTATATGGTTGGAGAACTGGGTTAGGTATACTAAAGAAGATGGTGTTCTAGCATTTCAAGAACATGGTTCATTTAATCTGGCCGTGTTGAGAAATTTACGGGAAAAGATGTTATGTCTAGACCCAAAACCAAGACCTACACAGTTTGAGGCTTTAGTGGAATGGGAAGAGGAAGTTCATGAGCGAGAAAAACAGAGATCTGGAGGTCATTACAGGTACATGTTCGGGAGGAGACATGATCGTGAAACTTATCATGATCGAATGAAAAGATGGCGAGATGCTAGTATGTCAGAGGGATTATATCCGATGAGAACAGTTGAAGGAGGAGCAGAAAGGGTTCCTGAATCAGAAATGAGAAGATATGGAGATAATGAGTATAAGGATGAGGTCTTGAATGACATGATTTACAAAAGACCACCTCCATATAGACCAGAACCAGATGAAAGTACACCAGTTGTTTCTCCGATAAGAGATACAGTCTGTATCATTGAGAGAGAAAAAGTGACACCTGAATCAAGAGGTAGTAATTCTTTCAGGGAGAGAGAGAATCGAGGTAGTGACGAAGATGCCAGACAATTAGCCAGAACCACAACAGAACTGACTGAGAAGATTAGAGAGTTAACGAAGAATCTAGAAGCTGTTACGGTGCCTGTAACTATAGGTCCGGTTATGCCTGTGTTTGACAAACAGAGGACAGGTGAAAATGGTTTGGTGATTCCATATGTTGGGAAAAATTTGACAAATTCAGTTGGTCCTTCAGGAGATTCAGGAAAAAGGGTAGAAAGAAGTGACCTGAGACAATCCAGACATGACATATGCAGTAGTGAAATACTGGATGCTAGTGAAGCTAGTTGTTCAGGGATGCCAATTTTAGAACCGCAGAAGAGAGTGGTTCCAGTGAAAAAAACTGCTGAAATAACAGTTGAAGATTTGAATGATTGGATGAAAGTTCTTCAGAAAAAAGATAAAGATTTACAAGCAATTGATGTGGCTAGGTTACGTGTAGAATTAGAAGAGCTTGTTACAGGAGCAGTTCCAACAGAAATTCTGAAGAGTCATCATGATGGTGAGTTAATGTTTATGTGTAAGAGCATCACCTGGAGAGCAAGAAATACACATGACAGGCTAAGAGCAATAGCGAATGAGCAGGGAGTTGACATTGATAAAGTGAAAGCTTTACAAAAAACCTACAGGATGGACTTTACAGAGAAAGATATTGAGAATTTGAATGCTACTGGTAGAACAGGACAGATTAAAGAAATGGTAGCATTATTGCGAAGATGGGGTGATGTAGAAAAGTGGAAGGATAGGTGGTATAAGAAAAGAGAGGAATCTGAAGACAGAACGACTTATTCAGCATTTCCAGTGAGAGAAAAGGAGAAACCAGTGGATAATTATCCTAGGAGAGAAATACCTGGAGGAGGATATGTACATGTTCCATGGACCAGACAGGATATTTTATCATTTACGAATGATTTCCCTCGATTGAGAGAAAAGCCCGTCGAGTGGTATAGGCAGGTAGATAGGTTTGTGAAATTGTCAAAAGTGCTGTGGATTGACCTGAATAGTCTGTTTGATATAATTGTTCCAGCAGACTTGTGGACTGAGTGTAAAATAGTTGTGAGTTGGCCTACTGAGGAATATCCAAGAGATCCAAGAACAGGGGCACCAGATCCAGAAGTAATGAGAAAATATGATCAGGTGATGGTATACCTGAAGAGTAAAGTACCTGCAAAAGAGACAGACTGGGTAAAGATAGATCGAACACAACAGGAAGCAAAAGAATCAGTTCATGCTTTTTACGAGAGGTTGATACTGGCATTTAAACAATTCAGTGGAGATGAACACCTGGGTGATAAAGATTTGAGTCATTTTGTATACAGATTTGTATATGGCCTTAGACCTGAAATTGGTGAGAGAATTCGTGAACACACAGTGGATTGGCAGAGTAAGAAAATAGATGAGATTCTGAGACATGCAAAATACTTCAGTGATGAAATTGAAGCAAAACAAAGAAAGCTGAAAGAGAAAGCAATGTGGGCACAAGTGAAAGTTGCGGAAAGACAGGAAGCACAGTTGGTAGAACAGGCGAATAATCCAGGAAACAATGCAGGGAATAGACCTAGATATGCAGGGAAAGGAAAGGGGAATCTTGAGGAAGCAAAGAAAAAGTTCCCGTGTCACAACTGTGGCCAACTGGGACATTGGAGGTCTGAATGCACTAATCAACCATTAGTGAATAATGAGGGTAAACCCTTAAATCAACAGGTGCAGAACGAAGGAAATAATCAACAGCAGCAACAACAGAAAGTTGTGAGACAGCAGAGCCAAGAGCCAAAACCGCCCTTGCCGCAGAATAGAGGGTCACAAAAGTATAATCAGGATTCAGGATTCTACAATGATGAACAGGTAAACAAACCAAGGCGTTCTAACCAGGTACAACAGTACTTGTTAAAGAATGAAGGGAGTGAGTCTGAGGGTGATTATTGACGGTGCCGAAGAGAGGAGGAAGAGTGCATACTTGGTGCAACTCTAGAAATAGACCAGGCAGGACCATTTGTGGATGGGAAAATAAATGAAGAGTGTTACTTTTTTGGTAGACACAGGTGCGACAAGATCAACTGTCAGGTCAACAGATTTTAGAAATCTTCCTCTCTCGGATGAAGCAATCCAAGTAGTTGGTGTAGCCAATACACAAATCAGAACACGTCTTACTGAACCAGTAAGAGTACAGATAGGGAAATTTTCAGATATGCACAGGTTTATTGTTTGTGACACAAGTCCAGTGAACCTGTTAGGTAGGGACCTATTGTGTAAGATGAATTGTACAATTTTCTGTACACCGGATGGAATAGCTTTTGAGACACCAGATGAGGATGTTTTGTACCGAGTGACTCTAGAGAATAGAGAAAGTGAGTTAATTGGTGCATTTGCTGTGTTTAATCCAGAGGATTTGCCTCGAGAGCTGAGAGACACAGTGAAAAGGACAGTTTGGGATTTTACTGGAGAGGATGTGGGATTGATGAATAATGTAGATCCAGTGAAAATTGCAGTGAAGGAGGGAATTACATATCCTAACATTCCTCAGTACAAAATGACACCAGAAATAATTGAAGGAATAACTCCTATAATTGAGAAAATGATTCAGCAGGGAGTTCTGAGAGAACTACTGAGTAGCCCGTGTAATTCACCGATAATGGGGCTAAAGAAGCCTAATGGCAAATTTAGGATTGTGCAGGATTTGAGAAAAATTAATCAAATTGTGGTGGCATGTTGTCCTATCGTGCCAAATCCATCAGTGATTTTGTATCAGATTCCACATGATGCTGAGTGGTATACAGTGATTGATTTGTGTCATGCGTTCTTTTCAATTCCATTGCATCATGATAGCCAGCCGATTTTTGCATTTAGGTTTGGCCAGCGTATTTTAGCATGGTGTCGTATCCCACAGGGGTATACAGAGAGTCCTTCGATATTCAATCAGTTATTGAAGAAATCGTTGGAAAGCTTGATTATGCCTGAGAACTCAGTACTAGTTCAGTATATTGATGACCTACTTGTGGCATCAAAGACACGTGAAGCTTGTGAAGTACATACCATAGCTTTACTGAATCATCTGGCAGATGGAGGGTTAAAGGTATCTCCAGCCAAATTGCAATTTTGCAAAAAAGAGGTGCAATATCTTGGACATAATATTGAAAGAGGTCTGAGAAAAGTGACTGATGACAGGATCAAAATCATCAGGGGAATGAAAGCCCCGAAAACCCAGAGGGAAGTGAGAATGTTCCTGGGTATGGTGGGTTATTGTCGTCAGTGGATAATTAATTTTTCGCTGATAGCAAAGCCACTGATTAAATTGACAAAAAGTGAGATGACAGACCCATTGGAACTAGATGCAGAACAAATGGCAGCATTTGAAGAGCTCAAGAGTAGAATGTGTGAGGCTCCAGCTTTGGGTATGCCTGACTATGAAAAAGAGTTTGAATTGTACTGCAGTGAGAGAAATGGATGTGCACTTTCAGTGTTAATCCAGAAGCATGGACAGTTGAGAAGGCCTATTGCGTACTTCTCATCGACACTTGACCCTGTAGCTGTGGGTTTAC
This sequence comes from Triturus cristatus, assembly GCF_964204655.1. NCBI lineage: Eukaryota > Metazoa > Chordata > Amphibia > Caudata > Salamandridae > Triturus > Triturus cristatus. Next base: position 801,834,430 of record NC_140588.1, on the reverse strand, counting down.
CAGGTTGTCTGAAATCTGTGGCTGCAACATGCAGAAGTTTGGAACAGAGTGAAGGAATCATAATGGGATATCCTGTAAGGGTATTCGTACCTCACAATGTGGCAATTCTTTTGACAAGAAGCAGAACTCAGTACATGTCACATAGTCGGTTGACTAAGTATGAAAAAGTGATTTTGGGAGCATCAAATGTGACTCTTGAGAGATGTGTGAATGTGAATCCAGCGACACTCTTGCCGGATATTGAAAACGTGGGTGTGAAAATGGAAGATGATCATGATTGTTTGGATGTGCTTGAGTACTGTACAAAACCGAGACCAGATATAAGGGATCTTCCCTTACATGAGAGTGATCATGTGTTGTTTGTGGATGGCTCATGCCTGAGAAATGATAATGGTGTGCTATGTGCAGCATATGCGGTGTGCAAAGTTTCAGAGGTTATGGAAGCATCACCATTGAAAGGAGTGAAATCTGCGCAAGTTGCTGAATTGGTGGCATTGACAAAAGCTTGTGAAATTGGGAAAGATTTGAGAACGACTGTGATGACTGATAGTCAGTATGGATTTGGAGTGGTGCATGATTTTGGCCAGCTTTGGCTACAAAGAGGTTTCTTGACATCGAGTGGAACTCCAATAAAGAATGCTGAAATGATTGGTAAATTGCTTGAGGCGATACAGCTGCCTAAGGAATTAGCAGTTGTAAAATGTGCTGCCCATGGACAAGGAGAAGATTTTATAACGGTCGGAAACCGTTATGCTAATGATGTTGCGCAATACTGCGCCAAGACAAATCAGTCCATTAATCGGGACCGAGAGGGGGAAATGTCTTTTCTCTCTGTGATGTTTACTAATGTCTTAGAGACATGGGATGAAGTGAAACAGTTGCAAGATGAGGCAGGAGAAGAAGAGAAGAAAGATTGGATTAAGGCAGGATGTGCTCCAAGAGAAACAGACCATGTTTGGGTCTACAGAGATGGCAGACCAGTAATGCCGAACTCCATACTGTCGTCAATGGCAAGAATGTATCATGGCCAGGGACATTTGGGGAGGGACGCGATGGTTAGGTCGTCCAAGCAGACCTGGTACAATGCAAAATTCAGGACAATTGCAGAAAGCATCTGTCAAAGGTGTTTGGTTTGTCAGCAATTTAACACTGGGAAAAAGACAGTGGTGAGTCTGGGAACAATAGGCAGAGAAGGAGGTCCTTTTACGAGAATGCAGATTGATTTCATTGAAATGCCCCAAGTGAACAGACTGAGGTATGTTCTAGTGGTAGTCTGTTTGTTTTCAAGATGGGTGGAGGCCTATCCGACCAGGAGGAATGATGGAATAACGGTGGCAAAGTTACTGTTAAGGGAGTTGATTCCTAGGTACGGGTTTCCAGTAACAATTGAGTCAGATAGAGGTGGACACTTTCAAAATGAACTGATGGGTTTGATTTGTGAAGCATTGAAAATACAGCAGAAGCTACATTGTGCATACCGACCAGAGGCTTCTGGTGTGGTTGAGCAGATTAATGGCACAATCAAGAATAGGATTGGAAAAATGTGCTTAGCCACTGGTATGAAATGGCCAGATGTTTTACCTCTAGTGCTGATGACTATTAGATCTACTCCAGATAGAACTACTGGCTTGAGTCCGCACGAAATAATCATGGGACGTGCAATGCGACATGCATTTGTGCCTGTCAATAAATTGATGACAATAACTGATGACATGATTTTGGATTACTGTAAAGGCCTGGCTGACGCAGTTCATTCTGTGTTTCACCAGGTTGGAGAAGAAGCTACCACACTTGAGAAGAAGCAAGCCCATGATCTAAGTCCAGGAGACTGGGTGAGGATTAAGGTACACAGAAGAAGAAATTGCTTGGTTCCAAGGTGGGGAAGGCCGAGACAAGTCATTCTGACTACGACAACTGCAGTAAAGTGTGCTGGAGTGAAACACTGGGTACATGCAAGTCATACTCAGAGTTCCAAACCCAAAAGAAGGAACTGGTAAAGAGTATTTTGAAGAGTCAGATTCCAGTGATGAAGAAGATACAGAATCAGTGAGGAGAGAAGCAGAAAAAACTTCAAGTGAACCACTGCGAGTATCAGAGAAGAGATCAGATTCTGCGAGAGAGCTAGAAGTTTCAAAAAGCAGCAGTGAAGGAAAAAGAAAAGAAAAGAGAAATTTCACAGAGACTACTCCTGAATCAGAAGAGGAGGAGATTGAAGAACCACTTGAGATTGTACTTGAAGAAGCAGGGTCAGAAGAAGATAGAGAGGGACAGATTGCGGAAGACCCCCGAGGAGGTGTAGGGAACATTCTTGATGAGCTAGGTGAAGGGACAAGTAGACAGCAAGAAGATTGCGTGTCGGAGACCCGAGGAGGGACAGAAGTAGGGAAGTCTCAAACAGTGGTGAAAGAATCTGTGGAAAAAAAGAAAGCTGCTAGAAAACGAAAACAGGAGGCACTTGAAACAGAATTGGATGAGAGTGAGAATGAACAAACAGAGGGTCGAGTTCTGAGAAAGAGAACTTGGATTGGAGAGAGAAGTAATAAAGAGATAAAGCCTAAAAGGGTTGTGAAAGGAGATCGTTGGCCTAATAACAGAGTTAAGAGGCTGAGATACAGAATAATAAGAGCAAATACATCAAAGGCAGAACAAGTGAATGAAATATTGAGTCCAAATTTAAAAACAAAAGGAGAAGAATCAAAAGAATCAAAGGAACCAGAGGAGATCAAACGGATAAGAAAACCTAACCAGAAGTATAGGTCGCCGGAATGGATGTATGTGACACTGCCTGAAGGTGAAGAGGTGGAAAGTCAAGGAAATCCAAAGGAGACCGTACGAGAAGTGGTTGAGAAAGATACTGGTGAAATCCTGAAAGTACTATTGACTGACATTGGTGAAGAGTCAGATACTGAGGATTTTGATGTTAGAGATCTAATACAATTTGACGTTGAAGAGAAGAATGACAAGTATCCAAACTGAATGAAAGAAAGATTCACTTGGATTAAGTGAACAAAAGAGTCATTTTGAAGAAACTGAAGAGACTTCAGTAGTGGAGTAGTAGAAGCTAAGTCAAGAGATAAGGTCAACGTAGTAAAATGGCTAACATAGAGGATAATCAAAATAGATGTGCCTTCCTGAAAAGGTGTAGGATGTGCTGCTGCTGTACTGGATTATTAATGCTTCTATGGGGTGTTTTAATTTTATTAGTGACTTTTAAAATTGAATTTGAGATGTATACAGAGAATGTGACAAATGTAGAAGAGAATTCGCAAAAAGTAGTTCCGATTAGAATTAGTAACACTTACATACACAAAGATAGGTCAATTAATAATTTTTCTAGTAATGTTTTTTCAAAGTTGTTATATGAATATGTGAAAACAATGGAAGTCAGGGATTGCTATGTCTGTATGCAGTTACCTGCATCCGTTTCAGAGGGTGTTACTTATCACCATTTGCCAGCTACATATGGTATTTCTTGTAGTGTTTTAAGTAGTGTTTTTTATCTGTTGGGGAAAATAGATTATAAGATGTCTAACAGAGATAGTATTTTTGGGCACTTGCCAATGAACAAAGAGCTGAATCCGGCTAAAGAAGCTAACACTTTAGGTGAGATTTTTATTGAAGAAAAAGGATTAACATTAGATTACATTTTTAAGAATAATTTAACTTGCAATCTGAAAGAAGAGGAGAAAGTTTTCCTGGATATGGTAGAGGAAAGGAGATTAAACATGCATGAGAAAGCTGGGAAATATAAAGTGAGTGAGGCAATTTGGGACATTGAAATGGGAGAAAAGTTGAAAAATGGGGCTAGTCCGACTTTAGCTCTAGATGCACCACAGAAGGGTAAATTGTGCATTACCAGAAGGAAATCCCAATATGATACATACTTTGTTGGGACTAGTGAGTGTCATGATACATACTTCATTGCAACAGGATGGGGTTTCAGAGGTGGAGAAGATACAGTTTTTCCAGGAGTGTATTATGTTTGTGGGAACAAGGCTTATTACAAGTTGCCTGACCATTGGTATGGCACGTGTTATGTGGGCCTGGTCTTTCCAAAGATCTTTCATATAGATAAGATAAGAGATGTAGAGCATATTAATTTACTAATGCGTTTTAAGAGAGAAACTTGGTCTGAAATAGTGGGTGATATTTTTGGGGTTTTGATTCCAGCAGTGGGAATTTCTTTGAATGCTTATGGGATTCGGAAACTGTCGACAGTGGTTGATCGTTTATCGACAAATACCGCTGGAGGGTTTCTTTTGGTGAATACGGAATTAAGTGCCGTACGTGCCATGTCTATGCAAAATCGACTTGCCCTTGATATTCTATTGGCCAAGGAGGGTGGAGTTTGTGGAATGCTGAAAGTTCAACATTGTTGCACTTACATTCCAGACGAAAGCAAAGACCTGAAGGTCTATATCAAAAATATTACTGATTTGCATGAAGAATTAGTACCACTTGAAGCTGAGAGTTTATGGACTAAAATAGCTAATAAGATGATAGCTGTTAAGGATTTTATTGCAAAAATAGGTAGTACTATTATAGGTAGAATATTGTTTCTTTTAACTTGTATAATTGTTGCTCTATTAATACTGAGATTAGTGTGTGTGTGTTGTAAAAACAGGAGAGGGAAAAAGAAATTAAATAAGGAGAAGAAGAACAAGAGGTTGAAAAGGGAACCACAAGAAATTGAATTAGAAGAATTGAGGGAGAGTGTTTACTTAGAGACAAAGAAGGATGACGAAAGAGTGACTGGTGTGTAATGTTGTGTAAGGAGAAAAAGACATTTCCGATTTCTCCTAAAATGGGACTAAATTTTCACTAATTTTTTTTTGGGGGTTTTATTTGGTGATAAAATCACCAAAGGGGGGGATTGCTGGAGCAGAGTTTTCAGTTTGAAAATTCGTTGGCTTTTGAAGCTCTGGCATGTCTATTCGTTATATTAATTTATTAATCATTAATAAATAATTATTTGTCTTGTGCAAGTGTGTTTATATTAATCAATCCGTTTGTTTTAATAAGAGAGAGTTACACGTGGGTACGCATAAATGTGCTGTTTAAAAATAACGTGCGTGTTTTCATGTTTAAACGTTGCTAGGTGCTGTTTATTTTTGAGCACAAAACGCTTTCCGAATTAATGCTTTTTTATGTTGCAAGAGCTAGATAAATACATACACATAAGGGTATTAGTGGGGTTAACACTGTTTGATCACTATGCTGTAGTAACGTTGTTTTTGTTTCTTTTAATTAAGATGGTCTATTGTGGCCTATGGAGGCCTAGATAAAGATGGCCGATTTTGTAAGCCTGGCCTCGATTTGTAATAGAAAACCGTGATGGGAGAGAGCCCTGCTGAATATGGTCCTGAAGTCAGCTGACCACAGTCCTTGCTTGCCTTGTTAAAATTTTCATGAGGACAACAGCAGCCTGGGTAATCTTCGAGTGAAATGGAACGTCCTTGGCAGTCTTGGGAAACAAAGGAGCCATAGAGAAAAACTCTGAACTGTGGCCTGATTGCCGAGGAGAAGTAAAACTGACAAGATACATTTTTTGTTTCTTGGTTCCTGTTCCGTAGTCTTTATTTTGTGATTTTTCCTGAGCGGAGATTTTCAAATGTAGCGATGTTACATCCTTTCCTTCTCGCTCTGCTCAGCAGGTCCGGCGGACATTACAACTTTTTTATGTTTCCAATGTATCTTTCCTTTGTTAGAGTTGCTATAAGAATTGTTAGCCTAGAGAGGGTTTTTGCCACTAGCCATTTGCCTTTGCCGCGTACCGAATCTGCGTTGGTGAGGATCGATGCTGAAGGGACTTCGTCTTGAGAGACTTTACCGAGAGACTTGTCCTGACCCGTTCTGACATTTAGCTAGAATAGGTAACTATGAGAAAAATGATTTATTTTGATTTACTTTCCTTGACTAATTTAGATAAAGTACCATACTTTTGAATACGGTGTTGGTTATCATTTCTTGTCGATTATTGTGTACACTATTTGATTATTGTTGTATAGATTGTTTAGATTATGTATCAGGACAGTCATAATAATCAGGTCTTATCGACCTCGATACAGATGCAGGGTGTTTAGGAGTTTTCCTTCCACAGGTTTAGTGCTAGTAGAGTATTTGAGCGAATGTTAGTGAAATGGGCCCTAGCGTATGATGAATGTATGTGCGTGTAACTGTGAAATTACTCTATCTGTGGTAGTGGGAATATTATACACATCCTGATCTCTATCAATTTCCTGGTAGCAGAGGATGGTTATTGATGGTTGTCTTGATCTGATAAGATTGCTTGTACATTAGCTTATTGATTATTGATTATTGGTTTATGTTGGAATATGTACTAATATTATATGTTGGACTCGTCTTGTTGAGTTATATGTAGTGCTTCTGGAATTTGGGAGCTAGTAGCAGTTCCGTAGTAGGGCAGAGGGAAGTATATGCTGCTCTCGGGAAAGACGGGATTGTAAGGAATAACGTGTGACAATTGAAGTTGCGCGTCACATTGTCTGGGTTCGGAATTAGTGACATTATTGTATGTTACTATTAGATATATTTCTAGTATATAAGGAGTGTGTATGGTAGTGAAGGTTATCTGTGAAACTCTGGTCTTAAGTCCCAGGGATCCGTAAGGTTTACCGTTAAAGCTTATCGCGGGAGGAGTAATAGGTATTCTCTGAGCTTGTTTGAGGAACTGGGCAGAGGTAAGCTGCTTAGTTGATGTGAGTTATAATTCTGTAGTGGGACAGATTGTTCGCTGTTCTCGGGAAGCAGGATTCTGTGTGTATGTACTATATTTTTCTTGTATGAATGTGCGTGGATGCATATACATTTAATTGATTGTAAGACTCTTTGGATAAGTCCTAGAGGAAACAGTTAAGGGATGTATGAAAGTTTGTTAATTCTTGTGAAATAGATTTCTTTTTACTATTCTGTGGTTAGCGAAGCAGACAATGGAGATGTTTTTATGTAGTAACTAATAGATTTTGTAGAGTTTTTGATACGAAGTCTACTGAGATTTTGTAAAGGAGGGCTAGACGAGTGACAGAAGACAGGAGACAAGCGACTGCAGCGACTGTTGACGTCAGAAAGACCGCGCTCTGATTGGATAGTGATCAGAATAGTGTTCGCGCTGGGACTGGTGCGTTGGTGTGAGCCGCGCAAGGATTGGAAGAGCTATTTAGTGACGTAAACGCTCCAGGATTGGTGTGTTAGTGTGAGTCGCGCTGTTATAGGTTGAAAATTCGTATTGTATATTTATAATACGGAAAGAGTAGAAAGTTTTGGGTAAACGCTAAAATGTATTACCAAGAAGAGAAAAAGAAGAAGACATTCTTTGGAAGAATTAAAAAGTGGTTTAACAAGGATAAAGATGTTAAGACGAGAGAGGGTGAATTATTACCTCCAGCGAAAACACCTGCATCCTTCATGGCTGCGAAATATGGGTTTCATACCTGTATATGGTTGGAGAACTGGGTTAGGTATACTAAAGAAGATGGTGTTCTAGCATTTCCAGAACATGGTTCATTTAATCTGGCCGTGTTGAGAAATTTACGGGAAAAGATGTTATGTCTAGACCCAAAACCAAGACCTACACAGTTTGAGGCTTTAGTGGAATGGGAAGAGGAAGTTCATGAGCGAGAAAAACAGAGATCTGGAGGTCATTACAGGTACATGTTCGGGAGGAGACATGATCGTGAAACTTATCATGATCGAATGAAAAGATGGCGAGATGCTAGTATGTCAGAGGGATTATATCCGATGAGAACAGTTGAAGGAGGAGCAGAAAGGGTTCCTGAATCAGAAATGAGAAGATATGGAGATAATGAGTATAAGGATGAGGTCTTGAATGACATGATTTACAAAAGACCACCTCCATATAGACCAGAACCAGATGAAAGTACACCAGTTGTTTCTCCGATAAGAGATACAGTCTGTATCATTGAGAGAGAAAAAGTGACACCTGAATCAAGAGGTAGTAATTCTTTCAGGGAGAGAGAGAATCGAGGTAGTGACGAAGATGCCAGACAATTAGCCAGAACCACAACAGAACTGACTGAGAAGATTAGAGAGTTAACGAAGAATCTAGAAGCTGTTACGGTGCCTGTAACTATAGGTCCGGTTATGCCTGTGTTTGACAAACAGAGGACAGGTGAAAATGGTTTGGTGATTCCATATGTTGGGAAAAATTTGACAAATTCAGTTGGTCCTTCAGGAGATTCAGGAAAAAGGGTAGAAAGAAGTGACCTGAGACAATCCAGACATGACATATGCAGTAGTGAAATACTGGATGCTAGTGAAGCTAGTTGTTCAGGGATGCCAATTTTAGAACCGCAGAAGAGAGTGGTTCCAGTGAAAAAAACTGCTGAAATAACAGTTGAAGATTTGAATGATTGGATGAAAGTTCTTCAGAAAAAAGATAAAGATTTACAAGCAATTGATGTGGCTAGGTTACGTGTAGAATTAGAAGAGCTTGTTACAGGAGCAGTTCCAACAGAAATTCTGAAGAGTCATCATGATGGTGAGTTAATGTTTATGTGTAAGAGCATCACCTGGAGAGCAAGAAATACACATGACAGGCTAAGAGCAATAGCGAATGAGCAGGGAGTTGACATTGATAAAGTGAAAGCTTTACAAAAAACCTACAGGATGGACTTTACAGAGAAAGATATTGAGAATTTGAATGCTACTGGTAGAACAGGACAGATTAAAGAAATGGTAGCATTATTGCGAAGATGGGGTGATGTAGAAAAGTGGAAGGATAGGTGGTATAAGAAAAGAGAGGAATCTGAAGACAGAACGACTTATTCAGCATTTCCAGTGAGAGAAAAGGAGAAACCAGTGGATAATTATCCTAGGAGAGAAATACCTGGAGGAGGATATGTACATGTTCCATGGACCAGACAGGATATTTTATCATTTACGAATGATTTCCCTCGATTGAGAGAAAAGCCCGTCGAGTGGTATAGGCAGGTAGATAGGTTTGTGAAATTGTCAAAAGTGCTGTGGATTGACCTGAATAGTCTGTTTGATATAATTGTTCCAGCAGACTTGTGGACTGAGTGTAAAATAGTTGTGAGTTGGCCTACTGAGGAATATCCAAGAGATCCAAGAACAGGGGCACCAGATCCAGAAGTAATGAGAAAATATGATCAGGTGATGGTATACCTGAAGAGTAAAGTACCTGCAAAAGAGACAGACTGGGTAAAGATAGATCGAACACAACAGGAAGCAAAAGAATCAGTTCATGCTTTTTACGAGAGGTTTATACTGGCATTTAAACAATTCAGTGGAGATGAACACCTGGGTGATAAAGATTTGAGTCATTTTGTATACAGATTTGTATATGGCCTTAGACCTGAAATTGGTGAGAGAATTCGTGAACACACAGTGGATTGGCAGAGTAAGAAAATAGATGAGATTCTGAGACATGCAAAATACTTCAGTGATGAAATTGAAGCAAAACAAAGAAAGCTGAAAGAGAAAGCAATGTGGGCACAAGTGAAAGTTGCGGAAAGACAGGAAGCACAGTTGGTAGAACAGGCGAATAATCCAGGAAACAATGCAGGGAATAGACCTAGATATGCAGGGAAAGGAAAGGGGAATCTTGAGGAAGCAAAGAAAAAGTTCCCGTGTCACAACTGTGGCCAACTGGGACATTGGAGGTCTGAATGCACTAATCAACCATTAGTGAATAATGAGGGTAAACCCTTAAATCAACAGGTGCAGAACGAAGGAAATAATCAACAGCAGCAACAACAGAAAGTTGTGAGACAGCAGAGCCAAGAGCCAAAACCGCCCTTGCCGCAGAATAGAGGGTCACAAAAGTATAATCAGGATTCAGGATTCTACAATGATGAACAGGTAAACAAACCAAGGCGTTCTAACCAGGTACAACAGTACTTGTTAAAGAATGAAGGGAGTGAGTCTGAGGGTGATTATTGACGGTGCCGAAGAGAGGAGGAAGAGTGCATACTTGGTGCAACTCTAGAAATAGACCAGGCAGGACCATTTGTGGATGGGAAAATAAATGAAGAGTGTTACTTTTTTGGTAGACACAGGTGCGACAAGATCAACTGTCAGGTCAACAGATTTTAGAAATCTTCCTCTCTCGGATGAAGCAATCCAAGTAGTTGGTGTAGCCAATACACAAATCAGAACACGTCTTACTGAACCAGTAAGAGTACAGATAGGGAAATTTTCAGATATGCACAGGTTTATTGTTTGTGACACAAGTCCAGTGAACCTGTTAGGTAGGGACCTATTGTGTAAGATGAATTGTACAATTTTCTGTACACCGGATGGAATAGCTTTTGAGACACCAGATGAGGATGTTTTGTACCGAGTGACTCTAGAGAATAGAGAAAGTGAGTTAATTGGTGCATTTGCTGTGTTTAATCCAGAGGATTTGCCTCGAGAGCTGAGAGACACAGTGAAAAGGACAGTTTGGGATTTTACTGGAGAGGATGTGGGATTGATGAATAATGTAGATCCAGTGAAAATTGCAGTGAAGGAGGGAATTACATATCCTAACATTCCTCAGTACAAAATGACACCAGAAATAATTGAAGGAATAACTCCTATAATTGAGAAAATGATTCAGCAGGGAGTTCTGAGAGAACTACTGAGTAGCCCGTGTAATTCACCGATAATGGGGCTAAAGAAGCCTAATGGCAAATTTAGGATTGTGCAGGATTTGAGAAAAATTAATCAAATTGTGGTGGCATGTTGTCCTATCGTGCCAAATCCATCAGTGATTTTGTATCAGATTCCACATGATGCTGAGTGGTATACAGTGATTGATTTGTGTCATGCGTTCTTTTCAATTCCATTGCATCATGATAGCCAGCCGATTTTTGCATTTAGGTTTGGCCAGCGTATTTTAGCATGGTGTCGTATCCCACAGGGGTATACAGAGAGTCCTTCGATATTCAATCAGTTATTGAAGAAATCGTTGGAAAGCTTGATTATGCCTGAGAACTCAGTACTAGTTCAGTATATTGATGACCTACTTGTGGCATCAAAGACACGTGAAGCTTGTGAAGTACATACCATAGCTTTACTGAATCATCTGGCAGATGGAGGGTTAAAGGTATCTCCAGCCAAATTGCAATTTTGCAAAAAAGAGGTGCAATATCTTGGACATAATATTGAAAGAGGTCTGAGAAAAGTGACTGATGACAGGATCAAAATCATCAGGGGAATGAAAGCCCCGAAAACCCAGAGGGAAGTGAGAATGTTCCTGGGTATGGTGGGTTATTGTCGTCAGTGGATAATTAATTTTTCGCTGATAGCAAAGCCACTGATTAAATTGACAAAAAGTGAGATGACAGACCCATTGGAACTAGATGCAGAACAAATGGCAGCATTTGAAGAGCTCAAGAGTAGAATGTGTGAGGCTCCAGCTTTGGGTATGCCTGACTATGAAAAAGAGTTTGAATTGTACTGCAGTGAGAGAAATGGATGTGCACTTTCAGTGTTAATCCAGAAGCATGGACAGTTGAGAAGGCCTATTGCGTACTTCTCATCGACACTTGACCCTGTAGCTGTGGGTTTACCAGGTTGTCTGAAATCTGTGGCTGCAACATGCAGAAGTTTGGAACAGAGTGAAGGAATCATAATGGGATATCCTGTAAGGGTATTCGTACCTCACAATGTGGCAATTCTTTTGACAAGAAGCAGAACTCAGTACATGTCACATAGTCGGTTGACTAAGTATGAAAAAGTGATTTTGGGAGCATCAAATGTGACTCTTGAGAGATGTGTGAATGTGAATCCAGCGACACTCTTGCCGGATATTGAAAACGTGGGTGTGAAAATGGAAGATGATCATGATTGTTTGGATGTGCTTGAGTACTGTACAAAACCGAGACCAGATATAAGGGATCTTCCCTTACATGAGAGTGATCATGTGTTGTTTGTGGATGGCTCATGCCTGAGAAATGATAATGGTGTGCTATGTGCAGCATATGCGGTGTGCAAAGTTTCAGAGGTTATGGAAGCATCACCATTGAAAGGAGTGAAATCTGCGCAAGTTGCTGAATTGGTGGCATTGACAAAAGCTTGTGAAATTGGGAAAGATTTGAGAACGACTGTGATGACTGATAGTCAGTATGGATTTGGAGTGGTGCATGATTTTGGCCAGCTTTGGCTACAAAGAGGTTTCTTGACATCGAGTGGAACTCCAATAAAGAATGCTGAAATGATTGGTAAATTGCTTGAGGCGATACAGCTGCCTAAGGAATTAGCAGTTGTAAAATGTGCTGCCCATGGACAAGGAGAAGATTTTATAACGGTCGGAAACCGTTATGCTAATGATGTTGCGCAATACTGCGCCAAGACAAATCAGTCCATTAATCGGGACCGAGAGGGGGAAATGTCTTTTCTCTCTGTGATGTTTACTAATGTCTTAGAGACATGGGATGAAGTGAAACAGTTGCAAGATGAGGCAGGAGAAGAAGAGAAGAAAGATTGGATTAAGGCAGGATGTGCTCCAAGAGAAACAGACCATGTTTGGGTCTACAGAGATGGCAGACCAGTAATGCCGAACTCCATACTGTCGTCAATGGCAAGAATGTATCATGGCCAGGGACATTTGGGGAGGGACGCGATGGTTAGGTCGTTCAAGCAGACCTGGTACAATGCAAAATTCAGGACAATTGCAGAAAGCATCTGTCAAAGGTGTTTGGTTTGTCAGCAATTTAACACTGGGAAAAAGACAGTGGTGAGTCTGGGAACAATAGGCAGAGAAGGAGGTCCTTTTACGAGAATGCAGATTGATTTCATTGAAATGCCCCAAGTGAACAGACTGAGGTATGTTCTAGTGGTAGTCTGTTTGTTTTCAAGATGGGTGGAGGCCTATCCGACCAGGAGGAATGATGGAATAACGGTGGCAAAGTTACTGTTAAGGGAGTTGATTCCTAGGTACGGGTTTCCAGTAACAATTGAGTCAGATAGAGGTGGACACTTTCAAAATTAACTGATGGGTTTGATTTGTGAAGCATTGAAAATACAGCAGAAGCTACATTGTGCATACCGACCAGAGGCTTCTGGTGTGGTTGAGCAGATTAATGGCACAATCAAGAATAGGATTGGAAAAATGTGCTTAGCCACTGGTATGAAATGGCCAGATGTTTTACCTCTAGTGCTGATGACTATTAGATCTACTCCAGATAGAACTACTGGCTTGAGTCCGCACGAAATAATCATGGGACGTGCAATGCGACATGCATTTGTGCCTGTCAATAAATTGATGACAATAACTGATGACATGATTTTGGATTACTGTAAAGGCCTGGCTGACGCAGTTCATTCTGTGTTTCACCAGGTTGGAGAAGAAGCTACCACACTTGAGAAGAAGCAAGCCCATGATCTAAGTCCAGGAGACTGGGTGAGGATTAAGGTACACAGAAGAAGAAATTGCTTGGTTCCAAGGTGGGGAAGGCCGAGACAAGTCATTCTGACTACGACAACTGCAGTAAAGTGTGCTGGAGTGAAACACTGGGTACATGCAAGTCATACTCAGAGTTCCAAACCCAAAAGAAGGAACTGGTAAAGAGTATTTTGAAGAGTCAGATTCCAGTGATGAAGAAGATACAGAATCAGTGAGGAGAGAAGCAGAAAAAACTTCAAGTGAACCACTGCGAGTATCAGAGAAGAGATCAGATTCTGCGAGAGAGCTAGAAGTTTCAAAAAGCAGCAGTGAAGGAAAAAGAAAAGAAAAGAGAAATTTCACAGAGACTACTCCTGAATCAGAAGAGGAGGAGATTGAAGAACCACTTGAGATTGTACTTGAAGAAGCAGGGTCAGAAGAAGATAGAGAGGGACAGATTGCGGAAGACCCCCGAGGAGGTGTAGGGAACATTCTTGATGAGCTAGGTGAAGGGACAAGTAGACAGCAAGAAGATTGCGTGTCGGAGACCCGAGGAGGGACAGAAGTAGGGAAGTCTCAAACAGTGGTGAAAGAATCTGTGGAAAAAAAGAAAGCTGCTAGAAAACGAAAACAGGAGGCACTTGAAACAGAATTGGATGAGAGTGAGAATGAACAAACAGAGGGTCGAGTTCTGAGAAAGAGAACTTGGATTGGAGAGAGAAGTAATAAAGAGATAAAGCCTAAAAGGGTTGTGAAAGGAGATCGTTGGCCTAATAACAGAGTTAAGAGGCTGAGATACAGAATAATAAGAGCAAATACATCAAAGGCAGAACAAGTGAATGAAATATTGAGTCCAAATTTAAAAACAAAAGGAGAAGAATCAAAAGAATCAAAGGAACCAGAGGAGATCAAACGGATAAGAAAACCTAACCAGAAGTATAGGTCGCCGGAATGGATGTATGTGACACTGCCTGAAGGTGAAGAGGTGGAAAGTCAAGGAAATCCAAAGGAGACCGTACGAGAAGTGGTTGAGAAAGATACTGGTGAAATCCTGAAAGTACTATTGACTGACATTGGTGAAGAGTCAGATACTGAGGATTTTGATGTTAGAGATCTAATACAATTTGACGTTGAAGAGAAGAATGACAAGTATCCAAACTGAATGAAAGAAAGATTCACTTGGATTAAGTGAACAAAAGAGTCATTTTGAAGAAACTGAAGAGACTTCAGTAGTGGAGTAGTAGAAGCTAAGTCAAGAGATAAGGTCAACGTAGTAAAATGGCTAACATAGAGGATAATCAAAATAGATGTGCCTTCCTGAAAAGGTGTAGGATGTGCTGCTGCTGTACTGGATTATTAATGCTTCTATGGGGTGTTTTAATTTTATTAGTGACTTTTAAAATTGAATTTGAGATGTATACAGAGAATGTGACAAATGTAGAAGAGAATTCGCAAAAAGTAGTTCCGATTAGAATTAGTAACACTTACATACACAAAGATAGGTCAATTAATAATTTTTCTAGTAATGTTTTTTCAAAGTTGTTATATGAATATGTGAAAACAATGGAAGTCAGGGATTGCTATGTCTGTATGCAGTTACCTGCATCCGTTTCAGAGGGTGTTACTTATCACCATTTGCCAGCTACATATGGTATTTCTTGTAGTGTTTTAAGTAGTGTTTTTTATCTGTTGGGGAAAATAGATTATAAGATGTCTAACAGAGATAGTATTTTTGGGCACTTGCCAATGAACAAAGAGCTGAATCCGGCTAAAGAAGCTAACACTTTAGGTGAGATTTTTATTGAAGAAAAAGGATTAACATTAGATTACATTTTTAAGAATAATTTAACTTGCAATCTGAAAGAAGAGGAGAAAGTTTTCCTGGATATGGTAGAGGAAAGGAGATTAAACATGCATGAGAAAGCTGGGAAATATAAAGTGAGTGAGGCAATTTGGGACATTGAAATGGGAGAAAAGTTGAAAAATGGGGCTAGTCCGACTTTAGCTCTAGATGCACCACAGAAGGGTAAATTGTGCATTACCAGAAGGAAATCCCAATATGATACATACTTTGTTGGGACTAGTGAGTGTCATGATACATACTTCATTGCAACAGGATGGGGTTTCAGAGGTGGAGAAGATACAGTTTTTCCAGGAGTGTATTATGTTTGTGGGAACAAGGCTTATTACAAGTTGCCTGACCATTGGTATGGCACGTGTTATGTGGGCCTGGTCTTTCCAAAGATCTTTCATATAGATAAGATAAGAGATGTAGAGCATATTAATTTACTAATGCGTTTTAAGAGAGAAACTTGGTCTGAAATAGTGGGTGATATTTTTGGGGTTTTGATTCCAGCAGTGGGAATTTCTTTGAATGCTTATGGGATTCGGAAACTGTCGACAGTGGTTGATCGTTTATCGACAAATACCGCTGGAGGGTTTCTTTTGGTGAATACGGAATTAAGTGCCGTACGTGCCATGTCTATGCAAAATCGACTTGCCCTTGATATTCTATTGGCCAAGGAGGGTGGAGTTTGTGGAATGCTGAAAGTTCAACATTGTTGCACTTACATTCCAGACGAAAGCAAAGACCTGAAGGTCTATATCAAAAATATTACTGATTTGCATGAAGAATTAGTACCACTTGAAGCTGAGAGTTTATGGACTAAAATAGCTAATAAGATGATAGCTGTTAAGGATTTTATTGCAAAAATAGGTAGTACTATTATAGGTAGAATATTGTTTCCTTTAACTTGTATAATTGTTGCTCTATTAATACTGAGATTAGTGTGTGTGTGTTGTAAAAACAGGAGAGGGAAAAAGAAATTAAATAAGGAGAAGAAGAACAAGAGGTTGAAAAGGGAACCACAAGAAATTGAATTAGAAGAATTGAGGGAGAGTGTTTACTTAGAGACAAAGAAGGATGACGAAAGAGTGACTGGTGTGTAATGTTGTGTAAGGAGAAAAAGACATTTCCGATTTCTCCTGAAATGGGACTAAATTTTCACTAATTTTTTTTTGGGGGTTTTATTTGGTGATAAAATCACCAAAGGGGGGGATTGCTGGAGCAGAGTTTTCAGTTTGAAAATTCGTTGGCTTTTGAAGCTCTGGCATGTCTATTCGTTATATTAATTTATTAATCATTAATAAATAATTATTTGTCTTGTGCAAGTGTGTTTATATTAATCAATCCGTTTGTTTTAATAAGAGAGAGTTACACGTGGGTACGCATAAATGTGCTGTTTAAAAATAACGTGCGTGTTTTCATGTTTAAACGTTGCTAGGTGCTGTTTATTTTTGAGCACAAAACGCTTTCCGAATTAATGCTTTTTTATGTTGCAAGAGCTAGATAAATACATACACATAAGGGTATTAGTGGGGTTAACACTGTTTGATCACTATGCTGTAGTAACGTTGTTTTTGTTTCTTTTAATTAAGATGGTCTATTGTGGCCTATGGAGGCCTAGATAAAGATGGCCGATTTTGTAAGCCTGGCCTCGATTTGTAATAGAAAACCGTGATGGGAGAGAGCCCTGCTGAATATGGTCCTGAAGTCAGCTGACCACAGTCCTTGCTTGCCTTGTTAAAATTTTCATGAGGACAACAGCAGCCTGGGTAATCTTCGAGTGAAATGGAACGTCCTTGGCAGTCTTGGGAAACAAAGGAGCCATAGAGAAAAACTCTGAACTGTGGCCTGATTGCCGAGGAGAAGTAAAACTGACAAGATACATTTTTTGTTTCTTGGTTCCTGTTCCGTAGTCTTTATTTTGTGATTTTTCCTGAGCGGAGATTTTCAAATGTAGCGATGTTACATCCTTTCCTTCTCGCTCTGCTCAGCAGGTCCGGCGGACATTACAACTTTTTTATGTTTCCAATGTATCTTTCCTTTGTTAGAGTTGCTATAAGAATTGTTAGCCTAGAGAGGGTTTTTGCCACTAGCCATTTGCCTTTGCCGCGTACCGAATCTGCGTTGGTGAGGATCGATGCTGAAGGGACTTCGTCTTGAGAGACTTTACCGAGAGACTTGTCCTGACCCGTTCTGACATTTAGCTAGAATAGGTAACTATGAGAAAAATGATTTATTTTGATTTACTTTCCTTGACTAATTTAGATAAAGTACCATACTTTTGAATACGGTGTTGGTTATCATTTCTTGTCGATTATTGTGTACACTATTTGATTATTGTTGTATAGATTGTTTAGATTATGTATCAGGACAGTCATAATAATCAGGTCTTATCGACCTCGATACAGATGCAGGGTGTTTAGGAGTTTTCCTTCCACAGGTTTAGTGCTAGTAGAGTATTTGAGCGAATGTTAGTGAAATGGGCCCTAGCGTATGATGAATGTATGTGCGTGTAACTGTGAAATTACTCTATCTGTGGTAGTGGGAATATTATACACATCCTGATCTCTATCAAGCACGCCTTCAACAACCAGCAGGGCCGGACTGGGAACCACAACCGGCCCTGGCAAAGTGCTCGGCCGGCCCCCATCTCCCACCCCACGGGGGGGGGGGGGGGGGGGGGGGAGGAGGGGAGGAGTGCCGCCGAGCTCTTTGCCAGGGCCGGTTTTTGGCCGATTTTGTTACAGGGCCAATTTTGCCCTGTAACAAAAACGGCCCCCAGGGGCCCAAAATCGGCCCCCACCCGTGTGGCGCAGCGGGGGATTGCCCGGTGCCCGCTAGGGCCAGTCCGGCCCTGACAACCAGTCGTCGAGATAGGGGGAAGACTGAAACCCCTGATCTGCGCAGATGAGCTGCGACCACCGCCATCACTTTCGTGAACACTCAAGGGGTGCTGCTAAGGCCGAAAGGGAGCACGGTGAACTGAATGTGCTCGTGGCTTTCCGTGAACCGCAGGAAACGCCGGTGGGCCGGCAGGACGGGGATATGAAAGTAGGCGTCCTGCCAGTCTAACGCTACCATCCAGTCTTACGGGTCTATGGCAGACAAGACCTGAGCAAGTGTGAGCATCTTGAACTTCTCCTTCCGGAGGAAGCGATTGACATTCCGAAGGTCTAAGATAGGACGCAGGCGCTTGCCCTTCTTTGGAACCAGGAAGTAGTGGGAGTAACAACCACAACCTACTTCTGATGTCGGAATGCGCTCAATGGCCCCCTTGGCCAAGAGGGCCACCACTTCCTGCTGGAGAAGTGCCAAGTGATCCCCCGACATGCGGTGGTACTGAGGCGGCATGGCTGGAGGGGTAGTCTTGAAGGGGAGGGAGTAGCCCCTTCAGACTATCTGCAAAAAACTCCTGTTCGAAGTGATGGTGCGCCAGTGGGGGAGGAGATAGCGAAGCCTGCCGCCCACTGGCGTTTGATGGGCCTGAAACACCGGACTAGGAAGGTTTGGAGGCAGTGGCGGCAGGGGAGGTGGTGGACTGACCTGCCGGCTTGCCCACTGACCCACCTCAGCGGGTCCCACGTCCGCGGCTGCGCTGAGACTGTTGCTGCACAGGCCTGTGGCTTTGAAACAAACGTGTTTGGGCGTCCCTTCCTTGGCCACGATAGGAGCAAAAAGCAGAAGCCGAAGGAGTGCGCGTGGCCAAAAGGCCCAAGGACTTAGCCGTAGCACGCAAGTCCTTAAAGCGCTCCAACGCACAATCTGCCTTGTCGCCAAAAAGGTGAGTGCCATCAAAAGGCATGTCCATCAGAGTGTTCTGTTCATCCCCCGAAAAGCCAGTCATCCTCAGCCAGGCATGACGGCGTAGCGCCACTGTCGTGGAAATCGCTCTGCCCAGCGAGTCGGCGGTGTCAAGGCCACAATGAATCGTGAACTTGGCTGTATCTCTCCCCTCAGCAATAGCTTGGGAAAGCACCGCCCGGGCCTCCTCCGGACACTGAGGCAGCAGGGGCGCCACTGTATCCCACACAGAGTGGGACTAACGGCTCAAGAGGCATGCGATGTTCACAGACAGCAACCCTGAACTGGCGGAAGAGAAAATCTTCCTCCCAAACTGCTCCAGTTTCTTGGATTCCCTGTCCGGAAGTGCAGAAGGGAATGCGCTCGGGGACGCAGAAGCTTGGACAACCAAGCTCTCAGGGGTAGGGTGTTGGGAGAGGAAAATGGGGTCGCCCGGGGCCGGGCGATGGCGTCGGGCCACGTTCCTATCCACAGGAGCCTCTGTGTTGTGCCTGGACCAGGTGCACAAAAGAACGTCTGAAATAGCATCATTAAAAGGCAGCAGCGGCTCCGTAGGGGAAGCAGCAGGCCGAAGCCCTTCTGTCAGGAGGTTAGTCCTGACGGCCACTGTAGGGAGCTCGAGGTGGAGAGCCTCTGCTGCCCTACGCAACACCACTGAATAAGTACCACACTCCTCCGTAGCCACGGTAGAAGGAGACAGTGCACAGGTTCTGGAGAGAAATCCAGATCACCAGTGTCCTCCAAATCCTCTACCCAGTCCGGGTTTAACTCGCATTGGGCTACGAGAGGGTCTTCAGACCCATCCCAGTCCTCCCCATCCTCCGTAACCTGCTGGGCAGGTGGGAAAGAAGGAGGATGGAGAAAGGGATAGAAATTTCCCATCGGTGTCGGAGTCGGTGTCGCTGACGGACCGGGAAGGGTGGGTAGGCCATCAGCAACTGCATAGGCTCCGCTGGAGCCGCAGGGGGGGGTTGGCACCACCTGCACCGACAGCCATGTCACGCAACATACTAAGGGAAGAATAAGAGCGACGTCGCTTCTTCGTCTTCTTGTGCTTCGTCTTACCTGACCCCGAGTGCGAAGACTTCGTTGAATGATGGTGGCGGCTCTGCGACCGGTCCCTCGACCTCCCACGGGACCGGGACCTTGAACGGCCCTAAGCCAACTTCCGGACCTCAAGCAACTTTCGGGACCGCTCCCGCAAAGTTTTCGGAGTCATGGCCCGACAGTCGGGGCACAGCGTTGGGTCGTGGTCGTGCCCCAGGCAGTAGAGACACTTGCGGTGCAGGTCCGTCACTGACATCTTGCGGGGACAAGCCTCGCAAGACTTGAAACCGGGCATCCCTATACACCAGGAGTCAAAGACTCAAAAGAACCGAGACAAAAGTCCCCAAAAACTCAGTCAAAAATTGACTGGGGGTACCGCTCTCTTCGGATCTGCGCTTGCTGGGGCAGAAAAAGAAAGAACGGATGTCAGCGCGCGAGGGCGGCGTCTAAATAGCTGCTGCAACCTCATCCCGGCGATCACGGCGCCTACGACGGACACGAAGCCGCATGACGCCACCTTCCGACGCGTAGGGGTACTGCCGACGAAAACTTTCCGGATCCAGTCTGTCGCCTGGGGGTAATTCTAAGGTAAGGAATCTATCACTAACGTGTCTCTTTCAGATTTGGAAAGCAATACTGTCCTTGACCAGAAGTCAATGCACTGTCTAATGCGCAGCTGTAACATGGTCCTGTCTCTTTAAACCAAACATGGCCCACACTGCAGCATTTTAAGCCATTTGAAGACCACAAAGGAACTTTGGGAGGCTGTACAAAGGGCTTTGCAATGGTCGCACCAACCATTTACTGTGGCTTCTACCACAAATGCTTGATTCTTTGCATAGGGGAGAGGGTTTGAGGACAGCGATGTTGAGGAAGAAGCTCTTGATTACAAAATGTAATTGCAGTTTAAGCGAGCATCTTCACTTTTTCAGTAGGAGTAGGGTTGTTTTTTAGTTTAAAATTTGTAGAATTGCGAGGGAAAATAGGGATAACATACCAGCGGCGGCTTTTCCTGTTGAGCGAATGAGTGTTGTTGTACCGCCTGCTGAGGGGGCAGAAAAAGGGAAAAATAAAATGGAACTTTATTATCATTTTATTTTTCCCCTGCCACCCCGAGCTGGTTTGAGGGCGGGCCACTGCTGTATACTGGAAGCAGGAGAGAAGGAGTGGTGCACAAGTGTAAAGTGCGCATGCCTTCATGGCCGGCCGTCTTGCGACAACCAGCCTGACATGTGCACTTTAAACCTCTCCAGCCCAGCGGTCTTAAGACAGCTGGGTGGAGAGGAAGCAAAGGCTTCCAGTGCCTGTGGAAGTGCTGAGACACCCACTCGGGTTGCAGCCACTCATTGACACAGACGAGTCTTAAACCTATCCATCAATATGAATCTACGGCCTATTGTTGTTATCAATGACCAAATTACAAATCATCAGAGACGATACGACTCCAAATATGAAAAACGTATAGATATCTGTCCTACACATTATCTGCCTTTGATATATATATTTTGATGGTCGGGAATGAATAGTGTGCAACAAAAGTGAATAATGTTATGGTTGTGGTGTGCCTGTAGATTGTTTTACATTTGATATGTACATATATTTACACAGTCTGTTTCTGTCCCTCCTTATGCCAGAGAATGATTATAGTTATGTTGTATATTATGTTTGAGTTGCCCTAGGAATTTTCATTGTGTAACAGCATGAGAGCAGCATCTGGTCTGGTTAGAGGAGCTGACCGGGGCCCATGCATGATGAAGACAAGAACACCAGGACCGGAGGACATGCAGCAAGCAAGGTAAGTGAATGTTTATTTTACGTTACTTAGTGTAAACTGAATCGCTGACACGCATTACATTAACGTTTATTAGTTAAACATTTTAACGTTAAAACCATAATGTAATGCATGTCAGCGCATTAGTGTTTGTCAAGATTATTTTCACTGAGTCGGCACAGCACTTTTTCTCACCCACCACTTTTAATTGATAGCAGCCGTCACTGCGACATACTCTTAGTGTCAAAATGATCAACTGAAAAATAAGCATCCTATCCTACATGAGATACCTCGCATCAGCATCACATCTGTGGTCCGATACTTAAAAGTGGAAGTGTTATTCCTTTGTGTTTCATGGAGGTTGAAGAATACCTTGTGTACAATTTATGCTTCACCCTGATCTTATCTGCCCTAGTCAGGCGAGTCTTGTAAGCAGAGATTACCTGGAACTTTCTACTTTAAATATTTCCAGATCATGGTCTGCTTAGTGGGGCAGTTGTGGCTATTCAGATTTACATTAATCATGACGCTTCAACAGTGGTTCAAAATTCCCACAGACCCTGCTGTAGGAGCTCTGCCAACTGCATTATCCTTGTTTTTGTAATCAGGACTAACTGAGAATCTTTATCAAATATGATGTTACCACTTCAGGGCGATTTCCTCACTTCTCCTCTACGCCACCCCCCAACCCCTTCCTTCCTAATTTGATAACAACCATAACTTTGCATAGCTGACTTCAAAGCAAGTATCCAGAATGACCTCTTCAAGAGGAATTGCTCTTAAAAGAAGGAAACAATCCTTCTGAGGAAATGGTTTGCTCCCTACCGGTCACTTCCCACCCTAATGACATAATGGATGAAGAAACCGGTCCGATCCAAGCTCTGCCCACCTGACCCTGTATACATTTTCTTGTGGCACCTCTGCAGGGCCCTTGCCCAATTTACCGGTCTTAATTTATTATCAAAAAAACAGTTTTACAGCTATGAATCTGGCAGCCACCTATATGTATCGGAGAATTCAGCATCTTACTTCAGACCCTAACTTTGGATATATTCATTATTCTGGAGTAAACTGCGTCTCTGATCAGCCTTCTCAATTCTCCCCTTCTCGGAGGTTTACCTGGCTCACTCCCATCAGCCTACACTCTTAATGGCCACTGCCTGTCCCAGCATTTTTACCTTCTTGAATTAGGATTTTTAGGAATAGCAACATCAGTATTAGGTCAGAGAAGAGGCGAGTTTTGTCCTCTTTCTCCAACATGATTCTGAAGATATTTGTCCACCTGTAGGGTGTCTTTCATTCTTTTGAGCTGGTCTGTGATGGGTTTAAATATATACCTTCTCTCTGCAGGATTGTATTGTATAGATTTATAGTTCTTTCTAACTCCATGTAGGGTGCTGAAGCAGTTACCCACCTGCATAGCAAACCTTGACCATATTTAGTATGTGGCTGGATGGGTCTTGTATTTGTTTTGAGCCCATCTGGAAAGTGTTTTCTAATTGATCACAATAACCACTCTTTGTGATTTGTTTCTGCTGAAATGTACTGCGAGGAATCACATGAGCATTCTTGGAAAATGATGTAATCCTTGCTTTTTTGTCCATTCTTACGACTGGTTCTTTTTCTGAGAAATATTGAAAATTTGCTAGCTAATATCTCAGTTTTTGGTCATGTAGTGTGCCTGTGGCCTACACAGTGCACCCTTTCCAATCTCATTTGCAAATCTCTGTCTTCTAGCAAAAAGAAGATGAATCCCTCCAGGACTGCACGTCAGCTATCTTCTTCAGGCTTTGACCGGTTCTCCCAAAATTTGCACTGTTGTAGGGCCATGTCTGCTTCCATATATTCGGTGCTCTATTGTCCAGGATGATTTGTGGTCCACCTTCCCAGTTATATCCCGTTGATATCCAGTTAAAGAGTTTTGGTTCCCAGCACATTATGTCTATTGTAGTGCCAAGGTCTGTTCTAAGATCCTAGATGTTTTCAGTCAAGTTCTGAAGTTTCTCACAGCGTTCTTTTTTGAATGTCGCTAGACTATCAAGTAACCTTGAGTTTTGATTCTCTGAGCACAATGGCTCAATTTGTTTGCAGCTAAGCGTGCATCCTTTCTCAGCATCTCCACCAGGATTGCCCCCTACCCTCCGCTTTCCCCAGGAAGCCCAGCAAGCAGAGGAACAGCTAAGCCTGATTAATGCTGTGGGGGGTATGCATGCGGCTCCTCTCCAGATGCACAAAGCAATGGCTTATTAGGCAATCTCTGTTGTATTTTTAGCGCTGTGTTTTCCAATATCATTAGTAGGACCCAGACAGAGTGCTTCACAGGAGAGCCACCTTAAAGAGATAGCTCAGTTCAAGCCAAAATCTCCACTCCTCTATGGGTCTTTTTTCTTCTAAAGTGGTAATGGCGGAGTAAAACATTCACCTACTACCAAACGTTCCCAGTATTTCTCTCCTCTACCACCCACTCCCAACTGGAGATGCACTTACGGCTTCACAATTCATTTATATATATTTCGCAAGCGACTCACTTAATTTCTTCTTCATTTGTGCTTCTTTGCCTCACCACTGTGCCATAGTGCAGTGGCAGACAAGCCGCATCAGACCACATGGCATGGTCGCTATGCTGGTTTATCTCTGCTGAAGAATGCCTGGCCTTTAGCTGCTGGTCTCCGGCCTCTTTAGGCCGGCAGACTTCTCTGTACCAGTGTCATATTGTGGGGCCCTCCCAGATTGATCTATAGGGACAGTTTTCTTGCCCATATTGGTACCCTTTCTACAGGCTCAGGTGCCTACTTCTGCCTGACTAGCTGGTTCTATGAGGTCACGGGTGGCTGAGCAGACTCAACACTTGTTCTGTCCATGGAGAGATGTGGGTCACCAACAAGCCCTCTGCAGACCCACAATCCAGAGCTGATGCCTCATTCAGTATGGCCAAGTGCTTGTTTCAGCTTGTTTCCTGAACCAAGCCACTCTCACCCTCCTCTCTGCCACTGAGCCCTACTTGAAATCACCACTGCCAAATCCTCTTGAGGATCTGCTTTTAATCTCGCTCTCAAAAGAGCTCACGAGGCCAGCTGACGACTATTATCTGCTGGGGAAACAGCTTCCATGTTTCGACCAGGCATGTTGAAGACGAGAGCCACATCTGATTGGCTCTGTTCCGCGTGCCGCCCCTTCTGCTTATTTATTCAGAGAAAGAGGGAACCAAGGAGGGAAAACTTTTTTTACTGATAACCTAACCACTGACTAATGACATAATTTGTCTTTCACATCAATACAAGTAAAAATGTTTGTGGATGACAAGAAAATCCAGCATAAATTCGGATTTCCTGGCCTTACATTGGAACCCTTATTCCCTTTAAGTCATTTTAGGTATTCATCATGACAAAGGATGGTTGCTGAATTGTGAATTGCTGCTTGGAGGGCATGTGCCATATTTTTTATTTGAATGCAAGCTCATACAAGTAATATTTTACATAGTTACGACATAAAATACATCTTACTATACTTTCTTCATGTCTGAATTAGAACAATAAACAGGACATTTGGTACACCAACTTGACTGAGAGTTGTTATTTTCCATAAATATTTCTTATTATCCATGACCTAAAAAGAGACAATGCAGAAATGAAATGGAGGCTCTTGAGTTGAGCAGCACGTTGCTGAGAACAACACCCAAAACAACTCAATTCAAATTTTTTTTATGATTCGGAACTTCAATGAATTCCACTTAAAAGATATACAAATACAAAAAAATTCAATATATCAAATCATCCTGATGTTAATTCCAGAATAAAAAACATGTGAGAACACAGCAATTATAATTTAATTATTGAATTAGAATTAAAAGACAGTATTTAAGAAAAGGCAAAAATAAATCCAATCAATTACATCACTTAATATATAAAGTGCAAATACACATATATAAAAACCTTACTCAATCACTTATAAAATAGTAGAAAACTGCAGTATACCATATCCCAAATAATGTTCTAACATCTTCATTAATATCAATTCATAATCCCAAAGAGTATTCTACACTACAAATATGACCTATCAGAACTAACTATATAGTGGGGGCCAGAAAAATATCACTTAATATACATCTTGCCTACACTCTGTTTTATAATGTGCAAAATATGCTACCCATATTTGTGAGCAGGTATATTTAGTTTAACAGAGCTGAACACTACATTATACATTTATTTAAAAAATGTTTAGAAATTTTTTTAAAAGCTAAAAGCTTTAAAACATACTAATTCAGAAGGGGGGCTAGAAGACAATTTCGGGCCTCCTCTGTGTTAGTAAAGTTATACTTTATAAATACAGGTCTTAATAAACTACGACGTAATTGTTGTAGTAGGGGGCAAACAAAACATGATTTAGATCTTGCACCCAACTTCTGCATGTATCACAAAGTCTATTCTCCCTAGGTAGTCCCTCCCATGACCCTGTTATAATTCTTAATGGGAGAAGATTCATCCTTAACAGCAAGATGGTTCTACGAACTCCATGGGGAAGATTCCATAAAACATATGGTTGGGTTTTTTTATACATCCAACTTCCCACTATTATATCGTTCTAGATTGCCCTGCACACAGCGATATATCTCTCTTGTGACTGGAATCATATATATATTTTTTTTATTAAAGTTTTCAATACAGGTTTTGGGTGAGGATGTGTACCACTACGACCAAATTCAAATAAATCTAAGGCTTTCTCATAATTTCTGAAAACAAAGCTTTTCTCCTTTAATCCGACAAAAAGGTCATGCCTTATCGCAACCCGGATTGAATTTGCGTTATTCTCCAATAAAGCATTACCCAATCTTAAACATGCGGCCAAGGCAAACACCCAAAACGCAGGGCAGAGGATAGCAGTGCTGCGGCACAGGATAAGAATGCTGTGGCGGCGCACATCAGGGTGTGCTGTGTGTAAGACCAATTGGTAGTCACCAAAACCTGTCAAAATATGCCATGCGTTTACGCTCCAGGCGCTGTTCTCTCGAGCAAAGAATGAACAACGCACTACAAAAATCACTAACAGAATAATGCTCTGGTGGAAAGAATGAACCAAACACTACATAGAGCAGTGACAGAGTAACCCACTTGTTCACAGACTGGATCAAGTGCTACAAAAAGCAGTGACAGTGTAACCCGCTTGTTCAAAGACTGGGCCAAGAGTTACAAGAGCACTGAAGAAAGAACCAGTACTCTATAGAGCACTGACAGAATAACCCACTTGTGCAAAGAATGAGCCTAGGACTACACAGAGCAGTGACAGAATAACCCACTTGCTCAGGGACTGAACCAAGCGCTACAAAGTGCAGTGACGGAGTAACACCGCTATTCAAGCAAGCAGGCCAAATGATAATGCAGACACTTATAAAAACTTGACGACAGCACAGTCAAGGCGCAACCTGAGGTGCATCTACCATAGCTTCCAGGAAAAGGATTTAATTATATTTTTTTAATTCCTGAGGCAGAAGAGCAATGCCAACCTTGGTAACTGAAAAGA
This sequence comes from Triturus cristatus, assembly GCF_964204655.1. Taxonomy (NCBI): domain Eukaryota; kingdom Metazoa; phylum Chordata; class Amphibia; order Caudata; family Salamandridae; genus Triturus; species Triturus cristatus. The sequence continues at coordinate 801,807,079 of NC_140588.1, read as the reverse complement.
AGTGTATTTTGAAGGAAAAAGTGTTAGTGTGGAATCAACGCAACAGCGTGCAGTGCAGCTGCACTAATAAGGCATGTAAAAAGGAGCTGACTCCAGAGACTGCAGAAGTGTACTGCAAAACCCAAAAATAATAACAAACGCTGAAATACCGCACAATAAGATATAAAACAACGGAGAGCGCGTCCTGCGGTGCAGATCTGGCAACAACCCCACATGGAGGTCTGGATCACAGGGTGTGGTTCACCTCACAGGAAGCAGGTGAGTCCATAGCTTGTGTCAGAAACCCTTCTGCCCTCCAAATATCAACAGAGATTTAAAAAAGTTAGAAGTTAGAAAATAATGGGCTAATATAGCTGGCTTCAGTATGACAAGGCAAGGTGGACAGAGTGAAAATGAGGGACCAGATTGATTTGCCATAGAAAATGCACTTGTGAAGCAGTCAGTAGCAGGACTCGCACAGATTTAATATACGGAGTTCACTTCCCCCGCTTACTTTGTGGCACTGAAGTTAAAAGCGTCTCATTTACCTTTCGTAGCTACAGTCCAAAGCGTGAAAGGGCCACTGTCCAATGAAACCATGCACCTTTTTGCTTAGTGCATGATTTGGAAGAATGCAAAAGAAACAAGAAAAAAGGTACTATGGAGGGAGTAGCAGACAGCGGGAGAGGGAGGGCAGAAGAAATAGTACCTCAATCACATCAGGAGCAGCAGATAGGCATTGATTAACTTGAATCAATCTGTGCTTGGTCCCTGCTCCACAGAAAGATTTGGAAATGGTGTTTTGCATGCACTGGCCAATTAAGGAAGCTGCAAAGAAGAGTGACAGTGAAGCCAAAAAATGGAGTGCACCGGGAGGACTCCAAGCTCTTTTTGTAAACAAGAATGTCTCGCAAGCAGGAGCGATTGTGCTAGTGCATGCTCTCGCAGGCTCGACCCTAAAAAAGGAGGGGCTTGGGGGATTATCCCCCAAAAATGAAGAACAATTAAATTAGAAATATATATGGTTTTCACTTACCTTATAATAATTACCATGCATAGTAAAGGCATGAGTGGTAAAGGCATCTGTGTGGTAAAGTCTGTGTGGTAGAGGCATGCGTGGTAGAGGCAAGCGTTGCATTGTTATGCATCCTCCAGGAAGAGATAGCATCAATAAGGTCATTGAAAAATGGCGCTGAGACGGCCGCGCAGCGGGCGAGCGCAGCGGGCGCGCCAGTGGCGCGCCGAAGGCATGCCCGTCTGCGCCCGTCCGCGCCCGATCCACGCCCAGCGCCAGCACCCCTGCCTCTCGGCACCGGTACTCATATAGCAGATCTGAGCTGTTGGCTCTGGACAACGCCCCATGCAGGCCTCATGACTGGGATCTGTGTCGGGAGGCGTCAGGGCTAAGATCATGTTTTGAGTGTAATGTCCAGTCCCGGAAGTATTACAGGGAGATGGGTGGCCAGACTATACCGGATAGGCAGTATGGGGGAGAGCCAGCGAATATGAATCTGACAAGGTCTCTTCCATTGATGAGGTCTCGACCGCCCCAATCGCTCAGTTGTGTTTTGGTGAACGTTCGGTCGCTTCACAAACACAGCTATCAAATCTATGACTTGATTGAGAAAGGGGCATATGATTTAATCTTTTTGACTGAAACATGTACTGACAATACATCCGGTCTGGACTGGAATATTGCTTTACCCAGTGGGTATGTGGTCTCCTCCCAGGACAGACTGGATAAGAAAGGAGGGGGAATAGCAGTTGTTCATTCTACACGGCTCAAAATTCGTGTGGAAACTCACCTTGACCTCCCCGCTGAAGCATTGTTTTTTACTATTTATGTTGCTAATTTGTACAAATTTCAAGGAATTCTACTTTATCGCCCGCCAGGTCCCAAGTCCACTTTCCCTGTAATGCTTATGCATTTTTTAGAATCTCGGATGGATCACCATCCTTTTATGATCCTCGGTGATTTTAATTATCACCTAGAACACGTAGATCAGTCTGAGGTGGCCGTGCTAATTGACAATCTTGCAGCAATGGATTTTATTCAAATGGTCACGAGCCCCACTCATAGTTTGGGACACACATTAGACGGCATTTTTATTAATAATATGGATTTGAAGGTGGCCAATACCTTGCCGCTTCCCTGGTCTGATCATATGGCAGTGATTTTTACTGTTATGACCGGGATATCGGTTACTCCCCCAGGCCATAGGGCAGAGAAACATATGATCAGACCATGGTCACAGGTGACCACTGATAAGCTCCTCCCTATCCTAGGAGGCTCACGTCCCTCCTACACTAATGATATTACAGAGGCGTCGTTGCTCTTTAAGGACTGGTTGGCGGCTGCGGTAGAGATAGTAGCTCCGCAGAAGCTGCTTGTGTCTAGGAAAACCAAACCATCCGCGCCATGGTATAACAACGAGCTTAAGATCTTGAAGGGGGCATGTAGGAGAGCCGAGCGGCTGTGGAGAAGAGATTATAGTGTTGAGGGCAAATTACTTTATAGTTCCACTCTTGTAGCTTATAGGCATGCAATAGTGGCAGCCAAAAGCGACTATTTTGCAACTCAAATTAGGAAGGCTGGCAACTCGGCCAAGGAGCTTCTTGTAGCTTATAGGCATGCAATAGTGGCAGCCAAAAGCGACTATTTTGCAACTCAAATTAGGAAGGCTGGCAACTCGGCCAAGGAGCTTTTCAAAACTATAACATCTCTTGCCAAACCGCCGCAGGATAACACCTACCGACCTGACCTGGAAACCTGCCAAAAGTTGGCGGTATATTTCCAGGAGAAGGTGCAGACTATCTACAATGAGTTCAGTAGTATGACCCCTAGTGCAGAGTGGGGCGAGCAGAGCCAGGAACTTGGCTCTATGGGCTCTACGGTTCTCAGAGAGTTTGCTCCGATTACGGTGGAGGAAACTCGTAGGCTGATCCTCTTAATTAATTCAGGATCACCCCTAGATCCTTGTCCACCATCAGTCTTTCATTTGGCTGCTGATGTGATTGCAGAGGAGTTATCTCAATTAATTAATATAGCAATGCAGTCCGGTTGCTATCCCGCAAGCTGGAAGAGGGCAATAATCAAGCCACTGCTAAAAAAACCTACACTAGACCCCCTCGTCGTAAAAAATTATCGGCCCATTGCCGCTTTGCCCATGGCGGCTAAGATTCTGGAGAAGGAGCTAAATCACTCCTTGACGGCATACTTGGTGTCCCACGATTTACTCGACTCTTCTCAGCATGGTTTCCGCACCCAGCACTCCACAGAGTCAGCACTTTTGATGGCAGCGGAAAATGTTCGTACCATTGTTGATGGGGGAGGGCAGGCAGTCCTGGTGATGTTAGATCTCTCGGCTGCCTTCGATACTGTTAACCATAAGATGCTGATTCGAAGGCTCCAGGAGTTTGGTGTCCAGGGGACAGCATTGGCCCTACTAGCCTCTTTCTTGGAGGATAGGGAGCAGAGCCTGTTATGGGATGGTCTACAGTCCGACCCGTTTCACTTACCATGTGGAGTGCCACAGGGCTCTGCTCTATCTCCTACTCTCTTCAACGTCTATGTAGCTCCTTTGGCCAGACTCATTAGGGCGCATGGTTTCACTATCATTTCCTATGCTGATGATTCCCAGCTTATTGTGTCCGCTGGTGAAAAAGCAAAGGACATGGCTATTAAGTTCCATAGCTGCATGTCTGAAATCATGAGATGGATGCGAGAAAACGGTCTGAAAATCAACACGGAGAAAACTGAGATAATAGAGTTTGGCTGGGGACACCTGTGGAATAACTCTTGGTGGCCGGCAGAAGCTGGTGAATGTCCCTGTCCTGTACCTAAGGTCAAGAACTTGGGAGTGGTGTTTGACAAGCAGCTCAATTTTTCTGCCCATGTCAGTAATCTTGCCTCTTCCTGCTCATATTTAGTCAGGACGTTGCGGAAGATCTTCCCTTTTATCAAACCTGATCTGCGCAGGAACGTGGTGGTGGCTCTAGTCCTCTCCAGAATGGACTATTGTAATGGACTACTACTAGGTATTAACAAGACCTTGAGGAGGAGATTGCAGGTTTTGCAGAATGCGGCAGCCAGACTCTTGCTAGACGTTCCTAGAGATCAGTCTGTTGCTGAGGGAATCAAGGCACTGCACTGGCTCCCAGTTCAGCAGCGTATAGATTTTAAGGCTTTATGCCTAGTACACAAGGCTGTGTTTGGGGGGGGAGCCAAGGAGATCCAGAAGCTCTTTACTCCCTATTCCCCGAAGATCCTCTTCTCGACGCCTTCTTAGGCTAAACCGTGTCAGGAAAGCCAGATGGGGCGGCAGAGCTTTTTCGTTTCATGCCGCCAGTCTCTGGAATAAGCTTCCTTGCTCTCTGAAACTAACAGACAGTCATCAAATTTTCAGAAAACTGTTAAAGATACGGCTTTTTGATGTGACCAGGGGTTAAGATGGGGCTGTATCTCTCTACTTACTAGGGCCAAGACGCTTCTGCATTCATTCGCGCTTAATAAATGGTTATCCTATCCTAATCTTATCCTATTAAACCATGCACCAAAGTCCCTTAAGATGACAAAGGAGGTGTAGCAGGTGGAAAGAGATGAACGAATAAAGAGATGCTCCGTTACTGGCCTGGAGGGTGAAAACAGAGCAAGATAACTGTACTCTACACGGAATCCAGAAGTCAGGGAATAGGAGGTTTGGCCGGATGGTGTGCAGGAGGGGGGTAGGGAAGAAAACAAGATTGCTCTGCTTTAGAGTCAACCGCTTCAACAGGAATGAATACAGATATAGTACAATCAACATATAAAACCCCCTCTTTAATTTCCTTATGACAGGCGACTTATGGCATCTCTAGTCCTTGTATTAAAGAAATGAAGTAGCTGCTTAATTGTACTAAGGTATCGAGGTGAGTTTGGACGCCACAACGCTTACTGCTAGAGCCACCAGCCTGGGTAAAAGTCAAATCACAGAGCACAATTACTGGTGTGGTTTAAACAATGAAGATGGGAACTGGATTTTCCTACTTTTGATACATTTTGCTAGAGGGACAGTGATTAGTAGAAAAGAGATACTTATGGCAACATGTTTGTTTTCTGCACACTTTAGGTAATTATATGAAAGACAGAATCCCTCTGCATGTGTTTACTGATTTTGAGCTGCAGTTTGTTTTTAAAACTTGCATTAAACCGATTAGAATATCTTTTTGCACTACATCTCTAATTGCTCTTTGGTGTTTTTACTTTTGCACTACAGATTCTACTTTCATTCTTTATGTCTGCAAACATGCCATCTTTTTCAAATGAGACAGCAACGCACAAACACTTAAGCGATTTGTGGGAAGGGTATTGGTGCAACCATGTGCTACAACGATTAAGGTACGCTCTGAGTTCCATGACCTTATAAAGAAACTTGGCCTTCGCCTTCGGTCCCTTATATAGTCACTGAATGCCTTGGTGACTTGCAATATCCTTATATAATGTATGCCGGGGGCACTTTCTCATAAATATTGACACTCCTTCCTGAATACAGTGATTTTCACCCGCCTTAGTGACCTCAGTAACTAGACAAATGCAAAATTCATAACTACTGTATGCAAGAGAGTATTTTTGCAAATTTATATCCGCATTCCTTTTGTATCTTGTGATAAAAATGAATCTTAGGTGCCTTTCCCAGTATAAAAACTTGTTCATACGCAAATATGGCCGGGTGACTACTGTGTTCTCCTTCACGCTACTTGAAAGTGTTCCTAAAGTTTTCCTCCCCCCATAGACCCCTCCGACTGAGACCTCCATTGCGGGTGATGCATTAAGGCAGGCAAAACTAAACCTCTCCTTCCTTTAGTCCATGCAGTCTTGGCTTTCGAGCAGTAAACAAAACAATTAACGTTTTTAGTATAGAAGATGTGATGCCTGGCACCCGGACGACTCCTGTGAATCTCGGGAGGTCATCTGTATTACATGAAAGCATCAGTGAGTTTCCCCCTTTTACACTTTACTCCAGTGACAACACACTCATCTGAGGTCACTATTCAAACTTCTGGTCACAGCCACTCCCCATGCCTCCAGTAGACTGGCATCTGGACCCCCTTCACCTGGAACGTCTTCATCCACCCAGTGCTACATTTGTAAAAGAAAGTGTGCGGTGCCCGAAGCTCTGCACAGAAGCTAGCGGCCAGTGCAATTAATTGTCGACAGGCTGAATACCAAGGCTGGCAGTCTTACATCCCCCCTCACGCCCCTGTAATCCACTACCAGGCACACTCTACGCCTTTATTCAACTCCTTCAGGTTCCAGATTTCTCCCCTTGAGGCGGTTTTGCCATCTTTCTCTTCCGCTGTCTTTACGATCCATATGTATTTCCTCTCCTGTGCTCAATACATATCTGACACGGAAAGAGGAGTGCTGGTGCCAAAAATAAGAGCCAGTGGCCCCCACCAACAACCCCTCACTTAAATTAAAGCGCTGCGCCCACTAAAGCGCCTCTTGTTCTCTATGTGTTGCGGTATGTATTTCATCTGTACCCACCCTCTCCCTCCTGTCCCCCTGAAATGCACACTTCGGATTGCCTTTGGTCTATCCCGCTGCATTCTGAAACATTCATTCTGTGATGTGTCAGTTCCCAACCCCCATTTCTGCATGGAAGGCCAGTATGAGCTTCCGGTAAAGCTTTCAAAGCAGCACAAACGGCAGGGATGATGCCTTTGGTTGCTTCGTAAGTGGGGAATTGTTTTTCAAATGGTGTCAGACAATGCATCCCCAGTGTCCTAAATGAAAATATCAGTGTCTATTATTCTCCAGTAGTAGAACATTGTTCTTGCACAGAGTGAAAGATTTAATTGGGTTGAGTTTCAAATGGGGGTTAGACATCCAGTTTTGAATCTTTAAGAGCATGATTAAAAGCAGGGCAAGACCTTCCTGGGATGAGATTTTCATGTATATTTGGGTGTCATTGGCGCAGAAGTGATAGAGAATCCCAGAGTTTCTGAAAATCACACATAGTAATTGTAATTGCATTTATATAGCTCTTACTAGCCCTGACGAGGCATTGAAGCGCTTTTCCAGCAGGTAGTACGCTACTCCGGAAACCAAAGAGGATCAGTGGTTAATTAGTATAGGGAGATATGAAATTAATTTGAGCAGTGGACATGCAAGTTTGTTATTTGGATTGAAAAAGGATAGTGGAGGGATAGAAGAGGGAAGGTTTGCATTTATATAGCACTTGCTACCCCTGATGAGGTGTTGCTGCGCTTTTCGACTGGTAGCATGCTACTCCTGAACCCAAACAGGATTAGTGGGGAATTAGTATACGGAAATATGAAATTAAATTGAGGGGGGACATGTTAGTCTGTTAGTTAGATTGAAAAGGGTAGTGGAGGGATAGAAGAGGGAAGGGTCTGGAAAGTGATTTTTTTTCGGGAGCTCATAGAGATAGGAGGAAGTTTGATGATTTAAGGGGAGGTGGAGGTGTAGAAACTGAGAGAGAATTGACAGAAAGATGGATACATATGAAGCATGTAGCAAGACCGAGGATGCATGAGAGAAAGCAAGACATTCTATACATTACTTTTTTGCCCGCTCTGCTCTTGCTTGAGCTCTTCTTAGAGTCAACCTGGAGCCCTGGCCTGATTCTGGCTTGCCTTGTCATGGATTCTCTGGCTCACCCACTTCTACTTTGCACCTTACCTACCTAAATGCTTGGAACCCCAAGCTAGTGTTACCGGATATACCAATAGTATAGTTGAGAAGAGAGTGCTTGTGGTGTAGGGGGTGCACAAAGTCTCCACAGACGAGGCATGTGAAGGACAAGGCATGTGAAGGAAAGTGCCCTTCTTGACCCTGCTAACTAGACCCCAGTGCCACAGCTCTCTCCCTAAAAACAAGAAACATGTTCAACTGTTACCCAACTGGCAAAGACATTAGCACCCTGGCAAGTCCCTGGTAAATGGTACCTATGGTACCCAACGCACGGGTACTAAATAAGGTCCCTATGGGCTGCAGCATGTATTATAACACCCAACGAGACCCCAACAAATACTGCACACAGACTGCCATTGCAGGCTGCATGAAATGGTGTAAGCCATTTTTGAAAACACAATATGGCACGCTCACTGTGTGCCATGCCCAAAGCCACTACAGGTACTATATCGAAAGAACCCCCTACAGCAGGCCTTGAAGCCCTAAGGCAGGGTGCACTATATTACATGTGAGGACATATCTGCATGAGCAGATATGCCCCTGTTATGCCTTGTTCCATTGCTAGATATTGCAAGTGATCAGGGAAGTCATCTTAAAGGCATGTACTGGAAACTGGTTATTATGAGTTACCCAGCTACATGGTGGCTTCACTGAAACCTATGGTGTTTAGTATCAAAAATCTTGTCCTGATAAACCAGTACTGATGCCAGTATCAAATTTATGAAGACATACACCTAGAGGGAATGTTAGAGGTACCCCCTAAAACCTGCTAGCCTTCTAGTGTGCTGGCTGACTCCTATCATCCAGCCTGCCACCAGAGACTAGTTTCTGCCCCACTCTAGGTGAGCCCGCATTCTGAGGCCAGAAACAATGACTGGTCTGGACGAAGGTGTTCACACCTTTTCTAGCAGGATGGCTAGTGATTTAGCATATCGGGGCCAAAGGCTTCAAAGCCAGTGCGCCTTTGATATACTACCCTGGCTTGCCCCAGTCTTGGTGACAGCCATTCCCTGCCTGGAGGCTTATTTGGCATCAGAGCAGGCAGGAAAATTAGGTAGTCAGAAGGTGTGTCACACTTGCAGACTGGGCACACCCGCAAAGTGGGCCGGCTGAAGTAGTCAGGTAAGGGTTTCACCATCTTGTTTTTAGTGAAACTATAAATTCTGGGTCAGGATTAAGCCCACTCTCCACTGGAACAGTTCATTTAGGGGGTTTAGTCACCCCAAAAGGAAGTAGCCATTGCCTACTACCGTATCCTTCTCTTTAAAGCACCTAAAACAGACAGTATTTAGGGGTCTCTGCCGGATTGGTCCCCCAGTCCCGACTTGTAGCCTTTTTTTTGCAGGTGCTTCTGCAGGATGGAGTGGAGTGTGAGTGTGGCATAGACTGGAGTGGCGCAGAGTGGAGTAAAGTGGCCTAGAGTGAAGTGGTATAGATTGGAGTGGCATAAAGTGGAGTGGCATAGAGTATAGTGGAGTGGAGTGCCGTGGAGTGTAGTAAAGTGTCAGAGTGGAGTGGAGTAGAGTGTCATAGAGTGGAGTGGCTTAGATTCGAGGGGTGTAGTAGCTTTGAGTGGAGTATGCATGGTGTGTTAGCACATTACCATTACAGACAACACATTTGCTACTGAAATGACCATTACATTTGGGCATACACTGTGACTGATCAAACTATACAGCGGACGAACAATAGTGTGTGGAAATGGCACCATTTAGTGTACTGATGTGGTTTGATAGTATTAAAATATTTATTTCCGCCACAGTTCGGAAGTACAAAAAAATGTGCTTCGTGTTTTTCTAATTCTGATATATTCTGAAATATTTACACAGTTCACTTACAGATACATTTTGTTATGTGCTAGAAAAAAAACCTTTTCTTTCCCAGTACCGGCATTGTTGTCACATAAATCCTCTCACTTTGACGTCAAAGAAAGAAAAGTAATCACCAAGCTTCCTCAGAAGACAGAGCCTGACATTTGACCTCTGTCTTTGAACGCACAGCAAACGTGACAGGATAAGAACAAAATTTAAAGGTCTGTTTACAGCTAGTGAGCACTCATGGAAGAATACAAGGATCGATGGTGAACTGGCCATGCTCCACGGTAGAGACAAAGAGATGCTGTACAGCCTAAAATAAATAAAGCCAGCTAATAGAAAACCAGAAATTGTGAGTTACAAACCACAAAGCCAAGTGTAAGCAATGTGTGGAATACATTTCCAGGGAAGCTTTCAGAATGCCCACAAGAAGTCTCTTCACAACCAGACAGTGGCGCTGTCTGGTAGACTTCAACCTAAAAAGAGAATTTCTTTCTCCAGGGTGGATTTCACTCCATAAATTAAATTGGACTAGAAGTTTGTGTATAGCCATCAACACCCCCTAGCTTTTTTTACTTTGGTTGCGGCCAAACATCTGTGATGGGTATAGCTTGTGAGACATTAATCTTGTATCTTTTGCCACTAAGAGTATCTCTTGTAAACAAAACACATAAGGCACTTCACTGCTAAGAGCTCTCCACAACTTGTGCCATTTAGCCGATATTTTCAGGTCCCTTAATGTTCAAGGTAATATTTTAACCTTTAAGTGTGTCTATTAGAGTACTATCAAGGTTGTTATCAATGCATTAGAAGATACCTCCTTGGGAAGTGTAGAAATGGTGTTTCCATGTTGTGATTTTGCAGTACTGTTCATTTGGTTGAATAGATTAGTGCAAAAGGTAGTCATGTTTGCCCCCTTCAATATTCTCTCTGGTGTTGTGAATCGTAATGTTCTCTGCAAAATCGGTCTTCAAGATCTTTGCACTTCTCTTTCAGTTATGCCACTTCTTCTGCAGTTCTCCATATGACGGCTTAGACTTCTCTTACCCTGGCCTTAAGCTGTGTTATGGACCCTTCATTTTTATTCCCTCTGGGCCACATGTATGTACCTTTTTTAAGTTGTTCGTAAACGACCTAATTCGCAGAATCGGGCCGTTTACGACTGGAAAAAAGGCTTTTCCTATGTACCATATCCTATTTTGCGATTCGGTATTAGGAAGGGGCATGTTAAGGGCGTCGCTTCCTAATAGCGAAGCAGAGTGGTATGTACAAATTTTTTGCGACCGAAAAACAGTAGTAAAACTTTCGCATTTTACCATCATATTCTATCTGGAGGTTACTCATTCGCAAATGGGAAGGGGTACTCAAGGGAAGGGACCCCTTCCCCTATGTGAACAGTTGTAAAAATGTTTTTTAAGAGCAAGCTCTTTAAAAATAAAAAAAATAAAAATTTCCTTTAAGGAAAACGGGCGACATTTTAAAAAAAAAGTTACTTTATTTAAAAGGCAAACACAGACATTGTGGTCTTCTGTCCCCAGCAGGCCACCACCCTTGTGTTTAGTGATTCCTAATGGGTCGCAAGTTGCAACCTACCTCATGAATATTGATGATGTAGGTCTATTGCGACCCTATTAGGAATCATTAAATGCATTAGGTACACATTTGTACATATCTGTTTGAGATTTCCTAATTGCAAATCGCTGAATTCGCAATTAGGAAATTGCAAAAGGGCTTTTTCAGTACATGTGGTCCTCTGTCACAGACTGATATGATTTATTTTGTAAGATTCACTAGTGCAACTTGAATTTCTGATTCAACACTTATAATTTGCCTTGACACAATATTTGTTCATTTTTCTTGCAGATCTGGTAGGCATGATCATAGGTCTTGCTTTCTAAAGGTTGGGTGTTCTCTTTTCGCAGTTGCCATTGTGGTGTAGGTTGTGTGGATATGGTGGGAAGAAGGGGGTTGCTGTTGAAATGTGTCCAAGCTGACCTGGAGACCAGCAAGATCTGAAGTTGTGCTGTGTTTTAGGGATGTCTGAGCTCTTCATCAGCTGGTGTTTATGTGGCAGTTCCCATTTCTTGGAAGTACTGCCAGTACCTTTACATCTGGTGTAGACAGTGCTACATGTATGGGGGGGAAAGAGTCTGCTTCCAGTGTAGCTGTGGTCAGTGGCGCAACAAAAGGTGAGTGGGCCCTCCTGCAAGATATAATGAAGGTGCCCCTCACACTCACATCATTCGGGCTGAGGTGGGCCACCTTCCAGAATGGGTAAGCCTGAGACCCACCCACCCGCAGGGACTGCGGGGTCCTTGTTATGCCACTGGCTGTGGTGCACATAGTGGAATAGGTCTCCTTTATAAAGGTTCAAAGGAAAAAGGGAAACAGGTATCCTTACCTGCAGACTCTAGTTTTGGAAACAATATTGTTAAACAGCCCTTGCATATAGGCTGTATCAGTTCACCCAACGTGTCTTCCAATATTATGTATTTTACAATATGGGTGGAACCACACTCAGGTTGAAAAAACTCATTATTAGACTTGGGCTCTTCGTTACAGATTCTTGTTGTAAAGGCATTGGATGGGGTTCACCAGGCAGATATATCAAAGGATTAGAAAATCACTCCTCACCATAATGCTCCATTAGTGGGGCTGCACACACCCATTCTCTGCACCCGCTGCACCCTAGAGTTGGTGCTTTCCTGCTTGCTATGCGAGGCCGCTGCTGGTCAGGTCTCATCTATGGCCTATGAGATTATTCAAGATGGTTGCTCCACCATTATGACCATCTTCGCTGATGTTCTGCATCACCGAGCACACTTCAGGTGAGTCTGCCGTGTTCCACCAACCCCCAGTACTCAGGCTCCCCACTCACTCACTTACAGGTCAACAAGTGGACAGCTTCTGAAACTAGGATATATGCATCGGGCCAGGAGTGCTCAGCTAGCATGTCCACATTGTGCATCACTGGCCACGCCCCCCTCAGGTGCAAATATTATAGTGGAAATATCAGCGTATGGTGTATGTTAAGCAGGCATATGTTTAGGGTTAGGTATGGGAAAGGAGACTACACTAGTGTGTGCAGTGAATACTAGTACATACAAATATTTTGCGGGTTGTTTCCAACCTGTAAACACCAGCAAACCTACCAGCAAGTTACTTTCCAGGATGGAACGACCCCATATTTCATGAGGGCACAACAAAAGGGTTTCTCCGCAAGGAAAAATATTTTTACAGTGGGGAAAAAAGTAACAATAACATCCCTTCCACCCTGATTACTCTTGTATATTGTCAACCATGCAGATACTTCACAGGTGGAACAAGATTTTGCATACACAGGAAACCTACCTCTTCCATACATTTCCAAGCAAACTCAAAGCTCCCATAACGTCAGTATGCGTTTTCAACCCCCTGGACACTTACACTTAATTTCTGAAATGAGTCCTTCAGTGGGTGGTAGCGTTAGCGCCATTACCTCCCCCCTCACTACTGCGCCAGCATACACACCCTTAACATATTCAGCATCCCCCCCTTTAACGAACCCATCTCCCCCCCTTGTCAACACTACCCCTTGCAATATCAACATTCCCATGACCACATCCCCACCGCACACATCTACGCCTCACACGTACACTCCCCATTCCAGTTCACCCCTTCCCGATCTGGAGAGGGAACAAGATAGGACGTCCCACAACAACATAGAAGACGTGCCTCTCTCTGACCACCCATTTGACCTAAGCACACTTCCCGCACCCATAATACATCCTCCAATCCTGTTCCCACCCTCACCCTCACCAGACCCTAGACTTGATGAGATCATACTCTCATTACGGCAAATCAAAGAATATTTACAAACATTATCGGAGGCTCTGCTAAGCCAACCTTGGTACACTAGATCTACAAGACATACTAAACCTAACAGGCACCTGACCCACCCAGTAGTCACTTCGAAATTTTTGTCCCCCTGCTGGAAATCAGTTCTTTTCACAATAAATCTACCCACCCAATCCGCAGCACTACTCCACTCTCGGAGAAAGAGTTACTCTCTCTACTGCAATCCTATGAACCCTCTCACCGGAATTACAACACTATGTCTCCAGATCACCCGCCCACTATGGCACCAATCCCAACTATCCCCCTAACACGCACAGACCCACTAAACACAACCCTAGAGGCATCATTGAAAACAACCTAAGACGAGTTCCCCTCATTCAGGAACCTAGTACATCCCTCATCACTCCCCGTCTTAAGTGCATACTCCTAAACTGTAGATCGGCCTAAAGACACGCAGCCGACATAGCGGACCTCATTCTCACACAAGAACCGTACTTGATAATTTTAACCGAAACTTGGCTAAATGAATCCTCTACACCCATCATTGACATACTAGTACCCCCAAATTATGACATCATCAGACTGGACAGAATTGATAAGACAGGGGGTGGTATCGCCTGCATACACCGTTTTAATATTTCAGTAAACAGATCCTTATCCCCTGTATTCCCTTCCTGCGAATACATATGCCTCGACATCACTAGTAATGGCAAGCCAGTATGCTCTCTACACACCCTCTACCATCCACCAGGTGACAACCTCACCTTTCCCGAACACTTCATGGATATTGTCTCTTCTAATACCAGACTTCAAAATACCCAAATATTTCTTGAAGAGCTCAATCTCCATGGGAATGACCCCAATGATGCAGTGGTCAATAGTCTCAAAAACTCCCTCTTTGACCTCGACCTCACCCAAATTTGTAACAGCTCTTCACACGATAAAGGATTAATCCTTGATGTAGTAATTTCTAAAGTCGACTCCATCCAGTTAGATACGATCCATCCTTGCGACTGGTCCGATCATCATATTATCACCTTCTTCATCAATGGAACAGTGAAACATAACTCGGTTCAACCCACAAGACTTAAAGTATGGAAGAGGGATTTGAAAAACATTAACCCTACATAATCACAACTTCCAGCTATAACCTACTTCTTCCCCCTGAAGGGATATTCGAACTTCATGATCTCAACAATCACTACTTCAACTCCATGAACTTGATACTAAATGAGGTAGCCCCCCCTTCAACTTAAGAGAGTCTCCACAAAAGATTCTAAGCCTTGGTACAATGGAAAACTCAACGAGGACAGATGATCTCTAAGAACAACTGAACGCACATGGAGATCAGCTCCTTCCGCCAATCACCTCAAGATACTAAGGAAGAAAAGACATGCATACTACGGAAAGATCAAGCGCACTAAAGCAGACTTCTTCAGCCAGCAATTAGACCAGGCAAAAAATCAACCAAAAAAACTTTTCAATTTAATCAAATCTCAATCTAAGGATGCACCTCACCGCCCCCAAGATATATCATACCAACAACCAAATTGTGAAGAACTTGCTTCCTTCTTCACTCAGAAGACTGACAGCATTAAGAAGGACCTTCTCAACGATCTAATCTCACATTCTGTCAAACATATGAACACTTCCCCATCCCCTCCAACTGTTCCACATCAAATCTCATCAAAGGTCAACCTAAAAAATAACACATCTTGGTCATCCTTTGTTACTTACAATGAAGAATCTATTCGCTAAATTCTTATTGCCCTGAACCCTGCCAATGACTCCACCGACCCTCTCCCTGCAAACGCCGTAAAAGACTTCACCCCGCTGCTGCTACCTCTCTGGACCAAGATCATAAATAACTCTTTGCGACAAGGTTGCATCCCAGACACCCTCAAAGCCGGGCAGGTACCCCCATTCTAAAGAAACCGACGGCTGACCATGTGGACCTAAACAATTACCACCCTATATCCAACATCCCTACCTTAGCCAAACTCCTGGAAAAGTGTGTACACCTCAGCTGATAAGTCATATTGATCATTTTGACCTACTTAACAAATACCAATCAGGTTTCCGAGCAGGTCACAGTAAAGTATCAGCCATGAGCCATATAATTGATGATGCTCAGAATGGAGCCTGCTTACTCATCTTACTAGACCTCTCCTCAGCCTTTGATGCCGTCAAACATGAGAACCTGATAGATCTTCTGAAATACAGAATGGGATTATCGGGATCAGTGCTAAATTGGGTTACTCCGTTCCTCCAAAACAGATCACAACGATTCAAGGTCAACCATTCCCTGTCCATACCCGTCCCAGTCTTTTTAAGAGTCCCACAAGGGTCTTCACTATTCCCGACACTGTTCAATCCTTACATGGAACCACTAACTGAAATTCTCTACGTGTCTAACGTGCAATATCACATGTAGGCTGATGACACAACTATACCTAAAGATCCATACCCTAGAAGACATCAAATCGCTTAACAACTCTCGGAAAAACTCCGACTTGGCTGGCAGAAAACCATCTCAAATTGAATGCCCTCAAAACCAAATTCCTCCTAATCGCTCCTCCCGCACAAGTACCCATAATGCAAGACTGGATCAAACACCTTACTGCACTCAACTGCCAACCGAAATCACTGGGAATAACACTTGACAGAAACCTCAATATGCAAAAACACATCAGCAACGCAACTAAAGGAGCAAATTTTCAGATAAATACGCTGAGAAAGCTGAAACCTTTCCTGCCGGAAAAGGACTTCAAGCTGGCAGTACAAGCTCTAGTCATTCCAAGAGTGGATTACGGGAGTGTCTCTTTGCGGCCTGCCCAAAGCTGCAACGGCCCCCTATAAGAGCATCAATCAATGCCGCAGAGAGACTTATCAAAGGCTCGAAAAGAAGCTCCCACATATCTCCGGACCCAAGATCCCTTAATTGGCTGCCTTTTGAAGCCAGAATTCATTTGAAGATAGCATGTATGACACATAAAGCCATTCATCACAAGGCACCCACCTATTTGGCTCAGAAACTGACGCCCTCTTACGGGGTCAGATCTTCAAGAAGTGCTAAAAACCTGCTATTGAAACCGCAAAGATTCAACAAGAAGAAAACATATAACCAAACCTTTTCAGGGATGTCGCCCAGAATCTGGAATGCTCAACCCCCAGAAACTAGACTTAATCCCTCTACTGCATCTTTCAAAAAAGAAGTGAAATCGCTTCTCATGACTAAATTCACCTGAGCATGGATTAAATAAACAATGAGACCAAACGTATCTTCGCTACTGAACTTTATAATGCCTATATTCTATCCAGATACCCTACATAGTGTATCTACCCTTGGCCCGATATACTGGGAACATTTTGTTATGTACCATATAACTTTTTATCTACGAGACGATGTGTATACTATCATTGCCTTGCACTGAACCCAATGTTCAACTACCTGTACTATGTTAACCAAGACACTTACCCTGTAAAGCGCTCTGATACCCGCAAGGGTCTTGTTCGCGCTGTATAAAACTTTCAAAATAAAATAAAACACCTGCTTGTAATACACAATAGGTGCTGTTATCATGTTTATAGAGTTGAACTGTCCCCATAAAAAGTAGAGATGTGAACTTTTGTGCTTTTATTAGTTCCAAAAAGCATACAAACAGGGCACAAAAGCATTAATTACACTGTCATATTGAAGAGAACAACTAGTTATTTTATGATAAAACATTTGCGCAGAAAATAAACTTTAGGCAAGCACTCTTCAGCAATTGGTTCTTTTGGGTCAGTTCCCTTTAGCCATTACTTTAATATGTTATTCACAACTTGGATCAGCTGAGCAAATCATTTCACTCACTCTATCACGCTATTGTATATTATTCAACCTTCTAGGCAATGCTTCTATTTCACTGTACGATAATTATTGTTTTAGGAGCACCAGACAGGGGCTATTAAGTGATTGCATGCTGAAAAGCAGTGTTCCATTACTAAAAGTAACAGATTGTGGTTAAAAACCAAACTCTTACGTGACATTTTATAGAAATGATTATGTAAATCCAATCCAATTAGGCCAGGTGTTATTGTTTGGGAAAAAAAGTGTTTGTGCAAAACAGCACTAACAGAAAAATACAACAAAAAAGGCATGACCTTATGGGTTAAAAGGTACACAAGCAGTATTTTGGTGCAGTTACTGATGTATTCAGATCATACTTGAAGTGTTTCTCATATAGCTTGTGTTACTTGTATGTAGTTCAGGACCTGTGTCCTCTTTCCAACGTCATAAAGGTTGTATTTAGTCCTTCCTTTCTTCTTATTTGCTAGCTCCTGAGTTCCTTCCACTGATGAGCAAGCATTGCAAAAGCAAGTTGGCAATGGCGGCACTCAGTGTAGCCATCTTGAAATCATGCAGCGTGTTAAGAACTGCCTCAGCAACTATTCTCTCACAGGAACATTAGAACACTTTTGGAAGCAAAGTGTCAGAAAATGAAGCTTTGTGTTTTTTAGTTAGTACAGAGGAATGTTTTAGGCTTCTTTTGAGAAAAGATTGTGATTATAAGGGCTTCTTTTGTGCATAGGTTTGTTTCAGGTTTGCTTTCATGGAGGGTCACATGTATTTCAGCCTTCTTCCAGCATGATGGTAGCTTGTTTTAGGCTCTTTGCTAGTGTGGAGACTGGGCTCTGCCAAACTTTAAGCAAAAGTTTCCAAAAAAGGAGTAGGCATGGCCTGCCCCAGAGAGACCTGGCACACATCCTGCACCATTGTCCCTCCAGGACTGAGACTCATCATGGGTGCGCATACCAAACCATCAACAAGTCACTGAGGGACGGTTTATTTGCAGATACATACTAAGCGCAAATGCACATGCGCACCAGCGAGCAAGCTGCATATGTGGACAAAAAGCTCATCCTAGCATATCAACTAGCTTCATATCATTATTTCCTAGAGAACTCTTGACTTGGTGCAAGTTTCGTAGGACCATAAAGACAGTGTGCCGCTTTGTAAAGCTATCATTCATGCTCAGCATAGAAATATAGAATCCAGGGGCTTTTTTGGATTGAAAATATACCATAACTGTGTTAAGAGAATGTCTTTTAACTTTTGTACTTTCCTAGAACAGGATCATTGTACAGGTCACATCATGATTTTGAAAGGTGGATGTTTTCTATTTAGGTCTGGCTTTAATAAGCTAGAATAAGCAAACAGATATGTACAAATGTTGTTTGCATGGGTTAGAACAGTAAAGAGAGACCAAATTGCATTGCCAATGTTTGTTATTTTTTAGCAGTGGTATACTGTATGCAGCCTATTATATATGCATATTTAATGCAAGGCGAGGCTGATGATTCACAAACACTTTGTGCATTTATTGAAATGCTTCCACATGGCTTTACTACACCATCGCCAAGGAATAACTTGACGTTTTATAAGAAACTATCAAGTTGCAGCACATTAGCAGCATTTCAGTTATCTAACAGGAAAGCAACGATAAGCAAGTCCAAACACAAAGAGCAATAATCGCATAGTTTTCATCCTTCCCTGTACACCATGTCCCTTCAGGCACTATACAAAACAACTTATCAGCAAGGCAGTGAGTATTCACAAGCACATGTCTGCAAAATACTGTGTGCGGCCCCACCCCTTGGGATTCATGTCAAACTTTCTTACATGTGCTAGCTTTTTAGCTAATTATTAAGCTATCGTGGCAAAACCTGAAAACTGAATAAATTATAAAATTGTTGCCACTACTTGGTCGCATTACTGCTGCATCAATGTATATTTCACTTTGTTAAGTGTTCATTATGATCCAGAAACATTGCACATCCGCCGATTGCAAATGCCTGCTGCCCACATAAATCAACAAATATGGGGCATTTTATTGCAACAGGCACTGGTTGGGTGAAAGGACATAAAAACAAAATAAATAAATAAATCTACTACAAATAAGAGGCTAAGCAAAAAGAAAAGAAACGTCAACAAAGCCAACAGGTCTAGCTTGCATCTGGAATTCGGAATAATGTATTTTGTAAGCGTCTGCGGTAGGAAAAATTAATCAAACAAAAAATGTGGAAGTACTTCTGAAATGTAAAATAGTCCCACATGCATTACAATGCAAGCCCTCCATGTTCCAAACAACCAGTACCTGAAGGTGAGAGAAAAATATTTTTTTGGGGTGGAGTCTAGGCCCACTCTGTGCACTTTTAAAAAACTTGATAACAATACATATTTAAGTAGCTGCAGTGCCAATTCAGGCTTACAATCAAACAAGCTCTAATGATGAACAACTCTCTAAGACAAAGTTTGACAGATGGTCAACATTTTTAATATACCACAGAAAGTACCTCAAACTAAACGTTGGCAAATTCTGTAACATCTAGAGCACAATGCCATGACATCCTCAACATGATGCCAGGATTTTAGAAGATGTACCATAACAAAAGGTCATAAGACACACACATCTGTTAATATACCCCAAACATTCTCAACAGAAGAAAACTGGACAAGACTATTTAACCCCAATAAATATTGCTAAAACAGTATATCAGGACTAAAGCACCCTCTATCATACATCAGACAGGCATTGCACGTCACCAAGGAGTTATGAGACAAAGTGAGTTCCTTCATGATGACGCTGAACTCTGCGAAGACTGGCAATCTTCTTTTAAAATCTGGTGGGGTGTGATTTTTTATTCCTTCTAATACATGGTTGCATTATCACTTTACAGCTAATACCAATCTTTGGGCTGCCGCACCTTATTAAACAGATGTTCTGTTTTCCAATACGTTGTATAACTTTTCAGTCTATATTGTGAAAATAAAGACACCAGTATGAGGGAGTTCAGCCAATGTGCGTGTTCAGGCGGTGCCCTGCTCCCATTTTCCCTCATCACTCTTAGGGTCTCACGTTATGCAGCTCTGCCTCTACCACACAGCTCCAGACCTTTGGAGTGACTGAAAAACAACCTGTGCATATGCAAACGAGCATCGCCTCACTTCTTTTCAGAAGTGTATGAAAAAATAAAATGATAATAACTCAAGCTTATCATTTTGTTTTTTCTTGTTGCGGGCGCAGCAGCTTTGGGAAGTGGGCCGGGCTACTCTGCTGAAGGAGCAGGGGAGGGGAGGAGTTGTTTTCACTCCCTACATCCGCATTAGTGTTTGGCCGGCCATCTTGGGCAGGCCAAACATTCATGCACACATAGAATGCTCTCCACACAGGCTGCATTACAGCCTGGGCGAACAACATGCCCAGGCCCCCATCCCCGCCAGTTTGAGCACTCAATCACAACTCTGCATTGCAGCATTGTGATTGGCTCTGGGGAGCCTGGGTATTTCCTTTGTCCTTCCTGCTCCAGAGGAAAGAGTGGAAAGACGCAACAAGGATGATGCGGGACGTGGACAGGAGGTACGTTTTTATTTTTTTTATTTATGCCCTTCACCCACCACTGCCTCGCCACCCTGATCAGTGCAAGCCACCACTGCTCAACACACATGCAGTTTAAGATCTTTGGAGTACAGGTGCACAAAAACATGTTCAAAAGTGATAGGGGTGAGCTACAAGCCACAATAAATTCCTAAGAGTCATGAACGTCAGTGCTTCAAAGGTAATTAAAGGCCTTGAACACTTACAATGTCACTTTCAGCACACGTCATGTAATAAAGGTAATCAACATGCAGTTGAAAGAACATAGGGACTGACTCTGTTACAGCCCTGTGTTGTCATACTGCTAGCATGTGCGTTGTGTCTGCCATACAATGGAAAATAAATTCCAGCAGGAACCAGTAGGCAAAAGGAAGTGCACCATATGGAAGAGGATGTGTTGGGTTTGTTTGTTGTTTGTAAATGTGTATGTACTTTTCACACGTGCATTTGTGTGTGTGTTTGTGCATGACGTGCTCTCTCCTATAAGGCTGACTTTGGTGTAAAGTTGCCCACTCTTTGCACTATTAAGTCTGCAGGACACTAGGACCATGGCGATGCAAGTTGGACACTGGACACCACTTCCTGCGTGAAGATGGGGTAACAAAGGGCGGTCCAACAAGGGATATCATCAGGACAGCATGGGTGGAGATAAGCTACCCTAGAAATAGAGGAACAATTAATCAGAGAGGGAATGACCATTAAAAATTTACTGGAGTACAAATCCCTTGATCCAAGTCGTCGTTTCTCCTGCAGAACCTAAGTAGCAACTGGTAACGAAGGGAAGCAAATCCAAAAGAGATAGTCAACCTGATGGCAGCCATCACAAGCACTACCCCTTTGTCGATGCCTGGCGATACTTCCCGGAGTGGATTGTTTGTTTGTCACAAAGTGTTTTTTCACACTGGCTTGATTTACCTCTGCATGCTTAGGGATGTTAGGATTGGTGATTTAAGCTATCTGCCTTTCTTTACATTCCTGCAGTCATAATAAACCCTGCTTGTTCATGGAGGTGATTTAATTGATGTATCTCCCTTTTCACCCACTATGTGAAATCTTAAGAACGGCAAAAGAGTAGATGCAAACTGCACACCTTTGTTCCTTACGAGGTTTTTTTCTGCATAACAGCGAAAGCGTTGTTGAGAGGTTGAAAGCGGATATTTTTTCTTTATTTACCTACTGGAGTGTCTGTCCCTTGGGTCTCGTACCTTGCAGTGTTGTGTGCATTAAACCCAATTGTTCGTTCTTTTTGGTGTGGTTTGTTTCCTCAAATTCTCCTCTATGATGAAAATAAATCTGTTTTTCCCCAAACAAGAAATAACTGAAGACAGGAGAACTGGTTTGGGGTTGCTTACTTTCAGTTACCTCTCTATGCAGATCTGCAGACACAGCCTTTGCTCCACACAGCAGGGTAGACTCCAGCCTGCAGCACCCACAACAGAGGCACAAAGAGGTGTGAACTACCTACACCTGGCTATGAACAGCCACAAAGACAGTGATCGGGTAAGAGACAAACGTTTTTTTTACCTAAAAGACCCATCTCATGCCGAACATCAGACTGCAGCCCCAATCACCATCTACCAAGTGGCAGTACTACAGGAAGCACCTAACCAAATTTCCATAAGGGGCCTTTGTTCTCACTTTACTGTCTAGGTCTCCTTCCTCCTGCATCGTGATACACTTTCACTGTCTGGGAAAACAACGTCACCCCCATCTTGTAAACAGGAACAGGCCCTGGGCGTTCAAAATGGAACCCATAGACCTTCCTCGCTGTGCTTCTGTTATACATACAATGCATATACAATAGCCACAAACACACACAACATACACTTGGATAGGGTTAAGTGGCAACTCAGGGTATAATTCCGGCTGCACATTGAGAGACACTCTCAGCTAGTGCCAAATAACTAATGTTAAGTGAGAAAGTGAAAAATTCTTAAATTAACAGAATAGTGAGGGACTATCTTTAAAGGGACTTTTTTTTGCACCAACTCACCTTGTGCAGCCTACAGAACATGTACCAAGGTTGGAATACTTCAGATTATGTTTAAAAGAGCGCTCCTAGGCCTGGCACATAACAGACTAGGGCTCTTAATATTTAAATGATTTGTACACTCTGAATCACATGTTTAAGATTTCTGCCCTAGATATGGAGCTATATGTATAATGTTTTTCTTACTGCAGCCTACATCTTCTAATTGCTTGCTATTTCAGAAAGCCTTCTCATTGTAATTTGGATTATAATTGCCTGATACCTCATTTCATAGATCATAATCTCTCCTCTTTCAAAACCTATCCCTGTTATCTAACATTGCCTAATCTTCGCCAGCCTATTTCACCAACCATTCACCTGAACCAACATAGCTAAGCATCACAGCTACCTGGAATTTCATGGCTTCCTTGGGCCTTTAAATGCTCGGGGAGGGGGGCCCGCATGCCCCCCCTCCCAATTTTGTACCATTTCAGCCCCAGGGGCGCCCTCCCCATTTAAAAAAAAGAAATTTGGTCCAAGGGGTAGGCTCCCCGGGTCTGGTCAAGGCTCCAGGAGAGTGACAGCATGACGCCCCCTCCCTACATTATTGAATTTGGCCTCAGGGAATGGGGTCTCCAAGGCCTCTGGCCCCCCTCCGCTTCAATGCAAATTTCAGCCCTGAGGGTAGGCTCCCTGGGCCTTTAATGGCTCGATGGAAGAGGGCCATGCATCATCCTCTTTCCTTATTGAATACGGCCCCAGGGATGGGCTACTATGGGCCTAAGTGTAATGAATTTTGTTTGCGATCCCACAGGAGTCCCGTACGATCACTGCAAGGTTTGCAGATTTGTTTTATTTTTGGCCCCGGCAGGATACCTTTGGGTCCCCCCCCCAATGGGGGCTATGGGGTGAAGGTATCCCTACCATGCCCCCTTATATTACTTTGAAGTTTTTACTTCAGGACAGGGGACTAAGTCCCCAAGTCCTGTAATGGCTGCCAGCAACATTTTTATGATGCTGGTGGCAGCCAATCAGTGTGCTCATTCCTGTGGGAGTCTGAATCCTGCAGGAGACAGATGGCCCAAGGGAAACAAAGCTCCCTGGGCCAATCAGAATACTTTCTTTTTAAATTGGCGCTCCCAAGAGAGTCTCTCGAACCTCTCCCGCCTCTCCCAGGACCCAACCCTCCAGATATACACTTATTTTTGCACCTTAATTTCTCAAAAACAACCAGATTTACACCAAAGCACAAGAAGCACAGTCTGTTGACCAAGGTCTATCTTCCTGCCAAATTTGGTGTAATTTTGTTAAACAGTTTTTGTGGTAGCCAGTCCAAAAGATGACTATAGAAAATTCATGGGGATTTTGGGAATCCCATTTCTCTCAGCCCCCACTTGATGGATCACACCAAAACTTTCCACGTACATGATGTCATAGAACATGTCAAGAGTGCTGTAATAAATGAGGTCATAAGCACTGCATGGCGAGTGTGTGAGTTATAGTTACTTCCATTAACTATAACTGGTGAATATCAGTGGTTTTTTAGATTAAAATGTTATATTTAACTAACATTTTCACTTAACTACAGTGTCACTTTAACCTTTGTTTTTTTTCAGTGAATATCCAAGATTTTATTTTGTGGTAGTTAAGTCAGACATTACCATACCCAACTAGAACATCACTTTAACCTTTGCCTTTTTCAGTGAATATTTTAACTTAAGCAAGATTTTATTACCATACATAACTATGCCAATTCCCTGCTGTGCTTGGCTCTTGGCCGTGGGGTTTGCTGCAGGGCCTACGCCCAATCCCCCTTGGCCATGTCTAAAATTCCATATGGAAATTGCATGAGGAATTTGCTTTTTGGACCCCCTTTTTCCCCAAGCACTGCTCAACCGATCACCTCAAAACCTTTCCAGGAAGGAGAAGAGGAAGATTTATTTTTTGGGGGGGAAATTTGTCAAAGGGTTTCAAAGTTATTAGAAAACCAAAAACTGATTTCCTATGGTAACTAGGTCCTAACTATAACTACACGGAGAGATCACCACAGATTTTTATGGCACAAGTACAGCCCAAGGGCATTGGAGCACTTTAAATCAATTCAAGTCAGGGACATTTGTATCGCGCACAAATGACTCCAAGAGTCTCATAGCGCTTGCAGACGGCTCTGAAAAAACAGATAAGGGCTTAGTTTTCAAAAAGCCAGGTCTTCAACTTTTTGCAGAAACAGCTGTGTTCAGAAATGCTGCACAGATGTGATGGCATTTTGTTCCAGGATGCCGGTGCCAGAAAGGAGAAAGATCGACCCCCTTGCCTGGCAGTTTGAATTCTGAGGGGAGTAAGCAATGCCTCATTGCTGGATCTAAGCGCTCTGGGTGGCTGATACCAGCGAAGCTTTTGCGACTAATATTTTAGACCGCTTCCGTACCTATGCTTATGAGTTAAGCATAGGATTTTAAAAAGGATTAGCTTTTTCACTGGAAGCCAATGGAGAGGCAGAAGAGGATCTTTGCGGGAGGTCAAGGACTAACCTGGCTGCGGTATTCTGCAGGACCTGGAGCCTATTTAAAAGGTTTTCATTTATTGAAAGCAATAGGGCGTTACCGTAGTCCATTCTATTTATTGAAAATCCCTGTATTAGTGGTTTCCGCGCCTCAGTAGGGATCCATTTAAAAACCTTCCGCAGACTGCCCACAACGCCAAAACAAGTGCCAATAACATGGTTTATTTGGCCCTTCATGGATAATCGGTTATCCATGTAAAAACCAAGATTACGAACCATATCCTTGGGAGTGGGACAAGGGCCTAACTTAGATGGCCACCAGTCATGTGTCCAATGTTCCGTAGCCTTGCCAAAGAGCATGATTTCTGACTTACTACCATTTAGTTGGAGATAGTTAGCCCTCATCCACTTCTCGACATGAGTCATGCAGTTCTTGAAACGCTGCTTGGTTTCAGTGGGGTCTGGGACTAAGGTGATCAGAATCTGAGTGTCATCCGCATAGGATATGACATCAAAACCATAGGCTCTGATCACCTTAGCCAATGGGGTCATATACAAATTGAAGAGCGTTGGGCTCAAGATAGAGCCCTGCGCGACTCCCATCTTGACCGGTCTCTCACGTGAAATGCTATTTCCCATCTGAACAGTTGTTACACGTTCAGATGGGTAGCTATTGAACCATTTAAGGGCGTTCCCTCTGACACTGTCTCCCAAAGCCGCTGTTCTAAAATGTTATGGGAGATGGTGTCAAAGGCGGCAGACAAATCGAGCAGGACGAGGACGACTGACTGGTGTTTGTCTAAAGCCAGTCTGATGTTATCAGTGACCTCAACCAGCGCTGTCTCCGTGCTATGTGCCGTCCTAAAACCAGACTGTGAGAGGTCTAAGAGTCCATGGCTTTCAGATGGTAAACAAGCTGTTGGTTTACAAGGGACTCCAGCATCTTCCCGAAATAGGGGAGTAAAGAGATAGGACGGTAATTTAGGAGAAGTTTTGGGTCAGCCGTCGGTTTCTTTAGGATCGGCCTTACTCTGGCTGCTTTCCAGATTGTAGGAAAGTCAGCTTCCGAGAATGACTTATTAAATAAGCCGATCAGTCTTTCCAATAATACTAGGGCGATGACGGGGAAAAATTTGGGAGGGACAGGGTCTGTAGGGGAGCCCAACTTTATCTTCTGCATGACAGAGGTAACAGACTTACAGTCACATTTTACAAATTCATTTAGAATATGAGGAGGGTCGGGTAGAGGGCAAGGCAGATCTTCAGGGTAAGTACTATTGTGTAGAGATATAAGAGAATGGCGAATGGCTGTAATTTGTTCCTCAAAAAATTTAGATAGAGAGTCAGTCCAATTTGGAGAGACAGGCATTGAAGGCTGATTACTGGGAATTGTGAATTCTTTTAAGATTTGATAAAGTTCCTTAGAATAATTTTCTGCCTTATTTATCCGATCTATAAGGAATGTTTTTTTTGCCAGTTTTATTTCACTCATGTAGCCATGATGCAGTTTCTTGTATTTTTCGCAATCGGCCAGATCTTTGCTTTTACGTCACTGTCTTTCAGCGGTTCTACACGAAAATGTTGTCACTTTCAGTTGGTCGGTAAACCAGGGAGCGGTTCTGGTCTTGATCTTGAAATGAGCACCAGATTACTTTATACAAGGTCAGATTCACTGTATTATAAGATTGGGAAATTAAGTGATCTGCCCAGAATCAAAGGATGTTGAACAAATGCTGGGACTTGAACTTGGTTCCCAAGAGCCATAGTTGATAGCTCTGCCAGTTAGGCCACATCCACATTTCTCAGTTTATGTGTGACAAGCGTGCATAGGTGGTATGGTTGTGTACGATCACATATAGTGAGCACATTCTCTGTTGAAATGGCTTTGTGTAATAAACCTTGCAAGGTTTTGTTTTAAAACTGGACTTAGGGACATATTTTAGTACTTTTGCACTTGTGCACAAACAGTGCTAATCATTTTAAATATCGCACACATATAGGCCAGGACTTTCGTGACCCATCAATATTCAGCTCGCGACTCACCAGGGGGACTGCCCCAGAGCTGGGCTACAGGGATCTTCTTGCCGTATCTGCTAATGCAGAGTGGCTAGCAGAGAGAAAAATCTCAGGTGTTCTAAGGAAATCAACTAGGACACGTTCTCGGACTAAGTGCGCTAATTTTTACTAGGATTTATCAATTGACCTTAGAGGTACAGATTTACATAAACCTTCCAAGGCGAGTGGTTGACCTATTTTTTCAAATTCTTAAAACCGACAAGGATATTGAGTAAACGTTCAGCAATGTTTAGCTCAACAAATTCACAATATTAACGTGAACAAAATGTCTTTTCTGAAGAATTAACATCAACCCAAACCCAGGTTGTGCAAGGATCGTGAAGGCGTGCAAATGCACCAGGCTTAGTAAGGAAACCTGAGGGCTTTGGAGAACTGGACACACTCTGGCTTCAGAGGCATCTGTAGTACATTTATGGTTTAATCAAACTGAGAACAATACGCCTGCAATGCTTGAAATCAGCAGTGACCCAGAACTTTAGCTGTCCTTTCTGTAATTACCTCCAGCAATGGTGCGGTCTTTGGCTGTGGTGAGACAAAGCAGAGTTCATGACCAGCGGGAAAAGTATAACAAAGCAATAGTCTACCTCTTACAGCACATCAGCTTTATTCCAAGGGGTTCTCCATGTCCCAGTAAAGGACCATTGTTTGATAAAGCATTCCCCTGCTTTAGACTAACAGCAATGGACATGTTTTATAGCAATCTACATCAAACTGCATGTACAAGTCGTAGTTGATTTCTAAATAAGAACCTTCATTAACATAATAATTGCAAATCCTGCAGCAGGACAGCCAAGCACACTGCTCCGGGTGCAATGCGTAACCACTAGCATCAGCTCAGGTGGTCATATAATGGGAGACCGGCTGCGACAACGGCAAGAGGCATCATCGAACATTCAAGCGCTAAAAAGCATATTGACCTTGATGCTAAATCTGCATGACAATGCTAACACTCTGGGGAATGCTGTGATTGGCTAACTACTGATGTGGAAAAACAAGGGAGGAAGCTGGTGGAAATACACCGCTCAGGAGTATTACTGAAAATACTGGCTAATAACAAAAAAGTCCTGGCAGTAGTGATTGGCAATACTGTATTTATAAGAAAGTAACCATGTCCTGGTTCAAGAAGGTCTTGTGGCGCAACTCCAGTGGCTTGCCCACTTGCTAGCCAGCCATAATCTGCCTGAGGTGGGAGAATTTGGAAAGCAGGGTGTCTATTCAAGAGCTCTTCATCCCCGACTCCACACTGCCTAAATTCTCCAATAAGTTGTTGCGTACTGTGTTTGACAGCTACTGTAGGGCTTTAGAGGTTTCTGCAAATGCCAAGCTATATGCGCGAGGGACTCCCCTAAAAAGCATTCGCTTTTTGTGACAAACACCACAGGCAGCACCACTGAGGAGCGGGAGAACTCTGGGATATGCTGCATGGGTGACCTGTTTCAACATGGGTTCTGGTTCCCTTGAACTAACTGATAGAACAATTTGGTATTCCGGTGGGCTAATTGGAGACCCTAAGATGCCTTACTGTTGCATTAAGGACCCTTTTAGTGCATTACTGATACTGAGCCTCCTAAACACTGTATACAATTTGGTCCATATAGAAATAAGAGAGTATACAATTTATTGTCCTAATTGTATGAGACTGGGATTTTGTCTTACAATTCAATTGCTACCTGTGCAATACATTTTAAACAAATCAGTTCTGTGAAAGGATAACTAAAGTTGGAGATTTTGGTGACCAAACTTGCCTGCTATTTCCAATCTTAACACATAATCATTGTTCTGTGTAGGAATTGTTGGGTTCCAGCTGTCAAAAATAAATTCTTGGGTGCATCCTGGCAGGTGATAGTTTACCCCCATTTACATGCAGCTTTTGCTTGTCTGTGAGTTTTGTTAAATACCTCTAGTAACCTACACTGTTTTACTTCCTCTACTATTTCCCCTTGGTTTCATCAATACTATATTTGGCAAAGATTTTAGCTAGCATTTCACCCAAAACTCCAATTATTAGACCCACATTATTTGATTGTGTGTTCCTACAAGGAGCTTCGCTGATTCCCCCTCACAACTTCGAGGTTTGGTACAGAACTAGAGTTCCAAAAGGAGAGCCTTAATCCTCTTTCTGAAGTTTATTCCAAGCCCAGGAACCAACAACAGAAAGCAAAAACTGCTCATTAACATAACAAATTGATAAACCACAGTGCTGATAACATTTCATGATGTTGTGAGTATAATATATAGATCTCCAATTTCCCGAAGAAAGCACAGAATCCTTAATAGATGTTAGCTGCGCTGAAACATGTTGACTCCATCACAGGGTGATTGATTAATGTTTGAATTGTTTATATAATGTAAACTATACATCATCCACTTCATTAAAATAGTACCGCTCACATCTGAACGTATTGTTAATGCACCCCTTAAACTCTCTTTACCCACTGCACATCCCTTGTTTGGATTAAAAAGTTCAATAATGATTTGTGAAAAATGAATATTTGAATTTGGGTTTTGGTACATAGGCCGCATAACACCCTTCATGAAAAACTCTAAAGGGCACGCATAGGGCAAGTTTAATCAACTAAGTTTATAAATAAATAATAATAGTAACTGGTATACCCATACCAGCCGTACATTGATAACAGTGAGTGCAGCACAGAGATCATAAACCACCCTACTCTTGTGACCTTCTCTCTTTTTAGGTGGTGCCTCGACAGTGCATGCGCTGGTCTGCGAGGCATGCTGTATTGAACTTCCGCCCACTCTCCGCCCACCTTTTTCATTGACTTGTGCCATTGTCTACTGTAAACTGTGGCTGTTCATTGGTCAAAAGACTTAGTAGTCCCTCCTTAGTACCGTCTTGTCTCATTTTGTGACCTCCCATGGTGACACCCCCTGTTACATTTGTTGTTGCTCGATAGGCTTTAATTACAGCCTCCGAGAACTATTTTTTTCAAATAATTTTGTCCTGCCTTCTGTTGCAGGCAGGACATCCTCTCTCCTAAAGCTTTTTGTTTATTTTTATAGCACGCATTTGCAATGCAATAGGTCTTCAGTTTGCGAGAGTTTAAGCTATTGACATTGTAAATGACAATGCCTTTTATTTATATGTTTAAAAAACAACACATAAATAAAAGGCATTGTCATTTACAATGCTAATAGCTCGAACTCTCATAAATGAACAACCTATTGCATTGAAAATGCTTGTTAATTGTCTATCTGGATCTTTATATCAGCAAAGAGTTCCTAGCCGAGACCACTAGCGGAGCTCCCCATGCTGATGTTTTATTATAACAAATTTTGCTACGTTTTTTTAAGAACATAGGACACATCGTAGCATGATAATTGGGGCATTGAGTAGGTTTAAGGGAGGTATCACCAATATACCAGTAAAACAGAATATACTATCAGATAAATAATGCAAAATAATTAACCATTATTAAACCACCAGTGACAAGCCTCGTTGTGTAGTAAAAGTGATGAAAAGCTGTGTAGTGGGGTGAGAGACGTGATACATGTTAGTCCAATGGCCAAGTATCAGAGGATCTTGCCTAAGGCTTGGATGGGATATAGATCACCCATTGTAATGCTGGAGAAGGTATTGGTTTATAAGGGCAACCATGGGTCTTTCTAAGGTAGTCTGCTGTCATCTATGAGGCAGTCTGTCAAAGAAAAAAAAAGTAGTTTATTCGATCAAAGAGCAATAGGGTGTTTTTTTTGAGTCCCTAGCTTCCCCTCGTCTCAGGAAAACTGACTCCACTTCAGCCCAGCGAGTGACTGTGGCATGCCAATGGGTTACTCCAGTCATGGACGAGGCCTTCAATCTCATTGTGATTGAGGCTCTAGCTAGGAGAAAGGCCAAGTCTAGAAATCTACACGCAATCTTACTGGACTTAGGTCGCATGCATTTTTCGAATTTGCAACACTCTAAGACATTTAGCTCTTGGCAGGTAGTAGTAGACAATAGTATAGAGCTAATCTCACTCCAGAAGGTGCTAAAACTTAATTTAGGCAATCCCAACACATAGTTTTGATAGCTGCGTTGGAACAAAAACAACCAGGGAAATCAGAGTCAGCAGTTGTGTAGATTTTGCTTACTTGTGCCGGGGTCAAATAAAGCACAATGAATAATATCGTGCTGATGTACTGAAACCTGAGATTATGAGAAGTCTTGAGTAGGTAGGAAAGTATCTTCTCCCATTCCTTCGGAGTAAAACGGTGGCCAATTTCTACTTCCCAATTAACACGCTGTTCTGCTACAGGGGCCTTTGACTGGTCTGGAATAGCTCTAAATTAATCTCCGACCAGTACTGCTGCTTTTACTGTCGTCAATGATGGTCCTACAGTAGCCCACATCATAGAGCATGCAGAGATGCAAAGCACCTACAGCACTTCATCCTTGCGCCACATAATTAAACTATACTGAGGCTCGATCGGTGCTCAACACCATTAATGACAGTTCATGTACAAATCGCAGCAAACAGCACTGGTCGCATGTGAACTAGGACTAGAAACTGAAAACATAATAGAAAAAGAAGGAAAAATATGCTTTCACTAGACTCTATTGTTGCAAAAATGGAATCCTGCCTAATTTGCTGGTGCTGATACTATGTCATTTTCACCACAGTTAGCATTAGTGGAAACTGTTTAACATTTGTATAGTCGGGCAGGTGCATGTCATTTTATTTGTATGTCGGTTTACAGTTAGAAAAGCATGATTTGAAATAACAAGATATATAAAATGATTCAATTTAAATACCATTCTACATTTTGCATAGCGTTTGTGCCAAGATTTCATTCTTTCTCCTTTCTGTTTTCAAACATTGCAAAGCTACCCCTTCCTTGGGCCTATTCTGAAGTAGGATTACAAATCAACTTTTTGCAGGAACCCAAATAAACGTATTAAAATGCAGCACACGCCTAGCGTCTGAACCTCCTATTTCTAACAAAACAAAAGCAGGCGTTCAGTGCGCCGCACTGCTACTTCCACCGCACCGCACACAATGGACTGAATGACCACTCGGGTCTCGAGGAATACAAGAGTTTATTGAGCCACATAAACAATATAACCACACAGTTTCTCTGATCTCTTTTGGTATTGGGCAGTGGTGCCTAGAATGTAAATGTGGAAAACGGATGAGGACTGAATTCAATACTGAGAATATCATGCCGCATGTATGTCCGCCATCTTCTTAACCCTTTCGCTGCGGCGGGAATTCCGCTGCAGCGCTGGGGGGGTGCGGGGGGGCAGCGCGGTGGCGCTGTGCTCATGACGGAGCCACTCCGTCATGAGCCACGGTTGAGCTGTGCTCATGACGGAGCGGTTCCGTCATGACTCCGCCCAGTTGCGTTGTCCCCCCGCACAGGCGGGGAAACAGCGCCGCGTGGGCGGCGCTGCCGCCAACGGTCGTGGCATGACGGAACCGTTCCGTCATGAGCACACGGCAACCGTGGCTCATGACGGAGCGGTTCCGTCATGAGCGGGGAAGGGGTTAAAGGGTGTGAACCGACATGTAGTAGAAAGTAAGAATGAGTTTGGAGAGCGGCGATGATTAGAGCCCTCCCTCCCAGGCTTTTCAGGCGGGTGGTGCGACCATGGATAGGTAGCAAGGTGATTGGTAGCAGAGATATTATAAGGCATGTGCTAAGAGGGTTCTGGCCCTTGGCCCCAGCCTTTCATAGGGGCCCCTGATAGATCAAGCTCTGTTCTCCAGAGAATCTTACCCTGATAACCTTGAATAATTCTTTAACAGATTGTTTTAAATACCGTTTTCCTTTAATTTATTTTTAATGTGGGTGATGTATGAGAGTCCATTATAGACATTTTGCAGAGAAATGCTGTGTTTATGTTTCATGCAACATCCATAAAAAAACTATTTTAGATCACAATAGGACCTCGCATATGAGAAATGGAAGGGCGTTACAGAGATCGCTTGCAGTGATATTAGTGAGCTGCTGTTCTGGTACAATATTGAAAAAAACACTATCCCTGCATATTAGATGTAAACACAACCCTGGCCACAGAGGGCATGAAAGAGCTGAAACTGAATCATAAATTCAAAGCTGTTCTGAACAGGGGACCCCAAAACATACTTGGCCAATTGCCCCCAAAATCCTTAAGATATCCCCGATTAATGTGGTCCTTTAGGGGTGGCCTTTAAGTGACATGTTAGGCAGTGCTTTTAAAGGAAAAATAGAAGTGCAGGTACCCTGTATCAGAGTACCTGTTTGTTTCTGAGAAGTAAGAGCGATTCCCTTGACTTAATAATTTCAGTTTCAGTGGATACTATTAATTTCATAGAGAAATTGAATACTGGATCAATGGTTCTATGTTATCACAATATTTTATTTTAAAAAAAATATATATATATATATATTGTGTTTGATTATTTACCGAACACATACAATAAAATACAATCTCATAATAAATAAGCACTGATGTAAGGTCAATCGATCAGCTGCAGAGGCAGTGCTGGAAGGAAGGCAGATCCAGCCGGACCCCAGCCCAGGCAGCTATTATTGAGCCTGATCGGGGATCCCTCTGGCCCCAGTGAAATATGCTGAGTTTGATTTATCCACACCGGGACACAATACAGCAGTCTGCTTTCTGTTGGGGGCAGCAACAAGCAGGCAGTGAGGGGGCTTTCTAATTTCAGCCTCCAGATAAGGCCAAAAACAAGGAGACATCAACCCTCCTTAAATTCGAGTGTGGGAGCTATCTGGAGCCTCACACTTCCTGCCAATGCAAGGGAGGTAAACAAAGGTGCACAGATTATCACTTCACAAGTACTTAAGAGAAACTACGATTTGGAGGCAGATTTTGATCTTCGTTCAATCACCACATGCAAGAAATGTGCTAGCACTGTAGGAATGCCAGATGTATCGGCCTTTAGGAGTATTTACACAAATACCAATTAAAACAACACTTTAAAATTTTATATTTAGCAGGTACATTAACCATTAGAGTTATCTTACCATTATTATTATTGCTTGAGATTTGCTGGACACACAAATCTCTCTGTAGCAGGTGCCTTAACCCCATAAGATATCTCACAATTCAGCCTTTGCAACGAAGTAAGTAACAACAGATTTACTGTCACATTTCTCATCTTTGCTAATTTGAGAGTTTTTAATAAATAAATGTATACATTGACTGTCATATTGAATTTCATGACTCCGCCCCTTGTGACTCCACCCCTTTTTGATGCCACAACTTGACCCCCAATTTAAGGTTTCCTGCAGTGAAGTTTTTCCATTTCCAGCACTGGGCAAGGGTTCTCTTTCCAGGCAGGTAAAGGGAAGATTACCTGCAGTTAAAGATTGACCAAAGGTTTTCCAGTAGTTCATCAAAAGTAGGCTAAGCTACTTTCTGGGAATACAGATGTCAAAAAAGCTAAGAAGGTGGTAGAGGCGCTTAGAGTGTTCAGGGATGCTGGACAGGAAGACAAGTTAATACCAGGGGTCCTAGAACAGGCCTGCATTCCAAGGAAGTCAGCAGGTGTGGAGGCAAAGGATGTGTTAGCCGGCTCGCCACTTCATGCGAAGAAATGCGAGGTAAGGCCTGTCAATTTGGAAAGAGTGTGTGCGGGGGAGAAGTGTCCGGGAGGGCAGCGATTACGCAGGAGTGCTTTGACATTTCTGTGGCTGGCACCAGTGTGGGAGATGCAGGGTTGCCTGTAGTGAAACAGGCGGCTCAACTGTTGCCAAAGCAAAGCCCTCTGGTGGTGATGGGGCAGGGGCCAGGGCTGTGCCTGATGTGCAGCCCAAGCAGGATCAGAGTGTGATTGGGGTGTGGGATGCAGGTGATGTGGATAGTGAAGCCGGTCCCTGCAGCCATCAGAGGAAGTGGCAAGGAAAGGGGATGCTTTTGGGACCCGCCACACACCCCTTAAAGTAGAAGGCAGTAAATAACGTCTCAGCAGAGATAAGCAACCAATATGGTTGGCTTGCCACGAGATTTTGTTGACGGAGGGGAAGAAGAGGAGTGTCAAGGAGAACTTGGGGGCAGAGTTACTTACAGGGAGGAAGTCGTCTGGAGAGATCTAGAAAGAAACAGAGATCTTATTGCCTCTAGACAGACACCAGACAAAAAAGCAAACTTTTTGTGGATATGACTGTCAGAGAGGGAGACGGAGAGGAGGATCTTAGAAGATTGGACAAGAGAGGAA
The DNA here is from genome assembly GCF_964204655.1 of Triturus cristatus. Taxonomy (NCBI): domain Eukaryota; kingdom Metazoa; phylum Chordata; class Amphibia; order Caudata; family Salamandridae; genus Triturus; species Triturus cristatus. The sequence goes on along the minus strand of NC_140588.1, from coordinate 801,771,622 downwards.
CCTATAGCAAAAGAAGTGCAGGGGTAAATAATGGTACAATTGTTGGAACACTTCATTCGAATTTTATCAGAAGTTTGTTTTGATGGTAAGGAAGTGATTTTATTTTCATTGCTGATGTTATGTTTTTTTTTGGGTGCATTTAGAGTTCCAAAATTATTGGAGTTGAGAGGGATTGTGGAGCTGCACTGAGATCAGTGGTGAAGGAAATACCTATGGGGGTGGAAATATGGTTGAGGGAGGGTAAAACTGACCAGATATCCAAGGGTGCTGTAGCACAGAGCCAGGTGTGCAAGAGGGTGTGTACAATATGTAGGGGTTGGCTGTACATGAGACTGGAAGAAGATCTCCAGTTTCCAGTTCTGTGGGTGTTACAGATAATGTAAGCAAATTTGGAGTTCTTTACCAATTAGAGACTATGTTCCACATTCTTTTCAGTGCTGGGCAGCAACAGAAGTGGGCATCAGAAGTTCTTCGAAAGAGGTTATAAAATGACTAGGAATGTGTAATTCTAGTAGCTATAAGTGTTATGCGAGACAAGATTGGTTCTTGATACAATGACTTAGTGCAAACTTGTTTTTCTTCTCTAGGTTATGTGGTTGGCCCGCCTCAGCGACTGCATTGCTGCGGATATGAGGTCATTCTTTGGTTAAATGGGCAGTGATAAAAGCGGGGGAAAGGACATATGGCTTTCAGCTTTGGTTTGATGGTCAAAGGGAGGAAATGTTTCAGGGTGGTGTACAGGTAAAATGCATGGGGGCAGCTGCTGCCAAGGTTGGCAGAGTTGTTTAAAGGCAGGATTGTTCTAAAGGTTGGTTGTGCATGTTTGTGAAAAAGACCTTGTTCAGGCATTGAGAAAGTACATGCAAAGTGATTTATGTGAGATGAAGCAGTTCTGGTCAAGTGCATGTATTGTGAGGACTGAGTTGATGCCGAGGGTGTGGAGACGAGCACTGAAACAAGCAGCGATCGACAGAACTGAAGAAGATGAGAAGCCTCTGTAGAGAAGAAGGTGCTGGCAGAGTTAGAGATGGGAGATTAGTTTTGAAGATACCCATTGTTTTAGGGGTAATAGCATACATCTATCACCTATGAAAATAGAACTATATTTGATGGAAGCACGTGATACACTGGCAGCATTGTGAGGTGAAAAATGTTGTGTGTGGGGGAATAAGTTGTGGGTTGCAAGCATTGGTTGGTCTCGCTACTGGCCAAATGGGTCAGCTCAATGGATGGAAAGGGTTGTGGGGATGGGGAAATGTTGCAATGTGGTTATGTGTTGAAGCACAATTGGTTTTGAGTGGGGGACTGTTACAGAGTTTCAATTAGGGCAAGTTTTGTTGGCATGTTTAAGGGTGGGATTTATGTTTAGGTTTAACTTGAAGCATAGTGATATTGATTGTTTGTCTGTAAGCCAAGAACTATTTTGCGATATGGACTTTTTTATTAAAGGGGCCTTTTCCACACTAAAAATGAAGAGATTCTTCATGTAGCTCTGTCTCGCCCGAACAGCAGTCCAAGCAACATTGTGGACTGGGCAACTAATCCCTACCGCTTTCTGGATGACTCAGAGAAAACTGTGCAAGAATTCAGAATGTGGAAACCATGGGCCTCGTTTAGATGTTAGCAGCTTGGCAGCCAAATCTTTGTTGTAGTGTCTCCACCGCGCTAGCAGTAGTGAAGTCAGCAAATCTACACTTGCCTCCATTTGTGTTGATATCTTTCTCCAGAATCTGCTCCCGTGGACACGGTGGAAGCTGCTTTGGGTGGAAAATCCGAAACGGCACATCAGGACAGAAAGGACACTGGTGGTAATGGCACGAGAAGACCCGCTCTGAATTATGTGCACCTTTTGATGCCTTTTCCACCGTCATCACATCTATCATCATGGTAAGGGAGACTTCAGGTAGCACATCTGGTGACGGCACCATGACAGGGAGCAGTGCATCCCCCCACACTCAAAATGAGGTAGGCAACAAAGAGGAAAGCAGCCAGAACACCCACATTTAATGGTGGGCGTGCATTACCACCCCAAAACTCTAAATAAGGCCCTACTGTAGATCAACATACAGACACTGCCCACACATGGTAGGTATAGCACGTTTAATACTGGAAAGAGCCTTCCGAAACCATTATGAGGGGCAGATTACAAATGTGCATGATCATATTGTGTATATAAGCACAACTAAATAGCTACGTTTTTAAATTGAAGTTTATTAAAGTAAATTTTAGGAACATTAAATAAATATATCTTAAGAACATAGCTCCAGGTGGCCTCCAAGGTGATTAATGGTTGTGGATGTTTATAATCACAGAGGGAAGTGTTTGCTTCTGTGTGACGCAGATAGCTGAGGAAGGTGCCTCTAAACATTTAGAAGTGTGAAGCTCCCTGCCGGAGTCACAGCTTCCTTCCTGCACTGGTATTTTTTGTACATCAAGTGTCATCATCCAGAGAAGAACAGGAACCAAATGTTAGTGCCTGCAATTACAAATACACAAAGCTTTTTTCCGGCTCCATAAACTTCCTACACTTTCTTCTGGTTTCCTTACTCCAAGCCATGCATTCCACTCACCACCTGCTGTGAGTCCCATGCACTTCATGTTAAAAGTCAGACCCTGTATCTTGCATTTGTCGTCAGTTGAATTGTTCGCCCCTTAAAGTTTATGCAACATACTCCTGGCTCCTCCATGACACAAAGTTTGTCAACGCTGTGGGCCTCTGCCCGAGACAATATATCAAAAGAGAGAGAGGGCGGGGCCCTTTCACACCAAAGAGTGGGGCACCAAATAGACCAAGGTCAAACAAACAGTCCCCTTTGGGTAGCTGCGATAACAGTGAAAAGATGGCACAGCTGGTAAGGATATCATTCTTTTACAGCCACCTCTGGACTGGCACACTGTGTAAATCTCATACTGTACAGAGTGGCACAGCCATGAGATAGAAGCGCTATACCAGGAGTCTGCAACCATTTCGGTGATAAGAGTTACTTGTGTTCAACGAAAATCATCCGGAGCTACTAATATTATTAGTTTTGTAACAGCGAACACATCAGTTCATCAGGCATACTTGCCAGCAACAACGTAAAAAAGGCTTTGTCGATATGGAATGCCTCTCCACTCTACACCACTCCACCCTACTCGCCACTCCACTCTATGCCAGTCTATGCCAATCTACTCTATGCCACTCTATACCATTCTACAGCACTTCACTATATGCCACTCCATTCCACGCTACTCCACACTACACCACTCTGCTCCACTCTAAGCCACCCTAAGTCACTCTACTCTGTGCCTCTCCACTCCACACCATGCCATTCCACTCTACTCTATGCCAGTCCACTCTAAGCCAGTCTACGCCCCTCCTCTACTCCATGCCACTCTACCCCACTATATGCCACTCTACTCTACCCCACTCCACTCTACTCTACTCCACTCCACAACACTATGCCACTCTATGCCACACTACTTTATGCTTTCCATTCCACACAATGCCACTCTACACCAATCCATTTTATAGCCACTACACTCTGTGACAATCTACTCTATGCCACTCCACACCAGTCTATGCCATTCCACCCTATGCCACTCTACTACACATCGCTCTTCGCCACTCTACTCTACCCTACCCCACTACACTCTACATCAATCAATTCAACTCTATGTCACTCTATACCACTCTACACCACTCCACCCTACTCGCCACTCCACTCTATGCCAGTCTTCGCCAATCTACTCTATGCCACTCTATACCATTCTACAGCACTTCACTCTATGCCACTCCATTCCACTCTACTCCACTCTACTCCACACTACACCACTCTGCTCCACTCTAAGCCACCCTAAGCCACTCTACTCTGTGCCTCTCCATTCCACACCATGCCATTCCACTCTACTCTATGCCAGTCCACTCTATGCCAGTCTACGCCCCACCTCTACTCCATGCTACTCTACTCCACTATATGTCACTCTACTCTACCCCACTCCACTCCACACAATGCCACTCTGTGCCACTCCACTCCACTCCACAACACTACGCCACTCTATGCAACACTACTTTATGCTTTCCATTCCACACAATGCCACTCTACACCACTTCATTTTATAGGCACTACACTCTGTGACAATATACTCTATGCCACTCCACACCAGTCTATGCCATTCCACCCCACGCCATTCCACTCTATGCCACTCTACTACACATCGCTCTTCGCCACTCTACTCTACCCTACGCCACTACACTCTACATCAATCAATTCAAATCTATGTCACTCTACACCACTCTAATCTATGCCACTACACTTCACACCACTCTCCTTTATGCCACACCACTAACTTTTAGTCATGCTAAACGCCAGACATGTTGCTGTATGACATGGCTAAAGGTAACTGCCATAGCCAATAGCTCTCACATACGTGAGGCCTAGAGGCTTTGACAGGGCTTGTTTTTGGCACCACCATCAGGCAACTTGAACTGTGGCCTCGATGCAGCTCTAGTCCTCGCAACTGGGAAATTATAACTGTGACCATTTATCTGTCTGCCTAGAAGTGGATAATTGACAAAGTGATGATGCTTCTCATGAGAAATGTTTGGAAAAGGTCAAATTAAATATGTTAAATACACATACTTGCTAACCTTAATAAAGTAGGCATCTGTCATCTTCCTTTTCTAGAAGATTACAATTTATACATGATTTGATGTAAACGGGTAAATGACACCCCCTAAGCAGGAAATGTATCACTAATAATCCTACAAAGACTGTGCAGCGTTACGAAATGCATGTTTTGCGAATTTGTGTTTTTGAAATGAGAAAAATCTCACCTTTCTGGGTAGGGAATGTTTACAAATATGTCTTTGAGTCACATGTAGATCTCGGCGTATGGGTTACTTAGTCACGAAGGTTACGGATATCCCGTCTGCAGAATGGGATTTATATTTCGGCAGACGGGATATCCATCATTGTTGTGACGGAGTAGCCCATCCGCCAAGATACAAATCAGGCCCTTTGTCATAGACCATTCATCTGCCCAACAGCTGCCAATGAGATACGGTGTTGCTGAAGCCTTCTCATGTGCAAAGGAAAGAAATCCATGCATCCAGAGGCAGATAGAAGGGTGACATGCTAAGTGTGGAATGAAGCACTTAGCTGGCTAGCTAGCTATCTTTTGACATTTGAGTAACTTTAGTGTAATTATGAAGAAAGCAAGGAGACATAAATGATAATGTCTGGAAATAAACAAGTCCTTCCGCTCTCTTGTTCAACATATTCCCTTCCACTTTCTTCACACTCTGTGACCGCTGGCCAGAGTGGGAACAAACAAATGGTACCCCAAAATGTATACACCCCAAAATGTACCTCATTCAGTCCTGCCACAGTTAACTGGATCAGAAACAGTGTTAAACCTTTAATTTCATGAGGCAATGTGTCCCCGCCTTAAGCCACCTCCCCCAAAGCATCAAAATCAATTAAAACGCAGTTCACTAAGAAATTAATAAACTGAATGAGCGCGATCAATGACCTAACTAGAGGTCAGTGAAAATTAAAGGGTTTTATTACAAGAAATCAAAATAAGCAGTACAGAGTAAATGCCATGAAGGCTCATAGATACATAATTAAACGGAGTATGTAAACATCAGAAAACATTCTAAGTCCCAATGGGCAACAAAATCATTTGGAAAACAGAAGAGGTTTTGTTACACAATTTTTGCATAGGATATCAGAGCAAATGTATAATTTCTTCAGCAAAACACAAGAAAAAAAGTTATTACGTGAATACATAAGCACTATCCCATTTTCTTGAATAATTATTCATCACCCTCTATGCTAATTATCCGGTAATATTCTAATGAAAATGAAATATTTGACAATAAGACTTTTCTTGAGTTAATAGATCCAGTGAGGAAAAGAAAAACAGATACATGTAACAATATTACATCCACACAATTGAAGGTTCGCCACAATCAAGCCAACAATTATAGTGCAGGTAAACTATTATGACTTCAGCTTGACTGTGTGCTGCAGAGTTTGTGGGGAGAGGATGGGCATGGGGGAAGCACAAGTGAGTGACAGAGATGATTTGCATCTTGTACAAGATAATGTTTTACACAGAAATATGGCCGAACGAAAACACTTTAACACATCATAAGAAACTCGTTTCAAATGCAATTATGTTAATTCTGTCGGTAGATATAAAATCATATGTTAAAAGCCTATTGTACATACAAAAAAATTTATGTGAAAAGGCTTATTGCACATTAATGACAAAAATATAAATCGACAAATATCATCTACACATGCCCAGCACGGTCACCGGATTTCACATTTGCTTGCAGTCATCTGTCCACTGTCATATCTGCTTTGTAGTTACAGCAGGACTGAACTACTACCGACTGATTCAAAGGTCACTCAGTAACCAGAAAGGTTTGGAAATGTGGCATGTCACCCCCTGGTATGCCGAGAAAGGATTTAGTTTTCACTTAGGGCCAGATGTATCAATGGGTTTTTCCCATTCTGTGTCTATGGGAAAATGTGTTTATATATAAGGCCCTTACAGTTTTTATGTGCCTTGTGAAACAACACAGCATTGCCCGATAAAGAGCACAGATCTTTGCATTAACACTGCACCCGGACCGCACAATAGGAACGTGTACATGCGCATGGAGGAGGGTGAATATGCCCTCCATGTTAGCTGTTGTGAAACATTACTTAAAGTGAGGGGCTAGGCCTATAGTCCATTCGTCGTGTGTTCCTTTCACAAAAAGCTTTTCCAGCAGCAGGGTAGAGCTTGTAGGTTAATGTTAAGTCTATAGTGCAGATTTTTGTGGCTGTCAGACAAAAAGCTTGAATATCTCTTGGGAAACCAAGCAAAATTGATTTTTATGAAAAATGTGCAAACCATTAATTACTTAGTGTGTTTTTTTCATGCAAGCGAGCAAGCCAGGACTGGGAAGCGGATGGAGGAGGTACAGGCAGGCAGGCAACAACAGCGGGGGGTGAAGGCACAGGGGGCAGCAAAACAGAGAAGGGGTGGGTGGGGAAAGAAGAAACACGGGGAAGAAGAAGAAATTGTACCTCAATCACTGCGTGAGCAGAGGACTGACACTAATCACGAAGAATCAATCTGTGCTTGGTCCATGCTCCAGAGTAAGAAAGGAAGAAAAGGAAATGAGGCCTGGCAGGCAGTGAACAGTCAGGAGGCTACAAAGAAGAGTGCCAATGAAGCCAATGAATGGTAAGTAGGGAGAAGGCTGCAAGCCCTTTGTTGTATACAACATATCTAGCAAGTGAGGGCACATGCGCAAGCAGCGCATGCGCTCACAGGCGAGTCCTAAAAAGGGATGGCCTTCTGATGTTGTGGTGACGGCAGTTCTCTGGCGGCTGGAGTCTTGGAAAAGATTTTCTGATTGACTCTTCACCTGGAATTTTGTAGGGTTAATAGCTGACATAATGCCTTAAGGGACCCGCTTTTAATGCTCAAACGACACACACAATGTGAGCTGCCGCCCAATTTTAGATTTTGCAGAGAAAGGGGTACTTTAGTCGAAAATGTACAAGGTTGGATTGACCGCCTTGTCATTGAGGCCAAACTGTCATTTTTTTTTCTGGGGGGGGGGGGACAAAAATCCATGTCCCATCATCTGGGACATTTTTCTCAGAATCTAGGGATCGTTTTACCTTTTTTCCTCCTTATGAAATTGCAGGTAGAAAAAAACATAGCTAGAAAAAACATAGTGGAGGGCTGGCTGTTTGATGCTGCAGCGATGACAGATCTCCAGTAAATGGCTTGCTAGAAAAGAATTTCTGACTGGGGTGTCAGCTGAGTGCCGCTATCAGAAACAAAGACATTTCCAAACCTCTAACAAGAAAATGCAAGGAGAGTGAGAATGGGGCACTTGGGAAATCCGCCAATTATTGGATGGTTTGCAGTTACATTTAAAATTGCCAAATTATTTAGAATCACCTTAAAATGAAGGATCTGAGGAACGAGCAGGCAGGTTATTTCCGAGACACTGGGAGATTTTTTTGCTGAATACCTCAATTCTGTTGCCATTTTTAAAGACTGAAAAATGCTGCCCTGTCTCACATTCCACACGCTTCCCGATATACTTCCTTTTTACTTTTACACATGCACTCTTTGAGTGCTTGTGTCTGCAGTCCATCCATCCATCCTTCCCTGCAGTCCGTGTTCTCCCCGACACTCTCCCACCTCCCTTGTCCATGATCTTGCCCAAACCCCCCTACCCCATCATCCCTTGTGTTGTTTGTTCCCACTCCTCACTCCTGCTGTCCGTTTTCTGTGCCCTCCCACTCTCCTGCTTCCATTCCTCATCTTCCACTGACTCCCTCCCAGCACCTCGCCCTCCCCTCTCTACTCCCCCCTCTGGCTGTCCACCCTCCATGCCCTTTCTGGACCTCTCGTCCGCCACCAAAACACACGAATAAAGCCAAATAACTCTTGGAGAGCTATTTGGCTTTGACATTTTTTTTAAAGATGTTGCACAGCAGCAGGGTCTGCTGTGCAACATACTTAAACGTAAACAAAAAAAAGAGCTGTGACGCAGTCAACCTTGACCGCGTCATAGAGCTTTGTTTTTATTCACTTTAAGTCATGTTGCACAACAGGCCGCCCTGCTGTGCAACTTCTCTAAAAAAAACATTGACAATGCCAATAGTTCTTGCATAGGCTAAATCTATTGGCTTTGCCAATGTCTGTTATCCTACGTGGGCGTGTTACAATAACGCCACGTCCGAAGGAATGGGGAAACCCACATAGTAGTGTTTCACCGTATCACTTTAGGCTGCTTATCACTGAGGTGGTGTTTCAGTGAACATACAACCAGACTAGGGGAAACAGAAGCCTCTGAAACAGGGAGATAAACTCTGCAACGTTCAGAAGACCTCAAGTATAGATATGTAACACAGAGATAAAAGTGAAGGGCAAGTGTGATCTCCCCTCTGAAACTCAGCTCTGCTCACGGTGTTTATGCATATAGTTGCACACCTTAAACCGTGCCCCTGCCGGAGAACAGCAAACTTAACACTGTCTCTTTCCTATGGGAACAAGTGCCCCAGTTTACTGTCTGCATTCTCCAATCACACTGCCACTGTTTACATTAGCCTCATCTATCTTGGTCCGCTTCTTTATTTCTATTTTTACTTTAATAAATTGCACCTGCCCTTTTCAAGGGGACAGCTGTGTTCACTTTCTATTTTCATGGTTCGGTGGCTCAGATATTTCATTCTTAGGGTAGATGTTTCAAATGTAATTTTTTTCCTATGTTTTGCCTTTCAGATCGAGATTAATACATGCCTTGCTAGCAGAGAGACAAAAAGACTGCATGCTGGTGTGGCCACAGATCGTCAGGGTCCTGACGAGTTGAAAACTGTTATTTTATCATGGGGTTTGTGCATGAACTGAGTGTGAGAAATTAGGGCTTTCTGCAGTGTACCCCCACGATTTTCCCCATTTTGACTACTAGACGCTGGTTTTCTGACTTTGATTGTGCCCTGGGCTCTGCTAACCAGACCCAGGGCCTGTGCTCTGATTAAAAGTAAATGGTAATTTGGTATAATTACAATTGGTACTGACAGCCTATCTGTGAGTCCTTAATATATGGTAGGGCATACAGGTTTAAAGGCCCAGCAGATTTAGTGCACTTATGTGTGCACTGCTGTGTTGCCTGCTGTCATTTGAAAGGCAGCCCTGCTTTGCAGGGTGCTTTAAAAATTAATTAGTATGCAAATTCGACTTTGGAATTAAAGTTACTTCCAAAGTTTTAAACTACTTTATTTTTACATACAAGTCACCCCTAAGGTCTCACCTAAGTGCCCCAGGAGTAGGCTGTCTTTAAAATGTTTTGCATGCCCCAGTGAGAGCAAAATGTCCCTGTTGTAGCACAATGGCTCCATAGACTAACATGGGAATACTTTAATAAATTACAACTATTGATGTAGCTAAAAACATACTTCAAAGTATGAAAATGATAGAATAAATCCAAAAACTTATCACGGTTAGGTTTCTTATAACTCTCACAGACAAGACATTAATGAACTTGTTTTCTGTTGTGCTAGAATCCAGCCTTCCAGCAGCCTTTCCTGATTGGCCAGCCTTTGGCAGGCGGAGCCAAACTGCTCTGATGAGGTGTGAAGTGGCCTGCATAGAGACAAAGGACATCTGACGGGAGGAGATCTGCAGCTGCAGAGCAAAAAGCAGGATGGGGGTGGAGTAGCCAAACTTGTCTTAAAAGAGGGAATGACAGTTAGGACAGGACACAGACTCACCCCCACTTCATGCACCCCTAGCCAGATGGGGAGACGCAGTAAATTAAACTAGCAGAGGGGCTGGAAAGGGAGTATTAGTGAAACTTAGCCCCACCAGTGGGTTGGCTTAGCCAGTTCTTATCCTCCAAGAGAGTTTCTCCACTTTAGATTTTAAGGAAAAGTGTTTTTTGGGACATGAATATGCCACACTTTAGAGGAATTTGTCATACTTCTGGGTGTCACCCTGTACCCCATTGGTCAGGGGTGCCACTCTGCTTGTCACCCAGGAACACTAAATAAATATGATTACATAGCACTTGCTTGCTTACAAAGACAATACTACAGTCAACCATGTTAGTAACATGAAGCATACAACAAGAGTCAAGATTGCCATCAACTCTTGGACCAGATAAAAACTTTGTGGACACAAACACGGAGAAAAGATGACCTACGGAGAATATTCTGTACCTAAACAGATATTTTCTCATTATTAAAGAAAAGAAGATGATCTGTTGTCAAATCATCAGGGCATTAAAAAGGATTGACAGGATACCTTGGATTGTGCAGGAAACTGTGCTAAACTAAGGCTACAGGTTATAATCTGGACTTGTGGTCCAAGGAAGAACTTTACTCTTGGAGAATGTTTGGGCATTTCCATTTGGGTTGCTTCTGTATGCAGACTGAAGTGCACATAAAACTTCTGCCAGTGAGCGGGGAGGTAGGTACCCTCTTAAGATGATAAATATGACTGAATACCTGATTTTACAATGTGCATGCTAACTAGAAGGCCTTTTTCCAAAGTAGGATGCAAAACAGAATGAAACTAATTTAAGAGCACAGAATGGTGCACTAGAAAGGGAAGCTCTTAAGATGCTCTAGAGTCAGAAAATATCACCTCAACAGCTACCACCGTCTTGAATGTTTGCACTCCTTCATTAGCAAAATATAGCAGTCTAAACAAAACAGAGGATCAAGATTCAATGTCATATTCTGCAATATTATTTCTTGCCATTTCACATTATGTGTATGCCATTTTTAAATGGATGCTGCTCATACAGTAGGATTTCTAGAAATAACAACAAGCATGCTTGACACTAAGAGTAAAAGCAGCTTAGGCTTTCCTTTGGAATCAACAAACCGATTCTACATGGTGGGCAACGACTTACAGTCAAACTTGCTACAGTCTCTATACCTCTTTTGTAGTCGCCTGTTGCATGCATCTGCTGAAAGTGAATTTTCTATAGATGCTAATTAGTTTTCACAGTGCAAATTATAGATAGCTCAAGATAAGAGACAGCCACAGTGGGGCTCCTAAGGTCTTGCTTTGGTTTCCAAACAGAGGCCAAGTCTTTTACATTTTTTGTAAGATTTGTTTTCTCAAGCAGGAACACAGTGCAAGCCACAACATCCTCATATGAAAGTAAAGCTGGAGATACCATATTTTCCTGGGATGGAAAAAACAGGAATTATCTTCCTGACAATCAAACCTGCCTTAGCCTCCACACGGTGGGGCATGTTGTTTGTCTGGTGGTGACATTCCCCAGTGACTCAGGGAGGGCTCAACAGACCCTTATAGAACTGACAGGACTCTTTCAGGTGTACAATGCATGGAAGGAAAGGCTGGCGAAACACCTTAAGCTGGAGCCTTCCTATTGAATAAATCATTCTAAAAAACATAACACATCAAAAAAAGAACTGAACGCAGCAGCGCCCAGTGACGTTTAGCATAGACCCCAAGAGGAACCCACAGTGCTTTTAAAAAAGAGAAGCAATGACTACACACGTTTCGGGGGCCTAGTCATTTAACTTCCGACATACCTTAACAAGTGGCCGCAATTTGCGTCAGCACAAACTTAAATCGTCGAGAGCATTTTATAGTTTCCAGGCACAACTATCATTGCCTCGGATAAATGCAAACCTCTTTAATGGTGGACTAAGAATACAATTTGTTTATCAAATGTGCAAGTTTCAAACTCTAGACCTGAGGGGGTGGAGCACAAATGAGACAGGAGACCTTTGCTTTTATCACCCCCCCTCCCAACCTACTCCTAAACAATGGCATAACAAGGGCATTAAGTGACCAAGGGCCAGATGTATCAAAGGGTTTTACGCATTCTGTGTCTATGGCAAAATGTGTTCATACATATGGCCCCAAATGCGAACAGTGTAAATAGACTCCTCGACCCTGGCTTTAGTAAAGGGCACTCAATAAATCACTGAAATGATAACTCACACATCAATCATGCACTGCTCATGACCTCCCATATGACAGCACAGATGACATGTTAGATATCATTGATCCCGTCACTGATATGAAGGATGATATCACTGATGGCATCGTCCAATGGTACCACTATCATTTTCACTAAGAAAAGTATTAGGAACTAATGTAATACTATGTAATCTAAAATAATAGACTAACTAAAAAACAAATGTTAATGTTAAGTTATGTATTAAATGTGTTCACAGTTCTAACCATAAATGTAATTAACTGTGGTTGATAAATGAAATCTTGAGGGTTTTTTAAAGATAATTTAAGCGGTTATAACCAACGCTAACCACATTTTCAGTCTAACCTTGTTTTTTCAGTGAATTTCATTTTTTAGATCCTATATAACATTCAACAGTTGGATGCAGGCCCTTTGACCGACCCGCCATGGTTGGAACATACTGAACACAGGTCAGGAGCTGCAACTAAGCCAATCTGGATGAACAATCGTAGGCCAGGCCCGGTAACCAATCTTGCACGGGCAGCCAGCGCCTGGCCTACAGGCAGGCCTGCCACCAACTTACCACAAGAGGTCAACCTTCACCATACACAGCCTTCGGCCTTTAGCCATGCACAGTACAGGTTGTGCGTGGCCTTCGGCATTCACCCAGGTCCTGCGACCAGCCCAGCGTTGACAGCCAGCCTCTATAGCATAATGCTAATATCTCGAAAACTACTGGATGGATTTACACCAAAACAAACAAACTGCATTTTCTTTGGTAAAGTTCTACTTTCATGCAAAGTTTTGAGTAATTCCATTCAGTACTTCTGTACCAGTGAGAAAAGAATAGTACAGGAATTAAAATGGAAGATGTCAGTCCCTCCCACTCCTTTTTTCACTCCGCTTGATGGATCTGCACAAACCTTGGCATAATGTACCTCAATTAAGTAGGATGATCTTTTTTATTGTAATGGTTTGTGGAAATTCATTAAATGGCACCAACGTCATTAAGAAATCAAAAAATGTGTTTTCAATCGAAACTCTGGCTTAACTACAACCACGAATGCCTTTCCCAATAGTCTCTCTGCTTCTCTGAACCATGTCAGTCCTACACCGTGCATGGTGCTCTGCTGATCCCCTACTGCATTTGGTGTGTGAGCCAGTGGGTCTCCTAGCTTGACTGCGTAGCGGGAGTTTACAAGAAGCCTTCTGTGCCACTGGCCTGCTGCCCTTATCTGTGATCGCCAATCCTGAAATAACGATTGCGCATGTCACTTATGATTAGTAATGTTGCCCAGCAGCAGCCATTTTTGATGAATCTAGAATACAAGTAACTCAATTAAGTTCAGTGCTAAGCCCTGGCAAACACATGTACAAATTAAGCACCCAAGGTGTGCTCCCTGTTTCAGTCAGATACTTACTGCTGTGCTGGTTTTACTATAAGCATCAGTAAATATAAGACCCGTCAATTTTATTTGATACTAACTGTAACTACGCATAATCACAATTTACAAACATTAGAAAAATGTAAAAACATTTGGGATACTACAGCAAACTGTCATTTTTTGATCGAACAAGTTGGCACAGTAAGTTAAAACTTGCTGTTGACATCTGCAGTGACGTGAAGGTCACGTGTGTGATTGCTGACAAGACGATTGAGCCTTCCATTCTTTTGCGGTTAGTGAACAAAGTACCATTTACATTATGGTAATTAGAGCCTCTGTGACTTAAAGCGCTTGGAGACGGCAGAATGGCGGTATATAAAGCCCTACAAAGCAAGCTATTATTGAGGTGCTTAGACATGCAAAAGTCCAAGCAAGTGACATCTCCGAGCTGCAGGCCTCCTACGGCCCTCCCTTTATACCTAGTTATGATAACGTAACAAATCTTAGTTAGCTATCCGAGTTATGATTGCGCAAAAAAAAATCACCAGTTACATACTCGTAAATATAATTGTAAGATGTAAACGTCATAGATATTGGTTCGCGGCAAATCTTCCCTAAATGCTGCAAGCTCAAAGTTACCCACGGTTTTTGCAAGCTCTCCTAAGATTCTGCAGCTGGTGTACTCAAGCAAGTCACGTGACAGCACTGTGCCCAAAGCTACAGTCATACTTGCAAAACAAAGATGGGAAACAAAGACTGCATTTACACGGCAAACAACATCGCAGTGGCTGCGTTTATGCAACCCATGCTGATAAGAGTGCTCCGAGTAATGTTTTACGGCGAGACAATCTCCTTTTGTGCTTCCACCGAGTTTAATTCTAGGCAGCGATAAATACTTTAAAACTAGAACGCGAACTGCATTAAAATCAACATTCACGAGCAGCTTGTACACTAGTCCATAGGCCAGAAAGTAAACGTGTTGCACATATTCCACATGAAGAAACATGAAAGACATACAAGAGGGGCGTGGACCAGCCACCAGGCAAAAGTGCACACAGGGCTGCCAGATGGGAAAGGGAGGACATTAATTCTCGTTATTGTGCTGTACCTGTGGCATGCAATACACTATTCTCATGTATACCTTTCTAATATACTCAGGGTCACTGGTATTATGCGGCAGGGGAGGGCCAAATTATATGGCAGGGATGAGAATTATGCAGTAACAAAAGACAAATTATGATGCGTAATGCAGAACATTTCATTATAGTATTATGTCATTATTTTGACATTTTTAGGTTTCGCCTGCACAATCTATTGTTTTTAATATAAACTTAAAAGGGACTTACATCCTCTCTTTCCTGTCTTCTCATTAGTTCCTGTGCATGCCACTTACCTTTCCACCATTTCTATTGGCTGTTGCATATTTTCCAGCATTTACCAATGCTTGTTCCTCGTCTGCTTATCTTTTCAGTTTCCCGCCCACCAAACTACTGTTAACATCCGCTTTGGTGGAACTATATTTTCATAAAGTATTGTCCTTTACTATTGCAGCAATTTTATATAACAATTTATCACCCAGAGAGATTAAGTGGTTTGCATAGAATCACAGAATGTTGCGGGGTACCGCGAGACTCGAACCGGGATCCCCAGCTCTCGAGTTAGCAGGTCTGGCCGCTGTGCCACATCTTCTCCACTACCGTGTTATCTATCAGGGAGCTCTTTCCTTCTCCCAGACGATGAAAATAGCTCTTTATTCATTACATAGGCGAAACCATCAGGGTTGGAAATGCTGCTGCAGCCTGCCTGTGGTAGAGGGTATGTCACTTCAAGAAGAGGGTGCACCTTGGCCCTCCGCAACTTCTGCCGTTCAAGGGCTGTGAGGCTAAGCGAGTTGGACAGAAGAGCAAAGAACTCAGTGTAGCACTGCCCACCTGTGCGCAAGACCGGAGAGGCACGTTGCAACGGCGTAACGATAATTGAGGGGTTCCCCCTGCAAGGTAAGTGGAGGGGCCCACTACGGACTCTATCAGGATCTACCCGGCCGAAGTGCAGTGCTGAGGGGGCCCCCTGGAGCTTGGGGGCCCCCCCACACTGTGGGGGATGCAGGGGCCTGTGTTACGCCCCTGGCTCGTTGCCATGACACGGTGAAGTGTTGCAGCAAGCAGGGTGATCCCCGTACCTCCTCACATGTCCACACCCAGCAGAAACCATGCATGCCATAACCCAGCGAGGCCTGTAAACCAGCCCCCTCATGGAGTGGCTGCCACCCCCGCCAGCAAGCTTCAGAACTCCTAGGTCCTCCACCTCACTTGCCTGTTGTGCACCGTGCGGTGCAAGGAGGAGATACGGGAGCCTGGCAAGCAGCCGTCAAAACAGTCTGCTGGCTGATGCTGGTGGCTCCCCATGAAAAGAAGCCTCGCCCCAGAAGATTGGCTGCAGACATGGTGCAAGCACCCTGCACCACAAAACCAGGTCAAGCTGCCCTGCCGCACAGAGAGAAGCTCTCCACTTGCCTTCCAAGCTCGGCTTAGCTCCTCTTCAGAGGAGCAGTAAAAGACTCCGCCACGGCCTACGTGGAGTGGTGACTGAAGCCCCACCTAGTGGGCACTCTGCCACACCTCACCCGGCCCTGGCGACTGCGGCCTCAATACATGGACAGAGACCGAAAAAGATTCCCTGCCGCACCTGCAGTACACAGTCTGCATTGTAAACCCTGCGCGGCCCGCAGTTACAGAAAGACTACTGAGGCCTGTGAAAAGAAAGCTGCCAAGAGCCCAGTGAACCACACAAACACTGAATGGTTGTGTGTGGAGTTTTATATAGTGCGAACTAGACCCGAAGGTATCAGAGCGCTTTACATGAGCACCAGTTATGTTACAGACGGACACATTCATTTTTGTTAGGCACCCTGCACTGCTATCTTCAGTGCCCCGTGAGGCCAGCAGCATCTACCAAGCTGCCGTGGCTTCCTGCAGTGTTTGAAGCGCCACCTAGCAGCTGTGTTGGCACCGCAACTGGCAGCTTCAAATGAGAACTAAACAAATTGAAGACAAACCCGTCCGGCGTGAATAAGAGCCTTGCAAAGCCCCTCTCATCTTGAGCTGTTGCCCATAGTCCTGTGTGTAGCCTCTCCACTAAACCGCACAGCAGTCCGTAGCAGAGGAAGACTACGCAGCCAATGAGAACCTCTGCAGAGCCACCTAGTGGCTATGTGTAGTACTGCACAGATTATAAAGAGCGCAATCCAGTCCTGTATTTCAGCACTGAAGACAACATTGCACCGGCGTTCCCCAGCCCCCGCGTCTTAATACCCAGCGCAGCAACAGCAGTGCACGCCCCCTAGCGTCTGGCTGCCGCCTCTATGAGAACAGAAGTGACTTTTCCCTGATGGACAGAGTAGAGGCCGGCCTACAGAGTGTCACACACCCCTGATGAGGACCAGCCACCACTGCATGCAGTCTTGCCACAGGAGGAGACTACTGAATTCGGTGGTCAGCTGTTGCTCCGGCATGCCGCTAGAAAGACTGCCTGCTGAAGTCGGACTGCGCTCGCAGGAGTAAGACTGGCACAAGGCCTAGCGAGGAGAGTCCTCAGAGAAGGATACCCACCACTGGCCAAGAGAATGGCCGTCTATTACCTCAGCAAGTGACTGTCCAGAAAATCATCACATGCCCCTAGTGGCCTGTCTGTCCTTTTGAAGGGGACAGACTGTTAACCCCTGCAGAAAGCGAGCCCAGCCCAAAGCAACAAAGCCTAAGAAGGATGCGCTCCAGCAAAGAAAAGGGAGACAAGTCCCAAGCAGCACAGCAACGAAAATGCAGCAACCCCCCAAAGGCACGTGGAAAATGTGAGCTGTGCGCACACACCCAGTGGCTGTCTGACGCCACCGCAAGCGAGGAGATAACGCTGCATGCCCCAGTGGTGAATGGCCATCACTGCAAGAGAGAGGAACGTGTATGTAAGGCGCCAGCAGAGGGCGAAGTCAGAGGACAATTGTCCAGAGACTAGCTGATAGCCCACCTGCACCTGGGTTCAGTTGGTAGGCACACCAACCATGTATCATCCAACGTTGTCGTTTGCACGAGCGGCTCAGCTGTGATTCTGTCAGTGATACTGCAGGGACCCAGGCAGCCCACAAACAGCCCTGCACAGTTCACAAAGTCTCGTGGCAACCCAGTGAAATGGGCCTCAAGGACATTCCTGCATGAAGGTATCCTATAACGAGAGATGGTCTGGAAGCTGCTCCATCGACGGGTACCGGGTGGCACTGGGGCATCAGAGTAAGACATCTCAAACATGGTCTATGCCATGACAGCGGAACTTCCGCCACTAGTGCATTAGCTCTTTGCGAATCGGGACTACCGTGTTTTCTAGATTTCAAAGCTTGCCTGAATGACCTTGCAATAATACACTGTACAAACTACCAGTCAAGCCTTTCTTACTGGGGTGCTCAAGTACTTCAGTTAATGGGACCAGACAAACTTCAATACTTTTGGGGCTGTTGCAACTGAATGTATTTGAAAGTTCCAGTGTGCGACAACGCTACCTCATCGAACGTACACACATATAATCGCCAACCAATAATTGGGTCGCCACCTGCTATGTACACTTACCCATTATGCTTTGAAAGAGCCATTAAAGAGTGTAGTTTGGATTGCACCGTAAGCCTGTGTATCCAGATACGCTAGGATGGGAAAGTCTATTACTATAGTTAGTCCAAAGAGATGCAAAGAATGAAAGTGTACAGTATCTGCATGTAAAGAAGAGATGTCACAGAGTTCATATAGCTAGAGCCATTGACAACCGGGGGCAAAGGCCGTGCAAAAGTAAAAGCACCCGCCCTCATTATATAAACATGCATTTATGGAGACAGAGATAAGGAAACGCACATATAAACTATATAGCAAAAGGGACTTGGGCAATTGCAGGGTATACCCCAGAAAAAACAAGTAAACAACATGATTACATAAACAGGAGAAAAAAACGCATTTATAAATTAAGGCGGGCTCAAATAAAAACAACATGAAAACATAATAAAAACATTAACGTGTCTGCATGCTTATTATATGTGCGTACTTGTATTAACATGTATATAAATATTCACTGAAAAAAACAAAAGGTTAAAGTGACGTTAGCAATTGTAATAATATCTTACTTTATATATTTATTTAAACCTTAGAAATGTACTGAAAAAAGTTAGAGACGTTACAGTTGGGTGAAAATGTCAGTTAAAACAGACCATTTTAAACAAACAAACCACTGAAATTCACCAGTTAAACGTATCTCAAGTAACTATAACTAGTGCCCTTAAGTAACTATAACTCAAGCCTCCGCCATGCAGTGTTATCAATGATGTAATTTTAGATGTTGCAGTGATGTTATCAATTATATATATATATATATATATATATATATATATATATATATATATATATATATCTGCACACACGCATTGTATAAACATGTGGGTGAATCAAAACAAATGTATATAGAAATAAATATACATACAAAAATAAAATAAAAATATGTTAATAGGAGGTCGAAATTTAAACAAAGATGATTTGGTCAAAATATTGAACTACACATCAAAACGATGCTATTGTAAAAGATGTGTTTGAAAAGTGACTTTTGAAAAAGATGTTTTGTAGAACAATGTTATCACGTGGACCACTAAAGTCCTCATGATAACAATTTCCTATTGTGCTTTTATATTTAGAATTTTTAAGGTTTACCTCGCTTAGTGAGAATGAATGGGTGGACCTTTTCAACATGTTAACCCTTTTCCTTACAGGTTCAGTAGCTACAGTTGTTTCATAATATTTTATCTCCATTATCAATGGAAATGATAGATATCCAAAATGTAACATGCTCCCCTTGATAAAACATGTGAGATTTGAAGGTAAAATACTTGCACATAATGAACATCCATGCTTAGGAATCCTCATCAGAGCATTTTAAGCCACCCCTTTTTTTGCAGTCACTGAATTCGGTCATGTTTGATGGCAGCCTCTCAGATCAGAAATGTATCCATGTTCAATGTAATATTGATATGAATGTTAAAAAAAGGTTTTGGTAGATGGAAACTCAATACCACTCTACAATAAGATGAAGAGATCCGGAAGCATACACTATTAGGTATGGTGAATGACTTAATTAACAAGCATTGGCATAACCAATAGGTCTCGCCTTTAGGACCTTATAAGTGTTTAGTTATCCAGCACAATATCCTTGGTTCAACAACATCAAGTGTTGCATGGCTAAACACTTATAAGGTCCCAAAGGCGAGACCTATTGGCTATGCCAATGCTTTTTGTATTCTTCGTGGGGTAATAGGACACAGCTCGACCTTAAATTGTCTACAATTAAAATAAATAAAACCTGCGTGCGATTAGACTGCGGGTCTACAGGAAAGGAACAAGCAGAGAACTGATTTTGTTTTGTTTGAACTAGATCTAAAAATGTAGGGCATAGATTCAAAATGACAAGTCGTCAGCATCCAGTGATCAGTGGAATGGTCACTCGCTGTACGCATGTTCCTAGTGTTTAGGTGAGAACAGGCTGTTTATTGTTCGAAAGAAGAAGCAGATTAATGTCTCCGAGTGCAATTCCTCATATGGGCACATTTGGGTGATAAACATCAGTGACACGAAGACTAAATTGCCCGGTAAGTTTAAAGACAGATTCGAGATAGGGGAGGAATTAAGTCGTCGGTGAATCTAATGTTTTTGCCAAACACTTCGGCCTCATCTTAGATTGCGCTGATGCACGAGGCGGCCATTAGATCTCCCGGACCCAGTACCAATCTTTTGTCACCTTTCTTGCCCCTTTATCAAGCCCTTCAGGAAACAAAACCTCTGAAAGCATTCAATCAATAACGAGATCAGTCAATATTATCTGTGAGAGAAACGGGACTTGCAGGCTCTGTTTGAAGAAGGCTGTTTCTCTAAATGCTGTAGCATGGGCATCTTATCAGTAAGTGAGCGCGGTGCCACGAAAGTGACTGAGCGAGTGTAGATAACGTCACAGTAATTCGGGGCCCTGCAGAGACACACGGACCCTGAAGGGCAGAAAGCAGCTCGGCAATGCGGGAAAGGAGGAGTGACGAGTATTCTGATACCAGGTCTGGAGTCGACCTTCCCCTTTAAGTGTATTTGCCTGCACTCAGGGGAGGGGACAACGTTGCATATAGTAACAGAAGACGACAGTTTGGACGGGATCGGTGGTAGCGAGGGGCCGAGAGATAATGGGGGTTGTTTGAAAGGACACAGAGACCTGATACGTAGAAGGAGAGAGGGTCTGCAAAAAGAAACAGAAACCAGTAAAATAAACATATGGCTTGGAAGTGCCCCGCTTGCGCAGTGGCATGTCTCGCTGTTGCGGTTTGATTAGCTAGTAATGGGGAGGAGCGGGTGAGAGAGGGGGAGGAAAGCCTGCCATGCGAAGGAGCGGGTGAGAGAGGGGGAGCAAAGCCTGCCAGCTGTGCGCGTGCACGACATCGCAAACGCAAGCTGGAGGCCTGAAAAAAAGCCACTAATTAGCACTTCCAAAACCCACTAACTAAAACTCTCGTCAGAGCAGCGTTAAAGCGCTGGCTCAGGCGAGACCTGAAAAGGTACACTTCCTAGCATTGCTCATGGGCGGAAATATGTAAAAATATGTAAAAAGAAAAAAAAAACAAGATCTTAAGTTATACTGTGGAAACAAAGGAAGATCAAAATAACAAAAGATATGAGGGCTTGAAATTTTAATTCTGCAAATGGAGGGAAAATGAGAAAGTAGTAAGCAAGAAAATCAAAAGCTAAAAATGTACTTTTAGTAGTAGGGTAAAATTTATGAGGAGGGGCAAATCTATACTGGATTCGTTTTCAGAAAAGCCAAGTAAATACATTCCACAATGACAGCTTTAAAAGCACAAAATATTTTTTGAAAAAAAGACATGGAAATGTTGAAGAAGTCTTTGTACACCAGAAACTAAGATGCAGAAGCCTGTGAACATTTCCTAATACACCAAACATTTTCTTTTTTGGAGTAAGATCAACAGGGTTTCTCTTAATCCTCATTTACAGGATAAGAATTTGGGGATGTCTTGATGAAGACATCATCACAATCTAACACAGGCTAAAATAAGCTCTAATGGAAATGTTATGTTTTCTTCTAGCAACTCTTTGCAACAGATTTTACTGCAATAATTACGCAAAGAGTTGATAGATGCGCATTGGACTTTGTTGGGTCTGAAAACTACATCGCCTATAATTCTGTGCAAGGAGCGGTGGAGGCATGGCCATGTTTGTAGCGCTTTTTAGCGCCATCTTCATGTCCCACAGCGCGAGAACTGCATCGGATTTTGTGGGGCTTGACAATTACATTGCCCATTATTCTGTGTAAGGAGGAGGTGGAGGCAAGGCCCTGTTTGTAGCACTATATAGCGCACATTTGTGCCCCAGCACAGGATGTACGCAGGGAGCACCTGGGCCAAGACCAGGCCTATCTGCGCCCATCCATGGCCAGACGAGGCTGGGCCACCCCCCTATTGCCAAATTTTTATTATTCTGGAAAATGGGCAAATGGAAAATGCCTGGCGGTCGGCCCACTGAGGTAAGGCATCCAACTATTGAGAAATTTCTGAACCATGCAGTGGGGGTAATATCGAGAGAAACTGAAATCGCAGGAAGGCGACTCTCCCTCTCCAGCGAAGCATGTGCTTTATCCTTTGGTCTGTCTCATATCCCCATACAATATGACATAACCACTGTAGAAGCTCATGTTCACTGTAACAACAGTAACTCAGCCGAGGAGTCTATTACATTGCCAAAGCTCAAAAGGCCTCCGTCACACACTGGTTCACCTGTGTCCAACCCAGGGTCAGCAGCAAAGTGACTGAAAAAAACTAAAACCCCAAATGGAAAGGCCCAGGACAAACATCAACAAGATGCACGTTTTACGCAAGCATTTTTTGATATGAATAAATTCACAGGGATACTATGTAATAAATGTAAATCTCTCTTGGACATTAGTTTTCAACCCTTGTTTGACCGTCTGGGGGCCATTAATATGCTACTTGCGAAGCTAAGGGATAAGGTATCAGACGAAGTACCCAGTCCCCAAGGTCAACCTCTAATTCCCACAAAGTCAGTACCCTAGCACCAATCAAGCCAGTGGAAACCTCTTCGGTATTCTTTTTGGTTCGGGACACCGGGGGCATTACAGCCAATCGTTCGGATTGGGGTCTCGAGGTAAAGGCGCTGTGCCTACCCAGGAAGAAGCCACACCCGTTATACATCTGGCCCCAGCTGTATGCCCCAATGTCATTGTTTTGGCACATTTACCACATTTAGCCTACCACATAACCGAAACTACTGATCAACTAAAAACACATTTTTCCATAGGCTAGGGAGAAATGTCAAGTGTTGGACTTGGCCCTCTCTCTCTAGGGTCATCCCTAATCTGTTTGCCTTACCCCACCTGTTTCTGAACCAGTTTTTGTTGGCATTAGGACTGCACACCCTACCACTACTAACCAGTGCTAAAGTGCTTGTACTCTCTCCTTTAAACATGGTGAGATTGGCTTACATCCAATTGGCACATTGAATTTACTTGTAAGTTCCTAGTAAAGTGGTACAACATGCACCCAGGGCCTGTACAGTAAGTAATGCTAGTGGGCCTGCCACACTTAAGTAGCCTTTTAAAATGTCTTCGGCCTGCCTTTGCAGTCTGTGGTGCAGTTTTAAACTGCCATTTAGAATTAGCAAAATAATCCGTTTGCCAGCCCTAAAACTTCCTTTTTAATACATATAGGTCACCCTATTGGTAGGCCCTAAACAGCCGTCAGGGTAGGGTACATTGTATTTAAAAAGTTGCATATGAACATTTTAGTTTTACATGTCCTAGTAGTGAAATGCTCTTCAATTTCTTTTTCACTACTGCAAGGGCTACTCCTGACATAGGGTAATATGGGTTACCTTGAAACTTTTATCAAGTGATCATTTGTTTCTTGGAGCAGGTAGGAATAACATGTTTGGTGTCTGAGAAATTTTAATTTAAACCTTCTTTAATGGTAAAGTCAGATTTTGAGTCACAATTCTGAAAATTACACTTTTAGAAAGTTGGCATTTTCTTGTCCAAATGATTTGGTGCCTGGAGCCTGTTCCTGGGTCACATGAATGAGTAGTTGGCCTTTGTGTATACTTCCTAGACAGTATCACAAACGAGGGTCTGGATGCTGAAAGGATGGGCCATCTCCGAGTAGATAAGGTGGGCAAAGCTGTCCCCTGCTACAGTTGCATTTCAAAGGCACTGGATCCGCTCACACACAGAGGACATCACACTAGACTATTGGTCCCCCAGACAAACTGGGACCAGGTCAAGGAGGCAGAAAATTCCAGACACCTCTCTAGGGGGAAACTCCATAAGCTTACCCCACTTCAAAGTGGTCCAGATCTATATATGTAAAAAAAGGGGGGGGGGAGACACTCAGACCAACTCTTCTGTATACTCCTGGAGTTGTGGATACTACAGAAGAAGGATGCCCTGCTGTACTGCTGCCTCGAGGAATACTGAACCAACATATTGTTATATACTTTTTGTGACTATCTTAGACTACCTTAATGCAGTAGTTTTATACTTTGTTTCTCAGACGAATCCCCACATGTACTTCGAGTAAACTTATTCACATAACTTGTAAAGCATTCTGATACCTTTAGGTCTAGCTAGCACTATAGAAAACTCATAAATAAATAAACAGCCAACGTGCGTCCCACCCCATGGCAGAAAATTAGCCTAGGGCTTTTTCAAGACTTTTAGGAGACACTGATTCACAAATATGTGAGCATTTAAGTTCAAGGGCAATTATTCCCATGTATCAAGAGAGGGATACACTGATGAAGTTGATAACAAAATTACTCTAAGGACTTTCTTCTTTGGCTTACCTAAATCAAGTGATTTTGGAGTCAATTTGGAAATCAGAGTGAATTACACTATTTGTTATGTATCTCATCTATCTAAACTAATTGGAACTTTAGGTTATGGTCTTTATCTAAATGGATGTGGGTACAACTTATTAATCAATAATCTGTCAGGGTATTACTGGACAAGGGGTTCAAATAACCCACTTTCTTTCTTTTCAAATCTCTGTTTATTTGTGGACTTTGGAATGTAGTTTAATGGAAAGGCCTCCAAGTACTGCAACTCTTACCCGAAAGGGGATTCAAGAACGAGAAACTGGATGTAGCAAGACAAAGAGAACAGTGCCCTGAAACGCTAACGAAGTCATAAGCCTTCACAGCCTTACTGTGGAACAAATGGGAAACAATGGATTTGACCCCTAAAAGGAGAGCATGCCACAGTTGGATACCAAGGAAAAAGAGGGTGTGTCCACACATTCTGAATCTCTTGACTTAAGGGATGAAAAGGAGTAACTGGGAGTTGGAACGCAGGATTCTCCAAGTTGTGCAATCTAAAACGAGAGATAAGGAGAGACTCCTCAGTGCCATAAAAAACCATATGAATAAGGCACAGGACTTTGAAAATCATTCTTTCCTTCAAAGGAAGCTAATGTCGTCCAATACGGGTGTAGGTGACATGATTAAATATCTTTATTCCACAGGCTGTTTGGATAGCAGGGTTTTGATTTCTCTACAACTGCTTCAGAAAAGAGGCATGGAGCGCCAGAAAAAGTAAATTAATAGTTGATCATGGAAAGACATATTTAATTTAATTAATTAATTTAAGTTTATTATGTTTTGGCTCTCAAAGAGGGCCACATAAAATAAAGACACAATTATACAACAATACTTACAATAAAATCACAGACAAACAGTTGAGAAGAAGATACATCATATACACTGGTCAGACAATTGACAGATATTTCTCTATATTTCATTAAATAAATATTTAAAAACCCTTTAAAAAAGTTAAAAACTTTAAAACAGAACATTTCATTTGGAGGACAGTAAAGTGCATGAAAAAAAGTGTTTACATTTAAAATTCCTAATTGTAAACAAATAGGTTTCAACCTATTTATAACGCAATGGGCGTAAAGCAGGACAGATAAACAGAACGTGATTACGATCCTGTACAGCATTATGACAAAGATTACATATAGGAGATACACCAAACCATTTAGCTAAAAGTTGATTTAGTGGAAGCAAATCTTGTCTTAACAGGTACCATAACCTACGGACTCTGTGGGGGATATTCCATGTGAGGTATTGTTGTGGCAGCTTTAATGTATATGTGTTTAAAAGAAGTTGCCTTTTCGATTTTCCTTGTTGGGCAATCATATCCAATTTATAACTGAGCTCCCAAGATGCATTTTTTAATTTAGACTTTAGTTCAGAGGGAGTAAGTAGGAACAGAGTACTTACATCCAACTCTAACAGAATTACTGCTTCTCTAAAGTTTTTTACTAACAGGGAAAACTCATTGAAATTGCCCAGAAGCTCATTTTTTATGGCTTCCCGTAAGGAATCCTTTTTACCTCTAGCTATGCAAGCTACCCACCTTACCAGAGCTATCAGCCCCTGTACCCAACAACTTCGGAGTCCGAACTCCAATCTACATGAGGATACAGAACAAGCTGTATTAATGGAAGTAATTCTTCTTAATATCTTTCCTTCCATTCTATTGAAAAATCCCCAGTGTTTTAAGTGGAAAGACATAGTGAGATTACCAGGACATGCATATGAGATGACAAGGGAAGAATTGTTCTTAGAATTTTAAATTGGAAAAAACAATCAGACATGACAGATTGAATCAGATGTTGCATGGAAAAGTGAGGGTCGAAATATATCCCCAAGTATTCAACCTTGCCTGCTGTACAGGGAGCAGTAGGAATGGAGGAGGGCCCATGCAAGTCTTGCCATCTTTCAGACTTAATGCCAAGACCAAACTACTGCTAGTTGACAAAAAATTGCAGAAAGGCTGGACAGTGGAAAGACAAGGTGTTAAACTAGCTACTAAGCGATGGCATAGATGATCCATCCGTAATATAAGTTGGGTGTTGACCACATAGAGGAGCCCAGTGCAGCCAAATGATCTAACAAGTGTGATTGGAAGAAGCATGCAAATAAATGTTAGAAAGAGTGGGAGGAGCCCTGCGGAACACCGGAGGTTTCTCCCAGGAGAGCCTAACAAAGGAAGCAATACTGACAGAGAACTAGATTTTAGGTACCTTGAGCACAGACTCTTTCAAGTGTCTTAGACGAATGACAGGGTTCACAGAGTCAAGTACTGCAGAAAGTTCAAGTAGAAGGGCGGCGGAGACTTCCTGGTTCAAAAAGTATATCAACTCTTCAAGGTCAAGAGCCAGAGCAGACTCAGTACCTCTACCTGGACAAAATCACAGTTGCATAGGTCCAGGTAGTTTAGTTCTTTTAGGTGAGAGGCCAGTTGTTTTGCCACAACATGTTCAGTGATCTTGCTAAGAGCAGAAAAAAGGGTAATAAGTCTGTTACAATCCCTTCTTTCACTCACTAGGTAAAGTCCCAGAGGAAAGAGAGAGGAAAATAAAATTAGTCAAAGCCGGCGCTACCACTGAAGAGCAGGCCTGTAGAACAGGGACTGGACAAAGGTCCTCATGGGATAAGGATTGATTTTCTTTAATATGGACCCAATCTTGTCAGAATTGGTTGGAGTTAAAAATTCCCAGTTCACGAAAGAGGATGTGGAAACCATAGGACCGAAGGCTGTCTAAAACGTTCTCAAGTCGGCTGTATATAGCTTGAATGTTGGACAGGAAAAAGGTGGCAATTTCCTTACAAAACTCTTGGGGGGGGATGTAATGAGAGAGTTGCAGAGTGAGGACATGAAAGCTCACTATGTACTAAATAGCTTACAGGTTGGATTGGGAGCGCCAATAATGGTGTCACAAAGAACAGTAGATTTAGCTAAGATTTGTTTTCTTATAAATCTTCAATCTTTGCTTATAATTCTTTACTGCCATAGAAGGAACGCCATTTCCATTCAGTCTGAATGAGATAAAGGTGGCTATTCTTGAAGGCATCTGTATACCAATTATTGGATAGCTTTAAGCAGTAAATCATAGAAAAGCTTTTTGGGGAATCATTATCCAGAGCATTGGAGAAAACCTTATTAAATGAATTTAAGGTATCAGATACATAGTTAAATGAAAAAAAGGCTAGATGCCAACCTTCAAGCTGTTGCAAGTCTAATAGGGTGTAGTTGTTTTCCAAACCTGCGACAGCAAATACTTATGTTATTGCAGAAGGGACTTCCTATTCTCAAGGTGAATATAGAACCTAGCTCCACACTCAAAAGCATTCCACCGTCTAATAATCAATGAGGTTTTTTTATCCTCTAGTGGTCACCCTGTCTATAGAAAAAAAGCTTGTTCTTTTCGTTAGATCCTCACCCACTCTAGCAGTGGCATGTTTCATCATCGGGTCTCATCCTGATCCCTAAAAACCATGATGGGCTTTATTTCAGGGAGAGCATTAGATAATGTGAACCGGGGTACTCAAGATATAAAAATAATTGCCTCAAACCAATCAAGGTGTTCCTTTATTAGTGGTGATTTGGGTATGGTTAACAATTCTAAAGAAAGCGGTGGGTGTTTAGAATATAATGGTACAAATACTCTAATTGCTGGGGGACATGCTTCGTCCCTTTAGCAGATGGCCTATTGGGTCCAGGACTTTCATCAGGACAAACACACTGCCCCAGAACTTATTTTAGAACATTCAAACACATGCAAACCAATCAAGCGTACAAGGTGATATATTACTCGCCTACTAGCTGCTGTATTCTTATTTGACTATATATAAGAGAAACATAAATTCAGATTGGTACAGCCAGGGTGAGATAATCAACATTCATTTACATTCAGCATATGGTGCCTGGTTGAGGTATACATAGTCTTTTGCAATCCATGTCACAAGACATTAGTGCTGACATATCACTCTAATATGAATGCAGACATGCACTTGACATTTATTTCTTATAACAGTGTCTGGTGGTCTGGAAGCTGCTCGTGCCACATCAACTGTGTGATTGTCTCAAGATCACAAACCATACCTGGAGAACCTAATGTCCCATAATATGTACCTGCGGAGGTCTTATTACACAGAACATTCACCCTATGAGGGACTCCTATAATGCTACTTGGGAGGAGGGGGGCATGCCCCTGTAGTCACACACTGAGCAAGAATATCACGCTGGCACAGAGAAAAGTGTCCATTTTTAAGAAGGAGAGCCAATTCCTCCATTTCATGTTGAAGTAGAGGGGGAGGAAAATAGAGAACGAGATAACAATGTACATAAAGGATGGCACTTACTTTTTTCCCAATGTAATAGAGTGATGGAGGTCCAGAGCCTAAGACTTTGCCAATAGTCACATGCCATTGGCAAACCTACTGGAGCTTTAAAGGGCAACTCCAACCGGCTCAGGTATACACATGTCACACTCCATACACTAACAAAATGTTGAGTCAGGTGGAGAATGGGCTGCCAAGTAGGTTTGCCAACGGTAAGCGACCACTGTATGCGTAAATGTATGATAGTCTGATGACACCAGCAGCTTGCTTGTGAATGTCGTACAGTAAATTCTCCCTACAATCGGCTCCACAATAATTATGAGGTAATTGAGGACCAAATTATGTGGCAGATTGACTAAATCATGGAGTACAGGAAAGGCAAATTATAGGTCATGTTTTGAGCTTAGATGTGCAAGTGGCACTATTATCCAGTTAGTTTGGCATTGTAATGTGCATTTATGAAAAAGAGGCCCAAGCGCCGTAGAAAATGCATGCGTTTCCTAGAAAAGAAAACTATGTGCATTTATCATATTCTATTAACAAATGGAACTGCCAATTATGAATAATGTGGTCTTGCTTGGAAGCATATGAACAGCGTTTTAATAATATATTGTTTTCTACAGTAAAATAGTTTGTGAAAAACAAATACAGTGTCGCACATTGCAGAAACAGACCTACACGAGATTCTGGTTCATTCGGTTACATATTAGCTGTTGTTGTATTCTGTTTTCACACTATAGAAATACCAGTAAGAAAGAGTGCAGAAGAACAGTTCAGTACACTGTGTAATATGTGTCTCAAGACTCGGGTGTTTACAGTGGTTTGGGACTCCAGTAAAAGCTAACTGCACTTTGGAACTAACTGCTGCTTTCACAACAGTGTCTGAGAAGGAAAGAAGAATTTGCATAAATAGTGAAACAAAACCTTTTTTTAAATGAAGGAAAAGTTACTCTTTCTGCCCTGTTTAAACTATTCTTCAACAAGATGTTTCACACGGTAGAAAAGCGTTCTTCAGTAGTTCACACAATACCATATTTGCACCATTCTTACCTCAATCAACAGCCGAAAGGTGGTGACACATTAACTTTCACACACACTGTGCAGCGTTTTAAACATCGTTTAATAATTTTAAGTTAGAAACAAAACTAGCAAATGATGCTGCAGATGGCGTATTATGTGCAAGTAACGTCAGAGATGCAGATCCTTAATTGCACTGAAAAGATGACTGCCATAAACCACACAGCAGCAGAGGCATCGCCTACAAAGGCGGGTACCCACGTTTATATACCCTGCAGAGAGTGCACACAGACAAGGTCAGCTGTCTGACGCATTAACAGGTATTGCCTCTCATCCAGTGACAGACTTACCAACTATCAGCTGTGTCTTGACTCAAAGACTGAGGGCCTGTTTATGAATTTGGCAGTTTATCAGACCATCAAACCTGTAGTCGCAGTCCCTGGACCGCTAACTGGTGGTCCGCCTGCCGTATTACGAATAAGCGGTGGGACCGCCGGAGATCATGGATCCCGTGGCAGTGGCGCGGTGGTCAGAGGCCTGAATATGCTTACCGGGGCTGCTGTGGCACCGCCAAGCACATTAAGAGTTTCCTGACCACCTCACTTTCAATGGCAGTGAGCCTGCCATTAAAAGTGTGGTGGTAAGGAAACTTAGGTGGCCCTACAGGGCCCCCGTTGCCTCAGGGCCATGGGATGCATGCGGGGGCCACATGGTGTGCCCCCTGCTGCACGCACTCCCTTTCCTGCACGTCATGAACTATAGATACCATATCGTGCAGGAACGGGCTTTGGCATTCCCACTGATGTGCCTTTTTAATAGCCACCACCATGGGAACACCAAAGGACTGCCCACCAGACCAGGAGAAAACTCCTAATCTGGCAGGTGGTCTGAACACAGGTTTGGTGGTCCTGGAGCGGGGCGCTGGCGTGGCTGCGCGTTCCAGGACCTCCAAACTCTTAATCAGGCCATAAGATTTTGGAAGAATGACACTTAGGGCTCTATTAACAAAGGGAAATGTACCCATGTAGATTTACTACAAGTAAATTTATTCTTACACTATGGACTAACTTTACTACATTTGGTTAAAGTAACTCGAAAGTGTAGTCTTATATAATCCCACACCTGAATTTAGCAGATGGAGCCTAATTTAAGACTGTAAACTTATTTGTAATTTTTCACGCATAGGAGCATGTCTTGCCCGACAGGGCAGAAATCTCTGTATGGTGAAGAACAGGAAAATACTAAATATTTATTAAAAGTACAACAAAAATAGTACCATGTTTTAATTTAAATACGGAAGTAAATGAATTTAAAATATACATTTGAAATGTGGAATACAATGAAAAAATATAATACAGCAGTATTTATGTAATTTTTAACTCGTTATTTAAAGATTTTAAATATAGTAAATTAAAAATATTTTTCTGAAGATGTAAATAAAATAAAATCCAACCTACAGTATAACTTTTAAAACATATAAAATTTATATTTTAAAATGTTAAAACAGTTTACATGTTTTATAATAAACTAATGATTATATTTAATTTATTTTTTAAACATTCAAATAATTTTATTTATATTTTTATAAGATTAAAATAAGTAAATTGAACATTAGTTCTTAGTAGTCCCTGTCTACATTATTCTCTATCTATTGAAGAGTGTTGCAGTACCATTGGTTGTGGTGCTGTTTTTGTTCCTTTTCGGCTGTTGTAACTATAGAAGTGAAGTTTGTGTCCCTCTCTAAACCTCTTGTTAACCATACCCAAGTCCCTCTTTACTCCACCCTTAATCCCCTTTTTCCATCCACCCCCACATTTACTACTAAAACAAAAACCTACATGTTCGTAGATCTCTGCAGTCCGGTGGAGAACTCCACAAATAAAAGACAGGAGAGGCAGAGGCACAGACCTTCACAAGTAGGTGAGTGAATAGCATTCTGTGGTACATTAGAACTAAGCATGCTACCAAATGCAGTTTGTGAACAGGTAACATAGCTTTCAGACAAAGTTCTCACCGATAGGAAAAGTGACACTGATGTGGGGCAACTGATTGCCTGACAAAAGTCAAATGCTCTGTACATGGACTAACTTTAGAAGACCCAAATATCTGAAACAAAAAAATAGGAAAAATAAAAAAGGTTTCTAAGAAAGTCCTTGCATGGGACTGATTAAGATTTTTTGTATTTAAATACAACAGGTGCTTGGGCTCCTGGCCGAGGAATAATAGTGGCATGCTTCATCACAGGTGCCTTCTCATCGGAGTAGGTGGATACCACTTAAATGTGCTCAACCACTTGCTGGGAATTTATAATAAACCTTTTTCTCTGGATAAGCGAAGGAATCTTTTTTTTTTCCAAAAATTTGCCAGGGTATACCTTTAAGATATCTCTTTTTAATCCATTGGTGTCTATGCCATGATTATGGATGCGTTATGAAAACGTGATGTTTCATACATGAATTGAGAAGTTTTCAGATGTTTCTAAAAGCCCAAGAGGGTCTCCGGCTTTCTTCAGGTTGTGCAAATTCCCAGCCTAAATATAAGTCAGTGGCTTGCACTTTATAGTAAAGGCATAAGGCATTTGTACTGGTTTGTTGCCTTGAATTCTTTGATTACTTGTGACGTAAATTAGAAAGGGTATATCATGACTGATTGTTATTATTTTATCGAACGTAGTCCTACTGCGTTCTGAGCTGCATTTATTATCCTGGTCCTGTTTACAATGCTGTAGTTTAATATGCATCACAAGCTCCATCAGTGGGGGCAGGGCTGTCTGGGTGTCACCCTCGGGCATTACCAACATGAAGCCTAGTAGCACTTTAAAGCAGGTCTAGAGTGACATGGACAAAAAAGGAGAGCACAGCCCAAAAATATACCTTCCTGGAGCCCAGAAATACACTGAGATGGGTCCGACAGTAGGCAATAGTAACAATAAAAATAAAGGGTCTGGCATGGGGAAATGTATGGATGATGAAACGTTTACCCAATCCTAAGTAACACTTTGGAAACTTGGCACCTCTCCAAAGAGGATATGGCGCAGAGGACAAAGCTGCGGACTCGGGAGCAATAATCCAGGTTAGAGTCTTGGCGTCGGCTCAACAACCTTTGATTCTGGGCAAATCACTTAATCTTCCCCTGCCCATGGACTGTGCCTTGATACCCTCATGGGTGATAAGTCGCACTTATAAATCTACAAATTTAGAGTACCGAAACATCAAAATTCTGCACGAAATACTAAAGGTTAGTTTTATGTACCTAAAATTCTACATTACACATACCAGAGAGTAAGTTAAACATCTGGGAAAGATACAGGTTTTCATTGGCAGGGGCGGCTGCTAGGGAATGGTGGCGGGGGTAGAGGAGGTTAAAAAAAAAAAGAAAGGAAAAAAAAAAAAAGTCGACTTACCTGCTGGTCCTTGGCCGCCGCCTCTCCTCAGTCCTCCCTCTTTTCCTGACGGACAGCATGACAGCAGTATCATGATTGGTCTGAGTGGCCCGTTTGGCTGCTCAGGCAGTGCCTGGGACCGTTCCCCACCAGGCTGTGCAACACAGGTGGAGAAATGATAAGTGCGCATGACGGTTTGGTCGGCCCAAGTCTCTTGGCTAAACCGTCATGCGCACTTAAGTGCCCACCACTCATCCTCTCTCTGACGAGAGCCCAGTCCTGCCTCACCCTAACCCTGCTCCATACTAGAAATAAAACGATAATACCGCTGTGTTATCATTTTATTTTTCCTTTGCACTGCTCAGAAAGCAGTGAGGCGACGCTCCTCTGCCTTAGCAGAGAAGCCGCCGCTGATAGTTGGACATCAGATAGGGATGAATGAAAATACAATTACGTAAGAGGTACTTAGGCAGTCTCATTTCATTTACATTTTGCTCTGCCTAATCATATTTTGCCCATTTTATCGAGGCAGGTAGCACTACTGTCTAGCGTTACTAGAGCTTGAAGAAGGGGTTGATGGATGCTGCACATTACCAACATTTTTTACATCATACATTTTACCTCTGACACCATTGATCACAACATTTGTTTTATCGACTAGTCTATTTAATGACTGCGATTTGAAACACGTTTTTTTCATTTACTTATCAATTCTTAAATGAATGAACACTACTCCTTAATGATACACTCCTTATATACATAAAACGGTGACATATATTTACATATATACAGTGACTTCATAACATGTCAAAATCACACTGCAGTTAATTTGAAAGCAATCAAAAAGCCGATTTTGGCGTGACAATAATTATGTGTCCGATACTGTTTGATTTTCAGAACTTGAGCCGGTGAGCTCCTATAGTTCTAGCTGCTATTGCGGTCCTGTGCAGAGTCGGATACCTATGACTGTAAAGAATTCAACCAAGCATATAGATTATATTCCTTCTATTTGTTTGCTTTAGGGGACGAGCTGGTTTCTAAAATCGTCTCCCACATAGGTGTTCACGATCACTGCATGTTCGCCAACGCGTTTCGACCGGTGTAATTAAGGACCTGTGGGGTGTTTATGAGGTCGTCGTCAGGGCTGATATAGAGTTGTAATCGGACTTCTATTCGCTCATTCTGAGACAAGGGGACTTGTCTTCTTTGTCTTGCCGTGTTGTATGAGGTGCCAGCTCGCAGGGAATGACTGGTCTCATGTAAATCTTGCTTGTTTCTTTCTCTTTGATCGTCGGTGCTCTCGGTGTCTGGTACGCTACTCCTTATTCTTCCTGCTCTTTCTCGGCTCTGGTCGCTCTTCTGGCGTTTTCAAAGTGCTGGCACATTACCAACAGGCGTTCAACACTGGTGAAGGACCAGAAGAAATGTCTCCAGTTGCCTTGTGTGTCTGTACCTCACAGGTGAGAGTTACCACAAGCAGGCTCTCCACTAGGGGCACTTTGCACCCGTCCTCTGCAATAAGGTAGCATGTTTAGAAATTGTTTCCCTAATTATCTTTAGCTAAAATCTCTTTTCCAAAACATTTTCTACAATAACCACCATGGCATTCTAGACCAAATTTTAAAAAGCAGTGCAATCCGGCCCCAAAAACAAAATTCTAATTGCGAAGCATAGTTTCATACCTTACATTTATTAACTACCAATAAAGCAAGCACCGACATATGTAAAAATCTGCAATAACATTTCATTGAAATTCAAAACACAAATAGGTAATAACAAAGCATTGTAAAACAGCAAAAGAAGATTTACAGTGTGACTGGCTTTAAAATAGGCTGCTTAGAATTAGAAATGACATGTATTTGAAAGTGTATATATATATATATATATATATATATATATATATATATATATATATATATATATATATATATATATATATATATATATATATATATATATATATATATATATATATATTCACTTAAAAAACCATAGGTTTCACACATGTTATAGTTAGCTGGACATTTCACTCGTAAAAAACCAATGATATTCCCCCGTTATAGTTAGTGCAGGCAACTATAACTCACGCGACCGCAATCCTCTGCTGATGACGTCAGATATTACATCACTGATGACATATGTGTCTTTATGAAAAATAAATATTTGTAATATATGTATAGCTAAAGATTAATGGAAGAAGACATGGGTAAATAAGTGTCTAAATACAGTGATTTAATATCTGACGTCATCAGCAGAGGATTGCGGTCGCGTGAGTTATAGTTGCCTGCACTAACTATAACGGGGGAATTTCATTGGTTTTTTACGAGTGAAATGTCCAGCTAACTATAACATGTGTGAAACCTATGGTTTTTTAAGTGAATTTGCAGGGTTTTTTAAATGCTAATTCGTAACTATAACGTGTGTGAAACCTATGGTTTTTTCAGTGAATATATAAACATATAAATATAATCTGCATATCTATATAAATATAAATTCATGCAAACATATACATATATGCATACATATGCATGGTATGTACATGAAAGTTTGAAAAACTAATACAAGCAAAGCTAAAAAGCCACCTAATTACAAACAGAATTGCTTTAACTTAAACGAGGGCGAGACCTATTGCATTTTCAATGCTTGTTTACTTTGATTCCATCAAGAAGGCATTCAGATGTGTCCCACATTTTCCATAAATTCAGAATGGTAGCACTCTAGTTGCTCATTAGATCACTGTAGTAAAGCTACTGCTCACCAGGGACGTCTGCTGCTGGTATTGAAAGTGCATGTTTCAGTCTGCATGTCAGAATTTTTTAATGAAATAGAAGAGGATTTGATAAGTCACTCAAAATGTGCCCTAATTTTTCTTTTTTCCTCACTAATCATAATTTCTATGGCAAAATGAACCTCCTCATTGTGTTCCTTTTAAATTAAACTACTCACTCTCTACTACTCACTCGCTACTACTTTCTACTACTCACTACTACTCTCTACTACTCTACTACTCTCTACTACTCACTCACTCTCTACCACTCTCTACTACTCTCTACCACTCACTCTCTACTATCCACCCTCTACTACTCTCTACTACTCTCTCTCTACTACACACTCTCTACTACTTGCTCCCTACTACTCACTCTACTACTCACTCCCTACTACTCCCCACTCTCTACTACTCTCTACTACTCACGCTCTACTTCTCCACTACTCTCTACTAATCACTCTCTACTACTCACTCTGTACTACTCTCTCTACTACTCTCTCTTCACTACCCACTCTCTACTAATCACTCACTAATACTCACTCTTTAATACTCACTCTCTACTACTCCCTCTACTACTCTCTACTACTCCCTCTACTACTCACTCTCTACTACTCTCTACTACTCTCTCCTACTCACTCTCTGCTACTCTCTCTACTACTCTCTACTACTCTCTCTACTACTCTCTCTCTCTCTACTCTCTACTCTCTATTACTCATCCTCTACTCTCTACCTCTCTACCTATCTCTCTACTACTCTCTACCTCTCTACCTCTCTACCTCTACCTCTCTACCTCTACATCTCTACCACTCTACCTCTCTCTACACGCACACATATGCACATATATGCATTTATATATATGTATGTGTATATATATGTATATACATACATACATATATAAACATATATATAATCTGCATATCTATATAAATACAAATATAAATGCATGCATACATATACAGATATGCATGTTATTTACATGAAATTTTGAAAAACACTAATAAAAGCAAAGCTAAAAAGCTACCTAATTACAAACAGAATTGCTTTAACTTAAACGAGGGCGAGACCTATTGCATTTTCAATGCTTGTTTACTTTGGTTCCATCAAGAAGGCATTCAGATGCGACACATTTGCCATAAATTATGAATGGTAGCACTCTAGTTCCTCATTAGATCACTGTAGTAAAGCTACTGCTCACCAGGGAAGTCTGCTGCTGGTATTCAAAGTGCATGTTTCAGTCTGCATGTCAGAACTTTTTAATGAAATAGAAGAGGATTTGAGAAGTCAAAATGTGCCCTAAGTTTTCTTTCTGCAGCACTAGTCATAATTTCTATGGCAAAATGAACCCCCTCATTTTGTTCCTTTGCAAATTAAATGTTTTAAATGTTACCACTTTATTCCAATCAAGATGGCTGCAGGTGTGCCATACCTTTGTCATAAGTAAGACTGTTAGCGCTCTAGTTGTTCTTTAAAACACTCTGGGATTTCTGTCATTGGGCTATACTTGGGCTACATCTCGGTGATATTTGTGCTACATTTGGGCTCTTTTGTCTCTGGTGGCCATCTTGGGAGACTTGTTATGAAGTTTTCTAATTTCCTCATTTACTGCAGTCTCCTCAGTAGGCATACTGCCAGTTTTTTACTTTGATTCAATGAAGAAGGCATTCAGATGTGTCACACATTTGCCATAAATTCAGAATGTTAGCACTCTAGTTGCTCATTAGATCACTGTAGTAAAGCTACTGCTCACCAGGGAAGTCTGCTGCTGGTATTGAAAGTGCATGTTTCAGTCTGCATGTCAGAATTCTTTAATGAAATAGAAGAGGATTTGAGAAGTCACTCAAAATGTGCCCTAATTTTTCTTTCTGCAGCACTAATCACACATTCTATGGCAAAATGAACCCTCTCATTTTGTTCCTTTTTAAATTAAATGTTTTAAATGTTACCACTTTATTCCAATCAAGACGGCTTCAGGTGTGCCATACCTTTGTCATAAGTAAGACTGTTAGCGCTCTAGTTGTTCTTTGGAACACTCTGGGAAGCTGCAGTAGAAAACAAAGGAATCAACTGACAGTCTCTGCCCTTGTTGGATGTACATGTTTTACTGAGAATGTCAGACTTCATTCTCACATGACTGAGAAAGATAATGTGAATTTACAGAAAATATGCTTTCAGTTTAGCTTATAGATCACCTTCCAAACCTCTGTGGGAAAAGCATGTGAAAATAGTTTTCTCTCAAACATGATTCATGATATCCCAGCAGAAGGCTTTTTCACATGGTAAAATCACCTTAGAACATACTACAATTCCTAAAATGAGTTATGGTACCATCAACAAATGATTTATAATGTAACTAAAGTCTTAAAACCTTCTATTAACTGCAATGCTTTTTAATGAGGTGCTATCATGTATATTGGTCCCAAGATAGCTGCCAACACTTCTTGGATGAAGTGCTGACAGCCAATCAGATCTCATGATGAGATGTGTGGTTAGGCTCCGTCCAGATATGTATATGATTTTACTTTTGATTTTCTCAGGAACTACTGAACGGATTTACACCATATATGCAAAAGGCACATGCCTGACCTGAGGACTACCTCTTTGCCAAATTTCAAGTAATTCTGTTCAGCCGTTCTGGCTGTAGCTGTGTCTAAAGGTCCTATGGAAAAATGCATGAGGAAAACGTGTTTTGGGACCCCCCTTTTTTATCGGCCCCCGCTTGACGAATCACCCCGAGACTTTCAGGGTAGGAGCCGAACGGAGCGCCCCATTAGTTTAGAGAATTTCGCGAGGATTCGTCAACCGGCGCCAAAGTTATTCAAAATAGAATTTTGAGATTTTCTATAATATATATATATATATATATATATATATATATATATATATATTATAGTTATAGTTAGGACCGTGTTTCCATAGGAAATCCGCAACATTCTATTTGGAATAACTTTGGCGCCGATTGACGAATCCTCGCGAAATTCTCAAAATAGGTGGGGCGCTCCGCTCCTTCCCTGAAAGTCTCGGGGGGATTCGTCAAGCGGGGGTGAGAAAAAGGGGGGGTCCCAAAACGCGTTTTCCCCATGCATTTTTCCATAGGACCTTTAGTCCGAGCTACAGCCCGAACGGCTGAACAGAATTACTTGAAATTTGGCAGAGAGGTAGCCCTCAGGTCAGGGATGTGTCTTTTGAAGGTCTCGTGTAAATCTGTTCAGTATTTCCTGAGAAAATAGCATTTAAATCAATATATACATCTATAGGCGCGCTCCGAGCGCGTACCGTAAGCTTACCGTACGCGCACGCCGCCGTGCGCGAGCGCGATTCTGATTGGTTGTTAGATCTTAGTAAACATTCGAATCGGTCGAAACCAGGAAGTGTCGGCCGCCATTTTGTCTCTCGCAGTCTGAGGCAATGAAAAACAAAGGGGGAAAACGAGAGAAGGGGGCAGGATGGACAGGTCCTGACCCCCTAGCCTTTGTCAGGGGGTCACTGAAGGACCCCCAAGGGTAAATCAATAAATATATTTTAATGCGAAAAATCGCGGGGTGCGCGCTCCGTACGCGCACGGCACGAACAAGGCATCGTGGGCGCTTGGTGCGTGAAGCGCACCGTGCGCGTACGGTACGCGCACGGTGAAAAAACTTTTTTAAAAAAACATAACTTATCATTTAAAAAAACGTACAAATTCACTGAAAAAACCATAGGTTTCACGCACGTTATAGTTAGGAATTAGCATTTAAAAAACCTTGCAAATTCACTTAAAAAACCATAGGTTTCACACATGTTATAGTTAGCTGGACATTTCACTCGTGAAAAACCATTGAAATTCCCCCGTTATAGTTAGTGCAGGCAACTATAACTCACGCGACCGCAATCCTCTGCTGATGATGTCAGATATTACATCACTGTATTTAGACACTTATTTACCCATGTCTTCTTCCATTAATTTTTAGCTATACATATATTACAAAAAAAATTTTCAGAAAGACACATATGTTATCAGTGATGTAATATCTGACATCATCAGCAGAGGATTGCGGTCGCGTGAGTTATAGTTGCCTGCACTAACTATAACGGAGGAATTTCAATGGTTTTTCACGAGTGAAATGTCCAGCTAACTATAACATGTGTGAAACCTATGGTTTTTTAAGTGAATATATATATATATATATATATATATATATATATGTGTGTAACGCCTGACAGCGAAAGCAAACACTGTATTAATCAGTATTAGTAATGTTCTTATTCCATTAGAATATCGCTTATCTCTGCCCGTGCGGTTGGCCTCTACCTTCTCATACCCTCTTTAGTGCTCAAGTGCCTGGGGCCGGGGCAACAACTGTACAACACAAACGGCCGCAAGATGGAATTATTCCAGTCCAATATAACATGACAAAGAAATATACTGCAGAGGTCCAGACTAAGGGAACGAGCCAAGCCCGACCTTTGCCCTCACCTTTCAATTAAAGAAACCACGCCTGACCTTTGCCCTCACCTTTCAATTATCTGCCAGTGTCGCCTGCGTGCACATAAAACATGCAGTTAAGTGCTTTCGAATGATGGAAAGGCCAAGGGAGGGCGCAGCTCGATGGAGGACTGCACTGAGCCCAGCAGTCCGATGGAACAGGCTGCGCGGAACCCTGGCCCGAGTGACAGGTGGACCCCGCTAGGTTTGTAGCACCCCTTAGATGAACCCTGAGACTAAACACGGTCCATGATTCCAAGGCGCTTCTGCCCTGTCTCCCCTCCTCAATAGTCCATTCCCAGCATCCTACTTGGGCCTCTGGCTAACAAAGCTAACTAACTAGTTAGAGTGAAGAGCAAAACAAACAGACAGCAATAGCCGGTGGACGCTTGTTTGGCCTTGTTAGACCTAGAATAGCTTGACCGAGGGCCAAACCCCTTCCCTCACTAACTCCCATCCTTCCCACCACCACAATTTTCAACCACAAATAAACTCCGAGAAGTCCTCAAACGAAGCAACACACCAGTGGCTATTCAACCAGCCCTGTACCCTCACCACTGAGGACCAACACGAAAAGGAGAGGATGGGGCACCCAGAGACCACAGGACCAGCACAGCCAAGGCTAGCTGAACAATAGATCAGCAGGGTTTTGGGACTTTATTCGAGGAAGTAGGTACCAGTTGTCAGGTTGCTTTGCTCTGGATGCACCGCCCACAATGAGCAGGTGAGTGGCAACACAAAGCACACAAAAAGTGATGGTAGAATGTTTACAATTTGTCTAATCACAGGCAATGACTTGGGGTAGAATTCAAACCCATCATTCCCTTGCCCACCATGCCACCTCAGTTTGGACAAAGCCATATGCAAATCACTGTTGAGCCAGCGCCAATAGGGTCAGTCCAGCCCGAACTGCAATGTCAGGTCCTACATGAGCCGGACCACAAGCAACGCAAGGCCCGTTTCGTCCTGAATAGGCTCGTCAGCTGTGGTGAAGCTTTGTTCCAAAGGCACAGTAAGTACAGAACCCATGTCTGGGCATACCCTTGCCCCTTAGAGCAGTACATTACACACAAAAGGAGATGGGATGAGTAGCTTGCATTTTGTCCAACCACTGCAA
Organism: Triturus cristatus; assembly: GCF_964204655.1. NCBI lineage: Eukaryota > Metazoa > Chordata > Amphibia > Caudata > Salamandridae > Triturus > Triturus cristatus. The sequence goes on along the minus strand of NC_140588.1, from coordinate 801,729,757 downwards.
ATCACTCGGGTAGCATTCCAACCCATCATTCTGTGCTCCCTGTGACAGTGGACCCAAGTTACTGCTCTTTCCCTCTCTTGAAGCCTACCCGTGCCTGCTGCAGTTATTCTTGTGGAGCTGGGGGAAGTGACAGAGGAACCAGGATTAGGCCCAGCCTTCAAAGCATGCATCCAAGGGCTAAAGCCACCAGAGAAATGCCCGGTGGAATAAAAGCCTGTCTGGCCTACACGCAATGAGCTGAGGCTGATGAGGAGATAAAGGATGGGATGGCCAGATGGACGTCGCAATGATGGTTAAGGGATTCCAAACCCTTAATCATTCACCCTTCTGCAAAGGAAATCTTTTCGAAATGGAAAGATGAGCGGAGATGTAACATCCATTCAATATTTGACCGCTTTTTCCCAAAAACTTTTACTGGGCAATGGAACACATCAAACTACCTTTCGAATCAATCCTTGCAGCTTTATATAAATGCAGTACACCAAGACTGCCCATTTCCTTCTTTGCCTCTTTGTTATGTTGATAATTGTGTAACAATACAACTCAGTATCCGCATCTCTCTAATACTATCATACAGCATTCTTAGATTTGTCAAAACAACCCAGTGTAGACCGAACACCAAACATCTGGACCTGGTCTTTCCTTTTACAAATCATTATCTATCAGGTGTGCTGGCCCAAACAGTCTAAGTGGTTCAACATAAGAAATTAATGCAACAGCTTCCACAATGCATCATTTTGAACGTCCAAAACGAAAACATTTTATTTGGCAGACTCAAAATACTCTAGCAACTCTGCACTGTCTTAAACAGGTTAAAGTCTCTAAACAAAATATAGGGTTTCGACTTATGTTGCTCAGTTGCCTGGCTTTCGTTTTTATGCTTCGAAAGGAATTACATGCGATATCGGCGCCACTTTAACACAGCCCCTCAGCCCTGCACTCTGGATGACAGGTCACACAAGACTCTGTGCTCCTGTTTCTTAAATCTCCTAGAGATTTGTCTAGAATGCCACAAGAATTATTAATTAAGGCAAACCCAACAAGGCATGTAAAATCAACAATGCAGGTGTGATCTCACAGCAAATGTTTCGTTACCATACCACTTAATGTGCTCACAATGTGGACTTTCATTACTTGTGGAGTTACCAAAATCATTAGAATCAGACTTCCAAACGCTGTAATTACAAAGGACACATTCTTAAGAAGCTCCCTTGACTCGCCCAATATACATGTTTGAGCGGTGCGAGTTTTTGTGACTATTTCATAATGTCAAAAAGCACACAAGTAGCAATTAAAAACAGCAATGCAATAACGATGATGTTATAATCCACATATACCATTCAATCTCAAAATGATATCGAAAACGAGAAACACAAACGTAGCGTAATGCAGTCACTGTAAAAAGAGTAGACTTCACACACAATGTTCACAAAACCATGTAACATTCACAATCGCTGCCTGATCACAAAGTCAATACTACAAAACGGAGCCTCGCAGGCCTCCGTCGAAAGCTAGCAGCTCGGTATCTGGCTCCAGTCCTCGCTCGTGATCCTGGGATCACGAGCTCGGAAAACAGCTAAACAGCTAAACAAAGGCAACACGGGGGCTAATCACACTGGGACTTACGGTGACCCTGGAAGGGCAAACAAGAGCGCCTCGGCGCTCCGGAAGTCCAAGAAACGTGCCTGGGAAGCAGTGCATCTTTAGTAAAAATAATAATAATAATAATGTGCCAGTGGTTTCATTAGTGCACCACACATTGCCCCTGCCACGCTGCCAATGATAGTAACACCATCTACAAGAGTGACAACTCGAACTATTTCAGGCCCCCAAAGTTATAAGAATGGTTTGGACAGCAGGGAATAGTCTTTTTAGGTCTCGCCTGACCCAGCGCATGCGCTGGTCTGGCAAGACTTATTGAGAGGGCTCCAAAAAGTGCCACCAGGCCAGCCTGGAGCTACAGTGCAGGTGCGCGGACGCGTGCGCCGCTCTTTACCGCATTACTTTCACTTTCGCGGCCGCTTTGATATTTGATCGTGATCACTTTCACTTTCCGCTTTGCATAGCCAATAGGTCTCGCTTTTGGGACCTTATAAGTATTTAGTTCTGCAACTGTTGCATAGCTAAACACTTATAAGGTCCCAAAGGCGAGACCTATTGGCTATGCCAATGCTTGTTTTATAGTGAAATAATAACTTGTTGTGGTCATCTCTAAATTACCCAGCCAGCACCACATTGTGGTAGACCAGGGCCGGTGTTTACAATTAAGTGCTGGTGCTGAGTACCGGAAACCACCAGCTTAAATTAAGAACTGCTGGGAAACAATGCCGATCTGGCAGCTTAGTGTTCGTGGAAGTTGTTCTGTCCTGAGACCTAACTGCTGTAAAGACTTCAGGACAGTGGCACCACTCTGCAGGGGATTGTCTCAAGTGACGAGGGGAGAAGACTGAAGTCTCCACCCAAAGACATTCTGTGGGTCCATGAAAACAAACAAACACACAAACATACACAAACCCCCCCCCCCCCCTCAACCTGGCTAGCATGCAGGCCAAATTAACGCTAGTCTCTCACACATACAGCAGGATTTGAAGACCAAAAACCCCCAATAAAAGTCAGTGCAGGAAGGGAGTGTGCTCATCAGGTAGTGAACACTCAGCTCACCTACAGCAGCAGCTTCTTTATGTAGAGCTCTGACAAGTTCTTTTGAGGGGTAGAGAGGGCTTCTTGGGACTTTATCTGTAGACTCCTTAGGGTGGCTGGGGGCTTCCTCACTGGATCGGAATCCCAGAACATGTTCACAATCAGGTAAAGGGTAACTTTAACGAAGGGTACATGGCTAGCTATTTGGAACCATCTACTGCAGTGGTTCTCAACCTTTTGACTTACGGGGGCCCCCCACTTAATCATTAATGGAACCTGGAGACACCCCCTGAGTTATTACTGGAAGTTGGGGATCCTGGTCTAAGAATTGTTGATGATTTGAACCACAAAATAATACACAAAAAACTCAGAAATAGGCATTCATGGAAAAAATACACAAATATTTCCTTTAATTCAAAACAAATATAAAAACAACTAAAATTTAATGGGAAGGGTGCATCTTTTCTAAATTCAGTTCGGGCCATCATCGCCCATACTATTTTCTGCTTGATGCACTTGCACTGCTCCCACGAATAAATCTGAGGAGTCTAACTCAATTTTTAGCCTCCTTTTTAATTTTTTTTTGCTTTAACAGAATTGTTTAAAATTTTCAGTTTTACATTTTTCTTTGTTCTTTAAATAAACTTTAATAAATGTTAATATTTCATTTTCCGAGCAGTTGTGGACCCCCTGAACAGGCATCGCTGACAATCACTTGATGTTTGCACTTCTGTTCTTAGTTATATCATTGCTGCTACTAAATTGAGAAGAACCTATGCACTTCAATGACAGATTGTTTTCACAATGCTTTTAAAGTGTTATTTATATTTTTAAAGATGTAAATGTTTTTATTCTGCGCTTTTATGATCAAACTATTACCAAATAAAGAGTATTTTGACTTGACACTTTCAATGACCCCTTGGGAAAAGCGGTCTCTCAGACTACTGCACACAAAAAACATAAATACAGGGAAATGCTAGTAACCAAAGGGTAAAATTGCAGGGAGGGTGCTGTTACACGGATAGTCAGGGACGTTAATCCTTACACAAAGGAAATAATATAATGTATTTAAAGGTATTGTTTTGAAATATAGGCTTAATTATTGCCTCCAACATCCACTGTTTTTCATTGGCAAACCATGTAGCCAGACACTGACGTACAGTTTGCATACAAATCTAAAGTAGAACTATAAATGCATAGATATATTTGCATGCACATAATATTGAAGGCAAGTTTGTACCCAAGATGTGACTGGACCACAGACCCACTGTCAAAAACATGTGTTAATAGGGCTCTAACGTCACTTAATGTGACATCATTGCACGTTAAATATGCTAATTAGTGCACATCTCCTTTATCTATCTAGGACTTGTTCTTTACTTGGCACAAAGAGCGGTCTGCTTATTCAATCGCTTACTTCAGTAGGCTCACCCGCTTCTTCAGAAGTCCAAAGGAAGTAAGTATTTTTAGGTCGAGTCTGCAGGCAGCGTGCATGCACTGTTGCTAGGCAACTGTCTATTGTATTAAAAAGGGGCTTTAAGATCACCCACTACTTACCATTCTTCGCCATTCTCATCACTCTTTTTTGCCATCTGTGCTAATTCAGCAGCACATGTGAAGTATTACTTCCTGTGAGACTTTCTCATGTTTGTGTGGAGCATGCACCAAGTACAGATTGATTTAACTTAATTAATGTCCATCTGCTGATCCAGCTGTGATTGAGGTACAATTTATTTAGATTTTTTAGTATTTTTATATAGCAAAAACTCGACACAACCAGAAGTTTTGGAGCGCTTTACATGAGCAGCAGTTACAGTACACAAGTTCACATTCATCTTTTTTTTAAGCCGGTAGAGTAAGTGTTTACCCGGAATCACAGGACGTTGAGGCAACGTTGAATGTTTTTTGCAGCCAAAGCCCTCCTCCATTGGTAGGATTGTTGAGCCATTAATTAGAGTGTTTTTCTGAACTCTAATTAGATTCTGTTCAAAGAAAATTATATAGAAACTGGAATTATGATTTTGTAACGGTACATGTGAAAGTCCCAGAACGCAAAATATTCTTAGCTAAAGTCCTGGATTGAACACTGGGCAGGTGGCATGTATGCATCATTATTTGTTTTCAACTGTAATGCGTCACTGCGGGTGGGCTTAAGGAAGTGCTGTTTTCGGTCGGCAGCAGCAAACACGATACCCGTGGACTATCCCTGTTCCCATTACAAGTCCTGACATGGAGAATGCACTATATATATATGCTTATATACAACCAGATCGCTGAAAGGCACCCCGGTTGGAAGGACCAGCTGCATCTACGAGACCTGATCATTTCATGCAATTAAAACTGCTATCAAGTATGCAGCCCATTTGCATGCCCTGCGGTGACCGCTGCTCCGTTGTGTTTCCAAACACAGAATCTCTCTCGGCCGAGGTGTCTTGCATCTCCCTTTTGGAGGAATCAGCACCTCTCTTGGGGGCTACATTCCATCATGAAGCAGTGGCGTAACGGAGGGCGTGGCCAAGCACCAAAGATGGCGGACGTGCTTTAATCTGGCTCTACGCTCGATCCCCCCTGATTATCCTGACCATACCCACGCCAAACCTGCTGTGACAAAGCTGCAGGCACAGATGACATAGCAAAACATCTGCTGAGTTCAGCAGAGGGCTTCCCGGGGTTGCGGGCTCCCCAGCGGCCAGGATCACAGGAGTGCGGCCTTACCCACGCGAGGCTATCCGGGCACAATCGAGACTGCGGCCAGCTCCCGATTCCCAGAATCGCTTTCCCCCGGGATGCCCTGTGTGAAGGGTCTGATCCGGGCCCCTACTTGCGGGCCCTCCCGCTGGCTCCACCAATCGCGCCTGTGTCGCGGGCCTGCATGGTTGAGCGCTGGGGCCATTCCCTGGGCTGCAGCAGGGTCCGCCTTTAGATACTTCCCTTCCCCCGGGGGCCCCCGAGACTAGGAGAGACTTTCACACGCTCCACGACGCGGCTGAACTATAGGGTTCATTGGACGAACGTGAGCAGCTACACTGCACAAGGGTCAAGGTTTGATTGGGTAGAGTGGCATTTGGACATCTCTCCCTCGCCCCTTTCACTGGACTCTGCCGTAGTCGGGCAACTATGCTGTCCTGTGGCGGTAAGGTCATGATTGGTATGCATAGTCTTCGGTCCTTAGCGGTTAGAACCATGTAACTCCAGGGGCAGTTACAGCCGGTAGGTAGGCTGTAGGGGTGCGGGGGCCGGGGGAGTCATTCTTTCCAGTGGGCCTGTGGCCACCCTCGCATGCGCATCAGGGCGCAAGTATGCAGAATTTCTGCAGCCCCCGTTATGGAGTTTAAGGCGCAGGGGGGGCCCGGGGGAAAGTATCAGACCGATAAGCTGTACCCCCTTCGCAAGCCAACTCCGACGAAGTAATTTCGCGTAGTTTGCTAGTTTGCTGGGATCTGGAGGCTGCCAGTCATTGACCGTGCCGTAGGCTTTAGAGGGGACACGCAGAAAGTGAATATATGCATTGTTAGATTTACGGTAGGAGTGTTGTGTGTATTAGAAGTTAAGGATAAGCCATGTGACATCATCGGACTAACAATGTATTTGGCCTTTCTGCGTAATTGTACATAATATTAATAAATAATGTTTTTTAATTTTGCAATAAATACGGCCGGGGGATTACACCCCCTAATCCAAAAATTCCAAAAAATTGGTGTGGCCTCAATACTTGCCTTGAAGGAGGGAGGGAGACCTCATCTGGACAAGGGCTGTGGGGACCAAAGCTAAAGAGGGGACTTGGGGGAGTACCAGGCCATATTAATCTGGCTCTGCCCTCGATCCCCCCTGATTATCCTGACCATACCCACGCCAAACCTGCTGTGACAAAGCTGCAGGCACAGATGACGTAGCAAAACATCTGCTGAGTTCAGCAGAGGGCTTCCCGGGGTTGCGGGCTCCCCAGCGGCCAAGATCACAGGAGTGCGGCCTTACCCACGCGGGGCTATCCGGGCACAATCGAGACGGCGGCCAGCTCCCGATTCCCAGACTCGCTTTCCCCCGGGGGTGCCCTGTGTGGAGGGTCTGATCCGGGCCCCTACTTGAGGGCTCTCCCGCTGGCTCCACCAATCGCGCCTGTGTCGCGGGCCTGCATGGTTGAGCGCTGGGGCCATCCCCTGGGCTGCAGCAGGGTCTGCCTCTAGATACTTCCCTTCCCCCGGGGACCCCCGAGACTAGGAGAGACTTTCACACGCTCCACGACGCGGCTGAACTATAGGGTTCATTGGATGAGCGTGAGCGGCTACACTGCACAAGGGTTGAGGTTTGATTGGGCAGAGTGGCATTTGGACATCTCTCCCTCGCCCCCTTCATTGGACTCTGCCGTAATTCGCGATCTGAGGGGGAACTGCAGCTTCGGACCTGTTCAGTCACACCTGTAGTTCATCTGACCACCAGGGCCCCTTCATAAGGCGTAATCAATTGGGCCTGGGCAACATTCCCCAGAACACTGGTCTGTGCTCAAGTGGAGCGCACAGGGTTGGTAGCAACTAACTTGCCTCCCCCTCTTAGTCACAGAAATCAGGAACTGCACACAGCCCGTTCCCTATGCCAAGTGCACAGCAGCTAGCCATGGGCCGTCTCCGCTCTGCCACCCACCAGGGTATGCCGCCCCATGGTGCGAATGAAGGGTCATCTAATGGGGTGGTGAAATCTCCGGAACCAAGCCACTCTGACCTCTCAGCTAAACTAGGCTCAGTACTAGCAGCGGTAGAGAATATTGGCGCGGCGCTGGACCACACCCGCGCGTCTCGTGAGAAAAGGAAAGACAAAATCACATTTAACTTTACGCTCTTAAGGGCGGACCATCAGAAATTAACCGATCGGGTGCATGAAGCTGAGCTTACACTTGCAGACCTTCAACCCAAATCTCGTAATCACACTGTGATTCTGCAGGATCTTCTGAATCGGGTCAGCACCCTCGAAGAGAAACTAGACGATGCAGAGGCTCGCTCAAGTCACAATAATGTGCGCGAAATTGGCCTACCTGAAGGGACAGAGGGGCAGGACTCGGTCAATTGCACAGAGAACTGGTTGAAGGAGTTGCTTCTCCCCAGGATCACTTTCCCCCCCAATTTGTGTTAAGAGCGCTCTCACAGGGTTCGTGCCCGCAAACCACCTCCTGGGGCTAATCCATGACCCTTCCTATTCCGTCTATAAAATTTTCGAGACAGGCGCAATACTGAGAGAGGAGGAGAAGCACCCAGGGCCCAAGATCCAGAACGTCACTGTCTCCTTTTTTCCCAGACTACACTGCCCAAGTACAGAAGAGACGCGCCACCTTTGGGGCATTGAAATGCCAACTGCAGGAACTTGACTTGCGATACTCATTGCTCTTCCCAGCCCGCCTCCGAGTGATTCGAAATGGCACTGCTTGTTCTTTCGACTCCCCATCTGATGCTTGGGACTGGCTGGAGGAAAATGGACTGGCAACCTCATCTAGACCGCATGAGGACCCCCCGGTGCACAAGAGGAGCAGGCAAAGTCATCGGAAGGGTAGAGGCGGAGGATTATGTTGGCAGTCCTCACCAATGAATGCCCCAGACCCAGAACAGACCCTGTTGGAACGCCAGGGTGTGTTGCACGTAGCATCAACGCTTCAGACCGTGAGATCTTTATCAGTCTCCACAGCATCTCCACCCAGATCCAGAGGGGACGCGGACTCTGGCTCGCCACGCCTTCCAGATGTCACACCTCAAAATTCAGATGATATCTGACCGTTCTGTTTACACTAGTCTACATCATGAACATGGCACATACCACCGCAGCAATTTACACTCAGTTTCTCTGCCCACTGCCTGGCATCCCCTGTCACGTGCATAAGACACTACACGCATACACGGTGATGCTCTTTGTTGCTACTCCATAGTGTTACCCATTCGGGGATGGGTTACTTGGTCCCTTTCCTCTCGTACACGCCCACTCTCCGAGTCAACATTGGACTAAGTGCCATGGTTGGGCACGTCTGTTGGGTCAACTCCTGTTAGGAGTTCGCTCTTATGTAGTTTCACGACTTGGCTATAGTACTTTTGTTTTTCCTCCTAAAGTTACTGCCACACCTAGTGGCCTGATGCCATACTGCACTTGACGGAATGGGAGGCCTTTAAAGTCGCGACTCGGGGACACTGCCTAGGCCTCACCTGGAGCATTCGCAAACAACTAGACACCTCTCTGGCCACTATTAAGAGGAAGCTCCTTCGCTGGGAATCCTCATCAGTCAACCATCCTTAAGCCAAAACACAATGGGATGCAATGCAGGCAGACCGGTTAGAACGCCTAGGTAAGTTGCGTTGTCATAACTACTTAGCACATTCAGCACAAACTCACGCAACATCTGATCAGGCAGGTAAACCGTCCCATACAATCAATAAGAGACGAGCTGGGGCCTATGAGATACACACAACTGGACATTCATTTATACAGCCATGACCAGACACTACTCTATACTTTACACGTCCAGCCCACATGGAGACTCCCAGCCAATAGGCACTGTCGAGTTGCCTATGCTGCCCCTTGACCAACATTTAGCGCTAGAATAACCCAGATCAGTCGATGAAGACCGGGAAGCACTCTCGTCTCGGGCATCGGGGAAAACACCGGGACCGGACGGACTCCCTGCTGAGTTTTTTAAGACTTATGCAGAAGTCCTCGTTCCATGCCTACACGTACTCTTTAACTCCGAAGAAAAACAGCTCTGCCCTTGTTGAAACCAGGCAAGGATTCCACAGCCCTGTGGTCCTATAGACCCCTAGCGATTTTAAACACAGACTATAAAATACTAGCGAAGATTCTAGCTAACCGGCTTGCGCCCTACATTCCCTCCTTGGTGCACTTGGACCAGAATATGTTCATCTCGGCCTGAAACACCTCTCTCAACCTCCGCCGCTACTTCAGAGTGGCAGAATATGCCCCACTGAATTGGCCCTGCTCAGGCTGCCTGGTGCTAGACCTGGAGAGAGCCTTCGATTTTCTCAAAAGGGACTATCCGCAGTATTGCTGTATAAGCACCCGACCATTCGTGTGAAAACTGGGCCCAATATATCAGACTCCATTAGCGTGGGTCGCAGGACCCGGCAGGGCTGGCCGTTATCCCCCCTCCTCTTCTCCTTAGCAGTCAAACCGCTGGCTGCATATATCGCTCGCAAGTGGACATGGCCATCCCCCTAGGACAGTGGTTCCCAAACTGGGGTTCGTGGACCCCCTAGGGGTCCGTGACACATTCCCAGGGGGTCCGCAGGCAGCAGTTTTAAAAGCACTGCAAAGTTCCTTGTATAATCAGCAGTTTTCAAAGCAACAATAAAAGTGTCAAGATAACTCCGGTGATTAATGTACCTGCTGGAGAGAGAGCAGAGTTTTGTCTAGTGGCAGCTTTGACTCCTCTAAGGAAGCGCATATGTTTAATATGCCAGCTGCAAAGAACGTGTACCATGCATTAAAAAAACAATATTTTATGTGCATAGCTCAGTGGGTTACTGCTTTAGTCACAGAACTTCTGTTGTTACTGTGCAGTTCATAAGTTACAACTGCAAACTAGCACAGTGAGCTATGAACTGCCATCAAAGAGCTGCATTCAAAATGCATGGTACAAGTTAGTAAGTTTTGTTTTCTCTCAGTCTTTCATTATCCTGATGTTGCTAATAAAAGTTTATTTGGGTAGAAATAAAATCTTTGTATTAACATCAATACTAACCACTGTGTTATGTTCTGAATCATGAGTTTGTGCTTCTCCAGACCAAGCATTCTTAAAAAATGCCTACCAGTATAGATGACATGTGAATCCTACACCTTGAAGTTCTCTTGCCTTATGTAACATTTTCTATACACTGATTTACACATGTATGATTCATTGTCTCTGCCTTACACTGGTATGGGAGATGCTGTATAAAATAAATGCAATACTTGTGACAGAGGGGCTATGGAAAGATAAGAGGCACTGTTGGAGGGTGATAGTGAGGGAATCATTGAAGAACCCCAACAAAGATCGTTGTAATCTGGTACACAGTAAGGTCATCATTTACTATGCTTTAAAAGCTAACACAATTCAATATATAATGACAAATGTATGTGGAATGCACCATTTGTCCCTAATTTCCTTTGGGGTGAGCCCCCAAAGCTCCCTTTGTAGTGGTCAGGCTCACTCGCTTCAATTGGTGTGCACCGTACAGGGACTGGTCTGACAACCTTTGCCAGGGAGGCTTTGGGTTTCCAGTACGGCCCTGGCAGGAGCAGGAGCCTTGTACCGCAAAATAAAAGCAAACATTGAAAAGTTAGTCCCTGAGGTGCAGCACCAACCTTCCCATTAAAATCTATAGATTTTTGCACATTTTTTCAATATAAAATAATAAAATCTTTAGCTATTAGAGTATTTGTTTGGTGTGCACTTGTTTGTGCATTTTTCACAAAATACTGTTTTAATGTTTGAAATTTAAATAGTACAAATTGCTTGGGGGTCCCCGGCTTCAAGTAGTGACTTACTGGGGGTCCTCGGGAGTCAAAGGTTTGGGAACCACTGCCCTAAGAGATGGTATACACACAATTTCTTTGTATGCCGACGACATTCTGCTATATGTGAGAGATCTTCACACCATCCTCCCATCTTTAGATTTAGCACTTTCAGTATCTACCACTGCATCAGGGCTACGTGTCAATGCAGCAAAGTCCATTCTTTTCCCTTTCTCCTCGGACACCCTCAACCCGGAGCACTCTCTGGGCAGCGTCCTAGTGCCATGGTGTGTTGACACCTTCCGTTACTTGGGTGTCCGCATATATATCGGAACAAAAACGGCCTATTTGAAGGCAATATTGTCAGAGCCTCCTCTGCTATTCAGTTGCAGATAGCCTTCAGGGAAACTCTTCCATTGCCCATCTCTGGCAGAGTAGCCCTCACGAAAATGGTGGTCCTTCCACGCCTTCTTTACTACTTCTCTACCCTACCCCTCTAGATCTCTCCTTCCTTCTTCTGTAAATTTGAAAAGATAATCAGAGACTTTATTTGGGGACGTCTAGAAATAGGGTTTCCATTAGGAAGTTTTATCTACCAGCGGGACAGGGCGGACTCGCAGTGCCCAACCTTGAGCACTATTCACTTTGCCGCTCAGTTACAATGGATAGCCAAATGGCTAGCTTCCCGTCACTTGTCAGACACAGCCACGTTACAATCTCCTGCACCACACTCTGCTTCACATATTCCATCCATGCGCAAAACCCAAGAATATAGATTCCTTACTACTCTCCATAGCTTACAAATGCTACAGCAGAAGTCTATTTATCACTCACGGCACCACACCTTACGCCCCAGATAGCCCCCTACTAGGGACGCCTAGAGGACTTTCACCTATCACGGCAGCAAAGCTACGCAATTGGGACACAGCGGGTATTGATGGCATTGGGGACCTCTTTCGCAACGACACTGATCCCATACACAGAGCTCATCTCAGAGGAGGGTCTTCACCCGGATACTTCTTGCTACACCGGGCGCTCATAGCCACACTCTCATCCAGGTGGGGTAGCCTGAAAACGAAACCTCCTACACACGGCATGATTGAATACTTGCATATAATGGGGGAAGGGGGTCACCTGATCTGTTGGTTTGCATCATCCCTCCGTCAACATGCAGCGATCTCACTGGCCCTCTTGAAACAACATTGGGAGGACGATCTGGGGCGGGAGCCCTTTCGGACAAGGAATGGACGGCTGTGTTGGAGGGCTCAACACACGTCCCTCGTAATTAGTGCTTCCGCCAGATTCCGTTTTTTATTCTGCACCGGGCATACCACACTCCAGCCCAGATTAATAAGTACTTTCACTGCACGTACTCAGCCTGCCTTAGAAGTCGTTTACCCAATGCTGAACTTCAGCACATGCTATGGCATTGCCCCGCCCTGGCGGGAGTATTGGGCTGGAGTAGCGACCACCGTGGCCCGTTGCACTGAACGTGACATCACTTTTCATTGAGAGGTATATATTTTGCACCTCTTCAAGAGGGGCAGGAAAAACAGGGTCACCTCTGATTCCTAGACCTGGGCCTAGTTACAGCGAAGCGCCTAATCACTAAGCTGTGGAAAACGCCTTAGGCGCCGCTCTTAACTGAACTATGCCAGGGCAGAAGGCGTGGCCCTCCAGAGGGAGGACCTACTGGGGCTTCGCAAATTTCCCCTAGCCAGCAGTTGGGGGGCTATTGTGGGGACTCTCAAGAGAGGATGGGAGACTAGGCAGTTCCTAACTCACAATTTGGGATTGCGTATGCAGTGCCACCTGGTCAGCTAGTTAACTCATAGATATTCAACACCACATACAAGCAGATAGGCCTCCGGTGTAGTACACCACAGCAACAGGTCATGGGAGGTTTCCCTACCCTCTATTGAATTAATTTGTCCTAATTTTGTTGAACCCTACTCCCACTGTTCAAATCTGCGACATACCACATGGGGATCATCAGCGCTACAAATATCACATGGACATACCCGGCTGATATTGTTAAGGATATGTGACCCTCTAATGTATGTTCTTCGCTTGCATATAGTTCTGTACGCCCGCTGGTCCTATAGTACCAATACCAAAATATATCTAATGTGGTCATTGTTTAAGCTGATACTGAATTTATGTTGTTGTACAATACGAAATGTCAATAAAAAGATTCAAACAAAAAAAAAAAGAAGCAGTGGTGTAACGAAACTTGAGGGGGGGGGCCTGCAAAGTGCATTCAGGAGGTCACCCACACTTCAAACCCAGTTCGGAGCTCTCAGGGCAGGGACTAGCCAGTACCTGAGGCCCCCTTGTTCTGCTTACATTGAACTGAATCGCTTCTAGGCACATCTAAGGAGTTATACTCGGGCGAGGAAGAGGTGTTCTCGACAAAGTCCCAGCATCGGTTCACCGTCCTGTGATTCTGGGCAAATCACCTAATCTCCCTGTGCCTAAAAAACAAAAAACATTGGCAAAGCCAATAGTTCTAACCTTTGAGACTATTGGCTCTGCCGGTGCTTTTTGTTCATGCTCTACAGCATGGACATTGCTGACTTTGTCAATGATTTATAGCCATGCTGTACAGCAGTGTGGCTGCTGTGCCAGATGGCTAAAATAACAATGAGAAAAGGACTATGAGGCATCCAATGCAAGTTCACTTTACAAAAAGGTTTTGAAAATAAGCATTTGCTCTGGCTGCCTCATAGCATTATTTAAAATTAGTTTTTGCCACACTGCAAAGCATAAGCTCTGCTATACAGCATCTCTACAACACATTGACAAAATCAATAACTTTCATTGGTGAGACCTATTGGCTTTGACAATAGTTGTTGAATCTGGGTCGCAGAGGAGAATGCGAAAGATAATATATATTATTTCAGACAGAACTCTTTCCAAGGGCAGTAGCGAGAAAACTCATGCTAGCGTCACCATCACCAGGCATGTGCAGCACTATCCTGCAACGCTGGTCTAACCCGCGGCTCCACTGGAGCATGTGCGAGATCAGAGAAGGCTGCAATTAAATGGCCCTCCCTAAAAGAGGCAAGAACCAAATAACAGGTTGGATGTAAAACGACACCGACAGGCGCTACCCATCAAATCCTCCTTTCATGCTAGAAAGAAGCATTGGTTTCCGTATGTGTCTCTCTGCTGTTCATACCGGTCTACTATTATTTACAGATAATCAGGACACAGCTTTTAAAGGAATTGTGAGGGGAGGGCTAAATAATATGAGTAATGACATCACATTGCGTGACGTCACAGATATGGCCACATCACTGCGCTCATGTACAAGAGAACAAACCATTTTTATATCCATAGCTCAGTTATAGCAGTTGCTGCATATATGAATGTAAATAAATGTATACAATGTATGTATTCATATATAAACCAAACCTATATGTACGTCAACTTGGTCACTGGGAATGCAAAGCAGTGAACTTTAATGACAATAAATAAGTCTGCATTGAAAGCATACATTTAATCATTTGCATGGGTGCAAATTCAGGACAGTGAGTGTAAAAATTCAGGACAAAAGGTCAAGATTCAAGACAAAAATTCAGGGAAGAAGGTCAAAAATCAGGACAAAACTTTGGGACAAAAGGTAAGTTTTAAAGACACATCTGAGGAGATCGCGCAATAATATGTAAATAGACAACCAACATAAGTGCAAGTCAAAATAAGTTTATATTAGGTACACAAAAGCTCTAACTTGTACAAATGTGTGACCGATTGCATATGCTTATTTTTTTAAAGTAACTGGACAATGTTACTTCCATCTAATGTGTTGCAATTTGTTTTCCTTGCCTTCAGGCCCATCACATGCATTAATTGCCCAGACTGCGCCATTGCCATTCTGTATGCACAATCAGCCGGCAGACAGAAGGAAGGACAATGGGTCCATTACAGTCTGTGAGAGGCTGGGGAGGGGCTGCTCTTGAGCACAGAGGAGTGCGAGGCAGCCCCAGCAGGGAGCCCTCAGAGCACGGCTTCTCAGGTGAGCAGTGCAGATGCTGTCTCCCCCCAAATTACGGACAAAAGGCGTCCCTACGCGAGACTGTCACGGACAACGGACGTGACTTCCAATTAAAAGACGGTTGGTCACCCATGAAAGATTGATGAATAGGGATATAAGAAGATGTGTTCTTAACATGGTCATTGTACAGTTTATCCCTTCCCCGCTCATGACGGAACCACTCCGTCATGAGCCACGGGTGCGCTGTGCTCATGACGGAGTGGTTCCGTCATGCTGCGGCCGTTGGCGGCCGCTCCACCCACGCGACGCTAATTCCCCGCCTGTGCGGGCGATTAGCGCAGTGGGCGGAGTCGTGACGGAACCACTCCGTCATGAGCACAGCTCACCCGTGACTCATGACGGAGTGGTTCCGTCACGAGCACGGCGGCACCGCAACTGCCCCCAAACCCCCCCAGCGCCGCGGCGGAATTCCTGCCGCGGCGAAGGGGTTAAACTAATAAAGTTTTTGGATCGGCAAATTTGCAGCAATCAAAGTGGCAACACAACCTGGAACTCCTCTCTTATTTCAGACCCTGCCTCTGCCCTGGACTGCTCTGTTGCTCAAAACAAAGCATAGTTTGATCAACAATGTCCTCTGGCCAGGGAAAAAGCCATGGATCGCCAAGCGTCGACTGAGGCTGCCAAGGAGAAGGGGTGTTTTATGTCTCCCCAATGTTGTGAAATATTATCAAGCAGCACAACTCAGACTATGTGTTTACGTTGGAAAGAAAGAAAGGAATCAGAAAAGAAATGGTGATTCACAGACCAAAATATTTTAGACACACATATATGGAAGGTCCCCTGGCTCGAAACAGCGTCATTCATAAAGACTCGACTTCCCTATCGCCAGGGCAATTCTACCAGTCCGGGACAGGCTATTCACAGAAACAAGCTTGTCCACGTATCCTTCGCTCATAACGACACAGCCGGGGCCTTCACATAGGGGCTTGGAATTTGTTTTTATGGTACATGGACAATTAACAGTTGCATGAAAGTAAGGAATGTGTTTGAAAAAGCAGCAGGAATTAACCTCTGAAAGCATCAAAATGGTGTCTGACCTACAAGGAATCGAAAGATTTCACCATAACCAGGTCTGGTACTGGGCTCTACCTCTGTCCATCAGGCCCCAAGCTAGCTGATCGCTTACAGAGTCTCCGAAATTGCCTTTGGTAAAAGAAGGTTATAAAAGGCTTATCCCAGAGATGTGTATGCTTTTTGCAGATGGACCGCAAAGAGAGTTCACCTAGATAGAAATGATGGAAACAGAGCGTAGAAGACACATCATCGATAGGGAGGAAAGGAAATATTTTGGATGTCTCAGCGAGGTGAGCTGCAGGAAAAGAAGCCATGATCGCAACCACAATGTACTGGTAACAAACACATCTGTCACACTGCACAGATGGGGTTCACAGAGGTAGGATAGTTAACCCAGAGGAAGCACCACTGTCCAAAGCTTCATTAACACTGGATAAAGGTAGATGATGTGACTAATAAAATGTTTGACAAAGATATCTCCCTTCTCCCTGTCTTCATTCGACAACATCCGCCAAACTATCCACAAAATCCTCTACATCCCTAAAGGAGTAAACTAACCTCATTAGCACTGAAAAAAGGCAGCTAGGTGGGCAACTACCGCACTATGGGCACAACTCAGGTCTTCAAACCCAAAGACTGGCTATATGGTACATAGGAACTGTGCAGTGGGGTTGCTCGACGGTCGGAAAAAAAAAAAAAGAGGATGCTTTGGTGTTGGGTATATTGACATAGCCGCTGAGGTACGGAGAACATGACCACCGAGGGTATCAGAGCGCTTTACAGACTATGCAGCAAGAAGGGTACAGGCAAATAAACAGATTCAACATAGCGAAAAGTACAGTCTTAAGATGTCCAACATTCTCGTGAGCCTAGCCTCTAGGACAAAAAACAGCGTCGATAGCCCGGGAGTCAATGGGGAAGGCAGACTGAGGCAGGTATTTCTTCATAGAGCCCTTTAACTTCTATTTTGAAGAGGACAGTGGACGGGATCACCCTGACTTCGGGGAGAAAAGAATTGCAGATCTTTGGTGCCATACCTGAGAATGCTCGATTATAGGTCTTTTTTTAACTTGAATTTTTGTAGTTTGAGTAAGAGGGTGCTGGCGTTTCTGGAGGCTCTTGAACCACGTGAGAGCTCCAGTTTCTGAGCGAGATACATCGGGGTCTTCAAGTGGATGGCTATGTGTGCCATGCATGCAATTTGTAACTGTATCCGAGCTTCATATGGAAGTCAATTCAGGGCCAGCAAGTCCGGAGAGATGTGGTTGTATTTTTTAGTGCCAGTTAGGAGCCTAGCAGCAGAACTGAGGGCCACCCTAAGAGGAGCAGTTTTCACTCTGGGCAAGCCACAAAGCATTGCACTGCCATAGTCCAGCTTTGCAATCACTAATGCTTGGACTGCAACCTTTAGGTCATGAGCAGTGAGAAAGGGTTTGAGCTTTCTTAGGATGCTGAGTTGGAAGTTCGCTCCTTTGGTGAGGGAACTGATGTGCTTTTGCATGTTCAGACTTTTGTCCAATATAATACTAAGCGAGGATGCCGAGTCCACGAGGTGAGGTCTACATAAAGAGCAGTAAGCTGATTCAACCATTGTTCAATGACCGGAGATTGCTTGTGAGGTGAGATTAGGAGGAATTCTGTTTTTAGAGCATTTAGTTTCATGTGGTTACATGTCAGTCAGCTTCGTGTTTCCAGCAGGACTGAGTTCAGAGACTGAATGTCCTCAGGGGAGGGGATCATCCGGTATGGTTGAGTATCGTCCGCATACATGTGATCGTGAATGCAGGATGATTTCAGAATTTCTGTTAGAGGCCCCATGAACAAGTTAAAGAGAATGGGAGAGAGTGCTAAACCTTGGGGAACCCCCAGCGTAACCTGTGCAGGATGGGACAGGGATTGGTTCACCTTGAAGCTTTAGGATCTGTTCAGGAGGAACGAAGAGAACCAGTTAAGAATAGGCCCAGACAACCCCATCCTATGTTCCAGGAGGTCAATTAGGTTAGCGTGTTTGACAGTATCAAATGCTGACGAAAGGTCAAGAAGGATCAATAGGCACGACTCATTATGGTCCAGCATTCTTAGCGCAACATCGACAATGTGCGTTAGCACCAGCTCTGTGCTATGGCCTGGGCGGAATCCAGATTGGCATTGGTCCAGGAAATGGAAATGGTCGATGTGGTTACAGAGTTGGGCGAGCACACATTTCTCTATGAACTTTGCCAAGGTGGGGATGTTGGAGATAGGGTGAAAGTTATGAAGGTCTATGGGATTAGCAGTTGATTTCTTTAGAATCGGGGTAACTTGACCCGCTTTTAGGCAATCCAGAATAGCACCTAGCCGAAGTGATGCATTGACGATCACAGTCCACAATTTTAGTAAGTAGGATCTAACTTCCAGGAAAAGGTTCAATGGCAGAGGGTCGTTGTAGTGATTGGAAGGTTTCAGAGTCTACAGCGTTTTGCGTATAGTGCATTCATCCAAGGTTTGGAACAGACTCCAGAATGCATTGTTTTTGGGGAGGTAGGGTTGCACAGGGTCAGTGATATCCAAGCCTGGTGGACGGAGGGAGATCAGTGAACTGATCGGCAGGTGGTCACAGGCAGAGCGTAATTCAGTTTCAATCTTACTAGTCTTTTCTGTGAAGAAATCTGCGAATTCTTCACAATTAGGCAATGCCCCTTGACCAAGAGACGCGGAGTTTGGATGACTTTCGACTTGGGACTTGATGAGTTCGAACAGTTTTTTGGGACGGTTTTTTGCTTGGTCTAGTTGAGTTCTGAAAAAAGCGGCCTTCGAGCATCTGATGCGTTTACTATATATGCTTCTCAGGGATCTCAAGTGGTAGAGATGCTCAAGGGAGGGATAAGTCCACCACAGCCTTTCTGCGAGTCTTCCATTTCTTCTTTCGGAATTAAGACTATCAGTAAACCATGGTTTGAAGAGTTTAGAGGACATTCTTTTAAGCTGTAGTGGTGCAACCGAGTCTAGTACGTTAAGTATTGCATGGTTATATATTATATCTAGTCCTTGCCGGCCTTGGGATGCAGGCAAATTGGAAGTGATCTTTAAATACACATTTTTAAAAATTCCCCAAAAGACTCGAGAAGTTTATATCAGGGATGATATACGAAGTAAGACTAACTATGTGTGATACATTTAAACATGTGACATAGAGCGTGAGGTTTCTAAAGGGGCCTCCTAACTGCGATAGGTTTTAGAACAGCAGATTACTGTGGTCACAGAAAAATGTGAAATAAACATTTCTGAAGTTTCTTTTTATTTCTATGACATGCATGATTTCTTATATCAAGGTCTATTTGAGCTTAAAAGTGGCTAAAAGTCAGACAGTGGTTCTAAAGAGTAAATACAATATGCTGGGTGTATTATTCTTCATCTGGCTGGTCATGTTCTTTTTTCCAGCATTAATACTTTGTTAAGCTATGGAAGGGTCCATAACAAAGGGTGGCTGGCCCTGCTCCTTTTCCCAGCATTGATACTTTGTTAAACCATGGAAGGGTCCATGAAAAAGGGTGGCTGGCCCTGCTCCTTTTCCCAGCATTGATACTTTGTTAAGCCATGGAAGAGTCCATGACAAAAGGTGGCTAGCCCTGCTCCTTTTCCCAGCATTGCTACTTTGTTAAGCCATCGAAGGGTACATGACAAAGGGAAGCTGGCCCTGCTCCTTTTCCAGCATTGCTACTTTGTTAAGCCATGGAAGGGTCCATGAGAAAGGGAGGCTGGCCATGCTCCTTTCCCCAACGTTAACACTTTGTTAAGCCATGGAAGGGTCCATGACAAAGGGTGGCAGGCCAAGCTCCTTTTCCCAGCATTGACACTTTGTTAAGCCATGGAAGAGTCCATGACAGAGGGTGGCTGGCCATGCTCCTTTTTCCAGCATTGACACTTTGTTAAGCCATGGAAGAGTACATGACAAAGGGTGGCTGGCCATGCTCCTTTTTCCAGCATTGATACTTTGTTAAGCCCTGGAACAGTACATGACAAAGGGTGGCTGGCCATGCTCCTTTTTCCAGCATGGATACTTTGTTAAGCCGTGGAAGAGTACATGACAAAAGGTCCAGCTAAAGACTTCACCTAATTCAATCAATCAATCAATAATTTGTAAAGCGCACTACATACCCGTGAGGGTTTCAAAGTGCTGAGGGGAGGGGGGGGTTGTTGCTGCTATTGGTCGAAAAGCCAGGTCTTCAGTTGTCTCCTGGAGGTCAGCAGGTCTTCGGTTTGTCGCAGGTAGAGGGGGAGGGTGTTGCAGGTCCTGGTGGCGCGATGGGAGAAGGATCTGCCTCCGGAAGTTGTTCTCCGGATGCGTGGGACCGTGGCCAGGGCGTGGTCAGCGGAGCGGAGTTTCCTGTTGGGTACGTAGAAGGAGAGTCGACTGTTGAGCTAGGCTGGGCCGGTTTTGTGGAGTGCCTTGTGTGCGTGGATCAGGAGCTTGAAGGAGATTCTTTTGTCGACGGGGAGCCAGTGCAGGTTCCTCAGGTGGGGGGTGATGTGGTCGCGGCGTGGGACGTCGTGGATCAGGCGTGCAGAGGCGTTCTGGATTCTCTGTAGTCTGTTGATGAGTTTGAGCGGGGCTCCGGCGTAGAGGGCGTTTCTGTTGTCGAGTCTGCTGCTGACTAGGGTCTGGGTGACTGTTTTCCTCGTGTTTGTCGGGATCCATCTGTAGATCTTGCGGAGGGTGTTGAAACAGGTGGAGGAGACTGCGTTGATTTGTTTGGTCATG
Organism: Triturus cristatus; assembly: GCF_964204655.1. Lineage (NCBI taxonomy): Eukaryota > Metazoa > Chordata > Amphibia > Caudata > Salamandridae > Triturus > Triturus cristatus. Next base: position 801,708,824 of record NC_140588.1, on the reverse strand, counting down.
GAGAGTTTTGAGTCGAGGATGACTCCCAGGTTGCATGCGTGGTCGGTGGGGGCCAGGGGGGACCCCAGTGACGTGGGCCACCAGGAGTCATCCCATGCGGAGGGGTTGGACCCGAGGATGAGGAGTTCTGTCTTGTCTGTGTTCAGTTTGAGGCGGCTATCCTCCATCCAGTCTGCGACGGCCTTCATTCCCTGGTGGAGGTTGGATTTGGCGGTGAGGGGGTCCTTGGTGAGGGAGAGGATCAGCTGAGTGTCGTCGGCGTAGGAGATTATGTTGAGGTCGTGCTGTCGGGCGATGCGTGCTAGTGGTGCCATGTAGACGTTGAACAGCGTCGGGCTGAGGGAAGATCCTTGAGGGACGCCGCAGATGATCTCGGAGGCATCGGATCGGAACAGGGGGAGGCGGACTCTCTGAGTTCTGCCCGGAGAGGAAGGAGGTGGTCCAGTTCAGGGCCTTGTCTCGGGAGAAAGATCTCTAAATTCTTCTTGGTTAAAATATTGCACAGAGTACTGCCCACCCCCCGGGAGCACCACCACGACCGGTGGTCGGGTGACTCTTCAATTTCAGAGACCAGGAAAATGTACTGCAAATTGCCGGCACTAAAGGTCCTGGATTGTGAATAATAGTAAGGTCACCATATTTCTAGATTACACCATGGATGTCCACAAGTTACGAGACACACTTCTCGATGTGAAACAGCATCTACGCACCTTGAATATCAAGTACACATTGCTGTTCACAGCGAATTTGAGGGTTGTACCCGGATCTGCACCAACGTTTTTTGCAATGCCCAAGGAGGTGTCGTCCTAGCTGGAGTCTAGAGAGGACCACCAACACACACCCCCTTTCGAAAGTGAGGGGGGACTGGAAGTTACAAAACCGCAGAAGACGTACAACTTAGAAAGGCAGAAGCATACATGGCAGACCTACCAAGGTACAGGCTGCTTTGGGCAGAGTGGAGGTTCTAGCAGCAGTGGGACAATCCTCGGTAGTCAGTCAGGAGGGCCAGAACTCTGACGACAATGGTGAGACTCTGCAGGGCAACGAGCTGGTGGTGGAGTTGCCAGAGGAACTGCGGTGTGAATATAGATCACCCCAATGACTGTGGACCCATTTCACTCCACTTTAGTATCATATGTGTTTCTTTTTATTCCCTTTTCTTACTAGTCCTTTTTCTCAGCCTGCTGTGGCGAGTGCGGGTGGATGGAGGTGGAAACAATTGTTGACCGGTGGATAATTGCAGTTTCATATCATTAATTGGAGCGAGGGTGGACTTTTCTATTGTTATATTGGCGGGGGAGTGGAGTGAGGGCGCCTTTAATTCTGTTTACGATGGATCACCCTCAGTACATAAGAGACTTTGTAGCAGTTGCTGAATCATGACAGCACCAAGTGGCTGTGACCAATTGAGGGTGCGGGCAGGGTGTGGGAACGGAGAGAAAATGTTAGAAATGGTTTAGTTTGTGCGTTTGCAATTTGTTGCTTTACTGCTAGGCTCTCCTGCTGTCTTGCTTAATCTCCCTCTTACACTGCCCGGCAATAATGGCCCACCTTACATGCCGTACCTTGCTTCACAGGATTACGTGGTATTGACTTGGAATGTGAGGGGCATGGGTAACTATGGCAAGCGACATAGGATGATTTACTCCTACCTGCGGAGACGCAATATCCAGTTTGCATGCCTCCAACAAACCTATTTCACCACTGGGAAGCTCATCAGGCCACGTAAACAGTAGTGGGGCATGGCATTGGGTACCACATATTCCGCCTATGCCAGGAGGGTTCTACTTTAGGTGGCACCGGGAGTTACGTTTGTCCTGGGTCACAGTTTAATTGACCCGGAGGGTCGCTATGTCATAGCAGAGGGTGCGCCTCTCACATTTGTAGTGTATGCCCCTAATGTGGGACAACCTATATTTTTTTTAACTCATTCACACCTGCCCTCCTGCGTTCACTGACGGGACCATCACTGTGGTGTGGAGATTTTAACTGTGTCCTGGTCCTGGTACTGGATAGATCCACCCTCCCCCCCCAACCCAACCCGGTTTAGCAATCTCACATTAATACCAGGCAGCTACAACAGTGGGCCCATGATAGGCAAGTGGAGGATGTGTGGCGAGGCCTATACCCACTACATTGTGAGTACTCCCACTATTCACATATACACGTACTCCACACACGAATAGATTTGATCTATGTTAGCAAAGTATTGATGTCCACCTGTAGAGGAGCTGAATATTTGGCTAGGACTTGGTCTGATCATTGCCCAATCTGAGTGACCTTCCTATGGGGACGGCCTTCTCCACCAATACCCACTTGGCGCATCCAGTCACAGCTGTTGGCAGACACAACGTATCGGACTCAGGTGGGAGAACAGATCTCTCAATATTTCTCAGAGAATTAAGGTACAGACACACATGTAGGGATTGAGTGGGTTGCATTCAAGGTAACGATATGGGGGAATGTACGTCTACACAATCTGGTATAAGGAGGGGTCTACAAGGAGACATAATTGAGTTGGAGGGTCAGTTAAAGAGGCAGAGCAGGCGTTGGAGGTGGATTCGGATGGAATTCACAAGTTACAGGGTTTTCGACGCACGCATAGGGAAGCATTACACCGCCTAGCTGCCTTTGATTACAGGGAATGCACTAAACGTCAACATGCTCTGGGGGATAAGGCTAGCGGTCTACTGGCCTAGTTGCTTAATTCTGAGTGACCCCATAACGTTATATGTGCTATTCACATACCCACGGGAGACTGTTGTGTATTCCTAAATGGCCATTAATAAGGAATTTGAAACTAGCTATAGGACACTCTACCAAGCGCCTCTGGCAGTACATTCAGATGAAATTGCAGCATTCTTACTCCCCGTTGATATGCCTCTTCTTGCCCCACTTCTGAAACAGGAATTGGATGAATCCCTGACACTAGAGGAAGTTAAATTGGCCATTAAGCAGATAGCTAGGGGAAAAACACCCGGCACAGTTGGTCTACTGATAAGAGTTCTATGCCACGTTCCAGGACCTTCTTGCCCTTCATCTCTTGGCGGTATATAGTAGAGCCAAAGAACAGGGAAGACTTCCAGACAGTATGAGGGAAGCCTTGATAACAGTGCTTCCAAAACCCAGTAGAGAGCATCCCCTTTCATTACTCAATCTTGATTATAAGGTGCGGAGTAAGGTATTGGTTAATAGACTGACATTGATGATACACACAGTAATCTATTAGGACCAGAATGGGTTTATCCCGGGCAGAAATATGTTTTTAAATCTTCGCCATCTGTTTGGGGTCATGGACTGGGCATGTCTGACCAACACGCAGGGGTGGGTGGCCTCCCTTGATATAGAGAAGGCGTTCGACACTCTGGCTTGGAGTTACTTACAGGCGGTGCTAGTGAAACTAGGACTAGTTCGGGAGTTTTGTAAATGGATATACGTTTTATATGAGCTCCCAATCGCTAGGATACGTACAGGGAGAATTATCTCTGATAGTTTCAGAAGTGAAAGTGGCACTAGGAAGGGTTGTCACTTGTCTCCCCTGTTGTTCGCCCTGGCCATGGAGCCATTGGCTTGTATGTCCTGCAAACAGATGCACGACTGGATTTATTCTGTGGGAGATCATCCAAACATAGTCTCCATATATGCAGGTGAAACCCTGGTTTATTTACAAACTGACCCTGTTATTCTGCTGGGAGTTACATCAGCTTTAGATGCTTTTGGCCGCATCTCCGGAGCGCGAATCAACTGGGGCAATCCTGTCTATTTCCTTTGTTATGGACACCTGACCTTCCACATCACCCCATGGGAGATGCCCCACTGATATGGAGGTATGACACATTCAAATATCAGGGAGTGCAAATATACCACTCTGAAAACAACCTTGTCAAGGGGGAATCTAGGGAAGGCCTTGTCCTCGATTTGACAACCACTGTCCTTCTGGATGCAGCTACCCCTATTATCCTTGGGGAGAGTGTCTATTGCTAAAATGTTGGTCCTTCCATGATTACTATACTTCTTTGCAGCACTCCCGGTGATATTGAAGGGTTTAGACCTTCAGCAATTGTTGGACTCGTTGATAAGGGCGAATGAGAGACAGAGTGAAATTAGAGATGTTATAGGAATGAGGGTTGGGTGCTCCCAATTATGAGCTTTAATATGCCACGGCCAGTCTCCAATGGCCACTTAGTTAGCTGCTGGGTGCGACCAACCTGGAACTGCACCTTTGGAGACCACTTGCCTCTAGAGTTGTTCTTGAACTCCCTTTCACATGGGGCTATAACTAACATGTTACTGAGGGTGGCGACGTGGAATTGGAAGAAATACTTACTGCATGGTAGACGTGCGACACCCTATGCACCTAGCCTTCTAATCTGGGCACTCCAACAGGGCAGACAACTAAAAGGGATTTATCCGTTAGAATCCTGGACTGCAGCTGGGTATGAGACCTGGAGAGATGTAATAGTAGATGGTAGTTTTTGCACTTTTGAGGAACTGATGGAGGGGGGTGGACTAGACCCAGGGCTGTTTCTTTTGTACTCCGAACTGAGAGGAGTGGCAGGGAAACTGTGTAAATTGGATGGGAACCCTGTAGAGGCGACTGGCCCGTTAGAATTGATGTTATCATTGACGGGATCCAGACGGGTTATCTCACACATATATGGAGCATAACGGGAAGAGGGTGCAGACAAATGGTTCCCCATCATTACGGGATGGTGGGAAGAGAAACTAAAAATGCTAATGCAGAACTCCACATGGCGAAGATGTCTGGGCTCAGTTGGGACAATCGCATGGAATGCAGGATTTCGATTTACGCAATTCAACTACATACATCACACGTACCTTTCTCACGACAGAATAGAAAAAATGTTACGTCCCAGATGCTTGCAGGTTAATGCAGATTTTCTACACACGTTATAAAAATGTCCAATAATAGTGGTAGTTTGGCAAGCAGTGCTCTCCTGCATATCGGATTTCACTGCATCTCTTTTGCCATATGACCCAGCGTTATGTCTTCTGCACTCTGGGATGGTGACGAAACTAACAAAACAGTTGTGGGGAGGTGCCAGACACTGGCATTGATGCTGGCAAAGAGACATATTGCAATGGCCTGAAGGAGTGCACTCGCCTCCCCCTAGTGGTCGTGTGGCAGAAGAATGTGATCCAAAGGGAGAATGCGGAGCTCTCGGTCCAGGTGGATGCCAGAGCTCGAGATGGGAGGTGTAATCTCATGGAACAATGGAAGGAGTACTTGACCAACCTGAATGCTATACTTTCCTCTACCAACCACACTAATATACCTAGGACTTCTGGCCCATTCTTCACCCCATGTAGGGGTTACTGCTAATCGCCATGGTGACATAAGACATTGTTTCTTGACTTAATTCGGGAGGGGGGAGCGGGTTGCGGGAAAATGATCAGAGTTGATTGTTTTTTTTAATTTTTTTATAGTTGTGTCATTTCCATACTGACACTTGGTTCCTGGCAGTTGTTGACAGCTGGCATTGAACCCCCTTTGTTTTTATTCATCCATATGTAAATGTGCTGCGGCACAGGCCGACTGAACCGGATTAACCCGTACCCCAGCACTGTAATAATCTGGTGTGGAAAATAAATACTGCAAATGGAATGTAACAAGATTGATACTAAAGGTATATTTAAAAAAATGTGTGCTGCGGCTGGACTTTAAAAAAAAAGTCTTCTTTGTTGCTTTTATGTTGATGTTGCAGGAATCCAATCACTCAGGCCTGAGAGGTCGCAGGTCTAATCTCCATTCCTAATAGAATATCAGGAGTGTATGCTAAGGCCCACAGGAGAGCTGTCCCCCCAGGATTCATAAACAGGTCTATTCAAACCCAAACAGAGCAGGCATGGGCCCGACATATCCTGACAGCGCACTGTCTGCCGCCCTGCAGGCTCTGCCTGCTCAGACGATCTCCTCTCCTGCTCCGCCTACACCCCAGGCAGTCTGTCATTATTTCTGCAGCTCAGCTTCAGCTGTAGGTGTAGGTGTAGATGACACAGAAAGAACCACCGGTGCAATAGCGTAGCAAGGATACCATGGGCCGTGGTGCAAGCAATTAAAATAGCCCCTGTGACAGCAGCTGAAGTAGCAAAATACAGCATTGTCTGGGTTCAATGGGCCCCTCAGGACTCTGGGCCCCAGTGCCACTGCACCAGCTGCACTAATAGAAGCTACATCCCTACACTGGTGTTCCTCTTCACATCTCTGCTTGCGTCAAGCGGGCAGGACGGAGAGGGAGGTTGATCAAAGGCAATTCCAAGTGTCCACAGCCTTCTTGGAGCTCGGTTAGCTCTGCCCATGGTACATTTTATTGAAAGAGACATGGGTTTGCAGCAGTTATCAAAATTTGGCCAAACAACAGTTGCATATTGTACTTTCAAAGTGGAGCAACAAAGTTATCTTTCAACCCATAATTCCTAACCCCAGATACCTGGACTAAAATTGCTTACTTACTAGGTGTCAGTTAGTAATCAGTTTGACAGGCCTCATTGGCAGCTTAGTGATCTGACAGAGCTGGGGCAAGCCCACTGTAGTGATAGCTAAACTAAGGAGACAAAGGCATGTATTGTATTGTAATTTCATTTATATAGCGCTTACGACCCCTGACGAGGCGTCGAAGCGCTTTTACGGCATGTAGCACACTACTCCGGGACCCATAAAGGATTAGTGTTGAATTAGTATAGTGAAATATTAAAGTAATTTAAGTGGTGGATAGGTTAGTCAGTTATTTGCATTCAGAAGGATAGAAGAGGAAAAAAGGTTTGTATTTATATAGCGCTTGTTACCCCTGATGGGGTGTTGAAGTGCTTTTTTTGGCGAGTAGCACGCTACTCCGGAAGCCCATAAAGGATTAGTGGTGAATTAGTATGGTGAAATATGAAAGTAATTTGAGTGGTGGATATTAGTCAGTTATTTGGAGTGAGAAGGATAGCGGAGGGATAGAAGGGGAAGAAAGGTTTGCATTCATATAGCACCTGTTTACCCCTGATGGGTGTTGAAGCGCTTCTCTGGCGAGTAGCACGCTACTCCGGAATCCATAAGGATTAGTGTTGAAAATTAGTATAGTGAAATATGAAGTAATTTGAGTGGTGGATATGTTATTCAGTTATTTGGATAGAGAAGGGTAGGCGGCAGGATAGAAGAGGGAGAGAAGTTTGTATTTATATAGCGCTTGCTACCCCTGATGGGGTTTTGAAGCATGTGACGTTTACAGAGCACATGGTCTTAGGTAGTGTATAGCAGGCCTCGGGCCACAGCAGAGGCTGAAGATTGAAAGTTCAACTTCCATAGTAAGACACAGGGAGGAACATAGCAAGCAAACAGAATTTCTGACAGACACCTTAAAATGGATAAGCATTACAAAACCTTATCATGGACGTTACCCCCACATTTTGGTGCGAAGAAAATCCTGCAAATTCATACAAATTTCTTAACATAATTTGGTTAACAGGCCTCCAAAATGTGCTTTACAAATGTTTAGTCTAAATGAAGTGAATTCTTCTACTTTATAGCTAAATTATTCTTCCTTCCGGTTTGAATGAGGTTGTCCTCTTCATTTTCGACAACAAGACAGCGTTCAGACATTCCTGAGAAATTCCTACACACTGCAGAGATGGGTGAACGTGAAGAAACATGTTTCAACTTTACCTTCCCTGAGTGGTGTAAACTGACTTTATGATCATACAAATGATAGTGCACACCAAAAGCAGGGTAACAGGATGTTCCCCATGTTGGGAGTGAGAATGTTACAATTTTTGTAAACGCTAATGATTCTGTGAAAGAGTATTGCAATGGAAACAAATTTGAGACCACCAAAAGCAGGTTCAAGATTACGATTATGGGCTATTCCCCAAAAACAGGCAGCCACACTAGAGTTTTATCTACGTACAAAGAGCTCCAAACATGGATGTGTTAAAACCACTTTCAACTACCTGTAGATGATAAAGCCTTATGGACACCGCATCTTGAGAAGGTCCTGATCAAGTCCTACCAAGATAGGATGACTATCAAAAAGTTTGCTAGAACGATAGGCGGCAATTCCATCATCTTTCTAGAGAAAGCCACTGAAGGGAAGAGAGGAGGGATCATAGCACATGGGTCAGAACTGTGGCCTCGGAAAAAAGTCGACAGAGTAATAAAGTTGGAAATGAGACCGTGGAAAAATTATTATAGGTCTCACTAGGCACTCTTACAACAAAACTACAATCCAATCTAGCATACATCTCTACTGAGGCAAGGGCACATTTAAGCCCAACCCTTTAGGCCATGAAAAGGCACACTGCACAAAAGAATAGCCCTGTGGATAGATGACGGTTAGAACATATGGGCACTTATGCAGAGTACACTTGGAGGAGAGACATCAAGCAAGATGCCGAATAAACTGGAGATTCCGAAAAATATCTGGTTGACTCACCCAGGGGCCTTCTCAAAAATAACTTATGTAAAAAAACAATGGCGGAATGGCATATCCGCAATAGAAAAAAAGTGGGTGCAAGCATGGAGAACTTGCAATCGATTTCATGCCAAAACATTTTTCCCTTGACAGACGTCAGCAACATCATATGCATGCGCTGAACTGTATGGAACAACGGAATCTTCTCATGGTAGCAAGAAACAACAATTATAACTACAAAAATGTCCGCCTACCTTCTTGGGGCCTGGAGTGAAAAGTTCTTATTTCCATAATATGGAACTCTTCTAGGGAGGCCAGATGTGCACACCTCTCTTGTAAGTTATGTTTTAAAGCTGGCTCCCTGCACAGTAGCTTCCCAGTGTACATTTTTAATTAGCTCTTGTTTATTTTGTGGAACGTGTTTACTATGGTATTTGTAATCGCGTATAAGAATGAAAGGCCTCCGGCCAAAATAGTTTTAATAATAAAAAGGTCATATTAAGTCGTTCCACGGTTATCTTGATTCCACTTCCAAAAGATGGGGAGTTTTCAGCTCTGAGAGCAGCGTCAGCGACTTCCCTGCAGTCACGAATCTGGAAGTCACACGTTTTCATTGTGTTACATCAAGAGATCAAGAACAGCTTCCAACCACAGTTTATATCCATGAGGGGACTCTGTTAATGCCCCAGATTCCTGCATCAACTACATACTGTCCACACTGCTCTCCTGTTCGTCAAATTACCACTGACCAACATTCCTTGGATGCAGTCCGGTGAGCGTAGCAGGTGGTCTGTGCTGCTTCCAGACCTAAAAATAACAGCCCCACTCACTGCCCTCTGTAGGAGTGACGGCCTCACAGAGGGTCAGGTAGCCTTGAGTAACCTAAAGGTGTCCCCAGGACAGTCTGGAATGCCCACCCAGGATAGATGCTTAGTATGAGATGTGCTTCGCACGCCTAATGTTAGTTAGTAAGTTATCCTGTGGAAGAAGAGACTTGCAAAATGGGGCGGATCAGGTGCACGGAATCAGATGGAGCGATGACAAAACCTACTCTTCCTATAGCAATAAACAACATAAGCAATAATGCATGGTATTACAATCACATCTCTTCAAGTTAAATGAAACAATCCTTTAAGTCAGATGAAAACAACTTTTGAAGTTTTACAACAAGGGAAATACGGGTAGCCAGATATATACAGATTTTTCATGACGTTGAGGGGCAGAACAATTTTAATAATCTCTGGAAATTGCCCTGTGTTCCATTAACAGACTGCTCTCTGCGTATTATATTTGGTGGCAGTGTGAAGTAAAGTAGTGTCTGAAGGTGGATAACTATGATTGGACATCGAAAAACAAAGACTAATACAAGAGAACAGGTGCAACAGGATTGGAGGAACACAGAGGAATGCAACAAATGCTCCTCTCTCATCCCTTCACAGTCAGCTCTGAGACCCGACCAGAGCGAACCTTCATTCTCTCATCTCCCCTGGATGACTCTCCATAGAACTATGTAACTATGTTAAGAATTACTGCAATATTGTCCATCAATTATGCTAGCTGTGAAGCTCAAAGTACTGAAGAAACTTCATCAATTGCTCCTATTTCATCCAAAATGTGCAAAAATAGAATTCTTTCTCGTGATAAAGGGTTCTTAACCTCGAACGGAATCGAACGGATGCATAAAATAAACACATTTGTTAAAGTACATAGATTTCTGAATGAATAAATTCTTTAAAGAAATCTCAAACCAAAAGGAGTGCATCACCCTCTTTTTAGAAGTCTGTGCTGCGCCTAGAAAAGGTATCTTGGAAACTAAAATGAAAATAAGAACAATCTGATGGACCACAGTCTGTAAGGACATGTTGGACCTGAAATATATGAAGCAAATTAGCATGAGGGATTTACTAATATACATACATACACACATATATATGTGTTTATATATATTAAGTTGAACATGCAAATAGATTGAAATTCCCAGAGTTTCAGAAATAAAAAGTGTGCCCTTCTTTTTTTGACATGTTCAAAATTGGAGATAGATAGATAGATAGATAGATAGATAGATAGATAGATAGATAGATAGATAGATAGATAGATAGATAGATAGATAGATAGATAGATAGATAGATAGATAGATAGATAGATAGATAGATTGATTCTAGGCGTGCTTACACCAATTTCGAACCGTTCAGAAAAGGAAGAGCACACTTTGATTTCTGAAACTCTGGGAATTTCAATCTATTTGCACGTTCAACTCAAGCACAAAGATATTTGCTTACTGGTTCTGTGGATTTGGAATTTTGTGGAACAAAAAAAAAACTTGCATTCACTAGAAAAGCTTGTTGGAGTTCAAACATGTTGAAGGAAAGTCATTGCCCTAGTAAGAAAGATTATCGCCAAACAGAAGGAGAAATTAGGAATAGGAATTCAAAAGCCACAGAGAGCTTTATGTTCATGAGAAACTTATAAAGGACAGTGATGTTAAGGGGATATGAGCCCTCGAAGAGGTGACAAGGATATCAACACAAATGGGAAGAAATTAGTTGATATGAAAACGAGTGTCAGAAAAGAATGTGAAGGGGACAATATTTATCTCTCAGGATGCCAGGGTGTTTCTAGGTACACACAAAAATGTGGCACCTGCATAATAAATACATTGAATTTATTACCAACAAAGAAAGGAAAACGTATTAAGAAGGGCCATATTATGAGTGCCACGGTAATCCCAATTGGAGTGGACAATTCTTAAAATACGTGCTCCATCAACTTGGCTCAGTAATTTTTTACCTCGAGATTTCATCTTAAGAAAAGGCATTAGAAAATGGGAGAAACATGCACGACTCAGCATTGTAATACGGATTCCTGAATGTTACTCACCATCATCCCTTGTTCAGAAGCAATCTACCCTCCCTCCAAGTTTACTGATAAAGATATATGGATATCTTAAGGACGTACGGGGGAAATTCAAGACCGGGTCACTAATAAAAGGATCCTTAATCCCCTAAAACTGACCAACTGAACAAATGCACACATTAAAAAGTTCCTAATAAATGTAATTCACAAATTCAGTCCAAACTAGGTCCGGAAAGTGGCTACGGATGCCAAACATAGGATTTTGTTTTGCAGTTTCTTTTTATATAGCATGAACTTGGCCTAAGGGCATTAGAGGTCTTTCTTTACATGAGCCCCAGATTACATTACACAAGGCCACATTCATTCTTTTAGGCACTAGGAGATTAAATGATTTGGTTAGAATTGCAGGATGCTGAGCCGAAGCCGGGATACACACAGGGGTCCCCTTTTTTAAAGTCAGAAGCTTCCGACAACAGGCCACATCTCAATCCTAAGAATTTCTAAGGTCAAGAACAATGAAGCCACCATGACTATTAGGATTCAAGCAAAGGCTACTGAAAAGCCTTCCACCCTTTCACCCACCCAATCTTCACTTCCACCCTAACTGAATTTTAAAATATTCTCTCGGCTATCGAGAAGTCACACACCAGTCACCCTACTAATTTAAACGTCGACTGGTTTATGAAGAAAATATATCAGATATCAGTAAGCAGATGAACCCCACTGCGAGGACAACTGGCATCTGCTCTTGCAAATAGGATAATGAATGAGATTAGGTGTTAACTTGCGCACCTATAAATACAAGTAACTCTCCATTCCTTACTGATACGGTGCCAAACGCCTCAGAGACTCTTGGACCACACTGCTGTTAAAGAAGCGCGGCCTACATTGCACATGGCCTTTAATTTTCTGCCCCATTTTTAAAATATCCAGTTTTTTCATATAATCTTTCAATAGCAAGTCTCTATACAGTTATGTTACAGTCTGGAAAAAGCAAGGTCTTCATGGAGGACACCAGTCAAGCTTGTGGAAGGAGCGAAACCAACTAATTTGCTGGTGCCGACAACTCGCAAAGAAAAGATTGCGATAAATGTGAACCTGACCCATCTCAATAAAATCATGTACTTTAAATGACTTGTGAATGGAGCGGGGCCTTCCCCAACAAACAATAGCGGTTTCCACCCTTTAGCCATAGTTTACACCTCACAAGTTTTACAGGATGAGCCCTCCTTCCACACAGCCAATATCAACAGAGGAATCCCAGTCAGGATCTTCCTTCCTCATTGTTTCTTTAAAATGTCTTTTAGGCTCCCTATTGAAGCCTGCTTTATTTTCATTTTGGTATATGGTTAAATTATATTGATTACATCAAAGTTAATTCTAAACCTATGTGCTTCACTCCAAACAAATCCAGGTGCATCGCCTCTTCGAAGAAATGAACAGCAAACAATCAGCCTGGGCCTGACAGGCAAGGATCCTGTGGTGAGCAATCACCTGCTCAAAAACACTAAAGGCTGCTTTCTTTTAAGCACCCATGACCACAATATACCCACAGCAAGCAATGCAAAATATGGTGGGGCATATATGCCTCACCATATTCATCTTCACACATGACCTTTTCATGACCATGGCTATATAGGTCAACCAAGTAATCAAACCGATCAGAACTAACTGAAACGGTTTACGCTAGGGACAGAGCCAACACTTGTGTATGAATGTCACATGACCACAACAGGCGAAGGCGCCACTGGAAACTGCAATGTGCTATGCATAATGGGATGTACACTGCCTTTAAGTAAGTGGAACCCTAAACAACAAAAGAAGCACACGGTATGAAGACCGATGCGCCAGAGAAGCTTTCGCAGAGAATGATAAAAAGCTCAAATTCCACTACATTATCTGAGAAGTCGTTTAAAATACTGCAGAACTGGCATCATATCCCATACACGCTAGAGACCTGGAGACGATGAACGAGATCAGGAACATTAAGAGAAAGCTGGTGATTGCAGAAGCCCAATAAGTTCACTCATAAAAGTTGTCTTTCACAGATAATTCTCCATGTGTCAGACATATGTGTTATTGATATTATCGTCACAGTTTTGTGGATCTGCACATTCCTCGGTCACAATCTGAAGGATCAAACTACATTTTCCTCCAAAACGTGCTTCGCCCTGTATGACTTGTTAGACTCGGGCTTTCCAAAGGTGAAAATTATAATGCACACAAATTCTGTGTGTGTAAAGTTCTGTGAAGGACAATATTCAATTATGAGCTACTGGTTTGAAGCACTGCAAATAATGGCAGACCTTGTGTGATGAAAGTTTGCCGCCTCAGGTACAAAACTATGAAAAAGCGCCGGTGAGCGGCTCCTCCTTGAAGTGCTCCAGCGTATGGCGGACTGGTGAGCAAACTGGGGATGGTGTACACGTGGACGGAAGCTCTTCCCTTGTGGAAAGGCTCCCGCGCAGCCTTCCACCCGCTCAGCTCGTAATCTACACCGAGCTCTTTTCCGAGCTTAGGCCTCGGAACGCTTCTCACATGGTTTTGTGCATTTACTGGTTTCTGCTTCTTTCCTTCAGCCACCGGTGACGATACAACTCTCTCCTTGAACAGACTCGGAGGGTTCATGGCGAGCTGGAGGGGAAGGGAAGCTCTCCAACTTGTTTAACACGTGGTCTTATGGAAGAATAGATGGCTAGAGAGCAAGGAGTGAGCACCGGTGATTGCAGGGATTCACTACTGCGAGGCCCCAGGACGAGGATTACAACACTCCATCGGACCGGGAGGAAGGAGGCCACACACCAGGTTTCAAAACAAATACTTCCTAATATGTTGGGTTATAGAATACTCCTTCACACCACAATACCTTACGAACATGCCATTGCACATACTGGCCAAAATACAACGCTGGGAGCACATCTGTAATCACAACTTCTCACCAAAATACAATGGTGGCCACCCATCTGCCCAAAAGGCTTCTCACCAAGTAACGTTCTAAGTATTCCATATTTAGCACGTAATGGGATCATTATAGTCTGAACTTTACAAACCTTTTAGGTTATAAAGGAGACAATCACAGTAGTGTTTACTTCATTCCTTGCTATCGGAGTTGCGTTCATTGCCCACTGTGGCTTCACTCACTTCTAAAGGGCAGCGCTGTGCTCGGTCTGGCCTGATGGCACAATGTGGCCGTGGTGTACTATATACATCTCTTTTCGCCCTGTGTGCATGATTATCAACGCCTAATGTTGGTGAAGTTCTGGTCTGGCAACAGCCTAGGCCTTCCCATCAGCCATCCCACTTCTGACTAAGGTTCAATCAGCACAAAATGCAAACTTGATTCGTTTATTTCGGCCTAATTAGCATAGCAGTGAGATGGAGCCCTTGACGAGAACGGACAGAGAGCATCCAACAGTGGTGCATAAGTCAAGGGTTCCAAGTATAGCATTAAGAGATGGTCACTGTTACCATAGCAGTGAGATGGAGCCCTCGACGAGAGCGGACAGAGAGCATCCAACAGTGGTGCCTAAGACGAGGGTTCCAAGTGTAACATTCAGAGATGGGCACTGTTACCATAGCAGTGACATAGAGCCCTTGACGAGAGCGGACAGAGAGCATCCAACAGTGGTGCCTAAGACGAGGATTCCAAGTGTAACATTCAGAGATGGGCACTGTTACCATAGCAGTGAGATGGAGCCCTCGATGAGAGCGGACAGAGAGCATCCAACAGTGGTGCCTAAGACAAGGGTTCCAAGTGTAACATTCAGAGATGGGCACTGTTACCATAGCAGTGAGATGGAGCCCTCGATGAGATAGCGGACAGAGAGCATCCAACAGTGGTGCCTAAGACAAGGGTTCCAAGTGTAACATTCAGAGATGGGCACTGTTACCATAGCAGTGAGATGGAGCCCTCGATGAGAGCGGACAGAGAGCATCCAACAGTGGTGCCTAAGACAAGGGTTCCAAGTGTAACATTCAGAGATGGGCACTGTTACCATAGCAGTGAGATGGAGCCCTCGATGAGAGCGGACAGAGAGCATCCAACAGTGGTGCCTAAGACAAGGGTTCCAAGTGTAACATTCAGAGATGGGCACTGTTACCATAGCAGTGAGATGGAGCCCTTGACGAGAACGGACAGAGAGCATACAACAGTGGTGCCTAAGACAAGGGTTCCAGGTGTAAGATTCAGAGATGGTCACTGCTACCATAGCAGTGAGATGGAGCCCTTGACGAGAGCGGACAGAGAGCATCCAACAGTGGTGCTTAAGACGAGGGTTCCAAGTATAGCATTCAGAGATGGGCACTGTTACCATAGCAGTGAGATGGAGCCCTCGACGAGAGCGGACAGAGAGCATCCAACAGTGGTGCTTAAGACAAGGGTTCCAAGTGTAACATTCAGAGATGGGCACTGTTACCATAGCAGTGAGATGGGGCCCTTGACGAGAGCGGACAGAGAGCATACAACAGTGGTGCATAAGACAAGGTTTCCAGGTGTAACATTCAGAGATGGGCACTGTTACCATAGCAGTGAGATGGAGCCCTTGACGAGAGCGGACAGAGAGCATACAACAGTGGTGCTTAAGACAAGGGTTCCAAGGGTAACATTCAGAGATGGGCACTGTTACCATAGCACTGAGATGGAGCCCTCGATGAGAGCGGACAGAGAGCATCCAACAGTGGTGCCTAAGACAAGGGTTCCAGTTTTAGCATTCAGAGATGGGCACTGTTACCATAGCAGTGAGATGGAGCCCTCGATGAGAGCGGACAGAGAGCATCCAACAGTGGTGCCTAAGACAAGGGTTCCAGGTATAGCATTCAGAGATGGGCACTGTTACCATAGCAGCGAGATGGAGCCCTCGATGAGAGCAGACAGAGAGCATCCAACAGTGGTGCCTAAGACAAGGGTTCCAGGTATAGCATTCAGAGATGGTCACTGTTACCATAGCAGTGAGATGGAGCCCTCGATGAGAGCGGACAGAGAGCATCCAACAGTGGTGCCTAAGACGAGGGTTCCAGGTATAGCATTCAGAGATGGTCACTGTTACCATAGCAGTGAGATGCAGCCCTCGATGAGAGCGGACAGAGAGCATCCAACAGTGGTGCCTAAAACAAGGGTTCCAAGTGTAACATTCAGAGATGGTCACTGTTACCATAGCAGTGAGATGGAGCCCTCGATGAGAGCGGACAGAGAGCATACAACAGTGGTGCTTAAGACAAGGGTTCCAAGGGTAACATTCAGAGATGGGCACTGTTACCATAGCAGTGAGATGGAGCCCTCGATGAGAGCGGACAGAGAGCATCCAACAGTGGTGCCTAAGACAAGGGTTCCAGGTATAGCATTCAGAGATGGGCACTGTTACCATAGCAGTGAGATGGAGCCCTCAATGAGAGCGGACAGAGAGCATCCAACAGTGGTGCATAAGACAAGGGTTCCAAGTATAGCATTAAGAGATGGTCACGGTTACCATAGCAGTGAGATGGAGCCCTCGATGAGAGCGGACAGAGAGCATCCAACAGTGGTGCTTAAGACGAGGGTTCCAGGTATAGCATTCAGAGATGGTCACAGTTACCATAGCAGTGAGATTGAGCCCTTGACGAGAGCGGACAGAGAGCATACAACAGTGGTGCTTAAGACAAGGGTTCCAAGTGTAACATTCAGAGATGGGCACTGTTACCATAGCAGTGAGATGGAGCCCTCGATGAGAGCGGACAGAGAGCATACAACAGTGGTGCCTAAGACAAGGGTTCCAAGTGTAACATTCAGAGATGGGCACTGTTACCATAGCAGTGAGATGGAGCCCTTGACGAGAGCGGACAGAGAGCATACAACAGTGGTGCCTAAGACGAGGGTTCCAGGTATAGCATTCAGAGATGGTCACTGTTACCATAGCAGTGTGATGGAGCCCTCGATGAGAGCGGACAGAGAGCATCCAACAGTGGTGCCTAAGACAAGGGTTCCAAGTGTAACATTCAGAGATGGGCACTGTTACCATAGCAGTGAGATGGAGCCCTTGACGAGAGCGGACAGAGAGCCTCCAACAGTGGTGCCTAAGACAAGGGTTCCAGGTGTAACATTCAGAGATGGGCACTGTTACAATAGCGGTGAGATGGAGCCCTCGATGAGAGCGGACAGAGAGCATCCAACAGTGGTGCTAAAGACAAGGGTTCCAGGTATAGCATTAAGAGATGGGCACTGCTTCTGGGAGCTGCTTGCCCCTCTCGCACCTTTGACAAAAGTCAAGCAATATATTTTGTAAAGGCTGAAAGCGCATTTTTCATACACTGGAGAATTCACTCATTTGCCAATCAGCGCACTGGTGGAAAAATAACTACAGTTGGGAATGGACATCCATATAACACGTAAAGAACCTGCACTGTACGTTCAACCTCTTGTCCTGTTAGTCGAGCACACAGGGTTTAAGACAGCTCAGAGTGTTAACGTGTCGGCTGTAAACGACCACAAGTGCGAATGCAGTGAATGGACTTAGTTGTTCATGCTTCTGAGGTCGATGAACCTGTCACACAAGTGCCTCGTTGACCAGGATGAGTTACATGAATATTGTTTACTCCTGTGTGCATTGTGCAGTGCAGACTCTGCGTGGCTGTAATGCACCACTACCCTCCAAGATGCCCTGCTCGTCAAGCCTCCAGGGATTACTTCCGAGGTCAGTTCCACCATACGGCTGCTTCGCTGATTGAAAATCCTACTCCCAGAATGTCATTTACCAGGAAACAAAATCTGCGGATTAAAGGCCATGCCAGGGCATTTCAAAGCTCCGTTCCAGCGCACAGTGAATTACTGCGGCCGTCTCATTCGCCTCGACATGACTGGAGATGGGGCATTCCCGTGCATCATCCAAGTAAGAACACATCTGTTCACACAAACACAGTGCTACAAATGCACACAACCACTCGCCAAAACACAAAACACAACAGTAGGAACACATCTGCACACAACTTCTCACCAAAATATAAATGGTACGACAACTCGTACAACGGTATGAACAGATCTGTGTACACAACTTTTCACCACAATACGATGGTACAAGAATGTTTATGCACACAAGAACTCACTAAAATACAAAAGTGGGAACGCATCCGTTCACACAACTACTCACCAAAATAACACAATGGCACAACTGCTCACCAAAGTACAGCGGTAGGAATGGATCTGTCCACACAACCGCACACTAAAATGCAATGGTGCAGATGTGTCCTCCGACACAACTACTTACACACACAGAATAGTAAAAAGATATCTGTCCACACAACGGTTATTATGCCGAACGGGAACTAATCAGTGGAGTAAACGCTGCTGCACCGAGCTTACTGCCCCTTCTGTACATTCAAATGTTTGAAATACTTGCTACACGCACAGGCTTGAACTCCTACTAATTAACGTTGTTAAAGCGCGAGAGCACCTGCAAAAGACAGAAAGGCTAGATTTATTTCCTTTTTAATTTTAGCTTTTTCGGTGACGCATCTAATTCCACGTCACGGCTAGCATGTAATTTCGTTCAAAATGCCCGTAATTTAAAAGCCAATCCTGTACCTTTCTTCTTGAATATTCAAGAATATCTTGAAACCTGGCCAGGCGTGCGTTCAGTATGATGCAATTTCCCACATTAAGTACTAGGTGTACCCTGCACTGTATGATGCACTTCCCGCCTGAAGTACAAGGTGTACCCTGCATTTCTAGTCTGAAGTACTAGGTGTACCCTGCACTGTATGATGCACTTCCTGTCTCAAGTACCAGGTGTACCCTGCATTTCCAGTCTGAAGTACCAGGTGTACACTGCACATGCCATATGAAGTACCAGGTGTACCCTGCATTTCCAGTCTGAAGTACTAGATGTACCCTGCACTGTAAGATGCTCTTCCCGCCTGAAGTACCAGGTGTACCCTGCACTGTATGATGCACTTCCTGTCTGAAGTACCAGAGGTACCCTGCTTTTATCAGTCTGAAGTGCCAGGTGTACCCTGCATTTCAAGTCTGAAGTACCAGGTGTACCCTGCATTTTCAGTCTGAAGTACCAGGTGTACACTGCACATGCCATATGAAGTACCAGGTGTACCCTGCATTTCCAGTCTGAAGTACCAGGTGTACACTGCACATGCCATATGAATTACAAGGCGTACCCTGCTGTTAGAAATTGGGTTTCTGGTGGGCTAGGGTATGCACCTAAGCCAGGCAGAACCCACCACTCTAGTCAGAGCAAGTAAGTTACACACCAAAGATAATCTACACTCACCCTCTGGTAGCTTGGAGCAGACCAGTGAGGCTTATCATCAAAGGCACATGTGTAAAGTGTTAGCACAGCACACTCACACCAGTAACACAATGAATGCATCACAAAAGAGACTACCCACAAGCTTATATATACATTTATTGTGCATAAAATATAGACCAAAACGACTTGAATCACAAATACTTAGCAGATTATGCAATGGTCATACATCACTGTAAATGCATGAGGGCCACGACGACATATACATCATGAATACTGTGCATATTTAGCCATTACTGAAATAGTACTTGTTTTCCTGTATCAGGCAAAGCAAAGAACATCATACAAAAGTGCATGAAAAGGTAGCCGTGTAGTTAGATGACAAACACCTAAAACCAATAATTTGCCAACCAGAAAGGCAGTAGGAACAAACACCCATATGTATTGCCCTAATATTCCATATGTGGTTATAAGTACAGCAGGAATATCACACTACTTGTAGAGCAGTCCTAGGGCATGGAGCACTTGCGCTCCTTGTACATGGTGTACGGTGCTTCCATGAGCCCTAATAAAACAATGGGCCCCTTTTGAATAACTGCGGCACAGCGCTTGCACACTTATCAGGAGCTTCACTGCAGCCCAATAAAGATCCCTGACAGGACCAACTCCCGGACTCTTCTGGGGAATTGCGGTGTTTCTGTCTCCCTCCCGCTTCACTCAGTAAGAAGTGGGCGAACAACTATCGGGTAAATACGGGCACTGTGTTGTCAAAGTGCCCCATGGGTCCATTGTGACCTGCGGAGAAAGAAGTTACCTGCCCACATGTGCAGTGCGGCCATCGTACTCATGTGGGCTTCCCAGGCAGTCGGTCAATCCGAAATTATGCCTGACTGGTGGTGGTGGTCCACCAGGCAGGCCAGCCGCTGCACGGAGCCGATCTGGGCACGTTCGTGGACTGCTGAGGGACACAAGTGGCAGTGTGGGCTGCCGCGGGGGTTTGCTATGGACCTCACAGTCCCAGCCCAGCACCTATCCTCCACGGGGCGGTTTTCGTGTTGCTGGGGACCCCCCGTCTCCTCTCTCTTCAGGCAACACTGCCCTCACCCACAGCCACTTCTTGCAGAGGGAGCCTGGTTGCTATGACAGAATGGGTGCAGCAGCGAGGAGGGCGTCCTTCGTGTCAGCAGCAAATTCTGCTCAGTGATTCCGATGTGGGGCACCCATACACACACCGATTTTTGGATGCCCAGGGAGCACCAGGACCACACTGTATGGGGAACAAGAGGAGCAGGAAAAAGCACTCTTCATGCGCTGTCTGCAACGAAAAACACTCTTCCTTCAGATATGAGCAAGAGTGAACACTGCACACACACTTGATGCCCAAAGACGAAGTGAAAAATGCAGCCTTTACCATGCGCTAATTTGTCCAAAGCAGGGAAAATAAACCGCTTTTCATGCTTTGGTGTAGGAAGTCTCAAACACATGCTGTTAAGTTTACAGGAATCCTCCTGAACCACAGAAACCCCCTCAGAAGAACAGGGGGAGGGGAGGAAAGCCCACAAGCCCTTGAAGAGCACTGTAGGGGAACAAAAGCAGCAAGGCAGCAGGCCAACACACAGAAACAGTTCGCAGAGTGGCAGTCCCTCCTGCAGCTCAGCACACAGCAAGCAGCAGGCCAACACAGCAAAGCATTACGTAAAGTGGCAGTCCCTCCTCGCAGCACAGCAGTTCCTTCTGGCAATGTGCAGAATGTAGAGCCAGCAGCATGGTTACAAACCCCACGCAGCATCTTAAATCATGGGGTCAGAGCCCCTGTACGGATACCCCAAAATGTCTTTGTTCAAGAGGTGACTTTAAAAGAAACCTTAGAATTGCACAATACCCTCATTAAACTCCAGACCTGGCTCCAGACATCAGTAGGGGGTAAATCAGCCCTTTGTGTGAGGGCAGGTCAGAGCCTAAACAAATGTGAAGTGTGAACGCCCCTCTCTCTCCCAGCCCAGGAAGGCCATTAGTATGCAGATGTAACCCTGTCACAACCAATCTTTCCTCTGAGATGGCTTTCTGGAAAGTATGCACAAAGTGTAGCTATCACTCAGCCTTAGACGTGGACTAGAGTCAGGCTGTAAAGCACAAGGAGGCCTAAGCACAGAGAAATGCCTACTTTCTAAAAGTGACATTTCTAAAATACTAATTTAAAATTCAACTACACCAGTAAGCAGGAGTGATCACCAATATTCCAAATATACCAAAATGGCAACGCTACTCCTTTCAGGTTAGGAATTACCATTTAAATACTGCACTTACCAATTGAAGTAACAGATGTTACCTGGTGGACCCTGCACTTCCCACCTGAAGAATCAGGAGTGACCCGCACTGTACACTGCACTTTCTATCTAAAGTACCTTGTGTACCCTCACTGTACCCTGCACTTCCTCCCTGAAGTACCTGGTGTACCCTGCACTTACAACCTAAAGTATCAGGTGCACCCTGCACTCCCACCCCTCCCCCCTAAGTACCAGGTGTACCTTTCACTGAATGCCACACTTCCCGTCTGAAGCACCAGGTGTACCCTTCACTGTACACTGCACTTCCTCTCTGAAGTACTAGGCGTACCACGCACTTCCTAATTGAGGCGCCAGGTGTACCTTGCACTTCCCCCATGAAGTACCAGTGTACCCTGCACTGTACCCCGCACTCTCCCCCTGAAGCACAAGCTGTACCGTCTGAAGATCTTTAAACAGCAGGAAGGCATCTTCGCTTCCAGACAGAGGGTGAGTTGTGTGTGTGTAGAGGGTCTTATAGCACAAAGAGAGACAGAGCTATCAAAGGCTTTTGTGACAGTCCTGGAATATATAATGTAACACGCCTTCGGCTTCAACATAACCGAAATTGTCCCCTTAACGTTTTTTGTTCTCGCAGGACAACAAGCATCTACATGAGGACTTTGAAACTGGGATCTGCAGACTCTGCAAACATTGTCTTTCTGTGATCAAAACTACATACTTAGACAACATAAAGCACAGGTTGGTGGAACTGGAGCTTCAGAGCACGGCCAACCAGCGCTTGGGTGCAGTGCAGCTCACTGGAACGCATCTGCAGTGATGAACCATGTGAAAACAGCCCTGACAGCGCTCCACTGGATCTCCTGGTCATGGTCACACTCAAGAAGTGGTGAATCCTGCACAAGGTCTACTGAGGTGAACTTTGAGTAGCTTCAAGAGCTGCATCCTTGTTACACACCAGCCACAAGCACGCCATCAGTCACCTCTCACTACATCCGCCAACAGACCTTCAAGCAGACAGGAAATGAGGTACATGACTGTCAGCCCGTTCTCCAGACCGCTGCCTGAGAGAGGCACCAAGGTATCTTTGCTTCTGGAGATTTCAAAATACAGAGCCGGTCAGTGGTCTTCAATTGAATGATGCAGACGGAAAGGTATTGACACGGATATACTAGTAGGGGGTCAACCGTTTCGTCCACGTGGCTAGCGTTAGATAAGGAGAGGTATGTATGTAACTATGGTTGTGGTATTTGCATCGTGTGACCCTAGCCAAAAGGCAGAGGAGCATTGTACAGGGTTAAAGGCAAAACTACTGTCGGTTGCAGGGCTATTGTCTTCTGAGTGGAAGTGGGTTGTTACTTCATTGTGAAACAGTGTTCTTTACAGAGGTGGGTCTGCAGCGCATGGAGCAGGACTGACAGATTCAGGGAGGTTACGTCATATCCTGGCGGCATAGATGAAGATGTCCTGTTTCTTTGTTTTCTTCTTTCATTGTACTTTTTTATCTACATTCTGATGGAGTTCTAGTTGCGAGTGTTCTAAGAGCCAACGGAGATGGTAAGTTTGTGATAGACCAGTCGGCTTCAAAGCTGGGGAACCGGGTTCAAGTCTCGGCGGGACGCTCAACATCCTGTGATTCTAGGCAAATCACAATCTCCCAGTGCCCAAGAAAATGAATGTGTCAGTCTGTAACGCAACATAGGTGAGCTTTGATACCTTCAAGTCGAGTTCGCACTATATAAAACTCACCCCCAAAAAAAGAAAAAGAACAGGACGGGTGCTGGTCATGGTTTAGATACCATACTGTTGGTTTGCGGTGACTGTCAGGGGGGTGTTCAAGCTGGCTACATGATAGCATAATAATCAAATATCTGATGCTATGGCAAAGTTCCTGCTCACCCTCTCAGCTTCGACTTCCTTTGCAACTTCCATGAACAAGATTGCACACACTTTTAGTATATGAAAAACTCATAAAAACAATCCAATAGTTCAGTTTCTGTGGACAATTAGTTTTGCCTGCGCAGACCCTATTAAGCCAATCTTTGAGCAGCTGCAAAAACTGCTCCCCTGTTACAACCAGCCAGGAGCCACCCTTCCCTTCATCTGCAAATGAGCTTTCAAACAGCAGAGACATGGTGCAGATCACGGAGGTCCAGGACCACCAACTTTGGGATATTCTGAGATAAATAAACTCTTTGCTTCGAGGTTTTGTTGGGGGTGCTGTGGAATGTGGAATCTTGGGGTGAGAACCTGGAGGGAGAGTTTTAGTGTCAGCAGTTGCTGCCTGCTGGGGTAGGCCTGTGGTTGTGTGTGAATAAATCACCTCAAACCTTACCCGGCTCCTTCCCTTGAGGTTTCTCAAAGTGGAGCTGCTCAGACTGATCTTCCCATGGGAGCTTCTTTTCCAAGGGCAGCGAGTGAGGAGTACATGCTGTCCCGTGTTTATGTACCACTGTTTGTGTCAGGTCCATCGCAATCACAGCTCATGAACGAGTCACTGGCCAGCACTCCTCTAAGAATGAGGAACTCACAAACAAGTCACCAGGTCAGGAGTCACTGACTACATGCTGATTCCACACCTGCATTTTACGCCCCTGCGCTGTGGCCCTCAGTGCAGCGTGCGCCTCGGTGCACATGCACCATTGCTGCGGTTTTTGTTAGGTCAAGCCGGAGTTGGCACGCATGCGCTGCTCTGCGAGACTTGTTGTATTGCAGTATGGAGGAGAAGCCCTGCCCAATCTCCACACATATTTTACACTGGCTTGTGTCATTGTCCTTCGTAAATGCTGGCTTGTGAGTTGTTAGGGTCGTCAGTCCCTCCTTGGTACCGCCTTGCCTGCATTTGTAAACACCCATGGCAACTGGCCCATTTACTTCGGATGCGAAACGGCATGCCTTATTTAGTTTGTAAGCACTCTTTTCTTTAATGGGTTTCTCCTACTGCGGGCACTGCGCGCTTTCCCCGCCATGCCCGCTTTCAAGCAGCACGTAGAGTCCAGCTGGACACGTTCTAGTGTTTTGCCTAGTGCTAACCCACACTTTACAAACACCCACCACAGGCGTCACCGGTCAGGTGACCCTGTAAATAAAAGGGGCCGGGTGCACGTGCCCTGGCTTAGTTCCAGTACCCCAACTATGTGTCTGTGCCGTTAAAGTGCCTGCATGTGGGCCTATGGCCCAAGACACTACAATGGCGATGAGGGGGGTCGGCCCCCGCGTGTGAGCTGGCAGCTGTTACTTGGTTTGTCGTGGGGGAAAAGGTAGCCTGTGCCTAGGGCACCCCGCTGCCAGCGTGACAGAGCGACATCTGGCTCCCTGCCCTGCATTTACCCGCCTGCCGTGACTCTGATAAGGCAGAAGCAAACCAGTTGCTGTGCCCAACGACCCACTGGGCATAAGGTGAGCCTCGAGAGTAGGACTGTATGCAGCGGGTGAAGGAGGGACCTGTCACAAGTGCCTAGACATAGCCTCTCAGCACATCGAGAATATGCCCCGTAGGTGAAGATAACGGGGACCGACCGCAGCGAGTGCGCCCGCATAGTGAAGCACGGCCTGCAGCACCGGGAAGCCTGCCATGGTCGTTACCTACAGAGGCAC
Source organism: Triturus cristatus (assembly GCF_964204655.1). Taxonomy (NCBI): domain Eukaryota; kingdom Metazoa; phylum Chordata; class Amphibia; order Caudata; family Salamandridae; genus Triturus; species Triturus cristatus. The sequence goes on along the minus strand of NC_140588.1, from coordinate 801,683,447 downwards.
TTCCCACTGGGGCGACGGAATGCAGGGCACCGAGGCTGACGTAGGACACGCTGCCTGGCCGCACTGGCTCGGGGTGACACCGAACGCCTGCAGTCTATGCGAGGGAGAAGACCAAGGCTGCACTGATAGTGGAGCTTTGCACAGGCAGCCCCAACGGCTGCAGCGCCGCCGTAGGCCCGATCCGAACACCATGATGGGAGGTTACCAGACGTGCTAGACCTCCTGCACCAGAGCCAAGAACCCTGTATCGGCATCTCGTGAGGGCTGGTTCTACAGTCCGACACAAGTGATTAACCTGCAGTGCCTTGCATGCTGCCATCCCTGAGCAAGAGCAGACTCAGCAATCCAAAATTCCAGAGCCCTGTATGAGGAAGACAAGAAGCACTATGCAGCAGAGCATAAGAAAAGGCTGCGCCTAGCATGAAGAGAAGAGAATCACAAGCTGATCATTGCAAGCCCCAAGTGGCAAGAAGCCACCACGGGAAGAAAGAAGAGCAAGCAAGCCAAGCGCCAGAAGTGGGTGCCCTGAGAAGGACCAAGATCATGGGGTCCAAGGCACGCTGGCTAAGGCGCCCAGAAGAGAGAGACCTCTCCACAGAGGAGAAGCAATGCGGAACTCAACAGGGAGAGCCTCCACATCTCCACTGCACCAGCAAAGCCCAGCCATAGGTCAAATACAGCACTGAGTGTCATCCCTCACACTGCTTCAAGACGGAGCGACAGTGACCCCAGAAAGGCAAGAGGAGAGTCGCACACTCCACGTGGCAAGCAGCCACCGCAACATGTGTTTCAAAGACACGCGGCACGTGGCCGGATGCCACATCGCACCGCAAGCAAGGAGAGCGTCACTTGAAGTGGCCAAGCATGCCCGAACGGAGGCAGGATGAAGTGCCGCGATGGCGCAGTTTCGAGGCGCAAGCACGACGCCCTCGAGTGAAGAAAAGAAGAGCACCACGAAATCCCTGAGGAGGGGGTCGTGCCCGTGAAAGGTCCCCAAGAGGAAGAAGCAAGTCCTACTGACAGGACAGAAAAGAAAAGCAAAGACCGTCCCAAGAACTGGACGCGACCAGTGAGATGTCCATTTGGAGCAAACATGAGACATGTGGCAGGATGCCACATCCAAGTGAGGACCTGGTCGGATGGAGGAAAAGAGTGTGTCAGGACACCACTCTGCGAAGGGAGAAAGAACAGTGGCACAACGCCACAGGGCAGACAACCACCACAGACGCACAGGAGAAAAAGGAGCAGAGCAACAGGACAGAGGACTCGTACCACCACAAGATGAGCGCACCCAGAGACACCAGACAACCATCAAGCCGGACCGACGTCCCTGGAGACAGCCCAATGGGAAAACCAAATATAAGCCGCAGCTAGCGTGAACTGTGTCTCTCTCCAACGCTTCCCAGTGCGACCGCCTAGTCCCGAAACCAGGCCGACGTCCCTGTAGACAGCCCAATGGGAGAACCAAGTGTGAGCCGCAGCCAGCGCGAACCGCGTCTCTCTCCAATGCTTCCCAGCGCGACCGTCCAGTCCCAAGCATCGGCAGTCCAAGTTGGACGGCATCCCTGCTTCTCACCTCAGATGCCACGGGTGAAGAACAGCCTCAGCAAGACAAAGACATGGGCTGCAAAGTCCCTCCAGTCCTCCTCACTCCCCGAGGTCACCTAAAGCCAGAGATCGCCGCCTGTTTGCCCAACTGATAGAAAATAACTATGTTCATCATCCAGGTGCATCATCACCACCAGAGTGGATCCCCGCACTCCAGACAACCGGAGTTCAACGAGGCGAGCCACCCAGGAACCTTCTGTGTACCACCGTCATCCTGAGGCCTGCCACAGTAGAGCATACCCGACCATTGGAATGTTCACTCTTGGGATTACACAAGACTTGGCCGTGGCCCTGTTGGGAGTTCCGCAGCGACCCCTCAGCGCGGCCTACGAAAAGGCCCGCACAGCCCACACAGTCACGTGGCAATCCAGGGGCAAGGGCCTCGACGGAGTTCCTGAGAGAGGAGAATCCGAATTGGAGTGATGCTCCGGCAGCAGCTCCACGACAGGCACGGGAAGCATGGAGTCTGATTACATCTAGTGAAAGCGTGACAAATCAAAAAATCCCAAGAGTCCAATGGTGAGTATTATATGTAAAAAACCCATTGTGTCAATAACACTCAGTTTTCAAGATGTAAAGTACCTGCTTAATTCCTATTTATAATTGGATCTGCAAATATCAGAGAAGGAAATTATTTAAGACAAGGCAATGGTCTTAAAGAGCTTGGTGTCTTATTTGATCAGGAAATACACACAGTGTCATCTTGTGTCTTACCTTAATAAAGGTAATTGAAATTTATAACGGTGAGTCCACAGGATAACATTAAGTTTCCCCAAGTATATGTAGTTATATTCTAATTTTCTCAACAATGCTCAGTCAAATCTGTAAGAGTACGAAAATACACAAATCTGTGTTAGCCACCGGTACCACAGTGTCTCATATCAGAAATCAAAAAAGTCAAAGATTAACCTAATAGCATTAAACATGCATCTCGACAGTACCAAAACCTAGCACTTCGCAAGCTTATACTGCCCAAAACATATAAGTGAAACACAATAATCCTTTCACACCGAAATGCATCGTACTGCGTTATACACTAATGAAATACGACAAAGTGGCCACTTCGTATTGTTATACCATTCAGTAACCTATTGTAAGTTTATGGTTATCGACTACCGTGGAGAGAGGCTACAGAATCTATTTATACAAAAATATTAGTTTTAGTTGCACCAGAAAATTCCCAATTATCATACCTCCGTGGTTTTCCTTTTCAACAAATCACGGCGTCCATTACCGTCGTGTTTACGTGACCCTGTAAGGTTCACGAGATTCCGCACCTAGAGTATCAAGAAATGAATTCGAAGTATACACAGCATACCGCAAATGTTCCGCTAAGAATTGGAACACAAACAATCGTAACACGTACCTTCAGTTCTGTGAGTATCTCCCAATTACAGGCTACCACCATCACTTCCTAGTTCCTCTTTCAAATAACCTTAACAGAACACAAAAGAAGGACTATCCCGTGTTATGGCAAAATCCGCTCCATCTTAAGATGGGATGTCCAACTCATTCATTTGAGGAGCCTCACCCCCTACCAATTACAATGCTATTCATAATGTTACTGAATTATAACAGTTTAATCTATCATTACAAGTATATAATTATGTCAAAATAACCTTATATCACTAAAAGGTAATTAACATTATTTTAAACAGGGGTTTATTATCGAAGTATAAACAGCAATTACCACTTAAAATCGCCCCATGCCAAAAGTCGTAATCAAATCATATATGTTATAACTCTTACTCCAAGCCTTATACAAATCATCAGTAAGGTTAGTGATGAAGACTATTACTTGCAACTTATATTTAATCACTCAAGGCCACACCGGAACAATGAAGACATTTTTTTTTTATCATCATATAAATGTTGAAGTCAATAAGAGTATAAAAGAAACCAAAATAAGACCACGCCCAACGATACTATTGTACCAATATCATACCTACCAATTGAGAATTACAGCTAGAGATCGGAAATTCAATATGTAGTTCAAAAGGCCACCAAAAATATTATGGATTTATTAGTCCAGCATTCAGTCCCCCAAGAAATATTGTAATTCCTGGTCAAAATTAACTCTTGGGATTTTTTGATTTGTCACGCTTTCACTAGATGGAATCAGACTACATTTATAATAAGGGTTGTGACGTGATGGATTACATGAAAATTATGTTAACAAAATGTTTATGATATTATTGTGTTGATTCATCAATAATATATTCTTACCTAGATTTTATACGTTATATCGTCACCAATGAACTCTCTTGATTAGCCCTTTGCACTGGGTGTAAGTGTTTTGGGTTTTCTTGATTTGTTTGTATGCATGTGTTAAATTAAAATATGATTCTCATGTTATTTTTAGCCTTGAAAAAGTCGTAGGCTTAATGCCATTATCGACGAAACGCGTTGGCTCAGGCATGGTTCAGTCATAAGACTCAGAAAAGTAAAGAATGAGAAGACGTATGAATATTAAAGGAAGAAGAACAAGAAATGAATTCCTCTTATGTGTATTATTCTGTAATAATTTGTTTTGATTGACTTACGTATGCTCCGAAAAAACTATAATTGTTTTACTAATCCTAGGATTTAATTTGGGAGGTCAGGGTGTTTCCTCCCTTTTTGGATGCACCGTACATAATATGCTTTGTACATTTACTTTAGTGTGAATACTTTATGTGCGCTTCGAGAAACCCTTTACACCCAATTTCCCTTTTGACGGGAAGCATGGAGGTCAAAGTCAAAGACTGGTCACCCAAAGACCATCAGACGAAGGCACAGAACCCGAGTCCTGACGGCGAGAACATCTAGACGGAAACACCACCCTCTGTGGCTACATGAGCGACTTGGCTGTGAGTCCTGTTGGCAGTTCCTCAGCGACGCCTTCGTGCGGCCTACACGAAGCCTGCACAGTCCACACGGTCCCATGGCAGCCTGGCCCTGCAGGAGGCTTCAGTAAGAGAGGAGTCCAAGCGAGAGAGAGGCAAGTCTGAAGCTGCTCAGCCGTCAGGAGCTAGTAAGACCATCAAGCATGTTGCTTCCAAGGAAAGGCCTCACACACCAAGATCATCCCCAACAGCTGTGGGTTTGTCGTCCACCGGAACCTGAGCGCCTGCGAGATCTCCAGAGTGGGCTCCACCACCGCTCCAGATGCACCGATACTTGGACTTTGTAAATAGACTCCAACACCGCGAAACCAGGCCGGTCTGAAATACATCGCCATGGCGGACAAAATCATCCTGACACTGCAGTCCAAAGCTCCAGCGCTACCTGGCGGACAGCCTGAAGAGACTCATCTGGTGCTGTGTATTGTTCATTTGTTTTCTTACAGGTTGAACTTTTGTTTGTTTCTTTTCATTAAAGTTTGGGAGGGATGTAGTGTCCGGCTGCACACATTCTAGTGTTTGCCTAGTGCTAACCCACACTTTACACACACCCACCACAGGCATCACCAGTCAGGTGACCCTGCCGCTGACCGCGGCCCCCGCAGGGGGCCACTCGGCGGTCGGCGCCTTAGTGGCCCCGGGGCCCCGGTCACCCCTCCCCACTCCCTCCTTCGGGGGGGGGCGGGGGCAGGGATCCGGACTGTTGCCCCCCTCCGTGTCAGGGGCCGGAAGTGACGCGCAATGCGCGTCACTTCCGGGCCCAGGTGTGAGGGGGAGGCTATTTAGCCTTCCCCCACCCTCACTGGCGATAGCGCATCACTAGGGCCTCAATCACGGCACAAGGTTACCGGCGTGATTGTCCAAGTGGTGGCGGGTTCGCCGCTCGCGAGCGGATTGCAACCCGTGGTTTACCTCTGAGCCGATTGGCCTGCAGAACACTGAGCTGGGCACCATAACCAAGAGTTAGGCCTGCAGGAGGAGTGGTATGGTTGTTATATAGCAAGTGTGCGGTCGTTCAAAGTTTGGTAAAGACCACGTAGAGCCCCAGGGCATCAGGGCATTATTGACCGTGCAGCACTTGCTACGTTCAGAATAGGGCCGGTATTTGCACCAAAGTTTCCGGTTGGTTCCCACAGACTTGTCTGCTCCCAAGGTTATCCTCTAGGGGTAGAACTTGAGACTAAGGGGGTATTGCCTGCTTCGGCGGCACAAATAAGCGATAGCTACGCCGAGATTGAGTTACCATGCAGGTCCTGCCACCACTGGGTTCCCCCCAGGTGATGGGATCAAGTTAGGTGGGACTGCGAAGTCTACGGTTCTTGGGAAACTTCCTGCAGTAGGGCATTTAGCAACAGATAAGGTACCAGCGTGTGAGTATCAGATATCTGCTTTCCAGCAGCACCGTGCCCTGGGAGCACACGCGTTGCCCTAACTCTGTGGCCCTCCCACAAGGGAGCCGGGTAGCAAAACAAGTGAATAGGCTCCTTAGGCGGGCCTCTGGCCTTCAGCTGGGTGTAATCACCATCAATTGGAGAGAGGCCCAGGTAAAAATGGGCTTTCCGTAATGCTTGGAGGACCATTGCGGTTGGTGGCACTCCCCACCGGAATCACTGGTCGCGTACGGCAGCTGCAGGAGACTGGTGCTGCTGTCCCAATATCTGGGGTGTCAGCGGGGCAAACACAAGGGGACATTATGACAGCGCGCAACGCTTAAGCCAAACAGATTCCCGAAGCTGGTATGCCTAAGGGATCATCACTGAGGGATCCGTAGGGGCATAATTCCTATAGAGTATAAGGGATGGTGGGCAGGGGCAAGAGTCGCCCCTTGCCCATGGTCACGCGCTGGCAGTGAGGTGCACTCCCGTGCCCCAGGTTAACTATCTGAGGGGACTGTACAAATGTTAAGTAACCCTTCTCGTCATAATAGTCAAAGCGGGCAGGCCCAGGATTGTGAATAGGTGTAACCTTCCCGCTGGGGGGCGAATAGTTATCGCACATCTTCACAGGCCCCTCTATTTCAACAGACCCTATCCGATTGGGATAGCGTCTAGGGATTGGGGACATAGATGGGGCCATCTACAATCCAGGAGCTATAGCTCACTGGTATGTCTTGGGCCTGTGGTTATAAGGGATCTCACAGGTTTTGAGTCCCGCGAGCACTGTCAAACTGTCATGAGGTGGCAGAATGTCAAACCCTTCTGTCTGCAGGGATGGTTCCCTTCCAGCTAGTTGCAGGAAGCCCTAGATAAGAGAGGTGCAGGTAAGACTATAGCGGGTTGGTGGGGGGCCCTGGCTGCGACGGTTAGCCGCCTCCAGGGCTGTGGCGGAGTTACAGGGCGATCTGGAAGCAGGCCGGTACAAAGGGTACCTCTGCGCGGCACCACGTGGTGCCTGAGCCAAAACGAGGAGCCTCCAGAGAGGTCCCGGAAGCCGGTCGGCGCCCCGCTAGGCCTGCGGGCGGTTGTGGGCCTGAACAACCGGGGGCTTGCTATGCGACGCTCCGCCCCGAGAGGGGGGGTGTGAGTAGAATCTCAACGGCACGTGATCGAAAAAAGAATCACTTGGGGGGCAGCACTTGCGGGTCGTTCCCGTGCTGCCCGGCTCATCAGGCGGGGCAGGTGAAGTAGATGGCCGCCTGCCCTTGGATCGCCCGTAAGATAACCCACCTATTACATATCCTGGAATTATGTAATAAAACCTGCAGCATTTGTTACCCACTTACAACTGTTTCTTGTGTCTTCTTTGGGTAACCTAATTTGGGGGAGGGGGGAAAGCGGGGTGCCCCTGGGGGTACTATGTAAATAAAAGGGTCCGGGCGCACGTGACCTGGCTCAGTTCCCGTACCCCAACTATGTGTCTGTGCCGTTCATGTGCCTGCATGTGGGCCTAGGGTCCAAGACACTCCACAGCCCAGGACAATAACGGCCGAGGTCTCGCATTTACTAGAGTTTGAGCTATTGCCATTGTAAATTACAATAGCTTATAACTCTCGTAAATGCGAGATCTATTGTATTGCAAATGCTTGTTTAGGGTTTGGCTTCTGTCACAACTATAATGACCAGGACTGCACGGGCTCTCGCAGTAAATGCAAAGTCGATTAACAACACTCAGAAATAACACACTCTCGCTGTGGCTTTAAACAATTAACTTTTGCTGCGTACAGCATTGTTCACATTCAAGCAATTAACGCCAAAGCTGTAAAATCTTATGGCTCCCAGAAGCCCTCGGCCGAAATTTAAAAGTGATGTAGAAGAAAGCACTCCAAAAAAACAGCACGTAGCCAGAACGTGTTTTAATCTCTGTTATTATTAATGACACACACTGCGCACTCCACAAAACATGTAAGCCCTGCAGCTCACTGTTCAAGATCACCTGGAATTCAGGGAGGAGGTAAACACCGGGCTCTAGCCAAACCGATGACTCCCTCACTCCGGTAGGAGGTTTATACAATCATGGCCGTCTGACTGTCCGATGCGCCGAAAGCGCTGACTAAGCCGTTAAGCGTGAAACTGTCAAATCCGGCAGCGAGGAACCAATTGCGAGCGCACGCAGCAACAAGATCGCTGCCACGCGCTTGAAGCATTGACCCCAGGCCTCCTGCGCCCAATGCGAGCACACGCAGCAACAAGCTCACTGCCACGCGCTTGGAGCACTGACCCCCAGGCCTCATGCGCCCAATGCGAGCGCACGCAGCAACAAGCTCACTGCCACGCGCTTGGAGCACTGACCCCAGGCCTCATGCGCCCAATGCGAGCGCACGCAGCAACAAGCTCTCTGTCACGCGCTTGGAGCATTGACCCCAGGCCTCGCGCGCGGCAAACGACTCTCCCATTCTGAACGCACCGCTCACTCGCACCCTAGCAAGCCCCGCAACTAAGAGGCACCCTCAGAAAAGATGGTAACTGTACATGTTTTAAAACTATTTCATATTTTGCTTCATGCCATGTGTCAGTGCAAATAGAAGTTCAGAGCCACACGAAGAGAACACCGTTTCAGTGCTCATTTACAACACAAAAACTCTTCCCACACAGGACATGTTATAAACTCATCGGGGCTTTGAGACGCTATATAAATGCTGCAACTATACACTACAACATGATCATCTAATAATCCATCAGGTTTGAGCCTACCTGTGCTTTGGGCTACCATCTCAACGCTCGCACACAGGCCTAAGGCCCGGCACCAGACAATACCTTTGAGCAACTCACTTGCTGCTAGTTCTAGTGCTGTGGGCTACCGTCACACTGCTCACACACAGGCAAACAGCCCGGCAGAGACACTAGCTTTGAGTGACTCACTTGCTGCTAGTTCTGTGGGCACACACTGCTCACACACAGGCAAACAGCCCGGCAGAGACACTAGCTTTGAGTGACTCACTTGCTGCTAGTGCTGTGGGCACACACTGCTCACACACAGGCCTACAGCCCGGCAGCAGACACTAGCTTTGAGTGACCCTCACTTGCTGCTGGTTCTAGTGCTGTGGGCTACCGTCACACTGCTCACACACAGGCCTACAGCCCGGCAGCAGACACTAGCTTTGAGGGACTCTCACTTGCTGCTGGTTCTAGTGCTGTGGGCTACCGTCACACTGCTCACACACAGGCCTACAGCCCGGCAGCAGACACTAGCTTTGAGGGACTCTCACTTGCTGCTGGTTCTAGTGCTGTGGGCTACCGTCACACTACTCACACACAGGCCTACAGCCCAGCAGCAGACAGGCGCTTTGAGGGACCCTCACTTGCTGCTGGTTCTAGTGCTGTGGGCTACCATCACAATGCTTGCACACAGGCCTAAGGCCCTGCCCAAACAATACACTTTCTGCTGGTTCTAGTGCTGTGGGCTACCGTCACAGCGCTCACACACAGGCCTATGGCCCTGTCTGCCTGATCCTGACGGTCTGTGATCGCAGTACGAGCAGCTTCATCAGACAGACCACCCATCGATCTCACCACTCGCAAAATCAATTCTGCTTCGCTGGCATTTCCATGGCTTCCACAGCATCAATCTCTCCTATGCAGAGACATTAACCAGTATTGGCCGGCTGCCCTCAACATACACTGATTTAATTGAACCCTCTGGGGTATCCTAACCACGGAGAGGCCTGCGTCGTAGCTGCATTGCTCTCTCCTCCATAATACATAACAGAACATGGGACTGGTGCAGTCCTCTGCAGTGCAGCCACAGACTCAGAGGCCTACATTTCAAGACACATTAGAAAAAGAAGGAGGCCAAATAGAGGTGTATATTTAAAAATAATGCCACACGTATGAGCAAAACCTAAAAGTTATTTCCCCCAAAATATAGTGCATCACCGGATTAGTCCCCTTGCTGCAGAAGGCAGTGTTATTCATTTATTTCTACTGTCATCGCCAGTCATGCTCACACACAGTCCCCACACTTCCTATTTTTTTCATATCGCTTGTTAACACAGTTTTCTATTTTCTTCCTTGCGCTGCTAATAAAAGGCAGTCTATTCGTGGACTTCAGAGCGACGATATTAGGCCTGGTGACCCGTAGTCCACAGCACGTGTTAGCAGGGAGAGCTTAACTCACTGAGCTACAGAGCTAAGCAATGACAACGAGGACTGCCTTTCGAATTATCCTCTTCTTCATAACTACCTTAGGGAGAATGAAGGAAAGCAGCAGTAAGAGTTAAAATGTAGTCTCAACAACATGACATAACCGAATCACATAACCAAATCATTGTAATGCACAGATAATAAAGCTATTAAGTTGGGCAGTCCAGCAATACAGGACAGTAACAGAGGAAACGCCAAACCCAGTGTGTTATTGCTTTAGAAATGCCGCTTTGATCCAAAAACAAACAAAAAAATTACTGATGGCGGTGGGCCTTCAAGGTGATATGCTCAAACCACAGCATTCAATGTCACCAAAGATCAAGAGGTAGCTATGTTATGTTATGTTCATTTAACCTGTGAGCACTTGAGTCACCCCAGAACCGGTATCTCAGCGCCGGAGTAAACATGGACAAGGTAGAGCTAGCATTGAAATAGCTCGGTTTTTAGAAGCTCTCTGAAAAGCAGGGGGTCTTTGCATTTCTGAATGTGAATGGGCAGTTTATTCCAGTCATAGGGGGCCAAGAAAGAGAATGCTCCACCCCTGAACAGGTTTTTTAAATTTGGGGAATAGTAAGGAGAGCTTTAACAATAGATCTTAAAGGTCTGCTCGGCTGGTAAGGAATACATTTCTCAGCCAAGTATCTGGGGCCTTTGCCATTCAGATCTATGCACTAAACAAAAGATCTTTAACATTATTCTTATGTGCACAGGAAGCCAATGAAGCGATCATAGAAGGGGAGAGCGGTACAAAAGGGGGTGGTGATGGACGGAGCATCAGAACCAATCAAACACTCACACCCACTCAACAGATCTGGGTTTGATCCATCACCGTTCTTTAGCCCACTCTGCCACCCCAGTTAAAACATGGCCATATGCAAATCAGTCTGACCCTGTGCCTCATGGGAACAGTCCAGCCCGAACTGCCAAGCCATGCCTTCCCTGGACAGGAAACAAGCTTCCTAGGACCGGTTTCTGGCATTTCAGCCGTCTTCAGCCAGGCTCGCTTGAATCCAGTGGCAAAGTGAGCAAGGGACTCACGTCTGAGCATACCCTGCCAACTTATGGCGAACAAAGCGGTACAAAAGGGGGTGGTGATGGACGGAGCATCAGAACCAATCAAACACTCACACCCAGTCAACAGATCTGGGTTTGATCCATCACCGTTCTTTAGCCCACTCTGCCACCCCAGTTCAGACATGGCCATATGCAAATCACTTAGACTTTAACAACACAAGAGTCCGCGGGTCTACTCGGAACAACTGGGAAGAAGGTCCGGGGTAACGACGGACAGAGCGTTGCCTCACGTCCTGAGATGTTACCAGGAGTGTAGGACGCATCCCCGATTAATTACGGGTGATACATTTACATCCCTACAGTGTCGCATATCTCCAGATAAGCAGGTACTTGTGTAGGTTGTATCGTTCCTTTGTTGTTGTGTTTTTCACATTCTTAATTTTTGCAGTAGTGTCATCACTTGGTCCTGACGAAAGCCACTGTCATATTGTTTAGACACAGGTTGGCTGAAACATGTAGACCTTTGAGGACGTGTTCCTATAATATTTGCGCACACGTTTTCCTCCAATTCCTGCGTTTTTATTTTGATACCACTAGATATTGAATACAAATATTTTTCTATTGGCAATCAATTTTAAACCACTTTTTCTTGTTCACACACTGCACTTAGTTTCACCACACTATTGGCAGTCTTTTTCACCAGGAGATTTTTATCCTCCATGTTACATCAATAAAACATCCTTGAGCTCCTCCTTTTTACAGTAAATAAAGGAGTTGTAGCTCTTTAACTGCACCAGGTGTGGTTAAGGGAGGTCCCAGATGATGAAGCATGCCACTTCAGTGGGTGATGGGACTTGGTCCCTTATAGAAGGACTTCTCTATGTCTGAATATGCTGGATTGTCGTTTTTGTGCTTTAGGTAGACTGTTGTAGACCCGCGGACTCTTGTGTTGTTTAAGTCTAAGTGATTTGGGGATTTGTCCGCGCAGGTCTTTAAAACTCCCTTAGACCCCCTAACCTATTGTTCTTTCGGCCATATGCAAATCAGTCTGACCCTGTGCCTCATGGGAACAGTCCAGCCCGAACTGCCAAGCCAGATTTGCATATGGCCATGTCTGAACTGGGGTGGCGTGGTGAGCAAAATAACGATGGATTAAACCCAGATCTGTGAATCGGGGTGAATGTTTTGCCAATGTGCAACATTCCGTCCATCATCTTGTGTGTTTTGCTGTTCGCCCTAAGTGGGATGGGTATGCCCAGACGTGGGTCCCGTGCTCACTATGCCACTGGAGTCAAGCTATCCTAGCTGATGACGGCTGATAGCCAGAAACCGGTCCTAGGATGCTTGAATCCGGTCCAGGGAAGACATGGCTTGGCAGTTCGGGCTGGACTGTTCCCATGAGGCACAGGGTCAAGACTGATTTGCATAAGGCCATGTCTGAACTGGGGTGGCGTGGTGAGCAAAATAATGATGGATTAAACCCAGATCTGTGAATGTTTTGCCAATGTGCAACATTCCGTCCATCATCTTGTGTGTTTTGCTGTTCGCCCTATGTGGGAAGGGTATGCCCAGACGTGGGCCCCATGCTCCCTACGCCACTGGAGTCAAGCTATCCTGGCTGAAGAGGAGTGAAACCCCAAAACCGGTCCTAGGATGCTTGATTCCGGTCCAGGGAAGACATGGCTTGGCAGTTCGAGCTGGACTGTTCCCATGAGGCACAGGGTCAAGACTGATTTGCATATAGCCATGTCTGAACTGGGGTGGCGTGGTGAGCAAAATAACGATGGATTAAACCCAGATCTGTGACTGGGGGTGAATGTTTTACCAATGTGCAACATTCCGTCCATCATCTTGTGTGTTTTGAAAGAAGGGGAGAGGCGGCTGATCTGGCCAGCATATTTTTAATCAGTCAAGCTACTGTGTTCTGGACTACCTGAAGTTTGGCAAGTAGGGTCTCATTTGTGGCAGCTAGGAGGGCATTGCAATAGTCCAGGCAGCTGATCACTAGTGCCTGCACTAGGGTTTTTGTGCATCGAGAGTGGAAGTAGAGGAACAACTCTGCGTAGTAGACTCATATGAAAGCAGGTGCCAGTGGTAGCCACTTCCGGATCTTTCAAAGTTAGAGTCTGGTCCAAACGTACTCCCACATTTTTTACTGTAGATTTGGGGGTAGGTGTTGTGCCTAAATCTGTTGGCCACAAATCCGGGGACAAGAGCAGATGAGCTCTGCCAAAGGAAGTTCTGTCATCCAAACCGAGATAGCTTTCTTCCCAATTGCATAACAAACGTTACTATTGTGGGAGTCTTTATCAAAGGAGATAAGAAGCTGGGTGTCATCCGCATATGAGATAGGTGTGAATCCATGGGCTCTGATGGTTTTAGCAAGGGAGCTACACAGATGTTACATAATGTGGGGCTAAGACTTGAGCCCTGAGGCACCCCCTTGTTGAACTCTAGGGTGCAGGATTTAAACGGACCTAGATTGATGGTCTGGGTTCTTTGCGATATTAAGCTCATGAACCATTGCAGAGCTGTACCCCGAATACCTATCTCCTCTAAACTTTGAAATTAAACTAGGATGAGGTACCATGTCGAAAGATGCCGACAAGTCAAGCAGCACTAACAATGATGGCCAATTATCATCCGGAGAGCATCTCATATAGTCTGTGACCGCTATGAGGGCAGTTTCGGTACTATGTATAAGTCTAAAACCGGATTGGGAGGAGTGCAGAATCCTGTTAGATACTAGAAACTCCATAAGTTGTCTGTTAATGTGTCCTTCCAGATGTTTGTTCAGCAAGGAGAAAAGCGAGACGAAGCGATAGTTCGACAGGTCAGGGGTTGGGAGGTTCTACTTATTAAGGATAGGAAGGATGTGGGCGGCTCTCCAATCTTTTGGAATCCTTCCCTAGCTGATCGAGAGGTTTAACAAAGAGCAAACGGCCAGGGCGAGCTTATTAGCCAGTGTTGCTGTGATCCTAGCTGGAACAATGTCTACAGGGAAACCTGATTTCGCTGCTTTCAAAGCTTCACAAACGGGGCCTAAGAGGTACAAAATTCTCAAGGATCCCAGTACTAGCCTCATTAGAAAGGATAAGGTTGGGTACTGATCTCATTTGAACCATCGGTCTGGGAAAGTTACTGTAAATCAGATTAACTTTTTCTTCAACGTGGTTTGCAAGGGCATCAACTAGAACTTGTGAAGGCAGGCTATCTGTTGAACAAGCCCTCGGAATTATGAAGGATTTAAGAACTTTGTATAGCTCTTTGGAGGAGTTTCCAGCCTGTTGAATTTGTAGTGAGATGTGAGCCTTACGCGCTTTTTTAATGTTACCATGGTAGAGCGCTACATTTTTTTTTTTTTATAGGCTTCTCTATCCCTGGGATTATTGGTTTGATGCCATCGTCCCTCCAGTTTTTTACACTTTACTTTCTCCCTACGCAATTCAGGGGAGTACCATGGGGCATGAAGACCATGTTTGACTATTTTTTTTTTTTTTTTTTTTAATAGGGGCGAGGTTGTCTATTGCGTTTTTTAGGGACTCATGATAGTCCGCTAGTGCCTTCTCCACATCCCGATCCTCGCCTATTGTATGAGTGATGAACTCCTCAGTGATGCTATGGTCACTTCAAACACAAGGAGATGATAGACGAAGCACTGAAACTTTTAAGACACTCACCCCCAGTCACAGATCTGGGTTGAATCCATCATCGTTCTTTAGTTGACTTCACAACCCCAGTTCAGACCCATCCATATGCAAATCAGTCATGACCCTGTTCCTCATGGGAACAGTCCAGCCCGAACTGCCAAGCCAGGTGTTCCCTGGACCAGAAACAAGCATTCTGGGACCGGTTTCAGGAGAACACCCATCATGAGCCAGGCAAGCTTGAGTCCAGTGGCAAAGTGAGCAAGGGACCCACGTCTGGGGATACCCTGCCAACTTAGGGCGAACAAAGCAAACACATGGTCACTTCAGCATCTAGTTTGATAGGGCTCATCTCTTCTTCACCGCTTCACAGACTTCCAATACCCACCATGTTCCTGCTACGAGTACAGCGGAATTTTAGTGTTCAGTGCCCTCTAAATCAGCCTACATCCCTGTTAGAACAAAGAACTGCTCCGGTCTTCAGTTAAGGAAGACCCCCTCATGTGTAAGGCCTTCTTCAGTCTTGTTTCTGCTGTATGAAACGCTCTTCCACCTAGGAGGACGGTCCTTCAACTTTATTTTCCACAAGACAATTACAACTAATTTCTAGTGTCACGAGACTTTCGGCTGTATGCATGCTCTTCAAAATGTGGTAGCACATGAGAGGCCTTAAAACATTCAACACTTAGCTGCCAATGAAATTAACAAAAATCCTTTATAAAGTAATCAAAAGTAGTATCAGAGAAAGCACTGAACAATTGTGTCAAGTATCCGAGACATTGGGAGTGGAGTAAACAGTCATAGGATGCATATTTAAGGGTGATAAAATCAAAGCAACAACACTGGCCTCAGGCATGTCCAGTCAGTGTGCTGCTGGTGTTCTGAGGCTCAGGGTCACGATCGCGGATAAAGTTGAAAAGGAATACAGAGGTGGGCACACTTGCTGTAATAAAAGGATAAAGAATTTTACCACAAAGTTCCTTAACAAACTTTCATTGCAAGAATGTGGTGATGCCTCATCCAAGACAGAGGACAATGTGAACAAGGTTGCCATAAAGTGAAACCAAACTAGAATATTGCAAGACTTGGAAATCGCATCTCGAGAGATTTCGTGGTTGCAACCACCTTGAATCTTCAGTATAAAAAGAGAAAGCGGAGTAAATCAAATCGCTTCCCAAACTTGCTACTGGAGCCTTGGAAACCCTGGAGTTTTTGGAGCCACGCTTTGCTATTCCTTGGATTTCTGCTTCTCTTGCTACTACTAATGGACTTGCGAGTCTGGTAGGAGGGTGTACTTTCACCCAGGATTGTCTTTTCCTGAACTTTAATAACCTCTTGCAAAGATTTGCTTGTGGCTTTATTCACATTATGGAATGAACATTGCTGAACTGGGAATCAAATGATAAGAAGTCAAAAACAGAACTTTCTGCATATTTTGTTTCAACTTTCTTGGGCTGTGAGTGCTGTTAACTCACCTCTTGTGATACTGTGACTATTTCATTTGTTTTTCTGGAGAGCATTAGAAGTAGGGGGACATCTTTAACACACAGTTTTATTATTCTCTCTGTAGAAGATAAAAAGTAATCACTGTGATATTTTTGGTTTATAGATACACTTATTTGTAATAAGAAATTTAAGGAGAGTAGCCGAGAAAAGGATGTTTGTAAACTAGTTATTAGTTTCCTTTAAAATAAAGTGATATTACAATACAACTTATTTAGCAGTCAAATCAAAACTGATGAGTAATAATTTTTCTTTTGTAGAACAGAATACGTACATTGCGCTTACTGAAATGTGTCTGATGTGTAGAAAGCCTCACTAGAGTTAAGACTGCTGCTTACTTTCTAAATTATTTCCCTTCGGTTATATATCCCGCCCTGTGAATACCTGCCTTACACAGTCACCGCACTCGTGTATGTGTTGGTTTTTCATTTTCTTCTCTTGATAAAAGAAATAATATATTTTTTAAAATCTTTAAAATAAAAGAGCCTGGGGAGTTAATGTAGCTGCTGTGGAGATCGCTGTGTATTCAGCTAATCGCAGAAGATACTAGTAGCAAGACAACGCAGGCTGCTCGTGTAATTGGTACAGAGATGTGGTGCAATTCTGCTGGAGACAGCTTAGTATCCTGGTAAGATACTTTAATAGGCCAATGACAGTGTTTTTCCAATGTTGACCGAATAAGTTGGGTAACAACTAAAAACTATTACTACATGTGAAAACTATTCAGTTGTAACTTGTGGTATAGTATAGTATAGTATAGAAACCTGCCTGCACATGAGGTCATACGCATACCATGTGGAAAACGCATTGTTTTTTCCTTTCCTAACTTGGAGAGGAGGCAGACATCTTGCAGCAATTTCTGCTCTCTCTCCATGTCCTTCGGGTACCAACAGAGGCGTTTTCTTCTCCGTTCTTTGGAATTTCTTTAACTTTTATCTTCATATGTCAGTTTATCCCTAGGCTAACTAGTGAAGGGACAAGCAAAGTAGGCCTTTGTTTCACCTCATGGCTTCCTGGGTCTGCAGGCAGGGTGTAGCGGTGCCCGACTGTGCCCCCTTTGGCATCCGCCATCTGCCCCAGCCAAGGCACCCTGGCAAGAGAATTGCTGGTAGTCCGTGTAGTGAGCTATTTGGAACCAGTCATGCTGGTAGACAAAAATGCGAGCTCCCAGTTCTAAGTCCGTCTACTTCTCAGTACAACACTAACTACATACTTGTGGCCACCTTTGAGGCGCTTTACGCCATGTTTACTCATCATAGCACAATGCATCAGACAGAGCGAGGAATATTCACTGAAGTTGGAGCCAGAATCGGACTACGGAATAACAACAGCTTCCAAATCTAGGACGAGGCTGGATCGCACTCTAGGACTACCACTAGATTGGTCGCAAAAGACAGCACCAGAGCCATAGAACGTCCCAATGGTGTCAGTCGAAGGGCCTTAAAAGTAAGACTCTCCTGTGAACGAAAGGTCAATGAAAGGCATGAAGGGTATGTGACACATGGTCAGATTTCTCTAGTCTAAGCTAGAACCTTGGAGTAGCGTTTAGTGCATGCTGTAGGTGGGTCATGGCACATCCAGAAGACCACAGTGTATGCTGCCATCGCTAAAGCAGGTAAGCATGAAAATACTGACCGACAAACCCAGTGAGGGAAGGAAACAGCCAAATATAATAACTTGGCTTTTCATATAGTGTTTTGTGGTACAATAGTACCACTTCGAAGTGCTATACATTTAGGGTGACCAGAATTTTAAAGCCAAAAACCGGGACATTTAACGAAAATAGAAGAAGGACTACAGTTTTACTTCAAGCGAGCGCACAGAATGGCAGCGCTCCTCAGTAGAGAATTACAGAACAGGCAGTTAGAACATACATAAAATGCAATTCTTAAACCCAGTAGCTTACTTGTTAATTAAATTGCTTGCTTGAAACAACTGCTAAGTATCCCTGCTTTGTAAAATATTTTTTAAAAAGACACCTGGTCACCCTATATACATACCACGTAATGTAATAGTTCTCACATTACCGTCCTCGGTAGGCTGAAAGGCTAGGGTAGGCTGAAAGGCTAGGGGAGCCCTCCACGCCTAAAGCTCGTGACCTGCAGATCACTGCATGTTTCAGAGGCAGTTTTCACCCGCCGAGCTATCCTGCCGGTTTAACTCAGCTCGATTCAGACTTAAAGGGTATCCTGCCATCCCTCAATGCGCTGAGGTGCGGTGGGAATTGGGTGGACCGTGGACAATCTGTCTGGCTTGCCATGAAGGGAGCCTGGATGTTAGGGCAGAAATACAACGAGGAAGTGTGGTGCTGACGCCGACAGACGGCCTCTTGCTAGGGCCACGAGACCAGAAATTGGCTGGTGTCCTAGCTCGCACGTGAAATAGTTGACTCCGTAAATCGGCCAAGGGGTCTGAGATAACAATACAGGAGGCGCAGCCATAAAAACATTCCACTCAGCGGTCTTCATAAAGAAGGACAAACAACAACCTCAAGACGTACATCAACGTTATTCGGAACACTAAATGCAAACTGCTACGGTGAATTCGATACAAACAAAAAATAATTCCTTCGTAAAAGGCGCAATCATTTTTTTCAGAAAATGAAAACACGAAAGAGTCAGGCGAGGCCAAAGCTGAAAAGCATTTTTGTCTGGTGGCCACCGGAAGTCGCGGTGCCCGCAATGGCCTCTTACCAGTTGGTCTGAAGGCAGCACTACCGACTTCTGCATTTCGGCGGAAAGTTGTGCAGGGTCCTTTAGCTGTACAGACCATCCCTGGAAGCAATGCAGAGTGGCGCGTGAATTAACATTCTTCGCTGCGAAGCCCGAATGCGTATTTCAGTGTGATTGGAAATCTCCGTAATCCTAGCAACGAACAGCAAGGAGATTAACGACGAAAAGAGGGGTTCTGGTATGACCCGGAGCAGAAGAACCGCGCGAACCCCGTCAGAGCTCCAGACGAGGGCTCCACGTGAAGGTGTCCAATGAAAAGGAGAAGGATCCCTTCTGAATGTCATCATTGCAGCATGTTGTCATTCTGTTGCACTTGGTTGTTGTGGTAAATTCTTTTAGACTGTTGTTGCGCTCTGTTACGTTTTTGTTGTTTTGTTATTTGCTTTGTGTTACGTCAATGTGCAACATGAATTCTGTTGTTTACTTCAGAAATGCCAACATATGCTGCCAGTTGTGTTACATTCTGTTAAGACAGTTGTTGCGCTGTTACATTTTTTCAGGGTATATGTCCTATAAAAAGAAGTCGGGGGACTGACCAAGTAAGACAATATGCAAATGACCTCACGTCACGACGTATCGCTATAAAAGAAATAAAATAGTGCTTTTTAAATTATATGTGTAAATACTGGGACAGACTAACCCATCTGACAGTCTTAGTGTCTACATTTATATAAAGGGACAGAACAAAGGCAAAAGCATGTCTCTCTTAAGTACCTGTAAAGAGAAAGCAAGCTGTGTGCCTTTGTTTCCATCTGTGGCATTTACATTTAACTTCTTGCGTGCGCATGACGGAACCACGCCGTCATGAGTCACGGGCGAGC
This sequence comes from Triturus cristatus, assembly GCF_964204655.1. Classification (NCBI taxonomy): domain Eukaryota; kingdom Metazoa; phylum Chordata; class Amphibia; order Caudata; family Salamandridae; genus Triturus; species Triturus cristatus. Next base: position 801,663,661 of record NC_140588.1, on the reverse strand, counting down.
TGTGCTCATGACGGCGTGGTTCCGTCATGCTGCGGCCGCTCCGCTCACGCGGCACTAATTCCCCGCCTTTGCAGGCGAAATGAAGAGTGGGCGGAGTCGTGACGGAACCACGCCGTCATGAGCACAGCTCGCCCGTGACTCAGGATGGCGTGGTTCCGTCACGAGCATGGCGGCGCCGCGCTCACGCCACACACCCCCAGCGCCGCGGCGGAATTTGCGCCACGGCGAAGGGGTTAAAGTAAGGTTCCAGGTGGCCACCAGTCAGCATATAGAAACAAAAGGAGGCCGGATGGCCCTTTCACTGCGGCCCAGCTGGAGGTGAAAAAAGGCTCCCTCGCTGCCTGCACGTTGCTGCTAGGAATGGAAAGCAGGCCACGTGCAGGTGCTGCTGAACGTGTCCCGGTGTCTGAAAATTACACAGGGACCAATTCAGCATATTTCTGTGAGGCCCAACTTCTTGGCAAGGGGGACGGTGTCCACCCTGTGAAAAGAGTGGGGGGGACGTCGTGTACCTGCGTGTACCCCCAACTCGACCCCTGCGTTTTTGTTGCTTTGTTATTTGCTTTGTGTTACGTCAATGTGCAACGTGAATTCTGTTCACTTCAGAAATGTCAACATATGCTGCTACATTTCTAGTAAAAAGCAGCACATTCTTTTTAAAGTTCCAGTGACAAACTAACATTTACCACTCTCTAAGGTGGTAAAATACTGCTGCTCGAGCTCTTCAGCTATTAAAGACACCAATCACCCAAAACTATGTCACAGAACCGTCTTAATTTAGCACTCTTAGGGCCTCATGTAGGTAAATAAATTTTACCGTTTCTTAAATACCGAGCCGTACCGAATCGGTAAATTAGAATCGGTAAGTTATATGTAGGTAAAAATTCGGTAACAGTTACCGATTCGGTAACATTCGGTAATCACGAATCGGAATTCACCGAATCGGTAAATACCGAGGTGGTATTTACCGAATCGGAAAATGCCGAGGTGGTATTTACCGAATCGGAAAATACCGAGGTGGTATTTACCGAATCGGAAAATACCGAATCGGTATGTACGGAATCGGTAAATAAAATCACATGACTTGACGAAACAGCTAATCCTGTGCAACCACAGCCCACCCAACCAGGAAGTGGCCACACCCAGGCAGGTGTACATAATTAGCCGACCCTGGAGAGGCTTGGAGTGCAGAGGAGAGGCAGGGAGCCGGTGCCTGTGCGAGCGGGAAAACGAACATCATGTCCAGCCAGAGAACACAGAGAGACGGAGGGGAAAGGAGGAGGAAGCTGAAATTCAGCCCCAAGGAACTCCAGGTGCTGGTGGAGGAGGTGGTGAAGCAGCACCAGAAGCTGTTTGGAAGGCAATCCCTGCAAGTGCCTGAGGCTGAAAAGCGCAACATATGGCTGGCCATCCAGGCCCATGTGAATGCTGTGGGAGTGACCCACAGGGACATAGAGGTCCTAAAGAAGCGCTGGTATGACCTGAGGATTGTAACCAAGAGGAAGATGGGCGACATCCAGAAGGAGGCCAGCCAGACTGGAGGTGGAACCAACAGGGCACCTGCCCTCACCGAACTGGAGAAGCTGGTGGGGGCCACAATCGAGCAAGAGAGCGTCGTGGGTCTTGGGGACGCCGACAGCTCTGCCAGAGCCGCCACACAACAAGGTAAGACGAAAGCACAGCAACGTAGCACCCCCTATCCCTATCCCACATCCCCCATTGTGAAACGAGAATCACACTGCAGTCCACACGTGTCAGTGCAGACAGGCAATGCATTCCGGGAGATGTAGTCAGGGAAACACCAACCATGACGTAAATGTTACAGGGCAACAAGGCATGTCACGCACTCGAGGCACAAGGAGACAGAGGACATTTTGGAATGTGAAATTATTTATTGTGACGCTTTCAATGCAGCCCTTCGGGGACACTGAGCCAATGTTGTATTTCTGTCCACAGATGTGACATCATGCAGGACAGGGCATGCTGCAGGAGAGACGGCACACCGGCCACAAATATCACCTCTAGCCAGCACAAGTTCAGACCAGGGAGCAGGCCCACTGGCAGCCGCACCACCAACACAGGCAGCCTCGCCGCAGCCAGAGCCAGCATCACCTCACCCAGAGCCAGCATCACCTCACCCAGAGCCAGCATCACCTCACCCAGAGCCAGCATCGCCACTCATGTTTGAATCACCGGCCACATCTCCGCTTGCAGGTGTGGGAATGAGGAGGCGTCCAGCAGCCAGGCTACGAGCCTTAGACACCTCGTCAGACGACAGCATGGGCCCTGAAGAACTCACCAGGCCCCAGGAAGGGAGCCATGCCACTGTGCCCCACACCTCACAGGCAGCACAGACGGGAGCAAGAGGGCGCCGCAGGTCGCGTGTCCAGAGTCCACCAGCACCCATTGACGGCCATGGTGTCTTCTTGGGTCTCGAGGGCCAAATGTTGAAACAACAGCGCCTGCAAACAAAGGCAGTCATGACAGTCCAGAGGCACATGCGGGTGATGAAAACTACATTAGTCAACATGGACAATAACATCAGCGGCATGGCTGCGGGCATTCGGGACATGTCCCAGTCAATCCAGCAGTTGTGCAGCAAATTAGATGCTGACATCGAGGCACGGCGCCGGGAACGGCAGAGACGGGACACTACCAACAGGGCACTCAACCGTCTGGCAACTGCGACTTCTCTACTGTGCCGGCGCTCTGTGACGATGCAGGAGGGCCTAACACACTGCTGCAGCGACCTGTCTCGGGGGATGGTGCAGGTGACAAGTGCACTAGGGGTGCTATTTACTAGTCAGGCGTCGACAACTGCTGCAGGGGATGCTGCGGAGAGCATCGACACCAGCAGCAGGAGCAGCATCACACCCCCCGTCCCAGAAGGACGCAGGAGCAGCAGGCGGCTTGGGGTTGGCTCTAGTGAGGATGCACAGGCCGTGCCATCCACCACTGCAGCGCGTATGCGCAAACATTGATGTGGCCCTGCTTAGCCACTTCCCAATGGGTGACGTAACCCTGGACATACTCCTTGTATAGATGGTATATTGCCAGATTGGCTTGTTCATGTGTTCATGGCGTGGTGCCACATTAAAACTACGTCATGACTAATCACAACTGGCTGTGTCCCCTTACTTACTCAGAAATAGTTGCATGTGATCTCTGTCCGTCTCTCTCTCCCATCGATTGCAGTTGGCACTCTAGCTGCGTTGCCCTGTGGCTGGCCTGACTCATCCTCGTTGTCCTCAAAATATGTTAGTTCCACATCTGTACCTTTTTTCGTGGCAAGGTTGTGCAGCATTGCACAAGTGGCAATAATCTTGCAGCAGGTGATGGGTGTGTACTGGCGTGCGCCTCCGCTCGTGGAGGCAGCGGAACCTGCTCTTCAGTAGTCCAAACGTGCGCTCCACCACATTGCGTGTTGTTTTGTGTGCCACGTTGTATCGTCTCTCACTCTGGGTTGATGGGTGTAGGTAGGGAGTGAGGATGAATGACCGGCATGCATATGCACTGTCGCCTAGATGAGTTAAAGGGAAACATCAGTCACATGCTTCTTTACACTATGATTTGCAGGTTGCAAGGGGCGTCACTGTTACTCACCTAGCAGGTATCCCTCTCCAAATTCTCCGGCACTCAGTCGTGTGTAGATCCCACTATTCTGGAAGATGTACGAATCGTGGGTGCTCCCAGGAAACTTTGCAACAATATCTGTGATGATGTTCCCTGCATCACAGATCACCTGCACATTGATGGAGTGGGTGGACTTCCTGTTCCTGTAGATGTGCTCTGTGTCAGCTGGTGGACAGATTGGGATGTGTGTACCGTCAATACAGCCGATGACATGGGGGAACTGTGCCATGTGATAAAAGTCTGTTTTTGTTTTCTGCAGTGCAGCCTGTGTGTTGGGGAAGCTGATGTAGTGGTGCATTCTCTGCATCCTGGCATCCAGGAACTTCCTGAAGAAACGTGACAGGCAACTCTGGGATACACCACCCACCGCAGCTATCACCACCTGATAACTGCCGGATGCCAGCAGATGTAGGCTGCAGAGCACCTGCACATGTGGGGGTATGGCGTGCGCCCTTCTTATTGGCTGGTCCAGGAGTGGGTGAAGGTCCCTGATTAAGTCCATGATGGTTTCGGGGTGTAGCCTGTACCTCTCATGTATCTCTGCATCAGTCAGGTGGAATAGTGTGATGCGCTGTCTGTAGATGCGTTCCTCCCGTCGCCAAGCCCTCAGTCCTGCTGCCTGTAGACGTAGGCGCCTTGCAATGACATACATAGCGGCCATGTTGTCCACGCTGTTGCATTTTGGGATTGCTTATATGCACTGTTGATGGTTACCACCTGCTTTCAATCCGTGTTAATTACCGACTCTTATTTACCGATTTTCTTGGATTTCTTAATTACCGAGTGCTCCTACATGTCATTTTCATTTTTACCACTTCATATTTACCACTTCATATTTACCGATTCCTTAAGTATGTATTCGGTAAATCTGAATCGGTATTTTAGAATTCGGTAAATATGATTCGGTATTTACCGCCTCATATTTACCGAAAAGTCGTTTTTGGACTCCTACATCTCACTTGTCTGAATACCGGTCGGTAACGGCATATTTACCGAAAATCGGCCGTTACCGACCGGTATTTGGCTACCTACATGAGGCCCTAAGTGCTTGTTTTATATGAAACAAACCTAAAATCTGCCTTTTCTCTTTGTATCCAGCCCTCCACGTACAGCTTGAGCCACCAAAACAAACTATGAAACTAGCTCTGTGGTTTATTCCTCTCAGGCTGCGATCATCACACTTCAGAAACCACCTTTGTGGACAGCCACAACCTGACCCGGACATTCATGTCCTGCCCCCTGATCCAAGTACCCCAGGGAGCACGTCCAAGATGATCCCAACATGCTGGAGCTAGGCGTGCAGAGGCCCGAAAGGCAAAATACCCATTTAGCACAGACTTAAACCTATGGTGATAGATGGAACCACGTGAAAAAATCACGGGCGGGACGTTGCTATCCTCTAGATTTTGATCATACTACTCGCCTGGAGGAACTCAAAAATATTTCAAGTTCAGTCTATTCACCTCATTAGGACTACCCATTTTATGTGGGGCTCTATTGCTTCAGAAAGGTTCTAAACAACATGCACCCCTCCCCAGATCACAGCCTTCTTTTGCTTCTCGCAGATTAGGCAGCACAATCTGAGACCCGACTCTGAGAGGTGGAAGGGAGCTGCAGACATTTAGGTGCAATGTACCAATAGGGTAAATCAATCGTTACACAAACTTAACGTTTCCTTCCTCATCACTTCATTAGCTATGGTGTCACATGCTTAGAAACTTGGCATAGTAGTAAATATGGAGAGGACAGTGCAGAATTAGATTGGAAGTAGGATGGGGCCGGATCTCATTCTATGACCGTCTGCCCTAACTTAAACAGTGATACAGTTACATTTTTTGCCACAAAAAGACCGGGCTAGGGCCAAAGTAAGCCCTAAGTGTCAGTCAAAGGGTCTTAAAAGTAAGATTCTATGTGCAAACATTTAACTCAACAGTGGATGCGGACATGTCTACATGGTGAGAGCGGATACGATCTTTATAACCATCCTTAGAAGATCTGCCTCCTTAAGTGATATACTGATAGAAGTACATTATCTACACACAGTTTATGTGTCGGATGGTATAGGTCTGTAGAACCCTGTAGAAACAAGATGCCCAGTGTGGCCGTCGCCTTTGGAGACATACTGATACAAGTAAGTTACCGCTCCCCATCTTCGCAAGAAACCTCAAAACCTGGCTCTTTGACAGACCCTCCCCCCCCGCCCCCTCTTGATGGACTGGAGCCTGCTAACCCCACCCCCCCAACCTCCCCAGCGCCTTGAGACCCTTATGGGTGAGTAGTCGCGATTAACAAACGCCTGATTGATGGACTGATTGACCTGAACACAGTTTATGCGCCTGATGGTATACTTCTGTATACTCTCAAGTAAGAAGATGCCTGGTGTGACTGTCTCCTTAAGTGATAAACTAATACAAGTATGGAATCTACACACAGTTTATGTGCCGGATGGTATACTTCTCTATCCTTTAGGTAACACACTGATACAAGTGTGTTAGCTGGACAATGTTTATATGCCGGATGTTGTTTGTCTGTACACACTTGAAGAAACAAGATGTCTGGTGTGACTGTCTCCTTAAGTGATATACTAATACAAGTTTGGAATCTACACACAGTATATGTGCCGGATGGTGTACTTCTTTATCCTTTAGGTAACATACTGATACAAGTGTGTTAGCTGGACATGGTTTATATGCCGGATGGTGTATGTCTGTACACACTTGAAGAAACAAGATGCTTGGTGCGACTGTCTCCTTAAGTGATATACTAATACAAGTATGGAATCTACACACAGTATATGTGCCGGATGGTATACTTCTCTATCCTTTAGGTAACACACTGTTACAAGTGTGTTAGTTGGACATGGTTGATATGCCGGATGGTGTATGTCGGTACACACTTGAAGAAACAAGATGCTCCGTGGTGCTACCTCCGTAGGTGATACACTATATAAGTGTGTCATATGTATACAAGTGTGTCATATGTATACAATTTATGTGCAGCATGGTATACTTCTGTATATACTTGAAGGAATAAGATGCACGTTAATGGAAGGGAAGTTAAAGAACGAAGTGTGAGCGAGTCGGACAAACGTCTACAAAAAATACCTTAACTAAAAGAATCTTCTCACAGTTGCTGAACCATGGTCCCCAAAGTCACCAAACCCAAAACCTACTATGGTAAATTAAAATCCCACACCACGTAATGGGAATAAGCCTACCCGCAACAGAGAGTACATCCAGAAATAAACAAATGTGAGGGCACTATGGAGAACAAGACACCAAGAGGGGATATGGGAAAGTAAGCAAGTCCACCCTTGTTTATATTACAGCAAACCTTCAGCCCATCACCATGAAACACTTCCCCGCAGCGCAACCAGCAGCATGTCATTTATACAGCAGTAAATATACACGATCTCCCCCATACTGTGTCCACCTACAAAATCGGTTGGACTGGTTACAATAGTCAATGGATGCTGAAAAAAATACCTCCCTAAATATTTATACAAATATTTATTGCAGGCAACTTGTTAAATTCACACACACCTAATAAATTCAGATGTGCAAAATTTTGAGCAGGTTTAGAGTTTACTATTTCCAAGCACCTCAAAAACACCCAAATGACCCTCTCCAGGGTAGTCACAGATGAAACGATCTGGAAGAAAACTAGAAACCGCACGTGCCTGCCAGAACACAACTAACACACACACATGCAGGAGGTCTGATCTTGTATGGTATTTCACTAGTTATGAATGTGACACAAGGCACCATGGTCTTTCATTTTATGGTACCAGGGATTCTGCAATGCCTGGTAATCGTTTCTTATAATCACTTGATATATATCTAGCCAGACGTTTGAAGGCTGGGAGTCAAGATAAACCAGTTATTCACCTTCGTCAATGGAACACAGGGTATGTTTTCTTCTACAAGTGTTTGGAAACTGATTATATCTGTAATGTGTGACTGATAGTGGGCATCCGTTTGATGAGCGCAGAAGAAGGGCGCTCTGATGGCATGACTGAGCTGTGCTGTGGGCGTTAGACGGTGTGTGTTTAATACTGAGCCACAGTGTGGTAACCAGGGTCGGGTGTCTGATGCTCGACCTCATCAGAAAGCCGCTTTAGGTAAATCTCTTTTGTAAGGCTTTATCTGCTCATGAGTGATGCGTGAGGGTCCTCTCCTAGGAGTGCCTGTCTCTACACATACTCTAGATTCTGCACTCTGTACCACCTTTGGGGAACTAGCTTGGTGTTAGAGGATGCGGACAACCTTACATCAACTGATCTGCAACACAAAAACTATGCATAGCAGCAGCCCCCTTTTGTGTGTACTGGTCCGTACACAGCCCCCTAAATGTTGGTACTCATTTCGTGCATTAACTCACTGACCTATCTTAACTAGACATTTTTATAACCGTATCAGTCAGACAAATTGCAATATAAAAGCAGGGATGTGGAATTCCTATAGCCCGACGCCAAGGCCATATTGTTTGTGGTGAAGGACAGGTACTCACTTCTGTTTTGTCCACCGGACAAGCAGGCACCACCCTCCTCCTGCTCAAGGAAAAGGGGGGGCAGTATATAGCATCACATTGCTAGGTGTTTCAGTCTGCAGCCTCAAGTGATAGTTAAGACACAGAAAAATCCTCTGCTGATAAAGTGACACAGGCATCCAAACATACAAGATATTTCAAGCAGAGATCAAAGTGGACAGGGAAACAACGTTCCAATCTTTATTCATTTGCTCAGAACAGTCCCCATACTTTTTATTTAAAATCAACCATTCCTGAACGGTTGAGTTGCCGCAGTCTGAAAGGCTAGAAGAAGAACCCCTCTTCTGTGAAGTGACAGAAGGGACAGGCTGCAAAAAAGAAACAAGCCTTCTCTCTATGGTGCCAGCTATCAGAGAGAAACGGAATGAGTGCAATTGGTTATTCAGCAAATCTAAAGGCTGCTTAGGAGCCAGTGTACGCTTTAATTGAAGGAATCTGGAATTTGTAATATAAAAAATGTTTGCATTACGTACAAGACGTGTATTACTAAAAACATAACTTTTGAAAGCACTGTACACATTTTAACAAAACCTTTCTGCACATTTTGCATATATTGTGAGTAATACGCATTTGAAAATAATGACATACTTATTGGCAGTGCTTTGTCTCGCAGTTTGGACCTCTTAGCACTATAAATACAAGTTTCTATTTCCCAAACAGGATTCGAATCAGTGACTATCTGGTTATACCCAGAGACATCTTAGTGATCACATTAACCAACCAAGCTATTCTGCTATAAAAGGCACGCCCCACTGATAAATGTAATTCGCATTTATTTTTCACTTAAGGTGTGTCCAATAGGTTTTTATTCTCTTATCTGTAGGTGAAAGGCCAACAAAAATATACAGAATTCGTTGTTTTTAGCCATATCGCTGACCTCACCCACACACTCTCTGACCATGCCCCCATTTATTGAGGATAACAGTTCCCATAGTTGTCTTTAGTCACTTCGACCGCTGGGTTTAAGTGGTATTCAAGATTAATTAATGCACTGCTTTTAGTCTAATGGCAATTGCTACAAGGAAATGCAGTAAGCCCAGCGTGCGTCGGTTAAAAAAAAACATCTACACATTTCCACATCTAATAATTTGTGGGTATTGGTACTTTTCTCAGACTGTGCCTTTTTTACATGCAAATACATAAAGTGCTTGCGGAAATTAAAGTAATACCCCAATTGTTTTCTGCATGAACACATTTTTCCCTGTGGAGAAACCCCCCTCTTTTTTTTAACACCACAGCGAAGTTTGGAGGTATTCAATTTCCTTTTAACCCTGAAAAGTGATTTACGCCAGCCCTTGCAGGAAGTAAATCTCTAACCATTTCCAGGGTGGTTTGTGAATGGACAAAAATGTGTATGTTTATGGGCATTCAGTAACTATCAAGGTTCAACATGGCTTGCCCCTTCTACTTCCAAAATGCTGGGGTAATGTTCTGCAGGAGTAAATGGATTTATGATTACTAGGTCATCTTCTCAATACCCAGCAGTCATATTTCCCTCCAAATGCACATGTACATTTACAAGTACAAACTGCTTTGTGATTCGGACCTTCTGCTTTACTCCGAAGCTGGATTTATACCACAGGTTGGAGTTTGCATGGTGTGGCTCTGTGAGATCCCCAAGTTTTCTAGTGCGTTAGTGTTGTTGAGCTCCGACAAAGGACCACAGACATAACCTTATGTGACCCTCTGTGTTGGATTGTCAGTCTTAGTCTTTAGCTCAGTCTTTGTGCCCTCACAGTGTGACTGTCTCACTGCATTGTCCAAGTCCATCTTTCCCCGTGTTTCTTAAGCTTCTCTTTATGTAGATGTTGCTGGTTAACGCTTTCAATGCTAGCCCCCCCTTTCAGTGCTAAGCCTTTTTTGGCTATTTGGGGTACTTTGTGGTAAGGCCTCCATAACTTTCTGTCCACATAAACAATCCACGCCAAATCTGCATGTTTTTTTAACAACATCATGGGGATTCTAAAGGTAACCAGGGATGGTATCCTCCCCTGGAGGGGAATAAGAAAAGAGCCAAACTATAGCTTAATTTGGAATGCTTTGCGGTAATTAGGAAAAAAGTGCTCTGGACAGACAAAAGTATCTGGTTTTTTCTCAGAAGAATGGCACCAATAAATGGTTTGATGTGCTAAAGTCACCATCTTCCCAGCTTTCAAGAACATACAAAGCTGAATATTTTTTTTATTTTTTTAACCACAGTATTGCCTTTGCTCAGAGATGACCTGTTTTCCCTATTTTTGTGTGCCCTCAACCTACTTCCAGTCAAAATTCTGAAATCTGTAAAGGGTCATATGTGTCGATCCCTCAAGGTTTTCTCAAAGAAACTAACTATTGAAATAAAGGAATATTGAAAATGAGTAGAAAAAAGCAGCCATTTGTGACAATGTTTTTATCTGTAACTTTTTGCCACAATGGCCATTTACAAAAGCCATGTACCATTACGTTTGCTGGACCCTTTTGGTTGTGGGAACTTATAGTGTTTTTAGGCTCTCCAAGAACCTGAGGTACCCAGAGCCAACAACAGGGCTGCCCTGTGCAATGGTTTATCATTGTGTACTGAGTATCGACCAATTCATATGGTGAAATGTGTTGAGGGAAAAATAGGTATCTTATTTATTTCTAAAATGGGCACTGTTGGAAATGGCCCTTTTTAGGGTGCTTTCCCTTGATTTTTTGCTTTTGACCCTTCCGGTTTTCCACGGATATATGTGCTAGCCTTAGGACATACTGGTGATTGTTATATACATGATTGGCTGATTTGAGTTAGCTGTAAGTCCCTTGTCATGGGGTAAGACATATAGATAGGGCATGTAACTCAAATGCTCCTTCATGGACATGCAGCACTGGTTGTGCCACCCACGGAGGTAGCTCTTCAAACATGCCACAGGTTTGCCATGGCAGGGCCTGTTTGTGCATGTTACTGTTACTCAGCTTGGCATTTCAAAAGCTACTTCCCAAGGTTCTGCATGTCTCTCGCCACATCGGAGTACTACCTGGGGGCAGGGTGTTGTGTCTGGAAGAGGTAGGGTGGGTGTGCTACATGCAATGGTAGTGAATGGCAGTGGATGATGTTCGGTACAGTAGTGCCTGCTTCTCGCATTGGATTGCCACAAGGGATCTGTGGAAGGCTATTGAGCTGTATTTCCTATGCGCAGAAAAGTGGCAGTATCATTGAGATTGATGAATTAGTAATGGCAAATCCTCTACGATGGTACGAGTGGATTCAACATTACTAATATGGAAATCCTACTTTGGGAAATTGGGCATTTCTGTGCTCGTAGTTCTCTGTGCCTCCAGCTTGTCTCCAATCCACCTCTTGGTACTGTTGGATGTTGTGTTTGTGTTCTTGATTGGACAGCTAGATCTGTGCATTTCTGATAGGCCATAAATTAGGTGCTCAAAGGAAACTGCAGACCTCCGACTCTGAGGGGCCTTCCTAGTACGGATACGTGGGGGGTGGAATTGGCACCTGCATTCCAAGGGGCAGGGTCTTGGCCCTGCTAAAGATATTGATCAAGCCTCCCGGTGTAGAATGGCAGACAGGACAACATTTAGAGAGTGCCCCTGCATTTCAAAGGTGGCCTTTCTAACTGATCTCATCTTCAAAGGCCATTGTGGGCATAACTACTGGGGCTCTGCCCTCAGGAGTTAGAGTTGCTTTTGGGATTGGAACCATACTACACTGATTCGATGCTGGGACATCGACAAGAGGAACTATTGGGGCAGGAGGGACTGCAACGGAGTTATCCACAGACTTGTAGTGGCCGGGAGCTTATCATGCTCCAGGAAGGGGACTATCACTAGGTGGATTTTGTCTGGAAGTTGCTAATTGCCAGCTGTCATGGCATGGGTCCATAAGCACTCTCCACGGGCTGGTTGGCAGGCCTCCTCTCCACGAGATCCCAGGGACAGAAAAGATCTTCCAGCTTCCACGAGATTGTAAAGACCACAAAGGGTGCAGCAGAAATGGGTGGAAGTGAATGTTGGTTGAGACAAGGACTGGCCTGACATACACCGTAATCACACTGTGCAGAGGAGTATATCAAAAAGATCAACGGCCCACCTGGGGTGGCGGAATGTGAGGAGTTCGAGGAGTGCGGGGGAAGTTTGCCAAGCCAGAGGGACCAGTGCTTGCAACTGGAACATGCTAGCTTGGACTCCATAGCGTGTGGTGACCCAGAGGTGCTAGGGGACGTTTGCCTGAGTCTGCGGGACCTGAGCTGCAAATCTACACTGTCTTTGACCTGCAGATCGGGAGGACGACAGTGCATGACATTGTGGCCTCCATCCGAGGCCGCTGGCTCCCTCTCCCCAGACCCACGTCACAAGGTCCTTTGTTGTGCAGAATATCGTGACTGGATCAGAGAGGTCTTGTTGGGCCTTGTGGGCACTCACAGCTGGCTGCCTAGAGCAACTGCAGCTCACACCTCCACCAGAGGGGAAACATTTTTCCAATTGGGAAGCGCCAGCTTCTGGTGTCACAGTCTTTTGACTACGGGGGATAGTGACCCCGTACTCGTGAAGGTGCTGCTGTGTGCCTGAAGGCCTAATCTGGATGGACGAAACGCAGGAGCTATTTCTTTCTGCTTTAGGTGGTCCTGATGATCTAATCAATGAGTCGCCAGCAGGGGCAAAGTGCATCGTTGGCTGGTGCCGTTTGAGTGACTGAATACTGAGTCACGAGGCGCAGTCAAAATCTGTGATTTCTTGACCTTTGCAACTGTATGGGGTATGTGATATTGGGAATATTGTGTATTATGAATACCTATGAATGGTGCATATATGTTCATGCCATTCTGCTGCTAATGGGAGAGTTTTACAATTGCATATAACTATAAAGTATGTATCCAGTGTGGATGTTGTGTTGATTTCAATGTAGCTATAATACAAAGACCAGTGTTTTATACATGCGGTGTGGAGTCGTTTTGTAGTGTACGCAGTGTGTTGCAAGGGTGGTGTTGTGCGAAAACTTTACACTTTAACTCTGAGTATAGGCCTGACTGCTCTGTGTCAAGCTACCAAAGGGTGAGCAAAGGTTATCGAACAAGTGTATCATTCTCATCTTATCTAGGACTGTGCATTCTGTCTGGCTTTGAAGCATCTCAGACAGAATCCATATAAATTCCATATCTTGTGTCTGTTGAACCCAGTGGTTTCTGGCTGTCTGGCATGCAACAGGCAACCATCAAACCAAGATCAATAGGAGTCTCGCGGAGCTACTCACTGACTTTGGCTAGAGTTGTGCCTGTTGGGGGCACTAGGCCAAGGTGTCCCTAGTGTCTAATGGGTAACAACCTCCAATATGCCCCAAAGGCAGAAAGACATTTGGGCCTGCAGGTAAGGGGGAGCATTAGCCCATTGCCCGAGGGGCCACTCCCCCCTCCAAATATAATCTCTAGTGATCTAGTGCACTTTCCGCCCACCGCTGGGGGACAGTTTGGAAGAAAACATCTCCAATCTGCTCCTGAGCAAGTGCAACTAGATTATATCGCCACTCAGTCGTAGGCACTTCTGTGTGAGCCTGCGCCATGGCAACAGGCGAGCACCATCAAACTTAGCAGCTCGCCAGTACGGTAAGGTCCAGAGCATGGCATAGCAGCCAAATTTTCAGTTTGCATAGGAGTAACATTTCTATATTATCAGTGTATGTATGTGTGCATTCGCAATGCTCTATGTGTGACAGTTTATCACGAGTCAAGTGACACACCTGAAGTACTTTTCACTGTCACAATCCTGCACCCTTTTTAACATGATCATTCTGGAATCATTTCTGCTGGAGTAGACAAGGAAAGGGACTAAATTTATGTTGGATCTACCTGAGCAATAGTGCTATCTTCCTATTGAAGAACGATGCATCATGTATGCTCCTACATATGTAGCACTCCTACTGATACTGGGCTGTAAGATGCAGCTGGTTAGTAACCTATGGACTGCAGAGCTAGCAGGACAACACCATTGTTCCTGTCTGGCAAGCATCCCCATTATACATTGCCTACAGATCACTGCTCTGCCACCTTTGACAGGTCTGCAAGGTGAAGATTGCTGAATGCAAATAGAACAGCGATCCAGCATCTATTGTCACACATCTATCATCCAATCTGAACATGCAAAAGGCCTCTAGTGTACCTATATTTATAAACAAAACATAACTAATTCACAGAACTAAACCCCTCAGTGACTAATCACCGCGCCACACAGCAATACCTTGCACCAGTGAATACTCCTTGCTTTCTGCCTATACCGTACCCGGTGACCCTGGCACAGATAAAAGCCGGAGGAATAAAGTATACTGCCGGCAGGTAACAGTAATATACTGCTTATCATTCAGCAAGCATCTATCATGAGCAGTGCAACGTACAGACAGGATTCAAAAAACGTTTTCCAAAATCGAGTTCATATTTGTTTACAGAAATTTGATAGAACACATTAGACTATTTGTTTACATGTTTAAAATGTTTGTGTATCACTTCTGTCAATAGTGGAACTAATTTCATTTCTGATCATTGAAAGGCCAGTGTTTTATTTACTTGTAGTGAGTTCAAGGGTATTAGTAGCTGCTGGAAGGCCTGATGCCATGGAAGCCACAACCAGAACTTGCCTTTTAGGCAACAGCATAGTTGCAGTATGGGACGTTTAGTTTTATTTAACACTCCAATTATGGGTGCAATCTCAGCTGGGCAAAGTTGGCTAAGAAGTATGTTATACATGAAATACTGCCCTTAGCAGTGTTGGGCAGCTCTTTTAGAGTAAATTCATTTGTGCATTCCGGGTGGCAGCAGTCAAGCCTTCCAGGGCCTTTGGTGTCCCCTGCCAAGAAGGTGCCCCGCCCCGCCTCACAGTGTCTGAATAAGCATTTGTGTGTGATGTGCAAGAAAAGAGGGAAAGCGTCACTATTGCTCAGGTAAGACCTGGTACAGATCACATATGACTGTTTCTGTCCATAAAAATAAAACAGTAACATCTAATGGTAGTCTGTACTAAAATCATTAGAAGCAGACCTGCAGAGTAGCACCTCAACAAGAGCAGCAGTGCGGATTACAACATGCATTTGTAAGGCACATACATGTTCACTCAGGTTTCTTGGCGCTGAATAATATTTAACTGCTAAAAGAATTGCAGATCTCCATCTTGTAAGGGAAATGTATAAAACATGGAGTTTTCAAACTCTGGACAGAAAAAAATGCTCAGTGATCAATATCAGTGTTTCAAACAAGAAAGAGGATACAGTAGCTACCCCCGACGCCAAGTCCTGGGCTGGGTCTCGGTCTGATGGGTGCTGCTCTAGGACAGCCTGAACTTATAGAGACACGTAGGGCATGATTCACAAAGGTAAACACTTGTATGTAAGTTTACGATTGCTTGCTATTCACAAAGGTATTTTACAAGTAGTATCTTTATGACTGCATGGTCTCCCCACATAAAAAGACAGGACAGTCCTATCTTTTAATGTGCAGAGAATCTGCAGTCGGAAAGATACAACTGGTAAAATACCTTACTGAATAGCAAACAATTGTGAACTTACACTAAAGAGCACGTTTTCAATGTGAATCAGGGCCCTACAGTCTACTTGTTTCATAGTATGCACTACATAATAGTCACGTGCTGCATGGAATAAAACCACAGAAACTCAGGGCCCGATTCACAAAAGGACTTACATGGACTAACTTTATGTGGGCGGAGTCTCTGCGCTCGTGGCGGAATCTCCATACAGTGCACTGTGATTTGCGAATCAGGCTCTTACTGTTTGGAAAGAGCACATGGGCACTCTGTCTGCCTTCATCAATCTTTCACCTGAAAGAAGTTTTGGCTCACCAAGCCTCAGTTTGTGCAGGCAGCTCTTGGGCAGAAAGGGAATTCATCCCTGCCAGGTAAAGCTGGGAGATATGCTGGCCTCACCAAACAGCCTTTGGGGGCATCAATTGTGCCAGGCAGTCCTGGAAGGGACACCAGCTCTGCCAAGAATCAGTGAGTGAGACAACAGCACTGCCAAAAAATCTTGGGCAAGTCATCAGTTCTGCCAGACCTCCACCAGAAGGGCATATTTGTGTCAGGCAGTCACGGGAGATATACCACCTTCAGTCCCAGGAAGCCCAAGAGGAGGCATCAGCTCTATCAAATCATAGCTGGGCCTATTTTCTTATCGTAGCTGTGCCGAGCGTCCCCAAAGACAATCACTGGGTATGATGGGCGGGCCAGGTCAGAAGCTCACCCACCAGCTATGCCCGTCATTCCAGGGCAGCTACCAACTCTTTCAGGCAGGTTTCCTATATACCCACTGCCTGATCTCAAGAAAACCAGTCCCCGCCTGGCATTTCTCCTTTCTCCAGGCTTTTGATGAGTGGGCTGACTCAGCTACTCATCCTTCCTGGCTGTAAGCATTCACTTTTCCTGAAATGCCAGTCAGTTTTAACTCTCATGATAAGACCTAATACATTTACTCATGGCTATGTGTTCATTTATTTCTCTTTTAAAAGTAAGAGGTGACAGTATCTCAGAAGATTTACACTGGTGGGAAAAAGAACCAATGCGAAGCATTGGTACAATCTTTAGTTCTTGACTGACTCAGGAATGGAGAAAATAGATTTTGTTTTGTATAAATTAGAAAAATAGCTTTCCATTAGGGCAAAAATGGTGAAAAGTGATTGGAAAACAATATGCAACGTATTGTGTGCCATGTTTGCCCTGGTGCAAGTTTTTTTCCCCGCCAGATTCGTCACTACTCAAAACACAGTGGTGCACATGAATATGCTATGTTGTTTTTCCACTGGTGCAAAGTTAGTGCAATATAATACTGGATCTCCTCAAAAAGAACTGCCATTAGTTAAACGTCAACCATAGGTGTAATTGTAACAGCATTCAGATTTAAAGCTTTGTTGGAGTAAATCATACATACATACTGCAGCAACTGAAAATCACTACTCTTCTTCGGAAAGCAATGTTCCCATCTTTTTGCACCCTCCCCCCTTTTTCTCAACTGACACTTGCTTGGAGGTTTTCAAATAACCCTGTTTGTGATTTAGTGTCATTTATTTGAAGTGCATGGAATATGCTGGAAGACTCCTTTTATGGAAGCATATTGCGTATATAGGTTTCAGACTAGAGCTTAAGCCACGTATGGAATGGGGAAAGCTGCTGTGAGCATGCAAGGAGATGCAAATGAAGTTAAACATGAAATGTAAACGGTAACTACCCCCGACACAGATTACCTTGAGGGACTGTACTAGCCCACTGACTGTCCCTTCTACAGCTAGGCGAGCCAGCTCGGATGACGTAGTGTGACTCAGCCTACGCAATCTTCTGACCAGGAAGAAAGAGCTCTGATCACTACACTGAGCACCTCACATTTCAGGTGGTGCTGGGTCTTGGCAGGGCTCCAAACCGTCGTGCAGGGCGCACCTCCAAATCTCATTCTCCTGAGTAGAGTGCATGCTACTCAAAGGACTGTTGTGAATTGCTGAGAGGATCACGTTTCCTTCCTGGGGGTCAAGATAGGAAAGAGTCCAATACCCATAACAACTGCATGTGGAGTGTGACCCAATCACAGCAAGAAGCCACAAAGTACAAATTGTAAATTGTAACAAGCGGGGCACAGAGGCGGTTTCCATAACAACCACAGTCACCTCTTCCCTGGGCTTGCAATGCCCAGAATAAACAAATATTAGTCGGATTCACTCTGGCAGTGCACAATGCTGCACTGAGAGCAAAGCACCCTGACCAAGGCAGAGGAGCTATAATGGATGACAATTAATTTTAGTGCGGCGATGCGGGGAAACGCTCAAAATGCGTTAGACTAACCCGCAATGAGTGGCACTTGGATAGGCTGGGGATCCGCTACGGAGTGGTACCATTAGAAAAGGGAGATTCTCCCCTTTCCAATGACACAGAAAGTGAAAGTAAATGAGCAGATCAGCTCATTTACTGTAACTTTCTGTATAGAGACATTGGTGCGTCATTCACGCCAATTGTTATTGCACAGGGAAAAAACACAGCTTGGGGTGCTGGCAAAGCTATTCCCCGGCTCCAGAGGCCTAAAAAGTAAAAGGAAAACCTCCTGGTGCTCGCACCAGATGGATTTCCTGCCTTGGGTGCGAAAACGTCCTGGAGCCGTCCTCCGCACCGAAGAGGTTAATCATGACTGACAATAAACAGGTTTACTTCAACTCTGTCTCTGCTCTCACAGTATGGTCTCTCATTAATGACTATGCAGGCTATGGATTCCGTAACCTTCCTTGGCTAGAATTGGTCAGTGGCGTACCCAGACCTTCTGCCACCCGCAGCGGCCGTATGTAAGAGCAGGGGGTGGATACTGGCGCGATTCCTGCACCTGGTGCCCTGTGACGGTCCCAGGTAAGAGCAGGGGGAGGCCCAGCCCCCAAAACTTGTGCCACGCGGGCGGACCACCTCCTTGCGACACCACTGATTGGTGTGGATGATGCTGATCTATCAGAGCTGCCAACATACCTTTCTTGTATTCCAGCTCAAGCTGCATTTGCGATGAACTCATCTGGCCTGTTCTGTGTGTGAACCTCAAACATCCCTTGGTGTAAATGTCACAGAGCTCCAACAATAAACATTTCCAGTTTTGTCATCATTCTCAAGTCAGGATCACTTCCCTGTCACAACTTTGCAGTGTACCAACGTGGTCCCCTGCTCCTTCTTTGCTTCCCTTGTGGTCGCTTGTATATTAGAGGATCCCACATATTCCCAGGCCACACATCATTGCAATCAGCTCTGTCAGACCATAAGTCCCCACCTCTGTATTTGTGTGAGCTGTTGGAGTTCAGTGGCAACACTGCACAGAAGGTGATGCAGTATAGCAGCTGATCCAAGACCCTCAATAGCCCTGCCTCTGGATTCTTACTACAACTCCCACATGAAGAATTTCATGTTGCGTGCTCTCTGAGATCCCAAAGCATCCACTGCATGGCCATTGCTTGGTATTGACAGTGAAGACTACACTCTATTTACACTTGAACACTGTGCTCGGATGGATTACCTCAGACACTGAAGTCTTTGCTGCCATGCTTTTACTCCGCCCCTACGATAAGCATGAGTTATGTGCTGTTGAATATTCCAAAGTAGGAACTTGTGTGACTTGTGTTGGTCTTTAGCAGCTGACAATTTACTCGGTTTTGTCTGCAGCTTCGTCTTTGCTCTCATGCTGCGATTACTCCTGGGTGACAGGTTTCTTGTTGTATGCTTGGCGAGGGCTCCTGGCCCCAATCTGAGTGGATGTTGCTAGACTCTGGCAGCTGTGGAGCTCCTATGTGCTCATCCCAGGATATCTAGCTAACAGGCCTCTCTTCTTCAGTGTGAAGAGTCTGCTTCTCGGCTGGTCATGGTCTACTCCAGAATGCCGCTCTGTCTCACCCTGAAACTGGTTACCAAGAAGACAAACTGCTTGTTTATTGGCATCTATAGAATGACTGCCACTGCATTCAGGTTGAGACCCTGACACTAACTAGCCAACTATGAGAATTAATTCTAAAGAAGCATGCATCTGTGGTGCTTCACATGTTCTCTGGTGTGGGGTAGCGCACGCTCCACAAAGGATGTCTCACCGCCTGGACACAAGTGGGGCAAGACTTGCACAGTCAGGAGGTGGAGGAGGACAGGAGGTGAAAGGGCTAGAGGTGAAAGAGGACAAAGGAGTGCATGCTAAGCACAGCAAAGCCCTTGGCACCACAGCGCAAACCAAGAGACGGAGGGGCAGCCGAGCAGCGCTTCCAGCTTTTACCTAGTACACACTCCACGGCCGCTCATTTTACCAAGTGAACAGACTGAGAAATTGTCCTGCAATGTCCTTCTGCAGAGGGGAGGCGTGACGAGAAAACAGCCCCAGCTCTGTGAATTTTCGGAATTCAAAACCATTTCCCAGGGTACACCTGGACACCTAGGACAATCAAATTTTCCAGACACAATCTTAGCAAACGTTTTTGCATTTCATTATCGCACAAGCAAACATACGTATCTACAGCTAGCCCTATGAAAATCTCTAGAGAGCTAATGCACTTGCTAACTTTCTTTCTTTTTAACTCCGTGGGGAAAGTATTTTTCCAGTTTGGAGACCTCGAATTTTCCCAGTGTGGAAACCTCTCTCCTGTTCTCCTACCCCTTTCAGAAGTGGTATTTTTTAACCCTGGAAAAGGTGTTACATCTACCTTGTCAAGAGTGACGTTTATGAATATCCATAAACGTGTAGGTTTCTGGGTGCACACAAAATAAATGGCAATATGGGCTGGAATACCGATTTCCTGCATACACTACATTCACTCACATGAACATCTTTGTGTAAATAAATCAGTTTCAAGTGCACAAACGATTGGCACATCACAGTTCGACTCTAACAGCACCTTGCAGAGATCATGCTATAAAATGTAGTTGTCCAGGCACTGGTTTAGTACTTGGTACGTGCTCATAAGTTCGGTAAATAAGGGAACTGAGGCACAATGAGGCAAAGTGATTTGCACAACATTACACAGTGTGATGTGGTCAAGAGAAGAAGGTCCAGGCTGTGTGAGATATTCTTGATACTCGGTTGACAATGTATGCACTGGGACACATAAATAACCGAGAGAAATGCACAAGATGCTTCTTCTGAAACTCAGGTGAGAAAGAGAACAAGGCCACAATGAGAACACAGACACATCACGAGCTCTGCTTTAATCACAACTCTGCATAATTAAAGTACTGGCATATTCAGAGCCCTACTGCAAGCAGAAAACTGGGTCAAACAAGACACAGGGCCTCTGCATAGGGTGACAATGCACATTTTCAAAGATGTAACGTTGATCCCTTGTATATTCAGAATCTGTGAATGCACCCCGGAGTGGGGCATAATCGCACTGATGCGAGAATCCAAACCATGTAAAGGGTATTATCAAAGCTATCATATAAGGATAACATTTGTAAAATCACTTCTTGCCACAAAACGAGACAGTAGATTTTTTTAACAGGACAAGTAGATTTGTAAAGCATCCTGACCCTAGGACAATTAGATAGTTCATAAAATACACACCTTTGTAAAAGCCATTCTTGAAATTTATGTACTAAGAATAACTTCTTTCAATACAGAGCTTTCTATCGCTATTGTAAAGATTAAAGGCTGAGATAGTCTTGCCAGGCTTGAAACTTTTACCTACCACGCATATCACGTGTGAGCATTTAGCTCACTGGGTCATCTTCCTGATTTCCTGTGAAAAGTGCCAAAAATCTATTCCACTAAGTAGAGAAAGGAAGGTGGAAATGAGCAGGCCTGAGAGGATAATTCACTAATAAAAAGGAGAAGCGAAACAAGGAAATAAACATATAAGCATGCACCTCAAATTCTCTTCAAAACAGAGGCTTCAGAAAAGACTTATTCATCTTGGGACTCAGAAATAGCATTGATTAACCATATGACCAGCAGATACACATTGCATACATTCACTTACGTCCATCCCTCTCTTCTACGAGTGTGAGGCAGAATTAAGAGATGGGCCTGTGAATACGCAGAATGTGTAGAATAGTTACTCTCTCTCAAACCCGAGGAGGATGGTACCTGAAAGAAGATCAGGTAAGCAGCTAGACCCTATTTATTTTGAGTCCAAGAGCAAACATTAGACCTAGGGTGCTGAAGGAGACTTGGAGTACCACGTGTAGGGTGAAGCTGTGGTACCCACTCCTGTGGAGAAATCTAGGCTCCATAATAAATAGTCCAGTACAAATGTAAAGCTACTCATTGGGACAAACCCCAAAGAACTCTTTGACCATGAGCGCTCGCAAGACGGCTTAACTCTGGCCGGAGTCCAGCTGAAATGAGCCACAGTAATAATTAGTCATAGAACACATTTTAAAGGTTGCCCTCACTAACTTGCATGTAATTGGTTATATCTGTTTGACTCAATTTTGCCTCTATCGATTTGCTTCAAAGTACTTGTGGTAACTGATACATTCGTATATAGATGAAAGCGGTTGAGACTTTACCTTGTTTATTCTCACTGCTGTGTTGCTTTTTGAGATGTACTATTCATTCCCCTAGCCTAGCACTTCTATAAGGCCAGGCATTGAGTCTGACCTGTGCTAGTAAAGAGTAAGACAAGGAGAGCTTTGGTACGCCTCTGTAAACCCCACCCGACAACAGTGTTTTGGAAGAACAGCCATTGCACATACCCATGTCTTAAGTGGCTCTTCCCCAATACGTCAGGTGGGTTCTAATCCTAACACCATCACTAGGTGATCATGTAGGATATAAATGGTGCCATTACGACAAACTTTCCCTGTTTCTGAAGCACGGTAAAAATGATTTAAAAGTCAGCCCAAGTAGCTCAAAGTAGCTGACTGAAAGAGCTACTGATTTTGCTGAGGATCAAAATGGATGATCTCAGTATTTATCTTGGAGGGGCAAGGGGTTTTTGTCACTCTTCGGCAGTCCCCTTGCCAGATTAGTATTGAAAAGGAACATTGGTGGGGGTGATCATCTACCAGAGGGAACTGTTTGAGTAAACATAAGGCATGGAAACACATCTCTTAGAATAGGAATAATGCTTTCTAAACACAAGTCTAATTTATTTGCAGAGAAGAGATAGAATGTTCTCTAGGATGCAGACAACAAAAGAAAGCATCTGAGGCAACAGATACAGAGCATGGGATGAAAGATAGGTATGTGATTAATGGATGAGTTTATAGACAATGGAAGCGACCTGTGTGTGTCGATAAGAATATCAGGTGAAATAGCTGCAGACTACGTGCCGAGTGAAAACTGGATACACATGAAATGGGAACGTTCACAGATGAAAGAAACAGGTTGTGGAAAAGATCTACAAAGCAGGAGGGTGCAAAGAGGTGCTGGGGTACCATGCATGTGGAGGGATCGAGGTCGGAAGGCAAGCATACATCTTTGCTAAGAGGAAGGAGTGAGGCTAGGGAAGAGATCAAATATTCTTGGGATTTTAAGGTCTCCTCATGCAACTACATGGGTCTAAATTCACATTAAGGCTAAGGGCAAGAAGGATGCTTATAAGGGCATCAGAAACAATAGTGCACAGAGTATGGCGCTTGAGATTTTGGGCCTTTATATGGGTGTCGCCAATTACATTATGGATAAGAAGTAGCCTTACGGCTAGAGCGGTCGACAACGAAGCTGAGGAACTCGGTTCGAGTCTCAGCAACGACGCTCAACATCCTGTGATTCTGGGCAAATCACTGTATCTTCCCGTGCCCAACAAAAATTAATGTGTCCTTTTGTAACAAAACTGGTGCTATGTAAAGCGCTCTGATACCCGATATCTTCGAGTCTAGTTTGCGCTATATAAAACTCTTAAAAAAACAACAACAAAAAAGTTTTAGGTTTGAGAAACATTGATCAGCATTGCTCATCTATGTACGGTCTCTCAAACTGGACTTTTGATACATAGTGTCGTAAGTCCTCTTGGAAAAAATTAAAACAATTACATTTTGTCAAAATGTTTTCAGAATGTTAACACAGCCTGCAATGAACCTCGGCGTGGTTAATTTAAATTATAAGAATATCTGTACACAGAAATCAGAATAAAATCTCCAATTTCAAATGAGTTACGGGAAGATTGTAGACAAATTCTGCACATGAGCTGAAAGAGGGGCAAATTGCACCTACAGCATGGAAACCAAATGAATAATAAAAACTTCTGTATCCAGAGATTTCCTCATGCCATGAAGCATGACCCTGTCAAAGTGATCCCAAAATATTATGCAATACTGTTATTTTTTGGGGAGAGTGAATATCAATGGCAAATACCCGTCCAAACCCAATCTGTCTGTGTAGATTAGCTGGCTTCAGCCAGCAAAGCCACTTCCCACATTTTTACAGAATATTACAAGTATCAGCAACATTTGAATTTACTTTTTGGAGGTGTGTTTTATGTTCTTTCCAATGTTTTTAAGGTGGTCACCTCATTAAGAGGTAAGTCCTTTTTTTTAACTGCTGGGTTAAAGTTTAACCACTGCCAATTGCCACAATGACATTGATACTTAAGATGGTATGTTCCTGACTTGTATCAGTCATATATGCTCACCCGTGAGTGGTGTCATGTCCTCTAAACCTGCAATCTTTATGGTAGTAGGAGCTTTGATGAGTTGTTGCCCCAGCAGTGCAATGTTTACTCACAGACTAATCAGGTCAGTCTCTTCTCTGTTGTCCTCTTGATGACAAATCCCTAATACACAATCTAAAATGTGTTCTGTGAGTACAGTAGGATGACGCAGCCGCGACATTAATGGCTGTTTAGTGATACAAACAGTAGAAGCCCTTCCATAAAGACCGCCGTAAGAATTACAAAGCATTTACAAGATTCGCGAGAACAGCCAGGTGGTTACAGAGGATGGCGTGGCGGGTGATGTTTTCCGTTTAAATAACAGAATAAAGGACAAAGAAAATGCAAAAAACACTATTCTTCCTTATTAGTGTACAGAGATATGTACGTAACAGTACTGAAGCTAGAAAGTGAACGGATAAGTAGAGAAGGTGTACTGTGGAGGATTTTTTTTTTTTTTTTTTTTAAATCGCCATGGCGTTTGGTTCTCTTGGATCCATAATTCGGCCTCATGGTCTTCTCTGAATTGTTCTACATAGTAATTGACTTGCAGTGGCTGTGAAAGGGTGTTCCCAAGCCGGAGTCTGAGTAATTCAAACAATGTAATTATGAATATGAAAAATCAGCCACCTAGCTGTAGCTCTCAAGCTCATTCATCTAACAGCTGGAGAAAACCAGGAGAAAGACAACGCTTAACGCCACTGGTCACCTTCTGCATTAAGATCCGAAAGGAGGTGGACGGGGTGCAATATTCAACTGCTTGTGGCCCGAGACCACAGTGGAGTCACAAGGGGAGGGGCTCGGGGACTGTCTCACCCGAGTAACCCATCTTTCACTGCATTCCAAGGATCCAATTATTTATTGACCTGAATCAATCACAAGGACTTATTACGGCTAATGTAAAGACATGCTGATGAATGATCCTGCTGTGGAATCAGAAAAACATTTAAAGTTGCCCTACCTGAAAATGTATGTAATTTATGTTAATACAACAAAGGTTATCAATTACAAAAGATTCTTAACGCTCCCGCCTTCACAATTATTTAGAACGACGATGCTGAAACCCTGACTTAAGTCCAATAGCAATATTATTTTTACTTGAATCGATTTCAATCTGCTGACCTTACAGACTAAGACTATCCATAGTTGATGACAACTAACAACACATTACTGCTTTTATCTCCCTGCTGCCTTGGGACTTCTTTGAAACCGACATTGAAGGGAACTTTACTGTGCCATGCATTTGTTCTTCTGTGGCTAAAAGCCCCTGCAATAACATCAACCTCTTATCATATCATTGCACACCATCATTCTTAAAAAGTGCAGTCTTTTAGGGCTGGTTTTGGTGCGCCTTGTATTTAAAAAGCACTGTACCACTTACAACGTAACGTCATATTTTGGCTTATTTTCATAATACTATCGTATTTGCAGCACAGGTTAACTGTTCAGCAGTGGTCTACTCCCTGGGGAGCATTAAATGTGCTGTGATTGGTCAGTCGTCCTTCTCCTGCTTCAAAGACAAGTACACGCAAAGCCTCTTCTCAGCTGCTAAGAAAACAAAACAAACTGTGCGCAAGGCTGTGTCCCAGGTCAGCCTCTGACAACTCGGCACCGCTGAGGCACCAGTGCCTGTTCGTACCAGAACAGAGACAAAGGAACCCATGCGGGAAAGCGCAGAACCTGCTCCTCGCGCCGTATGCACCGAGCCCACGCGCGCCCTGCGGGTCGGGGAGCAGGCTCCACGCCTCACATTCCTCGCACGCGCAGCCAGTGCATCTTCCTCTCCCGCGCGCTATCTGCAAGCCTGTCAGGGTCAATGAAAGAGGGCCTGCAGACAGGGCCCGAGGGAGAGGTGGAAACAGGAAGTCATTGAAGGCGCCGCAATAAAAGACAATTATTAGCAGAGATAAAGTTATCCGGTGCGCACAGGGCACAACAGCGGAGCCGAGGAGTGCACTGCACATGGCAGAGGTAAAGACCAGCATAGGTGCTCAATGGTACACACAGAGAGACAATGGGTCCCTGCTCACCTATCTGCAAGACAACCCAACACTAGGCATTGACTAGGGTGGGCCAGTGGTGCCACAACAGAAGGAATCTGGGTGCCTCAGGACTCTGCATCCATAGGCGCGCAGCGCTAGGATAGAAAGATACCACTTACCAAACGGCTGAACGCCCTGCGAAGCATGACGCTGGACCTGGCGAAGGGATCCGCTGCTCGACGGGCTGCTGCCGGTCCGGGGAGGCCTTCACGGTGCCGTCCCAGTCAACATCCCGCTGACCATGAGAATCACGGGGCAAGCCAACGACTTAAGAACAGCCACCTGCTCTCTGATCGCCCTGCCGGAAGTCATCCAGGACAGCTGTCTGGCTCCTGTCACATTTCTAGGGAGATAATAAGGCCCACCTCGCTCGCTCTCTCCCCTGTCACAGCACAAGGGGCACACGCATCCCTCTCCCCGCCCCTGTCACACATCAGCCCTGAACACTTCTCCTCCCTTTCTTAACACACTACAGAGGCAGTACCTGTGCCAGCATGCCTCTCTCTCCTCCCCGTGACAAAGCAGGGGCTGGACTCTACACTTCAAGCTCGCCCCTTCCTCTGTCACACAGCAGAGGCAGGACAGGAGACCCAAATACTGTGTCTGCCCTGACAGCAGCCGCCCGGCTCTTCTCCTGGTCAAGTACAGGTGCAAGAGTGACAACCTAAACACATCTTTTCCTCCTGCGGCAATAGAAGTGTGCTAGGCTCTTTGACGCTTCTGCAGTGGGACGGAGACATATCCAGGCTACAAACACGCTCCCTCTTCGCCTCAGTCTCCAAGTGCAGTGTGAGTCACACACTGTTGCCCTCTATGTTCTGGGGGCCAATGACGGACACCGGCTCAGACCACCCATCTATTGGCCCAGCGACTGACAGTGGCTCCCTTCGCTGGCTATTTGAGCAGCGCCAGCCCTAGGCTAAAAATCACCCCTCCGTGTGCCCTAGGGCATTAATACTGACCCGGGATCTATTAACCCGTCCTAGAGGCCAGTGATAGAACCAGACACCCCTCACTACCTCCACGGGCAGTATTAGACCCAGCAAACCTCTCCCGGACACCTGGAGACAGGGACTGCCCCCCTCGTTCTAATATCGAGGGTAGTGGCAGTTTTGTACCGTGGGAAAATTGGAATACCAAGTTATTTTCCAACGCCCCCCCCTTGGGGGAGCGCAAACCCTATGTCACTGTCTCCTAGACCAGTGCTCACCCGCCTGCTTCCCTGCCTAGGGCAATGTCAAACCTCACCTCTGACCCCTGCAAAAAGGAATGAAAAAGGCATGATTCTGCTCATCTCCTATGGCAATATGCTACCCGCCTTCATGTCTCCATTTTCAGTGTCAAACCTCTCCTGTCGCACAGTGCGCGGCACTCCCAAGGCAGAATGGAATAGCGCCAACTCTCCCTCCCTACCCCCAGGCAGCGGCACCCTAATGCTATCTTTCCCCGTCCGCCTCGGGCAGCATCAGAGCTCTCCCACTGCCAGCCCGGAGCAGGAATGCCCCCTCTCTTTGCGCCCTGGTCTCTGCACCCACCCTGTCCTTCTTCCTGGGGCAGTAGTGCTCGCCTGGCAGCCTGTGTGTGTGAGCCGCTTGTTGCGGGGCTCCCTGTGCTCTGCGGTCCCGGGGGCTTCTGTGGGCCTCTGATCTGACAGGAGCGCTACCCTCCCTTGTTCCCCGTAGAGTCGCACGGAGCTCTCCGCACACTGACACACCGCAGCACCCTGCTCATTCCGGGATCCCCAGGCCCCGCCCACCAACCGGCGTCCGCCCTCCCGGCACTTCCACTTTCAGTTGCTTGCAAGCAGCAGGTTCGCCAAGCATTATTCCTGAAACAAGCATAAGAGCTGTGTCAAAATAACAAGCCCAAACGGATCTCGACTCAAAAAAGAAGCCGCAAGCAAGCCCAAGCCACATAACTACGGTATGTGGCTACTAAAGTGAAGACTTGTTGTAAGAAAGAACCCAATCTTTCCATTGTCTATATTTTTTGTAAATTTTATATTTTGCAGCGTTGTATTTGCAGAGCTAATTAGCCATCTCAAAATAATTATAATAATAGCTAAAATATACAAAACGCAATATATAAAGATGCATCATAAAATAGTAAAAATATTAAACACTGGTTCAAGACATCATAAAATAACATTCAAAGTTGCAAAATATAAAAGCACGGGCGTTGCAAAGGTGAAGAATAAAATGCAAGCTCCTGGTTAAATTTCAAGAGGCTCAAAAATATAGAACAATATTGAAAAGTGGAGAAGGATGCAGTCTTTATGCAGTGACTTCCGAGTTTATTAGTGAAAACTCCACCCAACACACGGAGCGTCCTCCCAGGTTAGTCAACGAACGGCAACTGGGTTACCGACATCGAATCCCCACCAGTGAACGCTCCATGCGTCAGGCCCACATTCAAATGAACACAGGCTACCGAATACAACTTAACATTCCTAAAAACAAATATATTACTTACGGGAGGTCACCAGTAGGTAGTTATAGTTAGGACCTAGTTACTATAGGAAAAGCGTTTTTCCCAATAACTTTGGCGATGTTTGGCTGATCTTCGCGAATTTTTCAAAGCTAGTGGGGCGCTCTGGTCAGCGCCTGTCTTGAAAGTTTCGGGGTGATTCGTCAAGCGGGGGCCGAGAAAAAAGGTGGGTCCCAAAACGCATTTTCCCCATGGTATTTTCCATAGGAAACTTTAGACAAAGCTACAGCCCGAACTGCTGAACGGATTACACCAAATTTGGCAAAAAGGTAGTCCTTGGTTCAGAAAGACTCCTTTTTCTTAAATGGTGTAAATCCGTTCAGTAGTTACTGAGAAATCTGAAAAAGAAAAAGTTTCGATATCTAGGACAGCGGTGGGTTCGCGATCCCTCCCAAGCACAAGCTTCACTGTGATTGTCTGCCAACACTCCAAACCAGGAAGTGTTAGCAGCCATCTTGTGACTCGGCACAACAGTACAACCGAGTCACAAGAAAACAGTGAAAAAAAAATCTTTAAAAACAAGAAAAGGGGGCAGGGTAGAAACACCCTGACCCCCTAGGCCTGCTCAGGGGGTCCCACAAGGACCCCCAGGGCCCCAAAATCTTTTTGTTTATTTAAACGGCAGAATTCGCTCTGGGTGCACGAATTCTGCCACCTCCCTGGGGCTTATTAAATCTAATGCGGGGGGCACACGGCCCCCGCAGCCCCGGGGTACGCCACCTCTCTGGGGCTTTTTAAATAAATAAAGCATGGGGGTCCCACCCACCCCACGCTGCCCCGGGGACTGCCACCTCCCCGGGCTGTAAGTAATAATTAGTGTTGGGGGCTCGAGCCCCCCGCAACTCTGCCCCAGGGACCACCACCTCCCCGGGGCTTTAAACATTGAAAGGGGGGCCGCGCGGCCCCCCTCCTGGAGCCCTTGATGGCCCTCGGGATCGCCACCCATGAGGGTCGGCTCCTGTAGTATCCCGGGGTGCCCACCCCCAGGACACTGCTGTTTGTTATGACAGGACGGGAGCCGTGCGGCTCCCACCCTGTCATAGCAAACAGTGCTTTGGATTTTGGAAGCGAGAGCAGGTTTCCTGCTCTCGCTTACAAAATCCAAAGCAGATTGCTTTTCCACAAGGGGAGCTGCATGTCAGCCGCTCCCCATGTGAAAAAGCAATGCCGGCTCCCGCAGGAGGCCGGAAGCCGGCGGGACCGTGGGGGAATTGGAGCTCCCCCCACGGTCCCCAACGTAGTGGCCAGGTACCGGGGGATGGGGTCCCCGGGGCCAGAAGTGGCCTGGCAGTGGGGGGCCACGCGGCCCCCTACTCATTAATTAAATTAGAAAAAAAAAACACGGAAAGGCTGGCCCCGGGGATGGGGTCCCCGGGGCCATAAATGGCCTGAGGAGGGGGGCCACGTGCCCCCCTCCCAAAAATGTAAAAATAAAAAGGCTGGCCAGTTCCCGGGGGATGGGGTCCCTGGGGCCATAATTAGCCTATGAAGGGGGGCCACACGGTTCCCCCTCCCGAATTATTTTTTTTTAAGGCTGCCAGGCCCTGGGGAATGGGGTCCCCGGGGCCAAAAGTGGCCCAGGGAAGTGGAACACACAGCCCCCCTCCCATAACATTGAATTAATAAAAACAAAAGGAACCGGCAAGTCGCCGGAGGCCCCACACCCTCCCTGCAGCACTGTGCAAACCCGCCCCCTGGCGAGTAGTAAGTTGAGGAATTAATTACCCTTTAATCCTGAGGGTCCCTGGGGGCCAACTAGCCCACCAGGTACCTCCAGTGAGTGCCACAGGGCTGCATTGCAGAGAGGTGGTCCGAGGCCACGCTCCTTTTTACACCTATCTGCACCGCAGCTCTGTGGCGCTTACTGGAGATATCTGGTGGGCTAGTCGGACCCCAGGGACACTCTGGATTCAAGGGTACTTAATCCCCCAATTTATAACACACCAGGGGACGCGTTTGCACAGTGGTGCACGGTAGGGGCGGGGCCCAATATGACAAGCGTGCAAACACACCCCCTGGTGCGTTGTAAATTGGGGAATTAAGTACCCTTGGATCCTGAGGGTCCCTGGGGGCCAACAAACCCACCCGGTACCTCCAGTACACACCACAGGGCTGCATTGCAGAGAGGTGGTCCGAGGCCACGCCCCTTTTTACATTTCTCTGCAACACAGCTGTGTGGTGCTTACTGGAGGTACCTGGTGGGCTAGTTGGACTCCAGGGACCCTCAGGATTTACGGGGACTTAATCCCCCAACTTACAACGTGCTAGGGGGCACATTTGCACAGTGGTGCAGGGAGGCGGCGGGACCTGATATAAGAAGTTAGCAATCCTGCTGTGTGGGACTTACTGGTGGTAATAAAAGGGATAGTTGGCCCCCAAGGTTGACGTTGGGGGCTAACTACTCCTCCTGTTACCTCTAGTAAATCCCACACAGTGGGATTGCTAAGAGGTGTTTCGGAAGCCACACTCACCTTTCTCCACCACTCTGGAAACGCGACTGGTATGTTATAGTTAGAAATTAGCATTTAAAAAACCATTGAAATTCACTGACAAAACCATAGGTTTCAGGGGTGTCATAGTTAGAAATGAGCATCTAAAAAGCCTTTGAAATTCACTGCAAAAAACATAGGTTTCAGACACGTTATAGTTAGAAATTAGCATTTTGAAAATCTTAGAAATTCACTGAAAAAACCATAGGTTTCATTGACGTTATAGTTAGTTGGATAGTTCACTCGTCCAATACAAGAGAAATTCCGCCGTTATAGTTAGTTCAGCTAACTATAACTCGTGCCCCCGCAATGCACTGCTGATGACGTCACATATTACATCATTCATGACATGGTCAGTGACATCACTGATGACATCACTGATGACATCTCAAATGACATCACTGATGACATCATCCACATGAAAATCTGATGCACCTCCTCACACTCTAATATAACTTTTGATACACCCACTGTAAAATACAGATTACCATTTTTGAAACCATTGACACACCAATACCAGTTACTACATACGCACTCACTGATTCCTAGGTCTACACACACATTCACTCATTCACCCATACAATCACTCATACATAGAGTCACTCATCAATACAACACTATCATATGCACTCATACACCTATACAGACACTCACACACCGCCACTCATCCATGGAGTTACTCACACACCTAGTCAGTCATGCAAAGAATCAATCATACTCCCATTTACTCACCTATACAGTTATACACACCACCTCACTTATTCATACAGATACTAACGCATACTTACTTTCTTATATAATCACTGATACAAGTACACACTCACCCATATAGCCACTCTCACAATCACTGACTCTCACTTAGTCATTTATATAATCCAACTCTCACATACACTGCCTTTTACATATGTAGTTACTTGGACATGTACCACTGAGACATCCATTCACTCACCAACACACCCATACACACACACCCCCACCCATACAGCTGTTCCCACATTCACTCTTGAATCCATACACCCAGTGAATCAACCACTCACACATCTGTGCACAGAGTCACACACCTCCCACCCACACACACACACACTCAGGCTCCCATACAAATACTCAGGCAACCAATCAATAACCCATATAGACACTCATGTAGCTACTGACCAACCCATGCAGTAGGTTACACAACAACAGACAGACTGATACAGACATTCACACAGTTTAGTCACTAACCCATGCATTCAGTAAGACACATATAATCACTCACTTATACAGTCAGACACACACCTACTAAATCCTCCATCCAGACACTTATACACCCACTCATTCTTCAATACACCTTGGCATATATATAAACATATTTAAACTTTAAAGAAACACACAGTCAATGGATGATGTCATCAGTGGTGTCATTGACCATGTCATGAATGATGTAATATGTGACGTCAACAGCAGTGCATTGCGGGGCGCGAGTTATAGTTAGCTGAACTAACTATAACGGCGGAATATCTCTGGTTTTGTACGAGTGAAATGTCCAACTAACTATAACTTCAATGAAACCTATGTTTTTTTCAGTGAATTTCTAAGGTTTTTTAAATGCTAATTTCTAACTAGAACGTGCCTGAAACCTAAGTTTTATTCAGTGAATATATATATGTATTCCATTCTTTCATCTCAGTATGTGCAATCTGACATCCCACTGGCATCTTTACCTCCAAATCTTGACCAATCACTTTTTATTCCCTATCGCCTATTTTTGCCATGATTTAATCATAATCCAGGGTCAGACTGGAAAAGTATATAGGCATGGGCATAGTAAGAAATTGAATTATCATTTGGGTCGGCTTGACTACCCACTTTAAGGAATAATCACACCCCTTGTCAGGAGGAACAGTCAAAGTCCCTAAATTAGCCTGAGCTCAACACCCTGGTAGCTGTGGCAGTGAACAGACAGCTTAATTTAGGGTATGTGTAAAGTTTTTATGTAGCATCAAAACAGTGATAAAGTCAAAATGTAAACCAATAAAATCCCAAACCATATACCATTATAAAAATAGAATAAAATATAATATACAAATTGACCCCCAAATTACAAAATTATAATAAGAGAACCGGAGGTATGATTTTTTAACTAGGAATAGCGCAGGTGTCTCCAACTAGTCGATCGCAAACTACCAGTAATGAAATGAAATGAAATTCATTGAATGATATAGACCTCATCCGAGATCCACAATATGTTAAAATAATATATACAGATTTCCAGTCCCATAGTATTACAATTCCAGTAGCTCGTAGACACCTTCAGAGTAGCTCTCAGCCTTGACTTTATTTTTATATAAGCTCAGGGCCACATTTTCCTTTCAAAGTTAAGGGAAGGCTATGTTTATTATACATTATTATCACTAGGCTTCAGATAGCAGGGTGTTGGACCTGGCCTTTTTTTTTTACAGGTTTATCCCCAAACATTTTTACTTTTGCCTCCTATTTTCCTGACCTGTTTTTGTTGGCTTTAGGACTCTGGGCATTTTGCCACTGCTGATCATTGCTAAAGTGCATAAATTGTAATTTTATAAATATAAATAATACATTATATATATGTATATATATATATTACCTACTGGCAGTTGCCAGTAGGTAGTTATAGTTAGGACCAAGTTTCCATAGGAAGAGCATTTTTTGTTTTGCTTATAACTTGGGCGTCGTTTGATGAATCTTCATGAAAGTTTCCAAACTAATTCTATGTTCATATCAGCTCTTATGTTGAAAGTTTGGGGGTAATTCGTCAAGGGGGGGGCTGAGAAAAAAGGGGGTCCCAAAACGTGTTTTCTCCATGTTAATATCCATAGGAAACTTTAGACAAGGCTACATGTCGAATAGGTGAACGGAATTACCCCAAATTTGGCAGGGAGAAGGGTCTTGGTCTATAAAGCACGCTTTTGTTTATTTGGTGTAAATCCGTTCAGTAGTTTTGGAGAAATATCAACATTTACAGATATTGATATTTGGGAATTCTGCCTGCTGATTGGCTGAGGGGTTACGAGCATGAGCTTGCTGCTTATTGGCTGCGAGCGGTTGCAACTAGGAAGTGATGGCAGCCATTGTGTGATTCCGTTGAAGCGAGTAAGGGGAAAAAGGGCAAAAAGAGTAGGAAAGAGGAGGCTACGAGCGCTGTGAGGTCTGTGGGGTGGTTAGGGTGTGCTACACAGGGAGTGTGAAGCAAAGTATTCACCCCTAGCGGAGTGAAAGTGCTGTTTTGCCCAGAGTGAGATGGTGCTGAGGTGAGGTGCCAGTACACTCGGGGATGAAACCGTGAGCTGATTGCTGTAAACTGATGTGCTCTGGGCGCTGTAGCATACTGGTCGCTGTAGCATAGCTGTGCAAGTGGTGTTAGTATGTGTTTAGACTATTGCGGGAGTGGGAAGCAAATTACTCACCCCCACCGGTCTGAAGACTCGAATGGAGTGTTTTAGCAAGCAGAATAAATAAATAATCGTGAAGAATATAATGCAGAATGTTGCAATACCACAGAAGACAAATGGTGAAATCAGGTGTGTTTAAGAAAGTGGCTGTGTGGGATAAAGCGATGGAGTCTGCAAGTTATATAAAAAGTGTCTTTTTTTAAGTGCCATAAATGGAACCCCTGGTGCAAGAGCTAAGGCATCCAGCTGAGGCAAACTCCAACCAATTCTGCTGTATTCAAACCTAAGCTCCTGCATCAGTCAATTCCACATTACATGTTACAGTTCCATGTGACATAAACAATACCTATTAGACATGAATGACGGTAAATTGTAGAATGAAAATAAAGGTAGGATACGATTACCACACTGTGCCAACCAGTTCCTAAACAATGCCGTGTTTTTTGATCTTGATCGCCAGCTCGTGAGCAGAGGTTGAGGATGAGCTAATTTGTGCGAAAGGGCTTCGTGGATAACAGGCAGGCAGAGAGACATATGTACAAAGAATAGATATGGTTTCAAAATGGATGTCGGGTTTAGGCTAATTTAACAAGTAAATAACGTATTTGCATAGGCCATACATCATCCATCCCTGATTAGTGTGGAGAGGTAAGGGCCAATAATGAAAACACAGTTCAAATGCCTAAGCTAACTTAGAAAGTTATTATATGAAAATAGTTCAATTGAAGTGTATTAAAAAATGTAATAGGAAAAAGTAAAAAAAAGTTGGAAAAAATCAATCCAAGAATAAAGTGGATTTCTTACAAGTCTTGGAGATTGCAGTCCAGAAGCTCTTCAGAGGCTTGGGATGCGTAATGTTCCAAGAGGCGATTGTTGCCATCGTGTGAGAAAAGCGAAGCGATCCAATTCATATCCTCGAAGGGACAGTAATGTTCCTCGAATGTTGGAGCGGCAATTTGAATTGGCAGGCAATCTGCGATGTTGTCAAAGGTCGCACTTTGCAGGAGATCTTTTGCGGCTGCGCAGAAATCCCATACCGCAAGGATACCTTTTTGCGTTGCATCTGCCATTGCTCCACTGCCCGAACAATCAAGTTCATGGTTTTCAAGATACTCCATTACCTGCTGGATATCGAGAGCGTTTGCTGGGATGTTGGCAAAGCATAGATCCATTCGCCATTCGATTGGGCAAGTTTTGCAATAAATAGATGGTTGCACACAGATTGTATATGTGTAAATAAATGTCATGTTGTAGCTGGCTCCGATAATAGATAGAGGCAGGCAACCGAAAAGTTGTTCCATTTTTTCACGGTATTGATGTAGATTCGCGTAGAGGCGTATTCTTTCGGACATGCTTGTTACCACAGGGAGCACAGCCATTTTTAACAAGCTAAAATAGTAGTAGGATGTCCGCAAACAGAGCGAGAATTATGGACACTGTTGCTGTTATTCCAGAGATGATCGAATGAATGAAGTCTGGTATTAGACTAAAAACAGTTTAAAAGCCTGTGAGAAGGCCGGAGGAGACAGTGTTAAAAACCTGTGCCAGACCTTAAATGTCAGATGTGTTGAAAATTGTGTAACAATTCACAAAGTGTAATGGGAGGTTTGTATTTAAAAGGGAGTGTATTTTACTTGAAGTTCGTGCTATCTGCAGTCGATGAATTACTTTTGGAGTAATGAGGGACACTTCTGTTTGAAACAAAAGCGCTTTCAATTTGCTCCATTTAATAAAATCTGTTTTCAAAGTAGGTATTGAAGGCCAAGTTGAACTTTGGGAGTTACTTTGTGTGGGTGGGAATAGAGATTGCCAGAGGAAGTTATCCGGTTTGAAACAGTAAGGACATACGGTGTGCCAGCTCACATTGCGTAGCAGTCCATGTTATTAAGAAGCAGATAACTGCCGTTAGAAATCTGTGTGAATGTTGGTCTGATTGTGGGAGTTGGCGTGCTTTTAAGAAAGCATGCAAGATTGGGGGCTGTAAGCTTAGAAGCGTTGTGCAGATGGACATTCTTGAATAGTAATGAATGACTGCCATTGTGGTCCCACTTCTCACCTGTGAGAAAAACTTCGGTATCCTCTTTAAGACAGCGATATGTAAATGGGAGAAACCACTGCTCGTAAATAAACGTGCTACCTTATATAATCACATACAACATGACAAACAACATGTACACCTAGCAGACACAATGACACTACGTACTGTGGGAACCGTGGCTAGCCATGTACACAAACCAAACATAGCACCTCTGCCACACAATGCAGAATGCGGGGAGAGATGGGAGCAAAGTATGTGCGAAGGTGGCAAGTGATTCTCGATTATAAAAGTATACAATGCAAAGTGTTGAGGGGATGTGCCGGACAGACTTGAGTATGCAGAGCACAGACATGTACATGTCAACATACACTGATGGTCTATTGAGTGAAGTGGAAAGTGGACGCAACCATGATAGTACAGACAGTAGGGAAGATTACGAAAACATAGCGCATACGTGCCCCCTCTCCCCCCCAAATCTTTAGCGTAGTGAGCTGGCTCGGTGTACGCAAGGCTAGCGTAGGGGTATGAATAAAAGGCACGTTTCTCTGGGTGTGGTTTTCTTCCGGAATGGCGAACATGTCTGTCAGGTCTGCCCAGCTTACACCGCTACGAGGCTGACGCCGTGAACGGAGGTGGCTGCGGGAATAATGCTCTCAGCCTGCTGGTACACAGAAACCGACATGGCCGCTGCGACGCACATATGCCCCACAGTTCACCTTTCGACACCGCCGTATGTGAAAGAAGGCCCACCACGTGCCGGCGGAAGCTTTTGGGCCGAGGTCTGCGAGCTCGGAAGGCTCCTGAGATCAACGCTGGCTACCGCGACACAGGCAGACAGTGCCCAGCCTGAGGCCCAGCACCGTGGAGTGCTATGTATACTACTAACACAGTAGTCCAACAGATACCAACAGTGGAACAGTGTCTTGATCCCACAATGGACGATGTTAGAACTGCATCTGAGAGTGCAGATGAAGGTACTCCTTTCGACCAGCTGTAAACAACTGTAGGTCCCAACAGTGGAACGGTGTCTTGATCCCAGAATGGAAGATGTCCGATATTACCTGCTGCTTGGTTTTCACAGAACTCCCTCCGTTGAGGTGCATCAGACTCTGTGCTTCCGTAGCTAAGTGCTGCACATGATCATTGGGCTTGGCTGACTGCAGTCGCTGGAGTACACCGCGGTACAGCAGGTCCGAACAGTGGAACGGGGTCTTGTTCCCAGAATGGATGATGTTAGAACTGCACCTGAGAGTGCAGAGGAAGGTACTCCCTTCGACCAGGTGTAACCAACTCTAGGTCCCAACAGTGGAACGGTGTATTGATCCCAGAATGGACGATGTTCGATATTACCTGCGGCTTTTTGGTTTTCACAGAAGTCCCTCCGTTGACGTGCATCAGACTCTGTGCTTCCGTAGCTAATTGCTGCACATAATCATTGGGCTTGGCTGACTGCAGTCGCTGGAGTACATCGCGGTACAGCAGGTCCGAACAGTGAAACGGGGTCTTGATCCCACAATGGACGATGTTAGAACTGCATCTGAGAGTGGAGATGAAGGTACTCCCTTTGAACAGGTGCAACCAACTCTACGTCCCAACAGTGAAACGGTGTCTTGATCCCAAAATGGATGATGTATGATATTGCGTGCTGCTTGCTTTTCACAGAACTCCCTCCGTTGAGGTGCATCAGACTCTGTGCTTCCGTCGCTAAGTGCTGCACATGATTATTGGGGTTGGCTGACAGCAGTCGGTGGAGTACACCGCGGTACAGCAGGTCCGAACAGTGAAACGGGGTCTTGATCCCACAATGGACAATGGTAGAACTGCATCTGAGAGTGGAGATGAAGGTACTCCCTTCGAACAGGTGCAACCAACTCTAGGTCCCAACAGTGGAACGGTGTCTTGATCCCAAAATGGACGATGTCCGATATTACCTGCTGCTTGTTTTTCACAGAACTCCCTCCGTTGACGTGCATCAGACTCTGTGCTTCCGTAGCTAACTGCTGCACATGATTATTGGGCCTGGTAACTGCAGTTGGTGGAGTACACCATGGTACAGCAGGTTGGAACAGTGAAACGGGGTCTTGATTCTGTGATTGAGGATGTCAGAAGTTAAAGTTTGTGATGATTTGTGTGTACCCCCTCCAATCAGGTGCAACCAACACTGTGCTTCCGAATCCAACGGCACGTGGCTGTGAGGCGTTAATGACCACTGCCTCTGGCCTACACTGTGGTCAGCAGGGCTTACAATTCAGATCGAGTAGTGATTGTTTAATTACAGAATCCAGTAGGCAGCTAACTACAACATCTATTGAAATATACACAATAGCCTTTTAGTATACTTGCTTGAAGAAGTTTTTTAAGATGACTTATAGGTCTAGTACAATGACCAAATTCTTCTTGGTAGTGGTAAAGAACACTGAATAGCAGTGTACACAGTGGACAGCAGAAATCGCAATTCGAATTGTTTTGATTTATTTATTGCAGAGTATTGTGTAATTTATGTTGTTGTATTTTGGGAAGAGGAAGTGAGAAAAAGTATTCATGGAAGACTGTGCTCACTACTGCCTTCAATTTACACTGCAGACAACAGTGTTCACAATTCAGATCGAGTCGCTATTGTAGATGATGCAGTCCTGTAGGCAAAAGACATTGCTCCAGTGCACACTGTCCGCACCACGCATCATCACAGGGTCGGCACATGGTTTTTGTTGCTTTGCGTATGGCAAACAGGACAGCTCAAGTCAAAGCCACGTGGCTGTGGGCCCTTGCTGACCGCTCTCTGGCCTACACTGCAGGCAGCAGTGTTTACAATTCAGATCGAGTCGCTATTGCAGATGATGTAGTGTTGTAGGCAACAGACATTGCTCCTAGTACGGCCCGCCCGCAGCACACATCATCGCTGGCTGTGCACATGCTGAATGCTTTTGATGTGGCTATCTGAGTGCACTAGACCTGATGGACCCTTTATGATACAATCTTTTTGTGTATTATTTCAGATCTACTGCCTGTATCTCAGTATACCACAAGTTATGGTTCTTTTACGATAGAATCTTTTCTGTATTATTTCACATCTAATGTCCCTACCTTACTGCAGCACAAACTATTGACCCTTTTATTATTGAATCTCTGTGTGTGATACAATGATTACTGTTGTAGTTGATGCTAGCAGCAACCATTCCCTGAGGGCTGGTTTACACTCACCCCACACGCATTCAGCACAGACGTCACTGGATATGTGACCCTGGTAATAAAAAGGAGTCGCGCGCACCTGCCCGTACCCACTTCCACTATCTATCCGTGTGTTCATTATCTATGCATGATACTGCCCCTGGGCCGTACCACATTACATTGTGCTGTGGACAGCGTATGCAACCATGTTACCTCTGGCAGTGGGGAAAAGTTCTGTTATGTAGCTTTTAGATGCATGGCTATCACAGGTGGAAGGCTACTTTACAGAGCATGAATATTGATGAAGATGATGGTTGCATGTTGTGTGTAGTGTTAGATATGTGTGTATAGCAAAAAGTTTTCAAAAAAAGCTCTGTAAGCAAAAGAGGAGTCTCTCATCAAATGCTGTAGAGAGAATGACTAAAATGGGTGGGGTCCTCCAGCTGTTACAATGGGAAATGTTATGAACCAATGAAATGCTTTTTTTTAAGGTCACATGGCAATCGCGCACCCAGCGCGCAAGGAGACTGCACCCAACGCTATTTTGAGAAAATATATTTACCATAATATAAGTTTATTACAGTTAGAAATATATAAATGTTTAAAATATTTTAGATTATCGCTTGTTCTCATATACACTTTAAACTTATTTAGATATAGTTTTGAGCCCAAAAAAAAATGAGGGAATGGTGTTCGCGGCGCGACACCATATGTCTATGACGTAACACAGGGCCTGGCAGAGTGCACTTATCACATACACAATGCGCAGCGGGCGTGACGTAAGGCGCGGCTTGGCACTGCGTACCTGTCGCATATCAAAGTAGCAGCTAGCGCGGCCACATATGTATATGATGTTACGCCGGACGCGGTGCCACAAACCCGTAGGATACGAAATGCGCATCCTTTACGAGTTTAGCAATATGGCGGATAGGATTCGTGTGCTGATGGAGCTTGGTACACTACCGGTACGGGACTTCAGTTTACTAAAAAAAAACGATATACATACTTTTTTTTGAAGATATAAAACATTACATATTTTTCAAATAAAAAAAAGGATAAAAGAGTACCAAAATATTACAAAAAAATAGAAAAAATATAGGTTTTATAAATATTAAAATATGAAATTAATATTTAAAAAACCTTTGAAATTCACTGAAAAAACCATAGGTTTTACAGACGTTATAGTTAGGAATTAGCATTTAAAAAATCTTAGAAATTCACTGAAAAAATCATAGGTTTCAGGGACGTTATAGTTAGTTGGACATTTGACTCATATAAAACCAGAGAAATTCGCCCGTTATAGTTAGTTAAGCTAACTATAACTCGCGCACCCGCAATGCACTGGTGATGAAGTCACATATTACCTCACTCATGACATGGTCAGTGACATCACTGATGACATCTCAAATGACATCACTGATGACATCATCCAGTGAATGTGTGTTTCTGTAAAGTTCAAATATTTTCCCGGTTGTAGTGGAGGGAGATCGCGGTATAGTTTTTCCGGGCTAGAGGTAGTGTGGAGGGTAATCACGGGCGGCCGGTCACATGACCTGTCGGAGGGGTTAAATCTCCATGCAACACGCTTCGCGCAGCGGGGGTGCACAGAGGGCGTACCGGCGGCGCGCCAAAGACAAGCCCGTCTGCGCCCGTCCACGGCCGACCGGGGCCAGGGGTCATGACCCCTGGTCCATTTTCTCCTTCAAGGTTAGTATTTTCTGCAAAACAACTCTTAGCCCTTCGCCCGGTCTGTAAATCTGACTGCATACAGCTGGCAGTCGACAACCTAGCTAAAAATGCTTGTATGGGCTGTAATTGCTCCTTTGCCTTCTCCCAGCAATGTTATGCTACGGATAAGGAACATAGTTCTAATATGAATTTGAATGACTCCCCCACTAAAGAATTTTAGTTTCTCAGTCTAAACTGTTGCTCACTCCCTCAGCATAAAAGAGACATTTTCGATCTTCTCCTTGAGGAATTACCCAATGCTTTTTTCCTCACTGAGACCTGGCTAAATGAAAGTGCTGGGCCTGATATTGCAACAGCACTACCATCTAATTATGCCATTGTTAGAATGGATAGAGCTATCGGTAAAGGTGGGGGAGATCGCCATTATTTTTAAAAAACATTTTCAATGCAAACTTGACCCAGTGGATTTTCCAAATTGTGAAGCCGCATTCTTCAAAATTACACTGAATCATAATTTTACTTTTTCCGGCCTATTGGTCGCCCACCTGGCCCTGCTACCTCCTGGGCAACATCTCTGCCTGGTCTTCTATCTCCTTTATTTTTGAGTTCTAAAAAATTGGTGATCTAAACTTACATTTGGAAGATCCTTCTTACTCTATATGTACAAATTTCATTTCAGATCTTGCGGCCATGAATATTAACCTCTGCAACTCTGGCCCCACGCACAATGCAGGGCACTTTCTTGATCCCATTTTCTCCAGTCTCTCGTATATTAAATGTGTACCAGCAATACCTATTACTTGGTCTGATCGCTTCTTACAAAAGTTTAAAATCATTCCCCCATCTACTTTTACGTCCTCACTCCCCTTGTCTATGACGTCAAAAAGAGACTGGGAAAAAATGGACTCAATTGCTCTGAATAAGCTCCTAGGTTCAAATGTACTTACTTTTGACTCGCAGATTGACGTGATTTCCAATAACATTCATACGTGGTTTTCTGATGCTGTTGATTTGTGTCTTCCATCAAGTAAGAAAAAATTGCGTCTCTTTCATCCCCCAGCCCCTTGGTTTAATGATACCCTGAAAATCGAAAAATCCAAATGTAAAGCGTTGGAAAGGAAATGGCGTAGAAACTATGCGCCAGACCTTAAAGAAGCCTACAAAAATCCCAAAAGGTTTACCATGATTTATGTAATACTGCCGGAGCCACCTATGTTTCTA
Source organism: Triturus cristatus (assembly GCF_964204655.1). Classification (NCBI taxonomy): domain Eukaryota; kingdom Metazoa; phylum Chordata; class Amphibia; order Caudata; family Salamandridae; genus Triturus; species Triturus cristatus. The sequence continues at coordinate 801,620,890 of NC_140588.1, read as the reverse complement.
AAACCATTACTGACACAACAAATTGCCCTAAAACACTTTTCGGTCTAGTAAAAAACCTTGCAGGATCCGAAACCACAGTAAATCCGTTGCCTTTAAATAAAAATCAGTGTGAAGATCTTGCCCTATTCTTCACGCGGAAAATTGAGAAAATTCACCTGGAAATAACCAACTCTCCTCTCAGCCGGCCCTCGCAGCAACAACCTATTATCACAGATTGTTTGTTGCCATCTTCTAATGTGGCTACTGCTTCTACGGAGAGTTGCATTACCCCTCCCCTGTTAGATTTTTGGCCCCTTCTTACTTTGGGTTCCCTTGGTATTATTTTGGACAAAGTTAAATCTGGTTCTCCTAACGACCCATAACCAATTTCTATTCTTAAACAACTTGACCCCTCCCCTATGCATGTTATCCTGAAAGCTTTGAATTCTTCTTTACTTGAGTCCAAAGTCCCTTTATTTTGAAAACATGCAATGGTTGTCCCTTTGTTAAAAAAAACACTGCGGACTCTGCGGTCCTTGCTAACTATCGGCCAATCTCTCTTCTGCCTGTTTTTTCTAAAATTCTGGAAAGACACATCCATTGCCATCTCTCCAAGTTTATTGAGACTAGGAAAATCCTCCATCCGTCCCAATCTGGGTTTAGAGCGGGTTTCTCGATGGAAACCACTCTACTAGGGGTCACTGAGAGACTACGCCTTCACCTGGATGCCGGAGACACAGTCGCGCTCATACTGTTAGATCTGAGCGCGGCGTTCGATACTATTTCCCATCATATATTAATCAATACGCTGAAGTCTTTTGACATCTGTGGCTCAGCCCTGGATTGGATTGTCTCTTTCTTGGATGATCGTACCTTTCAGGTTTTCTCCGCCACAGACAGTCTCAACATCCACTCGTTGCCCTTTGGGGTTCCCCATGGCTCTGTACTTAGTCCTATGCTTTTTAATTTGTACATCAGGCCGTTAGCGGACATTGCCGATCAAGCCGGTCTGACCCTTTTCACATATGCAGATGACTCTCAGATCATCTTTTCACTTTCAAATTCTGATTCAAGTTCCACTTCCGGTCTTCTGATGGGTCTTCGACAAATTGCAATATGGATGAGCCAGAACGATCTGAAGCTAAACGGCAATAAAACCGAGGTCCTAATCCTGACTAAAAAGAAAGACCTTTGGTGCCCGCTCCATTGGCCTGATGAGATAGGTGCTTTTCCACGGCCAGTAGATCATGTACGCAACCTGGGCTTCTATATCGATGACTCCCTGACGATGCACCATCAAGCAGTCAAGGTCACAGCCACTTGTTTTACCATTCTAAAATGGTTTAGGAAGATCCTTTGGATGCTACCTAATGCCACCCAGAAAACAGTAGTCCATGCCCTCATCACCACACGGCTGGATTACGGGAATGTCCTTTTTCTGGGTGCCAACAAGGCTGTGACCCGTAGATTGCAACTGGTGCAAAACTCTGCAGCAAGACTCCTTTGTAATGTCCCCAGATCTGCTCCCATTTCTGGCTACCTTCGAGATCTACACTGGCCTAGAGTGGAAAAACGGATACAATTTAAAACACTGAGCTACATGTTCAAGATTAGGTGGGGTTTAGCTCCTGAATATTTGCACACTCTTGTCTGCCCTTATATACCTACTCGCCATCTCCGCTCTGCCACTCTTGAAACATTTTCAGTGCCTAGGTTCAAACTTGCCAGAATGGGTGGCAGATTGTTTTCGTTTCTCGGTCCTACCCTCTGGAACTCCCTCTCTCTTGCCATTCGCAAGGAAAACATCTACACCCGGCTTCGTGCCAAGCTACCAAGGGGATGAGCAGGGGTTATTTTAGCTGTGTAATCCCTTTAGCATGGCTTGAATGAAGGGTCCCTACTTGGACAGGGTGCAAACCACTGCCAACTTGAGACCCTCATTTCTAACATAGGGCCCGATAATGACCTGTGCTCGGACAGATTTATGTTATGGTATGTTAATTTAATTTATATTGCGCACAGATACTCAAAAGTGTCCCGGCACAGAGCAGAGAGGGGCAGCCGACAGAGAGTTAAGCAAAGAGATACGTTTTCAAGTTCTTCTTGAAGATCAGCGAGTCCTGAATATTCCGAAGGGCGAGGAGGAGAGCGTTCCATGCAACAACAGCTTTCCGAGCTAAAGAGCTGCCTCCAAGCCTCTGACGTTTGAAGCGGGGGGCCAGAGCGAGGCGCTGGGACAACAAGAGCAGATAATACTCTGGGGTGCAGAAGGCAAAGCGTTTCTGTAAGTAGATGGGCCATGCCCATGAAGAGCGCGGTGAGCCATGACCAAAGATTTGAATTTGACCCGGTCGACCACCGTGAGCCAGTGCAGAGAGCGCAGATGGGGTCTCATGCTTGTCCTGACAGGATTTTCCAGGAGTCTGGCAGCCGCATTCTGGACCACCTGGAGTTTTTTTTAACAGATAGCCCGGAATGCTCACATACAGGGCATTGGCATAGTCCAGTCGAGACAGAATAAGGGTGCAAATGATGGACTCCTTTGCCTTCCTAGGCAAGAGAGGGAGAAAGTTCCTCAAAGATTTCGAAAGGCCAAAGCATGTCCCAGCAAGTTTCTTAATCTGTGTGGCGAACGATAGGTTTTCCTCAAACCACACCCCCAGGTTCTTAGCAGGCTTCCCTGTAGAAGTAGGGCTGGGGAACTTAGAGGGCCAAAGAGTTTCTCTAAAATTCAGAGGGAACTTTCCGTAAAGGAGAATCTCTGATTTATCTTCATTGCACTTAAGTTGTGCAGCGGCCAACCAATGAAAAATGGAGGACAGACAATGTTGAGCAGAGGAGATAAAGTCCACATTCTTATCCCAAGTAAAGAGGAGCTGGGTGTCATCAGCGTAGGCCATAACCTTAGCCCCAAGTTCCTCTCCCAGGTACACCAAAGGTGTGACATAGATATTAAAAAGGAGGGGGTTAAGGGAAGACCCCTGTGGAACTCCCGTGGTCACTGCCTTGGAAGAAAAAGAGGACAGTGGAAGCCATATCTGTTGCACCCGTCCTTCATAGAAGGATCTGAGCCATCCCCACACTGCCCCCGACACCCCAATCTCTGTTAGACGTGATAGAAGGAGGGAGTGGGGGACAGTGTCGAACGCCGCCGACAGGTCAAGCAAAATTAACCCTGCTTTCCCGCCGGCGTCCAAGCACTCCCTAATTGACTCCGAAACCTCCACCAGGGCAGACTCAGTGCTGTGGGAGGCTCTAAACCCTGACTGGGCTGGATGCAACAGGCCCTCACACTCAACAAACTCCGTGAGTTGTCTGTTCACCACCTTTTCGCATACCTTGGCCAGGCTGGGTAAAAGGGAGATGGGGCGGTAATTCATTGTATTAAGTGGGTCGAGCGATGGCTTTTTTCAAAGAGGCAGAATCTTGGCCTGTTTCCAGGTCTCTGATAGGCAGGCAGCCTGAAGAGACATCATAGGAATGGAGGGCAGGGACAGATCTGGAGCCTTCTGATTATATTATTCAATAAACCTTCAGCTGCGACTGCAACCAGGCAGTAGCATGGCTATTTATTAGAGGTGGGCAAGCCAAAAAAGTAACATAGCGAGCCAAGTCAGAACCGAGCCAAGGGTCCGGCGAAGCTCTTAGAGCCCGTTCATGAGCCGAGCCCTGAAAATATTTGCTATGTAAATCTATTAACTCAAGCACAATAGGTTTTTGTAGAACCGGCATGCAATAATTAAGAAATAGCAGTTTTGTGAATAAACATTTTTGTATACGATTTTTAAGCGACGAAGCCGTGATTTATCCAGGTTTTCTGGTTTCACTTTGTTTGTACATATCAGCCACTAAATGTATATATTTGCCTATCCTTTTTTATGCTAACGCTTTGTTTTTACTTTACCTGTTTGTGCATTTTTCTGCATTTTTTTATCGCAGGACCTCGTGTGCAATACTCTGGCTTCGGACAGTGAACAATAGTATGGGTTGGCTACTAGGACAGCTCAGCCAGCAGGTTAGAGTCATAAACTGCCCCTGCCGATTACTTTCCACCGATCCAGCACTTACACTCACCTGTCCAACCCCTTGATATTTCCCCTCAGCCTGGTGGACAAACCGAGATTTACCAGTTTTTAATTTGAACTTTTCCTATACGAAACACACTGCTCTTTTAATTTTAGCACGATGCACTTTTTCTGGCTCTACCTGTCTAACCTGACCTTGGGCTTTAATCCACCCCTGCTTTATTCTTGCGCTAATCGTAAGAATGTTCTATCCGTCCCCGGCAGCAGACTAAAATCATGTATACCTTATTACTAACAAACATTGCCCCAGATCATTCAGAGCGTGCGTCACTTTACAATCCGACCCAGCGCCCACACCCGGAGAAAAACAGTAATGAATTCTCAGGCACTTTAAGTAAGGTGCGTTGAGCTAGCAGACACGGCATAGGGCCCTGTATATACGGTCCACACCTGGCCCTTGCAGATCGTTGTACTCAAATTGATACAGTAGCTGGACAATTTTTCAGATTTTTATCTGCACCATCATGCCACATGCTATTGTGGCTTTAGGTCTCATCCTAGTTACAGCTCACATTTATTTTATGAATTGCCTGTATCAGATATGAAGCTTTTAAATGTCTTATTGTGTACGCTGTGAAAACAGCTGGGAATCTTTTATATTTGTGTACATTTACCATGAAATTTCTTACTTTTTGTCTTAAAATTATCGACGAACTGCATTATTTATGGAGCTCTTTTATGCCTTTAACTAGTGGTGCCAATTCTGATTCTATTTGCATCACATGGTTCTCAATTTAATGGACTTAATTGTCTAGATAAAGTATTACCAACCTAGAAAGTTGACCCAAAGGTATTGAAGCTCCTTATGTAAGCACCTGTTACCTTACACAAGGTCAAATTATTTTTTTATAGGTTCGGAGAAATTAAGTGATTTGCCCAGATTCACAGGATGTTGAGCAGAGACTTGAATCTGGTTTCCCAGTTCCAAAGTTGGCAGCTCTGGCCATTACGCCACATCCTAGGTAGCGGGAGAGTGGCAGTTTCTTAATGTGCGGGGAGGTGATGCGTCAGTTTTTTTTGCGGCCTCGACATTCTTGTAAACTTGGCGCCCCAGTGCGATGCATGGGAATCGGGGATGCACCAGTTCTCAATGCAGTAGCAGCGGCAATGACACTGCGTTGGTCTCTCCATCCACGGTACCACGATGTGTTGGTTCTTGCAGCCGCACAGCAGGGCCTGCTTCAGAATCGGTGCAGTGATGTTGCACTTCTGAGACTGGTACATGGGATTCAGTGTGCAGCTATTTCTCATGCCGCGGGCAGGCGCTGCATCGGTTTCTTCAGCGGCACAGCGGCGATGCATCGGAAACTGGTGTGGATGCGTCGCACTTCTCTCCTTCGAGTCTCATTTCCAGCTCCCAGCAGCAGGAACAACCGCCAGAGGCCCAACACAGCAAACAGGCACCTCTTGGCAGGTCAGAACTCCCAGCAAGGAAGTTCAGGGGAGATGGTGGTGAAGTCTTTGTGTCCCTGAGACTTCAGAACAGGAGGCAAGCTCTACTTCAAGCCCTTGGAGATCTTCTTCAAGCAGAATAAACAGAACACAGCAAAGTCTTTGTCCTCGCCTTGGCAGAAACGTCCACTGCAGGCCAACCCCAGACAGCACACAGAAAAGGGACAGTACTTCTCCTTCGCCTTCCCCAACTTTTCTCCTTGGCAGAGGTTCCTCTTGAGTCCAGGACTCCAGATGTATTCAAAAATTCTGGGCCCCAATATTTATATTCCATTTCTCTTTGTTCTCTTGTGGCAGAGAGGCTCTGTGCTCAGTCAAAATCAGTTATGTCCTCTCTGGTCCAGATTTCCGGCAGGAGGTGGAGACAGCATTGTATAAGGCAGACCAGGCCCATTCAGCTGAAGGACACATCTCAATCCCCCCAGTGGCTGTCTACAGTGAATGCACATCCACAGCCCCTGTCACTCCAAAGCCAGACAGTCAATCCACAAACCAGCAGAGGCACACAGGATGGCTAAGCAAGAAAGCACCTACTTTCTAAAAATTGCATTTTCAAACACACAATAATAAAAATCATCTTTCCTAATAGATGCATTTTTATATTCTGAGTTCAGGCATACTAAACTCCATCTTTCCATCTTGTCCCAATGGAAAGTTATATTTATTTATTTATTTATTTGTGTATTTTGTAAAGCGCACAGCTGCCCCAACGGGGCGTCCCGGCGCTGAGAACTCTGGAAACAGAGAGCATAGGATCAGAAAGCCTGTTTAAGAAGAGATGAGATGGGTCTTCAGGGATTTACGGAATGCTGATTCTGTTGGGCAGGTGCGTAAGGCTAGCGGGAGCTTGTTCCAACGCTGAGCGGCACAGACCTCAAAGGTTGTAAGATGTTATAAATAAACTCCCATTCTATCCAATGGGACAGATAGCCTTTCAATGGTGAAAAACGAAATTCACTGTAGTTCACTATCAGGACATGTTACACACATCAGGACATGTCCTACCTTTCACATACACTGTACCCTGCCCACATGGATACCTTAGGCCTCCCTTAGGGGTGACTCACATGTAAGAAAAGGGAAGGACAGGGCCTGGTAAGTGGCTGCACTTGTCAGTTCGACATGGCAGTACCAAACTGCACACAGACACTGCAGTGGCAGGTCTGAGAACCTTTTGCAAGGCTGCTTGTGTGGGTGTCACAATCAGTGCTGCAGGCCCACTTGTAGCATTAGACCTACAGGTCATGGGCATACACAGTGCACTGTACTAGGGACTTTATAAAACCATAAGGGATAGAAATAACAAACAAATATAGTTTTGAAATGAGTGTTTTTTTTTTACATCTTCCACAATAATATTTTATTTTATAAGCCCATTAGGGATTGAAATATCATAATGTTTAAAAGAAGGAATTAGTCTGCTGCAAATCAAGGCGCAATATGTTGTTCCCTAGGCACTTCCCCTGATATCTAAAATCACTCGCAGACATGTAGGTGTAGCCTTAAAAAAATAATAGAATATTCCCATGTCTTGTCAGTTGTTACACCTCTTCGGGAAAATATGTGATACGTAAAGCCTAACTACCATCAAGCGAAGAACTGCTGCCCATATGGTAGATGACATAATATTTTCCAATATATAAAAACATTTGTTACCCGAAAGAAGTGCATGACACAGCCTCATGTTGCATGGTTACAAAGACGGGCAAGCCGCCGAGTCCTCACCCGACCCATTTCATCTATTTTAAAAGCCGTTTATGATTATTTTAGAGTCATGCTGGTATTGGTTGTAATTGCCAAACAGAGAATTGTGGGTGAGAAATATCATTTCCTGGTTTTAACGAAAAGTAATTTGTAAGAAAGGGGTAAGAGACACCACCCAAAGGTACACCAGGTTATATTATGGCAATAAACGTGGGTCTTCACACATGTATGTGGCTCGAACAATGGCATAAGATCACTGAGACGGATGGTCCTTTGATATTTCTTTGTTATAGGACGTTTAATTTAAGAATTATTGAACATTAAGGAGGATATTGTGTGACATGAAACCACCTCGTAGACCTACACAATACGAACCACATAATGCCTGGGAACATACAGCTCATCGTAGGCAGAGAGAGAGATTTCAAGGAAGGGTCAAGAAAGCCATACACACTTGTGTGGATGCTAGATGGGACGCAGAACAGAAATCTTGGAGAACTGATATGATTGAGGGAGCTACATTATATCCTGCATTAACGCGTGAATACAGCTGAAGACAGTGATTCAAATGAGGATTTTATAACCAAACTATTGTTCAATCATCCACCACAGTACAATGTGACCCAGATTGGAGGACTGAGTTCTCTCCCTACTGGTGAGACTTTTGATGTGCCTACAGCACCAGCAAATGTAAATTCTAATCCAATGGGACAAAGTTCAGGAATGAGAGCCTCTTCAAATTTGCTTGCTCTAAATGCCCCAGATGCATTGACTGTTCCTGTTACAATTGGTCTGGTAGTTCCTTTGTAGAACCCTGGAGTTGTAGGAAATATTACAGCTACTTAAACTCTTCCTAATGGGATGCGTACCATAAGTAGAAATCTGGTGGGCTTGACAATAAGACCAATTCCTCAAACTCCTTTGGTTCTGACACAAGGGAATACCCCATGTTCTGCGAGTGCAAACCATACATTAAATCGGATATGGTTTGACCCAAATGGAAGGTTTTCTCAGTGATCGCTACCTTTTTTCATGCCCAACATGAATGTGCTTCCAAGCGTTAATAATAGTACCCCCAGACCAGAACTGCATATGAGTTGACCAAATTCTGACATTTCCCTTTTGAATTCACCACGTGATATAAATCGTGGTTCTTTTAGCTGAGAGATAATTCTTACTACTCTAGTAAAACAACAGTATTACTGTCCGAGAACTCGATGATAGGTTCAGAGGTATATATACCCTGAATGATAGTGGAAATCCGGGAACAAGCAGAAGGAATACTCATGTTCCAGAGAGGGAAAGAACAATAGATGTGGCTAAACTGAAAATAGAATTAGAATAGATGATACTTGGAACTCTTGACATGTCCCAATTTAATGCTTAATGAAAATATGAACTTTTGTTCATATGTAAAGACATTAGAAGAGGAGGTGCAGGAAAAGCTCATGAAAGGTTTTCTGAATTGGCTTACAGATATGAAATTGACTTGCAGAAATCTAAACCTCTACAGAGAAGTTACTGTTTAAACTTTAATGACAGGGATCTTGCTAATATGAAACCATCAATCATGAAGTTACAGATTAAAGAATGAATTGCCTATGTTCAAAAATGGAGTGTATTGGATAGGTGGGAAGGTAGACTGGCGAAGAAAAAGGAACAAGAAAGTTAGGATAAAATTACCTCAGTCTGGAGCTCAGGAAGAGATTGAGGATATAAATCATGTTTCCCATGAGAGAAGTGCCCAGTCGAGGTCATGTCCACATACCCTGGAGCAGGACTGATCTTGCATCATTCACAAATGATTTTCCAAATTTCTGAGAGAACCCAGTGGAATGGTACCGACAGGTTGATCAGTTTGTAAAGATATCAAAGGTTCTGTGGAATGATTTAAATGCCTTATTTAAAATTGTGGTTCCTGGTGATTTGTGGGTCGAATGCAAAGTTGCTGTATATCGGCCCGAATGGGAGACATCCCATATCACAAGTTCCGTCACCAGTGGTGATGAAAAAGTATAACCTGGGGATTACATTTTTTAAATCGAAGATTTCTTCTAAAGATATTGATTGAGTCAAGATTGACAGAACAACAAGAGAGTCCAAAGAAACAATACATACTTATTATGAGACACTGTTGCAGGCATTTAAGCAGTATAATGGTGCAAAGACGATAGAGTCTAAAGGCATGGGACATTTTGTGTTCAGGTTTGTGCATGAATTGAAACCTGAGATTAGTTTGATAATTCAGCAGCACTTGATTTGTTGGTAGAGTAAGCCCATTGATGAGATACTGCAATATGCTAAATACTGCAGCGATGAATTGGGAATGAAACATAAGAAATTGAAGGAGAAGTTAATGATGCCACAAATGAAAGCTGCACAGTGGGGTCTGAATCAACAGTTTGGCCCCCATCACGATGTTGGTCGGAGTGGCCTGTTTCTGTCTAGGTCGGCGGTTCCGCATCCCTATTACGATGCAACCGCACATGGCGCAGTCACAAACTCACATTTCTCAATGTGAGTTTGTGCGGCAGGTGTAAACCGCCCGCAGCACAAGCTCCCATTGAGAAATGGGAGTTTGTGGAAATCTCTGCACCGTGTGGCAGGCACCATTAGATGGCTGCCACATGGTGTAGGGATTTTCAGAGGGCACTGCCACAACCGTGGAGGCCCTGTTAGAGGCCTCCAAAGTCGCTTTCCGACAGCCTTACCTTGTTGGAAAACTCGACATGGAAAGGCTGTCAGAAACCATCATCATAATCCCGACGGTGGAAACGCCGTCCTGAAGGGACTATGGATGGTTTCCGACTGGGCGATGGACTCCTTGAGAACATTGGAACCTAGTCGGATTGACTGGCCGGTTTCCACTCTGACCACCGACATTGAAATTTGGCGGTCGGACTATAAACCTACAATGCTGGTCGGTAAACCTCCGAGGATCGGTCGGAGGCTTACAGACCGACATCGTAATGAGGCCCTTTATTGGGAATGCTGATCCCATGCAGGGAGTGGATCAGCAAGGAGTTCCTGTGTTGGAAGGTGGAAATTGGTTTCCACCACAAGGTAGAGGTGGTGGTGTTTCAATTGATTCGAATACAGGGATTGACGTGCGACTTTGAAAAGTCAAATCCTTGCCACATCTGCAGCAAGTTGGGGCATTGGAAGCAGGAATGTAGATGTAATATTAGTAACATGGCAAATGGAACTCAGCTTCAGAATGGTGGATTTGTGCAATCTGAAGGTAATAATAACATGGCACAGATACAGCACGTACAGAGACAGAGAGTACAAAATTACAATGTGCCCAAAGGTCACGTAAAGCAGGTTCTACAAACTCCAATGCACAACAAAATGTGAATGTTTGGAGATATAATTTGAATCAAGTTCCCAATGTAAACACCAATCCTTTTGTGAATCAAGGTACGTCACAACAGTACTCCATGATACAGACATATGAGTGTTACAGCTCAGACCTGTCCCAATGACGGGGCTTGTGGGGAGAAGAGTATTGCGTGCTTGGCGCAGCCTTGGAGATAGACAAGAGTGGTCCATCCATGGATGGCGAGGTGAATGGTTATCCCATATCATTTTTGAATGACACTAGTGATACTCGCTCTACGATGAGAACAGAAGAGTTACCCAACCTACCCCTCTCTGGAAAAATAATCCAAGTTGTAGGAGCTGCAAACAAACACGCGACTAGCCCCATTTCAGAAGTACCTGTCAAAATAGGGTCCTTGGAGGAGAATCACTGATTTGTAGTGTGTGATTCGATTCCTGTCAATCTACTTGGACAAGACATTTTATGCAAACTACATTTTTGCATTTACTGTACCCCAAATGGCGTAGAATTCCAGACTCATGATGAAGACATCGTCTTTAAACTTTTCCAACAGAGGACAGGGATCGGACTTTACCCTATGTTGTCAAAAGATGATTAGCCTCTAGAGCTTGGAGACACAGTATTACCTGAAGTCTGGGACTTTTGAGGGACAGATATAGGTCTCATAAAAGGTGTTGAACCAGTCTGCATAACAGTGAAGTCTAATCTAGTACCCTAGAATTCCACAATACAATCTAACCCCTGAAACCCTTGCTGTGATTACTCCTGTGATTGACTCAATGATTGAACAAGGCATTCTGAAAGAGATTATGAGGTGTCAATGTAACTCACCCATCATGGTTTATAGAAATTTTTGCATTGTCTAAGACCTGTGAAAGGTCAACTCCATTGTTTTCCCAATTTGTCCTGTGGTACCAAATCCAGCTGTGATTTTATTTCAGATTCCATATACGGTGGAGTGGTTCTCTGTCATTGACTTATGGCAAGAATTCTTCTCCATACTGGTGCATGAGAATAGCCAATTCCACTTCGCATTTCAGTTCGGCAGCCATGTTTTGGCATTGTGCCAAGTCCCACAAGGGTATACAGAGAGTACATCAATCTTTTTTTTTGATAAACAAGTTTTTATTGGTTTTAAAAGACACAACAAAAGAAACATTGAGCCTGTCGAGCCACCAATGTACAATCGCACGGCATGAGACCGCACCACCCCTCGCCCCCACCCGAAGCCCCCCCCCCTCCGCCCTCTCCCACCCGAATCGCATATTCATAATACATTGCCCAACCATTTCCCCCATACCCTACGATATTTCTTAGGGCAGCCCCTCGCCTGATAGAGAGCCCGTTCCTGTGCCGCACACCAGTCCACACCAGCACTCCATTTGGCCAGGGTAGGCGGCTGTGGGTGCTTCCATGCCGCTGCAATATCTCTTTTCGCCACCATTAATGCTGTCATAAGGAATAGCTTCTCAGCACATGTGCCATCTAGACCGTCAGTGATGCCCAGAAGGGTGTGTCTGGGGTTGTGTGGCACCACCCAGCCCAAGACCTCCGTGAGATCGGCTTCTATGCCCCTCCAGTAGCCCCCTAATTCCGGACAGAGAGTACATCAATCTTTAACCAGATCCTTAAGAAGAATCTGGAGTCCTTGGTAATACCCTATCACTCAGTTTTGGTCCCATACATTGATGACCTATTGGTAGCATCAAATGCTCAAGAGGCTTGTAAACAAGACACAATTGCTCTGTTGAACCACTTAGCTCAGAATGGATATAAAGTGTCCTCAACCAAACTATGGTACTGTCAGAAAGAAGTCCTGTACCGAGGACATCACGTTGAGAAAGGAGCAAGAAGGTGTCACAAGAGAGAATTTGGCAATTCTGAAAACGAATCTGCCAACTACCCAGAAAGAAGACAGAATATTTCTGGGAAAGCTGGGCTACTGTTGACAGTGGATTCCCAACTTTTCCATTGTGGTCAAGCCTTTACAGAGGCTGACACACTGAGATGTGATAGATCCGGTACAATGGGATGGCAGTTGCATGAGTGCCTTCTCAGAGCTGAGAGAATGTCTCTGCCGTGTCCCGGCACTGGGAATGCCTGATTATAGCAAATGTTTTGCTTTGTTTTGCAGTGAGAGGGAGGACTGCGTTCTCTCAGTGCTAACTCAGATGCATGGGAATGGTCGCAGACCTGTTGCATATTTTTCAGCCACACTTGATCCAGTAGCTGCTGCTTTGCCCTGTTGTCTCAAAGCTGTGGCATTCACAGGTGTCAGTACTGAACAGTGCTATAGCATTGTTATGGCTCAACGTTTGACAGTCTTCATTTCCCATTCCGTGGAGGCATTGTTAGCTTGCACCAGAACCCAACACCTCACCAACAGTGGTCTCACTAAGTATGAACACGTCATACTTGGTGCAGATATTGTCACCCTTAGAAGTTGCACTATACTTAACCTTATACTTATACTTAAGCAACATGAATAGGAAATGTTTATGTTGATTGTTTTTGGCATAGAAACTTTTCTACCTGTGTCTAAGTAACAATACCACGGGGCTGACAGTACATGCACACCGGTGCATGTCTTTGTTAACGCCTTATTCCTCAGAACTGCTTCCCACAAGTTGGTTTTTTAACATATGACAAAATGGATATCTTGTCGGTGTGTTCTTGCTGGAATGAGGGACGAATTTTGACATAAACAGTGGTTTTCAAGTGTTAGCCACTCACTTCTGAAGAATTGCCATTTTTTAGTTGTTACAATAACTGACTCAACCAGTATTGTTTGTATTTTATTTAGCACGTGTTTCTTAAGAATCTAACATGGCTTGTTTTCTGTTATTTCCCTCTACCTTCCTCCCTACCCCTCCCTATGTTTTTTTCTTATGATTAATATAGGTTCAAATTGAACATACATATATGGGATAATAAACGTCCCATCCCAATTTTTCACTGGAGACCCCTTGAAGACTAGGGTCCCCTTCACTTTGCTAGGTCCTGAAGAAAGTCCACTTGACCCTTCGGGCATTTACAGGGCTGAAACATGTCGACCTTTTTATGGACACCTTTTTTATAGTGCACTAGACCATAACTAGTCTTGGAGTGCACACAGAGTAATTTTTAATACTATCTCAAACTCAGTTTAATTAAAGACATTCACTGGCTGTACGAGATTTTTTAACAATTATCACTTTTTTTCACTTCACGTCACTGCACTGAAAACCTACATTTCTACGATCACTACTGAAACAACCAATGGGACGACCTCCGGGCGGAGGTAGCATTGCATTAACCCAATGATGATGCTGTCACGTTCATAACAACAGAGCGGAGAATCAAAATATACCGCTTTATTCGATCTATGTTAAACGTGAATGAGGGTTTCTTAACAGTACCAAGTACTGACTTTGCACACCCTGGTTCTTTTGGGACTAGTGATCCACTCTCCTTGATACTTGTGATATTTGAGAAAAGGAAGCTGAGTGGATCAGAGCCTCTTCTTTCTCCCTCCTGTCTGATTTTTGTTGTACTATACTTAACCCTGCCACACTGTTGCCTGTACCTGCAAACAATGTTACTGAGGGTGAAATTGAGCATGACTATCTTGATGTTACTGAGCTATGCACCAAGCCTATGCCTGACATACAAGATGTGTCACTACCTGAATCAGATTATGTGATGTTTGTTGATGTCTCCTGCGTACCATGATGGAAACCTGAGGGCTGGCTACGCAGCCTGTACTGTCTCAGGTGTGGTCGAAGCCTCCTGGCTTCAAGTGTTATTTTATTTTTAAGGGAGTAGGTTTAGTACCTTCCTTAATAGCCTCAAGGCACCAAAGCTCTTAGCCGCCAATTTTTTAGACTGGTGGTCCATGATGAGGCTAGAATCAGGCCACATCTAGAGACTCTGTATCAGTCCTTTGGGACTGGGAAGTCCTTTCAGATAGTCCGGAATAAGAGTGTAACCTTCCCTAATGAAGCCATTCCCCAAAAGCATGACCTCAGTCTTGTCTGCATTGAGCTTCAATTTACAGTTGGCCATTCAGCTGGCCACCTCATGAAGACAGAGGATCAAATTTTGGTAATTGGAGCTGGTGTCGGGAGAGATGGGTAAAAGAAATTGGGTGTCATCGGCATATGAAACCAATGACAACCCAAAGGAACAAACAATCTCGGACAGTGGAAGGAGATAAAGATTAAAAAGGGTGGGGCTCAAAGAGGACCCCTGTGGCACCCCACAGTTCAGAGGAAAACTGTGAGAATACCAAGACTGGTCAAGAACCTGGAACGATCTATTCTTCACAAAAAAGCAGGGGAATAACACAGGCCCCCGCATCCCCCACGGTGCGGGGGGTCCCCCAGCTTCAGGGGGCCCCATCAGCACAGTGCTCAAGTCTGAGCGCTCCGGATAAATTCTGGAGCAGAGGCCCCTCTGTGTACATTGCAGGGGGGCCCCTTAAACTTTCATTATGTTACTGCAAAAAAGGAGAGCCCATTCAAAGCACGGCGGACAACACCCACATTTGCCATCCTGTGAATGAGTGGTATGATCTACAGTGTCGAAGGCCGTGCTGAGGTCCAAAAGGATAAGGGCGGCCGACCCTCCTCTGTCCAACAAAGCTCTAAGTTCCTTGACCAAAAACAGCAAAGCTGTTTCAGCGCTGTGCTCTGAACCTTATTTGGATGGAGTGGAGGATGTCATTAGACTCAAGGAAAATGGAGAGATGTTTATTGACATGCTTCTCCAGGAGCATCAAAAAGCCTGGCAACAAAGAGATTGGCCTAAAGTAGCTCTGTCAAAGAAGGTCCTATCCCGACCTTTTTAGGAGAGGCCTAACCACCGCATGCTTCCTTTAAAATTTTATTTTTATTTTTTATTAATTCATAAATGACAATCATATACTCAATAATTACAGTTAATTGTCACAGACAAGCAGAAAACAAGAAAAAGAACAAAGAAAATCACATTAATGCATTTATTTTTATTTTTCCCCCCTGCTCACCCTCTCTACCCATCCCCTGGGAGTTGGCCTCACTCTGTTATCTTTAGTTTGAGTATAGGTTTGATTTTCACATTATGGTTTACCCATTCTTCTCAATCCATCTAGTCAATGGTGCCCAGATTTTCAAGCCTTTTGATTGGGAGTGCAGTCCCCTTCTTGTGTAAATAGCCTTTTCCAAATTATAGTTTGTTAATAGCTGAGAGAGCCATTGCTGAAACCCGGGGAGATTAGGATCCCGCCGGGCAGATGCGAGACATAAGCAAAGGATCGCCATTGCCGATAAACACAAATTCTTCACCAGGCTTCCCTGCATGTCCTGTGCTACCCCAAGTCCCATTAAGGTCGGAGAGAGAAAGCAGTCAATTTCTAGAGTCTCCTTGAAGAAGCTCTTGTTTTAAACTGCTAAGTGCGTTACAGGTGGCAAATATATGACTGAGATCTGCCTGATATAATGCACACCAGGGCAGGCAGTTCCTCTCCCCTTCCCCCATTAAGCAATCCTTTTTGGGGAATAATATAACGAGAAGCATGATTTATAGTAATGAGCCTGGAGTCGAGCCGGGATTAAAATATTCTGTGCTAATTTAGCTGAGTGAAAAAAAAGATTTTCGGGGATTCCAGTCTCCGCTTTCCACTTTAATGCCCGATCTTCCATGTCATCTGTCATTAATGAGTTAAAAACATTATAAACTACTACAATAGAGAGATCCCTATTCTTTTATATTATTATTAGCAAAACCTATAGGGCCCCTCTTTCTTATTTAGAAAATCCAGATTTTGCAAATATTTGTAGAAATCCCTCCAGTCTAGCTCATACCAATCTCTAAGGTTTTCAAAAGAGACCAATCCTGTCAGCGAAACGAAGACTCCTTGCTTGGTCAAACCCGCATCTCCCTATCTTTTAATGATTGGGCCTTTAAAAATTTAGGGTAAATTGGGGTTATTGCAGAGTGGTGTGTAGTAATTCAAGTGACCCAAACCAATTAGTTTCCGAACTGACTTCATAATTCTATGCCCCCCTTGCAGCGTTTTAAAGCGAACTTTCTTATAGTGATTGTCATTTAAACATCGCCAAACTCAGCCCCACGCTTCCACCGCCATTACAAGCTCCAGCGGGGTCGGTACCTCTTCTGTCACGTTATCTCTATGCTTCTCTTGTACAAGGAGGTAGGTTATATGGTAGTGTAGTGGCCCAGTAATAAGGTCTAATGAACGGTAGGGCCAGTCCTCCCCTCTCCTTAGGTAATGAGAGATATTTATATGCCCTTCTTGGCTTGGCGTATGCCCAGATAAATCGGGAAAATAAATCCTCGATTCCTTTTAGACATTAGTGGTAAATTCCAGCGGGATTGCATGCAGCAGGTACAAAAACTTGGAGAAGAATAACATTTTGATGATATTACATTTGCCGATAATGGATAGGTGTAAATTATGTAGTCTCACCAAATCTGGTTTCGTTTTAGCAATTAGTGACTCAAGATTATCTTTAAAGATATTGTCTATATTTGCCAAAATATCAACGCCAAGATATGCTGCCTTTTTAACTGCTCGAACATCATTAATCGTTACGTTCTCATTAATGATAATTTGAGTTTTGCTACGTTTAAGGGAATACCCTGACAGTATCCCGAATCTCGCCGCTTCTACTTCAATTTCGCCAATAGCCATTCCGGGATTGGGGGTCACTAGAGCAATATCATCAGTGTATGCCAAAACTTTGGTTTCCCATCCATGGGATATAATAGGCCTAATAGTCCTGTTATTTTCCAATTGACGTAAAAAGGGGTCTATATAAATTGCAAATAATAGCGGCGAGCTCGGACATCCCTGCCGGGTACCCCTCGTTATTTTAAAAGTGTCTGCAAGTGCTCCATTAACAAAAAGTCTTGCAGTTGGGCAGAAATAAAGCATTTTGAAGGCCTGTAGAATTCCCTTTCCTATTCCGACCCTTGACAGGGTCTCCCATAAAAAGGCCCAGGAGACCCTGTCAAAGGCCTTTTCTCCATCTAGCGAAATTAGTGCGATTGGGTCTCTTAAGATATTTGTGGCATCCAGAAGTGAAATGACCCTTCTAATATGGTCCGTCATCCCCTGCCCTGGTATGAACCCCTGTCGTGTGATACAAATGACTTTATGAATTACAGAGGCCAAGTGAGTAGGAAGAATTTTTTAGTAAATCTTGCTGTCATTGTTAATTAATGTTATAGGGTGGTAGTAGCTAGGTTCTGATGGCGTTTTGTGTTTTTTAAGAAAGACTACGATTTTTGCCTGTGCCCAGGATTCCGGAGCCTTTCACCCTTAAATATGGGTATGAATAGTTGCGTCATGCACTCTTTCAGTTGTGCTGCAAATTTCTTATAGAACTCAAGTAGTATTTTCTGCACATGTGGCTGAATTGTTTGCTCTTTCTACAGCATGCTGTGTTTCAGATCACTTGAGAGTGACCATTTTTACTGATAGTCAGTATGGTTTTGGTGTTGTTCATGACTTTGGACAGTTTTGGTCACAATGCAGATTTATGACCTCTATGGGGTCACCAATCCGAAATGTTGCAAGTGTCCACAACCAGTTAAAGGCATTGCAGCTGCCTTCACAGATTGTGGTTGTGAAGTGCGCAGCACACCAAAATGGCACTGACTATGTTACTGTGGGTGTTAGACCTGACACCATTGGCGTGGGTCTCCCGCAGATTACTTGCAGTTGCCTCATGTGTTTTTGCTGGTGTTAGATGCTTTAGGCACTGTGCCACTGCTATTCAGTGCCACAGTGCAAGTGCTTCCTATGAGAAATTGATGTATGGATTAGTGATTCCTTGATTGGCTGATTTGGTTTACTTATCAGACCCTAGTACAGTGCACTGAGTGTGCCCAGGGCTTGTAAATCAAATGCTGCTGGTGGGCTTGCAGCACTGGTTGTGCCACCCACAGAAGCAGCCTGTAAAATTGTGTTTCAGGTTTGCTATTGCAGAGCCTGTGTGCAGTCTCATACTGCCATGTTGACTGGCCAAGTGCACCCACTTGCCAGTCCCTAAACCTTCCCTTTTCTTCATATCGACACTCCTATGGTAGGCCTAAGGGCAGGGTGCATTGTAAGTATAAGGTAGGACATGCCCTGGTGTGTGTGGCCTGTCCTAATAGTGAATTACAGCCATTTTCGTTTTTCACTATTGCAAGGCTACCTGTTCCCCATAGGCCAGAATGGGCAGTTTGATCATAACATCTTATAATCCTAACTGACTCAGGGAACTAGATAGAAATTCGAGTTTAGTATGCCTGAACTCAGAATGATAAAATACATCTTTTAATAAAGTTGGTTTTAACATTCTGTGTTAGAAAATTCCACTTTTAGAAAGTAGGTATTTTCTTACCTAACTATCCAAGCCTGCCTCTGCTAGGTTGTGTATTCCTTGTCTGGAGTTTGAGGGACAGGGGCTGGGGGATTCCAGGAGATAGGGTGAGTCAGCACAGGGCTGAATAGAGAGATCTGCATATAGATGGGTGGAAGGAGTTGCACCTGGGACCTGAATAGGGCTGTGCCTTCCCTCCACAATGCTGGCACCACCTTCTGTGGTGCGTCTGATGTCCCTGGCCTAAACTGTGAAAGGAAAGAAGGAGTCATGTAAACATAGGGCTCCAGGACTGACCAGAACTGGTTTGGACTAGGCAAAGGCCTCTCTGCCTTCAGAGAACAAAGAGAAAATGAGTATAAAAGGGGGGACCCAGACCCCAGAACTTTAGATCACTTTGGGAAACAAAAAGAACCTTTGCTGAGGAGAGGAACCAGAGAAACTGAGGAAGAGACTATCCCTAGCTGAGTGCTGTTTGGGGGATTGGCCTGCAGTGGTTGCCGGACTGCCAAAGAAAGGAGAAAGGACTTTGTGCTACTTTCAAATCAAATGGTCAAGGATCTCCAAGGGCTTGAGATAGAGCTTCCCTCCTGCTGAAGTCTCAGGGACAACAGACTTCACCAGCCAGCTCAAACACAATAAGGAGCTATAGGGGCAGAGAACAGGTCTTCCCCCACTCTGAGAATTATACACAACAAAGGACCTGTTCACACGGTGTTATCACAACTCGTAATCCTAAGGCAGTTGTCATACATTTAGACAGTCTATTGAACCAGTGGTTGCACCATCTGTACTCCTGCAGGAACGGATCACCAAAAAAGAAGGAAAAGTTATAAGAATTAAAATCTGTCTGTGTAAACAGTGACCTGTGTCTCTAAATACCCTGAATGTGGTGAAAAGATGTGGAAAGGAATGGTGGTGCCTCACGGTAGCAACACCAGAAAGGGTAAAGCAGGAAGGTACTCGCCTGCTACCTCAAGGTCTCATCATCAGCTACCACCACTCCAAGACAGAAAATGTAAAGAAGAATGAGAGTAAGTAGGAGAAACCCAAAAAGACAAGGTGCTAGGGTCTGTGATAAAGATTAACTGTGCAGCAATTCGTGCACCAGATACAACCCCACAATTAGGACCTGGGGATCAAGATATCGCTCCCCTTGTCCCTATCTAAAAACTGAGCTAGATCACACTTGCTGTCAATTTTTATTCTGTGCTGTGTGTCTGCTCATTTAAAACGCCAACATGTTTCATTGCCACAGGAGAGACTCACTGCAATTTCTTCAGGGCGTGGGTCTGTCGCTCCACCCTGCACCAACACTTGTCTATTTTAAAAAAAATTCGGGATGTAGCCCATCATGGGCATACCTTTACCCTCGAGCACTTATGTGTGTGCGTTCAATCACTCCTTCAAAGGCTCTTCCAGTCACTTCCTATCATGAATCGTGACCGTGACAGTGTCCGGTATCGACTCAGCACCGTCAGCCAGCTCCCCAAGAGTTCTTTTGAAGTGCCTGCTGTTGTTTGGGGCCTTCTGAGGAACTGCGTGTCGCAAGGAGCTGGAAGCGCGACTCACGAAGAAGAAGCGTTCCGCAGCCGCTGTCGTCACATCACTGGAGAAGGGTATCGCCGCTGCAGCTGTCGCTTCACAGAAGCGCCTCGCATCACCGGAGAAGAGTGTCGCCATCGCATCAGATGCCGTTGCATCATCGGAAAAGCGTGTCACCACCGCAGCCGCTGTCGTTGCATCACTGAAGAAGGGTGTCGCCGCTGCAGCTGTCGCATTGCATCGCCAAAGCGTCTCGCATCACCGGAGAAGAGTGTTGCCGTCACATCAGATGCCGTCGCATCACCGGAGAAGCATGTCGCAGGGCCTGTCGCGGCTCAGAAGAATCGATGAGTCGCCGCACGCCCACCAGGCGTGCATACATCATGTCGCAACAAGAAGATGACGCCATTTTTGTTTCACTGCACCGGATCTTCATCGCATCATGGCGCTGCTGGTCGCATCGCCACGGGAGCGCAGTAAGAAACCGACGCATAGCCTCCCCACGCCGAGAAGAACCAACGCATCCCCTACACATCAGTAGGGACCCGACGCATCACCGTTCTTGCATGTAGAGAACCGACGCATCACCTTCCCTGCAACACTTTCGTTGTGTAGAGTTACGCATCCAGAGGTACATTGAACTTAAAGTGTCGCATTTACCATCTTAAGAGAACTAAGCTATTTCTACCATTTTTAAAGTACAGTATTGTGGATTTTTGTCGTTTGTGGTCTTGTGATAAAACCTGTGTGGTGTCCATCTGTAGTGTTGTCACTGGATTACTGTATGTGTTCACAAATGTTTTACACGATTCCTCTGAGATAAGCCTGTCTGCTCGTGCCAAGCTACCAAGCAGGGGTTATTTTAGGAGTGTACCCCCTTACCCTGACTAGAAGCAAGGGTTCCTATTTGGTCAAAGGTACCTATCTCTGCCAACCTAGAGACCCCAGTTCTAACATTGGTGGTCAGCGGTGAGGATTCTGGACTTGCATTTGTGACTCATATACAGTGATTGGTGAACACTACTAGTGAGTGCAAACCAAACGCGACCACATACTTTTGGTAGATTGTTTTTCCTGGGATTTTCTAGTTTTTGCCAAGAACTGCCAAGTTTAACCACCATCAGTAAAGCAGCATCCATAGCATCTGTTGATTTTGATTTGGAAGAGGAGAAACTGGAATGCTACAATGTGAGACAGCTAAAGGACTTCTGCAGGAAATTTAAAGTTTCTATCACCGGTCTCACCAAGAAGGATGAGTTCCAAAAGGCGCTGAGGGCCTGGATTGAAGCAAGGAATACCCCTGAAAATGAGGAGGTGGCTGAGGATGCAGAGGAGCAGCTGGAGGGGCCATTGGGTCTAGGGGGGAGGAGAGCAACGTCCCCAGTAGGTAGCAGTGTTTCTGCCAAGGACCTGTCCCCAGAGGAGTTGGAGGACAGGGAGAAAAGTTGGATGCACGAACTGGAGCTGGCCAAGCTCAAGTTGGGTGGGCAGTTGGAGTTGGAGAATAGAAAATTGGCTCTAGAGGAAATGAGAATGCAATTGGATCATGAGAGGAATTTGAGGGAGTTGGAGTTAAAAGCTAGAAGCTTAGAGATTACTCTCTTTGGTGGCAGCACACCGTCAATGCCTATTGAAGCACGGGTGTACATACCTAAGGATGTGGTTAGAGAATTTTATAAGAATGATGACATTGGGCAGTGGTTCAAGGCCTATGAGGTTGCCATGTCCTCTCACTGTGTCCCTGAGAATGATTGGGGAGCGAGGTTGTGGGGACGGTTACTTAGTGAGGGGCGGTGTACATTGTTAGACTTGCCCTCTGAAGTCCATAATTCTTATAGCCACATGAAAGAAGCATTGATGTCCAGGTATGGGTTGACTCCTGAATTGTATAGACAGAGGTTTAGAAATTGCAAGAAGATAGTCAAGCACATGGGTAGAATATGTAACTTATTTTTGCAGAGCATTGGATGGTTGGGTGAAGGGTAGCAAGGTGAATTATTTTGAGGGGCTCTTTGATTTAATTGCATGGGAGCACTTCTCAAGTAATTGTTTTCCAGATCTACGCCAGCACCTAATTGATAGCAGGCTGACTAACCCTAGGAAGCTTGCTGAGGAGGCAGACCGCTGGGTGAGCACCCAGGTCCACAAGGGTCACGTGGGAGACTCCACCAAGAGTGGGCAGGGTCCCCAGCAGAAGAGTGGGGGACAAGGGTAAACAGAGGGAGTTCCAGAAAGGGTCCCAAAGTAATCCCCAAGGGAACCAAGGGAAAGGTTCCCAGCTTCCCCCTGAGAAGAAGCCCGGGGCCCCTTCAGGTAAACCTGTTCCTAAGCGACCCCTGAGGTGCTACAAGAGTGGTGAAGTGGGCCATAAGTCTATTGATCCCTGGTGCCCACTGTTTGGAAAGACAGCACCCACTGGTGCACCACCTCGGCAGATGGCTAGTGTAGCCCTGGGGGAGGAAATGGGTGGCCAAGGTGGGTGGGGTTCCGCAGAGATGTTCCTTGTCTCTTTAGGAGACTGTAAGGTGGTCCCCAGGACCCAACTGCCTGATAACACTAAAAAGTACAGGCAGCGGGTGAGCATCAATGGCCATAGAGTGGAGGCTCTTCGAGACATAGGAGCCAGTGTGACAGCTATCAAGTGTAACCTGGTGTCTAAAGAGCAGGTGGTCCTCAATGGATTCTTCCCAGTTGTTGCCGCTGACAATACAGAGAGCCACTGCAAGGTGGCTCAGGTTCCCTTTGAGTGGGTTGGGGTCTCTGGTACTCTTCAAGTAGCTGTGAGGCCAGCCATACCTGTTGACTGTTTGTTGGGGAACGATTTGGAGAGCTCACCTTGGGCTAACGTGGAGCGAAGTGCTCATTTGGAGATGTTGGGTCTGCCTGACTGGGCGTGTGTAACCGCACGTTCCATGGCAGCCAGTAAGGGTGCTCAAGAAGACCTGGAGCCTGAGAGGGAAGTCCAGGTGTCTGCCTTAAAGAGAAGAGGCAGGGGGCGTGTGAAACCGGCCCCCAAAGTTCCCACGGTCCAGGAGGAGGCAGACCTTGAGGGGGATGCCCTGGAGCCTACAGGGGAACAGATAGCTGAACTGGGGGACCTGCCTGAGCTGACCCATTGGCAGCAGGAAGGAGGTCCCTTCAGGGAAGAGTTCTGCAAGGAGCAGAAGAAGTGCCCTTCTCTTGTGGGTTTGTGGCAGCAGGCTGCAAACCAGGCAGCAGGTGATCAGTCTGGATCACATTGGATCTGCTGGGAGAATGGTCTCTTGTATAGTGAACCTAAGGTTGTTGAGCCTGGGTCAGCCCGTGAGCTGGTGTTACCCCAGCGCTTCAGAGCCTTCCTACTGGGGCTGGCTCATGATGTGCCTTTAGCAGGACATTTGGGGCAGGGCAAGACCTTTGAGAGGCCTGTCACCAACATTTATTGGCCCCAAATGCGCAAGAGTTCACACACTCATTGCAGGACCTGTCAGACTTGCCAGGCAAGTGGAAAGAGTGGGAGGAAGCAGAAGGCTCCTCTCCAGCCATTCCCTGTGGTCAGCTCCCCCTTTGAACAGGTGGGCACTGACATTGTGGGGCCACTTGACCCCAAGACAGCCATGGGCAACAGGTTCATCCTGGTCTTGGTGGACCATGCCACCCGGTACCCGGAAGCCATACCTCTGAAGT
Organism: Triturus cristatus; assembly: GCF_964204655.1. Lineage (NCBI taxonomy): Eukaryota > Metazoa > Chordata > Amphibia > Caudata > Salamandridae > Triturus > Triturus cristatus. Next base: position 801,596,765 of record NC_140588.1, on the reverse strand, counting down.
CAGTGACGGCCCCGTGGTGGGATAGGCATAGATGGGAATTTTCTCCCGAGTGGGGTTCCCTAGAGAGGTAGTGTCTGACTGAGGTACAAACTTAATTTCCAAGTATATGAAGTCCCTGTGGCAGGAGTGCGGGGTAACCTACAAGTTTACCACTCCTTACCAACCCCAAGGAAATGGTTTGGTTGAGAGATTCAACCGAACCCTAAACGGCATGATTATGTGTCTTGGGGAACCCATGAGGCATAAGTGGGACGTCCTCTTACCATGCCTGCTCTTTGAATACCGTGAAGTGCCACAGAAATCTCTAGGGTTCAGCCCCTTTGATCTTCTCTATGGTCACCCAGTGAGAAGACCTCTGAGTCTGGTCAAGGAAGGATGGGAGCAATCTCCCAGTAAACCTCCCCAGGATGTATATAGCTACATGCTGGCCTTCAGGAACCAGACTAGACGTTTCAGGCAACTCGCTGAGACGAATTCTGTTCTGTGTGGACTACCGAGGGCTCAATTCATTCACGAGGACTGACGCGCACGCCACCCCCAGAGCTGATGAGCTCAGTGATCGGTTAGGGGCTGCCCGGTACCTCAGCACGTTTGACTTAACATCTGGGTACTGGCAGATCGCCTTGACTGATGGGGCAAGAGAGAGGTCATCATTATCCACCCCAGATGGGCACTACCAATTCCGGGGTATGACCTTTGGGATGAAGAATGTTGGTCAACCAGGTGTTGGCTGGACTGGAAGTTAAGTGCCGCCTACCTGGATGACACTGCAGTGTTCAGTGCCAGTTGTGAAGAACATCTGCGCCACCTCTAGGAAGTGTTGATGGTGCTGCGGAGAGCAGGCCTCACAATCAAGGTGAGTAAGTGCCAGATCGGGCAGGTGTCCGTGGTGTACTTGGGACACCAGGTTGGGAGCGGCCAGGTGGCACCCCTACAGCACAAGATTGAGACCATCCTGGCTTGGGAACCCCCCAAAATCCAGACAGAGGTGAGAGCCTTTTTAGGACTCACTGGCTATTACAGGAGGTTTGTCAAGGGGTATGGCAGCATCGTTGCCTCCTTGACAGAGCTGACTTCCAGGAAGCAGCCCAAGAGAGTGATTTGGACTGACACCTGTCAGAAAGCTTTTGAAGCCCTGAAAACTGCCATGTGCTCCTGGCACCCAACTTCTCAAAATAGTTTATCGTTCAAACAGACGCTTCAGAGCATGGTGTGGGGGCTGTTTTGTCAAAGATAAATGAGGAGGGCCTAGATCAACCCATAACCTAATCAGTAGGAGGTTACTTCCACGGGAACAGAGGCGGAGTGCTATTAAACGTGAGGAATTTGCTGTGGTCTGGGCACTGAAGAAGTTGAGACCATACCTGTTTGGGACTCACTTCCGGGTTCAGACAGACCACAGGCCCCTAAGATGGTTAATGCAGATGAGGAGTGAGAATCCAAAGCTGTTGATGTGGTCCATTTCCCTACAGGGGATGGATTTCACGATGGAACACCGCCCTGGTACAGAACACGTCAATGCGGAAGGTCTGTCCAGATTTTTCCGCCTTAGTGATGAGAACTTCCAGGAGATAGGGTAGTTCTCCCCGCATTTCAGCTGGAGGGGACACGTGTTAGACCTGGCACCATTGGCGTGGGTCTCCCGTCCGTTTTTTGCTGTTTCCTCATGTGTTTTTGCTGGTGTTAGATGCTTTGGGCACTGTGCCACTGCTATTCAGTGCCACAGTGCAAGTGCTCCCTATGGTAAATTGATGTATGGATTAGTGATTCCATGATTGGCTGATTTGGTTTACTTGTCTGATCCTAGTACAGTGCACTGAGTGTGCCCAGGGCTTGTAAATCAAATGCTGCTGGTAGGCTTGCAGCACTGGTTGTGCCACCCACAGAAGCAGCCTGTAAAAGTGTGTCTCAGGTCTGCCATTGCAGAGCCTGTGTGCAGTCTGGTACTGCCATGTGGACTGGCAAAGTGCACTCACTTGCCAGTCCCTAAACTTTCCCTTTTATTCATATCAGACACCCCTATGGTAGGCCTAAGGACAGGATGCATTGTAAGTATAAGGTAGGACATGCCCTGGTGTGTGTGGCCTGTCCTAATAGTGAATTGCAGCCATTTTCGTGTTTCACTATTGCAAGGCTACCTGTTCCCCACAGGCCAGAATAGACAGTTTGATTATAACACCTTAAAATCCTAACTGACTCAGGGAACTAGGTAGAAATTCGAGTTTAGTATGCCTGAACTCAGAATGATAAAATACATATTTTAATAAAGTTGGTTTTAACATTCTGTGTTTGAAAATACCACTTTTAGAAAGTAGGTTTTTTCTTGCCTAACTATCCAAGCCTGCCTCTGCTAGGTTGTGTATTCCTTGTCTGTAGTTTGAGTGACAGGGGCTGGGGATTCCAGGAGACAGGGTGAGTCAGCACAGGGCTGAATAGAGAGATCTGCATGTAGATGGGTGGGAGGAGTTGCACCTGGGACCTGAATAGGGCTGTGCCTTCCCTCCACAATGCTGGCTCCACCTTCTGTAGTGCGTCTGATGTCCCTGGCCTACACTGTGAAAGGAAAGGAGTCATGTAAACAGAGTGCTCCAGGACTGACCAGAACTGGTTTGGACTAGGCAAAGGCCTCTCTGCCTTCAGAGAACAAAGAGAAAAGGAGTATAAAAGGGGGGACCCAGACCCCAGAACTTTAGATCACTTTGGGAAACAAGAAGAACCTTTGCTGAGGAGAGGAACCAGAGAAACTGAGGAAGAGACTATTCCTAGCTGAGTGCTGTTTGGGGGATTGGCCTGCAGTGGTTGCCTGACTGCCAAAGAAAGGAGAAAGGACTTTGTGCTTCTTTCTAATCAACTTGTGAAGGATCTCCAACGGCTTGAGATAGAGCTTGCCTCCTGCTGAAGTCTCAGGAACAACAGACTTCACCAACCAGCTCCCCAAGAGTTCTTTTGAAGTGCCTGCTGTTGCGCGGGTCCTTCTGAGAGACTGCGTGTCGCAAGCAGCTGGAAGCGCGACTCACGAAGAAGAAGCGCGCCACAGCCGCTGTCGTCGCATCACTGGAGAAGGGTTTTGCCGCTGCCGCTGTCGCTTTGCCTCGCAGAAGCGCCTCGCATCGCCAGAGAAGAGTGTCACCATCGCATCAGATGCCGTCGCATCATCGGAGAAGCGTTTTGCCGCCGCAGCCGCTGTCGTTGCATAACTGAAGAAGGATGTCGCCTCTGCAGCTGTCTCATCGCATCGCCGAAGCGTCTTGCATCACCGGAGAAGAGTGTTGCCATCGCATCAGACCCCGTCACATCACCGGAGAAGCATGTTGCAGGGCCTGTCACGGCTCAGAAGAATCGTTGAGTCGCCGCACGGCCACCGGGCATCATGTCGCAACAAGAAGAAGACGCCATATTTGTTTCATTGCACAGGATCTTCATCGCATCACGTAAGAAACCGACTCATAACCTTCCCACGCCGAGAAGAACCGACGGATCCCCTACACGTTAGTTGGGACCCGACGCATCACGTTCTTGCGTGTAAGGAACCGACGCATCACCTTACCTGCAACACTTTCATTGTATAGCGTTACGCATCCAAAGGTACATTGAACTTAAAGTGTCGCATTTACCATCTTAAGAGAACTAAGCTATTTCTACCATTTTTAAAGAACAGTATTGGGGATTTTTGTCATTTGTGGTCTTGTGATAAGTCTATATAAAGAATACTTATTTTTGATATAAAACCTGTGTGGTGTCCATCTGAAGTGTTGTCACTGGATTACTGTATGTGTTCACAAATGCTTTACACACTGCCTTTGGGATAAGCCTGCCTGCTCGTGCCAAGTTACTAAGGGGGTGAGCAGAGGTTATTTTAGGAGTGTACCCTCTTACCCTGACTAGAAGCAAGGGTCCCTATTTGGTCAAAGGTACCTACCTCTGCCAACTAGAGACCCCCAGTTCTAACAGTGGGCAATAGATATGCCGACAAGACCGCTCAATATTGTTCCCTGAATGTTTGTACCTTTAATAGGCAATATCAAAATGAATGCCCAGATGAAATAAATTGCAATTTGTTGTTTACTACAGTTGATGCTTGGGAGGAAGTTAAGAGGTCACAGTAGGAAGCCTCAGAAGCGGAACAGCAAAGCTGGATTAGAGCAGGATGTGTCAAAAGAGATGAGTAAGACATTTGGGTTTCAGGAGATGGAAGGCCTGTGTTGCCCGATAGCTTGTTTTTATTTGTTTAACATCGTTATTTGTTGTTTTTATTAAACATAACTTGGCAGTGGTAATGGTTACAAATACAGCCCACAGTGCTCATCTGGTTTGCTTCATGTGGGTTTCCTCGGCTAACGAACACTCTGACACATCCCTACACCAATGATTCAAATATAGGTGTGCTTTCCCTGCCACGTAATGGCCACCCTGCGTCTAAAAATAACCAGTGTTCATTGCAAGAATTTATAGGCTATCTTCCTACCTTGGCTTCTTGCTGTTGGCTAGTAAGCAGTATTGTAGGTACGCCGCCACCCGCAGGGAGGTGATTCGCCCCAACTCGCCCGATACCTGGTACCAAAACTCTTGTACCGTATGACAGCTGCAGGTCAAGTGGAGGAAATCCACTCCAGGGTGGTCACACAAGGTTAATTTTCAGAGCGCTCATGCAAAATATGATTAAAAACCTTGGGGTCAGGTAAGCGCGGTGCAGGGAATTATAATGTACAGATTTAAAGCAGGCATTACACAAGACTGTCTGCGTGAGTCCACAAATGTGTGCCTAGTCCTCATCCTCTAGGGATGACTCCAAGTCCAGGTCGCAGGCCACTCTTTCCCGGGCCTGGGGTCCAGCCACATCTGCCCTCAGGGCTTTGTAGACCAGCAAGATGAACTGTTCACCCGATCCACAAGTCAGCAGTATTCCCAGATCATTGAAAGCCCCTGGGGCCATGTGCTAAGTGGGCGAAGACTTACTGGCCACCTCCACCAATGTGGCGTGGTGCAAGAAATATCCAGGCCTCAGTGCAAATTCTTCTCATGCATCGTCAAAAGAAATGAACAATTCATTGGGGTACAAATCTCCCAGCACTTCACAGCTCCTATCTCTCCAGGCCTGCAAGGACATGTGTGTTGCTAATTGATGAACCGGCGCCAGTATCTCCCGGTGGAACAAGGTGCACTTCAACACCACAGATGACAAGTCATTGCCAGATGTATGCCATCACCCTAACCACATACGGCATATTTATTTGTTTATTTATTTTAAAGGTTTTATATAGCGCGAACATGACCCTTTAGGGTATCAGAGCACTTTACAGGGGAAACAAAAGAACAAAAGTACAATGCATGCCATAATTATGTCCTGCTATAGATAGTTACTGAGGTGTATGTGTTCCAGTGCTGAATACCAAATCCCTCTCTACGTCACAGACCACAGATCTCTACGACCACATTTATTCAATCATTCACTGGTGGGGCTCATAACACCATTCATTCATTCTACTTTAGATCTATGGTCCTTGAGAGGTGATCCTTTTTATTCCATACGCTGTAATGGGAGGAAATACACAAATCCCTAATAAGTAATAAGTTTACCTATTCTTCCCTACCTCACCAGGATCTAAACTTTAACCTAGCAGTTCCGCCCATGGATAGGCCATGGATCAGCTGAGTTGCTGGGTAGAGCGACACTTAATTCTTCTAAAGAGTATACATCAATACATTTCCCAAAATAATAACCCGACACAGTTCTTATAATGAATTGAAATATTTATCTAAAATAAAGCATAAGGAAAATCATAAAGCATTCAATATTTTGATTCGCATATTTACCAAATCTGGCTAAATGACGTCCTCTATGTCAAATTCAGATCTTTTGTCTCTATGCCCATAAATCGATTAATCAGTTCGTAAATTAATTGGGCATCTGATCAGTCCGTCAGAGTCTCTGGTAAGCAGCTGTCCAGCAGTGTTACCGTCCTCTCCGTCAGCATAACGTCAGGAAATTGAGTAAAAGCAAGCGCAAGCTCAAAAAGCCATTGACCCTCTCTATTCTACTTCTTTTATAGTAAATTCAACGATAAAATGTTACAGCACATGTTTTTAAACCAAATTTGATTGGTGGAACCAGGATCATTCTTACTGATTCCCAAGCGCTAGATGTTTCTTTAGATGTAATTCTCATATTACTAATAATTTGCAACAGTTACTTGTCCATTCAGGGCATTTTAGTTCCCATACGGTTTTGTGTCCATGGTGTCATCAATTATAACAGTTTTTAGTTTAAGGAAGTCCATTGTCTGAAGATTGGCACCCATCCCGGTGCGACCTTCGCGGGTACAGTCTGCCTGGGGTCAGGACGAGGTTATTGTTGCTCATCTTTTTAGCGCAGGCGCACTTCACCCAGTGACTTCTGTATATCGTCTGTCCGTCAAATAGGGATGGCAGCCATTTTGTGGCCACTCCAGAAAGGTCAACTTAAGCAAAGAAACACAAAACGTAATTAATACACGGAAATGACTATTAAAATGTTATTCCCTCACTAAACCCTTTATGTGTGTGTATTTATCTAGCAAAAGTAACACGCATTGCGGTTTATACTCACATTTAAAAGCACAATTCACAAATTACATCACAAAAGCAACATATAACATGTAAATTCTAAATATCTAACAATAGTATGCGTACGAAAATTAGTTTACGTATTAATTAGGCCATGCAAATGCGATTCCCACGTGTATTTTCTAATTAGTAATGTTGATTATTCAATCACAGCAAACCATTAATACTATCAATATTAATCAGTTATTCATTTTAATTCAAAACGATAGAATGGAGGAGGTATACGATTTTTAAAGAAAACCTCACTCCAGCAACCCCCCCTTTGGTGATTTTATCACCACACAACACCCAAATTTAGTACCCTTTTACGGAAATTTTTAAATGACTTCTTACTCATAGCTCATAATTCAGTTTCTCCATCTTCATCTCTTTTTGCTTTTTTATACATACTTTCTTTCCACTCATCTAAGGTTATCTCATTCTTGTCCATACATCTTCAACCTCCAGTGGTACTAGTTCATCATGCAATTCAGTAATATTTTTAATATAAACTTTTAGATCTTTACTCTCGTCTGGAATGTAAGTGCAACAATGTTGAACTTTCAGCATTCCACAGACTCCACCCTCTTTTGCCAATAGAATATCAAGGGTAAGTCGATTTTGCATTACCATAGCACGCATGGCAACCATTTCAGTATTAACCAATAAGAATCCATTAGCAGTGCTTGTTGACAAACGATCCACTACTGTAGATAATCTTCTAATTTTATTTGCATTCAGAGATATTCCCACTGCTGGTATCAATGCACCAAAGATGACACCTACAATTTCTGCCCAAGATTCTCTCTTTCAACGCACTAAATGACTATTTAAACTATTTACTCCTTCTTCTCTGTCCATGTGAAAGATGTTTGGAAATACCAGGCCTACGTAACATGTGCCACACCAATGGTCTGGCAAACGATAATATGCCCTGTTCCCACAGATACAATATAATCCAGGAAATACTGGATCTCTTCCACCTTTAAATCCCCATCCACCTATGATCCGGTATGTATCATGGCACTCACTATTATTATTATTATTATTATTAAGGGGCATTTATAGAGCGCCTGGTTACGCAGAATGCGTGTCCCCGCGCTGAACTGAAGCACTCTGAAAGAGAAGTAGGGGAGGAGCCCACTATTTTGAGAAGAGGTACGTTTTTAATTTCCTCCGGAAACTAGATTCGGAGGGGTCCAGTCGGAGGTTGAGAGGTAAATTATTCCAGCTTTTTGCCGCCAGGTATCGGAAGGGTCTACCTCCCATACGGGCCTTTTTTACCCTAGGGACCTTAAGCAAGCCTCCTTGCGAGGAGCGCAATGCACGAGTTGGTGCATACCTTGTAATGAGGTTCTGGAGTGGTGCTGGCGCCTTCTTAGCGAGGATACGGTGGCAGGTGCAGAGGGACTTAAATTCAACTCTGCTCCTCACCGGCAGCCAATGGAGTGACTGGAGGGCGGCCTTGGAGTTCGATCTTTTAGGGAGGTTTAAGATAAGGCGGGCTGCAGCATTCTGTAGCACCTGAAGTCGATTTATCGCTTTACAGGTAGCTCCCAAATAAAGTAGGTTGCCAAAGTCTAGACGTGAGGTGACAAGGGCGTGCACCAGTGTTCTGCGGGCGGCCGTAGGAAGGAGAATTAGGACCTTCCGCAGAGTTTTTAGAATGCTGAAGCAAATGCCCGTCACCCTGTTGATCTGTGGTCCGAAAGACAGGTCAGTATCTAGCCAGACCCCGAGATTTCTGACTTCTTTCCGAGGTGTGGGGGCCTCACCTAGACAAGGTGGCCACCATGCCGACGTCCAGACAGATGGGCTGCCTCCCACCACGAGCACCTCGGTCTTGTTGCCATTTAATTTCAGGCAATTGGTGGACATCCAGGTTGCAAGATCTTGCATGCAAGCCCTGAAACTGTCCATAGCAAGGCCGGGTGTACGCGAGAGGGATACAACTAACTGTGTGTCGTCGGCATAGGTAACAATTTGTAGTCCGTGTCCCACTACAATTGGAGCCACTGGGGAGACATAGAGATTAAAAAGAGTTGGGCTCAGGGACGAACCCTGAGGAACGCCCTGACCCAATTCTATGTCTCGGGAATAGTGGTCCCCTTGACGGACCTGGAAACTTCTCCCCGTCAGGAAGGATTGGATCCATTGGAGTGCGGCTCCAGTTATACCTCCATCATTCAGACACTGTAGCAAGGTGGAGTGAGCTACAGTGTCGAATGCCGCACTCAGGTCCAGTAGGATAAGGGCCATAGTGTGACCTTCATCCACCCCCTGTCTTAGGGATTCCACAGCCGTCAGTAGTGCCGATTCCGTAGAATGGCGGGGGCGGAAGCCAAATTGGGTGTCGTGCAGTAAGGCAGCTTTGTCTATGAAATCCATAAGTTGGATATTGACCGTTTTTTCTGCTACCTTGGCCAGATATGGTAAGAGAGAGATGGGCCGCAAATTGTCTAATTTATCAAAGCTGATGGTAGGTTTTTTCCTGAGAGGAAGGACCACCGCTTTTTTCCATTCTTTAGGCACCGTCTTTGTCGTAAAAGACACATCCAGTAGATGCCTAATGTAGGGCTCCAAGGCACCCAGGCTGTCTTTTAGGCGTTTGGGAGTGGTAGGGTCCCGTGGGGAACCTGACTTTACAGATCTGCAGATTTTTAGGAGAGTTTCTGTGGGTGGAGTAACAAAGTTGGTAAGGATGGGTGAGTTTCCCCTATCCCTAGAGTTTTCTACAAACTCTATCCCATTCGTGGGTTGAGTTGGGAAAGCCGAGTAAATTTTAAATATTTTCTCAGCAAAGAAGTCTGCGATTCTGTCACAAGATTCAGGCGAACAGTCACCAGGGACAGTGGCGGATTTTCCACTAGAGAGAGTTTTGTAAAGTAGAAATAACTCCTTCGTCGAGTTACCTGCTTCGTTGATCTTAGTCTCATAGTGTGTAGTTTTCGCCTTTCTAATCAGTCCATGGTAGACTCGCCTCTCTGACAGGTAGACCTCTCTAGTATCTTTGGAGAAAGCCCGACGCCATTGCCTTTCAGCTCTCTTCAATAAGGTTTTAGCATTCCGCAGTTCAGTAGTAAACCAGGGTGCGGTTTTTTGAGCACGGTCACTGGGATTAGTTTCGGATAGCGGGGCTGTGAGATCTAGTGCATCGTTGATGCGTTTGCAGAGGTTGGAGTTAGCTGTGTCTGCATCATCTCCCCCTGGGTCGCCTCCTTTTGTTAGTTCCTCGCAGAACTTAGACTGGGAGAAGGAGGCCCATTTTCGCCTTAGGTGGTATAATGCTGTGGGTTGTCGGGCTCTACCTTCAGGAATTTGAATGGTAAAAGGTACCAGGTGATGATCCGACCAGGGGATAGGGATGGGAGTCTTCGCTTCTACTTCCCCCCAGTTAACAAATATGGGATCTAGTAAGTTCCCTAACTGGTGGGTGGGCCCGCTTACAATTTGATTTAGTTGTAAAGCTTCTAATACTTGGCAGAGGTTTTTACTGGTGTTGTCGGATGGGTTGTTGAAATGAAGGTTAAGGTCACCGAGTACCATGAATTTATTTTTGCATATCGAGGTCTCTATAATGCATTCAGCTAGACTCTCCTCGAACCTAGTTGAGGGGCCGGGGGGTCTGTAAATTAACATTCCTTCCAGTGTGTGGTTGTTATTCACTTTTATTGTGAAGCTCCCTGCCTCACTGTCCAAGATAGGCACATGATTAAGTTGGCAGCGTAGACTTTCCTGTGCAACTATTGCAATGCCCCCTCCTCTGCCTATGGGTCTGTCTTGTCTGTATATTGTATATCCCTCTGGGAGTGCCTCTAGGGCGTCAGGCGTGGATTCCTCATCCAGCCAAGTTTCGGTTAGAAATGTCAGGTCCCATTGTGTTTCAGTCAGTAGATCGTATAGATCTAGCTTGTGTTTGCGTAAAGAGCGGACATTAATCAGTCCGCATTCTAGGGTGTTGTCCGTAGTGGCCATACTCCTACCAGGATCATAGGAGAAGTGACAATGTTCGCAACCTATGTTGTCCTCTGCTATTACCTACAAAAAGATTATCATATGCAGTTTGATTCCTTCTTATACAAAATTTTCCTTTCTGAGGCCTATCTAAAGCTATTGTTGGTGTAGACTCTTCTTTTGTCAGATGTTTCTCCATTTCTATGTCCCAAGCCGTTTTCTCAATCTTTCCTTCTGATGCCTTTTTGTGCATCTTATGCCTTCTTTCCTCAACCATATTCAAAAATGTCTTTTCTTCTTTCTGTAAACTGCATGTCAAATTATATTTAAATACAGCTTCTAATGTTAGTTCACTAGTCTCTAAGAAAAATTCACCTAAAACTTTAGCAGGTTTTACCTCATTTACCTTATTATTAGAAGGCACTAATGCAAAAATGTTATCTACATCAGAAAAATAATACTCTAATTTCCCTATCTGATAAAATAAACTAGCTATTACACTACATGTTATTCCATAAGTAGCTGGAAGGTGATGATAAGTCACTCCCTCTGCCACAGAAGCAGGTAACTGCATGCAGACGTAGCAGTCCCTTACGTCCATAGTCTTTACATATTCCTACAACAATTTTGAAAATACATTATTAGAGAAATCATTAATAGACCTGTCTTTATGCAAATTAATGTTTGTTTCTACAGTCGGTACTACCTTTGAAATTTTACCTATGTTGGTTTTGTTTTGACCATGTCCTTCTATTGTATCTATTGTGACTTTAAATGATATTACAAGAGCTAGGATGCTCCATAAAAGCATTAATAATCCTGTACAACAGCAACATATTTTACACCATCTTTTCATGAATGTACATCTACTTTTACTACCATCTATGTTAGCCATCTTTTACTAAAATGGACCGTGTCTTTTGACTTAGCCTCTTCTACTTTATGACCAGTTTCTAACCCAAAGCTTCTAAGCTTCTACGTAGTTCCACTAGTTTCTACTTCTTCTCTTTTATTATAGTTTTCCACATCAACAGCTTCTTTGTTTATTCAGTTTGGCATCTCATCGTCCTGTGCCTCCTTCTCCCAATCAGGATACAGAATTTCCTGAATCTCCACTTCTTCTTCTCCAATGTCGGACAAGAAAACTCTCAGGATTTCTGATTCTTCTTCTTCTTTAACCACTTTCAGTAAAGCCTCCTCTGGATTTCCTTGACTGTCTGCCTCTTGGGATTCTTCAGGCAAAGCCACATACGTCCATTCCGGCGACTTATACTTCTGGTTAGGCTTTCTTGTCCTTCCGGACTCTTTGGTTACAACTGTTTCTTCCTCCTTTGATTTTTCCTGACTCGTGACTTCATTAACCTGTTCAGCTCTTGGTGATTTCACTCGAGACAATCGATATCTTAGTCTCTTTATTTTGTTCGGCCAACGTTCTGGTTTTACAGTTCTTTTCAATTTACTTTCTTTGACATTCTTTTCATTTTTTTCTTCTCTCCAAGCTCTCTTTCTCAGAACTCGACCTTCAGGTATTTCGTTCTCACTCTCTTCTGACTCTGTCCCAACTTGCTTTTCCTTTTCACCAGTCTCTTTATCCACCACTTGTTCTGGTTTCCCTACTTCTTTCCCTCCTCGGGTCTCCGACACGCAATCTTCCTGCTGACTACTTGTCCCTTCACCTAGCTGGATGTCGCAGTTCCCTACACCTCCTCGGGGGTCTTCCGCAATCTGTCCCTCTCTCTCTGTATCTGTCCCTTCTTCAGTCAAATCTATTATTTCAGGTGGAATTTCTCTCAGTTTTTCATCTGGGACTTGTTTTCTTTAAATTTCTTTTACTGCTTCTTCTTTGTCTTTTCCTTCCTTCTTTTTAGGTTCTTTTCTAGGACCTTTCTTTCGTTGCTCGTCTTCAGAATCTGAGCTGTCAGAAATCTGCAGTCTTCTTCTCAGAGAGACACTTCTGGGGACTAGAATCTGTTTTGGTTCATTTTCCCCCCTTTCAGGATTTTCTCGTGTTTTTGGTTCTTCTTTGTCTGATTCAGTACTTGACTCTGATTCGTCATAGTACTCTTTCTCCTTGCAATCCACTGGATTTGGTATTCTCAGAGTATGGCTGGCATGGATCCAGTTTTTCAGTCCAGCACACTTCACAGCTGTTGTCGTGGTCAGAATGACTTGTCTTGGTTCTCCCCACCTGGGAACCAAACAGTTTCTTCTTCTGTGGACCTTTATCCTCACCCAATCTCCTGGGCTCAGATCATGGGCTGGCTTCTTTTCAAGGGTGGTGGCATCCGCTCCAACCTGATGAAACACAGAATGAACTGCGTCAGCCAGCCCTTTACAGTACTCCAACACCATGTCATCAGAAATCGTCATCAGTTTGTTGACTGGTATGTAAGCATGCCTCATTGCACGTCCCATGATTATTTCATGAGGACTTAACCCTGTAGTTCTATCTGGGGTTGCACGTATGGTCATCAAAACTAGAGGCAAGACATCAGGCCATTTAATTCCTGTGGCTAAACACATTTTTCCAATTCTGTTTTTGATTGTCCCATTCATTTGCTCAACCACACCAGAAGCCTCTGGTCGGTAGGCACAGTGCAGTTTCTGTTGTAAATTCAATGCTTCACTGACCAATTTTACAATCTCATTATAGAAATGCCCTCCTCTGTCTGATTCAAGGGCCACTGGGAACCCGAACCTGGGGATGAATTCTCTCAAAAGCAGCTTTGCTACTGTCAATCCAGCATTTCTCCTTGTCGGGTATGCTTCTACCCACCTGGAGAATAGGCAGACTATGACCAGAACATACCTCAATCTGTTACATGTTGGCATCTCAATGAAATCTATTTGCATTCTGGTAAAAGGCCCTCCTTCTCGGCCTATAGTTCCTAGGCTCACCACTGTTTTTCTTCCAGGATTGTATTGCTGACAAATTAGACATCTCTGACATAGACTCTCTGATATAATTCTAAATTTTGGGTTGTACCATGTCTGTTTAAACGACCTGATCATAGCATCTCTCCCTATGTGTCCCTGGCCATGATACATCCGTGCCATGGTAGACAACATGCTATCAGGCAGGACTGGTCTTCCATCTCGATAGACCCACACATGATCCCTTTCCCTTGGTGCACATCCTGCTTTTACCCACTGCCTTGTTTCCTCATGTCCTGCTTCCTCCTGCAATTGTCTCACTTCGTCCCATGTCCCTACAACGTTAGTAAACATTAAGGAATAGGAAGTCATTTCTCTTTCCTTTGCCTGATTGACTGAATACTGATTTCTGGCACAGTACTGTGCCATGTCATTTGCATATCTGTTGCCGACAGTAACGTAATCCTCACCTTGGTTATGGGCAGCACATTTCACCACAGCCATTGTTTAGGCAGCTGTATCGCCTCAATCAACTTTCCAACCACTTCAGCATTCTTTATAGGAGTTCCACTTGAGGTTAGGAAACCTCTTTGTAGCCACAATTGGCCAAAATCATGGACAACTCCGAAGCCATACTGGCTGTCAGTTATCACAGTCACTCTCACACTTTTCCCAATTTTGCATGCTCGAGTCAGAGCCACTAATTCTGCTACTTGAGCAGATTTTACTCCTTTTAGATAAGATGCTTCCAACACTGCTGCAACCGTGCACACTGCATATGCTGCACTCAGCACTCCTTCTTCTGTTCTCAAACATGACCCATCAACGAACATTACATAATCATTTTCTGCCAAAGGTACATCTTTTATGTCTGGTCGTGGTTTCGTACAATACTCAAGCACATCCAAACAATCATGATCTGCTTCATCTCTCACTTCCACATTCTCAGCATCAGGTAATAACGTTGCTGGATTCACATTCACACATCTCGCAAGGCTCACATTCGTTGCACCTAATATGACTTTCTCATACTTAGTCAGCCGACTATGTGTCATATACTGAGTACGACTCCTTGTTAAAAGAATCGCCACATCATGAGGTACAAACACTTTCAAAGGATATCCCATCACGATTCCTTCACTCTGCTCCAAGCTTCGACATGTTGCAGCTACTGTTTTCAGACAACCAGGTAAGCCTACGGCTACTGGATCAAGCATCGATGAATAATATGCAATCGGTCTCCTCAATCTTACATGCTTCTGGATTAACACAGAAAGTGCACATCCATTTCTTTCACTGCAATATAACTCAAATTCTTTTTCGTAATCAGGCATACCCAATGCTGGGGCTTCAGACAATCCATCTTTCAATTGTCTGAATGCTGCTAATTCTTCCTTGTTCAATTCAAGGGGATCTTTTACATCACTCCTTGTTAGCCGTACCAGAGGTTTTGCAATCAGCGCAAAGTTGCTGATCCACTGGCGGCAGTACCCTACCATTCCCAGAAACATTCTCACTTCTCTTTGAGTCATGGGGGCTCTCATTCCTTTTATGATTCTGATTCTGTCTATTGTTATTTTCCTCAATCCTTTTTCAATGTTATGTCCCAAATACTGTACTTCTTTCTTACAATACTGCAGTTTGGCTGGGGACACTTTTAGTCCTCCATCTGCCAGGTGATTTAGTAAGGCTATAGTGTCTACTTCACAAGCTTCACGGGCTTTCAACGCCACAAGGAGGTCGTCGATGTACTGTACTAGTACTGAACTCTTGGGCATTTGCAAACTTTCCAATGACTTTTTCAACAATTGATTAAATATTGAGCGGCATTCTGTATACCCCTGTGGGATTCGGCACCATGCCAAAATACGGTCTCCAAACCGAAATGCAAAAATTTGCTGACTGTCGTGAGGCAATGGGATGGAAAAGAACGCATGGCACAAATCAATCACTGTATACCATTCTGCATCATGGGGAATCTGATACAAAATCACTGATGGATTTAGTACATTGGGACAACATGGTACAACGATTTTGTTCACTTTTCTCAGGTCTTGCACTATTCTGAACTTCCCATTTGGCTTTTTCAGGCCCATTATGGGTGAGTTACATGGACTGCTCATTATCTCTCTCAGAATTCCTTGCTTGATCATTTTCTCAATTATTGGAGTTACTCCTTCAATTATTTCAGGTGTCAATCTATACTGAGGAATGTTCGGATAACTTACTCCTTCTTTTACAGTAATTTTTACTGGGTCTACGTTTCTCATTAGCCCTACATCTTCTCCGGTGAAATCCCAAACCTCTGCTTTTACAGATCGTTTTAATTCTTTAGGCAGTTTATCTGGATTAAATACTGCATATGTTCCAATATTCTCACATTCTCTGTTAGCTATGGTCATTTTATACAATACATCCTCATCTGGTGTTTCAAAAGCTATTCCATCTGGAGTACAAAATATAGTGCAATTCATCTTGCACAACAGGTCCCTACCTAGCAAGTTCACAGGACTGGTGTCACACACCACAAAGCGGTGCATTTCAGAAAATTTCCCTATACTAACCTTTACTGGTTCTGTAAGATATGTTTTTAACTGTTGGTTAGATACACCAACTACTTGGATTGTTTCATCCGAAAGAGGAAGATTCTTAACATCAGCTGATCTAACAGTAGATTGAGTAGCGCCAGTGTCCACTAGGAAAGTAATGTTATCATCATTAATCTTCCCATCTACAAATGGTCCTGTCTGGTCTACTTCTAGAGTTGCGCCAATTACGCACTCTTCTTCCTCCCTTTGGCACCATCAATAACCCATTTCTGAATCACTCTCATCGTGTTGCAGCCAATACTGCGAAACAGTGCGAGCGCGTGATGGTTTATTTACCTGTTCTTCATTGCAGAATCCCGATTCCTTACTATACTTCTGTGAGTTTCTGTTCTGTGGAAAAGGTGGTTTTGGCACCTGATTCTGGGAGGTAACCACCTGCTGTTGTTGCTGCAGTTGACCACCCACCTCTCTCTGCACCTGTGGATTCAACAATCGATTTTCATTATTAGTATTTGGAGGGTTCTTACACTCGGATTTCCAATGCCCTAACTCACCGCAATTATGACATGGGAATTTCTTTTTAGCTTCTTCTATATTACCTCTCCCTTTCCCTGGACCAAATCTTGGTCTTACTCCTGGATTGTTCGCTTGTTCTACCAACTGAGCTTCCTGTCGTTCAGCTACTTTTACCTGTGCCCACATTGCCTTTTCTTTCAGTTTTCGCTGGTTTGCCTCAATCTCATCGCTGAAATATTTTGCATGTCTCAAAACTTCATCTATTTTCTTATTTTGCCAATCAACTGTATGCTGCTTTATCATATCGCCAATTTCTGGGCGTAAACCATATACAAATCTGTGTACGAAATGACTCAAATCTTTATCACTCAGGTTCTCATCTCCACTGAACTGTTTAAAAGCCTGAATTAGCCTCTCATAGTATGCATGTACTGACTCCTTGCTTTCCTGATGGGTTCTGTCAATTTTTACCCAATCGGTCTCTTTAGGAGGTACCTTATTTTTCAGAAATGCCATAACCTGCTCATATTTCTTCATTACTTCTGGGTCGGGAGCTTCTGTCTTAGGGTCCCTAAGATACTCCTGAGTGGGCCAATTTATCATCAGCTTGCAGTCTGTCCACAAATCTGCTGGTACTATTATATCCAATAGACTATTCAAATCTATCCATAATACCTTTGACAATTTTACAAATCTGTCTACCTGCCGGTACCACTCGACGGGCTTTTCGCGTAGTCGAGGGAAATCATTTGTGAAAGACAAAATGTCCTGTCTTGTCCATGGAACATGTACATACCTTCCTCCTGGAATCTCTCTCACGGGGTATTCTGTCGCTACCTTTTCTTTCTCTCTAACGGGTAATGCTGAGGCTGTCTTTTCTGTGGTATTATCGCGTCTTTTACACCACTTACTTCTCCATTTGTCCACATCTCCCCATTTTCTCAACAAACCAATTATGTCCTTAATCTGACCTATCCTTCCTGTAGTATTCATATTCTCTATATCCTTTTCAGTGAAATCAACTCGATAAGATTTTTGCAGTGCTTTTACTTTGTCAAAATCTATTCCCATTTCGTTTGCAATTTCCTCTAAAAGTTTTTCGCTCTCCATGTTGCACTCTTGCAGAGAAACAACAATTCCTCATCCTGATAGTTTTTCAATTTGTCAGTAGGAATACTTCCTACTATCAATTCTTCTAATACCATTCGTAATTTGGCCACATCTATTGACTGGGATTCTTGATCCTTTTTCTGTAGCCCTCTGAGCCATTCGCTTAATTCTTCTACAGAGGGCCCTACTGGGTTATCTACATTATTTTGTTCTGGAGCCTTTTGTGGTTCTAACAATGTTTCCACAGTCATTCTACTCTTTTCAGCATAAATTTGATTTACAAATGGATTATTTGAAACACTCGGTTCAAACATATTTATTGTCGGTCCCCACGGATTCTCATTTTGACTCCGTTCAGTGTTTTCAATTAGATTTTGGCTTCTGTACGGTACTGTCAAACAATGTTCAGTATCTTTTTGTTTCTCAAATATGGGCATTACTGGACCTATCATTACTGGAACTGTTACAGCTTCTAGATTTTTGGTCAATTCTCTTATTTTCTCGGTTAATTCTAGGGTAGTTTTAGCCAGTTCTACTGAATTTTCACCATTTACCCTACTTTCTGTCTGTTTTTCTTTTTTGCGGAGTTACTTTTCCCTAAATCTGGTGACATAGTCTCTGTTTTAATTGTTCGTAATGTTTCTCTCATTGGGGCACTTGGTGACAATGCTTCTGGTTCTGGTCGATACGGTGGTGGGTTTTGTAAAAAACCTCATCAAGAACATCATCTTCCGATTCATTCGCTTCATACCCACTCAAATCCACATTACGCCTTTTCTCTGTGCATTTTCTCCCTTCATTCTCTCCTACCATTCTTACAGGAAACACACCTTCAGTCATACTTGCAACTTGCATTTCGCCACCTTTTCATCCGATCGTCATGTGTCTCATATCCGTATGATCTACCAAACATGTATCGGTAACCCCTACCACTTCTCTGCCTTTCTCGTTCATGCATTTCGTCTTCCCATTCTGTGAATGCCTCAAACTGCGTCGGTCTAGGTCTTGGTTCTAAGTCCATCATTTTGTCTCGGAGATTTCTCAAAACAGCCAAATTAAAGGAACCATGTTCACGCCAGGACTCCATCGTCCTTAGTGTATTTTACCCAATTATCTAACCAAATACAAGTATGGTACCCATATTTTGCAATCATTATAGATGCCGGTGTTTTCGGTGGTGGAAGTAACTGTCCTTCCCTAGTCTTAACTGGTTTATCTTTCTTGAACCATTTCTTAATTTTCCCAAACCACGATTTCTTCTTTTCTGGTGGTTGGTAATACATTTTCTCGGTTTCTGTGTACCATTTAGTCTTCTTACAATGGTACCGCTATTCTGTCCACTCACAGCACGACTCTCACTAACGCACCAATCAGGAGCGTCTACGTCACTATCACAATCCTCCAATCTCAGTGCGACTCACACTAACGCACCAATCAGGGAGCGTTTCACGTCACTCTGTATTCCTCCACTCCTAGTGCGGCTTTACACTAACGCACAAATCCGGAGCGTTTTACGCCTCCAACCTACTGTCCAATCCCAGCGCGGTCGTTCTGACATCAGCAGCCGCTGCGGCAGCTCTGCTCTGCTCTGCTCTCGTCTACCCCTCCTTTACAAAAATCTGCGCAGTAAATTTTGTATCAATTTCTACAATTCCGTTAGTAACAACACAAAAACATCTCCATTGTCTGCTTCGCTAACCAAAGAACAGCAAAAGACCTTTCTCGCGAGATTTCCGTCTTTCTCGTGAACAGCGCTTACCTCTGTCCTACTACGGAATTAGTACTTTCGTTGATAAAGTAGCACATCCCTCTACTTTTACCCTTCTATCAAGCATCAATTAACCGCTTCTCTAGGATTAAAATAACACTAGAGTTTCGCCATTAATCAAAATGCCTTTTTCATACTCACACTGTCATACAGGGAAAATGTAGATCATTCACACAGATTTCTGTTTTTCCCGAGAGCAGCGCTTACCTCTGCCCTACTACAGAATATAACATTCATTAACAAAGCAGCGCTTCCCTCTACTTTGTCCTTCTTGCAAGCTCAGAATATACCTTCTACCTTTTCAGTAGTAAGCGTTATCGGTATGCCATTTGGTTTCCTGGTACTTAAGACCAAAATTTCACAGGTAACCCTTTGCTAACATTCACACTTCTCTCACACAGGGAATATCACTAATGACAACACACGACAATGCTGCCGAATCGAACCCAGACAATGCGCCGTGTAACTTCGATTGCTACACGTTTTCTTCCTGTGTACCTACGGGCAACCACAATTCCGTCTTTCCCGAGAGCAGCGCTTACCTCTGCTCTACTACGGAACTGTTACAAACTTCCGACTTCCTACATCCCAGAAGCCGTGCAAACAACATATAACTCGACGCGACTCAACATAGAGCGCTAGTACATAAACCAATACCAATCAATAATCAATAAGCTATTTACAAGCAATCGTCACTAAACCCAAAACAATAGCTAACCATCATTCTGCTACCAGAAAACTGTTCCAGCGCTGAATACCAAATCCCTCTCTACGTCACAGACCACAGATCTCTACGACCACATTTATTCACTCATTCACTGGTGGGGCCCATAACACCATTCATTCATTCTACTTTAGATCTATGGTCCTTGAGAGGTGATCCTTTTTATTCCATACGCTGTAATGGGAGGAAATACACAAATCCCTAATGAGTAATAAGTTTACTTATTCTTCCCTACCTCACCAGGATCTAAACTTTAACCTAGCAGTTCCTCCCATGGATAGGCCATGGATCAGCTGAGTTGCTGGGTAGAGCGACACTTAATTCTTCTAAACAGTATACATCAATACATTTCCCAAAATAATAACCCGACACAGTTCTTATAATGAATTGAAATATTTATCTAAAATAAAGCATACGGAAAATCATAAAGCATTCAATATTTTGATTCGCATATTTACCTAATCTGGCTAAATGACGTCCTCTATGTCAAATTCAGATCTTTTGTCTCTATGCCCATAAATCGATTAATCAGTTCGTAAATTAATTGGGCATCTGATCAGTCCGTCAGAGTCTCTGGTAAGCAGCTGTCCAGCAGTGTCACCGTCCTCTCCGTCAGCATAACGTCAGGAAATCGAGTAAAAGCAAGCGCAAGCTCAAAAAGCCATTGACCCTCTCTATTCTACTTTTTTTATTGTAAATTCAACGATAAAATGTTACAACACATGTTTTTAAACACAATTTGATTGGTGGAACCAGGATCATTCTTCCTGATTCCCAAGCGCTAGATGTTTCTTTAGATGTAATTCTCATATTACTAATAATTTGCAACAGTTACTTGACCATTCAGGGCATTTTAGTTCCCATACGGTTTTGTGTCCATGGTGTCATCAATTATAACAGTTTTTAGTTTAAGGAAGTCCATTGTCTGAAGATTGGCACCCATCCCGGTGCGACCTTCGCGGGTACAGTCTGCCTGGGGTCAGGACCAGGTTATTGTTGCTCATCTTTTTAGCGCAGGCGCACTTCACCCAGTGACTTCTGTATATCGTCTGTCCGTCAAATAGGGATGGCAGCCCTTTTGTGGCCACTCCAGAAAGGTCAACTTAAGCAAAGAAACACAAAACGTAATTCATACATGGAAATGACTATTAAAATGTTATTCCCACACTAAACCCTTTATGTGTGTGTGTATTTATCTAGCAAAAGCAACACGCATTGCGGTTTATACGCACATTTAAAAGCACAATTCACAAATCACATCACAAAAGAAACATATAACATGTAAATTCTAAATATCTAACAATAGTATGCGTACGAAAATTAGTTTACGTATTAATTAGGCCATGCAAATGCGATTTCCACGTGTATTTTCTAATTAGTAATGTTGATTATTCAATCACAGCAAACCATTAATACTATCAATATTAATCAGTTATTCATTTTTAATTCAAAACGATACAATGGAGGAGGTATACGATTTTTAAAGAAAACCTCACTCCAGCATATGTGCAAAGACAAAAAATACTAAGTCATCTAAAATAAAGTAAATGTTAAATGTAAATGTTGTAGACTTGTAAAGCGCACTGCTGCCCTGAGGCGTCATGGCGCTGTAGACCGCTGGGGAACCCGTCCTGGCTATCCCTGTGAGATGGTCCCTTTCTGGGTATCTCCAAGGTGAAACCAGGCATCCCCGGCGTCTGTGGGGGGCCGTTGTAGAGATGAGGCAAGCTTAATGCCCAGAGTTGCCGAGTGTGTTCCTGGTTAGAGTAGGTACCGAGGCGAGAATTATCGAGTCTGTTTTGACCCTGGTCCACGACCCTGCCGCGTCGGGAATTGAACCCTGGTCCCTGGCCGATTCTCTGCTTACGGGTCTGCCGCCTCTAACCAGTGAGCCACACCTCTAGGACAACATCTGTTATGTGGGTTAGATACGTTGTTCATGTAACTTTACTCATGAGTAGAGACTTGACATCTTTCTTGAAAGAGGCAGTAGAGGGGTTCAGTCTGGTTTCTGGGGGCAGTGCATTCAAGATCCTTGGGGTGATTCCAGAGAAGGTCCGGTTGTATGTTTTCTTTTTGTCAAATCATTGTGGTTTTAGAAGAAGAGTGCTGGAACTTCTGGAGGATCTGTCGACACCTGAGAGCTCCAGTTTCTGGGCCAAATATCTTGGGGTATTGTGGTGAAGGGCTTTGTGAGTCATGCAAGCGATTTTTAGTTGAATTCTTGCTTCGAATGGTAGCCAATTGAGAGTGTTTGGTGCCCCACCCCCTCAATTAGGATTACCGGTAGCTGACCGGCCTCAACCATCCCCTCCAGTAGGCACTTCTCCAAGCTGTCCCCGGGTTCCAGCAAATGTGCCACATATTGCATGTATGTGAAGTAGTCCAGATCCAGCCTAGGCACCTCTAGCCCCCCCTTCTCCGTATGTTCTAGTCAGTGTGGACAAGGCCACTCTACTGCGTCTACCGGTCCAGAGCAAAGAAATGAGTAACAAATCCAACTGTCTGAACACTCTATCCGGCAGAGGACAATGTGAATTCTGAAGGACGTACAGACATCGTGGCAGTAGCATCGTCTTCGAGATTGCCAATCTGCCCATCAGCAACAGTGGGAGCATGTCCCAAAAGGTGACCGATGCTTTCAGGGCATCAAGTACTCTGCCCATGTTCAAGCGTTGCATCCGGGTACGCACCACCATGATACCCAGGTATTTGAAGTGCTGATGTTGGGCAAACTCTCGTCTGGAGTGCCAACCAGAGAGCCAGATAGCTTGTTACCTCCAATGGTGAGACATTATTATGGACCTGCACAGGTAGGGAGAGATGCCATGGTGCGGTTGTTCAGGCAAACATTGTTGAATCCTAGGTTCACATTGATGGCTGAAGGGTTGTATCACAGATGTGTTGTGTGCCAGCAGCAGAATGTAGGCAGAAGAGCAGCAGTCACATCGAGTCACATAGGGAGATTAGGAGGTCCCTTCAACAGGGTGGTACAAATGGACTTTATCGAGATGCCTTTGTGAAATGGGCTGAGATATGTCCTAGGGATTGTGTGCATTTTCTCACATTGGGTTGAAGCTCATCTGACCAGAAGATGTGATAGTCTCACAGTGGCTAAATTGTTGTTGAGGGAGTTAACACCACGGTTTAGTTTCCAGACTTCTCTGTAGTCAGACCTAGGGTCTTCATTTTAATAATGATAACCCAGAAGATGTGCGCAGCAGTGCAAGTCAAACAGCGGCTACATTGCAGTTACCGACCGGAGGCTTCTGGAACTATGGAACAGGTCAACAGGACTTTGAAATCAAGATTAGCTAAAGTGTGTGCCTTGCCATCTGTGAAATGGCCTGATGCTTTGCCTCTTGTGTTGAGTCTACGTAGTACTCTGGATAAGAGAACAGAATTGTTTCCCCATGATATAATGATGGACAGAGCCATGAAACTGCCAGCTATGCCTGCAAATGTGCCTGTAAATATTACTGATTTCATAATTCTTGATTACTGCAAAGGACTGGCCGATGTGGTGAATTCTGTGTCTCATCAGGTTGGAAAGGCTACAGCCCCTCCTCATCAGGAGCAGTGCCATGACCTCAGTCCCATCGACTGGCTTAAGGTGAAGAAGCACATGTGCAAGTCGTGCTTGGAACCTCGGTGGCAAGGCTTGTATCAGGTCATTTGGGTCACCACTACAGCTGTGAAGTGTGGAGGTCTCCCCAACTGGGTGCATGCTGCACATACTCACAGAGTTCCTTGTCTGTGGATGAGATAACAGCACCTGTCCCTGAAGTACCAGTGGCTACAGTAAGCCAAAGGGAGCAAGTTAGTCAAGTTGTTGGGGATCAGCAATAAGCTAGGACAGCACTTATTCGGCTTGAGGGGGTTCTGGGCGAGTCAACAGTTGAAATTGGTACTACAGGGTCTAATGCTGTATCGTTGACTGCACCAGAATCAGACCCTGGCGAAGGGCCTAGTGCAAGAGTAACGTGAGTTGTGTCTAGAGACCGGTGGCCAAGAAGACAGGAGAGAGAGAGAGATGCAGTTTGCCTGAAATGTGTGTGCCATACACAATCCCAGAAAATACTGAAGGATTTGGTCAAAGTGACAATGATGAGGAAGGTCCAGCAGTAAGGAAATCAAAGAGAGCTAGGGTACCCTGTCGGACGTACTCCTCATCTGAATTGACATACCTAGCTGTCAATGACTGAGAGAGAGCAATTTGGACATTTAGCTATAAAAATGTGCATTCAATTGAGCCTCCTTGAACTGAACTTTGTGGCTGAACTGAGTTTTGCCACTAAACAGACTAAGTCAATTTATCCTGGATGTGATCATTAGTGAGTTTGAATTGAACATTTATTAGAAGGAACTTAATAGATTGTGTCCAAATTACTAATAAGAGTACCAAGGCCCGAGCCTGTTGAGGGAGCGTAAAGATGTCACTTAGAAGGAAAAGGAGTAGGGCTAGGCAGCCGCGGTGCGTCCATTGGGGCGTAGGGGCGTAGCCCCACCAGCCAGCCCTGCTTGGACCCGCGGCTGAGAACAGCAGACTTTCAATCATGTCGTCGTGAATGCGCAGCGCCAGCAAGAGCTTGGACCCGCGGCTGAGAACAACTGACAATTATGTCAGTCAGCATGACGTCAGACCACCCGTGGGCGGTCCGGCGTCATGTTGACTGACATGCAGTCAGACCGTCACCAGGGGCATGGAGCAGCACAATGCACAAGTGCGCATGAGTGGGGACGGAGGACGAATTTTCGCACCGTGCCCAGTCATGCGCACTTGTGTTTGCAGTTCTGGCGCATGCCCATTAGGAGAGCGAGGGTTGAGCAAAGGCTCAAACCTCGGTCTCCTAATGGGCAGGCGGGCGGAGTGTAAAACGCGCCCCCCAGCCAATCCTGGCGCTGCCAGCAGCGCCAGCATTGGCTGAGAGGGTTTTGCACGCCCACTTGCAAGCAGTCAGTGATGTGTGCGTGGCTGTTCCCGAGTGTAGGCGCCATTGCGCCAACGGACCCGAGGCAGCGGACCGACCTGCTCATTTCAAAACTCCCCCCCACATCCGCAATACACCCCCCCGCGACACCCCACGAGCCGCAACTGCCAAACAAGCAAGCTCTCCTGGAACTAAAAGTCACAGTTTGCGTCTGATGGGAGTCAGAATTAGGGAAAGAAAAACATATAAAGGGTGGTGTACACAGGAGAGTCTACAGCAGCCAAATCAATGTATTTAAATAAATGTCACACACAAGCAGAGTACTAAAACAAGGCAAAAGCTGAGATCTAGGGATGGCCAACATTGGTCCACGAGGACTTAATCCATGTCAGACCGTCAAGACAATCAGTGGGTAAAATTCCAATTTTTTTTTTTTTTTTTTTTTTTTTTTGAAACCGTTTATTGCAATCTCAAGAATATACAAGTATGGGCCTACAACCTTCCGGCCGGCCACTAGGATAACAGGAGCATATGACATACGTTCAAAAACACTTGGCCTTGCAGAGAAGCAGAATCAGGAGGTATCAACGTCGTGGGCCACATCACTCTGACCCCACAATACGGTTTCATTTTATACAAACAACACGAAAAATCACACCCGCAAGGCAACCCGCAATCGAAAGTAACAGCACGTGCTCCCCGAATGGGGAACCCCAGCCATCCACAGGAGTCTAAAGAGGGGAAGGGGAACAGATCGAGGACTGGGGGAACTCTGTGCCCGGGGCTGGGGAAAGGAGTCAGCTAAGGGGACGGGGTTGGTGAGGCAGCAGGCAGCAGTGGTGGCGCGCAGATACCCCCGCGGTAGGCGTTCCAGGGGCCCCATACTTTCACCCATGCCCCAGGCTTACCCCTCGCCACATACACCACCTTTTCTCGGAACATGCACCAATCCATGTGTTCTTTCCAGACCGACACCGCCGGGGGCCTCTGGGATCCCCACAGTTGAGCAATGTCACGCTTAGCAATCATATATCCCAGAGTCACCCATCGCGTCTGCGGAACCGAGTAGTCAGTTGGTTCCCACACATTCAGCAGGCATCTCCTCGCTTCAGGCAGCAGCGCGACATGCGTAACCACTCGCAGGACCTCATGCACACCACGCCAGAATCGCTCCACCTTCGGGCATTCCCACAAAATATGCAAGAAAGTAGCCAAAGCACCACACCCACGCTTACACAACCCATCCTCAGCATAGCCCATACGCAGAAGCCTTGGCCCCGTCATGTAAACCCGGTGGAGTATCTTAAGCTGGACGAAACGAAGGCGAGCCGGTATGGCCACCTCCTTCGGAGAGGCCACCGCGGAAATCCAGTCCTCGTCGTCCAACTCCAGCCCATCGGCAACCCAAGCCTCGCGGAGGCCAGTCAGCAAGCCCGATCGGTCATTAATCAATTTTTTGTAAATAAGGGAGATCGTGCTGTCCGGAACGTGGCCGTCCAGCACCCTGTCTTCCAGGGGGGAGGACTCCGGGATGGAGGCCACGTCTGGGAAGACGGAGCCCAGTGCGTGACGGACCTGCAAGTACCGAAAGTATTCACTGCCCTGCAGCTAAAACTCCGTCTGCAGCGTCTCGAATGTTTTAAATCCCCCCCTCGTCCAGAGATCCCCCACTTTACTGATGCCTATCGTGTCCCACCTCTCGAAGCCCTTCGAGGTCCACAGGGAGCCCAATCTCTCAGACGCGTACAACGGTGATGCCCGGGTCAAACGGTCCTTCCACCCCATAGCTGCGTTAGCCGCGTGCCATACTCGCACCATGACACGCGTAGGTCCCGTTAGGCGGGGGCCGGGCGCGCCAGAGTAGAGCGCTCGATTATAGTCGCCACCAGGCAGGAGCATCTTGTCCATTTCAAATGCCGGGTTTAAGGCGGGCCCGTAAAGGCCATGGTTAATTGCAGCTAGCTGGGAGGCCCAGTAATACCGTTTAATATCCGGGAGGGCAATCCCCCCGTCGTACCATGGGAGCGTCAACTTCGCCAGGGCAATACGCGGCCTCCCGTCCCAGAACAGGCGGCGCTGTAGACTCTCCACCTCACGGAAGTAGCGCGCTGGGACTAAATCCATAGTGTTCTGGAGAGCGTACAGGAAGCGTGGCAACGACATCATCTTAAACAATGCCGCCCGGCCGAGCGGCGAAAGCGGCAGGCGCCGCCAACGCGCGACGTCCTCCTTCAAGCGCTGGAGGGGGGGAAGCAAATTCCGCTCGTAGCGGGCCTCCGGGTCCAGAGTAATATAAACACCCAGGTACCGAAACCCCTGAGGGGCAGTCTGGATCGGACAGCCCCGCGGGAGGACGGGAGCCTCCCCGGAAAGCACATACACACATGATTTAGCCCAGTTGATGACAAGGCCTGAGTTGCGGCCGAATGAGCGCAAAACATCAACCAGGACAATCAGTGATTTACGCGGGGAGGCTAGGTACAAAAGGATATCGTCAGCGTATAGGGACACGCGGTCCTCATACTCGGGGGTCCAACGGAGACCACGGATGGAAGGGTGCCACCGCAGCCACTCCGCCAGGGGTTCCAAGGCCAGCGCGAACAGGAGCGGCGACAAGGGGCAGCCCTGTCGCGTGCCCCGTCCCAGCTCGAATGGGACCGATACTCTTCCATTCACCACCACCTGCGCCAAAGGGCCCGAATACAACAATTTGACCCAGCTGATGAACCCCGGGCCAAATCCAAACTTCGCCAGCATCGCCCAAATATATGGCCACTCGAGCGTGTCAAACGCCATGGTGGCGTCTAAGGACGCCAATACGGCCGGCTCCCGCACAAACGGGACACGCGCGAGCACCCCGTGCAAGCGCCGCAGATTGAGGGCCGTGTTGCGATGGGGAATAAAGCCGGACTGGTCTTGGTGGACCAGATCGCCCACCACGCCGACCAGCCGGTTGGCTAGCACCTTGGCGAGGATTTTGGGCTCCGCATTCAAGAGCGAGATGGGCCGATAGGATGTAACCCGGTCCCGGGGTCTCCCTTCCTTGTGGATCACCACGATTGTAGCCAGACGCTGGTCCGGCGGGAGGGAGCCCAGCGAGTGGGCCGCCAGGAACATCGCGCGGAGATGGGGTGCCAGTACATCCGGTCGCAGCTTATACAACTCGATAGGGATGCCGTTCGGGCCCATGGCCTTGCCGGATGCGACCGAGCGTATGGCGAGGGCAATTTCGTCGGAGGTGGGAGCGGCATCTAACGACACCCTGTCCTCCACCGAAAGGGAAGGCAGCGCGATATCCCTAAGCAGGGCATGGGAATCCTCCTCCGAGCAGGGAGAAACCGGGGAATACACATCGCGGAAATAATCCGCGAAACAAGAGACAATGTCTTCTGGCTCGGTGACACGCACACCATCCATCCTCTCAATCAGCGGGACCACACGACTCGCTCTCTCCTTCTTATCCAACCACGCAAGCAGTTTACCAGCCTTATCACCCACATCATACAGTCGCCCCTGGTGCTCTCTACTGAGGCCCCTGGCCGCCTCCGTGACGAGGGCCCTGTAGGCCGCCTGCTTAAGTTGTAGGACATGTAGCGCAGCATCCGTCACCCCACCCTCTAGATCACCCTCCAATTCAGCAATTTCGGCCTCCACCCGGGTCACCTCCTCCTGCTCGCGCCTCCGGGCATGGGAGATAAAGGAGAGGGCCTCCCCTCTAAGAACTGTCTTGAAGGCTTCCCACAGGGAGATAGCCGAAGGGACAGACCCCACATTCTCATCAAAATACCGCTGCAAGGATTTAATCAAATCAGCGCGAATGGTGGGGTCGCGCAGGTACCAGGCGTTGATCGGAGCTACTCTGCCCTCCCCCCTCGGGAAGACATCAAAGTGCAACAGGAGCGGGGAGTGATCTGAAATACCCCGCGCCAAATGGCGTACCTCTCCTACCCTCCCCACATAGGCCGCAGGGACAAGGACATAATCAAGCCGAGAGAGGCTACCATGGGCACCCGAGTGGAAAGTGTACTGCAGCTGCGTGGGATGTTTTAAGCGCCAGCAGTCCACCAATCCCAGTGTATCTAGAAAGCCGGACAGCCACGCCTGCGCCCGGGGGAGGTCCCTAGGGGGGTGGCGATCCACGGTCCCAGAAACAACCGCATTGAAGTCCCTCCAACCACCAGAAGCCCCCCCGGAAGGTCAAGAAGGAGGCGCCCCAGGTCTGCAAAAGTGGTAGACTGTAACCCCGGTGGGACGTACACTGATACAAAGACAACTACTTTGCCCTCCATTCTCCCCACTAAGGCAGTGTAGCGTCCCCTCTCATCATGGCGCACCTCGTCTATTTCCAACGGGAGCGAGTTCTTCACCATGATGCCCACCCCCCGTGAGCCCGACGTGAAGCCCGAGTGGGCTATCAAACGATAGCCACGCCGATTCATGGCACAAAAGGAATTACCAATAAGGTGTGTCTCCTGCAGAAAGACCACATCTGGCGAAGTTCGTTTCAGATACTGCAGGACCACACCTCGCTTAATCCTATCCCCCAGTCCATTAACGTTCCAAGACAATAAAGTCAGGTCCCTACCCCCCATCACGTACAGAAGCCATCATTCGTCCCCCTGAGAGCACCTTAAAAACACCAATACAATAAAGGGTTTGCCTTGCGGTAAAAACAAACAACACCCCACCCCAACCCACCCATCCCAACAAAACTCCCCCCTCCCTGCACCCCTGCATGAGCCCAAACAGCCCCCCAAAGTGCAGTGTGCCTGTCGCCCCATAAATGATTAAACTAACTAGTCCCCCAGAGGAGGAGGGAGAGCCCCCAGGAGACCCCGTACTACCTCCACAGGAGGGGAACTTGCACGAACAGTCAGAAGTGGCGATAATGTTGTCCAGAGCGAGGCCTACTACTAGTCCCTCAGTCCTGATCCGGCGAGCCCTCCCCTCCAACCGCGCCCCCCCCTCCCCCCCGGCCCCGATCCCCGGGCAAAGAGTCCAACCAGTCCCCGGCCGCTTCGGGACGATCAAAAAAGTGCGTGCGGCCATCCACCTCCACCCGCAACTTAGCTGGAAAAAGCATCGCATACTTGAGGTTCAGGTCCCGTAGACGACGTTTAACTCCGAGAAAGCTCAGTCTCTGCTTCTGGACCGCTGGGGTGAAATCAGGATAGAAGTTTACGTCCATATTGTCGAGTCTGACCGGTCCTTGTAGCCGAGAAGTCTGCAGGATAGCGTCTCTGTCCCGAAAGTTGAAAATCCGGGCAATGAGAGGCCTCGGAGGGGCTCCGACCTTAGGTCTTCCTCCGGGAACCCTGTGGGCACGTTCCACCGCAAAGAATTTACTCAGCCCCCGGGGCTGGAGATGGGTGAGAATCAGGTCCTCCACAAACAGGTCCGCCGCCGCCTCCTCACGTCCCTCCGGCACCCCGACAATGCGGACATTGTTCCTCCGGGCCCGACCCTCGGAATCTTCCAGTCGACGATCCATCAGGGCGCTCGCCTGGCCAAGCCGGCGCACCTCCTTTTGGAGGGCCGCTACGTCCGTTGTGAGGCCCGAGGTGGTGTGGGCCAAAGAATCGACCCGGTCATTGGTCTTGGATAGATCGGCCCTCACCAGGCCAACATCCACGTGGACCGAGTCAATCTTCTGCGCCAGTGTGTCAAAGCGCTGGTCCACCGAGGCCTTCATCTCGGCGATAGCGCCCATGACATCTCGCAGGGTCAGATCCGCGGGCAGAGCAGGAGCATCAGTCGGGCCCTCAGGGGACCTACGCAGCACCTCAGGAGATCCCTTCTGGAGGGTGTAGCGGTCCATGTTGTTGGACTGAGGGGCTGCGCCACGGCGGGTCGATTTCACCTTTGCCCGGTCGCCATCTTGCTTTGTGGACATGGTTTCAGTCCCCAAATCGTGCCAATCACCTCGGAAAAGGCCGACAAACCAGTTCACGGGCTCCGGGGGGGGGCAACCACAGGTCCGCAGGACGGATCACAGCCGGTGGGCCGGCAGGGCCCCCCAACGAGGCCACACCACCGCACACCGCCCCGCAACCCAACCTCGCCTACGCAGCAAGGAGGGTGCAAAAGCGAAAGTGAAAGTGCGGGGTACGCGAGTCGCCCGGCCCTGCCCGCCGCTGTTGATCACTTTGTCTCCGGATCGCCCCACAACTCCAATCCGGGGGGCCGGCGTGGAGAAGGCCGCAAACCTCACTCGGTGCTCCCGCCGGTGTCCGAGGTCCAATTTGGAAGCGGAAAACGGGTGACACCTCAGCTCGGGCTCACCAACACAGTCCCCTCATCTAGGACAGGATATTGTCAGGATTTATGTAGGAGGTCACGGAGGTCCTCGGGAGCCTCGCACCTACGCGGCCATCTTGGTTGCGCGCTAGGCTCCTCCTCCAAAATTCCAATTTAAATTTTGCCCCGCGTAAATTCCTCCTTAGTTATGCTATGTCTAAGTGGGAAGGAGGCTCTGATGTTTTGAGCTATGTTTGCTGTCATAGTGCGTGTGTCCAGTTTGCGATCAAACCGCAGTGAATTAATTAGAAAGAAAAAAAAAAAATCACACTTGCTTGCAAAATGAGGTTGTTTACTTGGCAGAGAGAAGTTAATTATTAGAGACCGCTCAGAGAACAGGAAGGACTTTTACAGATGGCTGCCCTATAGGAAGAAATGCTTACTATGCAAGTGGATGCTTTGAACAAAATGCCTGATGAACTGGAAAAAACAGCAAAGGAAACACCTCGCGTTTAAGTGACAGGAAATTTCCCCCTGCTTTGGTCGTCATTTGAAGAGGGGCAATCCGAAAACTTAATTCCAGCCCGCTTATCAACCTATACCTGTTTCCTTCCCACACAGTCCCCACTATGTTCACACCCACCTCCTTAATTTACCACAAAGAAACTCAAGTAAATGTATGGAATGGTTTCTCTGAGTGAACAAGGCTGATCTAAATATCCACTGGACTAATCCTAAACCCAGAGTAGTGTTTTACTTGCCATAAAGATCTTCAATGCCTCGTCAGGGGTATTAAGTACTATATAAATGCAATTTGGATTGAATACAAATTGAAGTGTCATAGTAATTTCATTTAAGTTTAGGGAAGTCAAATCCCTAAAAGGATGGTTTTCAAGTGCTGACTCAACTCGTCAAGGCTGGAGATAAATGGGAGTACAACAGCACTCGAGCGCAGTCGCAAAACCATGGCCTGGGGAACATGCATTACCAGAAAGAGATGCCATGCAGTTATTTCAAGGACTTTCCTGTTAGAAGGAAGAGGGATCAGCTTGGTTTTTATTCAAGCTAGGTAAAACAGTAAATTAAAGAGCGCCTGCTATACTGTCAGGCTATAGCTTCCAAGCTATAAAAGGACCTTAATATAGGCAACACTTTAGGACATGTGGGACACGGATTTTGATAGGAGGGTACTTTCAAATACTTTGAAGGGGAAAAAAGTTTGACTTTTTACCCAAATCTATTTCTACCCCAATTACGGGAACTTTTAACTGTTTTGTGTTCTCTTGCTTGCCACCACCATGTTTTGAGCAAAAACGTATGTGCGAAGCGATTTAAAAGTGTATTTTTACAATGCCACAACCACATCACTGTACTGCTGCTCGTTACCCTGGTAACAGCGATCGTCCCCACAACTATCTCCCTAGGATACCATACCATATTTCGCTGTAGCACTGAGGGCCCCCTCTGTCACTCTGCACGGGCTGCAGGCCCCGCCCTGAGAGATCCTGACTGGGTCCAGCGCGTGGGGGCCCCTCCATGCACTCTGCAGGGGGGCCCTCAAGTTTAGTTACGCCACTGGTTGAACTTTGCACTCTTAAATACTCTGGAAATTGGGCACTCTTGGGGGCATGAGACCAGGAAGCAAGAATATATAATAGAATTCAAAGGTGCTGCATTTATAAAACTCGAGATAGTTGCATTTCCAAATCTTTGCAGCAAACTGTATTCCTGTGCAACAATCATGAGCTACTTATATATCAGTGAAGATTGTACGTTTTATCGCGCATGGTCCATAAACAGAAGTACTTTGTAATTGGAAAAATGGCCCTCATTAAATATGACCTTTTTTAAGAGTGAGTTATATTGTACTGGTTTTCTAAGCGCTGCAGATTACAGGCATTAAGATTACTGAGTTTCATGGAACTCTGGTGGGTCTCTTTTCGAAATGTGACTCACAACTTGCTATTCTCATTGCAAGGTAATTACTTTTACATTGTTTAGTCTGTGGAACCATAGGACAGAATGTATGAAGCTCTGTGGTAATACTGAATAAGCAGCTACCTATCTTTTTCCATCTATTAATGTAATAACTGCACTTTCACAATTGCTTTATTAACCTTCCTGCTTTCTCAAATTTGCTTGAAAATGCACGATTTTTCTTCTTTTTTTTCCAAATTTTCTTGGGGGGGGGTAACCTCCCCAAACCCCCCTTTTGGGGTTCGGGATCGCTCGCTACGGTGCTGTATGCGAATTCGTTTGCGCCCCACCACTTTAAAATCTCACCCACCGCCCCTGGGGCTAGGGAAGTCTCACGAAGAACATTTCCATATACTGTGCTGAAAGACACTTGAACTTTGCTTTGTTGTTTGTGCAAGCGGAAACAAACTGAAAAGAGTGTGCTGAAATCTTCATTTAGATGGCCTAACCTCAAAGAACTCATGGAGCCTAGATCTAATACTGGTAGACGTAGATGCTTATGTGAAGTAGTATTTGCCCTTGTGACATTAGAATTAATTGCTTTGTTTGTAACGTTAAGTCTGCCCCATCCTTCTTCTGCAGAGGAGCTTAGATCTACACGTTCCCCTCAAACCTCACTTCCTACTGACAATAGTTTACCTGCAATAGATGAGAAAGACTAACATGTAGATGCTTCTAGAGGAAACTATTCATTGAATGAGTACTCTAAATTGCTTTATGAGTATGTTGGCACTATGGAATCTAAGGATTGCAATGTCTGCATGCAATTAACTGCATCAGTTGTTGAG
This sequence comes from Triturus cristatus, assembly GCF_964204655.1. Classification (NCBI taxonomy): domain Eukaryota; kingdom Metazoa; phylum Chordata; class Amphibia; order Caudata; family Salamandridae; genus Triturus; species Triturus cristatus. The sequence continues at coordinate 801,562,755 of NC_140588.1, read as the reverse complement.
GGAATGACCATCTTCCCTTGACATATGGAGTTACCTGTAGTTTATTGCTGAGCCTATTTTATATAAAGGGTCATCTTCAATATTATTACTCAAATCATGACTTAGTTTTCTCAGAAGTTCCTGTGTTAACACATCTGAATCGACAGCCTGATGCTAAAACATAAGAGATAGTGGGACATTTCTTTAGACTCACCATGACATTTGATACAGCTTATGTGCATAGACACAATTTAACTTGTTCCTTAACAGGTGTAGAAAAGAAATTCATAGATTCAGTAGAAGACAGACGAAGAGATATACTGGCTTAAGAAGCTAACCATTCAAAGGTACCTCAATGAGCCAAAGAGGAAAGTTAGCATAGGTTAGTGGGAAAGTTAGCAGCTTTAGCTCTAGATTAGCAATATAAAGGAAAACTATGTATATTCACTAGAAAATCCACAACAGACACAAATAATGTGGGAAACAGTGATTGTGATCATACTTTTGAAGTTTGTGGAATTTGAGGTTTATATTTATATAGTTTATTACATTTGTGGGAAAAATGCATTTTACAGGTTGGTGTGGAACATGTTACCTGGGAATAGTTTACCCCCAAAACTATGTGGGACAACTTGATGGGCCAATAGGAGGAGAACATTCGAGAACCAAGAGAGGTGCCAGCACTAGTGAAATTTTAGGAGACATCTTTGGTGCTCTAATACCTTCTGTAAGAGTGGTAATGAATAAGCTTTCTACTGTAGCTGATAAGTTATCTACTAGTATAGCTGGAGGATCTTTAGTTATAGATACTGAAATGGTTGCAATCAGATCCATGGATTTGCAGAACAGACTTGCATTAGACGTCTATTATAATTCAAAGTGACACCAAGAAGAAAGATGAACAGTCACTTTATTCAGGTCATCCGCTCTCTACACCAGGCTCATGCCAACATTCCAAAGTGAGCTCCCAGACATTCCAAAGGTGAGTCAAGGGGGAGGGGTAGACGGAAGGTACCAAGGGGAGGAGTAAGAGGGAAAATACAACACATCTCCTTGCCCAACATAACAGAGAAATATTTCAAAACAGAAGAGGAGACTTTACGTAGCTAATCTGTCCCCGCTCCAGATTTGACCGTCCTCCAACTCCACCACATTTTTCCCAATGTTTTTAACTTTCTGCGGAGGGAAAAATTTGCTCTGTCCCGCCTGTACCCGGGTGGGTTTCCTTACCACCACGGGGTCATTAACATTGAGATTTAAATTCTTCACTCCATGTTTCCTGTCATACCATTCTTTGTAGCGGGATTGATGTTGCTGGACTTTAAGATGACTCTTTGTCCTGTCATAGATAACAGTCTTACCCCCGTCTTGCCAGAGAGGGTACAGTTTGGTGCCAGGCTCTCTCCCTCTTAAGACCACAAAAGGAGAGATGCCACTTACAAGGTAGGCCCACAAACAGTCTCTCAGAGAATTATCTAAGTTGAACCCATTGGACATTGCCAGTTGAATTTGATCCTTAATCATACTATTCATCCGTTCTACTAACCCGTTTGCTTTGGGACTGTAAAGTGCAGTTCTTTCATGCTTGATGTTAAGGTTCTTCAGAAAAGTCATCATTTCATCAGATGTAAATTGCACCCCATTGTCGGTTACTAAGATCGATGGAATTCCTTCAAAAGAGAACACTGACTTTAAGAAAGTGATGAGGTTCTTGGTAGTGGTGGAAGGGGTGAATTTGGCATTTACCCAGTGAGAGGTGTAGTCCACCAGAACAAACATAAACCTTTTTGTGGACCTGAAGCATCCATTGGGCCAATTATGTCCATGGCAAGTTTTGTCCAAGGAATTACGGGTACCTCCACTGGGGATAGAGGAACCTTATGTAAAGTCTTAATCTTGTCACTTTTAGCGCAGTTAAAGCAATCCTTTACTTTTAATTCTACTCTGGAATGCAATTTGGGGAACCAAAAACTGTTCCTTTTAGTGATACTTCTCCCTAAGTGACCCTCGTGGGCGAGATCTATTATTTTGTCCCTTAGAGCCTCAGGTGGAACAATTTTGGTGTTGCGGTAGATTTTGTTTCCAAAAATGGTCAGCTCATTTCTAACTTCACAAAATTCCTTTAAATCATCCATGACATTGCAACATTTATCAGGCCAGCCATTTATTATTAGATTTTTAAGATCATTCATTTTGGAATCCTTCTTCATTTCAACATCCCATTCCTCCTTAGTAAAAGACGGAAGATGGATAGATAGTGTGAGAAGGTGGCCTGGCATATGCTGGTCACTAGTTATAGTGGCCACCTTGCACCAGTCCAATTCGACTCTTAAGGTGATAGGTTTAAAAGACAACCTTTAAAGAAAGCTATCCTAGTGGTAGCTGTGGAGAGCAGCCTTCAGGCTAAGTCTTGAAGGAGTGTTAAGCTTATTGTTTTACCATAGATAACCTCTTGAATGACCAAATGAAAGAGTAGTCCACACAGGTATATATATAAAATATATGTATTTATTCTAAACAGAATCCCACAAGTCTATTTATGAGGCTAGAGGTAAAGTTACAATTCAAACAAGCATTTATAGATACAATAAATAGCACTGGAATCACAGGGCCCCAAGGGGGGACCAAACCATATATAAAAAAAGTGGTTTAAGAACCACGACAATTCTACAGACAATGCCTAGGGCATTTAGGATCGCTGGCCCCTTAAGAATCCACCCCAGGTTATGAGGAAGGGGACCCACGGGAGGCGCGTGCAGTGGAAATAGCTGCTATCGGGATCTCTATGGAGAATGTGGCGGTTTGATTTAAATATATTAAAGACACTTCTAGCAGGAGTTCAAAGATAAAAACTTAGAGTTAAGCTTTTGAGGAGCCCACTACCACGGGAGTACCGAGGTACCACTGTTACCTGCCCCAGGGAAGCCGGGTGCATAGGTCGTTTTCGATGTCGGGTCGCGGGCTGATTTTCAATGGGAAAATGTACAAAACTGCTGCTAGCCAAAAGCATTGATGATGCCGTGAAGATTGAAGTTGTAGATCTTGTAGAGAAGAACCTGAAAGCAGAGGGGACAGAGTCTGGGTCACGGCACAGTGACCAGGGAGCTCAAGTATAAGAGCACTTCAATGTCGGGTGCTTCAAGTGGAAAAGGTGTAGCTTGGATCTGCAGCCACGGGCTCCGAGAGGCTTCAAGGAAGGCCAGCTTCTGAAGGACGACTGTCCCATGTTGGATGAGGGTCGCTGCGGTATTAGTGTCCGGATTGGATCCACTAAGCCTTGGCAACCGCAACCCACACAAGATAAACAAATCAGCTACTGGTGCAGACCCACGAGGTCTGTGAGAAGTCTCCTTCAAGGAGACTGTAGAGCAGGCCTGGAGCAACCAGGGGAACTCTTAAAAGTAAGGATTGTCCTCCGCCAGGGCCCACAAGTCGAGAGACAAGGGACCGCGGAAGGCAGCAATTTGGAGTGTGTAAAAGGGTGCCCACGGGCCACCGGAGTGAGCTAGGGTGCTGATCTTTGGCACAGTTGTTGCTGAGAGGTTGGCTCAATATTGGACCAGAGCACAACTTCCCCACTGGTCAGGGTTGTGTGCTACACAAGAGGTGGCTGGTGTCCTGGGGTATCAGGGATCTCGGCACCCACGTGGTCCACGGTACTCAGACTTGCTGGGCACGTTCACTGGCTTCTGGGATGCTAGGAAACCCCCCTCAAGTTTGAGAGGAGTCATCGATGTCCGAAGGAGCAGTGAAGTTCCAACCAGGTCACTTGCAGTGTTTCAGGTGCCTGCCAAGCAGGGGGGTAACTCCTCTACCCCAAGGGAGATTTCTTCAGTCAGCTGGGCAGCAGCTCGTCGAAGGTCAAGTCTGTGAATCCAAGATTAATCTGAGGCTCTGGGGACCCAGTATTCACCTTTATCCAAAGATTAGGGGAGTGTCCAGATCAGGGTCCACCAATGAGAGGTCAGGCGGGAAAGGGTGGCTACACCCTCTCCCCTTTGTGTGTTTCCCGCCTGGGCAGAGGACAGGATGCCCCTAAACCGGTTCCAGGCAGTGTATGCAGAATGTAGGCACTGGAGAAGCCTACGTGCAACTCTGAAAGGCATCCTATGGTGCACCCATCCAGTTCCAATACACATAGTCTGTCTGGGGAGGTGGGAACACCTCCCTGCAACAGGATCCCTATTGTCCAGCTGCCGTGGCTGGAGTTCTGCCCAGCAACAGGTAGCCAGAGTCGTGTGGGTGGCGGGTAGCATCCATTTTGTACTTCGCGTGCACTTTTAAATTGGTGTCTAAATTCTGCCGCTTTTCCCATATCGCCCCTCTAGCAGGGGGGAATCATGCCCTCAGTCCCATGGCTGGATTGGGGGTATGATTCCTACATGTTTGACACCAAACACGATATGGTTCTGTGTAGCCATTCTCAAGTTATCACGCTATCGCGATAGACTTATAATGCGGTTAAGAGTATATGGTATGGCTACACTACAAACAACCCAGTAATGATTTTACGAAGGTTGCAGAGGGGCCCTACTCAGGTAGGGGTCCCCCCTCACACATATCTCAGCACCCTGCCTTGTAGGATTAGCAAGGCCTGCTCTAGGGGTGACCTATGAGGATATATGTGTTGTATTAGGTGGGATACAGGATACCTATATCCCTGTAAGGAGTGCAAGCACCACCTTACCCAGACTACAGTAGTGGTCTGGTGGTGTCATTTGGTATGGCTGTCCCAGGGGTGGCACAATGAGTGCTGCAGCCCCTGGTAGGCCTCTGAGGGACCCATGCCCTGGGTACCTAGGGTACCATTTACAAGGGGCTGGTAGGGTGTCTTCAGTATCCAATTGGAATGTACCTAGGGTACTCACATCAGTTTTAGGGAGGAAGCAGATAGGCTGCGGTCCTGGATAGCAGGATCCCAGCCAGACTAGTCAAAAACCATCCAAATACCAGGCAAAAAGTTGGGGGCAACCATATAGTCAGATTCCACCCTCCTACAGATAGGATGGTGGTATCTAAGGGATCTTCCTCGATGTTGACTGCCAGAGGAGATCTAGATAAAAAATCTGCCACAACATTATCCTGACCAGGTAGATACTCGATTCTAAAGCAAAATTTCTCCAGCCCTAAAACCCATTTAGCAATTCTAGGGGACTCACAGTGTACTTTCCTGGATGAAAAAATGTACGTCAAAGGTTTGTGGTCTGTGCGGACTGTAAATTTACTACCCCAAAGGAAAAATTTGAAATGATTAATGGCCCAGTAGCATGCCAGGGCTTCCCTTTCAATTACGGAGTAGTTCAGTTTGGGTTGACTTAAAGTGCGGGTGGCAAAAGCAATAATAGTTTTACCCCCATCCCCTCTCTGTGAAAGGGTGGCCCGAGACCTTTGTTGGAGGCATCGGTGCTTAAAATGGTTCTCTTTTTATGGTCAAAAGGACAAAGAGCACGAGAGCCAATGATTTCCTTCTTTAAGCTGGTTACAGAATCAGAGTGTTTCTCTTCCCATTTAAATTCTTTTTTTGTCTTTAATAGTTCGCGTAAAATCTCACATTTTTCAGAAAATCTTGGGATGAACTTAGCCATGTACTCAACCAGGCCTAAGAAAGACTTAAGCTCTTCTCTGTTCGTGGGACAAGGAGCATCTTCCACTGCCTGAATTAAGCTGAGTTTTGGTCTTATACCTTCGAAAGAAAGATTGTGCCCCAGATAATCCACTTCCGTGACTTTGATCTTTCATTTATCCTGTTTTACGGTTAACCCTGCATCAGACAGCCTGGCACATACCTTTCTAAATATGGAGTCATGTTCCTCTTCATTGGCTCCATAGACCAAAACATCATCTTGGAAACACATACTGTTCGGAATGCCATCCAGAACCCTTTGCATCATTTTCTGGAAGACAGCGGCCGCCGAAGCAAGGCTGAAAGGCATCCTTCTGAACATGTATGTGCCGAAAGGGGAGGAGAATGCTGTTAGAGGCCTAGATTCCGGGTGGAGATCTACTTGGTAGTAGGCCATGGAAAGATCTATGACAGAAAAAAACTTGGCCTTACCCATAGTACTTAACATTTCGTTGATGTTAGGGAGGGGAAAACGTTCAATCCAAATATTTTCATTGAGGCTGCGTAAATCAATGCAAAGGCGGATGCCTTGCCCATTAGCTTTAGAAGCTATGACGATGGGGGCTAACCACTCCGAGGCATCAATTGGTTGAATGACGCCTAAGTGGCAGAGTTTGTCAAGTTCATCTTTTAATGGCTGTCTTAAAAGTAAAGGTACTTGGCGTGTTTTATGTACGACCGGTTTGGCCCCTTGCCTTATTTTTATTTTATGCTGATAATGTTTCAACAACCCCAGATCATTTGAGAAGAGGCATGGAAATTCATCACAAAGGGGTCTCTCCCCGGCTACTTCCTTAACCAAGATGGCCTGTTCCCTGCTATTGGGGTCAAGAATGATACCAAGTTCTCTTTGGTGTCTCCAACCTAGAAGGTTGGAACCCGAGCTCACGAAGTAAACCTTGCCTACAGTGGATATCCCTTTGAAGATAATTTGAGTTTCCACCATCCCTACCAACGGAATAGGATCTTTGGTATACCCATGAGGTGTAATATCAGGCTTAATAATTGTCATACCCGGATCACCCTTGATTTTCCTGTAATCCTCCATATTCAGCAAGGTAAAAGGAGAGCAGGAGTCTGCGAACATTTCAAACAATTTGTTATTGATTAAGATGTTGCATTTAGGGTACTCCGTGGTAATACTGCCGCAAGAGCTCTTTACTTGGAACACAAATCTAAGCTGATCATCGCTAGATTCATTGATGGCTTTGACTTGACTGCTCTCACTGTCCCTGCACACTCTTGCTAAATGACCTCTTCTGTTGCACTTCTTACAGAATGTTTTCTTGTAAATTTATTGGATAGATCTCCTTTACTTCTGACTTTCGAAATACTTTTGGTGGGAACATCAACCTGAACTGCCGCAACTACTTCCTCAGAAATTTTTATTTCCTTCATACACTTAGCAGTGTGTTCCATAGATTGAGCTATAGATATAGCTTCTTCCAGCGAGGGATTTTTTGACAACAATTTCTCTTGGATCTTAGTCCTCTCAAAGCCGCAATGTAGTTTTTCACAGATTAATTTTTTCCCTGAGCACGGTTGTAAAATTTGTGACGTTCTAAGACCACATTTATTTTATCCCCAAAGTGGTTTCCTAACTTTAACAGAGTTATTTCATACGCATCTAGAGCATCTTCCTCATCCAGTTCTGGTTCAGGCAGAGTCTCGTACACTTTGCGACCATAGACTCCTAGATTGTGTAAGAGAATATGCTGCTTCCGTAAGGCAGAAAACCTTTCCCCACCCATAGCAATTAAATAAGACTCAAAAAGTTTAGTCCATTCCTTCCAATGAATATCAGGATCTCCACATTCATTTAAAAATGAAGGAGGTTGACATATTCCTGGAGTGCCCATGCTAGTAGGAATGAGGGGAGAATGATGTAGGAGAAAAGAGAATGAAATCAGGAACACAGGTATGCTTTTTCCCCCACCTCCCTCCTCCTGTGATTTAATCAATATAGAGGATAACAATTGTGGAGTTCTCACTAGTCGATCCAGGGCAGGCTGGTATGAAGGAAATGTATTAATCTTGAATAAAGGAGTTCAAATGCAGGCAAAAAAAACCCCTTGCGTATGAAATAACAAAAAAAACATTGAAAAGCAGTCACCAAAGGTTCAAGGAAAAGGTACGTTTCGTAGCGCTATGGAAGAAAGCGCGACAACAATGGTTACCTCGACGTGTGAGTTCCTGACATAATCCAGGACACCAAAGGTTGATAATGCTGCAGCTTAAGGATACAACAGCACAATCAGCAGCGAGGAAACCCTACCCCCAGCTGGAGGTGATAATAATGTAACTGTTAAATTTGCACGAACACCCAGGAATGAATGCGGGCTGCGAATAACTCCGCTCGCTGTTGTGCGTGCATCAACAAATGAACTGAAAATTTTACTTGATCAGAAGAAGGAGCACAGACATCCAGCGAAGGATCGCTACCATGAACTCCGACCGCTAGTGGGCGTGAGACGGCGTCTGCAACCACGTCTTCGTCCGGAATGCCTGGAAGCCGCCAAATGCTTAATCAGTCAGAGGTGCACAGAGACCCTGCGAAGGACAGCTACGATGAAACTCCGCCCGCTGGTGGGCGTGAGACGGTGTCAGCAGCCGCGTCTCCGTCCGGAATGCCAGGACGCCGTCAGATAATGCGGAAACAACCGCGAAGTCAGGAGCTGCTGAGGAAAAGCTTCGCAGGAGAAAGTAGGAGCAGCTGGGGAGAAGGTTCGCCTGAGCCAACGTCAGGGTGACGAGCAGGTGCACAGCAAGAAATTAACCATAAAATACAGGAGCATCGCATGCAGCGGAAGTACGGAGGGTGGCTGAACTCAGGAAATACCCTTGTGGTGCGCACCAAACTTCACACAGGAGCGCACCCGATAGGAGGCACGATTATGCTGAAGAGTTCATGCGCACCAAACTTCACACAATTCACCGTAACAAGTCAGCCGAAGGTTGACCACAGGGCTGAGCAGTCTTCGCAATATCTTGGGAGCAAACGTAAAAGGGAAATGACCTGTCCTGCCCCCCTCACAGGATCGTCGCCAGTATTATAATTCAAAGTGACACCAAGAAGAAAGATGAACAGTCACTTTATTCAGGTCATCCGCTCTCTACACCAGGCTCATGCCAACATTCCAAGGTGAGCTCCCGGACATTCCAAAGGTGAGTCAAGGGGGAGGGGTGGACGGAAGGTACCAAGGGGAGGAGTAAGAGGGAAAATACAACAACGTCCTTCTCACGAAGGAGGGTGGAGTCTGTTAGATGTTAAAAGTTCAAGAATGTTGTACTTATATTCCAGACAACAGTAAGTACTTGAAGAAATATATTAATAACATTACTGACTTAAAGAGAGTTTTGAAAGGGTTAGAAACAACAGGTGATTGGAAGGCAATAGGGAATGGATTTTCTCCTATAGGCAGATGGTTCGAAAACTTAGGGAGCGGAATTGTTTGAAACATCTTGGAACCTCTAGTGATAATTGCTCTTTGTGGATTGATCTTGTTTGTAATTTATAAGGGATACACATGTGTGCAAGTAAAAAAGAGATTGAAGAGAAGAACAGCACATTTAGAACTAGAAGATAGACAAAGCAAATACTATGATGACATGACATTTCAGGAGGAAACTAGAAGAAAGATAATGAAAACAACCAGATTGTGATTTGTCCATCTGATAAAAGATTATTATCTTTATTGGCAATCAGAGGGGGATTGGAGCAGCGTAATTTGGGCTGCACGTTTACACATTACAAATACATAACATAAACATGCACTTAGCACATTTCCTGTGTGGCCTAACAACAGTAATAAAAGGTGTTGTACTTGACATTATTATTTAAGTGCATTCACTGTAGGATTAAAGAATTTATATATAACACTGTGTGCCTTAACTGTACTAACTGAGATATTCTTTGGAGACTTGATGAATAAACCATCCTGACATATTTAGAATGCGTTTACTTCAGAAACAATAATGATTTTTGTAATGTGTGCACTAATGTTCTTAGCCATACTTACCCATGTGTATTAAAGATTTTACTGTTTGCCACAAGCAATATGAATCTAATGTATGGACGAGTTTATATTCAATTGTGTTTTAAAGTGCACACACGTATTAAAGGTGCACCGTTTATTTAATATTCCAAAGTTACCTTAAGTAGGCCTCTTTTCCATTCTGCATTAAATACTGTTTTTAATTTCTGCTTGCATGACTTTTCCCTTGAAGGTGCGTTCACATTCATTGTTAGTTTGAGAATATATACAACTCTGTGCTAGTGATAGAGAGAGAGCCCCAGAAGAAGACATTGACAAAGGAACATTGAGAGCCAGAGCGTTAACTGAAGAGTACTATTCAGCATTGTTGCAACATGGCTTGGTTGGGCAAGGACGATGTCGTTCTCATGTTCAGTGTGGGACATTTTGTGAATGTTGCAGCTTACAACGTGATAATGGAAAAGGACAATGGACCCGCATATGACGCGAACTTTGGGGTGTTACCTGAGAGATGCTAATGTGAATAACTGGAGTCTACACTGTCTGATGCTCGAGACTCTTTTCCTTAGCCTTTGAGAGGTTTAGGCCTCTATGCTTATTCCCTTTGACTCTTGGTTTAGGCTAGCACTCAAATTCCTCTGACTCAAGAAAACTTCCTATTTCTTTGCATTTCCCTGAATTTTGAGATTGATTTCTCAGAATAATAAACCATTGTTATAAACCAGGTCTCCAGTTGGCAGAGGTATGCATTCTGTCCAAGTAGGTACCGCAATTCTAGTCAGGGTAAGTGGTTATACACTTATAATAAACCTTTGCTCGTCCTCTGGTAGCTTGGCGCAGAGCAGTCATATTACACATAAGCATCAATGTATAAAGTATTTGTGCATACACACACACACAGTAACTCGGTAAAAACACCAAATAACGACTACACGCTGATTTATAAAAATAGGGTATCTTTAGCTAAATCAAACAAGACCACGACAAAAATCCAATATGTACAAATCCCAATATGAGTACTTTAAAGTATGCAGTAGGGTTAGTGCTTCACTGGCACTCATGATCGCTTAACAGTGATCGGCAGGTAGAGGAAAGTAGCACAAATCCAGTTCAAGTGGGGGAGTACGGTTTTGGAACTGTTACGTTAGTCGCGTGCCCAACAACAGTGATGTTCAATCGGCGCTTGCAGAAAGCGCTTCACGGGTCCCTCAGGAATGAAGAAGTAAACAAGCCTCAGCCACAAGTGCACGGCTGGATTTAAAAGGATCTCAGCCTGAGTTGCGAGTGAGGGGCTCGGCTTACTGCACAGTACCTGGTTCAGTAGGACAGCCTTGGGGTTCAGGGCCTCATCACTAGAGCTTCCCAATCAAGAAGGCGGGCGGCAATGGGCCGGGCGAGTCGGTTTCTGGTAGTTGCTGCCATTTCCCTTTGGGGCAGCAGTAGGTTAACGACGCCGGTATTCTGCATTGATTGCGGTCACATGGGCGGCTGATGTTGTCAATCGGGAAATGCTTTGGTCACTATGACAACACGGAGGGGCCACGCTGAAAGGGCTTCCCTTCGGCACTGTGACTTCGATCTCGGGGGAAATTTAAAATGCTCAACATGCACAAATGAAACCCAAAGTTCCCCAAACATGTTAGTCTTTGCACTTGGATGAATAGGAACTATTCAACACATGCTGATCTTGGTAAATTGCAGAGTGAGGGTGAGATCGATAACAGCTCCCAGTCAGGATGCCCCTGTCGGGCAAACACAGCAGAGCAGTTTGGAAAGTGGCAGTGCCTCCTGGCAGCACAACAGTTCCTTCTGGCAATGTGCAGATATAGAGCCATTGATATCTGGTTACAGCTCCAAAAAGGGTCTGATTTGGTGGGCCAGAGCCCCAGTACTTATACCCACATGTGCCTTTGATGTAGGGGATGACTTCAAAAGAACTGTTTGAAGTGCACAAGGATCCCTTTCAGCCAAGATCTGTTTGCCAGGCTAACCCGGGGGAGGGAGGGTACATCAATGCTTTGTGTGAGGATGGGACACAGCTTATTTAGATGTAAGTTTGAGCCACCTCTTCCCCTACCTAACCAGGAAGGCTATCAGAATACAGATGAGTGCTCAGAATACAGATGAGCCTCACCTTCATGTGAATTGTGGTTATCTAGAGGGGATGCACAAAGTGTAGCTGTCACCCAACTCAGTCATGTATTGGAACAGGCTGTCAGGCACAAAGAGCATTATGTACAGATAAATACCCACTTTCTAAACGTCGTGTTTCTAAAACTGTAATGTTAAATCCAAATTTACCAATGCGGAAGATTTATCATTACCATTCCAAACATATCAAATATGAAAAAGCTACTCTTTTCTGATCAGGAATTACAGCTTTAAATTATATTAAAGAATTCCCAATACTGGCCTATGACCATAGTGAAAAATACAATAGGCTGTTTGTCACTACCAGGACATGCAAAACATAAAGGTACATGTCCTACCTTTTGCTTACATAGCATCCTGCTCTTAGGGTTACTAAGGGCCTAACGTAGGGGTGACACATGTGTAATAAATGGGGAGTTTAAGGCTTGGCAAGTAGTTTTAAATTCCAAGTGGAAGTTGCAGTAAACTGCACACACGGGCACTGAAATGGCAGGCCTGAGACAGGTACGTGGGTGGCACAATGGGTGCTGCAGACCCACTCTTAGCATTTGAAGTACAAGCCCTGGGTATATGGTATACCACTTTACAAGGGACTTACCAATACAACAAATATGCCAATCAGGTATACATCAATAGTACACATGTTTAGGAGAGAAGTACATGCACTTTAGCACTGATCATCAGTGGTAAAGTGCACAGAGTCCTAGACCCAACAAAAACAATGTCAGAAAAAGAGGAGGAGGAAGGCAAAACATGTGGGGTAATACTGCAAAACGGGACACTTCCAACAACCATCCTCTTAGTCTGAACTTTAACTTAGATGATTCTAGCTTTTACTCATGTATAGAAGAGAGAACCAGAAACTCTTTTCTGAGCACCAGATCTTAATATTGATCTTTTGTATTTCTGTGACTGAATTTCTTGTTTGTCTTATACTGGTACGCCTATTAACTTCTTACGAAGGTTTTGTTTCCCAGTTGTTATTCTGTATCTTTATAGCATGGTGGTGAGATTTGTGTACCTTAACTTGATTGCTAATTTGTAAAACATCTACTTAAGTATAGTACTGAGTCCAGGTCCTTATTGTATGGCCCAATGGGTTACACTGTTAATTCAAATTAATTGATGTAATGTTAACTCCCATCACCTCTTAGTTTGGAAAGAAAAGTTCTATCGGAGGACAAATGGTAAGAGGAGTGGCCGAAAGTGCTGCATCAGTATCATCTCTGAGCTCTACAATCATGCCCTCTCACATCCCTTGCCAAACCATAGCTATTGTGCGTTTCCAAAGTCCTTTAGCCTCTTCTCTGTGTAGTGCCTTGCTCTCAAGCTGGACCCACATCTTAACGGCTTGGCAGTTGGCCATAATTAGGGGTGGGGCACAGCTTTCTGGTTTGATTGTGATTTCCATTGTAGTCACCAGCCACCCCATCCACAGAAACCAGGCTGCTGCTTTGCTTGTGTCTCTTAAATAGGCCAAGGGTGCACACATCACAGGTGCCAGGGGTGATCAAACCTGTGCATCTGGCTAGCGATGCTGCAGTTTCAATCCAGAATGTTTTTAGGGATGGGCAATCCTAGAATATGTGATATTTATATTCAAACTCCTTCTCTGATGACCTAGAGCAGGGAAAATGTAGATGACGTGCTGCAGGGTTTCATCTGCCTGATGACATTATCAGCATTCCTAGTCCCCCTTCGGCCTGCTCCCCTCTACTGTGTTACAAAAATCTAGAGTTGGAATGTCACCAAGTCTTAGAACCAGTAATTTTTGTTTAATCTTCAGGGAGCAAGTGGCTTCCCAAAGGGGGAGCTTTTTTTGGACATTGTAGGATTTCATCACTAGCCACCATGTGACCACTTAGCCACTTTATCTTTATTGTCCAACCATCTTTGCAACTTGATAGATTTGTTTACCACTCTTCTAAAAATTTGACTGGATGTATTCAATTTCCATAGCTTGCCCAATTGAAGTATTTCAATGCTTCCTTCAAGGTATTTTTTATATTTACAATTCCTCTTTGAAGGTTTATTTCAGACCAGACCAAGTTAATGACCTCTCAGCATCCGACTGCAGTTTATGGCAGCATTTAACACTTGCCGTGGGCGTAGCAAGGCACTGTTTTTTCAGTGAAAACTCCAGCCTAATTTGGGCAGGGGCTGCTGATCTCAATAGCCGTAAAATTTGTTTATAGGATCTTATCACAATTTTGTCCAGGAGGTTGGCCTCCGCACAGTCATCACTATTTCTGCCCCGTATGAGAGTGCATGTCTTCCCTGTATAAGGTTCAGGTCCCCGCATAAGAATGCAGGTGCCCCGTATGAGTGTGCAAATAAGGAGGGAGCATAGGAAACAACATGCTCAGAAATCACCTACTGTGGGCGAGACAAGGCTATGCCACAGATACCAGCCAAGGGGAGTCACTGGTGGCTAAATCTTTGGAAGTACTAAGTTGTACACTACTGTCTGGGATAAGAGGGCGGGCCTGCACCAGTTTCATCAAGTGAGAGCCCTGCTAGCCATCACGACAACCATTGCAGCTGGGCCACCAAATAGCGGCTGTCAAAGTTGGGGGCGCACAACCCTACCTATGATGGAGAGAGATACCATCCTCCAAAATGGCACCTGAGCTCTAGAGGAAGGAATTGCTCTAATGAGATTGCTTTCTAGTAAGTCCCGCTCGCAATGGAATATTGGTATATCAAGTTACCTAAAAGAGAGACTTTCCCATCTGATTGGGCTCCACTGAGGTTCTTGTCGAAGGAGGCAGCGGGAACAGATATGACTTAGTCCAGTTAACAAAGAGGCTGGAGCCTGCAACAAACTCCTCAAGAGTTCGGCCAACTCCAGAATGACTGTGCCTTATGTCTTTGAGGAAAAGTATAACATTGTCTGCACAAAGTGAGACTGCATGTTGTAGCGTCCTTCCCAGCCTGGCAGCATGTAAATGAATTACACCACACATGGAGCTCATTATTACACGTCTTTATTCTCTAGAGTTTAACCATTTACTGGTACGCACAGTGATATTAATTTTATTACCCACACCCAATCACTTACGTCACTAGACTACGAAGTCTGTTAAGGACCATAGGGGTCCTGCACTCTATAATACAAAAGACACTACATCTAACCCATTGTTAAATAAAAAGTACAAACTAAACAAATCATATATATACGTCATAGTTCCTCAATAAGTCACCGTGGCGCTCAAATCACTCTTCCAGATCTCGAGTTGTGAGGCTGAGGAAACACAGGAGAAACAGCAGCAGCAGACACTGGTGATTTAGACACTAATGCAGTTCTGCGACTCTCCTGGCCCTCTGATGACAAAGTCACACTCCAAATGTCTAGAGCTGACAGACGATGAGGCAGGTGCTTGAAATGTGAGGAATCCCTTGTAGTGGACTTTCCAGGACGGTGACCAGTCACCATATGTCCCTTACTAGTCACAACTTGCAATGGCTCAGCAACGAATGCAGCACCATATTTGCCTTTCTGCCTCTGCTTGACAAGGACATGGTCTCCTTTATGAAACATAATGTCACAAGCACATTGGATCTTGTCTGCATAAATCTTAATTCTGGACTTGCGAGAAGAATCAGCAAGTTAAACTTTCAGAGATGCAATTGTTCTTTCAGTGGTCCACTGGGGCAGCTTCGTACCCATGGCTCTCCCAAACATCAGGGTGGCCAGGCTTTTGCCGGTTGTAGAATGGGGGGTAGATCTATAGACATGAAGAGCAGAATGAGGAACAGACTTGAGCTCAAGTCCCTCTAGAGCAGCATCCTGAACAGTCTTCTTAAGAGTGTTCAGAACACGTTTAACAATGCCATTAGCCTCCATCCATAAATGTGTGCTTTTCTGAAGCTTAATATTCAAATGAGTAAGAAAGCTTTTGAGTGCTCGACCATGGAATGGTGGGCTATTGTCAGATTTTAGAATGGACAGATCACCCAAGGTTGCAAATACACCTTTGAGGCTTCAATTACTTGATCATGATTGAATGACAAGAGGTCTTCCACCAGAGGAAGTCCAGAGTACTCATCTACAATTAGCATGAGGTAATGACCATTTTCAAAAGAAGTCAATTGCAATTTTCTCCCACATGTGTCTTGGAAGATCTGACATGTTTAACCTCTTCAGTGCCCCGCCCTTTCCACGCCCTGTGCCGGGCGTTTCATTAGCGAGCGGGGTTCATGACGAGATAGTCTCGTCATGGGCACAGCGCAACCGCGCTCCATGACCAGACTATCTCGTCATGGGCACTGAAGGGGTTAAAGGACGCTGTGTTGTTTTGGTAGATAAACAGTTACACAAATGGCAAGTCTGGAGCTCTCTCTCAACTCGCTCATCAAGATGGGGGAACCAAACACAGTCTGGGAGGGCTCGCTTTGTGGCGACAATTCCATGAAGTACCTCATGTGCCACTTCAATGACTTGCTGTTGTAGACTTTCATGAATGACAATTCTCAACCCTCATAAAATTATCCCTTCTTGTGTAACAGACAGTTCATCATGCACATTCTTGAATTTCTGATATTCACTGCCATTTTCAAAAGGTCGAGCATGTGTTCTCCAGGATTGATGCATAATAATGAGTTTGAGGATGAGCATATTTCTGCCTGCGTTGGTAGCAGCACTTATTTGCTTTACGGTCACAGCTGCAGGAGTGCTGAATCTCACCAAAAAGTTAACGTAGGCCTCAGCCAATTTGGAAGGGCTAAAAAAATGAAAAAAATTTCATTGCGTGCGCTGAAACGCTAAATGCGTTTCAGCACGCGCAATGAAATTAGTTTTATTTATTTATTTCTTTACATTACTCCGGTCGGCTGTGAGCCGGAGTTTACTACCCCCCACACCGCCCCTCCCCTGCCCCACCGCCCCGCAGAACTCCCTCCACGGGCCGCTGCTGCTGGAACAGTAGCTGGCCATACCAAGATAAGAACGCAGCATGGGTACATCTTGTGGAGGAGAGGTAGATGACAAAGCCTGAATCTTGGCTGGATCTGGGGTCATTCCCCCTTCTGAGAAAAAAGCGCCCAAAACATTTTGGTGTTGTTTCAAGAAATTCACATTTGTCAGTATTCAACTTAAGACCTACATCAACAAGTAGATGGCACACATGTGTACGAGTTCTATCATGCTCCTTTCATGTGGCCCCAAATACTAGTATATCATCACTGCAATTGAAAGCATGAGTGACAGGCTATATAATGCAACAAATGACATCTTGAAAAAATTTGGCAGCTGAAGACACTCCGAAACTCAATCTTTTGTATCTGAACAAACCAACATGAGTTAAACAGGTAGTAATGTACCTGCAATTTTCTTTCAGTTTGAGCTGATGAGATCCTTTATTCAGATCAAGGCGTGAAAAGACTTTGGGCCTCCTTTAGATCTTGGCGGACAGGTTACTCTGTCACAACAGTGATGTATATCCTGTGCGCTGAAATATAAACCCAATAGGCTATAATGGGCTTTATATTTCAAAAGACGGGATATCCGTTACCGTTGGGACGGAATAACCCGTCCGCCAAGATCTAAATCAGGCCCCTTGTCACAATTCAACTGGGTAATCATATCGGCAATGTGCGGACCTGGGTGGCGTTCTCTTTTGATAGCCTTGTTTGCTTGACGCATGTCAACAAAGATTCGCACAGACTCTCCTCCACTGTCCTTTTTAGGTACCACCACTATCGGTGAAATCCATGGCATTGGACCAGTGGAGCTCTCAATTATATCATGTTTTATCAAAGTCTCAATTTCGTTTCCAACAGCCTCTTGAAGATGAAATGCAATTTGAGAATGTCATTGAGCAACAGGATGAATTCCTCTTTAATGTGAAACTGCACTTTCATTGTCTTAAGCTTTCTTAATCCATGAAGCAATGACTTAAACTGATTCACTATGTTGTGGTGACTATTGAGGTTGTAATTCACAGAAATTAGTCCCATGTTAGCAGCAGTGCTCAAGCTGAGCAAACATGCACTCGACAAAGTGCCCTGAAGGACATGGACTGGGGCTTGTTCCTTCGTTATTTTATGTTTCATCATTACCATAAATGAACCTTGACTGTGTGTAGACTTTGGCTGTCGAAGGGTTGAGAAGGGACACCGGAGACAGTTCATGGTACTTTCCAGCTGGCATGATATTAATTGACGCACTACTGTCTCTAATAATGGCAAATAGCAACCATTCACTTTCAATTTTATTTTGGGACAATGTCCAAATAAATGTTGTTAGGTTACTTGTCGATTCTTTTCATGCAAGAAATCAGACCTGCATGCACACATCTTTCATTAGTCAGCATCGACATCGCACACCCATCTTCTTTACTGTAACTCAACAGTGATGTTGAAAAACGTTTCGACGAGGAATTAAATGACAATCTGCCTCTTTCAGTTTCTACTTTCCTAAACTGATTTTGCCATTTACTACGATGGGCATGACTGGAATGCTTCTGGAAATTTCTGGCAGCCATTTTGTCTTCATGACGTGATGCAATGGCAGCCATTTTGTATTCACGACGTGATGCACTCACTTTTTCTCTCACTTCACAAACTGTTACAAAATGGTTTTCTTTACCACAGCCTTTACATATCTGCCCAATGGCGGGACATTTACCTTCATGTGAAGAGGAAAGTCCACATTAAAAACACAGCTTCTTCTTCTTCAAAGCCATCACTCTGCAGCCTTCTGTTTGATGTGTTTCTTTGCTTTTCATACTCAGCGCCTATTCACTCTGGGCTCCTCTGGCTTCCATATCAGCGGTTGTTTGTCGGAATGTTCTTTAGCTCTGCCCACCATGAGCACACGCCACAGACTTAGCATTTTTCTCAGCATTCGGCGTCTGAAGGAATTGGACAGCCAACCATCTATGACTCTGAGATGAATGGCTACTTCATCAATGAATTTGTTGAACTTAAAGTATTTGATGAGAATTTCAAGTCTTTCAACAAATTCATCCATCGTTTCACCATCTCTCTGCCTCTCCTGACTGAAGATGTACCTTTAATAGTCAACGTTCAGTATTAGATTGAACTTGACATTCAATGCCACCTTAAATACCTGGTAAAATAGTCTGTCCACTTGTGGTATCTTCTTTATCACTTCCTTTATTCCTTCTTCTGATAAGTTCTTAAGATATTTGATGATCTTTTTGTCATCGGTTATTTCTAGCGCATCAATGAAATCATCAAAGGTTTTGATCCAAACTATCCATCAGGCACCAAGACTGCTTTTTAGTGGTATCAAATGAAGATGGCGATTTTAATAAAACTGCAGCATCATACTTAGTGCTGTTTTCTGCAGCTGCTGCCAGGATTATATGCTGGTCAGGCCGCACTTGACATACAGGGTCTTCTGGCACAGTATCAAAGCTGTGATCATCAGCCCACCGACTAGTACTTGGAGGTGAGGCACCAGCGTCTTCTTTGATGTTGAGTAGGGGTTTTGTCTCTTGTTCTTCACTACTCTCAACCTTGTACCTGGTTTTCTCTGCCTTTGCGTTTATCTGCTTCTCTCTCACAGCTTTCTAGTGTGTCTGGCTGTTGCCGTGTTGTGCTTTCGGTACTTGGCAGTCTCTGCCTTTAGCTTTACTCTACTGTATGAATTATGGCTCTGTGTTATGTTGTAGCATTGCACTTCTTATCTCGGTCGCATTAGCAATTTTCGGACCGACAATAAATAAAATTATCCGCGGGGCTTTCAATTTGTTCGAAGGTCTCGTGCTGGATGGAGTTGCACTTTATCTCCACATACGCCAACTGTCGATTCTTTACTATTACTGAAGCAGACGTAGCACACAGGAGCAGTTTGCTGGATCTTGGCAAACTCTCTGGGAGAGCACTCCTGACTCTTCGGGTTGCGGCTTTTATGTATCCATGATCTCTTCGTCAGTTGTAGCGTCCTCCCCAGCCTGGTAGCATTGTAAATAAATCACGCCACACACAGAGCTCGTTATTGTGTCTTTATTCTCTAGAGTATAACTGTTAATTGACACATATTGCATCATGAATTTTATTAACCATGCCCAATTACTTACATCATTAGACTACGGAGTCTGTTAGGGACCATAGGGGTCCCGCACTCTATAATACACAAGACACTGCACATGTGTTTTACCTGATATGGGGATTTACCATTCTCATCCCTCACTTCTCATCAGAATCGCAAGAGTCGCATGTCCAGCACAAACAGAAGGGGTGAGAGAGGGCACCCCTACCTGGTTTCCCTACCAACTTTGAAAGGGGCTGAGATAAACTTGCCCAGACGGACCCTTGCCTAAGGTTCATCATAAAGTAGGTTTATTCAGTGTGTGATTCGCAGTGTGTGATTCGCACCCCAAAGTTGAATCTGGCCAAATCTTGAAAAAAGTATGCCCATGTGAGGGAATTGAAGGTTTTTTTAAAATCCAAGACCAGGGATTCGGAGTATGGCCAAGCTGGCAGAGACGCCTCCATGACTCGGTACAGCTTTCTAATGTTAGGGATGTATGCACCCTGGGACAAATCCGCTTTGGTCAGAATCCGACGAATCCGACCTGCTAAGACTTACAGAGAATTTTATAGCCAGTATTTAATATGCCAATTGACTGCAGGTTGTTTGGTCTACAGGGCAGGACCCTGGCTTTAAAATCAACACTGGGGAAACCTTATGCAGGTTAGAGGGAAGATTGCCCTTTGCCAATGCATCCTCATAGAGATTGACCAACCGGGGTGCCACAGGTGCTTCACATGCCTTATAAAATTCGACTGGAAGGCTACTGGTTTCTTGGGTTTTTCCTGATGGCAGCTCATGTATGGCCACTTGAATTTCTTGGATTGTGATAGTACCATCTAGTTCAGCCTTCGTTTCCAGTGGGATTTTTGGGAAGTCCAAATCGTTAAGCACATTGGCTACAAATAACTATGGCCTGTCAGGTTCTATGCTATGTAATTGGCTATAAAATCTGTAAAATACCTGAATAATGTCCTGTTTTTTTCAAGGCTTCCGGCTCATCTCGAAGCAATGTGATGGGTAAGCATGTACTGGCACATGCATCAACCAAAAATCAAGTCGCAAAAACACCGATTCGCTAAAATCACCCGTTAGCGAGTGGCAAAAAACGATTCCCAATGCATCAACACAAATCGGGAAAAAATAAAGAATCGCTAAATAATTCCCCGCAAAAATAACGAATCGCTAAAAGAAGCCCCATCAAAATAAAGAATTGCAAAACACAAAAATCGCAAATACCGAAATCACTAATAGCGCCCGGCAAGTGCCAATCGCAAAAGACTAATCGCTAATGAATGCATCAAAAATCGCAAATACCGAAAATCTCAAAAATCGCTATTTAGCATGAGCAGATTAAGGGGAATCAGAACCTGGAGGTAAAGTTTCATTTAAAAAAAAAAAAATATTCCAAAAAAATACTACATGTGCCACAGATGCTACCAATCAGTAACCCATTCAAATAGGGCCAGGAGACCCTGTTTCCTTGCACAAAATGGCAGCCCTCTACGTGCTTGCAAGGAGGATGCGAATGAATGCAGCAGGACAGCGCAGGAGAAGGGTCCAGGAGAGAGTCTTCAGAGGGCGCATCACATTGCTAGGACAAAATGAGGACGAGGTTTACGACAAGTATCGTCTCAATCGTGCCATGATCATGCGCCTAATTGCAGACCTTGAACCACTACTGCAGCACCAGACACGTCGGACCAATGCAATTCCTGCGCACATCCAGGTCCTATGCAGCCTGCACCTACTGGCCTCTGGAAGTTTCCAGGGGGTCATCGCCGTAGTGGGAGGCGTATCACAAAGCGTACTTTCACGCTTCTTCCACAAATTCATTGATGCCATGCTGACAATGATACATACCCACATCAGCTTCCCCACAACCCCACAGCAGTTGGACCACACCAAACAGGCATTCTACCAGGTGGCCCAATTCCCCCATGTCATAGGATGCATCGACTGCACGCATGTTCCCATCTGTCCACCCTCAGCCAATGAGTACATTTTCCGTAACCGGAAGTCCTACCACTCCATCAACGTGCTTGTCGTGTGTGATGTCAAGCACATCATCACGGACCTAGTGGCACAATTTGCAGGGAGCACACACGACTCCTACATATTCAGACACAGTGGCATCCACAGGCGCCTACTCAATGGAGAATTTGGAGAGGGACTCCTGCTTGGTACGTACACATACCTCTTCAAGACATGAGCATCACACATGTATATTCATCACTGTCGCTAAGCCTTTGCTTCCATCTTGTAGGTGACAGTGCATACGCCCTGCGTGAACATATCCTCACCCCCTACATCAATCCAGCAACACCACAGGAGCAACGATACAACGCGGGCCACATAAGCAACAGAAATGTGATTGAGAGGACCTTTGGGATTCTGAAGAGTCGCTTCAGAATCTTACATAAGACTGGTGGTGCCTTGCAATGCAAACCAGACACCTGCTGCAGGATTGTAGCAGTATGTGCCATGCTGCACAACATCGCAACCAGAAGGGGGATACCCATAGAGGTGGACAGGAATGACGACTACCGGGATGACCAACCACCCGCACAACACCGACAGGCACACGTTCCTAACACAGCTGAGGGCCAAAGGAGGCGGACATACATCACGCAACATCATTTCTGATCCAGGTAAGAATGAGCCATGACGAAATCATTTGTGGTGCTACTGTTTAATGCACAGGAGCACTGATGTATGTGTGCTGGAGCAGAGTCTTTGGCCTAACAACAGAATAAAGAAGCTGAGATACAGACTGATACGAGCAAATACCTCGAAAGCTGAGCAAGTGAATGAGGTGTCGAGTCAGAATCCAACAAAAAGTGAAAAGCGAAAAGAGTCGAGAGAATCAGAGGAGATCAAGAGAATAAGAAAACCTAACCAGAAGTATAGGTCGCCGGAATGGACGTACGTGGCACTGTCTGAAGGTGAAGAGGCAGAAAGTCAAGGAAATCCAGAGGAGACCGTACGAGAAGTGGTTGAGGAAGATACAGGTGAAATCCTGAAAGTAATCTTGACTGACATTGGAGAAAAGTCGGATACTGAGGATGATGTTGGAGATCTAATACAATTTGATGTTGAAGAAGATGAAGTAAAGAGTGATGAGTATCCAAATTGAGTGAACAGAAGAAATCACTTGGAGAAAAGTGAAAAGAAGAAAGACTGAAAATTAGTTGTTTGAAGTAATCCAGAGTTCTAGAAATTCCATGAGTGGAGTAGTAGAGGCTAAGTCAAAAGACACGGTCAAAGTAGTAAAATGGCTAACATAGAGAATAATCAAAGTAGATGTGCCTTCCTAAGAAGATGGTGTAAAATGTGCTGCTGCTGTACTGGAATATTAATGCTACTATGGGGTGTATTAGCTTTATTAGTTACTTTTAGAGTTACAATAGGTACATTTGAGATGCACACAGAGAATGTGACTAATGCAGAGAAGAGTTCACAAAAAGTAGTTCCAACTAGAATTAGTAATACTTACATACATCAAGATAGGTAAATTAATGATTTTTCTAGTAATGTTTTTTCGAAGTTGTTGTACGAATATGTGAAGACAATGGAAGTTAGGGATTGTTACGTATGTATGCAGTTACCTGCATCCGTTTCAGAGGGTGTTACTTATCACCATTTACCAGCTACGTATGGAATTTCTTGTAGTGTGTTAAGTAGTGTTTTTTATTTGTTAGGGAAAATAGATTATGAGATGTCTAACAAAGATAATATTTTTGGGCAATTGCCTATGAATAAAAAGCTAAATCCAGCTAGAGAAGCTAATATTTTTGGTGAGATTTTTATTGAAAAAGAGGAATTAACATTAGATTATATTTTTAAGAACAATTTAACTTGCAGTTTGAAAGAAGAGGAGAAGGCTTTCCTGAACATGGTGGAAGAAAGGAGAATGAGCATGCATGAGAAAGCAGGGAAATATAAAATGAGTGAGACAATTTGGGACATTGAAATGGGAAAAGAGTTGAAGAATGGGGCTAGTCCAACTTTAGCTCTAGATGCACCACAGAAGGGTAAGCTATGCATTACAAGAAGGAAATCCCAATATGATACATATTTTGTTGGGACTAGTGAGTGTCATGATACATACTTCATTGCAACAGGATGGGGTTTCAAGGGAGGAGAAGATCCAATTTTTCCAGGAGTGTATTATGTTTGTGGGAACAAGGCTT
Source organism: Triturus cristatus (assembly GCF_964204655.1). Taxonomy (NCBI): domain Eukaryota; kingdom Metazoa; phylum Chordata; class Amphibia; order Caudata; family Salamandridae; genus Triturus; species Triturus cristatus. The sequence goes on along the minus strand of NC_140588.1, from coordinate 801,538,812 downwards.
ATTACAGGTTGCCTGATCATTGGTATGGCACGTGTTATGTGGGCCTGGTCTTTCCAAAGATCTTTCATATAGATAGAATAGAAGATGTAGAACATATTAATTTACTAACACGTTTTAAGAGAGAAACTTGGTCTGAAATTGTAGGTGATATTTTTGGAGCTTTAATTCCAGCAGTGGGAATTTCTTTGAATGCTTATGGAATTCGGAAACTGTCAACAGTGGTGGATCGCTTATCGACAAGTACCGCTGGAGGGTTTCTTTTGGTGAATACGGAGATGATTGCCGTACGTGCCATGTCTATGCAAAATCGACTTGCCCTTGATATTCTATTGGCCAAAGAGGGTGGAGTCTGTGGAATGCTGAAAGTTCAACATTGTTGCACTTACATTCCTGACAAAAGCAAGGACCTGAAGGTCTATATCAAAAATATTACTGATTTGCATGAAGAATTAGTACCACTGGAAGCTGAGGGTATTTGGACCAAAATAGCTAATAAAATAGTTGCTGTTAAGAGTTTTATAGCAAAAATAGGTAGTACTATTATAGGTAAAATATTGTTTCCTTTGACTTGTATAATTGTTGCTTTATTGATACTAAGATTGGTGTGTTTGTGTTGTAAAAACAGGGGAGGGAAAAAGAAGTTAATCAAAAGAAATATTGAAAAGAGAAATAAGAGGTTAAGAGAACCACAAGAAATAGAATTAGAAGAATTGAGGGAGAATGTTTATTTGGAAACGAAGAGGGATGATGAAAGGGAGTCTGGTGTGTAGTGATGTGAAAGAGGAAAAGACATTTCCAATTATTTTTTTTGGGTTGTTTATTTGGTGATAATATCACCAAAGGGGGGATTGCTGGAGCAGAGTTTTCTGTGGAAAATTTATTGGGTTTTGAAGCTCCAGTTTGTCTATATGTCGAAAATTAAAAATATTAATTGTAATCATTAATTATTTGTTTTGTGTGAAAATTCTGATTAACCAACATGAACTAACAAGAGAAACTACACGTGGGAATGCATTCATGTTGCTTAATAATAATGTGCAGGTTTAATTAAATGAATGTTGCTAAGTGCTGTTTGTTTAAAGCACAAAACGCTTTTGAAATAACGTGTATTAATGCTTTACTGTGTTGCAAAAGCTAGATAATTACATACACATAAGGGTATTAGTGGGGTTAACACTGTTCAATCACTATGCTGTGGTAATGTTGTTTTTGTCTCTTTTTAATTAAGATGGTTCGTTTTGGCCTATCATAAAATGGCTGCCGATTAAAGCCTGTACTCGAGTGATCGAATTTTGATGAGAGGGCCTTGCTGAACATGGTCGAGAGTCATCTGACCACAGCCTTCGCCTGGTTTAAAAGTTTTCCGTGAGGACAGCAGCTCTGGGCGTGAGTCCAGGTTACCTTGGAGGACAAGGGAGCCACAATGAACTTTGTGATTACAGTGGTGGTTCCGAGGAAATGTGCGCGCAAAAGTAACATTTGCAAAACTCGAGTTTCCTTCTTCCGTCTTTTTATTTTTGTGATTTTTCTGAGCGGAGATTTTTCCAAATGTAGCAATGCTACATCCTTTCCTGCTCGCTCTGCTCAGCGGTTCAGCGGATATTTAGAACATTTTATGTTTCTTTAATTTGTAAGATTTGTTATAAATATTGTTAGCCTAGAGAGGGTCTAAGGCCACTTCTTCCCAAACCTGCGTTGGTGAGGATCGATGCTGTGAGGACGGCGACTTGGGAGACTTCTACTGAGAGACCTGTCCTGACCCATTCTGACATTTAGCTAGAATAGGTAATTATGAGAATAATGATTTACTCTGATTGAATTTCTTTGAACTAATTTTAGATAAAGTACCATTATTTTAAATACAGTGTTGGTGGTTATTTCTTGTCAATTATTGAGTACACTATTGTGGTTATTATTGTTTATATCATGACTCAAGACAGTGTCAATTTGGTCTTATCGACCTTAGTGTAGATGCAGGGTGTTTAGGAGGTTTCTCTCCCTCCACAGGTTCAGTGTTAATAGAGTAATTGAGTGTATGTTAGTGAAATGGGCCCAAGTGTATGGTGAGTGTATGTGCGTGTAACTGTGAAATTACTCTATCCGTGGAAGTAGGAACAATTTGTAAGCCTTGATCTGCACCATGTGCGGGCACACATGAATGCGATTTAGAGCTCCCCCACACAATGAGGAACTAAACATGCCCGTTGTAGTCACAGGTGTGCAATTGTACAATTGGAGAGGACCATGGTTACCCCACCATGGTCAGGGATGGCATACTGTATGTCTAGTGGCGCTTGCCACGAATGTCCAGCCTCCTATCACCTGTCTCCACCACCTCACCACGGCCTGTCCCTGTGGCTGTGGAGCAGCGCGAACAACGCCTCCTGGTGCTGGTCTCCACCACTGATACGCTGCTGACACTTGAGGCAGCCTCACTGCCGTCCTCCCCTCCCAAGGTGCTGCCACTGAAAGTTCTGCTCTGCAAGTGTTCCACTGCAGTGGTCACCTGGCCTAGGGCCTTTGCGACGTCACCACAATAATGGCCGAGGTCCACCTGCAGTGACACGGAGCGTCGGGACAATACAGCAGTGCTGTTGCACAGCCTAGTGATGGCCTTGGTTGATGCAGTGGAACAGAGCAAGTTCTATCTGTGCCTCCGTCTCTCACTGTGATGCCCTGCTCTGATGGCACGGGTGAGTTCCTGGAGGTCCTCACTCAGTTTTCTGTTCCCCTCTGCCACTACAGTGGTCATGTCCCGCACTGCCTCTGTCAGGGTACACATTTGCTTTGCAAGGCGCGACATGTGTATGCTAATGGTCCCCATGTGTCTCCCCTGCAGGCGCTGGACACACAGCATCTGTGCCTCGATGCCACCATATGGGGAGCTTGCCTGGTTGGCTACATCCAAAGTACTGTGCAGGGACCTGCGCCGCTGCGTGACTCGGCTACGTGCTGGTGGTGGTGCTGGCGGTGTGACAACTGTTGGACTTTAGGGAGATGGTGTTGCAGGACTCTGGCATGCATCCATCACCTGCATGGGGGGACTTGTGCCCTGCGTCTTCGCAGTTTGGTTGCAGTTGGCGCAGCAGGTGGTGGTGGTATGGTTGCTGGTGGAGGTGGGGATTGACCCTCCTGCGGAGTGTCGCCATCAGAATCAGCTGGTGTCTCCGAGATGATGAGGCGGCCGCTGTCATCTGAATCGCCAGGAGATGCATCTGTGTGTGAAACAGTGCATGGTTAGTGGGATTATTACTACATCAGTTTGTAATTTTTCATACATGTCCTTCTATTAATTACAATATTTGAGTCTATGTTTTGCTTTTACTGCTGTTGGGAAATATTTTTGCTTTTATGACTATACTTGCACACCAGGCTGACATGACTACGACTCCCATGATGCACTACTGATATGAGGGAAGATGTGTGGTGCACTTCTGCCTGCACACTGTGATCGAGCTGGGGGGATGAGAATGGGTATACGATATGCAGAGTATGGGCTCAGGCATGCATCTTTCCTTGTTCAGTTGTGTCTGCGCCGGAGGTGTCCATCTGCGTGACTCCCACGACCGCCTCTGGCTCGATGGTCCCCTCGACTAGCTCCTCCAGGGCAGTGTTTGCAGGCACTGTGGATGGTCCCCCTCCTGTGCCAGCTGCCTCCCTGACCCTTTCTGCGATCCTCTCCTTGGCCCTCTTCCTGAGGTCGTACCTACCACCTCTTCTTTAGTTCGTCGATGCTGCGGGGCATCACTCCCACGGCATTGACCCTCTCCCTGATGCGCAGCCATATGCGTCGTTTTTCTGCCTCTGGTACCTTGAGAGACAGCTCTCCGAACAGCCTATCATGTTTGCTGCTCACCCCCTCGATCAGGTGCTCCAGTTCCCGCTTCCCGCTTCCTCTTCCTGGCTGTTTCAGCGCTGGCTGGTGCATACTTGTCCATCCTGGTGAGGGTAGGGTGGAAGTCTTGTCAGTGAGGATTCAGTAGCCTCAGGCTGTGTCCTGTTCCTCCTCCTGTGAGCTCCTCAGGTGAGTGAATGAGGGTGGGGCAGCTGTACTTCCTGGTAGTGATGTCATAAGACCGTTCCCAGAGCGACTCGATTTTTGCGATTTTGCTATTACCTATGTCGCTAATACCGATTTCGGTATTACCGAAATCGCTATTACCGATTTCGGTAATAGCGAAATCGCATTTTGCTAATCGGTGTTCTACTCGCTAATGTGGATTCGGTAAATAATAGCGATTTTTAAGGAATCGCTCATTTTTACCGAATCTGTTGATGCATTCTGAAATGCGATTCCTTAATACCGATTCCTTATTTCTCGCTATTAAGGAATCGCTTTTCACAATGTTGATGCATGTGCACCTTTATCTCTTAATTTACTATCCAGGCTAATAAACAACCAAGTCTGTTGCTCTCTGCAGTACACCCAGCGCAATCTATACAACAAAGCTTTTTAAAGTATACTTTTATAAGTTTCTTTTTCATGTAGCTTGCTGAGCCCTCCCCACCTGTTGATGGCATGTTTCATCATTGGGCTGTGCTCCTCATCGGGCTGGGACTGCAATGTCCAACAGGCCCTGCAAAGGGGCATTTGCTGGAGTTCTTTGCAAAGGAGCCTCCTCTGAGTCTGAGGTGTCAGACCCAGTACATGTGCAGTGATTGCCAATAGGTGAAGGGGAAAAGAATGAAAAGTAATGCCACCTCAAGAAGTTTTAAGTATAGGGATCCTTTGTTACGATTAAAGTCTGTGATGAGCTGAAATTCCCTTGTTTTGTGCAGAGGTACTTGTGATAGCTCCTGATAGATGGTCCTCATTCAACCCTCAAACTGAATGTCTCTCTTCTGCCTAGTGGCCCTCAATATTCCTTTCTTAAGTGAGTAGCGTTAGAGCTTGGAAATGATATCTGGTGGGTGTGTTCCTTTGGGGCCTACGGTTGCCATTATGTGTACTTTGTCCATTTAAATTTCCATGTCAGCAGATTAATCAAGAAGCTTTCGGACCTTCTTCCAGATGTCCGCACCCTCTACTCAAGTGGGAATTCCCCAGATTCTGTCATTGCCCCTTCCTGATCGGTTTTCATTGTCTTTCAAGTTTTCTTCCAGGGTTATATATTCTTCTATCAGACTAAGTGCACCTCGTTTCAGCAGTTCTTGTTATTTGGTTTTGTTGTCTATTGATTACCCCAGTTGGTGTACCCTTTCACCGAAGTCTTGCATGCCTCTTTTGACATCTTTTAAGTTGTTTGCCAAGTCTGTGTGCAGTGTGTTGAGCTCCTTTTGCAGGCCATGACACAACTGTTCTACAAATCTTTTATGACTTCTTGAGACTTATGAGAGGTGTCCATCTCATCCTCCTCCTCCTCCTCACAGGAGAGTGCCTGTGGGTCTACAGCACTCACTTTGTCTACTGGCATATTTTTTTTCTCTGCGCAAGTGAACATATCTTTTGACTTATTTGCCTCTTTTTTCTTCCTTTATCCACAGAGATCTTCTATTCAGGTTAGAGCTTTATGTTTTGTGGTTTGTCCAAATACCTAGTGTCCTGACAGGACAACAGCGCTGTGGGTGGGGGATCACCCAAGAGCCCCCCTGACATCCACACCACCAGAACTCCTCCTTGCTTGCAGGCTTGCTCTGCTGCTGTCTGTACCAGGTGATCCACACCTCCCTCGGCTTAGCCCCTTTCTCAACGCATCCAGGTGGGATTCTCCAACCCTTGAAAGAAGGAGTTTTGCCAGCATGAGGGGGGGTGTTGGGGGTTTATTGCCCTTTTCACAGCTGTTGCAGGTCGTCAGTAGTTCTGTATTTGGGATCTTCACAGTTCACAGGCCCACCAGCAAACAGCTATACCAGCATTACACAACAAATATTTGCAGATTTATCCCACAGTCTGCCCTTACTTTCTTTTCTGCGCTGATGTGGTATAATTGATCAAATGCCCCTCATAGTATGTTGGCGCCAAGAGCTGGCACCATGGAGCGCCAGGTACCACCAATGCAGGTCTCCCAACCAGATGGCAGTTGGCAGCTTCCTACTACTTGATGGTTGCAGCCTGGCTACATACCAAAATTCCTCCCCAAGTGGATTTGCTGAGGCAGGACAGACCCCTTCAGATGCCCACTTCCCTGATCATGGTCCAGCACTTACAAATCACCTGAGCACACCAATACTCCGATCTGACCTCTGAGCTGGCAAAGCACCACATTAGATACAAGGGGTGCCTCAACCTCGTTTGAGAGTCTTCCAGTGTCACTGGAAGGCCCTTCCTCCGTCCACATCTATACAGGCCTCACTGCACCAGAGCCACTTATTTTATGTCAGTAGGGCAATGCCTCCTTCTGGTTTGGGGCTTCCCTTCCTGTCCGAGAGAGGTAACCCCCAGAGTTTTCCCAACCGAGTCTCTTCTGGTTCCCAATAATTCTTTTCTGCTGCATTAATGTTGGGCGATCTCTCTGATGTTACACGTCAGGCTTCTTGCACCCTAGTGTGGCTGAAAACAACCCTACTACAACTCCCATAATGCACCCTCTCTACCATACAGTATCCTCGATTGTGTACTGTCTCTAAAAACACCCATGCATCACCTGGTCAAATGACTAGCGTGGGAATATAGCACATTACTACGCGTGCTATTACCACGCAGTAGGTTACAACGCGGTCTTTACAACAACCGCGTTACCACGCATGGCTTTACATCGCAAGTCGTTTCTACGCCTTGCGCTAGATGGCGCGCTGGACTTAGGAATAGTATAAATTACTATTCCTACTCCAGTTAGCGCAACAGCAGGGAATGTGTTGGATTTAAAATCCAACACATTCCCTGGTGTTGCACGCCACCTAGCGCAAGTCGTAGAAACAACTTGCGATGTAAAGCCACGTGTGGTAACAACGCGGTCGTTGTAACAATAGCGTTGTTACCTACCTGCGAGGTAACAGCAGCACTGTAAACGCTGTTTCCCCTAGCGTGGTATAAAAGAGGACTTCCCACCAATACCTATGCTTGGTTTACTTCTTCCGTGGTACTGGATATCCTCGTTTGGACTTCCTGTTTCCCTCTTGTGAACTGTGTCTACGTAGCGCAACAATCGTGGATTCCCCAAGAGACTCGTGAGGATCTTTGTCACGTTCATCTACAGTCTCTGCTATGCTGCGCTTGGATTCCTACAGTATTTCCCCTTAACAAGGATTTCCTTTCCTGTTTCATGAAAGCACACACACGCGGTACAGGAAAAAGCTGCCGGCCCCGTGCTGACTCATTTCGTGTTACATAGAGAATTAAAAATTTGCTAGCATTCGCGCCAAGAATCTTCAATTCTATTAAGGACACGGAGGCGAGGATTATGCTATCTCTTTCTTTTACTATAAATCACAGCAGCCAATTAAAACATTCAATTAGTTAACACAAACTACATTGTCCATGATGCTTTGCATCAGTCATGCCCTCCTAGCCCCCAATAAGAGCCATGTCCCATCATCCTCTTTCTTTGCTCGAACTTTAAAAGTCCACAATAAGTCAACAAAATGATCCAATAACATCCTCCAACATGGAAGTTTAATGGAAACCAAGTTCCATAAAGAGACTTCAACGTGAAGAAGCTTCTTATTCAGATTTCTGATCTGCTCCTAGAATAAAACATGAACAACCCGTAATTTCTGCTTATTATGAAAGTTTCCAACATTACATCATCAACGGGTGGGTAGGCATGAACAATGATATTGTAACATAGCCGGGTGGGATAATCCTCATCTCCGTGTCCTTAATAGAATTGAAAATTCTTGGCGCGTATGCTAGCAAATTTTTTATTCTATTACAGGATCGGAGGCTTCAGATTATGCTAGTTTAACGCTTATCAAAAAAAAAACCAGATGTTATATCTCCCACTGGCTTATAATAAAACTGCTTAAAAGTTGATTCAGATGACCAATCAGTACAACGCATAATGTCCTGAATGTTAGAGCCGAACATATAAGATTTTGATGCCATGGCACCACGCACGGAATGCGCACCAAACATTTGAATGTCAATGCCTGGTTCTTTCAAAACATATCGAAGCCATTTGGCTATCATCGCAGCCGACACAGGCTTAAAGGGATTTTGCAAAGCAATTAAAAGTTGAGTAGAACCCTCTGGTCTCAGAGAACAAGTACATTTCTCATATGTTTTTAAACATTGCACAACACATAACTTGCATTATAATCAATGTGTCTTGAAAGAGTCTTTGTACGTCCTGTGATAGTAAAGGAAACTCCTTCCGGAGTAAATACTCTACCTGTAATGTCCAGGGCCCGCACGTCCGATGAACGTCTACAAGCAGATAGACATAAAAGCACCGCCAATTTGGCAAACAACTGTTTCCTAGATAGAAGATTGTTCGCTGGCCAACTATTAAAGAGAGAAATTACTAAGGAAACATCCCATAAAGCTGAATACTTGGGTTTAGGAGGATTAGCTACTCTTATGCCCCTAAGAAGTTTACATATCACTGGGTGCATACCAAATGGTTTCCCGTCTACCTAGCAATGGCCCGCCGAAATGGCCGATCTAAAGTTATTCACCGAACGATAAGTCAAACCATCGGCTGCCTTATCCGAAAGAAAATTTACGATATGGGGTAAGCCTGCCCCCATGGGATCCAGGTGCCGTTCCAGGCACCAACCCACCCAACCTTTCCAGGCTGAAGAGTACCGTTTCCTAGTTGAAGGAGCCCTAGCTTGTTTGATGAAAGCTGTACTTGTGTCCGAAAATCCCGGCATCTCCCACTGTTGCCGGAAAGCCGCCATGCCATTAATGACAGTCGCCCGATAGGATTAATGAATGCTGTTCCTTGTGAGGGCCCAGGAGTAGAGACTCCTACCACGGAAGCATCCTGGGGAGATCGCAGCTCATCTCCAGTAACACTGGGAACCAGGGCTGCGATCTCCACCGGGGTGTCACTAGAATCACTTCTGCTTGTTGTTTGAAAATGTGTGATGCCACTCTGGGAATTAGAAGAAAAGGTGGAAACGCATAGTTCAATGCCCCGACCAATCCTGAAGGTAGGCATCCGTCACCTTCACTGCTGGATCCGGCCTCCAACTGAAGAAGCTGGGAAGTTGCCGGTTCTGCCTGGAAGCAAACAGGTCCGTCTGGCAAGGACCCCAAAGTTCCTGCAACCATTGGAATATGCTCGGAAGTAATTGCCAATCATTGTAATCTCTGAGGTGTCTGGAATTCCAGTCCACTATCAGGTTGGACTGGCCCGGGATGTACTCCGCTATTACCGTGATCTGACGATTCAGGCAATAGTGGCAAAAGTCCTTAGCAATCTCTACTAGTAGAGACGATCTCGTGCCTCCCAACTTGTTGATGTACCTCACCGCCGTAATGTTGTCCATTCGTAGAAGGATACAACATGAGGTCTGTTCGGGAGATAGAGTCCAAATTGCAAAGGAACCCGCTAGGCGTTTCAGACAATGGATATGTAGTGATAGTTCTTGGGGAGACCACCTTCCGCCTGTGGAAATATCTCCACAGTGTGCTCCCCAGCCCCAACGGCTGGTGTCGGATTCGATGATAACATCAGGCTGTGAACCGAAAATCGCTCTGCCGTTCCATACTTCCACGTGACCCAGCCACCGCTGCATCTCCTCCCTCACTTCTTGGGACAATGGGACCAGATTCGTGTAAGATTCTGTAAATGCTGGATTTTTAGCCTCTGCAAGGCCCTGTAATGCAGCGGTCCTGGGAAAATCACCTGAATGGAGGATGCTAGTAAGCCCACTACTCTGGCAATGGTTCTGAGAGAGACCACTTGCTTGTTGAGGATTGTCGTGATCTCCTTCTTGAGATCCTTTAATTTCATCTTGGGAAGACTCAATTGTGCCGTCTGGGAGTATTTAACGAAACCCAGGAAATCTGTTGTCTGCAACGGGATCAGAGCTGATTTGGAGTGGTTGATTACAAACCCCAGACTCTGCAAAAGAGACATTGTCATTTGGAGGTTTTGCGAAACTAATTCTGGAATCTGCGCCATGATTAGGATGTCGTCCAGATAAATAATTATGCGAACTCCTTGTTCTCGCAGGTGAGCCACCATCGGCTTCATCACTTTGGTGAAGCACCAAGGAGCCGAGGAAAGCCCGAAAGGAAGGGCCAAATACTCGAACCATCGATCTTTCCATTGAAATTGAAGGAAACGTCGATGTGGTGGAAAAATGGAAATGGACAGTCAGGCATCTTTGAGAGCTAGCCTGACCATCCAATCCCCTTGTTTCAGCAGATCCGTCAAAAGATGGATCCCCTCCATCTTGAAATGTTTGTAAATGAGGTATTGATTGAACTCCCTCAAATTCAGAACTAGTCTGTGGCCACCACCCTTCTTCTGAACTAAGAAGACATTGCTGCAAAAGCCGTGAGGCCTGTTGTTTCATGGTGCTATCACGTGCTTTCACAGCAATTCGGCTATTTAGTTGTCTATAAAAGTACATTCTTGTCGGGAAAAATTGAGTGGTTTGGGGGGTGTGACCTGACAGGGTGTTTCGTAAAATTCCAGATGGTATCCCTGAATGGTTTGAAGTACCCACGCATCTTGTGTCAGGATTCGTCAACTATGAGCAAAGAATTGCACTCGACCCCCCAATGGCAATGGAGACATGTCTGCCACGCTTACCTGTGGCATTTTGCGCCTGGAAGCCAGCTCTGTTACCACCTCCGTGGAATCAGCGTCTGTTGAATCACCGTCTGTTGAATCGCCGGCAAGTGGGGTAGAAGGTGCCCCCTCTTGTTGAATCCCACTCTCCTCTGCCGCGACCACAGTCGCCTCTGGCCCTGTTGAAAAGGCCTTGCTGAAAGACACGCTTAATGCCCGACTGCGCTTTGTCCAGTGATGTGAATGTCCCCACATACTTCGACATATCTTTTACAAAACGGTCTCCGAAGAGATTGCGTTCGTGAGAGGGCCTGGCTCAGCGGCCGCGAGATCGGTGAGATTGGAATCCATGCACATGAGCAAGGATTTGCGCCTTTCAGTGGAAATGGCGCAATTGGCATTACCCAAAAGACATAATGCCCTTTGTGTCCATCCCGCCAGGATATCGTGGGTCCACAGGAGTCGTCGCCTCTTTGGCCACCAGGGCCATTTCTAGGATCTTTGCTAGAGGTCCGAAGACGTCAAGGAGCTTGTCTTGGCAGCTGCGCCAGGCACGGTCGATCCCCTTCTTGGGATCCTTCGCAAACTATTTCAGAAAGGAGAGGAGACTAACGTCGATCTCGGGAGTTTCAGCAACCTTGTCTGGTAAATCAGGCCGAGGACACTCTGATCTGAGCCGATTACGGACTTCCTTATCGAACCCTTTGCGAAGGTTCTCGTGTAGGTACTCGGTATCTTCCGGTGCCGGAGCCCAATCCGAAGATCGGGGGTGTACGATATCGCTTGGGTTGAAGGTAAAGGGAGTATTGGGTGGCATTTCTGGGGTGGCTGAAGCCACTTTTTAGCTTTCTTCTTGGGAGGGGCTTTTTCATCTGTTGTGGTAGTGTCGGTGGTATCTGTATCCGTATAGACCTTCTGCTTGTTCTTCACCTTGCCACCAGTGGAATACCCATGATCCCCCATTTGAGCTTGGGGTAATGAACTTAACGCACTAGCATGCGGCCATTGACTCTTTTTAGCTGCGTGTGTAGCTGGAGGGTTAACAAGCTTGGGTTTGTCTTTAGTGAACCCATGGCGTTTTGCAAAACTCTCAAGCTGCTTAGTAATTGGTTTAAGTGCAGCCGCCAATGCTTGTTGCACAGTGTTTGGTACTGTGCTCTCTATAGCCTTGTTCACCGAGGATTGGACAGAGGCGTCCAGAGCCTCCACTATGTTATCCTCAAGGACAGTCTCTTGTTGTCCCTCATAATAGACATTCTCCTCATCATCCTCATATCCTCCATCTTAAATCTTTAGGAAGTGGTGAAGATAAATATAACTATCAATATAAATCAGGATTGGAGGAGTAATGGGGGGGGGGGCAGCCCACTTTGCACACACTAAATTTCTGTCAAGAAAGTACATAGCCCCCTCAGCAAAGCTGTACTCAAGTTGTTGCAGCCTAATATAGGCGTAGGAGCCAAATTACAAATATATAAGGAGCGTGTGCTCACTCCTGCAAGGCGATGTTTATTGCTGCTGATCAAGCGTCTATCTCCAGCAAAACTTTCCACCTAAAAGTGGTGAAACACTTAATTTCAGAACGATCGCGACGTGCGCAGCCCAACACAAGCCCAAAAAGAGCCCAAAAGGGGCCCAATGGGCTTGCTTGCGCTGCACACATTGGCCGTGAACCACACGGCTCCTGCGGCGTGAACGAGCGATTAGGGAAGCCCAGGACACCAGCGTGCGGTACGCGCGACCGAAAACCGGCCAAATCCACCGCCAAAGCGGTCAGGTACTCTCGCTCCGAGTAGCGCGTCTGTCAGAAATCAAACCCAGCAACACTGGCAATCGGGACAGAGCCCGTCTCTGCGCGCGACGCGCGCTCTCAAAATGTGCAATTCAGACAATAAAATCCCACAAAGCACACAATGCTCAAAAATAGTAAATAAGCAGCATAAATACATGTGTCAACTCATGGAAATTTAAATAACTATAGAGCTAAGCGCTTTGTCAAGCACGATAATTACAATATTTCAATAATGCAATATCAAGAGGGAAAGTACTTAGCTCTGCTGTGAGCAGCAAAGAAAGAGGATGATGGGACTGTGTTCATGGCTCTTATTGGGGGCTAAAAGGGCATGACTGATGCAAAGTATCATGCACAATGTAGTTTGTGTTAACTAATTGAATGTTTTAATTGGCTGCTGTGATTTACAGTAAAAGAAAGAGATAGCATAATCCGAAGCCTCCGGTCCTGTAATAGAATCTGCCGGCCCCGCACGGACTCATAAGGTACAAGTTTTCTTCACGCGCCTCAGGCGGTTTCCCTCTCCCAGCGTGTGGATGAGCTAACGCTCGAGAAAAGACTGCCTCACTACATTGTATCCCTGCATCAACTTTCAGATCAACTGTTTCCTTCTCTTTTGCGAGTGAAGGCAAAGACAAGCCGAAGTCTGCCGCGCATCGTTCAAGTGGTGTTTCCCGGTTTTGGCATTTTTGTGTTTGCCTCGTATGAACGCACTTCGGGCTGAGGCCACCAATTTTTAATTTTGGAGCGCTTATCTGGCGACCAGAGAGCAGGACACTTAAATCACGGATTATTACCCAGGAAGGGTGCTTGATTTTTGTACTCCTGATCTTTCCAGGACTCAAACTCATTGGAAGGCAGACGTATGCTTCTGATACTACTGGAAGACAATACAGAAGTACCTTCAGCTCCTAAGCGGACACTTTATTTTGTTTACCTTACTTGAAGAGACATTTTGTGTGGAGCTCAACCTACATTTAAAAGTGTGAGTATGTAATAGTACACAATCAACAATATAGGTTGGGTGCTTAGGTTATGATCATTAGCTAGGAAGGCTCATTTGTAGTATTTTTAATTAACATTAGTTATCCTGTTTTCTTCTCCCTTTATTAGGTTTTGTGCTTGCAGTTTTGGGGCAAAACGCTTAAGAAACTTTACCGCTTCCACACACCTGTTCTGCTGATGGTCGTTCCAGAGAGGTCCTTTCTTTTTTCTCTTCTCTCCTAGGCGGTATTAGGCATCACCCTTGTGATAGTTCTGCTTGGGCTGACTATACCGTATTGGAGAGCTGAGGTACGTCTTTGCTCCAGTGGATCCTGGTTCTTCTGCTTGACTGAAGTAAGTCCTGATATCTGAGCACTGCGCTCATTCCCCTTTCTTTGTCTTAGTGCCTATAGAGTCTCCCTCAGAGTCTCCTCTTGCTGGCCTATCAATTCCCCACCTACTCCTGCAATTCTTTATAAAAATGTGATGTTTCTGTGGCAACAGGGCAGAGAAGTCCTAATGCTGGGTGTACCCCAGAGAATGCCTCAATAGACTCCTTACTATGCTGCAGCTTCCAATTTATGGGCACGGCAGTCTCATCCCGTCTCAGCTGGTCTGCACACGTATCCATCTCTTAGGCCCACAGCACTAACCATTAGAGCACCAGGTGTCATTTGGCTGCTATTCTTTGATTTTTCCCCACCCAGAAGTGCGGTTGATGGTGGCGGTTGGTGGTGACAGCATTATCAGAGAAGGGCTGGGACACATCTTACTTGACCGCCATCTTGGCCATGTCCCATTACAGGCAAATCGTAGGACAGGAACCAACTAACTGGCAGTGGCTGCTCTCTGAACAGGTGCCATAAGATAGGAAGTTGCTGGTCTTAGTAATGGTCATTCTGGAATTGTGTTGATGTTTGGGGGCCATCTAGGGCTGGAATCTGTGTTTCATGGGCATCGTGGATGGATTCTCTCTAATGGAAAATTTGACAGTAGTTTCACACATACAGTCTTGTCTGTTGCTGGCCCGGAACCATAGCACAGGTGCAACGCAAATAGAAGCAGTGCAAGCTCCTCCCCATGCACACACACAGAACAGTTCCTATGTGGGCATCAATAGCATTGGCTTCCCTCAAACACATGCAGTACTTGTATAGCACTGGTAGAAGACGTGCCCACTCCTTCTCACAAACCAAATGGGCCTCAAGAGTGTAAACATCCTTCATACACACAAAATAGGTAGCACATGGGTACAAAAGTCTATCCATCATTCTCTTTGAGGTGGAAACAATACAATTGTGATTCTGGTTATCTTTATTTTAATTGTAAAACGTCCATTTTATTCATGGATGTTCATAAATCTTGATTTTCAGAACTTTATAATTTTTTTTTATAACAAACAGCCAACCTGTTTTGCTGCAACACTCGCTTTTTCAGGGCTAATAATCAACCAGTCACAGTAATCTAAAGCAAGCTCATATGTTGTTGTTAGGAATAACTAGATATCTTCTCGAAATATATCGAACAGAGTGTTTATTCCCAAGATAAGGGTGTCCAAAACAATAAAATGTATCATTTGTAGTGATAACTTGTAATTCCTCAAATTGTATTATTCATGTCTATGAGAAAGGTATCGATATTAATTGAGAGCGGTCACAATCATAGCTCTAACAATTATTTCAACAAAGTAGGTCCTGCTATTCAAGCTTACCTCGCCCACATAGGTAACAGATGCACATAGGTAACAGGTAGCACAGGTGCATCTACAGGGCAAGTGTACATTGCATACAGAGAGAGCAGGTACCACTTGAATATGGGCTTTGCTACTTTCCCTTTCAATAGCATACTTTTGCACAAATAGATATAGTCCATATCTTCATCATCTAGTTTTGTTCACGCTATAGATGATTATATTGTCCCATTTGAATTCCTGTTAGGTTTTAGTGCTGGGAAATTAAGTAGTTCTAGTGTTAAACAGCAGATATTTTGAAAGCCAGTGATAGCGCGTGGCACAGCGGAAAGATGGTTTTGGCTAACCAAAGCAGAGTATATAACATTTATACCACGTGCTGATACAGATGATAAAATCTCTATTTATATGACTGAGATTCGGCCCATATTAACGTCAGGTCCCCTGACAGATTGGAGAGTTTGACAGGGATTTGGCAAAAGTTTTAGATGAATATCCCCCTCATGAGGACCTAGAACAAAGGGAATATTTTTACAAAACCACACCATAAACAACTACATATATATATCCCACTATTTACAATAATGAATAACAACAGACTCAGTTTCTCTATTACTTTGCTTTTATCTATTTTCCTTGAAAGCATATGAAATGGTCAAACAAAGATACAGTATCGAACTTGAATCCTCACATAAGAGAACACAATTCAGTAATTCAATAACATCTCAATTAAGTAGCATGAGTTGAGTGGATAGTGTAAGAGACAAAAGAGCATACGATCAATACAAATTCAGTATTTCATACGAACCTAAGAAAACTATAGCACAGCGTGCTAATAGCTGGATATGCTAACCCTCCAGCCAGAAGGGGAAGCTTGAGCAATCCTCACAAAGTATGAGGAGCAAGATTAAGGAGTCAGCTCACAGACAGCATCAGCCAAAGAATCTCAGAGAAAACAGCTCACATGAAAGCCTCACACAGACTTCTCGTTCAGCCCTGACCACTTCTCCCAACATGGATTCTATCACTAATAGTTATACCCTAAAACTAAAAAGTCCATCCCTACTCCTGTATCAAAATCCGGGAAAGTCTCTCTCGGCATTGATCTTGAAACATACGGTGTTAAGTCACACCATTTACGTCACTCTTCTCTTTCAAAAGTTCTTTGTTCAGTTTTACGCTGTCATCATTGTCCTTCAGCAAAGGAAATAAAAATCTTCTCCTTTCCGGACACACGCACATCAGAACAAATGTTGTAGCAATTTACAAGCACAGTTATCCACAAAATTTTCCTTGGACAGCAGGAAGTCTCGCTGATACTCCGAACATGTAGCAGCCATCGAGACATAAACAGATTCTGTTATTTGCTCAAAATAAAAGCTCTATTTCATTATTCATTTCAATCTTACTCTAATATGGATACAATCATTTAAAACTATTATTCAGAGTAATTAATATTCCTTGATTAAACAATAAACGATAAATGATAAACACATCTTCATTCCATATTTGCTCATGGAAATAATATTTTTGCTCCTTCTTTTGCTGTCTTGTGGTATAGGAATCATTTGTGGCCTACCTAAACCCACTTTAATTTTCCCGCACTTCTCTCCTTTCTTTTTTTCCCCAAAACTAAAGGTTAATAATAATTTTTTTCTCTTCTCCTTCATTTAGTTTCAAGCTTTGTTAATGATTTTCACACCATGGAAGGTTTAATCTGAGCAGGTTTTATTTACGAAAACCCCCCTCCATCACCAGTGTGTGGTATTTGATGTATTTACTTTGTTTACACAACAACAGCATTATAATTACTGATTTATTGGTTTTTTTGTTTAGGAAGGGCCTGCTGTGTGGATGCGCTCCTTCTCCCACCTCTCCACTGTAGTAATTAAGTCTAGTAGCCGAGATGTAGTTTCTGTTGATTTATCCAGTCTTAGGTACAGGATGGTATGTTCATATAAAGCAGCCCCACCAGGAGCAACCTGCCTGCTGCTCAGCCCATGCTCCAACTGTCACACCTCACCTCACAGGCACCCAAACATGCCATTAATGTCATCACATCAACATTCCACGCAGCACATTCACACTGGCTGAGCAGCTGGGGATAAAGTAACAAGGTAAAAACATAAATGGGATACTAAATAACCTCCCCTATTATATAGCACAAACAATAAAACTGCAAACTTGAAGGAAAGTTTAACAATAAGAACCATAAAAAGAGAAATATGGTAAAGTGCACAAATGCATATAAATTTACAACAAAAACCACAGTAAGCATTAGAGAAAATATAGAGAAGAAGCACAGGAAAAATATACAAGACAAAATTAGGAAGATGCAGTAGACGAAAAAACAAGCAAAGATGAAGATAGTGCATAGCAAAAGAAATATACAATCACTGAGAAGATGCGTAGATATCACCATAAATTTATCACACATCCTCTCCCTCTATAAATTTCATAAACTATAGCATATAATTTGGCAGAAGAAACATGTTAACTGAACGACAAAATCGCACCAATGACAACAACCAACCAAACCTACTTGCCAGACAGGCATGAGAGGATGAACAACACAGCACAACATGAACAAGTCATAGGCACAACTCACACACTGTTAAAAAAATAGAAGATGTGAGTGTAGGACACCCGATCAGACATACTCAAAGACAAAGGTGAGCAAAATAACCAGAAACCACAGGGTACGCACACACCAAACCAACATCCTTACAGTGTGAGGAAGATAAGGGAAAACCGTGAAAATGAGCGACACCCACCCATACAGTTACTCCATGCGTAAGGGTAGCAAACAAAGCATGTGAAAATGGGTTACTAACCCATATAGCCACTCCTAACGTAAAGGCAGCAACCCGAACAGGTAGCACGAGGTGACTTACATACTTTTAGCTAAAACATGAGGCACAGGGTGACTTACGCACAGTCAAATTAAATGTGTAGCACAGGGTGACTTACACACAGTTAACCAAAACATGTAGCACAGGGTGACTTATATACCATCAATCAAAATGTGTGCAAAGAGTGGCTTAGACACAGTCAAACTAAATGTGTAGCACAGGGTGACTTACACACCGTGAAAACAAAATGTGTAGCACAGTGTGACTAACACACCGTTAACAGATCTCTCATGTAAGGGTACGACAGTTAACCTATACAAAAACAAACACTTCCCATAACACAGTCACACGTGTAAGGTATGTGTACAGTGCAGTGTAGCAGAAATATAATGCAAGAGATATGGTAAAGCGTCCATGCAACCACCTGGTGCATTATGTGAGAATCAGCAAAACACATTTGGCAAAACCCAGGCAAATGCAGAGCAACTTTTAAACAGGGCAAGCACGCCCCCCTAAAGATACTGGTGAGAGAAATCTCACAGCCTCTACATGGTACGTGATTTATACCAAAGCACAAGAAGAAACACCATAGGCACGGCAAGAATGAAAAGTATTGAAAATAATGCATGACTTAGGGAGATCACATTCATGTCATGGCATATTAGATGTTAAAAAAAAACTAGAGACATGTGCAACTGATGGAGCAAGGTCTCACAGAAAAGAGACTTGCTTGTGAGCGATCTGCTCCTTTAACTCACTAACATCTTAATAAATACATTTTGTGAATAACTTATGCGCACCACACCAACATACGGGTTAGTGAAGCTTGCATATGTGTTTGCTAACGTTAACAACTCGAACGAATTACTAAAACCGCTTTAACAGGGAAATTTTTACTGCGCATGCGTTTACTGCATCTATGCAAATATGACACACTAAGGCTTGGAGGGAAATTCTTGCGCATGAGCTAAAAGCACTAAAATTGAGTCTTGTAGACTCGCGTGCATGGCACCTGCTTAGCCGAAGCGAAACCGAGGTATTTAACTAATGCTAATGTGGAGAAAGTATTAATAAGAAAGGAGGTTAGAATAGAGATGGGTGGTATACAGTGAAGCCATTTATTTTTTAAAGTAACATCTGTCTTTCTGACTTTATCACTAGTGCGTATTTGGGCCTCTCATGTATAGCTGAAGTGAGCTGAGTCACATGATAATGGCGCCTGACAACTGAAATTCAACCCGGAAGAATGACATAAGGGTCGGAAAGAGGACAAGGTCCCAGAGTGCCCGAGCCTGAGAACAGGCCTTGAAAAGTTCATGCTGAACGGATCTACATGTTAGATTATCACAATTGTTGCAGATGAAATGTGAATGCGGGTGGGAAATAAAGATCATGAATAAAACTTAAGAGGATGGGTCTGTAAACAATGGGCTAACAGAAAAAGTGATATGTAAGCATGGTGTGATGATCTTTCCTCCCCTTGCCTGACCAATCAGATTTCGTATTTTTACGATATTGGAACTTTATTGTGTGGTACATGAAGGACAAAACGGTATAATTGAGGTAGTTTTTAGTTAGTTAGAGACGGAGATTTGCAGAATGCTGCAGAGCCCGGAATGCTGTCGGTGTAACGGGTGATACTGATGCTGAGAGAGATGCAGTGAGATGCTGATGAAGAACCAAATGCAGAACCTACTATCTAAACTTAATTGAGTTAGAAAGAAGATCACGGAAGAATCTCGAGGAGGAAGAGAGTGTCAGTGAGGGGTGCGACCCAAGCGTTAGTATTAGATGGGTCATCTATCCTGTCCTGATTCCTGTCCTGAAGCCTTTGTTGCCTGATCTATCCCGGGGGACCCATACCAGCCATTTGGCCAAGGGGTTGGTCTTCACACAATTCGTGGTAAATATAACTTCGTACATTTGCAGATGTTCTTTTCTCTCTGTCCTCTCCTTTCTGAGCATTGATCATTGCGTGAAACCAAAGTATGTGCCTAATTAAATTGTTTTTCAAAGATTGATGGTGACTGCACCGTGTATTTGAGATGGTTCACATGAATTTAATTTAGATAAAGATTTAACCCTTTTCCTGAGTCTGTGGTTATTTTATTACAATAAAAGAATAGGTTAGCTTATGTCTTTTCACCATCAACCAGTTCAACTAATGGTCCATCGACCGGAGGAAATAACTTTTTGATCAGTGAAAGGTGAGTTAGGAAAAAGAAGTAACTAATCTAGAATTGCGAAACTCATAAAACTTTGACTCCAGCGGTTTACCCAGATTGTAAGTGTGTGTTTATGGGCCCAGGTGAGTATATGGTATTGGAGTATCTGTTGTTGGTATATCGCTGGATCACCACAATCAATGGTACAATACAAAATGTAAATATGCGCACTCCCAAAGCACATGCTAAAACATTGTAGCGTTCATGCACTCATGCATAGGCAGCGAATTCACCATGAAATGAAAGAAAGTGTAAAACGGATCATCTCCCCAAACCATATCCAGATAAACTTGAGTGGGAGATATCTCACTCGCACAGGTATGAATAGTCATCCACATTAAAAAAAAAAAAAAGTTACCCGTAACAGTTTGTATGTGACATGAACACCAGGAAATAAAATTCGATATGGCATATTAAATCCAGGTCGAAGGTGTATTCAGGACTGCAGAGGGTCCGTGCAAGCACAGGTCACAGAACGAACAATTCCTGAAGGACAGAGACCTTTGAAGAATGTACTTGTAAGAAAGAAAGAAAGTGATGTAAGATCAGTCAAACAGCGTGCTCTGAAATAGACTGGTCAGTACGGGGCATTACGTAACACTGGATTTAGTGTACTGCCTCCCACAAGATGGAGACTTGCAGTGGTGACGCTCGCTGGGTGGCTCATCCCTGCTGGAAAATGCCTGCCATCAACTTGGCAGACGCACAAAAATTACGTTGTCAAAGGAGATCCCTCGTCTGCTCCGCGCGACTCCATAAACAAGGTAAGCTGCACACGCTATATTATAAATTTAAACTGGAGCAAAACAGTTTCTCCGGCCTCACAGTGGGCAAAACTTTGAGGTAACGACCAACAAATTAAAAACAGAATTAGTCTCACTTTTTTTAGCAAAGTGGTTTGGTAGTATCTTTGTCAAACAGGTAACCCGCTACTCCTGTAGAGGTAGTTCACACCGTAAATGCAGGTGCAGGTAATCTGGCCACTAAATAGTTTGCCTGTCCGACTGGCAGAAGATTTAAGGCATAGTCTGACTGGATCACCGGCTTGGTTAAATTTTTATTAAAACGATGGGTCCCAAACAAGTACTAAAGCAACACGTCTTGGCTGGGATCATCACGCGTGAAGGACTCATCTGGATACTTGTGTATGGGAGTAGAGAATGTGGCAAAGACGAGTTTTCTTGACAGGGATAACAGGCTCTAACCTAAATGTCCCATGGCTTGTCACAGCCAGAACATTGTCTTGTTCTTGGACAATTTAGAGAAACCACACTGTGTAAGCAAACACATGCTCGGTTGGGGGCGACCGATGTGTAGGTCACTGGTGGGCTGATAGTCATTAGAGCAATGTGTCTCTCCAGTTCCTCTTGGTAACCTTAATGTACTTTAAAAGTTCTTCTTTTTGTTAGCTCCTTGGTATAGGTTTCTTCTTTCAATATTTTCTTTTGTAGCACACAGAGTTTCTTTTTCCATGAATCGTTGCCAAAAATATGTATTAATTAAGTCCAGTAGCTGAGATGTAGTTTCTGTTGATTTATTCAGTCTTAGTTACAGGATGTTATGTTCATATAAAGCAGCCGCACCAGGAGCAGCCCGCCTGCTGCTCAGCCCATACTCCAACTGTCACACCTCACCTCACAGGCACCCAAACATTCCATTCATGTCATCACATCAACATTCCACGTAGCACATTCACACTGGTTGAGCAGCTGGGGCTAAAGTAACAGGGTAAATGTATAAACATGATACTACATAAACCAAGCCCTGGAACGCCCTCCCCCTTCACCTCCGAACATCACCCTTGCTGAAGAACTTGAGGAAGAGACTTAAGGCCTGGCTTTTCGACCAAGCCCAGCAACCCAGCACCTGGATACCCTCACGGGTGATAAGCCGTGCCCTACAAGTACTGATTGATTGATGCCTTTGCCTGTCATAAATGCACAGTGAGATTCACTAATAACCCTTGCCCATTCTTTTTTGTTTAATAAGGCATTGGGAGTTTTCTGTTGACATATGTTCGATATAAGCATTTGCACTTTACTTTGTATCTTTGTACTTTACTATGTATACACCAGTGCACAACATTTCTTGGGATTTGGCTTTCTGAGTGGCAAGTTACTTATTATCTTGCACTTTATATATCTGCATATTGACTGTTTGGTTGCTTGGAGCCTGTCGGAAATGTACAATTATGCCTACCCTCAGATGAATAGGTATTTCAATGGCGGGGGCTATAGAACTTTAATATTTGCCATTTGACATATGGTTGACATAAACAGTTACACTTTAGTATGTATCTTCGCACTTTTTTATGTATAGAACAATGCAGGACATTTCTTAATCGCAAGTTGCTGACTACTGAAGTTTTTTGGAAACTATTGAGAATGTACAATTACGCCTAGCCTCAGTGGAAGATGTATATAAAACGCAGGGACTATAGCACTTTAATATTTGGCGTTCTTTCACTGCATAGGAATGGTTTTACTTAATGAAATCTAACAGAAAAAAAAGACATATGCTTAGCCATTTCGATGTTTAAATGTGTTTCACTGCATTTTATTTATCTGTAGGGGTTCACAAACACTCTTTGTAATGTTCTGTGAAACATCTCAGGAGTGCAGAAACACGATTAATTTTAGATGACTAGGTATTAAAAGGCATAGACTAAAGTATTTTTGTATGATTCTGGGGGCATATCATCAAGGCGCCGCGATAAAATTATCGCGCTTTAGCGTCCGTTTTCCGGTGAAAAGCGGTGATAATTTTATTGCATTATCAGCAAGCTCACGCTATTGCGTGAATCCTTGCCTTGGCGCCCTTTCCCTCAACGCCCTGCTGTGCATCTCTAATGAGATGCAAAGTGGGCGTTCCGCTCAAAAATAATGTGAGAAATGTCGCTAACCGACATTTCTCCTATCAACAAACCTCCCGCTAACTTGCATGGCGATAAGAAAAGTAGTGCTAACCGCGCTTATCGCTACTTTTCTTACGCCTGCTATCAGTCTGACTTAGCCATTATATCCAATGGAAGGTGGATATATTGGCTAAGTCTCTCCTGCCCTATCAACAACGTATCGCCAATCATTGTGCGATTATCGCTGGATTTCCAGCGATAATCGCACAATTGGCAGCTAACTCTGGAATTTTTATCACTTTGGAGATAAGCGTCGTTGATAGCGTGCTATCTCCGCGATAAATCCAGTTTAGCGATAATTATTGCCGGTTGTTGCTGATATGCCCCTCTGTTCTGTAGAAGAAAACTTAGATTTATGAAATTTTGCAGAAAAAGTATCTTCTAGTCAAGGGTATGTGTACATTTGTATCAATTTTTTGTGTTTAATCGATTGGTATATTAGATGTATTATATTGTTCTGTAATGCATTTTTGAGCTTTGGTATCACCAAAATAAATAAAAATGAAAAACAAAACCCTTCAACATTCATTCGTTTTATTTTGCTGTCATTGTAACCTGTTGTTTGAATTATGGATTATTGTGTTCACAAAGTAAACATCTGTGTGCACAAAGGCTGTTTTAAACATGCAATGTAAATACGGGCACTTTGTTTAAAGTATCCACTATGTAACATTTTGCTCTGTATGCCTTTTACCTTCACCACCTACAACACAAACCTAATCTTCTGTCTTCTTTTCATAGAGCTCTCCTTTGAGGGCAGAGCTTAATTCTGCAAATGCAAATTGTTGTGCAAAGCGTCCCTTTTGAATTGTTGCTTATGACAGCTATAGCTGCAGTGTTGGATAATACAATAAATAAAGTGTACCTTGTTTAAAATTGGAGGCTTCATTTACAAACAAATGACGCAGCGTGGTGCTGCATGCCATTTTACTGCACTGAGCTGCGTCAATATAAAAGTACAGGGATGCGTCGTATTAACAACAATATAATGTATCCCTGTGCTTTCCCCTGTGCTGCGCAAAATTGGTTGCTATGCGCCAGCGCATGCACCCTTGCGTCATGTTGCAAGGGTTCCTGCGTTGCGGGAATTATTGTTTTCGTGCAGGAAAGGATACCTTCCTGCACAAAAACAATCATTGATGGCATTCTATCTTTTTATGCGGGCTGCAGAATGCAGTATGCATAGAAAGAGGAAAACGCAATAGCAACACCCATGAAACGCCCTTTTCACGCAGAGTAATGCATGAAAGGGGCCTATATTTACAAAGCTATGAAAAGTCATGCAGGGTGACCTTACGTGGCCTTGTATTAGATTACAATTCGTCAAACAGTATCACTCGATAGATATCACATCATCAGTGTCCCTCCTTCACATGCACTGTGTAAGGCAGTGGTTCTTAACCTGTGGTCTGGGGATACCTAGGGGTCTACAAAGCCTACTCAGGGTGTCAGTGACTGCTTAGAAAATTAAATTATTTTAACAGATTAGTGTATATAAATAAAGAAGTAATCTTCAAAACTGAAAATCCTAAAGTGTTCTCATCATTTGAAGTAATTTGAAATTGGAGACTGAAAATTAAGTTAGTATCTTCAGATTGATTAGAGGGAAAATAGAAAATAGTGCAGACGATGAGCGTCCTCAGCTGAATTTCCCATTAAAATTAAAATGTTGATTTGTTTTATATTTGTGAATTAAAATAAATATTTAATCATTCGTGTATTTGATGGATGCTTGTTGCTATATTATTTGTGTTTCAAATCATCAAAAATACTTAGGCCTGTCTCCTCAGCTACCAGTACTGTCTCGGCTAGGCCCCCCAGGTTCTAGTAGTGATTGAGTGGGGGTCTACAGAAGGCAAAAGGTTAAGAACTACTTGACTTGTGTGGGCTATCAAGCATTGGCATCTTGCCCCTGACAGGCTCTACAATTCTATGCTTTGTGACTGCAAAAACAGCAGTAAATATTTTTGCATACACCTGAGGGTCTTAAGGGGGAAGGAACACCCTTTGCACACCCCTTTTCCTTGTGACTCGCAAGGGAAGGCTTTGTTGCACTGTGATGTGTAATGCCAATTATGACTCATAGAGCACTCTGTGCTTTTGAAGTGAGACTTTGCATTTTTAATGTCAGTTTGGCTTGCTGTCCTTACGCAAAGTCTATGTTCCTCAGTTCCCTCATCTGAAAATAACTGTGAAAAATATCACTGCATTGTAACTAAGAGGGGAAAACTGAATATTTCATAGTGATTTAACAATTTATATGAAAACTGTATGAGCATTGTTTTCAGTACTGTCTTGTACCATGCCATAGTGAAATTTTATTAATTTACATATTTAGTTATTTATGACTTTTATATAGCACTACTTTTAATCCGGAGGGTGTTAGTGTCTCTTACATTTAACAAAGTATGCGAGAGCAAGGTCTCTGAAGAACATCAATAAACCACAAACAAGAGGAATTCATGAAGAGGAGAGTAAAAAAGAGGTAGAATAGAGTACCCGAGTTAAAGGGTCAGTTTGCCCAGCCATTCGTGATTGCAGGAATGAGAAGTCGCTAAACGTTGTGGTGAGAACTGAATAATAAAGTTATCATTTATGCTAAAAAAGGGACGTTGTTTTCCTAGCATCTCACATCTTCAGGGAGAGACTTCCACCATGATGTATTAGCTCCAGAGCAGGATTGTGTTGTTACTTATTAAGATTTGATTCAAGTTGTACAACTTCTTTGCTGAGGCAATGCTTGAATTAAAGCACAGAATCCAATTATATTTAAGATCCTTGGTGACCACTCAGTCTGCTGGGTCACCGGAGGCCCCACCTCCACCCGACCAGGGGAGGATCTCCCACCACATTTAAACCTTCAAAACAAAAAATCAATGGAGCTGATGCACATGGCATTTTCTCAGTACGCGTGGATTCCATTGAGGATATTTCCCTGCATGGGTCTGAATATGCGATAGGATGTCAGCCACAAGCATGGTGGTCCTCTTGATGTTGTAAAAGTTGGCTTATCGGCATCATCCTCAGCTGAGTAAACGTCTACAAAGAAGGAATCGGCACTCCATCACGCCGCAGACCAGGACATTTGTCCCTAATATCAGACGCCCGTCATCCATACGGCTCCACTCTTATTATTATCATCTGCGGCAATCCTTCACCAGGTTCACACGGGAATAAAAAGTTTTGCTACATAAAGAACATATCTTGAACCCATGAATGAAATCTCCGCTCATTCAAGTCCTTTTGATCGACATATGTGAATTTCCATTCTAGCAGATAGAACAGGCTTTATGACCACCACCTGTAACACCCGGCAACGCTCTTTTCTTTTTCTGTGAAATCCCATGGTTATAGGCTTTACATCAATTATCAGACCGTCAAACACCACCTCCAGATAAATCCTTCACCTGCCATCTACTCGCTAGACTACACCTTGAAGAATTGTGGCATTTCCTGACGAAGGCGTGCTTTTCGCCGAAACGCGCGTAGAAGATGATCATATGGCCACAGATTTGTCTTTACTTTTAATTGTTGTTGAATACATTGAATGTCTATACTATGTATAAATGCATTGTTGAATTGTTTTTTTATTGATTTTGTTCATGATTCTGTGAGAATCATATTAACAATAAACATTTATGTGATATTTTTTTAAAAATACTGTTTTTGGCTATACTACTTGGACACGTTTTAAATAACAATATACAAAACATGTTAATTGCCTAGGAAGTCATATTCGCACTGTGTTGTAAAAGTTGCACCATTGTGGTAGACTGGTAGAGGCCAGTGATTGATTGCTGGCAAAGCTGGTAAAGTCTCCATTTGCCATCACTTAGTGGCCTCGACACCGCTAGATGATGGGGGAGAACCACAGCTGTTGTGGTGCTTAAGCTCTTCTAAACCTTAAATGACCCCATAAGTCTTTTTAAGGCAAAGTGGCTGAATTCGGGGGGGGGGGGGGGGCTAGGTGGTGCCGTGCAAGATGGCCGCACTATCGTGAGGCTCCTGCCGCCCGGCACCTAAATCCGCTACTTATCCTGCCCACAGGCACCTGCTCCTGCCCCGGACGCAGCCACCGCAAGCCTGCCACTGGCTGCGGAGGGGCCGGCATTCCCACACCGCTGAGACGTCTGGGGAACATGGATCAGAGGCCCGGCGGGTAACATCATCACGCGAGGCTGCGGCTACGCATGTGGCGACTAGGCCTCCCGCCCTGGCACTTGAGAGAGGCGTCGCGCGCCGGGGGTGCACGGGTCAGCTGCACGGCCGCTCCCCGTAGCAAGATTGAGGCACCCGCCGCTGTACGGTGGCAGCATCGAGAGGTGCAGACGTGGTAAGAGGCGCACCGCGCTAGTGACGTCCACAAGGCTCTCCCATCCTCCTGCACTGGGCACGCCAGACGGCATCGTTAGCTCTCACTGCACCACACAGCGCGCCGCCTGGGATCCTATCATGCGGCTGTGCTGCCACATGCCCGGACATTTGCATTTAGGCGCTTCCTCCACATCCTCGCCAATGCCTCAGCATAATGGCTCTCAGAGGGGCAGCCGCTCCTCGTGCTGGACTCACCTGACCTGCAGTCGACTCTGCCATAACTGCCTCCCTGCCTCGCGTGCACACAGTCTTCACAGCACTCGGTGAGCATAGAGGGCATGCTCACTTGGCGCCTTTTGGGCGCTAGACTCCGGCCACTCCCGCCCCATTGTTGCCATGGATCACCCTGCTGAGCACTCCTAGAGGGGGTGTGCAGGGGTAGAGCCCCAGTGGCACTCGATCGTGCCCCCCTTGCGCCGTCTACTGAGAGTGCACCAGTCGCTTCCGCTACTATCCCACTCGAGGGGTGCCGAGGTCACCGCGACCTGAGCTGCTGATCACCATCCAGGCCCACAATGGGGAAGCCAGACACAAGACAACTGCGCCTCACTTTTGAGGCAAAGAAACTCAATCATGCTCCCCAAGACGAGCGAGACGCATCGGGGGGACAAACCACCCCAGATGCCTCCACCACACGAACTGAGGAGATGAAGTCTATCCTTCAGGAGGTCCGGCAAGGCTTTGCTACCATGGCTGACAAAATGGACAGTATGTCGACGTGCATGGACACCATTGTTCATAAACTTGATGGTCACGAGGACCGCCTCAGGGAGGCAGAGCGCTGTATCTCGGACACTGAAGACACCACTGCTCAGGTCACCACACAGGTTGCACAGATGGACAGATTATTGAAAATTATAGCGGCCAAGAACAAGGATTTGGAGGCGAGAAGTAGACGCAACAATATCCGCGTCCTAGGTATTCCGGAACCCACCAACACCCGGAAAATGGAGGAGTACATTGAGAAGTTATTGATCTCATCCATAGGAGCAGAGTCCTTTTCACCCCAGTTCATCGTAGAGTGCACACACCGCACCCTGGGGCCTCGCCCACCGCCGGGAGCACACCTCGCCCCATTATCACCAGACTCTTCAATGACAGGGATCGCGACACTGCACTTCGAGTGGCGAGAAGCAAGCAACAACTCACCTTTGAAGGCGTCCCGTTCTCTATATATCCCGACTTCACGGCCACAGTTCAGGAGGACAGGCGCAAATTCACAGATGTGAAAAAAAAAAAAAATAGGCCCAAATAGACTATGCTTAACTTTATCCCGCGTGCCTCAGGGTGATCCATCAAGGCAAGCAACGATTCTTCACCAAACCACAGCAGGTGGATGAATTCTTAAAGCATCTTAAACACACCAACGACACTTCTGGTTCTCCTTCCACATCTCAACGCTCCTCCTCCCCGATCGATGAATCCAATTCACGCTGAATTCCAGCCACGAGGTCCAAAGGAACAGAAGCGCACAGCGACAGACCGAGCCTCATAGGCTCTGTAGACACCTTCCAGAGGTTCCACTCCAGACATTGCGACGACACCAAATGCCACTGTGGGCCCCTCCTCCCCTGTTGCGCCGGGCACCCTCGGCCCTCTCTGAGATCACCCACACCATCTACCACGATCTCGGATACCGAGGTGTACCCGGGTCGTCACCTAGAGGGTCCCCCCAGCGGGCAATCCCCCACTGCTTACCTAGATAGGCACCAAGCCACCATAGTGATGCTCCAGGAAATGCACAGCAACCCCGCACACACTAATAATTTTGAACAGAAATGGGCCGCCCACAGAATTTTCTCATCCTATTCCTCCTATGCCAGGGGGACAGACATTCTCATAAAAAGGCGTGTGCCCTTCACCCTGGCAGGCGCGCTCATCGACCCTGATGGGACATACTGCATTGCATGGGGACGTCTGGGCACAGATTCCGTAACACTAGCATGTTGCTATGGTCCTAATGTAGACACCCCAGACTTCTTCACGACCCTATGGAGCAAGATCGTGGAAATCGGCTTAACCCACGTTATATGGGGGTGGGGTTTAACGTGGCACATGACCCCTCCATTGACCGGTCCAACCCTGCCCCACACCATTACACAAACTCCTGCGCGGCCTTACAAGGCATCACTCAAACAGGCCTCCTTATTGATACATGGCGCCACATGCACCCACATGACCGCACAGGCACACACTTTACTATGCAGGCCGCTTCATGGGCACGTCTGGACTACTTGTTTCTCTCACAGGGACTTGGGCCTGCCATTACCTGTGCCACGCACCTGGTGCAAACCTTTTTATGCACCCCTTTCGAATTGGATGAGGTGCGCGAGGCCATCATGCATACTCAGTCCGGTAAGGCCGCGGGCATGGATGGCATACCTATTGAATTTTATAAGACCTATTTTGATCAACTAGCTCCCATCCTCCGCGAAGTATATGAGGATTCCCTGGAATCTGCTGCGCACCCCCCCACTATGCGAGAGGCTCTGATGACTTCCCTGCATAAACCTGGGAAATCCCCTAGTCATTGCAATTCGTATAGGCCGCTATCATTGCTCAATTGTGACACAAAAATCCTAGCTAAACTAATAGCTAATAGGCTTAGCCTCCTCATGGACAAACTAGTTCTTCTGGTCCAATCCGGCTTTGTGCCAGGTAGATCGACCACCCATAACCTACGGACCCTCTTTATGGTTCTTCATAATGTATCGTCGGAACTTCCCTTGGCCGCAGTCTTCCTCGATGATACTAAGGCATTCAACACAGTTGAATGGGATGATGCGACGAATGGGCTTCCCTCCACTCTTTCTATTGTGGATACAGCTTCTATATCAGCGACCAACAGACAAAGTTCTCATTAATGGCCACATGTCCACTGCTTTTGACATTTCCCGGGGCACCAGGCAAGGGTGCCCATTGTCGCCCTTACTTTTCGCTCTAGTAGTGAAACCATTAGCGGCCAAGCTCCGGCAACACCATCAACACAGGGCCCTTCGTTGCAATTTACGACAGATCCTCGTATCTCTATATGCGGATGACATAACCCTATACATTAGAGATCCGCAAGAGAATCTGAATCCCATCTTGCGTGAATTTATTGTTTTTGGGCAGCTCTCCGGCATCCAAATTAATTGGAAGAAATCCAGCATATTCCCTCTTACCCCATCGACTATTAAATTCCTGCTGGACTGGTGTGACACTGACTTGCGCTACTTGGGGATTCGTATTTCCCGAGACAGGGAGGAGCTGATGCGCCTTAACTATGGAACGGCCATCGTGCGTATCAGCGACTACGTCACCCGCTGGATCGCATTACCATTATCTCTGGCAGGGCGAGCCTCCTTAATTAAAATAGTCAAACTTCCACAATTACTCTATTTATTTTTAA
The DNA here is from genome assembly GCF_964204655.1 of Triturus cristatus. Taxonomy (NCBI): domain Eukaryota; kingdom Metazoa; phylum Chordata; class Amphibia; order Caudata; family Salamandridae; genus Triturus; species Triturus cristatus. The sequence goes on along the minus strand of NC_140588.1, from coordinate 801,507,962 downwards.
ACATCCCTTATCACCCCGGGGGATTCTTCTTCAAAACGTTGCGCGCTGAGCTGACCCGTCTGGTGTGGGGTGGTAAGCAGCTGCGTCTTCAATGGAATGTCCTCACTCGATCTTACGCGCAGGGAGGCTTCGATATTCTTGATTTTGAACTGTACTATTTCAGCGCGCAGACTCACTTTGCTTATTTTTGGGTACACCCCCCACCAATATATGCCACAAGTGGCAGCAGAACATTGTCTGGCTGACCCTATACCTATTGACGGTGCGCTTTATAAAATTGTAAATCCGCAGGATAAGGAACCCAATTCACTCATGTGCACGATCACAGCCTGGAATCGCATAGCCACACTCATGCAAAGCCCCATGCTTTACTCTCCATCACCCCCTCTCACATATCACCCCAATATGCCACTCCTGCAAGAGACGGCTTTTCATCGCCTTAAAGAACGCATCCACGTCACTACATGGGGGGATTTGTATCAGGCCGGCACATTTCGCACCTCTGACCTCTTTTTTTGCGGACATCAGCCAACCCTCCTAGACGTTTTTCTCTATGTGCGCCTCCGTCAGGGCATCCGCTCCAACACCCTAGAGTTCCAATAGGAACCTCTTTGTCTTACCCCCCTCCACACAATGCTCAGCGCGACCTCCCCGAAGCGGCTGGTTTCCATGATATATCACATAACACACAGTCAACGGGAGGTCCCCCCATGCCCTGCCCGCACGCACTGGGACACAGAACTCGGCTATGCAATGTCAGACGATCAATGGTCTTCCTGCTGCGCGCAAACCAAGCAAATCTCTGCCAGCAGCAGGCTCTGCATCATGCACTATAAATTCCTCCACCGCCTGTACTATACCCCTGCTAAGATGTGCAGATATAAGTTCAGGGACTCGGACTGTTGCGAAAGGTGCGGAGGCCCGGGCGCAGATTTCCTACATCTTGCTTGGGACTGCCCGGGCGTTCACGACTACTGGGGGCAGGTCTTGGAAGCCATAGAACAGATGACAGCATTGACCATTGAGAAAACCCCTTTACTTGCCCTGCTGGGCTACACCAAACACATCTCTAAATCACGACGCAAATACGTCTCCCTGGGACTGTTGATGGCAAAAAGAAGGGTTGCATGCCGCTGGGGTAGGGAATGGGCTCCCAAGTTCAAGGACTGGTTGAACGACTTATTGTATTGTCAGGAACAGATGACAATCTATGCGGAGTTACTGCCTAACTCGTCACGCCCAAGGGATATATGGGGTCCCCTCACGAGCTACCTACTCACACACCCGAGGACGTATCCAGCTGAGTCTGCCACACCAGCTGAGCCCTAGATTTAGCCCCTAGAGACCCTACAGCTCATTGTCAGGCTGCGCAACAGCTAATGCGTCTGGAACTCCTCTTCCTCATTGATGCCTACTAGGTCCCTGCTTGGCTCTATCGTGTCTGGCCCTCAGGATACATAGCGGGGTGCAGTGTGACTGGATCACGACCCTACGTATCGGGGGCTCCTTTGATCTGCACCTTTGTATGCATCACGCCATGCTGCTTGAACTGGAGCTGCCAATGTGTAAACCGTACATGCTGCTCTGTCTGCGAATACGTGCCTTTCTGCGGTGTAATGTTATTGCGAAATATTGATAAAGAAAATTAAAATTAAAAAAAGTGGCTGAATTCACTGAACACACAATTATATTTTCATACATTTAAAAAAAAAAAAAAAACAATAGATTTGACTTCTTTGGCCAAGTAAGGAGAAAAGGCATCCAGATTTTGAGCTCCGGGTGCCAATTCTTCAAATTAAACTTTAGTTGGTGTTCTCAGTCATCTCACAGTTTAGTCTGAGGAAGTTTAAGGACATTTCTTTGCTAATGTTTTTTAGGGATTTTTTTAGAGCTAAGAGAAGACGGTAAACAAGACCATGTTCTTGCAGAAGTGTGTGTCATCCGCACATTGGGGAGTGTACACACCTGACCCCACCTAAAAGGGCTCTCAATGGCCCATTGTCCGAAAAGAACTAAGTAGGGACCACTGGGGCCTTCCATGACCCCACACGTGACAGCACCAGGGTCCGAGCAGGCATTATCCCTTCTCATGAAATGTTTGTGGTTATGGAGGAAAGATTTAAGCCAACTGTGGATCCTGTGCGTGTCTTGAGGACATTGACTATCCCCTGATGAAGAGTTCAGCCAAAGGCCACCAGGCAGTCAAGAAGGACAAGAAGGGAGGCCTCCCCTTCGCCGAACATGAGATGAACATCACAAATTAAACATTTTGATGGTGGCAGCTTCAGTGCTGGATTCTTTATGAAAATCGCACTGACAGCAGATTTTCTTTTCCAGGGACATGGAGAGTTGAATGGCTATTTTCTGATGATAATATTTAGCACATATTGTTACTGTATGAATTATTATCAGTTTATGGCATCATCGGACTTTTGGTAATCGATAATGTTGCTTCTGTGCCTGATGTGTTTTACCTGAACTTTCAGAATAGTTACATTTCCCGGTTGTCCTTCGACAATAATGCATTGCTTTAATTCATCCTTAAAACCTTGAAGAGCATTTGCAGGAAATAAATATAAACTTTGAAGCTTAATGATTCATGAGCACAAAATGGAATGTAAGCTTAGTAAAACAAGACGTCAACCGTGAGATGTTCCATTGATTTTATGAGCGATGTTCTACCCTTCATAGTGCTGTGTCTTCTGGGTGGGTGCATATGTAATTCCTGTCTGCCTGAAAGTAGACAGATGTCATTTCCAAGGTCACATCTTCTTACGGTTCAAAAACCCTGAGTTTGTTCTTGCCGAGGCCTTCACTCACAGCACCATCCTCCACCTCGACTTCCAATCATGAGTCATTTAAGTAATTCCTATTAAAAAAAACCTTAAGGGACATCTTTGACAAACAAAGTGGCTTTCTCAGCCACTGTTATATTTCTAATGTTTCTGGTAGGAATACAAAGTGGCAGGAGATAGCGTGAACAAACATCTTAAGGGCACTAGAATTGTAGCATTAGCCTGCACTTAATAGCAATAAAAACATTAGGTTTGTGGGTTCTTCTCTAAGGAGTTTTAAGAAAATATTAGTGCAGTTTGAAGAGCATTTTACGACTCACAATGGTCTATTGTTGATTTACAGACTGCTTCTTTCAGTGTGGTAAGAAAGGTATTGACACATGGTTCCCAATTCTGAACTCTACTCACCATGATTTCCATACAATATCAGTGGTGGGCTCGATTTATGATTTTCCTACCATGCTCTGACTTCCTATATAATGTTCTGCAAATGGATTTCATTCCACGGGTAGTGCTGCCCAATATATGTGAATTTTCCACACAATCCTGTGTTCGATCACTCTTTCCCCACACAATTCTGGTGGGTTTTAACGATTACACCCCAAATTCAGCGCTGCACTTTGTTCTCATCATTTCGCCAGACAATACTGCGTTAATAATTTGCTGAAACAGTGCTGCACTGCATCAATGTTTTTCTTGTACTGTGCACTATTCACATATTCTTCTCACGATGCTGTGCTTTATTTCCCCACTGTGCTGAAACATGCCCACGCTTCCCCTCACTGTGTTACTGTTTAACACGTTTTCCATTCATAACTGGTTAACAAAGTTGTTAGAAATGGGGTCTCTAGTTGACAATAGTTTGCACCCTGTCAAAGTAGGAACCCATACTCTATTGAGATTAAGGGAGTCACAGAGCTAAAATAACCCCTGCTCAACTCCTTGGTAGCTTGGCATGAGCAGTCAGGCTTATTTCAGAGGCAATGTGTAAGGTATTTGTACACACGCACGCACACACACACACACACACACACACACACACAATGAAAACACTACAAAAGGAGCCCACACCAGTTTAGAAAAATAGCCAGTATTTATCTGAATTAAACAAGACCAAGACAACAAAAATCCAACATACGTAAGTCAAAATAACACTTTTAAACAATTAAGGAAGTTTAGCATAGAAATCAATGGACTCTTTTGTTTTAGCACAAAGTACCTTAGTTGCGTTAAAAATCAAAGACGGTGCATTGCGCAGGGAAGTTGGGGTGCTGAAAATCAGAGGGATGTGCCTGTTCCTTACTATGCAGGGGAGGTGATGTGTCCGTTCCTTATTGACAGGAGAGGTGATGCGTTGGTTCATTACTCCTTGTCAGGGGAGGTTATGCGTTGGTTCCTTACTGATAGGGAAGGTGATGTGTCGGTTCCTTACTGGCAGTGCAGGTGAAGAATGCGGTCCGTGAGGTTTTGGCTCAAGTAGGTGTTCGTGAGTGTGGTTGTCCACGTACAAGTGTACGAGATCGCCACACCCCCTCCGTTGACCATGAGGCACATCGTTGCTTCTTAAAATATATTGCCTGATGTACATTACGTATGTATTAATTGTAACGCATGCCTTACAGTTGCAGCGTCTCACTTTTGCACCTTAATTAGGTTAACTAGGAGTGGTGCTTTCACACTGGGCTGGTCCCGGTGGAGTCCTGAAGAAGAGCTGGGGAAGCTCGAAACTAGTTGACCATATGCTAGGTACACCTATCCATTATAGTTAGGGCCTTTAGCATATCACCCCGTTTTAAGTCAATTAGCTAGGAGCATCAATAAAATATATTTGGCCCACTAGCAGATTATTTTAATTTACCTTATCCCACTCCACCACACTTTCACTTGCACTACACATAATCTGATTTTTAGTGCTCCTACGTAATCCGCAAGTTGCAGCACGCCTCAGTCCGTAGAGGACTGGGAGGACCCCAATGATGAAGCATGTCACCGTGGGGAAACCCTGGTGAGTGAGGGGACTCAAGAAAGAGATAATTTTTTCCTTTCTCTCTATTTGGTGGACTTCTGAATCCAATAGATTTCTGACACCTTCCTCTCCCTTAGGTTAGGTTCTTTGACTTGATTAGTTCAGGTTGTTTATGATACATGTACTGTTGGAGGGTGAACCTAACCGAGACCTCTAATTCCCCCCTATTTTTTGATAACCAGGGCAGGTGAAGCGTCAGGTTCCAGACATGCGGCCTTGGTTCCTTACTGCGGTGCGGTGTCAATGAAGAATCAGCGCACTGGGATGATGCGTTGAAAATCCAGATGACCTGCATTGATACGGCAGCTGCAAAGAAGGTGCTGCATCGATTTTACATCGAAGTCGAAGTCAGAGCGGATGCCACAGACATCAGTGACACGGTGCTCAAAACTCATACAGCGGGCATTTTTCTGACACGCCGCGAAGGTAAGCTGGGGCCTGCGGTGAAAGCCGCAGTGGATGCGTCGAGCAGGGACCATGCTTCGGGGCAGGCAGTAGCGATTTGTTGATCTTTTACAGCGGTGCATCGATAAAACAGGCGCTGGCAGTGGGTGTGTGGATTTTCTCCTCAAGATTACCAAGTTACACTTCTAAGGCCCCAGGAACTGGATTTGGCACCACTTCTCAAGTCAGGGCTCTCAGCAGAAGAGCCCAGGCACTGGCAGGTGAAGTGCTTCATGGCCCTGAGACTTTTTAACAAGACGCAAGCTCCACTCAAGCCCTTGGAGAACCTTGGAAGCAGGATACAGAAAGCAAAGTCCAGTCCTTTCACTCCCAGGACAGAAGCAGCAAAGCAGCAGGCCAACACAGCAACACAGCAAAGTGGCAGTCCCCCCTGACAGCTTCTCCAGCGCTGCTTCCCGGCAAAAGGTCCTCAGTCCAGAAGTGTTATAGCCCTTTCTGACTTTGAAGTAAGCAAACATCAAAGGAAAGTCTTAGCAGTGCACAAGACCCTGTCTTTTCCTGATCTGGCTCCAGACACACTACAAGAGGTGGAGAATGCGTTGTGTGAGGACAGGCACAGCCCTATTTAGGTGTCCATGACAACTCCTCCCACCCCTCTAGCTCAGGAAGGCACATCAGTCTGGTGATGGCCCATCAGGATATGCAAGGCACACCTCAGGTCCCTTTGTGTGACTTTCTAGAGCCAATGCACAAGAGCCCAACTGTCAGCCAACCCAGACGTGTATTCTACAGACAAGCAGAGACACAGTATGGTTAAGCACGAAAATGCCCACTTTCTAAAAGTCCCAGGAACAAAAATGGGTGTGGCTCTAATCAGCAAGGCTGGGCCCATTAGCATGAAGGAACACAACAACTGCCAATGCTGTTAAACAATTTGAAAGGTAAATAGAACGCGGAAGAACTTTGAAATAACCACGTCTATACTAGTTAATAGTATTTAATCAAGAGACATCTTTTTTGTTCATATGAATTTCACATACATTTTTTTTTACTCATGTACAATAAACAACACCACTTTGAATCATTTCAACAATAACAACAATGACCAGACTGCCAATTTGGCAGGTAACCCCATTCACATATACATTCAAGCACCACTCCTCATTCATCAACAACCAACTCATGCATACAATCTGCCTTTGGTTGCCAATAACAACGCTTTAAATGAACCAAAGGTCTCCCCAAACACCGAAAAAGATTAACCAATTCAATAGAATGTGCATCTGTCCTGTTATTGGACAAACGTTAACAGTTTAACAATATTCTTTTTATAATGCACAAAAAGAAACCACTTAAACCAGTGTTTGGTATAAAAACAGAAGAAGTGTCGTCTGCATAGGACATGATTTTAGCCCCCAGTGATTCGGCTAGAGGAGTGAGTAAATGTTAAACAGGGTCGGGCTCAGAGCCGAACCCTGTGGGACCCCCACCTTCAGTGAGCAAGAAGAAGATGAGAAAGGGTAGCACCAGACCTCCTACCCCCTCCCCTCTAGAAAAGATGCCAGCCATTTCCAAGCCAAACCCCTGATGCCCATCGCGTGAAGCCGGGTCAGGAGCATCTGATGCGACACCATATCAAAGGCGGCCGACAGATCTAACAAAATCAGCAACGCCTTCTCGCCTGCCTCCTGACTCAGACGGATAGAGTCCACCACTTCTAACAGAGCTGTTTCCGTGCTGTGGTTAGGGCGAAAGACCGACTGGCTGGGGTGAAGTAGGCCATTCTTTTCCAGAAAGGACGATAGCTGCTGGTTCACATGTTTTTCCAGCAGCTTCGAAAAGCCTGGAAGCAGGGAGATCGGCCTGTAGTTGGCCGGATCAGAGGGATTAGCCTGGGCTTTTTTTAACAATGGGATGACCTTAGCCTGTTTCCATTTAGTGGGGATCGTGGCATCTAATAGGGAGGCATTTAATAGCTGATTCATGTGAGGGTTAATCGCCTCCGTTCCTAATGTCAGAATGGAGGCGGGGCTGGGTCCAATGGAGAGCCAGATTTAAGGCATTTTAGTGCCCTTAAAGAATCTTCCAAAGAGATGGGGTCGAAAGAATTCAGGGGACATACTTCCCTAGTAGAGGGTCCAATGTATTTGAGAATTTCTTGAGTATTGTCCCCTTCTAAGGCCGGCTCTGATATGCCAAGATCCACCGCAGGTGGAGGGAGGCTGGCCTGGATAGACACAATTTTCTCTTGAAAAAAAGGGGCCAGCGTCTCACACCATTCCTTGACGCTTCATATTGGAACCTACTTCTGGCGTGGAAAAGGACCTCGCGATTTTAAAGATTTCTCTCGAATGATTGCCTGCATTTAGGATTCTAGCTTCAAAAAAGTAATTTTTTGCTATTTTAATTTCTTTATTGTAGTTACCTAGCTCTACTTTATAGCCTGCTTTTGCCGCTGGCCATTTGTTTGTCCTCCATAGCCTCTCTTTGCGTTTACATGCCAGTTTCAGTTTTTTCAAGGATGGGGTAAACCAGGGACTGGGCACTTTGGACCGAGACTGTTTGGTGTTGCTATCTGCAGTCAGAGAGTGACAGGCAAACTCAATCCAATCCTCAACTAGATCTACATCAATGTTAATCTCGCCAGTCAAAGAGGGGCTAGTGGCCTTCAGCTTATTGATCAGTATGTCCGAGACCACTGACTGTACGGGGGAGATTACTCTACTATATTTTAGCCATCTGCACCTAAGGAGAAAATGGTCAGACCAAATCAAAGGTACGGGCGGGTCAACATCAAGGGGAGTAGAGATAAATATTTGGTCAACGTATGTCCGGCCAAATAAGTCGGGCATTAATAGAAGGTATAAGGCCCATTGCTGCGCAGCTCTCCATCAGAGTATGGCTATCCGTTAGCTGATCATAGTCCATGTGTAAATTTAAATTCCCCATCAGAACACAATGTCCCTACCTCAGGACCAAAGGGGATACCATTTCACACAGAGCCGAGACAAAACCACCCGCTGTGCCCGGTGGTCTGTATATGAGGCCTCCGGATATTCAATGTTTAGAAGAGAAAATAAGGGCAAAACCCAGTATCTCTGCCATCTCCAGGTTCACCTGGATCAGCTGGGCAGGGTATAGCAGTCTTTAAATATAATAGCTACCCCACCACCCCACCACCTCTGTCTTTCCGTACAATTTTATAGCCCTCAGGGATGGCTGTCCAAATATCAGGGCCTGAAGACTCCGTAAGCCAGGTCTCTGTTACAAACAGAGCATCCAGGTCTTCCTCCCCAAGGAGGTTGTATATATCAGTGGCATGCTTAGGTAGAGAGCGTGCATTTATAAGTGCCGCTTTCAGTGACAGAGCTTGCTCTGAGTAGTATCGGGGACTAAATTTCTTATTTTTGATGCGAAAGTTGCAGGAGGGACATCGGTTTACAGAGAGACCTAAAGTGTCCATACTCAGGGGTGTACAAGTGGGGATAGCATTAAAGGAATGACGTTGTTGGGAGGTATTAGTATGGTGGTACTTACCCAATTTTCACTTTTGGGCATAGTGGCTGGCGCTGGTCGCTTCCGGAACGCTGACGGGGGCAGATGGGCTTGCCTTTGGCGCGCCCGCTGCGCCCGTCCTGCAGCGGCCCGGTTTAAAGGCATTAGCCCGATTAGAAAAGCTAGAGCGCTCACTAGCAAGATGGCCTCTCTAGCTGTCCCAGGAGGAGAAATGGCCTCCACCCCCAAACACTCGAGATAGCAGGCAGGAAGACCCCCACCAAACTCCCGCAACCATCTCAAGGAAGGCGGGCTGCAAAAGTGAGGTGAGCTAAAGCGCGAGTAGTGCAAAATTACAATTCAGATTCAATTACCGTCATAACAATAAAGAAAAAAAACGTGCTCCCAATCCCCCTTTGGTCAATAACAGTACCAATTTTAAAACCGAAAGAAAGCACAAATAAGACATACCGTGTAACAACCGAAGTAAAAGGGCCAATCCTCATGGGAGGTTACAAATGAAGACAAGGCAGTACTAAGGAGGGACTAACAAGCCTTTTAAGGAATGAGAAGCCAGCATTCACGAAGGACAAAATCACAAGCCAATGACAAATATGGGCAGAGAGTGGGCGGGGCTTCAAGTCCATAGCCAATACAGCATGCCTCGCAGAGCAGCGCATGCGCTGCCCAGGCCTGACGTAAAAACAACTGATTGAGAGAAGATGAGACAGCTGCCTGCCTGCCATTAATAGAGGCAGCTTGCTGCTCCCCTCTGAAGGTTGCCCCCCAGGGCAAGGGCCCAGATTGCCCATGCCAAAGGCCGGCCTTGCAGGCCCGTCCTGGACTAAAACGGCGCCGTTGGACAGGTGGAAATAAAGCTCGGACAACAGTAGTTAAGACTGCATTCTTTCGCACAAGTACTGCCACTACAGCATCTTCAATGTATTGAATGTACGACCTTTTACACAACAATACGAAGTCAAACTTACACACAGAGGTGTGAATGTTGTGAATACACTGTTTCAGACAACCACAGCAGTGTCAAAGTTCAAACGAAAGAACTGCTAGCTATGAAAGGACGATCACACAATGACAGCAGTGTCAAAGCTGATTTTAAACACAATTAATGTCAGTTATCAATGTGCTGTCCCACAGTAACTGTCTCAAAGTTATGAAGGTGCTCTTTCACATGACAGCCGTGCCAAAAGTAAGAAAGCACTGTTTCACACACCGACAGCAGCAAAGGTATGAATGGACTCTTGTGCATGACAGCAGCGCCCAAGGTGCCAATGGGCTCTTTTACGCACAACAATGGCCCCAATGGTGCTAATGCACTCTTTTACACATGACAGCAGTGCCAAAGATACTAATGCGCTCTTTTACACATGACAGCGGTGCCAAAGATACTAATGCGCTCTTTTACACATGACAGCGGTGCCAAAGATACTAATGCGCTCTTTTACACATGACAGCGGTGCCAAAGATACTAATGCGCTCTTTTACACATGACAGTGGTGCCAATGGTGCTAATGCACTTGTCCATACACGACAGCAGTGCCAAAGGTGCTAAATGCGCTCTTTAATACATGACAGCAGTGCCAAAGGTGCTAATGCGCTCTTTCACGCATGTCAGTAGTGTCAAAGGTGCTAATGCGCTCTCTAATACATGACAGCAGTGCCAAAGGTGCTCATGCGCTCTTTCATACATGACAGCAGTGCCAAAGGTGCCAATGCGCTCTTTAATACATGACAGCAGTGCCAAAGGTGCTAATGCGCTCTTTCACGCATGTCAGTAGTGTCAAAGGTGCTAATGCGCTCTCTAATACATGATAGCAGTGCCAAAGGTGCTCATGCGCTCTTTCATACATGACAGCAGTGCCAAAGGTGCTAATGCGCTCTTTAATACATGACAGCAGTGCCAAAGGTGCTAATGCGCTCTTTCACGCATGTCAGTAGTGTCAAAGGTGCTAATGCACTCTCTAATACATGACAGCAGTGCCAAAGGTGCTAATGCGCTCTTTCACGCATGTCAGTAGTGTCAAAGGTGCTAATGCGCTCTCTAATACATGACAGCAGTGCCAGAGGTGCTAATGCGCTCTTTAATACATGACAGCAGTGCCAAAGGTGCTAATGCGCTCTTTCACTCATGCCAGTAGTGTCAAAGGTGCTAATGCGCTCTCTAATACATGACAGCAGTGCCAAAGGTGCTAATGCGCTCTTTCATGCATGTCAGTAGTGTCAAAGGTGCTAATGCGCTCTCTAATACATGACAGCAGTGCCAAAGGTGCTAATGTGCTCTTTCATACATGACAGCAGTGCCAAAGGTGCTAATGCGCTCTTTAATACATGACAGCAGTGCCAAAGGTGCTAATGCGCTCTTTCACGCATGTCAGTAGTGTCAAAGGTGCTAATGCGCTCTCTAATACATGACAGCAGTGCCAAAGGTGCTAATGCGCTCTTTCACGCATGTCAGTAGTGTCAAAGGGGCTAATGCGCTCTTTAATACATGACAGCAGTGCCAAAGGTGCTAATGCGCTCTTTAATACATGACAGCAGTGCCAAAGGTGCTAATGCGCTCTTTCACGCATGTCAGTAGTGTCAAAGGTGCTAATGCGCTCTCTAATACATTACAGCAGTGCCAAAGGTGCTAATGTGCTCTTTCATACATGACAGCAGTGCCAAAGGTGCTAATGCGCTCCTTAATATATGACAGAGGTGGCAAAGGTGCCAATGCGCTCTTTCACGCATGTCAATAGTGTCAAAGGTGCTAATGCACTCTTTCACGCATTACAGCGGCACACAAGGTGCTAATGCGCCCTTTCACGCATGACAGCAATACCAAAGGTGCCAATGCGCTCTTTCACGCATGACAGTAGTGTCAAAGGTGCTAATGTACTCTTTCACGCATGACAGCGGCACCAAAGATACTAATGCACTCTTGAACACATGACAGTGGTGCCAATGGTGCTAATGCACTCGTCCATAAATGACAGCGGTGCCAAAGTTGCTAATGTGCTCGTTCACACATGACAGCAGTGCCAGAGGTGCTAATGCACTCTTTCATACATGACAGCAGTACCAAAAGTGCTAACGCGCTCTTTGATACATGACTGTGATTCCAACAGTGCAAATGCACTCTTTCATGTATGACAGTGGTACCAACGGTGCTAATGCACTCTTTCATACATGACAACAGTGCCAAAGGTGGCAATGCGCCCTAATACGCATGACAGCAGTGCCAAAGTGCTAATGCGCTCTCTCACACATGACAGCGCTGCCAAAGGTGCTAATGCGCTCTTTAATACATGACAGCTGTACTAAAGGTGCTAATGCGTTCTTTACACATGACAGCAGTGTCAAAGGTGCTAATGTGCTCTTTGATACATGACTGCAATTCCAACAGTGCAAATGCACTCTTTCATGTATGACAGTGGTGCCGACTGTGCTAATGCACTCTTTCATACATGACAGCAGTGCCAAAGGTGCTAATTTACCCTTATATGCATGACAGCAGTGCCAAAGTGCTAATGCGCTCCCTCACATGACAGCGGTGCCAAAGGTGCTATTGCGCTCTTTAATACATGACAGATGTGCCAATGTGCTCTTTCACGCATGACAGTAGTGTCAAAGGTGATAATGCGCTCTTTCATATATGACAGCGGTGCCAAAGGTGCTAATGCACTCTTTAATACATGACAGAGGTGCCAAAGGTGCCAATGCGCTCTTTCACGCATGACAGTGGTGTCAAAGGTGATAATGTGCTCTTTCATATATGACAGTGGTGCCAAAGGTGCTAATGCATCCTTTCATGCATGACAGCAGTGACAAAGGTGCTAATGCGCTCTTTCACATACGACAGTGGTGCCAAAGGTGCTAATGCGCTCTTTCATTTACAACAGCGATGCCAACGGTGATAAAGTGCTCTTTCATGCATGACAGCGGTGCCAAATGTGCTAATGCGCTCTTTCGCACATGACAGAAGTGGCAAAGGTTCTGATACGCTCTTTCACACGTGACAGCAGTGTCAAAGGTGCTTTTGCGCTCTATCACACGACAGTAGTGCCATGGGTACAAAAGTACTCTTCCACATATCGACAGGAGCGTCAACGATATGAAAGCACTACTTCACGCATCAACAGTAGTGTCAAAGATAATAATTCACTCTTTGACACATCAACAGCATTTTCAAGGTATGAATCCACCCTTTCACACAACAGCAAGGTGAAGGGAAATAATGCACTATTTCACGCATCAACAGAAGTGTCAAAGTTAAGAATGCACTCTTTTATACATTGATAGCAGCATCAAAGTAAGAATGCACTCTTTCATGCATCAAGAGTAGCATCAAAGTTATGCTCTTTTTACTTGTGCAGTGGTGAAAGACAATACAGGAGAGCAGTTTTTTTTGCCATGACTCAGACCGTGCCATCTCTTAAGAAAGAACAGGGGGAGACTTGGCATCAATTACTAAATAAATGTGTGGACTGGCTATCCAAACACCGGAGGTTTAAGGTGTCAGACATGAACAACATTATTATGGTAAGAAGAGTAGGGTGGGTGGAAAAGTCACCAAAGAACGTTGGGGGGGACTACATAGGGATACATTTTCGCGGCCCGCCATTGGGTAAATTATTATTGAGGTCACAGGTAGATTTCAACCTCAATCCTACACATATTTATTCATTACCATTGGGATACTTTTATAAGCCAATCCCTGGGGCCCTGATAAATAATGCTCCCCACCCAGTCTTGCACAATAGGTTCCTACCATTGTCTGACCTGGACAGCCAGGATTGACTAATGCCACATTTGATAACTAATGAAGCTGTTTCAGCAAAGAATATCAATGTGTACTTCCCTGAGTCAATGGATTATGCTAGGCATAACAAAGTAGCTAATGCCAACAATCTGGAAGTACCAAGTTTGGAATACTGCAGGTCTAGAACTTGTGGAAGCACGGGGGAAATAACTAATTGCTGCTCATAGCACAAGAAGGAGATCCCCCTAGGCCCGGGGACACTGATAAAGGACTGATAAAGGACGCTGATAAAGGACGTGAGCGGACGTAGCCGTCCGCTCACGTCCTTTATCAGCAACACACCCCCAGCGGTGCGTTACGGAAGCCTGAGCCGCAGTAGGATTCCGGCCGTGAATGCGCCCACAACCTGTAAGTAATCCTCCTCCCCTGGGTTCCGTTACATGTACCTTTACTTGCCTGGCACCATAACCTTCCCTTGTCCATTCGTATTGTTTTAGGACAGGCGCTCCCTGGCCGCCAGGCGAACCCGTACATCAAGTTCTGTCCCAAAGGGGGTGAGTTTGCCCCGTACGGGACCTCCGACTTTCATTACGATCCTGGTCTTCGAGCCGGGTTCAGTAGTATCCATGGAAACAGCGTCTCCACTTTTATCGTTATTTCGAACTCCGAGCACCTCCAAATTAGTGCGTGTCACGATTTCGAAGGGCTGTACACCAGAACGTAGTCTCACCTTTATCCGCCCACCTTAGAGCATGTCTAGCGCACAGGATAACATTGTGGCATATTTACATATATGGTGTGCACATAGTCGCACGCATCTTGTTAAGCTTGTTACGTTAAGGCATGCCCCACGTCTGTTAATTCTCTGTGCCAGCTGTACACATTGTTTTACATATCTTAGCATCCGTCTAGCGTCTGTACCTATTACTTATGTGGCAACACCTATATGGATTGGACACGACTCTGTTCTGGGTCACTGTGTGAGCACATTCAAAGGGCAGCCACACCATACGCACGGTTCCCTTCAGGAGCCCAGTAGCACCTAATTCTCCAATTCTGTTTAATTTTATGTGTCTGTGTTGTCCTCCTTTGTCCCCTTTCTCTTCCAGGTACCGCAACAACGGGTCCACTACTCTTAGGGACCCAATGGATTGCATGGTGATGTATTGATAATTTCTGCATCACCAATTATGTAGTAGAGTTGATACACATTTGTTTGAGCACTTTCTCACATGGTCCTGATGAATTGCCACCGACCCGCTTGGGCATAGAGCAAGAAACATGTCGACCGTCTGATCTCCCTAGGGATCATTATAATCCCTTGGGATCACCTATTTTTACTTAGGCTGGTATACCATCAGAATAAAATGGTTCATTGTCTGGCAATACCATACCTATTTTAACTCACTACACCACCACTCACTACACCTGTTGCACTGACCCCCACGCACCCATACGGCTGTCTCTATAAAAGATCTCCGAAAAAGAGCCCCTTCGCGGGAGCCCGTCGGGCATTGCAGCGCCGGCCCGACGAGGAGCACAGCCCTATGATGAAGCATGACACCTTGCTAGGTGTGTGAGGGCATTCTATAGAGACTAATCGCTCTCCCCCCTCCCACTCCCCTGCTACCCTAGTGATATTTCAGAGTGTCAGGCTGGTTTTAGGGAACGAGTGAGTACTCTAGATCAAATATTCAGTTTCCTGTGCATTTTTTGGAGGGAAATCACTATTCGCAAAGGCAAACTTTACGTTGCCTTTGTGAATTTACGTGCCGCTTTTGATATGGTACCAAGAGCAAAACTGTGGGAAGTCATAGAGAGAATGGGAATGCCAGCACCACTCCTTAATATTCTAATAAGACTCCACACTGACACTCTGGCACAAGTGAGGTGGGGTGAAAACAGGGCCTTAATTGAAGTGATACACATTGACAAAGGAGTCAGGCAGGGGTGTGTATTAGCACCTACCCTGTTCACCCTGATTATCAACGATGTCATTGGTTTTTTGAGCAGGGATGGTTGTGATGCACCGAGGATAGGAGGGAAACGGACCCCTGCTCTCCTTTTTGCAGACAACACTCTGCTTATATCTAAGTCACCACAAGGGCTCCAGCAGCTGCTAGATGATTTTCAGGAATTTTGCTTGGGTAGGGGGCTGGAGCTAAATAGTTCTAAAACTAAATGCATGCTGTTCTCATCTAATTCAATGACTACATGTAAGAAACAACTTTATGTGGGTGGTGAGCCACTAGAATTAGTGACAGATTTTGATTATCTGGGCATTAAACTTACCCAGAATAGGAGTTGGGCCCCACAACTGAATAAAGCGCAGTTAACTCTGATTCACCAAACGGCAAGTATACTGAAAATCTATAAGAGAACTAGCTCTAGAAAGCTTGCTCCTGCATTGGAAATTTAAATACTAAAGCCCTAGGTGTGACTTTATATGTTGCTGAGCTTTGGGGTTGTTCTATTGGTAATAACCTCTCAGTTACTGAGCAGAAATTTCTAAGATCTCTAGTTAATCTTCCGTTGTCTACTCCGTTGATCCCTCTCTATTTAGATCTTGATCTTACCTAGAGGGCCTCACAAAGGTGGAACAGAACCGGAACATGAAAACTGAAGTACTGGGTATTTTAAGCCCAGCGGTGCAGGGGAACACACCCTATGACTTCGGGGTTCTTCCTGTTTCAGACCTACAGAAACACAGAGTCTTCTAGGTGAAGTCAAAGATCAGTTTATTGGCTGCAGACCAATTACAGGCGTCCTAGAAGTACAACAGCGTGTATGTTCTCAGGAGACTGCTGAAAATCATAGAAACGGGCTTCTTCTTAAATACAGAATTTCCTGCTTCAGGCATACATTCCTCAGTTTACGATATGGCTATTACATGTATACATTTCAAAGGAAAAGGCAGAGTCATGATGACCATCCCACATTCCAGTTAAGCCAGCCCGCAATTATTTACACAGCAAGGTTCAGATCCCACATCAGATATCGATAGGCCCCAATAAACATGAGCATCTCCTGTTTGGGAAACAAGCCATAAAGCAGGAACAGTCAGGTGCGAAAGAGATTAGCTGGAGGCTCGTGTAGGATGAAAAGACTTTATGGTGTGTCAAGCCCTGATGCTAATCACAGGTGGCCAGAGGACGGGGAACTCGTGAGACCAGTTTGACCTGGGGCAGCGGAGCCAAGCTGCCCAGGTCACAGAAAAGTCAAAGAAGGGCACATGTGCTCTAAAAGGCCCGTATTCGCTTCATGCTATATAGCCTATGTGAGGGCAACCATAAGATGGCCACCGATACAAAATGGAACCCACGTAGTGATGTATAATAACGTATACACAGTGCATTCATAGCTAAAACGTTACACAAAGCACTTGTACATACCGCATTAACCATTCGCGGTTCACTAATACCGGGATAGACAGGGGTAGGGCCCTGCCTCCTACGCGGTCCCAAATTCTATAGTACGACAGACCCTCCTTTTGCCCTTACATAGGCAATAACTATACTCATTTCAATCCGAGTCTAGATCAATATTCACGAAGTCATGGAGATGTTGCTGTAGCATCATCCTATTACTTAGCTCGTCCCTCGATACAGGTTTCCTTACACATAATGTAGCACAGAGGCCACATATCGCAGGAGCACACTGTATGCACAGACAGAACAGGAAAAGGATGGCTAGGATCATTCCAATGACCATCAGAACTTTCCAACCCCAAGCAGATATCAGTTCCCAGAACCACCCCACCAGTGACCAATCTCCTTTAGCCACGTGTATGGACTCAGATGTTTTATGCAGTTTAGAGATGGCTTGATAAACTGTTGGAGCGTTGTCTGGTATGAAAATGCAACAACTGGATTGGATAACCTTACATACCCCACCACGGTCTGCAAGTATGACGTCTAGAACCATGCGGTTCTGCAAAGTCATGAGGCGATCCGCTTGGAGCTCAGCTGTCAAATTACCAAGGGCACCAGCCGTAACATTAACAGTGGATTCAACCACACGAGTCAGCTGTCTCAGGTTCCTACTATTGACCATAGGTCCCCAAAATGTCAGGAAACCCAAAAAGAAATCTCCCGCTTCCTGACTGGCAGTATCCTCCTTACTAATCACGCCTCTCACAACTCTGGTCTTGTGATAGTCAGAGGCGGCAGTAAATGTTGGCGGTAACAGATTTGCAATATAACATGTGCCCGAGAAGTCAGGGGGCAACCATGTATATGCTCGGTCATTGCAGATAAAATATGTACCCTTGGCAGCCAAAAACGCAGGGGAAAACTGTGACGGAAAAGTGTACGTTTCAGTACAGTCACTTCTTCCCAGTTGAGCCCTAGGATTCTGACCATTACCTTGCAAACAGAACCGACCTATGTGGGGTACGACCCAGATTGGGGATGAGGTTTTTCGCTGTCTTTCACCCAGACTAATACTATACCCCGTCGCGTTCCACCCTACATAAGCTCTCAACTCTTCTTTGGGAATAGATGAGTATGCATCGATATCTCTACTCATATCGGCAACTCCTTTCATTAAAGCTTTATTATTGGTGCTAGGTCTGATGGAACGCGGTTGTCGCGGGGAGTAGGCATCTAGAGCATAGAGAAACATGGTCTGGAATGCCCATGACGATCCATTGTAACTGTACGGCAGCACTAGATAGGGAATACCCTTATTAATGGTATGTGGCATTAAACCACACACCCAACAATTGGTTGTATTCATGACTAGTTGATGCTGGTGCAGGAGCTGAATAAACGAGTTATTCACAAACTCTGATCGTCTAGCTTGTTCATGTTCAGGCAGAGGGTGAAAAGAATGTGAGGAGATAGTAGGAGGAGGTATAGGCTGTTCAGTGGGTGCAAAGGGCTCTTGAGAGGAGAAGAATACAAATCCTACAGTAAACACTACCATACTACATAATACAAACAGGCATAAAAATACAAAACGTTTGCGCTTCATGATTTTACACATTCTTGTTTTAAAGTTCATTTCCTCAGTGAGTCTCTCCATCTTACAAAACTCCATCCTCTAATCGTGCCGTTCGCGGCGGGTGAGTATCTTCTGCTAAGGAGTACGCCTGTCAGTCCAGGGAACGCCCTAGACCAACCAGAACCGTCGACCTAACGTCTTCGGCCTGTACCCCAAAGTCTTGGCACCGCGACCCTGCGGCTGAACCCGGATGGTGGTTCGAAAAACAAAAATCAAGAAAGTCCTTCAGATGGGAGAGCTCTGGTTATCAAAAAATAAAAAGGTAAAAGAAAAAGAATATTTATTTGTCCATAGGCCTTGGTCTTAGATTGTAATGAAAACGGCCAGGTACTGTTTGATCTTGGAACAAAAGTTCAGGCTCTGTAGTGTCCAATCGAATTGACGGTGGCACAGCTTCTTGCAAAATATCGTCACTCTCCTGTGCTGAAGTTGTGCCTTTTATGCGTGCATCACTGAACGGCACAAAACAAGGTACAGTGTCTGTTTCAGAGTCAGCGATACCCTCCTGGACCCACTGGTCATACGGCAGAGGCAAAGGGATCCTCTTCACGTGGGCGCCGTGGATCCAGTTCCTTTTCCCCTTTACTCGAACAGCTGACCTTGTAGACAGTAGCACGAGATGAGGGCCAATCCAGCGGGGCTCATCGTTGGTTTTCCGCTGGAAGTTTTTGATGAGCACCCACGTGCCAGGGTCAATGGGGTGTCCTGGAGCCTCAGAGGCCGGGGGGAGAGTATCGTGCACCTGTTGGTGTAAAACACGCAGTTTAACCGTCAAATCATACAAGTAATCAAGCAGTACTGGGTGTTCGATTTCACTGAATTTCGTCGGTCTTGGCACACCCCATACATTGGCCGGGCGGTCAAAAACGACCTCGTAGGGACTAAGTCCCACCCGTGAATGCACGGTCATTCTAGTGGACAGGAGTGCTAGAGGCAGAGCGTCAGGCCATTTAAGACCTGAGCTCGCTTGGATTTTGGCCAGTTTGAGTTTTAGAGCGCCATTGTAGCGTTCTACTAATCCAGCTGATTGGGGGTGATTTGCAGCGTGAAATTTCTGCCTTATACCGAGTCCCTCACACACATTCTTCATCACTTGGCCCACAAACTCACTCCCATTATCACTCCACACCATTCTTGGCATTCCAAACCTAGGGAAAAATTCCTTCACAAGGGCTTTGGCTGTGGATAGAGCAGTGTTATCTTTTAGAGGATAGGCCTCTATCCATTTTGAGAAAGCGCAAACAACCACCAATACATATTTCAGGTTGTTGCACCTTTCCATGTGGATAAAATCCAACTGCAAAACTTCAAATGGATATGATGGAGGCGCAAAATGACCAGCTGGAGTTGGGCTTCCCCTACCAGGGTTGTACTTCAAGCATACCATACAATTCTTGACCACATTCTCTGCACACTTAGGAATTCCAGCATTCTGCCATACTGGAGCCAACAACTTACATATTCCTTTCTTACTGATATGTGCCATTCCATGTGCCATAGTAACCACTGGAAGCACATATGCATCAGGTAACAACCATCGCCTATGTTCTGACAAATCAATTCAACAACCATTCTCATCCAACTTACCCATACTTTCTCTCCACTTGCTTAACTCTTTCTCTGTGGCTTCAGCTTGAAGGGACTTTACACTCTCTATTGTGTTTTTACACATTCCAACATCACCAACCCATCTGGCAGGGCCTGCAACATACATTCGAGTCTTCACACCTTTTGCTGTTTCTTTCGCGACTTCATCAGCAAACGCATTACCACGACCGACATCATCAGTGATTTTCTTATGCGCACTGCATTTCATAATCGCAACTTGCAACGGTAGGGTCAGCGACTCGAGGAGATCATTCACCAACTTGCCATTCTGAATCTTAGCTCCATGCGAAGTCAGGAACCCACGTTCCTTCCACAATCGCCCAAAACTATGAGCCACGCCAAAGGCGTACTGGCTATCCGTATATATGTTCACTTTCATTCCTTCAGACAACACGCATGCTCTCGTAAGGGCAATCAATTCTGCTGCTTGAGCCGAATTTTGTGGCACACGTGCAGTTTCCACAATCGTGTGCAAAGTCGTGATAGCATATGCAGCAGTCGTATCACCATTTGGAAGCTTGAAACACGAACCATCCACCCATAAAGTACCATCACACTCAGTCAGGGGAGTATCTTTAAGATCTACTCTCCCTTTTGTCTCTTCTTCTGTTCTGAACAGACAATCATGTTGCTCTATCTCATCTAGGTCTGCTGGGATTGGTAATAGTGTAGCTGGATTCAACGTGTTTCATCTCTTTATGTGTATATGATTTGCTAACAGTGTCAGCTCATATCCAGATAATCGCGCACTAGTTAAGTGTTGTGTCTTGGTCCTGTTTAACAATGTGTCCACAGCATGTGGAACCATAACAATCAATGTATTATCCATTACTAGGCCAGCAGACTGTCGAATAGACATAGCTGCAGCGGCTGTAGCTCTCAGACAACTTGGCAAAGCCCTCGCTACCGGGTCCAAGGTTGACGAAAAATATACGCATGGACGCGGTCTGTCGCCAAAAGGCTGTGTTAACACTGATAATGCGCAATCATCTTTCTCATGAACATACAATGTAAAAGGCTTACTGTAGTCAGGGGTACCCAACACAGGAGCTGAACACAATGCATCACGCAATTCCCAAAAACTTTTCTGGCACTCTTCAGACCATGGGATAGGATTCGGTGTATCTTTACATGTTAATGCTAACAACGGTTTTGCCAACAAGGAAAAATTAGGAATCCAATGCCTACAGTATGAAGTAATGGCCAAGAAAGCACGCACTTCTCTCTGTGTTCTTGGCACACTCAACTGTGCAATGGCTTGAATTCTTTCTGGGGTCAGTTTCCTTCCCTCCTTCGATAAGAGATGACCTAAGTAGGTCAGTTCTTGTCGACAATATTGCAGCTTTGAGAGAGACACTTTGTGATGGAAGGCAGACAAATGACGCAACAATGACAAGGTAGCGTTTTTGCAAATCTTTTCAGTATCCGCGGCGATTAGTAAATCGTCAACATACTGAATGAGGATGGCGCCACTGGGTAAACCAGTGCATCAAGCTGCGCTTTTAAAGCCTGACTGTATATTGATGGACTCTCACAGTAGCCCTGGGGGGCGCGTTTAAAGCGGAAGCTGCGACCTCCTAAACTAAAGCCAAAAATGTCTCTGCTCTCCTCTTCAATTGGGATGCTAAAGAAGGCATTCTTCAGATCGATCACTGAGAACCATGCAGCGGAGGCTGTAATCATGGTTAACAAGGCAGTTACATCAGGGACAACTGGAAACTGTGGCACAACAATCTTATTAACCTCTCTAAGATCAATCACGAATCTGTAAACAGGTAGCTGTGAAGGGTCCGTTCGTTTTAGGACAGGTAAAACAGGACTATTGCAAACGTTGCCTCTTGTCTCTTCAATTACACCCTTTTTAATCAAATCACTGACAATTGCTAACAATGCTTTCTGACCTTCATTGGAGATCTTGTACTGGGGAATGCGTGGTAATCTGACATTGGCTTTTAAAGTGACCACGTATGGCTGTATTTCCAAAAGACCCACATCATTGGGACCAGTAGCCCAAAGGACATCCGGAAGGGATGACAATTCAGGT
Source organism: Triturus cristatus (assembly GCF_964204655.1). Lineage (NCBI taxonomy): Eukaryota > Metazoa > Chordata > Amphibia > Caudata > Salamandridae > Triturus > Triturus cristatus. The sequence continues at coordinate 801,485,826 of NC_140588.1, read as the reverse complement.
GGCATTGCATTTTTAGACAAATACATCGGGGAAATTACTTTCTTGCCTAATGTAAGTTGTACTCCTGATGGAGAACAATATAGCGTTGCATGCAATCTTTTTAGCAAATCTAAGCCTAGCAAATTTTCACCACAGCCTGTTGTTAGAATGAGGGGTGCTTTGAGCTCACAAGGTCCAACAGAAAGTGACATAGGACTAGAAATCGGGTTCCTAACTGGGGCGCCAGAAAAACCTACTGAGATATTCATTTCGCCAGACAAAGGCGCGCCAGGGAGTTTTGAATGCATAATTGAACTCTTTGCAGCACCAGTATCCAGCAGAAAGGGCTCCGTTACATTTGCTGTAGTTACTTTAACATAAGGTCCGCTCTGATCCACTGGCACTGAAACAACTCCCTCTCTCTGTCTACGGCGGTCCTAGTAATCATTATCTTCTACATTGTCATCTTCTGCATAATAATCATTATTGTAGTACTGAGCTGTATTACCAGTCGCATTGGCTTGCTGATCAAAGCTATTTATGGTATTTTGAGGCGGAAGAGGACGCGCGTTCTGGGTAAGATTTCCACGCCCTCTGCCTCTAGGAGCTTGCTGACCACCTCTACCTCTTGCGCCATACGCATTACTGTTACGCTGCATTAACTTAGGGCAACTATATTTAAAATGACCTTCCTCTTTGCAATATGAACATTGGTTGGGACCTACAGGGATTCGTGGTTGATGATACCCATTCATTTGCTGACTATTCTGAAACTGTTGGGGCTGCTGATAGATACCTTGTGTTTGCCTATATTTACTCTGTCCTCCACGTGGCGGATAAGCCTGCTGTAAAAGGACCTTTGTCTTTAGTTCTTTAGTTTTCTTATCTGTTCTATCCTTCTCATCTTTGTCTCTATTCTCATAATACTGTGCAGTAGCCAGTATTTGCGCTGAAGAGGAAACAGCCCAAGAACTTTCTGAGTCTTTTAATTTCTTACACAACTCAGGAAGTAGATTCTGCACAAATTTATCAACAAATAACCGTTGGCCACCTTCAGTGCTCATGTCTTGACCGGATGTATGTTGTTACAACGCACACTTTTACAACGCATGCACTTACAACGCATTTTTTACAACGCAAAATCCATTACAACGCATGACATTACAACGCATGACACTACAACGCATTTTTAAAAACTACCTTTACAACGCATTTCCATTACAACGCATACTACCATTACAACGCATACCATTACAACGCATAATATTAAATTGCATTTAAGGTAAGTATTAGATAGTATAGGGGTAAAAATTACTATTCTAACTCCAGGGGGTGCAACAGTAGGGTAAGTGTTGGATAGTATAGGGGTACAAATTACTATTCTAACTCCAGGGGGTGCAACAGTAGAGTAAGTGTTGGATAGTATAGGGGTAAAAATTACTATTCTAACTCCAGGAGGTGCAACAGTAGGGTAAGTGTTGGATAGTATAGGGGTAAAAATTACTATTCTAACTCCAGGGGGTGCAACAGTAGGGTAAGTGTTGGATAGTATAGGGGTAAAAATTACTATTCTAACTCCAGCGGGTGCAACAGTAGGGTAAGTGTTGGATAGTATAGGGGTAAAAATTAATATTCTAACTCCAGGGGGTGCAACAGTAGGGTAAGTGTTGGATAGTATAGGGGTAAAAATTACTATTCTAACTCCAGGGGGTGCAACAGTAGAGTAAGTGTTGGATAGTATAGGGGTAAAAATTACTATTCTAACTCCAGGGGGTGCAACAGTAGGGTAAGTGTTGGATAGTATAGGGGTAAAAATTACTATTCTAACTCCAGGGGGTGCAACAGTAGGGTAAGTGTTGGATAGTATAGGGGTAAAAATTACTATTCTAACTTCAGGGGGTGCAACAGTAAGGTAAGTGTTGGATAGTATAGGGGTAAAAATTACTATTCTAACTCCAGGGGGTGCAACAGTAGGGTAAGTGTTGGATAGTATAGGGGTAAAAATTACTATTCTAACTCCAGGGGGTGCAACAGTAGGGTAAGTGTTGGATAGTATAGGGGTAAAAATTACTATTCTAACTCCAGGGGGTGCAACAGTAGGGTAAGTGTTGGATAGTATAGGGGTAAAAATTACTATTCTAACTCCAGGGGGTGCAACAGTAGGGTAAGTGTTGGATAGTATAGGGGTAAAAATTACTATTCTAACTCCAGGGGGTGCAACAGTAGGGTAAGTGTTGGATAGTATAGGGGTAAAAATTACTATTCTAACTCCAGGGGGTGCAACAGTAGGGTAAGTGTTGGATAGTGTAGTGTAATATTATGCGTTGTAATGGTATGCGTTGTAATGGTAGTATGCGTTGTAATGGAATGCGTTGTAAAGGTAGTTTTTAAAAATGCGTTGTAGTGTCATGCGTTGTAATGTCATGCGTTGTAATGGATTTTGCGTTGTAAAAAATGCGTTGTAAGTGTAGTGCGTTGTAAAAGTTGCGTTGTAAAGGTTGTTCCCCGTCTTGACCACTGTGGTCGATGAACGTTTCTTCAAACCTGGTAAAGAAATCAGACACTGTCTCATCTTTCTTCTGCTTACATGCGGATAGTTTATCCCAATTTACGCGCATCGCGGGCATTATAGTTTTCATGTAGGTAATAATTCTACCAGGGAGCTCTGCTACCAAAGGCTCAGGTTTTGCACCACCAACTTGTCTAGCGTCTGCAGCAACGATATTAGCCCATGTACTCCCTAGCTCTGCAGCATGATCCGTATTACGGATGGATCCCCATAAAGGCTGTGGAACAACATTCCCAAACAACATATCTATATCGGCTAGATTCATGACACATGATTCTGCAGTTTGTGATAACTCCTTATAATATCCTGCAGGGTTTTTACGGGGATCAGGCAATGTCTGCTTGAGCGCTAACACCTCAGATCGCTTCCATGGGGCATGCACCCAAACACGCTGAAAATGTGCTGGCATAGCAGCAATACCATGAGCGGCATCAGCCGCAACAGCTTCCTTCCATACCGGAGGGACTTCTCTCATGGGGTATTGTCGCGCTTTTCCCTTTCTCCCCACAGGGAAATCTTGTGTAAACAACGGCTGTTGACAATCATCATTGCTCAAGGATAATAAGATCGCAACTGCTTTATTGACATCGGGGCCCACAATCGTACCTTTTCCAAAATCGAATCTCACCTGACACAACTCCTGCGGGCTTGAATCTCTACCATGATCATCCAATTCCTCACAGAGGATTTCACACATTTTCTCGAACACATACCTCTGTTTCGGGGCATCCCATTGATGAAACACATCAACAACTGATTCCACATCATAGCATGAAGGGAAACCAATCCACCTACGCGCCAGATGATCTAACACCTCTTTCTCGTCAGAATCAGGCAACTGACTGCGCAATTGCTTACGCTGTAAGGCAGGAGTCGCACTAGATGACCCAAAGAGAGGCGACATTAGACTAGTAACTACATTAGCTAGTCGTTGTCGTGCTGAAGGAGAAGTTGAGGCGAAAACGGGGGGATAGACAGAGGGAAGAAAAACAGATTCAGATACAGGTACCTGGGTAGTATAAGAAGGAGCGCCAGGGGAAGCCGCTGGCGTGTTAGACAAAGTCGCAGGAAGCGCGGGGGTAACAGGTAACAAAACTGGCGGCCCTTGAGAGGGCTGCACTGCAGGGATAGGAGCCAGCTGAAGAGGAGCTGGCGGCTGCGGGAAGGCTTGCGGCATATTTACTGGAGGCTGCGCATTCACAAGCTGTGGAGGTGCGGTGGCATTTTGCGCATATGGGGGTGGCGAACTTAACAAATGGGACATTAGGGAATCTTTCTCATTCTCTTTTGTATCATCTTGCACAAGGGGTGACAAAACAGGGTAACATTTATCAATCCCTAGTTTGCGCTGCCTATGTAACTGTTCCCTCATTTGTTCCTCCTCATTATCTTTAAATTGCACAGCTGCTTGCATCACTGACATACCTCTCTCTCTCTTATTTCTTTTCGCTAGCTTAATTTCCTTCTGTTTGGCTTCCTTTCGCCATAGGCGGAAAGAATCAAACATTGCCGGCCGGGCTTTCTTTTTAAACAATTTAACTTCCAAATTATCTAAGATATTTGTATCGAAACTACCATTTTGGGGCCATTTTAAAACACCGTCCTTTCTGGTGTATCGGATCCATATTTCATTATATGCAATGGGGCCCACGCCTTGTTTTACATAAAGCTCATAAGTTGGAGTTCCAATTGGAGGAACCGGACATGAATCCTCTAACTGGAAATCCCTTCTACAACTCAAACAAAACCAATTACCGAATACACTAGCACCAGGCATCTTCGCTCACTAGTCTAGTTCCAAACTTCAAAGGATTATCGATTACGATAGTCTCGTGAATACACGAGTCCTCTGGCTTTGGGGTTTGCAAACTCCAAATAAACCAAAATTATCCCGAAGGATACCAAACAAATTGGGAGACGCTCCACTTATACTTAACTGAATATCGATGATCAATGGCGTCACCAGAAGACTCTCTCGATTGTTTCGCTCTACCAAAATCGTCAAGGGTCCAAAACAGGGCGATTAATCAGGACAGCAGTCCTTCGTAGCCGTCGGGACGCGGAGAACCTCGCAGAAAAGACCTTCGGACCACGTCGACATGCAGGGGTCGATGAAGTGGCGGCCTTCCTCCAGAATTTCCACACGAAGCTCCTCACGAACCTCTGGCTTGGACTGGTACCGCTGAAATCGCGCCGAGTAGGGCGCCAACTGAAGTACTGGGTATTTTAAGCCCAGCGGTGCAGGGGAACACACCCTATGACTTCGGGGTTCTTCCTGTTTCAGACCTACAGAAACACAGAGTCTTCTAGGTGAAGTCAAAGATCAGTTTATTGGCTGAAGACCAATTACAGGCGTCCTAGAAGTACAACAGCGTGTATGTTCTCAGGAGACTGCTGAAAATCATAGAAACGGGCTTCTTCTTAAATACAGAATTTCCTGCTTCAGGCATACATTCCTTAGTTTACGATATGGCTATTACATGTATACATTTCAAAGGAAAAGGCAGAGTCATGATGACCATCCCACATTCCAGTTAAGCCAGCCCGCAATTATTTACACAGCAAGGTTCAGATCCCACATCAGATATCGATAGGCCCCAATAAACATGAGCATCTCCTGTTTGGGAAACAAGCCATAAAGCAGGAACAGTCAGGTGCGAAAGAGATTAGCTGGAGGCTCGTGTAGGATGAACAGACTTTATGGTGTGTCAAGCCCTGTTGCTAATCACAGGTGGCCAGAGGACGGGGAACTCGTGAGACCAGTTTGACCTGGGGCAGCGGAGCCAAGCTGCCCAGGTCACAGAAAAGTCAAAGAAGGGCACATGTGCTCTAAAAGGCCCGTATTCGCTTCATGCTATATAGCCTATGTGAGGGCAACCATAAGATGGCCACCGATACAAAATGGAACCCACGTAGTGATGTATAATAACGTATACACAGTGCATTCATAGCTAAAACGTTACACAAAGCACTTGTACATACCACATTAACCATTCGCGGTTCACTATTACCGGGATAGACAGGGGTAGGGCCCTGCCTCCTACGCGGTCCCAAATTCTAAAGTACGACAAAACCACGGAGACCGTACGCGTGGACGCGCTCTTTGGTGAGCTGACAGTAAGCTTCCCTTACCTGATGTTTTCCTCTCTTCCCTTACAACTTTAGTGAGAGCGGTTTGTACAGTCACAGGTCAGAAAGTGTTGAACGCTCTTTAAATGGCTGTAATTATGACTGTTCACTGTGCTTTGATATTGTAGGGGTACCCACATCCCAGGTGAGCTCTGCTTCCTTAGGGGCGCGGGGGTGGGGTGGGGGCGGGACATAACCACTGCCAGGTGGTGGCCGGCGCAGAATGAGCTGTCAGCTATAGTCAGCGAAATAATTGGAGAGAAGTGTAATGGCGTATTCCAACAGCCGTCAGCGACGTATGACCTTTAACCTCTTGGTACAGATATCCCACTACCGCAATCAGCAACGATGACCTGCTGCAAAAGGCGAAGAAGTCTAAAAACAGAACGCCATGGCCAGTAATGGCTTGCGTAAATCACTTTTCTGATTTCTATCTGAAATTATTCACCAGGGCGCAAAGTAAGTATGTCGATCGATTTCGTGCCTCGTTCAAATTTTTGCGCTCCAACTTTATTAAAGTGAAATGCAGGTGGCAAAAAGGCACCGAATGTAAAGAGGCGAATACGCAACGGAAAAAAAGCATTTACAATGCATAGGTCTCGCAATTGTGAGATTTTGAGCGATTGACATTGTAACTGGCAATCGCCTTTTATAATATTAAAAGGCATTGTCATTTACAATACCAATAGTTCAAACTTCGGCAAAAGCAAGACCTATTGTATTGTAGAGCGCAGTGTCCATGAAGCAGGCATCGTGCTCACCATTAAAGTTAAAAACAAAAAATGAAATAGAGGGCGAGGTCCCTGAAGCGGGTGCCACACTCCACATTATTGTTAAAAAACAATATATTTACAATGCAATAGGCCTCGCATTTAAATGCGAGACCTATGGCATTGGAAAGAAACAACCGCCATTCTCCTGGCTGCTTACTGCAGGCATGACGTGCTTTGCTTACATTCAAACACACATCGCGCCTGCAGTAAGAGAAACTCGATAAAGAAAATAGTGCTTACAGACTAAATAAAGCAACCAGTGTAACAACCGAAGTAAAGGGGCCAGTCGCCTTGGGAGGTTACATATGAACACAAGGTGGTACTAAGGAGAGATTAACAAGCCTATTAACGAAGCAGAAGCCAACATTTATGAAGGGCAATGACACAAGCCAATGACAAATATGAGCGGAGAGTGGACAGGGCTTCTATTCTATACGCCACTACAACAAGTCTCTCAGAGCAGCTCATGCGCACTGACTGTAGACTCAACCTAAAAATCCGTGGCAGCTGTTCCTAATTACTGTGACTCTTCCATGCACCCATACCTTCCCGTGGATCTGCCCCTTTGTTCTGTCTCTCTGTGACACTATTATACCCTTCAGTGACTCAGGCCCCTCTTCCATGACTCTGGCACATGTGGTCACATTTACCCCTCCTTCCTTTGACTCTATACCACGGTTACTCATAGTACGGCCCGCGGGCCGCCAGCGGCCCGGCAAGCGTTCCTTGGCGGCCCGCGGACCTTGCAGACATCCTACCAGTGTTTTTAAAAAAAATTCAATAGTGTTAGCAAACACTGCCGGGTGCAGCAGCCCGGACTCTGAGACTCTGCTCTGTGGGGGCTGGGGATTCCAGTGATTGTCAAAGTGGAGATGCAGGGGCCTAAGGTGAAATACAACAAAGCTTTATTAACATGTAAATGGTCTTTTAAAGACCTGTGAAGTACTCGGGTGCGGCTGTGTGTGCGTGCTGGGAAGCTGTCTCAGTGCGGCTGTGTGTGCGCACTGGGAAGTTGTCTCAGCCCGGGCTGAGGGCTGACACACACACAGGGTGAGATGACAGAGGGTGAGGGAGGGAGGGAGAGGGAGACAGAGGGAGAGGGAGACAGAGAGGCGCAGTCTGGGGGAGACAGAGGGAGGGAGACAGAGAGGGAGGCAGAGGGATGGGAGAGGAAGGGAGACAGAGAGAGGGAGATGGAGGGAGGGAGACGGAGGGGGAGGGTGGGAGAGGGAGGGAGAGGGAGACAGAGGGAGAGAGACAGAGGGAAGGAGACAGAGGGAGGGAGAGAGACAGGGAGAGAGACAGGGAGAGATATAGGGAGGGTGACAGAGAGAGAGACGGAGGGAGGGAGGCAGAGGGAGGGAGACGGAGGGAGACAGATGGAGGGAGGGAGACGGAGAGAGACGGAGGGAGACAGAGGGAGACGGAAGGAGAGGGAGGGAGACGGAGGGAGAGAGACAAAAGGAGACGGAGGGTGACAGAGGGAGGGAGGGAGATGGAGGGAGACAGAGGGAGAGGGAGACGGAGGGAGGGAGGGAGAGAGAGGGAGGGAGACGGAGGAGGGAGGGAGACGGAGAGAGGGAGGGAGACGGAAGGAGACAGGGAGGGAGGGAGACGGAGGGAGACAGGGAGGGAGGGAGACAGAGGGAGACAGAGGGAGAGAGACAGAGAGAGAGACTGAGGGAGAGAGACAGAGAGGGGGGAGACAGAGGGAGAGGGAGGGAGAGAGACAGGGAGGGAGACAGAGGGAGGGAGACGGAGACAGGGAGGGAGACGGAGACAGGGAGGGAGACGGAGACAGGGAGGGAGATGGAGGGAGGGACATGGAGGGAGAGGGAGGGAGACGGAGGGAGAGAGACAGAGGGAGGGAGACAGAGGGAGGAAGACAGAGAGAGGGAGGCAGAAGGAGGGAGACAGAGGGAGACAGAGAGGGAGACAGAGAGGGAGACAGAGAGAGGGTGACAGAGGGAGGGCGACAGAGGGAGGGCGATAGAGGGAGAGACAGAGGGGGAGACAGAGAAGGAGGAGGGAGACAGAGGGAGGAGGGAGACAGAGGGAGGAGGGAGACGGAGGCAGGGCAACAGGGAGAGAGACAAGGAGAGAGAGACAGGGGGAGAGAGACAGGGGGAGAGAGACAGGGAGAGAGAGACAGGGGGAGAGAGGGAGGGAGGGAGAGGGAGGGGAGAGAGGGAGAGGGAGGGAGGGGGAGAGAGAGGGAGGGAAAGGGGGAGGGCGGGGGAGGGGAGGGAGAGGGGAGGGAGGGAGAGAGGGAGAGAGAGAGAGATGTGTGTATGCCAGGTCTGGTGGCTCAGTGGACGAAGGTGTCTGCTGCAGGGACCTGTGTTCAACCTCATGCTCACAATTTTTTTTTGCTTTAGCCGCGCCCCTCCCCCTCTGACCCCGCCCCCACCGGTGCGGCCCTCGGCCACAAACCACACTGTAAATTTGGCCCCTAGAGAAAGTTTGTGAGTACCCATGCTCTAGACTGTACTGACCTCGCCCTTGTATCTCCTACTCCCCTTGCCCTCCTTGAATCCAGCTTATATGACAACCTCTCTGCTCAGGTCTCTGGATCCCCTTGCTTCACTCAGGCCTCCAAGGAGTCTCTGTCACTCTGCCTCAACCCCAAGACTGTCGTTCACACAGAAAAAACTGTCCCTCATGAACAGCTTGAACTGTGTGAAAGACATTCAATGTGTTGCAACTGCTTGCGTGGTCACAAACTGCACGTTTTGTGAGGGAGAAAAATATAATGTACCGGCGGCACAAGGGACTTGTAAATAACTTTATTTAAACTTTATTACTGTTTATAAATGTGACTACACCCATCCCATAGGAGATGCTGTGAACATATCGATGGGATAAAACTATTCTTGTCACGCACAAACTCTTTTGACATTATTTACCGTTACATATTAATTTGAAGTCTTGGCCATTTTATAGTTTTTAACAGACAATGCACGGACATAGGTTGGTGGATAATAGAGGAATAGAAGGATCGCATAAGAGGAGAAGCTTGTGGCCTGCCCTTGATTGTATGTTTTTCTCCCTCTTGACCCACAGAGCAGGGCCTCTTTTCGTGAGCTATTGCCAGGTGAGGTGAGGTCCGGTCCTCGTGAATCATGGGTGTGCATTACATGTTATAAATATGCATCCAGGAAGTAATCAAACGCATTATGAACGATGAAAACGTATGTTTCACGTTCTGTCAGTTTCTTTATGTTTTGAGTGGTACTGTTTCTCATAGACATATTTTTTTACAGGTGCTATCAGCATCCAGTGATTTGTGGAGGATTAGTACGCCTGGAATTCAGGTTTTCAGGTTGTATTCATTCCAACCTTGTTTCAAAAGTTTATAATTTGTTTTCTGACACAATTAGTTTTCTTTTTTCACATACGCAGTAGCAAAAGTATATGCAGTGGTCCTGAGGAAGGCCTTGGACTATTATATGTCCAGTTGGCTGAAACATGTAGACCCGATTTTCCGGCAATTATTTTGTTAAAACTGCTCTTGCACTGTTTTTAGTTTGAATAGCAAGAGATACCTATTAAAATATTTTCTTTCTTGGTATTCAATTTTAAATTGCACTTTTTATTACTTTTTGATCTTGCACTGCGCCCATCACTCTGAAATTTTAGTTCAACATTCTGGATAGATACTATAGAGCTCCATCAATCAGAGCACATTTGAAAACATCCGTGAGCTCCCTTCTGATAGACAGAAGGTTGTAGACTTTGGTTACCTTAGTGTGTAATCGCAAAATCAACGGAGACGATCCACTTAAAGGAGTGACCACTCAATGAAGATGGTGTCAAAACATCATAGAGGTTTTTTTTAAAAGAACCCTCACACACCAACCTGGTTGGTGTCATGCTTCATCATCGGGTTCCCAGTTGAATGCTACCCAACTGTGCTGCGACACCTGATTGCAGTGCAGCGGGTTTTGGTTTGTTTATGTGTGCTGAAGTGGTGTAAGTGGTGAATATTAAAAATACCTATGGGAAGCTCACTATATAATACTTTATTCCCAGTGGCCCATGGCATGCTTAAAAAATATATAAAAAATGTATATAGTGGATAATCTGAAAGAGCAATAGATTTGCGTCGAGATTATCCCTAGGTCAGGTCTTACCTTATTGTGTAACCAGGAGGAGATCCCAGATGATGAAGCATGTCACCTAGGTGAGTGATGGGAATCCATCCTCCTTTTAGGATTTTCCCTATGGTTCTTTGTTCTTGTTGAACAAAAGTATTTTTTCCTCCTTTTCCAACTCTTTGTCTGTGAGATCATTGCGACTCTGTAAGGTTACCTGGACCTGATAGATCCGTGGACTTCTGCTAGTGTTTATTCTACTTTAAATGGGGAATGGGTCCACGCCAGGTCTTTAAATGTTCCCTTAGATCCTCCTCTCCCGTTAGTTTGTTTCTGGTTCCACAAGGACCCCCAGGGCCCCAATTTCTTTTTTTTAAATAAAAATAGAAGTCGCGCAGGGTGCGTGACTCTGATGAACAAAAAAAACAGTGTGGGGTTATTAAATAAGGGGTGGGGGGCTTGGGCCCAGGGCACATAAAATTGAAATTCGTGGGTCCGTTATGGACCCCCAAGCCTACCCGGAGCACTAATAATTGGAATTCGGGGGTCCGTTACGGACCCTCAAGTCCCGGGGACCACCACCTCCCATGGGCTTAGGAAATGAAGTAAGGGGGGCTGAGCGGCCCCCCTTCAGGAGCTCATAGTGGCCTTGGGGACTTCCACCCACACGACCAGCTCCTGCAATGTCCCGGGGTGCTCACCCCCGGGACATTGCTGTTTCCTATGACAGGGCAGGAGCATGGCTTCCACCCTGTCATAGCAAACTCTGCTTTGTTTGATTGAAGCGAGAGCAGAGAAACCTGCTCTTGCTTCAATGAAGCAAAGCAGGATTGCTTTTGGGCAAGGGGAGCTGCATGTCAGCAGCTCCCCTTGCTCAAAAGCAATGCCGGCTCCCACAGGAGGCGGGGAGCCAGAGGGACTGTGGGGACATTGGGGCTCCTCCTGTGGTCCCCAACCATGAGACCAGGCCCCAGTGGATGGGGCCCCTGGTGCCCAAAATGGCTCAGGAAGGCATGTCCCGGGGGATGGGGTCCCCGGGGCAAATATAAGTTAATGGAAGTGGATGGGTTTTTTTTTCCGACAAAGTTTGGAGTAGTGACCCTATCGCGGCACTCAGCGCAGCCTCCTGGTGTGAATGCGATGGGTGCGCGGCTCCCATCGCGGCCCCCTGGTGTCAACGCGAGGCATGCATGGCTCCCAGCGTGGCCCCCTGTGGCGAACATGAGGGGTGTGCAGCTCTTGTAGTCGCGCTGGGTGCGTGACTTCAAGCAAAAACAATTAAGATTTTTTTGATATAAACCTAGGTTATATGTTGGGTTATTGGGTGGCTCTAAAAAGAGCCCTTGTTTTCATTGGGAGATTGTTGTAGCTACATGTAAGTGCGGATGCAGAGCTTCAGGTTGTTGCCTTGATCAGTGAAGTGTACTCCATCACTTCTGTAGATGCCATCCATATTGAAACGAAGATTGTTGTTATAGATGGAGCCCATCCTATGGTCTCTAAAGTAAGCAGAAACAGCTTTATTGACATTTTTTCTAGCTTTCTCAATCAGAGGACAAAATAGATTGGACCGCTTCCAATTCTGTCTTTGGCATATGTTAGAGTATACCAAGACAGTTTTGGGGAAAAGCAACATCATTCTTCATTAGCATTTCCAGACCCACCCCGGTCAATGTGCCTAGGTCATTGCCACCACAGTGCACAATCATGAGGTCAGGGGGTTGGAGGTGCAAAAAGGTTGTAACCAAAGGCATTAATCGATGCCACTTTAATCCTCTCTGTCCAATCCATTTAATATCTACATTTTGCAAAGCTAGGTCTTTGTTAACACCTCTGCGTTCAGCATACATGTTCCACCAGAAAACATGGCTGTGCCCAATAATCCACACAGAAAGCATCTTGAAGGGATGTCTATAAGTAATCAAAAGATGTCTGTAACTGAGTTAGTCAATTGGTAGAATGACAGGTTTCTAAAATGGTGGACAAGATGCTGTTTTAAAAAAAAAGTAGAGAATTAATTGGTTGTTTATGAACATTATACACTGAAAAATAGGGTGCATGATACTTTCTTTAAAAAGCATGTTTGTTATTCATCAGTAAAAACATGTTTGAAAGGTACAGTAGAAAGGATAAGGTCAACTTGTGACCTGTCCGTTAAGTTGAATGTTCCATGAACTGTTACTATGGAAACTGGCATTAAGCAGAAAGGGTGAAGAAGTCAGTTGCTAAGGGTTATTATGTGTAACCAATGGAAATGTGTTTTGCAATTTGAAAATCTCTGGAAAGCAATGTTATCTGTTGCTTATGTGTATTTGTATGGAGAAAGAGAGGAAAACCTTGCCATTACTGGTTTTACCTTGCTGAGGCTGGTGCATTACATTGATTGTGTGTAAAAGAAAACTTTGTGTGTGAGATTTTTCATTCAACACATTTATTTGCAAGGTAAGTTACACATTTGTGAGGTTTATTTTTTTTTTAAATTTACATTATTCTAAAACTGTGTTGTTTGAAATATATTATTAAATGTAGAGATGTATATTGGAATTAGTTTCATTGTATTCGAATGTTGTTTAAAAGGAGTCTGTACAGTAATATGTGTATTTTTCAAGATGATTACTGATGTTATTAATTAAGCTTGTTTTTTAAGTCTGAACAACGGTATAGTTGAATGATGCCGCATATTTTTAGATAGTTGGTTGAAGATGCAGTACAAATGTATAGTTTGAAAGAAGTTCATATAAGGTGTAGTTTATTAGCCTTCATTTTTTGTTCTCTCTAAAAAAGGTATAGTTGAATAATACTGCATAATTATAGATACTTTGGTAAAGATGCAGCACAACTGTGCTGTTTGAAAGATAATCATATAAGGTGTTAATAATTAGGTTTCTTTTATTAGTTTGTACAAAAGGTAAAGTTAAATGATGCCATATATTTTAAGATAGAATTGTGAAATAAGTTGCTGTTAATTAGGTTTCTTTTTGTAGTCTGAGCAAAGGTATAGTTGAATGATGCCACATAATTTTAGACACAAAGATGAAGATATACAATAAAAGTGTGGTTTTAAAAATGCTCATAAAAGGTGTTTTTAATTAGCCTTCTTTCTTAAGTCTCTTGAGAGGTATAGTTTAATGATGTGGCATATTTGTAGATTGAATGGTAAAGATGTAGCTCAAAAGTAAACCACCACATATTACCCTTGCAGGCATGTTGTACTTATCTACTTAACTAGATAGTATATAATGACTCATCTATGTGTTCAGATTCTATTTATACAGTTGTATGTATGCTTAGTGAACTATTGAGAGGTGCCTGACCGATTACAGGAGTGCAAAGGTAGTGAATGTGTGATTTTAAAACTACATGAGTAATGACTGATTGATTCCATATTCTGCAATCACCCAGTTAGTATCCAAGCACTACCCATGCACTCATGCAATAACCCAGGCACAAACTCATGCACTGCTACAATCCCCTGAGCACTACCCGTTTAGTCCAGTCATCTCCCTGTCACTACCTATGCACTCTCCAATCACCCAGCCAGCCCCATGTCCTTATCCAATCACTCCGCCAAAACCCAAGCACTTATAAATTCACCATGTACTCTCCTTGCAGCACTCTAATGATGGTACTCTAATCATCCAATCACTACCCATGCACTCATGCAATGACCCAGGCACTAACACATGCACTGCTGCAATCCCCTGTGCACTACCCATGAAGACCTCTAACTACCTAGACAGTACTGATTCACTCCTTTAATTACCCAGGTAGTTGCCATGCTGTCCAGCAACACCCCTGTTACTCCCTGTGCACTGCTGTAATAACCCAGCCAGCATCATGTACTTATCGAATCACTGCGCCAAAACCCAAGCACCTATAAATGCACCATGCACTCTCTTTGCAGTACTCTAATCATCCAGTCACTACCCATGTACTCATGCAATGACCCAGGCACTAATTCATGCAGTGCTACAATCCACAGAGCACTACCCATGCAGTCCAGCAATCTCCCTGTCACTCCCTGTGGACTCTTCCAATAACCCAGCCAGCACCATGTACTTATCCAATCACTCTGCCAAAACCCAAGCACTTATAAACTCACCATGCACTCTCTTTGCAGTACTCTAATTATCCAGACACTACCCATGTAGTCATGCATTGACCCAGGCACTAACACATGCACTGCTACAATCCCCTGCACACTACCCATGCAGTCCAGCCATTTCCCTGTCACTACCCAGGCACTCCTCCAATCACCTAGCCAGCATCATGTACTTATCCAATCACTCTGCCAAAACCCAAGCACTTATAAATTCACCGGGCACTCTCCTTGCAGTTGTCTAATCATCCACTCACTACCCATGTACTCATGCATTAACCCAGGCAATAACACATGCACTGTTACAATCCCCTGAGCACTACCCATGTAGTCCAGCCATCTCCCTGTCACTACCTATACACTCCTCCAATCACCTAGCCAGCACCATGTCCTTATCCAATCACTCAGTCAAAACACAAGCACTTATAAATTCACCATGCACTCTCCTTGCAGCACTCTAATGATCCAGTCACTACCCAAGTACTCATGCAATGACCCAGGCAATAACACATGCTCTGCTACAGTCCCCTGTCCATTACCCATGCAGTCCTCTAAACACCTAAACACTACTCATTCACTCTTCCAGTTACCCAGGTAGTACCCATGTAGTGCAACAAACCCTAAGTGATTTGAAAACAAAGCATTTCATTGGTTTTTATGTAGAACGTGTTTGTTTAGTAATAGAATAGTATATTTTTCAGATATTCTTCATCATCATTAAAGAAGACTTACCATGACCAAAAAACAGAAAAGAGAAAAGAAGAAAAGCAACAATACTATTCAAAGAAAAGACAACAGTAAGAATTAGATGAACTACAACATGTGGGAAAAAAAGAAAATGTCTTGCGGTAAGAGAACAAAATAATTTATTAAAAGACTTTCAAGAACTAGAAACAATTTGCACAATGTAGAAAGTAGAAAGAATACCTCAAGAACAAAGAAGAATGAAATGAAAAAAGGACAAATTAATGGCAACTCACGTTCTGAAAAAACAATCTATGGTAAAAGAAGAAAGAATCAATTTGATTAAATAAGGAAACAAATGTTTCACAGTAGAGTATTACAAAATGTATTAAAAGATGGCAAGAAATATAAAAAAGATAAGCATTTTATAAAAAGAAAAACAGATTGAAACTATTGTTAAAAAGGCTTTTGAATTAAAAAGGAAATTATTCATTTTAGTTTTAAACAGAATGCGATCATTAGATAAGCCAATGCATTTTATGAAGGCCAAAAGTATAAAGAAGAGACTCATTAACAGATCTAACTCTTGTGATATTTTTTTTTGGGTGAATGAACACTTCAAGTTCAGAGCCTTTTTTTAATGAAGAGAGCTATTTTCAAACCAATACATTAGTTCATGCAGTTGATACCAGTGGTCGTGCTTATGAAGTGAAGAACGGTTGTGCAATTGAAAAAGAAAAGATGGTTCCTAGAAATGTAGAAGAAGTGATAGGTAATGAAATTCCAGGGAGACGTACTAAAGCCCCAGTGTAGACTTGGGATTGTAGTAGTATACGACAGGAGTCTATTGATATTTTACGAAATTTCTTACGAGCGTACAGTAAAAAAAGTGTTAAACAAAAGATTAAGATACTGCAAGGACTAGATCGTTGCAAAGTGAGAAAAAATACTGGTTTGCAAGGTCATTCTCTGGCTTGTCTTTCTAGAAAAGTGTGTAAAAGTGTTTTTCATCATTTGAGAATGTTAGCAGTACATCACTCTCAAATGCGGAAGTTAGTAAGAAGATTGTACCACGCAAATAGTCCAGCAATAATTTTAAGTGATTTAAACAGTGCTCTTTTGCATGGGTCAGTATCAGATGTAAAAAAAAGTTTGTGATGAAATAGAGTTTCCTTACTTTGGTCCTGAACAAGAGTGTAGAGAAAGTGAGAGATTGATAGAAGCAGGTGTTGAAGAAGACGTGGAAGATAGTAGTACTGAGAAGTTTGAAGAAGAAATTACGAAGTTTAAGGTAATTTGTTGTGAAAGACCAAACTATGTTTGTATTTGTTGTCGACGAACTCACTATAGAAATCAAACTAGGAATGTTGATCTGTATTTAAAAAGTGAAAAAGAAAACAATGATAAGTGGAAGGAATTTGCAACTTATTTATTGGCAGAAGATTGCTTTGATTTGGGTACTGATCAACGTATTTGTAAATATTGTTATACCAAATTAGAGGACAGCAAAATGCCAGCTAGAGCTGTACATAATAACCTAGAGTTGGTAGCTATTCCTCTAGAACTGGTAGATTTAAATACTTATGAGTTCATTCTGATTCAATCTGTGCACCCGTTTCAGGCTATTGTTAGTATGGAGCCTAACACAGGTAAGTTGCCTCCCACAGACAAAGAGGATTATAAGGAAGAGTTGTGTATTTACCTTTAGATTTAAAGAAAAATATTGAAATTATTGGTGTAGAGAAAGAGGAAACTGAACCTGTAGTTATTCTAGTTAATGGTGTTCCTACGAAGAGTCGGAAAATATGGCAAGAATTCGTAGATGTGAGCAAAGTGCAAAAGGCTACGTCATATCTCATAAAAAGCAATGTTTACTACAAAAATGTGTATGTGGAAGAAGAAGAAATAGTTTTAGGAGATGATAGCGAAATTTCAAGTGGCTAAATTGAAAAAGTGGACATCTCCAAAAGTGAAGAAATTTATGGACATTACAGTGTACATCCTTTAAATTCAAAGGAAGTGATTGGAAATAATATTGAATTATTCCAAATGAAGAAAGCGAAGGGGACTCCCATGAGTGTTGGGGTAAAAGGTTTGGAAGCTCGTTGTTTTCCACAGCTCTTCCCCACTGGAAGAGGTGGACGATATGACGAACAACCAGTACAGATTCCAGCATCAGAATATCGAACAACAAGATTGTACTCAGAAGATCCAAGATTTCGACAATGTATTCCATATATATTTCATCTTTTGTTTGAAAGTGACTTGTCCGGACTTTCATATGCAGTCAACCACATATTGAAAACAGGAGTTCATCTTCAACATGTTTCTGCAAGGGAATTCATGGACAAAGTACAACTGAGAATCTCAATTGATTAATTTGATGGCTTGTCAAAGTGGTACTTATGAGTGTTGGTATCATCGTCATGGAGAACTTAAATGTATGTTAAGGAACTTAGGAACCCCTACGTGGTTTGCTACGCTAAGCTGTGCTGCAAACGCATGAGACGATTTACTTGAATTTCTTCGAGAAGCAAATTCAAATATTAAAAACATTGAATTCAAGACACCTGGAGAACTGTGTTCCTTGGATCCTGTAAATGTGTGCAGATATTTTAATCATAGGTTTCAAGCTATGATGTCTTTTATCTGCAATAAAGTTATTGATTTCTTTTGGAGAAAGGAGTACCAAGCTAGAGGTGCTCCTCATATACATATGCTTGTATGGATCAAAGATGCACCCAAATTTGGAACTGATTCGGATGAGACAGTTTTTTCTATTGAAGACTATGTTACATGTGTTATACCAAAAACAAGAGAAGAAAATACCTTAAGACAATACGTTTTACGGTTCCAATCTCATCAATGTGGCAAAAACTGTCGACGGAAATACAAGTCAAAGGAAAAGTTTTATACAAAATGTCGATTTGGATTTCCACGTCCAGTAATATCCAAAGGAAGAGTCAATAGTTTCATGTCAGCAGTGTGGCATACTATCACTAGAAAATCTCCCAAAAATACTTACAATTTAAAAAGAAGTGAACAATCAAAGTATATTAATGATCATAATCCAGTGATTTTGTTGATGTGGAATGCAGCTCTGGATATACAGTATGTTGCAGATAATTCCATTGCTGTTGCTCGGTATGTTATGTCATACATAACAAAATCTGACAAGACAGAGTTGAAAGAAATGTGGGAAGAAATTTCCCAAGACTAAGGTAAGTAATTGTACAGCTTTAGTTTGAAGATGCTGTCCCATCAAGAGATTGGATCCTATGAATGTTCGGATCGGTTGTCCTCTGCAAGTTTATATTCAAAGTCAAGAGGAATCATTTGGGTTAGTCTAGGTCTTGCTGCAACACGAAATCGAGTACTTAAATCTATACAAGAAATCAAATAGTTAGCATTAAATGAACCGGAAAGCACAGATATTGTTAAAACAAACATGTTGGATACGTACTATCCAAATAGAAGTCCCCATCTTGAAAACATATGTCTCTATGAAGTACTGCAACATTACAGTTTTAAGAGAAATATTACAGAGAACATAAATGAAGAAAAATATGCAGTGATTGGTCCAGAAGGATGTTTGGTGAAACATAGTAAAGGAAATCTGATTAATCACAGGAAACTGAGCTGCGATAGTCCTGATAAAAGGGAATTTTACTATTTAGCACATCTGCAACTCTTCAAGCCTTGGCGTACTGAAACGGAATTACTTGGAGATTTTCAGTGCTATGAGATTCTTTTAATGCATGTAAAGATAGCACTGAATGCACAGTTTTTCCAAATTATCTCCAAATGTTGAATGAAGCAATTGAACAGGAAGCTAATATTGCAGTTGAGATTGCTAGAGACAGTTCTCAAGATAGTCAAAGATCCACTAGGACAACCAATTCTTGAAAATGAAGCAGCAGTAGCCATGAGTGAATTGGAAACAGCAATGCAACAAGCTCAACACGATATTGTGGACTTAGGAAATTTGGAAGAACAACTAAATATTGAACAGAAAGAAATATATCAGCAAGTGACACAACAGATTGACCATGCATTACTTCATGAAAATAAAGAATGCAACTGCACATCTTTTAAACCTATTCAAATGTATATCAGTGGTCAAGCTGGTACAAGAAAAAGTTTCTTAATTATGGTTTTGACCAGTTATTTACAGAAAACCACTGAATCACATTGTGTTATAACCGCTCCAACCGGAAAGCACAGATATTGTTAAAATAAACATGTTGGATAGATACTATCCAAATAGAAGTCCCCATCTTGAAAACATATGTCTCTATGAAGTACTGCAACATTACAGTTTTTAGAGAAATATTACAGAGAACATAAATGAAGAAAAATATGCAGTGATTGGTCCTGAAGGATGTTTGGTGAAACATAGTAAAGGAAGTCTGATTAATCCTAGGAAACTGAGTTTCGATACTCCTGATAAAGGGGAATTTTACTATTTAGCACTTCTGAAACTCTTCAAGCCTTGGCGTACTGAAATGGAATTACTTGGAGATTTTCAGTGCTATGAGATTCTTTTAATGCATGTAAAGATAGCATTGAATGCACAGTTTTCCCAAATTATCTCCAAATGTTGAATGAAGAAATTGAACAGGAAGCTAGTATTGCAGTTGAGATTGCTAGAGACAGTTCTCAAGATAGTCAAAGTTATACTGCACTGAGTCAAGATCCACTAGGACAACCAATTCTTGAAAATGAAGCAGCAATAGCCATGAGTGAAGTGGAAACAGAAATGCAACAAGCTCAACATGATATTATGGACTTAGGAAATTTGGAAGAACAACTAAATATTGAACAGAAAGAAATATATCAGCAAGTGACACAACATATTGACCCTGGATTACTTCTTGAAAATAAAGAATGCAACTGCACATCTTTTAAACCTATTCAAACGTATATCAGTGGTCAAGCTGGTACAGGAAAATGTTTCTTAATTAAGGTTTTGACCAGTTATTTACAGAAAACCACTGAATCACATTTATCTTGTGTTATAACCACTCCAACTGGGTTAGCAGCACACAACTTTAAAGGGATTACATAACATTGTTTACTAATGCTACCTGTTGAACATGAAAACAAGTTGGAATATTACATGCTTTCTGGAGAAGCTTGTTTGGAGGTTTCAAGAGTACTAAAGAAATTAAAACTTCTGATTATTGATGAGGTGAGCATGGTCTCAAACTTAATGCTTGCCTTTGTGAATTTAAGAATGCAGCAAATTTTAGAAACAGAATATGATGTGTTATTTGGAGGAAAACATGTGATAGTTTTCAGCGATCTACTGCAACTTACTCCTGTAAAAGAGCAACCAGTTTTTAAAACACTTGTGCATGAAGACACCAGAAAATCTTTGGGAAGTATTGGAAATGTCAACATTTGGTCATATTTTGAATACAAAGAACTTATTAAAAATATGCGACAGGCAAGTGATGAAGATTATGGAAGCATTCTCCAAGATATAAGAATTGGTGTATTGACAGAACATTGCAAACAAGCTTTGCAAAGACGGCTACTTAAAAACTTGTTTCCAAATGAAAATGTTGTTCCAGAAATAATATACAAAAAGATTGAAGAACACAAATCTATAATCTGCCTAATGCCAACACTGCGAGAGTGTTCTACATTCAATGAAGAACTTTTAAAACTGGAAAAACAACAAATAATAAAGTTGGAAGCCATTGATAAAATAGAGCAAGAAGGAATTACTATTATTTTGACAGAAAAAGTAAGAACAAAATTGGATTGTTTGGAAAATCTATATCTAAGACTGCTGGTTTAGAAAAGAATGTATATGTATGTGAAAACTGTTGGGTAATTTTACAGCATAATTGGGATGTGAAAAAAGGTTTAGTAAATGGAGCAATGGGAAAAGTTGTTGATTTTGCTAATTATCAAAATAGAGATGGAATTGAATTTTTTTAAGATTAAATTTGATCAGATTGAAGAGGTAAAACAGATTGGACGTTGTTCTGTTAGTTGTTTGCTTGTGAAAGACTTGTATGTTCATAGAAAATAGTTTCCTCTTTCTTTAGCATATGCAGTGACCATTCATAAATCTCAAGGTTTAAGACAGTGCTTTGGTAAACATTGGAAGTACCGTGTTTAAAGAGGGAATGTCTTATGTTGCATTGTTTCGAGTCAGAACTTTATCTGGAATGTATTTGATTGATTTTGATGAGAGAAAGATGAGTGCAGATGCAAATTGTGTAAGAGAGTATAATCGGTTAAGAAGACTGTATGCTCCCAACTTAGGTGAATATCCTGTATATGAAAAGCGTGTAGTAGGTCAAAAACGAACATATGAGAATCTCTGTAGTGAGGTTGGAAATAAGAAAAAAAATCAAGAGAATGTTGAGGTTCCAAACAAAACAAAAAATGGACACTGTTTTTAGATATTGTAGGATATCAGTTAGAAAATAGTTCAGGTATCAACTGCTATGCTAATGTAGTTGTGAACATCGTATTTTTTCTAGAAAATCTCCAACAACAAATTATGGAGAATCGAGAAAAAAGTTTTGTTCCTTGTTGCACTCTATTTTTGAAAACTTGAGAACTGATAAAACTAAAATCCAAAGTGTTTCTGGCATTCAGAATCTTCTGGATATATGTTCTGGTTCTTCACAATCTACACTTAATGTACAACAAAATGCTCAAGAATTTCTTATGTTTATCCTTGCAGTATTGGAAGATGAAGGAATAGAAATTGAAAATCTGTTTGGACTTCGTTACAGATGGAAACATGAATGTGAAGATTGTACATGTACTTCTACCACTAAAATAGACACTTAAAGATTCATATATTTGACAATAACAGATTGTAAAACAGTATCTTTTAAAACAAATTGTAAAATCAGCAAATCAAAATATGGAATGTAGTCAGTGCAAATCTGAAATGTTATCAACATTATTTATAGAAAGATTTGGACAATATGTCATTTTAATGATACAACGTTGACCAGATAGAACAAAATTGGAAACTAATATTAAATATTTTGTGGCAAGTCAACTGTCAATTTCAGGATGAACTTTCAAAGTAGTGGCAATTATTTTCCATGATGGAGCTTCTACAACATCTGGACACTACACTGTGTATTTATAGTGCAATAAAGGATGGACACATTGTAATGATTCCCATTTGCTATTAAAATATCTGTTGCCAAATGAATTACCACATTCATACCTAATATTTTTGATGCCAAAGTTCTGAGAACATCATTTGGCCTGTTGGGAAGATGTCAACAGGAAATAATGAGATTATTTTGGAAATTTTCAATACAAACTAATTCAGAAACATCATTCGGCCTATTGGGAAGATGTCAATATGAATTAAGAAGTTTATTTTGGATATTTTCAATGCAAATGATTTTGGAAACATCATTCGGCCTTTAGGGAAGATATCTAGAATTGCTGATTCAATTATCGTTTCTGTTCTTTGATATCGTATTTACAAAATTGTTTTAGAAATAAATATTTCATATATTTGATCTTTGTATTATATGCAATGTTATTGAGGGTGTTTATTTTAGGAAAAGTAAACAGATAGTTGAGTTTGTTGTAAATATTTTGAACACAGATTTGTTTTTATTTAACAAGCTTATTGATTGTATTTTTTTTGCCCGCTGTTACATGATGATCAACATTAAAATCACTGTGCATGGTGAAATTCAATAGAGTCTGAAAACAGCAAAAAAGGCAAACTGAATATGTTATGTAATTGTAAAATTATGTTGTGTTCTTAAAACTATAATATTATATATTATAACTGTATTTTTCTTCTCTTTTACAGACCCAAATTCTAAAGTTTGAAACTTTTTAAATTTAGATTATAAAAGAACTGAAAAAATTGTTTCAATGACTTTCATATCTACTGTAAAAAAGGTTAGATTAAGTAACCGAAGCTCTACCCATGCAGTACTACATTCAGCTGTATACTTCCCATGCTATCCTCTAACCGCCTAGACACTGCTCATTCCTTCAATTACCCAGGTAGTACCCATGCACTCCTCCAGTTACCCAGCCAGCACCATGTCCTTATCCAATCACTCCACCAAAACCCAAACACGTATAAATTGACCATGCACTCTCCTTGCAGTACTCTAATCATCCTGTCAGTACCCATGTACTCATGCAAAGACCCAGGCACTAACAGATGCAGTGCTATAATCACCTGAGCACTACCCATGCAGTCCAGCCATCTCCCTGTCACTAGCTATGCACTCCTCCAATCACCCAGCCGGCCCCATGTCCTTATCCAATCACTTCGCCAAAACCCAAGCACTTATAAATTCACCATGCACTCTCCTTGCAGTACTCTAATGACCCAGGCACCAACTCATGCACCCAGAGATTATAGAGGCCCTTCCCCAGGGCTTTGAAATTTTCCGCCTGGATAGAGCCGGAACTATATGAGGGGGCATTGCAATTATTTGTAAAACACAGTTTGCGTGTGCCATCACCCTTCTCAACATCGCCAAATGCGAGGCCTTCGCCTTCAGACTATCACTCACCCGTCGTGTTCCTTTTCAGGTGGACTTATCTACAGACCCCCAGGTGCCTGTACACAGTTCTTAAAAGCCGCCCTGACACGCTGGCGAGCATGCTAATAGGGAAAAGCGCCCTCACAGTGCTAGGCTATCCATCTGGATGTTCCCAATGACCCATCAGCAAGGTCATTGGGACCTGAAAGTTCTACAACTCTCACAACTGGTACCTTCCGCCATATCCTAGACCCCATTTTCTCAAACGACCCCAGACTGGAGGTACTAGCACCCAAGCGGATGCCTTGGACAGATCATTCCATGATCCCATTGCGCCTCCTTAAACCTCACATAGGAGACCATAAAAAAACGTATAGAAGTGGGGCGCAGACGGCCTAGAAAGGTCCCCGAGGCTTGGATCACAGATCTCGAGTCCTCCACACCACCAGACACTAAAGACCTGGAAGAGGCCCATGACAACTGGCTAACCTGGATAAGTAGTTCCATAGATCGGAACTTCAGGAAGCCAGGTCCAATGATGCAAAAAAACTCAAATAGATCGTCCTGGTTTTGCCCAACGCTGGTTGCTCAAAAGAAGAGCTGTAAAAGACTAGAACGTAACTGGAGGAAATCCTATGACCCAGAGCTCAAAATAGCCTATAAACTAGCCATACAGCTCTACCACAAGAGCATCAGGAAAGTGCAAGTAGCGTTCTTTGAAGAAAAAATATCAAAGTCTCCCAACTCCTCTAAGGAGCTCTTTAAAATTGTCAAATCTCTTACCCCAATTGACACCGGAACAAACAGCTCCCAACATTCCAAAGAAAGATGCAATGGGCTAGCCTCATTCTTCAAGAGTAAAGTGGAAAATATCTATAATTCCCTCCATCCTAACTCCACCAAGAAATTAGGTACCCCAGAGGACCCCAACAGCACTTAAAACTTCCCAAGGAAGAGAGAACAAGCAGGAGCTCCCCACTCCACCGTCCCTGCCCTCCTGTCCTTCCCAAAAATGAGTGAAGAACTGGTGGGCTCCATCTTACAGAATATTAAATCAGGCTCCCCTCTAGACCCGGCTCCACCCCATATTCTTCCCCAGGGTGGGAAAGCTGTTCTTAGCCAACTTTCCAATCTAATCACTCTTCCCTTCGAAAATGGCAAGGTACCCAAAGAGTGGAAACACGCCATCATCAAACCCCTACCAAAGAAACCACAACTGGACCCTGCAGTCTGGCCAACTATCGCCCAATATCTCTGTTGCCTATTTTAGGCAAGATCGCAGAGAAACACGCGAACAGCACAATCTCTCGTTTCCTGGAAGACAACAGCATCATACACCAGACCCAGATGCGATTCTGACCAAAACACAGCAGGGAGTCAGCACTGCTTGTGGTCACTGAAAAACTCAAATACATCTTAGACCAAGGGAGAGCCGCTGCGCTTGTACTATTGGATTTAAGCGCGGCGTTCGATACGGTAGACCACACAGTGCTGATCCAAAGGCTAGAGGATGTTGGAATAAGAGGAACAGCTAACCAATGGGTGGCATCATTCCTTAGTGGGAGATCCTTCCAATGCATGGAGGCCAGATTCACGTCAGACTCCCACTCAGCTCCATGGAGAATCCCTCAGGGATCCTCCCTAAGTCCAACACTCTTTAACATATACCTTAGTCCCTTGGCCCACATAATACAGGAATTTGGCCTCTCAATCGTGTCATATGCGGATGACACGCAACTAGTGGTGTCAATCGCAGATTCCCTTAACTCGGACCATAGACAACTTGTTCCTTGCCTGGAAAAAATCGGATCCTGGATAGCTGACTGCAACCTCAAATTGAATGGGGACAAACCCGAGCTAATGATCTTGGGCAGCAACTTCAGCCCTCGCTCAGAGATTCCCTGGCCAGCTAATTGGGGGCCATAAAAAACGTAGGTATGTGGCTGGACCAGAACCTGATGATGGAGGTCCAGGCCAAAAAACTATCAAGTACCTGCTTTGGGATACTTCGTATGATTAGAAAAATAAGGGCCCTGCTCCCAGAGGAATCAAGGAAGACTGTAGTGTAAGCCTTGGGGGTATCAAGGTTGGACTACGGCAACTCTCTCTATTTGGGCTCTCCTAAATACGTAACGAACAGACTGCAAGTCGTACAGAATGCAGCTGCTTGACTGCTCTTGAATATACCCAGACCCCATTCAGCCAGATCCTCACTGAGGGAGCTACATTGGCTTACGGTCCAAGCCTGGATCAAATTTAAGTCCATAAGCCTGGCTCACTGAGCCATGTGTGGGAGAGGCCCCTCCCTGATCCAAAAATTGGTCTCACATTATTCACCCCGTCGCCACCTTAGGTCAAGCTCTAACTTTCTGATGAATCCTACCAGATTCAAGAGAGCCAGGTGGGGCGGAAGGTCATTTCCTCACCTGGTACCCAAACTGTGGAACAGTATGGATCCAGAACTCCTACTAATTGAAAAAAAAGACTCAAACCATGGCTCTTCCGGTAAACTCATGCGCTGACATATACCTTTCCTATTTCACCTCAGCGCTGAGATGCCCAAGTGTAGTCACGTGCTCTACAAATCCCCTAAACCTAAACCTAAACCCCTGCTACAATCCCCAGAGCACTACCCATGCAGTCAAGCAATTTCCCTGTCACTACCTATGCACTCCTCCAATCACCCAGCCAGCCCCATGCACTTATCCAATCACTCTGCCAAAATCCAAGCACTTATAAATTCACCATGCACTCTCTTTGCAGTACTCTAATCATCCAGTCACTACCCATGTACTCATGCATTAACCCAGGCAATAACACATGCACTGCTACAATCCCTTGAGCACTACCCATGTAGTCCAGCCATCTCCCTGTCACTACCTATGCACTCTTCCAATCACCCAGCCCCATGTACTTATCCAATCACTCCACCAAAACCCAAACACTTATAAATTCACCATGCACTCTCCTTGCAGTACTCTAATCATCCAGTCACTACCCATGTACTTATGCAATGACCCAGGCACTAACACATGCACTGCTATAATCCCCTGTGCACTATCCATGCAGACCTCTAACCACCGACACACTACTGATTCACTCCTCCAATTACCCAGCACTCAAGCAATCCCCACGTCACTACACTTACACTCCTCCAATCACCCATCCAGCATCATGTACTTATACAATCACTCTGCCAAACCCAAGCACCTATAAAAGCACCTTACACTCTCCTTGCAGTACACTAATCATCCAGTCAAAACCCATGTACTCATGCAATGACCCAGACACTAACTCAGGCACTGCTACAATCCCCAGAGCACTACCTATGCAGTCCAGCAATGTCCCTGTCACTACCTATGCACTCCTCCAATCACCCAGCCAGCCCCATGTACTTATCCAATCACTCCGCCAAAACCCAATCACTTATAAATTCACCATGAACTCTCTTTGCAGTACTCTAATCATCCAGTCACTGCCCATGTACTCATGCATTAACCCAGGCAATAACACATGCACTGCTACAATCTCCAGAGCATTAGCTATGTAGTCTAGCCATCTCCCTGTCACTACCTAGTACCTATGCACTCCTCCAATCACCCAGCCCCATGTACGTATCCAATCCCTCACCCAAAACCCTAGCACTTATAAATTCACCATGCACTCACCTTGCAGTACTCTAATCATCCAGTCACCACCCATGTACTTATGCAATGACCCAGGCAGTAAAACATGCACTGCTACAATCCCCTGTGCTCTATCCATGCAGACCTCTAACCACCTACACACTACTGATTCACTCCTCAAATTACCCAGGTAGTACCTATGCACTCCAGCAATCCCCCTGTTACTACATATGCACTCCTCCAATCACCCATCCAGCATCATGTGCTTATCCAATCACTCCACCAAATCCCAACCACTTATAAATTCACCATACACTCCCCTTTCAGTACTCTAATTATCCAGTCACTACCCATTTACTCATGCAATGACCCAGGCACTAACTCATGCAGAGCTACAATCACCTGTGCACTACCCATGCAGTCCTCTAATCACCTAGACACTTCTCATTCGCTCCTTCAATTCCGCAGGTAGTACCCATGCAGTCCAGCAATCTCCCTGTCACTCCCCATGCTCTCCTCCAATCACACATCCAGCACCATGTCCTTATCCAATCACTCCACCAAATCCCAACCACTTATAAATTCACCATACACTCCCCTTTCAGTAATCTAATCATCCAGTCACTACCCATTTACTCATGCAATGACCCAGGCACTAACTCATGCAGTCCTCTAAT
Organism: Triturus cristatus; assembly: GCF_964204655.1. Classification (NCBI taxonomy): domain Eukaryota; kingdom Metazoa; phylum Chordata; class Amphibia; order Caudata; family Salamandridae; genus Triturus; species Triturus cristatus. The sequence continues at coordinate 801,457,692 of NC_140588.1, read as the reverse complement.
CACCTACACACTACCCATTCACACTTGCAATTACTTAGGTAGCACCCATGTAGTCCAGCAATCCCCCTCCCACTCCCCATGCAGTCCTCCAATCACCTAGCCAGTACCATGTACTTATCCAATCACTCTGCCAAAACCCAAGCACTTATAAATTCATCATGCACTCTTGTAGCAGTACTCTAATCATCTAGACATTAACCATGTACTCATGCAATGACCCTGGCACTAACTCATGCACTGCTACAATCCCCTGAGCACTACCCATGCAGACCTCTAACCACCTACACACTACTGATTCACTCCTCCAATTACCCAGGTAATACCCATGCAGTCCAGCAATCCCCCTATCACTACCCATGCACTCCTCCAATCACCCGTCCAGCATCATGTACTTATCCAATCACTCTGCCAAAGCCCAAGCACTTATAAAATTACCATGCACTCTCTTTGCAGTACTCTAATCATCCAGTCACTACCCATGTACTCATGCAATGACCCAGTCACTAACTCATGCACTGCTACAATCTCCTGAGCACTACCCATGCAGAACTCTACCCACATACACACTACTGATTCACTGCTCCAATTACCCAGGTAGTACCCATGCAGTGCAGCAATCCCCCTGTCACTACCCATGCACTCCTCCAATCACCCGTCCAGCATCATGTACTTATCCAATCACTCTGCCAAAACACAATCACTTATAAAATCACCATGTACTCTCCTTGCAGCACTGTAATCATCCAGCTACTACCCATCTACTCATGCAATGACCCAGGCACTAACTCATGCACTGCTGCAATCCTCCATGCACTACCCATGCAGACCTCTGACCACCTACACACTACTGATTCACTCCTCCAATTACCCAGGTAGTACCCATGCAGTCCAGCAATTCTCCTGTCACTACCCATGTACTCCTCCAATCACCCATCCAGCACCATGTACTTATCCAATCACTCCGCCAAAACCCAAACACCTATAAATTTGCCATGCACTCTCCTTGCAGTACTCTAATCATCCAGTCAGTACCCACGTACTCATGCAATGACCCAGGCACTAACACATGCACTGCTACAATCACCTGTGCATTACCCATGCAGTCCAGCCATCTCCCTGTCACTACCCATGCACTCTTTCAATCAATCATGCTCTACACATGTACTCAAGCAATAACCCAGACATTAGCGTGCAGTTATTTCTCTTTTTTAACCAAATAAGGTAGTTCTGAAAAGAACTATTTTGTTCTTCTTTTTTGTTTAATTTTGTTTGTGTTCTTTAAGCTATTTCGTGCATTTTTTGGCGTGTTTTTTGAAAAAAGAAAAAAACAACAGACAAAACTTTTAACTTTTGGAATTATATAGTCATTTCAACAGTTTTTTTTAGCAGCGATGGTTTCCTGCTGCAGAACAAACAGCGTCAATTGACTGCTTTCCACAACATAAAATCGCTTTGCATTTCATGCAATGCTGTTCTAGGGTTGCAAACTCTGCACTAATGTCCGGACCACGAGATGCAGAGCTTGAGGCTCCAGAAGTGCTGGGACCAGCTCCCTGGTCACTTTGCTGTGTGGCTTCTTGAGCACGTCGCAGCTGTTCCTGTGCAAGATGTGTTGGGTGGAAAGTTTATAATTGTTTATACATGCTTGAAGTCCCGCTTGAATACTTCTTATCACTGCCTCTCGAAAGAATCCTTGGACAAAGTGTGCAGCTCACCTTGCGAGCATTTACCTTCCTTTCACCATCTGGGATGGTGAAAAACTTCCATACAATAGACTCCGGTCTTTTCTTGGGAGGTGGTTCCAAGTCTTCATCATCAGAAGGAAGGTCTATATCTGGATTTGAGGAAGCCATTGCCAGACGTTTCCACCAAACACCCAAAAAATTCACAATCTAGCTCCAAAAAAACACAAAAGGTGTCTCTCCTGTGATGCTGCAGAGAGAATGTCTAAAAAGGGGTTGGTTCCTTTAACTGTTAGAATGGGAAACCTTATGAACCAATCAAATGCTTTCTTTTAAAGTCACATGAGAGTCGCACACCCGTCGCGCAACAAGCGCGAACCCGACATGACTTTGCAAAAATATATTTAACAATAATAAGTTTATTACAAAATATATTAATTTTATAAATAGTTTAGATAATCTCTTGCCCTCATGTATACATTAAAGTTCTATACATATAGTTTTGAAACATAATTTTTTTTTACAGGAGTCGCGCACCCGACGTGACCCAGTACGTATATGATGTTACGCGGGTCCCAGCACCACGCACTCATCGCATACCAAACGCGCACATGATGCGATCCCATATGTATATGACGTTACGTGGTGCCAGGCACCGTGCACCCGTCGCATACCAAACACGCACACGACGCGACTTCCGCAAAATGTATCTAACAATAATATAATTTCAATGCAAACAAAAATATTACATTTTTATAATAAGTTTATATAATGATTTACTCTAAAATACATTTTACAATTATATACACATAGTTTTAAACGTAACAAAAATTACGAAAGACGCGCACCCGGTCGACCCCCTACGCATATGACGCTACGCGCGGCTTGGCACCGCACACATGTCGCATGCCAAACGCGCATCCTTCTCGACTTTAGCAATATGGCGGCTTGAATCCGCACACCCACCATGATAGGTACACGAATCCACTATTTATGCAAAAAATTTATATATATATATTTTATAAGACATTACATATTTAAAATAACAGGAAAAAAATAAAACCAAATAATTATAGGATATCACAGTTATAAAATATCATTAAAAAAACATGCAATTTACAGAAAAAAAGCTAGGTTTTATAAATATTATACCTACAAATTAGCATTTAAAAAACCTTTGAAATTCACTGAAAAAAACATGGGTTTCAGGGGTGTTATAGTTAGAAATGAGCATTTAAAAATCCTTTGAAATTCACTGATGAAACCATAGGTTTCAGGGACATTATAGTTAGAAATTAGCATTTAAAAAACCTTATAAATTCACTGAAACAACGACAGGTTTCAGGGACATTTTATTTAGTTGGACATTTCACTCGTACAAACCCAGAGAAATTCGGCCGTGCCTAACGCGTTTCGAAATCCTAGGCACGTCGGAGTTTCGGACACCAAGACAGCATATGGACTTTACCTGTATCAAATAAATGCTGTAAGCGAACTCTGTGGTCCGAGTGCTTCTTAACCGGAGGGGCAACCCTGGAGCTTTGATATTACGCGGCAGTCCTGCCGCAAAGAATGCACCACCCCGGGACTAAATGGGGGGCCACACGGGGAGATATTTGTCGAACCTAGAAGTGGGACCCCAGTGATGAATTAAGGTGAATTCCTAAGGCTGGGGCCCATCCAGGACCTGTTATAAATTTTATCAGCAATTACGTTGTGCAACCATCATGGACTAAATTAGGCACTACGATTCCCAGCAAGCACCGCACAGTTTCATATAGACAGCCCATCTAGGGGCGAGCGATTGATTTTTTAAATGCTGGGATGAGCCGCAATTGCACACAGCACCCGCCACGCCTCTGAAGAAGAAAGTATTTCGAAACGCATTAGGCATGTCGGAGTGGCTGACACTAAGACAGCATATGAACTTTACCTGTATCAAATAAATGCTGTAAGCGAACTCTGTGGTCCGAGTGCTTCTTAACCGGAGGGGCAACCGTGGAGCTTTAATATTACATGGCCATTCTGCTGCGAAGAATGCACGACCCCGGGACTAAATGGGGGCTACACAGGTAGATATTTGTTGAACCTAGAAGTGGGACCGCAGCAATGAATTAAGGTGAACTCCTAATGCTGGGGCCCATCCAAGACCTGTCATAAATGTTATCAGCAATTACGTTGTGCAACCATCATGGACTAAATGAGGCACTACGATTCCCGGCAAGCACCGCACAGTTTCATATGGACAGCACATTTAGGGACCTGCGATTGAATATTTAAATGCTGGCATGAGTCGCAATTGCACACAACACCGGCCACGCCTCTGAAGAAGAAAGGATTTCGAAACGCGTTAAGTACGTCGGAGTGGCTGACACGAAGCTAGCATATGGACTTTACCTGTATCAAATGAATGCTGTAAGCGAACCCTGGAGCTTTGATATATATATATATATATATATATATATATATATATATATATATATATATATATCATATCAGTTACCATTGGGTCCTTCCGGGATGAAACCCTTGTCAGGTGGTGCGTTGTCCGGCGAACCCAGGCCGGATAATCCAACAAAGTTTGTAGACAAAGAAAAACGCACTCTCAGAGGTTGATCGTATTTTTACTAAACCATCGTTACGCGTTTCGACACAGCAGTGTCTTGGTCACACGATATCCACAAAGTTTTCAAACAACCATATATGCACATAAACATAAAAGAAGTACTACCATGTTCCTGGATCTACAATGTTGCAAGTAGTCGCCATTTTGGAACGGGTTACAGACTTAAGCTCATACTTGAGTGCAAGCGTGTTCTCTTATCGATAAAGCTCAAATTTTGCAAAACAAAATGAATAAAAGTACTATTACAATTCATACATATTAGCATACTTCATTGACATCGGAGTTAACCAAAATATCCGAGTTTCTCGTATTCTGAGGTAATTGAAATTGCAAAGCTTTATCGATTGTACACAACCGCGATAACAAACCAGGGCTAAGGCAGCCTCTTGCCTCAATTTCAATCAACATAACAGGCGGACTAGTGCCGTATCCGTATTCACGTACTGCTAAGTTAAGGTAAGTATCATGTAGGCATGCTATAAGCCTCAGGAATTATCAGGACTCCGTGCCCGAATCGTGACTTATAAGGACTAGTGCCTCAATATTCTATAAGCTCATGCAGACTAAGGAAATGCCTCCGCACAAAATATATCAAAAGCCAAATGGCAAAATTAGAGTGGGAGCAAGTAGTACTTCTAACTAAAAACCATGTAGTGCTACAGTCGAAGGAATTGGCAGTGCAGGCAATCCATTGAGCCTAGGATAAATGATAAAAAGATCCGTGCAATTAAAGATAAAGAACAGTGAACAATATAAGTGCAGTCCTTATCTTGTTGGACGTGTAGTGGCATCCTCATGAAGAAAAGGGTAGGGAACCGGTGCCGAATCCGTGAGAAGTGAATGGTCCCTTCCTTTCCTCCTGGATAATAAAAGAAACAAGATAAAATTACATATAGCCCAAGAAGAACAAAATTACATTTTTTAGCTCAAAAATACATTTTTCTCTAAATAACATGAGAAATACTTGGGTTACCATGCAATATCATGAAGAGTCTCAGTAAAATGGCAATAAAGAAAAGCCACAAAAGGGCAATAAAAGGCAAACTGATTGGTATACAAGTTCAGTCCTCATGTAAATGAGTTGCCAGTTCCTCATCAAGATTGTGTCCCCCCGGAAACTTGGTTTCCAATTCCATTATCCATTTTGATTCTCTCTTTCTGAGGGCTAACTCTCTGTTTCCCCCTCTTTTTGATATATTGACCTGTTCTATGGCAAAATATTTGAGAAGAGATTGGTTGGACTGATGCCTATCTTGGAAATGTCGTGCAATGGGATAGTTATGATCCAAGTTGGTAATGGCTCTTAGGTGTTCCAGTATCCGCTTCTTAACCATACATGTTGTACTCCCGACATACCGGAGTCTGCACGGACATTCCAGAATATACACAACAAAGTTGGTGCTACATGTGAGGAACTGTGTTATGGTTTTACTTTGACCTGATCCTGTAACCTCAAATTCCTTCATCATGTGGCTGAATTTGCATGCCTTGCAATGGCCACATGGGTAGAAACCCTTAAGATTGAATGGGTTCCTATTCGGGTTTTCCGTAATGTCTCCCCTGACCAGCATATCCTTCAAATTCCTCCCTCTCCTGTAGGAAATCAGGGGTCTGTCACTGATGTTATCGCCAATAATGGAATCTGATTTTAAGATTCTCCAATTGTTGGCTAGAATTTTTTGGACATGTTTGGATTCCTGGTTAAATGTGGTTATAACCCTTACAGGTGTTTCTTCTTGGTCATCTATGGCAGAATACTCAAGGGCTTGAGATCTACTGATGTTCCTAATCTTGTCCTTGGCCTTCGTTAGCACCCATTCAGGGTAGCCCCGCTCCCTGAATCTGCAAAGCATGATACTTTGTTCCTGCTGAAAATCATCCTCAGTGCTACAATTTCTCCGTGCCCTGAGTAGCTCACCAAATGGAATGCTCCATTTCAGTGACTCTGGATGGGCACTACGGGCGTGTAATAAGCTATTCCCGGAAGTTTCCTTCCGGTGTAAACTTGATACCATGCTGCCATCCTGTATTGTGATGAGAGTATCTAGGAATTCAATTTTGTTGTTGCTTATACTTGAAGTAAGCTGTATACTGTAGCCATTGTTATTCAGTTTATTTATGAACTCCCTAGCTTCTTCCTCACTGCCCTTCCAAATGACGAAGAGGTCGTCAATATACCTCAACCATACTACCACCTTCCTGAAATCAGAGTCCATATCGCTGTCCTTGTGGAGCTCCTCCTCCCATTTGCCCAGGAAGAGGTTCGCAAAACTAGGTGCGAAACACGTTCCCATAGCCGTGCCTCGCACCTGTTTATACAACTCACCATTGAACAGAAAGATGTTATTTTTGAGGCATAACTTCATCATGTCAACTAGCATGTTGGTATGCTCGAGATAGCAGATGTTCCTTGCCCTAAGAAAGTGTAGACAAGCCTCCATGCCCTGGGTGTGGTCAATAATGGTATATAGTGAACTCACATCCAGGGCAATGAGTAAATATCCATCAACATCCTCTCTGTTTCAAAAAGAGGGGGAAACAGAGAGTTAGCCCTCAGAAAGAGAGAATCAAAATGGATAATGGAATTGGAAACCAAGTTTCCGGGGGGACACAATCTTGATGAGGAACTGGCAACTCATTTACATGAGGACTGAACTTGTATACCAATCAGTTTGCCTTTTATTGCCCTTTTGTGGCTTTTCTTTATTGCCATTTTACTGAGACTCTTCATGATATTGCATGGTAACCCAAGTATTTCTCATGTTATTTAGAGAAAAATGTATTTTTGAGCTAAAAAATTTAATTTTGTTCTTCTTGGGCTATATGTAATTTTATCTTGTTTCTTTTATTATCCAGGAGGAAAGGAAGGGACCATTCACTTCTCACGGATTCGGCACCGGTTCCCTACCTTTTTCTTCATGAGGATGCCACTACACGTCCAACAAGATAAGGACTGCACTTATATTGTTCACTGTTCTTTATCTTTAATTGCACGGATCTTTTTATCATTTATCCTAGGCTCAATGGATTGCCTGCACTGCCAATTCCTTCGACTGTAGCACTACATGGTTTTTAGTTAGAAGTACTACTTGCTCCCACTCTAATTTTGCCATTTGGCTTTTGACATATTTTGTGCGGAGGCATTTCCTTAGTCTGCATGAGCTTATAGAATATAGAGGCACTAGTCCTTATAAGTCACGATTCGGGCACGGAGTCCTGATAATTCCTGAGGCTTATAGCATGCCTACATGATACTTACCTTAACTTAGCAGTACGTGAATACGGATACGGCACTAGTCCGCCTGTTATGTTGATTGAAATTGAGGCAAGAGGCTGCCTTAGCCCTGGTTTGTTATCGCGGTTGTGTACAATCGATAAAGCTTTGCAATTTCAATTACCTCAGAATACGAGAAACTCGGATATTTTGGTTAACTCCGATGTCAATGAAGTATGCTAATATGTATGAATTGTAATAGTACTTTTATTCATTTTGTTTTGCAAAATTTGAGCTTTATCGATAAGAGAACACGCTTGCACTCAAGTATGAGCTTAAGTCTGTAACCCGTTCCAAAATGGCGACTACTTGCAACATTGTAGATCCAGGAACATGGTAGCACTTCTTTTATGTTTATGTGCATATATGGTTGTTTGAAAACTTTGTGGACATCGTGTGACCAAGACACTGCTGTGTCGAAACGCGTAACGATGGTTTAGTAAAAATACGATCAACCTATGAGAGTGCGTTTTTCTTTGTCTACGAACTATATATATATATATATATATATATATTATATGTACAGTTGATTTTATCCTGGGGTATGGTATTAATGGTTGAAGAATGTTTTAAATTATGACTATTCGTCCAACTTGTTTGAATTCCAATATTTAGTGCACGTGCACTTTATTGGAGATTGTCTCATATAGATTTTTCTTTCATTTTATTGTTAATGGAGGAGATTCTTTGTTACAATCAGGGGATTCTTTAAACATACCAGGGTATATACATATATATTGATTTTTTTGCCCTTGAGATTTGATTTTGGTCAATAACCACATTGGATCTATTATCACAACTGTACTGTGCATATCAACAATATCAGGTAATCAGAAAGCATTAACGACATGACAACGCAACGAGAGGGTTTTGCTTCTTTTGACTGAAACAAACTGTGTTTTTTGACTCGAATGATTAGCTCTATTTATAATTTTTTCATGTGGCTTCCTCCCTATCATTTAGATATTTTTGCAATTTGACTGTTTTTATTTTTTAATGGCCATTTGTTTTCTTTGGAATTGTGTTCAGTGTATAAATCAGGGTTTATTGAGTTTTTTACCACTATGGTATTATTTGTTTAAATATTTAGTGTCTAAATTTGAATCACTTGAATCAAAGTATTTCTTCCATTTTCACCCAGCTCATACTTGTAGTTTGCTATTTTGTCTGCCGCAATTCCATTGGTCCATATGGGAGCAAGTTAACCACCTTGCACTATATCTAACTTGATTGGTTCCTAAATGTGTCATGTGATCAAGGCCGTGGCAACACGGCCGAAACGCGTCATGCCGATCTACTTGGAATAAATATGCACGAAATATACTTTTCAGCGTGTTGTGGTCTGTACCCGTTTCCGCCTACCTGCTGGATTTTGGGAACCTGCTCTCTTTATATATATAAAAGATTGTTTATCTTATTTGAATATCTCTTCAGTGGTAAGCCTATGTATCAGTTGACTTACTATAAGTTTGATAATGTACCTATATAAACACAACAGAATGAAGTATGTTAATTCTGCATGTCTTTTATATGCATGTGATTTTCACGGAGACGCACTAGAAAATGAATGGTGGTCCTTTGAATTCTTTCATTATGTCTTTATGTTTGTAAATACCATTGCACAGCATTTAGATAGATTACTAGCCAATATTATCATTATTTTTCTTTAAATCTAATGAACTGACGAGTCTGTTGTTTATGTTTTGTATGACTTTAAATACACTGAACCCGGAACCTATCGTCATGTGACTAAGAGCTTGTTTGCTCGAAACGCCTCATTTTGTTTGCCCGTGAAATAAAAATATTGTAATTCAACTGGATTCGTGTGGCTCGTGCTTACAGGAGATAAAGGAGGCTGTGAACTGACAGAGAATATATATATATATATATATATATATTATCTACTGGCGGTCGCCAGTAGATAGTTATAGTTACAACCTAGTTTCCATAGGAAATCTCAAAATTCTATTTTGAATAACTTTGGCGCCGGTTGACGAATCCTCGCGAAATGTTCAAAACTAATGGGGCGCTCCGCTCAGCTCCTACCCTGAAAGTCTCGGGGTGATTCGTCAAGCGGGGGCCGAGAAAAAGGGGGGTCCCATAACGCGTTTGCCCCATGCATTTTTCTATAGGACCTTTAGTCGCAGCTATAGCCCGAACGGCTGAACAGAATTACGTGCAATTTGGCAGAGAGGTAGCCATAAGGTCAAGGGAGTGCCTTTTGCAGGTCTGGTGTAAATCTGTTCAGTATTTCCTGAGAAAATAGCATTTAAAACCATATCAATATCTATACGCGCGCACCGTGCGCGCACTGTGCTCGCACCCTGCCGTGCGCGAGCGCAATTCTGATTGGTTGTTAGATGGCGGTAAACATTTGAATCGTTCGAAACCAGGAAGTGTCGGCCGCCATTTTGTCTCTCGCAGTCTGAGGTGGTGAAAAAAAAAGGTGGAGAACGTGAAAAGGGGGCAGGGTGGACAGTTCCTGACCCCCTAGCCTTGGTCAGGCGGTCACAGAAGGACCCCCAAGGGAGAAAAAAGCGAAGCGCACCGAGCGCCCACAGCGCACGCACGGTGCGCGCACGGTGAAAAACCTGAAGAAAAAAATAAATTAATAAATACATAACTTAGCATTTAAAAAACCTTGCAAATTCACTGAAAAAACCATAGGTTTCATACACGTTATAGTTAGGAATTAGCATTTAAAAAACCTTGCAAATTCACTGAAAAAACCATAGGTTTCACACATGTTATAGTTAGCTGGACATTTCACTCGTAAAAAACCAATGAAATTCCCCCGCTATAGTTAGTTCAGCTAACTATAACTTGCGCGCCCGCAATCCACTGCTGATGACGTCACATATTACATCACTCATGACATGGTCAGTGACATCACTCATGACATCACTGATGACATCTCAAATGACATCACTGATGACATCACTACTATAACATGTGTGAAACCTATGGTTTTTTCAGTGTATATATATATATATATATATATATATATATATATATATATATATATTTCCATTACTCCGTCGACATGCATTCCGAAAAGACGAAGATAGACCCAGGTTTGTGTGCTCTTTCAAAGATTTATTTTCCGAGCCCCTACACCATCGCCATTACGCATTTCAGCCTCGTGGAGGCCTTGATCACATGATATGCTGACACAGAGTTTTTTTCAGTTTTTAAAGTGCCAGTGCGCAAAAACGTGTGTGAAAACACTCCCACCTCGTTTCATAGACATAGAGAACAGATCAACCCCACAACTGCAGGGTGTTCCCAAAATTGTGCAAATAACGCAGCGTAATACAGTACCATGATAGAATATCAAAGTGCAAAATGACGCCAAACATAGTAAATATATACAGATAAATATATAAATACATGAAAATGGATAGAATCATAGCATTGATAAAATATCATAAAAATGCTAAAAAATAATATTCCACTGTTAAAATGTTATGCTCATTAAAACCAATAGCACCTTGAATGGCTTGTCTCTGTTTGGAGTGCAAAGTTTAAACATAAACATCTTATTCATTTATCAAGGACGCCCGTATTGGACCTGAATGCCCCTGGTGAATACCAATAATTAGGGAACAAAATTCTCCGTCTCTCAGCCTTGTTTGCTCAATGCATACAAAGAATGTCAAGTTACCTGCCCCAGTGGGCCTTGATCTTCTAAAGTGGGAAGAATAAAGTGCAAAATTGTGCTGTGCAAAGTATGCCAAGTTACATCCTGTCACAGCCGTGATTTAGGACATGTAAACAAATACAACAGGAAAATGAGAATATCATTTCTTTTTCCCGCAACTTATACACAGAATTAAAAACTTCAATTGTACTAAAAGAAAATAGATACTAGATTACAATCAAGAGGCAGCAGCGATTTACAATATTGATAAAAGCCAATGTATATTCAAATTCATAGACAGGTAAAAAAATCTTCACTTGCATTTAAGCCCTGTGGTGTCTTACTGTCCAATTTGAGTATATACCTAGTTTCCATCTGTCGTAACAACCTTTCACGGTTACCCCCTCTTCTTAGTGGCAACACCGAGTCAATGACATAATATTTAAGGTGTGCTAAGTTGTTTTCATGGCACTCCTTGAAGTGCCTAGCCACTGGGTATGCCGCATCACAGTTGTTGATGGCTCTAATGTGCTGGAGCACTCGTTTGTGAACCTGTAGTTTCGTACTCCCGACGTACCGCAGGCCACACGAGCACTCCAGCACATATACTGCATACTCCGTCTTACAGTTTAAGGCTTTGTTGATTTTCACAGGACTGGGCTGGAATGGCACTTGGTATGTTTGTGTATTGATACCATATTTACATGCCTTACAGCTAGCACATTTCATGAAGCCCTTGCTTTTTCCAAGCCAAGTGTTTGTGAGCCTTACCTCTGGGCTGTTCTTAACCAGGGAATTACTCATTGAACGTGCTTTTCTGAAAGCAACGTTGGGAGATTTGTTCATTTCCTTGCCCAAAACAGGATCATTACAGACTAAAGGCCAGTTTCTATTGACAATTCTACGTATTGATTTGTGTTGTACGTTATATGTCAATATGAGACGAGTGGGTTGGACCAGATCGGTATTCAAAATGGATTTACGTCTTAATGTGTCCGATCTCTGTATTTTGTTTGCCTTGGTCATTGCTTGATCCAAGACTGTCTCTGAGTATCCCCTGTCAAGGAACCTCCCTTTGCATTCCTGCTGTGCTTGTGTGCATTCCTTATCTGTGCTACAAATCCTACGAATCCTCAGCATTTCCCCAAAGGGGATGCTGTTGATTAAATGTGGCGGGTGATGACTGCGCGCATGTAGGACTGTGTTGCCAGAAGTGGGTTTTCTATGAAGTCGTGTTTCCAGTCTGTTGTTAAACACAAAGACCTCCACATCTAGGTAGAATATACTGCTGTTGCTAATCACCGCCGTGAATTTGAGGTTCAGTTTATTCACGTTTAGGTTAACAATAAACTCCTGTGCAGATAGTTCTGTGCCATTCCAAATTAAAAACAAGTCATCTATATACCTGTACCAACAAACAATGTGCTGTCTTACAATATCACCATAGCCATGAGGACCTGCTCCTCCCAGAGCCCCATATGCAGGCAGGCATAGCTCGGAGAGAAACAAGCCCCCATGGCAACGCCCCATACCTGTTGATACACTTGATTATGAAACATGAAAAAATTATTTTACAGACAATCAGTAATCATTTTCAAAATCATTCTGTTATGTGAAAGTCTGTTGAGGGGACGTGTGTTCAGAAAATGTTCAACAGCTTTTAATCCATGCTTATGGTGAATACTCGTGTACAATGATGCCACATCTAAGGAGATTAATAGATATCCGGGGTCCCATTTCACATGTTCAATTTTGCCAAGAAAATCCCCCGTATCCTGTATATATGAAGGTAATTTCTTGACATGTTCTTGTAGGAAGTAATCAACAAATTTTGAGGCGTTCTCCATGATACTACCCTGGGCAGAGATTATTGGTCTACCTGGGGGTTTGGCTGCATGCTTGTGGATTTTAGGTATAAAGTAAATAACTGGGATGATGGGATATTGAATTTTTAAAAATTTAAATTCATTCAAAGACAGTAAACCAGAGGATTTCCAAGCTACCAGTTTTGTGTAAAACGTGCTCCATGAGGTTCTAACTGCTTGCATGTCGCTACGCTTGCAGCATTCTCTGTCATTGAGATGTGAGAGGGCCTCCTCCATGTACAACGAACGTGGCCACAACACAACGTTGCCTCCTTTATCGTATTGTCTAATAATGATCTTGTCATCCCCTTGCAATTTTTTCATCAATTGGAAGTATATGTTATCCTGTTTTGTATACTTCTTGGGGGCATAGCAGACAGAACATTGCAATTTCTTTAATTCTGATGTTATATTGTCGTGAAAAATGTCCACATTGTCTCGCAACATCATGGGGCAGAATGTTGATTTCGTTTTGAAGTTGGACTGAGCGCCCCCACCTGACTGCATCATTTCAAGACTTGATTCATATTCATCCCCATTGCTTTCCCCTTGTAATTCATGCATGGCTGAAAGTAAGTTTGCGTCCCCTGCTGTTAATACCGTACCACTGCCCTGCACTTGTGAGTTGACATCTCCGGATTTATTCTGGGTGCCTTGGACAAGATGATACTTCCGCAATTTCAGTTTGCGAACAAATTTATAGACATCTATTCTTGTCTGCGCATAATCAAAATTGCTTGGAGGGCTATAGGATAATCCATGTGCAAGTATATTCGAATCGCTCTCACTGAGTGCACAGTCTGTTAAATTGATTACGGACTGCGCATTGGATTGTCCTCTCACTTTCGCTTCCATTTTTTGTTGTATATCTATATATCTGTATATATATGTATATATATATATATATACATAAATATATGTGTGTGTGTGTGAGGGTGTGAATATATGTTTTATACACACACATGCATATATATATATATATAAACTGTTTTAATATCTTTTCACCCCCATACCCCCATAAACCCTAAAATTGCCCTACCCAACCAAAAACCCAAACCATCCCTAGACCCTAAAATTACCCTACCCACCCAAACTCCCAAACCCACCCTAAATCCTAAAATTGACCTACCCACTGAAAATCCCAAACTCACCATAAACCCTAAAATTACCCTTCCCACCCAAAAACCCAAACCCACCCTATACCCTAAAATTACCCTTCCCACCAAAAAACCCAATCCCACCCTAAACCCTAACATTGCCCTACCTACCCAAAATCCTAAACCCACCCTAAATCCTAAAATTACCCTTCCCACCCATAAGCTCAAACCCACCCTAAACCCTAAAATTACCTTCTCACCCAAAAACCCAAACTCACTCTATACCCTAAAATTACCCTTCCCACCCAAAAACCCAAACCCACCCTAAAATTACCCTTCTCACCCAAAAGCTCAAACCCACCCTAAACCCTAAAATTACCCTTCTCGCCCAACAACCCAAACCCACACTAAAAACCTAAAATTACCCTTCCCACCCAAAAACTCAAACCCACCCTAAACCCTAAAATTACCCTTCCCACCCAAAAACTCAATCCCATCCTAAACCGTAAAATTACCCTTCCCACTCAAAAACCCAAACCTATCTAAACCATATATACTTACCTTATACTTACATGTAAAACACATTTGCCTTTACCATTCATGCCTTTACAACCAAATTCATTGTAAAGGCATGCGTGGTACAGGCATATGCCTTGTAATTACATGCATTGTAATGGCATTGCATTGTGATGGCAATGCCATTACATTACAATGTTGTACTTACATTTCAGACGACAGATGATTGAATAGAAACCATACTCACATATTTAGAATGTGATTACTCTAGAAACCAAAAGTGTATATGTAATGTGTGCACTAATGTTTCATATATTGCCTTAGAATATAGTTCCTAGACAAACTTATATGTATACCTTTAAGATTTTTCTGTATGACACATGTAATATGAATCTATTGTACTGACATATTACATTTATTTGTGTTTAAATGTGTACACACATATTAAATGTGCACTCTTGCTAAGTTGTCATTTTAGGCCTATAATTACCATGCTGCATAATATACTGTTTTCCATTACTCTGCTAACATGACTTTCTTTCAGGTATTCACATGCATTGTTAGTTTGAGAATAGATACATTACTGTACTAGTGATAGAAGGAGAGAGCCTGAGAAGAAGACCTTGGCAAAACAACATGGAGAACGAGAAGGGTAACTGAAAGGTCCATTCAGCAATGTTGCCACATAAACTGAATGTGAGAAGACAATGTCGTTCCCATGTCCAATGTGGGATACTTAGCAAAAGTTTCAGTCTATAATGTGAGAATGGAGAATAACAATGGACCACTTACGATGCGAGCAGAGGGGTGGTACTTGAAGGATTTTAGTTTGAGTAACTGGAGTCTACACAAACTGATGCTACGGCACTTTTCCCTAGACTTTCAGAAGTTTAGACCTCTACATCCTTTGATTCTTTCTTACGTATGGCTTAGGCTAACATTTCCTTCCCTGCCCCAAGAAGACTCTTGGCTGAGCTTTTGCAATGCTGACAATTTCCTACTTAATTTTTTCTGCCCCGTTTTGTTTTCCTTTATGGAATTTCTTGATTTTTTTTAGATTCTTTAGGATCTAGAACCATCCTTTTAGCTTGGACTTTAACTTAAGTCATTTAGAATTACTCGTGCATAGAAGCGAAAATCTGAGACTCTTCTCTGAGCATCAGATACTTTGGATAATCTTTTGTATTGCTGTGACTGAACTCTTTGTCTGCTTGATACTAATCCGCCTAAACTTCTTCAGAAGGTTAGGCTTCCCAGTTGTTATTCTGTATCTTTATAACATGATGTTAAGAGTTGTGCACATTAACTTGACTGTTAACTTGTAATAAATCTTCTTGACAATAGCTACTGATTTTATCATGTAACCAAATGGATTTGATTGATGTCATGTTTACTCCATATCTCAGTAAGGGGAAAATGTCCATCAGAGGACCAGTGGTAAGAGGATGGTAAGAGGGTCAGCCCAAAACACTGCCTCAGAGTCCACTTCTTCGTTCTGGGTACAAGAGGGAGTAGGTCCAGTCTTTCAGGGTTCCTCACAGGTTGCAGACAGCAGGTTGAGTCCTCTTCTGTTCTTCCATAGGTTCAGGAAGTGTTCTGAAGAGGGTGCATGGGTATGCCACATATATGTTCAGCACCTGCTAGTGGTTAGGGGGGTACTCCTGGCTCTTCCCTAATCAGTGGGGTAAAAGTTCCAAGGTGTAACCCTACTCTTTGTTGCAGCAGTGCTTGTTTGCCTTACTACAAACAGGCCCAAAACATCATGTGTCCTAGTATTTTCACAATGGGGAAAGTTTCAACCAATAATATTCTTGGGCTCTGAGGGTTGAGGATGTGTGTGGAGAATTTGCTATGATAATCCTAGTGTCCTTCCATGTCTAACACTAAAATCCAGTGTGAAGCAGGCACTGCACTCACCAAAAATTCAAGAGACTGAAGTCTAGTAGGACAAAAACAGGGTTCTTCAGCAACCAGACAGGGCATCTATAAGAATTGTCTTGGCATCCTGTTCACTCCCTTTCAAGTGCGCCCCAACTGTTACATAAGGCTTATTCTGTGGAGTTCAGAGAAACCATCTCTTCCCATTCAGGTCAGCCTATTATGTTTGCTCCTGGGAGGCATTTTACACATATTCCACACTTACTCTAGGCTGTGCACAGAGGCTTATGTTAATTAGCCTTCTGATAGACCAGGCAGCTAAAGCGTAACTTTCTAAAAGTTGTTTTTCCCTAATATTTATTAAAAATCCAAATTCGTCATTGAATTAAATTTTTAATAGCTATTAAAAATAACTGTTCAATTATTTTTCTAGCTCTTCCCATTCATGAGATGCAATATTAGTATTTCAAACTGCACTCTGGTTTTTCTAAATAAAACAATGCAGCCTGCCAAGGTAAACAGACTTTTGGGTCATGTCACTGTTGAGGCATGGTGACATTCATTTTTCACACGTCCCACTTTTACATACCATGCACCCTGACTTGTGAGCTACTAGGCCTTTATAGGATTGACTTACTAATAATTAAAGTAGAGATTATTAACTGACAACAAATTTAATTTTACAGGTTGCACTACAACAGTCAGGCTACACAGGTTAGGCCTTAAGCCAGGTTTGCATTTTCGCTATAGTGGATGGTACAATAAGTGGCATTTAACTTCCAGGCCCTGGTTGCATTTTTTACTTTTTACACCATATACTAGGGACTTACAGGCAAGTTAAATGTGCCAATCAGGAATAAGAAAATCTAACAATCTTTAAATGGGGAGCATAGACACTTTTACTCCTGGTTAGAAAGGGTAAAGTGCACAAGCCCTAAAGCCAGAAAAGATATAGGGTCTAGCAAAAGGCAACACAGAAGAGGCGGAGTTCCTACCAAAATCCTCAGAATACAAAGTGTCAAATCTGATCCAAAATGTCAACCTTTTCATTAACTCTTAAAGGAGAAATGTGTTTCTATAAAATTCATAGTTTATTATTAATTTTGTTAAAACTTCTTTGGAGAAAATGAACAAATTCTCTTTAACTTTTGTTTCTAAATGTCTATACTAATCGCAAAAAAAGTACATATTGACTTGGGTAGAGAGGTACCAGAGCATGTGATACTAGGAACACAGCAGGGAGACAATTTGGTCTCTTATTTGTCTATGGACCACATGGTGCTAAAAGCAGGGTATCTTCCATGTGCAATGCTTCAAATCCTTTGAACCAAAAGCAGATGTATGTTGCCCAAGGCTTAATTTGACAGTAGAACAAGGCTTCACCTGTATTCTGCTGCCAATCTGATCTAGTCTGAGGAGGGAGGACAAATCTATTCAATGTCTACATAGCAAAAGGGCTGGCGGTACACTATCCTGCCAGTGTATAGACACCGTTCTGGGGAGAAAACACACAATGTAGAGGTTAAAACATATTGTACATTTCTTGCACTCCAACCAACAAATCTTAGTAGTATGCGATTTAGGCAGTGGAGGTCAGCCTTAAATTGCATATCATTTAGATGTCTCAAGCAGCTTTTCGTTCATGTCAACAAAAGAATCACCTTCAAACTCCTCATGCATGCCTACAAGGCCCTCCACAATATCGGACCTGCATACCTTAACCACTGCCTCTCCTTCTACACTCCTACTAGACACCTCCGCTCCACCAACCTGGACCTGGCCATGATCCCACAGATCCGCAAGACCACGGCCTGAGGAAGATCCTTCTCCTACCTCACCGCGAAGACCTGGAACTCTCATTCTCTACATCTCAGGCAATCACCTGCACTGCCTCAATTCAGGAAGGCCCTCATGACCTGGCTCTTCGACTGAACTGCAGAACTCCGAACCCCCCCCACCCACCCCAGCGCCTTGAGACCCTAACAGGTGACTAGCCATGCTTTATAAGAACCCTGACTGATTGATTGATTGATTTATGGGACAGAATGGGGATGAGGACATCTTCAGAGGAGTAGGTAGAAGTGTATTGCCTGCACATCTGTAGCTAGAGGGACAAGACCTAAATACTGAAGGGAGGAGGGAGATACTGGGCTACCATTAGACATTCCAAGCGGCCTTTTGTTTAACAAGGAGATGCAGATTAGTCGTCCTGTGCACTACTCCATTTGGAAGGATGTGAGGGGTAAAGGGTGGAAAAAAAGTTTCTGATTTTTAAGGTGAGGAAGTCTCTAGGTCGGGCCTGTTCTTTGTCTGTCCCTGATTGTCAGAAAGGATGACACAGCCAGCACCTAACAGAGAAAGGACAGCAATACAGTATATACTGTTGGCCTAATGAACATACAACTTGAAGAATGCCCTACTCATTAAAACACATTCAAAGTGGCCTGCACATGATATTACCGTGCATGCCAGAGGGGCAGTCACAGTGCACAGATGATCGAAGATACTAAAAGTCAAGTCAGAAATTACTTCACATGGACTTGTAGCTTCACCATCGATAGCGATTGCTGCCTACTGATCAGGCTCCATGGCAATCCAGACATTGCATCCATGATGCGGAGCCCTGCCCTATTCTTTTTCCATAGGACAGCGCCACAGGAAGGCCTGAGGCGGTGCCCTACCGCAAAAACTCATACATTTGTGGCCCTCAGTTTTTATTACAACTGTCAGGCCACACAGGTTAGGCCTTAAGCCAGGTTTGCATGTTTGCTATAGTGGATGGTACAATAGGTGGCTCAATCGGAGTATTTTCGGGTACCCCCACATCAACCTATCCTTCCACACAATTATGGTCAAGGACAAACCTAGTGGGGCGAACTCCAAACAGAGTACCCTGGACCAATACGCCACGTCTACTGGGGGTGCCAATGGAGGGGCCGTTAATGTCACAGTGCCTGATAATACCGCACTTCTTGCGGTGATCCATGATGCCAGGGACAAACTCGATGTCAAGATTGGCGCAGTGGGGGCCGAGGTATCGCTACTGCGCCAAGACCTCCGGAAGGAAGTGGACCGGATCACGGAGGCTGAAGCACGTGTCTCCACTGTTGAAGACTCAGTGACTACCCTCCAAAAAAAAGTCAACAAGCTGACGGTGGTGTCGCAGGAACTTGCATCCAGAGTCAAAGATGCAGAAGGCAGCGCAAGGCGCAACAACCTGCGTTTTTTGGGTTTTCCAGAGGGATGTGAGGGTACCTCTGTGACTCGTTTTATAGCCCAGTGGCTCGGGGATCTTGTGCCCAAGGATATGTCATCCTCGTGTTTTCTCGTCAAAAGGGCCCACCGAACACTGACGAGGAAGCCTCCCCCTGGCGAGAATCCTAGTCCAGTAATTGCGCAGCTGTTGAACTATGCGGATCATGATTCCATCCTACAGTTTGTCAGATTACATAAAGATAAACTTTGTTATGACTCAAAGCCCATCATGGTCTTCCCGGACTACACTGGCCTGGTCCAACAACAACGCTAGTCCTTTGTGGCAGCTTAGCGTCGACTGCGGGATCTTAACATGCAGTACATGCTGCTATACCCCACCAGGATGAGGGTCATCTTTAACACTAAGTCATACTCTTCGAAACACCAAGCTGTGTTTGCATGGACCGATGAGCACACACATCTCAAACCACAAACGCCCCCACTACAGGACTGGGCTCGGACATGCGCTCCTCCAGTCCAGAACATATTCCTGAGTTTACCGGATAGCTGATGTTTGATTACTCATCCTTGTCACCGATCATATGGCATTATTATGATTACATTGTTTTTCACTGACCTCCGTCCGAACGGGTGTGGATGCCCAGCCACAGGGCTATTCGGCCAGTAACATCTTTGCTTCCCCCTGTTAAATGTGGGTGGGTTGGGTACCTTTGGCGGTGGGTCCCTAGCTCCTCTTGTTGGGGCTAGGTGTACCTCTCGCCGCGACAGATGCTCCTAGTTCCTGGCAGTATCAGGTGGGGGTTGGGGGGTTGTTCGGGGTAATGTTGGAGGTTGTTCCAAGGGAAAGTTTTATTGTTTTTACATGTGCAGATATATTCTCTAGACTCCGATACACCGCACACGATGCTTTCACAAATAAGGGATGGCAGTACAGATAGACTCAGCCCCTATCGGAGACCTAATAGTGGTCTCTTGGAATGTCAGGGGTCTGCTCAATAAAATTAAACAAGTAGCTATTCTTCAACAGGCCAAGAGATATAAAACAAATATATTACTTTTAAAGGAGATACCTCTTCTTGGCACAAAAACCCCTTGCTTAGCTAGATTTGGATAGCATACCATATATCAAGTAGGGTTCACCAGGGGAAAATAGGGATCAGCGATTTTAATACTCCCTAGAGTCCCTTTTGTACATACAAAGCAATGGGTGGATCCTGGGGGCTGCTATGTAATTGTCACAGGCACATTATGCGGTGAGCATGTCACTATATGCAGTATCTATGTCCCCCCCAACTGGGGACTGCCTTTGTTGATAGGCTTTCTAGAATTTGGGGGGAATTTCCTGAGGGCCTAACCTTGGAATGACACCATGGCCCCTGAAGATAGGCAGTGTCGCCAAGACCACCACTCACCTGCTGGCCCCTCTAAACTACATCTCCTTGCATCTATTTTAGGATGGGCCGACATTTGGCGTGAATATCATCCAACAGAACGTAGCTACACCTACTTGTCCGCAGTGCATGGAAACACAGTCCAGATTAGACTACTTCTTTACACCTCATGCATATATACATAGATTTTCACAAATATCTCACCTTCCCAGAGGGCTTTCGGACCGTTTCCCGGTTACCTTCAAATCTCATACGGGATCTCGCAGACCCCTCTTTAGGTGGCGAATGTCCACTTGGCATCTTCGAGACCCAGACTACCAAGACATGTTAACTCAGGCAATATCCGAGTACCTCGACATTAATGTTGTGACGGCTCCATCGAAGGGAGTCCTTTGGGAAGCCCTGAAACCTACAGTCCGGGGTGCAGAGATTACTTACTGCACCAAAGAGAAACGCGCATGCCAGGCACAGTTAGCGGAGCTGGAATCACGCCAGACGACCCTGGCAACGCAACTCACTACATACCCTAGCCCCTCGCTTCAGCGTAACTTGCTCCAGGTACAACAGGCTATGTAACAATACCTAATGGGTGAAGCAAAGGAGATCTGGGAAGCATCGCAACATAGAATATATCAGTAGGGGACAAGTCAAGTAAAATGCTGCATAGACTCTGCTAGGTAGACAAAGCCCCCAGGGCTGTCCCTACACTACGGGATGCTGAGGATAGCCTATGCTCATCTGCGGAGCGAGTCACCCAAGAATTCGCACAGCACTTTACCTCACTTTACGAAAGCCACAAGCAACTCTCAGAGGCCCAAATATTGGAGTTTCTCAGAGATATCCCACCCCGCAGACTTACTGATCATGTACGGGAGCTACTTGAAGCACCCTTCACCCTTGACAAGTTAAGTGGGGCCCTGCACGCCATGCGTCCGGGGCAGGCCCCCTAACCCAATGGATTCCCCATAGAATTTCTACGAATGCACATGCACACACTGGGCCCACATCTCCTAGCAGCAATACAGGATAACTATGAACAGAAAATATTACCCCGGGAGTGGTGTCACGCAGAGATTGTCTTATTTCTCAAACCTGGTCGCCCACCGGAAGAGCCTTCTTCATACCGCCCTATTTCCCTCATCAATCTAGAACCAAAACTCCTAGGGAAGGTTCTAGTGGATCGCCTGCGGGCCTGTGTGGCAGACTTAAACCTCCAGATCAATTTGGCTTCATGCCATTTCGAGCTACCAACCACAACATCCTTAGGGTACATAATGCCATGGCATTGGCCCCGGAGTTAGGACACCCAGCGGCTATACTATTGGTCGAAATAGACAAGCATTTGATTCTCTTAGCTGGGTCTATCTCTTCCAATTACACGAGGTGGCTAACTTTGGCCATACCTTTATAGCGTATGTCAGATTGCTGTACACAGACTTGACGGCCTCGGTGCGTATAGCAGGTCATCGTTCATCCTCCTTCTTTATAAGCAGAGGCACAAGGCAGGGGTGCCCCCTATTCCAACTGGTATTTACCTTAGCTGTGGAGCCTTTGGCTGTGTGGGTCTGGAGTGACCCTGTTTTCTGTGGATTTGAATGGTCCCAGGCGAGATCGGATCGTATTGCGCTATATGCAGACAATGTCCTCTTCTTTTTAACGGACCCGTGATTTTCAGGCCCACGTCTTTTGCAAATCCTTAGAGTGTTCGGGGAAACTACGGGCCTCCACACTCCACATACTATTCCCAGTATGTGGCAATCAGGGACAGGACGCCTGGGTGACACAGTTCTCACAGGCGACTGGGGGCTTCAAATATTTTGGTACTTTTATGTCGCCCTGTCCAAAGATTTCCTAGGAACATAATATTACCCCGCTACTCACAAGTCTGAATAACGAAACAGCAATCTGGTCCTCTCTACCCTTATCGTTATAGGGGCGGTCTGCCATTTTTAAGATGGTGTCTCTGCCAAGGATTCTGTGCCGACTACAAAATTTCCCTTACAGCATTCCGAAGTCCTGCTTTGCCCAAGTCAATGCTGTGCACAATAAATTCCTGTGGAATGGGGACATAATCCAGGTGGCACTCCATACCTGTGCACAATCCACGTACTGCAGGGGGATCGCAGCATCGGACGTGTATGCATACTACGCCACCTCCCATCTCCTAATAATCAATGAATGGTGGTATAATTTCCCAACAGACCCGGCTTTTGCGCTAGAACATGCGGCAATGGAAGGGGTTCCCCTACTTCAGTTCATATATAGCTCTAGGAGACTCAATGTACTACCCCCTGCAAGTAGAACCGTGATTCAGCTCTGGCGGTGAAAGGTGCGGCAAATGGGGTGGCGTGGGACTCTGACCTAAACAACCCCCTTGTGGCAGTGCACATATTTGCGCCCAGTGACGGCCTTGCAGGGATTCTGACGATGGGACTTGGTGGAAATATCTATGCTAGGAGATGTGATGCAGGGCACTACACTGAAATCTTTTTAGCAGTTGCAAGAGGAATTTCACCTACACAAGACACAATTCTATAAATATCTTCAACTATGTCACGCACTAGACCCGCTGATAAGTACTCTAGACACCCTACCAGAATTTCATCCACTTGAGGGCCGTCTACTGATGGGAGAGCTGGGGCTCCATAAAATTCGGCAAATATATCAAACATTGACTACGCACACACAAACTACACTTGATAGAACTAGGAGAGCATGGCAAGACGATATCCCTGATTTGACGGATGATGACTGGTCTGAAACCATAGGCAGTCCCCGGTATGCTGCGGTATCTATACGCTACCGCCTCATACAAATTAAGTACATACACCGGGCCGATTACACCCAATCTCGACTTGGAAAACGGGGGTTATTCAGTCCCCTTCCTGCTTGAGATGTGGGAGAGACGAAGGTTCATTTCTACACACGGTCTGGAGCTGTTCTGTGTTGCAACCGTTCTGGAGGAGGAGCTGTTCTGTGTTGCAACCGTTCTGGAGGAGGCTGGCTTCTTGGCTTGGTGACATACTTTCCTGGGAACTCCCGCTAGATCCGAAGCTTTTCCTTTTGCATAGCACTGATGGGATCGGGGGTAACAAACAGGTGCGGTGCGTCCATTGGGGCGTTGGGGCGTTGCCCCCCTCCCGCAGCTCCCTCGGCGTCTCTGAACTTAAGTAAACTGAATCAGTTTACTTAAGTTCAAAGACGCTGAGGGAGAACTGACAATCATGTCAGTCAGCATGACGTCGGACCGTCCACCCCCTTCAGAGTCTGAAGGGGGTGGGCGGTCCGGCGTCATGTTGACTGACATGATTGTCAGACCAGGGGGCAGGCAGCAGCACAAGTGCACATGAGTGTGGAAGGTCGGCGAATTTTTCAGCTGTGTCCAATCATGTGCACTAGTGTCTGCTCTGGCTGGTGCATGCCCATTAGGAGAGCAAGGGTTGAGCAAAGGCTCAAACCTCGGTCTCCTAATGGGCAGGTAGGTGAGTAGTAACCGTGCCCTAAGCCAATCCTGGCACCAGGATCGGCTGAGAGGGGTTGCCAGTCCACTCCAGTCTCATTCGAGAAGGCGCCAAAGGGAGCAGAGGTGGCGCGGACCGGCTGTGAGGTAAGTTTTGTTTTTTATTTAATTCCCCGGCCCCCACCTCCGCAGGAAACCACCCCCCCCGTGAGCCACGACTGCCCGGGCATCACTGCGACAAGACTAGCGCCAGTAACCAAGAGGGTGTGTGTGATTGAGAGATACGGCGCACTGTGCCAAAGAAAGGGGAGAGAATAGGTGAAAAACCATGTTCTAATATCTGCAGGTGTACGTAAATTAAGAGTGTTGAACAGGTTACGTTGCTGAGCTGCCGGGGTGGCGGTTAGTGCGATGGTGAGGTGCTATGGGGCTTTGAAGAGCCGGAGAGCAGTGGGCTAGCCAGCAGCTGTCTCTCGGTTCAGTGAGAGTGAAATGGCGGGGGCTAGCACACCAGTGATAAAATTTGGCAGTCAATGAGGTTGCCAGGGATTTTATTAGCATGGATCTGCGTGGTACTCTCTTCGCTTCTCCCGCCTCTCTCTTGCTTTCCCTATCCCTCCCTCTCATCTATCCTGTCCTACATCGCCTGCCTGTTTTGTGCTCTCGCTCCAATTCTTCCCCACCAGGCTGTCCTCCCCTGTGACCTCTCTTTGGCCCCTTTAAAGTTTAACTTCCCCGTAGTGTTTTATCAGCTTCTTCGAGCCATGTTCTATTGCTACGTTCTCGTACCAAGCTTCTCTGACAATACCTCTCACCCAGGTGATACCGCCCTTTTTCTCCATAGCAACCCCACCACACACCAGATCCTGTGTTTTGTTGTGTGAAGATTGCCCCTGTGGCATCTGTGACAATTTATGCCCCCTCGCAGAATTTACAGAAGCCAAACGCAGGGCAATATACGGAGTTTAGGCTAAAAGTACTTCAGTATATGCCACACAGTTTTGGGGGGTCTTGTTCTGCTTACGTGGGGTTAAACCAGATCCAGTGCTACTAACTGGGGGTATCACCTGGCACCATATTGTCAGAGCCCCGTGTTTTGTGTTTTAAGGCTTGAGTTTTAATCTGACAGCCTAGTGCATTCTGGGAGCCGGTGTTTCGGCACTGTAGTATAGCTGCATTGAATGAACGCACCTGATGGCAATCATCTGGAACTGAACAGGGACACTCAGGCCCATGTGGCTCCTGGCCACATGGAGAGAACAGGCGACCCCGGTGCTCGCTGCTAATCATGCCTCTGCAGAGGTCGCATCTGTACGGATGATGATCGTGCCTCTCTGTAGGACTCGTGCCTCTGTAGGGCTCTTGCTTCTTTCTCCATTGTGGGTGCCTTTGAAATGTTGAAAAGTCTACATTTGGCCTTGGCTGGCACATCTATTGGAGACTTGGAGGAGAAGGAGGGGGAGGCTGGGAGAGACCAGAGGCTTGGAAGAGGAGGAGGGAGACAGAACTTCTGGCCCATCTCTCGGCTCCCGTTCCTGGCCAAGGTCATCGAGAAGATCATCAACAAACAGCTAACCCAATACCTCGAAGAAAACAGAATCCTGGACCCTTCTCATTCAGGGTTTCACAGCAACCACAGCACTGAGACCGCCCTCATCACCGCCACCGACGACATCAGGACCCTGCTGGACAATGGTGAGACCACAGCACTCATCCTCCTAGACTTCTCCACTGCCTTCGACACCGTCTGCCACCGCACACTACGCGCACGACTCCACGTCGCAGGATCTGAGACAAGGCTCTGGAATGGACCACATCCTTCCTCTCAGGCATAACCCAGAGCGTCCGCCTCCCCCCATTCTGATCCGAAGCCTCCAAGATCATCAGCGGCGTACCCCAAGGCTCCTCCCTCAGCCCAACACTGTTCAACATCTACATGGCCAAGCTTGCACACATCGCCCGACAGCACGACCTCAACATAATCTCCTACGCCGACGACACCCAGCTGATCCTCTCCCTCACCAAGGACCCCATCACCGCCAAAGCCAACCTCCACGAAGGAATGAGGGCCAGCCACCTGAAGCGTCGGACAAGACGGAGGTCCTCATCCTCGGCCCCAACCCTTCAGCCTGGGACGACTCCTGGTGGCCGACGGCACTAGGGACAGCCCCGACACCCACAGACCACGCACGCAACCTGGAAATCATCCTCGACTCAATGCTCACAATGACCAAGCAAGTCAACGCCGTCTCCTCCTCCGGCTTCAACACACTCCGCATGCTCTGCAAAATCTACAAATGGATCCCAACGGACACAAGAAAGACAGTCACCCAAGCCCTCGTAAGCAGCAGACTCAACTACGGAAACGCCCTCTACCCGGGAGCCCCGACCAAACTCATCAAACAACTACAACGCATCCAAAACGCCTCGGCACGACTGATCCTCGACATACCATGCCACAGCCACATCACCCCCCTCCTAAGAAACCTACACTGGCTCCCCGTCAACAAGAGGATAGCCTTCAAGCTTCTCATCCATGCACACAAGGCACTCCACAAGACCGGCCCTGCCTACCTCAACAGTCGACTCTCCTTCTACATCCCCAACCGCCAGCTATGATCCGCAGACCTCACACTTGCCACCGTTCCGTGCATCCGGAGAACTACCACCGGCGGGAGATCCTTCTCCCACCTCGCTGCCAAAACATGGAACACTCTACCGCTGAGCCTACGACAGACCCAAGACCTGCTAACCTTCAGGAGAACACTCAAGACCTGGCTCTTCGATCAGTAGCAGCCCCTCCCCCCAGCGCATTGAGACCCTCGCGGGTATGTAGTGCGCTTTACAAATGTTTGATTGATTGATTGATTGATTGATTGAGAGCAGAGGCTTGAGGGTGGAGAGGGGAGAGACTGAGAGAGGGAGCGTAGCCTTGGAGGTGGAAGAGAGAGAGAGGCTGAGACTTGAAGATGGAGGAGAGAGAGACTGGAGGGAGAGTGGAGGCTTGGAGGTGAGGGAGAGAGCGGCTGGGGGAGAGCAGAGTTTGAGGAGCATGAGAGAGGAACTGTGGAGGAGTGGAAACTCAGAAGTGCATTGTTGACCTTCTTGCTTTCTCACGTTTGCTTGAAAGTGAACCATTTGCCCACTCTAAAAAAAAGAGTTTTCTCAGGGTCGCTCCCTCGCCTCAGGGCACTCTTCCTGAGCTTTTACGCCACACCACTTCAAATGTCAGCAGCCACCACTGGTAACAAATACAAGCAACATCTTCTTTTTTTGGCCCTTACCATTGCCAAATGTGACATAGCCCAATTGTGGAAGGGAGTTTCCCCTCCGACTATAGGTAAATTGAAGGCTGAGCTGGACAGGTGTATGGGTGCAGAGATCGCTGTGTTTCAGGCTCGTGGATGCCCTCAGAAGCATAGAAAGATATGGACTTGTTGGGCGACATACCGAGGGATCAACCTTCCCCCCCTCCCATCTTTAGACCCCTGATGGAACTTATCACTTACACAAATGTTTGATATGCGTTATAACTTGCATCATGTGACTGTTTGCCTTAACCCATGTGTAACTTTTATACGACCACGCGGATCTGGGACTGTCTGCACTACGTTTGTATTGTTTTATCTGCAGTTTCTGCAGGAATTACATTTGTATAAATATCATGGTACGTCTGATTTTTCTTGTTTCTTACAGGTACTTGTAGGGCTATGGCCCATATTGCATCAGCGAAACCAAATAAAATTTGTTATTAAACAAAAATAATCATAGTAGCGGTCAGTGAGATTGAGCACACACACCAGTATGGAAAACACAGAATTAGAAGCCAAACAACAGATGGGACTGAATATAATACATATCTTCTGCTCAATCAAAACACAGAAAGATTGTGGCATAATGAAAAATTGAAAGCAGCAACTGTGGGGCTAATTTACAAGCCCCTTGTGCCACCGGTGGGTCACTATTTGTGACGCACCGGTGGCGCAGTTTGCTGCTCCATATTTTCAAGGACAGCGTGGCTTTTTCTGTCCTTGTAAATATTGCCCCTTTATTTGCAGCACTTTGCGTGAAATGGGCGTTCCATGTGGGTTGTTGTGGGTGTTCCCACACAATACCCATGTAATCTGACACATTTCCAGATTTACGACAAATCGTAAACCTGGAAATGCCTCTGAATGCTACGCCTCCCTAGAGGAAGCGTAGGGAGGCGCAACGAGGAGAAATGTATTCATTTCTCCTCTTTTTTCTTTTTCCTCTTTCTATGTGTGCTTCATTCTTCAGCACACATAGTAAGAGGTAATCACCTCTGGTGATCATTTATGTACAGGAAGGTGTCCCTTCATGCACATAAACAATCATTAAAAAAATGACGTTTTACAAGTTCTATGTGTGCTAATGCAGGACATATAGAAGTTGAAAAACGCCATTTCAGATTGTTATGTGCAGGAGCGTAACCCTTCCTGCACATAAACAATCATCCCCGCAATGCAGGTGTCCTTGCACTGTGCTGCAAGGGTGCCTGCGTCAGCTCATGGCAGCACCCTGTGCACCAGCACAGGCGGGAAAACAGGAATGCAACATATTATTTTAAATATGTCGCATCCCTATGCTTTGAAAGTGCCGCAGCGTGGCGCAGCTAAAGGGCCTATGGCGCCCGCTGCGGCACTTTCTTGTAAATGAGGCCCTGTGTGTCTTAGATGGGGCAATATTTATTAAGTTATGGGAAGGGAGAACAAAGAGAGCAGCACCACTGTCACAGACATCCAGGCCCACGATTGAATGGGAGAGCTTAATGGCCAGAGGTCTCACAAGATAAAAGATCAGAGGCAGACCATGCAGGCACCAATGAGGGATCTCATTTACACCCATCATATATATGAGTTTTTTCAAAGCTAACATAGAAGTCAATATGTTCATGTGAGTGAGACTCAAGGACCCTAATGACAAGCGGACTGGATTCTTGCGAACGCTGCACAAACTTCAGTTTGTACAGGCATGAGCATGGCCGGCTTTAGATGTTGTGGCGCCCTGTGTCACAATCTTTGTTGGTGCCCTAGCCCCACCCCCTCCCCCCAAGGAAACATTATTTTTTGTGTTGAGTTGCATGGTTTCTCAATCGCATATTAAATATATACAGGATCAATTTTAGAATATATATAATGTATGCTCAAATATCATGTAAATAAAATAAGGATTAGATGGGGAAGAGATATTACGACATGATCAGTCAAATATAACTTTTATTTTATAGCCTAAAACAATATACATATCTTGTTTATGTAATTATTAACATTTTCTAACTTCGCCATTCCTTTGTAAATATGCCCCTTCGTTTGGTGTGTGTGCAAATCCTGCATTGCCAATCCCTGGTGAGTTTCACTACTGCTGAAACAAGGTCAATGGAGGTACCAATGGGTGAGGTAGACTGGCTTCAAGGGTCGTGTGACCTCAGTGACAGAGTCACTGTTGCTCTAGGGTGTGCTGCTTCGTAAGCCTGCTTGCAAAACTGGAGGTGAACTTCAGTATGGATTTTGGTGGACAGGCCTTCAAGGTGTTAAGACACCAGGGCTTCTAAGGTCTAGCTGGGCCTTCTAATGTCTAGCATGGGAATGTGCTACCTCAGGAGAGTGGTCTGGTGGACTGTTCATGAAGGCTGAACCTAGTTCCCCAGTTCCAAATTCAGCAACTCTGGCCATAGTTCCACATCATCTCCCCCACTGAACACTGATGGAGCGGGTAGTACAAAAATGTTGTATACCCCCTATTCTGCATGTTTATACTAATTAGAATAATCTATTAATTATAATACTATTAATGTGCTTGTGCGAAGTTTAACCAACATTACTAATGTACGAAATATACATGAGATTTGCATTTGCATGGCTAAAATATTTTGTAATTAACATTTGTACGCATACTAATACTAGAAGAATAGAATATCGCATGATATATCTTGCTTTTGTGACGTTATCGTATGTTGCACCAGATGACATCAATGGGTGAATATGAACGCTTTAAATGTCGCCATATGCTAGATAATTACAAGCACATAGGGGAATTAGTGAGGGTTTAACATTGTATTCATTATTTCTATGTTTTAATTACTTTTTGTGTTTGTTTCGCTTAAGTTGTCCTTTGAGCCTAAAATCAAGATGGCCGCTGACATACTCGACGCGATGGCCACCATTCCACGAGGTTTCAGACAAAGTGCGCCTGCGCCAACCCCATTTACCAGTGACCTCGACATGGCCCTAGACTCGATGTGCTCAAGCAAGGTCACGACGGGATGCCTGCCAAGTGTTTCGACAAAGGACTTTTACAAAAACCAGATGGAAGATGTAGAATGACCTAACCTCCTGAGTTGTGTGAAACCTCACCGGACGATCCCATCCAACCAATGGGATGAGCCCAAATTCTCTAAAAAATTCTTGCAATATTTAGATAAAAAAATATTGATTAACAAGAAAATGTGTTTGGTCGTTTATTGAAAGGGAGTAGATCAGGATCTTTGAGTATACTTTAGCTGGACTAAATCATCAATATCAAATCAACTAATTGATCCATTGATCACGTGGGAGGAGTATCTTAATGTTTAGGTTTATGATGTGCAGTAATAAGGGTATTAGTGTTTAGAAGTGTAAATAATTTTCTCTCTATAGGTTATAAGGTATTCCTTTCATGTCGGCGCTTGGAACACTTATCTCTCCTGTAAGAGCAGACCAGTGAGAAGCGAAGTGTGAATGTTAGTGTTATGGGCCCCACCAATGTAGGAGTGAATGTGTTAATATGATATTTCATTAAATTTTTTAACTCCTCCCCTGTGAATTGAGGACCGTTTTCTGTCTTTAGTGTCTCTGGTGATCCCTAGGCTGCAAATATGTCATCTAGTACCGGTAGTGTCGCGGTTGCTGATGTCGAGGAGACGTGGCGTACTATGGGAAACCACGAGTATTCGTCAATGATCATGAGCAAGTAGTTGCCCGTGTCTAGTGGCCCACAGAAGTCTGCCGCCAATGTTGTCCATAATGCCTTTGGAAGTTCAGACATTTGTAGTGGTTCCGGCTTCGCCGGTTGGCCTGTTGTTTGGCAGATGTGACAGCTCATGATGGTGTCTTCCACCATTTTGTCTAGGCCAGGGAACCATATCTTCTCCCGTAGCATCTTCTTTGTCGCTACTATGACTCTGTGTCCTTCATGAGCCAAATTTACAGTCCGCCGACGTAGCCCTCTGGGCATTACTATCCTTGTTCCTCGCATTAGTAAGCCATTTTCAGTCTCTGATAGCTCGTCGTGTATCTTTTTGAATGCTATAATTTCCTCCTTGTTGACTCCGTCCCCCAGTGAGCAGTTGTTGTTGATGTGTCTCCATCTTTGCTGTCTTGTTGTTGCTTTCACCGCTTGCATTGTGTCGTCCTTTTCTGTCTCCTGTTCTAGTTCAGCCGCTGTTATCATTGCTGGCGTGTTCTGTTTTAGCACGAAGTTGAGATATTCTTCTGCCATTGAGGTCTTCTCTGATGCCTGTGGTAAGGGGTGTCGAGACATGTAGTTAGCTGGGTTGTGCTCTTTGCCTGGTTTGTTTACTATCTTGAAATCGTAGTCCATCAGTCTTATGCCCCAGCGCTCAATGCGAGGCGGCATCTTTGCATTTGGATTGCCATATATTGTCACCAGGGCCTGATGGTCAGTGACGATGGTGAATGGTTTTCCGTAGATGAACATGTGATAGTGCTCGCACGCCCAGACCACTGCTAAGCTCTCCTTTTCAGTTTGGCAGTATGCTCTTTCAATATCAGACAGACTTTTACTTGCGTATGCAACAATTTTTCCTGGCGAGTCTCTCCCTGGCAGATGTTGTGCTAATATTGCCCCCAGTCCTACCGGGCTGGAATCTACAGTCAGTTCGGTACATAGTAGCGGAACAAAGTAGGCGAGGTGGTCTACGGCCATCACGGCCTGTCTGATGGCTTCAAACGCCCAGCCATACTCTTGTGACCAGACAAACTTCTGGCCCTGCTTTGTTAGGTCCCGCTGTGGTGTGCTCACCATGGCAAAGTCTTTTATGTAGTGGGCACAGTAACTTCCAAGACCAAGAAACAGCCTCACTTCTTCAACATCTATTGGAGGATTCACCTTTTTCAATGTTTCTACATTGCTGGGGTCTGGTCTCATTCCTTTCTTAGAGAAGATAGGCCCAAAGAACACCAGTTCACTTCTTCCCAGCTCGCATTTGTCAGGGTTTAACGTTAGTCCTGCTTGTTCCAGCTGCAGGCATACTTCACGTGGTGCCTGGTCATGTTCTTCATCGGACCGCCCAAACACCAGGATGTCGTCACTGTAGTTTAGACTGTTCTTTACCGGCCTGATCACCTTATTGTTTCCTGAAATATCTCCTCAGCTGATTAGATGCCGAAACTCAGTCGCTTGTAGCGGAACAGGCCCATGTGCATGTAGAACGTGGTGATGTATCTCGATTGCTCGTCGAGCTCCAGTTGATTGTACCCTTTGCACAGGTCCAGCTTCGAGAATGGGCATGCTCCAGTGAGACACCTTATCATGTCGTTTAAGTGGGGCCCAGGGTGTCGTTCTCTTTCAATGGCAGTGTTTGGTATCCTCATGTCCACACAGATGCGGATCTTTGAGATGTTCTTTTTGGCACCGCCACTATGGGAGACACGCAGGGAGTCGGCCCTTCTGCAGGCTCAATGATATCTTGTGCCAACAGGCTCTATATTTCCTCTTCAACCTGTGGTTGTAGGTGTATGGGCACTCGTCGGTGATGCTGCGCCACAGGTTTGACTGCCTCGTTGATGTGCAATGTTATTTGCTTCCTTCTTAGTCTCCCTAGGCCTCGTAGTATGGCCGGGTGTTCTTGTAGAATGTTCCGTTTCTCTGACATGTGGTATTTCATGGCCAGGAGGCACATTAGCTGCGCTGTGACATTGCTTAGTAGGAATGGTGCTGGGATGTCTCCCCGTAGCACATGTATCTCTTCTCTGTATGACCGTTCCTTGTACTTTAGTGTTTCTGTGAACTTCCCCAAGTTCTCCACCGGTTTCTTCGAGCCCCAGGTGAACACATCGACAGTTGATGGTGATAGTGGAGGTCTTACCTTCATCTTCTCGTCGTGCACATGATGTTGCACGTGACCCCGCTATCCAGCACGAAGCGTGTGCTGTGGCATCCCACTTCAATCTCTACAGTTGCCGTTTTCTTTATTTGATGCTTCTCCACAGTGTTGATGTGCTCTGACCTTCGATCGTCTTTGGGTGCCTCTGCCATCAAATACAGTCGTTCTGCCTTTTCTGACATGACTGTACCTCCTGATTCACCTGGTGAGCTGCGAATTGCCGTCTCCATGTGTCTGGCATGCCTGCTCTCTGCTGCTCGCGGTCTTGACGTTCTTCCTTGCTAATTTCTAACCTGTCTACTCATGCAGGCACTCACAAAGTGATTGCCTCTGGGGCCCTTTCAGCATGTCTGGCATATTGCCGGGCATGTACCGTCATGTGGGAAGTCAAGGCCGCACCGGTAGCATGTTCTTTCTTGTCTTTTCATTGGCGGTGGCGGTGCGCTGCCGTGTTTCTTGCTGCTTCCCATTACACGATTCGCTTGTTCTGCTCTTCTATCCTTGCCCTGCTCCATTTCTTTGGCGTGTGTCATTGCTCTTGCTTCTGCTCGGGCCATTGTCAGTATTTTCTCCAGCGTCGTTGGTTCCTTCAGAATACGTGCGCGGAACTCCACGGACTGGCAGCCTTTGATGATGCATAGTCATATCGCTTGTTCGTTGATAAACTTGTCAAACCCGCAATATATAACTAGCTTGCGCAGTCTTGTCGCAAAGTCATCTAGGGACTCCTCTGCTCTTTGACACGCAGTGTTAAATATGTATCTCTTGAAGTCAATGTGTCTTTGCGGGTCAAACTTCTCAGTGAGACACTGGATCAGGTCTTTGTACGTCGCTGTTTTGTCGTTGGGGAATGTTGTGAGCAGGTCTTCTACTTCATCTCCTGCGAGATTCAAGAAAAGGTCAACGTGTTTGGCCTTTGCGACCTCTAGGCGTGCATGTAGTGCTTGAATTGCCGAATCCAGCGTTCCCACCTGATGCCTGTTCTACGTTTCCAATATGCTGAATGGTAGTGGTCATCGAAATATTGGCGCTGGGTTTGTCGCTTTCGTTTGTAATTGTTCTCTCTTTCCTTTGTCTTCCTTTTGTAGCGCTGCATTTCTTTCCTTTATTCGTGCTTAATTTCCTTTATTTTCACCTTTTCTTCTTGCTTTTTGTTGATGCCTGTCTTCAAAATGGTCGCCTGGCCCTCTCTAGCCTCTCATTCGCTGTCCAGCCTGAGGTGGCCGCCTGTGCTTCTATGGGCGAGATTTGCTATTTATTGCATTGCCTGACTTCAAAATGGCTGCCGGGCCTTCCTCAGCTCTTCATTGGCTGTCCCACCTAACTTAACAATGGCCGCTGAGTTCTCACGAGATTTCGAGTTGAATCTCAACGCGGGACACTCAGGCTTTCATTTAGTCGGCGGGCGGCTTTTCCACGATCGAGGGCTTATTTTGCACTTCCCTCACCTCACTCTCCTTGGTGCGGCCGGGGTGGGCTACCAATGTCGCCGTGGATGCCACGCACACGGACCAGGGTGGGCTCCTGTCTCTGTTACTTTTGCGATCAGGGTGGGCTCCCGATTTTGCGTCTTCTCCTCTTTGGGGTCCGACGGCCCAGGGTAGGCTCCTGGGTTTCGTCTTCTCCTCTGCTCCCGACGTCGTTTCGTCGGTCGGTGGACCAGGGTGGACTCCTGTTTCTATGTGGACGTGGTGACGAGGTGACTTCTTGTGGTGGCTCTGGATCCCACCTGCTCGTCACCAGTTGTCGTGTCCAGCAAAACGATCCACGCTGAGACGGTAAGTAATTCTGATATTCTTTATTGCTTAGCTCCTTGTGCCCACATGCACGTCCATTCCCTCTGCCCTCATCCAGTCAAGTGCCCGCCCCACTCCCTGAAGT
The DNA here is from genome assembly GCF_964204655.1 of Triturus cristatus. Taxonomy (NCBI): domain Eukaryota; kingdom Metazoa; phylum Chordata; class Amphibia; order Caudata; family Salamandridae; genus Triturus; species Triturus cristatus. Next base: position 801,422,039 of record NC_140588.1, on the reverse strand, counting down.
GGTGTCTGGTCTCTGTCCCGTTCCCTGAGTCTGAGTTCAGGGTCCTGGTGCCCCTGACCCTAGGTCACTACACAATGGGTATCGGTTTTTATCTGGAGCAAGAAGGCAATACATTTCCCTTTCTTCTGCTACAGACACTGTAACGGGCCAGACTGGCCATAGCGGGCACCGGGCGTTTCCCCAGGGGACCGGAACAGTGGGGGACGGTTTTGGACCGGTGGGGGCCTTTTTTGTTACTTCGGGCCGTTTTTGCAGCAGTGCTGTAAAATCAGCCCCCGGTAACAATTGCGCACGCAGCAGCAGTGTTCCTGCCAGCACCCTGCACCTTTATTAAGGAGTAACAATAGTCAAATTACCTTGACCAAGCCCAAGAGTGCCGGTGCCCGAAGCTCTGTTCAGAAGCCAGTGGCCGGTGGAATTAAACATCGGCGTGTGGAATACTGAGGCCGGTAGTCGTTAATCCACTACCAGGCACTGCCTGCTCCTTTTAATCACACTTGTAGGTTCCTAATTTTGTTTGTGACGGTTTTGCTATCTTTTTTCTCCTGCGTCTTTCTGATTTGACTGTTTTTCACTCTCTCGCACTCGGTAAATATCTTATAGCGGTAAAATAATTACTGGTCCCCAGTGTCCCCCCATTAAGCATTGGATTTAGGTGAAACCGTGACTCATAGGTGATACATTTCATAGGTCAATCTTTGATGAGCTGCTCCAATCCAGTTTTTTTCCTTCAAATTCTTTGAATTCTAGGGCTTGTATTCCTGGTTTTATTTACTTTTCTCATAATTCAAAGAAAAACCCTGGATCTGGGAAACTTGGCACGGCTGCAGTGTTTTAATAGTTATTGGCTACTAGGAATATTTTTTGCACATTATACCCTGGATTGCACTTTATAGTTGCACTTTAAATATGCAGCGACAAATATTGTGTACTTTTTCACTCTGGATGAACTATGATTCTTTTACTATTGACATAACAATTGAAGTGCAGTGGCTATGTAAGATGTTATGAGTTTACCAAACTTCGGAAATTCGATATACAGCTCCTTTTTCTGTACGTGCGCGGACTTTGGGTCTTTAATAAATATATTTAAACGAATATTCGAATTCATTAATTTGGAAATAAATTCTGTCGGAACTGAACATTCGATTGATGTTTTAACATAAACTACAGAGAAACAAGTGACTTACCGTCAATGCTCTTTGTGATGGCTATCAGCCGCTTGGCGACGTAGCTCATGGAGGGGGAACAACCATTGAGCAGATCAGATGATTGCCAAAGTAATAAATATTTATAACTGACAATTATTATCGATGTTTTATGCTTTTTTGCCATCTAGTGGCCATTTTAGGTACAGGGACTATTATTTATTGACGGTTAGGCCACAGACCTCCGATCTAAAAGAACAAGCCGTTCTGAGCAGCCTTGTGTGAAACGTTTGATAAAAATGTTAGAGAAACTTCACTTAAGCACATTTCTGCAAAGTATAAGAACCGCAATAATTGTGTGAGGCAGTACTTGCAAAAAGTTACTTATACCAATAACCCCGGTCATTGGATCTAGTTTTGTAGTGAAGGTAGCAGTACAGAACTACCATGACATACAGCACCTTGAGGCTGCGCTGTTAACAACCCTACCACTGTCGAGAGGGCTTTAATCAGGGGCGAGTCTGATCCTGGGCTACAAGGGCATGCTGTCCTGGGGCCAGATCCACCCAGGGGCAGATTCATTTCAAGGATTTTGAGGGCTCCGGTTAAGACATTTGGGGGGTCCCTGTACGGAACAAAATTCGACATTTCTTTAAACCTATTTCCTGCTTACTCAATTGTAAATATATAAAACCTTAACAGGGTCCCTCAAAAGCAGTTGAAATATGTCTGGATCGAGACCGCAAAAATCCTTAACCCCTTCCCTGCTCATGACGGAACCACTCCGTCATTAGCCACGGTCGCGCTGTGCTCATGACGGAGTAGTTCCGTCATGCTGCGGCCGTTGACGGCTGCTCCGCCCACGCGGCGCCTTTTCCCCGCCTGTGCGGGCGTGTAACGCAAGTGGGCGGCGCCGTGACGGAACCACTCCGTCATGAGCACAGCTCACCCGTGACTCATGACGGCGTGGTTCCGTCATGAGCACAGCGGCGCCGCGCTCACCGAAAACCCCCCCCAGCGCCGCGGCGGAATTCGCGCCGCGGCGAAGGGGTTAAAACGGCACCGAGTTGAGCCAGAGGTAGCCAGAGAAAGAAAGAGGTTTAGATAAAAAAAAAAAAAAAGATAGGATATACAGAGACCAGATAGAAAATTCTCTTTCCCAGGGGGTCTCCTTAGAAAGTGGGGGCCCTGGGCAACTACCCACTTTGTCCATGCCTTGAAATGCCTCTGTCCAGTGGGCCAAGTAGAGCCAAGAAATACATTTCTATTTTATTTGTTGCTGGTGACCCATCTGAACAAACCAAGGAGATAGAAGAAGTGAGCTATGTAAATATTTATTAGGGGGCATATTATCAAGAAACGGCGTTAAAATTATCGCCACTTTAGCAGCAGAAAACTGCCACTAAAGTGGCCATGATAGGCTTGATAATATGCCCTTGAGAATTCCAATAAAAGCCCATATTCTGGTATCAACATGGGCTTCTATTGGAATTCTCACGGGCATATTATCAAGCCCTTATCGCCGCTCTAGCGGCAGTTTTCTGCCGCTAAAGCGGCAATAATTATAACGTGGACGGTGGACGGTCCCTAGGTCTGCCATGAGGACGGAGTAAATTACACTGTCCCCATGGTGGAGAGGTCACCCACCCAATGTATAAATAATCGCCAAGCAGTTGGTCATGTATAAAGGCGTTGGCAGAAACTGCTGTCACAGCGGTTCCTGTCAATGCATTTTGCTGTTTGCTATAGGGCTCAGTCAGAAGTATGCAGCCTTGTAGCAAACAGTATTCTTTTTTTCTTTTCAAAAAGAAAACCTCAAAACGGATTTTCTTTTTTAAAAGAAAAAAAGTAATGCTCCCCCGCCATGGGAGTTTGCTCCCATGGCAGGGGGAGCATCATAATGATTTTACTGTTCTTTATCACCAGGTTTTACCTGGCGGTAAGAGACAGTAAACAAATACATGTCCGTCCATTTAAATTGAGCATGTGGACATGTAGCCATTTCTCGGACGGCCTTACTCCCCAGGGCCATCGGAGGAATTTGGCCATGACAGAGACAGAGTATTCTCAGCAATGGCCAAATTTAAGGTCCGCTTGCACCTAAATTTGGTGGGTGGACCACTATATTGGCGGGGAGGGAACCCCATCGCCGTTGCAATAGAGTACCCTTTCCACCAGTATATAAACCAGGCCCCTTAGAGTTGTGATATACTAAAACGGGGGTTATTTCCTTGATATCTTTTAGCCTAGCTGCCCAGTTGCTCAACCACATTATCATCGTAGGGCCTCCAGATTTCCCACCTACATTCTAATGAACAGCAAACGATTCTAATTTCTACCTTGAGCTTCTACAAATGTTTCCAGCTCTTTACATTTTGCTGCATGCTGTGTTCAACGTTGCCCATTTTAGCCCTCAACTTAAACTCCGTTTTGTTTATTTTTAATCAAATTTATCATCTGTTCTGATTGTGCTCTGTCACAAGATCAGCGGGGAAGGCGTCAGACCCGGGGGTGTCTGGTGGGAAGCTCGGGAAGTCATGGGCCATATGCTTTATTCTCCCCAGGGAGACTCGTGGACGGCTTCCCTAACGGATGTATCGGACTGTGAAACTGACCCCTTTAACTGGGACATGCTCCAAGAAAGCCCCGCCCACTGCGATGACAGCAGTATCTGGCAGCCAATAAGAACTCCCGACGAGCGAAGCAAGGTGTACACGGACACCGGAGCGAGAGGAGAGGAGAAGGAGATCGGAGGACCGGAGAAACAACTACAGGACGAATCGCGAGGACGCCAGGAGAGGAGATCGAGCCCTGGCGGAGGGAGTGTTACTGGGGACTGGAAGCCGGAGACAGGAGGACTCCGCAACCACGCTTCGCCGAGCCGCGCCCATGGAGGAGCGTGGCTGACCCAGGTACGGGACCGTTTCTCGGGTTGGGTCGGGAGGCGAGAGAAGGCTGAGGGCTAAAAGACGCTGCCGCTCGCCGCCTGTGCTTTGTAAATAGAGACTACCCTCCCCTCACTGGCACTCCTCCTCACCACCCGTACGGATTCTATCTCTCTTATCACGTGTGCACCAGTGTGTTTCCCTCACTCCCGAGTCCCTTGAACTCTTTCAAACGGGATGCTGTATTGACCCCCTCCTTTCTGTTTGTATTTTGCGGACCCCGGAGAGTCCCCTCTCTGCACCTGCCTGACCGGAAGACCCACACCGTCGACAGCCTAAACGAGGACCCCATCGCCCCACAGAGAAGAGGAACACTCACCTTCGAGGCTCTATATCATCCTACCGGGCTATCCGAAACTGGCATCCCAGAGGAGAAGAGACTATTTAAAAATAAAGCCTTCCTTGTCCTGACGTAGCCTGTTGGTTTTCCTTCTGACCCGGTTACATGCTCATTTTATAATTCTTTGCATTATTGCATATGTGTAAGAAGTGTAGCAGAGTGACATTGGACTCAGTATGCTTTTAGTTTCGCAGGAACAAGAAGTCAGCCTTTCGGCTTTTTTAGAAATGGCATTGGCGAAGACCTTTTGATTATACAAAATGTACATATATAATATACTTACTTATTGGAGATTTCAGAAAGCTCTCTTTCTCCACTGCTCTGTAGTTGCTTCATTTACATTTTCCTCAGCCCAATAAGGGGCAGAGCATGGGGCAAAGGGTCAGTCCACTTCAGCCGTTGACTAACTTAACTATGAGTGACAGCATACGGCTACTTCACACAAAGTAGTTCCACTCTTTTCCTCGGACTACTATTGCAATATGTGCCTTTAGACAATGTTTTTATTATTTTAGAATACTACCCCAATAAAAACGTTTTATATAAAAAAAAAACATGACAAAGCAAGCATTGACAAGCCAAAAGGCTGGCCACTAATACCAATTCGGTTTGCCAGTGCTTGTTTATTGAAGTTCTTAGGTATATTTTCCTCACTTGCTGCTTCTTCTGCCTTCATTGTAAATCCAAGATACCTGCTGTTTACCTTCTTTCCCGCTGTGGGAACAACTTGGATGTGAATGTCTCCCCCCACCCACATTATTATTTAAATCCTGAAGCAGCAATTATTAAGCTTTTGACGTTTGTACCCCCAATTGGATCTTTACTGGAATCTGGGGAGAGTCACTGAGTCATTACTGGAAGCTGGGGGGCGGGCCTAAGCAATTTTTTTAATTTGAACTTCAAAACTATACACACGTACAGGAACAAGTATATATCAAACAAATATACAAATGATGACATATTTTAATTAATTCACAAATATAAAAAAATAAAATTTGTATTTTAATGGAAAGATTTTTATAAGAAACGTGGTTATTGTTTGAAGGGGATGGAAGCCTGACTCAGAAAAACACCATAATCCTTGTCATGGTGAACGACAAGAGTCAATATATTTACCTATACTTAATCCTCTTGTAGCTTGGTACCAGAGCAGTTTGTCTTAACTCAGAGGGACTATGTAAAGTATTTGTGCAGGACACAAACAGCAATAAAGTGAAAGCACAACATAAGAAAGATCCCAAACCAATTTTGAAAAACAGAATACATTGAAATAAACAAAATGACCCCAAAATAAATTAAATCCAATTAGTAGAACCGGATTACGAATTTTTTGAATTTTTAGTGCAAAATAGTGCCTAAAAGAGCAAAGTACCAACCGTGGGCATCTGGGTCTGGGGCAAAATCAAAAGTTAAGTCTGACCTCTGTGGAGCATGAGTAAGATACCAGAGGTGATTTGAGCCTGGTCTTGGCCTACCTTTGGACTTAAAAGAAATTTCGAAGAAAAGTCAAGGAGAAGGTAGAGTTCAGTAGAGCAAGACAGCAAGCTGTGTTCGATGAAAAGTAATTGTTGCTGGGGAGCTCTGGACAAAGTCTTGGTGAAGCCATCAACGATGGCGGAAAAATGCTCAGAGCTGAAGCTGGATTTCCAGGGCGTCCTTGATGGCAAGCCTGTCGCCATTGAGCCAGGTGAAGATTTTTACCTTCTGACTTAGACAACATTTTGGAAGTCGAACACCTCCTGCGGGACAAAGCAGCAAGCTGTAGCCGAAGAGGGCTCCACGAGGATGGATACTGTCACTTGAAGGTCCCGCTGAACAGAATATGGGAGAGAATGTGGCCTAAGGGCTAGGGCAGTCGACCTCGGAGCTGGGGAACCGGGTTCAAATAGCAGCAGGGACGCTCAACATTCTTTGATTCTGGGCAAATCACTTAATCTCCCGGTGCCTAACAAAAATGAACGTGTCGGTCTGTAATGTAACTGGTGCTCATGTAAAGTGCTCTGATACCTTCGGGTCTAGTTCGCGCTATATAAAAGTCCACTAAAAAAAACAGGATTTGCTGCTGCGAAGAAGAATGTAACGGGAGCTGTTGCAATGTCTGGCTGACTGGCAATGCACCTTGGGCAGATAGGCTGGCAGGTAGGTTCCACTCTTCTGGCACTTTTGTCTAAGTCCTAACATTTAGGGTCAGGCAGGAGCAGCACATCTAACATCACTTCCAAGCATCCAGAACTTGGGAGTTACCACTTGGAAGGTTAGTACTCACTCCAGCAGAGGCCAGATACAGGATTTAAGATCTCTGGAACTTGTTATGTCCCACTAGCTCACAGAGGAGGCCAGTCAACTAGCCTCTGCAGTCACTCTGGCAGGCCTGAGTTCAAGCAGCAAGGCAGGCCTGTAGCAACAGGGCAGTGCTCTGGGGAGCAAGACAGGTCTTAAGCAGTAGGGCAGTCTTTTGGTAGCAGCACAGCAGACCTCTGAAGAACAAGACAGGCCTCAATCAGAAGGACATTCCCCTGGGGGTCCAGGCAGTCCTTCTGAAGTCTTCCACGGGTTCAGGAGTGTACTGAAGAAATGTTCCAAGGGTCCAATATTCATACTGGGTGCCAGACATTTTTTATGTTGGGAATCTTGTCGACTACCCCTACATCAGGCCCTGGAAAGTTCTTCTGTTCCTCAGTTAAGGCTCCAAGAAGTCTGGGGTGACAAAAGACTAGTGTCAGGTTCATTTGTGTGTATGTTGGAGGAAGCCCTTTGAAATGTAAATAGGGAAGGGGAGAGCTCCACCAACAGCAATCAAGGAAATTTGACCCATCCTGCCTATACCTACTTCCCTGTCTGGCAGAAATACAAAATCCCAAAAGCTGAGCAATGTATAGTCATATGACCCAGGACACTGGCAGAGGCAAAGAAATGGTTGGAGTAGGAAAGTTCCAACTTTATAAAAGAGGCATTTTCAGAATTTATTTGAGTTAAACATGACTTTTCTATCTGTACCCAATCAAAAGTTAGCACTTATTAACTGTAGTAAAGTAACCCAATGTTATTCGATGGAAGAGGTAGGCCTACAGTAGTTATTTATGAATTGAGGAGTTTTTCACTACCACGACATGTAAGACTATTTTTAAAAAAAGCATCTTGCTGTGTGGGCTGTTTGGGCTTTCGTTAGGGATGACTTTTATGTAAAAAAAAGGAAGGCTTAAGCCAGGAAAAAGGTTTATTTAACCAGGTTGAATTGGCAATTTAAAACTGCACTACAGGCTGCAATGGCATTTCTGAGACATGTTCCAAAGTATACTACTTTAGTGGGTGGCACCATGAGTTCTACCGGCCCACTCGTAGCAGTTAATTTACAGGCCCTGGGTTCCATGTATTACGCTAGGGACTTAAAAGTAAATATTACCAGGTGTAGGCCAATTTCACCATGCTTTAGGGAGAGAGCACAAACACTTTAGCACTGGTTAGCAGTGGTAAAGCGCACAAAATGCCAACAAGAAATAAAATTCAATAAACAGGAATGATGAAGGCAAGGCGTTTGGAGCTGACCCTGCAGAGAGGGCCAGGTCCAACAATTCAACATTTTAATTCTAAAAGATGAAGCGATATGCTGGGCTCTAACATATGACTTTGCCTTTTACATGCTCTCTTTTTGCTGCTTCAATTGAGGTCACCCATTGTCCATACTATGTTCTGTTTTATGTAATACCAACTTAATTTTCGACTCCTATTTCAAACTCTTTGGCATTTAAAGAACGTTTTGAAATTTGAAAGTTTGAGTTTTGCTTTTTTTATGCACAGAAAGTTCATTAATCTGCTAATGTTATTGTCATTTTCTAGGCAGTCATGTACCCCCGTTAGAAAGCGTCATGGGCACCCTTGGTCCGCGGATCACAGGTTAAAAACTGCTGTTGCAATGTATTTCAGAAAGTGCGCTGTGCCATTAGGTTTTTTTTTCTAACTGCCGTCTGTTGCCCATCACTCCAGGATGGTTCCCTGTGTCTGTTGCCTTGCCCAATTGTGTGTCTGAATATCAAGTTTTTAATATCATGCTACCATAATATCGTAGAAAAAATGTTGACGGCCAGAATATTGAGGAGGTAAGTACGTATTGGGAAGTATAGTTTTACTATACTCAATTCCACATTTACGTACCTTAGAAGACACATCTGTCATCAAGACAGAGGACCCAGATATCTGACAGAGAAACTTATTCCGTACCTGCTGAGCAGACCTTTGCGGTCAAGGGTGAAATCTCTTCTCACAATGCCCCGCATTAGGAAAACACGCTACGGGGGAACGTTTTCTCTTATCTGGCCCCCTTATATTGGAATCAGCTGCCCTGCCATCTACGGAAATGTACAGACCACTTTCATTTTAGAAAGCTTCTCAAAACTAAACTTTTCATATACTAATGCTGTTTGTCTATGGTGTGCTGATGTGCTGAGATACCCCTTCTAGGGTGATTCATGCACATTATAAATTATATTAACACATCAAGGTATATGGGGAGTTAAGAATAGTGAGTCTAAACTTACCTTTTGGTATTTTGGTCATCAGTTATGCTACTATCTTATGATAGCGCAGCATTAAAGCTCGATATTCTAGTACATACTGCCTGACCCTATAAAGGCAAATCACACGCTCCACCAGCCCTAAATTGCACTTGCCTGCATTTTGCTTATTTTTTTTATTTGCTCTGCAATGGCAACATTCTCTACCCGTGCTTTATTCCACAAAGTAAAATCACAACTAAGATGGGGCCTTTTTATTTTTTTTTGTCCTTCAGGCATTTTAGTCTGGAGGAGGTTGGAAGTGGAACACAGCACCTGCCAGGTGATGCCACAGGAGTTCTTGCATTCTCTGCTAGGTTTGTGTGGGTGATTCTGCAGGTTTGTGTCAAGGACTAGTCTCTGGAGTGTGCTCTGTCATGATGGTTTCTTGTCCCTTAGTACAGTAGCAACAGTCCTGGACATTAAGGGGTATATCTACATGGGAATAGTGCTTCCAGAACATCACTTTTAGCGGCGTTCTGGTGGCGCTATGCTCTTCTCCATGTTTACAAAGCTTCATTAAGCCTCTTTTGTGGCTTAACACTGCCTTGTTAGTACAGCCCCTTTACACCCATCACTTAGCATGAAATGGGCATGCAGTGTGTGTTGCTGTGGGCATTCCACCGCAACACCCATTGCTATTTGACACTGCCCCAGATTTACAAGGATGGGTAAATCTGAGGCAGGGCCAAAACCTAACGCCATGCAAGAGCAGTCGTTAGAATGGCATAACAGGGAGAAATACTTTTATTTCTCCTCGTTTTTGCTTTTTCTATGTGTGCTACGTTCTGCAGCACACATAGTGCAAAATGCCATCAATAAATGTTTTGTGCAGGAAGGCGTCCCTTCCCGCACATAAACAACCATTAAATAATGACAATTTACTACTTCTGCGAAACACATGGAAGTAACAAATCGCCATTATGGACTGTTTGTGTGCACGAAAGGACACCTTCCTGCACATAAACAACCATTCCCTGCAACGCAGGCACCCTTGCACTATGGTGGAAGGGTGCCTGCGTTGGTGCTAGGCAGCTGATGTTAGCACCCGCGCTAGGGAAAATACAGGGGTGAGTCGTATTGTAAATACGGCGCCTCCCTGCACTTTGGAAATGTTGGAGCGCTGTGCTGCCAAATTTGGTGCGGCTCTGCACTCCAACATTTTGTTGTAAATATGCCCCTAAATGTGGCTTCATGCACAATCTTCCGATGCACAACAAATGTTTTTCTCCAATGAAGTAAGGCTCATGGGACATCAGGATGTTTTCTTTCCCAATTATAGGGAGAGGGTCCCTAGAATGAGGGGCATCTTCCTCAGAGGTCAGCCACATCACCTGGAAAATAAAGTGAAAACAATTGAAACCGTGGCAGTAGAAGGGCTGGCCAGGAAAAAGTGATACGGTCCCCCCACCATTAAAAGAGAAGTATATGCTTCAACCTGGAATGGGGTTCGGAAAAAGGAAAGCTGGTGCAAAAATGGCCACATTCGGGGTAATCAGCATTGTAATATTTTTGCTCAATTTTACTAATTAGATTCTTGGGAATTATTTTCCTATGAGTTTATAATGATCAAAATCATATATTTATTTATTTATTTATTTATTTTAAGAGTTTTATATAGCACAAACTCGACCCGAGACATCAGGTATCAGAGCGCTTTACAGGAGCACCAGTTTTGTTACAGAAGGACACATTCATTTTTGTTAGGCACGGGGAGATGAAGTGATTTGCCCAGAATCACAGGATGTTGAGCGTCGTTGCCGACACTTGAACCCCCTTCCACAGCTTCGAGGTCGACCGCTGTAGCCGTAACGCTACATCCGCTCCACAATATATGTTCATATAGTGTAAAAAAAACAGGAACTGAAAAAAGTGCTTTAGAGAAGAGGAGTGCACATACTCTAAAACAACAAGGTATTTTGGGCTGAATTCCAGAATAGCAAACATTTATCTTCATTCCTATCATTCTACAGAGGTGTGCTCCAGGTGTACCCGTTGGAAATGCTCTCTCATCACAATGTTTCCTCTAGTTTTTTTGGGCGGGACAAGAATATTTTGTCAGCCAATTTTAAAGCCATACCTTGATTATAGGATGCAAATTGTCAGCCAGGTATTTGGGGGCATTCTCGTGTGTTGAGGTCACTGACTGCTACTCCTCGAGGCCTGTCACACAGGAAGAGCATCTTGAAGTAAATGTGCCAGTCCTCTGTATGCCACATTCTGCCCAGCCTGAGGGTTTCTTATATTAGCTTAAGAGGCTCCATCTAACAAGGCCTTCCTATTGTCTACCCTTCAGCTAATAGTGGCTCTTTCCACAGTGGCTCCATCCTTTTCCGACAGGAGGTGTCTAGTTATTCTCAACAGCTTCTCGTGGCAGTGCAAGAGTGAGACAACCCTCTTGGTGGGGCTGCCCATGGACCTTCCTACGCTGAAGATGGCTCCTAGTGTACTCACCTTCTCACACACTGGAATTTCGGAATTTCAGATATTTGGTGCATAATGAGCAGCGACTCCGTCTTTGCATCATTGAAATTCAACCAATTACTCTCTTTATTACATCATTACTTTACTATATCCAACACTTCAGCAGCATTTATTCGGTCTCGAAAACGATCTAGTGACATGGAGAAGAGATCTAGGTATCATCAGGGTAATTCTGGAACCCCACACCTAAATGTAATGGGATCTGGTGCAGATGAAAATATAAAGGGGACAGACTGTGGAACTCTAAATGCCACTAAAATCCCCTTTGTCTCTCTGAGCCAATCGCATTCTCGCTTTTCTTTTGCAAATTAAAAACTCCAGCCACGTAATGATGTATTCTGACCTATCAACGAGACACCTTACCCTGTTCAGCTTTGTTGTGATCTTGTTGTGATCTTGAAAGCTACAGACAAGTCTAGCATCGTGAGCAGGACAGGTTGGCCTGAATCGGAGATATCCAAGTTGATAGTTTCAGTTTTAGTACCTCTATGAGTTCGGAAGCTGTATTGTTAGCCCACACCCCCCCCCCCCCCCCCCCACCCAAAGATTATTATTAGCTTTCACGAAGTTCTGAAGGTGTTTTAACAGATTGTTTTAACAACCAAGGGTGTTAGAGGTGGCATAGCTTTTCTCACCTGAGAATTCAAGAGACATTTTTCAGCAGGGGGTGAGGGTGGGATAGCCCACGCTTCTTCAATGCTTCGGGAACATGGGCAGTCCTGAGTGAGTTGTTAATAAAGCTGCGAGCAAACGTAGGGGACAATTTACAATTAAATGGCGCAGCACAGGCAATTTTGCTGCCCCAAGCTCCATCATTTAAAAAAAATGCAGGAATGTGCCATATTTATAGGAATAGGGCGCACCCCTGTGCTCCCCCTGTGCTGGCTCTAAAATAGCAGCCGTGCGTCAACGCAGGCCCCCTTGCACCATGGTGCAAGGGGGTCTGATTTGTTGGGATGATTCTGTTTGTGCAGGAAGGGGAACCGTCCTGCACAAAAACAACCATTAATGGCATCTTGCTCCACACATAGAGCAAAAAACGAGGACAAATAACAGTAATTCTCACTGTTATGCCACTTTAACACCTCACCCTCAGAGGCGTACGTTTTTGGAGCTGCATCAGATTTACCAATCCTTGTGAATCTTTGGCAGTGTCAATAAGCCATTGGTGTTGTGTGGGAACACTCACAGCATGAGTGACCCTTTAACCCAGATACTGCGTGAAAGAGGGACATATTTACAAAACTGTGTAAAGCCACACGAAGTGCGCTACCAGAGCGTAAACAAAAATGACACTCCGGTGGCACTAGGGGCTTCTAAATATGCCAGTTGTGCGACATTCATAAGCTTCCTAACTAACTATGGGAGGGCAGGGATCACAAGAACAGGATGTGGGATTGACAGATTTATATAATTGCTACCATATTCTCTGAGGAGAGCCTTCTAAACGTGAAGCTGCGGTCACCGCCTGGAATAGCGTGTAGGCCTTACTTGAGCTTATGAAATGTTCGAATTAAGCCCTACGAAAATGGAATTTCAGTACTTGGCTTGTCGTTTTACTTTGGCACTCACTTAAATAATTTCCCAAATTTCTGTAATTTGACCTCATCAAAATCAAAACAAGAAACTATTACTAAATTTCCCAGCATTTCGTGCTTACATAAATGCCATGCATGGCTTTTGTCCAATTCCACAGACAACTATTAAATGTTGCAAATGTTGCAATTATTAAATGCTTCATTTAAACATGGAATTCAAAGAAGTATAGCCAGGGCAGGTTCTAGTATCTTTCGTTTGCAGTTTGTGAATCTTGGCTTCTGGATTCATGATGGTGGTGACAGGAACAGAAAGTAAACATGACATTAGGAGACCCACTTACTTTATGTCAGGTCCATTCATTGCCTTTTGTGTCCAACATCCTCCTCAGCAGCAATAAGGAGGCCATCCACAGCGGAACAGTAGAGTAAGGGTGTAGGAGAGTAGGGTCTGCTTTCTATGTTCACCCCCACTTTTTGCTTTTGCTTTACTGGTTTTCGACTTAGATGTGGCTGTGGGCCTGCTAATCAGACCCACAGCCCTGCTGTTCTCTCTCTAAATTCATACTATGTACTTTAGGTGCATAACCCATTTGGATAGGGTCACCTTATTGGCCCCTGTACAGTGTACCTTAGGTACCCAGGGCATAGGTGTACCCTAGGCCTACCAGGGGCTGCAGCATGTATTATGCCACCCCTGGCCTGGCCTTCCATTATGACACAACTGGCTGATCACTCAGCTGGGGCAAGGTCGTGTAATCACCCCTTGCTTAGGTGTAGTATTCCTATACCTAACTTACATATAGACACATGTGTACCTATCAGCCACTCCTATGGCAGGCCTTAACAATCCTGGAGGCAGAGTGCATGAGCTGAGCCTGTCTGCAGCTTTAGGAACCATGTCCTTATAGCTGTTCTATGATACAGCCTACCATATACTCTTAAAGTGCCTTATAATCTTAAACGGTTATGGTAACTATGGTTTGGCTTTATCAAAACATGTCGTGTAAGGTGTCTAATACTTTGGAATAATACCCCCATCCCATTTCTGGGGATGAGGATATTATCCCTCCCTTCTAGAGGGAGAAGACATGTTGTAACCTACTTACCCGGTTAAAGTTAACCAGAGCCCCAGCATCACAAAATGGATGCTGCTGCCACAGACACGAGTCTGACCTCCTGCTGCTGGGAGTGATCCCGGCAAGGGAGGCTTGGACAATAGGTTTCCTGCCTTGGGAGGTGCGAACACCACCCCAGACAGGCCTTAGTGTATTGGGGCAGCGAGGGATGAATAGAATGAGACATGCCTGGGGCACACAAGGTGTCCCGTGCATAGTCCAGTTCAAACCGGTGCTGGGGCACTCCAGCCCCAGTCCTGGCGTGAAACTGGGCAAAGGGAAGGGGGTGTAACCACCCCCCTCCCAGGTCCCACCCATAAGGCGTGACCTAGCAGGTAACCCAGCCCCCCAGATTTGGATAAGAGTGGTAGCTGGGCCCCAGGAGATTAGATTATCCTGAACCTGCAACTTGAACAGAAACTCTGGACCTTCGACATTCGACGAAAGAAGAAGACTGAAGAATCTCCCTTGTGGCCAAGGAGTGGCTACCCTGTGCAAACAGGCACCATCAAGAGACTACCCTTTTCTTTGCTAAAGTTCTATGAGGGACCGACTGCAGAGCCCGACCAGAGCCTTGACTTCCAGACTTTTCCGACCCTGATCCACATCCACAGCCGAGCTGAGATCCGTGGAGGCGACGAGAGACGTGGGACCGGCTACCTGGGAAAAGTGGCTAGTATCTTCCAGCGCAGCTTCTGAGGTACCCTCGAAGTTGTGCACCGGGGATTGAGAAGCCCCAACCCCAAGCACCATCTGCACTGAAGATCAGCCCCCCACACTCCACGAGTCCTGCGTGGGGCCCTTCTGCATTTTCCTGCTTGCCGCGTCTGTCCGGTTGCTTGCCCGTTGGCTAGTGGCCTTTGTGACGACGCATCCAAAAATCTTCACTGCTGGTTTGGCTCCTCCAGACTGGCTCCCGCTTCCTTGCAAAAGAGAAGCACCCCAGACCTTCCTGGTCTGCACCAGAAGCAAGTCCTCCGTTCTTCGTGGGTTCCGCTTGCCAAGGCTTGGTGAGTCCTAGTTCAACTTCGACGCCGCCGACAGAAAGAGCCTTTGTGGGACAGCTCGCCTCCTGGTCCTGGTTGTCCTCGACGTTTCCTGGTCCCCGTGGCTGCAGCGACAAGCTTCACTTTCACCTGCAATCTTCACGACATCGCCTGGTTCCTTCCTGGTTCCACGTGGTCACTGGCTAGTGACCTTGACTCTGTCCCTTCTGCTTGCAGGTCTCCTCTCTTCTTGATCCCAGCCTTGGGATCCACCGAACACTCTTCACTGACTGCCTGTCAGCAACTTTCCTTCAGGCATCCATAGAAGTCCACGACGAAACCCGACGCAAGTTCACACCTATGCACCCGCAGTCCGTGGGCTAGGTAACTTGGGTACTTTGGTGCTCACAAGGGTAGTGACTATCCTAGGGTCTAGTTTCCGAGTCTCGACTCTCTAGCTGCTTCAGAAGTGTCCTTAAACTGTTAATTTCTAACTGCTAGTAATTATATCGACTTTTACGCATTACGCGTGAGTGTTTCCACTCTGCACCTGAATCCCGTGGGCCTCCCACTTCCTAACTGTTGCTAGTGTAGTGTAGCCCCAGCGATTCCCTAGGCCTAGGCCTATCCTATTTCCGTGACAGTGGTCCTTATACCACTTCTTTAGTATATGGTTTGCGTGGCCCCTAGGGCCTAACTGTATTACTTACCTGTGTGACTTAATGTATGCTTAAATAAGACTGTGTTGTACTTACCTCTAATCTCATAAAGAGTGCTGAGGGTTTGACTAGAATACATACACTTTATTTTATATATATATCTGTTGTGGTGTCCTTTCATTTGGTATTCAAGGGATTATATATGGTATCACAGCTGGCTTCACATGCCATTCAGAGTTTAGCCTAAGACTGCTCTTGTCCATGCTACCGCTAGGATAGCTGGTCTATAAGGTTGACTTTACAACCAATCACCATAAGGGTTGTTTGGGCTGATATAAGGTGTACACTAGAACTAGTGACATCATACATCAGGCCAACTTCTCACAAAGGGGGTCAACCCTACATTGTGATGGTGGGGTCAAAGGGTACATGAGGTCACTTCTGCTGCCACTGGTATTTTGGTGATTCAATATCCAGGTGAGGAGCCCCTCCTAATCCAAGTATTCCTGTAAATATATTTTCTGGCAACGGACACTTTTGAAAGACCTATGGGAGCTCCACCTGTTTGGCGCATCATGCAACGAGGAGGAAGTGGTAACCATGAAAGGTGCTCAAGGTCACTATCAACACGGTCCTTCTCAAGGGACACCTTCCTGCACATAAACAATCATACATGGCATGTTGTTGTTTGTAAGTGTGCTGCACAATGCAGCACACATAGAAACAGCAAAAACGAGGAGAAATAGAGCATTTCTCCTCGTTTGGTCTGTTTAAGACCAGGTTTTCCCTGGTCTTAATTTTGGCACTGCCCCACTTTACGCCACCTTTGTAAATATGGGGCAGTGTCTAAATCAATGGGTGTTGCGGAGGAACGCCCACTGCAACATCCATTGCCCAGCCCATTCACGCTAAGTATAGCGTGAAGGGTGCCTTATTTACAAGGCAGCGTTAAGCCACGTTAAGTGGCTTAATGCCGCCTTGTAAAAAAGACTAGATCCCTATTGCCACAGGAACGTCTAAAAAAGTGACAATCCTGTGGCGATAGGGGCTTGTAAATATCCCCTAATTTCTTCATTTTCGTATTTCCACATGCGATATGGAGCTTCATTCTTCGACACAAGCTACAAGGATATATTTATGCCTTCATGACTGGCTTCTCCAGAGTTAGTCATTATTTGTGAGGATGTGAACCCAAACACCTCTATGTATAACCACTTTCCTTATAAAGAAAACAAAACATTATAACAAGTTTCTTTATTTATTATTCAAAAAGGTAGTAACTTTGTTTCAACTCTGATAATTAGACCCCCTGCACAAATGAAGCATGTGCATGACTTCATTTGCAGAAATTATACGTTGGACACTTGTTTTACATAGTAGAGTAATTCAAATCCACAACCATTCAAACTTTTTTGTATATCAGAATAATTAATATATTCAAATACCAACACATTTGCAAAAAGATATACAAAAATACACAATTAGAGGCTTAAGGAAAAAAAACATTTAGGAAGATAAGGTATTCTTCATTTCAGCTTTTCCACATTTAATCAGGAAGTCCATTTTCAACTGCAAATATACTTTGCTTCCTTCATGACTGACCTATCAGACGCTACTTCCTGGTTCCATTCTTTCACAAAGACAGAGCAACTCTAGGACTGCAAGTCATCAGCTGTCCACAAGACCCAGACACTGAGATGGTGGGTGTTCATTGGTGAGTGTTTAATAGTCCTCATTGAATGAGGAATCTGATTGAGGAGAATATTACACTGTTGAGTGTTTGCGAGTATTTCGTTGAGTCCTCCTTTAAATCCAGCTGTTAGCGTCCATTTAAGTTCTACTGAGCCAAAACTTCCAGAGGACCAGGGTCCAGGAAATGAAAGATTTGCCACCACAGGATATCAGTCTTGAGGCCACCTTCAAGTTTTGAAGGGTACATTGCATACATACATCGTAGTGCAACCGCTAAAAACAAATGTGTGTTCCACAGTAAAAGTATTTCAAGCATTATAGAACAAGCTTCATCTTGGCATGTTATGTGCTTTATAGTGTGAAGAAAATATCTCCAGGACAGTTCCCTAGAAAGAATTTACTGACCATGCATAAGGAGGTAGAGTCACCCAGGATCATATCTGTGGCAAATGTCCATTCCCATCTCCCCCAAAACTTCAGTTTCTTAGAACTTTGGAAATATACATCACAATATTATTATATTAATAGTTTGCAGTAAACATTTTAGGAAGTTGAACTGCATACATCCTATGTTGATTTCATTTGTAAATAAATTGTTGAGGGGACGTTCAAATATATAAACACACTTTCATTTAGGAGTGCCCCAAATGAATGACACTCATTTATTAACTAGTGCAGTGATAGTGGGCAACATAGTTGAGTGCTGGTCATCTGACAGTAGAGCATATTGTTTGGAGCTCAGAGCGTTCAAGTGTACTCTTTGGTGAACATGTATATAAAGTGAGCACTGTTCTCTTTTGATGAAAAAAATGATCTTAGTCGAAGCGTTATAATAAGGTGAGGTAAGTGCAGAGTTCTTTTAATATTTCTTTGAGATCTGTATTAGACGGCAGCTAATCCCATCCCACAATGAGAGAACCAACTGATGTTGAAGAATATAATGAGCCTAACATTAGGTCTTCACATGCACAATTATACATTATAAAATATTCCTCTGATGTTTAAATTGCTAGATTTGCCTCAGTTCTCATCTACAATTTCAATGGTTAGAAAAATAAATGTTTTGATACCTGAATATTGCTTGCCATACTGTAGGCATTTTATACACATATGTACAGTGAACCCTTCTAAAATGAGGAACCCTGAGCTTTTCAGTGAGGCTAAACACTTCCAGTGCTTTTGAATGATTGGGTGAGTACAATACCAACCCACTCTATGCACCAAGTGTTACAAGACAGTGTAGTTTATTCCCAGAGTGATCCAAAATGTCTTGTGACATGATGTCTAGTAATTTCATAATTTAATAAGCACAAATAGTAATGTCAATGAGGAACTTTACATTGTAAAATATAAATAGCTAGATCCTTTCATGCCATTAGTTGCAAAGCAAGCATACATTTAAAAGAAATTCTGATTTTAGAAAAATATCACATGGCATGAACACTGAATGTAAATTAGATCATTGTTCAATTTACTTGAATTCACTCATTGTAGTCAAGTCTTCCAAAAATAAATCTTTAATTGAACCAAAGATGCATGACATACACCGCTTTCACTTTTTAAACTAACCCTATTTTCATGCCTTTGACTGTGGTGAAAAAAAGCCTTAAAGATGGTAATCAAGTGTGTAAAATAATTATAAAGGATTGCGGGAGCATTGCTTGGATCCCTCATATGCTGTTCACTTTAAGGTTGTTGAAGTTAAAAGTTAAGCTCTGAGTACTCTGGAGCTTCTATTACTGTAGTGAAGCAAATAGTAGAGAAGCTAACCAGATGTTCCATGACCTGGGAGAGTTGCCATTGTCTTGAAACTCAGTCCTAGTCATTTGAAAAGTATGACACAATGACATGAAATAGGCATTGTGTTAAATTAATTGGCCACTCACCTACATAGTCCCTACTTCTCCTGACATAAACATGGGGTGTTATGTCTTCAGTTGTGATGGAGAATGACCAGTGGCTGAAGATATGCATATCGTTCGATATATCACAAAATGTTTGAACATTTTCACATGATTTGAAGCAGGTAGGGGAGAATATTTTTGTTGTGAGATTTATCCTTTATACATTTTTAAATGTCTACTGGTGTATCATTTCAGCTCGGTACAGTTGACAGAAACCAACAATATAAATAGGAAGTTTGCAATTGAAAGTAAATTTTCAATATTTCCAAAAAAGTGTTTTCTGAAGATTCATGTACTACATTCAATTGAAAACGAGATCAAGTTGTGATGAAAGACAATTTTTCCAGAGGTGATGAATGCACTTATAGAAATATAGGAAAAGATTGTCAGATAGAGAAGATGTGTTATTGCGAGCAATTATTAGGAAGATTGTCTCAACTTCACATTACTCTTCAAATGTCATCGTTCAGTTCTTTGGCCATGGGAATTCCCAAGCAAATATAGCTACATTCACAGTTACAGAACACGCCGGAATGCTCCATCAAAGAGTTTACTCCATCCAATAGAGCAAAGAAAGATATTCTAATAAAAGTACAAATCCGTTCTTCTGTCTTGTGAATGGAACAAATCCTTCCTTCTTTCCTGAGAATGAATATCTAGAACGACATAATAAAAAATAACACGTGAGCCAATAATTAAACATAATATATACATTGTAAAACCTGATGAGTTAAAGACAGAAAGGAATGCCACAGTGCCAGATAAACACTGCAAAAACACAATGCTACTTCAATACAGGTGAATAATTTCTGGGTGAAGGAACTTTATTTATTTAACAAGTTGAGCTAATTTATTCGTAATATTAATTATAACATAAAAAAGAGGAAAATCTCAGAGGAGTTTCTCTAGATGCTCAGATAAATAGTATTTCCAGTATACAATTATGGATGGGTAAAATTGAATTGCAGGGAGGTCTTTCACCGAGGGGTTCTGAGTGACATCAAATAGACAACGGGAGCAAAGATTGAGTTTTCTATGATGTCACTCAAAACCCTCAGGGTAATAATATTATGTTATGTATGCCCCCCAAAATCATCTGCCCCTGCTTTCAACTGCTACCAGTGGCAAAGCAGTGATGGGGTAGTCATACATAACATGGCTTGTGTGATGTATCCCTGTACCAAAGGGATTTATTTTTACCTACGATCCTTGACTAACCCCCACCACCTTCTCTGGCTTCCTTCCCCCTCCTGCAGTTATGTGTTCTGCTTTCAGTCATTGCAGACAAGCAGATCTGCACTGACAGGCTCTCAGGGAGGCCTCTCAGCCTGGCCTGGAACACCTTCATAACATCACAACAGTGGGTAACCAGTTTTGTTATCAGCTGTTGCTATGTCAGAGCAATAGATTATGAGATTCAGAAACTGAAATAAACGTTAGAGGCTCTCTATGACAGCCATACAAAACAATTGTATGATCATCCAAAGTAAGCCCTGCCATGATTTAAACGTGCTGCCTTATTCCCCTAAGTCCAATTTCCTTTGGAATCCACCTGCTTATGTTCCATCCACCCTGGAGTGGAGGCACTGTATGCATCTACTCTCAATGTCCGCTCAGATGCTTTCCCTGATTTCCTTTCCCTTTTGACATGGTTTCTCATTACTCTTAGGGTTCAGAATTACAGAACCTCTTGGCTCATGAAAAAGGGATTATCACATATAGCACTCAGTATGGAAATAACTGAATAAAGTTATTAGATGATGGAATAAAATTATTGCTTATTGGAGTGTCCATAAATATTGGATACAAATGTATTCATAAAATATTTGTTTCAGCTCAATATGATGACATCAATGTATGGCTTCTGTGTTGCTTATGGGAGTGGTGTGACAATAATGGGTCACAGGGAAAATGGAACATCATGGCTCTCTCTAAAGCCCTCTTAAGAAAATGTAGACAGATGAAAACCTTTTAAAAATCACCGAACTGGAATCCCAACACTGGACAATTTACATTCTTCTCCCACTTGCACTCCTCTTTTTCCCACGTTGACCATTCCTTTACACCAGCCAATGGACTGACGGGGGAAAAAGAAGTGAAAATCCTCCCCCGTATCCTATCAGATTATTCTTCAATAGAATTACATCTTGAGCAATGTAGACCATCCAACCTGCGTGATTGGCACCTTAACATCTGGTGGCTCTGAGGCCAAAAATTCATGAAGGGTCTCCAGGATGCAATAATGACATACCTCGAGACTAACATTGGCTCAGTAGATTTGGCTACTACTATACAGGAAGTCTTCAACCCACGGTCACATTAAGGCTCTTATCACCCGCGCTATAAAGACCAAGACAGAGAGGCAGCTGCACTCAAAACAAACATAAGAGTGCTAGAACACAACATCACATTCATTGGAGGTACACTTCAAACACTGAAACAGTTAACCTCAGCCATAGAAGACCTGTGATGCCTGAGACTGCATACATTCAAACACAATTGGCTAGCACCCCAATACCGTACTCGCAAAAGGTTAGCAACCATAGATTTGGAGTCTAGGGTAATTCCTTATGTGGCAATGGCAAACTGACTTATGCGGCCCACTCCATCGCAGAAACCTTCATGGAATTTTATTATTGGCTGTATGTGAGTTGCAGTCTACCGTATATAGAGATAATTGTCCCTATAGCTGACAATCTCCCTATCTGCCCCCTCAATGCCTCCCAAAGAGAGAGACTTGGGGCTGCAATCACGCCCACAGAGATTCAAGTAACCACCACCTCCCTGAATTCAGGTAAGACAACCATGGCCCCAGTGCATTCCCTGCCAAGTTTTTCAAGTGGTATTCCTCCCTGATAGCCCCACGTTCGAGAATATGACAGGAAAAGGCCTTCTGACTCAAGACATAAGAAGAGCAACTAATGTAGTAATCCACAAGGTGGGGAAAGGCCCCTCCAAATGTGCTTCCTCTCACTCGATTTCCCAGATCAACCTGAAGGCGAAAATATGAGTGAAAATCCTGGCCATGCAACTAGTACAGGTCATCTACTCCCCCGTCAAACCAGACCAAAATGGCTTTATGCCAAAGTGGGGGACCAGACATTGCATTTGGCAGCTGCATTTAAATCTGGCCAGGGCAGGGGAACTATTAAAGAAAAGAGGCCTAGCACTTATTTATTTCCCTTTTGACTTGGTTCATCTGCCCTTCATGTTCCATATCCTTCATAGAATGAACTTTGGCCCCTACGTCTTGCAACTGATCACAAATGTATCTATTCAACAGTGGGCAAGAGTCTGGGTAAATGGCGTACAGTCTTCCCCATTTCCAATCCAAGGGGGCACTAGGCAAGGCTGCTCCTTTTCCCTCTTCCTTTTTGCACTGGTAGTCGAGCCCCTGGTAAAATGGATCCAACTTGAAGCCCAATTCATCAGTATCCACTGGGGATCCCCATTTGAAGGACGAGTCTTACTATATGCAGACGACTTGCTGTCTATGTGCAGAAACCGGAGCACTCGGTCCATAGGCTGTTAGATATCTTGTGGATATATAGTGAGGCATCTGGACTCCTTGCCTGTTGATCCTCCTGACATAAAGCTGGGATTGCACTGTCTGACAAGGGCTTGGTATCCATTTGTCTGACCAGTTCTTCTTCGTCAGCAAAGAGCTGTTGCCCTGGAAGTCATTCAGGGGAAAGGATAAGCTAAAACAGCCCTGTGCATGGTGCTGATAGATATTACTGTGGGTCTTTCTAGAGAGGGAGAGAGTGCTGAGGGAATGGTCCTGCTCTTCAACATGTTGTCAGTTACATCAAGAGTCTCCTGGAAGTAAATGGTCCTCTTTGGCCTGTCGTCGGATGCCTACTACTGCATTCCCTTCATCCTCTGCTGGAGACTGGAGACAGCTTGTCTCCACACCCAGTCTGTACTGTCAGTGCACACTGCCCCCTTCTGCGACCTTGTCAATGCTGTTGTTTCTTGGGACTGTAAGAACTGTCCTCTTTTCACCACCTTTTCCAAGGAGAGGCGAGCGGGGGCCAATTTCCGCTAAAAGGGGTAAGTAATTTTCCCCGCAGCATGCTGGGGAGGAGATCTCACCATGCCAGTGAGGGTTGGCCGCAGATTCAAGTCGCTGTAAAACTGTTGTACTGTGACTGTCGGAAGATTAACTGCATCCTGGTTTGATGTTTCTGCTTTCCCCACGGTCGGCACTGGTTCCCTGTTACCATCAGGAGCTGTGAAATGGCTTGATTTAGAGGAGAACTTGTAGTGACCAGTTTGCCAAAAGTTCAGCAGGGAGCTACCAGCCTACCGAAAGCGTTGTCCTTGGCTCACAACCTCCTTGCTTTCAGGCCCCATGAGTTGAGCCTGGGCTGATTTGCTTCACAAACCCCAGCTCACATCTTCCGCATCATTGTGGGGCAGAAGCTATGCAGCACCCCCAGCTGTCACCACCATTCTCCAGGACCTCACCTGCATGCACCTCATTTGCACACCTACAATGTAGCTTTGGGGTATTTTTAGCCAAGGATCTGTCTTTATGCTTGTGATCTACGGCAGCATTTTATGTAGTTGTGTGTTGCCTGACATGTTAATCACACTTATATTGACTAAATCTGTTTACTGTATGCTATGTTTATGTTATGTTAATCAGACTTATAAAGCGCACTATCACCCCACGGGTATCCTGGCACTGAATTACGTTAGTTCTACTGTTCGCACATGATACTGTGAAGATATCAATTACTAGGGGATGACGGCTGGTCCGAATTACACCTTTAGAAAGAGCCATGTTTGAAGCCGTTTCCTAACCTGTAAGAGATCGTCTATCTGTCTAAGATTAGACGGAAGTTCATTCCAGAGCCGTGCAGCTGCAGAGCTGAATGCTCTTCCTCCAAACCTTCTTGTTCTGAACCTGGGCATGCTTACCAAGTTAGCTGATGAGGAACGAAGGCTTCTGGTCGGAACATACCCTTCAAATTTGCTCTGATGTGTCATGGGCCCAAGTCCATGCAAAGCCTTATATACAATGCAGAGCGATTTGAACTGTATCCTCTGTGTCATTGGGAGCCAGTGAAGCTCTTTGTGGACCTCTTTTTCCTTTATTACTGTGATTAACTGAGTGCTGTGTACGCCACTGTGTTTGTGGGAAGGCACGTTTCTATCCGTACATGCAGGTGCAGTGCCCTACCCACGCAGGGCTGTTTCAGTGCTTCTAAATATATAGGGGGTGTAAGGCACAATTACACACCAGGGTGCAGAGTCCTGTAAACCTCCCTTGGAGGCACTCACACCTGTTGCTTTCATCTAGCTTGGACTCAGCTCACCTACACATTTCTGGGTAGCCACACCCAGAGATGGCTGGAAACACCTGCTCACTCACCAGCTCTTGCTGACTCCTCCAGTGTATCTCTAGAAATCAGTCTTTCAAGGGTCTTTTAGACAGCTTTCAAGGGTCAATCTAATACTTGGAGAGCCCAGCTCCCTATTATAAAAGTATAAAGACTTATTAACTGCCCTGGAATACTGCTGCTTAAGATCTGAATACCTAGAAAGAAATTCCAGAGCACATGAAATTACAGAGGGTCTGTCTTCAGGAGAGGATGAAGGCCAGGGTCAGTATAACTTGCTGCTGTGACTGGGAGATCTCACGCAGTGCTTAATTTGGACCGGGGATTGCAATTTGGGGCACCTTTTTGAGGACTGTGACTTATTTTTCAGTATCAGATTTTGACCCAGAAAAATAATTAGAAAGGCAGAAAGGGGAGAAAGAGGAGGAAAAGAAAAAAAGGAAATCTGTGACGAAGGAAAAAGGAAGGAAGAAAAAGAAGAAGAAGAAAAAGAGAAAGAAAAAGAAGTGTAGAGTATATAGTGCTGTAGAAGGAAACATGGGGTGGAATCAAGACGTGGCTTTGATATTTGGCAACCCTGGCAACACTGGGGGTGTGCATGTCATTGTGAAAAAGTGAGGAGGAGATGATGTCTGGCTGGTGCCCAGCTGAGGCTTGGCCCTGTCCATTCAAAGGCCATTATGGCCCTCTTTGCTACTCACTGCTATCTGGTGGACCAACCACCCTGCGTGAGCTCTCCTCTGCTGCTGTTTGATGCATATCTGGGGCTTCCCTTCCCCTTTCCATCTGTCTCTTCTGTCTGTTTTCAAGTGGCAGCTGGTGGATTTTACACTGGGGCGAAGTGAGGAAGAGCTTAAAAAGGAGAGTGCGGGAGATTCTCCCACGCAGGAACATTTTGGGAAAAGTTGAATCAAATGGCATACAGTCAGCCATTGGAAACTTTTCACTTCAGTGTAAGGCAAAGAGCAACAGCACAGTATGAAATTTTTCTCCTAAATGTAACCACACACATAAGTATGCACTGATAAAAGAACAATAAGATCTCAGTTACAAACGTATACTTGTGAACAATACATTTATCTAGCAATTGCTTTTTACAGTTCTGTTGCCTGTTTCAGACTTTGTACTATTCAAAAGAAACTAAGCCCAGAATCAGACAAGCAAACTTCCTTCATATTAAGTGGACACTCTAACTCTGACAACATCCACTTATTGTTGCCAGGACATATTGTACCGTTCATCCTGGAAGCTTCCCACCAAGATAGTCACTTCCTGCTCAAACTGCCGAACTAAGGATTATGCTTCGTCTCTGCAGGATCAATCTGGGCAGTGCCTGCTGATGTGCTCATTTCTCTTTAATTGACCTTTTGTTTTGTGTATGCTTGCTTTTGTAGTCCACTTATAACACACATTGCCCACATAACAAATATTTTCATAAACATGCACACATACATGTGTCTTTGAAAAGCTTTTGTGTTGCAGTTGTTTCTAAAAGTGTCAGGGCACCAAATCACGTTTAAATATGGCATTGGCTTTTAAAACTGCTTTAGGGAAGGCACTGTGAGTGCACCCACTTTAAAACCATTTGTTTTTACAATTTGTTTAAAAGGGCGGCAGCAAGCACCAGCCACTGCCTAGTGCACTGCCCTCTGCTCCAGCCACTGGTAGCTGCCCCGCCCTCAGAATCAGGAAGCGAGCGTGCTAACTGCGCGTGCTTCCATGATATGCGTCTGCGTGGGCGGTACCATAAAGGGCCAGCCGTAGCATGCGGCAGCTCAGCTAGCAGGTGTACCTGAATGAAGGGGTGTCACGCAAGTGCCTCAATGCTCCCTTTCACACACACACACGCACCCTTTGCTGCTTTGTACAAATTAATTTTTCTTTTTTGTAACCTTTTCTTATTCAGAAATACGCATTTGCTTCTTGATCTTTGGCAATACTGTTGCTTTTTGCAAAAACGTGCCCTGCGCATTCTTTAATTTGAAATTAGATTACGTTCCCCATGTTTATCGAAGCACGTGTTTATAATGGTAACAAACAGACTGAATTTCACTGGAGATAACAGGGAAACTGCACATCATTTAGGCCTTCACCAACAGCCGCAGCCCCTGCAGGTAAGAGCAGTGGGGCTGGGTGGGGATGGAGGGGTTTCGACAGACGACAGGTTCTAGTGGGAAGGACCACAAACCTGGACTTCTATTGGAATTCTCTGGGGCATATTATCAAGCCCCTTATCGCCGCTTTAACAATAACATTTGCGCCGTTCTTGATAATATGGCCCTCTGAGTTTGGTGGTCAGTCAAAGAGACCTGCAGAGTCAAGGGGCCGGGATCTGGTTAATCCAGTATCCTAGTTCTCTCAAGAAAATAAAGGGAAGCAAGCCTCGCTGCCACGCTATTCCTTCTCTACAGATGGAACAAAAATCAATCACAAGTGTTTTCACCTCCAGGGCGCAAACTGATGCAGGCGGGAAGAAAAATTACTCCTGTCCACAGCCTGCGTTATATTGGCATAAGAGGCGGCTCTCGTTTAAGGGTGTGGTGAGACCAGTAAAGGCCTTGTTGCATACCACATCTATTAATGAAATGTATTACTTGCATTAATAATCTAGTTTGCAGGCAGTTTAGTAAATGCATGCATTGTGGAGCAGGGCCATCTACTGATGAATGCAAGTGCCAGACCTCAATGCTGGCACAGACGAAGCACAGCTGCTAACAGAAAGAATATACCTGTCCCGTTTGCACTAAAGAAAAACGAAAGAAACCCTGTTTTGTTGTCCACGACGAGTTCCTTACTTATATTAGGGCAGTCTTCTTCTTGATGTTGCTGCAATGCACCAGGAGAGCCAGACACAGCTCACGCACAACTGAACTCACGTGTTCTCAGTACACTCCTCCTACTATTTGTGTCTTCTCCTGATAGCTGGAAAGTTGTTGCCACCCACTACCTCAATGTCTTAATCAGCCTGTCACGCCCCCTGCCATAAAGGTAAATACAGCTCCCTTAATTCTTCCCAGGGCTATAGAAAAAGACCCTGGGAAGCAGTCCTATGGATGACTTTGTATATCACACACGCCCTCTTCTATGATGTCACTTCCGTAGCGTGTTCCTGAAGGTCTAGCACATGCTCAGCAGGACATGTCCAAAATCCATCTCCCTCCTCCCATAGCAAAAAAACACATATTCGGCCCACTCTATCACCGAGCAGTAGTCCTTTAGTCCCATCTTCCTGGTGTTTCTTCTCTTCTTGCCTCTCAGTCAGGGGAGGAGGGCGACGCCCATCAAGGCATTTATCACCAGCCACCCCTGATTCCACTGCCGTCCCTGAGTCTCTCCTTCTAACTTTCCTTGTGCCCTTTACTCTTTCTTCCCTCCTTATCTCTCTATCCCTCCATTACAGTCTCTCCTCTTTCCCTGTTCACACCCCACCAGTGATGTACTGTCTGCTTCTCACTCTTCAGCTGTATCATGTCCAGCCAGACCGCAGAGGGCACGTTGAACAAATGTACTCACTTTCAAGGCTGCAGCCTGTACCCTCTACTCTTTGTCAATTGCTGTCACTGCTAGTGGGCTCACAATGTACTTTCTGGAGCTGCTCTCTCCCTTAACCATCCCTCTCTCCTGTATGACCAAACGTCACACACACACTCTACAAACATTCCTCCTCTTCCTAATCTCTTTCCTTCATTCTATCTTTGCATTTTCTTTCATTCTCTCTTCTCTCACAATGTCCTTCAGCGTGGCCGTTTCTGCTTCTCACTACATCCTGCAACATGCCTCCTGGCAGGGCCTCCCCAGGCATCTCTCGAGTTGCTGTGGCCTCTGTCATGGTTTCTGCCTACATGCTTTGCACGCTGGCAATCATTGTCACTGATGCCAGTCTGTGTATGCTTTCCTCTGGAACGGTCTCCTCCCTTGCAGCCCTCTCTTCTGACTCTCTTCTGTCTGGCTCACACTCTCTCCTCGTGTGCCAAAGGCAAGCCCGTCTGCGCCCATCCGCGCCAAGGACGTGACAAGGGCCAGGAACCCTGCACGAACACGGCCAAAGTGAGTATATAGTTCCGAGACACTAAAAATGTTTAACGTCAAGGGATGTTGTAAATGTCAGGTTGCCCCAGAAAATTTATGGGGAGCCTGCTCCTGCCATAGGTGTAGACAGGATTTTTTACTAGGCCCAACTACACTAATAAATAAAATGAACCCACCTATTATGACACTCAAATCCACATTACAAGGAGGCCTAGTCAATGCTAGATCACTTAGCAAACATTGTCAAGATGTCAGGGACATAATACTTGATCAGCAACTTGACTTCCTATTTATCACTGAATCGTGGTTGAAAGAGTGGTGCAATCCGGATATAGCCATTGCACTCCCACCGAATGACAAAATTTATAGGAAGGATAGATTGGCTGGCAGAGGTGGTGGCCTGTCCATCATACTACGCGATTCACTGCTTTGCTCCACCTTGGACCTCGATTCCATTGAGGATGCTGAATGCTTAGGTTTCTGTATCTCACTCAATGCTTCAATGTCATTCTCAGGGATCTTGATATATCGACCTCCAGGGCAAAGCTCCACCTTTACTGACTCGCTGAGTGACTCCTTAAGCCAGCTCCTCCTCAAATATGCCAACTTTACGGTGCTTGGCGATTTCAATCTTTATTTGGAATCCATATGCTCACCGGGAGTTGATAACTTCCTTCAAACTATAGAGCTCCTTACCTTAAAACAATTGGTGGAGCTCCCAACCCATCGGGTGGTCCATATTCTTGATGTGGCCTGTTCTAACTTCGCTGCACTCACGGTAAAACCCCCTCTCCCGTTGATCTGGTCAGACCATTTCCTGATACCATTCACTATTGGGACTTCACACATAGGTTGTTCGGGCCGGCTTCCCCTCAACTCCCAACCCAGATGCCATTGGGCCAAACTATTAGAGGACCCTAAGCTGATTACCCATGCACAGGCTCGTATACCGAACTTAACAGGTAACCCAGAGTGTGACTCGCATTGTCTCCATTCCTGGCTTTCAACCGTATGTAATGACCTAGCCCCTCTAGAGAAACCTGACCAAAAAAAATGAAACCAAAAGCTCAAAAGGCACCTTGGTTTACACCCGATTTAGCCTCAAAGCTTCATTTTTGTAAGCTACAAGAACGCAAATGGAGATGGCCATATAATTGCGAAGATAGAGCAGCTTACAAAAAAAGCAGGAAACTCTATCATGACCACATTAAAAGAGTAAAAAGGGAATACTACTCAAAGGAAATAATGGAGGCTAACCTAGACCAAAAGTCAATTTTTAAAATTATAAAGTCCTTCACTAATCCCAAAGGTTTACAGAAAGAACTACCCGCCTCACAAACCCTGTGTAACGACATTTCAAACTATTTTGAAGCCAAGATCCTTAAGATCCAAAATAATTTTCCTACCACTCCTACTAACATAAAGGCCGCAGTATCATATTCCCCCCCACGCGGCCCACTGTATCACAACCTTCAAACCAATACCATTAGAATAAACTGCGGAGATCATCTTGACCTGCAAATCAGGCTCCCCATTGGACGCCTGTCCCTCCATGATCCTACACAAACTCATTGACATAGTCAATCCAGTTATAAATCAAATCGTTAACTCATCACTTGGCACGGGTTTTGTTCCAGATGAATTTCATTGCTTCCGGTACTGGGTAAAATCACGGAAAAATTCGTACATAAAGAACTCTCAAGATTAATTGAATCTGCTAATATTCTTCATCCCCAACAATCAGGCTTTCGGCCTAGGTACTCAACAGAATCTGCCCTCCTGGAAGTCACAGAGGCATTGAAAACAATAGCAGACAAGGGAAGGAAAGCAGTCTTGATCTTACTTGACCTGTCGGCCGCGTTCGACACCATCTCACATGACATCCTCCTGAAGAGGCTCGAACGCGGCGGCATCGCAGGTACTGCCTTAGAATGGATTAAATCATTCTTAACCAACCGTAGACAAACTGTATCTCTAGGCCCCTTTCTCTCCACAGAGAAAATTATAACAACAGGAGTCCCTCAGGGCTCCTCCTTAAGCCCTCTGTTATTCAACATTTATATGGCCCCTCTCATCTCCCTTATAAGTTCCTTCGGAATCGAAGTAACATCCTACGCGGATGATACCCAAATGATCGTGTCCCTGGACAACGATAACACAGAGGCCGAAGTAAACTTCAAAACCTGCCTATCACATGTCCTCCAGTGGATGAGGGTCAACCACTTGCAATGTAACAGGGATAAAACCGAAATCCTGCCTATTGGAACAAATGTTACCTTCATCCCGGATAGGTGGTGGCCAGAAGGAACCACCCCTCCCCCAGATATGGCCAAAGTTGCAAAAAAACCTAGGGGTTCAGTTCGATTCCGCACTGTCTTTTCTCCCTCACACGTTATCCACAGCAGGCACTTGCTTTAGCCTAATAAGATCGTTAAAATCTTTTTTTGATTTGATCTCATTTCCAGCAAAGAAATCAGTGGCAGTGGCACTGATCCTCTCGCGTTTGGACTACTGCAACAGCCTCTTTGCTGGGGCCAGTAAAGCCACAATAAAAAGACTACAAGTGGTCCAAAATGCTGCGGCGCGCCTTGTGCTGAAGCTCCCCCGTGGAGCATCCGCCTCCGCAGCACTAAAAACCCTGCATTGGCTTCCTATCCATAAAAGAATCCTTTTTAAGATTCTTTTAACCACTCATAGAGCCATGCACAAGGCAGGACCTACATACCTCTCAGCACGTTTTTCCCAGTATACC
The DNA here is from genome assembly GCF_964204655.1 of Triturus cristatus. Classification (NCBI taxonomy): domain Eukaryota; kingdom Metazoa; phylum Chordata; class Amphibia; order Caudata; family Salamandridae; genus Triturus; species Triturus cristatus. Next base: position 801,390,549 of record NC_140588.1, on the reverse strand, counting down.
ACCGTCAGGACTCTCAGGTCATCCACAGCCAACCTCCTGAGACCACCTGCCTTCAAACGATCCACAAAGGGAGGTAAATCTGTTGCCGTCCTGGGGTCTAGGGCTTGGAATGCACTTCCGACCAACCTTAGACTACAGGAATCGGAATCCCTTTTTAGGAAGGCATTAAAAACATGGATATATAATATACCAGATGCCCACTGTTTCGCGAATCTAATCAGATCTCAGGCTTAATTCCCACTGACTCTCTCCTTTACTATTCCTTAGCGCCAGGAGGCTCCTTGCGGAGCGACAGTCTGCGCTTTACAAATGCATATTTACATTACATTACATTACATTACACAGAACCACACACACAACCACAACCACACACACAACCACACACACAACCACACATACAACCACACAAACACAACCACACACACACACACAACCACACACATACACACACACACAACCACACCCACACACACACACACCACACCCACAACCACACACACACAACAACCACACAACAACCACACAACCACACACACATACAACCACACAACCACACACACAACCACACACACAACCCATACACAACCACACACAACCACACACAACCAAACACACAAACACACACAACCACACACACACAACCACACACACAACCACACACACAACCACACAAACAACCACACACACAACCACACCCACAATCACACCCACAACCACACACACAACCACAACCACACACACACACACAACCACAACCACACACACACACAACCACACACACACAACCCCAACCACACACACAACCACAAACACAAACACACACACAACCACACACACAACCACACACACACAACCACACACAAACACACACAATCACACCCACACACACACAACCACACCCACAACCACACAAACAACCACACACACACAACCACAACCACACACACACAACCACACACACAACCGCACAACCACACAACCACAACCACACACACAACACACACAACCACACACACAACCACACACACACAACCACACACACACAACCACCCACACACAACCACACACACAACCACCCACACAACCACCCACAAAACCACCCACACAACCACCCCAACCACACCCACAACCACACCCACACACACAACAACACACACAACCACACACACACACAACCACACACACACAACCACACACACACACAACCACACACACACACACAACCACACACACAACCACACCAAGCATTGGCATAGCCAATAGGTCTCGCCTTTGGGATCTTATAAGTGTTTAGCCACGCAACAGTTGATGTGGTTGCACCAAGGATATGGTGCTGCATAACTAAATACTTAGAAGGTCCCAAAAGCGAGACCTATTGGCTATGCCAATGCTTGTTTGACTTTACAAATGCTTATTATGGCCCATGTGACGAACTCAACGAAACGGTGCCAGTCCCTATTTATGAAAGTTGAACGTTCTAGATTTACGCTTCAAACATTACTGGCCAGGCCTTCTTGATTTTATTGAAATTGGTCCATATTTCCAGACTTCTGTCCTCAGGGCTCCGGGGTGGAAGTTATTGACTGACGCTTTAATTGCTGGATACACTTTCAAAATAGATGTATTCATTGAAGATCGTGTGAGCCTTGAAAAAGTTGTCAAATACAACGAAACACGAGTCGGCTGTTTCATATCTGGATCTTACAGAAATTTAATGCAAAAAGGAGCATTAAAAGTCTTTTGGACATTTACATTTGTATGGCGTTGTCATATACTTTGGATTTTTGTCTACCTGACTTCTATCTGTTTGCTTTGAGAAACGTCTTTGGACCTGTTGGATTGACGGATCTTATAATAACATTTTGTGGTGCTCTGGAAATGTTTTTCGCATAATGAAACTTGAGGGGGCCCCCATGCAAAGTACATAGAGGGGCCCCCCCATGCTCCGGACCCATTCAGGAGGTCTCAGCCGCAGCGTGTGTACAGTGCCGGAGGGATCCAGCTGGAGCTTGGGGCTCCCCGGCACTGCGGGGGCTAAGGGGCTATTGTTACCCCACTGCAAGTGTGTTCCACTTGCAACTACTGGCACAAATTAAGCACTGGGTATTTCTCTCTCTTAAATCTCCCTCAATTATTTTTTTTCCTCTATGTGTTGCAGATCACTGTGTACCGTATCACTCTATAACCCACGTGCCACTTCTGCCTGAGCTGTTTCTGTTTTGTATCAGAAGAAAGCTTACATTGCTGTTTCTGTGCTGTACCTTTTTTGTGAGGGAGGGAAGGTGGCATTGCTCCTATTGTGCTGTACTTGTTCTGTGATGGAGGGATGCTTACATTGCTGCTCCTATGCTGCACCTCTTCTGTGCAGGGTCAAGACTGATCTGCATATGGCTGCGTCCAAACTCAGGTGGCGTGGTGGGAAAAAATCAATGAATTGGGAGGCAGCCCCAAGCGATTGCCAGTGGCTGAGATTAATTTCATCCATCACCTTGTTGTTGTTGCACCAGAAATGATTGCAGTGTTCCTAGTGTGTTGTATCTGTTCTATGATTGAGGGAGTGTTGCACTGCTACAGTCTTGCTGCTATGGTACGGAGCATAATGGAGGGAAGTTCACACTGCTGCTGCCATGCTCTACCTCTATTGTGTATTAGTGAATCTTGGTAAGACTCTTTTTTACTATACAAAAGCCAAAACGTTCAACATTGTCAGTGCTTGTTACCATTTACACAAACTATCCTTTGGAGTATGACCATGTGTGTGTCTTCGTCTCTGAACGGGGCCCAGGCTTAAGAGGTCTCTTAAATGACATTATCACCTCCTGATGAAGCTGCTTCAGTTCCTCTGCTGCGGATGGATTTTCACAGGTAGGTAAACTCTCTGTGGACTACCAGACCAGATAAACAAAGGTGGCAGACATTGCTGTTTCGGATTCATTCTTACCTCGATAGACAAGACCTACTAGATACTTTGAGCATGACATGTGAGATATAAAGTGCTGACGTACAAAGTGCATCAAATGAGGGCATCTACACAATGATGGCTTTACCTTAGTGGTTAATTTGTAAAACAATAAGTGACAGGCCCCTCATCAGGACGACACGTCAGGTTGCGCCATCCATTGCTCCTGCCAGCGCTGCCAATTACAGTACAAACACAACTACTAACCATCACACTGATAGAAGTGTGACAATTCATACTATTCAAGGCCCCCAAAGCTATAAGAATGGCTTGGGCGACACGTATTAGTGACTGTTCATTTATAATAAATGAATAAACAGCTGCTGTTGTGCTCATACCAAAATTTAGCAGTCAGCGCCCCCATGTGGCAGACTGTCACATTCGCTGGTGCTAAGAATTAAGTGCAAGTGGCAAGCACTGAAAACCACCAGCTCAAATTAAGCACTGCCTTACCTCCTTGTGGACTAAGGTTCTGAAGCATGTTTTGTGATCCTGCAGGTCCAGCTGCACACGGTGATCTTTGCTCCAGTTTCATGATAGGCTCTTGCATGGGTGGTGGGCACCTTTCGTGCTGTAGAAGGCTGAGAAGAGACCCATACTTTCCATCGGGCGCCGGGCCCTGGACCATGTGGAGGTCAGCCGGTATGGAGTGATGGTGGTAACCTTGAGCAGCAGGGCTTGGAGTGCCCATGGGCGGGTAATGCCACATATCTGTAGGCTGGGAGTGATGGCTTTGCAAAACGGATGCAGGATAGTGGTCCTGAGGAGAGTTCATGCTCATGCCCGGGGACATGTTAATCACAGGAGCTGCTTGGTGTTGTTTAGTCCATTGTGGAGAATAATTTATGTGGCCTTGTGACGTATGGTTAGCTGGAGATAAAAAAACACGTTATCAACTTGTGTGCTTACATCTGTTTCCATATGCAGAGTAGTTGTCATCATCTTTAATATCTTTACCAATATATGATGTGCTGCATTTCCTGAAAAAGACATTTTCAATGGCCTGCATTTCTACCCTATTCCTTTTTCATCGATGTGACTCTATCACTGAACTCTATGACAAGATGACAGGAGGCTATTTTTATATTCATTTCCATTCTCTAATTGTAAATCATTTAAAGTTACTGTTAAATTGTCCTGATTTCTGTTGAATTATATTCATAGGATCAGTTCACAAATCTGTAGAGTTGCTCCAAAATATGTACAAAATGCATCTCAGAGATATAATCAAAAATATGTTGATGGAAGTACAAACGCACACCCAGGGCTTTAAGTGGGATGAACAAACCGGGGGTGGGAGGGTGGGGGGGGGTTCCAAAGGGGCATTGTCGATGTAATTTAGGGTGTGGCTTAAAAACACATAAGTTAAAACTCTGTTCTTAGAATAGTGTGCCGCCCTAATGGTATTTTGCTGCTTCTGTCATTGCATCCACATATATAATACAAGTAACATTACACCTACAACAATCCAGGACTGTTGGCTTTGTCAATGGTTGTTGGTTGCATATGATAAATAAGTACCAACTACGGCTCCATACATTATATAACATTGAAAGTGCTTCAGTTCTGACATGAAGAGACTATGAAAGAACTATAACAAGTCTCTTTGAAGTTACATTAAAGACAGTGAAGGGTGGTACTGCTGCAGAGGTAAGATTTTTTTTCCACCCTGTGGGTGAGGGCAAAACTGGAGAGCCCGACAGGGACCCGTCTCAGCACCTGCTTTTTAGAACTGCCGGTGCTGATCACCGGCAGGACCGGGCCACTTAAAGCTCTGCGGACACCATAGAATTGTGGCTTGGGTGACATGTATTAGTACTCCAAAAAGGGGCAGCGTCAAAAAGCAATGGGTGATGCGATGGAACGCCTATAGAAAATCCCAATGCACGCCCCTTTAATGCAAATACATGTGTGAAAGTGTACCATATTTACAAAACGGAGTTAAGCCATGCAAAGTGTCTTAAGAGCGCTTTGTAAATATGGTGCAGGGCATTGAGCAACCGGAACGTCAAAAATAGTGATGTTCCGGTGGCGCAATCCCCTTGTACATATGCCCCATTGTGTGTTATTGTTATCTAACTCACTGGTGCTCTGTATCAGAGCTGCTCTCTCAGCAAAGGTGCAAGGATGTTCGGCGCGCCGGGTAAAACAAAATTGTGGGTGTGAAGCTCACCGGTTATCACTATTAAATGGTAAACAACCCTTACCACGAAACTGTCACCCCGCATGTTGTTACAACATGGTCTTTACAATGACCGCGTTGTAACAACACATACCATTACCCCGCAAGTCGTAACAATGACTTGCCGAGAGGAGAGAAGGTGTTGGATTTAAAATCAAACATCTTCCCTACTGTGCACACAGACTGGAGTTGGAATGGTAAATTATACTATTCCAACATCCAGCCCCCCTCCGCTAGTCGTTGTTACGGCGTGCGGGGTAATGGTATGCATTGTTACAACGCGGTCGTGGTAATGACCGCGTTGTAACAACATGCGGGTGACGGGCTGTGGAAAAAAGAGGCATATTCCTACTAAATGGGTGTTTTTCAAGGCTTATATATTAATTTAGCACATCTGCTGGTGGTGCCCTAAGGCTGCTGGCTTGTCTGATGAAAGTGCGGGCCCTAAACCCTTCAGAAGGGACTGAGGCCACCAATCGAAATCAGCTGAAACCCAGGACAGCTCAACTTTCAACCTTCACTTTCTCCTCCTGCATGAGAAGATTCCTTCCTTGAAGATCATGTCCACGTACATGGCAACACTTGAACCATTGTAGATCATGTATGGAATCAACTGTGCTTGAAGTAGTCGGCAGACAATATGTTGAGTGTGCTACAAAGCAGTCACCTGCACGTCTCAGGGTAGGCACACGGCACATTGAGTCACAGCTACTCTGGTCACAAACTTGGCTTCCATGAAATTGAAATGAAAAAAAGTAAGTGTTCACTCTGAATATCAATGCCTCAATATCGATGCCACACAATATCAAGGGTAAAATATCAAAAATAAAATATCAGCAGGTAAGTCGGTCTAGATTTTCTATACCTAACTCCACATTTTTGTACCTTGGTGATATCTTCAAGGTACGTAGATGTGGAGTTAGGAATAATAAATCTACACTCCCCTACATGCACTTACATTTTGATATTTTGTCCCTCGATATCATGTCCTCGATATTCTTGTACCACAATATTCTAGAGGTCGATATTCAGTAATCGAACCAAAAATGCACACATCTTTTGTACATAGCTGCATAGTACACTTCACAAGAGAACACTAAAAGCGGCATGATGATGCGCAGACCATACCGATGTGCAATAAAGAAACCATTTGATAGTAGTAGCATAGCCCACAATATGCTGAACTAATCCATGTAGGTGATGAACGTTTGTGGGTGTATTGACCCACTGTTACTTTTTTGTTAAGTAAAGGTCGCTGAATAATGATACCAGCAGAGGCTACTATCGAGGTAACTGCAATATCAAATTTAAATTTTAATGAAGCGCCACATACAATATCAGCAGATAAGGTATACTCTAAACAATGTAAAAACTCCATGCGGCTTACCGTTTTTTAAGATAACGCCATCGTTCTTATTTTTTATGCTGAGATCCTGCGGGTTCTTCACGTTCCGTAAGGCTCTAGAGAAGTGCTCGTCTACCACTGTATTAATGTCCCCTTGGAAGTAAGTGAACACCACACATCGCGAGCTCCATTCAGCTTTAATGGGCTGGTCCTTTCCTTTGCTTACACCTGAGAGGTTTTTCCCATGTTCTTCCATTATGATAGTGATTCTGAAATTCCTATCAACAGAAAAAACATTATGATACAGTTAGATGTCAATATTTTTACAAATCAAGTTAGGATTTCTGCAAAACTGGAGAATCCCAGACATTGTCCTAATATCTCGAGATTAACTTGAGTTCCTCAGATGGCGGCCCAGGGATGCACTCCAATGGCAACATTCAGCGAAGTCCTATTTTTACATCTTACTTGACCTCATTGTCGGAACTTGATCAAACTATTTAATGCCTGTCTCTGAGTTCTCTTATCAGCCAGAGTATGCGGGAGGAGCAATGGCAGAGGACAGTCTTTTTATCGACCACCCCATGACCTACTTCTTCACAAATTCCCTCACTATCACCCTCCAACAGTGCCCATCATCTCTCCATAGCCCGTCTCTGACATACATTTCATTTCTTTTTATAGTGCTACTCGTAGTTCACTCACACTCATTTCTGTGATCCGCATGGTACACGTTCTTTGCAGCAGGCACATCAACCCTCTGTTCTACTTTATGATGAGTCAAAACTGCCACAAGACACCATTCTGAGCTCTGACCAGCAGGAACATTAATCACCAGAGTTATCTTGACGTTTTTATAGTTGCCTTAAAAGTGTGACGCACAAGGAAGTTCACGTGCTTTTTAACCCATAAGTTATTTTGAAACACAGCCTCCACCAAAGTCAGCGCTAGGTGCGGCTGCACCGGTCGAACCGCTCTAAAGCCGGCCCTGGAAGTAGCAACTCCGTAATATTAGGCACTGTTCAAAAGTGGACATTTCTATTCACGCCATCATTGCGAGGGGGTGGAACCCTGCTGCAGTGCAGGCAATTATTAAAGGTTTAGAGTAAAAAACGATAAGCGGTAAATGGTCTGGGTAAGGGAATAGACAACTATACCAGTGGAAAGTCTCGCAGAGTAAATCAGAAAGGATTTTTCTAAGATTAGCCTCTGAATTTCTGATCCCCCCCCCCCCCTCTGAGATTAGGGGCTAATGAAAAACCGAGGGTCCCGAGATGAGTCAGCGTGAGATGAATCACCCATGATTCATCATTATCACCGTATTTGTAATGCGCTGTATCACCTCAAAGCTTCCGAGGACACGCGGGATGTTTGAGATCACATTAGAATAACTTTATCAGTGTCCAGAAGGACTACAAATTGTCACAAGGTCAAAGGTCAACAGGAAGATTATCCCCTGCGGTGGCCGCTCTTTGGGGCCCTCCCCCCTTCTGCGTGTTTATCCTGAGTCCATCACGGAGCATGTTGTCCTTCGACCGCATTTCTTTTTATGGTAAATAAAAAGGAAGTCTGTATTTTTGGGGTAATCCAGCGCAGAACCATAGATTGCTTTCTGTGCCAGAAGCAGCAATTTGGACTGAGTTTCAAGTGATCAATAAACCTGCAAGACATCCATGGAAATGAAATGCGGAGGATCGGAAGTCAGCAGATGTGCACCGTCCCAGGCAGTACCGAGTTACCAAGATTTAGTTTCGGTGGAGATGAATTGAATAGATTTCTGCTGTCCTGCTGCAAGCACTGAATCAGGGATTCGGAGCTCCTCTGGGGCTCTGGTCTGATATTTGGGTCTCTGACAAGACAATAGGGTGTATATGTCAGAGATTAAATGGTAGTTGCAAAATGCCCGAAGGTTTCGGGCTGTATTTTACTGGAGAAGGCAGATCTATATGACCGAGCGCCTCCACTGACTGGGACCAGTGTTTCTGTTGAGTAAGACTCCGAGTATATTGAATTTTAGGCCGGACTGGCAGGGGTCAAAGGGCAGAATCACTGCTCAACTGTCAGCAAACACCTCTGCTGAGGATGCACCTTATAATGTGAATGTAACACCTGTGGGTGATGGATGAGAGGAGATGTGGGTTGCGTATGCTCCTACGTGGGATTAGGTGGATCAATATTGCAGTAATGTTAGGTGGCTGGAAATATAGCTGGCGAGCGGGACCATCGTATTGATTACCCACTTGGTGTACTCAGTGGTGAGCAGTAGGTGATAGCGTGCTTGGTAACATTAGAAGATCTAGGGCTCATTTTGAGATCGTGTACTGTGCATTCTGATTGGCGGCAGACATTTTGTGGTAGATGTGGATGGTAAAAAGGTAGTGTAATAGTGAGGTCAGAGATGATGACATGCAAGTAGACCTTAAATCCAGGTATCTGCATCGGGTTTCCCATTTGACTTCCAAAGTCGCCAGACTTCCCTCTTCGCACAAATCCATTGGACTTTATTTTCTCTGATTCCAGTTAAATTACTAGGGCAGTCTTTTTTCCTCTTCTAACCTCTTGATCCACTACCAGCTCAATTCTTTCCATAACTTAATTCAAAATAGAATTTAAAGACAGATCTAAAACGTGAGTGTCATTTTTTCCCTTATAATTTCATCACAGACGAGAATTAAGTACTCTGTGTGTTTTTTTATTCTTTCAGATGCATCTATGCATCTACATAATCCTGCGTCTTCAGCAGGTTTGGTGAAAGAAGTGTCCGCAAGTTTGATATTTGGCTTAGTATTATTGATCTGTATGGTAACTCTCATGTAGTATTCCTTAGCAGGTACCTCCCTTTTCTTCAGAAATTTTACATTCCAACACATTTTATTCTTCAATCTAATTCTATTCTTATAGACTTTAAAAGACTGATTATCTTAAAGTTATACATTAATGTCACAACACTATGGGTAATATAAATGATAATTGAATTGTACCATCTGCTTGTAACATATATTCATGATATTGTGTTCTTTAAAGTTAATACTTCCAGATAATATTGTCAAAGGCAGTCCAAGAATGAGATTGTATTTAAAAATATAGTTGATTAGATGTTGATTTGTGACCATTTACGTGCAGATCTAAGAAACTGGTTCACTGGATAGTACTCAACAGTCCCCTTGTATACCTTCATCTAGAACGTGACCCAAGGCCTCTTCTCTTATGGTTTCTTTATATCACTGATGATGACACTTGATGTCCTGCTTGACTGCAGGGGAACTTTTCTGACACTCTAGCTTCATATGCCACCCATGATCTTCCAATGTGCCTGCTGTGATATCTGAGTCTGCCTGGGACCGAGTCTGTGTATGGGGGTAAAGATCTCCATGGTCTCCAGAGGTGGACTATGGATCCGGTGCAAGACAATCATGTTCATCGAACTCAGATGGGTCAAGTCATGTGACCCTCATACGTACCACCTGTACGTTCTGTTTCTTTGTTCTCACTGACGTGAAGTATTTGCCTCTGTCGCTCGCTGCAATGCTACTTTCGTGCCCTTGTGAATTATAAAAGGGTCTTCCGCCCTCCTGGAGGTCTTTATCTCATGTCCTTCTTCGGTTGTGAGGGGGTTCCTGATGGTGTCACGTTGGCCATCTTTGATGAAGTTAGTTGTTAGATATTAGTTGTGGCGCGCATGGTTCCTGTCGGCCTCTGTAGCTAATTGTGGGCTGCACGTCTGCCTGTCTCTCTTGTATTTGCTTTTGTTGGTTCTTTTATATTGCAGAACATGTCACCTCAATGAGCCCTTAAGGAACTTGAGGACCAGCTTAACAGGCAGTTTTCACTCTTGCTTGTGTTTGTAATTTTCGTTTCCTTGTTGTGCTCTTTTGCTGTGGTTTGTCACATTCGCCCTACTTCAAACCACATTTTGGCCCACGAGGCGCAGCCGCGTCTTGTGCTCGTAGTGCTATCCAGGACCTATTAACAGTTGTGTGGAGTCCTGGCCTACCCTTGCTTTGAACAAAGGCCGTCCTTGTGCCACTGTGTGTCTGCGTGATATTTGGAATCCCGGCTATAACTCCGCATTTTAGCACAAGGGTGTTGGCTGACTGTCAACTTTGCTCGAGCGGGAGGAAGGTTTTTATTTTTGGACTTGTGATTTTCTAAGTGTGCATTCTTGCTTTGGGTGTAAGTGCACGGCCAGGGGAGCACCTGCTTGCAAAGTAGCAATTTTTGTAGGCGCTCCTGTTCATTAACCTGTCAATGTACCTTTTCATTAACTCTGTTTAAAAATGTGAATTTTCTAATCCCTGCTTGTCTCCTGTCACCTTTGTTCACTGTCAATTTGCCTTTCATTTGCAATTTCTGTTGCATTTTCATTCTAGGTTGCGTGTTTGGGCATGTGTGTGTGGTTGGTCTGTTATAAAGTTGCTGCAAAGTGAAAGTTTGCGACTTGTGTATTTTTACTGATGTACTCCAGATAGTCTTCTGATTTTTGTCCTGACTAGAGCTCTGGGTATGGTACCGTTCGCTTGCAAGAGTCATCTGATGAACGCAGTTTTCAAAAAATTAAACCTGGATACCCGAGGCAGGCAATGCTTTAATTGTGCCGGTCCTGTCTGGTACTGAGCACCTTCTCCTCTTTAATTTGAAAGGGAGCATGCAAGCACCTCTCAGCAGAGGTGCAGTACTTTTAATGGGAGAGTACCAGGGCTTCTCACTAGCAAAGAGTTGCTCAGGGACAGCGCGTACCCGCACTTCTATGATTCCATTCCAAACAGAGTCGCAAGGTTGGTCCTCGCGGTCTGAAGGTCTCGTTTGTAGGCAGTCACCAGTTCTTAGTGAGATAGCGGTGTCAGCATGGTGAGCAGGTCAGAGGTTGCTTTCTACTGGATGCCATGCAACTCTCAAATTTGTCCTCACTCCCAGGGGCTAAAGTGACAGAGCACTCACGGCGTGTTCAAGAAAGTGGTGACAGCAGTGCAGCACAGGGTCTAACTTACAATAAGGTCTAATGTCTAGTCAGTATTGTTCATTTTGAAAAAGAACAAGGCTTTTTTACAAGCTAGGAATGCAATAGGATATTAATGAGGCAAGGAAATGTGCACAAACGTAAGTGTAAGCATATTAAATAATGTACACAAATATTAGGTCCCCGTTATTAGGCGAAAAGATGCATTAGTCTATGGGCCAGGACATAGGCTCTTTGACACTCTGGAGCAACCTCAGCTTCTCACTCAGGCCCTTAGTTAATGACAGAGCAACGCCAGAGCAACGCATCCAGCACAGACATACTTTTTGACAGGGCTGGCTTTAGCGCTGGTGGCGCCAGGAGCAACTATCAGTTTCAGCACCCCCTTTCCTCCCATGATTATCACTGGGTAGAAGTGCCCCTTATCTCTCCTTAGCCCCTCTCTCACATACATTTCATTTGTTTTAAAGCACTGGTAAAGGCTGGATTTACTAATAAGAATTTATATCTACCCAAACTAGCCCTTTTTAGCAACAACCCCCCCCTGAGGTCATCACCATCCCCCCCAAGGTCGGCGCCCAGTGTGGCCGCACCAGTCACACTGCCCTAAAGCCGGCCCTGCTTTTAGAAGCCGGTCAATTTAATCTCAGGGGTGGAACCAGTTCAAGGGCATGCGGGGCATCTGTGGTGAGTATCTGTGCAGTCCACCCAGGAGTGCTCCGAAGCCGTGTCATCTATAGCTGTGCCCGGTATGCCACACACCCATCCACAAAGGTACATGCGGCAGAATCCCTGCTGGTTCACTGATTGATGCTACAAGGGACAGGGTGGCAGTAGAGACTTGCGTACGGATTTACCAACACTTTGTACCAGGTTGCATCACAGAAGTGACACAAACCCAGTGCAAAGTTTTGTGATTTACATTCCAAAGTATGATCTGATCAATTTTGATTTGTTTCAAATGTTGTCTAAAGTAATGCAAAGTAGTGCTACATGCTACTTTGCATCACTGGGGTGTACTATGAGTGGGACATGGGCGTTCCCATGCAACCACTCTTGTGTTTTGACACAAATGTACTCATATTGGTAAATAAGGATTTGTGCCAAAAACATTATGCCTCCTCGAGGCAGGCATAACGGTGAAACAAGTATTACAACTTTCCACAATTTTCAACTTTGCATGTGTGCTGCACTGTACAGCTGACATACAACGTGGGGAAAATATTAGAGCACAGTTTTTGTACTGGAAAAGTCCACTTCCAGTACAAAACCTATGCTTGATGACGTATTCAAGCTGCTCACCCACGCATACTAGGCTCTACACAACCAAAGACCTGCATACATTAACCACCACCTGAACTTCCTCCAACTATCGAGAAGACTACGCTCCACCTCCCTTTCGCTTGCCCATACTCCCTGCATCTACCAAAGCAGATGTGGAGGACGCTCCTTCTCCCACAACACAGCAACAACCTAGAACAGCCTCCCCACACACCTCTGGACCATCACCTCACTTCTGGAACTCCGAATGGCCCTCAAGACCTGGCTGTTCAATAAGCCTTTGGGCCAGCAAGCACGGGGATACCCTATCAGGTGATTAGTCACACTTTATAAATCCTGATTGATTGATTGATGGAGTGCACACATCCTTGCATTTTGATGTGTAGTCAAAACAACCATTCCCTAAAACCATTACAGTGATCTCGGACAAGACGGAGGTCCTCATCCTGGGCTCCTCACCCTCCGCCTGGGACGACTCCTGGTGGCCTCCCGCCCTGGGCACCGCACCCAAACCGACAGACCATGCACGCAACCTGGGCTTCCTCCTGGACTCCTCCCTCTCCATGACCAGGCAAGTCAACAACGTCTCCTCGGCGTGCTTCAACATCCTACGCATGCTACGGAAGATCTTCTGGTGGATCCCCACCGAGACCAGGAAGACCGTCACCCAGGCCCTCGTCACCAGCCGACTGGACTACGGCAACGCCCTCTACGCCGGTACCACCGCCAAGCTCCAGAAGAGACTCCAGCGGATCCAGAACGCCTCAGCCAGACTCATCCTCGACATCCCACGAACCAGCCACATCTCCGGACATCTGAGAGACCTTCACTGGCTCCCCGTCAACAAAAGAATCACCTTCCGCCTCCTCACCCACGCACACAAAGCCCTACACGACCAAGGCCCGAGCTACCTCAACAGCCGAGTCAACTTCCATGCTCCCAAACGCCACCTCCGATCAGCCAACCACGCCCTCGCCGCCGTCCCCCGCATCCGAGGAGCGACTACAGGAGGAAGGTCCTTCTCCTACCTGGCCGCCAAGACCTGGAACTCCCTCCCTACCGACCTGCGCCTGACCCAAGACCACCTCTCCTTCAGGAAGAGGCTGAAGACCTGGCTGTTCGAGCAGTAGCGGCACCCCCCCCTCCCCCCCCCCCAGCGCCTTGAGACCCTACGGGTATGTAGCGCGCTTTACAAGTGTCACTGATTGATTGATTGATTGATCAGAACTTTCTGATGACATCAAAATTAATAATTCAGTGGCACATTTTCAAGGCTTTTATATGGGAAGACACTCTAGCACTCTTGACCAAGAAGCAGTTCCCTCTCCTAGATCCTAGGACCCAACCCCCACCTCCTTAAAACAAGCAAACACCAGAGGTAAACCTCATCTTCATCCAGGAAGTGGGTCATCTGGCCAATGGAAGCCCCCTCTTCTACTCCGAGAAAACCCATGATGTTATAAAAGAGGTCTTTCAGCATTTAGGAAAGTGAACAGTGTATAAGCTTCCTGTCAATGAAATCGGTGTAACCACACCACTTAAAAGCAAGGGAAATCAAACAATACAACAAGGAGTTCAAGTAATTTAACAAAATAACTGATAAAGCCCAATCTCAACATGCATAAGAAAATGCATGCTGAATGGTTATAAATGGGAAGAGATGGACAGGCAAGCTTTCTTTGTGAGCATGACTTAGCACAAGAGACTGAGTGCAAGCTGCTGAACATTTTTAAAGGGGGGAATCCTGGAAGGGGTATATCCCATTCTTCCCCAAGGTCTACAGAAAATTGCTGACTCTTTGGATGGGTCAAAACCCAAGGCTAGAGTTCAGACCCCAACACCATACCCTCAATTCCAGCACTGCAGCACTGCCACATCATGCGTGGAACCCTCCTCATGGGAGCTGTTCATGGTGGCCAAGACTATGATGCCAATATTGGATAAGTAACTTTAGTGTTTTCAACCAAAATTTGCGCAGCCTTTGACTTGAGGAGAGGAAAGGAGAGACCATTTGGGTGTTTGCGGAATAGAGTTGTAATTGCAGCAGCATTTATATCTCCTGGCGGTAGCTGGTCAAAGAAAGCGTTGGTAAACAGCATACAGGCATCAGACAATTGTACCAGCTCCAGACAAGACTCACACCTAAATACTTTTGAATAACCTGTAAACTTTATTTTCAATATTGGCCTTGGTTTCTAACAGCTGTTCTGTTTAAGGATTTAAAGCAATGTTGAATAACTAGAACGGGACAATTAATTCTGGGCTGTGAAAATTGTCAAGCATTCATAGCCCAACACTCATCATATGCATCACCAGATCGGGACACAATCCTGGTTCATCAAGTCACTTCCAGTTCATTCCGTCAACATTCCAGGGATTTCTCTGCAGCCTAGCCTAGAGTCCACATGGTGGTATAGTGTGCTTCACAAATGTAGACACTGGTAGCAGTTGTGGTAGCAGTAATATCAGTAGAGGTATTAGTAAAAGCTATAGTGGTTGTAGTAGCAGCAGTAGACCACTAGTCACAGTTAAGCACATTTATAGGCATATCACCAGATGGGCTTCAAGTCCATTAACTTGCAGATATGTTTAAAGGATTTGAGCTGAAGTATAACAAGCACCTCCCAACAAACGTGTTCTCTACTCTAGCCAAAGAGACGGTCAGAGTTTGGACTTTTTCAAGGTATGATCATGCATATGCACTATTAATCACTTAAAGGCCTACATCCAGCTGTATATAAGACATCCCAGTCTTGCAATCTGATGCACCCATGATATAACAGTGACAAAAGCTCAGGCCTGGGTTATCAAAAGTGGAAGCCAGTTCCAACATTTCCCCTGCACCAATAAATTGTTTTCAAGGCCACTTTCTTAGGCTTGCAGGCATTACATTTCAAGTTCTATTCTTCTAGATCATGATGTAGGTGTACCGTTTCTAAAATTATTTTTTTTTTTAATCCTTCACAGCTTCTTTTCTGTGTGATGAATAATATTGTTACACCAGAAACTGGATAGTTTCTATGGGGCCCCATTAAAAATAAGGGTTTTGGAAATTGGGCTACTAGTTGACTGAGGGGTGACCCCTGGTCAAGCAGCGGCCACAATCCTAGTCAGGGTAAGGCTCAAGAAAACTCCAAATTAACCTGTGCTCAACCTCCTGGTAGCTTGGCACAGAGAGTCAGCCTTAACTTAGAGACAATGCAATATTTCTGCAACACTTCAATCAGTAAAACAGTGAAAACACCACACTAAAATATCCCACACCAGATTAGAAACATAGAGAAACATTTTATAAATACAACAAGACCAAAGCAACAAAAATCCAATAAGTAGAACCGGAGTTATGATTTTTTTAAAGAATAATCCAGAAAAAGCAGAAAGTGACCACTGCGGCTATCTGGTCACGCTGAACTGGGTCAAAGTCAAAGATTCAGGCTGACCGCAATAAAGGACAAATTGGATACAGTCCCAGATTAGACCCCAGGCAAGAGGGCAGCAGGTCAGCACAGCAGGGCAGCTGTTGCTTTAGAGCAGGGTGGCAGAATTGGTAGCAGCATAGCTGTCCTTCCTGGCAGAGTATCCACAGGTCCAGAAGTGTACTGAAGAGTTGGTGTCTGAGGTCCTTCTTTTAGTCCCTGGAGCCCATGTTCTGCAACGTGGGAGAAGCTTCTAGACAGTGGCTATGGAGTACATGGAATTTTCTGCCTGCCCTGGCTCCAAGCTGGTTGAAGTGACAGTGTAGGGTGGTTAGGCTCTTTGTGTGAAGGCAGAGCACTGGCTATTGAGGTGGAGGTGGGGCTTTGCTCAGCTTCGCCCCCACCCTGCCATCAGATGGCCCACTGATACACATCAAATCCCTTGATTGTGTGATTGTCTGGGAGGGATTCAAAAAGTCTATCAGTTACACCCGGTCATGTGGCCCAGGCCAGGCTATGGGCACAAATGGGCTAAGGGCAAAAAAATGCCAACTTTCTAAATGTGCCGTTTTTAAAATTGCGATCAATACCTCACTTCACCACTAAATAGGGCTATGCACCCCATTCCAAAGACACCAAAAATGATGTGGAGATCTCTTCCCATTTGGAAATTACACTTCTAAAATGTAATAAGTCAACTTAAATATTGCAGTAGCGAAAAACTAATTTAACAGTTTTTCACTACCAGGATATGTAAAACTTAAAAACACATAACCAACTTTTTAAATACATTTCATCCTGCCCTTTAGCTGTCCTGGGCCTACCTTAAGGGTGACTTATATGTATTAAAAATGAAGGTTTGAGCCTGGCAAAGGGTTTATTTTGCCCGGTTGACAAGGCAATTTAAAACTGCACACACAAGGTCTGCAATGGCAGGCCTGATACATATCAATAGGGCTACTTACGTGGGTGGCACAATCAGTGCTTCAGGCCCATTAGTAGCATTTAATTTACAGGCCCTGGGCACGTGTAGCACCACTTTACTTGTGACTTATAAGTAATTAAAATATGTCAATCGAGCACAACCCAAATCTACCTTGTTTTATGGAGAGAGCATAAGCACTTCAGCACTGGTTAGCAGTGGTAAAGTGCACAGAGTACTAAGGCAAACAAAAACAAATTCAGCAAAAAGTGGAGGGGAAAAGGCAAAAGGTTTAGGAGTTGCCCTGCAGAGAGGGCCAGGTCCAACAAAGGGGTAATATGGGATAGATCTTGCAATACTTTCCTCATGCTTGCAAGCAAATGAAAATTAAATTGAGGCACATGTCAAATAGTCTGACAACCCTCTTCATACCTGAGAAAGAAGCAATAAACTTCACCAGGGCGCCATGTCACAACTTTACAGATTATTTTGAAATCGATCACTCAGCACAATACAGAATCTCCGATATGCTTACACTACTGCTCCAATGATTGTATTACGATTGTCGTAAAACACCCTAAGAAACATTCTTTAAAAAGGGCATTTATATGCAAACAATAGGTGTATCATCCATGCCCCCTGCGGTTATTGCTGCTATAGAATCCACCATATTCTACTCTACAGAGCATTTCTAAGGATGAGTGAGACGTTTAGCTTAAACACTTGTATCACTGAGTAAACTCGGCCTTTGGGATGACGAGCTCTGCAATTTATTTAAAAATTCTGACTTATCTGAACTTGTTTTGAAGTCAATGGAATCCAGTTTGAGAAAACAATCACATGAAACAATAATCTTCCTGAAAAAGATTCATCAGAATCATTACAGGCTTTGATTGTTCTTCTTGGAATTCAGAGACCAATTTAATTCCTGACACATAGATGAATAAACATTAGATCACTCTGAAGCATCAGGAGCTATTGAGTTCATGTCGAAATGAATGAAAGAGATATCAGCCACAATACGCAGCATTATTATTATGCTCTTGGGATACATCATAACATTATGTAGTCTTTAACACAGTTCTCTCGTAAGTATATGCAATCTTTTTGGTTCTACAACCATAATCTCTACCTGGATTCACTCTCAAAAAGCCTCACGTTTAAGGAAAATTAACAAGAAGTTGATATTTAGTTGAAGGAATGATAATGGAAATTTATATTGTGTTCTTTGCCTTCAATACTGTCAATCAAATGAAGCTGTGCACACAGAATGGTCACCGATTCAAGTTCAAAAACAAAAGGGCCCTGACATCTATAAGAACAAGTTCTATCTCCTCTAGCAAATGTACTGAAACCAACATTAGGAGTATCCCAATGGTAGGGGCCACCACAGTGATTAAGACTTTCAAATCAATTTACCATAGAGACATGGTTCCATGCAGAAATACACATATGCGTTACCGAAAATGGCGTGTCTACCCGTACACCAAAATGTCCTTCATTTATCAGCTATCTTCCAAGGAACGATTTTCAAAAATATCCCTCCTACAACTTCATCTAGTGAAGTCCACTTGCCCTTCATCGAGCAAGGGGTTGTTTTGTATACATATAGTCAGTTGGATCTACGAAAAGGGACTGCCGTGTCCACTAACACGAATGCAGACCATCTAAAACTCAAAGACCAAAGCCTATCTCGTGTTCCCAGACAGAATGCAACTGGACGCTCTTTAGATATAGGGGTGGCACAAGGACAGCAAAACAACTTTATTATCTCCACATTTCAAAACAGGAATTGACGAAGATATGTTGAAAGTAAAATCTATCTGCTTGTATTCCACTACATTGTTATCAATGATATTTGATACCTCAGATGTGCAAGCCTTTAAGCAGTAACTCTCCACAGACACAGTAGGTAGGCTGGAAAGCAGTATTTGATTCTTTTTTATATTTTTTATTTGTCATTATTGGCATTTGTAACACAAATGATTCTTAACACAAAATTCCAAGCAAACTTCAAATCTCCTTTCCTTGGCACTAGAGTGGTCCACAGTGTGTGTGGATGTGATATAGTTGCAGATGCATATTTCACCCACAACATTGTGGACCCCGGCTGCGGTAAGACGCATAGTAAGGGGCTTATCAGAAGAAATGGAGGTCAAATCTAAATAAATTGCATTTTCAAATAGTACAGAAAATTGCATGATGCAAACCCTGAGAGACATGAACTCCAGACTACACTAAGGAACTACACTAGATGTAAGTTAAGAAGGTCAACACCACTTAAATAACATACTTGGTTTTGGAAAAAGGTTCATAAAAAGGTCAAAGGTGTGCTAGAAAGACCTTTCTGAGTATGTAAAGGCTGCAGAAATGTTTTCGTCCTGAGGGAGGTCCTTACGAACAACTCCTCGACTGGGAGGTGTCAATGTTGCGACCAATCAAATAGTTCTGTAGAAGTCTCTGCCAAGCCTGGACCTCCAGTGCTGAGCAGGAGAGATTCCTGACCTTGAACAACGAAAACTGGGAGATAAAGGAAGGGGGGGCAACTGGCTACAGTGGCTCACCTAGGCCAAAATCAAAATTAGAAATATCAAAATTCTTTCCTTGTGCACAATGCACCTTGTATGCAAGGAACACACGCCATTGAATTGTTAAAGTAAAGGAACATATGGCATACAGGGCCATGGGCCCCATGAGATATGTGCAAATCAGTAATTCTACAGCATTGAATGCAAATGACAGGGGACCTTTAATACATGTTATCAGCTGAAGACAAACATTACATCACAGTAGCCTACCGCCTCCTCAGACCATCTGCACCAACCATTTCTTACCGATTTCCACTAACACTGACATAATCATTCTAAGAAAATAATTGAATTACGTTTGTAAAATAACAAAAGGTGGAACGCTTAAAAGAGTCTAAAACACTAGCAGGTGTATGAAGCCAAATACCAGTCCATTGATTTTTACCACAATCCACCACTTCAAATGAGGAGCAACCATATGCAAATCAATCTTGGCCCTGCTCCAATCAGAACTTCCAGGTACCTCGCCTCTGAACGAGAACACATGCACCCCTAGATTGGTGTCAGCTGACCATGTAGGGTCCTGTACAGGATTTACACTGCTGCTCTGAGGATCAGGCACTCTCTGCATATATCACAATGTATCTGTTGCCACTGCAGGCCTTTATGGAACACTCTTTCAGTGGTTTCAGAGACAGGGATACCTGTTTTATTTCCACAATTCCAATAATTATGGGTGAATATTTTGTGCAACAACAGATAAATATAAAACCAAGAGGAATAAATAAACAATGTGCTAACTCACATCAGTTTCAAAGCTCAGCCTCAGATTACAGTTTGATGAGCTTTAAGCCGTGCACCTGCACACAATTGTGAAGAGTCTTGCCTTCAATTGGTGCAAAATGTATTGTTGGTGCTGCTCTGCGTGTCAACCCCTAGAAACCCAGTTTTTGAAAGAAAAAAGACTTTGGGGCAGAGTAAAGTGACTTGATTTTTTAGAGAATGTCACAATTCTTGTCACATTGTGATGATGGGATTAGAACTCTGGACTCCTTTTCCTTATTCCACCCCCTTCAGTTTAACCATCCGTTGACATTAATAAGTGGTGGCCCCAACCCCTGACTCTCCACTTGCAACTCCTGGGTCTTTAGAAATGAAGACAGCAGGAGGAAAAGAAGGTCTTTACTGAGTAGGTGGCCATTTTCTTTCAGGGATTCTCCATTTAGTCTAGAATGCTCATTATCACCTGAAACAACGCACACTTTTTTGGCGCCATATTGGAGTTACTCCCACTCATTAAGTGTACACTAGGAGCATAGAGCTTTCACTAAGACTTTCGTAGTTACAACTAAACAAATGTTTCTATTTAAAATTAGCTTGTCCTCATTAGTAGTACTTCAATCATTTTCACTGCCACAGTTTTATTTGTAATGTATGGATTATAAAGAGAGCCTCCATCGTTTCCTTTAGTTTCTAAACGTCATAACTCACTGCTATGACGTAGCAACAGTTGATAAAACTAATTACTCACTGTCACTACTCATAAATGCCTTCCAGGCCAGGCTGACAGGGCTGTCCGAGAGCCTGCCAGCACAGAGCTGCTTGTCTCCTTTGACTGAAAGCAGAAAGCACAGATACAGGAGGGGACGGGAAGGCAGGGAAGGTGGTGGGCTTTGGTTCAGGGTGGCTGGTAAGGTATTTATTTTTCACATATGCGTCAGAGAGGAGAGGATATGTTATGTATGGCTCTTCCATTATCCTATGCCCCAGCATAGCAGCTGAATGCAGCGGCAGATCATTTTGGGGGCCATACATAACGTAAAATTATACACGGTTAAAAGGTGAATTACGGGGATGTGTTTCACCTTGTGGTTTTGAGTGACATCATAGACAACTCGAACATCTCTCTTGTTGTCTATTTGACACCACTCAGAATCCCTTGGGGGGGGGGGGGGAATCCCTGTAATTCACTGTTACCCATCTATAATTCTATACATTTACCTTATTTTATTTTTTGAACATTCGTCTGTAACTGTAAAACTTTCCTCATGTAAACTGCTTGCAGGCAGCGGAAATTGTTCTCATTGTAAAGTGCTTTGACACCCCTGTGTCTAGTTTGTGATATAAAAAACTGCAAAAATAAAGTCATTAAATTAAATAAAGCACACGTTGATGTCAGAGCCCTGTTTATTTTGTGTAGTTTCCTCTCTTTCCGTTTCCCAGAGTATTCCAGCACCAATCCAAGCCTTCGAAGAGCCTCAAGGGTGGATTCTGTGGTTTCATTGGGTCACAGGGTGGATGGTCCCACCTCGGCTGCTCCGGCACATTAGCACACTTGTATCCATGGTAACCTCGGACCTCAGCTTTCCGTGTCCACATTGTGAGAGTGATTGTCTGAGCATAGAGTGGAACCTGTTATTACACACAGCATTATCTGAAGGTAGTGTGACGGGGAGTGTGCTCTGGCGGCCAGGGCAGCATTATGGCGACCTACACGGGGAGGAGAGAGCGTGCTGTTGAGGACAGAACAGACAGACAAGCAACACGCCAGAAGTGCTGTTGAGGACAGAACAGGCAGACAAGCAACACGCCAGAAGTGCTGTTGAGGACAGAACAGACAGACAAGCAACACGCCAGAGGTGCTGTTGAGGACAGAACAGACAGACAAGCAACACGCCAGAGGTGCTGTTGAGGACAGAACAGACAGACAAGCAACACGCCAGAAATGTCCTGCGCCTTGGGTGTCTACTAGGAAATTGCACATCATCAGCTGGGCAAACGCCCCATTCCATCTCCTCCCGCTATCGAAGTGCATTAAAGCCATACTCTGGATGCCCAGGCGCTGAGCCATCCGCCGGGTGACCAGCGTTTTATCCGCAGAGGCAGGAGTCGACTGCATGCCTGGGTCATGACAAGACCAGGGCGAGGGCTCTAGCATGAGATGCATCGCGGCCATGTCATTTATGATGTACTAATACCACGCCACTGTACACCACATTCCTCCATTGACAGGGTGTTATGTTCAGCTCAGCCCATCTACCACCGACAGAACGTGTCCTGTCGCCATGTAAACACAGGAGTAAGATGAATGTTTCTGTGAGCCTTCGGGGTGTTAGTTGTAGGCAAGAACAGCTGGAAGGACGAGCTGCAACAGGGTGCAAGCATCCAAGAAGGGGTGGGGGTGTGGACAAACAGCTGGAATGTTGAGGAATGCTCAGAAAATTGATAGAAATGAATTAAAAAGTCAGGAAATGTGAAGGGGGTAGCAGGAAATGTGGAATAAACACATGATATAGAGGGGAAGGTGGCCAAAGGTCTCAGGAAGCGCCCAATAGCTGCAGAATAGCGACATCTGAGTGGGTCTCGGAGAAGTGCCAAGCTGCAACACAATACCCCAAACATCTGATATCAGTCCAGCCCCAGTGATCCCAGTGATTCCATTATAAGCGTTTAGGAGTTACTACAGGTTGTAGCCCCGATGCCTCTGATATATTGCTCTCTGTTGGCGGCTGAACACCTCTCCTCTCTTGCTGAGTAACACACCATTTCTACCTTCTACAAAGGCGTCCACCTGCGTGCCAGCTCCCTGATTACAACAAAAAAGCTCCTAAAATTTCAGATCACACCTCCAACTGTCTTATAATGAACTGCACTCCCAGGAACCTCCCATAGGGGGCACATCTCACTAGACATGACAACACACCCCAGCGTCCGGCACGACTTTGCACAGTGCCAGTTCCCACCAGTTGTTGTACAGGTTGTAACTGTCCATGGCATTTCTGGAGACTACAATACTTGTTAGTGGAACTGCCATGAATCTGGCTTCCTGATTTCCCATTCATTATCATCTCAATCGCTGCTAATAACCCCGTTTCTATATGACTTGGAAACGTGCTGTATTAAGGATTATGCTCTGACAATGTTTAAATGCGGAATTGGAAAAAGTCAATAAAGAATTTTTTTTAACAGGAGACAAGATGAAGCACCACAAAGGGAAATCCAGGAAATGTGACCCAAAAAGCCACGAGTGTTGAAGGATTGCTGGGGAACGCGGAGGAAGAGCCCGAACAGGTGGTGGACGAGATGTGGCCTAACGGTCGCAGCGGTCGACCTTGAAGCTGGGGAACGGCGTTCGAATCTCAGCATGGACCCCTAGCATCTTGTGATTCTGGGCAAATCACCAAATCTCCCCATGCCAAACAAAAAATGAAGGTGCCTGTCTGTAACACAACTGGTGCCCATGTAAAGCGCTCATGGTAATGTAAAATCTTGTAATTGGTAGAGGCAGCCCTGAAAAGACTGCCAATCGAGGGTCACCCCCCCTAGAATAGTAGATTCCCTGTCACCGTTACCACTTTCTCCACAAATCAGAGAATGTTTTGGTTCCTTTGTGTTTATGTGACATACTCCTGCCATTGCTATGGCCTCGTCTGATGGGGGGGGGGGTGGGTGTTTTTGGAAGTACACTTTTACCGGGGTGGGGGGCATTCCAGAATACAGGAGTCTTTTCAGTGGATGTGGTATTTGTATCTCCTTGGGTCCATCTTTCCAGAGTCTCTTTTCAGTGGGGTGTGGTATTCGTATCACTTTGGGTCCATCTCTCCAGAGTCTTTTCAGTGGAAGTGGAAGTGGTATTTGTATCTCCCTGGGTCCATCTTTCCAGAGTCTCTTTTCAGTGGGGTGTGGTATTCTAATCACTTTGGGTCCATCTCTCCAGAGTCTCTTTTCAGTGGGATGTGATATTCGTATCACTTTGGGTCCACCTTTCCAGATTCTTTTCAGTGGGATGTGGTATTTGTATCTCTTTGGGTCCATCTTTCCAGAGTCTTTTCAGTGGGATGTGGTATTTGTATCTCTTTAGGTCCATCTTTCCAGAGTCTTTTCAGTGGATGTGGTATTTGTATCTCTTTAGGTCCATCTTTCCAGAGTCTTTTCAGTGGATGTGGTATTTGTATCACTTTGAGTCCATCTTTCCAGAGTCTTTTCAGTGGGGTGTGGTATTCGTATCTCTTTAGGTCCTTCTTTCCAGAGTCTTTTCAGTGGGATGTGGTATTCGTATCACTTTGAGTCCATCTTTCCAGAGTATTTTCAGTGGATGTGGTATTCGTATCTCTTAGGGTCCATCTTTCCAGAGTCTCTATTCAGTGGGATGTGGTATTCGTATCTCTTTAGGTCCATCTTTCCAGAGTCTCTTTTCAGTGGGATGTGGTATTTGTATCTCTTTGGGTCCATCTTTCCAGAGTCTGTTCAGTGGGATGTGGTATGTGTATCTCTTAGGGTCCATCTTTCCAGAGTCTGTGGCTCTCGAGACTCCCAGTGCTTATGTCTCCCAAAGTCTCCATGTGTCTGTGCTACGCTAGGAGACTTTGCCTTGAAGGAGGTTAAGACCGGGCTCTTCCTAATGACCCCACAATGAGCAGACATCACTACTTCGCATTACTAGAAGGGTTTGACAAATCTCAGGATCACACCAACTCGAAACTAGATCAATTCACACTAGAGATGGAGGCGCGTTCAAGTGTGAGGCTGTCTCTCTGTGAAACTCCTGTATTCACACCACTGGGTCAAGGTGGTTTCATATGTACGTTTACTGCAACACACCCCAGCCACTGTGTGAAGGCACCTGACACCTACAGAACCCTCATACCCCCTTGATTACATCAGGTGCAGAAACATGTTTGTATCAACACTATATGAGCATCCTCTGCCTACTACAGTAGAACACATACCACATAGGCCACACAGGATGCACACAGGTTCTCTAAACATCTAGCATCTAGAAGACAAAGGCCCTCGTTGTAAGTGGCCCATCCCCATTATTTGCCTGGCCAGTAATTACCATTGTAGGGGTTTCCCGATAATTCCAGGGTCAGGGAAATACCGGGATTCCAGGTTTTTGGAGGAATAACATCTAAGCATCTGACCTGATTCCTGCATATTTTCTCCTTGAGTTTCACATAAACTACAGCCAAATCCTCAGTGTCAACCACAATGTATAGTTTCAATAGGCCCTTTACCCGGCCAATCAGAGTTCACCAGCTCCTTGCAATCGAGGAATTGATGGCTTAGGTCGAACTCTTTTTGCTTCAATCAATGCCAAGGCACAGCAACACTAACCACAATAAGAGCACAACTCTTGTCATTATGCACAACATCAAACCCCACTGACAGAGGTCACATGGCAGACTCACAGCTCTCCATCCACGCACACCCCTGGCGCTACCCAACGGCGTGCGCTTCTGCGCCCCTTCAGGTGCGTGAAGTGCTCTATAAAATGCTACTACAAAGCAATACTTGTGAGATGTGCCTCGCCGCTGCCATTACCAGTGACCTAAAGAGGAGGTGGGAGGCAGCCTTGCTGGGGAATGTACACCCAAAGCTGGGAATCTGGAGAGAGTGTCACGGAATGAGGAGGGTGAAGGGGTAAATGTTAATATTATAGTAACATAGGCTTATAAATCGCGCCTTAAGAGCCAAGCTGGACTGGCCATTCTGCCACTCTGGCATTTCCCCGAGAGGCTTCAGGGCTAGGGAGCTGCTTCCAGAAACTGATGGGTTGCCTTGACTCCACCAAGTGTTGATGGATCCATGCGAGTCACAGTCCCTTGCAGTGTGTGAGGGTTTGATAATTTTTCCAGGATTGACTTTGGTTTACAGTTAGGTCTTGCTGAAGATTTCTTCAAAGCACGGGTGTGACAGCAAATATCCATCCACCAAAATTAGTATTAACCATAAGCTCTCATAGGGAGTTGTGTGGGCAAGCAGCAAATTCACAGTGAAAGCTGAGCCAGGGGCCGTGGGCCTGGCATGCCTCCAGGAGATAAAGCACGAGCCGAGGGCAGGTAGATGGCACAGCAAATAAAAAATATGATAGAGTCTTTGAAATCTTTGTTTCTTGACCACTCGTGTTTGACATTAATTTGTTAGATTATATTACTGCAGCTGTTAGAATTATGTTTTTTTAAACATAAACTTCCTCCACAACAATGCCTTGATGTCGCTGTCATGAGTGAACCTAAAGACGTCAGTTTGTAATGCCCACCGTTTATATGGCCAATGTTGTTAAATGTGCGGCAAGTTATGGTCTAAAAACCATGCTCACGTGAGATTTTGATACCGCACACATCCTGAACTTAATTTCTTCAAGGTGCTCTCAGATTTGACCCTGAATTAAAATAAGGCACAGTAAAGTAAGCACTTTGCCTGAGAGCACGCAATTTGGTCAAATGGGGCAGCTGGCATTTGAACCCACTTTTCCTGCCGAGACATTGTGCAGCTGAGCCACAGGGTGAATATGTCATTTCGCTTCCTTTTCCACCAAGGGGCAGGAGACTGATTTTACGTTAATATTGCTCCTTTCCCCTCACTGACAAACAGTAAAGAGGGAGCGCTCCAGGGCCTCGCTGCCAGCAACTGATAGCAAACCAGAGACCTCTCTCATCCCACAGAGGCTGCTCACCAGCGACCGCTTCATTATGATTGTAAGGTTTACAATCGAATAAAGTCATTTGTACCGCTTCATTGAGAAACGTGCAACTTGCAGCTCAGTGTCCGACATGCCCACACACACCAACCGAGCACCTTTGACATGACCTGTCCCGAGACTGGAATGTTTTATAAACTGCGTTGGGGAACTGTAAGGGCGGTGCCCGGGATGCTTGGCTCGGCTCTACTTTGGCTTGCACGTCTCCTTGGGACAAGGGCCGAGCCAGAGCCGGACATACGGCTCGAGTTCGCAAGTCTTGCTTGGCCTGTCCTCCTCTTTTCCAGGGCCAGCGTAGGAGAGCGGATATTGAGGGGACGGAGATGAGGACTATGGAGGCGGAACACGGAAATGAGGAGGAAGAGACGGACATGTTGAGGAAGGGAAGCGCCAGGAAAAGCAAACATGAGGCAGGAGGGAAGGGATTAGAAGCGCTTAAAGGTAGCAAGGAGAGAATACAACAAATGACTCATAAGAATAGAGTCAGATATCACACTGAAACTGATTTTGTACAGGAATGGGGAAGGTTGTTCCTGTACAGAGAAATGATGCACCATCCCTTGTATCCGAATGGACCCACCCATGCGAAAATTCAGTTTGTGCACCGTTGGATCACAGCAAATGTCGTTTTCACTGTGCACTGCATCCGTACAAAGTGTGTCACCTGGCCCTTGCGTCGTGCTCCTCTGGTGATCTGCTCCGAAATGTTGCACGTTGTGTTCACCAAAGAGGCAGAGCCCCGTGCCCTGTGTACTCCAAATAAATGCAGGTTCCTTCAGGCAGCCCCTGTACCTGCATGGGTGGTCCCGAGGGGCGCACCCAGCAGCCCGGGCTCTGCCCTGACAGCTGAGAAAGACCCGTGACCTCCACAGGGTGAGGGGGCAGGAGCCGGGAATGTAGCGCCTCGGTGAGACCAGCAGCAGCCCCGGTATGTGGCACACAGGGCGCTTTTCAAACCAAGCCCTGCTCCTAGGAGTGGCCGACGGCGAACCCTGCGCACACCGCGTGCAGCCCTGTAATGTACCGCAATGTAGCCTTAGCACGTCATACAAATGCCTGTAATAAACACCAACAGCAGGGCCTCTAACACATCGCACACAGACCTAGCTGTGACACACACCCTCAGGGCTTTAAGTGGGCCGGGTCTCACCGTGCTGAGAACCGGCAGTTCTTTAAAGGGGGTCTCGAAACGGCTCTCTATCGGGCTCTGTTTTGTGCCCTGGCACAGGCGGTCCGTTTTGTCCGGACTGCAGTGACACTAGGCACATCGATGTGCGCTGCTCACACTGCTCACTTCTCACTAGTGGAGAAGTTATGGCATGACGTCATGCCAGGTGAGTTAGGGGAAGGGAAATCCTTTAAAGAGATTCATTTTCTCTCTGGATTCCCCTTCTCTTTTTGAAACTCAGGAGCAGCAACATTGTCCTGGTGTCACCACTCACCAGGGCTTTGAGTGGAAGCTTTTTTTAATATTATATACAAGCCATAGGTGCTGCCTATTTATCTTATGCAACTAACAACCAGTGACAAAGCAAACAATCCTGACTGGTTGTAGGTGTGACGTTACTGTTGAATCATATATCTGGATGCAATGACAGAAACAGCAAAATACAAGCCAGCAGCACACTATGCTGAGCACAGATTTTTTAGTTTACGCATTTTAAGCCACGCCCTTAATTATATTGGCAACACCCCTTTGAGAGACCCCTTCAGGTTTTTCATCCCACTTTAAGCCCTGGCGTAGGTGTACATTGACCCCTCCGTCCACCCCGAACTCTCCCCGAGCAATGATATTTTAGGAGCTTTTCTGTCAGGACCCAGGAGGAGTTCTCAGAAAGAATCTACTCTGGCAGAAATGGCGCCAGAGTGGCAGCTGTATCGGGGTCACTCCAGGCTCCGGTGCCATTTCCCCCGGCGTGGGCTCAGTTGAAGGATTTCTAGTGGTCGAGCCGGCACACACTCTACACGAGGCTGCAGAACGAAACGAAAGGAGGCCAGGACATCTCTTTGTTTTTGGTTTATCAACTTCCAGTAAATGGGATTTGAATTCTCTGCCTTAACTGCGTACCTACACATCTCCCAATTTCCATGTGCCTTGGTTTCTGAACACACCAATGTGACATGTCCTCAGATTTGGTGTGACTCTCTCTCTCGGTCCTGGCAGTGGTATGGTGGGGCAGGCCCTGCGCACTCTGCTCGGTTTTACCACCCATGGGATCGCCAGCGGTGCTGAGAAGTGCTGGAACTCCCCCTTTCAAGTGAAATAAGTGCAGGTACTCAGTACCGGACAGAACCTGCCCATTTAAAGCACTGGCCGGCCGACAAGATTCATTGCAGACAGACGCTCTCTGGCTCACACCCCGTCACTGGATTGCGTGGCTCCGTTCTGAGAGGCCTGTTCTCTTCGAAAAGGCCTCACTTTTGTTTCCTCCTTCTTGTACACTTCTTGGTGCAACAGGTTGATTAGAGTTCATCTCACTCGCCACCTCGTTGGGCGTGAGGAGTCTGTAAATTCTGACCATGTTTTCCTGTTAGCCACAGAGGGTAAAATGGCGGATGAGACGCTTCTCTGTGCGCATCTCCCGTCCTGCGCGCGGGTCTGGGCTGCGCCCGAGGCGTCTTCCCTCAGACCCTCCGCAGGCCTCGCTCACCAACTGTCACACTTGAACCTGACCGACCCGCTCCTCCGGGCTGCGTGTGATGTATTTCCGCCTGCATGGGCTCCTTCCTCTGTGCTTTTTGTGTGTCTTGGACACGGCCAGGAATGCAGTTCTATAAACTAGTGGGACCTGAACCTGGGCCCAGGGCAAAACTTCGAGCAAAGACAGAAACTAAATGTGTGTGTGAGGAAGGAAAGAATTGTCCCCGTCGAGGGCAGGCAGCGTGGTACACGTATGATTCTCGAATGATACTGGTATGTAGTGCTGTCCAGCAAGCTGAAGCTCCTCAAGGCGCCTCTTGGTATGGTGCCAGATCCAGAGAGGGTTGAGGTTTGAGTTGCCCCTATAGATGAGGCGGCTGCCTGTCCCAAAGATCTCAAGGCGCGCTTTCATAGACAGGGTTATAAATTAGTGAGAGCAAAAAAAGGCAGGGACCCGTGACCATATCTGAGAATCTAGACTCAGCTCTGATAGTCCAGTTTAATCTGCCATATCTGAGAACCTAGACTCGGCTCTAATAGTCCAGTTTAATCTGCCATATCTGAGAACCTAGACTCAGCTCTGATAGTCCAGTTTAATCTGCTATATCTGAGAACCTAGACTCAGCTCTGGTAGTCCAGTTTAATCTGCCATATCTGAGAACCTAGACTCAGCTCTGATAGTCCAGTTTAATCTGCCATATCTGAGACTGAGTCCTTCTAGTTTGGCTTCAGTTGTGAGACCCAAGCATGAGCTATAATCAGTGCAACTGGAATTATGTGATTGTGCAGCTGCAACGTTTTGCCGCATTTGCCACATAATCCATAATCTGCTGCATAATCTGCAGATTTTAACAACAACAAAAATTATTTGTAGCTCAAACAGCTCAAACGTTACTAAAAACGCAGAAACACGTGTTTTCGCGCAGTGAAAGAACCTTTGCAAAGCTTGACTGGTCACCTTCCCGTTGCTTATTGCTATATTTGGGTATATATATATAGAAAATCAGGCAAAGTGATAGCGCGAAAACAAGCCACTCCAACCAGCTTTTCAGTAAATCAAGGATTTATTCCTCAGGCAGTACAGCAAACAACATTACGTGTTTCAATCCAGAGGGATCTTATTCATATGCAAGCAAAAGGGTTGATGACACCTAAATGTTATTTAAACAGTTTTGGCAACATAATCGAAGGACTTCCAAAATACACCTTGCTGTTAAAAAAAGAAAAGGTATAGTACACAGTTTATGTCAAGTTATCAGACCAAAATAAAGTACATTAAAAAAAATTATTAAAAAAAATATATATATCTATATTATCTACTGGCAGTCGCCAGTAGATAGCTATAGTTAGGACCGAGTTCCCATAGGAAATCTGAAAATTCTATTTTGAATAACTTTGGCGCCGGTTGACTTATCTTCGTGAAATTTTCAAAGCTAATGGGGCGCTCCGCTCAGCTCCTTCCCTGAAAGTTTCGGGGTGATTCGTCAAGCGGGGGCTGAGAAAAAAGGGGGGTCCCAAAACACGTTTTCCCCATGCATTTTCCCATAGGACCTTTAGTCGAAGGTACAGCCCGAACGGCTGAACAGAATTACATTAAATTTGGCAAAGAGGTAGTCCTCAGGTCAGGCATGTGCCTTTTGCATATATGGTGTCAATCTGTTCAGTAGTTCCTGAGAAAATTGCAGTTAAAAGTCAAAAATATCTATATGCGGGCACCAAATGTCCGCGAGCGTAATTCTGATTGGTGGTTAGATGTCAGTCAACATTCCAATCGGTCGAAATCAGGAAGTGTCGGACGCCATTTTGTGTGTGACAGTGAAAAAGAAAGGTGGAGAACGTGAAAAGGGGGCAGGGTAGAGAGTTCCTGACCCCTAGCCTTTGTCAGGGGGTCCCTGATGGACCCCGAAGGGTGAAAAAAACATTTTATTTTTTTTCAAAAAATCGCGGTGCGCGCACCGTGAAAAACCCTTTAAAAAAAAAACATTTTAAACTGTTTATAAGTTTATAGAAGTTATTAACTATGCTGTTCAACTTTATCCAAATTCAAAATAAAAGAGCTGAGCCATTCCATATTCAAGGATACAGTCAATCTATAACTATATACATAGGTAGTTTATTGTAAAATAAATATATAAAAAATATAATAATACATACATAAATTAGCATTTAAAAAACCTTACAAATTCACTAAAAAAACCATAGGTTTCACACACGTTATAGTTAGGAATTAGCATTTAAAAAACCTTGCAAATTCACTGAAAAAACCATAGGTTTCACACATGTTATAGTTAGCTGGACATTTCACTCGTAAAAAACCATTGAAATTCCCCCGTTATAGTTAGTTCAGCTAACTATAACTCGCGCAACCGCAATCCACTGCTGATGACGTCACATATTACATCACTCATGACATGGTCAGTGACATCACTCATGACATCACTGATGACATCTCAAATGACATCACTGATGACATCATCCAGTGAATATGTGTCTTTCTGAAAAATAAATATTTTTTATATATGTATATCTAAAGGTTAATGGAAGAATAAATGGGTAAATAAGTGTCTAAATGGATGTTTTTTTTGGTAAAATTAATTGTATAACTGACTTATTAACAGTATCTTAGTGAATACAGTGATGTAATATGTGACGTCATCAGCAGTGGATTGCGGTCGCGCGAGTTATAGTTAGCTGAACTAACTATAACGGGGGAATTTCAATGGTTTTTTATGAGTGAAATGTCCAGCTAACTATAACATGTGTGAAACCTATGGTTTTTTCAGTGAATTTGCAAGGTTTTTTAAATGCCAATTCCTAACTATAACATGTGTGAAACCTATGTTTTTTTAGTGAATATATATATATATATATTATATATATATATATATATATATATATGCCGCATAATTTGGGGCTCCCCTGCTGTAATAATTCCAGTGGCCCTGGCTATAATAGCTTGAGAAGAGCTGCAACATTATGACATAAGCTGTGAGGACCCACTCTGGGCTGTGTTAAGCTGATCTGACCTGTGACAAATCACCATGAGCTGTAGGACCCTGGCTTGAGCCGTGTTATCCAGGCTTTAGCTGCGAGATACAATCCTAAACTTTGATAGCTCGGTTTGAGCTGTGAGAGCTAACCTAAACTGTGATAGCCAAACGTAAACTGTGAGAGAGGCTGAGCTTTGAGTACCCAACCTTACGCAGTTTAATTTGAAAAATAATAGGCATCTGCCCAGGGCCGGACTGGGAACGCAAACCAGTCCTGGCAATTCTTCTGAACTGGGCCCAGGGGAGGAGGGGGCAGGGTGGTGGGTGGGGTTGTGCTAGCAGAAGCAGCACTGCTTCCGCTTTAGCATTGCTGCTGCTTTTGTTTCAGGGGGCAGATATTGCAACTCTGCTCCAAAACCAGCCCCCAGTAACAAAACCACCCCCACAGCTTAAAACCCGGCCCCCATCCTTCAAGCCCACCAGGAAAAGTCGACCTTTTTGTGTTTTTTCTCTTTCTTGCTATGGTTCTAACTCTGTAGAGGAAAAAAAAGTACTAGTCCCTACAGATGAGTGCTGATGGGCCCCACATGCTAACACCAGCTGAAATTAAGTCTTATGTAAGAACCTGGTAAGAACCTGGTAAGAACCTGGTATGAATTGTAGGAACTTTGCTTCAACTGTGCTTCCCATCGTAACATATGTCGTCCTCAGAAGCAGAGTGTGAGGGATATCTGTGGGCAGAGATCAGATCTTATCATGTGATGTTCAGAGTGGGTCTTCATAATATAATCCTGAGAATGAGGTACAGAGGTGAAAAAGAAATTTCAGGACTGAGACATGAGAATTGCCGATGACAAGGGATCAAGTGCTCAAATATAGGATCCTAAATTATGAAGGAATCCAGTCCTGAGAAGGGCCATCCTGTGATCCAGTCCCGTGCGAGGCAGAAGGGTCTACTAAAGATGCCGCAGATCCAGTTTTGAAGATGGCGATGCAGTCCTGATATTGGAGATCAAGTAGTCATCTCTGAGATTCAATCTTGGGGGTGAAGATCCATTACTAATATGTTAGATGCAGTCCTGGTAAAGGAGATACAATTTGGGGGATGGGAATCCAGTTCTGAGGATGGAGATCCGGCCCTGTGAATGGAGATACCGTTGGAAGGACGGAGCTTCAGTTACAGAGCTCAGGATACCGAGCAGAAATGTGAGATTCACTCCAAATGAAAGAGTTCTGAGAACAGTGATCCCGTTTTTTGTTGTTGCAGATTTATATAGCGCAAACTCGACCCAAAGGTATTGGAGCGCTTTAC
Source organism: Triturus cristatus (assembly GCF_964204655.1). Taxonomy (NCBI): domain Eukaryota; kingdom Metazoa; phylum Chordata; class Amphibia; order Caudata; family Salamandridae; genus Triturus; species Triturus cristatus. The sequence continues at coordinate 801,356,533 of NC_140588.1, read as the reverse complement.
ATGAGCACCAGTTACGTTACACAAGGACACATTCATTTCTTGGTAGGCGCGGGGAGATTAAGTGAATTGCTCAGAATCACAGGATGCTGAGCGTCATTGCCAAGACTTTAACCCGGTTCCCCAGCTCCAAAGTCGGCAGCTCTAGCCGTAAGGCTACATCCTCTCCGTTTGGCGTATGGTGTCCAGTTTGGAGGATTCAGATCTAGTTTTGTTGGTGAAGATTCAGTCCTGAGAAGGAAATCATGGGCTTTGCAAGGGATCCAGTTCTGAGGTGGGCAACACTAGTTGGTTTAGACACGGACTAACAACTGTCCCATGTTCCCACGATGCCATCTTGGCTTGGAGGCAAATGTTGCTCTTTTCCTCATGATCCAATTTTTGTACTCTCTTGGGTAGCCTAAATCCCAATTAACCCACATTCGATATCTCTCTGTACCGCTGTAATGATCATTGCTATATGTATCCCCATTGTTGACATTTCTGCTACTCGCAAATAGAGCTGACTTGGAAACCACCTCAATTCTTCTAAAAAATATTTTTCCTTTTATCATCTAATCACAATCTTCAGTATATTTCTCTGGTGCTACCCCAGAACCTGCCCTACCAATAGCTCACAAAACCTACTCTACAAATACACCTTAGACCCTGCCCTACAAATCCCCTTCAGAGTCTTCCCCTACTAATTCACTTCAGAAACGACCCTACAAATCACATCAACACCTGTCCTAAAACTTCACATCATAAGATGCCCTACTAATGCACTCCAGTACTTGCCGTACCAATTCACACCAGAACTTACCCTACAAATCCACCTGAGAGCCTCTGCTACCACTTCACACCAGAGCCTGCCCTGTGTATTCACAATGGGGTCTGCGCTACCAGTTGACCCAGAGTCTGCCCTTACTCTTCACGTCCGAACCTGTCCTACCAATTCATACCTGTTCATCGAAGTCTGCCCTGCCAAGCCACCCCACAGCCGGCCTTACTGGCGCCCCTCAGGGGACTTATAATCAAAACCCTGTCAGTCCTGCCTTACGAACTCTTATTCTCCCGTGCTCTCACCTCCTCCACATCAAGGAGCACCAACTCCGACAGAGCCTGGCCGCCGCTGCCCTCCGAGCTCCCCTGGCACTGCTAGCAACGCGCCTCGGCTGTCCTGCGGCTCCACTCAAAAGTCACCAACCGTCTCCCCTTAGAGCCCACCGCCCCCACGCCCACATAACCAGTCCGACAAGTCCGCTCAACCCCTTTCCTGTTAACTTCCCTCATAGCTCACCCTGCCAAACCCACACTCACCCGTCCTACAACTCCGCTCACAGCATGCCCCAGCCCTACCAACTCCATCACAGCCTGCCCTACCGACACAACGCGCGCACATTCTGTCCCCTAGCCCCCCTCCGAGCCTGCCATACCGGCACCCCATAAACGCACCCCACAACTGTCTTCAGAACCTTACATACCAAATTATTTACAAACCCCCTCGGGGTCTGTTTTCATTTTCCTCGCATCTCAACCCCCCCACCCACCCCCGACAGCGGCGGAGCCTAATGCATGAAGATAATTAACCCCTTAATCGCTGTTTAAGTTAGTACAATATAGTAATAACTAGGGTTCAGTGAGCACCTCAACCCTCTGGACCTGCTGCACCTTTGATAACTATGCCCCTGGTGCCCGAATCAACGCACGCGAGCTGCCCCGGGAATCATAGTTGACGTTTTTAAATGAGACAGTATTCTCTCCCGTGACAGGACAGAGGTCGGCTCTTAGAGACAACCTGTCGGCCTGAACCTCGGTCCAGAACAGACACTTCCAGTCTCCAGCCTTACCCCGGCGCGCGCCTTCCTCTCGAGTCACAGGGAGCGCAGTCAGTCCTGGGCGCACAGCAGCATCCTGCAGGGCTCCGTCCTGGAGTCCGGGGCGCAGACAAGCCGCAGCCGGCGACGGGTTCCTCGGTGCTGCACGAAGGATCTCTGTCCGCTGCTGGATGTCTAGGCTCCGAGAGCGCCCGAGTGCCTGACCTGCGCCCGCCTCCCCCGGGCGCTTTTACCCGTAAGGGGCTGAGGTGCAAGACGTCCCCGCCCAGGAGCCCGGAATGCCAGCTATGCTCTCAAACAGGTAGGCCAGGTTAGAGGTTTCACCGGCGAGGATGGGTGCAAGGCGCTCTGTAATGAGGGAGCGACGCTCGCATTCCCAAAAGCCTTTTGTAAACAAATTAGCGCTCAATACCTATCACACCAACAGGCACATATTTCCTTCAGCGTCCCCAGCAATACTTGTGTCTCCCCATAATGAGTTGCACAGACCGTGCCACGTTCAACGTCAACGTTTCACCTGCTGCCATTACCTTTTCAGGCACCCGAAGCAGCGCCTAGAATCGTTTTTATTTCAGCCCCCAAACTCTTGCTTCACTCAGCCGACTGTTCAAATGCACGTCATCCTACAATGCATATGTCAGAATTGGGGGTCTCTAGATTGCAGTGGTGTATACCCTGTCCAAGTAGGGACCCTTCCTTCTAGTCAGGACGAGTAAAGTACACACTTAACTTTGCCTGTGCTCCTCCTCTGATCGCTTGGCACAGAGCAGTCAGTCTAAACTGCAGAGGCAATGTGTAAAGCATTTGTATATAACCCACAGCAACACAGTGAAAACACCACAAACGGACACCACACCAGTTTAGAAAAATAAAGTATCTTTATTAACAAACAAGACCAAACAGCAAAGATCCAACATACAGATATCAAAACATAACTTTTAGAAGGTATAAACAGTTCTGTCCAAAGGACACCATAGGTGTGTCACTCTTGGCACAAAGAACCTGGGATGCCTCAAAATCACAAGCAAAAACAGTCACACGGAAGATGATGAGTCGGTTCCTTACGCGCAGAGTAGGTGATGCTTCAGTCCAGGGGAGGTGATGCGTCAGTTCCTTACTGGAGAAGAGGTGATGCGTCGGTTTCTTACTGTGCGAGGAGGTTTCTTACTGCAGCCCCAGCGTTGATGTAGATTTGGCACACAGGTGTGATACATGGACATCCGTATGCGCTGGAGCTCGATGCGGCAACAGTTACACAGGCGCTGCATCGATTTCTGCAGCCACGGTCCCACGATTCATTGATTCTTTTAGCTGCACAGCAGGGCCTGCATCGGAGTGGTGATTTCGGACTTCAGAGATCGGTGTATGGGATTTGGCGTGCAGCGTTTTTTGGGGCTGCAGGCAGGCTCTGTGTACATTTCTTTGGTCGAACGAGGCTGTGCGTCAGAATTTTCTCCTGCACAGTGGTGCTGCATTGACATGAACAGCTGCTAGCAGAGCAAAGCGTAGATTTTCAGGTTTCCACAGCTTCCAGTAGCAGAAACAACCTCCAGGGGCCCAGAACTGGAATTGGCACCACCTGGCAAGTTAGAACTCCCAGCAGTGGAGTTCAAGGAAGCTGTTGGTGAAGTCTTTGTGTCCCCGAGACTTCAGAACATGAGGCAAGCACACACAAACTCTTGGAGATTCTTCTCAAACAGGTTTCACAGCAAAGTTCTGTCTTTGTTCTCTCCTAGGCAGAAGCATCAACTGCAGGCCATCCCAACAAAGCAACACACAGCAAAGAGGCTGTACTCCTCCTTACAACCCTTCAGCATTGCTTCCTTGGCAGAGGTTTCTCTTGATTCCTGAAGTGATCTAAAGTTCTGGGATTTAAGGTCTACTAGTTATACCCCATTTTCTCTTTGTAGTGTTTGTTTCAAGAGTCTCTCACTCCAATGTATTGTAGGGTTATGTTCAGCTAACCATGGTAGTCCCAAAATGAGTTGGAATGGGGGGGCGTCGATGAGATTAAATTGTATCTCTTCACCATGCCCCTCCGAAGTAATTAATTCGACAGGCTCAGTGTGGCTCACGATAGGACCTGACGCTAAATTTGTTCCATGAACTGCCCTTACTGCTTCACTTCTGACCTTCCGAATTCCTTCTACACACACATTGGAGGCAAATTTGATGTCGCAAAAATTCCAGGTGGCCCCAGAATCCAACATCACGGTGACTCCAAGAAGGGTCTATTCTCTAAATTTCAGAGTCATAGTTAAGACCAGATGAGGAGCCGAAGATTGCAACGTACTCTACACCACTCCACTGTACACAATTTAATTGTAGGCTACTGTCCTCTACGACACTCCACTATGTGCTATTTCACTCTACCCCACTCCACTATATGCCACTCTGGTCTACGCCACTTCACTATACACCCTGCGCTCTTTAGTTTACACTATTCTACTTGACTCCACTCCATTGTACAACACTCCACTCTATGCTATTCCCCTGTATGCCGCTCCACTCTATGCCACTTCACTATACGCAATTCCACTGTATGCCACTCCACTGTATGCTACTCTACTGTAAGCCACTCTACTGTACGCCACTCCATTGTACACCACACCATGGAGAAATATTTCTAAAAAAAATGGTACGTCCTAGGTATTATTGTGGTACTCTGTAAACTTTTTAAAAAATATGTAGAAAGATATCAATTAAATTCTATACCTATTAAATTATTTAATAATAATAAAACCTACAACTTACTTATAATGAAGGCCGTAACCCAAAACACGGGTACAGTGTATTGAAAAACATATGCCTACTGTTGAATTTTGTAAAGGCAGCTATTAGCCAATTATATTCTGCCTTCTGACCGGCATATACTGCAGTATACTGTGGCACAATATATAATTAAAGGCCAGAGATAATATTGCATTCTGTTACCATTGTGTCACACATGGTCTCGCATAGGCAACACACCATGCTTGGACCTGTGTTGCTTGAAAGATGGAGAGAAACATAAATCAGCGCAATCGCTGTCTTGCGTTATTCTGCACACCATATTGTACATTCCTGGCAAGTTTAGTCCACATTCATATGCACTCTACTCTACACCATTCCAGTCTAAGACACTACACTGTACACTACTCCACTTTATGCTATTCCACTGCACTGTCACTCTACTTTATGCTATTTCACTGTTGCCACTCCACTCTGAGCCACTCCTGTGTATGCTATTCCACTGATGCCACTCTAGTACATGTCAGTCCACTCTACGACACTCCACTGAATGCCACTCCACTCTACACTATTCCACTGAACACCACTCAACTGTACAGCACTCCACTCTATGCTATTCTACAGAACGCCATTCCACTCTACGCCTGTCCACTATACGACACTGCAGTGTACACCTTTCCACTCTTCTCCACTCCACTCTATGCTATGCCACTGTATGAAACTACACTGTATGCCACTTCACTGCATGTTAGTCCACTGTACCCCACTCCACTCTATGCCACTCCATTGTACTCTATTCCACTGTTTTCCACTCCACTGTACGCTACTACACTGTACGTCACTCCACTGTAAGCTGATACACTGTATGACAATCCACTCTACACTGTTCCACTGTATGCAACTCCACTCTACACCACTCCATTCTATGCTATTCCACTCTACCCCACTCCACTGTACACCACTACACTTTATGTTTCTCCACTCTATGACACTCCACTATATGTTATTCCACTCTAACCCACTCAATTGTATGCCACTACAGTCTAGGCCACTCTACTATACTCCACTGCACATGGGAAAAACACTGATTACTAATCTACTAACTATCAACTCTAATTTTGGGTTCTGGAGCAGCGTGCTACTCACTACAAATCACTTCAATGCCTCATCAGGGGTAGTATATTACAATTAGAAACTTGCTATTCAGCAAATGGCCACTAAACTTCAATGATACTCAACAAACAAAATGTTTACAAAACTAAATCACACGAGTATGCTATCATATCTCTATAAATTCTGTTTGGCCCACAACCAGGCCTTTAATACAAAACATGAAGATCGTATCCTAAAAGTCAAGGTCAAGACATTGTCGCATGGCGCTGTGTCTCACTGATGGTTGGCGAGACAGGGAGTTTCCTGAAGAGGGTAAAACCAGTGTTTTCATCATCAACCTTGGCAAGTTGAATCACTAGAAAAACACACAAATTGTGTTTATTTCTCATAAATTGTAGAATCTCGTGTGTTAAAAACTTTCCATGGCCTGGATAGTTAGCAGTTCCAGACCTACTTGCCCATCTAAGGGCTCGGATTGCACAGTTCCCTTAGGAAGAAAGAAGTTCACTCTAAGGTGACTTTTCTTAGCATATAAGGTCTCTGCTGGTGATTTATTTCTCCTCAGCCCCGCTGGACTTTGTGAAAACTCTGGTCTTGTGGGTGCTCTGGTCAACATTCGAACATGTCAAAGGCTGTCTTTGAGAGTTTTATTCTCCTTTTGACAAGGGCTTTTTTTTTTTTTACGAAGTTTTATATAGCGCGAACTTGACCTGAAGGTATCGGGTATCAGAGCGCTTTACATGAGCGCCAGGAGCGTTTACATGAGGACACATTCATTTTTGTTAGGCATGGGGAGATCAATTTGCCCAGAATCACAGGATGTCGGCGTCCTTGCCGAGGCTCGAACCCGGTTCCCCAGATTTGAGGTCGATCGCCCTAGCCCTTAGGCCAACTCCTCTCCCCTTGTGTTGTAAAACAGTAAAGGCATTTTTGTATGTCGTTGCTTTTCGCCTGCTGTTAGTAATAAATAGGATATTTTGATCAAAATTTCTGTCATAACTCACCGTATACATGAAATGTTATTAAGTTAATCAATGTTTAATGCATGTTTACTCATTTCGTTTCAAAAACTTTATTCGGTGTGTGTAAGACAACCATAAAAGTCTACATAGATAAAAAGCTGATTACATTGCAAGTGAATGATGTAAAATGATAAAGGATAATACAAGACAATACCTAGTATACAACATAATACCAAAATAAATCATGTCTAAAAACACTTAAAAATGTTTAAAAGAGGTACAATCTCCATTTAAATTCCTGGAAGGTCATCACTATATCGGTACAACAATACTTTTGGGTATATTAATTGCATTTATAATAAAAAGTGCTACATTAAAACAGACCTTGCATCGTTTAATTCAGACATGTATTTTAAGGCAGCAATATGCGATCCAATACCTTGTGCCAGCAAAAGTGGTTTTAGATAATACCTTCTAAAACTTGAATAAAAACCATAAAACAGTATAAAGTGCATAGTGCTTTGCTTGCTCTAACCATCACATGGGCAAGGGGTCGACTCTAAGGGGCAAGTTTTCATATTGGGGAAGGCAACTAGGTGGTGAGCAATTCCCATTCTACATCTAACTAGTACAAAACGGTGCATGAGATTAGGAATATAGGTTAATCTTGACAGCCCTCCGTTAGGGTAAGTGTTAAATAAAACTTAACAGTTGGTTTCCTTCTATCACAATCCAACGGGACATCCCTTTTATGGATCATGAAAATTTCTCTTATAGGCAATTTGGTAAATTTGGTAAGTGATGCTACCAATAAAGGGTTAGTCAGGACAGAAATCTTAAATAATTTACTATACAAAGAATTATTATAACTTAACCAAGGAATCGCCATTACATTGTCCAGGGACAAACAGTCTAAAATAGTCAACTTTGTAAATATGGTGTAGTCTTTGGACCATATGGAACGCCAAAGCAACAAGGGGCAAAGTGTAACTATATCTGTAAGATACTGTAGCTCTACTTCTCTGTTAATGATCTCGGAAGAGGCCGAGTCAGGCAGACTGAGTAGGCATTTGAGGAAATCATTTTCCTCCGTCTGGAGTGCCTTCCTATTATGGTAGCCAAACACACCAGCCGCATATGTTGCAATAGATAAAACCCTTGACCTATAAATTGCTATCATCTCCTTAACCGGCCTAGAGCCCAACTTGGCTGAAAATCTAAAAATTCCATGAGTGCATCTATTCATTTTTCTCCTGGCATTAGTGACTTCACGGGACCAGGAGTCATTACCTGAAAAAGTAATACCCAAACAGCAACAGGTGTCCACAGTGGACACCGGCATCTTATCCAATAAAAATGTTCTACATTGTTTGCCCCTTAACCCGCAAATCATTGTATAGGTTTTGCTTTTGTTAATAATCAATTTTCTGGCAGCAATAAAGTCTCCAAAGGCGTTTATTAAACGCTGTAGCCGCACCGGAGTCCTGGCCAGCAAGACAGCATCATCTGCATACAAGAGCACTGGTGTGGGGCGCCCAGCAACTTGGGGGACGTTGGCATGCACTGTTTGTAAGGTCTGGTCCACCTCATTTATAAACAACGGAAATAGTAAAGGGGCAAGTACACAGCCTTGCTGAATACCACGTTTAACTGCAAAGGTATTGGTGCATTCGCCTCGTGGACCGTAACGTACTTTACACTCTAGATCAGGGTTACTCATAGTACGGCCCGCTGGCCGCCAGTGGCCCGGCAAGCCTTCTTTGGCGGCCCGCAGACCTTGCAGACATTCTACCTGTGTTTAAAAAGAAAAAAAATAGCAAACACTGCCGGGTGCAGCAGCCCAGACTCTGCTCTGTGGGGGCCGGGGGATTCCAGTGATTGTCAAAGTGGAGATGCAGGGGCCTAAGAGGTGAAATACAACAAAGCTTTATTAACATGTAAATGGTCTTTTAAAGACCTGTGAAGTACTCGGTGCGGCTGTGTGTTTGCGCTGGGAAGCTGTCTCAGTGCAGCTGTGTGTGTGCGCTGGGAAGCTGTCTGAGCCCGGGCTGAGGGCTGACACACAAAGGGGGTGAGATGACAGAGGGTAATGGAGGGAGGGAGAGGGAGGCAGAGGGAGGGAGACAGAGGTTGACAGAGGGTGACAGAGAGAGGGAGACAGAGAGGCGCAGTCTGGGGGATATGAAGGGAGGGAGGGAGAGGAAGGGAGACAGAGACAGACAGAGAGGGAGGCGAGAGGGAGGCAGAGAGGGAGACGGAGGGAGGGAGAGAGACAGGGAGAGAGAGAGGGAGGGAGACAGAGAGAGAGACGGAGGGAGGGAGACAGAGGGCGGGAGGGAGACGGAGGGAGGGAGACAGAGGGCGGGAGGGAGATAGAGGGAGGGAGAGAGATGGAGGGAGACAGAGGGAGACGGAGGGAGAGGGAGGGAGATGGAGGGAGAGAGACGGAGGGAGGGAAAGAGACAGGGAGAGATAGAGGGAGGGAGACAGAGAAAGAGAGGGAGGGAGGGAGACAGGGGGCGGGAGGGAGACAGAGGGAGACAGAGGGAGGGAGAGAGACGGAGGGAGACGGAGGGAGACAGAGGGAGACAGAGGGAGACGGAGGGAGAGGGAGGGAGATGGCGGGAGGGAGGGAGACGGAGGGAGACGGCGGGAGAGGGAGGGAGACGGCGGGAGAGGGAGGGAGATGGCGGGAGGGAGGGAGACAGAGGGAAAGAGACAGAGGGAGAGGGAGACAGGGAGGGAGACGGAGGGTGGCAGAGGGGGGAGGGAGGGAGACAGAGGGAGGGAGAGGGAGACAGGGAGGGAGACAGAGGGAGAGGGAGGGAGACAGAGGGAGAGGGAGGGAGACGGCGGGAGGGAGAGAGAGGGAGGTAGAGAGACAGGGAGAGATAGAGGGAGGGAGACAGAGAGAGACGGAGGGAGGGAGACGAAGGGAGGGAGACGGAGGGAGGGAATTGGAGGGAGGGAGGGAGATGGAGGGAGGAAGACAGAGGGCGGGAGGGAGACAGAGGGAGGGAGAGACGGAGGGAGACGGAGGGAGAGAGACAGAGGGAGAGAGACAGAGGGAGAGAGACAGACGGAGGGAGAGAGACGGAGGGAGACAGAGGGAGACGGAGGGAGATGGAGGGAGAGAGACGGAGGGAGGGAAAGAGACAGGGAGAGATAGAGGGAGGGAGACAGAGGGAGAGACGGAGGGAGGGAGACAGAGGGCAGGAGGGAGACAGAGGGATGGAGAGAGACGGAGGGAGACGCAGGTAAACAGAGGGAGACGGAGGGAGTGGGAGGGAGATGGCCGGAGGGAGAGGGAGGGAGACGGCGGGAGAGGGAGGGAGACAGAGGGAGAGGGAGGGAGACAGCGGGAGGGAGAGAGACGGAGGGAGACAGAGGGAGACGGAGGGAGACAGAGGGAGACGGAGGAAGAGGGAGGGAGACGGAGGGAGAGAGACAGAGGGAGAGGGAGACAGGGAGGGAGACGGAGGGTGACAGAGGGGGGGAGGGAGGGCGACAGAGGGAGGGAGAGGGAGACAGGGAGGGAGACAGAGGGAGAGAGAGGGAGGTAGAGAGACAGGGAGAGATAGAGAGAGGGAGACAGAGAGAGACGGAGGGAGGGAGACGAAGGGAGGGAGATGGAGGGAAGGAGATGGAGGGAGGGAGGGAGATGGAGAGAGACGGAGGGAGGGAGACGGAGGGAGGGAGGGTGACAGAGGGAGGAAGGGAGATGGAGGAAGAGGGAGGGAGACGGAGGGAGGGAGACAGAGAGTGAGGGAGGTTGACAGAGGGAGAGGGACAGGGAGGGAGACAGAGGGAGTGAGACGGAGGTAGTGAGATGGAGACAGGGAGTGAGACGGAGACAGGGAGGGAGACGGAGACAGGGAGGGAGACGAGCCAGGGAGGGAGACGAGACAGGGAGGGAGACGAGACAGGGAGGGAGACGGAGGGAGACAGAGGAAGGGAGACAGAGGAAGTGAGACAGAGGGAGGGAGACAGACGGAGACAGGGAGGGAGACTGAGACAGGGAGGGAGACGGAGACAGGTGGAGGGAGATGGAGGGAGACGGAGGGAGATGGAGGGAGAGGGAGGGAGGGAGAGGGAGGGAGAGAGAGAGGGAGGAGGCGTCAGAGGGAGGGCGTCAGAGGGAGGGCGTCAGAGGGAGGGCGTCAGAAGGAGGGCGTCAGAGGGAGGGCGTCAGAGGGAGGGCGACAGAGGGAGGGCGACAGAGGGAGGGCGACAGAGGGAGGGCAACAGAGGGGACAGAGAGGGAGGAGGGAGACAGAGACAGAGAGGGAGGAGGTAGACAGAGAGGGAGGAGGGAGACAGAGAGGGAGGAGGGAGACAGAGGGAGAAGGGTGACGGAAGGAGAGAGACAGGGGGAGAGAGACAGGGGGAGAGAGAGAGAGGGAGGGGGAGGGAGGGAGAGGGAAGGGGAGAGAGGGAGAGGGAAGGGGAGAGAGGGAGAGGGAGTCGGAGAGAGGGAGGGAGAGGGGGAGGGAGGGGAAGGGAGAGGGGAGGGGAAGGGAGAGGGAAGGGAGAGGGGAGGGAGGGGAGAGGGAGAGAGAGAGAGATGTGTGTATGCCAGGTCTGGTGGCTCAGTGGATGAAGGCGTCTGCTGCAGGGACCTGTGTTCAACCTCATGGTCACAATTTTTTTTTGCTTTAGCCCTGCCCCCTCTGACCCCGCCCCCACCGGTGCGGCCCTCAGCCACAAACCACACTGTAAATTTGGCCCCCGAGAGAAAGTTTGTGAGTACCCCTGCTCTAGATTCTCATACCCAAAAAGCCAAAAAGTAAATAATAGGCCTAGGCGCCCCCATATCGAGCAGGGTAGTCCAAAAGATAGTATGGTCTACTAGATCCAAAGCGCTGCTCAAATCAGCAAAACAGAGATATAGTCTTCCGCCTTAGGCACGTGTATATTTGCCTATTTATAGGTCCACATTCACGCATTGCTCTAGGGTCCCCACACCTTTTCTAAAACCAAACTGTACCGGTGAAAGTATTTAGCAATCATATGCCCATTCTTCTAATCACTTTCGCCGATGAGTCTAACAATGAAATTAGCCGGTAATTCTTAGGATCTGATTTATTACCCTTCTTAAAAATTGGGACTATAATAGACATTCCCTATGTAGGCGGAATCACTGTTGTCGCAGCCATATTGAAGACTCTAGTTAAAATTGGGGCCCATAAACCGTCAGCGATCTTAAAAACATATACTGGCACCCCAACTGGGCCTGCGGCTTTGCCCCCTTTACTTTCCTTCAAGGCATGTGACACTTCTTGTATCGTAATGTCCTGGGGTAAGGGGGACCAGATCAACTGTTCCTTATTATGGGTAGTCGCCATTTCTGCCATCAGAGAGCTAAAAAGTTCTGTGAAATGAATAATTTGCTATCTGCTGTATTTTTGGCCCATGACAGTTTGGACCATGCTACATCTCAGAGTACTTTTTTCTGGCTAGAAGCACCTCTTTAAAATTAAATCTGAGAGATTTAATGAACAGATTATCTCTAGGTTGTCTACAAAGGGCCAGTTTCAATTCCCTAGAGGCTATAGTACATGCGTGGTCAAAACATCCTCTACGTTTGACATGGCCTATTTTATTCGGGTGGGTCATAAGTGCATCTACTATGTTGGCAATGACAGTAAAACTATAGAGTAAATGATTGGGGTGACCACATATTCCAGGCAACAAATGTTATTGTTATAACCCTTAGAGCAAATGTCATGCAAAATTTGGGTTGGGTCCACTCCATCCCACTTTATGTGGACCCCATTTGGTCGGTAATACGACTGAAAGGTGTATCACTGGTCTTGCCCCAGAAAAAAACCTGTCAATATAATACAGTATGGTCACTCAGGCCCAGGCTCACAACCCTTGGTATGGTACACCACTTTTATGCACTAGTTTATATTAAGATATGATCAATAACAGATGTAGAAGTTGGTATGGAGTCCCCATTGCTATAGCAAGTACATTTCAAGAAGTGTAAATCGAACTTGGTAATCAAGGAGTTCAATTGATCACCATAATCATTGTGAGGAAAGTGTAAACAACCAGCTCCATCCTCATCAGTGACCCCACATACCTGTGTAGCAGAAAGTAGGCATAAGTCAATGTTAAAATCTCCTGCCCAAATGAATATGAAGCTATTAGTTATGGACTGGAGTAAAGTCTCCAGCTCTCCCTTCAAGGGCTTAGACCACTTTACCCGGGTGTTATTAAAAAAGTATTATAAAAATGTACCAAAACTATGTCCCGGCCACCCCTAAATGTTAGCCATAAAATTAATGAATGAGGGCCTATAGTTGCTTTTTTCTTTATGCTTACTGGGAGCCTATTCGATATAAGGACCATAAACCCCCCTTTTGCCCTACCGCAAACGATTGCTCAGCCTCCAGCCAGTGTTTTGAAAACCCTCAAAATAGACAGGCGCAATACACCAAGTTTCTTGATTACATATTATATCCAAGTCACTTATAAACTCCACCCACCCTAGTGTACCCTGTTTTTCGCTAACCCTCCTAAATTCCAGGTCGCGATTTTGTAACTGCCCTCCATCCCTAAGCCAGTACTACTAGGAGATCACAAGTTAGATGAAGCAACTGCCAAGGGTATGGGATCCGCAGTGTCATTACAAAATGACAATGGGGCAACAGATATAATATCAGTAATAGTGTGGTTGCCCTTAATGACAGGGTTTGTATCCTCTTCCCTCCCTTCATGGGGTGAAAGCTTGCTTACTGTGTAATGCCCTGTCTAATGTCAATCAATGTCCTGGAGGTCTCTCAGTCTTTGCTATCTACTGGAAACCGCCAAAGGTTGGTATAAAGGGTGGTCTGGGACAGGGTAATTGGCTGTTGATCCTGCTCTATTCAAATGGGGCAGAGAGGACTGGAGGTGCCTGTAGAAAAAACCTAAGTGCTGTAATGATATGTTCTGTTCTAATTGTAGGTGACGTGCCACCTCTGTGAAAACTTCCTCTGCCCACCTTGGTTCTCTAAAATGAATTATGATACAATCCCCTTTAAAATGTTTTCTCAAAGGGCCAATCCAACTCACTCTCCTTGTAAACAAGATTTGGTGGGCATCCCCTACTGGGTATTGGCAATTCCTGTAAGCCAATGTACCACTCTGTTCTTTAATGAGTCATAGGATTCTATTTGGCTGGGACGCAAGGAGTGTGTATTGACTATGATTGCCACATAAGGGCAACTTTCTGGAGGTAAGTTAATGGTGACCTAAGCATCTGTTATATTGGCATTACTCTCCGTTACTAGTTTATTAACTCTTGAGGTATCACTATGTGTCAGATGCACATTATTTAGGCTGGATTGCTGTGGTTCTTGCTCTTCTTGGAATGTAGAAGTAAATAGTTGCTCACAATTCCTGGGGATGGATTCAGGCGTAACAACCACAATCTGTGGCTTCTCAATGCTAGCTCTAGATGTCACTATGCTAGCCGTCAGTGACTTAAAGGTTGTAGTTAGCACTGGTAACGTATTAGGCACCTCCTTTGATTTCCCCATAGAGGGGATAAAATGATGCGATCTAATCTGTTTCACCTTGGATATCAAGGACTCTAGCTTCTCTCAGATTGGTGCTAACAGGTCTTCCACCCTAGAGGTGATGCCCATTGTAAATCCCAAGGTACTTGTTCGTGTCACAGCCTCTGTACATGGTGGAATTATAGTCTGGGGGATATGTGATCCTCCAGTTATAACGATGGCCTTCTTACATTTCCTTATCCTTTTGGGAGTAGCGGGATGGTCTGAAGTTGTACAATTCTCTGAGCTAGGGGGTAATATTGCCTCATTGTTTGTCTGGATGGGTAAATTATTAGCAACACTAGGGCCATAAGTTTTTCTAGTCTGGATCTCTGTTATTGGTGGTATAGTTATTCCATCTACAGCGAGCCCAATAATCCCGCACCCAGTCCCTCCTCCTGTTGAGAGACGTCGTTCCACTATATCAATCTCTTCGGAGATCACATTAACCACCCGTACTAAGAAAGAATCAATGGTTGTCCGGGCATTATCAGATGCTGGAGGGACATTTGTTGCCTTACGTTTACCCACAAGAGCCTGTACTACTTGGAGAAAAGGAAAAAGTTATACAAGGAAATACAAGGAAAAGGGAAATAGAACACTTTATCAGGTTTATCACCAGCCTGTAGGATAAATTATAAAGACACAACAACCTATTGGTAGCGAAAATTCTCAAGAGTCCAAGAGATTGTAACTTAATTTTTGGGTGTATCACTTTGTGTTCCACTGCGATGGAAACAGCTCATCCAGTGCCCTATTAGAAGCTTAAAACAGTCTTTAAAACCAAGCAATTAAGACAGTTAGAAAACAGAACCTTATGATAAGTTTGGGCCTCAAATGTCAGAGGGGGGCCCAACCTGGCCTTCTCCGGTCAGTGACGGCAAGGGCGGGCCTGCGTATGTCCCCCGCAGCGGGGCCTTGCAGCTTCCTTTATGTGCCTCCAAGTGCCAGAGGATGATGCGGGAGGAAGCGGAGGATCATAGGAGCTGTGGTCCGTGCCCGAGCTCGGTAAAATCGGGTCTCGCGCAGAGGGGCCTTGCAGATGCCTTTAGCGCCCCCAAGCGCCAGAGGATGATGCGGGAGGAAGCGGATGAGCCTGGGAGCTGTGGTCCGTGCCCCGGCTCGGTAAAATCGGGTCTCACGAGGCAGGGCCTTGCAGCTGCTTTTATGCATCTCCAGATGCCAGTGGATGATATGGGAGGAAGCGGAGGAGCCTGGGACCTGTGGTCCGTACCCTGGCTTGTTAAAATCAGCTCTTTTTCCTTGACCTTTAGTTCTTTTCCTTGTAACCACATTGCATTGTGCTTGTAGATGACTGCATTTACTAGCATCTCTGGAGAGGTCGTGCCCGTGCTTGGACTCTGCTAAATAAAAAGAATATTTAAAATGTCATTTGCCCACATTTGCTTATGGCTTTAAGGTTCTGCTGGGAGCTCAGCTATAGAACGTTCAGATTCTAGTGTCTCTTATAATTTCCCTTATGCCTTTGGCTTTCTGCCTCACTGCAATTTGCTTGGAAGACCCTTCAGGGAATAAATGAGATGATGGTGATAGAGCGCAGGTCACCAGCTTGGGTTAAACACACACATACCTAAATACACACCTTGGCCTAGACCATTCAAACAAATGAGCTAGCAAACCCCGCTAATATCAATTTTTGAGTTTTACCTGTAATTTAATTTCACCTTTTCAAAATCTCACCAATTTGATCTCCTTAATAATTCCTTTCTTGAGGAATCAGATTTCTGAGATAGTTTAAGGCAGAAAATGACATTTAACTTACACTTGAAATAACCACAAACTCAAAAAGTTTAAAAAAACTTTCTCTAAATCAATAAGTTTGTGAGTTAGAATCAATTACAGCTTAAACACATTCTTCCAAAAGGCAAATTAAAGTCCAATAAAACAAAGGAAAAGAGAGAGAGCAGGTACAATGAAAGTTTTCACAGAATTATATTTACCTAAGGTGATAGATGAACCCAACTCTTTGAAGAGAGGCCAGATAGAATCTGCCAGGACAGGATGCAGACAGAGGATTGGACAGATTCGGATCAGGGAAGGTGACCTCTTCTAAGTAAAACGTCAGCGTCACACCCGTCTCTGATACTACTCTCCTCGGGTGTCCCTCTTTCGAAATCCCCTTCTTGTTGATTAGATTAGCGATCAGTATCTCAATTTCTCAAGCAGAGTTTCTGTCAGCAGCGTCTCGGACAAAGTCTGTAGCAGCATTCGTGTTGGGTCGGTGACGAGTCGGAATGACGGATCTGACAAGTCTGACAAAATTTCTAGTGAACTTACCTCAATTATACTATTCTGTATTCGTGTACCACCGCCAAAAATTGCAATATTCGTATTTTCCTCTATTCTGATTGGTCGGGCCGAGGAGGTGAGTTCATCACACCATATTAAAAGTAATAATTTCACTGTGGACTATTAGTCTACGTTTCCGACCCTTAATTTACTTTCCCATAGCTTTATTCCCACCCGCATTTCACATTATGATCAATACAAGTTATACATTTTATTCAAAATTGTTGCTTTCGTCCGGTTCAGGGTTTTACTTTCCCAGGCGTCTTCGCCTAATGTGGCCTTGGCTGTGATTCAAGTGTGTCATCCTAGTTTCTGGCAAGTTTCTATGCGCATGCACGCGAATCATGTGGGGTAGGGATTTCAGTCACCCTCCGAGGCCCAAACGTGAACTAATAATAAAGTCAGAAAAAGACATGTTAGAATGTGACAAAAAATGATTTCACTGTGTACCACTTATCTCTATTTCATCCCCATTTACTTATTTATTCTTTTCACATAAGTGCTTAGTAGAACTTACAGGTTCAGTTTAAGCGATAGCATGTGCATTACCATGTGAGTTTCAAGCGGCCATTTTAAAAGCTATTGCGCAGCTGCAAAGTTTTCCCACCAAGCGACAGAATGCATCATACTACGTAGATGCAGTAGACGCATGCGCAGAGACTTTCCCGCGTTTTTGACGGCCCTTTTAGACTCTCAGGTTACTTGTTAGTAATACACATAGGCAAGCGTCCACTAGATACAGTATGTTTGTATGTGATGCAATATTAATATTACAAAACG
This sequence comes from Triturus cristatus, assembly GCF_964204655.1. Taxonomy (NCBI): domain Eukaryota; kingdom Metazoa; phylum Chordata; class Amphibia; order Caudata; family Salamandridae; genus Triturus; species Triturus cristatus. Next base: position 801,339,277 of record NC_140588.1, on the reverse strand, counting down.
TGTTGGTTACGTGGTTGCATGTCATTTGAGAGGATTGCATACAAGGAAGTTTCTTTAAATACGAAACCTTGCTCCATCAATCCCCTCTCTGATGGCATTTAATGCCATCACTAATGTCTACTAAATCAGATGGCAACTTTACACATCTCATTTTTTTCTTCAACCCTTTCATTCCTTTCTTTCTCCCCCTTACACTGTAATCCTCTCATTCTTTTGTAAAATTCTCCTTTTAATTCTTCTAGTGGTATTTCCTCAAATTTTCTTTTCTTACCTCTTTCATTCAATTCATATTTCTTTCTCCCTTTGCAGCATTTATGCCAAAACATTATTGCTAATACTAAGTGTTATTCTCATTATTGGCTGTATTATATGGCCTAGAATACCATTACCTATGTTAGAAAACCTACTATCTAAACTAGAAATGCTATTTGTCAACTTCTTTCAAACATTTTTAACTTTCAGTGGTTTCAACTCTTCTTCTAATTTTGTAATATTTTTAATGTATTTCCCAATTTCAACGCTTTTATCTGGAATATACATGCAACAATGTGGCGTTTTCAATAATGTACAGACTCCACCCTCTTTTGCCAATAGTATGTCAAGAGCAAGTTGATTTTGCATAACCACAGATCTGACTGCAACTAATTCAGTGTTGATCATTAAAAATCCTCCGGCAGTGTCAGTATATAACTGATCAACTACTGTAGATAACTGACAAATCTTCCGTTAATTTAGAAGAACTCCCACTGAAGGTATCAATGCTCCAAAAATGTCACCTACTATTTCTGAAAAACTAGCTCTTTTTACTTGTGTTAGTTCATTATTGACTTCATTGCTTCCAGTGATTCTCTTTACATGATAAATTTTGGGGAATACCATTCCAAAATAGCAACTCCCATACAGTGGTCAGGCAGCCTAAAATAGGCTTTATTGCCACACACATAATAGATTCCAGGAAATACTGGATCCGTTCCTCCATTTAGTCCCCATCCCCCAATTACTAAGAAATTATGTTCACATTCACTAGAACCAATAAACACATTGTTATATTCGGTCTTTAACCTATGAAGACAGATTTGTCCCTTCTTTTCAAAATCTAAAGACATTACAGCATGAGTCTTGCCATTTGCATAATGCTCTTCCTCCTCAGCCCATTTAGGTATCTGTGGTTTAGGTTCAGCAACTCTCCTTTGAAAATCCTGTCTCCTTGTCTCAACTAAATTCAAAAATATTTTCTCTTCTTCATGCACTTTACAAGTTAAATTGTGCTTATGTGCTTCAGCTATATCTATTGCTTTCATTGTTAGAAAATCTTCACCCATAAATTGTGAGTCTCTCGTTCTAAGGACAGGGTTCATGCTTTTTCGCATAGGAACCTCAGAAAAGTTCACATCTACATTAGAATAATAATACTGCAATTTCCCTATTCTATAGAATAAACTTGCTAAAACGCTACACGAAATACCATATGTCAATGGTAAATGATGACATGTTACTCCTTCTGCTACAGATGCGGGTAATTTCATACATACATAGCAATCACTAACCTCCATGGCTTCTACATATTGTACTAACAAGTTGGTAAAAACATTCAAGTCTGTATCATTTTTATTAATAGTGCGATGTAAATCTAACTCATCTGGTGCTTCCAATTCTACTTTGTCTCCTTTGATGGTATCTACCTTTCCATGTGTCTTAGTGCTATTTTGTACATTTGTAACCATCAAATAAGGAATGGCCATGGTTAGTACTAACCATATTATGAGTACTAAAAATATACTACCTATACATATTCTACAACATTTCTTTACACAATTTGGTTTTCCAGCAGCTCTATTGTCAGCCATTTACCAAATGGGATAAGAAGATCTTTCTTCTTAACTAAAAAAGGGAAATTCTTTTCAGGTTGGCCTCACTTCTTCATCAATTGGTTCTGCATTTAAGCTTTCATCATCTTCTCCAATTACTTCCAAATTTTCGAAATCTTCAAGAATAACATATGTCAATTTGGGACCCTTGAATTTATTATTTTCAATCTTGGACTTAGTCGTTTTGGTACTTCAGTTGACGGTCCAGATTGATTGGAAACTTTGTCTACTTGTTCTGGTTCCTCTGTTATGGGTTTAAACCGGTACTCCACTCTCTTGATAACACTAGGCCAATTATCGCCTCTCCTGATTCTTTTAGCTTGCACTGCGCTTTCCCTTTCTTCGAGTGTTCTTTTATTTTCACTAAGTTGTGGCACAAGTTGATTATTTTTGTTTTCCGAATCCCTCTCTACCTGACCTTGTCCAGGGCTTATTATTTTGATGTCTCCTGCCTGGATGAGTTCTTCTTCCCTAATCTGACCCTGTTCAGGTTCAGTTTTACTTGGCTTTTCTTCTTCATTTACCTGAACTTGTTTGACTTTGCCTGTCTGGTCCCGCTCAGGCATTTTTGTGTCTTGATTTGCTTCTGCCTGAACGTTTTTTCTAAGACCTATCTGTCCCTCCTCAGACACCGGGGCTGTAACTTCAACCTCGTCTGTCTGAGTAAATTGCTCTTTCCTTATCTGGTCCTGCTCAGGTTCCCTAACAATCGTGGTTTCACTTACCTGAGCGTATTCTTCTGTTACTACCTGGTCCTCACTCTTTTCCTAACTAGCTAATCTAGTTTGGCTCCTTGTTCTTACAATTTCTTCAGGTATCTCAACTATTGGGATCCAATCATCTTGACTGGTGCTTGGTTGTTCCTGCTCAGCTACTTCAGGATTTATTATTCGTGATCCTTCAGCTGTACAACCTTCAGCTCCTTCACCTGCTTGAGTCTGTTGAGGTTCTTCTTCATCTGGTGCTGGTACTCTTTTAGTATGACTTGCATGAATCCAATTAGGCAAATCTGCACATATTACTGCTGTTGTTGTAACCAATATAACCTGATGTGGTTTTTCTCACCTTGGTGCTAGGCACGATTCTCGAATATGATTCTTCACTACAACCCAGTCACCGGGATTCAGATCATGCGCTAGGTTCGGCTGCCTGGGGACTGCGTCTTCTCCAACCTTGTGAGATATAGAATGCACTTGGTCAGCCAACTCTTTGCAATACTCCAGTACCAAATCATCAGTTATATTTAACAGCTTGTGTCCTGGTATACATGCCTGCCTCATTGTTCTTCCCATGATAATTTCATGGGGACTCAATCCAGTATTCTTGTCTGGAATACTTCTAAGTCCCATTAGAATGAGAGATAAAGCATCAGGCCAATCCAGTAGAGTGGATGCATACACCTTTCTCAGCCTTGACTTAATTGTGCCATTCAATTGCTCTACCACTCCAGATGGGCGGTATGCACAGTGCAGCTTTTGTTCAATTTTGAATGCTTCGCAAATTAATCAAATTATTTCATTATTAAAATGAGATCCTCGGTCTGATTCAATAGTTACTGGAAAAGTGAAACGTGATATAAACTCTCTTAATAGGAGTTTGGCCACTGTCAAGCTGTCATTCCTTCTGGTGGGGTATGCCTCCACCCACTATGAAAATAGACAAATGATAACAAGTACATATTTTATTCCTCGACAAACAGGCAACTGAATGAAATCAATTTGAAGTCTTATAAAGGGACCTTCAGCTGTTCCAATTTTCCCCGTATAGACTACTGTTTTCTTGCCGGGATTCATTTGTTGACATGTCAAGCATCTTTGGCAAAGACTCTCTGCAATGTTCCTGAACCTTGGATTAAACCAATCTCATCTGAAGTGTCTAATCATTGCATCTCTGCCTATGTGGGTGTCTCCATGATGCATCCTAGCCATGGGTGCAAGCATACAATCTGGCAATACAGGTCTGTTATCTAATTAAACCCATACACCATCTTCTGCCCTTCTCTGACAACCAATTTTCTCCCACTCTTCTCTTTCCTTTGTCTCTGCTTCATCTTGGAGTTCTCTTATCTCTCTCCATGTTTGTAATCCTGACAACAGCATAAGTCGGCAGCTGATTCCACAATTTTCAACTATCCTGTTTACTGCCATTTGAAATTTTGTGCAGTGTTGGGCAACCTGGTCAGCATATCGATTACCTGCAGTCACACGGTCATTTCCTGACTAGTGTGCGGCACATTTGACCACTGCCACTTCTTTTGGTAATTGTATTGCTTCAAGCAACTTTTTTACAAAATTTCCATTTTTAATGGGAGACCCTGAAGAAGTCAGGAAGTCTCGCTGCATCCAGAGCTGGCCAAAGTCATGCACAACCCCGTAACCATACTGACTATCAGTGTAAATGGTTACTCTCCAATTTTTCCCATTTTTGCAAGCTTTAATTAAAGCTATCAATTTGGCTACTTGTGCAGACTTGACTCCTGGTAAATAGGATGCTTCGACTATTCCAGCCGATGTACATACGGTATAAGCAGCACTCAACCCTCCCTCCTCATGGCGCATACATGAGCCATCTACAAAAAGTTCGTGCTCAGCATCTCTCAAAGGCTCATCCTGTATCTCTGGTTGGGGTTTGGTACTGAGTTCTGTTACATCAAGACATTCGTGTTCAGCTTCATCTTTCACTTCCTCATTGTATGGGTCTGGTAACAAGGTAGCTGGGTTAAGAATGGTACATCTAATTATGGTCACATTTTCTGCTCCCAATATGATCCTTTCATATTTGGTTAATCTGCTCGGAGTGAGATACTGAGTTTGAGTTCTTGTTAGCAGAATTTCAATTGCATGAGGGACGTATACCTTAACAGGATGTCCCATTACAATTTTTGTTCTATACTTACACACATTGCAGCCACAGCTTTTAAGCTTCCTGGCAATGCAGATGCTGCAGGATCTAAGGTAGCAGAAAAGTATGCCACTGGATGTCGCATTAGACCATGTCTCTGTGTTAAAACTGAGAGGGCACAGTTATCTCTCTCACAACAGAACAATGCAAATTCTTTCGAATAATCTGGCATACCTAGAGCAGGTGCTTCACATAAAGAATTTCGCAATTTTACAAAAGATTGCATGCTCAGATCATCCCACTCTACTGGGTCTTTTGCTCGTTTCTTTGCCATTTGTATGAAGGGTTTTGCCAGTAGAAAAACCCCTACAATCCATTGCCTGCAATATCCCACAACACCAAGAAACATTCTTATTTCTTTTTGTGACTGTGGTAGTTTAATTTGCTTTATTATTTTTATTCTCTCAGTGGTCACTCTTCTTAATCCTCATTCTATTTGGTGTCCTAAATACTTTACTTCATTTCTGCAGAATTGCAATTTTTCAGGGGACACTTTATGTCCACCTTTTGCTAGATGGTTCAATAGGGCAATGGTATCGGTTACACAATCACTCCTTGTTTTAGACGTGACCAATAGGTCATCAATATACTGCACCAGGACTGATTCCCGGGGCAGCACCAATGGCTCAAGGCATTTTTTCAAAATTTGGTTAAAAATTGAACGGCTTTCTGTGTACCCTTGAGGAACGCGATTCAAAACATAGATATGATCCTCAAATTTAAAGGAAAATAAAAACTGGCTATCAGGATGTAGTGGGATGGAGAAAAAAGCATAGCATAAATCAATACCAGTAAACCATCTTGCATTCCATGGTATTTGGTACACAATCACTGCAGGGTTGGGTACTATAGGACAACATGGCACAACAATCTTGTTTATTTTTCTTAAATCTTGAACTACCCTATATTTTCCTCCTGGTTTCTTAATGCCAATTATAGGTGAATTACAGGGACTACTCATGATTTCCTTTAAGATGCCCTGTTCAACCATTCGATCAGTCCCTGCTGCAACACCAGCCTTTACTTTGTCGAGTATTTGGATAGACTGCACCTTCTTTCACAGTCACTTTAACAGGGTCTACGTCTGTCATTACCCCTACTACTTTTCCTGTAAAATCCCATACTTCAGGATTCACTGTTGTTTTGACCTCATTGGGAAAGTCGTCTTTGGTCATCACTGAATATAATTCATCTACCCCTGTTCCTTGTTTGGCTAACATGATTTTATATATTCCATCTTCATCAGGGGTCTGAATGGCAACACCATCCGGTGTGCAAAATATGGTGCAATTCATTTTGCTCAACAAGTCCCTTCCCAATAAATTTAAAGGACTAGAATTGCACACTACAAACTTGTGCATTTCTTTAAAATTTCCAATGCACACTTCCATTGGTTTTGTAATAGGGGTCCTAATTTGTTTATTAGAAATGCCCACTACTTGGATCGCTTCTCCCGAGAGGGATAGGTTTGGGATGTCTGCTGTTCTCACAGTAGAACAGGTAGCACCAGTGTCCAACAAAAAGGTAATGTCATTTCCTTTGACCCTTCCATTAATGTATGGACCTGACTGAACTACCGGTAAGGATGCGCCAAGTATGCACTCCTCTTTCTCCCCTCTCAGGCACCGTCATTGATCTTGATCTCCAAAATATGCATCCTGCAAAATAAACTGCGATGTTACATAGTTTTTCTTACCACTTCCTTCTTGGAATCCTGTGTCCGCACTGTACTTGACTTGACTCACAAAATTTGGCAAAGGGGCAGGTGGCAATTGACTCTGTAGGTTTACAACCTGCTGAGGTTGATTAATTAGCACCTCATTCTGCGTCTGTGGATTTAAATGTTGATTTGGGCAATTATTATGTTGTATGCTTTTACACTCGTTCTTCCAATGCCCCAATTTTCCGCAGCCATGACAGGGGAACCTTTTCTTGGCCTCTTCTCTACTTAACCGCCCTTTCGGTTTACCCCCATTATTTTCCCCCTGACCTTGCACCCTTCCTGTATTTCCTGCCTGATTTTGTAACTGGAGTTCTTGCTGTTCTGCTAATTTCACTTGAGCCCACATCACTTTGTCTTCTAAATTCTTTCATCTATTGTGAATTTAATCTCCACAATATTATGCATATTTTAAAATCTCTTCTATTGGCTTTGCTTGCCAGCATAAATTCTGCTGCTTAATCACTTCAGATATTTCTTTTCGTAACCCTGACACAAACCAATACACAAAATGCATCATGTCCTTATCCCCAATACTCTCAAATCCACTATACTGTCTGAATACCTGTAGGAGGCGCTCATAATATGCATGTACAGACTCATCTTTTTCCTAGGTTGTTCTATCTATTTTTATCCAACCTGTTTCCTTTGGGGGAATTTTACCTTTTAAGAAAGTTATTACTTGGTTATTGAAGTGTGATGCCAAAGAACAATGACCATATGCGGGATACAACAGTTATATTTCTTCATAACCTCCTCTGATGAAGCTCCTGTTTTCTCATTTCTCGGGTACTCATCATTAGGCCAATCGACTGTAATTTTACATTCAGTCCACAAATCAGCAGGCACCACTATATCAAAGAGACCATCTAAATCTTTCAACAAAACTTTCGATACTTTCACAAACCTTTCAACTTGCCTGTACCATTCCACTGGTTTTTCTCTCAACTTGGAAAATCATTTGTAAATGATAATATATCCTGTCAGGTCCATGGGACATGTACATATCATCCTCCTCCTGGAACCTCTCTCATTGGGTACAACCTTTCTGCCTTCTCTGTTTCTTTAACTAAATATTCAGATGTTACCTGATTTGCCTCGGCTTCCTCTTTTTTCTTTGACCACTGAACTTTCCATCTGTCTAAATCTCCCCATTTCTGCAATATAGTCAATAATTCTTTAGCCTGTAATTTTCTTCCTAACACATTCATATTTTCTAAATCCTTATCAGAAAATTCTGCTCTATAAGGTTTTTGCAATACTTTAGATCGCCCTATTTCTATACCCATTTCAGAGGCTAAATGTACCAGTTTATCATGAAATGTTTTTGTGTTTCGGGTTATGCTTCTGCAAATGAATAGCAATTCTTCCTCATTATAGGTATTTAACCTATCTAGTCCTACATTCCCAGTTATCATTTCCTCTAATTCAACTCTCAATTTGAATATGTCTAATATTTTTGGTGGTGAATTTGGTTTCTCTATTTCTTGTACCTATCATTCTATTTCTTCTGGGGTTACTATTGTGGTACTTTTCGTTCCAACCGATGTCTCTATTCGTACCTCTTTTGATTCTTCTAGGTGTGTCATTTATTTGCCCTCTTATTGGTAAGTCCATTAATGAAATTACAGACTCACATTCACTAGGTTGGTCATCAACTACTAGCTTCTCTTTTCTTGGCTCAATAATGGGTGTAGTCATGACATGTGTTTTAGAACAATTTGATGTATCCCCGTACAGTGGGACAACAGGACCAATAGTGACAGGTATAGTCAGGGCTTCGGGATGTGCGTCTAACTGTGTTATCTTCAGTATTAATTCATCTCTATTTTTATTTATTGCTTCTCTTTCTTTTTCCTGAAGTACCCTTTCCACTGTTTTCTCATGTACTATTTGTGGCACCAAGGGTGCATCTAAAATCGGAGCACTCGGGGTAGTTCTATTAGGTCTTTCTTGATAGGGTGCCGGATTTTTCATTAAAATATCTTCTAAATGATCATCTTCTGAGTCCCCGAAACCAGTTAATATTAAATGCTTTTTCTTTTCTGTGCACTTTCCTCCAGTCTGTTCCTCTGCCACCAATACAGGATATAACACTTTAGTTAACATAGCCTGTCTCCATTGTTTCATCTGCTTATCTCGAGTTTCACGTGGAAATTTTGGAAAATATATCTGCTCAAATTTCTGTCACTCCTGGGTCTCTCTCGCTCAAATGCTTCAGTCTCCCATTCTTCTAGTGCTTCATACTGAGTTAATCTGGGTCTTTGTTCTAATTCATTCATTATAGTGTGTAGGTTATGTAAAATTCTTCCATTAAATGTTCCGTACTCTGGGAATGCCAGTATTCCATCATCTTTTGTATATTCTACCCAATTTTCTATCCATACACAAGTATGATAACCTCTCTCTACCATCATATAGGATGCGGGAGTTTTCGGTGGAGAAATGAGAATTCCCTCTCTAGTTTTAATGGGCTTATCCTGTTTAAAATAATTCTTAATTCTCTACATAAATGAAATTTTTCTTTTCTCTCCATACGTTTTGCGTGATCTTCCTTTTATGTACTGTTCGTGGGCAAAACCTAAATATCTTCTATCTGGGCGAGTCCCTATTAATGTCGGATCGTGCATACAAGTTCTAGTATCTATTATTATTCTTGGGGACTCTATGGTTACGACCAATCAATTATCAGCTCTTACTTTAATGACTCCCCAATACCTGTGCAACTTCTTATTCTCTTAACCACTCGAATTTCCTTTTGCTTATGCGTTCAACCAATACTAGCACAGCTCTCATTGACGTCAGTATTACTCCTCACTACTGACCCCTCCTTTACAATTCTTCACGTCAGTCACATGCCCGCTGTTTTAACCAATCCCAGCGCGGCTATCTGTGACAACAGTGACGCACTCATAACTAACCCCTCCTTTGCAAAGTAATACGATAAATTATTTTCTCACAATTTTACATATAATGTTCATTAATCAACAACATAAACACATTAGCCACTGTCTGATCCTCTAAATTCAAAGAATAGTCAACTTTTTACTGCGAGCAAACCTTTTCTGCTTACTCTTCACACACTACGAGTAAAACCCTTCCGCTTACTCTTCACACACTATGAGTAAAACGTTCCGCTTACTCTTCACACAAGCATCAGAGAACCTGCTACTCCTTCAGTATTATCCTTTCTAGGTGATATAAGACCAAAGTTTCACCAGTGGACTCCCTTGCTACCAATTACTCTCCATTTTATATGAAAGAAAATAATCCCTAAATCAGTGCTTCTAGTCCTGCGTAACTTTCAGCACTTTCATGATCCAGACAAGTAACCTCACTGCGGTATGGCTTCCATTCGCCACCCACTATTCAATTTTCCCGGGAAATTCCCGACAACATAAAACAATACATAAACATTTAATGAATAGTGTTTGTTAATGCATAAATCAAATCACTCATTCCACAATATTTTCTACCTAACTAACTGGAACCTAACCATGCCTCTGCTACCAAAAGAAAAACTGATAGAGCGCGGGTCATCAGCTCGGGTTAAACACACACATACCTAAATACTCACCTGGGCCCAGACCATTCACACAAATGAGCTAGCAAACCCCACTGATATCAATTTTTGAGTTTTACCTGTAATTTAATTTCACCTTCACCAAATCTTACCAATTATATCTCCTTAATAATTCCTTTCTTGATGAATCAGGTTTCTGAGATCGTTTAAGATAGAAAATGACATTTAACTTAAACTTAAAATAACCACAAACTCAAAAAGTTTTTAAAAACTTTATCTAAATCAAGAATTTTGTGAGTCAGAATGAATTACAGCTCAAACACATTCTTCCAAGAGGCAAATAAAGTCAAATAAAACAAAGTCATAATAATGATCAATGAAGACGGTACCTGGAAAAAGGGAAAAGAGAAAGAGCAGGTACAATGACAGTTTTTGCAGAATTATATTTACCTAAGGTGATAGATGAACCCAACTCTTTGAAGATAGGCCAGATAGAATCTGCCAGGACAGGATGCAGACAGAGGATTGGACAGATTCGGATCTGGGAAGGTGACCTCTTCTAAGTGCAACGCCAACGTCGCACCCCTCTCTGATACTACTCTCCGTGGGTGTCCCTCTTCCGAAATCCCCTTCTAGATGATTAGATTAGCGATCAGTATCTCAATTTCTCGAGCTGAGTTTCTGAGACAGCGTCTCGGACAGAGTCTGTAGCAGCATACGTGTTGGGTCGGTGACGAGTCGGAATGACAGGTGTGACAAAATGTCTAGTTAACTTACCTCAATTATACTATTCTGTATTCGTGTACCACCCCCAAAAATTGCAATATCCGTGTTTTCCCCTATTCTGATTGGTCTGGGCGAGGAGGTGAGTTCATCACACCATATTAAAAGTAATAATTTCACTGTGGACTATTATTCTACGTTTCCGACCCTTAATTTACCTTCCCATAGCTTTATTCCCACCCGCATTTCACATTATGATCAATCCAAGTTATACATTTTATTTAAAATTGTTACTTTCGTCCGGTTCAGGGTTTTACTTTCCCAGGCGTCTTCGCCTAATGTGGCCTTGGCTGTGATTCAAGTGTGTCATCCTAGTTTCCGGCAAGTTTCTATACGCATGCGCTCGGATCATGTGGGGTAGGAATTTCAGTCACCATCCGAGGCCCAAACGTGAACTAATAATAAAGTCAGAAAAATACATGTTAGAATGTGACAATAAATGATTTGACTGTATAACACTTATCTCTATTGTATCCCCATTTACTTATTTATTCATTTTCGCATTAGCGCTTAGTAGAACTTATAGGTTTAGTTTAAGCGATAGCATATGCATTACTATGTGAGTTTCAAGCGTCCATTTTTAAAGCTCTTGCGCAGCTGCAAAGTTTTCCCACCAAGCGACAGAATGCGTCATACTACGTAGATGCAGTAGACGCATGCGCAGAGACTTTCCCGTTTTTTTTACGACCATTTTAGACTCTCAGGTTACTTGTTATAATTCACATAGGCAAGCGTCCCCTAGATACAGTATGTTCTATGTGATGCAATATTAATATTACAAAACGTGTTGGTTACGTAGTTACATGTCATTTGAGAGGATTGCATACAAGCAAGTTTCTTTAAATATGAAACCTTGCTCCATCAATGGTGCGTGTGCAGGTCCCACAAGGTAACCTTGAATGTAATATACACTGAGGAACAACTGGACTGATATTTTGTTGAGCAATAGGAGGTTAGAAGGAGTTTATATCAGCATATGTTCATGGCAGATCGTGGTTATGTATATAGACCCTAGATATAAGCCCTCAAGGCATTACATTGGCTGCCCATTACAAAAAGGGTTTTGTTTAAAGTACTGTTAATTACTTTTAGAGCTGTTCACAACCTAGGCCCGTCCTATCTGAGGAAAAAATTCAGCAGATACTGTCCAACCAGAGCACTGCGTTCTTCAACGGCCAACCTGCTTACCGTCCCGAGTTTCAGACTCAAAACTCGAGGGGGCAAATCTCTGGCGGTACTGGGAGCAAAAGCATGGAATACTCTTCCCCCCCAGTTGAGATTACTGGATAGCGACATAGACTTCCGTAAACATCTAAAAACCTGGATCTTTAATCTCCAAGATATAACTGCCAGAAGCCTAGTGTAATTCGGGTTCTCGGTCAAGTAAGCATAGGGACTACCTAACATCTGGTGGTCCTTTCTGGGCGCCTAGATGCTCCTTGGAGCGATTGTCGCGCGATACAAATTGGCACTTACATTACATTACATTACATATATTCCTCATGGTCTATCAGTACAAAGGATGCAAGGCATGCATTGGTCTTCCCACTGAAATGAGAGTGAAATCTCGTGGAAGAGCAACATATGATGTTGTTTAGGAAGCAGCTTGGCAGCACCCAAGAGTGGGTTCCTCTCTTACAAATCACAGAGCAGTAAGGAAAACTAGAGTGTTAAGCATACGAGTGACATATTCTATGGAATTCAAGGAGATTTTGTCTCTTTTCCTCCTGCATGTATTTGTTGCCCATCAGTCAGCAAACACATGGCTTAACATAGGTCCTGCAGCCCCTGCAGCAAAGAGTTGGCCCCACCCTCTGGGGATCTCCATTCAGTCTAAAACCTATGGATATTTGTGAGATACAGGAGTCTAGGGGGCTCTCATCACATTCTGCAGAGGGTGCATAATTTTGCGTTGTGTCACTCCTGCATGACAAAAAGGCAGTGCTTTGGAGGGCACAGGCATACTGTGAAGCATTACAATGAACTAGTGACTTGCTAGTTTCTTTCTCTTTTGCTATAATCCAACAGTATTCTTTGAGGCTAAGTGATACCCGCATATCAGTCAGTTATACCACAGGCATATGCCTGGTATCAGCTTCACTCCACCTCTCTCGAGCATGGGCAAAAAGATTGAGGTATTTGAGACAATAGCAGAAAAAGGACATAAACCCAAGATAAAGAAGACACCTATACAGTTTTAGCATAAGCAAACGTAGAGATATCGAGCCGCTCAATAAGAATAATAGACTGAGTGCACAACCTGCTGGTAAAGGCAGAGCTATTGTGGTGGTGGATACCCAGTATTATATCAGAAAGATGAAGAGCAAGAGGAATTACCTGTGAGCAGGGCTGCACCAAAATAAACATCGCCACTCAACTGCAGCTGATCTCTGAGAATGAAAAAAATAATTGTAGAATAATTCAAATTAATTTATTCCAGAAATGCATGGCTAACAGAAAGTCCACAAAAAGATGGAAGATCCACCAATTAGACCTATTATTAGGGGGATTCATTCTGTGCCAGAACCACTGTCTCAATATAACTTTTTCATGACACCGCCTATTTCTAAACTATCCTTGTAATCATTATATCGAAATTGGAAGATATGCACACAACTCTCAGTGCCAGTGCTTTGTTACACATAACATTGCTGCTCTGCACATAAATATTCCACAAGGACCAGCTTTAGTAGGTATTCGTATTTTCTCCAGAAAAATACCGGCTCCTTTCGAGGTTCCCTACACTTCATTGTGAACAGTGTAGAAATGATACTCTGCAATAACTTTTTATGTTACAGGAAACAAGGGTCAACTTCGTTTAGGGGCCACAAGTTTATAAAATCTGTATGCAGTTAAAAGAAATATGTATAAAATGAAATCACTCCTTTGTCTGAAAATTTCAAAAATGTATCTAGATCTAAGGACAACATCTTTTTTTGTGTGAAATGATACGCAAAATAATCTGAAGTCATTCTCAGATTGACTTGGGGTCAGATTATGAGTACAAAGATCCATAGGATGCCTGTACTCACGGTGGAGGTGCGGTGGCGGTCAGGGACTGCCACACGTGCGATCCGACGGCTGAATTACGAGTTCAGCGTTGGTTGTGCAGCGGTCAAGGGACGCAATACGGTTGGCGGTGCCACTGCGGCACCACCAAGCATTTTACGACTTTTCCCACAACCAGTCTTTCATGGCGGCGAGCCCGCCATGAAAAGTGTGGTGATGGGGAAAGAAAGTGGGCCCTATGGGGCAACCTATTGCCCCTGTGCATGAGGATGCATGTATGGGGTCACATGTATACCCCCTGTATGCATGCACCCCCAGTACATGCCATGCTGTTACTGGATGTGGCACTCCCATTGTGGTGCTTTTTGAAAAAGGCACAGCCATAGGACCGCTGTGCCGAACTACCGCCAGACTACAAAACAAACTCATAATCTAGCGGGCGGCTGGCTGTCTACTTTGGCGGTCTGGGATCGGGGTGCTGGCATGGCGGACTGCTCCCAGACCACCTAAGTCATATTCAGGCCCTTAATGTTTTTGATCCAAATTCATTGTTTACATCTCACATCTCAGAGGAGCAGGTGCTGTTCATGGACAGTTTCATGAAGCATGGTTGGGGAATCTGCACACAAATTACAAAGGTATGTCAATAACAAAGGTATGTAGATTGCATTTTCAAAGAAGCCATCCAAGTAGTTAAAACCAATTAGATCTTTAAGAAGTTATAACAGTTGAGAAGGCACCACACTTCAGTTGAGGGTCACTGTCATGTGCCAAGAGGTTGACTATAAAACTAATGTCATAATGATTTCCCCAAAAAACATCCGCTGAGTACTTAAATGAGCCAGGTATCATAATCGAGAGGCTGTTCAAAACTTGGCATTAGGAAGTGTCCTAAGGAAATCAGAATAATCAGTGTCACCACTTTCAGTCAAATCAGTGACGAATTAAACAATATAGTTAACAGATGTCCCAGTCTCAAATCAACTTTTTTGACCCTATTTGAGATATATACCTAATTGGGCTAGAAGCTTATGGGCCTCACTGAAGCAGCCAGCTACCCAATGTCTACTGAGGGGTCTTGATCCCTGAAAGCACAGTCCAGGCTACACCAAGTGAAGTAAGTGAAAGACTTCTACACTAACTCTAACTCTGATGCCACTGCACAACCGGAAGTCATATATGTGTGTGTATATATATATACACATATATACATATATATATATGTGTATATATGTGTATATATATATATATATAATATAATATATATATATATATATATATATATATATATATATATATATATATATATATATATTTCATTTCAAAGATGCGGCACTCGGAAAGGAGATATTTCCAAAAACGAATTTATTAGTAACACAGCTCAACCAACGCGTTTCAGCCGACACGGCCTTGCTCACGGTCAGTAAGTCCTTCTTCTATAGCACTATATGTACGCCCAGCTGGCCTCAATGTGGCATTTTGGGAGTTGTAGTGCAGTCAATACAAGGTTGTACTTTTTTAATACAAGGTTGTACTTTTTTAACCAAAGGAAACTAAATCTCATACTGTTATTAACAGGAAAATGAATTAGCATCAGCACGTCATGATGCTAATTCATTTTCCTGTTAATAACAGTATGAGATTTAGTTTCCTTTGGTTAAAAAAGTACAACCTTGTATTAAAAAAGTACAACCTTGTATTGACTGCACTACAACTCCCAAAATGCCACATTGAGGCCAGCTGGGCGTATATATAGTGCTATAGAAGAAGGACTTACTGACCGTGAGCAAGGCCGTGTCGGCTGAAACGCGTTGGTTGAGCTGTGTTACTAATAAATACGTTTTTGGAAATATCTCCTTTCCGAGTGCCGCATCTTTGAAATGAAATAGTGGTTTTTGTGGCCAGGATCCGGCCCGTATGCAGAGCACCCGCTGGTTGTGTGCCCCGGAATGTGGATCCCTTTGCTTGGATATATTTGAATCCGTGAGCACGCGAGAGTGCCCGCCTTCACGCAGAAAAGAAGTAGCTCGCTTTGGGAACGAAGCGCCGTAGGACGGAGCCGGAGGACGCCGCCCGTACGTAAGCCTTCACCAAGGTGAGTGACACTTGCCTGATATTTAGCGCATTTCTCGAAGCGGCCATTGTTTTGAAGTTGGACGCAAACGACCCGATCTGTGTATTCACACAGCGGGAGCCTCCTCTCAAACCGGCAGGAAAGTGAGACCAAACCAATTACACAAGTGTACCGGAATTACACAGCTCAAAGTGTTTTTCGATTTGTAGACACAGGAGAATGGAAGCTCGCGAAGGCAAACGAGCAACAACAGCGGCAACACTGTTTAAAATTGTTGAAAGTACAGAAGGGGACGCTGTCAGAGAACCAATCCCATCAGTTGATCTAACGATCAAACAGCAATTTAATAAAGCAGAAAGATTATATAGGAAGGAGATAAACAAGAGTTGGGAGATACTTGCCCTTGAGAACTATATAGAAGTCAAGAGAGTACCAAGAGGGCTACGCATTTTCACAATGCCCACGCATCCGGACACCAAAATTGAACTTCTTGAGGAATGGGCAGAAAACAACGCCCAGTGTTCTTTGAATATGATGCGAATCCTAATTAAGCATGCAAAAATCGACCTAACAGATATAACAAATCAGCTAGAAGAATTGGAGACACTAATACAAGCACACACGAATTTGGAGGAAATTGCAAAATTGCGTAAAGACATGGAATCAAGATTAGAAAAATATGAGAATGAAATTCAAGAGCGGAAAAAAAGCAAATTCATTAGAGATGAGCAAGATTATCGGCATGGAAGAATCCTAACATTTGCTAAACGGTTTGAAACCTTAAAGAAAAATTACCCAGTAAATACATTGGGAACTACAGGCAGTACCACGGCAAGTGAATCGGACCTCAGTGAAGGAGAACTAAGTACTGGGGCAATACCAGGACCAAAAACCAATTTTTTAGAGGAAATGCGCCTGATGCATGTAGACCAAACCCTAACACGAGGAAGAGGCCGCGGACGGTACCAGAATCGCGGACGAGGAAGGGGAGAGAATGTCTCGCAAGCACCAGAAAAACCAGACGCGCAAAGCGCAAGAAGGCAATATCCACTACGAAGCCGAAAATGAATGATGTAAATCTAATCATTAATCTTTCAAAGCACATATTGACACCGGAAGAAGAATCCGCATTAAACAAAGGATTATCTTTTTGTCCAGAGAGCCACTTTGATCACACACAAGTGAGAATAGATCTATACAAATATATCCGCAAGCTCAAACTAGCTAAAGTCCATGCCAATCAAACCTCCAAAAAAACTACTAATGTTCATGCACAAAATAATGAGCACACATCAAATTCGGAATTAATGCTTAACATTGATCAAGCTACTGATTTAAAAACTATTTTTGATCTCCTATACAACCTAGAGGATGACCACATGACAGAAGAACAAGTTTTGGAACATCTGTCAATTGAAACGGATAAGAGAACAGACAGTGGGTTAAAGAAAAAATCTAAGTACTGTCCCATTTTACCACCTGGGAACCGCTTTGATCAATTCAGTGAAGCTGTAATCGAAGAATTGAACAAAATCAAAAACACCAGAAATAACACCAATAGAGAAAATTTAAGTAAAAAAGAACGGGAAGCAATTAAAAATCTGATGCAAGATAAAACTTTGACTATAAAACCTGCAGATAAAGGTGGTAACACCGTACTTCTAAACCCCACGGATTTCCTGGATGAAGCTTATAGGCAATTAAATGACACCGTAAACTACAGTAGGATTACCACCAACCCGACGAACAAAATGATACATGAACTAGGTAATAAACTAACGGGATGGCACAAGGAAAATCTAATCAATGAAGAAGAACTTAAATTCCTGACGAATGAATTTCCGGTCACACCAACCATTTATTTTTTACCAAAGATTCATAAAACCCTGAATCATCCACCGGGTAGACCAATTGTCTCTTCATGCAAGTCACTGTACGAAAATATCTCAGAATATGTGGATCACTTTCTTGCTCCCATAGCTCAGAGTATGAGCTCCTACATCAGGGATACTGGTGACTTCTTACGGATCCTGGATGGTATTTCTTGGAACAACCAATACCTTCTAATCACTATAGACGTTGTGTCACTTTATACGTCAATACGACATGATGTGGGGCTGCAAGCATGTACCTATTTTCTAAAACAAAGGAAAATCACTGAAATGAAACACACACAAATGTTACTTAGTATGATTGAGATATGCCTTACAAATAACATTTTTTGTTTTAACAAAGAGCTCTTTAAACAAATGTGTGGAACGGCAATGGGCATTTCTTTTTCCGTGAACTACGCCAACATTACTATGGGATGGTGGGAAAAGACTGTAGCCTGGAACTCAGACAATCAAGATGAGATGGATAAGGTCATTCTATGGGTCCGCTACATCGACGACCTGTTCCTCATCTGGAATGGCACAGATGGGGACTTCCAAACATACTTTCACAAATTGAATAACAACGAGATCGGTCTATCCTTTACATATGAGATGAGCAGATCAAAAATTCCATTCCTTGATACTCTGATTTACATTGAAAATGACCAGATCTACTCAACACTTTACAGGAAGAAAACGGCTACCAACAGCATCCTGCACGGAACCAGTTTTCACCCCAAACCACTGTTGGACAGTATTCCCTTTGGGGAATTCATACGACTCAAGCGCAACTGCTCAAAACCAGAAGACGCGGAGGAACAAATACATGAATCCATGGAAAGACTTAAACAAAGAGGTTATACTGAGTCCATTTTAAAGCGGAACAAAAAGAGAATTGATGCCAAAACTCGAGCAGACACTCTCATGCCCAAAACCAAACCAACTTCTGAAGATGAGAAACAAGTCCCAAGGTTTATTACTACCTACAGCAAAGAGAGTGGGCTTATTATGAGCAAAATCAAGAAACACTGGCATTTGATCACAAAAGACCCTGATATTGGAAAACTAGTTGGGGTAAGACCAACAGTAACATACAAAAAAACGACATCTCTGAAGGACATACTTGTTAAGAGCCACTTCGTTCAAGGAGAAAAAACCAGCTGGCTAACAGAACAACGGAATGGTTTTACTAAATGCAATTCTTGCAAGGCCTGCAAAATTGGAAAAAATGTGAGAAACATCGCTGAACCAAATGGAAATGCAATAAATATAAGAAATAGAATAACTTGTAACACGAAATTCGCTATTTACATTATCGAATGCACTTGCGGACACAAATACGTAGGCAGTACTATTTGTCCTCTTAAAAAGCGTATTCTAGAGCACATCCGAGCAGTTAAGAATAAAGACACTACATATGCAACTGCCAAACACATGATATCATGCCAAAATGGAAACTGGCGAGCAATGTGCTACTATGGAATCGACACCATCATGCCTAATGAACGCGGTGGCGATAGAACTAAAAAACTACGGCAGTTGGAATCCCGCTATATCATTATATTACAAACCAAGACACCGAAAGGGATGAACAATGATGAAGAGCTTTACGTGCACTTGGAATAACGAATTAAAAACTCTGATTTTCCATAGCCTTCAATGACAATTTGAAACATCAGCATCTTTCCCCTCTCTTCCATCCCCCTCCTGTTTCTTTCTTCTTTTTTTCTTTTTACACATTTTAGGTACTGAAACCTTTGATCTGACATCAACCAGTGCCTTTTTCACCTCTTTTCTATTTCCATTTTTGGACTACTGGCTTTCCGCTGTTTGTGTAATAATGTACTATACAGAGACACTAGGCTGAACCAGTTTTTTTGAAACATTTTTTGAAACCTTTGCGAACTAATGATATTGCAAAATTATTTTGTATCAAACAATGACTAAGTTATAATATGATATCATGTATATCTTGGGTACTATACCATGACGTGCTGATGCTAATTCATTTTCCTGTTAATAACAGTATGAGATTTAGTTTCCTTTGGTTAAAAAAGTACAACCTTGTATTAAAAAAGTACAACCTTGTATTGACTGCACTACAACTCCCAAAATGCCACATTGAGGCCAGCTGGGCGTATATATAGTGCTATAGAAGAAGGACTTACTGACCATGAGCAAGGCCGTGTCGGCTGAAACGCGTTGGTTGAGCTGTGTTACTAATAAATACGTTTTTGGAAATATCTCCTTTCCGAGTGCCGCATCTTTGAAATGAAATAGTGGTTTTCGTGGCCAGGATCCGGCCCGTATGCAGAGCACCCGCTGGTTGTGTGCCCCGGAATGTGGATCCCTTTGCTTGGATATATATATATATATATATATTATCTACTGGCGGTCGCCAGTAGATAGTTATAGTTAGGACCGTGTTTCCATAGGAAATCTCAAAATTCTATTTTGAATAACTTTGGCGCCGGTTGACGAATCCTCGCGAAATTTACAAAACTAATGGGGCACTCCGTTCAGCTCCTACCCTGAAAGTCTCGGGGTGATTCGTCAAGCGGGGGCCGAGAAAAAAGGGGGGTCCCAAAACGCGTTTTCCCCATGCATTTTTCCATAGGACCTTTAGACACAGCTACAGCCCGAACGGCTGAACACAATTACTTGAAATTTGGCAGAGAGGTAGCCATAAGGTCAAGGAAGTGCCTTTCGCAGGTCTGGTGTAAATCTGTTCAGTATTTCCTGAGAAATTAGCATTTAAAAGCATATCAATATCTATACGCGCGCACCGTGCGCGCTGGGTGCGCGCACCCTGCCGTGCGCGAGCGCAATTCTGATTGGTTGTTAGTTGTCGGTAAACATTCGAATTGGTCGAAACCAGGAAGTGTCGGCCGCCATTTTGTCTCTCGCAGTCTGAGGGGGTGAAAATCAAAGGTGGAGAACGTGAAAATGGGGCAGAGTGGACAGTTCCTGACCCCCTAGCCTTGGTCAGGGGGTCACAGAAGGACCCCCAAGGGAAAAAAAACAATTTTTTTTTTTTAAATCGCGAGGTGCGCGCACCCAGCGCGCACTGCGAACCGTGGGCGCTCGGTGCGCGAAGCGCACCGAGTGCCCACAGAGCGCGCACGGTGCGCGAAGCGCACTGGGTGCGCGCACCTCACGATTTAAAAAAAAAAATTGTTTTTTTTCCCTTGGGGGACGGTGTATAACCTGAAAATTTTTTTAAAAAAATAAAGACATAACTTAGCATTTAAAAAACCGTACAAATTCACTTAAAAAACCATAGGTTTCACACACGTTATAGTTAGGAATTAGCATTTAAAAAACCTTGCAAATTCACTTAAAAAACCATAGGTTTCACACAGGTTATAGTTAGGTGGACATTTCACTCGTAAAAAACCAATGAAATTCCCCCGTTATAGTTAGTGCAGGCAACTATAACTCACGCGACCGCAATCCTCTGTGATGACATCAGATATTACATCACTGATGACATATGTGTCTTTCTGAAAAATAAATATTTTAATATATGTATAGCTAAAGATTAATGGAAGAAGACATGGGTAAATAAGTGTCTAAATACAGTGATGTAATATCTGACGTCATCAGCAGAGGATTGCGGTCGCGTGAGTTATAGTTGCCTGAACTAACTATAACGGGGGAATTTCATTGTTTTTTTACGAGTGAAATGTCCACCTAACTATAACCTGTGTGAAACCTATGGTTTTTTAAGTGAATATATATATATATATATATATACTGAAAAAAACAGAGGTTGCAAGGATGTCATAGTTAGATTTAGATTTCAATCGTACAAAACCAGTGAAATTTGGCAGTTACAGTTACCTGAGCTAACTATAGCTTGCGCCTCCCCAATGCACTACTTAGAACCTCACATATTACATCACTCATGACATGGTCAGTGACATCACTGATGACATCTCAAATGACATCACTCATGACATCATTGATAACACCATCCAGAGAGTGCAAGTATTTTTGAAAAAGTGTATGAATGTTAAGCATATATACTAAGGTACTACACGATTTAAAGTAGTATACTAGGTGTACTACTAATGAGTGATATTACTTTTAATATATATCATGTGAGTGGCTGTGTGACTGTATGTATCATTGTGTGTATGGGTGTGTGAGTGGCTGTATAAGTGGGTGTGTGAGCAGCTGTGTGGGTGAGTGAGATGCTGTGTGAGTGGCTTTATTGGTGAGTGAGTGGGTGTGTCAGTGGCTGTATGGATGGGTGAGTGACAGAGTGAGTGGCTCTATGGGTGGGTAAGTGGTTATGTAGTGACTATATGGGTGAGTGGGTGGTTGTCTGTATGAGTAAGTGACTGGGAGTGTACGTGGCTGTATGGGTGAGTGAGTGGCTGTTTGAGCGGGTGTTTTGTTAAGTGAGTTGGTGTGTGAGTGGCTGTATTGGAGAGTGAGTGTCTGTGTGAATGGCTGTATGGGTGAGTATGGGTATGTGAGTGTTTGTATATGTGTGAATGGGTAACTAGTTGTGTGAGTGAGTGTGTGCGGGCTTGTACAGGCGAGTGAGTGGCTGTGTTGAGAGGATGACTGGATGAGTAAATGGGTGTGTGAGTAACTTTGCAGGTAAATAAGTGGGTGTGTGAGTAGCTGTATGGGTGAGTGTGTGGTTATGTGCCTGACTGTATGGGTGAGTAACTGGTTGCATGAGTGACTGTATGGAAGAGTGAATGGTTATGTGAGTGGCTGTACGAGTGGGTGTGTGAGTGGCTCTATGGACTAGTGAGTGGGTGTGTGAGTACTGGTATAGGTCTGTGAATGGGTATGTTAGTGGTTGTGCAGGTGTGTGAGTGGGCGTACAAGAGGTTGTATGGGGTGTGAGTAGGTGTGTGAGTGGTTCTGTGGATGATGTCATCAGTGATGTTATTTGAGATGTCACTGACCATGTCATGAGTGATGTAACATGTGAGGTAAGTATAACTGACGAATTTCACTGGTTTTGTATGAGTGAAATCTGAGCCTAACTATAACGTCCCTCTAACCTTTGTTTTTTTAGTGAATTTCTAACATTATTGGATTTCTATTAGCTAACTATAACAACCCTGTAACCTTTGTTATTCAGTGAATTTCTAAGGTTTTTCAAAATCTATTTCCTTACTATAACATACCTGTAACCTTTGTTTTTTAAGTGAATTCTATGATTTTTTAACTAGTAGTCATGTTTGCAGGGTGGTGGATAAAGAGGGCAGGGACTCCGATCAGCTCTCAGGAATACTGCTGTGTCAGACTTACTGGAGGTAACAGGAGGGCTTCTGAGCCCCCAAGAACCCTCAGCATCCAAAAGATCTTCATCTCTCAACCAGCAGTGCACCAGGAAGTGCATTTGCACAGTGGTGGAGAAAGGGGGTCCTCCAAATACCTCTCAGCAATTCTGCCGTATGGGATTTACTGGCAGTAACAGGAAGGTTTGTTGGCCCCTAATGACACTCTAGAGCCACGGTAACTTCACCCCCCAACCAATAATGCACCAGGAGGCACGTTTACAGTTTATGGAGAAAGGGGGCATGGCCTTCAAAGTCCTCTCAGCAATCATACTCTGTGGGACTGACTGGAGGTAACAGGAGAGCTTGTTGGCCACCAGGGATCCTCAGCATCCAAGGGGATGTCATCCCCAACCAACAGTGTTCCAGGAGGTGCGTTTGCAGAGTGGTGGAGAAAAGGGGCATGGCCTCCGAAGTCCTCTCAGCAATCACGCTCTGTGGGATTTACAGGTGGTAACAGGAGGGCTTGTTGGACCCTAAGGACCCTCAGCATCCAAGGGGACTTAATTCCCCACCAGCAGTATGCCAAGAGGCGCATTTGCAGAGTAGTGGAGAAAGAGAGCATGACCTCTGACCATCTCTCAGCAATCCCACTGTGTGGGACTTACCGGAGGTAATAGGAGGTCTTTTTGGCCCCCATGGACCCTCAGCAGCCAAGGGGACTTCATCTCCTAACCAGTAGTGCACCAGGAGGCATGATTGCACAGTGGTGCAGAAAGGGGGAGGGGGCTCTGGCGTCCTGCTGGTAGCCTTTTCTTTGTTTTTTTTATTATAAAGGAAGTGGGGAGCCATGCGGCCCCCCTTCCCTGGGCCAATTTTGGACCCATGGACCCCATACCCCAGGGCTAGGTATTTTTAGAATGGGGGGCCACGCCACCCCTCTCCCCAGGCCGAATACAACCTAGAGGACTCCATCCCTCGGGGCCCGGCTTTTTCTTTTTTTCACATTTTTTTAATAAAAGAAGGGGGGCCGTATGTCCCCTCTTCCCTGGGTCAATTTTGGCCCCAGGGGCCCCATCCCCCAGGGTCTGCCCTTTATATATTTTTTTAACATGGGAAGGGGCCTCGCGCCCCCCTTCCAAGCCAATTTTGGCCCCGGGGACCCCATCCCCAGGGGCCTGGTCACTGGAGGGCAGGGGTAATAGGAGTGTCAACCCCGGCTGTACATGGGACATTTAAGGATGCATTGGGTGCGAGAAGATGGGAATAGGGGCTAGAAGTATTACACCAGTCCCAAGATACATTTTGAAGAGGCGCAATGTCACAGGGGCTCCTGTAAAAGCACTCGCAGCATCTCTACCTCACAGTGGCATACCTGCACGAGCCACTCACTCAAAACAAGCATTGGCATAGCCAATAGGTCTCACCTTTGGGACCTTATAAGTGTTTGGCCATGCAACACTTGATGTTGTTGCACCAAGGATATTGTGCTGGATAACTAAACACTTATAAGGTCCCAAAGGCGAGACCTATTGGCTATGCCGATGCTTGTTAGTCTTCTTATGGCCATAGCCCATTTAGAGACTCCCGCTTTGCTTTTTGGGACCCTTAAATGAATGCTTAACCTGCCCAGCTATCTTAAAATGTAGTCCGTTTGTGATCAATGAAGAAAACCAGAACAGCTTTACTGTCAGATTTTTCCTCATTGCTAATGTTTTAGGGACTTTAGTAAGTGTTCATTTTTGATGGCAGAGAGGATAGAACTGTCTATACAGAACATTAGTCAGCATTAGTCATCCATAGGTTTTCATTAGCTACCCCCTCCTGACTCTGTCCCATTTCTGATGTACCCAATTTACAGAATCCCAGAAGAAACCTTTTCTTTTTCCTGCACTGATCACACAGTTCAGAAAATCATTCACCATACCTATCAAATTGAGTATTTTATAATCCTTTCATACATTGAAATCAAATTATTTTATTACATTGCAGTGGAAGATAGATTGTTCTAATCATTATGGTAGAACACAGATCAATTCCATCTTTATCAGTAAATTAAACTGTTGCTGCTGACACTGTGTCTTGTAATAAGCCGTAAATTTGAATCTTGCTGAAGCCAAGGTATCACTTCCTTTTTCCAAGTTTGATTAATTCAGTATCAGTACAGGGGATAACAGTAACATCTGGATTTACAGGTCTACGAAACTAAAGTTGGTGGCAAGTGTTACCCAGCAGCTCCTCTCCCTCACTACCCATTAGCAGCAGCACCAACGAGTCATGGGCCTTCTGCTATGTTAGGACTTAATTATACCTTTGGCAATAATGCATAGTTTCAGGATGAATACACCATCATTAAGACACTCTGTCACCATCTTAAAATGGCCTCAGTTGCATTTGTAAGAGCGTCAGTGTCATTATTCCCAATGATTCGTCTCATTCTTTTGCTCCTAGTGAGATTTGGTACACAGAGACTCATATAAATCCTTTGATTAGAATTCCAATCATTCCACATCAAATGTCTCGAATTCCAAGATATGAGAAAATCAAATTGTGAGAAAATGGATTTGGTCCAAGAAAAAAGTAAGACGACTGAAATAAAAAGGAAAGACTCCCAGGCCCCCCTGGGCTGGTTGCCAGGACAGGGCGGGTGGGAGAGAGTGGAAGCAAGATGCCACTAGAAGCAGGACTCCTCTACGGTGGCTCCCGAGCTCCACGCATCCGCGTCTAGGCTCAGTCCAATATGGTGGCGGGTAACATCTGGCTTCCTCACCCCGCAGCTCAATCAAACAGAGGAAAATCTTTACTGAAATGTCATCGCCGGCTACACTACTTAAAAGGCACAAGCTGTCTGACAGTATCATGTTGGTGTGTTTTCCCTTGTTTGGTCAATTCGCACCCAAACTGCATTTTGAGAGCACCTTGATTGTGCTCCTGTGATCCCCCTTCAGTGGAGTTTCCCCCCTTTGACCAGGAGTCATTTCACCCGTGTTTTATGCCTCCTACTTTGCTTGTATTTACCAGCCCTTCTGGAAACCTCCAGGGCTCCTTTCTACTGCTCTGCCTGGGCCTGCAACCACCTGAGAAGATGAAGCCGCCCAGAACAGTGGGGAATGCCAATTCATTTCCATATAATGACCGTGATTTAAAGGGTGCCAAATAATGTATACTGTCTCTGTACTTTGCAGGTCCCAGAGCCATGCCCGTGCTGGGGTTATTCTCTTCTCCCTTTCCTACTCCTATATTAACTGTTTCTCCGGATCCTAATTGATGTAGTAGCTGTGACAGCCGATGCAGATGGAACTGTTGGCACGGTTATCTGTGTGTGCCATGGAAGCTGACGCTCCAGTAGGTGAAGGTCAGACTAGGAGGATACGGCTGGCAATTGCACAGCAGCAGGGAAGGAAGTTAGGTGTACCTGTCTGTGCACCAGACGGGTGCAAGTCATGGCAGACAGAGGGGCAGCAGGGAAGGAAGGAAGGTGTACCTGTCTGTGCACCAGACGGGTACAAGTCATGGCAGACAGAGGGGCAGCAGGGAAGGAAGGAAGGAAGGTGTACCTGTCTGTGCACCAGGCGGGTACAAGTCATGGCAGACAGAGGGGCAGCAGGGAAGGAAGGAAGGTGTACCTGTCTGTGCACCAGACGGGTACAAGTCATGGCAGACAGAGGGGCAGCAGGGAAGGAAGGAAGGTGTACCTGTCTGTGCACCAGACAGGTACAAGTCATGGCAGACAGAGGGGCAGCAGGGAAGGAAGGAAGGTGTACCTGTCTGTGCACCAGACGGGTGCAAGTCATGGCAGACAGAGGGGCAGCAGGGAAGGAAGGAAGGAAGGTGTACCTGTCTGTGCACCAGACGGGTACAAGTCATGGCAGACAGAGGGGCAGCAGGGAAGGAAGGAAGGTGTACCTGTCTGTGCACCAGACGGGTACAAGTCATGGCAGACAGAGGGGCAGCAGGGAAGGAAGGAAGGAAGGTGTACCTGTCTGTGCACCAGACAGGTACAAGTCATGGCAGACAGAGGGGCAGCAGGGAAGGAAGGAAGGTGTACCTGTCTGTGCACCAGACGGGTACAAGTCATGGCAGACAGAGGGGCAGCAGGGAAGGAAGGAAGGTGTACCTGTCTGTGCACCAGACGGGTACAAGTCATGGCAGACAGAGGGGCAGCAGGGAAGGAAGGAAGGTGTACCTGTCTGTGCACCAGACGGGTGCAAGTCATGGCAGACAGAGGGGCAGCAGGGAAGGAAGGAAGGAAGGTGTACCTGTCTGTGCACCAGACGGGTACAAGTCATGGCAGACAGAGGGGCAGCAGGGAAGGAAGGAAGGTGTACCTGTCTGTGCACCAGACGGGTACAAGTCATGGCAGACAGAGGGGCAGCAGGGAAGGAAGGAAGGAAGGTGTACCTGTCTGTGCACCAGACAGGTACAAGTCATGGCAGACAGAGGGGCAGCAGGGAAGGAAGGAAGGTGTACCTGTCTGTGCACCAGACGGGTACAAGTCATGGCAGACAGAGGGGCAGCAGGGAAGGAAGGAAGGTGTACCTGTCTGTGCACCAGACGGGTACAAGTTATGGCAGACAGAGGGGCAGCAGGGAAGGAAGAAAAGTGTACCTGTCTGTGCACCAGACGGGTGCAAGTCATGGCAGACAGAGGGGCAGCAGGGAAGGAAGGAAGGAAGGTGTACCTGTCTGTGCACAAGACGGGTACAAGTTATGGCAGACAGAGGGGCAGCAGGGAAGGAAGGAAGGTGTACCTGTCTGTGCACCAGACGGGTACAAGTCATGGCAGACAGAGGGGCAGCAGGGAAGGAAGGAAGGAAGGTGTACCTGTCTGTGCACCAGACAGGTACAAGTCATGGCAGACAGAGGGGCAGCAGGGAAGGAAGGAAGGTGTACCTGTCTGTGCACCAGACGGGTACAAGTCATGGCAGACAGAGGGGCAGCAGGGAAGGAAGGAAGGTGTACCTGTCTGTGCACCAGACGGGTACAAGTCATGGCAGACAGAGGGGCAGCAGGGAAGGAAGGAAGGTGTACCTGTCTGTGCACCAGACGGGTGCAAGTCATGGCAGACAGAGGGGCAGCAGGGAAGGAAGGAAGGAAGGTGTACCTGTCTGTGCACCAGACGGGTACAAGTCATGGCAGACAGAGGGGCAGCAGGGAAGGAAGGAAGGTGTACCTGTCTGTGCACCAGACGGGTACAAGTCATGGCAGACAGAGGGGCAGCAGGGAAGGAAGGAAGGAAGGTGTACCTGTCTGTGCACCAGACAGGTACAAGTCATGGCAGACAGAGGGGCAGCAGGGAAGGAAGGAAGGTGTACCTGTCTGTGCACCAGACGGGTACAAGTCATGGCAGACAGAGGGGCAGCAGGGAAGGAAGGAAGGTGTACCTGTCTGTGCACCAGACGGGTACAAGTTATGGCAGACAGAGGGGCAGCAGGGAAGGAAGAAAAGTGTACCTGTCTGTGCACCAGACGGGTGCAAGTCATGGCAGACAGAGGGGCAGCAGGGAAGGAAGGAAGGAAGGTGTACCTGTCTGTGCACAAGACGGGTACAAGTCATGGCAGACAGAGGGGCAGCAGGGAAGGAAGGAAGGTGTACCTGTCTGTGCACCAGACGGGTACAAGTCATGGCAGACAGAGGGGCAGCAGGGAAGGAAGGAAGGAAGGTGTACCTGTCTGTGCACCAGACAGGTACAAGTCATGGCAGACAGAGGGGCAGCAGGGAAGGAAGGAAGGTGTACCTGTCTGTGCACCAGACGGGTGCAAGTCATGGCAGACAGAGGGGCAGCAGGGAAGGAAGGAAGGAAGGTGTACCTGTCTGTGCACAAGACGGGTACAAGTTATGGCAGACAGAGGGGCAGCAGGGAAGGAAGGAAGGTGTACCTGTCTGTGCACCAGACGGGTACAAGTCATGGCAGACAGAGGGGCAGCAGGGAAGGAAGGAAGGTGTACCTGTCTGTGCACCAGACGGGTACAAGTTATGGCAGACAGAGGAGCAGCAGGGAAGGAAGGAAGGAAGGTGTACCTGTCTGTGCACCAGACGGGTGCAAGTCATGGCAGACAGAGGGGCAGCAGGGAAGGAAGGAAGGAAGGTGTACCTGTCTGTGCACCAGACAGGTACAAGTCATGGCAGACAGAGGGGCAGCAGGGAAGGAAGGAAGGTGTACCTGTCTGTGCACCAGACGGGTGCAAGTCATGGCAGACAGAGGGGCAGCAGGGAAGGAAGGAAGGAAGGTGTACCTGTCTGTGCACCAGACGGGTGCAAGTCATGGCAGACAGAGGCAACGGGAGCATATAAAGAGGATGAGCAGTAAAATGGAAAACACCAGGAGCCTTTGAATCGAAGAGATTTCCTAACAAGAAACCACCGAGGTATAAATTAGGCTGCAAAGCACTATACTCTGGGTGGATATAAATATATTGATTGAGAAAAGAATAGGGTCGCACCATAAAAGCGATAAACATCATTGCCATGCCATAAGATATCGTAAAATTGAAAACACAGAAGAGAGCCGCGAGCCCGTCAGAAATAGCGCCCCTCCTCCTTGCCCCAATTATTAGCTTTCCACAATTGTGATCGTTTGTGCGTGCCCCCCCCCCCCCCCCCCCCGCCCCCTCGGCACCTGCTGCTAAAGGTGCGGTCCTATGTTCAAATTAGACATACATGGTGGTGCACTGGTGCACCGATAGACCAAAGTTCATTTAAAGAAGTCCAATTCCAAATTGTATGTGTTCTACGCCTTCCTTATGTTTGTTCGTGGATACAAAAAACGAGACTCCAGTGTTACAGCAAACAGCCAACGCATGCATTCACCGCGCGCGAGCTTCCTCCGCGTTAAAGGGTTCAATGTCCATAAATCATTGCATCATTCCTTGACTTCACCCACCGCCGTGTAAGGGCGGGTCCTTCATGCACACAAAGGTATTTACAATCGAACCCATTCCAACAATAGGTTAAACGCCCCCCTTGGCCGATGTGATTGGCACCTTGACAAGTGTCCCAAACCTCACTGCCGCGAGCCCCGGAAAAGGCGAGAGTAACCAAGTGACATAACATATTGTAACCCTATTTAACGAAAAACGAAACTATCGTAGATTGAAGTCTTTGAATTTATGAACATAACAAACATACTCCGCACGCGCCCTATTGAGAAAAAGGCTGTAAACTATGAGCACCCCCAAAATGAATATGTGCTGAGGAAGGCTTCCGTTTTGATGTGGAATAGCTGAAATTCATATCAGAGTTGAGATTTATATGTAGATAATATGGGAACATACTTTGAGATACAATGGAGGGGTGTTGAATACATTTACTATTGTGCATGCGAGGTACAGCGAACATGGCCACATGTAACGCAACTGGTGCTATGTTAAAGCGCTCTGATACCCGATTCGGGTCAAGTTCACGCTACATAAAACTCTGTAAAAAAAAAAAAAAGAAGATAAACAAAAGCCCGACGTGCAGGGAGAACACTCCCTCCCAATCTGATAAATTGTTTTGTTTATAGAAAACAAAGCTGTGCCTCGGGAGTTCGTTCTCTTTCTCCAGCCAAACAGTCAGTGAAGGTTTAGAACTCTGCCTAGTAATTGTTCACACTGAGTAGTAGTCAGAGTTGAACTGACTAAGATACTGTTTAGTAATGGTTTATATTTAGTAATGGTTAAAATTTTGTAGGGGTCTTCTAGAGCAGAAATGACTACTGTCCGCTTTGGAAATTGTTCACTTTGGGTAGCAGTGAGGGGAGGACTATCTAAAGTACCATTCCTTAATTGTTACTATTCACTAATGGCTCACATTCTCTAGTGGGCGGCTAGAGTATACCTGACTGCTGCACTGTTTCGTTATATTTCCTATTGGGTAGTGTTTGGTTAGGGCACAAGGGGACTAATGTACTGTTTGTTAATTGGTGATTGTTAGAAATGGGGATCTCTAGTTGGCAGTGGCTTGCATCCTGTCCAACTAGCGACCCTTCCTCCTAGTCAGGGTAAGGGGATTACACAGCTAAAATAACCCCTGCTCACCACCTTGGTAGCTCAGCACGAGCAGTCAGCCTTTTATCAGAAGCAATGTGTAAAGTATTTGTACAAAACACACACAGTAACATTTTGAAAACACTACATATGGACAACACACCAGTTTAGAAAAATAACTAATCTTTATCTGATTAAAACGAGACCAAAGCAACAAAAATCCAACATACACAAGTGAAGATATCACTTCTAGAATGTTCAAACTGTTCAGTTCATAGAAAACTATGGATGCATCACTTTTTAGTGCAAAGGCCCAGGGATGCAGCAAAATCAAAGATGGAAAACAGGTGCAGGGGAGATGAGGCACCGAAAACAAAGTGATGCGTTGATTCCTTACTCTCAGGGGAGGTGATGCGTCGATTCCTTACTGCCAGAGGAGGTGATGCATCGATTCCTTGCTGCGGTGCAGAGGAGGTGATGCATTGATTCCTTGCCGTCTGGGGAGGTGATGCACCGATTTCCTTCTGCAAGGGAGGTGATGCATCGAGTTTCGGACACGCGGCCTTGGTCCTTTACTCCTGGGTAGCATCGATGAGGACTTGGCACACAGGTGCGATGATTGGAAAATCCAGGTGCAATGGAGTCGATGAGATGCCTGCGAAACAGGTGCTGTGTCGATTATTCCAGCTGCGAGCATGTGATGCAGCGAATCTTCAGCCGCACAGCAGAGCCTGCCTCAGAGTCGGAGCGGGTGCCTTGGGTGTGTGAGACACAGGGCTCGGGACTCGGGCTGCGGTGATCCTGGAGCCGCACGACAGGCACTGCATTGATTCTTCTGCCGCACCGTGGCGATGCGTTGATTTTTCAACCGCATGGCAAGCTTGCGGTGGGAAAAACAGGCAAGGAGGACTGGTGTGTGGAGTTTCATCTTTTCTTGCAGAAGAAGCCACCTTGCCATCTCCAAGGGACCAGTACTTGAATTTGCACCACTTGGCAGGTCAGTACTCCCAGCAGAAGAGTTTAGGGGTTGCAGATGAGGTCTTTGATGGCCATGAGATTTAACAGGAGACAAGCACACACAAGCTCTTGGAGAACCTTGGCAAGCAGGATACAAAAGCAAAGTCCAGTCTTTTCACTCTCCAAGACAGAAACAGCAAGCAGTATGACAACAAAACACAGCAACACGCAGAGTGGCAGTTCCCCTCCTACAGCTTCCCCAGCTCTTCTTCTTGGCAGAATCTTCTCTTAGTCCAAAACTGTTCTAAAAATGTGGGGCCACAGGTCCAATACTTATACCCTCATTTTGCCTTTGAAGTAGGCATACTTCAAAGGACAGTCTTTGTAGTGCACAGATCCTGCGTTGCCCTGACCTGGCTCCATACACACTACATAGGGGTGGCAACAGATTTGTGTGAGGACAGGCACAGCCCTATTCAAGTGGCAGTGGCAACTCCTCCCACCACTCTAGCTCAGGAAGGACCATTCGTCTGGTGTTGGGTCATCAGGATATGCAGGGCCCACCTTCGCTTCGTTTATGTGACAGTCTATTGTGAATGCACAAACAACCCAACTGTCAGTCAGGCAGGCAGAGGCACAGAATGGCTAATCAAGAAAATGTATCGTCTCTTTAATATATCTACACTTGGACTAGGGCAGTATGATTCAAAACATAATCAAGGGTAAATTTATAATAATTTTATTTTCAAATTAAATTGATTTATGAAAGAATAAATTCAGTACATAGGAGGGTTTGCTGTAATTACATAAAGAATTTCAAATAACAAAGAGCATGCTTATCGGGGTCCCAGACGTACTCAAACACACACTAACTGACACACTCATACCAAAATCATTCTAAGACATAAATGCTAAATTCGCACATTCACATGTAGAGGATATAAACCGTCCCAAAAATTCAATGTGTAAACAAAATTCAATGAATATTCAACATTATGTTGAAGAACAACTGTTCAAAATTAAGGAAAACAGGGTTTGGGTGGGCCTCATGTGTGCGCCGATGCGTGTTTCGGGGAATGCACCGAAATATTGGTGCCACCTTCCTCAGGGCGAGCAGAAACCAAGAGTCATAGTATGGGTTAGGGCTGGGACCTATCAAAGACAATAATAATAATGCATTAAAATGACAAATCTGGATGGCATCATTTATCTAAGTCATGAAAATGTCATACTCGCATCATTAGTCACAAGTGTCAGCAACAGTAAGTCAAGATAGAAATATTTTTATACATAAAAATTAGGTTAAAATACGGATACACTAAGGATTCCAGGAAATCACCGAGATTTAAAAGGGAAAAAGGAAGATATATAACAAGGAGTTCATTCGAAGATATATACATAGTAAGGGGCAATTCTTTTTTTCCCCCTTTTTTTTAAAACGGAGGGGGGAGGGGGGAGGAGGGGTGGAAAAAGGGGGGGGCATGGAAAAAGGAGGGGGGGGAAAAAGAGGGATCGTTAACGCTCACCTGTGAAATCACGTGAAGCGAATAAGCAGGTTAGAGGCAGTCAATCAAGTCGTTTGCTTGAAATAGTTCTGCCGAAAAAAGCAAACATACAAAAAATGAACTGGTCACGAAGAAAACACCACTCTGAGTGATCGCACAGACCCTAAAACATTAACGTTATCACAAACGATAATTTGAACAGGGATTTAAAGCTCTCCAACGCTTTTAGATAAGTGTTGTGCCTCTTAAAAGGAATGTAGGTAAGCAATGCGGTTTTAGATCGTGTTGGAAGCGAAGAGCCACGTTAAATAGCTTTCTACTAATAAAGAGAGAAGCATAATGCAGGGTACATTATGCATTATGCATAGGTTTGGCTGGCGCACGCAGACATATCTATGAGAGCGTGTACATGTTAAAGATAAATAAACACAAAGCAGGGTACAGTACGCAAAGATTTGGAAAATACACTCTCTCAGAATCGGTAACTTAACCATCCCGCACCCGGAACTCTCTCAGTAAGGGATCCGTTACCGACTCCGAGAGCGTGTATTTTCCCTTCAGGTGCGTTCGCTTACTGTTAACATGCATATACATGCATACCTACTCTGCCCAGTGTGTTTGTGTGTACCTTACAGCATCTAAACGCTCTCTTAGATATATCCACGTGCGCCTGACAAATCTTTGCGTACTGTACCCTGCTTTGTGTTTATTTATCTTTAACATGTACACACTCTCATAGATATGTCTGCGTGTGCCAGCCAAACCTATGCATAATGTACCCTACATTGAGCTTCTCTCTTTATTAGTAGAAAGCTATTTAACGTGGCTCTTCGCTTCCAACACGATCTAAAACCGCATTGCTTACCTACTTTCCTTTTAAGAGGCACAACACTTATCTAAAAGCGTTGGAGAGCTTTAAATCCCTGTTCAAATTATCGTTTGTGATAACATTAATGTTTTAGGGTCTGTGCGATCACTCAGAGCGGTGTTTTCTTCGTGACCAGTTCATCTTTTGTATTTTTGCTTTTTTCGGCAGAACTATTTCAAGCAAACGACTTGATTGACTGCCTCTAACCTGCTTATTCGCTTCACGTGATTTCACAGGTGAGCGTTAACGATCCCTCTTTTCCCCCCCCTCCTTTTTCCCTGCCCTCCCCCCCTTTTTCCACCCCTCCTCCCCCCTCCCCCCTCCGTTTTAAAAAAAAGGGGGAAAAAAAGCATTCCCCCTTACTATGTATATATCTTCGAATGAACTCCTTATTATATATCTTCCTTTTTCCCTTTTAAATCTCAGTGATTTCCTGGAATCCTTAGTGTATCCGTATTTTAACCTAATTTTTATGTATAAAAATATTTCTATCTTGACTTACTGTTGCTGACACTTGTGACTAATGATGCGAGTATGACATTTTCATGACTTAGATAAATGATGCCATCCAGATTTGTCATTTTAATGCATTATTATTATTGTCTTTGATAGGTCCCAGCCCTAACCCATACTATGACTCTTGGTTTCTGCTCGCCCTGAGGAAAGTGGCACCAATATTTCGGTGCATTCACCGAAACGCGCGTCGGCGCACACATGAGGCCCACCCAAACCCTGTTTTCCTTAATTTTGAACAGTTGTTCTTCAACATAATGTTGAATATTCATTGGATTTTGTTTACAAATTGATTTTTTTGGACGGTTTATATCCTCTACATGTGAATGTGCGAATTTAGCATTTATGTCTTAGAATGATTTTGGTATGAGTGTGTCAGTTAGTGTGTGTTTGAGTACGTCTGGGACCCCGATAAGCATGCTCTTTGTTATTTGAAATTCTTTATGTAATTACAGCAAACCCTCCTATGTACTGATTTTATTCTTTCATAAATCCATTTAATTTGAAAATAAAATTATTATAAATTTACCCTTGATTATGTTTTGAATCATACTGCCCTAGTCCAAGTGTAGATATATTAAAGAGACAATACATTGTACGTTCTGAAACCTATAGGTAGAGATATTCGTGTTCGTATTTATTCTGTTCCTTTTCCCCTGAATCTCTACCTACATCTATTGTGGAGGGGTTCCCCTTCTTGCATTGGTTTACTTTTCCCGGCCCTGTTGCCGTGGGGTTTCTCTCCTTTTTTTGTATTAAGAACAAATATTTTATCCACATTCGGCTACACTAGATTCCTAGATTCCAGGATTTACCCTTAAAGACTCTTTATTCCTCTCTCCCCTCTTTTTATTTGCCTTCCGATCTTGGAACCTGCCTCTCTGTTTCCATCGATTTCTTTCCATGGACAGTATTAAGTCTTTTGGTTTCTCGGATGAAGATTTTGCTCGCCTCCTAGGACAGACCCCAGAAGGGGATCGACCCTTCACTCTCTCCAGAGGCCCCAATGAAGAATGGACCAAACTCTTCAATTTAAAGAAAAAAAGCAAGCGCACAGAATCGCATGCTAAGTTCATGCTTGAATATCTAAAGGCTGGCGCGATCCCTATTGGCCTAAGAGTCAGAAACATCCCAGGCCTTTTTGTCGAAATCAGACAGTTCCTGGAAAAGTGGTCACTTATCTCCAATAGATGTTCCAGGGACTGGATGATTTTGATAATAGAAACGGCAAGAGAGGTCATTGACTTACTGAATAAGGAGATCTGTGAACTGGAGGAGAAACTCAAACAAACACATAGCGTAGAAGAAGGCAAAAAGAAACTAGAAGAAATCCAGCTTGAACTTGACTCTTTTAACGAATACCTACTCAAGAGAAAAACTGAAAAACTGAGAAAGGATATTAGGAATTTCTCGCAGGAACGCGTTTATCCATTCTTAACTGAGAACTTCTATTCCAATAACACAGACTACACTGCTAATAGTACGTATTCCTCTTGGGGCCACAAGAGGGTTATCACTTTTTCTGATACCACTGATTCAGATAGTGAAGGCCCCACATTTAGCAACCCACAATTCAGACAGGCAACGGACAGACCAACATCAGAAAACCGTTTTTTAGGCAATCGCCGGGGCAATTTTCGCCCCAGATTCCAGAATCGCTTCCAAAACCCACATCTGAATTCCTCATACAGAGGACAATACCAAGATTCATCTCTGAACCCACAATACAGGAACCAATACCAGGAACAAGCTCCTCCCCAAAGATACATTCAGACTCGTCAACGCCAGTATTGGAGGACATAAACAGAATCCCTGTTTTCAACCTTTCATCTCTACCCATGGGTTGTTCCACTGTGTCTTTGCTCTCTAAGGGTCTATCTTTTGTACCATCTGTTGGCATCAATAAATTTGAACTCCTTAGAGATCTGCACACGTTCTTTCGCAAAGTTAGATTGAAAAAATACTTTGCAGATAGGAATCTGACTTCAGATATCGATAACCATTCAGGACTTAAACCACCTTCCTCTTTCACGCCAGGACTTGATATGGTCGGCATGGAGGTTAGTCTTTTTGAAAAAGCTGTCCTGAATAAGATACAGAAGGCGATTAAATTTGTTCCTACTCCTACATTCAATATCACCAAGGAAGAGAATATTGCCTTTAAATCCCTTAGAACCAACAAGGACCTTACTGTCAAACCCTGCGATAAGGGAGGGGGTATTGTGATTTTTGACAGCAAAAACTACAAAGAAAAAATGTTGGACCTTCTAGGATCTCAGAGACACTATCGTAAAATCATGTCCAACCCAGAACCTAGGGTGAAACGTAGGATCCTACATGAAGTTGAACTAGCAGTCGAGAGAGGTGAAATATGTACGCAAGAAGCACAATTTCTCACTCCCACACATACTCGTATTCCTATTATTTACGGAATCCCCAAGACACATAAAGATCAGACAAACCCCCCCCTGAGACCCATAGTTTCCACCATTGGTTCTGCCACCGAACCACTATCAAAATACATTGATAAATTCTTACAACCTATGGTGGAATCCTTGCACTCGTACGTCAAGGACACAGGACATTTCATCTCAAAGTTAGAAGGTCTGCAGTATAACCCCCAACAGGAAATTTTGGTTACTCTGGATGTAGAATCTCTGTACTCGAACATCCCCCAGGCAGAGGCCTGCAGAGTTGTGACTAACATTATCCAAGCAGACCCCACCCTACTTAACGGCAGATTCCTTGCTCGGTGTCTGAGCATAGTACTAGAAGAAAATTTCTTCGAGTACGATGGAGACTACTACCAACAGGTCAAGGGAGTTAGCATGGGGGCGGCCTGTGCCCCAAGCGTTGCCTGCCTGTACATGGGGCACTTTGAGCAATGCAACATCTACAATGCAGTTGCCCCCTTCTTTGAGAATGTGCGTCTATGGTCCCGGTACATTGACGATATTTTCTTCATTTGGACCTGTGACCCAGTGTCCCTCGATGAGTATATCGAATGGATTAATGCGGCAGACGTTAATCTTAGATTTACGGCACACACGATCACTTCCAAACTAGAATTTCTCGACGTTTGGGTTGAACATCGGCAATTCAAACTTTGTTTCTCTCTATACACGAAACCTACTGCCAGGAACACACTCCTCCATTTCGATAGTTTTCACCCGAGAAGTCAAAAAGACGGAATACCTTTTAGTCAGTTCCTACGCTTGCGTAGAAATTGCACCACTATCAATGACTACCTCTTTTATGCGGAAACTATGAAAGAGTAATTCATCCAAAGAGGATATCCCCGCAGAATGGTGAAGAACGCCCTTAAGAGAGCGCGATACTATAATCGCGACTCTATCTTTCAACCCAAATCGCAAAACCAGTCAGACAAGTTAGTCTGTGTCACTAAACACTCTGTGATGA
The DNA here is from genome assembly GCF_964204655.1 of Triturus cristatus. Lineage (NCBI taxonomy): Eukaryota > Metazoa > Chordata > Amphibia > Caudata > Salamandridae > Triturus > Triturus cristatus. The sequence continues at coordinate 801,301,050 of NC_140588.1, read as the reverse complement.
ACAACAAAATCAGGCAAATTGTTAACTCACAATGGCATGTACTAAACTTAGACTCGGAAACTACTCATATCCCTAAACCTCTTTTTGCATTTCGCAGAAATAAAAACTTGCGAAACTGGATAGTCAAAGCGAAACAACCTGACCCTAAGGGCTGGACACAAAAGTCTATTGAGGGATCGACCCCCATCAAAGGCAACCACAAATGCGGTACCTGCCATGCATGTCCCCACGCCTTAGTGGGTGATAACATCTGCATAAACGAGTACAAGGTCAACATGAAGGACATGACCAACTGCAGGACCTCCAACTGCATCTATGTCATCCAATGCCCCTGCTCTCTCACCTATGTAGGCGAAACTGCCAGAGAAATAAGGATACGAATAGGTGAGCACAAATCCAACATTAGACGATCCAAACATGGAGCCCCCTTAGTAGACCATTGGGTTCAAAAGGGCCACTCTGAAGCTGACCTACGCTGGACGATTCTGGAAAAGATCCGTACACAAAGAGGAACTGACAGCAACAATATACGCAGGAAACGAGAAGTTTTTGGGATATTTGTCCTTAAATCTAAGGACAAGGGTCTAAACGAATCCCTTCCTTGGGAAAATGCAATTTGTTAAGTTTTTTTCAGACTGTCCTATAATGAGAAACTTTATTTAGGTGCCATGCGAAGTGCAGCCTTATCCACCTCAGTACTGCAATTGCGATCACCTGTATTATAAAGCTTCCTCTAGTAGACTCATGTCTCATTACCCTGTATTTGACCCTTGTAGTCACTTGTTTCTATCAAAAATTTCCTCATTTTATATGCATTTTTGTTCTAGGATCTATTTATCTGTCTGCACGATCTAACTCACTCCTGCAGATACATATCCTGAACGCTTGTCTATAGCCTGCTCGTAACTTTTTACGTATACTACTACCATTGCTATGTAACATCTTCTGTTTGTTTTTTTCTGCAACCTTTAAATTGAAGCAACTTTATTTATCCACGGTTGCGCAGCCGCCGGATATTTTTCCATCAAATCCTTCTTCTTTCATCCTAGACACACCCTCTCTTTCTACTGACGATGACGCTTTTGATTTTCGTTCCGCGTCGAAACCCTGACGCGCGAGCCTATCGGCCTATTTAAATGGCGCTTGAACATTGCGTGTGCTTCTCGGCCCGATTCGTTTCACCTGAGGCCTTCCGTTTTCTTCGAAGTACTCTGAACTGGTATTTCACCGCTTAGACTCGTGCTGCACCAGGTACTTTGATTAGACGCGTTTGTTTTCTCCGTTTTCCCTTCATCTTACCGCCTGGCACGCTTTGGCATTTACATTTCTTCTTATAAACCTTTTATTGTTCACGCATTCTTACAGCCCTGATTAAATCTGACCACGACCAACATTTCCGTGGACTTCATTTAGATGCATTTAATTCATCCCTTCAAGGCACCTAAAAGCCCACCTCATTAAGGTAATTTTCATTCTTATTTATTTGTTTGTTTTCATTGTGTCTACCTGAACAAACTCGTGTAACGCTATCGTTTAATTTTTAATTCATTGTTATCTATCCTTGTAGAATCGGCAACTTAACCATCCCGCACCCGGAATTCTCTCAGTAAGGGATCCGTTACCGACTCTGAGAGCGTGTATTTTTCCTTCAGGTGCGTTCGCTTACTGTTAACACGCATATACATGCATACCTACTCTGCCCAGTGTGTTTGTGTGTACCTTACAGCATCTAAACGCTCTCTTAGATATATCCACGTGCGCCTGACAAATCTTTGCGTACTGTACCCTGCTTTGTGTTTATTTATCTTTAACATGTACACGCTCTCATAGATATGTCTGCGTGCGCCAGCCAAACCTATGCATAATGTACCCTGCATTGTGCTTCTCTCTTTATTAGTAGAAAGCTATTTAACGTGGCTCTTCGCTTCCAACACGATCTAAAACCGCATTGCTTACCTACTTTCCTTTTAAGAGGCACAACACTTATCTAAAAGCGTTGGAGAGCTTTAAATCCCTGTTCAAATTATCGTTTGTGATAACGTTAATGTTTTAGGGTCTGTGCGATCACTCAGAGCGGTGTTTTCTTCGTGACCAGTTCATTTTTTGAATGTTTGCTTTTTTCGGCAGAACTATTTCAAGCAAACGACTTGATTGACTGCCTCTAACCTGCTTATTCGCTTCACGTGATTTCACAGGTGAGCGTTAACGATCCCTCTTTCCCCCCCCTCCTTTTTCCCTGCCCCCCCCCTTTTTCCACCCCTCCTCCCCCCTCCGTTTTAAAAAAAGGGGGGAAAAAAGAATTGCCCCTTACTATGTATATATCTTCGAATGAACTCCTTGTTATATATCTTCCTTTTTCCCTTTTAAATCTCGGTGATTTCCTGGAATCCTTAGTGTATCCGTATTTTAACCTAATTTTTATGTATAAAAATATTTCTATCTTGACTTACTGTTGCTGACACTTGTGACTAATGATGCGCGTATGACATTTTCATGACTTAGATAAATGATGCCATCCAGATTTGTCATTTTAATGCATTATTATTATTGTCTTTGATAGGTCCCAGCCCTAACCCATACTATGACTCTTGGTTTCTGCTCGCCCTGAGGAAGGTGGCACCAATATTTCGGTGCATTCACCGAAACGCGCGTCGGCGCACACATGAGGCCCACCCAAACCCTGTTTTCCTTAATTTTGAACAGTTGTTCTTCAACATAATGTTGAATATTCATTGAATTTTGTTTACACATTGAATTTTTTGGACGGTTTATATCCTCTACATGTGAATGTGCGAATTTAGCATTTATGTCTTAGAATGATTTTGGTATGAGTGTGTCAGTTAGTGTGTGTTTGAGTACGTCTGGGACCCCGATAAGCATGCTATTTGTTATTTGAAATTCTTTATGTAATTACAGCAAACCCTCCTATGTACTGAATTTATTCTTTCATAAATCAATTTAATTTGAAAATAAAATTATTATAAATTTACCCTTGATTATGTTTTGAATCATACTGCCCTAGTCCAAGTGTAGATATATTAAAGAGACGATACATTGTACGTTCTGAAACCTATAGGTAGAGATATTCGTGTTCGTATTTATTCTGTTCCTTTTCCCCTGAATCTCTACCTACATCTATTGTGCAGGGGTTCCTCTTCTTGCATTGGTTTAATCAAGAAAATGCCCTCTTTCTAAAAGTGGGCATTTTGAAACATGCTATTTAAAACCAACTTCACTAAAATATGTATTTTTAAATTGTGAGTTCAGGGACCCCAAACTCCATATCTCCATCTCTTCCCAATTGCGAGTTACCCTTGTAAGAGGTTACAAGGCAGCTCCAATAATAACCTATGAGAGAAATAGTCCTTGCAATCGTGAAAAACAAAATTAGCAGTATTCACTATCATGACATGTAAAACACACTGGCACATGTCCTACCTTTTAAATAAAGTGCACCCTGCCCATGGGGCTACCTTGGGCTGACCTTAGGGGTGCCTTACATGTAGTAAAAGGGAAGGTTTGGACCTGGCATGTGGGTACACTTGCCAGGTCGACTTGGAAGTTTAAAACAGCACACACAGACACTGGAGTGGCAGGTCTGAAACATGTTTGCAGGGCTTCTCATGTGGGTGGCACAATCAGTTCTGCAGTCCACTAGTAGAATTTGATTTACAGGCCCTGGGCACACCAGGTGCACCTTACTAGGGATGTATTAGTAAATCAAATATGCCAATCAAGGATACACCAATCACCAATACAATTTAGACAGAAAGCATATGCACTTTAGCAATGATCAGCTATGGGAAAAGTGCCCAGAGTCTCAAAGCAAGCAAAAATGGTCAGAAAAAATAGGAGGAAGAAGGCAAAAAGTTTGGGGATAACCCTGCAAAAAGGGCCAGGTCCAACAGTGACAGTGGATAGTGGTTGTCTAGGGAAGAAGTGACTAATGGTTCATACGGAATAGTACTTGGCTATAGTAGATAGAATTAACATCTCTTGTTAAATAATGGTACACATTGGATGACTGCTGGTCACATCCTGTCCAAGAGTGAATAATGACCGTTTAATTTTGCTTGATGCAGCACTCCTACATCTTGACCAATTAAGAACTACAAATCCCAGAATCAGTTGCACTGCACCGGGCATCACAAATGTAAACAAAGAATCAACAAATGTCAAAGGACACTCTTGAACTATTAGATGTATTGTCCCTCGCTCAGCTCACCCAATGGGTTGGCCTTCCGACACACTCAGGGGGCCACAGCTTAGACCTCATCTGTACAAATTTTTCTACTGCAGTTGAAACTCCCACTCCGGTGCCTTGGTCAGATCATTTTCTGACATATTTCTCCTGGATTCTGCCAGATGGTAACCTTCCGCCATCGTCTGAACATGAGCCTGTGTTTGCTAAAATTGACCCGTTGCTATTTAGCCAAGCCTTGGGGGACACCAGACCCCCTATGGCCAGTGTTCTTGCAGATGGGCTTGCTGGATTTACAAGCTGGATCTCTAAAACTGTTGATTTCATAGCCCCAGCCACTCGGCATTGGCACTTCAGAGACTCCCCTTCTAACCCCTGGTTTACTCCTGATCTGAGGATATTGAAGCAGGAGTGTAAAAGCTAGAGAGGGTCTGACTGTAGGGTATCGTCCCGAGGATAAACATATGCTGAGAAATCAGCAAGAAAAAACTATTATACGGCTATAGCACAGGCTAAAAGCCATTACTATGGGAATAGAATTGATGCAGCCAAGAATAACTCAAAGGAGATCTATTCTAAAGTCCAAGGTTTCCTGGCCCCCAAAGCGCAAACAAGTACGATTCCATCTTCTGGCTTGTGGTGCGAAGAACTCTCAATTTTTTTTCATGGAGAAAATTCGCACTATACAGGCATCGTTTACTTCCAGAAATAAAGACCCAGGTGCCCCCCTGTCCGGAGAAATCCTATCGACCCCTCCCTCTCATTTGCTGGCTGCATTTGCCCCCATTGATCTAGCCAGCTCCGTTAAATTTTTAAAGGGTCTGAAATCAGGATCCCCTTTGGACCGGTGTGCTGCTAGACTTCTGGCTCACATGGCAGATACTGTAAATCCTGAAGTCAATAGACTTATTACCATGTCCCTTTCTGAAGCTCTTGTCCCTGCCACTTGGAAGCAGGCAATGATCCCTCCTCTTTTAAAAAAACCCTCACTAGATCCCATGTGCCCGTCAAACTATAGACCGATCTCCCGTTTGCCGAGTGTGGCCAAGGTTTGTGAGAAAGACAGTTGACCGACTTTGTAGAAAATTCAGGCCTTCTCCACCCTGCACAGTCTGGTTTTAGGGCCTCATTTAGCACTGAATCCGCCCTGGTGGAAATTTCCGAAGCCATCAGAGACTGTTTGGATGCTGGTGGGAGGGCCGCCTTCATTTTGCTGGATCTCTCGGAGGCATTCGATAAGGTTCCTCACGCATTGCTGCTCTCCCAATTGGCAGAGATTGGCGTATCAGGAAGTGCTTGGGGTTGGCTCAAATCCTTTTTGGAGGATGGAATTCAGCAGGTGTGGCTCCCACCGTTTTCCTCCTCACCGAAGAAAGTGACCACAGGGGTCCCACAGGGCTCCTCCCTGAGTCCTCTTCTTTTCAATATTTACGTTACTCCTTTGGTTCAGTTGGCTGGGGACTTGAGGGAGAAGAAAATCGCTTACGCCGATGATACCCACCTCTTGTTTACATGGGGAAAAAAGGAAGGCTCTATTTCGGCCGTTAAACACTGCCTGACCGCAGTTTTTCGTTGGTTGGCGGAGGCTGAATTGAAATGTAATGAGGAGAAATCCGAAATTCTCTTATTTGGCAACTTTCCCTCTCGGTTTAGGGAAACACTCTGACCCTCCGACTCAGTATTGCCCACCTCATTAGGTAACCCAGTTAATAACTTAGGGGTTTGGTTCGAGGAGAATCTCCTATCCTCGACCCAGATCAAGAAGCTGTCAGGGACTTGCTTTCGTTAACTAAAAATCCTCAGGAAGTTTCTTCCCCTTCTTCCTCAGGCGACCAAGGAGACAGTGACTCGAGCCCTTATTCTCACTCGGCTGGATTACGCCAACGCTCTATATGCTGGCATCCCGAGCTACCTACTAAATAAACTGTAAGTGGTGCAGAACGCCGAGGCCAGGCTTCTCTTTAACATCCCTGCCAGATTTAGCGTGAGACAACACCTACGTGCCTTACACTGGCTGCCTGTGGCTCAGAGGGTCAGATTTAAGATCTTAGTTATCGCCCACCGCTCTCTGTATGCCACAGGGCCAAGTTATCTTCAGAAACGGTTTTCCTTCTACACCCCGGAGAGATACCTGCATTCCTCTACTCAACTCCTGGCTCAAGTCCCGCGTTTCTGCTTGCAAAGGACGGGCGGCAGCTCTCTGGCTGTGAAGCCCGCTTTCGCTTGGAACGATCTGCCCTTCGCGCTCTGTTGCACTCAGGACCCGAGTCTATCAAAAAGAAACTGAAAACTCACCTATTTCCCTAATCTTGGCTCAAGGCTCCTCTTCATTCTCTCAAGGTGCGGCCGGACACTCTTGTAGTATCTATGCGCGTTAGAAATGAAAATAACATAACATAACAAATCCCCCTGCAGGTAATGTAGCGAGTGTGCAAATCAAATCAAATCAAATAATCTTTATTCGGTGTGAAAAAAATCTCACCATAAAAGAATACACTCACAGAATATTTATACATATGTAAATACATCGTTAATTCATGTGAATACATTAAATGAATTTTAAAAATACATAAAAGATAAAATAGGGAAGTCAAGGTATCCCATATTGTCACAGGGTGCAGTATAACGTATAAGATTTGTCCAAGGAACAATACATTTATCTTTGGGGGGGAAAGTGCTAGTGCTAGGATGTGCAGAGTTGAATCAAAGTAGTGCAAAACATTACATCTTAAAATTCATATATTTACATTATAGTTAAAACAATCAACCAATTAAAAGGACATTATGTCTATATATCTTACATTTGGATCGATTTCCTACACCTAAAAACTTTTTTTAAAAAGCTTGTTATAGAGGCTATCACATACGGTGTATCTAACTGTTGTAAAGCTATAAGGGCTGGTCGACATTGCCTTAGACCAAGTAATTTTAACAGAGGAATAATCCATAGGTTCCTCTGCACTGAATAGAATTTACAAAAGAATACCACATGAATGGTCGATTGATCTGACGTATCATCGCACGGACATTTACACAGTGCTTTTGACCAATCATTGGCTGTAGGGAAGCTTGTTAATTTATGTAAAATACCTAAACGAAAACGGATTAAAAGGAATTTATCATAATCAGATACTGTCAGGTCTAGGTATGGTTGCAATTTGAAAGATATTAAGGTAAGATTAAGCGCCTAGACCATTTTTTTTGTTCATTTCTATGCAGAGCCTCTGGTCGCTGAGAAAACCTAAGGACTCTCTCTTAAGGTCCTTCCTGGTTATCCTAAGCATAGTAATAGGATCATCATAAAATTCTTTGTGACCCAAATTATATAAGAATGTTTTAACACAAAGCAACCATTTAACTTGTTTCACTCGATCTAGACCCATACAGTCATTGATAATCAGGAGGTTAAGTTTCATCTCCTCTATTGTCCAAACCCTATGCCACAACAGAATCGGTTGAATCTTTATAATGTCTTCCAAATATGTCAACCCTAATTCTGTATGGCAAATAAAAGAGGAAGTGCTGTTTGGGACCATCAATAAAAACCTTAGAAAAATATTCTCGGCTACCTGGATGGGATATACATCCATGTATCCCCAAACGCCCGCTCCATATGTGGCTACAGTAACACATTTTGCTTTGTATATATTTAGTAGTTCCACCGTTGGTCGTCTGCCCATTTTCCTACTAAAGTTAGAGAGGGCAGAAAGGGTTCTTATAAACAGTAGTCTTCTAATTTTAACCGCCTCCAACCAGGAACCCGTACGTTCGAATAGGATACCCAGGTAGGAGAAATTTTTAGTGCTTTCGATCAGTTTTTTATCAATAAAAATGGTCTGGGGCTTTACGCATCTAGTCCCACAGTTCATTATGAGTGTCTTAGATGAATTAATGGTTAAGCCCCTCTCTGACATAAAATTTGCAAAACTATCTACAACCCTTTGTAATCCTTGTGAGGTGCGGGCCATTAAGACTGCGTCGTCTGCATATAACAAAGCAGGGATGGGTCGTTTAGCAACTAGTGGTAAATCCCTGCACTCCTGTGTTAAAACCTTTTCCAAACTGTTTATATATAACGTAAAAAGAAATGGAGCAAGGACGCAGCCTTGTCTCACACCACGCCTCACTTTAAAGTGTCTAGTGAATTCCCCCTTTACCCCATAACGGACCTGCGCCTTAGCCCCGTGATATAACTGCCTTAAATAGGAGATCAAATCCACTTCCACTCCCATCTCCTCGAGTATGAGCCATAATTTATTATGTATTACGCAGTCAAACGCTGATGACAAGTCAACGAATGCCATGTATAATGGACCTTTTTTGGCTTTGATGTATTTATTCATTAAAATGTTAAGATTAAAGCCCTGCTCTATTGTGCCTAATTTTTTACGGAACCCATATTGCAAGTCACTTAACACTGCCTGTTCCTCCGCCCAGTCCTGTAGTCTATTCAGGATCACTCGGCCCACAATTTTTACGGTGGAATCCAACAGGGATATTGGCCGATAGCAGGCCGGATCAGACCTATTGCCTTTTTTAAAAATGGGTACCAAAATGGATTCATACCATGTGGGAGGAAGGCCTGCGGGGCCACAAGCATTAAAAACTTGTGTCAACAATGGGGCCCAAACTTCCAAATTATGTTTAAAAATGTCAACTGGGACGCCATCTGGGCCGGCGGCTTTTCCGCCCAGGCTTTTGTTAATTGCAAGGATTACCTCATTGAGCTCAAAGTGCAAATGTGAACCCGGACCTGCTATATTCTCTAGATCTCTTTCCTGTTCAAGAGTGGTCTGGGGTCCTGCAATGGGGACATTATACAGAGCAGAAAAATGCTCGGTCCACCCCTGTTCGGTTATTGCCACCTCTATTGTAGCTGTATCTTTTGAAATAAAAAAAGGGGCGTTGACTGCCTTCCAGAAGGCGCTAGTGTCACTACTATGGGAGGCTTCACGTAAAGCCGACCATGCTTCCAATTTAAGGGCCTTTTTTCTTTCCTTTAGGGCATAGTTGTACTCTTTTCGCGCCTCACTAATCCTAGGCTTGTCTTTTTTTTTCCAAGTGGAGAGCCTTTTTAAGATTCCTATGGGCCCTAGAACAATTAATATCAAACCAGCTCTCATTCTTCTTGGTGCCATTCTTACTTTTAATTTTAACAGTGAGCTCCTCCTTAATTTGATTTGTGATAGAAATGAAACCGTTAATGATTTCATTGCTTGTGGAATCCTAATTCAAGCAAACCAGTAACTTATCGTTACATTTCGTTAGGACATTGTTCATTACCTCATTTGGATCTATTTTATCCCACCTTATCGCATAGCCATTTAGCCTTGATAGACAAATATCCCTTAATATGGGATTAGGGTTTTTAGATCTCAGAGCTTCGTTTCCAGACAATATGATAGCAACACTCTGGGGAAAGTGATCACTTATAGCGATCTTATGTATGTTGAAACTATTGATCCTAGAACAATGCCTATTAGTGACCATAATAAAATCAATTGTAGAAAAGGTTCCACGACCGTTGAAAGTTGGACCAAAAGCAACCGGAGGGGAGCACAAGATGTTTGCAAAGCCCAAATCAAAATCAGACGCTATGTCGTTTAGGCTCTCACCATACTTTGAATGAGGGAAATGAGGAAAAGTTGTTTCCATGTCGTAACTCATGCCACAGTTCCCAGTATCCGAATGTTGACACAGCCCAGAGTTAAAGTCCCCACCCCAAATAATCAGTAAGTCCGTGGATTCAGATTCATGTAACTTATAGATATGACCAGATATGGCTTTAAGAGTCATTACTATTTGGTCTAGAGGCGCATTGTTATAGTAATTCACTAATATTACTATTTGGGATTTTGCCATAGACTAATAATAGTATAGTATAGGTCCTCCGCTACCGTAGAGATATTACCAAGGTTCAGCAAGTTAGAAACATAAGTACATAGGCCACCTTTAGCTCTGCCATGCTTTGAAGATATTGCTGGCATGTGTATGGTTTTATAGCCATTTATATGAATCGGCTCCACTGACCAAGTTTCTTGTAGGCATATAAAATCAAACCTATGTACAAAGATGTTCCATTCTACATTCCTCATTTTTGATTTTAAACCTGCTACATTCCAGAACAGGAAGTTACAGCTGTTATTAAGTGGATCGTTTGCGCAGACATCTAAATTCTCCCCTGGTTTGGGTACAAGCTGATTATCCTCCCGTGTTAAACATGGTGTTATAATATTTTTACCCAGCAGTAACGTAGAAGTTGATATTTTTGCACAGGCTGCTAAAGGAGGAATATCATACAAATTATGTATCAGGACGGGATCCGATATCTCCTCCTGACTCGCATGATCATATAAAGCCAGTGTGTCCCTTCCCTCTATATTATTGTCATCACTCTGTTTCCTAGTTTTAATAGACCCAATAGTGGGATCCGGGGCTGGTCTATCCACACCTAGTTCCTCCTTGCTTTTACTGGGGTTAAGCCTAGTTGTATTAAAACCATTTTCCCTCAGTCAGTCCACTTCTTCCAGGTTTGTTAATGCCTGAAAGCGATTATGTGTACTTACACCAGCCGAAAAATTCTGTGCCACCAGTGGAGCTTTCAGACCTTGTCCAATATGTCCGTGGTAGCTGGGTTTGTAGAAAAAACCTAGAGGTACAATATTGATATGATGTAATGAGATGTGATTACTTCCAACCCTATTTAAGATTAAATCAATTACTTGGGGGTTTTTAAAATTTAGTATAACGCAATCACCTGCCAGATCTTTAGTCTCCCTGCCTATCCACCTCACCCTTCTTGCCATTTTGAACTCTTGAAAGAGTCTCTCGGTTAACCCGGTCCTGCTCCCCAGCCAAGATATCGATTTATTTCTTAGGCTCTCACAGGTTTCACTCATACCCTGTTGCAGTCTAGGGACATTGGCTAGAATAATTGTATATGGTGTTGAAGCTGGAGGAAGATCTATATTCATATTTAAATTTTCAGAAACCTCTTCAGTCACAAGTCCCCTTGTGCTGCCAGCCGTGGGCCCATCCTGAGAAACAAATCTAGGCCTACTTTGGTCAGATGGGTTATGATGCGTCCTAATAGCGTCATTACTTATTGGCCGATGTTCATGCCTGATTGGGATATTTGACTGGGTAACAGGATTGGTAATTATATTTCTGTTTTTCGTGGTATCCTTAGGTTCAGGGAGCTCTTGTTTAACCAATTTTGCCAAAACTTTTTCCATTTCCCCCACCCTGCTTATTAGGTCAGTTAAAAAGCTATCTAGGGCATTGAACTTATTTTTCAAATCCAGAACTTCACTCTGCATCAAATCACCGTAGATGTTAATTGCTGACTCCCCCCCAGTTTGTTTGTTCGTAGCAGAAGCCTTAACCTTTTTGGGTAGCTTTCTTTGTGTTAGGCCCACACTTGTCTTGTTCTTTAATCCTAGTTCCTTGCTCTTTCTACAGATAGGATCTGGATTTCTGGGGCGCTTCGGGGGTGGTTGGAGGTCACTCTCTGGGTCGCTATCACTAATATGGTCGGATATATTCACCACACAACAATTACTACTACCTGGCCCACTGATCTTATCCACTAAGGGGTCCACCGGGGGGTCAGTTGCACCTTTGTCAGTAGCCGATGTAATCCGACCCGCACCCTTATCAGAAACAGTTTTATCAGGTTTCATTGCTTCCTCTACCGTTAGTATTTGCTTTTCTATGGCGCCCACAGCACCTGTTAAATATGTCAGTAGTGACAAGCAAGGGCCTCCCCCATCCTTACTCAATTTTTTCTTATTTGCTGTGGAGGAAGCAGTGGAAGAGGTTTTTCTCTTCCCCATAGTGTGCCTGGTTTACAATCCCTTTCCCAGATCCTAAGAATCAGTGTAGATAACTATAATACAACAAGGGCTGTAATCAGCCACACCAGTACACTGTCTCTGTGAAGACCATATGTGAATCAGCAAGTCCTGATTCCGGAAGAACACCTCCTTTAAACTGCTAACAGTCACTGGGGACCATGTAGCTTACAGAGCTATTATATGTCACAGTACCTCCAAACGAGTAGAACAGCATGAAACAGCCAAGATACCTGGCCCAGCCCGGCCTCCTCCGGTCAGCGACGGGCAAGGACGGGTCCGCCCTTGGCCCGGGCTTCGCCCGTGCGAGCCCGCGTGCGGCCCGCCCTGCGGGAGGCGCTCCTCAAATTTATTGGTCCTGGCGCGTAATGCTGACGCTCTCCAAGGGCCTCGCTATGCCCTCTGGGTAATGTAGGCAGGCACTGGAAAGGCCGTTTCCCTCACGGCGCTCGCGCTGTCAGATGGCCACAGGATGCAAGAGCCCACAACAGGAGCCCACAACAAGAGGAAAGGTCGCCGGCCGTTCCCCTCACGGCGTTTCCGACCTTCAAGCTCAGGTAAGTGTTCGGATGTGTCGCGTCCCGCGCTGCGGGAGGCGCTCCTCAAATGTATTGGTCCTGGCGCGTAATGCTGACGCTCTCCAAGGGCCTCGCTATGCCCTCTGGGTAATGTAGGCAGGCACTGGAAAGGCCGTTTCCCTCACGGCGCTCGCGCTGTCAGATGGCCACATAATGCAAGAGCCCACAACTGGAGCCCACAACAAGAGGAAAGGTCGCCGGCCGTTCCCCTCACGGCGTTTCCGACCTTCAAGCTCAGGTAGGTGTTCGGATGTGTCACGTCCCGCGCTGCGGGAGGCGCTCCTCAAATTTATTGGTCCTGGCGCGTAATGCTGACGCTCTACAAGGGCCTCGCTATGCCCTCTGGGTAATGTAGGCAGGCACTGGAAAGGCCGTTTCCCTCACGGCGCTCGCGCTGTCAGATGGCCACAGGATGCAAGAGCCCACAACAGGAGCCCACAACAAGAGGAAAGGTCGCCGGCCGTTCCCCTCACGGCGTTTTCGACCTTCAAGCTCAGGTAGGTGTTCGGATGTGTCGCAAATTGGTGTCATTTTGTGGCTCTAATGTGCTATAAATGCAGGACAATTTTGTGAAGCTCCTTGTTTGCATTGGAACCATTATAAATTAATGTGAACCTTCCATATGGCCCTACTTTGAAAATATTTTAAGGCTTGCGCCATTGAAGAATAGTCTATATGGGGCTCGAGTTCTCAGCACTCTAGTTCCTAAACTTTGGAATGCTCTAGTGATTAACTTGAGTAAAATACAGAATCAACTGAATTTGAGTACTTTTTATTAATCTTTCTGACCTCTCTCGCTTACAACTTTTCAGTATATGTGGGCAGATAGCCTAAGGATCCTGTTTATTTTAAAATGGATGTTTCTTCTCTGCGCTAGGAAGTCACCATTGCAGTGAACTTTGCACTTTACACACACCACCGTAAAATGAAAACTAATCATAAGTGCCTTATGTCTGTTACACTACTGGAGGTACACGACTCCACTGGTTGCCCGTAGCTTCGTAAATCGTCAACGTATACATTAATACCGGAAAAAGAAACATTTCACAACCTGGAATCTTAAGCTGACATTCTACACATTCTTGTATTATGCATCTGAATGTATTACATAATTAAATATGAACAGAAAAGTGTGTCAAGAGTGATGAAATACAGTTAATGCATGAAACATTATGTCATCCAGCCAAATGACTCATCAGTGAAGAATTAATTTAGTCCTTGCCTCTGGGCTTTTATTAGACATTGCAGTTGCAGGCAGGCGTGGTGATACAACCTTGGCGGACAGGCGGGATCTGATAGAGCCACGGCCACCAGACGCTGTTCTATATTTAACAGCAATATTAGTTCTAGAGGACACCAGTGCCAGTTGAAATAAGCATGGGTTTGCTTTTATTCGCTCCTGATATTTTATCTCATTTTCTGTAACTATCTTTGTAGGTTGGGTAAGTGTTCGGTATGCTTGTAGTACAATGCAAGAATAAACCTCATTGTTCTGTCCACCCTTGTTGAGCTTATATTCAATGACGTTGACTCAAAAAGTAATGAGTACATTTTCCAAAATTATAAGCTTGGATCTAAGATTTTCTTAAAGTTGCCTATTTTTAAAATTCCCTTTCTACACCGACATATATACTGAAATCCTAGGTTTCATTGCAATACCATTTTGTCAAAGTAAATGCTTGGTTTTCACAATATCTTTATCATTATTTTTAGAGAATGTATGAGCTATAATAATGTGATATACTGTGAACACAAGTGACATCCCCTCGTATCTTCTGGATATTTGGTATAAACACCACCGGATTACGATGCAACCGAACACTGTTTGGTTGGATTCCCATTGTTTCCTATGGGTGCTCTTGTTATGCACGAGAACTGGCCTTAACACAGGCTCCTATGGGGAAATGGGGTGTGTGTGGAAAACCCTGCACCCTGTTGCAGGCACCCCATGGTGCCTGCCACAATCAGTGCAGAGTTTTACAGGGGGATACCCTAGGTATCCTCTCGGGCAGCAACCGTAGGGCGTGGGACCCAGGGGGACTGCGAGGTGCCCCCAAAGTCACTTTCTGACAGCCTTTCCGTGTCGGACAGGCCAACGCAAAAGGTTGTTGGAAATCGACATTGTAATCCCAATGGCAGAAACGCCATCTATAGAGGGTTACAGTGCCGTTCTGACCGAGAGGAATACTCCTCAAGTCGCTCAGAACGAGTTGGAATGACTGCCCGGTTTACGTTCCGACCTCGAACATTGTAATTGGCCAGCAGGACTGTAAACCGACCGAGTGGGACAGAAGGGCTCCGACGTGGTCACGAAGATTCCAATTGCAGGCGAAGGCTTTCCTACCGACATGGTAATGAGTTCCTGAGTGAAAAATATTATGCTTATCAAAATATATATTGTAATTTTTTATTGCATGTTGAGATTTTTTGATCACTCCACATCCCTTTTACTCATCCCAAGCCTCCCCCTACTGCTATGACCTCCAAAACAAACAAAAAATGTCTGAATCCTTCCCTCTTCTATCCCTTTACAATCCTTTTCAATCCAAATAACAGGCTAACATGTCCACCTCTCAAATTAATTTCAAACTTCACTATACGAATTCACCACTAATCCTTTATGTGTTCTGGAGTAGCGTCCTACTCACCAAAAAAGCACTTCAACACCTCATCAGGGGTAGCAAGTGCTGAAGAAATGCAAACCTTTTTTCCCTCTTCTATCCCTCCACTATCCTTCTCAAGCCAAATAACTGACTAACATATCTACCACTCAAATTACTTTCATTTTTCACAATACAAATTCACCACTAATCCTTTATGGGTTCCAGAGTAGCGTGCTACTTGCTGAAAAATAACTTTGACACCTCATCAGGGGTAGGAAGCGCTATATAAATGTAATTACAATACAAGATAATGTTTTGATAGATGTATAGAAATTAAGAACCAAATTTGTGATGATTTTTACTAGTCAAACGAATATATAGATTTCTGTAGCCCTCACCAGTTAATGGGTTTTATGTACTCTTGCATCTTTCTATTCGTAATCTCCATGTAGAACACATTTTCCAAGGTGGGACACTCCCTACATGCATCTACATGAAATACACGATTCAATAAAAAGGTCTAGCCAAGCCGTTGTTGGCATTAAATTTTAGGAAGCTAAATTAGGGAAATTCCATTGTAATTATTTATGATAAAGCACCCTGTCATTCATTTTGGAATACCGTTGATCAGATGTATGATGCTGCAACGCATACAATTACAATGCATGCTTTTACAACAAATACCATTACAATGCAGTTCGATAGAGTTACACTATATTTACCATTACAATGCATTCCATTATAACGTATACCCTTACAACACATACCATTACAAAGCAATTATAGTGAACATAAAAATACTGTTTATCAGTTCCCCCAATGTTTTAAAAAAAACTATAACACTTACATTTGACATACTAAAGACAAAACAAATGCGAGAACAAACACTTAACATGGGTAAAAACAACCTAATCAAGATAACGCTGATAGAAAATGAAGCAGATGCATTACAAAAATTATTTTACAGGTGTCTTTCCTCTATTGTTAATAAATGTCTGTATTCAGAGACCTATCAAAATGGCTGCCGAACTAACAATGAAAGAAAAAAAAGATTTGTAAATATTATGTATTACATATAGTTTCTATCAGAACTAGGTTCACAATTAAAAATGCAATTAAAATCATATTTTGTTTTCAATTACCATTCACCACACAAAAACGTATAAATTGAGCTGCCCACTATTTTGTGCTCAGTGGATCACTGACTTCCCTGGTGTCCACACGCATCGGAGCACAGAGAAAAACAAATACAGATTGCTTTTGAACACTGCTACCTACAGATCAAGTAAGTAAAACAGTTACAATGAACACATCTACATATAATCCACTGAAACCCCTAAATATTTGCTAATAATATATATTTTTTTAAATGCACAGACTTTTACCTGACTTTGGACAGGATGCTCACAAAAGCAAGTGTATGTTATAGAGATCAATTGTTATTAAAAAAAAGTATAACTTTTTTTTTTAAAGAAAATGCATAAACTAAATAACTATGTAGATTTTTTTAAATTACTAATAGTAGTATGCCATAGATTGTCATTTAGACAATTAGTCCTCAAAATACACCCCAGGGCTGATGCTGGAAAGTGAAGGCAAGCAAAATTACTAATCCAACTCCGAAAGCAGTTTACCTCATGGATAGTGTGGGATAGTGGTGGGGTGGGGCTAAAATTGCTATTCTTACTCTGACAGGTCTTTGCCTCAGGGAAGGTGCTGGATGGCGGTGGGGGCAAAATAAATATTCCGACTCCGACAGGTGTTTGTCTCAGGGAAGGTGCTGGATGTTGGTGGGGGGCAGAATTACTATTCCTACCCGACAGGTCTTTGCCTCAGAGAAGGTGCTGGATCGTGGTGGGGGGCAAAATGACTATTCCTACTCTGATAGGTGTTTGCCTCAGGGAAGGTGCTGGATATTAATAGGAGTACTGAAAGAAAGTATTCAACTGCACTTAATTATAAGAAAAGGTAACGTGTGAAAAGGAAATAATACTCACATTTTCTTTTTTTTCAGATCTGGAAATTTTTTCCTTTGAAATTTAAGGCTGTAAAAACACAGCACAACATAATACAGGTGATCCAAAGACCTCATGAACATTGAAATAGCTCAACAGGTAAAAAATGTATACAAGAAACTGTTTCATTCGATAACGTTTTTAAATCTGCCACAATATAAGAAGGGAAATATGAAATCACTTCTAACCTAAACTCAATAAACAAATTAAAAACATATAGCTGAGTAAATGGAGTATGTAAAAACTAACCAGAGAAAAATACATTGCCTCTTTTACAGGTCTAATACCAAACATGCATCCACTGGAAAATGAAAAATTTAAAAATAATACACAGCCATATCTTTACAGGTCAACCCATATCACAACACCAGTGTGGAAGAACACATCCTCAAAAAGGAAAACACTATCAGAAGTTGCTGATCACACAACATACCAACCCATTGAAGGTAAAACTGAATAAAATCACAGTTATCACCAATAATAACTTTCTTCTCACGGGATTTAAGGAAATAAACGTTTGATTGCAAACATAGCATGGCCTAATGAATATGAACTTTATAATTAAAATAAATGCATAATCTCAAATAAATAATTTCTAAACATTTTCCCTTGCAGGGTAATATCGAAAGCACATTTGTAAACCAATTCATGAACACAATTTGTTTTGTTTTCCTTTCTATACAGATCAACCCATACCACACCACCTAGCTGGAAGAAAACAATCACGACCAATCCCAAAAAATCCACCTCATCATCTTTGGAAGTTACTTTACACAGAACAGACAACCTCATTTAAGGAAACATACAACAAAAACTGATTTATCATCTAAAATAACTTTTGTCTTACAGGGATCAACCCAAAAACAAATGAAAGCAAACATAGCAAAAAAAAAGATAAATAACCATTGTTATCAAAAAGATTTGTACATTATAAAATAAGTTATTTAAAAAAATTCCCTTCCAGGTAATATTTTACAAAAACACATTCAGCAACCAATTCTCTAAAACATTTTTTTCTTCTTTCCTTTCTACCTGCAGAAAAAGAATGACAGCAAGAAATCAAGCAAACTATATTAAACCAAGCAGGGGAAACAGACTACTGAGCTACTGTGGCTACATTTATTGTAAGGAGTGATTATCTGAGCCCAGGAATCATTGGAGGTGTGTGCAGTATTATGCATCCCATTGCATTACTCTGGTTGACACTGTTGAAAAAACGTTCGAGCATAGCCACTCTGCCTCTGCAATGGAGATTGAAGTTCGTCTAAATATTGAACAAATGAAATCCCTTGCATCTACCTCCAATGAACCTAGTGGCTCAATTTTAAGGGAGGTTTCCCAAAACATACCTATGCATGTAGCTAGTTCTGTGCCTACTATTCCTAATCTAGATCGTATTATACAGAGTCAAAAACAGGCAAGTAACCCTCAACATGTAACACCCCAAACCTACTCAGATTTCAATACACCTGAAAAATTGACAGTAACCTTTACTAGCGAATCTTTCCTTTTGCATGACAACAAAAACCCTCTAAAACAAACACTCATTTTTAGCACCCCCTGTAACCTTGCTAAACTAGAGAATAGTAAAATTTGGATGATAGATGGTACCTTTAAATCCACCCCCATCCGTTTAGCCAAATATACACAATTCATGCCACCACTAATAAACACCACTGTTCCTTTAGTGTGCAGTTTACTGCCTGATAAGCAAGCTTCAACCTATACTGAATGTTTGTCAGGAACAATAACTAAAACTCTAAATAAAAGTCCTAGAAAAGTGATTATTGATTTTGAATTATCAATGATTAATACCATCACTAAATTATACCCAGAAACCCAAATTCAAGGGTGGTTTTACCACTTTTCACAGGCATATTAGCGAAAAATCCAAGAAACATCCTTGGTTAAAGACTACATATCAGACAGTGAACTACAATATCAATTGAAGAAACTAACAGACGTATGCTTCTTGCCACCCAACAGTGTAGATGAATACTACGAGTCAATTACAGAATCTGATACTTTACATGAAACAATGAAAAATTGGGCCCCTTTCTAAATTATTTTGAAGACACATGGATTGGGCATCTAAGCAGGTCAGGTCGCAGTGGGAAGCCAAGGTTCCCAATTGACTGGTGGAGCTGTTACACAACCTGCTTGGAGGGTGGCGCGAAGACTAATAATGCCATTGAGGGATGGCATAACTCCAGTAACAAATCTATTGGAAAAACTCACCCAAACTTCAATCATTTTTGGAAACCTTGAAAAAAAGGAGCAAAGTTACCAAGAAATGAGAATAGTGCAATCTTTAACAGGTAGTCGAAATCCACGTATCTCCTAACAAATGTAAAGAAATGTCAGAACGACTATCGGCACAAATGCAACAGTTTATGTTGTCAGTGTTTTCAGAGTACCTGGAAACTATTGCAAGCATACTATATTTCTATTACAAGCTAACCCCTTCTTCTAATTTACTTGCCTGTTTTAAAACAAATTTGAGTTGGCATTTTTGAAATTATGTTTGTGAAATTATTAAGAATGTCGGAAATTCTACCTGCAATTTTTTTGCAATTCTTCTTTCTTCAACTTTTGATGATGCTTCAATTCGTGTTGTCACCAAAAGTCTTCTTTACTCAAATAATCCACAGTGTTTAACCATAAACCCATGATTTCCCAAATGTCACGATCGAAAATTTGAAACACAGAGTGGAGTAAACACCAGTACCAACTACGTATTAGTTGGTTTAAAGATCTGTGTTCGAATTGGAAAACGCAAACCCAAACCAAATTTCAAAAACTCGAAAAACATAAAGTTGAAAAAAAAAAAGGCAAATCTAATCCATAGCTACGATCCAGGTTCCATATTGAATAAAAATTGTCCAAATCCATCCTTGTCCAATCAGTTTGGAAACATAGTAATCCATAAAAAAATCTGTTAAAAAAAACTTTTTTTGAAAGGCCTGCAACCAAACCCATGAATCCCTTCCCTTATTTTAAAGACGTGATGTGTATTGTGAAAAAAAACTTCAAACAGTGCTAAAAAACACACGCCGCAAAAAAAGAAAATATTGCTAATATTACAAATAGGTTTTAAAAAGTATTCTATTGTTTTTAAGAAATACTTTTTTAAACTTATCTTGTAATAATCACAGTTGTCCTGACAAAAGCCTACAACAGCTACATGCATAGGATGAACAATGGGTTAAAACATACATAATATTCAAATTTTACACTTAACACCTTCCAACTACCTCTCTCATCTCTCCTTACAAAAGAGTTGACCACCTACATCTCTAAATTTAAAATATTAAAAGTTCTTACCTGACCGCAGCTCTACCTTGCATTCAATCTTGACCGCGATGCTCCACCGACTGTAGAAACAGATGTTCAACCCCGTACATCAAGGCTGAAAGGAAAAAAGAAAAAAAGGACAATAATTACCATTTAATATAATGGAAAAGTGTGGGGAAAATATGTTTTTAATGTTTAGTAAAATATTGACAGTTCAAAATTGTACAATTATTTTTAAAAAATATTACATAACTTTTTAAAATTCTATTTCATATTTATTAAAGCTACTGTTTGTTTCTAATTATTAATAAAATATACTTAATACTTTAAAAAAAACTATTTGTGTTGTGTTATGCATCATTTATTATTTTTATAATTTTGTTCTTGGTATTCTAAATTATAAACATGTTTTTATGCTCTTTTCTATTTTCATAATATTTCAAATTAAACAATTAATCTGTATAAATTAATACTCGGGTATTAAAATTAATACCAGAGAATTAATACACCTCCCCACCCATAACCCCATAATTCCTCACATCCGGTGTCTAAACGGTTATGGTACAATTCTTTTTCTAACGTAAATTGTTTTTTAAATAAAATTTTAAATTATATTTATTGATTCTCTAAATAAAACAATACTCTAGTATTAAAATTAATACCTGAGTATTAATACACTTCCCCAACCATAACCCCTACATCCCTCACATCCTGTGCCTAAAATATAAATGAAATAATTTTTAAAAATCACTAGTTATATACCCGCATTATGATATTACAATAATTATTAAAATTACAAAATAAATAAATACATTTAAACTCTCCTTAACACTTACCTTAACAATAATTGCGATGTAAAGGCATGCATTGTAATGGCACCTGCGTTGTAATAGCATGTGTTGTAATGGCATGCATGCTTTGTAATGGTACCTGTGTTGTAATGGAGTTGTTGTAATGGCATTACATTGTAATGCCTGTGTTGTAATGGGAGTTTCCCCGATTGTTCCCACCCGAGCCATACACTTTAAAAAACTTGACAAGGCATAGATATCTGTATTTTGGGATTCAACTAGCAAATTCAATTTTTTTTACATGTAAGGTGAGTTTAGAGGAACACATGCTTTTGGAATTGGGTCTTTTGTTCCTGCTAGAAATTCTCTCCTTTGAAGCTGTTTTCTCCTAAGTATAACATTCCTATAGTGACCCTTCCACAGTCGGTATTTCTATATGTGCGGGGAGCTCTGGTGCTTTTAATACAAAGCCTATTTGTGTTTCTTTGGTTCGCTCTTACTAAGACCACAGCTGCATTAAGTGTGAAACGAATATTTAAGAAAATGTCTCTAACATTGCCAGTTTATTGAGAAATAAAACGAAAAATGAAGGTGTGACAATGTCATGCAAGTTAGTCATAAAAGTGAATTTCAGAAAGACTTAGAAAATAAAAACATTTACTTTTTTCTATTTTTATTTACTTTTCTTATAATGCACTGTACATATTGTCTTCTGTCTACTTTAAGTGATGTTTAAATTCTTAAATCCTTTTTTATGGATTCTATAGCGATGAGTTTCGGTTCTTGTTGGTTCAAACTCCTATTCCATGATCCATAGTGGAATGGTGCTCAGGATTCGTGGTGTTGATGTATGCTACTAGCTGGGTACAGTTGGTTGACCAACAAACAATTCAAGTGGACAGAGGACAAGTTGCAGTGCATTTGTTTGTTAGGATGAACTTTTTCTTGCTTTGTGTGCCTTGTGACTCGTGGACCCAAAGGTTTATGGTGGGGTGATCAACTTTTTCCTGATTCCCTTTCTTCCTGATCATTTAGTTTATTTCTGAGTCTTCTATGTTTGAGTTTGAATGGGTGTTTGAGTCCGTTTCACAGTCGCACTGCATACATTTCTAGTGTATAGTCACTGTGTTTTTATCATGTCACCATCGTGTGAGGACTGAAATGAAAAAAACAAGTCTAGAAGCTCTAGATAGGACGTAGCAGGGGGCAAGTTCCTGCAGGTAATTGAGTATCTTTCCCAAGGAGGACATTCTATGTGATGCACATGACAATATATTGATGTTGTCTCTAAAGGGAGCCAGTGGAGTGGTTTCGAAGAGATAATGCTTTGCATTGTGTCCAGTGGCTTTTAAGGATCAACTGCTTGGGGAGATATTGCATTAGTTAGTTCCTGAGAGAATTAGCGCTCTGAAGAGGTCAACTCAGTGGTTCCACTGGAGTAGCTGAAGAATATACTCATCATAATTGACTTGTTGCTAATTCCCTTTAACACTGAGGTGACTTATGTGCCAAAGCAGAGGTCAGGATAATAAAAAAAGTCTCTAGTTCTTTACTTTTGGAGATGGGGGTAGATGAGTTACCGGGGAGCAGGGCTAAGCCAATGGCAGCGGAGTGTTTGGTCTACTTCCTACCTGCAGCCATTGAGGTGGAGGAAACGGTCTTTCCTCCACAGAAATACATGCTGTAGGCCTGATAACACATTCTTGATACCCCAATCCCTTCTCCAGTCACAGAAATAGCAGAACTTCTTCCAGATAGGTTAGGAACTGAAGCAAGTGTTGTTATGCAAAGTCAGACAAGTTGCAAATATATGTTCAACATCACAGGAAGAGTGTAAAAATCAGCAACACTCTGCACAAAGTATTCTCTGCTTGGAGCAGCACTGTCCTATCTGCAAGGACTTTAACAGTGCATTGTATCTTAAAGGCTATGACAACCAAAATAAAAAGGAGCTAATTCATAAAACCTCCGATGTAAATTTAAGTAAAATGAAAACATTTACTTAATTCTATTTATATTCATTTAAAGGCTTCATCTGTGCTGAAAATGGCAGAACCTAATTCACAGACTCAAGATCGCAAAATTTGTGGGTGCAAATGGCACCTACTACTGTTTGAAATTCTACCAGCATGTTTCCTGCAGTTGTAAGAATGGGTCGGTGGTGGAAAATGGGCGGTCCATTGAGTGAGTTATGAGAGATGGCATTATAAATTTGGTGAACACAAACAAAGATGAAGATGTAACTTTGTGGCCATTAATGAAAATTGCCAACACCTTTTTCTGCAATCGCTGTATTTCTAAACTTAATTGGGCACATGCAAAGAGTGAGCTCCATGAAATGCAATGAAAGTACCCCATCTGCCCCAGTTTCAAAGAGTGCAAGGAAAGGGATTTCCTCATATTTTTGAAGAAAGAGAACTAAATATTCTGGAAAACAAAATAAATGAATTTCCCTTATCATTGTTTCACTAAACGTGCCTCTCCTTTGTAAAACGAATATAGGAAATTTTACTGATAAAAAACCAGTGAAATTGCCCCGTTATAGTTAGTGCTGGCAACTATAACTCACGCGACCGCAATCCTCTGCTGATGCTAATACTGTATTTAGACACTTATTTGCCCATGTCTTCTTCCATACATTTTTAGCTATACATATATTACAAATATTTTTTTTTCATAAAGACACATATGTCATCAGCAGAAGATTGCGGTCGCGTGAGTTATAGTTGCCAGCACTAACTATAACGGGGCAATTTCACTGGTTTTTTATCAGTAAAATTTCCGCTAACTATAACATGTGTGAAACCTATGGTTTTTTCAGTGAATTTGCAAGGTTTTTTAAATGCTAATTCCTAACTATAACGTGTGTGAAACCTATGGTTTTTTCAGTGAATTTGTACGGTTTTTTAAATGCTAAGTTACTTTACGCCATTCGAGGCGTGCGCGCCCACTTAACGCAGTTCGTTCCGTGCACGGTTTTTATCAACTTTAATAAACTTTAATAAGCCCTGTACATTTGGTGGCCTTCGGCCACCAAAAGCACAGGGGGTGAGGTCAATGTGGATAGTGTTTTTTTTATTTCGATTTTATAATTTCATGTTGCCAAAATTTAGTTTTTTTTACCTATTAATAAGCCCTGTACATTTGGTGGCCTACGGCCACCAAAAGCACAGGGGGTGGGGTAAGTGTGGATAGTGTTATTTTTTTTTTTTTTTTTTACCGTACGCTTACGGAAAGCGTACGGTAAGCGTACTCGGCGAAATTGCCGAAAAAAAAATAAAACCGTTTTTGCTCTTGGGGGATGTTTGGGGACTCCCTCAACATGACTATGTGGGAGGGAGTTGTCAAAACAGCCCCGTAACATGTTTTTGGCCATCTTGTTTGATAAACAACACTCAGTGCGAGAGACAAAATGGCGGCCGCCGCTTCCTGGTTTCGGCCGATTCGAATGTTTACTAAGATCTAAGAGCCAATCAGAATCGCGCTCGCGCACGCCACCGTACGCTTACGGTAAGCGTACGGTAAGCGTACCGAAAGCGGGCTCAGATATATATATTGATTTAAAGGCTATTTTCTCAGAATGTACTGAACAGATTTACACCAAACCTACAAAAGGCACTTCCTTGACCTAGGGACTACCTCTCTGCCAAATTTCTAGTAATTCTGTTCAGCCGTTCGGGCTGTAGCTCGTTCTAAAGGTCCTATGGAAAAATGCATGGGAAAAACGCGTTTTGGGACCCCCCTTTTATCTCAGCCCCCGCTTGACGAATCCCCCCGAGACTTTCAGGGTAGGAGCGGAGCGTAGCGCCCCACCTATTTTGAGAAATTCGCGAGGATTCATCAAACAGCGCCAAAGTTATTCAAAATAGAATGTTGAGGTTTTCCTATGGAAAAGGGGTCCTAACTATAACTACCTACTGGCGACCGCCAGTAGGTAATAATATATATATATATGTATACATATATTAACGCTCCAAATCCTTTCGTATATAAAGAATGCCTCTCCTTTGTAAAACGAATATAGGAGAGGCACATGTAATACATGAGGCAAGCAAGACTTTAAGATCTAGTGTACCTGAAGTATACTATATATATATATATATATATATGTATACATATATATATATATAATATATATATATATGTATACATATATATATATATAGTATACATGAATTGATCTGAGTAATTGGGCAAATCACATTTTAGGCTCTAAACTCATCATCTAGAATACATCGAATATACAATGCATGATTTCAATTAATATTATTCTACATGCTTTTCATCTTTTGAATGTGTTGGGCATTTGAATGCCCCAGTGTGGATATATTTATTTGTGTGATTCTTCCTCTAAATAAGTAATGGCATGGCAAGCAACATGTAGTCTGATCTTTTGATCATAGAAACAGAAAAAAGCCAGAACAACAACCAGGGATGGCATAGAGAAGGATTGGAACGTGGTAGCTTCAGATCTCTCAAATCTCACACATAGCATGTTCTTAAATTTCTTGTGTAGTCAGCTTGTAGCACACAAGTGGGAAACCTGTGGTACAAATGTTAAGGCAATCACCAATAATGCAAGAGTGGAGTGCACACAGTTGCACATCCCTGAATCTGTGGAATATATGTTGAAGGTGTCACATCCACAAATTCATGGATGGCATGTTGGAGGGCACATGCATATGATTCCTCCCAATCTTGGTCAAATCAAGATGTTGTGAATCCACATCAGAGGGCATAAGTGAATTCCTAGTTCCTTTGAATACACAAATCAAGTTGCAGGTGTGATGCCATACAACACTGATATAGTTTGACCATTCCCCGTGAAACCTTTGAAGGAAAACATTTGTATCAATGTGTGCCGAATGAAACCATCCCTACACTGCTCCTTGGAAAGTAGTTTTCACAGAGACAATATATATAGTTGCCAATATAGAAAGTGACTGGAGGAAGGGGGTTTTCATTTATAAAATGCAAGCAGTCATTGACTACACCCTATGCAGAAACTACCATGGGGCAAGCAAAATGAAGCACAGAATCCAGAGTGGCAGAATCAGGGAGGGTTCCAACCCAACACAGTAGGAAATATTTGTAGTCTGGTAGTTGTTATAGGTGTGGGGCGGAAGTAAAGACTTCATTACCTCTGGGTCACAACATCAATTGCTATCCTTACATCCTTTCAAAAGTTTCTCAGCCTACAAAGGTAGTACCAGGGTGTCATATAAAGAAATAAGAGAGAATTTGGTGTAGAGTTGCGCCCTTTGTGAGTGGTCCAGCTGTCCTATGGGGTGCCTACTCTCTTAGGTGAGAATCTGCCATCTGGAGTCCCATTTCTCACACCTCCCCCAAAGTTCTTATGATTTCCAAGTGGACTCAGTGAATCAAATTTCATTATCCACCTCACCCATGATTCATGGTATTTCAGGGGTGGTTCCAAGACTAATGCCCACTAACAGATCTTTGTTCTGGCATGGGTAAGGAGAAAATGCAAATTTAGCCAGGAGAAGTACATCCTGTTCCCTCGCTGCTATTCTCAACACAGGTGCAGTATTTAATGATCCCCCATCATTGATGAACCCAAAGTATCATCCCAGAGCCTCAATAGAGCCGTTTTAGATCTGTGTGATGGTCGCAAACCAGTGTGTGTAGAGAATAGAATACCAGTGTAGTCCAAGAAAGCTTGATGTTGGTGGACCACCACATTTTCTAGCATCTTTGGTAATACGTCTAAGGTAGGTATTGAGTGCTGATTATCTGGGTTTGATAGAAACTAGTTGCCTTTGTTGATGAGGAGGTTTGCTAACCCCTGTATTAAGGAATCAGGGACATGTGCCACAAGAATTTGATAGATGAATGAGGTATTGCCTAAAAAGTGCAAAGATAATAGGATCCCGGTAATGGATCAATTACTGCATTAGTAGTTTCCAATTTGTTATGAAACCAGGTAATAACTTCAGTACTCCCTTTGTGTATCTGAATAAAAGAGCAATCTTGGTCCAAAACTGGCTTGACCACGATACTAGTGGGTCCTTCTGGTTATTCAGTCACAACAAGTTTTTCAGACGGTTTGAAAATCATCTAACATTCTATTAAGTTGATCACACAATTCTTGGCTTGGGGTGATGTTTAAGGGAGTTGTCAGCAGCCTCTATAATAAGCTTAGATAATGTGGCAGAGTGGTTTGGAAGGTTGTTGAGCTCCTCATTCGAATAATCTTTGTTTTCTTTAAGATCTATTAAGGTTTCTATTTTAAACCCAATGCTTAGGTGGAATAATGAGCTTCTTTAAATAAGTCAAAGAACCTTTGATTTGCTATAAATGTATATGTCCTTCCTTTATCTCCAGGTTTCCTCTAAGGAGTAATGCAATAGTATCTCATTAGTAATTAAACTCCACATATGGTGGATAGTATGATTTTTATTACTTCTTCAATAGCATATGCAACTTGATTCATCTGTTTCTACCGAGTTAACGAACCACCAGCAGCAACCAGCAACCATAGAGCCGTTCCACGCTTTCACATATTTTACATTCCTTGGCATGCACACACCCAAGCACCTTGTCTTAAATTATTCACATACTTTTTGTACTTACACACACAATTGATTAGAAGCCTATGTGCCCTGGAGTTGAGTGAAGTAGTATCCAGTTCAGCTGAGAAACTTTCAAATACTTTTTAGAACATGAAATGAGAGGCAACAGCAATCCTCAGTGTAACAGGCAGCAACTCAAGCACAGCACAAAAAAAACAAGTTGAATCAGTCACAATTTGTAATTTCTCTTATTTGTTCCATTCCTTTTCAGCAAGCGAAGCCAACGCGGTTCGCCAAAACATAGACTTCCTCAGGGCTGCCACATGTAAATCACATAAAACGTTTTTGACGTGAAACAGAAATAAAGTCATGTTATATCACAAATATTGACATCAAGACAAAACCTTGGACACAGAGGGAAAGGAAACCAGCTAGGAACTCAAAGAACACATCGTCACAACTTCTTGGGCATTACAACCATTATGGTTAGGAATCCATTTAAAATCTGTTTTTATTAAAACAAGAATTAAGCACATATTCTTAACATTTTATCCATCACCAAAAGACACCACATTAATGTGAGTGGAGAACAAAGGAAAAAGAAATAAACATACAAATACACAGTCACTCACTAGAGACTGCATTCACAATCAAATTACGTGGGCGAAGAAAAGAGAGCAAAAGACAAAACAAGTGTGAGACGTAAACACACATCAATCATCAAGACGAGCAAAGGCCCAGAAGACTACTCCAATAACGCTAACCATGTTAGAGAGAAAATAAAACGAGATCATGGCCTCCCCACATTATGGGACACACAAACCTACCATCCAGGAGCTACACATCTAAAAGTCAGAAGGGAAATCCATCCATTAGGATGAGGAATGCCTTGCAATTCATTGAGGACTAAAGGTAGTCCAACATTAAAGTGAATAACCCACCCCATCGCAACTCACGGCAAGACATCAATATTCAAAACAGGTTCTAACCGAAATCCCACGAATAATAGTATATTCTTTTTGTCCGCCACTTTAATGTTTTCACCAGTCTGGCCATCAATTGTTATGTCACCAAGGGGCACATGCATCATTTGAAATTGTGGTCGTAAAGGGGCAGATTCTGTGAATCTGTTCCTTTGCAACCACGATTTTTGCATTTGGGATGCATCATCCCAAATGCAAAAATCGCAATTTGCGATTGCATTTAAGGAATCACAAATTGCGATGCCTTAAATACAATGCAAGATTGCATTTAAAATAGCGATTTTGCAATTTTGGACTGCTAAATACCGATTATTTCAACCTGGTGGTATTTAGCGGAAACTTTGAAAAAGTGCATTTTTCAAAGTTTCAGGTTACGTGCAACATGGGTGCACATCACAATTTCAGGGGTGCAACAGGGTGTCCTTTTGACACCCTTGAAATTGCATTCACAATTTGTGAGTACCTATTGGTACTCACAAATTGCACATGCAATTTCCCATGAATGGGAAGCCATTCCTTAATTGCGACTCGCATTTTGCGACTCGCAATTAAGGTATGTTTAGGAATTGCTATTTTTATAGCAATTCCTACATGCATAGGCTTTTGCGAGTCTTTAAATGCGATTCCCTAATAATCGCAATTAAGGACTCGCAAAAACCTAACTTGATGCATGTGCCCCTAAATCCTAGAGAAACAGGCATATCCTAAGTGTTATGCTACCGACGATGGACACCCAAACACCTCCTGCCATTGTGTTGCAGTACATCAAACAAACGTGCTCTTAACAGACTAATTCTCTCTATAATATAGTCTATATCAACGGTCACACCTTAACATTTAAAGACCATGAATGATCCTAACTCATTGGGAACTTCAGCCTCATTACAAATATCCAAACCTCACCCACATTATACTGTGTCATAACCCCATATAACACCACAAGTATGAGCATCTACATGTACCTATGTACAATATCTAACTCTGTGGCGCTGCTATCCTTATCATGAATCAACAAGTTTTCAAATTCAGACAGGGTCCACCGAATGCTGGATCAGAAGGGAAGGCAAAAAAGAATCATTGAGGCACTTTGCAGCATTAAAAGCGCCTGACAAAAATGTAAGAGACCAGTCTAAGGTCAAATGCTTGTGCAATTTAACATGACTGCAACGAACCCCAGCCGGAAACCAAACTGGCTTCCTACCGGGGAACGTATCCGTAAGTACGTCCACTGTCACGCATGTCCGTTTCCAAGCAGACTCCATGTAAAACTGGGGAACTAAAGAGTGCCACCTCCCAAATGAGGAATCAGTAATGTGTCTGTACTGCTCAAAGCTAACAGCCCGACTGTTGTATCCAGTGTCTATGCGCCCGAAATTGACTTACCCATTTACGGAAAAGAAAATCTCCCACACTGCAGTGTCTTTTGGGACGCACGGAGCAAACCAAGCACCATACACATCAACCTAATATATTGTTAGGCCATGCCGTCTAACACCACTAGACCGCAAACCAAAACTTATGGTTGCACATGTTCCGTTCATTGAATATCCATGGCAACATAGTCAACAATTTCACAAGTCTAGCTTGGGTGAAATTACCCTTTTGTAAAGTGCGCACGCAGTGCCATTTACCAGTTCGTTCACAATACAAAAATATGAATGGTCATAACAACCTCTCCAATCAAGATCATGAGCCGATCTTCACACCTAATGTCTCCTTCACAATCCATTTAGCCCATTGTCTAAATGTCATACTACTCAAACAGTTCCACGTTATTAACCAAGGATCGCAGTCTTTAAACACTTTCTTTAGAGACGCAAACCAGCCAAACTCCATTCTTAAACTGTTTCTCATAGCCCCACAAAAAAACAAGGCTTCACCGGTCACGAATCACCTTACAACACTGTGCACATAGGGCATGCTATTTAGTAAAAGATTTTACATATGAAAAAAGGGGAACATACTAAGTGTGGCAGGGTAGGAAAAACGAAGAGGAAGAGATAAGCCACCAACCTTGCAAAGACATCCAAGATTTTTTGTATATGCAAGGAAAGAGGAAACATTTCCTCAATAGGGAAGAAAGAAAAACAACCTGTGTTGCGTGCATTATTACTTCTGTTAATTTAAAATCCAAGATCTTTTTTTTTTTATAATACATACAGGGAAAGCAGAGACACTTCCTCAACAGAAAAGAGAGAAAGACAAAATATGTTGTGTGCATAATTACTTCTATAGATAGTAGTACACACAAAGTATATCAAACCCTCTTAAAATCATAAGCAGTTCCTGCACTATGAATAACCATCAAATGAAGCAAATACTTTTTTCTTTTCCTTTTTTTTCTTCACCCACATAATTTGGTTGTGGATGCAGTCCCTAGTGAGAGTAAGAAGTTCCCAGAGGGCTTAGAATCATTACATTTCTAAATTTAGCCGATTTTGACCCTGATATATTGCAAGAGTGGGAAGAGAATCTCCACAATTCTTCCTTCACCATGATGAGGCTACTTATTCAACATGCGGAAAGGAAGCATTTGAAAATGAGAGGGGAAATCAAAGTATTAGAGGATAAAATTAAGGCTCTTGATTTGAAAGAAGCACCGAAAAGAACTATGTTAGCTTTAAGGAACAAATTCAACAACATCAGAAAGTGGTTAAGGAGAGGGAGTTGAGCAAGACTGCTAGAAAAAATGACAAGGATTATGACAAAGGCAAATGTTTACATTTGCCCAGAGATTCGATAATGTTACGATCCTGAAACAGCCAGACAACAATAACCAGGTTCGGGTAGTTTATCAAGCGTTAACAGCAGGTAACACGTCTCCTCTATTGAGGAGGCGGGTCTGGGTAGTGCCCAGGATAAAGACAGACACCCTAGTTGCTCTTCAACTTTCTTTTAAGAGGTTTTAAGGTATCAGATTGGCAGCAAGCAACAAAGGTATGCCACAAGACAAGGAGAGGGGAGGCGAAAAAAAGAAAAAAAAAAAGGAGAACGTTCTTACACGGAACCAGAGAAGGCAGCTGAACAAGTAATAGCAGTCGACTAGGGTCCTAATAAAAACTACACCCCACCTGTGACCTCTGAAGTCAACTTGGTCATCAACTTGTCTGAATATTGCTTAAATTAATTTGAAATATCTGTACTAAATAAAGGGCTTGGATTTTGTCCTGTATACCATGGTACTTTTTCAGAGTTGCATGTTGATCTTTTTAAATTTGTTAGAAATGCTAAACTTAAATGTCACTTTTCTGTACATGTTTACAAAAACCTCTGTCTGGCCTGATACCTTTGATATCTGAATTATCTGTGGTAGAGATTAAGGACATTTCTGTATTACTGTCTTTGGAAAATGAGAATGATTTTACTGTGAATTATGTCATGGGGGATTTTGCGATGGAACAGGATAACACTTGTGATAGTGGTCTAAATCGACGTAGTATGTTCACCCCACAAGGCTTTCATCTAAACAGTCTTGGTGTATTTTACAGACAGGTCACAAAAGAGGATGCTTGATTCCGGTCCAGGGAAGACATGGCTTGGCAGTTCGGGCTGGACTGTTCCAATGAGGCACAGGGTCAAGACTGATTTGCATATGGCCATGTCTGAACTGGGGTGGCGTGGTGAGCAAAATAACGATGGATTAAACCCAGATCTGTGACTGGGGGTGAATGTTTTGCCAATGTGCAACATTCCGTCCATCAACTTGTGTGTTTTGCTGTTCGCCCTATGTGGGAAGGGTATGCCCAGACGTGGGTCCCGTGCTCACTAGGCAACTGGAGTCAAGCTATCCTGGCTGATGACGGCTGATAGCCAGAAACCGGTCCTAGGATGCTTGATTGCGGTCCAGGGAAGACATGGCTTGGCAGTTCGGGCTGGACTGTTCCCATGAGGCACAGGGTCAAGACTGATTTGCATATGGCCATGTCTGAACTGGGGTGGCGTGGTGAGCAAAATAACGATGGATTAAACCCAGATCTGTGACTGGGGGTGAATGTTTTGCCATTGTGCAACATTCCGTCTATCATCTTGTGTGTTTTGCTGTTCACCCTATGTGGGAAGGGTATGCCCAGACGTGGGTCCCGTGCTCACTACGCAACTGGAGTCAAGCTATCCTGGCTGATGACGGCTGATAGCCAGAAACCGGTCCTAGGATGCTTGATTCCGGTCCAGGGAAGACATGGCTTGGCAGTTCGGGCTGGACTGTTCCCATGAGGCACAGGGTCAAGACTGATTTGCATATGGCCATGTCTGAACTGGGGTGGCATGGTGAGCAAAATAACGATGGATTAAACCCAGATCTGTGACTGGGGGTGAATGTTTTGCCAATGTGCAACATTCCGTCCATCAACTTGTGTGTTTCACAAAAGAGCTTTACCAGCTTGAAAATAAACTGACTAGTATACGCGCCACTCACTACAAAAGGTAAACTCAACAAGGTAGAAAGATAAGCCCTGGTAAAACTAAGGGTAAAGACCTCTCTGGCCATTCACGAGGCTGTAAAGGGAGGGAATTTAGTGTTGATGAATAGATGTGATTATGAAGAGGAGATACATAGACAGCACGATTACAGAACTTGCTATAGAAAACTGGACTCCAAACCATACATCGCTGCCATACCACTTCTAAATTAAAGACTGATGCATTGGAAGGACTTTGATTTACTGTCAGATTCTGAGTTTTAGTTCCTGAAGGTTGATTGCCCTAGATTTCCGAGATTACCTTCTCCCCAAGAACCATAAGAAGGGTCGCTTTCCTCCTGGGTGCCCTTTTATTTCAGGAATAGGCTTCCTAACAGAACATCTCTCACAGTTCATTGACTCATTTCTGAAACCACTAAAGGTGAACCTTCCTTCATTCATCAGGGACACTACTGATATCCTTAATACATTTGAGGACCTGGTATGGGAGGACTCTTTGTGACTTGTGACCCTGGATGTTGAGTCATTGTATACTTGCATAAAGAAGGAATTTGGTTGTATGGCTGTGGATTTCTTCCTCTCTACACGGAGAGCCAACTACTTGGGGCAGCCATGGATTCTAAACTCCCCCCAGCATATGCAAATGTGTTCATTGATTGGGTGGAGAATATCCATGCATGGGCCCCAGCAGAAACAGTGTGGACAAAAGATATCCACTTTTGGGGGCGGTATATAGACGATAGCATAATCATTTGGATAGGTACTGAAAATCATATGGAGGCCTATTTCAATTTTCTCAATGACAATCCCTTCAATTTCACGTTCACACTGAACATGTCACGTGCTTGGATACAGTATTTGGATATTGAGTTGTAGGTGCTAGATGCTACATTGCACACTCTATCGTACAGAAACAGCTGTCAATAGCATCCTGCATTTCGAGAGTGCACACCCCCTAGCACCAAACATGTTATTCCTTTTGGTGAAATGATGAGGATCCGGAGAAACTGTAGTGAGGATGCACAATTTGAGAAACATATTGGTCATTCACTAAACAGAAAGTGAGCGGCTACAAGGATTCAAGGATTGTGACTTACAATGGGCAGCTCATAAAGCTAGAAAAACACACCGCAGCGAAACCCTAATATCAAAACATAGGGCCGAATCTCAGGAATGCCTATCATTTGTAACAACGTATTCCAGGTTGAATAAGGTGGTCTTCAAAATCCTGAATAAGCATTGGCTGTTATTGAAAGGGGTCCCAGGAGCCAGCAATCTGGTCTCGTACAAACCCTGTGTTGCCTACAAAAGGAGAACTGTCAGGGAACTTCATTGCCCTGGCTACACCCTACCAGTAGAGGGGGAGAATACCACTTTGCTTAGGAGACCGATGGGTTTCTACATTTGTGAGGATGCAACATTTGCCACATAGGCCAGAGTAAGATCAAAGAATTTAGATATAATACTGAAAAGACCCATGACATCCGCCATTACATCAATTGTCGACCATGCTATGTGGTGTATGTTATCATTTGTGTCTGAAAAGATTCTTATTGGCAGTATCACACACCAACGGAGGATTCATATACAAGAACACTGCAGGGCTATTGTCAATAAGGATACCTCATATTACTTGGTTTCACATGTGTGCATTGTTGGATCCAATAGGATCAATTTGAAGTTCCATGGGATCAGTGGCAGCTCCTCCACTAAGGCAGAGGAGCATCGCCCCACTGCCTTGCAGCAGTGAAGTAAAGGAAAAATAAAAAGATAATAATGTGAAGTTATTATCATTTTATCTGTTCCTGTTGTGGCTGCATGGGGGCGGGTGGGGTTGCTCTGCTCACAGAGCAGGGCAGGGGAGGTGTAGTGGGCACACTGAAGTGTGCATGTCACTTTGGCCGACTGTCTCAGGCCTCCCAAACAGTCATGTGCACTTAGCATGTTCTCCACCATTACAGCCTGGGTGGAGAACATGCCTAGACCCCCAGTCCCCACCTGAGTACCGAATTTCAACGCTCAAACCAATTGCAACGCTGCATTGTGGTGTTGTGATTAGCTCAAGGTAGCCTGGCTGCTTCCGGTTTGGCCGATGGAGGACAGACGATGTGGGACAGAGCGGCGAGGAAGTAAGTGCATTTTTCTTTTTTTTATACTCCCTTACCCCCTCGCCCTGCCCCACCACCCCAAATCCGAACTGACCGCAACTGCATGGGATTGACCTGGCGTTATTGGACAAAAGGGGTGGTGATAGAAAGTTAGACCTACATCAACTGGAAGCTATGTGGATTTGTAATCTGAGATCTGTCAGAATGGGTCTTAACTCTAATAACAAGTTTCACTATTTTCTTTAATACCCCCTACCTGCACCACATTGATGAAGTCCCTAGATTTTGATGACACATGAACAGTGCTGTTGGGCTGGGGTTTCCTGGAGTTACATAATGGTTAGTTCTATTGAGATAATGATACATCCTATGTTTCTGCGTGTGTTATTCTATGTCATCTATGAGTATTTGCCTCCTTTGATGGTGATCCATTGTGCATTTTAGGAACTGCACTTATGATTTTACGAAGGATTGATATTCTTGGTGTGTACTGTAGAAGTAATGATGCATGCAACATATTTTGTTTTTCTCTTTTCTATTGAGGAAGTGTTCCTCTTTCCATGTATGTATGAAAAAGAAAACAAAAATTCTTGGATTTTAAATTAACAGAAGTAATCATGCACGCAACACAGGTTGTCTTTGTTTTCTTCCCTATTGAGTAAATGTCTCCTCTTTCCCTGCATGTACAAAAAATCTTGTATGTCTCTGGAAGTGCAGGCGTTATCTCTTCCTCTTCCATTTTTGTCTTTCCAACCCTGTCACTCTTAGTATGCTCTCCTTTTTCATAAGTGAAATCTGTTAGTAAATACCATGCCCTACGTGCACAGTGCTTTAAGCTAGTTTGTGAACAGTCGGTGACACCTTGTTTGTTTGTGGGCCTATGAGAAACAGTTTAAGAATGGAGTTTGGGGGGGAGGA
The DNA here is from genome assembly GCF_964204655.1 of Triturus cristatus. Classification (NCBI taxonomy): domain Eukaryota; kingdom Metazoa; phylum Chordata; class Amphibia; order Caudata; family Salamandridae; genus Triturus; species Triturus cristatus. The sequence continues at coordinate 801,264,755 of NC_140588.1, read as the reverse complement.
GCCAAGATGGCCGACGGGTCGGACGCCTGAGCTCCCGGCTCCGTGGACCGTCCGGCTTCTTTTGTTAATCCTGATTAATCCTCCTGACCTGCGCCGCCCAGCCGCCGCGGATTACCGGCATTGAAGTGACTGGCGTTCTCCTGACACCTTTATCGGCGGGTTTGGTGGCTGACTCGGTGCCTACTACGACCTCCGGCGCTCCCACGGGTCCCTGCGTAGATGGCCGCCGCTGGACGCCGAGGGATGTGGACGGGGTGCTGAGCTGGAATACTGCGGGTGATCGCGGGGGAGGAAATGCTGGCCGTGCGACTGGAGTCAGACCCTTACGTCCGGGTCGGACTCCCCCGAGCGCCGGCAGTGGTGTGGACGACGTCGGAGCCCCCTAAAGCGAGCTCTCCTCCGCCACCCTGAAGACAAGCGAGCGGACTCCATTTTGTAGCGTCTTCCTGCGGCGAACGGCCGGTTCTCGCGGTGGCCGTGGGGCGCTCTCGCCCGGTGCAGCTCCCGAGTGGAGCACGACGCTTTTCCGGTGTCTACATCCTCGGATCATAGTCAATTTTGTCCCGTCACTAATTGCCCGCAGTGGAGATGACAATGGCGTCTGCTCTTCTTGCTGAGACGCTGGCTGACCCTGGACTCGCAGTGTCTGCGCGCCCATGTGCCCCGGAGCTGATTGCCGCATTGGAGGAACAGCGGGATAGTGCGGACCGATGCTTGGTACAGAGGGACCCGACCTGTGGGGATGTATTGGCCGCCCTTGTGGCGTTAAAAGTGGCAATGCAGAGTACTTGCCGGGCGCTGACCCGGAGAATCGATGAGGCACTGGTTGCAACGGGACGTTCCCGGCTGGAGGATCCCCCGCCGCCCCTGTTTTCTCCTGGAGGTGAAACAATGTCGCAGAGTGGGGGGCTGGTGGTGCGGAGTCCTCCTGGCTACAATGTAACGCGTCAACCCATCGACACGGATACAGTTGCAGGGACACCCTTCACTTTGAACGTTGTGACTCTGCCTACGAACTATCTGCTGAGACCTAGCCTTTCGCTTCCCTTGCCAGATGTTACCCTGAAAGCACCTATCGCTCGAGCCTCTGTGGCATGTTACTGCTGCGTTTGGGACCCTGTGGTGCGATACGTCTTCATTGTCCCCTTTCCTCGAGAGCGGCCATCTTGTCTCTTTGTCCTGGCTGAAGGTGACTCGCAGCAATGGACGGGCCTGAATCATATCTGCCGGTCCGGACAGGGGTGATGGCATGCCGGTTGTCGCTTTGGTTGGATCGGCATACGGGGCCCTGGACTGATACACGTTTTGTAATTTTGGATGAGTAGTCTTTAATGACCAGTTTTTGTTACATGTCGCTGCGATTTCGCCTCCTGTTTCCTTCTTCTGCCGGGGGGAGGACTTGTGAAGTGCTGAAGTGCTGGGTGTTATTGAATCGGGACCACCGGGTTTACGTGGGTCTTTTGATACTGTTCTGTACATGGCGCAGGATGTATGAGCGGCGCGGGAGTCCGGGAGTTCGGCAGTGTGGTGGGCTCCTCCCCGCTTTATGGTCTTTTTTCCTTTCTTCCTTCCTTAATTCTATATTTCGGGTTCCTATGGGGCGACAGACACGTAGCTAGGGGGGGGGTAGGCCATAGCCTCGGCATGCGTGTAGGGTGGGGGGTCTTCTTCGATACGTTTTTTGTTACTATGGGCCTTCTTTTTCTTTCTTCTGTCCTTTTCCTACGTCTTTTTCTAGGGTCAGTGGGGGGGAATGGTGTTAGGAGGGTAGCGGCTGGGAGGCACATTTCGCTGCGTATCTATATCCTGGTATTATAGTTTCGTGCCGCCATTTTAGATATGTTCACTGTTAGTTGACTCTCCTGTTGGATGTTACCCATTTATTGTATGTTCGTCTGTTCTGTGCACTGATCCGTTCTAGCTCTGTATCTCCTTAACTTTAAAACTTTTTAAAATTAACCTTACTGTCTCCTGCCACTCAGTGCACGTGGATTTTGCAACATAGGTCGTATGCTTTTAGGTGCTGCCGTGCCACCGAGTGGACGCGTACTTTGCTATCAAGCATCAGAAGTGTCGAGGCCGGCCGGATGGTTGTAGGCCCGTATTTGTCTTGTACACAGTGCTAAATAAAGGTTTAAAAAAAAAAAAAAAAAAAAAAAAAAAGAATGGAGTTTGGCTGGTTTGCGTGTCTAAAGGAATTATTTAAAGACAGCGATCCTTGGCAAAAATGTGGAGCAGTTCGAGCAGTACGACATTTAGACAACAAGCTATATGGATTGTGATGGAGACATTAGGTGTGTAGATTGGCTCATGGCCCCTTTTGGAGAGGTTGATGTGGCCATTAATACACTTGTATTGTGAACTAATTGGAATATGGCAACATGTGTGCACTTTACAAAAGGGTAGTTTCGTCCAAGCTAAACTTGTGAAATTGTTGACTATGTTGCCATGGATACTCAATGGCTGGAACAACGAAACATGCGCAACCATAAGTTTTGGTTTGCGGTCTGGAGTTGCTAGAGGGTGTGGCCTAACACTATATAAGGTTGATGTGTAGGGAGCTTGGTTTGCTACGTGCGTCCCTCGAGACACTGCGGTATGGGAGATTTTCTTTACCATACATGGGTAAGTCAATTTCAGGTGCATACACACCGGATACGACAGTCGGGCTCTTACTTTGACCAGTATGAGCACATTACTGATTCCCCATTTGAGAGGTGGCAGTCTTTAGTTCTCCACGTTTACACTGCATCTGGCAGGGAACGGACATGCGCGATAGTGGATGTACGTGCGGATACGCTCTCCATTAGTAAGCCGGTTTAGTTGCCAGCTGGGGTTCATTGCTGGCGTGTTAAATCGCACAAGCATTTGAACTTAGACTGTTTTCTTACATGTTTGTCAGGCACTTTTGATGCCTTAAAGCGCCGCAATAATTCTTTCATGCCTTCCTCTCTCATCCAACATTCGGTGGACACTCACCTAATTTTAAAAATTGTTCAACCTGTTGATTCATAAGAAGGATAGCAGTGCCACTGGGTTCCATATTGAACATAGGTACATATAGATGCTCACACTTGTGGTGTGATAGGAGGTTATGACACAGTATAATCTGGGCGAGGCTTGGGTATTTGTAATGAGGCTGGTGTTCCCAATTGGTTAGGACCATTCACAGAATTTTAATGTTACTCTGGGACCAGTGATTTAGACTATATTACAGAGAGAATTACTTTGTTAAGAGCACGTTTGTTTAATGTACAGCAACACGATGGCACGAGATGGTTGGGTGTCCATCGTCGGTAGCATAAAACTCAGGATATGCTTGTTTCTCTAGGATTTTGTGACATAACAATTGATGGCCAGACTGGTGAAAAGTGAAAACATCAAAGTGGAAGACAAAGAGAGTATACCATTAATTGTAGGATTTTGGTAAGAACCTCTTTTGAATATTGATATCTTACTGTGATTTGCGATTGGGCACAATCTGGCAAAGCTTGAGTGAATACCATTTTATATGGGGCTCACTTCAGTGTCTTCAGTTCCACCTCTATTGGTAGGTTCTTCACTTTAATGTTGGACTACCTTTTGTCCTCACCTTATTGCAAGGCATTCCTCATCCTAATGGATGGGTATTCCTTCTGACTTTTAGATGTGTTGCTCCTAGATTGTGGGCTTGCGTGTACCATGATGTGGGAGTCCATGATTTGGTTTCATTTTCTCTCTAACATGGTGAGAGTTATTCTTCGAGGCTTTTTTCTTGATAATGAATGTGTTCACGTCTCACACTTGTTTTTTTCTTTTCCTCTCTTTTCTTCACCCACAAAATTTGATTGTGGATGCCGTCCCTAGTGAGTGGGTGTGTATTTGTATGTTTATTTCTTTTGCCTTTGTTGCTTGTTCATTTTAATGTGGTGTCTATTGGTGACGGATAAAATGCTAAGAATATTTTCCTAATTGCTGTTTTAATAAAAACGGATTTTAAATCGATTCCTAACCATAATGGTTGTTATGCCCAAGTAGTGTTCAAGGTTTTGCATTGATGTAAATATTTTTTTATGTAACATGGCATTTATTTGTGTTTCATGTCAAAAACGTTTTATGTGATTGGTATACATATATATTCCTGTTTGTTATATGTGTTTTACATGTTTGCAGCCCTGAGGAAGCCTATGTTTATGCAGAATGTGCTGGCTGCGCTTGCTGAAAAGGAATGAAAAACAGAGAGAAATTACAAATAGTGACTGATTCAACTTGCTTTTCTTAGTACTGTGCTTAAGTTGTTGTCTGTTACACTGAGGATTGCTGTTGCCTCTCATTTCATGTTCTAAAATGCATTTATGTACGACCAATTGGTAGCTGGTCATTTTTACGGTGGGCGACTGAGTTCTGATTAACTGCGAATGACTTCGATTGGTGCAGTAAGAGATCCCTTGGCTGCCATTATCTGTTTTAAATTTCAAATACCTCATTCTACTTCTTGAAATATCTTGTCTCTTCGTGAAATCAGTCAAAAAAACCTACCCAAAAGTTTATATTAGAGCGAAAGAAAGGACAGAATGAATGTGTGTTGGTTTCCTTTCATGTGCCAGATGATAGTGGTCCCATATTATAGACAATCAGAACAAATAGACCAAAAATGTTCTCCTAAAACTGTCCAGAACTCCCTTAGCACAGAACTCATTGTAATAGCTGCAAACCCCTGCAAAAACAGGAGTAATAAGCATAACGCTAACTCCTAGATAATTAGTTCATGGAGGACTATACTCCAAGGAACCAGGGACCATATCATGAATAAATGTACAGATTCAGAGCAGTGCTGAGCACCCGTTTTAAAGATATTGCCCAGTCTAAAGTACCTAGGTTTAATTTATTAAAGTCTTTTAGTTAGCGCAAGAGCTGCTGAGAGCACAGCTAGGAAATGGGGAGCCAATCAGTGCTCCTTGTTTTCAAGCTATGCTGTCTACATTTCGTGCACTCTCAGAATTTGCCAGTATTTATGTATTTTAGACATGACAGTATCTTACAAGTGGGTGCACAGCTCTTTTGTGCATCATAATACATGGCCTTAGTCTGTCTACTGGTAATTGCTCACTGTGCAGGCAAACTACTATCACTCCACAGACACTTCACCAAAGGAACTCAGTGATTCTATCTGCTTTGCATGTTTTTATCTTTTGTGTCTTTACAATGCTTTACTTTAAGAATAAATGTACCTATGTTATTGCAATAGCCTTAGCTCTATAGGACTGAGACTCTGGAACAACCTTAACCGAAACCTAAGAGACTTGAACATAGTTGCCTCAAGGGGGACTTAATTTAGACAGAATGCCTGCGAGTAGTCCGGTTGAGCAAGATGGGATAAGAATAACTGTGGGAAATGCTTCAGGAGGCAGGCCACAGGGTAATCAAGGGTGACTTTGCTTCAATCATGTAACACAATTCTTTTTACCTCTTGTGTCCTGGGGCCACCTTACTATTGGATCCAAAAGTCAACATCATGAAGGCCACTACTGTCAAGCTGGCTAGGAAGAGCAGTCTAAGGCTTAATCAAGGAGAACTTAGAGCTCAATAGAAGAAATACCAGCACTCAGCAATGCTACCTTTCCATCTAGTGCTTTTACTTAAAAAAAATAACATAATTAAACTCACAGCTAACAACTACACATGAAAATATAAATGTTCATGGTGAACAAGCAATGGTGCAAAGTATGTGTATGGTGGTAGGCAGCTTATATGTGCGCCAGCATAGGGGGATAATAGCAGCAGGTGATTTTGAGTAAATATGGCTTGTTGCTGCTTTCTACCACTTGAGGAACACAGTGCAGCAGCTTTGGTTATGGAGCTGTGCTGAGTTGTGCTAAAAGTAAGTAAATCTGCCCATAACGTTTTAGCACGTTCCTGGGGATCAGTGTCAGTTACATTTTTTTTGTGTAAGCCAGCAACCTTCCCAGATGGCCAAACTATAATGGCCTTTGTCCTGTCATATTTAAATGAGAAAGCAACTAGTTGGAGTATACCATTGATGGAAAGAAATGATAGGTTACTTTACAATGTTTCTGACATTTGTGCTCAGCTATGGAGGCTGGCTGATTGGAAGTTACATACTATTTGTTAGATACAAAGTTGTTGCATTTTAGATACAAAGTTACATTTTAGATACAGAGTTTTTAAATTTAAAACAAGAACATCAAGGTTAATTGAGTTATATTAATAAACATAATTGATTGGTAGTTGAGACTGTTCGGCCAGCAGCAAAATGTGGATCTTTATTTTACCAAGAATTGAAGGATGTCTTAGTGCAAGTGGTTAATCCTTCTGTTCAATCTGATGCGATTATAGAGTTAGTGTGGAACAACTGGATCGTCATTTGCCTGAATGTAAATAGGAGAAGACACAAGTGACAAGTGCTAGTAATTCAATAGAAAAGAGCTGAATAGTAGATTAATCTGCAGTTGGACAGTATCAGAGGGCCCATATCTAAAAGAAGAAGAAGAAATAGACAAATGGAGAGTGTTCAGATTGTAGAAGTTAGGAACATTTGGTAAAAGATAGCAAAAAAATATCTAAGATCTTTAAAAGTAAGGTAGTGGCAGTGTTGCTCACGAATGAGTCAAAACCGGCAGGAAGATAGAATCCTTGAGAATGAAATGAACTGCCTAATTGAATGAGAAAATGAAGTTAGTTCCCAGTGGGATCTAACTACTATGCAGTCAGCTGTGGCCCACATGATAACTCATATGAAGATTATTTGTTTTCGAAATCATCAAGAAAAATAATCCTTTTGATTTTATAGATGCTCCACAGATTAAGGTGATTTTGGGTATGACTTGGTTAACCCTGCATAATGAATATACGATGTTATATCGCAGTGTTCACACCGCGATACCTTTACAACGCAGGCATTACAACGCAAGTCGTTACAACGACTTGCGCTGGAGGGCGCTGGACTAAGGAATATTATGATTTACTATTCGAACTCCAGCCTACATTACAGTAGGGAAGGTGTTGGAATAGTAAATCATACTACTCTTTAGCTTAGAGCACCATCCAGCGCAAGTCATTGTAATGACTTGCGTTGTAATGCCCCCATTGTAAAGGTATTGCGTGTGAAGACCGCGATATAAACAATGTTTCCCCTGCATAATACATGTATTGATTGGGCTGCCAAGACCGTTCAGTTGAATTGGATAATTGTGAGAATTGTTTGCTTTTATGTCCAGCAAAAGAGCCTCCCTTTCAAGGTTCTTGCAGGAGTGGGCAATCTGAATAGCAGTGGAGTATGTTATTTATTTACTCCTTTGTTACCAAGAAATTAGTGATTTTTTTGACAAGGAAAACACAAAGTATTACCTCTGCATACAAGTTAATTTTGCAAGATTAGTTGAGAACCAAACACAGATTCCTTGTAGTGGAGTGTGTGGTCTCATAACGTCAGATACAGAATATCCCAAACAGTATTTAGATGAAGAAATCTGTCTAATCTTTGAAAAGTGATTGATCATCGGAGGTTCTCTGAGCTCAAATCCAGACTGTGGAACCAACTACCTCTTCCTATGTGGAAGTATCCATTTTTCATGTCCTTCCAGATAGCATTACAGAAGTGAGCGCTCTGCTGATCTGCATGTCTCCTCTGTTGTCCGTATGGTTGCATCTGGTTTTGTACCTAGATATGGTTTGGTCTGTTGAGCGTGTGGTATAAGTAAATGTGTTCCAACTAGACTACAGCCTAGTCTATACACATAAAAATGGCACTTCACCATTTGTATGGTCCTGGAGTGCTTTTGAAATCTGGGTGCCCTTTGTGTAAGCTCCCAAGATCGTACTAACATTTCATCACATCGCACTCATGTAAGGTGCTACAGAGTTGTGCATTTAGCAGAACTCCCATTGCTCTGCAGACTTGATGAACATTTCACATTGGAAAGATGAAGGCTGACTTGAAATTCTGGATTTGATCAATTGGCCTGCAGATTGCACACACAAGTGTGCCAACATGGATTCGAATGAATGAATAGGAGTTTTATGAAGTGCACTGAGAGCCAACAGACAATCCTAGCACCACTAGAGATAAGTAGATAAAAAACGCACTAGGACTACAAAATGTCTCAAAAGAACAGCTCATTTTGCAGCTGTTTATGGAAGACAGTTAAACTGGGTTGGGTTCTGAGAGAAATTGGAAGACCACACTTTAGTTTGAGTGAAGAAAGAAAAAGATTGGACTTTTTTTGCGATTTTCTCTACCTCCAACTTCGAGCAAGTGGTATCAGTGAAGGAAAAACTTTGCATATGCAGGTATTACAGGCACACACATTGCTTGCCTGTGCTATTCCTCATTTCTGTGCAGACTAGCAACTCGAGAACCAAGGTCACAGGTTACGCAGGGACAGATATTGACACCAGAGTTTTTGCACAATTTTAAACCAAGGTTCTACACACCCTGTATATGATACCCGCAAAGTTATTTGTGATCTAATCTTTGCATTTCAGAAAAAATATCTTATGGTTCAAGCCACCCTCTCAGCATCGCTTAAAAATACCAAAGATCCAGCAGAACAAAGATGTCATCAGGTCACCCCAGTTACAGGAAGCCTAGTTATGAACCTCTCATGTTGAGGAGTCAACATCTAAAATTCTGGAAACCGAGAAATGACACCCTTCAATGGTCCTCTCTCCAACTGCAAGGATCTGCAGCTCGGTTTGTTGTCTTGAGACTCTGGAATTTCTTGTCTTTCTGCGGAAGTGGTAAGAGATGCAAAAATGGGCTCTAACTTTGCATAAAAAGAACAGATCCCTGCGGCAGATGCAATATTTCAATATAGCGTTTTAGCAGTGTTTCAAATTCTGGTTCTTCAAGCCCGTCTTTGCAGAGATTAAAAACCAATAAATAGCAATGGGTGACAGAATCCAGCACCAGAGCATGATAACTGGTGATCTGGAAGGAGCAATCATGTGCACCATCACTTTCAGTCATACTTTTAAATATTGAGCCCAGTTCTACCTCTAGGCAAGCAGACTGGGGAGAACCAAATTTCGTCTATGTCTTTTCTTCTTCCTTTTGCCATAGTCTATCTGACTAGTATTTCCCCAGCCTATACTGGGATCATTATTTCTTATGTATCGGGCAGAAATAGTTCTTCCTTATTTCGTTTTTTCCAGCACTTTTGCCATACTGTTTATCCAGAGGAAAAATATGCAGTAGTAAGAAAAGAAAAGGAGATGGAAAGAGTTTGCCCATCGGCTACTTCAGCAGTTTCTTCTAGATTCTGGCAGCAAGTTACACCAGGATCCATCTTCCCATGATCTACCTCTCCATGGACTAGAGCCTAGTTTATTCCATGGGCGATGTACCACCACTACAAAGAGAGAGAGAGAGTGTGAGAGTGTGAGAGAGACTTTTAGCCCCTTCTACCTCCTACCTCACCTTGGGTAAGTATATTTGAATGGCGATTACTTCTTGAGTGGTGCTTCTATTCTTCTAAGTAATCTTGTTCTAACTGTCAGGTGTTTTAAAATGTAACTCTCCTCTTACTTTCTTGTAGGGTATTGCTGTGCAACTCTGTACTGGAAAGTATGTTATAAATCCTTGACCTTATACATCGTCTAACATTTTGTCTCAGGTTCGATAAACTTTCCTCTTATTAGCAGAGGTAACGGTCGAATACGTCTTGTGGGTAAGTATCTGTCTAAGCCTCTTAACCTTGTGCAAGTCTTTCTATTTACATTATGCTTACGGAATATTCTATCTTTATTCAACTGTATTTTCACTTAGCTTATTTGTTCTCTTCTTTCTTTCCTCTGGATGACTTCGAGTGAACTTCTAGCCGCCAGGTCTCCTTCTTCTTTTGACGAGGAATATGAGGAAGAAACACCAGGTACGAAGCTGGAAAATCTTTTGCGCTGACCTAAACTACTCCCGACAGGACTAGCGGACGATATCCGGACGAATTCCCGACGAATTATTTCTCTGGTACTAAAGTTCTGTGGAGCCTTTCCTGAACGTGCATACTCGGTTGAATCTTCAGTGAAGTGCGCGTTTGACTCAGCGCGCGCGCGCTTCACACAGCCTCAGAACACCTGTGGGGAAATAAACTAGACCGCCGCCAATTCGAAGGCAGCGGCCATCTTAGAGTGCCTTTTTCGGTTCAGCTTAGTCCAACCATTGGTCCTTGTCATTATTCTTTCTCTTGGGCCATGACTTTTGTCTTGCAATGTGCTCATTATTGTCAAGGCACCTTCTGGAGGTCTGACAGTGTGAAGGCTCAGATCACGGAGCGGAATATATTTTTTGATCAATTGATACCACAAACACTGGGCATTAATGTTGTACGTGACTTAAAAATTGCTAGAACACTCAGGGTGCCCACCTTTCGCCCATAATCTCTAAAATCCCCAAGATCACTTATATTTAGACTCTTATGATATGCCCATGCAGAAATTATAATTGTCCATATGAAAAAAGCCCAGAAGATCACCTAGGAGGGCCCAACAATAGGTATCAACCAGGATTACTCCAAAGAGACCATGCAAAAAAGGAAAGCATTTTTCTCAAAGACGAACACACTGAAATCCCTTTCTATTCCATATTTCTTCATAGGCCCAGCTAAAATGAGAGTAAGCTTTAGAGGGAAAAATACACTTTTTATTGACCCTGCAGAGTTAAAAAAAACTTACTCTGACATCAATGGCTCTCAAATAGTTACCTAAACATTATATTACCTGAACGTCTACAGATCACATCGGGCAAATTCATCTGCAAATGTTGGCCCTACTGCGCTTTAATCATCAATTACTAACTGTGGTTCAATAGTTCCTTAGTAATATCACTACAGACTAAATATTATGAATGACTAAGGCTTGCTGATTACTAATCACCATTGGTTAAATCTAGATCACTTCTTCCTGCCTTTAATATACTAACCTTGCACAAACCTCAACCTTGACACAAACATGAGGTATGACTGACCGGATCGGATCTTAACTAACCAACCCTCACCTCACACCTGATTACAATAATTCATAATCCTCCCCTTCTGACATCTACCCAAGGGCTGGACACACTTGCTTGCATTAACCAAATGTTTCATTACCTTAGCTTCCTACCTACAGACCAGTTATGACACTCTCAATTGTGTAATGTGTAGGAACCTGGGTTTCTGTTGCAGTAACCCCCCACTTTTTGCCAGACTACAGATGCACTTTGACTTGATGTGCCCTGGGTCCCTGCCAATCTGGTTCCTAGGGCCATTGTACCCCCAATTGGCACCTCTCTGGCCACATGTTAGCCCTGTACCCCTACAGTTTATAGACCAAGTCTTAGACATTGTAAGTGCAGTAATGCCATTAAGAGAATATGGTGCTGGGAGTTTGTCATTGCGAACTCCACAGCACCATACTGGCTTTACTGGAAACAGGGATGTTTGGTATCAAACGTCTCAGCACATTATACCCACACTGATGCCAGTGTGGGATTTAATGAAAAAGTCACTCAGAGGGAATCTTACAGATGCCCCTTGAAAAACAACCAGCCTCTGGTGGATTCTCTGACTGGTACACACCAGCCTGCCACCACGAGACGTGTTTCTGGACCCCGGGGTGGAAGCCTTCGCTCCCTTAGACCAGAAACAAAGCCTTTCCTGGGCGGTGGTGTTCACACCTCCCCCAGGCCAGGAAGAGCCATCTGTGACAGAGGAGCTTCAAAGGCCTTGCCACCTTTGTAACGTGATCCCAGCCTCTCCTGCTATCAGGAGCAGGCCACCTTCCTGTCTCCCTTCCTTTTCAGCAGGAACAGAGGAGAAAAAATTAGCGCAGCCCAGAAGGTGTGCCTACCTCTGCCAATCCCACCCCTCAGGTGGGGGAGGCGAGGTGAAGCCCACTTTTTCGTGACTGCCATCTTGCAGATGGCAGGCCCTCCCCAATCCAGATTAGGGATTGTGCCCACTCCCCCACATGGGGTGAGCACACCAAGGGTGTAGTCACCCTAAGGTCAGTAGTCCATTGGCTACCGACCTCGAGACCCCTATACCGCCCCCTAAATACAGTATTTAGGGGACAGCCCTGAACCAAGAAGACAGATTCCCGCAATCTACGCAAAAGTAGGAGGAAAGAAGATGCCCAGCAGAGGAGACTGCAAAGAAGAACTCACTTGGCCTCAGCCCAAACGGCCTGTCTGCAGTGTACTGAGAATGCTGCACCAAAAGTCGCCTAGTCCTGCAGCCAGCGACCTCCAGAACCCTGGGAGGACTGACTGCCTTCAACAAAGACTGGACCTCCTGTGAACAGCAGCTCTGTTCAAAAGAAACTCCAAAGACAGACTGAGCCTGCTGAGGGCAAAGAAACCGGATGCCTGGAACCACCACTGCACCCTTTGCTTACAGCCCGAGTTCGTGTGGCAAACTGATCCCAGCGAGGTCCCCCAGTGCTTCAGAGTCCAAGTCCACTATGGGTTGACCCCTCTGGGACTGCCCAACGTCACCTGCAGCCTCTGCACAGAGACCCCCCCCCCAACCCTGAGTGGTCCGGTAAGGTGAAATCCAACTTCAAAAGACACCCCTGCATCCAGCCGCCTTGCACCCTGGAGAAGAGAACTTGAGGTGCACCTACGTCCCTGAGCCCTCCAACTTACCTGCCTGACTGTAGGTTCCTCCCAGGAGTCTTCCTGGACCAAGCCTGCAGCCAAAATCCCAAACTGGCAACTCCTGGTTAAAAAAACAGGACACCCAACGCCAAAACTGCACCCTGCACCCGGCCGCCCCTGTGTCGCTGTGGGTGCACCTTTTGTGCTAAACTGGATCCCCCTTTGCCCTGAGCTTAAGTCCAGGAGCTTTGCTCCCACAAACTTGTGGCATGCTCGTGAGCAGCCACCAACCGGAGGCTCCATATCCCCCTTTGGATAACATTGGTTCTCAGCTCTCTGCACCCAGCCGCCCTAGTGCCACTGAGGGTATTCTGAGAGTTCATCCTCGACCATGGGGGAACCCTGGTTCTAACGGGGGGCACTAGGTGGCGCACTAGCGAATGGCTGCCTTCGTGTAGGGCTCCCGCAATCCGGCGGCATTTATCCGTTCCGTTATCCTAAGACGGCAGGTGTGGGTGCTGTAATCGCACACGGCGACTGAGTGTGGGTCCCGGCGCAGGCTGTCCAAGTGTGAGTGGCATTGAAGGTCCGCAGTGGGAGAACGGCGTCCCGAAAGCCCTGGCGGACGGAGCGGCTGGCTGACGTGAAGCTGCTGACGGGCTGCCGCTCCTGGTCGAGACCGCGGCTGAGGCACCGGAAGCAGGCCATTGGATGGGGAGTGCAGCGGGACGCCTCTGGAAGGGCCGCGCCAGTGTGGCGAACGGAGCGCTGAGACTCTAACAGTGGCACTGCTGGGGGTGGGGGCAGAGGGGCTACCCCCCCCCCCTATGCGGACTGGGTGCGAGCGCAGTGCCGGAGGCTGAGGGAACGAAGGCTGCATGGGCCAGGCTGCCGCAGGAAGCTATCGGCGGAGTGTAGGAGGCGCAGCTACGCGGAGGTCTGGTGCTCCGCAGGTCGGCGTGCATCGGGGACTTGTTGGCTTCTTCCCCCTGTCACCACAGACGTTGGAGTGCTGGATTTGGGCTGGTGGCCTAAGAATGGGACCGTGGAGCCCATAGCACAGTGAACCAAGCGGGTGCGGAACTGAGGTAACGAAGATCCCCACGGTACGAGCGGCGCGACCGGGCCTGGCACACTTGCATGTGTTGTGGCAGGGAGCCTGGGGCCTCGGTCCGCGGACTGGCTAGTGTGCTGGCGACTGTGATTCTGTGCCCTGGGATGGGACTCGGTGGAGAGGTCTAAAGAGCCGGGCGGACTGCATGTGGCTTTCTTGTGGTGAGGAGAGCGCAAGGATCTGCTGAAGCTGGCTGTCGACGCTGGGGGGCTGCTGGTGGGACGTGGCGCCATTACTGCTGATGCTATATACACATATGAATGCCTCTGAGCCCATAAATCACAGTATTGCCTTAGCTTTCAGTCCTTTTTATTATTTTTCTATTTTACACTTACTTTGAAAAGAGTAAACACTTCATCAATAGACTTTTTTTTATCTCTTACATAAAACACACAAATATCTTGTACACTTATTTACACTTTTTGACATAAACATAAACATAAAACAAATGGTGTATCGATTGCGCAAATCAAATCTCCAACATGAAATGTATTTCCTATACAATACAGTACATAAATGTCCAACTGTTTACACCTTTGGGACCTTAACTTGGTTGGTCCTCAATTATCTCAGTCTTTTTTGGTCCTTAGCAGGGTCAGAAGCGATTTTTTAGATATTTTTATGAGGGAACATTAGATTTATTATATTTCCTACTCAAGGGGAACATAAACCCTTTAGTGCTTTCCCGATAAGTTCTGAGTCACTGCTTGTCTATTGCCGACACATTTCGACCTGTAATATGTGGACCTGTGACTTTGTGGTGAGGTCTTCTTCAGGGCTTATTATGTTTCTGAAAGGACATTTTTCGCCTGTATGGGTAACAAAATGCCTAATTTTAGTGTACATTCTTTTAGATGCCTCTTAATAGTGAATCTAATCTAATAAACTTTGATAATATTGATACTTTCAGTCAATAAAAAGGACTGAAAGCTAAGGCAATACTGTGATTTATGGGCTCAGAGGCATTCATATGTGTATATAGCTAAAATACTGATTCTGGCTTCTGTAGTCCTTACTGAATCAATCCCCAATTTTTTATACAGTGATAGAGTAGGCACCAAGCCTACGAGGGAACAGCTAGAAGTTTTCCCTACAGAGAATTAATAGCTCCCAACACTTAAAGTACCTTAAGCGTTTGAAATAGATATCGAGTTTTCCTTCATCGAGACACATCACCCTATCTCTTTCCCCCCCAAAAAAAACTTACATACCAGTCTCTAAGATTTCACCAAATAAAGACTAATCCATCATTTACCCGGTTAAATTATAAATGACAGAACCTAAAACTCTCAGTATAAGAGAGGATGATATCGAAGAACTCTTAAAACGTCCATCAACACTAAACCTAGGTAACACTTCTACAAATTTTGGACAACAATCAGAACTTGAAAAAATAACCAGGTTGAAGAAAAAACAAATAAGGACCGCCCTCCATGGAGAAGTATTATTAGAACACCTAAGGGCAGGTACAATACCAGCAGGCCTACAAGTAAGAAACATTCCGGTGATATTCACTGACCAACCTGAATATCTGGAGGGCTTTAGCCATATTGGAACCAAATGCTCAAGAGACTGGATGTTTCATTCAATCAAGACTGCTGAACGTCTGAGCCTTAAAGAACTTGAATTGATGAAGGAATTGGAGGAAGCTTTACTAAGCAATACAGCAATTCAGAACGCTCAATCATTATTGATAAAATTGGAAAAGGAAAATGAGACCTTAAAAAAACCCACAGAAGATGCAAAACGACTAAAACTTCAAAAAGACATAACACATTTTTCAGAAAAAAATACCCATCCATTCCTGGATAAAGAATACTATAAGCTCCCGCAGAGCACAGGAGCATTAAAGACATACGGAGGAAGAAGCAGGAGACGTTTTTTGACATTCTCAGACGCCTCTTCCACATCAGAAAGCTCAAGTGAGAACGAAGCGCTCTTCAAGCAATAGAAGCAATCAACAAAGAACCAACTATCAGCCGGCTCCTTTTTTAGGCAGAGGAAGCAGCCGACCCAGAGGCCGATCACGAGCAAACAGATGGCACAATCCCCAATCCAACCAATATCAAGGGGAAATCACCACCAGGAGGAATGTCTATCGCTGGTAACAAAAGACAAAGAAAAAGATAAGGAAAAAGACTGTATCTACAATTTGTCTAATTACGAGCTATCTACAAATGAAATCAATGTATTACAGAAGGGCCTCTCCTTTATTCCAACTGTGAGACCAGATTTGAACCAAACAAAACTGGAAATAATACAACTGTTCCGCAAAATGCGACTGAAAGTCTTCTTTCAAGAAAGTATGGAGACACCATCACGTAATTTCTCCGGTCTAAAAAATCCCTCAGCCTTCTTTCCAAATGCCATAAACATGCCCGTCGAAGTGCTCTCATTTGAAAAAAATTTACTAAGAGACATAGACAACCTTGACAAGAAGAAGGTGTTCACGAAATGGAATCTCACGAAAGATGAAAAACAGGCCCTAGACCATCTATCACAAAATAAAAACTTGATAATTAAGCCTGCCGACAAGGGAGGAGGGATAGTGATCTGGCCCAGAGAGAATTATGAACTGGAAGTACAACGCCAACTATCCGACAAAAAATACTACCGGAGAACTGACGAAGACTGGAATCAAAAAATAAAAGTGAAACTAATGTCCATTGTAGAAACTGGAACCGCAGAAGGTTGGCTATCAAAAAAAGAGTCACAATTCCTTATCAACGAGAACCCGAGGACTCCAATCATGTACGTCCTCCCCAAAATTCATAAGGACCTGAGGAATCCACCAGTAAGACCCATAATTTCGGGGGTCAATTCTATTCTAGAACGACCCACAAAATATGTGGATACTTTCTTAAAACCTCTTATATGGGACACCCCGAGTTACATAAAGGACACCATGCAAGCAATCAATATGCTGGAAAATCAACCATTTGATGAAGATAACGAAATACTAGTGACCCTTGATATTGTGAGTCTGTACTCAAACATTCCACAAGAAGCTGGTCTTGAAGCCCTAGAAGTTTTTCTAGACAAACGAGCCAGACCACACATTGTACCAACTTCCTCGATACTACAGTTAGCAGAAATATGCTTAAAATACAATTTTTTTACATTCAATGACACACAATTCCTACAAATCATGGGTACAGCGATGGGTTGTCACTTCGCTCCGGAAATGGCTATAATGTTTATGGCTCTATTCGAAGAAAGATGGATTTATAATAACAACCCCCTTGACGGACACATTAAAATCTGGCGTCGATATATCGACGATGTGTTTATGCTCTGGAGAGGCAACAAAGAACAACTCGAAATATTTGTGACTTGGCTTAACAACAGAAATCAAAATATCCAATTTACTGTAAACTCCAACAAAACAGAAATGAATTTCCTTGATATCCTGGTGAAACATGAAGATGGCCATCTATATACCACACTTTTCACAAAAAAAACTGACACAAACACGATTCTACACTTTTCAAGTTTCCACCAACGCAATCTGCGAGAAAATTTACCATTCAGCCAATTCCTCAGGATAATGCGCAATTGCTCAAAAAAGGAAGACTACTTCAAAAACGCGACAGAATTCCTGGAAAAATTGAAAATGCGAAACTATCCAAAAAAGCTTTTGAAGAAAGCAATGAAAAGAGCCTGGTACACTCCACGTGAGTCTCTCCTTACTCCAAAAAACAAGAAGCAAGACATGCCTCTTGTCTGCGTAACAACATTCTCAGGATGCACAAACGGAATACAAAAAATTATCAGAAAAAACTGTAATACTCATAATGTCATATATTGTGTGGTCTGCCCCTGCTCACTAGCATACATCGGAAAAACGACTCAACCCATAAAAAACAGGATTTCTAAGCACAGGTCACGAATTAAATGCAAGACGCCTAATGCACCAATGGTTGCACATTGCACTGAAAGAAACCATGGACCCAATGAAATAAAATAGACAGTATTACGACATATAAAAGGAAAAAATATAGACTCTTCTATCCAAGACAGAAGCAAAAATCATAATGCTCTTGGGCACAATCGAAAATGGACTAAATGAGATGACAGAACTCTCAAATATCATATAAAGAAAGGGTACTTCTGTATTCCACCACCCGGAATTACTGAAACTACAAATCAATCTGTCGAAAAATAATGTGAACCTCAGAAGTTTGAATAATGTACCAAAACTCACACTCGAGCAGTTGGTACACTATTACATTCCCTGAACAATGTACACGAAACATCTTTCCACGAAGTTAAGAAAACTTCAAAGCATAAGGACAGTAACATTCCCCAAAAAAAACTAGACGGAAAAGGACACCTTGGACGTAAATGAGAGAGCGCTACCAAAACTTTATTTACAAAAACAACAAAAACATCCCCATGGCAACATCGATGTCATGACACGGAACAAAAAATAGAAAAAGGCTTAAACGAAACATCGCCTTGGCAACAGTAACGGCATGACGCGGAACGTAGGCGCGCTACGCACGTGACAAACAGATCAAAACAGCCGGCAACAGAAACGTAAGAAGCTCCAAAACAGCGAGGACGCGGAGAGAACGAGCGGAAAGAAAAGGAAAGTCTGAGATCCCTTTTTTAAGAAAGTAAGTCCTAAAGAGGATAACAGAACCAATTTTGACGACTAACACCACAAACGGGTGGGGCACGAAGGTTTACTGACGGGCACAAGAACAAAACCTCAACAAGCGCTCCCATGCCACAACCTGCATTAACGATAACCAGTCAACCCTCCGTTTTCCACAGCGGGGTGAGGTATTTAGACACGGGTTATTTGCATGACAACAGAGTAGAAATCATTTGTTCCCCGCGTTACCACTAAAATACGTTCTTAAAACTCTTACAGCAACAAGCAACTGCATGAACGTACAGAGCTGAAGCTATTACGAAATTGGACAAGCTTTTTATCTCTTTACGAATAAGACTGGGTAGGTACACATTTAAAGAACTCAGCAAGTCTAAAATGGGTGTATATGTTCTATGTCCATAGGGGCAATCCTATCCTAATAAAAATATATATATATTTTTATAGGACAAAGGAAGCTGCCAGTCTGGGAAAACCCGAATAATAGAAAATACGGTACGTAAATTTATTAGATTAGATTCACTATTAAGAGGCATCTAAAAGAATGTACACTAAAATTAGGCATATTGTTACCCATACAGGCGAAAGATGTCCTTTCAGAAACATATTAAGCCCTGGTCCACATATTACAGGTCGAAACGCGTCGGCAATAGACAAGCAGTGACTCAGAACATATCGGGAAAAGCACTAAAGGGTTTATGTTCCCCTTGAGTAGGTAATATAATAAATCTAATGTTCCCTCATAAAAATATCTAAAAAATCGCTTCTGACCCTGCTAAGGACCAAAAAAGACGGAGATAATTGAGGACCAACCAAGTTAAGGTCCCAAAGGTGTAAACAGTTGGACATTTATGTACTGTATTGTATAGGAAATACATTTCATGTTGGAGATTTGATTTGCGCAATTGATACACCATTTGTTTTATGTTTATGTTTATGTCAAAAAGTGTAAATAAGTGTACAAGATATTTGTGTGTTTTATGTAAGAGATAGGAAAAAAGTCTATTGATGAAGTGTTTACTCTTTTCAAAGTAAGTGTAAAATAGAAAAATAATATTGATACTTTCAGTCAATAAAAAGGACTGAAAGCTAAGGCAATACTGTGATTTATGGGCTCAGAGGCATTCATATGTGTATATAGCTAAAATACTGATTCTGGCTTCTGTAGTCCTTACTGAATCAATCCCCAATTTTTTATACATTACTGCTGATGCGGCGGGTGCATTTCATTTGCACGCATTGATGGTGAAGGAGGAGTGCGCTACCCCCGAGCGTTGGTGACATCGACTGGTGACAGCGGCGGTGCCTGCCCTGAGGAGCGGGGGCTTGGGAGTGGGGTCGCACTGGAGGCCTGCCTTCCGTTGGGGCAGGGGTGTCCTCTCCCCCCCCTTGCTACCCCCGGCTGCCTGTAACGTATTGGGTCTGCTGGCTGGGGCATCTCGGAGGGCACCTTGTCCCGGTGCGCTATAAACTGTATGGCCTACCGTTCAACATGGGCAGAACGGACGCGAGACAGCCCAAGCTCACGTTTGATTCCAGCAAGAAGGCAACCAAAGGTGTTGAGGTGATTCACGGCCCGGATGGTGCGAGTGGAGCTACGGGGGATTCACCGGAAGCGGCGGCTAACCTACAAGATGTGCTACGAGAGATGCGCCAAGGGTTTGCGACGATTGCTGACAAAGTAGATCGGATGTCGTCGCGTATAGATGCGGTGGTGCACAAATTGGATGTTCACGAGGAACGCCTGAAGGGAGCCGAGCAGCGGATATCGGATTCGGAGGACCTAATGACACAGCACACTTCGCAGCTCTCCAGGATGGAGAACCTGCTGCGAGTTATCGCGGCCAAGAACGAGGATTTGGAGGCAAGAAGTAGGCGCAATAACGTACGCATAGTAGGGATTCCGGAGACGACAAATGGGGGCAAAATGGAGGAGTATGTAGAAAAGATGTTGCTTGCGGCGATTGGTCCAGACGTTTTTTCCTCCCAATTTATAGTGGAACGGGCGCATCGTGTCCTGGGACCTCGTCCGAAGCCGGGTGCGACCCCTAGGACCATCATTGCCCGGCTGCTGAATTATCGGGATCGAGACGTGGCCCTGAAGGCAGCGCGCAGCACGTGCGCCCTGTCTTATGATGGAAATTCCTTTACTTTGTACCCGGATTTCACTCCTATGGTCCAAGAGGAGCGCAGGAAATTTCTAGCTGTGAAGGCCAAACTGCGGAACTTGCAACTGGACTACGCTTTATTCTACCCGGCTAGGCTGCGGGTCACGTACCAGGGATGACAATTTTTTTTTTACGAACCCTCAGCAGGTGGAGGAGTTTCTCAAGCAATACAAGCGTGCTCACAGGACTGTGGCTGGGGCGGACGACGAGTTGAACGCGCCACACGAGGAGATGGCGGATGGTGACCAGTGAGTGGGGTGAACATTGTTCGTATACTGTACCAGGGGGATAAATGAGTACTTTGCATGAGAGACGAGATTGGGGACCTCATCCGAGTCCTCCATAGCGTTGTACTCCGTATTTTGCTTGTCTATTGCGTATTGTGGGAGCTGGGGGGCTTGGATGGGAATGTTGATAACCCCAAATTATTTGCAAGCTCACTGGATATACAGGGTGTGTTTTTTCTTTCTCGCCTATGGTCAGTGCTGGGTGCTGATGGGGTGCCCCAGTTGCCTATTAATATAGCGCCGGACACCCCTCTGGGTCATCAAGTCAGACTACAAGTCCATTGTGGGTTTGGCACGGATGAGGGGGAATTAATGGTGCCACCTAGATATGACCCCCGAAGGGAAATACCCTAGAATTTTGTTGGGATGTGGGAACGTGACTAGCCCTCGTTTTTGGGGCGACTGTGGGGGGGGACGGGGAGGGAACATGGCTGGCAGGTTGGGGTTTGCTTCAGTGGGAGGGGGGAGGGTTTCTGGGGTTTGTTGTAGGGTTGGGTGGTTGGAGTTTGGTTATGGGGGTGGGGGATTTTGGACTGATGGGGTTTTTTTTTTGTCCACAGAGGAGGGAGGTGGCAGACGCATATTGGAATGTTGCTTTGATTCCTTGAGTGGGTCCACTGCTGAGGTTGCTGTGGTTTCTATTGCTAGACACACGGGTTCATGGTACATGGGCCTTGCTGCCTGGCGGGTGGTTCATCGGAATGTGGGGAGTTGAGGACTGATGGCTGATATGGTACGGATGGCGAAAATCACAGTCGTATCATGGAATGTCCGAGGTTTAAATGACGCTAGAAAATGTAGACGGGTGATGGCCTATTTAGAGCAGCACCAGGTACAAATTGCATTATTGCAGGAAACGCACCTTCACCCTCGACCAACCTATGCCTTGGCCAGTAAATGGGCGGCGGTAAGGAGTTTCTCCTCGTATTCAGGGTATGCCAGGGGGGCTGCGATTTTGATCAAAAAGACGGTGCCTTTTGTAAAACTAGGGGAGCATACCGACTCAGAGGGCAGGTTTGTTGTGTTGTGGGGCAGGCTTGGCACTGACACAGTCACGATAGTCAATTGTTACGGTCCTAACGTGGATTCGCCCACATTTTTTACACAGCTGTGGGGAAAGATACTGGCCGCTGGCTCCATGCATATTATATGGGGTGGGGACTTCAATGTTGCCCTGGCCCCAGAACTGGACAGGTCTGATGGCGGTCCCCAGTACAATAAAAATGCGCGGGAGGCTCTAGCGGGTATTCTGGAGGAAGGAGGGTTGATAGATAGTTGGAGGTTCGTGCATGCTGGGCTTCGGGAGGGTACGCATTTTACAACGTATGGGAACACATGGGCCAGACTTGATTATTGTTTTCTGTCTCGTGGGTTAGTATCGGACTTGGGTGGAGTAAGGCATCTGCCGCGGTCATATTCGGATCATTGTCCGGTTCTGGTTCAGGTGGCGGTCCCGGGCTATGGGAGGGCTGCCCCACCTTGGCGTATTCAACCCACGGCCCTGTTGGATCCGCTGTTTAAAACGGAGCTGGGAGAGGAGATTGCGGAGTTTTTCCCCCGCAACAAGGGTTCGGTTGCTAGTGTAGAGACCATCTGGGAAGCGTTTAAGGTGACGGTCAGGGGATACTACATTTCAAAGAGCTTCGGGGTACTGAGGGACATACGCGGGGCGCTTAAGAAATTAGAGACGGAACTTAAGGAACTGGAGACTAGGATGGCACAGGACCCGATCGGTCCAAGTCATGGGGAATTTAGAGAGAGGCTTACGCAATATGAAAAGGAGGCGGATCGGGAGGCTAAATTCAGAGGTAAATACTGGCAGGCTCGCAGATATTGTGAGGGTGAGAGACCGGGGCGCGCATTAGCAGAGATTACTCGACATCCGTGTTGTACTAACCACATATTGGAAATCCACACATCGGAAGATGTAACACATCACATCAGGATATGAAAAGTATTTTAGGCCTATTCACTGCACATTATAAGGAGTTATACGCTGCGCATAACGCTGGGGAGGTTGATTTTGGAGGGTTTTTGGATGATGTGGCGTTGTGTTGGTTGAGTGATGATCACAGGCAGTTTCTTGGAGCCCCGTTCGAACTGGATGAAATCCGAGAAGCAATTATGTCCCTTAAAAATGGTACGGCGACGGGCCTGGATGGGCTGCCGGCGGAATTTTATAAGTGTTATATTGATATTATGGCCCCAGTGCTCAAAGAGGTCTATGAGGAGTCTCTGGAGGTGGGAATTTTGCCGGGGTCGATGAGGGAGGTGGTGATTACCTCTTTGTTGAAGCCGGGCAAGGACCCTACGGATTGCGATGCGTATAGACCGCTCTCTTTGCTAAATTGTGACGTTAAGATATTGGCGAAGGTCCTGGCCACTCGGCTTTCTCTACTCATGTCCAAGATAGCTCTTCCGGACCAGTCCGGATTTGTTCCAGGGAGGTCTACGGCCAATAATCTGAGAACCCTATTCTCATTGATCCATACCATAGCGCCCGAACGGCCGGTGGCTGCTATATTTCTTGACGCCACCAAGGCATTTGATTCGGTTGAGTGGAATTATTTGTTCGCTATTTTGTATAGGATGGGGTTCCCGAAGATATTTGTGGCATGGGTGAAGCTGCTTTACACTGAACCAAAGGCGAGAGTACTAATCAATGGTGAGATGTCGGATCCTATTTCATTAACCAGAGGCACCAGACAGGGTTGCCCATTGTCCCCATTACTGTTCGCGATAGCGATTGAACCCTTAGCATGCCGTATCCGACAGCTGCACAAGCACAGTGCTTTTAAATGTGTCCATCGTCAAATTGATGTGTCACTTTATGTGGATGATTTAACGTTTTATGTGGTGAATCCGCAACTTAACCTCAATCCGTGGCTCAGAGAATTATTGGTGTTCGGCCGATTGTCCTGTATACATATCAATTGGAGGAAGTCGCAGTTTTTTCCCCTGACCCCCGCGGTGGTCCGCTTTGCATTGGACTTTCCGATTGAATGGTGTGATTCGGATCTTCGTTATCTGGGGATTCGGATCTCACAGCTTAAGGAGGAGACGCTGCGCTTGAATTATGGTACTGCAATCAATAAACTGTCGGAGGATGTGACGCGGTGGATTTCTTTGCCTTTTACCATGGCCGGTAGAGCCTCCCTGATTAAAATGGTGGTATTGCCCCGTTTTTCATATCTGTTCCAGAACGTCCCGTATTATCCGGGGGCGTTTTTCTTCCGGACGCTACGTTCAGAGCTGATTAGATTGTTCTGGGCTGGAAAACAACCTAGATTAGCGTTGTCGATTGTTACCCAGCCGTACGCTGTTGGGGGATTTGATGTCCCTGATTTTCTGGACTATTACCTGAGTGCTCAGGCTCAGTTTGCTTTCCATTGGTACGCACCTACGCCATTCATGCCGCAGCTGGCTGTGGAGGACTGGATAGTTCTGCCTCTGTCGTTGAGGGACGTGCTTCAGGGCCCGGTGAGCGCGATTGATACACCGGCTACTACGGTGACATGCACAATAGATGCGTGGCAACGGATTCTGCGCAGGGTCGCGCTTGGGTTTTTATATGCATCGACTTTGCCGTTGGTTTACCACCCGAGTCTGTCCTTGCTACAGGAAGGGGGGTTTTGGGGGATGTGCGCTAAGTTGAAGATACGATACGGGGGCGATTTATTTCTGAATGGTAAGTTCAAAATGAAAGAACAATGGTTTCAGGGCTGTCCGACTACACCGCTTGACGTCTTTTATTATATCCGGCTGCGACAGGGGCTTAGGGCTATCATACCGCAATTTCCGGAGGAACCGGACATAGTATTGCCTTTGCAGGTTTTGCTTACTTCCTCGGATGGTAGGCATTTGGTCTCACACCTGTACCGGAGTATCCGAGTGCAAAGTGGAAGTGGAGAGTGTAGAGAGTTAAGGCAGTGGAGAGTAGATATAGGCAGGGACATAACGGAGGCGCAGTGGGCGTATTGTTGTGAGCTAACTTCACAGATCTCGGCCAGTTGCAGATTACGGATCATCCATTATAAGCTCTTACAAAGACTGTACTGCACGCCTGTGAGGCGGCTGCGGTTTCGTATATCGGACAATGACAGATGTGAACGTTGCCACTCGGAGGGGGCCAGTTTTTTGCACTTGGCGTGGCTGTGTCCACGGGTGTCTGAGTATTGGACGCAGGTCCACACAGCACTTAAGGCTATGTTGGGCGATACGGTTGACCGAGACCCGCTAATGATGCTACTTGGATATACTATGCAGATACCCAAGGTGCATCGGAAATTTGGTAACATTGCACTCTTACTGGCGAAACGAAGGGTTGCTTGTCGGTGGGGGAGAGGCCGCGCGCCGAAATTTAAGGAGTGGATAGATGATTTATTATATTGTCCACTGGGGTGGGGGGCGTGGTCTGCGCTGCAGGGATTGTGGAATATCCTATTGGTATTGGTATTATTGCTGCTTATTCTCGAGGCTTCTGTGGTGGGAGCTACTCCCGGGCCTATGGCCCATCAGGCTGGAGAACTCGGTCTGTTGGTGGCTACAGCTGGACGTCTGATGGAACTACAGCAACCATGACCTTCTGTTTAGCATCAGACTTTTGGATACTAATACCCCAAGATTGTTTTTCGTTGTTATTACACAGGGCGGGGGCATTACAGGGACTCTAAAATAACTTCATGGACCTTGGACTGATGAACAGCAAGCAGAGATAGTATACATGATATGTTGCAGGGCATCGCCTCCGGACCTCCGGGTTGTCGGTCATATGGCTGTGTATATCAGTGGTGGTCGAAGGGGGTAGTAGAAACCTTGGCCGGCCCGTGTGGTTGTAGGCGTGATGCTGTACTGCTGTGGATTGCTGTAATAAAGGTCTTTGAAACAAAAAAAAAACCAAAAAAAATAAACCCTGGTTCTAACCCCAGAATACCAACTCTCATAAATAAGTATTTACCTGCAAACTGTTAACTTCATTTCCTTCCATAGGATTGCAATGACTGTTTTTCCTTGAAAATTCTTCCAATTGTGGAGATGGTTTGTATGAAACATTGAAAAACTACAAATGTACTAAAAGTGACTTACCTACCTTTTGTCTAGGAAATTTCTCAGTGTTATATCTAGGCATATCACACTGATTAGCAAAAGTAACTTAAAAGTAATGTACACAGTACTTTTTTAAGTAACTAAAAAGTAATTTTGAACTGTTGACTTACCTGTAGTTCAACCAACTGCATTCAACTGTAAATCACTGCATAAGATTTTGCTAAGTATTTTTTCACTTACCTGCACACGGCTCGGCTTGGTTCTAGAAATAAAATAACTAAATAATATTTTTGATACAAACAAATTGGTTTGAGTTCAGTCTTTGAGTGTGAGACATCGTTTCTTGCCGGAGTGTGTGCAACAAATGCTTAACACTACCCTCAGATAAAGCCTTACTGACAGTGGTGGCTGGTAGCTTTGAAAAGTGGCGAGGCGCACATTTAAGATAAGAGTTGTAGTATGCCAGCTAGGGGACTGCTGATTTGAAAACTAGTCTCCCCCCTTCTGATTCATTGCTGCAGAAATCCGGTTTTGAAGAATCTGCTGCTTATAGACAAGGGAACTTGGTTATAATGTCTGTCAAGCAGTTGTCATCCTGTAAATTGAGCCTGCCCTAAAGTCACGTATGAGCCTCTATGGGTTTAAATGTAAGGCGTGGCGGTTCCATGGGCGGGCACTGAAGGTAGGTATCCATTGCCTGCCTATGCACTGTCCTTGCCTCCATTGGCGACTGGTCCAACTCATCAATATGTGCTGCCTGTGTCTTCCTGCTGAGGACTCCAATGCGCTAAAACATTCAAATATCTGTCACCCTTTCAGCCACAGCATTGCCCGTACTCCTGCTTAAGGTAATTGATCCAATCAGGTAAGCCCATGTCACTCTACACAAGCACACACTGTCTCTTGAGTAGCCCCCATGTGCCACAATCAGATCGCTCTTAGCCTTCTGCTTCCCTGGGAACAAACCAAGCCTCAAATCTGCTCTGCTCGGAAATCACACAAAAAAGAGGCAGCACCAAGCCAGCCTAATGATCAAGAAATGAGCATTCCAGAGCATTGAAGTTTTCCAAACCAATAAAACAGTTACACATTCAGTGACTTATTTCACTGTTCTTTGTATTCTGGTATTTATAATACAGAATGTTAAACACTGGACTACAAGAACAAGAATGCAAAGGAGACATTTAGACTCCACAATTTGCCTTGAATGGCCCAAAATAGGAGGAACTCGAGGCAAGACCCCAACCTCTCAGGTATATGCACAATATAACAAACCATCCTAATGTTATTAGTAGTTATAGGAAGTTTGCAAAAACCTGCCATTGACTGTGCCATGTAGTGCAAAGTAACATAATTTCAATAAATGAATAGTGTTGCAATGCCCACTGAACCCGATACCCACCACGCTTCCATTCCATTTGAAGCTGCAAATGGACATACTCTAGAAGAGAAAACATTGAAAAATGGTAACTGAACTCACGAACGAGGCTTCAGAAAAAAAAAATATTTATGCTTTTCCAGCCACATACGTTTTTCCCTCAAAGTTTAAATGCTGGCATGTATAGTTCGTGTTCATGGCGGAGGAGAAACAAACATCACGCACACACGTGTATATACATAAATACAACTGTCCACACATAAATCACAATCATGCACAAACACTCGCACACAAACGATCACAGTCATACACGCACACACACAAAAGCTATTAATGCAATTTTACCTTGGGGCTTCGAATTCGACCATGCCGTGATTCTTGCTTCAGCATTCTGAAAACCACTAATTGCGCACTATTATAGACAAGCAGAAGATGTCCTAATTGATAGCTTTTGCTTATTCTGGCCTTAAACAAGCTACGGCCCCATCAGATGTCAGGATAGGGCTGGAGGCTGGCCTTACTACCCTAACCTGCCATCTGATAGGGTAAAGGGATGAAGATTGACAAGCCCCACCGATGCCTCATTAGCAGACATGCTGCACTGCCCGAGGCAAGTTCATGTCTGCTACGAACTGTGAATGAGGTGGGCTGAAGAAGCCACCGCCTGAGACATGCGCAGTTTGAAAGGGACAGTGGGGCCCCCTTTGCTGCTGCCATAATGTTGCACTTTAATTTGAAAACAGACGCTCGGTTTCCTGTTAAAGTCTAACATCATGTCAGCTGGTACCAGGTAATTGGAGACGAGGCAGGCTTGGGCCATTTGTTGGCGGTTCACTGCCCCTGAGCCCCCTATGAGCGAACCACCACTGCTTACTGTTCGCCCACACTACCACAAATAGAGGGTATGGTGCTATCTACTTTTACCTATGCATACCTTTGGGGTTACACTGGACTCTGTACCCTCTATATCTCATTTTGGTAAAGTATATACAGAGCTAGCTTCATACACAGTGTGATTTGTGTTATCACGTTTGATATATAGGTTGACATATATTGTTACATGTTGGTTAAATATGTTGATTGCTTGAAACTGATACTTAGATAACAACCTAGTTGGCATGAAAAGAATCTGCTGCAATCAATAAGATATAATCAAAACAAAACACTTCTACACATCAAGGAACTACTAGACAAATCCCCACCAAATACAACACATGGTGAAGCTGCATTAAAACTACCAAAATTAAGATCTATCCATTGATCAACTTCCTCATAAGAATGTCCCATAATTACCTCTCTGATCACTTCCTTAAAGGACTGAGCAGCATTATAAATAACTTCATATGGTCCTACAATAAACCAAGGATAGCACTTTAAAAACTTAAGACTACCGAAACACTTTGGTGGCCTTAACGTACCAGACCATTGTAGATTCCAAATAGCATTCTTGGGCAGACAAGGTATATACTGGTTCAATCTTTCCTCCCCAGATGAACCTACTTGGCTAGCCATAGAACTGACCCTGGTTCATCCTTTAATTCTTAAATCCATACTTTCTAATAGGAAAAGTATTACCAAGCACTCTACCTCAATACTTTTGGCCACAGCCATAACTATCCACAAACTAGTTAAGACTAAATCAAAAATTGTCCACCTCCCCATTTGCCTCCCTTTGGCACAATACCAAACTCAAACTTGAAGGGAAAACCATTTTCTATAAAGACTGGGCAGAAAAAAGGGATAGTGTTTATTAAAGACCCCCAGATACCCTTCTAATTCCCTTCCCTTTTCAATGATCTTATCTAAATGTAAACTTACTGATTTAGGCTGCTACAAATTTCTAAAAATAGAAATGTTAACATTTAGACTCAAACCAGACATATTATTGACTCAATATAAATTCAACTCAAGGGGAAATGTAGCATTGAAAATATACTAATCACTTACACTAAGACATCAAAACTGTTACATTCGGTACAAGGAGAAATGGAAACAGTCATCCAACACTATAGCAAACTACTCTTCCTGACACAAACTGGGACGAAACTTTGATCAATCTGACGAAACACAAGATCGCCCCCTCTCTGGCACAATGTAGGTTGTGGACAGCTTATATGCAGCACTGGACTCCACAACTCCACAAGTTAGGTCTAGCAAAGTCTGATCTATACTGGAGTTGTAAAATTAAGGTAGGGTATCTTAAAACATGATTTTAGATGCAATATGATAAAGAAAACTTCTGGAATGACATCAGTTCATGTATTCGGGAAAATACTAAACATTACTTGGACACCTGACATCCCTTCCATCGTACTTGACATAGGCTCTCTATTAATAACTCAAACCCTTCAGCAAAGCGACATTTCCTTAGTTGACATTCTTGTTACAATTGGTCTCAAATCTATCCTATCTGAATCAGTCTCAGATCTATCCTATCTGGATGGAAAGACTTTAGCCAACCATCAATTCACACTTGGTGGGCATGGACACAATTCATCAGAAGTGCTGATAACATCCTTAACATATTCTTTTGCCGCAAGAAACCCTCAAACACCAAAATTTAGAGGAAACTAGATGATTTCATGCTGTCCCACAAGCCCCAATAAACATCTCACTGACACTGGGCCACAATCCTTACACCACTTGACCAAATCCCTTAAACCTATACTCATCATTCTTCCACATCGCATCGTCCAACTGATCCAATACTAAATATAAGACTGACCACACCTATATGAAAACATTTCCGTGGTGATGTCCCTCCCCCGTCCTTATTTTCTCTCCTCTCTCTTCCTATTTTCTATATCTTAATTGTGTGCTTTTCTACCTTTTCTAAATGAGTATTTCAATATCAATTTGGCTATCACTCATACAATCATTTTGAGAACACCATATTATCCCATGCTCAACAAAACAATATACTGTTGACGTGGGACCACTTACTAACGAAAAGTTTCTTACCTGTCGGTGTAGTTTTGCAGCTTGAAGATCTTTCTGGATTCACTATGCTGTGCATTATTCCGCGATCTTGTGGTTGGGTCCGGATTCGTAGTCTTTTCTTTGTTTTTTTTGTAGCCCAGGTGGGCGTCGACGTCCACCATTTGGTGCACCTCCCGTGACGTCGTCGTGCTTCCTGCGGAAGTCCCACCTTTGGGGCGCCATCTTCGGGTTCTTTTTTCCCTGTTTTTTTTTTTTTTTTTTTTTTTTTAACCCTAGGCGATTGATTAATCCTTTTGTCCATATTTCTGTACGTATCCACCCTTTTTTGATCCTATCCATTTCACCCCCTCTTCCTCCAGCCTCATCTTCCTGGCGGAGGTGGGTGGGTTCGCTAGTGAATCCAGAAAGATCTTCAAGCTGCAAAACTACACCGACAGGTAAGAAACTTTTCGTTTTGCAGCGTGAATCTTTCTGGATTCACTATGCTGTGCATAGATTTTGTAGCGGTTTTCCTATTTTTGTGGTGGCTGGGTGGAAGATGATCGCTGGTCGTTGAAAATGTGTTGTAGCACCTTCTGTCCGACCTGTGCTTCCTTATTCATTTGAATGTCCACGCAGTAGTGCTTTGTGAACGTGTGCACAGATGCCCAAGTTGCTGCGAGACAAATGTCTTGGATGGGCGTGTTTGCCAGGAAGGCAACTGTGGCCCCCTTCTTCCTTGTGGAGTGAGCTTGTGGCCCCTCCGTTAGCTCCTGTCCAGCCTGTTTGTGACAGAATTGGATAGTGAGGGCAATCCATCTAGCGATGGTGCCCTTGGTCACTGGCCTACCCATGAAGCTAGTAGCAAAGGACACAAACAGCTGCTTCGACTTCCTGAGTTCTTTGGTTCTTTCAATGTAGTGCATCACCGCTCTTCTGGCATCGAGGGTGTGCAGGGCCTTTTCTGCATTTGTAGTCGGGTTTTGGAAGAAACTCGGTATCTGTATACTCTGATTCATGTGAAACGCCGACACTACCTTGGGCATGAAGTGTGGGTCCGTCCTCAGGACTACCCTGTCCTTGTGAATTTGAATGTAGGGCTCCTGTAGCGTTAGTGCTTGAAGCTCGCTCACTCTGCGTAGTGAGGTTATGGCCACTAGAAAGGCAGTCTTCATCGTCAACATTTGTAGATTGGCCTTGTGAATGGGTTCAAACGGCGCCTTCATGAGCTCCGTCAGAACCACGTTTAAATTCCATGCCGGCGGCGGCAACCTTTTCGGGGGTGCCATTCTTTTGGCTCCCTCCATGAATCTCTTCACCACCTGCAAGCTGAAGAAACTTCCACCCTTCTCACCTCTGGTGTAGGCAACGATCGCTGCTAGGTGCACCCTTAGGGAGCTCGAGCAGAGGTTACTCTTTAGAAGGTGTGTGAGGTACCTCAGCACCGTTGAGTCTCTTGTCATTCTGTTGTGCAGGCCCTTCTTCCTGCACCACACCGTGAATCTCTTCCACTTTGCGCTGTAGCACTTTCTTGTAGTAGGTTTCCTTGCCTCCCGTAGCACTCGCATAGTGCTCTGAGGTAACCTTAGGTGTGCGAACTCTAGGTCTTCAGGAGCCCTGCTGCTAGGTTGAGGGTCTCTGGCTCTGGGTGCAGGACCTCCCCGTTTTGCATTGAGAGCAGGTCTTTTCTTCGCTCGAACCTGTACGGATTGCCTTGCGCCATTTCTTGAATCTGTGAGAACCATGTCTGCCTCGCCCACTGTGGGGCCACCAGGATCAGAGTCATGTTGCTGGTTCTGCACTTGTCGAGCACTCTGTGCAACAGGGGTATCGGTGGAAAGGCGTAGGCAAATGTCCTCGACCAGCTTATCCATAGGGCATTTCCCTTGGATTGCTGATCTGGTTGCCTGGACGCGAAGCTTTGGCATTTTGCATTGTGGCGTGTTGCAAAAAGGTCTATTGTGGGAGTCCCCCATCTCCGGAAGAGTTTCTCCGCTTCCTGGCCATTGAGCTCCCACTCGTGCGATGCTGAGGTCTGCCTGCTTAGCCAGTCTGCCTCCACATTGTCCTTCCCCGGTAGGTGAATTGCCAGTAGATCTATCCTGAGAGGTATGGCCCATCTCCAAATCTCCTGAGCTAGGGATGAGAGGGGAAACGACTGTGTCCCCCCTTGTTTGTTGATGTAGAACATCGCCGTGGTGTTGTCTGTCTGCACCAACACCCTCTGCCCGCACAGGTGTCTCTGGAATGCCTTCAGGGCTAGCAGTATTGTTTTCAACTCGAGGTAGTTGATGTGGCGGACCGCGTCTGCCGGAGCCCATAGACCCCTCACTCTGAGGTTGTCCATGTGCGCTCCCCATCCCATCTGCGATGCGTCCGTGGTAATGGTCACTGTTGGGCTTGGTGGTGTCAGGCTTCTCCCTGTTGTTATGTTGTCTCTGTTCCACCAAGTTATCTCCTCCTGCACTGCGTGCGTAACAACCACTAGATCCTCCCAACTTCCGTTTGCTTGTGACCATTGCTGTTGCAGCCATTCCTGGAATGGTCTCATGTGCAGGCGTACATTCGGCACCAGCTGGATACAGGACGCCATCATCCCCATCATCTTGCTCACCGCCCTCACTGTCAGAGCTCGCCCCTTCTGGTAGAGCTGCGTCTCCTTCAGTAGGGCATCTGTCCTCCTGTCGCTGGGCACTACTGTACTGTTGAGGGAGTTGATCTGTGCCCCCAGGAAAATCTTTACCTGCTCCGGTTCCAGCGATGATTTTCCCCAGTGGATGGAAAATCCCAGATTTGTGAGGGTGTCCGTTACGCGTTTTGCGTGCCTCTCGCACTTCTCGCGTGAGTTTGCCTTGACCAGCCAGTCGTCCAAGTAGGGGTATACGTGTATGCCCTGCTTTCGTAGGTGTGCCGCTACCGCCGACAGGCATTTTGTAAAGACCCTTGGCGCTGATTTTAATCCGAAGGCCAGGGTTGTGAACTGGTAGTGTTCCTGTTCGATGTTGAATCTTAGAAGGCCCTTGTGCCTTCTGTTTATTGGGATGTGAAGGTAGGCATCCTTGAGGTCCACGGTGACCATGAAGTCCCCTTCTCTTATCTGTGGCAGTACCTCCTGCAGTGAAGTCATTTTGAACCTTTGTGTTTTGACGAACTTGTTTAGGTACCGGAGGTCCAGTATGGGTCTGAGGTCTCCGTCTACCTTCGGAACCACGAAGTAGTTTGAGTAGACCCCTTTGTTGCGTTCCCTGAACGGCACTGTCTCTATGGCTCCCTTTTGCAGGAGTTTCCGTGTTTCTTCTCTGAGTATTGCCAGTTCTTGGGCCGATCTCTGTCTTCCCTTCGGCTTTCTGTTTGGAGGTCTTTTCTCCAACTCTACGCAGTATCCGTGCTGCACGATGTTCCGTATCCACTTGTCTGTGGTTATGCGCCGCCACTCCTGAAGGTAGAACCTCAGCCTTCCGCCTACCGGTGACGTATGCTCGTAGGCTCTTGGATCTTCTCTTCCCCCTGATGACACCTTTTTGCGCCTCACCCTTGGGGGCCTGACGAGGGTGGGCGTCTTCTTGCGTGCTGAGTCACTTCGAGGAGGGCTGATCGCCCCCTCTCCTCC
The DNA here is from genome assembly GCF_964204655.1 of Triturus cristatus. Lineage (NCBI taxonomy): Eukaryota > Metazoa > Chordata > Amphibia > Caudata > Salamandridae > Triturus > Triturus cristatus. The sequence goes on along the minus strand of NC_140588.1, from coordinate 801,231,044 downwards.
TTTGGCCACGTCCGTTCCCTCTCCCTCGAAAGGACTGGCCCCGAGGTTGATATTGCCAGCTTTGCTTCTGCTGACTTTGTCCGTGACCTTCGCCCTGCTGACCTTGTTGGAACGCCTGGTGCGACGTCCCCTGTTGGCTTCCACCCCTACCGTAGGGTCTCCTCGAGGGATTTCCTCGTCTCATTCCCCTCAGCTGCAGGGCCCCCATGGACCTCGCTGTCTCGTTCTCCTTCTTGAGCTGGGTGAGCTTCTCGTCCACCGTTGCTCCGAACAGTGTCTCTCCGTTGAAGGGAGTGCCCAGGATGTTGTTCTGCACTTCCGGTTTGAATCCCGAGATTCTTAGCCATGCATGCCTCCTTTCTGTGACCCCTATGGCCATGAGTCTTGCTGAAGTCTCTGCCCCATCCAACGCCGTCTTTATACAGGAGTTGGCGATGTTCTTGCCTTCATCTACCAGGTGAGAGGCTCTCTGGCGGTATTCTTCGGGGAGGTGCTTTACTAGCTCCCCCATTTCATCCCAGTGTTGGTACTGGTGTCTATTTAGGAGTGCATTTGAATTCGCCATGCGCCAGTGCATTGCGGCGTTCCTCTCGACCTTTCTGCCTGTGAGGTCGATTCTCCTGCTCTCTTTATCTGGAGGTGGGCCCGAGGTTGCTGGCACGTTGGCCCTTCTCCTGGCCGTGGAGGCAATGATGGAGTCTGCGGTGACGCTCCCCTTGATGTAAGGTGGGTCCAGGGAGGAGTGTTTATACTTTTTCTCTGTCCTGGGCGTGATCGACCGACAGGTGGCAGGCTCCTTGAAGGCTTCTCTCCCCTGGTTCATCACGCTTTGTAGCATGGGGAGGAACTGGCTCCTAGTCTGGATGGGGAGCAGTGTTTCGACGAGAAAATCTGCTTTCGGCCTCTCCTCGTCGAGCTTGACGCCGAAGGCCATTGCTGCGCTCTTCACCACCATATTGTACACCCCGATGTCGTCTGGTGGCGAAGGCCTCGAGGGGTACGTGTCCACGGCCTCCTCCGGGTTTTCGGTGTCGAGATCTTGCCATTCGACGTCGTTGCCGGTAGATGTCGCCGATTCGAAGAACGATTGTTGGTCTTCTTCCTCGGCTTCTTCCTCATAATAGGGCTCCTCTTCCTCTTCGAGGTCCCTTGTCAGCCCTTCGGCGTCGAACTCCTCCTCGACTTCGACGACGTCCGCCGATGAAACCGTTGGAATCTTGAATTCCTTCATCCTGGCGTCGAACTCCTTCTTCCTTTGAAGGATGTTCTCCATTTCGGCCTCGAGCCGCCTCTTCTTTTTCTCCATTTCGGAGATGCTTTCGGCGTCGACCGCGGGCCTTTTCGATGAAACTTGCGTCGACGTCGAACGTTCTTTCTGCGTCGATCGGCCCGTTTCATGGGATGATTTCGACGACCCTTGCCTTTCGGCGTCTTTCTGCGCCAGGGAGTCCTTTTGTAAGGATCCGCTGGGCCTTTTGTCCGAAGTTCCCCCTTTGGACGTCGAAGTTTTCGGCGCCGGGGCTCCCTTCGTGGACCTTGACTCAGTTTTTCTCGAGTCACCCTCGTGTTTTCGAGGTGTTTTTTGATTTGCGCTCGACGATTCTCTTACCTCGTCTTCTTTCTTCTTGTCGGTCTCTACGACCGTGAAGTTTTCGGCTGCCTCGGCGACGTTGTCCTCGTCGTCCGTGTCGAGGCCCAGCGCGTAGAGTGTCGGGGGTTTTCCTTGGCCCTCCATGTTGGCGTTGGCTCTCCTCTGCCTCTCTCTCACCCTGAGTGTCTTCGGCGCGAAGACTGAGCAGGCGTTGCAGTCGATACTCTGATGATCCACCGGTAGGCAGAGGTTGCAGACCGGATGCAGGTCTTTCTGCGCGAACTTGTGGTGGCAGTTTGGGCAGAACTTGAATGGCGTCTTGTCCATTTCGCTCAGGGTCTCTGAGCGTGCATTCTCCAAGGTTGTCGAAGAAAAAGGCTCGCTGGTCTTCTTTCTTCGCGTTCCTGTCGAAATCTGTTCTTTCCTGATGTCTTCTCTTGATTCTATCGATGAAACTCGCTTTTCTTCCTTCTTCCTCCGAGTGAACTTCTGGAGCTTCCCGATGACGATCCAGACCCAACGGCGGAAAAAAGAATCTGAAGATGGCGCCCCAAAGGTGGGACTTCCGCAGGAAGCACGACGACGTCACGGGAGGTGCACCAAATGGTGGACGTCGACGCCCACCTGGGCTACAAAAAAAAAAAAAAAAAAAACAAAGAAAAGACTACGAATCCGGACCCAACCACAAGATCGCGGAATAATGCACAGCATAGTGAATCCAGAAAGATTCACGCTGCAAAAATATATTTATGTGCTGTTTTCGTGATACATGCACCACTGTACTAACTGTAACTGGTGAAAAAAACTAATTTGAACAAAAACACACAAAAAAGGAAAAAAGAAGGGGGCGCATGTCTGATCAGGAGTCGGAAATGTATGCACTAGTTTTACAGAATATTCAGAGAACGCAGATTAAGACCAGAATCCCCTGATATCACTGCAATCATGGTGGCCCCGCTGACCTGTCACTGGTTGAGGAAGACACCATACAAATATGTGTGGTCTTCTTAACTGAAACCTGGCTCCACAATGGGTCCATGCCTGACGTCATTGCTACACTCCCTGACAACTTTGCACTGTTAGTCATTAATAAACCTGTTATAATTGGTGGCGGTATTGCCATCATCTTTAAGAAGCACTAAAATTGTAAAATTGAGAAACTTCTGATTCCTAATTGCAAAGCTCTATTTTTTCCATTCCCTTCTCTCCCAAATTAAAATTTTTCAGGCGCTATTATCTACCGACCTCCGGGGCCTTTTAACAACCGGAGCCCAGCTCTTGCTGACTCATTGGCCCCCCTTAATCTCTGTGTAGCTAATTTTTCCGTACTTGGTGACCTCAATTTTCATTTTGAGGACCCCAATATTAAACACACAGCAGCTCTCATAGATGACCAGAAGGCTTTTAATCTTTGGCTCATTAACTCCTCCCCAACTCATTCAGCGGAGTACCTTTTGGACCCCATCTTTTCAAACCTGGCTACTTTGTTTGAGGAATTTCCTATCCAACTTAGCTGATCGGACCATTTTGCTGTCCCTTTTACCATCAAGTCTTTTTTGGCCCCTTCGTCCCGCCCTACTTTAATGCCAAGGACTAGGTTTTGGTCTAAACTTGGTATGCCAGCGCTGAATGAGCAGCTCTCTTATACTATTCCCATTCTTACATCTTAGTTTGATCGGGATCAAATTTCTGTGCATTATTAGCTCACTGAGGCTTTTGATTCAATTCTTCCGTTATCAGCCAAACCTCAATTCGGAGTACATCTTCCGGGCCCCGTGGTTCAATGATTCCCTTAAACAGATGAAGAAACACTGCAAGGTTTTAGAGAGACTATGGAGGAAGCATTATGAGGCTCCGGCTAAGCTACCTATCAAATTGCACTGAAAAAATATCATGCTATGTGTAGATCAGCTCGTCCTACATTTTTTACGGATAGATCACTAACTCCCAACATTGTCAGAAAACTTTGTTTAAGGTCGTGAAACGGCTTTCTGCTGCTAGTACTTTTCAGCCTTTTCCTTCACTTTCACTCTTACAGTGTAATGAGCTAGCGTCGATTTTTCTTAATAAAGTAGTGGCTAGTCACCGTCAGTTGGATCATGATTCACCCCTTTTAGATAATTCCTCCACCCCTGACATTTTCTTCACTGACCTGGCCAACGCACTCTCCCAGGCCCACTCATTTGATGAGACTCAACAAATCAGGGCCTGGCTCCTGCTTGACTTGGAGTGGCTAATCTCTTTTTTAAGGGATCGCTTGTTCCAAGTCTTTTCACACACCGTAAAATCTAATCCAGTAGCCTTAACCTCTGGAGTGCCACAGGGTTAAATTTTGAGCCATTTACTCTTCAATCTTTATGTCTGTACTCTGGCGGATATTGCGGAGAAGTCAGGACTGACTATCTTTTCTTACGTAGATGACACTTGGATCATCTTTTCTCTCGCGGCAGCACATCATCAGGACACTTACCTGCTCCAGCTTGGACTGAGTAGGGTTTCTCAGTGGATGTCCAGCAACACCTTAAAGCTGAATGGCCTGAAAACTAAGGGTCTCATTTTGGGAAACAATCCTGAACTCTGGGGAATTACCCATTGGTCTGACTCTCTGGGACCTCTACCTGCTCCAGTTCCGAAAGTAAAACATCTGGGCTTTACCATTGATAACTATCTTTCCCTTAAAGCACAGGTGTCTGTGGTCACTGTGACCTGTTTTTCTGTCCTTAAGTGGCTAAAGAAAATCCTCTGGTTAATTCCTCCAGGCGCTTAAAGAACAGTAATGCAGGCACTGGTTATATCCAGACTTGATTATGGCAACGTTTTGTACTTGGGTGCTCAAAAATCTTCCGTCCATCGCCTACAGCTTATACAAACGCAGCGGCATGTCTTCTTTTTCGGCTGCCTCACCAGGCCTCATCCTCACCTTTGCTCCAGCAACTCCACTGGCTTAGAGTGAACAAGTGTGTTGAGCTTAAGGCCTTATGTTATATGTTTAGGGCCAAACATGGCTTGTTTTACCCCTTACATACTAAGTCTGGTCAAACCTTATGTGTCCACTCGACAGTTGAGATCAGCAAGCCTCACTGTTCTCTGTTCCCAGAGTACGTCTTGCCCGTATGAGAGGGCGCTCTTTCGCCTATCTTTGCCCCAGACTGAGGAATTCTCTTCCTCTGGAACTTAGGTCGTGTCACTCGCTCCTAACCTTCTGCAAAAAATTAAAGACCTTCCTTTTTAATCAGGTTTAACTTCCCTCTGCTTTGTCTGAAACTTGTGGCTTATGTTTTGGTCCTGCTTTAGCACCGGGAAACCCTGTTGGGTAGCTGTGCGCTTTATAATTCTTTATAAATATATATAAATCCTGAAGCCGCTCTCGCCCATGAGAGCAGCTTCAGCATTGGCCTGAGCGCCCTTGATTTGCGGTCCAGGACAGACTGAGTTTGTGTCTGTCCTGTCCAACCCTGCTGCATTGCTGGGTTGGAGAAACTATTCACTGCCCATGATGGTTTGGCCTGCCTGAGATGGCCGGCAGTGATGAGAGTGCACTACCACTCAGTGCCGGTCACCACCAGGCCCGCCGCCCGAAGACTCGTCAGAAAAGGAAAAATAAAACGAGTGTCGTCTTATTTTTGCTTTCCTGTCGTTTTGGGGGGGGGGGGCGCTCTACCGCAATGGCAGAGGAGCCGCTGCTGAAGGAAAGTTGCATAAGGATAATCATTGTGACAATGTTTGCACTTTGAAATTCCATGATAGTGCCTGGACTTCCATGATTTGCGTAGTATAAAATGCTTTTTACTTAAGATACAAAATGAAAAAGGAAACAACTGTCACAATTCTTATCCACTTGGGAAGTCTGATCATGTATGTATAGCAGATTGCTCCAAACGAACACTGCCTGTCTCTCTAGACACAATCCTCTACAAAGTAAAAAATATGTAAATACTAAAACATTGAAAATAAAACAAAACCTTTCAAATCCTGGAACTGAAGCAATTAGTTACTCTTACTTATTTGGCGAAAGAGGGTTATTGCAGGATTAGAAAAGAAAAACAGACAGCAACAAATATATTTATTGTAAGTACTTCCAAATGACTTGAATAAATAAATTTTACATTTGGAGTGATTATTATTCTGAATAAAGAATGATAACATGCAACAGCTCCAGAGAAATTATGCAAAGGCAAGGTAACTGATTTCTCCACACTTTTTATTTATTAAAAATACAATACAAAACAGTTCCCAATCATCAAATCAGAACTCCAGAGCAAACTATGTGAGAAAAGAAACTTCGGTAAATTCAGGAAAATGTCTGAACAGTCACAATTTGAAGTTGTTTCCAGAATTTTTGATTCAATTGCAGTGGACTGATGATTAATTTTAGAAGTGGTCAGTGCCTATGTAGTTAATAAAGTTTATGCTGGAAGATATTAAAGCCAAGGTACAAATATATTCTGTGGTTATGCACATGACACATTAAAACCAAACAAATTTTACTATGAAGTTTCAAAACTGTGACAAAGATTCAAGCTGGAAAGCAATGCACAAAACTTAAATTAGATGAATATCTACCACACTCATTACCATCTAGAACGTGAGTTTTGCATACCACCATCCTTCTTAGATTCTCTGCCATGCCTAAAAGATGTATTGACGCTACACACATTGAGCAAGGGCGATAAACATGAGTTAAACGATTCACACGGAGTTGGCCATAGTTGTATCGGAGGAAAATTGTACTGCTCCCAACACTTATTCTCACTCCAGTGGCGGTATACCTTGGAATAGAAGGTGCTCGTTTGGACCAGAAATATCACCACACACAGTTTCTGTTACTAAAACAGAGAATGCACAACTTGTAGATTTTTAGACAAATAGAAGTGCAACTAAAGCCTAAACAACATTTTTCAAAATCAATTATCTAGTTGGTAGGAGTTTAAAATTGGACCTGAGGAAGGTTGGTTTTATGGAGGGGAAGAAGGCGATACTGCAGGTACGTCCCTTGATGAATGTGTGACTATAGGGAGTACCTCACATGTACCAGACCATGATGCTGTAATAACTCCGAGTTAGGGTTGCTTTAACTTACAGTAAAGTGGAGGTAGAAAATTCCTTCTTCCACACATGTGAATGTCTTAGACAAATCAGATAATAGGGATCCCATGAGTCCTGACGAATGCCCCTGACCAAACTCTTTGGCACTAACATTAGCAGGACTTAATCAGATTAACTTGTCATTATACTGAGGTATTGTCTACTTTCGTTTAAAACAATACCGGAAGTACCTACTATTAAAGGTAATTCTTTAGGTTTACCTCAAATTATTTGTAGCTTTTGTGGATCCTACACTATCCAGTGTGTCCTTTATAAAGAACTCCAATGAGGAAGCTGGCCACAAAACGTGGATGAGGCTTCCTCATCTAGTATACCGGATACACATATCTATCCACTAAGATAGATTAGTGATTATGCTAGGGACAATCAACATCTCCATCGCATCTGCGTCATTGCCTAGGATTTCAAACTTGTACAGTGACTTGAAAAAGGAAAACGTACTACCACAACATTGGTTTAACAAACAGAAAATGAGACTCAAGAAACGAGCCAGCACACACCAGGCAAACAAATAACTCGGCCTGAAAATAAAGAATGACCAAAGACAAATTAGAGTGGATATACGCATGAACATTTTTAAGTATGCAAATGAATGCATAGTTGAAGTAAATTAAGATAATGCAACTTTGTTGTGAGGAATTCTTGCCTTTCAGAAAAGATCAATTGCAAAAGCTTGTCTTGTGGCTGTTGCCTTTGTAGAAAAACACCCCTTACAAAAATATTCCAGTTTGCTTGCATTCCTGCTATCCACCTTTTTCTCAAGAAGGGATCAGTTTTGTTAAGTGTGCAGGCTCTCGATGAGTGTTTGAGCGTTGACACGTGGGTTCCCAGGCAGCATTAAAAGTAAGGAACCAAAGTAAAAATACACCATGCTCAGCCAAGTTTGATATAAAAATCTAATAAATGCTGTTGCAAATGCTGCAACTACATTTTTTTGTCTGAAACTTAAAACATATTTCAAAGTTTAAAGAAAACAGAGATATGGTCACAACAACACCACTGAGTAATCAAGAATCAGGAAAGAGACTCACAGAACTTCACTAAACATCAGTGTCTGCAAACCTCATCACTGACCACCACTATACCCATGTCAAAGTATGCTACTTTCCAGTGGCGATCCAGGCGTGTCGAAGCACATGCACTGTGTCTAAGGGTGCACGCTGAATATCAAGTTCTAAAACAAGAGAGCAGGGCTGTCCAGCTCTGTGGCGCTGCTAGGGACTTGGAATACCTAGCAGAACAATGGAAACATAAGCAAAGTTAAGGATATTTTTAGAACAATCAATCCCATGGAATGGTAATCACAAAGCACACGACTAATGCTTTTGTGTTGATCGTTTTGATACACAAGCTGAAAGCATGTGCTTTAGTGTGTACGCTTATGGAACAGACATGATGAAAATGTGAAACAGGGTTTTATTCACATTGCTAATGTGTTTCGGATTGGGCTATAGGTAGGATGAATCATCAAATAAGTTAAGGGCACCCCACATCATGGACGAAAAGTTGGAATACCAGCAATATTGTGCATGTACTACGCATGAAGCATATGGTTAGCACCAACATCAAGTACATTTCGGCAAAAGGTGGCAGTCTATTATTTAGCCTATATTCTTGCCATTACAGATAGTCTTAAAGGAAAATGCAGAGGCTATGGAAGTCAAAAGAGCGCAGTTTTAAAAAAAAGTATGCCTTTGGAATAGCAGTACACATAGATCGTGTACACGCATAAGAACTCGGCATAGTAAACCTTTGAATGAAATGATAGTTTATCATATATGTAGGTCGGAATAACCGTACCAAAATAAATGAGTTGTACATTCTACTGTTAAAACTCCACATAGTTAGGTCATCCAATGATGGACACCTGAACTTGTAAAGGGAACCAACTTCCACTCTCTACATAAGGAGTCAGTATATCCTGTGGTGCACTCTAGGCCCTGGTGCAATGTGGAATGCAACACTCTTATTTCTACTCTTCTAAGATTCAGAACATTATGGGGAATAAATTGTTCTTTACACACAGAATATGAGGTACAGGCCTGAAGCAGATGTATCTTACGCGTTACAGAATATGCATTTTAATTACGTCATGATAGCCACCTGATTTATTTAAATAAAGTGTAATTAGTTATTTGTCACATTATTCAATCTTTTCTGGTTGGTTGTACTGAAAACGTACCTCTATCTCTGCAAGGAAATGGTTGAACAAGGAAGTGTTCAGCTTTTGCAAGATTAGAGAAAGCTTTCTCTTTTGTAAAAGGGACTCTAACCTGCATTTATAAGGCTATCTAAATATTAGCCAATAGCACCACTTACTACTAAGCAATAATGGAGCAGTTCAGATGCCAGCGGTTAGTACCAGAATCCATGATACTATACTGCTGCTGCGAGAGTATTCCACAACACAAATTAAAGAGAATCATGACAATGGAGTTGACCTGTGACCGATGTACATAAATGTAATAGGTTATTTACTTAAAAACCTAAAACTTGTGAGAAACCTAAACAAGATGCACAGCACATTGTATAGGTATTGTGCCTAATATCAAAACTTACAAATGTCTGCGGATGCTCTCCCTCCATTCAACTGGAATTAAAACATAATAAATCGACCAAAACAGAAGGCAACTTGGCAGCCATGAGGAAAATGTTGAATCCAGAGGAAGGAAAAGGCTGTGCGAATTGTGTTAGGAAAACTTTTTTTCCATGGATTTTATACTTTTCCAGCACACATAGTATTGCGAATAAGCAATCCTTTTTCAGAAAACACTGTATCGCCAATAAGCAATCCTTTTCCAACAAACAATATATCGCCAATAAGCAATACTTTTCCAGCAAGCAATGTATCGCCAATAAGCAAGCCTTTCCTAGCAAACATTGTATCGTCAATTAGCAATCCTTTCCCAGCAAACACTATCACGAAAAATCCTTTCCCAGCAAACACTGTATCACGAATAAGCAATTCATTCCCAGCAAACATTGTATCGCCAATAAGCAATCCTTTTCCAGCAAACATTCTATCACCAACAGCAAGGAACAAATCATTCATTTCTCGTTACTTGTAACATGAGTTTCATAAAAGCCAAGTTTAAGAACAATATTAATCTTTCAAAAAGTTTTTCAGGTGGGGATCTAGTTCAAAGAAGTTGAGAACGATTCCCAAAACGTCTTTAAAATGATGCAATTGTTTTACTACTTTTAGAATACATGTCTGACTTTTATGCAATTCAGAAAGAAATACTTGAGTACTTCTGGACATTTATGAACATTACACATTTGCACGAGTACTTAAACCAGTAACTATTTTTACATAAAGAAATGCAAAAGGTGTACATTTCCGTATGCAGAAAGACAACACAAAAGTAAATTGCATGTATTTTTTTTTTTATCCAAACAGAAAACATATGCCCCAGTGGTCAATCTGGTACAGCTACACACCTCTTAATTGTGGTAGAACTCCCTACACAATTTATCCGTGAAAAAGCGTCCACCTTGTCCTTGGAAGGAGTGCATATATGAGCATATTATTGCTGAATATCCACAAACCTGGTGTTCACCACTTCTGCTAGTGGATGCTTCAAGAACGCTCACAAAGAGTGGCCCGACTAAAACATTTGCTCACTAGGAAATTACACTATACTGGTGTAATTTCCATATGAGAAACCCCATGTGTGAGCAGATCTCAATTTCAATGATTCTGTGAATCAGCAACAGGATTTGCCTGTGTTTATGATATTTTAGCTGTATCCAAGTTGTTTTCAGGAAGCAAAAACATCCTTAAAATTGGGACCTTGCACATTTGCTCAATTTCAATTGAATCCGCATGTCAACAAGCTCATCTGCAGCAAGGACAGACCAAACTTTGAAATCCCTTTTGCTCTAACTCGAGACAAATGTACATCCGACGTAGCTACTAGTTATGTGACCAAAAATCACTTTCTTTGAGCCACAAAGGAACATTTAAGGACTATCTGACAACAGTACTATAAAAAAGACAGGCTAAACTGTCCCACTGATCAGATTTGACAACATTCATAACTGAAAGATCCTTGTTAATTTGTTAAAAATCTTCAAAATCCATTTCAGAAATGAAAAACAGCAAAGCGTTTCTTTCTGTATCCGACCATCATAAATACCAGTTTCTATTCAGAAAGCATTCTCTTCATGGTTTGAGTTTCTTTGGACACTGGAAAAATTCAAGTATGCCTTGCTCAGCATCACTGCAGGTCTCACCAATATATTCCATAACAAATCATCTGGTTTTAATAAATATCAAGCTAGAAATGAATGTACTCCCTCACACGTTTTCTGGCACACTTTGGCTGTTTATGAAGGTATTTCCATCAGGACCATAAAACATGTCAAGAACACAGCCAGCGTGCACCGACAGTGAATACCAGACACCAGCATGTGGTCAGTCAGATGTTTCTTTGTGCACCTAGAACAATTGTGCCACCTGGAATAGCACATAGTAGAATTGTTGCAGTGAACGAATTGTTGGTGTTCCATCATACATCACAAACGGCCTTGTTTAAAACCTTTAACATGCCTATTTCTCACATCACATCTATTTTGTTTAGAAAGTGGGTATGAGATGGAAACACACTCTGCGTGGTGCAAAACACATTTAAATGAGGAGTGTAATATCGATATAGTGTCACTGCCGGGTGAGAAATAGTTTTATGTTCATTCTCTCACCACTCGGTAATGGGAATTAATGATGTATTTTCCTGCAAATGTATGATTAAAGGTGCATACAATCCCACAACATCCCACTCGACTGAACATTTTACACAGATTCAAAAACCCTTAAGAAGACTTTGGCGGTCAAACACTGGTCTTTGACCAGTAAACACAGCCAACAACTATCTTTTTCCAATATTGAAAAGTAGAGTTTGTCTGTTTTCATGTTTTTTTCATTTGAATGTGATGCACTCAACACGTTTTAATTAGGGGTTGGAACCTTACAATCATTCTGATTCAGTGTCTATCACCTCAACGCTCAATGAGGTCTAGTATTTCCTCGGACGAATATTTTGGAAAGTCACAGCCATAAGCGGTTCTGTGATGGGAAAGCCAGACTTGGGTTGAAAGCAATGCTTCATTTATCTGGCACCATAGGAAACAGTTCTTCCTTGGGAATCTGCATGAATACTGCCAGTTTCAAAGAAGAGGAAGGGAAGAGATGTGAAGGAGGACAGGATATGATTCCCAACAAGAAAACATGATTTCTCTTTACATTCTTGTGTGCTGTCTTCCCACTGTTTTGGAATTGTGATATGTCACAGTGAAACTGCGTACAGAAGAAGTCATCCGAGAAGGAGTTACATACAAAAATATTTCTCTGAACCATTGTACTAAATTTGTTTTTCAATTTGCGTAGGGATATCCAACTCTTTTGCCTCATGAACCAGTGCTCTAATAATTGCATTAGAATTAAAAAAATAAAAAATAAACGGGACAATCTCGGACTGGTAAATCTTTCAATCTATGCAACCAAAAAGATGGAAGATGCTGCATGTCCACTAATATTGGATAATCCGCACTGTACAACAAGGATTCAGATTCACAAATATTAGAGCAGGGCCTGGAAAGATTAACAAGGGCTGAATGTGGATAGGCTTACTATGTTTATGTGTCCATAGTGGACTATTATCACTAGATGTGACTTTTGTATCTTACAGTTATGTCCAGATATTAAATCAGTAGGAGCAAATAATACTAAGAAGGTATCTTCACATATATTGCTCAAAAATATGCACCAAATCTACACACACACACACTATATATATATATTCTGTATAAATGACACCTGCTGGTACAATATCGCCCACCTTTTACTGTTGATTATGGGGTATCCATGGATCATGAAAAGATGGACTACATTCAGCGGACAGAAATGCAGTGTATTTCACTAGGTACTAATGCCATATATGGCTGATGAAAAGTTCCCCAAAGAAAGTGGTAGTTAAATTCATTAAAACACAGGACATTTATTGTGGATTAATAAAGCATTTCTCAAAAATACAGTCTGAAAAGACAAGCAAATTCCTGTCAGCTGCAATTCAGAAGCTCATCCAAACTGAAAATCACGGTTGTTCAAAGCACAATTTTGTATGTCAGACATGTGCTACTTCCTCGTCGTCGCTCCCTGCAAGGCTGCTGTCAGTGGACTGAGTGCCATCTTGGTTATTATGTTCCCCATTGTTCTCTTGATCATTAACGTTGTTGGTCACATCACCTTCTTTTTTGCCCTCATTGACTGAATGCTGTAAGTCAGTTGCTGCTTCATCAGTTGCAGTAGCTGAAGAATCCGGGACAGCTGTTGATGAAGGATTCAGGACTGCTGTTGCGGAAGAATCCGGGATGGCTGTTGCAGAAGATTCTGAAGCAGTTGAATTCTCCTTTGGTTTTTGTTCAGGATTGGCAGCCAAGAAAGAATCCCACCCTTTCAGTCTTTCTTCTCTTTCACGAGAGGTTTCTTCAATCTATTTAAAAAGAAGTGACAAAATGAACTACATGAACAAAAAGATATGCATCATTTTCTGTAATGTACTCAGTACTGCTAGCCAGATTATGTCTATGCATTTGATAATAGAAAAAATGAACCTTTTACTTGTTAGATTAAGAGCATTTGGGTACTGCATTTATGTCTATTGTATGATTCCAAAGTGTTTACAGGGTTTGGGAGAACATAGTGCTCATTACTGCAGTTTTTCCATTTTTAGGCACTGTAAATAACAGAGGTTTCTGCTACTTAATGTAATGGAACTCAGATATTAACCTTGTACGGGTGAAACTTTGGCTTGGCCTGAGGAGCATGTGGAAGATCACACACGTCTAAGCAGGTGTGTAACTTGCAAATGCATCTAGCAACACATTGTCACGTTTTACTTTTTATGCTTTAGTAGCACAGATCACCATTATGGATTTGTCTACTCACCATGACATAAGACCCAAATGTTGATATTCAGTTGTAATTGCTGATGAGTGAATATATATTTAGGCTTATTCGCATTTAACAATATGTGCTATGTATCATGCATTCTGATGATGGAGATGCCCCCTGAAAAACAACCTACCTTTGGTGTCCTAGCTGAGTGGCTGCTCGCAAGCTGCTATCACCAGACATGTTTCTGGACCCCTGGGTCGAGAGCCTGCTGCTCTCGGGGGTCTGGAACAATGCACATCCTGCGACGAGGTGCCAAGCCTCCTTCCCCAGCATGGGCAGGGCCTACGAAGGGGAAGCTTCAAAGGCTTGCCGCCTTTGTAAGCTACCCCAGCCATTTGCTGCTTCCAGCGACTGGCCCCCACCGGTTCTGACCCCCACTTTGGGAGAGGGAATTGGTGGGAAACCAACTGAGAAAGGGAGGTGTGCCCACCTTTGCCAACCCCACTCCTCAGGTGGGGGAAGCGAGGTGAAGTGCAACTCTCATCCCCGCCATCTTGCAGATGGGGGAACCCAGCCAACCAGAGAGAGGCATATGTCCCCCTCCCACTGGAGGGTGGTATAATAGGGGGCGTACCCACCCCAAGGAAGGGGCCCATTGGTCCAGACCTTTACTTACCTGTAAAGCCCCTAAATCTAGTATTTAGGGGCAACTCTGAGGCTTGCCTCCTCTGACAAGAACCGACTAGAAGAGAAGAAGGACCGAAGAAGCCATGCTGAACTAAGAAGAGGACGCCCACTGACTTGGCCCAACCCTACTGGCCTGTCCCCACCTCAAACCTGCTTCAGCGAAATCCAGTGTGTCCTGCAGCCAGCAGCCTCAAGAACCCAAAGGACCTGCCTTGCCTTCCAAAACCAAGACTTTGTCTCACGTGAGCACTGGATTTGCTCACCCACAGACTCTGGCTTCAGTCAAATCCACGAGTCTGCACCACTCTGCACCCAACCGAGTTCAAGTGGCCCAATACAACGAGGAAGTCTCCACGGCGATCCTAAACTGAGATGTGGTGATCTCTGACCAGCTTCGAATCTCCAATCGAAGCCTGCAGTCCCTTTCTGGAGGACCCACCCCCCAGCGACCGCGACAGGAGCTGGTAAGAGAAACCGGACACCTAAAGACACCACTGCACCCAACGTCCAACGGCCTTGGATGGCCCAACCAACGGTGTCCTAGCATCCCCAGGCATCCCAACTTACCTCTTCAACTGGTGGTCACCCCCAGAAGATCTTCGTAGCGAGTATCAATTCTTTGTTGCAACCGGAGAGACCCCAATAAATCAACAGGGCAACCAACGTCCAAACAGCACCCTGTACCCAGCCACCCCTGCGGGTGTACTTTGGGTGCTAACTCAGATCCCTCTTTGCCCTAAGCCTAACACCAGGAGCTTTGCTTCCACAACCTTGTTGCCTGCACGTGAGCAGCCACCAACCGGAGGCCCCTATCCCTCATTGGATAACACTGGCAGCCCTAGTGCCACTGAGGGTGTTTCAAGAGTGCATCCTTGACCCTGGGGAAACCCTGGTTTTAACCCCAGAATACAAACTCCCACAAATAAGTACTTACCTGCAAACCGTTCACTTAATTTCCTTCCATAGGATTGCGTTGACTTCTTTCCTTAAAAATTGTTTTGTGTGTAGTTGGTGTGTATGAAACATTGAAAAACTGCATGCGTACTAAAAGTGAATTACTTACCTTTTGTCTAGGAAATGTCAGTGTGATATCTAGCAAAAGTAATCTAAAAAGTAACGTACACAGTAATCTGCAAAGTAACTAAAAAGTAATTTCGAATTGTTCACTTAACTGTAATTCAACCAACTGCATTTGAACCTGCATTCAACTGTAAAACACTGCATAAGATTTTGCAAAGCATTATTTCACTTACCTGCACCAGGCTTGGCTCTAGTAATGAACTAACTAAATAATATTTTTATACAATCAAATTGGTCTGAGTTCAGTCTTTGAGTGTGTGACTTCATTTCTTGCCTGAGTGTGCACAACAAATTGTTAACACGACCCTCTGATAAAGCCTTACTGCTTGCCCACACTACCACAAATAGAGAGTAAGGTACTATCTACTTTTACCTCTGCCTACCTTTGGGTTTCCACTGGACTCTGTGCACACTATACCTCTTTTTTGGTATAGTATATACAGAGCCAGCTTCCTGCAGAAAATACTAAAAATAATCCTGTAGCTAACCATGAAGAGCACGAATTCCTCCTGATATGATTGTTCTAGTTCCGGCTAGGAATTATTTTTGTTAGAAACTTCTCTGTTTGCTTAAGTACTTTTAATGTTTGTTGCAGGAAAGTTAACCCAAATTCTAATCCAATATTGCGATGATCAACTATGCTAGTTTGCAAGGATTGTTCAATGCTATGGTAAAAGGGCACAACTAACCAATTGCAGCAGCGCATGTACAGGCATCTGCTCTATTCGTATAAGAAATTGGTCATGTTTTAAACAGCATAATCTGGGATTAGTTGTGTGCAGAACTACAATCATGCAGTGCAGTTTCTTTAGAAACTTGTATTTTTAAAAACAATGGAATCCATTTTGCTTAGATATGTGGATGCTATAATGTAAAATTAGTTAGACAAGAAAACAGAATAAGGGCCTGATTTAGAGTTCGGCGAACGGGATGGATAACACTATGGCACAAATTTAGGAGGTGAGAATTGTCCCAAGAGCAGGAACTTAGAATAATTTAAAAAAAAGAATGTGTCAATGCAATCTGAAGAATTGTTGTACTGCTTACAGAAACACTACCTTTCATTTATTTAATTCTGGATGGAATTTGTTACTGTTGTATCGATTATTGTTAAGAGCAGGGAAATCATTGCCTCAGTACCTGATAATCTGTTACACCGTCCCACGTTTCAACAGACAGTTGTCGGCCACCAAACCATCTTCCGTTGAGCGCTGCAATGCACATATCAGCTTCTTCAGTCTCCTTGAAGGCGACAGAGGCCACGCCATCTGGATGTCTCTGAAAAAAACACAAGTAAAGATGTGTCCAAAATGTCTCTAAGAAAAGGTCCAGCAAAATCTTCAAGTTATACTATTCGGGGAGAGCATCAAACTGTATTGCGTTCATGCTACACATAGACTCGTCAGAAAACGACAAACTGGTAACTTCATGTGCACAGGAAGGTACAGGACAAGCGAAAGTTTTCTTAACACATTACACTATGCTGAACCTGTGTCTATATACTAAAAGGAAACGTTAGCTAGTGATTAACAGGCACATTGCAATTAATTATGTGGGCAAAGGATCATAAACCTGTGCACACATCTTTAAAATTCTTCAGCCAATGCACATAGGCACGGATTGCCCTTGCTGGGAATAAGGTCTGTGCCAGAATTACATGAAATTGAGGGGGGGGGGGCGGGTTAATTTGTAAAACAATACGTCCTAGGGTCCTACGTTTTGCTCAGAAGCCCACGGTGCCAGGGCTACTGTATGGCAGCGTGCCGAATAATACGACTGCATAGTTTGATTCTACCTCCTGCCTCTTTAATCCACGACCCTAAACTCTATGCCTCTTTATCTCACTCTTGCAGGTTCTTATTCATCCCTTCTTTCTCCATTTGTCAGTTTTATCATCTTTCTCTTCCTCCTTCTGTCCTTTACTCTCGCATGCTCACGATCGAAGTCTGCCGATGAAAGATTAGAGCCGGTCATAAAAAATGAGAGCAGGAGAGCCCCACCTGCATCAAGTTGAGCACTGGAGCCATTTGTTTCGACTAAGGTCGATGCCATTATTCCATGATCCTAAAGAGGGCCAATGGTTCATGCCAAGATTGATGCGAATACTACATGATCCTGAAGGGGATTATTTGCTCACAATTAGATTGGTACCAATATTGCATGATCTTTGCCCACAATATGGTATGCGCCATTACTGCATGATTCTGATGGGGATCATTTGGTTACAATATGGTATGTGACAATATTATTTGAATCAGACAGGGACCACTTGGTTACACTATGGTCTTTGCCAATATTGTATGATCCTGAAGGGATCATTTGTTCACACTATGCTCTGTGCTAATATTATTTGTTGCCTCATAATAACACTGAGAAGCTACAGTGTATCTCATGAGTAGCAGGTAAGGCAGCACAAAGACGCAGACCCCAAACAAGAGCACTTCTACACACCTGACCAAGAAAACGAAAAAGGTCTATTTGCAGGCAGCGATACAATATGTTAGCACTAACACTTTCATATGTTTTATCAACTGCATTATTCCACGTTTTGGTACAGCCAGTAGGTGGTTGGGTATGGGACGCCCAAACATTCTCTTACTAATGTTCATCTGGTTACAATGGTCTCTTCATAGTAGGGCCACAAGGATGCACAGGAAGCCAACAACATGTTCATGATCTAAAGATGAAGGCCTTAGTGCTAAAAGTTTGAAAAGAGCCTTTTACAGCATGTTAAAAACAACAATACAATACATTTTCCCATTCGCGTGACAAAGCGTATATGCAGAAGTCTATCACTATAAATTTCAAAGCAACTGTTGGAAACTGGAAAGCTTTCATGAGGGATTGTGCATATTTGGCTACTGAAGATGTGAGCATGTATCAAGCTAATTTGGTTTCTGGACTGTTTTTATTTGTTTTAGCTCAGTATCACTGAAGCCTCTGGGTGCTTCATACAATCAGAGCTTTCAACAAATTGAATAAACTCAAATCAACTATGGAAAGCATGTTTATTGAGCCACGAATTTACAAGCCTTCTTTTCACGGGGGACTGCCTATAAACAGCTGTGCAGCGGTTGAATTGTCGAGGTTCTTGTATATTTTCCTATTTTGGGTAAGCTTGAGGGTTCTCTAGTTCAGAGCGAACCCAAATACTCTTACCACTGTACATAGCATCTCAAGTTTTAAAGACCACATACTTTCGAGGTCTCGCCTGCCAAATAGCGCAAGCTGTCTGTTGGTGAAAAGATCTATTCGCTTACAGTGGACTTACAGGATGCCGATTGCTTGCCACTGTTTAGCTTTCTAGTCCCTACTGTTCGTTTTTGATTCCTCACCTTGTGTGGGCTTTACTTACTCTTCTTTTTGTTTGTCCCTCCACAGGAGCATGTACACATTACTTGTGTTGTTCCACTGCTCACTTTTGAAGCGCTACTTTTTTTGTTTTTGGTTAAGTACATGTGTTTACCAGCTGCCTCCTCGTGTACTGCTCTTCCCTCCCTTTCTTCCGTGCTCTGTCCTGCTCTCGCTTGCCGGTATTCTTCATCCCTATCACCCTATGTGCTTTGGTCGCTTTAGTGTGCTTCTCCACTCGCGCTGCTTTCGCACCAGTATGCTTCCTCCTAAAAGCTCCAAGTTCCATTATTTAGCCTGTGTGCGTTTCTTCCCCCTACCAGGTTCCATGTTCCACCCTCACTCGTTTTGCTTCCCCCGCCCTCCATACTGCTTCCCCCAGCAAAGCCCTTTGTGTTGCTTCCACCTCAACTTCTGTGTTGCTTCTGCCTCATGTTTTTTCACCCCCATATTGCTCACCCCACCCGCATCTAAAAAACATGTTTTTGTGCTACTCCGATCAATATACAAAAAGGAAAAAAAGGCTCCTACGCCATTTTGCAGCTGCACACCTTTATAACGAGGCAGCAGACACGTCATAGCATTTTGTATTGTTTGTTTATCGTACGCTATGCTGTACAGAGTCACTAAAAACCATCGGCAAAACCAATAGGTCCCAAAGGTGCGATCTATTGGCTTCGCAAATGCTAGGTATTACATGTATTATTGGTCCCAAACGAACTTCAGTCTTGATTACAGACGTGAGACACACCAGAAATTAGACCTTCACAACAGACTCCCAGAATCTTACCCTTACAATGCAGGAGTGAGCACTCCAGCAGTGTGATGTACATAAAATGTAAAGTTTAAGGTTCTTGAAGACACTGGTGACCTCCTGGTCAGTGATGGGGATCGTCATGTAGTACTGTTTGAAGCAATATGTTAAAAACATTTGTTTGAAAAAAGTAGTATTTCCTAGACTTAATAAATCAAACTATGGTTAACATACATTTGAAAAATGTCGCTTTTCTTCCAGCACATGGGTGAGAGTCACGCTGGCTTTGTTTTCGCATTGGGAGAAACTGGAGCCCAGCTAATGGCTGGCAAGATGATGGAGTGGAAAAGGACCACCCCCTGTTCCTGCTCCTAGGCTTTGCCATGATTCCTCAACCAGGGGAATGTGGCTATGCCTACCGGGTCACGAAAATAGCTCTTGTTTTTAAAAACATTTTTTTTGTGGAAGTCAACAATGGGCAGATCTGTAACAATTCTCCAGTATATCGGCCAGCGTCCTACAATGCCTCAAGAACCAGTGCTGTCTTCAGAATGTGCTTTTTAACCATCGACTCAGCATGTGAAAAACTGGAGTACTTTGCTATTCAACATGGGGGGCCTGGGCAGGGCACATATGAATCTGTGACAACTGGAACTGCAAAACAGTTGACCTTATACACTGTGGATCTGTTTTAGATCCCAATGCTCTGCACAAAATCTCAAGTACAGCTTTGTGGAGGAAGTGGGTTTAAGCAAGCATCTGCATGAGATCAAACCTTCAATAACTTTCCGCCCCACCCCTCTACCTATTGTAATATTTGTGCTGATAAAGCAGGTTTCAGCAACTCAAGTTGCTTGCTACCTTCCAGGATAGGACCTGTATGCATAAATGCCCCATCTGCTCTCTGAGCTCTGGGTCTAACCGTACAGGATGGCTTTTTATTTTTATTTTCAGATCAAGCAAAAAGCAGATTGACTTCCTGAAATCTCAGATAGATACTGCCTACATAGTACATTACAATCTTCGTATTTGTGTAGAGCATGTACGTAAATTTCTTTCTTGAGGGTCACTAACTTCATTGAAATTCATATGGGGACATAAAACCATCTTTTGGATAATTCTAGGGCAATGGTCTTCAAACATTTTATGCTGTGCCCCCACCCACCCCGAGTAAAGAAATAAAATTCATCAGTGCCCCCCGAGAGTTTTCACAATTACTCCATTAAGATGGCAATGTTTAAATATGTTCACTTATTTAAACACAAGACATATTTAAACATTGCAGTTAAATTCTGTTACCATTTTAAAAATGAAACCAAATACATGATTTTCAAACATACTATTCTGGTGAGGCAGGACTTCCTAACGTGTAAAACGTATAAAACCACTGTGTGATAATTAGAAATAGTGTTGGGGTTTTGAAGAATATTTGGAGACCCTTCCCTTTTGATCCATACTCTCCGCTAGGATATAAATGATAAAAGAGGCTAGTGATGGCCCATTACAAAGTGTCTTACTGCGCTCATTTTTTCCCCTCCCACTTAAAACAAAGCACTGCTATCAGCATGATAGGGCTTTGGGGGGGTGGCCGACCAACGGGAGGCCTGCCTCCACGGGGAGTTTTGGGCCAGGGATGCAGCCTAGTCCAATTGGGATTGTTGGGCTACACTTGGGCTGGGGGGTTATTTAGCCGGCCATTTTGTGTCATCAGCCACCATTTCGCTGGGTTGACACGACAGCCGGTTGGGGGCTTTAGGCAGGAAAAGAAATTTTGTGAGATTTTGTAGAAGTTGTGGAGTTTCGGGTCGAGCATTTTTGCAGGTCGGCGGAGCACATCGCTGGATCCGTAGCGAATTGCTCGAGCACACTGTGGCTTGTTTGAGGCAGTTTGCAGCGTTTGGGATGGCAGAGGACCCGTTGGTGACTGAGGCTTTACGCCTCCTGGCGGAAGCGGGCTTTACGGACATGCTGCGGGCCGCGATTGAGGAGAGGCCGCGAAGGTGGGCAGCAAGTGGGGTCGCGGCGGCGGTGCTAGTGTGCTCGCCGCCACGGGCCCAAAGACGTCGAGACAATGGGGCTGGGGGGGCGCAGCCGCACTGCTAAGCTGGCCGAGCGGGATAAGGCAGTACAAGTTCAGGCGGGGGGCTCCATTAGGTAGGAGGTCCGCGGGGAAGAAGCACGTCAGTGGGGGCCGCCCCCATCAATCTGGACAGCAGCCGGTCTTCCCCCTTGTTGGTCGAGAGCGGCGGGAGGGGGAAGTAGCAGGGGGGTTTTAAACTCCTGGGGGAGGGTCTCGGTGCAGGTGGGAGGGCGGAGCTGCAGACCCAATAGTTCATGGGGGTTCTGGGGGGTAGCCTGGTGGGGTGCAGGGTGGCAGAGGGGAAGGAGGGCAAGCGGGGGCCCCGCGACTGGTCAGGTAGCGGGTAGGGGACGTGGGAGGGCCCGGGCGGGTTCCGAAGGGTGGCGGAAAAGGGGGGACCGATGCTGTCCTTGGAGCTGGGGGGGATATCTGGAGAGGGCCCCGGAAGGGCTCAGACAATGGTGGTCAGACAGGGGGCGGGGGGCCCCGGAGGCAGGGAGGAGCGCAGGTGGAGGGAGGTGTGCCACATGTCAGCTGGGCTTGGGAAAGCCGCACGGGCAAGAGGGTGGTGGATTCGTTGGAGTGGAGTGACTGGGAGGAGGATGAGGGCGTGGGGGCCTGGGGGAGGGGGGTAGGAAAGTTTCTGTCGGGGGGGCTGGACTGGGGGTCGGCAGGCACTTTGGCGGGGGGGGGCATTCGTCCGGTGCATCAGGCGTGGGGCACGTAGCGGGTAAACGTGAGCAGAGGTACTCAGGGGTGTTAGGGTCAGTGGTATGGACTAACCCCAGCATGTCAGACTCCACTTTTCTTTGGCAGGGGCGGCTGGCGAGGTACTCGGGTGAGCTGCATGCGGCTCCGCCCTACCGAGAGGATGGGCCAGCTATGCCTCATGCTGGCAGCCGGGCTTCAACGAGGGACGTGCAGGAGGTGGTGCGCAGAAGGGGGGACAAACAGTCTCCGGTGCCACAACCCAGGTGGGTCGATGCGGCCTCAAGGGCGCAGGCACAGGATTCTTGGAGTTCAACACGGGACCCACAGGGCAAGCGCGCAGGGCAGCATCAAGGGAGAGTTGAATTAGGGGAACTACTACGCACTTGCAGGGAGCGAGCAGGTTTGAGCAGGCTGGAGTCCACGGAGGACGGCCCATTGCAAATCGGCACAGGCAGGGAACGAGCAAGTGTGTGCAGGCTGGAGTCCGTGGAGTTCGGCCTATTGCAATTGGATTATGATGAAGAGAGCGTTGAAGAAGAGGAAATAGAAGAAGAAGAGGGAGGGCAGGCTGAAGGGAGGGGGGATGTCAATAATGACGTGTTCAGTCTTTTACAGAAAGGTCCGGACAGACGGCACAAAGTGGATAGCGTGGCAGCCCCCTCCCTTCACAACTGGTTAGGCGGTGGGATCCGGTCAGGACGCCGACCTTGACGCCAGGTAAGGCACAAGAGCACACGTGGGGGGATGGGGGCTGGCGGGGCACAGCTAAAAGGAGGGTAGAAGGGAGAACGGCAGGTGAGGAACCGCAAGGCAAGGAGTCGGTGGGTATGGATGCGCGGGGGGGAGGGAAGTACGGTAGGTGCGCTTGAGGAAGGGTGCGTATGTAAAAGACACATGTGTGGGGACAGAGTCGCCTGCGCAAGGGTGGGGGAAAGCGAAAGGACTGCAGCACCCAGCATCCCAGAGGGGCAGGCGACGGGAAACCAGGGAGTAATAGCTGCAGGAGGAAAAGAGGCCGAGGGGGTGTCCAAGGAGGAGGGTAAGGAGAGTCACGATTTACCAGTGAAGAAGTTGCCGTACATGGGGATTACTAAGCCCTTGGGGGACCAACTTACGCTGGCCACCAAAGAGAAGATCTGGAAGGGTGAATACGTAGACATGCTGAAGCTGCTGCATAGGGAGCTTACAGCGAAAGAAGGGTCCAAAGAAGAAGAGTTGGAGCTTGCTAAGAGGCTGCGGGTGCCCATGACCATCGAGAATTGGTTAGCGGCATTTCTGATTTTCGCCAGCATGTACTGTGAAAAGTACCCAGACAGGTCCCTGGCATTGTTTAAATATATGGGCGTGATTAGACGGGCACAGGTCACGTACAGAGGGTACGCGCGGTTGCATTACAATGAGGAGTTTAGGGCACGGTTGGCCTGGGATCCGGAGGCTAAGTGGGGAAAGATAGATTTGGACCTCTACGAACAGACCATGGGGGGGGGGGGGATCAAAGTTCGGAAAGAAAATATACACAGCTAGTGGTCTCCCGCTTGCCCCGTGCCCCTTTCAGAACTGCCCCACCCGCGGAGGGGTGGGGTATACAGGGAACACTACCAGGGGCACAATGGGAGCGTGCTGGGACTTCAACAAGGGCATATGCGCCAGACAATACTGCAAGTTTCGGCACGAATGCTCGAAGTGTCAAGGAAAACACCCTGTGGTGCAATGCTAGGGGACAGGAGTTAGTGGGCAAGGTCAGCAGTCGAACCAGGCATCACAGCATGCAGCAGGGGTAGGGGTGGAAGAGGGGGACAAGAGACTATGGGCAAAGGCTCATACTCCCATTAACCAGAACGGTCTGGAGGAATTTCTGGCGTCATATCCATGGACCGAAGACGCAGAGCTTTTACAGCGGGGTTTTCAGGAGGGTTTCAGGCTGGGCTATGAGGGTCCGAGGGCCGCTAGATTGGCTGAGAATTTGAAATCTGTAAAGACACACGGTCATGTAGTGCGGGCAAAGTTGTTAAAAGAAGTGCAGGAAGGGCATATGGCAGGTCCGTTCAGGGGTAGCCCCATTCGGTACCGGATTATTTCCCCAATTGGCGTGGTACCAAAGAAGGAACCAGGGCAATACAGGTTGATACAATACCTGTCATGGCCAGAAGGGGTGTTAATGATTTCATAGCGGCCGAGCTGTCTTGCGTGTCTTACTCATCGATGGATGTCGCACTACATCTGGTTGCCACAGTACGGGCGGCCGCCCTCATGGCGAAGTGTGACATAAAATTGGCAGTTAGATTGCTCCCAGTACACCAGGAGGATTATCAGTTGTTGGGCATCCAGTTCGAGGGGTCCATTTTCGTGGACAAGGCACTGCCAATGGGCTGTTCCATATCTTGTGCATTATTTGAGCGATTTAGTACATTCCTGCAGTGGGTTTTCTCATGGCACACTGGTAAAGAGACGGTGACACACTACCTGGATGACATTTTCCTGGTGAGACTGCCCGGTTCTGCGGACTGTCAGCAGCAGCTGACAAGTTTTAAAGAGCTCCTGGGCTACCTGGGTGTGCCCCTGGCGCCAGAGAAGACACAAGGTCCCAGTACAGTTTTGTCATTTCTTGTTATTGAACTAGATTCGGGGGCAATGGAAGCCAGTTTGCCGATGGACAAAAAATTGCACATGCTGATGTTGATTGACGGTCTGCTGGCCAAAAAGAAGGTGACGGTCAGGGAGGTGCAGGTCTTGCTAGGACACCTAAATTTTGCGTGCAGGGTGGCGTGAGCAGGCTAACTTTTTGCAGAAGGATGGGGATGTCTTCGGCAGGTCTGACCATGCCGTACCATCATATACGCCTGTTGGCTGGAACTAAGGAGGATTGGCGCATGTGGGGCACCTTTCTGGAACATTTCAACGGCATCCCTATGGCAACCACAGAAGAATGGGAATGGGATGTTTCGATCTCCTCAAACGCGGCAGGGGTAGGAGGCTTTGGGCTCTACTGGCAAGGGAGGAGGTGCGCAGAAGAATGGCCACCACACTAGAAGAATGGGGGGGGAGGAGTATTGCCTTTCTGGAGCTCTTTCCACTGGTAATGGCCGTGATAGTACGGGCTCGGGGTTTGGCGCACAAGAAGTGGACAATATGTCGGTAGTCCAGGTGGTGAACAGACAATCAGCCAGGGACGCCCAAGTTCATTCATTCCACATAGGGGCAACCACAGACGCAGCTAAGAGAGCATGGGGGAGGGAAGAAATTATGCAGTTAGGGCGTTGGAAGTCGGATTGCTTCAAAACCTGCATTCGGCTGCGGGGCGTCGGGGAAGGGGACACATGATGTTAATTTCCTTCCTTCATATATGTGTCTTTTCAGGTGCGGTGGCGGGGCCTGCTGCGGCGGAATTATCCATCCTCATTGTAGGACACTCTTTTGTACAATGGGCAGAACGTTATGAGTTTACCAAAGGGACATCTTTGTATTTGGGTTTGGACTCTCAGTTGTTGCAGTGTTATTGGAACGGTAAGGGGGGTATGAGATGGTAAGAGTTGTTTCCAACGTTAAACAGGTCGATCAGAGGTGGGATTTGTCCAGACTTGTTGATTAGTCATTTGGGGAAGAATGACCTGGTTCAGTGTAAAGGTTTGGCCCTGTTAAAGCAGATGAAGAGGGATCTCTTGGGAATTAAGCCGCAGTGGTCAGGTTGTTATGTTATCTGGTCGGAGTTCATACCGAGGAGGCATTGGAGGGGGGCGGAGAGACCAGCAGCGATAGATAAAGCCAGGAAAGATCAACCGGGACATGCAGATTTTTTGTGACAGGGAAGGTGTTGGGAGAGTGGAACATCTAGAGCTGCAGTCTATTTTTTCAGAGAGGATGGGGTGCATTTGTACCGTTATGGACTGGAGTTGTATATAATACAGATTAAGGAGGTTTTGAACAGGGCTTTGGACATGCGCAGGTATCCGAAACAATAGGGTCCCTGGTTGGGGGGGGGGGGGTCAGAAAAGTCTGGGGCCAGAATTTTCTGAGTGGCGTTTTTTCTGGGTAATAGTTGGTAGATCTGTTTACAGTTACAGTTTATTGGTTGGAAAATGTTACTCCGGGAGCATGCAGGAAGGGGAAGTAGCATAGGAAGGCTACATAGATAGTTATTTTAGGAGATGTTAAGAAGTTACAAGTTTAACGGGACAGCAAGGAGGACAGATTTGGGTGTTTATAAAGTGTTGCAAAGGGAAAACTTTAGGGGAGGGGGTGGGGGATAAGGCAGGAGGAAAATATTTAGTGAGGTTTAGTTTTGTACAGCACAGGCCAAGGAAATTGTTCGTAAGGTACACCTGTCTTCAATAAAGCGGCCTTTTTCACACTAACAAGTTGGTCTGTGCTGCACCACCCCCCCTCCCCCCCACCCTTTGTGGCCCAATGCTCCTTCTGGCCAGAGCCTTGCACCCCCACCGTCCTCCACCCCGAGATCACTTGAGGCCCCCAAGTTTGAAGACCCCTGTTCTAGGGTGTGAGATGAGTGTGCCTATTTCTCCTTAAATTGAAAGAGGACAGTATTATAATTCACTAATACTTTTAAGTGATGTCATTGATACTCAAAGGGGCACTTTCTTTCATAGATGCACAAACATATATTTGTGGATGGAGTCGAACGAATGCCCCATAAACTGTGATGCAGAGCGTTCAAGTCCAACGTTACAGGATTTTTGACAGGTGGACATGTTTTTATACCCACTGTGGTCGGTGGAATCTTAAGCATCTTAATCTCTTGTCTCACTGTACATCATAGATTCTGCTATGTGTACTTTCATAGAATCATATGCAAGAATCAAGTTTAACTGACTTTTTTTTAAAACACATTTTATTGCATTTTCGAAACAAAGAACATCTTTCCATGTTATATGCGGATATGTGGCCTAGCACGATAATGCAGGATAACAAAGATAAACATTTGTATATAGTTTGTAGGCAATGCAACATTATCCAAGTGATATTGTGGCCATTTGTGACGTTCAAGTAAATCACAGGAGAATACTAACAAGGAATGTAAAAAAAGGCTGAAACCCGTCTATCCCTCCACCCCCTTCGCCCCAACATGCCATCGACAAACTTTTCCTGTGTGAATCACTGGAGTGGAAAGTCGCACCATGTGAAGTATCTAAAATCCTGAAGTCAGAAGCATCTATCTTGTGTACTGGGTCATCAGATTAAGATAGGTCGGGGGTTGCTGCACCTACTAGTAATTCCTCTTTACTTAGTGCATAGCTTTCAGCTGCACCCCAACGCAGTACTTCTTCACGCCAGCATGAAACATGTGGAGCCAGAGAGGACTTCCATCTCTTTGTATTGGGTCGTTTGGCTAGTAGAAGCATAAGGATGACAAAACGTGCTATTGTCTTAAAATGTTTGGGCCAGGGGTAGAGGCCCAAGAGACAGTGTTCCATTGCATTCCAGTGAGTAAGCCCAATAACCTTTGACAGGACATCTCCCAACTCCCTCAAGTGAGAAGACAGCGTGTGACAAGTCGATAACGTATGCAAAAGATCGGCGGTATCGCCCTTACATCTAGGACAATTGGGTGATGCTGTGGGGAAAATCCTATGGAGTTTCAGAAGCATCAAACAGGCCCTGTGTAAGAAGAAGAATTGTATAAACTTAAAGCGAGAGCGCACTCATAGCAGTGGGCAAGTCCCGGAATGGTATATTTGGGGCACAATGTGGGGGTGAATTTGTATAACAGAGAGCGTTCCTCCAATACGAAACAGCGTTGTCACGCAGTAAGGGGAGATGAGGGGGCTGTGTCACTCCGGGTAGTAATAATCTGTGCAATGTACCCTTTGGCAAATACTTGCTGTGTATCCAATCTCGCTGAGGTGGATGCCCACTAGTTAGTGGGACATCCACTGTAGCTGTCACGCCAAACAATTTGCTCTGAAGTCCGGAGCACGCCTTCCACCCTGCCCTGGTGGCAACTGCATTTTTGATAATTCAACCCAGCGTCTCCCCGTGCCCTTAATCAAATTGATCAACAAGGAGTTCAAGGGCTTAAATATGCTTGCTGGGCCACAAACTGGTAGAGTAACAAAATAATAGAGTAGTTGGGGTAACATTACCATTTCGGACAAGGCAATCCGACCAGCTACCTACAAGGGTAGTGTAATCCAGAAATGTATTTGGGACCTCAGGGAGGAGATAGCCTTCTGTAAATTCCCATGTATTAAATCTGAATCAGATCTGCATATTTGGATACCCAAATATCGGAATATATGACGTGCTACCTGGGTAGTCCACGTAGCCAGAGGCAACGCATCGTGGATCTTAGTATCCCAGAAAGAGAAGGCATAAGACTTGGTATAGCGTAGAGGCCAGGCAATTCTAAGAATAAATTAAGCACTTCAGATATTGGCGATAGGTCCGTCCCCAGGTCCCGAGTGCACAGTATATTATTGCCTGCATCCACGGAGACCACATGGTTCTGTGGGCCCTGCTGGATACCCCAATCCCCAGCCATCTGTCTGAGGTGTTGCGCCATGGGCTCCACAGCTAGGATGAACTGCAAGGGGGACAAGGGGCAGCCCCGTCTGGTCCCACGATATATAAGATACTGTGATGAAATGTTTCTCCCAGTTATGCTCTTGCGACAGGGTTGGAATACAGGAATTTGACCCAGCAGGAGATTTAATTAAGCCAGCGTAGCGAACATATATTCCCAATCCAGGGTGTTAAATGCTTGTTGGAGATCTAGCGAAAGACAACCCACCGATGGATAATGCTCTCTGGCTATCTCCATTACTTGATAAAGACATCGGATATTCAAGGAAGTACTCAGTCGTGACACAAATCCACATTGGTCAATGTGGATCAATTCAGGAAGTAGAGGGAGCAGGCGCCCCGCTAGCACCTTAGCCACTATTTTGTACTTAGTAGTAAGGAGAAACAGAGGTCCATAAGAAAATAAGTCTTCCAGACTACGACCGGGCTTAAGGAGGGACGTGACCAAGGCCTGGCGAATAGACGGTGGTAGGGGACCCACCTCCACGGAGGCATAATAAAGACATTCCAGCTGAGGAACCGAACGGTGGCAAACGTAGCACAAAATTCAAGGGGTAAACCATCAACCCCATGTGTCTTATTACGTGTCGATTGCTCTACAGCGTGGTGTAACTCGCCCTGCGTCAGGGGGGACACCTAGCTTGTCCCTATGGGGAACCAAGGCCTGCGGCAGTAGTAAATCATGAAATAAAGTATCCATACCACCCGGGGACAGAGGGGGGGCGAGCATTATATCACCTAGTATAGTACCCTTGGAAGGCTCTATTAATATCCAGCTGATTTGTACAATGAACATCATATGACGTGACCATGGAAAGGACAGGCGTTGACGAGGAGACCGGCGAATTATACGGGCCAGTAATGCACCCGCCTTATCACCCTCCATATGTTGTCTCTGGGTGTAGGCATTATAATCGAAAACTCCCAGTCATTCCAGGAGTTCTGCACGTGTGACCCTAGTAATCTTTAAAGCATCTGGGTGTGTGCCATCGTGAACTTCCTCTCTTTCAAGCTGCCAATGTCGGGTGTCAATGTTGTGCAGGTTGCGCAGAACAGACTGGTGTGTGCCAGCAACAGTGGCAATAGATACC
Organism: Triturus cristatus; assembly: GCF_964204655.1. Taxonomy (NCBI): domain Eukaryota; kingdom Metazoa; phylum Chordata; class Amphibia; order Caudata; family Salamandridae; genus Triturus; species Triturus cristatus. The sequence goes on along the minus strand of NC_140588.1, from coordinate 801,201,161 downwards.
CCCTTAACACCACCCTAAATGCCTCCCATTCTATTAATGGAGAGGCAGCAGTACAAATATTATCCTCAAAGAAAGTATCTATGAAGGTGGCCAGGGTCTCTTTAAAAACTACGTCTTTCAGGAGGGCTGGCTGTAGGCGCCATGAGGGAATAGGGGTGGGAACCTGGCTTCTAAGAGATTATGGTCCGACAATGTTTTACCAAGATATACAAGATAGTCGGTTTATTATCTCTGCCCCGACATTATCGATGATGCCTTGTGGCCCCCTTCCAAATATCTCTCTACCCATGCCAAGTTATGGGAATCATATCTGTATATGGCTTACATCTTGACTGGCATATATGCCCTCTATTTGCTTTCCCATTCCATTAGATGCCCTTAATAACCATTGGCCCTCCTAACATGGAGAGTTCTTATTTATATACCTTTCAGAGCTCTTATCTCTGCTCATTTTAAAAGCAGTGGGAAACTTGACAGCGCCTCACCATATCCGCTTGCCGCCTTTCACTCTTTACATTCTATCTTATTGTGTGTGTGCACCAATTAAAACTGAATTCAACATAGTGGTCGCACCGGTCACTCCCACCTGTAATTGAGCATTCCACTACTTTCTCCGTAAGTTTAATGCCTCCAACTTCTGAGGTTCTTCACTTCGCTTCTCGAGTATTTACTTCATAGAGCATATTTTTCGGATCATTTTATGAACAGGGTGACCAATTGGCAGCTCCACACTATATCCGCTTGCCGCCTTACAATTTTACTTTCTACTATATTGTTTATGTACCCTCAATATCGAATTCAATATGGCAGCCGCACCTGGCCACCCCTGCGTTTAATTAGGCATTTTGCTCCTTGCACCGGAAGTAGAGTGCATATAACTTCTGAGGTCCTACACCTCGCTTCTTTGAAATTCTGCAAGAACACTGCCGGACATTCCACGGACCAAATCGGGATTTCTTCTTGAGGTAGCAGCAGGTATATTTCTTTCCAACCTGGCTATGTGTCTGTCCATTACCTTTATATCGGCATGCTTTTACATTTCCTCTTGCCAATCTTCCAGATATGTAATGTAATGTAATGTATTCTTATATAGCGCGGCTGCCACCAAAAGGGTATCCTGGCACTGAGGTTACCAAGAAGCACTGCAAGTAACTGGGCTAGAGCATATAACTGACATTAAGCCCTGGGAAAAAGTTTTGTTTTCAGTTCTTTCCGAAACCCAGACAGTGTATCCCTTTGTCTAAGCTCCAATGGCAGAGTGTTCCAAAGTCGGGAGGCTGCAAGGCTAAATGATCTGCCCCGCAGTTGAACTTTTTTGACACGTGGGACACAAAGCAGACAGGCTGAAGAGGAACGTAAATTTCTTACAGGGGAGTACCATAAAGATTTCCTCTATAGCGACTTAGGCTCCATTTTATGTGCTGCCCTATAGACAATACAGAGAGCTTTAAATTGGACTCGCTGTGCAATGGCCAGCCAATGAAGGTCATTCAAGGCCATCGAGGACGATGCTCTACATTGTCAGTTTAATGCAAGTTTAGCTGCAATAGTCTGTATCCTTTGCAGCTTTTTTATCAGAGATGCTGTGCTCCTAGAAGGAGGGCATTTCAGTAATCTAATCTGCTCAGAATTGTACTATGTACCACTTGCAGTCTAGCTGCGGCCGGTAAAAGAGGGAGTATTTTTCTAAGTGCACGAAGCAGAGAAAAACAGGTACTCACAGTTTTATCTACTTACGAGTCCAATTGTAGATTACTGTCAAGCAATACACCTAAATTGCGAGCTGTAGTAACGGGTACTGGAGGGTTATTCACAGAACTTGGCCAGAAGTTTGCTGGCAAGGGACAAGGAATTTGTTTTGCAGAACAGCAAAGTATTTCAGTCTTGTCCCCATTAAATTGCAATGAGTTCTCCCTAAGCCAACCTGCTGTTTCTCGCATGCAGCAATGGAATTTCTCCAAAGAAACTGCATCTTTATCCTCCAAAGAAAAGACAAGTTGGGTATCGTCCGCATAGTTTGTAACCTCGATGCCGTAAGATTTTATAAGCGAGATAAGTGGGCATAGGTATAAATTAAAAAGAATTGGGCTGATCCCTGAGCCCTGCGGGACCCCATGTTTTACTAGCCTACTCTGAGAAAGGAAGGGCCTTAAGGTCACTCCCTGCTGTCTATCTTTAAGATATGACCGGAGCCAGTCCAAGGCCCTACCTACAATGCCACACTCCTCAAGTCTCTCAATCAGAATCTTGTGGTTGACCGTATCAAAAGCGGATGACATATCCAACAGCACTAAAATGGCAGTTTGGCCACTGTCGGCACGCATTCACAAGTCGTTTAGAACAGTCACTAGGGCAGTTTCAGTACCATGTCCCGGGCGAAGTCCAAATTGGACCTCGTCCAGAAGATTATTTTCTTCCACATGTTTAGTAAGCAGTTTACTTACTACTTTCTCCACGATCTTAATCGGATAGGGAACAAAGAAATCGGTCTATAATTAGACTGGCATTGAGGGACCAGCGTGGCCTTTTTCAATAAAGGGGAAACAACTGCCTTCTTCCAGGACTCAGGTACCGTACCACTAGTTAAAGAAAGTGAGCAAATTTGATAAAGATATGGAAAAAGCTTCCTTACTGAGCACCTTCTACATCTTATGAGGGAGTGGGTCCAAAGGGGAGCCTGAAGAAATACTGGCTGCAATGATGTTAAATTCCACTTGCGATGGGACCTGGAAGGACTCCAGAGACTTCATGTGTTCCCTGAGAAGTGTTACCTCAGGTGTTCTAACTCTTGATGATAACCTCAGATTGCCTTCAGTGTCCGACTTACCATCACTTGGGGCTTTTAATCCATTTAATATTTTGTTAATTCTTTCCTCAAAAAAAGATCGCCAGATCATCACAGAGTTATTGTGATGCTGGAATCTCACTCTTTACACTCTCTGGATTGGACATATCTCTAACTAGGCTAAATAAGGTTTTAAGCTGGTTAGATGATTGCAAAATAGTTTCTTCCAAATACTTGGCTTTAGCCTTACCCATCATTACTTTATAGCTAAGCAATATAGTTTGCAAGGCTACGTTATCAGTCATCTGGTACTTCCTCCTCCATCTCCTCTCCGCTTGTTTACATTTGTCTTCAACACCCTAAGCTCCTCATTATACCAAGTGGCAGACGGTTTTTTAACACCCTTAGTTTTCCTCATCGGGGCAAGCCTATCCAGTGAGTTGGTAATCTGATTGCATAAATGCAAATAATTTTCCTCCACTGAGCTGTTAGTATCAAAGCCACTAATATCCACAAGCTGTGGGAGTTCTTTTAGTTTAAGAATTTTAGACCATTACCTACCCATACGAGTGTTAACTGGGCGGGAGGCTAATTTAGTAAAAGTGGTTAGCCATAGGGAGAAAAAAAACAGAAAGTAGTCTGTCCAGAAAAGTGGGAGTATCTCTTTCACTATTGCGTCCTTTTCCTTAGCAAATATAAGATCCAGCATGTGACCACCCTGATGAGTGGGCCTCATCACCATCTGCTGTAAATCAACATTCTCACATGCTTGGCACAACTCTTTAAAAGCCGCATCGAGGATACCATTCTCCCAGAGATTACAATCTCCCAGGATCATTAATTTAGCGTGGGAGTGTGAAAGATTATATATCACATCAATCATCTCTTGGTAGCGGGAGCCGCGCCTCCCGGAGGTCTATAGCAAAGTATGCCAGAACATAGCACTATTCTTAAGTGAGAACCCTAATACCTCAAACCCTGGGACTTCCTCCACACACAGAGGGGCGAAATTCCAGTTCTCGTTAAATATGATCCCAACACCCCCACCTCTCCCGCCGACCTGAGGTTTATGAAGTATTTTAAAACCAGGTGGGCAGGCCGGGCCTAATTCCACTTCCCCCATCTGCACGTGTCCAAGTTTCTGTAAGAAACAGAACATACAAGTTGTAAACTTCCAGAAGTAAATGAATCTCGGAGTGATGTTTGATAAGAGACCTCACATTAACCAACCCACAATTAAGGCAATTTAACATACCCTCTTTG